>NW_026575044.1:36295000-38695000 GCF_905146905.1 Nyctereutes procyonoides
TTATCTTTAGTTTGATTGAAGCTTATTGTTTTTTGCAGGTCTTCATTTGCAAAGGATCTTAGAATGATAATTATCCTCACATATGAATGTGAGACCTTTGTCCCATCAGTTGTAACCTTACTGAGGCTACTGCTTATAACACTGAGCACTTGGTCTCAGATTGGAGCACAATAATTGTTCTCTTCATGATCACTTATAGAGGAAGGAAAATTGGTTCAGACATGCTAAAGGATGACCCCCAATGACAGAGTTCCTCTTAGGAAAACCTGATTCTCAGAGGAGATTTAACTTTACCTACATTTACCATCCTATACCCCCACACCCCCCAGGATTGAGAAGTTTGGAAATCCCACAGAAGGCAGCTCCCATGTGTCCAGGAGCTTCTGCTTATCATGTTGTAACCCGCCATCCTTGCTAATGAAGTGGTTGGGGATTTCAGAAGTCAACCTGCTTGTCTGTCTTCTAGGGCTAGAAATCAGAATATTAGTAGCAAAAGGGTTGCAGTGCCCCATTAGTCTGAAAATATCGAACAAATCAGATTCTTTTAGTGCTTAACCTACCCTCTGTACATTATTCAGCTCTTTCCTGCATTAACTCAGGTTACCAGCATGCAATTTTAAAAGTTATTGCTTCGGTGTGCAAAAATGTACATGTGCTCTTCCACTCAGTCAGGAGATTCTGTGATTTCTGTAAGTTCCAAATCAGCTCGCTCTCTTCAAAAGGACTAGAAGTAAAATGAACTGCAGTAGTTTGTATCTGTCTTTTCCAAAGTATCATTTTAGACTGTGACTGTTGGGAGGAGATGAAGAAACATACCATTTTATTTATAATCAGCCTTCATCCACAGTATTAGCCATTTCACCACACACCATGAACCTTGAAACTAGCTGCCAAGAACCATTCCTCTCTATTGTGTCCATAAATAGTGGCAGTTCCTTTTGCTGGATCCCCACACCAGCTGTCACACTCAATTTCCATGAGATTTTCTATACATACTTTTCAAATAACTTTAATTGCTTCAGAATGATTTAAAATCCTTTGCATTAAAGTGTCCCAAACAAAACTCCCCCCAAACTCTCGGTGTGTGTGTGTGTGTGTGTGTGTGTGTGTGTGTGTGTGTGTGTGTAGAAAATTCTTAGCCTGCTTTCCTTCACATGAACTCAGGGGGAAGGAGACAAAGGGAGCGTGACGCACTGTGAGGCTCCAGTTTGAGGTGCTCCCGTCACAAGCTTTCATAATGAGTATATTGCATGTGACCATGAGTTATCATGACTGTGACCTGCCTCAGGAGGTCCCATGCCACATCTGTATTAACAACTGCATCTGCTTCAGGGTAACCTTATTAGCTTGCCACAGCTGAGCCAGAGGCCTCAGGAGGTATTAGACCAAGTCCCTAGAGAGGATTGGTACTTCTGCTCCCCCTAAATTCAGTTTGGTGCCCAAAATTTAACATCAAGACCTGCTGAATTTTATTTTGAATTATCTACTATAGCAACTCTAGCAGAAAACAACACACACACGTATACTCCCCTAAAAATTGGCAACTTCCCCAAATACCATCTCTAATTCCCATTATGGCATACGGCTTGTTTGCTTCACATGAAAAGCAATGGAAATATCAAAAGAACTCTCACCTTGATTTCTGTTTTTCTTCTCACTATGAGAATGTACAAAGTGCTGTAAAGAACACAAAACCTAAGAAACACATATGCGTGAACTTAATCTGTGGAAATTTTGCTTCCAAACCTAACAACAAGAGTAGTAAATAAACTCCATCTGGATGGAGAGTGTGCGATAAGGAAATCTGGTGGGGGGGGTTGTGTGGGTGCACGTGCACACACACGTGCATTTATACATGGAGAGGAGTGTGTGCATGTGTGTGCGAGTGTGCCTGTGCATAAACGAACCCAGCTCTTCTAACTGAATTCTTAAACAGGGCTCTTTATCACTTATTTCAAATTAATCAGGCAGTGTGGAACTCAGCAAAGCGTATGTCATTCATTCATTCATTCACTCATTCACTCATTCACTCTCTGGACAGTAAAAGTGACAGAGAGTGTTAATTCTTCTGGGAACATATGTAGGTCAGCCTTCTAAAGGTACAATTCCCCTGGTGCACTGGAGGCTGCTCATAAAAGATACTTAACCCACTCTCCTCTCGTGGGCAAAAGCTCACCCTATTTCATTGTCATGCGTTCTGCATTTAATGTTAACCCTGCCAGCAAAGATGGGTAGCATAGCACACTGCTGATGGGACCCCTCTGGTGGCTAATTCAGATTGTGTCTAGCAGAATGCCACTTTGAACCAGAAGAGTGCTTCCATGTGTGCGTCGCCGGATGCCCCCTGTACACCCTCATCTCCCATCTCCAATCCTCCCAGAGACAGCAGCCCCTTATTTTCTCTTGCTAATTTTGTATGGTATTTTTTAGGTACCAGGTGTAGAATACCATGCACTGAGTTTAGCATTTTATAGTTTGTTTCATTTAGTCTTCCAGTATAACCTGGTTATACTATTATCCTACAGTGGAGAAAAGGAGACTGAGAAACTTGTCCAAAGCTGCATATCTGGTCCCGAGCCTTCTTAGCGAGTGTAATTTAGTTGATGTTGATATGAAATTTCTGCATTGCCTATACTGGAAGGACCCCTGTATGAAGACCTTTTTATTCTTTTCAGCTCCTATCAAGGTTCACAGTTTCTTTTTCCTCCAAGGCATCTTCTGTGTGGACTGAACTACCCTGAAATTTACACGGACCCGGTGAATCCATGCATTCCTAACTTGAATACACCCCCTCATCATCCGCAGACAGGATAGCTCTTTGGTCATCAATTTTACAACCATACAGTTCATTTTAATTCTGTGTTTTCTTCCGTTGTTGGTATTCCACATTGGTCACTTCTCCTCTGTAGAAAGCAATGCTTCTGCTTTACATATTTCCTAGTTCAGATGCTTTCCTCAGCCAGTAACATAGGAGGAGCCTTGAACATCATATGTCTGTCATTGAATCACATTTTCCTTCCTCCCCTGCCCCCAGGATACACCTGGATTCTGGGGTTATCCAGATTTTGGGGAACATAGCAAATAAATATACTGTGAATGAAATAAAAAGAAAATTGTCATGGAAGAAACTGTTCAGCTCACTTTGTAGAATATACCCCACCATGCCAAGTGAGCACAGCTTAATTGATAATGATCAGCTTCTCAGTTACCTTTAACCATTTTCTTGTAACCGTATCTTAAAGCAGCTGAAGTGGCAGCACTTCCCATTTCTTATAAAGAAGGCTCTTGTGAGCAGGGGTGACCTGGCAAATTGCTCTTGATGGGCAGACTTGTGGAAAGCCACGTCAGGCTTCTGCTACGTGGTGTGTTGTTATGCATCTACTAGGCCATCACACAGGTGCTTGCTACTTCCTTCTTTTGCTTTTCTTGTTGGGCTTCTCATCTCTTCTTATTTCATTTCCTTTCCCTTTTCTTCCTTATGTTTTTCAGCCTCCTACAGTGTTTTATGGAGCTTCCCTTTTTAGTGCTTTAGGGGTTGCATATATGTACTGGTGTTTCCTTTCTTCTGAAGCTTCCTTCCCCCAGAAACAAAGAATAAAGATGTAAAAAAATTATCCTTATTTCATTCTTTGAATAATCTGCATCTTTTCTGATCCTGGTCAATTTGGAAAATGCAAGGAAATAGAAATATAAAGGAAAGGTCAGCCTGGGTGGCTCAGCGGTTTGGAGCCACCTTCGGCCCAGGGCGTGACCCTGGAGAACCAGGATCCAGTCCCACCTGGGCTCCCTGCGGGGAGCCTGCTTCTCCCTCTGCCTGTGTCTCTGCCTCTCTTTCTCTCTGTGTGTCTCATGAATAAATAAATAAAATCTTAAAAAAAAATATATATATATATATATATATATAAAGGAAAATGAATTACATATAGCCTTAACTCTAACAGGCAGATGATAATGTTTTGGTATATAGTCTCCAAGTTTTTCTTTCTTCAGTCTTTTTTTAAAAATGTATACAATATATACACATGTGCATATATGCCTTAAAGATGTGTATAATTGCACAATACACAATGCAATATTATATTTTATGTGTTTTCTGTATTTCTTGATATTATCATATAGTGTATATATGTCATTAAATATTCTTCAAGTAGGTCAACTATATAATTAACATTTATTGAGTGCTTATTATTTTTCAGTACTGTTCTAATGATATGCATTAATTCATTTAACTAAACTGCAAATTTCTGGTCATTGCATTTATACTGTTTCATATCTTCTCAATCAATGTGTGAGGACACCCATTTTCTCATGTTCTCGATCACACTGAAGAATATACTTTTTAAAAGTTGACATTTTTAATTTTAAAAACATCCATCAGCTATGTACCAACAATCCCTCATTTTAATTTTCAATTTTTTGTTACCAGTAGATTGACTTTTTCATCTTTTAGTCACCATTTCTATTTCGCATTCTGGAGTTTGCTTATTTATATCTTATATCTGTTAAAAACTAGTCTTTGTCATTTTCCTATTCAGTTAAAAGATCTCTTCACATTTTAAAGCTGTGAGATATTTGATTTTCAGCTTATTATTTTTCCTTTTTTTTACCACTTGCCTTTTTAATGGCACTATATTTATATATATATGTATATATATATATAGTATATATGTGTATATATTTGTTTATTTTAGAGAGTATCGGGAGGAGCACAGGGAGAGGGAGAGAGAGAATTCTCAAGCAGACTCCCCGCTGAGTAGGGAGTCCAATGCTGGGTTTGATTCCAGGACCCTGGAATCATGAAATCATGACCTGAGCCAAATTCAAGAGTCAGGTGTTCAACTGAGCCACCCAGGTGCCCCAACATATGTATATTTTTCATTCTTAACTGTTTTAAAATGTAGCATGTACATTTTAAATTGTGATGTATATCAAGGGTACTGGCCTTTGCAAATTATACTAAGCTGCACATGAATGAAATACTCAGTCTGAAATGTGACTATAGGTAGAATATAAAATTTAAGTCAAGACTTCAATGGACTAAACCAGATCTAGTCTTTCCACTTCTGTCCTTAGACTTTTCAAAATACTTCCTATTTATATATGTTTGCACATGTGTGAATTTTGCATCTCTGCCCTGAAGAGGTAAATGAGCATGAGGAAATGTCTCTTTTTAAGTAGAAAACATTACATGTAGATTTTTATAGTGAAATTCCCAGAATAGAATGCATGTACATAGAGGAAGGACATCGTGGAAAGATCGTAAGACTGATTGTCGATGGGAACTGGACTCTCACTCTGGCTCTTCCCTTCTCACCTAAAAACTTCTAACAAGTCAGTTTCATCTTATTTTTAAAGAAGGTTTTTGTACTGGACAATCTTTAAGGCCTTTTTCAGCTTAATCATCTCTGAGTGTATCCAAAAGTATATTCCACCATATATCTTTTTTAATTTTTTTTTTTAAAGATACCAGTGAGGGCTTTGTTTTTTAGTTTTTTAGAGATGGGGAGGGGCAGAAGGGAAAGGAGTGAGAGAATCTTAAGCAGGCTCTACAGCAAGCACAGAGCCCTATCGACATGGGGCAGGATCTCACGACCCTCAAAGGTTAGTTGTTTAACCAACTGAGCTACTCAGGCATGCCCCCCCCCACCCCGTATCTCTTAAATAGATGCTCTTCTTTAAATATACAGCCTGTCTCACCTTTCCTGTGCCTGGTAATCCTAATCCGTCCATATCTGAGTTGGGTTATTTACAAGTGGTTTCCTCCAAGTAAATATTATCTCCACCATCCCATTAAATTTCAGACTGTTAGAGGCCAGATAAAATTTTTCTTTTCCCACTGTATTTGGGGTAAAGTTGACACCCTGGCTTATAATAAGGATGTAGATTGATTGATTGATTAAAACTTTTGAAACCCACTTTTGCATGTTCTGCCCTTTACTTCACCTCTTCCTTGGGGTTCCTTAGAACCCTCAACCTTTTCTTGACATCAAGCAGTCCTCATCAGATTTAGGTGCATGACTCAGATGTGCACCTATTTCTAGATGTCTCTGAAGGAAATCCCTTGCCCACATTCCATGTCAGTTGACCAACCAGTGAAATCTCTGGTGACTCATTCATGGAGAAACAGCAGTAACAACTTTTGAACTTGTGTAGGGGTAAGCAACTTCAAGTCACAGCGAGTTTCTACTTTAAGGATTGCTTTTATAGTTGTAGTAATAAAGCCCTCTAAGAAGAAGGTCATTTTGGATTCCTGGCTTTTTCCTAAATGGCTTGAACAAGAATGAAATGAACAACTCTTCCAATCTAGGATACCGTCACTTTGCTAATGGGAATCGGCTGTTAGGGAAGATGCTCGCCATTCTGTGGGGACAGCCGAACACAGAACCAGGAGTTTTCCAGCTTCTTTTCCATCTTGTCACCCCCTCTGTGTGGGACTCCTTGTCCCTTTGCCCATCCCTGAATTCCTGGACCATTGCTATTTAGAACTGCAAACCTCAGTATTGTACAAGGGGGTTAATGTACCCGTGCTTGTTCTGTTGAGTTCTTGCTATTAGGATTGGTGACACTTTGTCACTTCCTTTAGCACTGTGCAGAGGTATGTTGTGGAGGAGAAGGAGGAGAGAAGCAGAATGGGTTATGGGACAAAGGGAAAACTGCAATCCTGCTAAAGCCTTTGAAGTGTTAGACGATCCATCTGCCTGTTTGAGTCTGAGGCTGAATCCCTTTTTAAAATGCATCAAATGCTTGAGCGTGAAGTTCGAGCCTGACAGCATCTGTGATTCTCTATGGAGACATCCGCACCGCAGTTTCCCAGACGCTGTCTGTATTCACAGGAGAAGGGTTTGATCCAAAGGCCTAGCCGGAGTGGGACCATGTGGAGTTGAAGTAGACAGGTCGTTTCAGCAAGGTCCTGTGAAGTCTAGCAGCCAGGCCCCATAAAACCAGAGTGGGGAGAGCTTTAGGCTTTTAATCCCAACCTAAAGCCATGTTGTCAAGCTTCTCATTATCCCCGGTACGAGAAGATAACAGCAAAGGGGGCAGGGCCGAGCAGGCTTCCTCGTGACTTCATAAATCCTGCTTGTGATGGAATTTTTATGGATAGTATAGGAAGTACATTTTTATTTTAAAAGCACAAATTTGTATTAGAGAATTGTGGCAATATGATTTTCACTTACATGACTGAGTTATTTAAAATAGTGGTTCAGATGATATGCAACTTGAAATTTTAGCTGGCCACCATTCGCCACACAGACAGTGTTATCTCAGCAATATCACTACATAGATCAAAATATATACTAAACACAGTCATCAGCACCACTAAAATATTGACATTTAAAACTGTAGGCACGGGACCCCTGGGTGGTGCAGCGGTTTGGCGCCTGCCTTTGGCCCAGGGCGCCATCCTGGAGACCCAGGATCGAATCCCACATCGGGCTCCCAGTGCATGGAGCCTGCTTCTCCCTCGGCCTATGCTCTGCGCCTCTCTCTCTCTCTCTCTCTCTCTCTCTCTGTGTGTGTGTGACTATCATAAAAAAAATAAAAATAAAAAAATAATTTAAAAAACCTTAAAAAAATAAATAATAATAATAATAAAACTGTAGGCACCTCTGACCATAACTGACTGCTTTACCATTTGTAGGTAATTATTTTTTAAAGATCTCATGGTTTGTGTTATAAGATAAGTGCCTACACATTTTTCAATGTTTGGGGGCATGCTGGTGAGGTTTTTAGTAACAGTAACTTCCATCACGGTTTTCCCCGTAACTGCCATAGAGTAGTAGTCTGTAACTTTGCCTTCTAACCTTATCCCTGGTAATTATGCTATTTTTACTAATGCCAACAAAGTACTAAAAATAGTCAAAGGCTACATTTAGGGATAGAAAAAATTTTAATTCACTCTTCATGAAGTGAAGTCCATAGCAAATCTTAGACCGATGTGCAAAACTTCAAGATGAATTTAGGCCAACAGAGAACTTTTCTGTTAAAGGACAGTCTTCCACTTACCATAACACAAGATCATAATTTTCTAGCCTCTCATTAGTACCAGATTTAAAACTTTTTTTAAAGCTGAATTTTCTCTAACAGTAAAAACATCCCCTGGGTAATTGGTTAGGCACGTAGGGAGGGGCATTAAGTTTGGAGGATCACTAAAGTACAATTTTCTAAATTGCCTTTGTAATGCGCTAAATAAATGCCTAAGCGTAGGACCCTGTGATCTTGCAGATGGCTAGTACTTAAAAAAATGTGTAGAAATCCACAGTATGGATTCATGAAAAAATACTTCCAAGTCACTACTCTTTAATACACTGAGAAACCTATGTAGGCAATAGAATACTTTGTTAGCGTTTACGTGCTCTTATGTAAGAAATAACCATTAGAAGCCAAGATCAAGAGCACAGAATCTACTGGCCCCACAAGGAAGGACTTTGCCTAAGTCTTTTGTTTATAAAAATCATTTTTTGTTTGTGTGTAAGTTCCTAGATGAAATCCTCTCTACCTGCATCTGACAGTCTTAACTTCTTTTAGAGGGCTTTTCTACTATATAAACCTAGGTCCTGGAGTAGTTCATCATCTGTGAATAATGAAAGTTAGCTCTGCCTTTCTGACTAGTCTGCTTGCCAGAACTAGAAAGTTCTTTTTTCAAGAGTTTATTTATTTATTTGTTTATTTATTTATTTATTGCAAGAGTGAGTGAAAGAGCACAAGTAGGGGGAGCTGCAGAGAGAGAAAGAGGCAGAAGCAGTTCTCTCCAACTGAGCAGGAAGCCCAATGCAGGACTCCATCCCAGCACCCTGGGATCATGACCTGAGCCAAAGGCAGATGCTTAACTGACTGAGCTGCCCAGGTGCCCCAGAACTACAAAGTTCTGTTCAACTTCTACACATGTGCTTGCCTTCACTCCCTTCTACCCTCTTTTCTCACTAAGTGCTAATAAGAAGGTGGAGGTGGAGGTGGAGCGATAGAGTTGGAAACACCTACAAAAGTCTAGTGCAGCCTACTCGTTGAAATCCTAAAGACTCACTACCTCCTAAAAGAAACTGGTCCAATTTTTTGAGATTGTACTTAAAGAATGAATCGCTCAGCTTTTCATTTATTTACTCAACTGCTTGTTGGATATACAAAGGTAAATAGAATATTACCTTTCCTCTAGATAATAATAATAATAATAATAATAATAATAATAATTCGCAAGAGGTTCTGTGAAGACTGAGAAGTAATTGAATGAACATGCCTCTGAGGGTCAAGGAAGGCTTTATAAAAGAGATTTCTGAACAGAATCTTGAAGGATAAGTACAAGTTATCCGGGAGGGCCAGACGAGAAGGGTATTCAGTCAGAGAGATTATGTCTAAAGCAGAGAGTTAACATACTTAGGAAGAGAGCAGATCATCAAACATCTGTTTCCTAGTGAAGGAAGTTGAGTTTTATGTTAAGGACAGTGGAGAGGCTTCCAGGAGATTTTAGTAGGGGACAGCATAGTACGACCTGGGCCACACTAGAGAGTGGGATTAAATAAATGAGAGACCACATGCAGGGAAGTATGCAGAGTCAAAGGGATGTAGATGAACACCAGGACTAAGACTCTGGCAGTGGAAATGGAGAAGAAATGAAACAGAAATATTTATTTAGCAGTTATGACCTAATAGATGTGGATGATGAAGGAAAGGAGGGAATCTCAGGATACTCTAAGACTATCTCTGAAATTTCCATCCGTTAATCCACATGGAAAAAAATCTTTTATCTACCATAAAACCCTTCGTATATTTTGCTGCAGCTGACCTGCCTCTTCTGCTTCTTCAACAGCCAGTAGCTCCTTTAAACTCTGCTCGTGTCATGGATCCAAAAGCATCATTGCCTCTCCTAGAATGTGTTCCTCTAGCCTCTGCTCATTCATTCATTTTCTGGTCTATGCCACGGACTCCCTCACTTATTGGGGATGCACAGATGTGCTGAGTGTATCTCCGATTGCTTGTGGTCCATAGGTAAAAAGACAGAAAATCACATGCTCACTGTTGTAGAGGTTTTAATGGAGGTGTCTGCAGAGGGATGGTTCTCAGCATTTTCTCTGCCCAGAACATAGTTCTTGTCTGTGACTTACACCATCAGTTATGACTCACCTGCCTCATGGGTACCATTGACTCAACTTCATTGTAGATTATCACTGTAGGTGTGAATGCCCAGGACTGGGACATACGTTCTCTTCACCTGCCTACCCCCAACTCCTTGAGAATCAGCCAAGTAAATGGTACAATGAGGATGACATACAAAAGCATCGAGTTTTCAGTTGGAATGATGCCTAAGGAGAATTCAGTTAGCAATGTATAGATGGAACGCCAGGGTGGGGCATGCACAAAGAGGGAAGATCAGCTCTTCCATGTCTCTCAGCCTTTACTCTGGCTTAAACATCAGCCAGGACACACAAGCCTCTATTAGTTACAAAAAGTGGACTTCTGGGACGCCTGGGTGGCTCAGTGGTTAAGCGCCTGCCTTCGGCTCAGTGTGTGATCCTGGAGTCCTGGGATCAAGTCCCACACTGGGCTCCTTGCATGAAGCCTGCTTCTCCTTCTGCCTATGTCTCTACCTCTCTCTTTCTGTGTCTCTCATGAATAAATAAATAAATAAAAATCTTTTTTAAAAAAGGGTGGACTTCCTTTAATGAAAGTATTGCCTTCCTAGATACCATGTCATGATAATTATGAGGTATAAAAGAGTATAAACCTTACATTGGCTAAACATCTGGTTATCAAAGCAGATTTATGTATGTTTTATCAATTAGTCCTCTCAACATTCTATGAGGAAAAAAAAATCACTCTGTATTCACCCCACAGTACCACACCACCCCTCAGCAGGCTGGAAGACCTTCCATTTTGGCTGGTCCATCCGTAGCATCTCAGAGATTCCATGGCAACACCTCTTCTCTCCTTTCTGTTATATGGCGAGCCTGCCTTGTCTCTCTCTAAGGTTTGGCAGCAATGTGGATGAGTATCTGTGCCTTAAACGTCACCCTGTTCCCCAGGGGGCAAGAGAATAAACCAGTTTGCTGACCCTATCTGTAGGATATGAATGAAGAAGGAAGAGTACTTTCAAATTGGGAATGTATAAAAGATGCAGTTCCTACTCTGTACATTTGTTTAATGCTCGAAGTTCCTTTATGTCAGTGCACTAGAGGGGGCCATGGTGGAAGCTGGTACTTATATAAATAATAGATTTGCTTTATTTATAGCATCAAGCCATTAGATTGACTGAGGAATAGTAGTCTTAAATAATTGTATCTTTTATGCATTTCTGATGTTAAACATTAAAATAACATGTCCTCTCAATCTCTCCTTGAGCCCTAATTTATGACAAAGTAAAAAGATTTTTTTAAAATTCAAATGTTCTTTAAAATAATCCTTCACTGCCTGAAACTCGTAACTCACCGAAAACAATTATCTTACAATTTCAGAGCAGATATATCTTCCTTTGATAATACAGATTCAAGGTGTCTGGAAAGAAAAAAAAAAAAGCTGAATATTTTGCTGAAAGGATTTTTAATTTCCCATAAAGATTTTGCCATTGACTTGCTCTATCTTCAGAATATTTATATTTAAAAGGAAAAGGTGGAGGGGGAAAGGGAAGGAGGGAGGGAAAAGAAAAGAACAGAGCAGAAACTTTACTTCTTTGAGCGATCAATATATTCAGTAGCCCTGAACGAACATAAAACAGATGGCAGACATGAATGAATTGTGACCAAAAACTTTGAACTTTATCCCAGTTCCAGACCACAGGAATATCCATCTCCTGGTGAGCCTCATATCTGTACTCAATCAGGATAACTAAGAAGGGCATAAATAAGTCCTGTGCAAATAATTATGTTGGGTCCATTTATGCCTCACATTCATATATGCCGGCCTAATTGAATCGAGTGTTTAATCCCAGGATTCATTATCTATTTCCCTATCTAAGTCTTTTGTCCCATTTATATTTAGCACCCAGCTGTCCCCTCCTCCAAATGGTCAACTGTAGTCCCGTAAAAGTCTTGAGATTGGCCTCCTGAACCCCTAGCTTTGTGCAGCAATTTTCTCAGCAGGGGGCAGCTGGATCTTGGTGTGTCTCTGCTGCTGGGTTAGAATCGTTAAAGACCTCAAGCTGCCCAGAGACGAGGATGGGGAAATGGGACTCAGCCTTTCCTAGCAGATATTCCAGGTAGAGCCGGGTATACTGCTCAAGTCAGGACAGGGCACTGCTGCCTTTTGTAGTCATCAGAGAGAATAAAGCAATAAAAAGATCAGTTAAAACGTTTGCTGGAAGTTATTGATAGAAAAATTCTTTCTGCACGAAAGATTATAAACAGAGTGTTATCTGAAGATGGATTTGTTTTAATTTGGCATTGATGTATTTGATACCTGGTAGGATCAAAGAAAATAGAATCAAAGGCAGAAATACAAGCAGCCCTGCTTCTCTGAATATAGGCCTCTTTTATAGATATAAAATCTTGGGACTGGAGTGCTCAAATTTATTTGTACTGATGTTTGTTTAAAGATCAATATTAAATAAATTGGTCTGGAAGCTATAGTCATAAAGCAGCTGTCGAACTAATGTAATCCCACAATGCCATTTTGTCTACTGCATGAAACCTGGTTAACTGTGTACTTCTAATAACATGTGGAAATCTGTTGAAAGAGAAAATAGCTGAACTGGATTTTCTGAACTTGGACTAAGTTGCAGTTGAATGTGAGGGGAATTTAAGTATATATACATACATATTGGTATTGATATATATATCAGTTTTATGGCCAAGTACCAAGGGCTCGTATAATCTACAAATTTCTTACAAAATATATAAAAATACTACTTGAGACTATGTTATTACATTTCAATAGAAAATATTAATTTCAAGACCCTTGTTTTCCCTTGTTTTGCTCACAGTTGGTATCATTGTTGTGTTGGCTCTTATTGGCATTTGTTGCTATCTTTGCAGTTGTTTTGCTAACTGTGTATTCTCTAAAGATTCAGAAGAAATGAAACAAAAAAAAGCAAGTCATGGGTATGTGTACCATACATGACACCTATGTAATCTCACCCACAGTCTGTCACACACTTTTTGAGCATCCATTTTTGTTTTGTTTTTACTTACAAATATATAAGATATGTCTCCTGCCATCCAGGATTAGAAAATCTGGTTGAGAGCAGAGTGTAAGACACACATAGGAAAAGATGATCCTGAAGTAACATAACATGGATAAAAAGTCATGAGAAGGACAAATTCTAGAGACACTAAAGACCAGTAGAGTATCATATCACTGAGCCAGCAAGGGGACAGAGGACTAGGGCTGGGCCGTGATCTACCCAGCTTTTTTGGTTATAGGGAGAAGAACTGCAAAGTGTCCTGATGTGATTTTCATGAGACTTTAAAGGGTTTTAGTTTTGCTTAACCTGGCCGAGTCATGAGGACTACAAAAGTGAAAATGTGTCTTTTAATAAAGGTGTATTTTATGAAAGAAGATAATTAAGTGACTGGTAGTTATTTTCTTTTGTCTTGTTTCCAGAGAAACAACACTTGGGGAATCAAATATGCCTATCCTACATTTATTTCTCTTTCTTTATCCTTTCCAGTTTTCTATAGGGCTCCCTACTCATTTTGTTTATATCTCAATCCTTTTAATATCTCCTGGCCCAAAGGATACCTGGCAGTGCATTTTTGTAAATGTCCTATGTGACAATTATGAAAGTTTGGCAACTTTTTTGATTTCCTGGAATATATAACTTGCTTGGGAGGGTTGGAGAGCACTGTGATTAGGAAAATAGTCACCTGAGTCAGATGCATGAGTATAAAGCCAAACACTTGCTGGCTGTGTGACCTGGGACTGGTAACCCAACCTTACAAAGATTCAGTCTTCTAACCCATAAAATGGGAATGAAGAGTAGTAGCTAACTAATAGCGTTGCTTTAAGGAAAGGAAAAAAAAAAACACCATTTAGCACCATGCCTGATACATAGTTAAGACCTTATAAATGCTAACAATGATAATCATCTCCCTCTCTAAAGGTTTCCCATGTTGTCTGGCTTAAAATGTCTGACATAGCTTTATTGTTACTTTCCACCTCTTCCCATGGCAGCAAACTACCAGGAACTATAGCATTTTCAGAAGAAGATTAAACATTAGAAAGAAATAAAATAGACCATGTTATTAATTTGTAAAAGTCAAATCAAACCTATGGGGAAGGTGGAATTCATAATGCTGTTCGTGTTCCTGAATGCTCTGAGAGTGCATTTTAAATTGTTAAAAATGTTAAGAGTGTTTACTCTGTGAAACTCTTAGAACCAGGTACTTCTTAAACTCTCTGTCCTTTCTCCAAAAGGGGCTGTTGCACATTGCAGTGTTGGAAGTCATGAGTTGTCGTTTGGGCCATTTATGCTCAGTGACTGAGTCAAGCTCAAGTCAAATTTGTCTCTAGAGCACTCCTACCATTCGAATATGGATGAAATGACATTTAGTAGCCGGTGGAAGAGGTTTGTTGATACTCGTGTTGTTCTTGCCATTTTGCCCAGACTTTGCCCACCATTGAAGATTAACAGAAAATACAGATTGATGATGCCAAGGAGGCTTAGGAAATTATAATATTGTCTCTGCTTTAAAAAGTCCTACCCTTCAGGAATTCAGGACTCATTCTTTCAATGGTATAATGTAAGTATGGGAGGAAATTGAGGGATATCAGTAAGGTTGGGGGAGACATGGCAAAGTAAGACCGGTATTTCTCTTGAAGTCTAGCTGGCTTTGAATGGATTAAGAAAAATGAATAGACAACGACCAAAGAGGCCCTGCATACTGAAGCTTCAGTTCTGGTTACAGAAGTCAAAGTTAGCTTGAAGCACAGTGCGGAAAAACTATGTCCACTTACCGGGGCTACAGAGATAGATTTTTTTTTTTCCCAGCCTGAAAGGGTGCAGTCTTGGAGGAGTTCCACAGACAAGTCGTCAGCAGAGCTCTCTCACATGCTGGTGTACTGACTTACATATGTGGGTCACACAAAGGGGCGAATGGAGCTCTTTGTTCCATGTCTGTGGGATAACTGAGTTTCGTATGATATAAATGGAGACTCAGTGCTGCAGTGGATACTTTCTTGGACAGCACGTAGGGACAAATAGATCTTTAGCCTTTATCTTAGGAAGAACTCTCCAATGACTCTTTCCCCCAGTGATTTTTTATCCATCAAAGACTAACTTTAACATTCGAAGGTAATGTTCATTTTGAATAGTTTCAATAAACAGCCGCTTTTCTCACCTTCAAGTTTCAGCTTTGACTTCTTTGATTTTTTTTTTCATTGAAACCTTTAATCATGGGCAGCTAGGTGGCAAAGTTGCATTTCTCACCTGGGTTACTTCTGTCACTCCAGAATGTTTTAAATATCCCAAAGTGATTTTAGTTAGCATCTTGATTTAACATCTTTAAAGATTGACCTATGTGTATCCAGTTTATATATTTCTACTTTTCTTAATAAAGATGTGAAACTTAAAGTAAAATTGTAGCTGATTGTACTGAATTATTACTCTAAGATAGATTCATCAAATCTCCCAGCTGTATAAGACAGGGCTTACTAATGAAGTTCCCTATCAAAAAGAAAAGCCTAATTTTGATTTGGCTTAGGTAATGAACTTCTTTTTCCTGGTGTGATTATCTGCATGGGGTGGCTAAAAGAGTAGCAAGAGAGAGTGCGCTCACAGAAGCATTATGCAAAATGTCTTTTGTCTCTTTTTGCCGGGATATATTAAATTTTCAATGTAGTCTATGTAATATAAAATTATGATAATGACTTTTGGCCCACTGTGAAGGCAGCTTGCTGGTCCTGAGCATGTGTGTCTGGCTTGAGCACTAGGATACACTGTGGGAGTTGCCTTTTCTATTAACAAACCTCTAGATACCTAATGATGAATTTTCTTTCACCAAATGTTCTCCTTTTGTCTAAAATACAAGCATTTTCTAAATTGCTTTTGAGAAAAACAAGAGAGGCAGAGAGGTCTATGGTACTAACAAGGGATATTGAAACAAAGCAAGGGATTCGGTTAGCCTCATTCTTGTAATTATAAACCAACCAAAAGGTTGTTTCGTGTACTAGTGAAAATATTTACCATCTTATCGGCATAACTGATGGCATCACTTAGTAAAAGGACAGATTGAACAGTTGCCTTCTAAAATGTTTCTGTGCCTTACAGTCGTGTGAAATTCGATGGTTGAATTTATTATAGATGATATTGGCAACTTTCAATATCTGTTGGTCCTTCCCATTAGGGGAAAAATGTTTCTTCTTTTCAAGTTTTTAAATAATACAAATGTATGGCATAATAGAAATTTTGGTTCTTATTAGCATATTTGCTAGAAAGTATCTTAAGAAAACTTCATGAAGAAATTTCCAAATACTCTATACTTTGTCACTTTTCATCTTAAAATGATGGTACTTAACACACAAAATGAAGGTTACTCTCCAAATAACCATCACTGAAGGCTATCAATTCATTCTAAACAACACCATTCTTGCTCAAAACACCTTTAGAGCTCTGGTTTGAATTGTCAGAGACAGTTTACAAGATACATGAGAAAATCCGTCTCATCACCTTATAGTCATGCTTGGTATTTTCTTCACTTTTAATCTTTCTATTCCCAAAGGTTAACATCTTTCTGAGAAACAGGACTCTTGCTTCTTGGTAGTTATGACCAAGCACATCTCTTAATACCAACTTGACATGATAATTATTACTATTTAGGATTTCAGTCATTAGGGAAGTTTCTGTGATGTCACAAAGCATGGCCATGATATTGGCTAGAAAATTAGCTTTGGGGAAAATCTGTTCTTAATGCTATGTTGGAAATGCTGAAGAAGAGGATTTTAAGTCTAAAAAATATGATTCTGGGTACATGTTGACACTAGATGTATTTCAAAGTTTTGTGAGGCATCAGATGCTAAGTTCTCTGGTTATGTTAGAGTGTGTCAGGGGAAGGTCAATACCAAGGATATTTGCATATCTATTGATAACAATGTGAACATCTCTAGCAGGTGTGATTTGTTTGTAGGCAGATTAATAACTTTGAAACTGAATTACCATAACCTATTAGAATAGTTAATTAGAATTGCTTTTAAAAACCAAACTAAAGGACACATGTGAAATAGGACTCTCTTAAGTAACTAGCTCCTGAATTTTATTTCTGGCACTACTAGAAACTATTGCAGAGTAGTGTTAATGGATGCTTCTGCTACTTTTGTTAGATGCTAAAAAATAACCTGTAAAAGAAACTCTGCTGTAAAATACCACCAGTGGAAATCTTGAAAACAACCCCAAGTGTCCAGGCATTGGTTAACATAGATGGCAGTTTTGTTGTCCATTACCTCCATGTGTTTCCTCTCT
The DNA here is from genome assembly GCF_905146905.1 of Nyctereutes procyonoides. Lineage (NCBI taxonomy): Eukaryota > Metazoa > Chordata > Mammalia > Carnivora > Canidae > Nyctereutes > Nyctereutes procyonoides. Next base: position 36,312,381 of record NW_026575044.1, read on the forward strand.
TCTGGGGCTTTCTGTCTCAAGGTTCCATTGCCTAGCTATTCTAAGGCTTGGAGGTCAAATCTGTTTCACAAAAGTACTATTCTCCTGGTCTGCAAGAGAGAAGTCCCGGAACTCTTGAGGTGGGCAGCAAGGAAAGGAAGGTTAAAAATTCAGGTCATGTGTTAGTTAGCTTTTATTCCATTAGAGTCTGAATAATGAGGCCAGTTTCAATGACCTTATTTCAATCAGTTTTACTTGAGAATGAGAAGGGTTTTCTGAATTTGGACAACATTTATGGCGACTGCTTGATTAATTTAAAAATCAGTAGTGATGTGCCTGAATGACCCAGGTGCTGTGCCTGGTGAGTTGCCTGTGTTTGGTAATAGCCAGGAATCCATGTGAGGACTTGAAAGATCTAGGAAATTAGGTTGGTAAAGTCCAAACGGTGTCAGTCTGGTTTATTTGATGAGGTGCTGTGCCTGTGTGACTGCTTTGCTCCTGCAGCCAAAAAAAAAAAAAAAAAAAAAAAAGAAATGAAAAAAAAAAATCCTTTTGGTCCAAGCTCACTCTTCCATATGTTCTCTTTTTGGTGTGATGGGGGAGGATGATGGGAGCAACCCTTTAGGAAAAACATTTAGTGTTTTAAGCTACACAAGCTAATGTTTGCCTAGTAGAAAGACAGTTCTTGGCAGCAAATGTCTGTTTTCACCCTTAATTCTGTGTCTGTGTTTTATCAGCTAAACCAGACAGGTGCAAATGAGCAAAAACTTCCTAGCACACAGAATGTTGGAAAGTTACACTGGTCACCTACAGTCAGTGGTGCTGTTGTTTTAGAGAGGGTCATGGTGCTATAATTGGAAAACTGGGGCTTATTTTATTTATATTCATTAGAGTCTATTACTGGAAAATCTGAGCATGGAGTAATCATTTACAGATAACTAGGGAGCCAAGAAAGGCTTTAAATTAAACACACCCTAACCTATGGACAATAAACACTCTCCTGGAAGCTGACCAGAAGATCCCATGTCAGATGACCAGCTAACTGAGCCTCCGCAGTGTGTAAATCCTGAAGTAGAGGTACAGAGAGGGTCCAGTCTCTGCCAAAGGGCAGTGAATATTTGGTTGATAGAGACTTGCCAGATTGAAGGCTTGTCTTCAGTTGTGGAGGTTAGGACAGAATTTCAGGTTTTCGTGCCCTAGGGAAAAATGACCCCCAGGGGACTGCCTAACTTCCAAAGAATATTCATTTCCTAGGGTCTTACAAAGCACATGGATAGTGTTATATTAAAAAGCATTGCATTTCCAGCACACTTTGGCAACACTACAGTGTCTTTGTGCTCTCCAAACATAAACATAAATCTTTCTATGACACAAACATGTAATTTCTCATTTACTAGTCAGAGGGTCCTGAGGATGAAATCCTTCACCGCCAACCAAAAAAAAAAAAAAAAAAACAAACCAAAAAACAAAAACCCGAAAACAAACCAGGTTTGTCCAAAGAAGCGTAGGCTGCTGGTTCAAAACAGTATCCCTTCTGGTCGCCAAGAACTCATACCCATTTAATTGCTGGAAGCACTTGTCATTGTCAAGCTCTCAATTTTCTCTTCCTTTGATCTGCTTAAGAGGAATCAGGTCAAAGCAAGGTTCAGCTTCTTGAGTTCGTTTGAAGATTTTGTGAAGAAACCAGAGTGCCTTTGCATTTGATTGAGTTCATCTCACTGGGTAAACATCTGAATTTCTCTGTTTCTCACCTCACCTAACTCTGAAGTAATCATTGAGCCAGTCTGTTTAAAGCAGAACGTTTGAGACAGGTCTTCCAGTTTTACTTCAGCCAAACCTGTGTGTATCGATGGCTGTCTTCCTCAAATCTTGGCATCAAGCGATAGGATGTGAACTGAGTTTCCTGCCCTAAAAGAGCTTTAGGAATATAGCAAGGCAGATAAAAATGCCCTCCCCACCTCGACCCCCTTGTTGGGAACAGTATCTTAAAGGAATCATTTGTCATTCTTATCAAAATGGCACTGGCCTTCTTGCCTTTGCCTCCCATGTGTTGGAAATGTAGCCATTATTATACCTCTCCAGTTTTATGCATCTTCCAGATGATTTAACTGAACTGATGCTATGGAGGATATGCTGACTGGCACTTTTCCCATGCTTAATGTGTTAACAAAAGCCAATGGTGTCAGTTTTAACAGTTTTAGCTAAATTCCCACGACACTCTTAGCAAACGCTGAAACCTCTGCCATGTCTTACCCTGACAGATTCCCTGCCGTCACTGCACACTTAAAATAAATGTCATCCCCAATCAAAAAGTTCACATTTTCTCTGACAATATAATTTGTTACTTTGTTCCTGCTTTATCTCTTTCTTTGGCACAGCCTCCTTAGCCGAGAGATGTTCCTTTCCTTCATGTTGGCTGCTGTCCTTTTTGTTCTTCTGAGTATCGGGGTGGGATTGGAAAGAGGGAAGCTGAGAAGATAATGCCTTTTCATTTCATTCAGGAACAGACAGAAATTTGGAATTTATGATTTGATAAAGCAAATGAGATGTAAATTATGAGCTGATACCATAGTCTTATTTCCACCCTAAGACCTAGTCACCGTGTTACTTCTACAGAGCACTTGTAGATAGAAAGCAAAAGAACGTGGTTGCCAAGAAAGGTCTTGCACTTGAGTGGACCCGGGTCAGAGCCTCCGCTGTGTGCAGTAGGCAGGTCACTTAACACGTTTGGCCTCAACGGCCCTATTATCTAAGCAAGGGGTGTGTGAAGACCAAATGGAGTAATGCCTGTAGCAAAGGCACTCAGAGGATGGCAGTTCGTCTTGCATTTCTGTCATGCCTTTCCCAAAGGTTCTGGACTGTAATGCACAGTGTGTTCATGTGACAGCTCTCCTGCATTGACTGTTTGTGCATGGCCTTTTACCAGATTCCTTTGCTCTTAAGGACTTAGGGTCTTTTGTATTTCTGGCTTGTTGGAGGCCCATGGAATACCTGCTCAACAACCTAGTCACATTGATTCTCCCAATGGAGAAGAGAGGCTGCCCCCTGTGTGTTCATAAAAATATCTTAAACAGCCCAAACCCAACCATCTTGTGCACTGTCCTCCCTTGCTTGACATAAACGGGCCATCAAGTGCCTTTGGCCTGTTAGATGGCCAAGCAGTGTGGGTTAGTGGGTAGAGCACAAGACAGGGAGCCAGGAGGCTGGGCTTTCACCACCAACTTGCTATGTGGGCATGAGATCAAGGTAGTTCTCTTCTATCCACTTTAGTTCCCTGGTTTCTTGCTACGTTAAACCAGAGTACCAGGTGCAATAAGCCTTAAGACCCTTCCAAGACAAAATTATTAGAATTTCAAAAGTATGAAAGATCTTTCACAGTTATTTTGCAACTATTATTTTTTGATCAAAGATTTTCTGTTCGTTAGCTTAGAGGCAGTCCATAGACTTCAAGCTAATGCTGTATTGGTACAATCAGCCCCTTTATTCTTGGTCTTCCTGTGCTCTCCCCTCCCTGCCCCCACCCTCTACCCTTTCTCAGAGAATAAGAGAGGTGGCTTTCACAGCAGCTGGTTAATTTCCCTGGTTTCACACTACTGTTTAATGATCCGTTTCTCCTGTGCCACCTCTCTCATCTACTGAAAGATAGGTACAAATTGTACCTATAAAAATTAGAATATGACTCAGGGTTATCTTTATTTTTCTTCAGATTTTGAACCTCCAAATAACTTTCTAATGTTTATTTTCCTTCACAAATTCTTTCAAAAGTGTTGAGGTCTCTGACTCCCCACATTTTCAGCGCTGAGAAGAGTAGGTGTCTTTAATATGCTCGATTGTTTTCAGAGAATCCCCAAGAGGTGCCATCCCTGTAGCTGGACACGTGTGGGAAGCACATGTGAGGGGCCAGTTGCTGGTACCCCGGTCTCCAGGAAGTCCTTGGCTGTGTTTTGTGTCTGATTCTACCAGTAGGGCTCCTCCACCCTTGGGTAAGGATGTCTGTGTGGGAGACCTTCAGAAGAAAGGCCTGAGAAATTGATCACTTGGAAAATGGAGTCCCCAATCAAGGGCTTCTAGAAAGGAAAAATCCTTCTTCCTGGAAGAGTCTTTTATGCTTTCAATGAAATAGTGCTTCCTCCCCAACAGTGGACATGGGGTCAGGCGCCCTTAAGCACAAGCCCCAACTTTGCCACTTATAACTACCATGTGGTAAGTCCTCTCTGAGAGCCAATTCCTCATCTGTTACTTGAAACAGTTGGGCTCAGTGTCTGTCTCGGTTCATTCCCAATGAAGTTAGGTTTGCTGCTGGGGTTTGGTATGCATGTACATGTGCGCTGTCTGTTGGTCCATCTACCTGTCTGTAAGGCAGGGGTGGGGATAGGACAGGAAGAATGAGGAGGATGGATTTGGTTCTCTGCTGGTATTTTTTTCTGAGCTAGTCAGAACAGTCAGTTCCAGTGAAATCCATGGGACCACTCTTCATACCTGTGATTGTCTGCTTAGTGTAAGGTCTAAATGCAGTAATATAAATGAATGGCCATTACCAGCGAGACAAATCCTGATAATGCAGTTAGGAACTGTCAGAGGAATCCTCCAAAGAAACAAGAACAAAGCTTGCAGGGGCAGCCTAATTTCCAAATGTTCCAAATCTAACAGAAGAGGAAACCTTTGCCCGAGGTAATACTGTGGGGCAGGGTTTGAAGGATCCTTCTCCACCACTTATAGCTGCCAGACAGTAATTTTTTTTCTTTCTTTCCTTCTTTTTTTTGGTTTGTATTTTGAAAGGAAAGCTATTTGCACTCATGCCACACAGCGTGGTTGTTCTCTGACACTGCTTTGGCAAGCAGCGGAGGTTTCAGTGAGGATGTTTGCGAGAACAGTTATAGATTTTGGCTGTTTTAGGAAGACACGGCCTTTCAATTAAATTTAAAAAGCAACAAAAATGGAACACTTGTTTTTTGTAAATGTAATCAGGTTGGCCCTGTGGCCTGGGAGACTTAACCGGGAGGTTAGGTGGAGATCAAGGAGGGGCTTCTGGAAGGTGCGGGGTCACACCCAGGAGCCCAACCTTGGGGTCTGATTTTCTCCCCGAGGCCATGGGTATTCCCTCCAGCCTGACAACCAATTCAGTGCCCCACCCCCTCCTTGGCCCATACATGTGGTGTCCTGTTGGACCTCACAGAATTGGTATGGGGACTTCCTACTTGATATTCAGCATCTCAGGGTAATCTATTGATGCAGAGAGCATTTCAGAGTAATCTTGTAGATATCAAATAGTTTCCTCTTTTACTGTTAGCCTTGAAGTCAAGGGCTCTGGGGCTGGAGCCTATGCCTCTGTAATCAGCGTGCAACAGAAGAGAGCCTACCTAGTGGTGAAGGACATAGCATGTAGAGTCCAAGCTGCCTGGCCCTCCCTCCTGCCTGTGACCTTCTCAGGTGTGGCCTAGAGTGAGCCACTCACCTCTCGAAGCCTGAGCTTCTCTCTCCTTAGATGAAAATAATGATAGTGATAATTGACAATACCTCATAGAGCCTTAATGAGAATTAAATAAAATAATGTGTGCAAAGAGCCCAGAGCAGTGCCTGCCAGAATAATTACCCAACGAATGTGAGATTTATCGTTGTGTTGTTCTTGATGTGTTGTTGTTCATCCTTAGCCTCCCTGACTCTTTGTTTCCTTACCTGAAAAATAAGAGTTGAACTGGGTGATCTGAAGGTTCCTCCATCTCCAAAGTTTCTTAAATTATTGATATAAAATATTGACCGTAGAGAAGTGTTTTAAACAAACGGACGTAAACATAATTTTAGCAAAGCACTTCGTCCTTTCTGCATTTGTGGTGCATAAGTGAAAATTTTCTTTCTAAGGGAACTGTCTGTATATCCAGAAAATACTGGAAAAGAGAGAGAGAGAGAGAAAATACTAGGAATCCTACAACTTTTTTTTTATCATTAGGAAATTCATAGTTCATTTCTTTTTTAAAAAATCATGTTGATTTACGCGAAGAAAAAAATCTGTCTTCTCTAATTTTCTGTTTTTTGTTGAGTAGCAATAATATATTTTATCTCGTATAATCTTTCAAAACCTTTCACATTTTTAACAAGATCCTACAGCTGTTTATATGTTGTACTGAAATATAATATTGACTAAGCTGACATATATATTAAAAAGCAACTAAGGAATGAAGGTTATTGTTTTGGTATATAAATCAAAAATAATACAGCAACTGGTCTTTCAGTGATTAAAGCTGCCTTCCCCTTTAATAACTCTCCTAAGAAACAGGAAATGTAATTTCCCTACACCTTTCCTGGGGCTCTCCAATCAGCTCTGTCCTCTGGGGGTTCCCTACTGTATATTCCTTCATCAACATGGAGTCCCCCAAGGGGCCCACACACACTCTGTTAAAATTAGCTGTGTTCCACATTAGTGACAGGAGCGGAGTATTCCTCAGAGAGGAGTACACAGTTGTATGGTGCTGCTTCCTGTTTGAGCAGAATCATATCTTTAATTGCAGAGAATTTTTTTCATTACCTGTTAATTGATAAATCATGCTTGCTCCTGCTGCTGTAGCTTGTGCAGGAAACCTGATGGGGAGGCAGTCTCCGGACCGACCCCCATTGTCCTTCCACCCCAAACAAAAAGGATGAGGAGCATCATAGCCAGAGAGAGACAACAAGCAGATTGAGTCCCTGAGCAGTAGCCTCAAGGAGTTGCATTAAGACAAAAAACAAAGCCAAATACATACATACATATATATGTAGTAAAAATAAGATAAATAAGCCATTTAAAATGTTTCCCTTCCCCCCCCCCTCCTTTTGTCATTCTTGTCCTTTTATTCATGTTTCTAATCTAAGTAGCAAGAGGCCACTGTCTTGGGAAGAACAGTAAAAATCCTGAGTATAGTGAAATAATTTAGTTGATAATTCCCCACTGTATAATTTTCTATGCTTCCTGCTAGCTGACCTTGTGGGCTCCTGTCAGGTTGCTAAGGGAAATCCAGCAGGACTCCAGCTCTGTTCCTTCACTTTTAAGAAGTATTACAGGATAGAGTGGTGTGTTTATGGCAGCTTAGTTATGGGGCTGCACGTTCCATGTTTGATCAAATGGCACCAAGCAACCCCTCCCCACCACTGGCCTGGACTCCTCCCCGCACCCCACCCCCCACCCCTTTCAGTGATAGCTGTAAGATGGAGAAATTGCTGCAAACTGTTGAGCTGGAGTCCTGAGCTTGATGGATGTCATCAAAATGTGGCTTGATCCCTTGGGGTGTGGCCAGGGGAGGAGGCTGGCCGAGCTGATGACATCTAATGGAATGCAGAGCCTTTTATCTCTGAGATGTCAATCTTAGTAGTGCAGATCTGCTTGAGTGAAAACCTACCACTACTGCACTGAAGGCTGTTTGCTGAGTTGGAATGCACGCAGCTCTGCTCCCTCCCTGTCTGAAGCCCTGTCCTCTTCCCATGTCCCCAGCCCTCCTGAGCTGAATCAGTTGCAGTTTCGGCAGGCAGAGGAAGGCACAGTAAGCAGATGGGGATATTGTCTCTATCGTGACGTTCACAGACCAGGCAAAAGTTATCCTGCTCATTATGAATGGGACGTAATACACCATTGATTTGTGTCCAAGTAATTCCCAGGTAATTATAGACCATCGATCTAACTGAGCAGGAGCTATGGCGGTTATACTCTGCAAACCTCATGTTGCCTCACACCTGGCGACTGCAGTGCTATTGCATTAAAAGATCTAGAACAGTTTCTTCTTTAAGCTTCCTATGGCCACAGGGACAGGTGGAAATTAGGATGGTTCCAGAAGTCTTTAGGAAACATGATGGACTCCGTTCGCGATCTATCTGCAAGCCTTGTTCTGTAAAGTTTCCTCTGGTGATATACACAAGGTAAGGCAGCTTCCTGTTTGTGGCTGCTGCTTATAGGCTGCCAACAATAAGACAGGAATTGCATCAGCTGGCTGGTTTCGTGTCTCAGCTGTCACCAAAAGAGTGTAGTAATATTCCTGATTAAATGTCATTACTCTGTGGCACAAAAATGGGAACACTGACATGCTTTTGGATCTGTTCCTGTTAAAATTCAGCAGTAGTAGCAAATTATGTCTGCTATGGATTAAACACAGCTATTTTTGAGCTAGATTCTATTGCCGGCCCAGAATTTTTATCAATAAGTCTACATTTTATACTCATTGATTCCCTCAGGCCTTTAACTGAAGTCAAGAAAAAAAAAAAAAGATCCTAATAGAACACAGAAAACTATTGTTCAATCAGCAGCTGCTGCTGACTCAAAATAATACGGTTAATGTCCCAGATTAAAGTAAATTGATGATAATAAAACTTGGTTAGGTCACAGTAGTTAAAACTTCAGTGTGAGAAAATAAAGTTTATTTTTAGATGCATTTGTTGCATATACCTCTACCTGATTACCAGCTACTCATAGGATACCCATATACAAATATGTGTAGACACACAACAGTCTCCATTGCCTATGAAGAGTATATTACTTGTTGTGTTGTATTATCTCTTAGTGGCCTGTGTGTCTATAATGGGATGATAAAATTGCTTGTGGGTGAAACAGGAAAAAAAGTGTGGACTGAAAGAATTTTAAAAGTCAGTTCTAAGGAAGGAGTCAGATTGTTACTGCTCTTTGCCAAAATGAGAATTACGTCACTGTTAAGTCTTAGCCGCAAGAAAATAAACTATAAAACCTCATCATTTGTCCACTTCCCATTCCTTTAGCTCATTCTGAGCTTGTAGCCAGATGGGAGCAAAGAGAGATAGTGAGGAGAGAGCTTTGACTCCTGACCACAAATGCACATAGAATCTATATTATGGCCATGTTAATACATTCATCTAGATTACTATAATAAATGAGACTATTTTACATCATCGGTAGATGGTATTATTTATTATTAAACTCTGCCAAAAAACCTTAAGAACGGAATATGTAAAGCTGCTGCTTCAGTTATAGATGCTGTGTCCAGCGGCCTGTCGTGTGGTTGATGATGTGCTATCAGCGATGAAGTACAATTGTGAAACATAGAAATGCTACCTATGCAGAGGACCGACACACCTTTCACTTTGGGAACTTAGTCGACTCTGTCTGCCCAGATCCCTCTCTTGAATGGGCATCTCTCTCTCTCTCTCTCTCTCTCTCTCTCTCTCTCTCTCTCTCTCTCTCTCTCTCGTGTGTTGGGGCAAACGGCAGAATTTACACTCCCGTTTGGCATTTGTAGGTTTCCAGATCAAGGCTTTGTCTCCTCCTCTTGCTAGATAAGTTGAAACATTGACAGGCAGCATGTTCCTTTTTTTCGCCTTTTATTACAGTAATTTATAAGATATTTTAGCTAACAGGAGAACGGCCCAAGGGGGCATTCTCATGTTAATTACCAAATGTGGGCTTGTCAAAATCAAATAGCTCCAGGAATAATGCAAGTAGCTCTGCATCATTATATTGTTTGGCCCTCAACCCAATATTAGCTACTTTTGAAAATCTGGGTTCATTAGGCTTTTAAATTTAAAAGAAGAATCACTACCGGAGGCCTTCAGAAGAATCTAAGGCACAGTCAGAAGCTCAAGAGTTTAATGTAAATGACATTAAAAAATAGTTTCATATAACATACTCAGAAAAACATAAAACAAGAAAAAAAGACTGTGCCCCAGATTATTTATTTCTTATCTTTACTAGCATCTGAAATTTAAGATGGTTTTTCTTTTGGAACTGAACAGAGTTTTTAATATATGATTATTTTACGAGTATGCAGCTCCTCTTGTTTTATTCCTAAACATCCTGCCATGTAGCACTATCTTCAGGTTGGTAAATGCAAAGAAACTGAAGATGTTAGAAGTCTAAAACACTAGTGTAATAGACAGTAAATATATAGTATATACAGAAATATAGTATTATTTGTTAAGTAACATATCCTCAAAGCCATTAAAAAATTTGTAGGTTAGGATAAAGAATTATTCAGGCTTCTCTTGGTTTCTTCTTTTTCTTGTCTTCGGGATCTCTTGCATTGTTAAGCCCAGAATCTTAGGTAAGGAGAGGCAAATCAATGTTTGTTTCTTTAAAAATTTATTTCTTCCTAACTTCTGCCCTGCTTTTAGCTACATACAGGAATAAAAGTAAATGCAATTGGTGACAATGTCAATGAAGGACATAAGTAAACAGCTGGTGATGTCAACAAGAAGTTAAAAGTAAGATTTGCTACACTAAACTACAATGTAGATAATCCTCTTGTGGATAATCAAGAGTTCACTATATATACAAGTGAGAATTAATTAAAGAAGTGTAAACTGTTAAAATACTAGCTAGAAGATATTACCACGGAGGTTGTGGTGCATCAGAGCTTCAATATTCAGTGCCTGTTTATTCAACAAGGATTTATTCAACACCTACTATACATGGTAGGGTCTGAGCTAGATACTCAAGACATAAGACAAATACTACATGGTGGTTCTCTAAAGGAACTTGCGTCAAATGAGGTGCCAGCTATGCAAACAAATGTGTAGTGCTTGTCCTATGGGAAGCTCAGAGAAGACTTGATCAGAAAGGAACTCCCTAACTGATATTTAAAGAATGAGCAGGAGTTTGCAAAGCCAGAGAAGGACTTTCCTGTTTGTGCTAAATCTCTTGGGGAATTATAAGGGAAGGTGGGGTTGGGGGGATGAACTCTAGGTACATAGAAGAGTGGAACCTCCCAGACTGTTATGGACCTTGTGCGCCATGCCACGGAGTTTATGTTTTATCTTGCAGCCCAGAGGTTTCCTTGAGGAAGTTTAAGCAGAGAGTGTGACATGTTCAGATTTTCTTGTAACAGAGTCATTCTGGCATCAGTGTAGATTGAGGGGCAATATTGGAACCTAGAGGAACAGTAAGGAGGAATCTTCTCTCTGCTATATGCTTGCTTCCCTCTGGTTCTCTCTGGCTACTGCCAGACTTTTCAGATGGTGCTATTCGTTTTTCCCACATACATTTGCCACAGACCAAAAAAGGGGGGAAGTGGGTGTCTGTTTTACATTAATTTTATTTTTTAATTTATATCTTTTATTTATTAAGGCAGTTTTAAGTTTACAGAAAAACTGAACAAAAAGTACAGAGAATCTTCCTATACTCCCTCCACCCCACCCCACATACAAATTCCCGTATCTTCATTGGTGGGGTACATTTATTATACATTTGTCAACCAACATTAATACATTATTGTTAATTAAACAGTTTCGTTGCCCTGAAAATCCCCTGTTCTGTACCACTTCCTCGCTCTCCCCCTTGCTTAGAACCCCTAGCAACACTTACCTTTTCAATGTCTCCATAGTTTTGCCTTTGCCAGGACGTCATCTAGTTGGAATCATGTAGTATGTAGCCTTGTTATATTGCTTATTATATTGGCTTCTTTCACTTAGTAATTTACACTGAAGCCTTCTCTGTGTCTTTTGATGGTTTGATAGCTTACTTCTCTTTTTTTCCCCAGATAGCTAGCTCATTTCTTTATATTTCTACATAATATTCTATTGTATGAATATACTAGTTAGTTTATCCATTCACCTACTGAAGGACATCTTGGTTTCTTCTGAATTTTGGCAGTTATGAATAAAACTGCTATAAGCATCCATGTCCAGGTTTTTGCATGGACATAAGTTTTCTTACTATTTGGGTATATATAGGAAAGTGATTGCTGAATCATATGTTAATACTATGTCTAGCTTTGTAAGAAACTCAGACTGTCTCCTGAAGGAGCTGTACCATTCTGCATCCTACCAGCAATGACTAAGAGTTCCTGTTGCTCTGCATCCTTGTCAGCATTTGGTTTTGCTAGTATTTGAGAATTTAGTCATTCTAATAGGTATTTAATAGTATCTCATTGTTTTAATTTGGAATTCACTAATGGTAAATAATTTTCAGCATCTTTTCATTATGCTTATTTGCCCAAGTAAGTGAAGAGTCTGTCCAGATCATTTTCCCACTTTTAAATTTTTTTCTTACTGGTGAATCTTAATATTTCTTTGCATGTTTTGGATAGAAGTCCTTCTATCAGTCATGCATTTGCAGATATTTTCTTACAGTCCATGGCTTATTTTTCATTCTCTTAATATCGTCATTTCATTCTCTTAATATTTAGCAGAGCTAAATGAAGTCCGACTTCTCAGTTTTTTGTTTCATGGATCTTGCTTTTCTTTTTGTACCTAAAAATTCATTGCCAAATGCTAGTACCTAGATTTGCACCTATATTGCCTCTGGACGTTTTTACATTTGTATTTTGTATTTAATCTATGATTCATTTTGAGTTAATTTTTATGAGAGGTATAAATCTGTGTCTAGGTTTGTTTGTTTGTTTTTGTTTTTTGTTTTTGTTTTTTTGTTTTGCATGTGGATGTCCAGTTGTTCCAGCAATATTTGTTGAAAAAACTATCCTTCCTCCATTGAATTGCTTTTGCTCTTTTGTCACAGACCAGTTAACTATTTCTGGGTGCTCCGTTTTCTTTCATTGATCTATTTGTCTATTGTTTCACCAGTACTATCTTGATTAGTGTAGCTGTATAGTAAGTCTGAAGTTGGTTAAATCATTTCTCTGACTGCTCTTCAATATTTTGTTGGCTATTCTAGATCTTTTGCTTTTTCATGTCGACTTTAGAATTATTTTGTTGCTATTCACAAAGTAACATGTTGGAATCTAGACTGAGATTTCATTGAATCTGTAGATCATTTTGGGAAGAACTGGCATTTTAACAATATTGTGTCTTCCCATCCATGAACATGGAATAATACCTTTCTATTTATTTAGATCTTTAAAAAAATTTTTATTAGAATTGTATAGTTCTATACCTAAGTATTTCTTTTTGGGGATACTCATATTAATAGTATGTTTTTAATTTCAAATTTTAACTGCCAACTGCTTATATATCAGAAAGTAATTGATGTACAATTTGTATATTTAACCATATAACTTGCAAACTTGCTATAATCACTTGTTAGTTCCTGAAGGGTTTTTTTTTTTGGGGGGGGGTCAATATTTTTTTAAAGATTTTATTTTTTTATTCATAGAGACACAGAGAGAGAGAGAGAGAGGCAGAGACACAGGCAGAGGGAGAAGCAGGCTCCATGCAGGGAACCTGACGTGGGACTAGATCCAGGGTCCCCAGGATCAAACCCCGGGCTGCAGGCAGCACTAAACCGCTGCGTCACCAGGGCTGCCCATTTGGTCAATATTTTGAGATCTTTCTACATAGTCATTTCCTCTGAATATAAAAGGCAGTTTTATTTCTTCCTTTACAATCTGTATTCCTCATATTTCTTTTTCTTGTCTTATCATATTAGCCAAGACTTTCAGTGTGATATCGAATAGAAGTTTAAAAAGGAGATATCTCTGTTTCATTCTAGATCTTAGAGAGAAAGCTTCTGGTTTCTGCCCATTAGTATGTTAGCTGTAGGGTTTTTGTAGCCACTATTTATGAAGTTGGGGACATTCCATTCTGTTCCTAGTTTGGTGAGACTTTTTATCATGAGTGAGTATTGGATTTTGTCTAGTGCTTTCTCTTTATCCATTGATGTGATTGTATGACTTTTCTTTAGCCTGTTGATGTGATGAATTACATTAATTGATTTTTTAATGTTGAACTTAATTTGCATACCTAGAAAAATCCCACTTGGTTACGGTGTGTAATTCCTTTTGAACATTGTTAGATTCAATTTGCTACTATCTTTTTAAGGAATTTTACATCTCTGTTCATGAGATGTATTGGTCTGTAGTTTTCTTTCTTGTAATATCTTTGTCTGGTTTTGGTATTAGGGTAATGCTGGCCTCATAGAATGAGTTGGAAATGTTTCCCCTGCTTCTATTTTCTGAGACAGATTGTAGAGAATTGGTATCATTTGTTCCTTAAATGTTTGGAAGAATTCCCTAGTCATTGTTTCACATAGATATGTCACAAACCAAATAATCAGGTCTGTTTTGGATTGGGTGAGGATTTTGTTTTGTTTTGTTTTGCTTTAAATTTGCTTTTCTTAAATACATGCACTCTAATAAATTCATAAACATGGCTATGACACTGTGCATATATTTTTCTCTTCCACGAATAAAACTTCATTGTCATAATGATCACCATACTTTAAAAGTGCACACATTTGTTCAATACAATAATTTTTTTCAACAATTAAATTTCTGAAAATAAATTCATATATGTCCACTCCTCTCCAAATCAATCTGGATCTCATCTTTTATAGGCCTTTTTTTCTAAAATATTTTTGTGTTTATATTTAGACAAGTTATTTAAATCTCCTTTCCCTCAGTTTTTCTTAACAAAAAGAAATTAGTACCAAACTCAGAGTTCTTGCTTCCATTACATTAGTGAGTTAATTATGTAAAGGACAATGTCTGACATACAGTAAGTGCTTAATAAAATTCAGCCATTGTTATGATTACCCTGCTGGAGGGTCACCAGTCCTCCTTATCCCTCTCCCATTCTGTGTCTTATCACACTTCTATGGCCTACAGACCAAAATCTAAACCTCTTAGCTAGAATCCAAGGGCATCAACAATCTGGCTTTTCTTGCTATTTTAAGATTGTTGCATTTATCCCCAGGAAAATCCCCTTCTCAGTTCCAACTGATTACTCATCACCCCCAAGCATGGCTTTCACTTAGTTCTTCCTCCTACAGTTGTCCATCCAGCCCCTTTAGTCACTGGAGGTCTGGCTTGTCTTTGTATCTGAAGTAAGTTTTATAACATTCATCAATCTGAGCTTTATTAAAGAATTTCCTACTAATAATACAAGCCCACAGTGTTTTTAGATCAGGAACAGACTTAATGAATCACTTGGCCGATGTGAATAAACTAAATCCTAGAGGGGTCAAATGGCTGATCCAATTTTGTGTTGCTAAAGGCTATCAGAGTGAGGTGCCCTTTCCCTATGGTGCCAAAAAATACAAGTGCAACCAGTTACATTATTTTAATTCTTCGCTTTGTGTTTATTTTTAATTTTATGTGACATTCCAAATACAGACAAATCCCTGTAAGTGTTAGAACTAAAATTTTCTCCTAATTTCCAAGATTTGTGTTATCATATCTGTCTTCTATGTAGGAAAATCTCAAAGTGTTAAAGACTGCTATCCCTTTGCATAGATGTTTATTGAGTGTTTGTATGTGGTTCTTCTTTAGCCTTTTAATAGTCCCCAGGAAGCAAATGTTACTCACGAGTCACTACTTTTTTCCAGAAAATAGAAGTGCTTTTCAGTGGAATAAAGATTTTTAAATAGTACACAGGTAAAGAGCAGGAAATAAATATCTGTGTAACTAATTGAAAGCACTGGGGAAATAGAGAAGCAGAATGTAGTTATTAATAATCTATTTATATGGAATGAACTATTCATTTAAGGAGCTGGAACATAGAGTAGATACTGCTTCATTTAAATTTGTGACATTACTGTGTAGAATATAAGCATAATATCAACAACAGCCTGGCTTCATTTATGGGTTTGCAGCCCGCAAAGTTAGGAGCTAGGAAAGGAGAGAGGGATGTTTGGGAGAAAGAAAAAAAAAAAAGGTACTGAGAAATCCCAGATTGCTTGTGAGACCTGGAAATGGGTTCAGGGATTTGACAAAATTGCTGATGTATTACTATGTGGTCTCTATTAGTGGGCAGTCAAATTCACTTTCAAGTTTTCAGCGTTATTTATTCCTATGAGATGTCCTGGAAGAATCTTTCCTGTTTCTCAAGACTCTTCCTAGGATCCAAATTCCTAAGTTTAAAAAGTACATAGAGGCAAAAATGACATTTGTGAGGACCATTGAAGGGGGATACAGTGCACAAAAATTGTACTAGTGTCAAAAAGTTTGCTATAGCTAGAAATACAGTGTAAGATAAAAATATATCATTTCCTAATTTTGCATTCAAGTAATGGTCAAACATTTGCAAAATAGAGGCTGATACCTGCATTAAAATTTAAAGTGCCAGCTACTTTAAACTAATATCAAGTTTGTTCCTTAGAAACAATAGCAAAACCATAGCCAATTCATACCTTTCTATTCATAATAAAAATTTTTTTTTGAAAACTTAATCTATCCTGGAGAATTTCCTCAGAAAATTTATGACACCATTATACACACACACACACATATGAACACACACGCGGCCTATTCCAAAAGATTCACTGATTATTGTTTCATTATAGAAAGAGAAGTTGAATCAATTGAGCCTAAGGTATGTCTTGATATCTCTTAGTATTAGGCCATATTTGCTCAACATCAATAGACTCTTTTGAAATTTATTGTTAATCAAATTGTTCTACAAACTGAAAAATGTAAAATAACAAACTCTTGAGTTGAAACAGAGACCTCATTTCATTTAATCAATAAATTAGATAAATACTAAGACTAATGTTCAACCATAGATTATTGTCTACCATATTCCCATGTGGCCAGTTAAGATTCAATTTTCATTGTAAATAAAAGCAGCAGAAACTCCACCCCTCCCTTTGAGGTATAAACTGTTGAATTTATGAGATCAAATATTGAAGGTAAATTCACATCGCAAACACATATCTGATGCATGCATACTTTTTAAAGTACTAATGGTAGGCATATAATGGAAATTAATTGAAGTCATTTTTATGTATATGCAATGCTCATACATGTTCAAGAAATTTTGGTTGCATGTTTTAACAATAACGGCATAATAGAAAATTCTGTAAGCAATATATAAAACTACCTGAAGTAGAACTACCTGTTACGATGATTGTAGCTTGGATTTATATAACTCAGTACATTTGCACATACACCTTTCTACCACCTGTCATTTAAAAAGAGGAGCTTTGGAGTCCAGTTTATTCAAATAAAAAATTTTAAATAAAATTTATAAGCAAAGAGAAAAAAACACTCTAGAGGAGCATGTTTGAGAAAGATATTTATTTGTTTGGAGCCAAATATTTCTGCTTACTTGATATCGCTTAGAGGTATAGGAATTTTACTATGAATGCTGTCAGAACAGGTAAGTCATTTATTGGTTCTGACAATTGAAAATAAGATCAAAGCAGCTTAGCAAATGAGAAACATCTAAACCACAAAAGCAGGGAAGGAAAACTGAGTGAGGGGGAAAGGAAAAAGAGTTCAGGACAAATACAAAAAGCAAAAAATAAAGGATTGCTCTGAAATTAGCTCATGTTTAAACCATGAATTTAAAAAGGCAGTCCCAATTCTTTCACTTTTATCATGTCATTTTGCCCCACTGCTCATCAGAAAGTCTGATGACCAGTGCTTTTACTACTGTGTTACGTAGTTTCTGAAGCAAGGCCCAAGTGGCCAGTAAGCTAAGGAGAGAAAAAGAAGCCGCCCTGGAGCTGGTGTTAAAAAATAAGATATAAAAAATTACAACAGTTACTTCAGCTCATCTCTGCCCTGTGTCTTTTCACAGATCCTTCTACTTGTTGATGGGTACAGAAAGGGAAAGAATGGGAAAGAAAAAAATAAGATCGCTACAAATGAAAGAAGACTCTTAGATATACTTGCTCTCCTAATCCTTATAATTGAAAATAAGAGAGATTTAGAGAAACATCATATTCTGTTCTCTTCTTGTTTTCATGAGAAAGCTAAGCTCTGTAACAGTTCTGTGACTTACCCAGGTACTAAGCAGAGTTGGGAACAGGATACAGGTGTCCCAGCTCCAGCCTCTCAAGTGCTCCTTGAAAAGACACTGGAATGCCAATTTAAGAAAATAACAATTAATGAGGTGAATCTGAATTGCTTACAGGCATAAAGGGAACCACTTTAACAAAAGGTTAAAGAAGAGATTCCTTCTTTCATGAGGAGGTCTTTTAAGCAAGATGAGGTCATCCAAACTACCACCCTCAAATACTTCTAAATTCTAAGAACCCAAAATTAGTGGAGTTAATATGGACTAAATTAAACTAAATATGGAGTTAATGTTTCATATGAAAAGCTTAGGAGGTCAAAGTTGGTCAAACTCATATGAGAAAGAGTATTTTTTCTGAGTGGTATATAATTTAAAGTGCAGTAGAGTCCCTCATGAAATCCATGTATACAGTTGATTCATGCTCCCTTTCCTCTTAAGCAAATTGGTGGATTCAACAGACTGGGCTCAAGGGCTGTGATTCAGGATACTTATATCTCAGCTCCTTCCCTTAACTTAAGTACCTGCATATTTCAGATGAATCTCTTTACCCCTAGGAGATGAGAGTGCATGAAGGCAACTTAGCTCTACAATTTGTTGACTTAGAGAATATTAATTTTTGTATATAAACAGCACAAAAAGGTTTCCTTTTTATTGTTGCTTTTCCCCTTGTCCCTACATTTTTTTTCTTTATCAATTCTGAGTTTGATTTTAAATTGAGTCTTGACCCAACATTTCACCCTCCCATGATATCATTCTGCACATGGGAAAAAAATACACTATGCTATACAATAGTGTGATCTATAGACAGATTTTGGAGGTAAAAATCAGGGTCTGTTTCTTTTTTTCTTTTTGTCTTAAGTAGAGCACAGTGTAGATAATTACGGTTCATCTCTCTAATTATTAGTCTAATTCCAAATTAGAGGAAAATCTGGTTGATATTTTCAATGGTCGGTATAATGTTGACTGCTTAAAGTAGAACTAGGTTAAGAAGTAGGTAGAGTCTCATCCTAAAGTGCTTTATGATTGAGCAAACTGAGACACCTCTGAATGTCTGAGTGTGTATATGAATTACACTTTCCTAACTGAACCATCTTTTGTGTCCCAATCTTCAAGCTTGTTCTTGATTTTTTTTTCCTTTTATTGAGATGTAGCTGACATATCCCATTCTATAAGTTTATGGTGTACAACACAATGATTTGATCTATTGTTCCTGACGTTTTGGTCTCCTTCCTTTTTTCCCCATTGTGATCTAAAACTTGTCAATTTCCATTCTCTCTGATAACATCACTCATGCCACAATTCACCAGTTTTTCTCCACAACCCGTGACCCCAGTTTTTTTCTATCGTTCAGGTCCACAAAAAGTGAGAGATGAATTTATATTAGAACTTACTTTACCTCTTGAATGTATTATAAAAACCACTCAGCTATTGATAGAATATGCATGATTCCAGATTTTAATGTGGACTTCTTTTAAAAGACATTTCTGGTCATAGTATATTTTTAGTTACCATATCAGAAAATAGTATATACTTAAAATCATTAAATATAGAGAGTTATAACATATTCAGATAACTTGAATGTCCATGACAGTCTGTCAGTCAAAACTTGCCTATTTTGCAAGTATATTTGTATATCTCCTTTCAGAGACTCCAAATATACATAAATCAGACTGCTTAAAGTTTGCTCACAGTTTGTTGATGCTTTGTTCAGTTTTTTTACAGTCCTTATTTTCTCTGTGTTTCATTTGGGATAATTTCTATCCCTATGTCTTTAAATTCATTAATCTTTTCTGCTGTGATGTCTAATCTGTTGTCAAATCCACCCAGTGTGTTTTTTGTCACTTAAAGTTCAAAAAGAGTTTTCTATGTATGTTATGTCTTTCTTAAGTACACTCAATCTTTCATCCATTATTGAACACGTGGAATATAGTTTTCATTTTTTTAATGTCCTTGTCTGCTAACTTTATCATTTGTGACTTTTCTGTGCCTGTTGGCTTTTGTCTGTGACTTAATATGTTGCATTTTCCTGTGTACTTACTGAGTTTTTACTGACTGTCAGATATTGTGAATTTTACCTTGGTAGGTGCTAGATATTTTTTAATTTATGTAAATATTCTTGAGCTTTGTTCTCAGCAGCATTTAAGTTACTTGGTAACAATTTTATCCTTTCAAGGTATTTATGTATGTATGTATATGTGTTTGTGGGATCAGAGCAACCATTAATTTAAGTTGAATTCTTTCCCCCCTGCTGAGCCAGTGCCTTTCTGAATACTCGATGCAATGAAGCTATTGAAGCAAGAGGTTTTCTGCTCTGACTTATGGGAACAGCCTTGTGTGAACTGTGGGAAATTTTCCCTCCGCTTCTCTCAGGAAGGATTTCGCCTGGCTTCCGGTAGCTTCCTTATATGCAAGCACAGATCAACATTTAGCATAAGACTCAGGGAGGATCCTCTACAGATCCTCAATACTCTCCTCTCTGGAACTCTGCTTTAGGAGCTGTGGCTTAGACTCCCTGGCCTGCCAGTTCGGAAGACGCCAGGTTCACCCTGGTCTCCCCTCCCCACATGTAGCTGAAAACTCGCCATACAGTGAGCTGGGCAATTTGGGGCTCACCTCACACATTCTTCCTCCTTCAGAGATCACTGCCCTGCACTGCCTCATGTCCAGTGTCTTAAAAGTGTTTCACATAATTTGTCCGTTTTTTCTTAGTTGTTTCAGGTAAACCTGGTTCCTGCTATTCTGCCTTGACCAGAACAATTACTGCTTAAATGCCCATTGACCACCACTTGGAAAACTATAGCCGGAA
This sequence comes from Nyctereutes procyonoides, assembly GCF_905146905.1. Lineage (NCBI taxonomy): Eukaryota > Metazoa > Chordata > Mammalia > Carnivora > Canidae > Nyctereutes > Nyctereutes procyonoides. The sequence continues at coordinate 36,332,785 of NW_026575044.1, forward strand.
GATACAAAGCAAGGTTACAAAGCAAGATCTTAGTTCCAGTGATGAGAAGACATTTCTGTAGCATCAGCTCAAGTCAGGCACGGACTTCCCTGGAATGGCCAGGGAAGAGACAAAAAGATTTGTCACCCTGACATTACAGTGATAAGCCCCTCCATTCTTTAGAACAGCTACGTTCTACACTATTTGCAAATACTTTTTCTGCTTGTTTGGTAGAACCTTTTGAAATATTATTATCCTCTAATAATTTTCAGTGTTACTCTTGTCCCTCCCTGCCTTTCCCATCCCCATGTGGAAACAGGGGGAGTAGTTACTAGACTCCTTGTTTCCTACTTCCACCTGCAGATATTTCATGTCTTCTAAAAATGTTTAAAACTACCCTTCTTCACTTTCACCCTATTTTCTTTTTAAGGGAATAACTGAAAACAAATTTAGTGAAATCTCACACACACACACACACACACACACACACATAGTTTTTAAACCAAAATATGAATTTTACTACCAATAAATTTTACTATAGATTTGAATGTGTAAGTGACCTGTGACCAGAATCAGGTTTCTTACTGCCTCCTTGAGCAAAGCTAGGCTATTCTGCATTGCCCCCCACCACATCTCCAGTGGCTTACTGCACACAGGAGGTAAAAATGCCTGCCTAATGAGAAGAGACTGCTCCAAAAGTGAGAAGAGAGCCCAAGGCATTTGTACACAGATCAGTCTTCAATTCTAAAGAGGTTGATCTATTTATTATTAAATAGATACAGGGATAAGAATAAGAAAGGGTGAAATATTCCAGTTAGTTTTCATTTCTTTAGATCCATCAATATCCCTTTTAGTATATAAACATGACTAAGTGATTTCATTCTGGATGTAGACCAAGCCTATAAATTTTATATTTTTTCAGAGTTGGTATTAGAATTATTCTGACCTCATAAAAGAGTTTTTGAAAGAATTTAAGATTGGTGTTACTTTTTCCTTAAATGCATGTTAGAATTCACCAATGAAACCCTCTCAGCCTGGAGTTAGTTCCACTTCTTCCTTCCTTCCTCCTTCATTCTTTAATGAATTCAATTTCTTTCATAAATAAAAGACGGCTGCTCAGATTTTCTGCTTAATTTTCTGTCAAATTTGTTGATATACAGTTGTTCATAATATTCTCTTCTTGTTTTTTAAGTATCCATAGGGTCAGTTGTGATACTGTTTAATTCCTGATATTGGAAATTTTTATCTTTTTTTTCTTGATGAGTCTAAATAAGTTTATTAAATGTGTTGATCTCTTCAAAGAATAGACTTCTGATTTCATTAATTTTCCCTATGATTTGGTTTCTATTTCTAATTGATTTCTGTTTTATATTTATTATTTCCTTCCTTATACTAACTTTAGGCTTAATCTGCCCTCCTTTTCATAGTTTCTTAAGGTAAAACTTAAATCATTAATTTTAGGCTGTTTTTCCTTTCTCTCATAGGCATTTAGATCTATAAATTTCCTTCTAAAAATGATTTAGTTGCATCCCACAAATTTTGAAATGTTGAATATTCAATAACCTTCAGTTCAAAATATGCTCTAATTTCCCTTGAGATTTTTTTTAAGCCATGGATTATTTAGAAGTGTACTTTTAATTCCCAAATATTTGGAGTTTTCCTAGATATCAGTTGTTATTAATTTCTACTTTAATTTTATAATGATTAGGTAGCATACCAGTAAATTTATTGACACTTGTTCTAGGAGTGAACATAAGGGCAATCTTGGTGAATGTATCATGTGCACTTGAAAACAAGATATGAGGGCAGCCTGGGTGGCTCAGCAGTTTAGCACCGCCTTCGGCCCAGGGAGTGATCCTGGAAACCCGGGATTGAGTACTGCATCAGACTCCTGGTGGGGAGCCTGCTTCTCCCTCTGCCTGTGTCTCTGCCTCTCTGTGTGTGTGTGTCTCTCATGAATAAATAAATAAAATCTTAAAAAAAAAAAAAGAAAAAGAAAACAAGATATGTTCTACAGATATTGAATATAAGGTTCTATAGCTATAAATTAGATCAGGGTAGTTGGTAGTGTTGTTCAGATGGTCTGTGTCGCTAGTGATGAGGGATCTAGTCATTCTATAAGTTGCTAAGAAAGACGTTTAAATATCCATCCATGCTTGTGAACCTTTCTATTTTTTTCTTAGATTCAGTCAGTTTTTGCTTGATATATATTGAAAGCCTTTTTAAGTGCATGCACATTTATGATTGCTATATCTTCTTGATCAAGGATCCATTTTTCATTATGAATTTTTTTTTTATCTCTGCAGTATTATCTTAAAGCTTATTTACTATGGACAGTCACTCTAACATCCTTCTGCTTGTACTCTATGTGTTATATAATCATTCAATCCATTTACTTTTAACCTCTCAGCCTTCATATATTAAGAGCATCCATTGTAGATAGCATCAAGTAGGAACTTCCTCTTTATTCATTCTGGCAATCTCTGCCTCTAATTAATGTCCAGACCATTATAATTTAACGTAAATATTAATATGGTTGGATTTAAGCCTACCATTTCTTATTTGTATATATTTCCTCTCTTTTTTATTATTATCATTATCATTATTATTATTATTATCATTACTGTTTTTTCCTTCATTCCTACTTTCTTTAGGATTATGCAAATTTTTGTGCATTATAATTTATCTGAATATTGCAGAAAATTACATGACAACAAAATGGACAACCTAGAAGAAATGGAAAAATTCCTAGAAACGTACAATCCTCTAAAACTGAATCAGGAGGAAATAGAAAATGTGAACAGACTAATTACTAGTGATGAAATTGAATTCCAAAAAACAGATGAGAAAGGAAAGCTTCCAAATTTTTTCTACAAGGCCAGCATTACCCCAATACTAAACCAGTCAAAGACTGCACAAAAAAAGAAAACTACAGTCCAGTATCCCTGATGAATATCAGTAGGCTTTTCAGCTACCCTTCTTTGTTTTATTATTTTGGTTGCAGTTCTAGAGATTACAGTATGCATCCTTAACTTTCCATAGTCTGCCTCATGGTAATATCTCACCATTTTACATAAAATGTAGAAGTTTTGTAACAGTATAGATCCATTTATGATACAGATTTCATGTGTATATATACATATATAATAAATTCCAGGAGACAATGTTGTAATTACTGCCTTAAGTGATCAAGTATATGTAAAATAAATGAAAAGCTGTGTGTGTGTGTGTGTGTGTGTGTGTGTGTGTGTGTTAACCAGATACTTGTTTCTGAGGCACTTCATTCTTTCCTGAAGATGCAGGATTTCTCCTAATATAATTCCCCTTTAGCCTGAAGAAGCACTCCTTGCAAATCAATTCTGCTAACAGCATTTTTTGTGTGTATATTTTTTTATGTACAGATACTTTTATTTCACCTTTCTTCCTAGAAGATATTTTTGCAAATATGGAATTATAGGTTGAGAGTTTCCTTCTTTTGAGTCCCTGGAGGGTTTTGGTTCATAATCTTCTGGACTCCATTGTTTCTAGTGAGAAGCCACAGGTCATTCAAGTCATTGTTTTCCCCCACACGATATATTTTCTGGGGGCTTATTTGTTTTATTTTGTTTTGTTTTCTACTTTTAAGATTCTCCCTTTACCGTGACTTTCAAGGATATGCTAATATGGCTTTCTTCTGCTTAGTTTGCTAAGCTTCTTGAATCTGTAGAGTTGTGTCTTTCACTAATTTTAAGAAATATTCAGTAATTATTCCTTAAATTATTATTTCTTATGATTCTTTTGCCCCTCTCTCCTTAGTACTACAATTACCATGTGTGGATATTGCCCTACAGATTCTTGAGGACCTATTCATTCTTTTCTGTCTCTCTTCTTAAAATGTTGTATTTATTTATTTTAGAGAGAGAGAGATTAAAGCATAAGCCGGGGGGAGGGGGGAGCTGCAGAGGGAAAAACAGGCTCCTTACTGAGCAGGGAGCCTGATATGGGGCTCAATCCCAGGACCCTGGGATCATGACATGAGCCAAAGGCAGACACTTAACCAACTGAGCCATCCAAGTGCCCCTGTTTATTCCTTTCAGTGCTTTGCACTTCAGAATGAATTATTTCTGTTGATCTATTTTCATATTCATTGACTTTTTCCATTATTGTATTCATTGTACTTTCAAGCCCATAGAGTGATTGTTTTACTTAATAAATTGTGATTTTCAGTTTTGAAATTTCTATTTGGTAGCATTTCATAGATTCTCTTCCTCTGCTGTCATTTCCTGTGTTTTTATTCATGAGGGGTATAGTTTCCTTTATATCATTGAGCATAGTTATAATGGCTGCTTTAAAATTCTCAGATGCTATTTTGATACCTAAGTTGATCTATTTTCTCTTGAAAATGTATCACATTTTTCATTTTGTTTTTGTATGCCCAGTAATTTAAAATTGTATCTTGGACATAGTAAATATTATGTTGTAAATACTTTGGATTCTGTTATATTCCTTCAGAGAGTGGATATTTTTGTTTTAGGAGGCAACTAACTTGACTGGACATAAGCTGCAAACTCTACCTCTTAGACTGTAGCTCAAATGTCACTTTAGATTTTTGCTGTTTTTCTTTAAAAATTCCCTAACTGAGCTGCTTGCAACCAGTCCTGCTCTTGTCTGGTTTGGAAGTCAGCCAGAGATTTGGGCAGGGTTTTATACAGAATTGTGCTGTCCCTACTCACTCCCTGCCTCAAATTCTCCAAAAATACTGTGGTTTTCTATTGGGTTCTTAGCATCCATGTACAGCTAAAATCTATAAAAACCAGAAAATTCATTTTGTGTTATTTCCTTCTTCCAAATGTTGACTCTCTAGACTATACCTGCTTTTATTCACATGCCAGTGCCTTCAGGTTAATTGGTTGAGTTTGGGGAGTTCCGTTTTGTTTTATTTTTTGTTTTTGTTTTTGTTGTTGCTTGTATTTTTTCCCCAGAATTTAGAGTTGCTATCTGCAGAGGTTCATTCTAGTGAGAGCTTATTATCCTAATCCAAAGTGAAACCCCCATCTCACAAGTCTTAGAAAATTTGTGTGTAGGGTGGTTTCTGAAAATACAGGTTTTAATGTATTCTATCATTTTAAATTGAGTTTCAAGAGTTGCCTTTTGTTAGTTTTTTTGGTTGTGTGTGTGTATGTTTAATAAAGTAGATCTTAGAAGTTCACTCAACTGGAATCTCTCTAAACCCCCATGCAACCCATTTTTTAAGTCTATTTGTCATTCTCAAAGGAACTCATTTTCTCATTCTAGACCCCTTCCCCAAGCAAACCATTGTCATATTCTAACCCTGGATTCTGTTCCAACACCATTTCAGAAGGCTTCAGGATCATTTAGCATCACTTCTGGGTAATGCCACTACTGTAGCCTCCTGTTCTCCATGGAGTGCCTAAAAGTCTTAGCGTCTGGATCTGTAGTATTCTGGTGCTGCTGGAAAATACCACAGCATCACATCTCATCAGGCATGCATTGATTGCCCTTGGATCACCCTGGTCACTAAAGTTCCAGAGTGAAAATATAGTTATATTCAAGTTTCTGGTCTTTTCACCACCTAAATCCTAAGTGCTTATATCTGGATTTTTTAAAAATATTTTATTTATTTATTTGTGAGAGACACACAGAGACAGAGTTAGGTAGAGGGAGAAGGAGGCTTCACACAGGGAGCCTGATGTGGGCCTCAATCCCAGGACTCTGGGATCATGACCTGAGCCAAAGGCAGATGCTCAACCACTGAGCCACCTAGGTGCCCCTCAGTGCTTATCTTTGAAAACATACTGCATCGAATGCTTGGGTGTCTAGGTCAGGATGGATAGAGCATTGCTGGCATTCCTGTGGCAAAAAAAAGAGAGGGGAGTGAAGTTCTTTGAAAACCCTCTGGAGTCCAGTTCCCCATCAAAACAAGCTGTGGCCATATAGGCTCCAGACTCGGGAGCAACCTGAGTTCTCCCCAACCCCACACCCTGGGGAAGGCAGGAGATCTGGAATTAAACATCCAATTCTAAGGGACATTTTTCAGTCTTTTAGTACTTGTGTCTTAAGTGTATAATGGAAAGTATAATGCACAGGGCACAGCTAGTTCATGGGAGTATAATGTGAATGAAGTGATGGAGAATGGGATGTCCTCTAAGTCATGGAGAGTACAGATCCCAACATGCATATTTTGCCTTTATTTATTTGGAGAGATTTTGTGATACTTTATGAATAGCAAAGCCCTGCAATTGGCCTGCCATCACTAGAAGAACCAACTAATGAAATGTGCCATTGATTTTCTTCTTCTGTCTTTTTCGACCCTCTGTTAAATTTAAAGTGGGAAAGAGATACATTAAATTCCAATTCTAATAATAGCCCCCAATGGGGACCCAGTAGCTAAAACAATGGAAGAGAGACCTTTCCAGTAGGTTGCTTTGAGCCTAAATGACGTCTGTCATGATCATGTTATTTAGTGAAATGAAATCATGGAAGTATGTTGATTCTTTCAGAGCGCAAGTGTCACATCCCCAAATCATGCCCACTGGTAGTAGTTAAGCTTCACTCTCTAAAGAGAGCCCTACATGACTTAAGAGGCAGTAGTTTTGAGAATCCCATACTTTAGATTCCCAGGTATTCATGAAGCAAATGGACACTTTCACTGTCCGTTCTACTCTCTTCCACTGACCGACCAATGGCTTTGAGTTCAGCCTTTCCATATCAGTAGAGCACCATTAGAAAGCAGCAAATTCATCAAGGAAAATAATGTTCAGAGGAAAAATAAAACAAGCCTTTAAAAAAATGTTTTCAGCAAAGAAAAGAGTAAGGTATAGCGCACCTACTTTTTCTGAAGCAGTAGCTAACACTTTTAATGGAAACTTCTGTGCTGTCACCAAGGTATTTCTAAAGAACCAGAGACTTATAATTAATTGTATTAATCATGAAGACTAAATTTGTCCTCAGCTTCTATAGTGTGTTAAGGATAGAGATGTTTACCCAAGAAGAAAGCTAACATGGCATTCTTCTGTGCGGATGTAATTTTCACTTGACAGAGTGTGTATTCGTATGGTAGGTGTTTGCTTTTCATTTATCCACTTAGAGTCTTTCATCCTTTTGGAAATGTATTGATTTATTTTGTGAAATGCAGAGAGAAGAGAAAGGAAAAGGCTGTGATTTGTGACAAGTATACCTCCTGAGCAAAGTATTTATTTATCTTACCCACCTTTCTGTTCTCTCCATCATTACCCAGTTGTTGTTATTGTTGTTGTTTTTTTTTTATTGAGATGTACTTGACACATAACCATTATATTAGTTTCAGGTGTACAACACAATGATTCACTATTTGTATATATTGCAAGATAATGATCTGTTATCAATAGTCTTTGTATATTGTAAAACAGCCATGTAAGACCTCATTAACCTCACAATTTCTCAACATATTATAATAACTATAATTACAAAATATAAAGAACTCCCAGTTTTACTTTTAGTGAATTGCACTTTGATCCCTCCTATCAAAAAATGTGAGAGGGCAGAAACGTGTGATCTCTCAGTATAAAAATGACATCCTCTTTCCTAACAGGATTGCAAGCATTGGGAAGCAGGCGGGAAAGGTTTGCACTGTGATATCCATATCCCATCTTGCCAAAGGATAAATAAAGGGCATTCATTCATCAGCTTTCAAGCTGCCACCCTCTTTTCTTTTCCCCCAGCCCCCACGTCTCCCTGAAATGGGGAGGAGGGAGGTTCTGATTATTTTTGCCTATTTCTAGCAGAGCTAGGCATGAACAATTAAATTTAGGGCTTCCTGTGGTCTGTGAATAACAGTGCACGGTGCTAACCATCAGGGCACAAAGGCAGACAACAACAAAAAAAGGCTTTTTTATTTTTTGTTTACCCTTCAGGACACTGTTTACCTTATCACTGAAGGGGAAGTTATCATCTCATCCCTTTTGGAAATTGTACTCGGTTTATTCTCTAGCTTCGAGTCTGAGACTGTCCAGTGACAAAGTGGGTATGTCATCCTGGGGCTAGGGGATTTCTCTACGGCCCTGCTCTCCCCCCACCTGCCGGACCCCTGCGGACGTGTGTGTGTCTGTCCCTCCGCCGTCTGTCTATCTCTGTGTCTCAGGCTTTGCTCAGTCTCTTGAGTACACTCTCACTTCCTCCTTCTCCCTACACTGTCTCATTCCTTTTTCCTTGATTTTTCTGTCAAGAGGCTTTTTCTTTTTCTCCCTTTCAACCAGAATGATTTTTCCCCTTTTCTCCCTCTCTCTAAATTTACTTCACAGCAGATTGTCTTGTAGTAAATCACCAAAAACCCAAATAGCACTAAAGCATTCTGATACAACATTAGCATTTGCTTAACAAGCACAAGATAAACATTAAACAAAGAACTGCATTTCTTTATTAGAGGCTGCAAGATACATAATCCATGAGCACAAGAAACATGGGACCCAGTGGATATGCAGATGTGTGTTATTTCATTGGCGCTGGGCGGCCTTGTTAGAAAAGGTTTTCATCTGAAGGCTTGGGGGTGGATGGTTGACTGTCCCTGGTGGGGCTGTAACTAGATACAGAGACTGTTGCAAGCTAGACTGGGCTCCCTGGTGGACGTGCTGATTGGACAGCCTGAGGAAAACTTGGGAAGCATCGGGAAGTGAACTCAATCACCTTGGGGATGATAGGGTAGAACCAGATGAAGGCATTTGACTTCTTTTGTAACTCCCACTAAGGACAGATTGCCAGTACGATCCAGCTTCCATAACTGCAAATCAGGCCCTTTCCCCTATGCCGATTTCATTAGAATGGCCAGCATGGTGCAAAGAGGAAAAAAAAAAAAAGGTTAGACACAGTAATTTTACAGGCAGGCGGGTACAAAAAAAATCTGCATAATTAAGCAGTCAAGGCTGCTAATAGGGGAGTTTATATGCTCTGGGACCAGGCAAGGGCAGCACATATGGATATAGCACTGGATATTAAATCTACGGCATGCAGACTTACTTCAGGGCCCTCAGAGAAAAGGCTAATTATAGAGAGAGGAATTGTGTTTACTGGTCTGTCTTGGGCAAAGATGGTGAAAGAAGTACAACCAAGTTTTGCAGTTAGACATGAACAGGCTGTTAATAGAGATATCAAAATATGTGCTTGTGGTTGTTTCCTACCTAATCAACACAAAATTATAGGTTCCGTGGACACTCCCCCACCCCATATTACCTGCTAGAGACAAAACATTTGGAGTTAAGTTTCATACGTGAAATATATGCGTAACATCAAGATGCGTAGGATAGGTGTGTTTATTATTAAACTGCCACAATTTAATCTCCACTGTGCTCTTTACCATTCAATAAATTCTATTTAGCAGTGTAGCTTAGCCCTGTTTAAAAACATCAGTGCTTCTGGGCATGAGCTCAAAGTCAGCACTTAACCAGGAATGGAGAGCCTGAAGTGGAAGTTGCAATGGGCAGGAGTAAAGCCTTTCGAGAAAGGGTGTGTTTCTAGAAGGGGCCCTGCTGGGGTGGGCATTAACATTTTATAATGTAGATCAAAGGTAAAGAGAAAACCCAAAGGCCTCTTTGTCACGAGCCCCTAACGACTGCTTTGTATAGAGCTGAGACGATTTCTTCAAATTATTAAAGAGATTCATTTCATATTTGTATGTATGTATGCATATACGAATGCACACATGCACTTACTTAATTCCATACAAAGAACATTTCCCAAAGAGGATGGGACAGTGGGCCGTTTGCCCTGGGCTGGATGTGCCAATGCACGCCTGGTTGTTTCGGGGGACCAGAGCCTCCTGCAGATTTTGTTTGTAGAGAAGCAGTCTGGACCCTTTGTCCTTCAGGGAGGCTTCCCATGGAAAGCAGCAGCCCTCGCCTAACACAGATTTGTGGCTGGGGGCTCTGGCCATTCGCGGGCCTTTTGTGCATTCCATTGCTTCCCCCCAACTAGGAGGGCCAGAGAAGAATCCCACCGCCTCGTCTCAAGATGCACTGAAACCTCGGGCTTAGGAAAGTAAACAGCATCTGATCAGCCAGATATTGGGTCAGGCTCGCCTGACATCTGTGCTCCTCACAGAGGCGGGGAATTCATTGCTAATGAGAAGACCAAGCCTGTGCCTGGGAAAGTGGGAGTCGGAAAGGCTAATGGATGGGGAGGTTAGACCCCTAAGACAAGGGAAAAGCATCATGTTGGCACACAGGGTGCTGTGCACCTGCTTCTTGTCTGCTCATTGTTCACCAGCTGACCAGGGGGTGTCCCCTTTTCCTGAGTCAGATCTTAAGCCACTTCGATGGGAGGGTGAAGGTCTTGAGGGACTAGTGTAGGGCACATGCCCAATGCAGATATTTTACCCTCAGATTTTGAAATGCCTTTTTCCTAGGAGCTACTAATTCAGTTTTTAAAATCAGACTAGTCCTCAGGATTTTTTTTTTAAAACTCGGTGGCTTCTGATATATTCTGATTTCTAGACATAATGGTGAGGTGGCAGTCTAAAGAAAGAAAACTGGGACTGCCCACAGACTAGTAGGGACAGTGTGGCACACGTGCAATGCAGTAGCATTGAAAGTACTCATTAAGATCATTCTTTTTATTCCATTCTTTCTACTGGAGACTTAAAAATGTAAAAGACAGAAAAATCTGTACGAAGGACACAGTAGAGGTCCATACCTGGGAAACGGTAGCAGCCCTAGAATGTAGAGGGCAGCGCCTGACCATCATTTTTCTGCCTGTCAAGAGAAAATGAAGTTGACCAGAACACTAGCAAGCAATAAGTAGTCCCCACCAGGAAAGGGGAAAATGTTATTATGTTTTACATAGAAATAAGTAAAGAGGACAGGGCTAAAGACACAGTTGCTTTTATTTTGTAACTTTGGGGCTGACCAAAAGTAGGAAAACGGGACGAGAAGCATGTCACTGGCTGGCAGAGGACTGATATGAAGTTGAAAAGCTTTCTTTCGCTAACATGTTGAATTGTTTGGGGATACAAAGAAGGGCCAACCCTCTACTCCTACCCAGGCCATAGGTAGACTCAACATCCCTTACTGCACAGTGGTTTCCCATGTCTGGCTCCTTCCTCCCTCCCTCAATCTCTCTCTTCCTTTCTTGTCTCCTTCCTTCCATTCATCATTCAACAATGATGAAAAAACAGTTGTATTGAGAAGAAACCTAGTAAGTATTAAGGAGCACAATTAAGAAGAAATGTATCTTGTAAGGGAAATAAGGTATGTCTTTATGCTATGGGGGAAAATGTGGTAAAATGCCCTAAGAATCCTATCAAGTAGGAACTTATAGGAGAAATGAATTCTGAGGGAGAGAGAAAGAGACTTGGCTAGGCAGGAACAGTAAATGTGACAGTTTATTCCACATAAACTGTGCTAGTCTTCCTCATTTGGGGACCAATTTTCTGTCATCCCAACAAATATGCTGATAGGTTATCTAAATCATTACTCCCCACCCCCATCCCAACATAGAACATAGTTAGGTTGAGGAGAAGAAGATGAGGAGGATGAAGGAGAAAAACAATAGCCAGTATTGTTACGACAATGCCTTGAGTAGAAGAGGTTTTCAGAAGTGGAGAAGTTACCAGCATTAACATCTTCTGGGTATTGTTTTAAAGTTTATCATTACCATATGCTGAGATTTCCTCATACGTGTCTGGGTTCCGTTAAAAAAAACAAAAAAAGGTCTCTGCTGGATCTGCCCAAATCCCACGTGTTCAGGAGCCTGACCAATGCTACCCATGCCCTTGACAGCCCTTGACAGCCCTTGCCAGTTTCTGGAAGCAGGGAAGCCTGGGACGGCAAGCCCCGTGGTTCCCAAGCCCATGCTGACTTTCCCCGTCCTACAGCCCTCTACTGAGCCTTCTCAACCCAGAACTGCTCTGGGGCAGCGAGCTGACCTGACCATAGAGGAGAAAGCAACTCTGTGGAACTCTGACATCCTCTCTTCTGTCTAAACATGCTAAACCTGGTGCTCCTCTTTGCCCTGCACCTCTTGCTCCTGCTTTTGCTTCCCTTCTCTTTCTCCTCTGTGGAGGAAGGGAGGAGAAATCAGAGGAACAAAGGGAGTAAACAAAGTCTAAAGAGTTAAAACACTTGAAATAAGATATTTCAACAAATGGAACAAACAGGGATGCCTGGGTGGCTCAGTCGTTGAGCGTCTGCCTTTGGGTCAGGTCACAGACCTGAGGTCCTGGGATCAAGTCCTGCCCAGAGCCTGCTTCTCCCTCTGCCTATGTCTCTGCCTCTCTCTGTGTGTCTCTCAGGAATAAATAAATAAAATCTTTAAAAAACAAAAAAACAAATGGAGCAAACATTTTGATGCCTGGTAACAGAAATAACTGCTATGTGCAGAGCACTTATGATAGGCCAGGCGTTGTGCTAGATACTTGATAGAGACAATCTCAGTTGTGTCCCTCGCCAGCCATGTGAGGTAGGGACTCAGTGGCCCCTTTGGACACAAGGCTGAGTGAAGGCAAGATGAAACAACGTGGATGAGATTAAACAGCTTGGCAGTGGTGGAACTGGGCAGCTTACTCACTGTTGAGGGATTCCAAAGCCCAAGTTTCTAAAATCCCTCCACCATGGCCTATGGAAAGAGAAGCTTTTCAAGTGTCTACGAGGACTTTTATACTTACTACCTCTTCTCCCTGAGCCAGCATAAGTCAGTGTAAGCCCCCGATAGAGGTCTGCGTTTGCTGGTATGCCTGGCCTACCAAGTGCATGGCACATGGCTAATTTTCCTTTCACTGTGGAAGCAACTTTCATGACAGTGGATCGAGGACAGATTATAAACTGGACTCAGTGGTAGTGATCCGCCTACCTGCCCAAACCCTATTTGAGAATAAGATTTTGTTTTTTATAAATTGAACAGGATTTAGTGGCTGACCATTCTGAGTATTCACAGAAATTAATATTTAATCAATGTGCAAAGAGGCTCAATTGCATTTGTGACCTGCTTTCTTACGTATTTGGGAGGGTAGAGATGAAAACAGAGAACACACAGTAGATGCATTTACTGCCAGAGTGGAACTTTACAATCGTACCAGGGGACCTTTTGGTAATGTTTGTAATGTGGCTGCTATTGTGATTTAGGAAAGAAAAATGCTACTGCTGGGCTTTATTTTCAACAGATTTTTTTTAAACATCAATTAATGCAATCAAATGTAGTACAGGGAAATCTGACTTTTTATTTACATTTCTGGGGGCCAGGGAGGGTTTGTTTGTTTTTGTTAGCTCCAATCATTTGAGCTGCACAGTATATGGTTTTCTTGGTATTTTCCAAATCAACTCAGTAAGTTATATTTAACAGTCTATGTGAAAATCTCCACATGAGGAAGAGAAAACAGCTTTTGTAACTGGTACCATTTGTTGAGAAACAACTGATTCTGCCTTGCTTCACACAGTTTGAAAATAATGACTTTTTTTGGTTTTCAACAACAGATTTGCTTAATAAGATGAATCAGTTCAGGTTTCTAACCCATACCAGCAAAACTGAAATATGTTATTTCTTCAAGAATTCGTCAGATTTTTTAATGCCAAGTTTTGAACTCAATCTTGATGAATTTGAAAATAACCTAAAAGGAAAAGAACATCATATGTTTGTCCTTAAGCCTTAAAAGGGCACTAAGATAAACCATTAAGATAATCAGAAAGGTCTCTGCTGAAGGTACATTTTTCTAATTTTTTTCTCCCTACTGTGATTCATTGTCTTAACTAAACACATATTATCAGCACAAGCTGCTAGGAATTCTTCTGCTTTCCTGAGCATAGGGACCAACTAAACTAAGTAGCATAGGTGATTTAACTCAAAACATGGTTACACATCGAAATTTAATTCCTTTTCTTCCCCATAATCTGGGTCCCAGCCTCAGATTTGAGCCCACTTCTCACAGTAACTACTCACATACTAGTTGGACTTCTAGCAAACTAGTTGGACTTCTCCTAGGATTTGGGTTACCTAGACCAATCCATTTATAAGCAGATTAACTGGAAATCCATGTATATAAACCCACACCACATATTTTGAAAATTACAAAATGCTATATAAATATATGGAGGTAATTGTTAAACATCCTCAGGTAGAGGTAATGTGAGGAAAATGTACCATTATAATAGTCTTAGCATTGATAAGAGCCTCTTTCTTAAGGGCCCCTCAAAAGGAGGTGGGGACAGAGCTTGAATTGTGTAGACACTCCATTCAGCTTCTTGAGCTTGAAAGTCATGTTGGCCTGAGCACAAAGCATGATCTTTTGCAGTAGATGAGGTAATATGTAGACCTAATCGGGTGAGTTGAGGCCACAGTGACTACTTTGATTTGGAATTTCCCTGCTGTTATCGCTTTAAGACAGAATTTCTAATATTCATTTCAAAAGACAGATGCCCAGACTCTATAGGTCCCCCTGGGTATCACTCGATGGCATCATTCTTACTGTTTCTCAGGCTGTTCCCTTTTGAGAGGGTATCCACCTGTACTGTGGGTGCCAATAGGTAGAATAAGGAGACTGGGAATGAACTAGTCAGGCCAAAAAGCCCATTGATCATGTGCTTGCTCATAAGGATATTGTGACAATCTTAGGTATGTCTAATTCTCTGAAATTTTATTTTATTTTAATCCTTTGAAGTAGCTGAACCAATATTTAATTAAGGAAACTTCTCTTTCCATTCCAAGAAATACAATTTAATTTATTACTGGGCATTCTTCTCATACAAATATCTATGCATGGTCAGTTATTGTGATTGGTTGCAAATATGCTGAAAATATTTACTGCCTTTTTCTCACAAACAATGCTATTCTGTATTTTCTCACTCTCATTTTAATTTCTGAAACTGTTTTTCCTCCAATATTCAGAAAAGGAAAAGTTTTGTTGCTGGTTCATGTCAGGCTGTACACCTCCTATCTCATCCAACGGTTACTATCCTACAGTATTATACAGAGTATTTACTTTTCTTGAAGTTATCAGACATAAAAACTCTGATGCTAATCTCTGTCTTTAAGAAACCAAACATTGCTTCTGCTTTTCCAAAGCAAAGAAGGAGTAGAAGGCCAAAACATCACCATAGGTCACCCTTTATCTTGAACTTCTGTATTTTTCTTTACTAAGAATGAAATTGATAAGTGAGCTAAATGTGATTTATTTTCAGAAAGGACGTAGATTTTATAGTCGAGTATCAGATTTCGACTTAAATTGTTCAAGACAGCATTGGAATTCTATGCTGATTGCATCACATCACATAGGGGCAAAGCAGATCTTTTAAGTATATAAAATGTTTAAAGCCATTGATAGATATTTTAGTGATTTTTTTCAATAGATTTCCTTTTGTGTCAGAAAATTATCCACCCTCTTTATATTGACACAGCATACAATACTTAAATTTTGAGAACAGATTTAGAATGAGCTGGTTCAGGTTGTAGAAAAATTGTCATGAAGATAGGGGATTAAAAATTTATTGTGCCCAAAGCATATTTGTAATTTGGAATTATAGTCTTAGAAATATTTCATAGCTTTGCAGAAGGTAATATAAGGAATCTAAGAAAGAGCAATCCTTAATTATTATGTCTCATTCTTCATTTAACAGATACACTTATTAACTAATGCATGGTTTTTGTTAGGCCCATTTCATAGTCTATAGCTTTGGTTTTTGATCTGACAAAACACCTAGGAATATGTACTTTTTCACTATACTTCCTAGCTAACTAGAAATAAGACAGAAAGATTTGTTACACCATAAATCTTTTTTTTAAAGATTATTTATTTATTCATGAGAGATACAGAGAGAGAGAGAGAGAGAGAGAGAGAGAGAAGCAGAGACATAGGCAGAGTGAGAAGCAGGCTCCCGGTGGGAGCCTGATGCAGGATTCAATCCCAGGATCCGGGATCTCGGGATCATGACCTGAGCCAAAGGCAGACCCAACCACTGAGCTATCCAGGTGTCTGTCCCACCACAGCATAAATCTTTAGGTCTTCCTTTCTTCCTTCTACCCTCCCTTCTTTCTTTTTTCTTTTTCCTTCCTTCCCTCCTTCCTTCTTCTCTCTCTGCCTCTCCCTCTCTTCCTTCTCTTTTTTCATCTCAACAGATAATAATCTCTCACTTATGTTGCTCTTGACTGACAGGAAACAGAGGGAAATAGAAATAAGTCTGATTCATTGGTATGCCAGTAATATCTTGGCTTCAGCATATAGTGCCTAGATGTGCTGGTGTATCCAGAATGATGCCCAAGAGAGAAAAGTAGGTTAGGAACATATTGAGCTAACCTATTTTCCATACATAACTATGGCATTACCTTTTTAGTAAGCCATACACTTAGGAATATGTGTGCAGTTCCAGATTCTTCCCAAATACTCAATTTAGTCCCATATCAGGGAATGATTCAGGGACTTAAAGAGGTATAATTAGCTAGAGGCAGAATCAAATTAAGAAATCAGTCTTTATTTTTGAATAATTATAGTTCCATAATGGAAAGTTCAAGCCAGGTCTCCACAGGGTTTCAGGTGACAGTTTAACCAAATCAATAGGTTATTGCCATTGAGGAAAATCATTAACATTCAGCCATGAATTTCTTCTACATCACAAGTTGTATGGTCACAGGTGTTTCTTTCACATGGACAGCTCAGACCAAAGCGCTTTAACAAGAGTGGTGTTCTTAGCTTCTTGCAGAATCTGGAGATAAAAGAGGTTTAACTTTCCATATCCTACAGAGGCTGCATATTAGTGAAGGCTTCATTTCACTTCCAATGGGAGAGGAACACTCCCATCAGGGCAAGAGAGACTTTAACAATAGTCGGTCAGGGAGTAAGGAATAAAGATAAAGTAGACTGGAGTAAGTTCAGGCTTTGCCTTGTCCGGGAGCAAAGGAGTGACCAGGTGGCATGGAAATATGAAGAACTCATTGCACATTACTCAGATCTAGAAAGACAGCAACTTACTTAGCTTAGCTAACGACTTAAATCATTGTACTAAAGAAGCAGGAAACTTTTTTTAAGTGAGGGTTTGGTGGGACAGTGTTGTGTTGGCTTTGGGAACATTGAATTCTGACACTGACCACAACCAAACATTTTGCCATCATGAGTATGTCAGTTACTATATCTAGCTTCAATTTCCCCATCTTTTAAACAAGTCCACAGTTAATTAGATTGTCTCCATGGCCACTTCTAACCTTTATCTAACATCCCAGCATTTAGCCAATTATATAACATTTACCCTTTCATTTCTTCCCCTATGCATTCCTAGCTTATTGCTTCTTCATTTTACATAAAACAGCACAATGTTCTGAGATCTTTGAAAATACTTGAGCCAACAAATACAGTTTAGGGAGGTATTTATTAGAATATTTCTTAGTAAAAAGATAACGCCAAACCATGGTCAGCCAACTCTCCTGGGTCCTCACAATCATGTTTCCCATATCACTTTTCAGATTTCTCTGAGCCTTGGGAGCGTTATTTGGTTTTGGAGGAACGTTAATCACCTTATGGGAGCTTTATGCCATCCTCTATTTTTCTTTAAGCATAAAAGCTTTATCTACAAGATTGTATGGAAGAAGTGAGTGTCTATAGGTTCACACACTGTACGTTTATTTTTCTTTTAAGTGTGTTGTTGCAACTTTTTCCTTTGCTAATATATTTTGACACCTTATAGTTGTAACCTGCTGTTCTCTTTAATTGCTTATTGTTATTAATTATATAGTGGTAACGTAGTTGGCTGCTTGAGCCACTTGGCTGTAAAGAAATTCATTTATCATTATTGCCGTTGGAGCTACAGAAGAGTGCCAGCATTCTATCCAGAGATGAATGTTTTTGAGCTTACATCCAGTAAAATTTTGAACATGGGTCAAGTCCTTAAGTGTTTTCTTTCTGCTGCTACCCTTGCTTCTGCTAGTCTGTGCATTGAGCACCTTCGTGTTCTCTTACCTTTTGTTTGCAGTATATGTTTTGCTCAGCACTCCTTTTAGTGGCCTGTCCAAATAGCCCCCTTCCTTCCTCCTCCTCCTCTAGCTAACTGTAAATGTTCCCTCTCAGAATTTCTTTTATAAGGCGAATAACCTTCTTGCCTTTACAACTTTGTTACAAGCACATTTTATTTTAAATCATCAGTGTAGACTGAACATTATCTTAAGCCCCTCGTTTCAATCCAAGTGATCATTATTCCTTTAAGAGTCACTATAAACCCCTTCTAGTCACACTATAAATAATCAGACATATTTAGATTCCCAGTTTAGGAAACTGCCTGTATAATGAGTGGATGGATGGATGGATGGATGAATAAAAGAATGAATGAATGATGTACACACGCAACCATGGGAATGTGTACTTGCACACATCCAGCTACTTTCTGATATCTGTAGTTTCTTTAAATCTGGGCTTAATTTAGAATTCATGATCCCCACAGCTGCATGTGCCACAGAACAGCCAGGCCAGAGAGCTCCTCTGCCTTCTGGCAGCATGACATTAAATTCACACTAGTTAAGCCAACTTAAATTGAGCCTCCTTGAACCTTCCTAAATAAAACTAGTGGCCTTAATTACAATCAGGCAATTTAAAGGTTATGGAGCTCTAACTAGTACTGCAGTATATCACTTTAATAATGCACAGGAAAATTTCTCTAAGGGGTGGCATCGTTTGATTAGAAGAATTCCAGTTTCACAGCACATTCCCAATAAACTGTTTTTAGAAATCTTATTGCACTTATTGCCCCATTACCTTTTTTTATTCTTCAAAGCCGAGTTTCTAAGGTCACACCAATAGAACAATAAAAATATGAGTCATTTGCAAATAATGTGCAGTATTGTGATTTTCATACTGCTGCTTAGGATTTTCTTCCTACCCCCACAAAGTAGAAGGGGCAGGGTAAGGTCCCTAATAGATTGGAGACCCCTGCCCCTTTTATACCTTCGTGTTCCACCCATTGCAGCTTTAACTTGTGCTTTAGCGGTGAACCTCGTTTCTAAACACCGCAGTTTAGATGATTTTGCAAAAAGTTGTCCATAACAGAAGTTTCTTAGGAAGATAATTAGCTTTGGAAATGCCAGACTTAGTTTCTTGTCTTGAACCTGTGGGCACTAAAAACCCCATGGTTGTTGAGATCCATAATGTTTACAAAAGCTGGTGAACCTTGTTCCATTTCTTTTGTTTGTTTTGTTTTGTTATTTTGTTTTAAAATCATCAGCAATAGCAAGCAATGCTTTCTAGCAAAGATAAACAGCTTCTCAGCGTTCGGAGACTTTCTCCTTCAGATAACTAGTGGCTTTATGCCAAGAAGAAGAAGGTAAACAAAAGAAAAGGCCCTGACCCCGGCCATAAACCCGGCACAGTAACACGAACGCGTACCTGATGAGAACTGTGTCCAGTGTGTGGCTCCCGTGGCCGGCTCACTGCTGTGCAGAATTAATATTGACTGTTACACTGTCTCAGTACCCCAAGATGTTTTCCTGATATATTTAACTCTAAAGCAGGTTACATTTGGTTTATGCTGCATGAGCTGTCCTTTTTCAATTTTACCAATTTGGGAGAGGTTTTCGTGCAGTACTCGAATGTAAATATACCTGTACTTCCACCAGTGCCAGAAATCCCAGATGTGAGAGCATTAAGAGTAGGTATTTAATATCAAACAAGAGAATTTTTAAGCAAAGAGTGTAATCAATGCATACATCTGATTTAACCAATTAGTTAAAAGGATGGAACTTTGTGATGTAAGAATACATAACTATTAACAAAAATCGTTTAAAAAAATAACTATGGGTCATGGATGTGTGATGGAGAGCCTTCTCTGTGACTTAGGGCAAATAAAAGGTAATTATCCCTTCTTACACAGGGTTCTTTTTTTGTGTTTCAGATATAAAATGCAGGATAGCACTTTTCCCCTTGAAATAGGGGATAAATTGGGGCTCACCAGTCTCTTGCCAAAGATAAACTGGCAAATAAGACAGTTATATTTTATTCATGCTTTATTTACCAGAGGGTTTTAATCGCATTTCAGGAAATAATGAAGGCAAGCAGTGTAGGGTAAATTTGGGTGGTCCAAATGTGTCATCACATGAGGCTTAATGTACAAGGGAATGGAGAAAACTCTTAAAACAATTGATAAATAATAAATACTGTTTTTGGTGTTCGTCTTGGCATTTTGTTCTAATTGAAATTAGATGTAGGACTAGCTAAAGGTATATTTCCCATAAATTCAGTACATATTTATTTCATTCCAACTATGAGCCCTGTACTGTTTAAGGTATTTGGCATTCATCGATGCACAAACGACAACGTCCTTGCCCTCCTGAAACTTGCTTTGTGACACAAATTAATGACTAACCCCAAACTCAGTGCTTGCCACTCCCTTGTGTTGAGATGACCTGAGCTGCTCTCCACCACTCTTTACCAGGCAAGGCAAGAGCTGATAGGCATTACTGATTTGGAAACCTGCTATTTCCAGTCCTATTGTATGTCTAATCATTATGCAAAAGGGAAGTAAATTTTTATATTGTCTTGTGTGCTCAGAAATTTGCTGTCAAGGCAAAGAACGTTGCAGCACTAAAGCTTAGGTGGTGAAAACTTTGTGCAAGAAAAAAAGATTACTTTTATGTATTCAAGTGAGCAGAAATAAGGGGAAAATTAACTTCAAGGAACCTGGATTCCTTTCAGTGCAATGCACAGGCATATGCTGAAGTTAAAGCTTTATTCCACAAGCTAACTTTTTTTTTTTTTTTAAGCCACTCCATATTCTACAGAAACGGGTCAAAAGGATGTACTTGAGACTTAGCTAGTCACAGTCCTCACTCCTAACCCTGTCCCCACCTTTGCCTTTTGTAGGGGTCACAGTCTTTTTACTGAGAAACAGCGTTAGTTTAGAATGCTTAGTTAAGAATGCTTTTTCTGGGAGAGGGGTGAGTGGAACTCAACGCGATTTTATCAATGCGTTACCAAAAACTGATTATTATTTTGTTTAAGTGAAAATGCTATAAGCCCAGATTTTTAACTTTAAAGCTATTTGCTGGCACTGTATGCTATCTCTGAGACTTCAACTGTGGGCTCCTGTTTAGATTGGGGAGGTAAAGAAGGCTGACAACCTGGAGGCGCCAACACACTGGTCAGGTTTGGAAAATATCTGTTGTCTACATGCTCATCCTTAATTTCAGATGTGTGCCAAAATATCACTGCTGAGTGCCCACAGGTAGAGGGAAACCACCTTTTTTAGTAGGTTGTTTGTTTTATTGTGTATTGTTTGAACAGTATTCCAGTGTTTCCTCCTACATGAGAATGTTCAAATAACTAATATCCACGACCGATAATAATCGCCAAAGAATTGGACAATACTGCATCTCAGAGCATCTAAAATCCCCCTGCCTGCCTCTCCCATCCTGGCCCACCTGGACCTCCTGCTAGCTTCCAAGCTGCTGATGTTTATGGGGCTCCAGGCAGCCCCTGGGCTCTTTAAAATCTGCTGGGTACAATGCAGCCTACCCCAGTTGAATCATTTCCTGCTCCAGCCCTGCTGATAATGAGAAGTTCAAGACAGGAAATAACAGTGTCAGTATCAGTGGCTTTGCTTATAAAGTCCGAAAGCGTTGTCGCCTTTAAGACCCTGGGCCAAAACCAGGGAGTAACAGAGTTAAATGCAGGCTTGCACCTTGTTGATGCTCCTTGAAATAAAATTCTGACTGAGACACACAGGACGCATATCAGTTTGCTTTCCTCGCGGTACCGAAGGGTGGCCCATGTGGCCCTTCAAAGTCAAGGCACCTGGTGCTCATTTTCTCCAAGCATCCCCGATGCCCTTTCTCTCTTACTGTGAATCTCACGCTTGGATCGCGGATTCCTCTCTTGTGTGGCATAGAAATCCTGACAGTGGTGGCAGACACTGCCGTCCCGCCAATGAGAGAAAATCCAGGAAGGGGCAAGGGTCAGTCTTCAGGCGACTTGCATATTCCTGTCGAATTGTGCAGCCAAGCAGGGCAGAGCTTTTTAACTAGTGTGAGAAGGAAAGGGTCCATGTCACGTTCAGGACTCTCGAATTCGGCCTTACTTTGGGGCCTTGATGACTAATCTACTGGCAGACCTTGGCGCCCAAGTAATACTCTCCATTGCCAAATCAGCACCTCGGCGTGCTGGGGTTGCAGCCGTGAAGTATGTGCCGTGTAGAACACGACAAATCACAGTGGCCCGAGCTCCATGGATCTAAGAGAGATGTGATAGCTGCGCGCATGGCAAATTACAGCACACTCTGCCTATTTTTCTACTCCTGGTTTCTAGGGTGAGCCAATGTAGCCGAGGGGTGAGTTTTGTCATGTGTGGCTTTTCTTTGTTACTCCTCAGACCCCGAGCTTATAAATGTGTGCTTGGAAATTAACTCGGGGAAGAGGAGAAGCAGAGTAAAGGGTTGGGGGTTGGGAATTGGTTTGGGGCATAGTTTTCTTGGATTTAAAAATATATGTAAGGATATAGCGGTATACACGTTCGAACTGGAAAAATTACAACTGCAGGGCATTTGATTCCTCTGTTTGGATTCCAAGGGCAGAGTTTACTCCCACTCAGATCAGAGCTTTTTAAGTATCGCCCCTGCCACATGATGATGCACCAAGAGGGGTTTGTATCTTTGGACTTTAGCCTATAGATTTATGCAGTGGAAGAGGCTGGAGGACCCTTCTGGCCAGTCTCGAGGGTAAATAAGAGAAGGAGTTCTACTTATCAACCGTTACAAATTGGTCCTCGTAATGGCTGCAGTGTTGATCAGACGATCTAAGGGGGCCCCCAGTGATTCCTGAGATAACAGCTGCATGTAAGTCAACCACTGAACATTTGCTTGTAGCTGCTCTAGATTTTTGTTTTTATTGAAGGAAAAGGAGTATAAACATGGGACACACAGTCTGGAGGCTGCTTAAAGGGTTTCTCTTGTTTAAAGCTTATATTGAAATGTCAGTGTCTTCTGTTAAGCTAACAATTGCCATGTTGGAGCTTATAACTTGAGTTGTGCTGGAGCATCCAAATGGCAACTATTATTTCTTTTTTCTGTTACAAAGCTGGCTGATTAATAGCAGTGTTGGTCAACGTTTTCTAAATTGGAGAGATAGAAATTACCATTCCCCTTTGAACTGGCCTCAGACAAACAGATTTTGTCCTTAGAGCACAAAGTTTTGTAAATGATCATCAGGTTGTATTGCAATTATGTATTCAGACTCTTTTCCTTTGAAACATTTAATAGTGAAGTAAATATTTACATTAGCATCAGTGTCTTCTATGTAGACTCCATTCCTGTTTACATTTACATTCACACTTAAATGGAGATTAACAAGTGGAAGTAATTATTTGAGCTGAAATTTCTATACGTGGGAAATGATTTCTCAATTATACCCACACCGTCTCTGGCCGTGCTTTAAAGTGGTTGACGGGCACGGGAAGTTGCTGGCCTGCAACATGTTCTCGGTGGTGCCAGCTCCACTCTTGCCCTTCCTGACCTTGGACCCATAGTGCTGGCCACACGCATGCTCCCCTCCACCAGCACACAACAAACAGGGATTTTCTGTTTGTTCTGGAAAGATGCAGGTTTATTTTTGAAAGCTCCATATTCTCCTCATTCAGTTGACTAATCTTCACTCTGATGTTTCTTTCTCCCTTTCCCTGTGCTCATTTCTGCTCTCAAGTGTACTTGGCTAGAATACCCCTCAGCCTAGTGTGCAGTACTGCAGTTTTTCTGTCCTCCATACTGTTGCCCATTTCCTGATAACTCTTTGGCTATCGGAATTTGAGTGTTGTAGTTAATAAGGGCTAGCACGAGTAGCAGTTTTTAGTCTTTAACTTTCAAAGTCACCTACAAAGGCAAATTAGGCTCATTGTGGAAAATCTGGAGACTCTAGATAAGCAGAAAGGGAAGAAAAATCTAGACATTTCATCCATAGATCTCATCTATAACTCAATAAAAAAAATAGGGCTGCACTAACCTATTATATCCTTAATGGAATATTGTAATGGTTATTAAATCAATTGACTCAGAATCTCTTTTTAATAAATGAGTCAGACTGTATTATCCAATTACTGTCAGCTGCTACCTTTCCGGAGAGCAGAGATGGTTACTTTGATTGAATTTTTAGGCTTTTGGCACCTTTAGGAAGAAGGGAGATAGAAAGACAAGGTGCAAGTTATGGCTTTGTAGGCAAAATCCTGAGCCTGAGGCTTAAGTTCCCCTGAAATCGGAGGTGTTGATAGTGCCACCTCAGGAATGGCAACTTTAAATTAAAACCACAGTGCTACCTTCCAGCTCCTTACTACCTCATCCCAGATAGCAAGAAGAGAGAAGCTCAGTTTTGAAAGGAAACAAGGCTTACCTAAGGTTGATCCCCCAGTACTGAGGATTCTTTTTAGAAAGTCTTTGAAAATTAAGACACTGCACTTAGCCACACAGTGTAAATAGAGAATGTACAGGAGCTGAGTTACACAGAGACTCCGAGTAAGGATAAACTTTTGAAATCCTTACTATAAATGCATTTTTTTAGTTTGCCATTACTATCTTGCCCCCTTCTGCAGTTAAAAAATACAAAATGAGTTCTGTTAATGAGTGATAAAAATGTTTTGGGTCCTCCTGTCTTGCTCACTCATTATCCACTTGACCCTGTGGAAATAAGCAAGTGTGAGCACGGGGGAAATGACCAGGGAAGTTAATGAAGGTGGGAGACAGGTGTACAGGTGTACCCTGTCTAGCTCGGAGCACCCTGGCTTTCACTCCTCCTCCATTGCTGTGTGGTAATTCAGATATATATTCCATCCTACTCAAATCGCTAGGAAAAGTTACTTGTTGGAAAAGACCTTTGTATAACTTAGAAATGTAGAACTCCCAATATTTTTTTCGATATTAAAATGTGCTGTTACACTATAAAAAGTTCTGAAAATGCTAGAAGCTATCTTTATGATCATTGCTATCATAGTGCCTTCACCAAGTATGGGATTGATGAAAACTAAGTCTGCACTAATAATACATAAATGCTTTAAGGCTGTGTGTCACCTTCTTGTGAATTCACTTGACTAAGTTTGCATTATGCAACGTTTTATGATGGAACTTCTCTGTTCTTAGGATGGGAAATAAAAATTGATAAGGACATTTTCTTTGTATTCACGCAATACATATCTTTCTCCCCTTCTATTAGTTTTCCAAACAAAATACGCATAGTCAAGAAATGACAACATCACATTAAAGATCATTTTAACTTGCAGGATTCACTTTGTGTTTGTCAGTCAGTCATTGTCCTCTAGAAAGCCAACCAGGCTCATATGTGTCACTTCACAAATATTGTAGGGTTAAGAATTCTGAATCTGGGGCACCTGGGTGGCTCAGTGGTTGAGCGTCTGCCTTTGGCTCAGGTCGTGATCCTGGGGTCCTGGGATCGAGTCCCACATTGGGCTCCCTGCAGGAAATCTGCTTCTTTGCCTACATCTCTGCCTCTCTCTGTGTCTCTCATGAATAAATAAATAAAATCTTATAAAAAAGAATTCTGAAACAAATGTGTATACCTGCTCACATCCATAGGCCACATCTTGGTTCTTGTGTGAAACACAGATTTAAAGATGAAAGCAGAACTCTTGGTTACCTTCTTTCCACCAAAGTAAGGTATGCAGAATTGAGGAAATAGAAAACATTTAAATTTGGCAAATTCTGTTGATCAACTTAGTGACCCAATTCCCTACAATAAACAGTATTCCCAATATTTCTTAAGATCTAAAATTTGGGAAAATGTTGGTGACTTCAGGATTGAAAAAAGAAAGAGAAAGGAACAGATGAAAACCCCTTGATCTTATATAATCCCTAAAGCTTTTTGTATAACCCCTTGTCATGTCAGTATGCACAATTAAACTCCTTCTTACATAATTATAATCAAGGAATTTACTGTGCCACCCAAATACAGAGTAGGTTTTTATCTCTTGTGAAATGTAGACAGTACTGGGTGGCTTAATTAGTGCTTTGCTTCTCTTTTTACAAATTCCAATCCTCTGCTTCTAAAGACTCATACTTGTGTGGGAAGAGAGATTAGGAATACAAATAGAGCGATTTTACTCCGAGTTAGCTAATAATAATTCACTTTGTAATTGAGCCTTCGTGTTGCCAGTGATATCAGCCAGTGGAGGACTTACATGTGCATGTTGTGTTGCACGAAAGGAGATACCTTTGGAGGATAGACTTGTTGCCTCCACAGTGTGAATATGCTTTTTATTCCGTAGACCTAGAATATCTGACACTAATGTGCCTTAATAACATTTTTAATCACTGCAAATAGAAGATAAAAGTATAACAAACTAGGTTAAACAGCTTAATAACCCACAACCCTCGGACCAACTAACAAACTAGGTTAAATCACAAGCTAGGTTAAAAGATAACAAGCTAGGTTAAATTGCAGCCTCTCAGCCCTAACTCTCTCTGAGAAGTCGTCGGGGAGTCGCTGGTGTATGCTATAGCCTGTTTGCTGAGATCCTGGCCCTTGAGGCCAAGATGCCTGGAGTTAAGTTCTGGCTACACCAAGTATTATTGCCTCTGTGACTCAGAAAAAAAAAAAATCACTTAAACTCTGTGGGCCTCGTTTTTCTCATCTATAAAATGCGACTAATAGTAGTTGTTAAATTAAACGAATTTATCTCCGTCAGCACTTAGAACAACAGCCTGTGAAACACAGAAAACACTAAAGAAACGTGACGTTGTTCGTTCTAGCGCTACTGGTTTTCAGTTCTTATAATTGCGAATTGAAATAAGTTGGAGTAATCCTTAAATTTTAAATTTCAGAAACACTTTGATGAGGAGAAAAGCAACATAAAAATAATGGTGTCTTGGGGATCCCTGGGTGGCTCAGCGGTTTGGCGCCTGCCTTTGGCCCAGGGTGCGATCCTGGAGTCCTGGGATCAAGTCCCGCGTCGGGCTCCCTGCATGGAGCCTGCTTCTCCCTCTGCCTGTGTCTCTGCCTCTCTCTCTCTCTCTGTGTGACTATCATAAATAAATGTAAAAAAATATATATATATATAATGGTGTCTGTCAACAACAGAACCTCTTCACATTATGTAGCAATTATTATTACATCAAAATATTCTTCTACTATCTTGTTCCAAAGGTATCAAAGAAAAATCCAGGAGTAGTCAAAAGTGAGTGTGGAGTTGTTAGAAATTCCTTTGGAGAAGGACAGTCTAGATCGCAAGGTGAAATTGAAACTGCCTTACAAAGCAGAGGGAGCATTGAACTGAGAAGATATGTGGAGCTGGGAGTACCATGCTGGAAAAGAAAGCATTTATAGGATAAATGAAAAGAAAGCATTTATAATGCTATAAGCATTAATAGTTTTTCAAAATCACCTGAATAGCTTGGGAATAGGAAAAGAAAGTTTGTGGGAATACCTCTAAAAACCTTATAGTTGGGAACAGAAACTTGTAGAACCTTCAAAGTAATCCAGAGGGGAGGCCTGAGAAGAAGCTATCCATTTTTCTACGGGTCCATTATTGTAGGACTTTAGAAATACACAGCCATAAAATCACAATAGTGAAAAGGAGATGCCCTAGCAGTGACGTCTAATCAAACTTCAAAAGCTTAATAAAGTGCGTTACCCAAAGACAAACCCTATCTTCTGGTTATCTTTGGATTTTTAAATTCCAGAAATGTTTTTGAACTGATAAAAATTCATAGGTTCTGTGAAATAATAACCAAAAAACATATGTGCTACTTACATATTTATATTTGGTCACGGAAATCATTTAATGTGTGTGGTTATAGAGAATTCACTTGTCTTTTAGAGATATGGTGGGTTTCAATTTTTCAATTTTTCTGCTCCAATTTTTATTCTCCTTAACAGATGAGGGACTGAACCATGAGTGCAAACTCTGCAGCCAGACCTTCGACTCCCCTGCCAAACTCCAGTGCCATCTGATAGAGCACAGCTTCGAAGGAATGGGAGGTACCTTCAAGTGCCCCGTCTGCTTTACAGGTAGGAAACTCTAGAGATCCCCGTGGCCAGATCATGTCCTTACTACCAAGACGTATCCCCACTGCTACAGCCTCTTGCAGCTATGACTTCAATTCAATTTGGGGAGAAGATGTTTGATTTCTGCTTATTAGCATTATTGATTGCTGCCTACTTAAAGGCTCAGATGGGCAGGAAGGTTAACTGTCAGGATGAACAAATGGCATTTCGAGCTCTCACAGAACTTTGCACTTTTCCATTTGGAAAACGACATCCATGTTTTGTTCACTTTTCTCCTCTTGGTGTTAAAAGGTTACCAAGGCGGAGTGCCTGCACAAAACGACTTCTTAATAATCACAAGCCATGTAACTAAAAATGCAGCCGTGTTGCCAGCCCCTGTCTGTTACTTCAACATGGAGAATTTTGTAACGTTCCCCAGAAGAAATCAAAAAGATATTATTAAAACCTCTAGTTCAAATTCTTGAAACTAGAAAACAGATGAGATGAACAGATTAGAGGAAGCGTTTATTTCCTATGAAGTTGGATTTTTAAAGTAGAAGTTGATAGAAATTTACACTTTTGAGAAGAAACTTTTATTGAATGTTGTAGCACTAGAGTTTTCAGCAAAAAAAAAACATACATCAGAAACTATAATTTGAACCCCTTAGGGTTGAAATAGGATCATACACATTCCTGGTACTCCCCTAACAGTGACAAAGTTATTTTGGAAAATCCTTTGTGATCATTTTGCATGTGTCTTGAACTCGATGGTCAAGCCCCTCAAGGCTATGTTTCCTTCTTATTTGTCAAAAAAAAAAAAAAAAGCAAAACAAAACAAAAATACATCCTTCTCTCAAAATTGGCTTCTTTGTCTACAGAGCAAGATTCCAGACATTGGTTATTAACCTTCACTGTTCAACCTATAGATTTCTGTCCTTAAACAAAATGAGAGGGGGGCCATGTTCATTGTCCAGTTACCACAAGTAGTACTTGAATAGGGTGATGGCTCTGCCTTCAACATTTGCCTGTGAGGCTCCTCCTCTTTCAGTAATTCCATAAGCCACTCCTTCTTATGGAACTTTTTTTTATTCTTTTGGTTTGTATTTAAAATATATATATATATCGGGTTTTTTTGGAGGGAGAGGAAGGCTTGCTTTTTAAAATTCTTTGGTTTTTTAAAGTTTGTATTTAAATTCCAGTTAGCGTACAGTCTACTATTAGTTTCATGTATACAATATAGTGATTCAGCACTTCTATACATCACCCAAGTTCTCATCAAAAGTGCCCTCCTTATTCCCCATCGCCTATTTCACCCATCCCCCAACCACCTCCCCTCTGGTAACCTGTAGTCTGTTCTCTGTAGTTAAGATAAAAGTATATATTGTTATATTTTTACCATAGCATAGCATTTATCTTAAGACACAATGAGTCAGGAGTCTGGGTTCTCTATAAAAGCTCATAATAAGTCTTCATAAAGAAGACTGGGTCATAGATCTTCTCATGATTAAGACCCCTAATAAAATAGTTATTTGATGTTGTAGCCAGAAGCCTCATAAAATGTTCTGTTATATGGAGATCAGTGGCAAATTGGTATAAAAAAAAAAAAAAACATTTCTTTTTGTTGATGTAGGTAAGAGACAAAAATGCATTAAACATGAGCAGTCCGGATTTTCTGTGCTGACAGACCTGAATTGTTTTAGTGTACCTGGAAGTAATTTTTAAAATAACAATTAAAAGAAAGAAAAAAAAAAAAACCTTCCAATATAAAGCATGTTAGGTGGGAGAGAAGAAATCTGAGTAGTTTTTTAAGGTAATGAAAAATGTGATTAAAATGTATGACTCACAAGAACAATATTCTAATATTTTAGGTTGGCTGGCAATTAGAATAATTTTAATGATTAGAGTGGAGTCAAAGTCAAATGCCAACATCTTTAATAAATCCTTTCCCTGCCTATACAGATTAATATTGTAGATGCAAACTTTTTTAGGTCACAGTGCAGCAGGCATCCATCAGAAGTCAGTTCTGCCAACCCAAACACTGCCTCTGGCATATACAATTTAATTATTAATAGTATGTCTCCTAGGTAAACTGTTACACAGTCTTAGGGCCTTGTTTTGTAGTCATTAAAATTGAACATGTTTATATTATTGAAACCCTTGCATTCAGTGTGTAGGCTGAGTTGATCTTAAAGTATCCAAAGAGAATTTACCTGCCGTTCTGTTTCACATTTATAGACAGTGCCCCAGAGTAGCTGTGGGATATAATTTTTAGCATTAACACATTTAAATAGAGAACTGTTTGCTAGCTATAACTTTAGGCAAATACAATAAACAGGGTTTTGGCATGTATGATTTCTTAACCTGTGGGTTGCTGAGAAATAAGAGTCCTTTCTGTTCAGATGGTGCTGTGCATTTGACAATTTTCAGCTTTATTTTTAAAAGATTTATAGGGAGCAGGGCCTCGATAAACCTTTACTTTGGAGCTGTTTGGGTTGAATTAGGTGCTTGGTAGAGTGCACCTTCACAAGAGCCAGGGACCTGACCACAAGCAAATGTGACTCGGCCCTCCCCAGTGACTGGCAGTGGTCACACCCAGAAGGTGTGCTATTCGGTCGGCTGGGTCTGGGGCTCTTCAGGGGGAGGCATCACAGAAAGAAAATAACCCAGAGTTCATCCTCTTTTTACCGTTGCAGTGTTTGTTCAAGCAAACAAGTTGCAGCAGCATATTTTCTCTGCCCATGGACAAGAAGACAAGATCTATGACTGCACACAATGTCCACAGAAGTTTTTCTTCCAAACAGAGCTTCAGGTAATGTCTCCATGAGGAGAACCGGGATTGAACTCAGTTGCTCTTCTTATAGGAAACAAGGGCATTTTAAATCTGGATTCACAGTATCACTCACCCTGGGCCACCATGATGCTCAGTGTGTATTGGGGCAAAGGGAAAATTAGAGGCTGGATTAACAGACACCAAAGTAATTTTGCCTCTGGCTGCTGTCAATCATAAAAAGAACTAGAACAGACCTATAATTGGACCTTCTGACCCAGTGTGATAGGCTTAGGGGTCAGGTTTATTGGACTGTGGGATCATTCACCTCGCTGTCATGGCCCACTCTCCCCAATCCTGTTTTATTCATGTTCTGTTCCCACTGGACTCCAAGCTGGATGGACGTCCAAGTTATTGTTGTCCGGAGGGGTTCAAAATTGGAAGGGAGAAGGAAAGAGAAGAAAGAAGCTGTACTCATGTCCAGTACGTTTCTTACACTTAATTAACTAGAATAATTATTACTTAGTAATAATCTAGTTAAAAATTGTGGCCCCCAAAGACAGTAGGTTTAGCCTTGAGTGTCCACTTGCTAGATATGTGACGTTGCAATGGTCCTTATTAATGACTCTGAACCTCAGATATGAAGAAATGATAGACAAGTTTAACACTTAAGGGGTTGCTGTCAGGCAAAAATGAAGTTAATAGGTCTGAATCTAAGGTACAAACCAGAAAATAGAACACAAATGTTTGGTTGGTTTTATTACTCTTGGCAACAGACCAGTCGTTAAATTACAGGTAAGAGACCTGGATGCTAACCTAGAAATCTTACTGATGGTGAAAGGAAGATAACTCTTATTTTGTTTTTTCTGTTACTTCATCTGAGAAATGGGCACAGTACTTTATCCTCATTTTTCTGATGAAATTCTATGAGTAACATGTTTTTATTAAATGTCATTGGTGCCTTTGGAGGAGAATGGATTCAAACTCAAAATCGTTTTATTATTATGAGCATTATTATTAACAATAAAGTTATTTAGCCTAAAATGGGGGAAAGGGATAGTTATTTTTTTTTTGCATTGAGTCCCTTCAACGAGATCCGGATGAAGGAAGAACTCAGAGCCATACCCACTCCTTTGTTTCTCATCCTATACTGTGAACCCTGGGACAGCTTTGTACCTTCTTGGACTCTGGGGAAGCCAAATTTATGTGAATTCTGTGTCAAAATAAGGAATTTACATTTTATCATCTGTTATCGTTCCAAGAGTAAACAAATAGCAGATTAAGGTGGTGAAATATAAAATATATGAATGAATGGGTGAGCCCATTTCATTGTCATAATGGTGTCCATGGACTGAAATTAAAGTTGCTGTCTTACTTTTTATCCCTTCAAAATAGATTTCTACTCTATCATATCTGTTTGGGAATTGAATATAGAAGATTGACCAAGTTAGAGTATTGTCAATCTTAATATAACCTATATTTGTGTTTGTAAATATATTCTTACTGCAATAGGTATCAAAAGATAAGTCATTGTGTTTTTATGACTCGGTAAAGGATATGGCCAATACACCTAGTGATACTTAATTAGCATGTAAACTGTGGAGCAGAATTAATAATAGATTTTAACCTATTCAATCTCTTCGATCAAAGTTGTAGAGACTCTATAGAGACTGACTTCTACCTAATGTTCTTGAAAAAGGTTTACAACAAAATTGCACTTTTATACTGTATTAGTAGATTTCTAATATAGCTAACCTGGTGGCAAGACGTCATTGTTTTTCCAACACTGTGGCCGTAGTAGCCTGTAGCCCATTGTAGCATAGACAAAACTAAGCAACTAAACACATCCTTCAGAACTCCAGGTTTCTTTTATAGTGTATTTTAGGATTTTGTGGAATGTATGGTATTTATTCTTTTCTACAATTAATGTAGAACTAATTGTAGAGTTTTCGAAGTCTTTGATCTTAGGATGCCTTTACAGTTAAAATGATTGATGACCACAAAGGGCTTTGATTTATGTGGGTTATTATCTATTGATATTTTCGTATTTTAAATCAAAATTAAAGGATGTTTCAAACACAAGAATATACACATATGCAATTCTACTAGCTGTCAGAGAGATGATATCATCCCTTGTCAAGTAACCTCTAGGAAACTCCACTGTGTACTCATGAGACAATGAGAGTGTAAAGGGCAAATAATGTCTTAATGCTATTATGAAAATAGTCTTGACATACAGACCCTCCTGAGAGGATCTAGGAGACCCCAGAGGTCCCTGAGCCACACTTTGAAAACTCTTGGTCTATAAGATACAATACAAAACACACAACTCTTTCTGACTCTTTTGAGATCTCCGAAGATCAAACATGTCTCAAATCATTCTTGATTCATTCATTCAAATTGTGATCTGGGCCACAATAAGGCTTAGACTGTAATCCAAAGCTGTAGGCACTCTTCTTCAATCCCATAACTCAGAATCATACATATTTGGTCTTTTTTGGCAGGGGCGGGGGGAGTGCAGAGAGAGAGGGAGAGAGAGAATCTCAAGCAGATTCCCTGCTGAGTGCAGAGCCAGACAGACGTGCGGCTTAATCTCAGAATCCTAAGATCATGACCTGAGCCAAAATCAAGAGTTGGTCGCTCAACCAACTGAGCCACCCAGGTGCCCCACATACTTGGTCTTGATATAAATACTCAAGCTCAAAATATGCATCATCTCTTAATAAGAATAGTTTTTAAATGTAGTATATGATAATTTTTAGAACGCTATCCACAGTCATAGGAATATCTGTGTAGGTCCATTTTCTAAAATCCCCAGTAGTAGCAGTGGCTTTTGGTTTCAATACATTAAGAAAAATGGATCATAGTTAACTTTACTTTTTCTAGTTTAAGAGTGTTTGGATTCTTTATGCTTTACCCTCAGGGGTTCACAGTCCTGTACATTTGCTTTCATTACCCAAATTACCTTTACACCTGTGCTCAGAGGATGGAATTAATATAATTTTTAAAGATTTATTCTTCTATTTCCTGCTAAAAATTGGGTATGATAAGTGTACAAAAACCATAATAGTTTTGTTAATTTCTAGAATGAGGAGGGAAATCGACTGAAATTAAGGTAAAAGTAGAAAATTAGATTGGTAACCAAAATCATAAGAGTAGAAAAATGAAAAACGAAGCCATTTTATCAGCCCAATTTGGTTCATGCTTTGGTATGTAAAATAAATGCAAATTTTAAAATTGATACATATCATACATACCATTTGAATTCATACTCATCTACTTTTTTATGCCACTGAACCTCAGAAAGGAGGACTTTACAGAAGAGATTATAAAACTAAATGTCCAAGAACTAAAATCCCATTGGATATTGAAAGCAAATAAAGATTTTATTTATTTATATGAGAGAGGGGAGAACACGAGGCAGGGTGAGGCAAAGGCAGAAACAGAGCAGGGAGCCCAATGTAGAGCTTGATACCAGGACCCTGAGATCATGCATTGAGGGGAAGTCAGATGCTTAACCAGCTGAGCCACCCAGGCACTCCTAAAAGCATGTAGTTTATTTGACTGTTCCATCAGAGTGAGAATACTAGGGTAAGTCTAGGATGAGCATTTCAAAATCACCTCATAACATAATGACAGTGTATCTTTTAATGGTGCATAAATGATTTCATGAACGTGCTAAGTAATTTACATTTCTTTCACTGCTTATGCTCAGTTAAAAATGTGAAAGCATTTGTGTGTGTGTGAGAGAGAGAGAGAGAGAGAGAGAGAGAGACTAGAAGTGCTTTGTTGGGTATAAAATTTTATATTCAACACACACAGCAGTGTGTTATTTTCATTGATATTGCCTACAATGCCAGTCAGAACTCAGATAATTCCTCATTGTACACTGTCCATCTTTAGGATACCAAGGATTCAGACATCATGTTCTGGACATCACAGACAACAATTCCTTTTAGAATTAAACAAGACAAAATCTCGGGGCACCTGGGTGGCTCAGTGGTCTGCCTTTGGCTCCGGTCATGATCCCAGGGTCCTAGAATCAAGTCCCACATCAGGCTCTGCCTCTCTGTGTCTCTCATAAATAAATAAATAAAATATTAAAAAAAAAAAAAGACAAAATCTCTATTTCTATGGAACATTCAATCTAGGACACACCTTTTGCCAGTGTGGAAGCTGTGTTCTTCACATGACCCCAAATCCTTTCTGACCAAAAATTCTAAATTCCAGTTTAGAGATATATAATGATAATTATTAGCAAGATACAGGCTTTTTCTTTTGTTAGAGTTTTCCCTCATTTGTGCAAGGAATAAGTCCACCTAGCATGCTGGTAGGGAAGATGTGCTTTGAAATAAAAGTGCATTACATGAACTAAATGAATGGTTTGTTTTTTTAAAAGCAAATGAATATGTTGAATGTTTCACATGTTTTCCTAATAGACCTCAAAACTTTTTCTGCAGAACTTAAGGAAGCTGCTTTGAGAGAGGGATGGTGTGGTCCAAGAATAATATCCTACAATGCATATTTGTATCCAAAGCGGTTTATACAGGTGTGAGCAAGTGGTGTGTTTGTAAAAATGCTGCTGAATAGGCCACTTTCTTTCAATATAGTAATTACTGTTTAATTGGTGCCTCTAGAAAAGCTACAATTCAAAGGCAGTGATCAAATCATCCTCTTCCAATGTGTCTCCATAGAAAGTTCCATCAGGCACCATGTTAAGAATTTAATGGATGTAGAGGGAATTCCAGCAGGAAGGAGAGAGGGAATTGGCCTAGATGAACTTCAGGCTCTGAGATTCTGGTACTTGAATTCCTTTTGAATCAAAGGTTATTGTGATATGCAGCCCTTCCCTTCATTAGCTCATGAATGTAGTGTTTTCCACATTCAAAATGCAGTAATCATCTGACATTCCAAAGGATACATCTTGATTTTCTTTCTTTCGGATATCACTTGGATATCACTTCCGTTTAAATATGCAATTGTCTCTTCAGCTGTTTTTCCTTCTCAAATCACTTTCCCACCAAATCACGTGAGCTTGATGCATATTTTTCACACCACAGCTTAACTGGTGCTCAAGTTTTATGGTCATACATCTGAAAAAAAAATGAAGCAGTGTGCATATTATGGGCCCTCTAAGACAACAATACAGCATGGAAATATGGCTGCTGAGCTGGTTGCTGGGTCATAGGCTAACTTAGCCATTTGCCTAAAGTAGCCTTTTAATAAATGTAATACAAATTTGTGTCTCAGGTTATTAAATAATGTGCGATGAGACATTTAGGAGTCCTTGTTAATAGTCAAAATCACAAGTGCTATGCTATTTACTACTTTTGTCCCAGTGCCATTATTAATTAAGAAAATATATTTATTAATTAAAATACTAATAAAAATATAACTTCATCATTTTAAATTGACCATGGTCCCAATCATTCTGTGACATATCAAAAATAATTAGAAATAGATCATATTTACAGGCTACTAGAAAAGATAAGATATGCATATGATTAGCCATTATATGAGCTAATATGTAATAAACTGTTATAAGTATTTGAAGAGAAGATGCTTATTCTCCAGCTGGGAGACTCAAGAAAGACATCTGTGGGAAGCATTCAAACCGGTTCTGAAGGATGGATGTGATTCTGGTATCTGTGGTTATGGGAGAGTTAGCCACCCATAAAGGTCTCTAATGGTTAGTAGTTCTAAAAAAAATCATTTTTATGAGATTTTTATTCATTTGTTTTAATTTGCATTCAGTTCTCTGTAGGCAGCTTAGTATAAGGGAAAGGGCGTGAATTGCAGAGAAGAATCACCAGAGTTTGATTTTGGTCCCTGCCACTTACAAGCTGTCAACTGTGTGCTTCAGTGTCACCATCTGTAAAAAGGGCATGTGGGAAATAGCAAGGACTCAGGCCCAACTCCCAGGATCCTGGTGAGAGAGTGCAGTGGAGTGTGGACCAAAACAGGCACTGGGCAAGCATTGGCTCCCTGACCCTCTCCCTGCTCCCAAGTGCTGAGCTAAGTATACAAAATCAGGAGTCATCATTACTCAGAAATAAAATCTCTTATCTCAGACACATCAGATTTTCCTTAGTTGTCTGCTCTAGTTCTACTGGAATAATTTCCCAGTTAATCATACCTTGACATAGTTTCATGTTAATTGGTTTGCAGGTAAAAATTCTTATTTTAAAAACATTCATCTTTTTCAGGAGATTAAAGAGTCTTGGGCTTTTTTCTTTCCTTTCTTCTTTCTAGCATTTAACCATAAAACAAAACACTTATATTTGCTTTCAGAAATATAAAAACATTTCAAAACAACCTGACCCTTCCTTCTCTCCACATACCTAAATTAAGGACATGTGGCCAAAACAAAAAGTTTTAGCATGTGCCTCCATCAAAGACGAGGTGGGATCTGTGATTTGGGGAAAGGTTTGTTTCAGTTTGTTGTCATATTTTTCTCTGAGTCAGACCAATTCTCTTTCACAAACTGGACGAATGGAAAGGTGTACCTTTAAAGCTATCAGATGCCCTTAAACTGTTTTGCTTCTGATATTCTTCACAACATTCGTGTATTTTTCAATTGCTTTATTTTTCTTTCTAGTGGAGTTTGATATTTCTTTCTTTATCCCCACTCCAACTATAAGATTCAAAACCCTGTCCTGCTTTGCCTCTTATCATGTGGTCTTCCTTAGGGAACCCCAGATTGGAAGATTTGCCCATTGCCCTGTCTGGGCCTGCCTGCCTTTGTTGTATTTCATAGCGGTAGTCTGGGAGCATAGTCAGTGTGGGGCGCCTACTCCCCGCCTCTTCCTGGGTGGTTCACGTTTCCTGGTACCTGGGCTCTCCATTTATTTCCTCAGATCCCTTGGACCTCTGTATCTCTTGTTCTTGGGGCTGAAATCACAGCCCCTGAACATGTCACATAGCCACAGGGATCTCAGGAGTATAAATTGTGTCAAGTGAGCATGTGGGTCTGGAACTGGTCCCTCCCTTTCTCCACCACCTCATTTCCCTGCTTTGTGGGCCTGCGGGGCTTGTGAAGTAAATTGGTGCTCCACCAACTTCCACTTAATTTGCTCAGTGGTTAAATTGATCTATCTCTTTTATTTGATCGAATCTCCAGGAACTGAATCATTTGCATTGATTTATTGATTCGTGCTATGTTTTCACCATTACTTTTGATCACTTTCAGCTGTTAATATTGGATAATTCAATCAGGATTGATTGGCCCTACCATTGAAGGCAGAAAGTTAATCATACAGGACAAAAAAACAGGACACGGCTAACCTCAGTTTGACTGTTTCTCATTCATTCATTCTAC
Source organism: Nyctereutes procyonoides (assembly GCF_905146905.1). Classification (NCBI taxonomy): domain Eukaryota; kingdom Metazoa; phylum Chordata; class Mammalia; order Carnivora; family Canidae; genus Nyctereutes; species Nyctereutes procyonoides. The sequence continues at coordinate 36,370,752 of NW_026575044.1, forward strand.
TCTCTCTTTCTCTCTCTCCCTCCCTCCTTCCTTGCCCCCTCTTTCTTCCTATCATCTATGCAGTAGCACAAAGCTAAGGTTTTTCTTGAGCAAAGAAGGGAGTTTTAAGTCTTATAGTATTCACAATGCATCTAAAGATGAGATAGCTTTATTTTGTTTTTGTTTTTTTATAAGACTGCATCTAGGAATCAAGCAAGCAACCAGGAAGACAGATAGGCATGATTGTCGCAATGAACTCATTTGGACTAAATGAGTAAATGCATTTTCAATTACCCGTTTTGTACCAATAAATGCCTCGTCTGTGTGTGCACCTTTTACTAAATTTGGCCCTCACTGCTTCACCATGTGTCCTGTTAGTCAAATTTTCAAGAATCAAGTGGTTAATATGACTGAAGTAAGGGCAGCAGAGGTGATTGCAATAAGCAAAAACCACTTTATTTAGATCTGAATCGTTTCTACAGCACCCCAGCTCAATTTTTAAAAATTCTCCATCCATTAATTTCTTGATGTTCCTATCGATGGCTGGTTTTCACTATTAAAAGATGGAGCGCCACCTCCTCGTTCTAGGACTCATTCCCTCCTCCAACAGCCCTGTTGTTAGCGATCTGCCATTACGTTATTTTTTTGTCTGGCCCAGAGTTGACGACAGATGGCCATCTCCGAACTGCCATCAATGCGACTTTATGGAGCATCCAGCTAGGGTGTACTGAAGAGCACTGTGGCCAGTTCCACAGCCCCCTCCCTCCCCACCCCCTGGAAATGCTCATCACCTCTGCCACATTCTGCTTTGGCTGGGCTTTGCTGGCCCCGCCACCTTCTATGTCGCCAAGACAGCCTGCTGCCACGGCGCCAGAAGATCTGCCTCCCTCCTCTAGGAACAAGAAACTGCGGGCACAATTGTCCTGTAAAGACAGAGCTCTGTCTCACCCCGTTTGTAGTCAGATCCTTTGGAGAGATCTGGAAATCCAAATTTCTAGAACATTCTGCAGTCCAGAGAGGCACGTTAAATTCCCACATATGTTCCTATTTTAGATGTTTGCTCCACACATGGATCAGCTTCCTCACATTAGCAGAGACAGAATGCCAAAAATAGACCCTTTGTGTTTACAAACTTTTACCCGACTATTGGAAAACACCACCTCCATATCCAACTGTTGTGACAATTAGAGAAAGAGAGATAGTAATCATGGACTTCAACTATAAATCCCCCAAAATGAGCAAAGAATTCATTCCAGCGCCTTCTGATCCATCGATGTGGCGATCCATCGGACAGCCGCGTGAAATGAGCTGTTGCTGCGCATTTGGAGAAAGATTGATAGGCTGCTCTTGATCGAGTTTGCTAAGGCAAGGCAGCTTCAGAGCCAAGCGTGTATTTTAAGAGGAATTCACATTTGTATCCTTTATTGTTATATTTGCAGCGAATCTACAGCTCGGAACAGGCTCTGCCCTGCAGCTATGAAAGAGTAAGTTCCCCTTATTGGAGAGAGAGCAGTGTTCTGTAAAAGCCTGAGATGTGGCGGGCGAGATGAATAGTGCTTAAAAGCAGTGCTCGCTCGCGGTGCTGTCATTTAGAACAGCAACTCCAAGGCTTTAAACGGGAGTGAAAGGCAGGGTAAACGAGTCCTTTAAAAGCGGTGAAATTTTAAACTGCCTAAAATAACAGGCCTCCTTCATTGATAACTTCATTGAATGAGCAAGTGGGAGAACTAAGCAACTGGGCAGGAACTGCCTTTTCGCAAGAGGAGGAGAAAGCATGCAAAAGGGGGGTACCCAGTGTGTCTGGGAGGCGGGCATCCTTCCTTTGCGGCCCCTCCTGCTTTGATTCGGTCCCGCGGCTGACAGAGGACCACCTCTCACTGGAAACGCGAATCGCCAGTCAAAGGTTTCCTTTTTTGACATTGCCAAAACTTAATTTTATAATTATCTGACTTACACCACTGGGCACATCTGCTAAGTTTGTGTGCCTTCTAGCCACATAAAAGGCTGCGGGGATACCATTAAATATCAGCAGTGAGCTTTGCTGTGCTTTGAGTTTATAAGGGTGAAAGGTGATTGGGCAGGAAAATAGAACAGTCTATTTGCTGTGAGCCAGGCACTGAGACCTCACTCCCATACTCAGTTATAATTCATGATGGTACTGGTGGGAAGCCCTCATGCCTCTGTGGAGTTAATGCATCTCCACTGAAGCCTGCTGAGAGCACCCTGCCTCCCCGCCCACCATCTGTGCCTTCGCTTGCAAGCTTTCTCTCTCTCTTTCTCACTCTTTCCTGAGATCTGCTGGTATTAATATTGTCGGGCTACTACTGCTTCGTAAAGGTGGCTCTCCAAAGCGGGGTTGTCGTTTAACTAGGAGAAGAGCTGGAAGGAGCGCATCACGGTGTTGTTTAATGTCTCATTTAGAAAAATGTCCATCTGAAACTGGACAGGGAGGCAGCAATTGCCTTAAACCAATGGCAGACTCTGGGGGCCGGGGATGTGCTGCCAATCACCAATTAGTAAGAGTCACCCATGGTCTGAGCGTGGTGGGGGGCCAGGGATGCAAGACAAGGTCGATGTTGCGATTGGAGTTCTCTCTACCTCTTTGGAACTTGAGTTCGGAGTCTGGAGTCGAATCTGAGAAATGTCTGTGTCCTCTGTCCATTGGCTCAGGCCAGCTGGTGGCGTGAGCGCCAACCCAGTCCCCCACACACACTGCCCCATGTGATGCTGCCCACCCCGAGGACCAGAGCTAATTGCCTCGGGGCTGCGCAGACCCCACTTACACTGGCCCGTGGTGCTTTGTGTGGTGCAAGCCACCTTCTGAAGTGGAATAGGCAAGAGATGCCAAACTCCCAAACGGGCTGCAGCCAGAGCAAGCAGAGAGGTTTGTTCCCTGCCTGTCCCATGCCCTCTGGGGCCCTCCCCCTGCATCCCCCTGCATCCCCCAGCATCACGCATTCCCCCTCCCCCTCCCCACTCCCACACCCCGCAGGGAGCCCAGAGGGTGAAAGGGTGAAGGGGCATGAGTGTTCACACAAAAGACGAAACTGTACCTCCTCGTTCACGGCCGACCCAAGATTAATTTGTAATGTTTCACAATCTGTGCTCTTAACATAGTCTGTTGTTAGTACTCCTTTTTAAAAGATAAATCAAATTCAGGCCTGAAATACCAGTGTATGAATTTAACAGATGTGATGCCATAGGGGACCTACTGTGTTATAAACTGCAGAAATGGCCTTTTTATGCTTCAGACTTGGGCTTATTCCAAAGAGGCTTTAGAACTACAGCAGCGAGGTGAGAGGTCACACATTAAGACAGTAGCACCCACACGTAATTCAGCCTTGTGTGTAATTGGTTCAAAATCTCATCCTGATGTCTGGGTGGTATTACATCGCCTCGCTCACCCTCCAAAGAGAAAGTAGGGCAAGAATGGCTGTACTCACTGTCCAGGTTTTCCTGGGTGAAAGATCACTTTGAGATGACACAGCTGAGTAGTCAGCCTGAAATCCTGGTTGGTATTTTATTAATTTTGCACCAAGATAAATCCTGAAATTCTGACAAACTCCATGACAGGTGAAATTCCTTCTTGCAGAATCTGCTCAGCAAGAGGCTGCTCATTTCATTCTGTTCCGAGGCAGGCAACAGGAGGGCAGCTTTATAATCAGCCCTCAAAGGACCCCCAGCCGCCCCAGAGTCTCGGGCTGATTGAATAACTCCTGGGCCTCTTCCCCTAGGCCTCCATCAGCGGGGGTCCTGTGGAAAGCAATCTCCCGCAGACTGGCACTGAAGTGAGCTTTAAACCACCATTTTCTGCTCTCCAGAGGAGCCTGGAGTACTAAAAGATAGATGGGCTGCAGATATTTTATGAGAAACTGTCAGAAGAAGAGCAGAGTAAATGTTTTTTTTCTTCTTCTTCTTTGAGTCACACACTACATCACTGTGGAATTTCTCCCAGAATCTTTTACATTTAAAGCAAGAAATTAATTGGTTGCTAACCTTTCATTCCCCCTCCTTCTTCGTTGTCTTCCTCCTTTTTTTTTTTTCTTAAATATTCACACAGAGGCCCTTTGCTTAACCACGGTTGCAGAAAATCAGTACCATTTGCAATGAAATATTTATAATGACAGAATGAAAAATTGGATTCATTTTCTGGACTGAAGCCGAGCAGCCTGCAACTTTGCGCAGCATTGTTTAGCATCTCTGATTCCTCCCTTTCGTCAGTCTTTTCCGAAAACAGGCCACATGTCCACTTGCCTGTGCTTTGGAGGAACGCCTACCAAAACACAGAGCCCATTTCAACTCTTGAAAAAAAAAAGTAGGGGAGAAAAGAGTGCATGTTTTGCTGCCGAGGGATGGGGAGCGGTGGGGGTGGGGTGGGTGCTGCCCTCGGCCATGGCCCTGCAGAAAAGTAGTGAGGATGAGGGCCTGGTCCAAAGGAGGAAGAGCGCTAGCTCGGCAGGGAGGAGCGAGAAGTTTCAGAGCAATACAGGAGACTGTCTGGTGTGCACTTTGTAGCGGAGCACAAACAGCGATCAGCATGCCACAGTACCTGGGGGCAGATTTACAAGGGGAAATGGGAAGACAGAACTGAGGTGTGTAAATATACGCCGAATATCAGAGCTCACCTTCTTTTCTCCCTTTAGTGTTTGCCGCATAGGCTTTCCGTTCCACGTGACTCCCATGCTCAGAGCTGCTTTCTCTCTAACCAGGGTTGATTATTGCTTTTTTTTTTTTTTTGAAGAGATAAAAGACCAAAGGATTCTGATAGAACAGTCCAGTGCTGTATTTCAAACAAGTCCACCTCCCAAGTACAAAGCCCCAACAATACATTTGTGGTGATGATGGGACCAGATTGGATTTGTAGCAAGATGCTGTGAAGTAAATTTCAGCCTCCCAAATAAGTTTTTTTGCTTAACCAGGCCACAGGCAGCCCGAGAGAGCCTGTCTATGTCTCCTCCTCTGTCTTAGGAGTCTACCGAGGGATGGCTCCCCTGCCAAGGGGCCTTCTCAGGCAGCCAGGCCAGCCCTCTGAGGTGACCTTTCATCTGTCCCCTCTTGAAGCACTGGGTTTAATTAGTTAGTGTTATTTCCTTTTGCTGGTTTTGTCAAAGTGGAAACAGTCCTTGTAGATTTCAGCGTGTATAAAAATAGTCAAAGGCAGATCTTCAGGTTTCATTCACTTGAATTTGCATCATGCATTGCCAACTCCACAAGATCAATAATCCATATTTTATTGCACAATAAAGGCTGCCCGTAATTGAATTAGCTCATTCATTCCATCTTATTAGCCCTATTTTATTCACAGAGAAGAAAAATAATAGAAACTTACCTTCACCGCTATATGGCATTATGGGAATGCAGAGGAGCCTTCAGCACTATAAAAACGTATTTATAAAGATGTAGAGAATTAATTTCAGTATTTGCTTATCCTAGGAATAATACAAATCACATCACACAGCATTTTGTGTTGTTGTTTTGGGCGATGCCTTTACTGCTCACATCTCTCCTGTCGATCTGTCCTCCGATCAGCCTGGTGTGAGTATCCCATAGCAGGTGTTCTCTGAGTGACAGCAGACCCCACTGCCCAGCTCTGAAAGACAGCTGGGATACACATCTTCTGTTAGACGCCTTTGGAGAGATTCACCTTAAGAGATTTCACCCTAAGGTCATTCCCTCTTCTCCATCCGTGGATGACCATTTTGAGGAGTTTAGGATGCTACCTTTCTTCTTTTTGAAGCAGAAACTCTGCCCAAATTTGGACGTGGGTATTGAGAAACCCTGAATGGGAAAGGGCTCACTCATTACTGGGATTTCTCAAGATTGCAGTGCGTAACAGAACTTGTGTGTAACACACACTTTCTCAGAGGCTTGGAGTTTTTCAGCAGGCTTCTAGATTTGTCTTTGCATTGTATTCAAAAAAAAAAAGAAATAAAAAGATTTGGAGGAATATGCTGACAGTGAGAATGAAATGATGTGTGTTCTGACACAAACCACATTGTCGCTTTGAAATCTAGCCTGAAGTTATTTTACTGTAGCATTTCTTTGATTCAGGGGAGAAAAGGAATTCTTTTAAAAGTGTGTGTTTTAGGATGTGACGCTAACTTTTCTCCAGTGCTGTGCCTAGATCAAGCAGATTGTTTCCACTTAGCCCTTACTCTCGCTTGCTTTCTTGAAAAACCCAAGTTGGGGGGGGGGCGGCATTCTTTTTTCACATGAGTTTTTCAACAACTTAGGAGAGTCTGAAATCTCTACCCCAGTAAATGGAAACTGTAATCGTGTGCATTCAGAATCCACCTCCTCTCCGCAGACCAGGAAAGGAACATGAAACAGTGTTCATTTATGTACTGTCAGACGTATCTCTGCGTGTGACGTGGCTTGCCAGACCACTTTGAATGATTTTCAGTGTTATTAAGCAGACTCCGAGGAGCAAGAGGCCTCGTGACAGAAGTAAAGAGCCGTGTGGCAGAAGTCCTTGGTGAAGGAAACTTGCACGTCAAACCCAGTCATCAGGAAGAGAAGCGTCCAAACGCAGACTTCATTTGAATATCCGAGTTAACAACTCTCTGGGAATATTTCTCTTCCTCTTGTCCAGCTCCTTCTGTGTTGTGGCTGGTTTGCATTTGTGTTTGAAGTGCCAGGCGGTTTAATGAAGTTATTCTTTTATAAATTTTGCAACACTGAAGCAAGCATGAGGGCTTTAAATTAGAATAAGTGCCACTTCTGTATGGCAGGTTCCTTTGAGGACTGATTAGAATGAGGCCTCCCGTTGCCAGGCCCTTTATGCATGGCAGTGTTGCTGTGTGTACTTGTTTATGGCTCACCTTTGAATTTGCATGAGTATGCACCATGCCTGCTGCCTGGCCCTCTGTTAGTCAAAGCTGCCTTTCTTCCAGGATCATGTTAAATACTTCACTTTAAAGAGTTATTTTTTTAATTATATTGCTTTATTGTAATGAATTAAAATTAACTTGGAGTAGCAAATTATATAAGCATGTGAGGGTTATAGATTATGCTCACCATAGTTACAGCACATCTTTGTGCAGGGGAATGAAAGGGCTGTCTTTCTGTGTGTCCTAAGAGGTGAGGAAACCGTCCCACAGAGACCTGGGAAGCAAAGTCAGAAAAGGTGCCCAGGAATCGGGAAGAGAATGAGAGTTTAATGTGGAGGTTTCTGAATCAAACAGAGGCTCTTCTTGACTGGATGGAAAGCAAGAGAGGGGTCCGGCGGGGGTGGGGGGTGGAGACAGCCCTGCCATTGTGAGATCCGAAAGATCCCCAGACAAGAGTGGATGATGGACAAGAGAAAACACAGCTCTGCGGAAAGACCTGACAAGGTTCAGGATAGAAGAGATACACTGAAGCATTCCTGATTTCCTCTCTTTGTGCCTGTGCGAACTGGCCAACAACCAGGGGTGATTGCAGGGGGTCGGGGGGTGGGAGATGATTAAAGAGAAAGGACTGGAACCTTTCTACTGTACACAAAAACATGCAGGGTTTGGAAAAAGGAGAGCAAAAAAGCAAGCAAGAAAACAAGCACACACCTTGAGTATGAAATTATTTCTCTTCTCTCCAAACCAGAGTTGTGTGTGTGTGTGTGTGTGTGTGTATGTTTAAGTGAGAGATAACTATAGAATTGGGTTTGTGAAATATTTGCATGTTAAAAGGACTTTCTTAGAATTGAAAACAAGGGCTACTTGGGGCAATGAGGGGCAGAAAGATCAAAGGCCAACAGCAGAACCCACACCCCTATGTAACTTTCCCCTTGTGCACAGCACATGCTCCTGCCAACATCCAGCTCAGGCATGGGCATTCGTGGGCACACACTTGCATGCACACATATACACACACATTTGCGGAACTTAATTATGTAAATGACGCAAGTCAAACATCATCCTTTCACAGTTTTATCCTTTTTATTTATATCTACTAAGGAATGCCCTAGTAGACAAGCATTTGGTTGTTAATGATGGGGAAAGACTATTTTTTTCTGTTATTCTTAATGATTTATAACATGTTTGACTAGTCTTAAAATGAGTTTACCTCCTAGAGAGCAGGGCAGTGTTTTTAATAAAAAGAAGTAATACACTACGAGGAAGTGACATTTCTTTTGCTTTTTGTTCAAGTTCAGTAAACTATTTTTCATAATTATTGGAATTTGGTTGAAGGGAATCCTTGTCCATATGGAGTGGAAAAGCAGAGAAGAGTCCTTGCTCCCTCCCTCTCCCTACAAAGGTTACCCTTTGAATATAAATTACAAGCCTTGTGCCTCTCTCATTCTAATCAGATGACCTTTTGAATCTAGTGGACCAGAGTTTAAATCCTAAGCCTGCCAGTCAGTTTTTAAATCAATGCCCTGTTCCAGCAGCTTTCAGGTACATAACTTTAAATTGCAATGGATTTCCAGCACACAAGCAAAATGAGTAATGTGAGTAGAATCTTGCATCTGACAGCAAAACAGCCCAACTTGACTGCAAGATCGTGGGCCAAGTAATGTGACTATGGGTAATCTCACTAACTGAGTCCTTTAAAAATAAAACCTTCTGGGACTCCAAATCTAAGAGAAAAAAGAGGAGCGGGAAACTTGTAATGTTGGCAAGAGGACATTTCTGAGCAATTATCAATTTAAGCTCCCATTATTTGCCGCTAATTACTGCACGAGGCTGTTAAATATTTAGCAGAAGTTTGTTTAATTGCGTTTGACTGAGAAGGGAATGCCTGACTATGGCTTGAGCAGCACCAGTCAGTTGTGTGCATCAAGAGCCAGGCGGAGAGGAAATTTGTATTCGCCCAAGATGAACACATTACAGTGTCAGACAAGCCTTCTTTTTTTTCTTCCTTCCACAGATTTATTTATCTTTAAGGTATCTAAAATTAGAGCACGAAGAAGGGGCACTGTTCACGGATGTAAAATTGGAAGGAGGTCATTCTTAACCTTGTTTACAGATGTTCTAGTTTAGAAAGCACCAGTGTGATAAATTAAACATTGCAGGGGGAAAAATTAAAGCTTAGCAACGACTAGCACATGGACACATCTGTCCGTGAAGCACTGACTTAATCCCTGAATATCTTATTAGACTGTATTGCCTGTCAAAGCCTTCTGTCCCATAATATGCTGGGATCCTGCACTTCTACAATCTGAACGGCATCTTTGGGCTACAGCCTCTTTCACTTTTGCTGTCTTTGTATAGTTTGATTTAAATGTTCTTTTGGCTCCTTGCATATAAGCAAGTAGTTCATGGTTTTCTTTTAAAGATAGCCCTTAGGGGGCACCTGGGTGGCTCAGTGGTTGAGCATCTGTCTTCGGCTCAGGGTGTGATCCTGGGGTCCTGAGATCGAGTCCTGCATTGGGCTCCCCGCAGGGAGCCTGCTTCTCCGTCTGCCTATGTCTCTGCCTCTCTCTGTGTGTCTCTCATGAATAAATAAATAAAATCTTAAAACAACTAATTAATCAATTAACTTAATTAAAAAATAGCCCTTAGACTTTTAATATATTTCCCGAGGTCATCATGATCCTTTCAACCTATACTTCTAATTTGGCACTTTTTTTTTTCCTTAACATACTAGATACTCCATGCTATTGTCCATTCCAAAATGGGAAATTTTTAAACCTGGCTGACATGAGAAACAGGTGGGGACCAGCTAGCAACTGAAATTTTACTATTGTTTATAAACTCTTAATGAAAAATGACATTATGACCATGTTCATATTCCCATATATGACCCATCAGCAATAGTATCCTTTTGAAACTGGTGGACCAGAGTGGCTTGTTTTTATTTCTCTTTTATCTTTAACTGTCAAAATTCTAGAAACTGTTCTACATTAGCAGTTTGGACATGGTATTATTTTAAAAATGAGTCTTTGCTTAGGCTTCTGAAGACATATTAGACTAAGGCTAAGCTAATTAGGTGGGTATTCTTGCAACATTGTTAACCACCATAGGCTTTCCCAGCCTGTAATGAAAATAGGCTATTTTTGAAGTGGCTCCCCACCTCTCCCTGCCCATCCTGAATGATCTCCAGCCCCACACATGACTTCCAGTCCTGGAGTGTCTACATCCCCCTGATTCTCAGCTTGACTCATGCTTACTCCCCCTCTGGAGCCACTCATTCCCTTCTTACTACCTCCTCCTCCTCCTCTTCCTCCTTACTCCAGCACAAGGCAAGTGTGACTCCTCTGAGAACAAAGTGACCAGCCTCTCTCAGGAGAGGGGGGGTGTCCTTTCTCTATGACCCATAGCACTCTGTCCTCCCTGTAGTTAGTGAGTGCCATGAGTGTGAGTGTCTGCCATCCTTGCTGCCGGTCCAGCCCAGGAATCAAAACATATCAACCAGTGCCACTCAGCAATTGTTTCATGCCCAAAGCCAACTGACCCACTGGAGTAGATATAAGACCTTGAAGGTTGGCTTGCACTCTCTAGGTCTTAATTTCCTCATCTATGAAATTAGGTATCAGAACAGATGTGGCTAGGACCCTCCCAGCTCTGAAAACGTTTCTTTGGTTCTCTGATGTGCTCATTACTTACAGGTATAATTGGCTCCTGCTATTAAATCTAGATCAGCAGATTAAGGATGATGGCTCTGCAGTTTGTTCAGAGTAGATAGTTCAACTACATATACCTTAAATATTAATTTCCAGAATTTAATATTTATCCTTTGTTAGATTGCAAATATTCTGAAAGCAGCATTGATTTGTTGCCATGAAACTGTACTGCCTTTCATGGATGTTAAGTTGCTGAATGAATGGACATTTTCTGGAGACACTCTATTCTTCATATAAGCAACACCATTTATTACATATCTCAGAGGATATTATACAACCTTTCCACAATTTTTCAAAATTACCCATTCTCTCCCATTGACTGTGTTTTAAAGTTCCACGTGATATAGTCCCACATGGCATAGGTGTCCCTTTTGCTAAACTTTTTGTTTGTTTATTTTTAAATTTAAGGAGGAGATACCTCTTGAACTGAAGACTAAACATACTCAAGCATGGCACAGCAAGCTCAATGTGTTTTCAAAACACTGTAGAACAGTGGTCCTCAATCTGGAGTTATTTTTTCCCCCACCAGGGAATACATGGCAATGTCTAGAGACATTAATGGTTGCCACATGGCGTGTTTTTGATAAGAGGTCAGAGATGCTGCTGAATGTCTTGTGGTGCAGTGGACAGCCCCCAGCCCCACTAAAGAATTGTCCAGCCCAGTATGTCAATAGTGTCAGGGTTTGCTGTTGAAAGGCAAGTCCCACTGGCCTTCTAGAATCTATTTAATTTGTAGGCTTCTCTAGAATGAAGCAACTGAGTGACACATTGTTATAATGACTAAGAAATGGCTTACTGGATTGTCTTTTGAGTTACTTTGCATGAGCGAGAAGAACTTAATGCCACAATTATATAGTCAAGACTTCGCAACATAAACTCATGAACATGCCAATGTCCACAGGCTTCAAGGTTATCTCACACCATCCTTTTCTACACTTATTTAGTGTGACTGTCCAAAGAACAACAATAATAGAAATGTCCTTCAGTGAAATTTATTAGAATATGAAATTGTTTACTATGGAAGATGTGATGGGAACTTCATTGCCAGAACCATTGACAATTAGCCTGGAGTATAAACTTTATAAAACAACTCTATTCCAGCAAGAGGACAAACAAAATAACCTAGTGGTCCTTTTCTATCATTAATATCTTCTATTTTTCTGGTCACTTCTAATGACACCGTTTCACCTTTTGCTTTAATATAAGTTGGTGTCATCCAGAAAACGCTTTGAGATGTCAGGCCAAGCCCATGTGAACTGTTAAATGTCAAAAGAAAATGCATCAGTGTCTCTGTAAGTTCATGGCGATGGTATTACTGTATGAAAAAATAAAAGGGAAATTCTGTCCGTGCAAACATGATCATAAATGCAACATTCATGGCATTAAAGAGAGAGGCAAAAGCATATCATGACAGTTTCTGAAATGCCATTGCTATGTCAAAAGAGTAGAACCCCATTTTAGTAAATTCTCCCAAAGTAAAAATTATGAGTCAACTTCCTGGCTATGAAAATAGCCATGAATATGTTTTTTTAGATTCCCAAGCACTTCGGGAAATATTCTGTATCTTTTAAAGAATATTCATTAAAATATAATACGTCTTATAAAAATTCACATACCCACGTACATGTTCCTGCTGCTACCAGATAAGGTCTACAGAAACACGGTTACCCCAAATTTCTCCCGCCAGGAAGTGTATGGATTGTGGACAATTGAAACATTGGGTGGCAAAATGGGGTCTGATTGGACCATTTGGGTCTTCAGTGTAATTTTTAGAACATCACCAGTGGTACTTCCAGAGCTATGACAATTCTCTTTCAGTTAATTTAAAACTCAGAGTACTTTTGTAGTTGTGGGGACTTTGAAAATGTTCATTTATTGCATTCGCATCCTGTGAACTTTATCAAGGCATTTGAAGGCCACCCCTTGCCATAGTTTTTCCCTACAGTGTGGGGGAAATAACCTAGCATCCCATCATCATTAGCTATATACACTTTTAAAACTATTTCACTAGCAAAAGAAGTTGTGGGGTGAAAAAGAGAGAGGGTGGAAATGTAAAAATCTTGATTAGAAAGTATAATTTAATAGAACATGTATTGAACCAAATGTATTGATTAATGTAGAAGATATAGTACTTGTATTGATTCAAACCAGAGATTTAGTACTAAAAGCTCTGAGCCAAAAAGCTGTTGCAGATTGCTACAAAAGTCAGTTTAATGCTGTCCTTGAGAATGCCTTCACAAAGAAATTCTTCTAATGTTTGAGGACTAGGTGGAATGTGGTATATGTCAGTTTGATCCCGGAGGGTTTTATTTTGTACTCTAATAGCTGTTACGAGCCTACATTATATCCAAGGAGTAATTTTCCTTAGGGGTGCCCGGCTTGCTTTGTGTCAATATTCTAGCATTTTAAGTCACGTACAGTATATGCTTCTGGGAACAGGGAAGGAGCCAGCCAGACTCATAATGGTCTGCATTCATTAATAAAGGCAGAAGCTTCTGTCCCTCCATTGCCCACTACAGGGATGCCTCTTTGGCCTTCGGGGACCCGTACAGACACATTTAAAGAAAGCTTTATTTTGAGTGGGCAGGAGATGAAATGCAGGACTTGCAGGCATTTCCTAAGTCAGCTATATGCCCGAGCACAGGGGTGACCTTAATGGGTCAAAGAAGAATGCAGGTCAAAAGACTTATTATCCAGCCTGTTGGAAACCAATTGCTTTTGTTTAAAAAAAAAAAAAAAAAGCAGTAGGGCTTAAAGGTGGACGGTCATGTAGAATTCTGTGTGCAGCCTGTAACTGCACGACTGGATGTGTACTAGAATATGCCTCCGGAAAAACACGAGCATACAGATTATCCATAGTGTTTACAGATAAAGGTCCAACCCTCGTGATAAAAGGAAGGGTAATATAATTAGTTAATCAGTGATGATTGATTACGGATGTTTGCGTTCTTCAACTAAAGAAAAAACAACATGCTGCCATGGTGCTGTCACCATCTGTTGAAAGAAACAGCCACATTTAATCTTTATATTTCTTTCATTTCTTCCCGCCTTGCATTGTTACAGAGCCACAATCGCCTACTATTTCTTCTGGTTGGAAAACATCTCATTTAAATTGAATACAACTGCAATTTAAATTTGGGATTCTAATGGCGTGGTGAATTAGTGGAAAGCTTGTTATTTTTTTTTCATTCCTTTTTAAAATAGCATGCTGGCTCTTTTTCTTAGTTTTAAAAGCTTGTCAGAATTTGTTCAAGACAAAGGGCTATAAATAGACGAGTCATGGTAAAAATGATTAACATCTTTGAATCAACAGATCTCACAAAACTTCCATTCAAATGCAGTTTTTATTTTTATTACCATTGCTACTTAACATTTTGCCGATGCCAACAGAGAGTTACAAAGCACAGACGAGACGTGGTCTCTGCCAAAATATTGGACGAGCGAGGGCAATCTGTGGGCACAACTTTTGGGGGCGGGGACTTCATTTTTCCTCCCTGGGAAGGTAGATTCCCCCTGGCTTTCCTCCAAAGGTTCGCTTCATCATTGTTATTGGTGCAAATATTCTGATTCACATCAGGATCGCAGGAAAATGGGATAACTTGGCCAAGGTGAGCAGTTTCAGGAGATCATGGGGTTTTATTTTTTATTCAAAAATATTTTGCTTGGATTGCATTTTAAATAGGATTAAACCGTTTGACCAGTAAATGTGGTCAGCTCTCAGAAAGAAGGAGGCTGAATTAATCATTTGTTTGAGTGCCAAGCCCAAAATGAGAATTCCAGTCTTGTAAAATGAAAGGCATCTCGTATTTTAAAAGAAATACATAGTGCTAGAAGGGAATTTTGAAGGTCCTTGTCTGTTTTTTAGCTTTCTACATTTAATTTCACATTTATAGGGGGGGAAAAAAGAACACACTCCTCCCAAATGGGGCCCTTTACAGTAAGGAAAGTGTTTTTTGAAACCTGGTTATTAAGGTATCATACCTAGATGGATCTTCTTTTAAGCTTTAAGGTGTGCTGTGGATTTGGGGTTTGTTTTTTTTAAAACACAAACCCCCCTCGTGTAAAACAACTGTTCATAACTGGGATTAATGGTTTGCAATTTTCCGTTACTTAGACATGGGGTCTCCAAAAGATGGCTTTTTGCAGAGTAGAATATGGCTCTCTGTGGGATTTCAGAAGTTCTCTTCTCTTTCCACTTCCTTTTCTCTCCTCACCCCCTCCCACACCCCCTTAGACTCAAGTTCTCCTTGATTATGTAAAACACTTTCCCTTCACAGGAGCTGGTCTCTTTCCTCCTAAGCTGTCATTGCATTCGAGTACTTTGGGGACTGTGAATTGCTGGGTAAAAGTGGTGCGGTGACCCACTGCTTTGTTCTGGTGTCGTGGTTTCCTTTAGACCCAAAGAGCATGACACTCTCAGGCAGAGAAGGCGGCTTGCTGACAGACTGGCAGCCTTTTCTCCTTGCTGGGCATCCACGTCTGTACTGCAGTGATTCCGGACCTGCTCAGCGTCATGGAAAGAGCCAGAGCAAGAGGGAACCGTTGCCAGTGGACCAGCCTCTCTCTGTGCTTAGTGCTCCTCTGGTCAACTGTTCATCTTCCCACTTGCTCCTTTTTTTTTTTCTCCCTTTCTAAAGAAATCATGTGCATGATTAAAAAAAAAAAAAAGTACACAGAGGGCTCCCATGAAGCTACTTCTTATTTCTCTCATCAGAGGATCCTCAGCAAAGTCTGGAGACTCTCACCCTGCATCTGTCCCCTCCAACCTCTGAAAGCCAACCTAACCTGTGCAGTTCAGACATCCAGCTCTTCCTTCAGAAAATGAAATTGGGACATTTCTATTTCCAGTGACTCAGAATAAATAGCAGGGGAGGAGAACAGATGTAGCCCAGGGATCCCCAAAGGTGGGGAGGAAAAGCCTGTGAGGACTTTCTTTTGTTTTCAAGGCAAATGTGCCCATTACCCAGGACCACCTAGCAGTATGCCCCTTTCCCATCTTGACAGTCTCTGCTGCTGGTGGACACCTTGATGGAGTGAGCCAGTCTTCATTAGCCCTCATTTGAGCTAGAGCAAAAGAAAAAAAGTGGAGTGGGGGGTGTGTGGAAATGACAATAATTGATCTCAGTGGTATGCAGGCATCTCTACAGCAAGAGAACTTCCCGCCTTTCCCCTGTTTCATGCCAGATTTCCCATTTAGACATTATTTATATTAGGGCTCTTTATTTTTGTATAAGCTTGAATTTCACACACCATAATCTTGTCATTCTCTCAAATGATTTATCTTCTTCTCTCTTAATATGCAAAGCGTAACTCCTTTGTCTTAGCAACTTTAGTCCACTGCAATAAGTGATTCATATGTATTTGTTCATTTCCCTGCACCTCGGAAGAGGCTTGGATGGCTTTAGTTTAGAATGAAAGCATCTGAGACACAACCATTGCCAACTATTACGGCCAATTTGTGTTGCGTTCTTGCTTTGCAGTATCTCAATAGAGGCACAGACAAAAACACTAGAGAGATTGCAGTATTATCTTCCTTTATTAACCTCCAGAATCCTAGTGAATGTGGAAAGTCTATTGTAAGCACTTACATATTTAAAACTAATGTTATTAAATTGATTTCTTTTTAGCTTTGATTATGGTTTAAAAAAAAAAAAAAGCCTCCACTGCCCATCAGTGTCCTGTCAGTTAGGTAACGTTTGTTACCAAGACCAGACTTGACTCTTTGAAGATAACAAAAGGTATAAGAAAGCTTAGATAGGCTATTTTGAGCAAATGTGCCTTTGTATTGTTTATAAACTCTCTGATCATCATTGTGTTTATTTTTAAGGAAATAGGAAAGTTTTTTAGTTTCATCAGTATTTTGATTACCCTTTTGGTCTACCTATTGGTGAAAAATAGTTTTCAGAAGTATTTAGAATTGATACAAAGAAAGAGGATTGGCATAAAAAATTGCTCCTATATGCACTATTACGCTAATGCTACTAATAAGAAAAAAAAGATCCAGCTTCTCTTTCACAGAATTAATAAAAATAGTCTCATTTTCAATAAGAGACAGCGAAGTAATGTTCCTCATCATTATTTGTTGCCAGGCTTCAAAACTGGGCAAGTTTGAAAGAGGGAATAGAAAGCCTGGGTCCTCTTTACAAATCTCTCATCTCCCTCACTGGTGCTCTCAGCCCTGACCAGGCAAGCGTCTGGTTGTTCCACAAGTGGACACAGGGCAAACAGTTCACTAGTTGTGGGTGATGAAAAGATAACAAAGCTCTTTAAGGCTTAAAAACTCTGCTTAAAAAACGTCCATGGCTGCTCTTCACTGCCATGACAAAGTCTGAACTCCTTAGCAAGATACAAAAGGCTCTTCAAAATCTGGCCCCAAACTACCCTCCATCCTCCCTTCTCATTGATACTCCTGGTTCAGGACACTCTAGGCGACCCCATCCAATCTGAACAAGTTGCAGGTCCACGGACATACCTTGTGTATTCCTGCTTCATTGCCTTTCCTCATTTGAGTGTGTCAGCCTGGACTGCCCAGTGCATTCTCAGGTTTCCAGCCTCAACCCAAATGTCATTTGTTACCTCTACTGCAAAGCCTTCTCCAAAGGCCGGGCAAGGTTAGGTGTAATCGTGGTATTTCTGGGTTCATTTCTGATCTCATCCTGCCATACTGCTTTGCCATTTTGGGCCCACGTGCCTTTCTTCTTTAGACTATGCACATTTGGAAGGCATCGAGTTAGGGGCCATCCTGTCCTCTTCCATAGCCCTTGCCTAGTTAGTCAGTCATTCATTTGGCCAGGTCTTTGCAATGATTGTGTTGCTGTGGGCTACGCCAGGTGGTGAGACAAGTGTTCAACAGATGTTTGTGAAGGAGTGAATAAATGAATGAACACCAGAATTTCTGACATAAGGAGAGAGCCAGGCCTACAAATAACCAGAAGACAAGACCTAAGCTGTGTACTCTGAGCAGTGTAAATGCAGCAGGAAATCAGAGGAGGGAGAAATTGGTTTTAGATGGGATGTTCATGGATGTGGTTGTGTTCTGAGCTAGACCTCAAAGTTCTGAGCAGAAGGGATGGGGCAGGGGAGGGTGTGAAGCTGACAGGTAGGAGACCCTGGATCAGGGGAAACTCAGAGGAGGGAAGGTAGAAATCAGGCCATCTGCAGGCTTATGCTGTGAATGAATGCCCTGGGTCTGGGGCCATACCCCATTACTGGCTGCAAGTCCAGGTATACAGTTGGCCTCTCACAGTTGAGAGGTTGTTCACTTAGCAAGGGAATGTGTTGTGTGGATGGACAGGAGACAACCCAAGTACAACAAAGGCTGCTTCAACTGGGCCTGGGGGTGGATGTGGCTGCTGTGATGTGTTCCTGAGCCTTGTAGTGACAGTCCCAAGCCCATCCCCAGGAGAGGAGATGAAGAAGCTTCTTTTTTTTTTTTTTTTTTAAGATTTTATTCATTTATTCATGAGAAACACAGAGAGAGAGGCAGAGACACAGGCAGAGAGAGAAGCAGGCTTCCTGCAGGGAGCCCGACGTGGCACTTAATCCCGGGACCCCGAGATCATGACCTGAGCAGATGCTCAAGGTGACCCAGTGGAGATGCTTCTTGCCCCCTCTGTGGGTTACTGGCCAGGCAGCCCTTGCCTGTAAAGGCCATATTGAGGGACAAATAGTCTCTGCTGTCAAGACGTTCCCATCTAAGAGTGATGAGACCAAAAGAAATAACACTTTTGTAATGGAAATAACACTCAGATAAATAAAACTGTTAAGGGATCCCTGGGTGGCGCAGCGGTTTAGCGCCTGCCTTTGGCCCAGGGCGCGATCCTGGAGACCCGGGATCGAATCCCACGTCAGGCTCCCGGTGCATGGAGCCTGCTTCTCCCTCTGCCTGTGTCTCTGCCTCTCTCTCTCTCACTGTGTGCCTATCATAAATAAATAAAAATTTTAAAAAAAAATAAATAAAACTGTTAAAATAGTGCTACGCTGGTCTTTGAAAAACTGGTCTCACTTTGACAAGAAGAGATGATGGAAGGTGGGAGGGGATTCTGGGAAGGCCTGGCAGAGGCAAAGGAACGGACAGGTACAGATACTTGGTCTGATGACAATAAGATCACTGAAGTGTTTTTTCTCCCCTCTTTCTTTTTTATTGCAGAACCATACGATGACCCAACACAGCAGTTAGTGCAAGTACGGTCGGAGAATTACTTTGGTGGCACAAAAAGGGAACATGTTTTACTCTTTGCACGAAACTTTCATTGTTAATGTATAATATTCAGAAACATTGTATTGTACCATAAAACTTGTATTATCAAAACTGTTGGATGTTCATGTGTTTGAACTTTTGAGCACCGGATAGACGCCTTGTATATAAAGTGTTGCACATGTATTATGTCGTCTGATACTAAAATGGTCTTATAAAGACAAGTGGACTTGGGCCCTATTCAGGCAAGATGAAAAAAAAAATGTGAGCAAAATGGCTTAAGAGAAAGTATTTTCGAGGAAGACAGATTAAAACAACCGTTACAAATGAGACTACATTTGGACTTCCTTTTATTTACACTTAAGCCTAGAATTTCTCTTTTGGTATATCAACGGTTAAATCCAAGACTATTTTTTATTGCTGAAGATTCTTGCAAACCATGAAGAGACGTTCTCACAGAACAGAACCCCACAGCTGGATAAGGCCCGTATATATATTTGTAAGCCTTGCAATGTGACAGGTAGCATCACTATATATGCAATAGTTGTTATGTAGACTGTCAAAGATTTTTTTTTCCTGGATACATTTGAAGCTTTGAGTGTTCAAGGTTTTCCTTAATGATTTCACACAGCCAAATTCTTGAATCAGTTGAACTAACCTGTATGTTACTGTTATTAATGTTTACTCTGCGGTCTGAACCTGGAGATTACTGGAATTGTTTTCCAAGAGGAAATAAATTCAGTTTACCATTAGGCAGGAGTGTATTTGTGTGTTTTCTTTTTTTCTAGTTACTCTACCATTAAAAAAAAAAAAAAAATCTAATCGCCTGCACCCTTGGAAGTGAAATCTGCTCTTGAGCATATCACAGGCATAACCTCAATCATATTTAACCTTTTCACACTGGGCCAAATGCAGCCGGGAAGATATTCATCATGCTGCACAGGGAAAGAACCAGACCCAGTATACTTCTCCTCTCTCAGATACTTCCAGGTCACATTGTACTGGAGGATTCTGACATCACAGATGGATGTGATGGCTGTTTTCTGCATAATTTGCAGCCCAATTCATGTCATGCTGTGCAAATCTGAACTCAAAGTAGATGGCTGCAATTTGAAAGGCAGTTTGGCTTATGTGTACTTAAGAAGCAGCTTTGTTCATTCAGAAGACAAAGCACGGAGCAGGGAGCCGGGTGGCTGTTGGTGCTCGCCCTGCCGCTGACTCCCGGTGTGGCCTTCTCCGAATCACTCGGCCTCCTGGCCTTGGCTCCCCCACCAGGGGACGTCATGCGGCCTGGTCATCGGCCTTGACACAGGCGTGCGGTGTCTCTGGATGACTGCTGGCACCGCAGCCCGCGACAAAATGGGGAATGAGCAGGAGCTCCAAAGTCAGAGGCTTTCTGTTGTGGGAGAGGAGAGGAGGGCAAGGCGTGAGCTGGTTCCTAATATCCGTGTTTCGTCATAGCTGGTAAGTATGCACCTGATAGCGATGGGCAACTCTGGACCCCGTCATGCTGAAACTATTTCCCTCACTAGGTGGGACTCTTAACCTCTTGGAAGCCCTGAGGCCTCGAGCAGACCTTTAAACTAACTTAACAAGCGAGAATCCTCACCAGCACTGGTTGGATGGGGGACTGGAGCGTGGCCTGATTCACTGGGTGGTGACTTCCCGTCAGCCCAGGTCCCTCGCGTGAAACCCAGACTGCCGCACCAGGTGGGAGAATGCTCACCCCTGGTTCTCAAACCACACCCTCTGTCAGGGTGCCCCGGAGGGCTTGTTCTATCGCAGGGTGCCCACCTGATGCCCAGAATTGCGGAGTCAGTGGGCCTGGGAGTGGGGCTCCAAGTTTTGCAAATCTAAGAAGTTCCCAGGTGAGGCTACTGCTCCAGGTGTGGGGGGCAGGGGGCCCACTTTGAGAACCGTGGCTCTACACAACCCCCCCATCTCCAAAGTAATGCAGTGCATTAAATGCGAATAGCCATGCGGAGTGCTAGAAAATTATACTATTAATTTTGTTACCAATAAAGAAATTGGTCAAATTTTAAGATCACTCGGAAACAAATCCCTCATGGTGATTAAAGCCTGCATGCCGGCCAGCGTTTCATGTGTGTATTTAGTTTTTTAATGCTAGGAAAACCTACATCTATACATTTCACAATGGATTGCCAGCATGCTATTTAATTAAAAAGCTTTTTCACCAGCTACATAAATAATGAAGTATGCTGAGAATATGCAAGTACATTCATAATTAAAATACTCAGCTATATTTAAAAAAAAATTAAGATCTCTGGTCTATTCAAGGATTTTGCATTTAAAATGAAATGGCCATGCTTAATAAAGATTTTTTTTTAAGGCTTTAAAACTGCTGGTTATTAACGAGCGTGTTATATTTCCCTAAAAGTAAGGTGCTCTTTGCTCATGGAAAACAGGTGATCATGTTATCCTGGGGTTGGATCCTGAGTTCACAGCCTCACCTCTAGGAGACATCCCTGACTTCTAGTAAACAGCAGGAGATGGGTTCTCGGGCAGCAACAGAGGCTGGTATTTATTCTCCTGGAAGCACCCCTGGCCTCCAACACATCCAGTTCAGCCTCTTCCCAGGCAGAGCTAGAGGCCAAAGGAGTTGATTCCTAGTTGCTGTATGCTTGATCCTCTGGGGAGTACCAGTCCAGTCGAACGTAGCAGGTGCTTCCTTACAACCAGTGGTTTGTTGGGTCATGACGACTACCCCGGGCATGGAACAGCCAGTCCCTCCTTTTGTTTGTTGCCTTGTTTGTATTTATTTCCTACTTCATTCCCTAAGAACGTGAGACAACGTAAAGACCTAGTAAAATGTTATTAGGAACATCAGCGTCATGCAGTAGAGGAGAAAATATTGTTTCCTAGTACTTCACTCCAAAAGAAATTTTGGGCAGCCCGGGTGGCTCAGCGGTTTAGCACCACCTTCAGCCCAGGGCGTGATCCTGGAGTCCCAGGATCGAGTCCCACGTTGGGCTCCCTGCATGGAGCCTGCTTCTCCCTCTGCCTGTGTCTCTGCCTCTCTCTCTCTCTCTCTCTCTCTCTCTCTCTCTCTGTGTGTGTGTGTGTGTGTGTGTGTGTCTCATGAATAAATAAAATAAGATCTTAAAAAATTTTTTTTAAAAAAGATCTTAAAAAAAAAAGAACAAAAGAAATTTCTGAAAGCCCTGATATATGGGCAGGGGGCCAACATAGTAGCCACTCTTCCTGACCCTAATTTTATGATCTAACGGGGTGCTTCTCATCTGGAGGAATGCTACTGCGTCTGTGGGTAGAGGCCAGAGACACTGTTAAACACCCCACAACCCACAGCACAGGTCCCCAGAATAAAGAGTTATCCACTCCAAAATGCCAATCGATAGTGCTGGGGTTGAAAAACTCTCTCATGAAGTTTTCTCTGATTTCTCAAGGACCTTTTACATTGCAATCACCCAAGGGATTTTTAAAAACTCAACTGCCTGAATCCCACTCCCAGTGAGTCTGACTTAATTGGTCTAGAATGCCAGCCGGGCATCAGAGGTGCCCCAGGCGATTCTAGTGCAGCCACGTTTGAGAACCACAGGGCTGAGCTAACATTCTCAGGCCAGAGTCCTGGACTCAAGCTCGGAAATCTGAAAATAACCTCCAAGGAGTAGAGAAGTAGGATGGGCCTCAGACTGGTTTCCCTCAACATTACATTTTATAACAGTCAGGTAATGATGACTTTAAAGTAACATAATAACCAATAGCGAGTTTAGGAAAAAAAGAGGGAGATGACCCAGAACCTCACCACCCTTACACCTGGCGCAAGATGGCAAACCCAGTGAGACAGAGCTCCAGCCCAGCGGGGACTCTGGCAACCCGGAGAGCAAATGTCCCGTCACCTGCCCCAACTGTTGCCTGGAGGGAAAGCAGCCTGTGAGGCCAGATTGTCCAGTGTCTCAGGAGGAGCCAGCAATCCGGGTGGGTATGTGCCATGTGCCAGTTTCTAAATGTTGGCAACCTAGTCCATTTTGTATTCAAACTCCGCTGCCCCCCACCGTGTGGGCCATATGAGACACACTTTTCAGGCCAGGTCCGACTCTTGGATTGCCGATTTTGACCTTTGGCATTGATTATTCCTTTTTCTGAATTATTCTCATTCCAGACTAGTTAAAAATGTTTGCTTGAAAATAATTGTGTGATTTTTTTTTTTTTTTTTTGCATATAAAAGTTTGAGCTGTGCTTTGTTTTAAATTAATGTCACATGCACTTGCAAAGTTGCTCTGTGGCCTTTGTAGTTTACGTTGCCTCTGGTTGAGCAGCAGTCTACCAAATGGATGTGCTCTCTGTAAGTCCATTCCTGTTCCCGGACATTGGGATTTCAAACACATTTTTTTTTAAATGATGAAGGATAAACAAATAGTGGAAAGTCAATATTCTCTGTTGTGAGTCAGATAATGCTACATTGTATGTTGTTAATGGAGGCCAGATTAATACGCTTTTGGAATCATGCAAATGGGTTGACATTCTACATGGGAAGCTGATAAGTGTAGTCAGGGTTCCAGCCCAAGTGGAAAGAAGTGGCATCAGAGACAGCCTCTGGGGATCCCCCACGGGCTTATTAGGTTCCTTGGAGCAGCGCTGGGTCTGTTCCAGAACCTGGACAGGGACTCCAGTGAACCCTCAAGTTCCACTCTACAGAGCATGGCAGCTCTGCCTTTGGGGGTGCAGCGCTGCAGAACCCTTGAGAAAGGAAGTTTGGAAATCCAGATCCCACTAGAGAACACCTGCAAACGCTTCTCCACTTAGCTTCAGCAGGCCAGAGCCTCTCACCAGCTCCCTTGTGTGGAGGGAGCTCTACCAAACGTCCTGAAAACTCCTGGAGTCCAAGGAAGAGGGATGATTTAGGGCAAAATGACCCAGCATGGGTTTCTGGCAGGATCCCAACGCTCAGGTCTGGCTGGCACCGCATTCCTGGGTGAGCGCCTCCGGAGGCTGAGGAGTAGCCACGACCATCTCGGCCAGATTCCTCGGTAATGAAGTCAGCTGTCAACTCCTTGGGGGGAAGAGCACAGAGCCCCTTTATTTCCAAACAGGTGTTGCAGCATATTAAAGGTTGAATTCCATCTTATGCTCACATCCTGAATGAGCCAGTTTGCAGGCAAGCTCAGTTCTTTCTGCAAAGAGGGAAACTTGGCAATGCTGGAGGCTGAGTACTTAAATGGCAATCAACTTCTGGCTCATATCAATTAATTCCTTCATGGACTTCTGCCTAAGTATAGCATCTTGAATTCCCAGCTGCGGAGGCTCTGAACGGCAGCCCAAGCAGCACACGCCCCGATCCGGGGGCGAGCACACCGGTGAAGGGGTGAAGGCCGAGCGATCGCAGGGCAACGAGGAGGGCGATCCGGGGCTGCCTCTTTGTTTGCCTGCAGAGTACAGGGCAGGACGGACACCCCACTCTCTAGATGGGGAATCCTTTAAGAAAACGCCGAAGTCTAAGGGACGTCATTCTGAGGGGACCCCCCTCCTTTGAGTGCGAAAAGCTCCAGATCCAAAGCGACCACGTGATATGGCAGCAGAGTGGGCACTAGGGAAGGCCTTCGCTCTCGCTCAGACGCCAGGAAAGCCTACTCATCCCGAGGAACCTGCTAGTGTCTTCTCCACCTCTGTCCCACACCAGCAGGGAGCAGCCAGACAGGCAGCCAGACTGAGGGCGAGTGCGGTAGGACAGAGGAGCCGGGCGCTTCTCCACCCGGCCAGGCCGGCTGCGATTCAGACCTTGACGTCCTCAGGGCCGGGCGCCCCAAATGCCTCAGAACTGGGCCTCGCCTCGTCTACTGAGCTCCTGGCGCGGCCACCGCCACGGGATCACCAGTGGCAGTCAACTGTCCTGCAGAAGCAACGCCATTTCTTTTCTCCCCTGCATATGAAACATCCCTGGTTTGTCCCCCTCTCTGCCCTCCTTTCCGGAGCCAGAGGAGATTTTAGTTCCCTTCCTCAGGAGACCAAATCGTTGGTTCTCTGAAGCGTCAGGCACTGCCCACTCCAGTGGCCACTGGCTACTTCAACATGTGGCTATTGATTCCTATTAACACTTCAGTTCCTCAGCCTCACAAGGGGCATTTCAGGTGTTCGGTGGCCACGTGGGGCTGGTGGCTGCTGTACAGAACAGCACAGATAGGGCACATTCTCCTCATCGTGGAAAGTTCTATCGGGCAGTCCGGTGATTCTAGCTCCCCCACCCCACCCCACCCCACCCCGCAGCTCCTTGGAACCCTTCCATGTAGGGAAGCCCCTCTTTCTCTAATTCTTCTGGTCTACTTCCACCTGTCTTCAAATGTGCACAGGTTTCTTCTCTTCTAAACAAAA
The DNA here is from genome assembly GCF_905146905.1 of Nyctereutes procyonoides. Lineage (NCBI taxonomy): Eukaryota > Metazoa > Chordata > Mammalia > Carnivora > Canidae > Nyctereutes > Nyctereutes procyonoides. Next base: position 36,395,816 of record NW_026575044.1, read on the forward strand.
CAAAACTTTTTTTCTTGACCCTGAAGCCTCCTCACAAGACTGTTTTATTTATTTCCCTCATTTTCTTCCAAATTTCTCAAATCTGTGGTCTGCCCCACATCCTCCATTTCCTGACCGCTGCCTCACTCCTCCCTCACCTGCAGGCTGCCTTCCATCGATAGCTTTTACTGAAAATGTGTTCCCGAGGTCACCAGTGGCCTTCTTCCTGCCACCCCCACCCTGTCCTCCTTCTCCTCTGCCCTTCAGTAATTTAGACCATCAGTCACCATGTTCATCCTGCTTGGCAAGAGGTCTCATGTTTATCCTCTCCTTTCTATTTCCAACGACAAGACCCTCAGGAGAACCTTCTCGTTGACTTCCTTCTGACCTTGCCTCTCTCTAGTCCTCCTTGGGATGTGGCCACCATGTTAATCTTTATAAAACACTTAATTCACATCATTTTCCCATTTAGCAAATACCAATGACTCCTAGAGTGATGTCAGGAAAAAGGGTACAGTTTCAAAGGAGTTCCAATCTTTTTCTGCCACCTGCTGCCTATGTAGCCCAGACCGACCTTGCTTTGCTGCCACTCTTATTTTCTTCTGTAATTTGAGAGTAAATATGCTTACAAGTTTTTGTAGAACTTTTACCAATATTATTATCTGAAATATATGAGATACCCTATATAAGAAAGTTATTGCTTTGAACATTATCTTTATTTAATATGGGCTTTTTGTATGTTGATTCTAGAATTGCTTTTTCTCCCTTGCACCTCTTACCCCGATTCCCTCACACCACTCCTTTACAGTCTTTCTAAAATGCACCACTTTTACCCTGTGCCCTGTTTACGAAGCGCTGGGGTAATGGTCTATATTATCTTCCACTAAAGCTCGTATTCCCTTGACTTTCAAGAGTGTTTTCACCTGGCCCAGCACCCCACCAGGCTTAGCCGTCCAGCGTTCATTGGTTTCAGTCAGCCAAGTCAGATCTCCTTTGCCAATCTACTCTGCTCCTTTCTTTTCTTGCTCACTCCCATATATTCCCTCCCCTAACCCCCTCTTCCTCCCCTCCCCACTCACCTCGACCCTGCAGTCCTCCCCATCACAAACCAAGCCCCTCTTCCTCCACAAATCCCACTCCAATCCCGCTCTACCATTACTTCCTTTCTATAAATTCCTATGGCACTGTCAACCTAGCTTTGCAATTAATGGCTTCCTTGAAACATATTTTGTCTTCCTAGCTGGATTGTAAGTCTTTCAAAGATGAGGAATCTGCTCTCTGTATTTTTTTTTACCCACCCTCAGCGATGCCACTTCATCGAAGGTTAGTTAAGCACATGTGGATGAATTAATAGCTCAACTGTAGAGCTCCACCCATCTTAGCGTGACGTACCAGCCCCTGCTGCCTGCCCACTCTGTGCCAGGCACAAAGGACGAGGTTTCTGCTCCCCAGAAACCCACAATAACCATCACTCAGACTCCATCCTGGTTTTGTTTCTTAGTTCAGCAGTTGCCACCATCCTCATTAACCAGACAAGGAAGGGCATCAGGAACCGGCGTCAGCCTTGGACCTGATCTGTAGCCATAAGACATTGGAGTCAAGTATCCAAAATGCCTTCCTCTTTGATCTCTTCAATGACAATGATCCCCATTAATGTGTTTAGTTCCAAAATCCCGCACTCGGTTGCTCCTGAACAATTGGCATTAGGCTGAAAGGAAGAAAATCAACGAGATGTTGTCCATACCAGACTTTCCAAAATCATTTCTTCTCACTACTGGAGTCTTGCACTAGACACAGCTAATCCATGCACATTCAAAATGAAGGTTAAAACAGCATTCTGAACGGAATCTGAAGAGGACCAGATCCATATGTAAATCCAACCTACAGCCCATTCCTTCCTTAAAGCAACAAAGATGTTGACTGTGATTACAGATAATAAGAGCTTTGCTTCTGATGAAATGGGCATATACTGAACTGAGCGTGCACTATATTCCCTTGACAAATATATTTACACTCAACTCAGAACATGGAGAGAAAAGAAAATGTCAATAGTTGACAGCTTCTTGGCCTATAGGGTATAATCCAGGAGCATAATAAATTCATTTAAGCTTGGTGTTGAATAAATGCATGTTAGGACTGTGCTTTTTTTTTTTTTTTTTTTTTTTTTTTTTTTTTTTTGCCTTTCCTCCAACACATTGTTTGAATACAATGTCACGTTCCTGTGTGTTGCACGGTCTAGTGTTGTCAGCAGAGACAGGAGCCCAGTTAATCTTTTGGGTCAAACCTGGGGTAATTTTCCCTAATGAGTAGAGATAAGAATCAGAAAAGGACACGGGGTAAGAAAATATCTTACTGCCAAATGGTGGTGGATAACTATTTCACAGTGAAATACAGGCCTCAAGAATGTCGGATACTGGCGAGCTACACAGTCCAAAAGAAGATGTATTTCCACAGAAGATCTTAATCACGCTGATAGAGGGCTAAGCCTAGTGGAGAGGATATAAACCACATAAAAAGCCACCTCTGTTTAGAAGCTGGATACCGCTCCCTTCTCCTCATTAACATAGTTCTCATCTCAGCCAAATTGGACGCGAAGATGTGTTCCTTATCCCTGGCAGATCTTGCAAGAGAGCGAACGTTTCAGACATGGCGTGTGAAAGCAGGACATATTGGTTAAGACTGAAAATAACATGTTTCTGGTAGAGTTCAAGTATATAAGAAATACTACACCCCACTGTTTTTGTAAATGCCAGAGTTCCATTGAGTCGAGACAGATGGTAGCAGGCAAAGATGCAATCTTATAATCAAAAGCTAAAATATGTCAAAAATATGTTAGCAAGCAAAATACAGCAGATTACTAGCTTCTCATGTCATGACAGCTTGCAAAACATGTTAGGATGTTGAATCTCTAGTTATGTAAATAAAGGAACAGTAAACAGAGCCGCAGTGAATGGTGTGAGGGCTCACAGATTGATTGGCCCTTCCCTGCAGTCTGGTGGAAGACCAAGTCACATGGCTCCCAGGAGCCCCAGATGGACGGTAAGAGGTTCCACAGTGTCGAGTGCAGGGATCCATTTTCCATCCACGAGTAACAAGTTTCTCTGTGATACCTAAAAGCTGTTTAAATAAATTACAAGAGGCATTCAAATTTCCCAGAGAGAATTGTAAGGATTCCATTGAGAATCATCATGCCATTTAGCTCAGAGAAACAAGAGGGTGAGTGTTATTTTGTGAAAACAAAATGTACCCAAGGCTTTCTGTATAGTCAGTCTCATTCCAAGGAGGTTCCTTTGGCCGCAGGGTGGCAAGGTCTGGATGCCCCTGGAGAATGAGCTTGACCACAGGTCAGTCTGGGTTTCTTATGGTCTAGGCTATTATCGGATGGGGGGTGTGGAGAGTCAAGGTAATGTCAATCATGACTGGGGGGAAATGGAGATATTTTTGCTGAGCACCTACCGTGGCCCAGGCACTATACTGCTGTCATATCAAATTAGACCTCTTGGCCTTTTGAGATGGAGAGAAGATCACTTTGGTCAGTCCATGCCCACAGAAACTTCAACTCCAACCTTTCTCAGTCTTTTCCCCCTCCTTCAGCAGCCAGGGAATCCAGATGTAGGGAGAAGGTGGTAGAGAATGGGCCTTATGTTCTCATGCTGGCATTGACGTCTCTGGCTCTGGGGCCCTACTTTAATGCAGCTTATCTCTCTGATGTATGTTGTACCAAAGACACAAAGGTCAGCTTGGCTTTTCAATCTCCATAGGAAATCAGTTGGGGGAAATTTTAATGTACCAGGGAATGCTGCATTTTAGAGCAAGAAATCTTTGAGAAGCTATACTTGGGTTGGAGAGTAAGGGTCCAAAGGTCTGTACATGTAACAAAAGATGATAATTAGATTTCTGGACATAAGACCGAGACAAGGAATCTGCACTATTGTTGAGGAGGAACCAGCAAGGCTGGGCTCTGCATTGGAGAAGAAAGGGCCAGATTAGGCTACACAACTGAGTGGCCACCAAGTAAGGACTGTAGAGACCAGTAGTGCGAGTGCATATTCCTAAGCTTTGCTTTGTTGGTTTGGTTTGGTTGTTGTTCAAGATGAACTTCCTATGCTATCTTCTCCACAAAATCCTCAGTGAACTTCCTATGCTATCTTCTCCACAAAATCCTCAGTGACGGCATGCTGCTTTTAGGTGCTTCAGGGTGAGTGGATTCTCCAAAGAGAGCTCAACCAGAGATGGGTCCTGTCTCTGCCTCATACACAGTGAAAACAGACACGTAAGCAGGAAGCAGTGAATGAAGGATGGCTGGCATCTGGATCACCCACACCAAGCAGCAATTTCAGGAAAGCACTCCTGAGAAGAATAGACATACTCAAAGAGCAGGTTGGATGATGGAGGTGTGGCTGACACTGCGGTGGCTCAGCTTCCAGTGGATGTTCCACATGACCCCAGCTCCTAAAGTGTCCTCAGCCAGCTGCCTGGAAGGTTCATGACTGCTCCTCATAGAAGACCCATCTCACACCATCCCCCCACCTCCTCTCTTCTCCACCCTTTCCAACCTCCTTCTCTTCCCCTCATTCAAGCAAAAGCAAATTCTCCCAATTTGCTCACAGACAGCATATTAACAACCATGTGTGTAGCTTTGCCTTTTGCAGATGCGTTTGTCCTCTGAGTCTCTCCCTGACGAGGCTTAACAAAACATTCCCATACAAGGTCTCTCCCTGTGAGAAATTCTGGTGCAAGGTGTTAAAATAACAAATTTTACACCCAAACTACCTATATGCCTTCCGCTATCCATATAATCATGGAAAATGTAATGTGAGGAAAGAAGGCTCAGAAAATAAGGCAACTTACCTGGTCTCATAGCCAAGTAGAGGCGTGATTCAAAATCGAGGAATATATGTGAGAACGAAAGGAAAAGAAAGTACAAGTATGTCTTTGTGCGATACATATTTATGCATTAGCTGATGGCCAAACTTAGTTATGGCCCAAAATACAGAATAACTATAAGCATTTATTAATTAGCATCCCATTTGGGATTCCATTGAGAAAAATAATTATTTATAAGACCCAATAAGACTTTTGACTGCCCTAAAACTATCATTCTATGAGAAAAAAAAAATGGACTTAGCTCTTGCTAAGTAATATATGAAATATGCAGTTCACACATTCCGATAAAACTGAAGCGGGTGAACCCTAACTGACAGGAAGTAATGAATGTACTAAGCCAAAGGGAATACCTCCATTTAAGCAACCATATGCTTTAGTCATCAATAGGGGTGTAGACGTAACGGGGCCCGCTTTACAATCCACCTGGCTGTTCTTTTCCTACGTACGCTTAAATGGATCTGTCCCCATGGGCACAGCCAACGTAGATCTTTTGGGGGACCCTTCCTTTGAGAAAGGGGGGTCAGGGCCCTGTGAGCTCCGAGGGAAGCTGAGTGGGGGGGGTAGTCAGACAAGTGACCATGCCTGGAAGGCAACGTGGTGTTTCCTGCTGCATGATTGTTTTGGACATGAAACAAGCTCTCTGGGCCTTTAGTAGCTTTATTTCTGAAATGACAGAAATGGCCCCTATCATGTAAGACTATTACAAAGATCAAATTGAACACAGATAGAAAACACCCAGCACAATGCTACCTAGTTGGTGCTAAATAAAATGGAGCTCCTATTCATTAGTAGCAGAGTATTCCTTTAAGCCTAGGAGCACCCAAGAATTGGAAGAACAGTGGTTGATTACCATCAGATTTTTGTATCTGGTGCCATGGAAGACACTAGCATTGCAGAACTGACTAAGATGCCATCTTTCATCCCATGAGCTCACTGAACATTTGGGAAACAGCCCACACATGACCCCCTGTAATCATTCCCATAGTGCCCTGTAAGTAGATTCCATTGGCCATCCCAAAGTCATCTGATACTGGTAAAATTGAGAGAAAGTGACTTTTCAATAAACTGATAGCCACGATTTAGTAAGCTACCACCTAAATGGGTCACCAAAAATAAATCCTCCAAAGGAAGAGCCGCTAAAGGATAAACGATGTCAACCTTTCTCCTTGGCGATGCTGGCTTGCCTCCAGCCAGGCCCAAGTGACCTCAATTATTTACCACAAGTCATCAGAGTTAAATCAAATCCATCTGCAGTTTGGGTGGCTGGGGCTCTATCCAGGAAAGCTGCCCGCGCTGAGAGGCAATGGACAAAGCCTGCTGACATCTATCCAGATAATATCTGAGCTCCCGGCAAGAAGGAAATGCCACCACCATCTGCCTCTGTTTGTGATGACCTGGGAATAAATAAAAATTAACCTTGATCCTTGAATGAATCATGGAGCTTATCAACACTTCCTCTGTGTCTCTAATGACTATTGTGAAACAAGTTAACAATGAATTTTGGAGGGACAGGGCAGGAGGGTCATTGTTCTAAATGGCTCTTTATCAGGCTTGGCTCTTCCCCACCTACTTTTCTCGCATCACGTGCCACCACCAAGGCCCTTTGTACACTGCGTTGAAAATAGTGAAAAATAGAGACAAAGGGTTGTGAACCCTGCAAGGGCTCAACACATCACTGGGGGAGAAAGGAGAAAATGGAGGAAGAGAAGGAGGGAGGGAGGGAGGGAGAGCTGGAGACAGGTAGGAAATGAAAATCATGGTGTCCAGATAATTGGTGGGGACCGATGGTTAGTGGGGAGCTCCAGGGGGCTGCATCTGGCCTCCACCCAGGTGTCAGTCAATAGGCCAGTTTCTGTACTCACACAGAACGTACGTTCCCTTCTTCAATCCTCACAGCAACCTCATGATGGATGAATCTCTGTTTTACAGGTGAGGCTATAATCTCAAAAACCATAAACACAACTTGCCCGGGACACTCAGCAAGCGAACAGAACAACCAGGACGTGAACCCAAAAGTGGCTGATTCCAAAAGCCAAGCTCTTTCCACTCTTCTGCATTGATTCTCTGTGGCAACGCCACTGGGCACTGGGGGAGAGCCATTATTAGCCATTAACTTTATTTTGAACTAACAAGCTAGTCACTTAGCAAGGCCCTGAAGAAATGGAACAAGGTAGCAGCACGTTCTGATTGGCTTAGGAGATGGGGGAGGGGGAGGTGTCTGGGAGGGCTCCGGAAGAGCAGAGGGGAAATAGCTCCAGATTATGGGATGCTAATTTAAACTTTATTGGTTCTGGCGTTTGCTGGACCTCTGAGCACATGCAGGCTTTCCTCAGAAAACACACTGCCGCAGGTGCCTTAGCATCACATTTAGGATGTGCTATCAAGGGTAGAATGGGCCAGAGTCCTCACTGCTGAGAGAGTGCACGTGTAGGAAAAGATTCAGGGTATATTTTTCATGAACTACTTTGAGCTGGAGCTAGGCCAATTTAGCCATATTTTTTTTAAAAAAAATCTGCATGCCATGTAGAAAAAGCAAAGAAGAAGGAAAGAGATGTTTTGATCAAATGGTTCATGCGATGTGCCTCTCGAAGACCTAGTCAGAGTTGCTAGGTGATCTCCATGGTCAAAATCAGGAGGAATGGGTATACCTGGGGTGCTGTGTGCAAACTCGACACTAATTTTCTCTTTCAAATGATAATTCTAAATAAATATGTGTGAATGCTAGTCCCAGAAATCTGAATCAGCTGCAGAGAATTGTTGGCTATAATATAATTGGAAGCTTGGTGAGCTGAACCAGCTCTTTCTGAAACTTCTTTTGTTTTGTTTCACTAACATTGTTTTCAACAAAGAGGGAGACATCCCTTACATACTGACATATGGTACCTTCTATTTATAACAAGATTAACAATTCATTCACACCTTGATTGAATCCTGCTTTATTGAGATGTCACAACAGATTCTCACAGTCTGCAAAGGGAAAGACTTACAAATGATAATATTATGACAGGCAAGACACCTAAAAGTAAATGAATCATAATTGATGACAATTAGAAGGAGTTCAGCACAAACACAGAATCATAGCAGTGATGGCAAGCAGGATTCATCGCTTGCAAGGGGAGGATTACCGTGGAGAAATTCTGCTGAATTTTTATTGAGAACTTCAAATCCATTCAAACCTGTTCATTCATAGCTTATTTTCTTTAAATATGTATGAAAGGCCTTCATGGTTTTAGGGCTTTGGAATGAATATGTTTATTTTCTTACCCCAGCTTCATATGAGCCCTTCATTTTAGAAGGAAAGACCCGATGGGTCCTTCTAGATGACCTGGCCAGGAGCACAGTCATCCTCTTTGACACCTGCCTCTCTCTTTCACACCACATCAACCAGCAAGACTTTTCAATCTTACTTCCATGAGATGTACTGACTCCATTTCTCACCACCTGTACCATTCTCACCTCAGACTGAGCCAATATCATTTCACCTGAGACCTAGTGCTTCCTCCCCAGCCCCATGGCCCCAGTTGAATACCCAGAGAATTTTTTTAAAGCGCTTGAGATTCCTCTTTGGCTCCCAATTGCTCTTAGCAAAAGAGTTTGATTTCAAGGTCCCACAGTCCCAAGAGGCAGCGTTGTGTAGTGATGAGAGCTGACTCCATCCAAATCCTGGTTCTACCAGATGGATCACCTTAGGGAGGTCATTTAGCTTCTCTGACCATCAGATTCATCACCTACAAAAGGAAGAGCATGATAGTATCTACCATGTGAACACTACTCACTACTCACTCAGTTACTTATCAGTTACTTGTTTGGTTTCTTATCCCTTGCTAAGTCTGAAGTGTTCTCACGGCCTCCCTTAGCACCTGGCAACCCCTCTCCTTGCAGACCCTCTGCTGGAAGGGGCTGCTTCTCAGTCCCTCCACCCCACACCCTGGGGCCTACACATGGGGACTGAATAACCTACCAGCTGAGGTTATTCCACTCTTTCCTCTAACTGGAAATCCCCATCAACCAGTCCTGCCCTTCTACGCGTGCTGCTGGTAACTCCAGGTCTTTTGGTCTCTGTTTTACTGTCACCTTCTCAGGGAAGACTTCTTTGCTGTTCCACCCCCCTTCCCAACAGCCAGGGCAGGATCGCTTTATAAAACATTCTCCTTACACTCTCTACTTCCTTCTGCAGCTCTCACCACAGCTGAAAAATTGCGTTCTATTTTTCTGGTGAATGCTTATCCTTCCCTCAATACTGAAAGCTCTGCAGAAGATGGGGATTGAGACTAAGGTATTTATTACCGTGCCGCCTGGACCTTAATTTGTTGGATGAACGAATCTAGTTCACGCTGGCTCCCTCATTAACAGATAATGTTGGTTGACTTTCTGTGGTAGGCAGAACTATAACTGAACCCACGTCTGTCTGCCCGATACTCAGTAAAGCCAATCACTGAAACATCAGGTTTGCAGCAAGGCAAGAGTTTATTTTAGAAGCAGCCAAACAAGGAGGCAGGAGAGCAAGCTTCAAATCTGTCTCCCCAAAGGGCCAGAGAAGAAGTTGTTTATAATCATAAGGATTGAGATCATGTACACCTTGATGAAGAAGGCTGGGGAATTTATGACTATTCATGAGGAAAGGCTAGGCCTGCACATTGAGAAAATGTACATGTAATATACATCCCATGTTCATTTCAGGGTGGAGACTTAACATCAGAATGAGGTAAAATATAGCCCCTGATGTCTGAAGGTTTTCTTAGGACAAGAAGAAGGGGCTATGGGCAAGCTCTGAGAGCCGATGTCAATTTTACAGGGTCTTGGGCTTGTTATGTGGGGTAAGGAATGAGGGATCTCGCTTGTTCATAGGATGGAATCATCTCAGTTGATCTTGAGTCCTGGCTTCTGCAGAGACAGCTAGATTTGTTAGTGGGGTCAGAAAAGACACAACAGCTGATAAGGGAGAAACAGTTCACTGGAAAATAAGCTTTAAACTTTCTGCTGGTTTTAACCTCATTAACCCTACCAGGCACAATTTCAGAATAATGTCTCCCAAAGATGCCTGCATCCAAATCCCTGGAACTTGTGAATATGTTTATTTACAAGACAATGTGCTGTGACGTGATGTGAGGAAGTTAAGCGTCTCAAGATGGAGAGCCGCCTGGGTGCTTCAGTCAATTAAGTGTCTGACTTTGGCTCAGGTTATAATCTCAGGGTCCTGAGATCCAGCCTTGAATAGGGCTTCCTACTCAGCAGGGAGTCTGCTTCTCCCTCTCTCCCTGACCCTCCCCCACAACTCATGCATCTCACTTCCTCTCAAACAAATAAATAAAATCTTAAAAAAAAAAAAAAAGTCTCGAGAGGGAGTGATAAGCCTGGAGTATCCACATGGGTCCAATACAATCACAGGTCCTTATAAAAGGAAGTCAGGAGAGTCAATATCAGAGTGGCATAGCGTGAGAAAGACCACTGGCCACCACTGGCATTGCAGATGCAGGAAGGGGCCACGAGCCAAGGAATGTGGGTGGCCACCAGAAGCTGGAAAGAGCAAGGAAGTAGGTTCTCCGCTAGACCTTCCAGAAGGAACCAGCCTTGCCAACACCTTGATTTTGGCTCTGTGAGACCCACTTCTGACTTCTGACCTCCAGAACTACAAGAAAATTAGTTTGTTATGTTTTAAACCACTGAGTCTGTAATTTGTTACAGCAGCAATGGGAAACTAATACACTTACCTAAGGTCCAAATAGCAGTGGCAGAGCCAAGGCCAGAATCTGAGCATCCAGATCTCCCAGCCCCCTGTTCTTTCCATGACTCTCCACTGCCTCTGCCTCCTAAAGCTTAGTTGGTTTTCCAATTTGCTTTCGTCTTGTTTTCCAGAGGAAGAAATCATTAGAGATGCAGCTGCTTGCATGCAAGAGCCTGTGCACGAGGCCAGCGCCACAGATGTGAGTGTGCGAGGGAAGGTGTGCAGAATTGGAGCACTCTGAGCAGCCTCCTAATAGAATCCCAGGGGAGGGCCGGAGGTCCCAGGCCAGCCCCGCTCGTCTACCCGCTCCTCCTGTCTATGGCACACAAAGCCTGACAAGGTCTTGCTCATGTTCCAAAGTGCTCCTTCTTTTCAGAGCTGTTTGTTATTGTCTCTGCCATCACAAGTTTAAAAAAGGAAAGTTAATTAAATATGGAACAAGACTGAGCAACATCTTTTAAACCATCATGTCATTAGAACTGGAATCCTTGGAGAGCTGCCTAAAAGGGGTTTGAGAACAATGACTGTTCAATCAGATATTTATGGGCACAGTTATGTAAACACACTCTTTATTGTCTATGTATATTTAATATAATTATCAGTTTTGTAGTTGGACTCTCCAGAGACCCAACAAATCACAGTGTTGCTTTGAAAATGTCAGCAGAAAAGACAATTATGTTGCTAGCAAATATTCATAAATTATATTAAAAAGTCCTGTGAAAATGTCCCCTATGTTGCAGAATCCTTCACAGTAACTGAACAATCCTCTTATTTCTTTGATTTAAGGATGGTATTTGAAGCAAGAAGGTTCTTTGGGATACTTTAAGGTATGAGCCTGGCAAAGGAGGAGGCTGGCCTCGGAAAATAAGAGCATGCCTATTCCAGAAAACCAAGACAGTGCACTCATCATGTACCTTGCCGGCTTTCCGTGACTTGTGCATATGTGCGCACGTCCACACAGGTACGTGTGGACCCCTGCTCACCTCACCGGTGTGCAAACTCTCTTTCTGATAATCCCCCATTCAAGCGAGAAGATACCTTCAATCTGTTCGCTCTTTCAACATCTACCTAGAACCATAAGTCTTTCCTATGGGGATCCCTGGGTGGCGCAGTGGTTTGGCGCCTGCCTTTGGCCCAGGGCCTGATCCTGGAGACCCGGGATCGAATCCCACGTCGGGCTCTCGGTGCATGGAGCCTGCTTGTGTCTCTGCCTCTCTCTCTCTCTCTCTCTCTCTCTCTGTGACTATCATAAATAAATAAAAATTTTAAAAAAGTCTTTCCTATGGCATCTTTCTTTAGCAACTATTTATAGTATTCCCCATTTTTCCTCCCTTATCATTTTTTTCTCATTATGCACATGCAGAAATAAGAGGAGAATTGGGGAACTGCTCAGTAAATTAAAATGCACCAGGCTCTTGCTAAACCAATATGAGTAGTGCAGGTTGATAAACACCTAGTAAGCAGCCACAAATCACTTCTATTGCAAGATATACAATCTGCAAATCAACATCTTAATTAGCAGTTAATGACATTTGGAAGGAAAGGTTAATGTTAAGCGCACAAAAGCAGTGTGGTTAGAAAAAATTAGATTTTCCTGCCTTCTTATAAAAAAAATTAAAAAAGGAAAGAAAAGCATATCCCATGATTATAGCGGGTGTTATAAATATACGTGTATTGGCAATTTGAAGCATCTTAATTATATGGGGCCTGTATTGATATGCTACCTTTCATGGATGGAGTTCAAAGCACTCTGCCTGTATCTCATTTATCCTCAAAATACCCCTCTGAGGGTGAGTATCTACAGGCAAAATGAAGTGAAGAGTTAAGACAATTATCTACATAATTCAAACCCAAACCCCCGTTAAGGAAGAATAAGTGGAGTTTCTGAAGAGATTGAATTTTTCTGATTGGCTTTCTTGGCAGATGAAATTCCCTGGAAACGAAGTCCATCTTGCATTGCCCTGCCCCGAAGCCGGAGGCCTGTATGCAGGACCCACTGGGACAGTCACCTCAGTTTACTTATTTTTTAAAAAAGATTTTATTTATTTATTCGTGAGAGAGGCAGAGACATAGGCAGAGGGAGAGGCAGGCTCCCCATAGGGAGCCCGATGTGGGACTCGATCCCGGAGCTGGGATCACACCCTGAGCCACCCAGGTGTCCCAGTCGCCTCAGTTCAAAAGGCTGAGCCGTGTTGCACAATCAGCGCCATCCCTCCCTAGTCAGGGCGCTGGGTTCCCACCACCCCCTCTCTGAGGCCCGGGGCCAGCTTCCAGATTGCATCCTGCCTGCGGCCCATGCTCCTCTCCTTACCCATCCCACGTCCTCCCTGCTTCTGCTCCTGCCCTTAGCACCTAGCCACCCCTTCCCTTCCCTCACAGCTTCTCCTTAGGTTCAGCCCCTCCTGGAACCTTCCTTCCAGGAAGAGTGAAAGAACATCACCTTTTTTATTTTTTTCGGTACATCAGGTTGGTTTGCTGATCATTTTTACCATAACTTGTTAGACATTATCTGGGTAATTTCAGTTACCATATGCGGCACAAGCAGCTGCTTGCTTTCCCCTTCTCAAAGCATCCCATCGATTTCAGGGTGCATCAGGCATCAGGTCAGCATCACCAATGGAGGAACTGCCCCTCTGCAGGGCATGTCATTCTCTGCAGGTGATCACTGCCCCCCGCCTTGGCCAATCTATCCTCAAGGGTGGGCACACCCTTTCCCTTAGTGTCCCATCCTAGCTCTTGCCATCATCCCTCACCAGCTATGAGCAGGGAATGAGATGCTCCTGTTGCTTTGGGGGCAGGGATGGGGACTGGGGGCATTATGTAGGCCGTGTCCCTGTGTCCATCTTGTGGGATCACTAACAGTCCGCCCCACATTGCAGCCACCGGCCTGCCATGGGTGGGCCTTGCGGTCCCCAGGCCTCTCCCTGGTGACCCTCAGCCTGCGGGGCAAGGGGCATGTTTTTCTCTGAGACTCTCTTGATCCCCATCTCCTGAGCCCTCCCTTCTTGTCCTGGGACACATCTTCTCCCAGAGTGGTTCCCAGTGGACTATTTCTTTTAGGGGAAATCCCACGGTGCCCTATGGGGGCAGGACACCAACCTCTAAAGATAAGACCCAACTGTCACTCGTGAGGACGTTTCCCAAGCTCGGCTCAGCTCGGGTCCCTTTCAGGCCCTGACCCAGAGGAGTGCGAGTCCCAGGCCCGCATCCTTTCCGCCTTTCCTCTCCTTCTGCACTGTGGCCCCAAACAGACTTCTTCAAAGAACGAAAGGAGACGCCAAAAAAAACACAACATATGCAAATGAGTGGTTTACAATTCATAGTTGAGAAAGAGACAGTTTTTTAATACAAATTGCATCTAAGTCATTCCTGACTTTGTTCGCAAGGCCCACCAGAACATGGGGCACACCGGTCCCCCCACTTCCCACCTGTTGACGGTGGGTTCTCTCCACTGTCGCGATGGGCAACAGATGGAAAAGAGAAGCTACCTGCCTGATAAGGTAGTTCAAGTGCACACATGAACTTCATGAATACGTTAGTTTTTACAAGTTGCCATCATAGCAATAATAACAATACCTTGGATTTCTACCGCATCTTCCTCCTAAACATCTGGTTTCATATTATTGACATGGTGACTCCCATAACCCAGCTGCCACAAGTTACTATTGCCCACATTTCAGAGGAGCACATTTTAAGTGAATTATCCAGGGCCACATAAGACATCAGTGGAAGCGATTTTGAAGAAATGATTCCAGAATAGCACTTGATCTACTTCCCCGTTCCCTGCTGGGATTCAGCTAGATACGATTTAGTCATCAATATATTGCATTTTAATTATTTATTATATGCCTTTCTACTCACCAGACTGGGGGCTATGTTTAATTTATCTGCATCCCAAGGGCCCAGAAAAGACTGGGCAAACAAATGCTCAATGATATGTTTGTTGAATGAATGTTGAATGTTAATGTACTTGCTCTTAAGTTCAATGGGACCAGATCTCGGGCCATGTGCATTTTCCTTTCATTAAAGGAATACTCCTGGGTTTGCACTGTACTTCTTGTTCTATTCGCTGGCATTCCACCTGCAGTTCCTCCGTGTCATCTTTGCTGAGAAAGGCTGTGAGGACATCGTAAGACAGAAGTCAACAACCCATTTGGATATGAGTGCTAATAGAATGGTTGATACCCTTGGCACCATTTGCAGGCTCTAGGCATAGATGAGGGAGGCGGGAAGGAGGAGAAAGTCAAGGAACCAGACAGAGGAAAGACAGAGACTGGAGCAGCCGCATCTGCTCTGCCAAGGCAGCATGCCACCATAATTACCTCTGATGCTTCATGGTCACACCTATCCCATGGGTGCTCACCCTGGTCTTAAAAGATGAACGTCTCCCAGCTGGCCTCCCTGCAGTTAAAGACTCTCACAGGTGAATAATGGTTGGTTTTAATTAGTACTTGGGGGATCCCTGGGTGGCGCAACGGTTTGGCCCAGGGCGCGATCCTGGAGACCCGGGATCGAATCCCACATCGGGCTTCCGGTGCATGGAGCCTGCTTCTCCCTCTGCCTGTGTCTCTGCCTCTCTCTCTCTCTGTGACTATCATAAATAAATAAAAATTAAAAAAAATAATAATAAAAAAATTAATTAGTACTTGGATCTTTCTAGAGCTTCTTGAGAGGTTCATCAGGATCAGTGCATTTTGGGAAGATGGATTGGCTACTGGGATTGGCCATTTGGTTATTTTTTATGCAAGCCATTCTTTTTTTTTAGCTAAAATCTGAACTACCGCTATGCTCCTTTAGACTCTCTACCTTTTATAAGTAATATATTTTAAAACCTAAAAATGTGAAGAAACTGCCTTGGGTACAGATGTAAGAGTGTGAAAAGAGAATCAAGGTGAAGTTAGATGCCTTCTCCCAAACGCCCGAGATGGAGCTAGGTATCCCCTCCATATGTGTCATAGCACCCTGTGCTTTCTCTTGTTAACACACCATATGCACTGACTGTTGCTCGCCACCTCCCCAGCCTCAGCTCCTGGGTCAGGGGGAGCTTTCCCACTTAGGGTGTCTTTGGTGCCTAGCACCATGCTTGGCACTAGATAGCAGATGGCCAGCGGTGGTGGAGCCAACAAATGCAACAGCCCAAGTTCAGTAGCGTAATTTCAAATATCTCAGAGACAGTAAAATGCAAAGTGCCTACCATCCAGTAGCTTCTCCACTAGTACAAAACATCTCGGTTTTCAGATTACAGGAAATAAGAGTGTGTACTCTGTACCAGGCACTTCTTGGTTAGTATTTCATCCTCACAACAACCATACGATGTAAGAATTCTTACCGTCATGTACCAACAAGGAAACTGAAGCACAGTCTCATCAAAGTTTCGTGATGGTGGGGTTTGAAACTAAATCTGTTCCCAGCTTTGCTTTTCCCCTTCCATGAAGCTATTTTCTTGAGAAAACTAGCAGCCGCCTCCTCCTCCTCTTCTCCCTCTCCCCCCCCCCTTCTTCTCCTCCTTTTTAAATTTTTGGGTTACTGGACAAGCTGCCTTTTATGGAGGAAGCACATGTCTCCTAGGGAGATTTTTACATCATAGACAAACAAATATAGAATAGTCACACTCGTCATGTGAAGGGCTGATAGCCTAGCCATATAGATATTTTTATCTTATGCTCTAAATAAATACAGTACTGATGGAAATAAGACAAGGAAAGAAGAAAATTCACTGCTCCAGGAAATATGTAATCCCCAGGCAAAAAGCAACAATTCAGGGTGACTGTCTAGGGGTCGATCATTCTGAGAGTCAGTACATTTCTCAGAGTTTCTGGAGAAGAGAAAGAAAAGTGTTATATTACCTAATTCCTTTCTACAGTTTTGACTGGACAGATTTCCTTACTTCCTGCCTGAAATGGTTATGAGGTGTTGCCGTGAGGAATGAGAGGTCCGTGATGTGTCCCATGTAAGGACAGGGTCACAGGAGGGAGAAGTGAGGGGCTTTGCTCTGTGAGCTCGTAGCATATGTCACTGTTAAAGCACTCACGGATGAAAGGCTACTGTGTGTATAAGGTCCTATCATTATTTCAGTAACCAAGCGCATATCATTACATTCACAAGTTGCCTGAAAGGCCCGAGAAACTGGGATTTGTGGTGAAAGGTGGACTGCCAGAGCTTTGAAAGCCAGTAAGGGTCTAGGGGATTGTCTAAGGGAGATCCCAGAAGACCTTGAGAGTGGTGGCAGGTGCAGAAGTGTGAGGGTGTGCATGCATGTAAACATTGTGTCCATGTGTGTGCGTGCATATGCACGTGTGCGTGTGTGTGCGTATGTATGTATATACATGTGTATGTGTGTGCATGTGTGTGTGTGTGTGTGTGTGTGTGTTCCTAAGACTAAATGCCATACAGCATGAGCCAAAAATGTAAAGGAAAGTTAAAGTAGAGGGCAGCATAACTACCTCTGGAAAGGCTGGCGTCCCAGGGCATTTAGGAGAGATGTAGTGATCCAGGGAAGGGATTCTGAGATGGGCCTTTGGGACTTAAATCTTCATTAGAAAAGTCAGTAAATTGGTTGGGCTCTTCCAAGGGGAACAAAATAAATGCTTCACCAGGAATTCCCCATTCAAAGCTAACGATAAGGCTACTTTTGACCTGAAGCCCATCCAGGACTTCAGATAATCTTCTTCAAGATCTCTCTTCTGTCCTAGGAAGGGAAGAACCAGCAAGAAATATTTGTGTTTGTGTTGTGGTTTTGACCAAGAAATGAGGTCACCGATGAAAGTCTTACTTAAATATGAACGATGTTGATAAACTTTGGTTCTACTAAAGCCACCCGTCCCACTGTAATCATATCCTCAAAGAAACCAAGTAGAAAGCTCTTTTGAAGCAAATGGAGAAAGAGAAGTAGGAATGGCTTGGGATTACTGTATTGTCCTCTGCTTGTGCCTTCCCTCGTGGGATGTCCAGTCTTCCCTCAAGGGGCCCACGCGTGAGTGAGGGGAGCCCAATCTCTTGGTCTCATGTTCTGTGTTAACAGATATGGTGCCCGTTGGTGATCTTCATGAATCTGATCATTCTTGTATCTAATTTTCAGGGATCTTATGTTTCTTGCGTCATGTCTTTGATCTGAAAAGGTTACTTTCTGGAGTTTTATTTCCTTTCTATCCAAGAAGAAACAAACTCCATCTCACGTGATGTTTCCATTGATCATTTTCAGGGCCATTCATCATTAAAAGTGCACCTTGGGTGGTGCTATCCTTCGTCACTGCAAACGCTCCCCCACACAAATGTGCTCTTCCCAGAAAAAAATCTGACACCAGAAGACAGGAAAGGAACATAAGATGGGGGGCCTTTCAGAGGAAGACAGCTGAGCTCAGTGGGATGCCCCTGACTGCATGTTCATGTTACTTTTGCTTCGGCCCTGTTCTGTGACTACCTAGTTTTAGAAATCTACAACTGGTCACTCACTTGTCTGAGCTTCAGGCAAGGTTGGATTCAATGACCTCTAGCACTCCTTCTCACTCCATAATTCTCTACATCACAGAATTTTGTAAGCACAACTGGGAAGTGCACACCCAGTCTTATCCTGCCCTAATGTGACTGACTGAGACATTTCAGGTAGATAATAAAAAAGGGCAAGGCAGGGATCCCTGGGTGGCGCAGCGGTTTGGCGCCTGCCTTTGGCCCAGGGCGCGATCCTGGAGACCCGAGATCGAATCCCACGTCGGGCTCCCGGTGCATGGAGCCTGCTTCTCCCTCTGCCTATGTCTCTGCCTCTCTCTCTCTCTGTGGCTATCATAAATAAAAAAAAAATTAAAAAATCTATTAAAAAAAAAAAAAAAAGGGCAAGGCATGTAGAATTAATTTGCACAAACTTTTCAGGTGAGTTTAACTTTTTAGCAATGTGCCTTCCCAAGGAAAAGGCTGTGGTAATCACCCAGACTTCCTTCTCTCCAGAGAGGCCCAGCCTTGAACATTTTAGATCAATAGACTTGTTGGTTATTCATGAGCTAACATTGTTATTCTCCAGATTCTCTTTATCTCTTACCAAAGAGATAAGAAAAGTTCGTTTTGCTCAAGGGTCAGACCCTAAGCTGCAAATCCATTTTAGGAATCCTGAGATATGGAGCAAGGAATGGCGAAGTGCTTTTCCACCTGGCAGGGAAGGGGCTGGCTGTGTGGAGAGGGAAGATGCATTCAGACCATGATTGAATAGCAATGTCTTCCACGGCCAGAGGAAAGAGAGGTGGTAGTACATGTGGCAGCTCTGTGCCAGCTCTTGCCCTGGGACAAATAAGGAGGAAGTCTTTAGTTCCCAGTAAATATCAGTATCAGATTTTTCAAACTAAGGAAGGAGGCAAAAATGGGGAAGGAAAAGAAATGCTTCAGAAGGGAGCATCCTAAAGTAGAGAGAAATCAAAGGACATTTGTGGTACGTGGTGACAGAGGGCAGAGGTCTGGGAAGCAGGCTGGTAATACAACTTGGAGCAAGATTCCCAATCTAGCCCAGTATTTGAAATAAGGTCCTTAACAAACCACAATGGAAAGCTGAAAATAAGGACTTAATTTAGGAAGATAAAAAAGCCTTGTTCACCTGGGACCAGAGAATTTAAGGTCTGTTGAAAGGACCGTCAATCTAAAGGAAAATGTCCTTCCACTGGAGGCACCAAAAGTAGGGGTTCCAGTGGAATTATAGGGGATCAACAGACATGGGGTCATCTTAGCAGTGGTACTGCCATTGATGGGGGTGGAGCCTATGGTGGTGGTAATCGTCAAAGCCAGGTGCCAGGCAATGACTCTGAGGGTTCCCAGTCTGACAAATGTACTCCCATCCAGGAAAGAGTTGAACAAGCCATTAGAAGAGGTCTGGTTAAGCTAGGAGGTAGAATGGAGGTGAGATCTAGAGCTGTTACCTGTTGGCCATTCCTTGAGGCTTCGAGTGACCCCTAAGCCACTGTGGAGGCTGGAGAAACCAGCACTTCAGAGCCAGCCAAGTCTCTAGTATTGACATTCCACCCTTCTCCATTTGTTCAAGCTTCTGTGTTCGTGTAGCTTCCTTTTCTACCAGGAAAGAATCTATTTCATTCACAAAGCCTACCAGCATCTTGTATTCTCTCACAAAAATTTCTATGGGGCAGATCACCTGCTTTCTTGTTCCAAAAATATGGCACTAGCTTTTATTTCCTGTTTTTCAAACAGATGTCTCTTCTGTGGAGTCAGCTATCGTGAAAAACTCTATTTTCCTTTTTTTTGGTTGGAGAAAATAGGAAATCAAGGACAATTTCTATGGGTAGGAACTGTTGCCATCTACCCTTCCTTAAAGTCCGCCCCTAGTGGTGGCTACTTCTAGACTGACACAAGATGTCTTATGTGTATCTAACAGAGAAAGTGTTGGGTCTCAAGCAGGTCCTTTGGACCTTGCCGCTGATAATGGGGACACTAAGCCCAAAGGAGTAGCACCAAGACTGAATCCAGCTGCCTTCATTCTGAAAAGGTATTCTCATTTTCTAAACTCCTGACAGATGACCTTGTCCGAGGAACAATGTACAGTACAAATTTTCATTTTGGAGACAGCCCGTTTTGTAAAACCAAAAGAGTATCATTTGTGGTGTTTAAAGTCATCCTTAGTATGATTCAAGTGTGATTTCATTTAGAAAGTATTGAGCGATTGCTATGTGCCAGGCATCTCACAAAGCCCTGGAGAACACGAGATAAAAGACACAGTTCTCAGGAAGTTTCAGTTAATATATTTGTATGTATTTGTTAATTCACTTAGCGGGGCTCTGCACTAGCTAATGGAGGCACCACTGATGGAAGGCAATGAACGCACTATGGTCTTTTCCCTGCAATCATTACAGACAATTCACTGCAACAGACCGCTCTGATCTGGTGGGGAGATGAGGAGTAATGACGTGAACTCCGGTAGCATATACATGAAGGAGAACCTTCGAGATTACCAGGGGAGACCGCTCTGAGGTGATGAGCTTGCAAGATGTTGAGGATGCTGGTCCTTAAGAGCTCCGCATTGAGAGGAGGACCCTGGTGTGTGTCTGGCCGAGTACCTTGGTTTCCCGAAGAGTCATTTTCTCTCATTTCGGCTGGTCCTTTTCTTTCAATTTGTCTTTCTTTCCCTTTCCTGTCTGATTTCTCCTTGCATCCAGTGAAGACATAGCAAGTGTCATCTAGAGGTGATTTCTGCCCAGCTAGCCCACGGCTTGCAGGTGTCTGGATGATTGAGTTTGGCGAAGGGTTGTTGGCGATTCTGTGATTATCTCTTACCCTGCTGCCTTTTGCTTTCCCCAGGCGTACCTCTACTGTGTAGGAAGTAAAGGCACAGAATTTGGAACTATATCTAATTTCTAAGGAAAGAGCTTATGGAGGATGCTCCTCACGACAGCTGATGAGTATTTGTCTGTGGCACCACTTCAGACAGCCCCCGTAGCTCGGAGGGTATATAGGAGATTTCAATCAATCTAGGTTTTATTCCAGTTTTGGCTCTAAGACAGTGATCCCATTGGTCTGTTGTGTCTAATGACCAGAGTTTTACTTCTGTTGTTACTGCTTTTGGACATTTCTTGGATGTTTGATACTGTTATCGGAGTGTTTTTATTGTAGCTGACAAATACTTGTATTGGTCTATCTGGAAAAGTACTTCCCCGTTTGAATTTATTTTTCTCAGCGTACAGGGTTTATTGTTTTTGAATCTCATGCCTCTGCTGTGACCTAAATTGTTTCTTGAAGCACAAGGAATTGGGACAGGAACTCATTTTACTTAGTACTTAGGTACTTTTTTTGGACAGCATTGTTTTCCTGAGGCAGTTTCAATATGCTATATTGGAGGTATTTAGATCATGGCCCAAATTTTCCTATAATGGGCATACAATCCATCTCCTGCTTTCTGGTTTTAACATGCCCTTGGATGAGTGAGTCTAAAAAGCATTTATGCTACAGTCTTACAAAAGAACACCTGGGACAAATCCCCTCATAGTTAATACAACACATGTCAGTGTGGGGCCAGGGGTTGATGTGGGCGAACCAGAGCAGTGATTGTGTTAAAACACTGACTCACTACTTTTATGATGGGGACAGCTGCCTTTGAGTTTCTGGTAGCTGACTACATTTTATTTTGTTTCAGTAAATCAAATTGTAACTAGAGGAATAAGGTAAAAATTTGACCGGTGTTATACAAGTGTATGCTGCTGTATGAATAACATGTTATGAAAAAGTCTAAAACACTTCATATAGGGAAAAAAAGATTGAAAGGAGACAATCCAAAATATTGACAGTGAAGGAATAATGGATGATACATTCTCTACTCTACATTTTTTTCTGCACTACATCCTGCAATCTCTACATTTTCCCATTTTCAAAACCGTTTGTCATGTATGGATGTTGTGTTTTTAGGAGAATACATGAAAAGATATTTATTAATTTCTTCAGGTGGGCTCCATGCTAGGAACTGATGATAAAATGATGACAAAACAGAATTTTTGCTTCAGAATTTTTACAGATAAGCAATTCAATATAACTAAGTACTAGAACTAATGTGTGCAATGCTTAAGGGAGTTCCAGAAATAAAAAGATTTAAGAACTCTGCATATATTTGTTACATTTATCTCCAAGTGTTTCATGTTTGGGATGCTATAGTAAAATGGAATTGTAATTTTTATTTCATTTTCCGGTTATTCATTGCTAGTATATACAGATGCAATTGGTTTTGTATAATGACCTTGAATCCTTCGACCTTGATAAAAATACTTTATTAGATCTAGGAACTTTTTATAAAGTCTTTAGAATTTTCTATATGTATGATCATAGAATCATCATATAAAGACATATTTCCTCCATTCCAATATGTGTATATATGAATGGCTAATGAGGACATGAAAAGACTCAAAATCACTACTTACCACAATGAGATGCCACTATACAATGTCTAGAATGGTTAAAATTAAGAAAAAAATTGACAATAACAAATGCTGGTGAGGATATAGAATAACTGAAATTCTCATATGCTGTTGGTGGGAATAGAAAATGATACCATCACTTTTATACTTTTGCATTGCTTATTGCAATGTCTTGGAGCTCAAGTACAATGGCTACATTGAAGTGGTAAGGGTGGACATCCCTGCTTGCTTCTCATCTTAGTGGAAAGCATTCAGTTTTTTATTGTGTAGTATGATGATGATGTTTTTTGTGGGGGGTTTTTAAATGGAATTTTCTTATCACTGTGATGAAGCTTTCTGCTTTTGCTTTTACTAGTTTGCCTCTTTTCATTATGGATACGTTTTGGAATTGTTAAACGATTTCTGTGCATCTATTGAGAAAATCATATTTTTTGTTTTTATTATTTTCTTAATACATGAATTACATTGATAGATTATTGAATATTAAACAGGCTGGAAATCCCATTTGCTCAAGGTATTCTTTTTTATATTTTGTTACATTTAATTCGGTACATTTTGTTAAGGGATTTTTGCGTGTTTATTCTTGAAGAATATTGATTTGTAGTTTCTTTTTCGTGTAAAGATTTCCAGTCTTGTTTTAGTACCAGAGTAATATTGGCAAAAAAAAAGTTGGAAAGTATATTTTGAAAGAATTTATGTAAAATCTGTATTATTTCTTTCTGTAATATTTGGTAGAACCCACAACTGACCTGGTGAGACACTCATCTGGACCTGGAGCTTTCCTTGTGGGAAGGTTTTCATGATTAATTAAAACAAAGTTTTTTTTTTTTTGTTTTTTGTTTTTTAAGACCTTAGGCTGTTCAGATTTTTGACTTCTTGTCTCTCTTCTAGAAATTTATGTCTTTATTTTTTTTTTAAAGACTTTATTTATTCATGAGAGGCAGAGAGAGGGAGAGGCAGAGATACAGGAAGAGGGAGAAACAGGCTCCCTGCAGGGACCCCCATATGGGACTGGATCCCGGGACTCCAGAATCAGCCCTGGGCTGAAGGCGGCACTAAACTGCTGAGCCACTCGGGCTGCCCAGAAATTTGTGTCTACAGGAATCTATTCATTTCAGCTACATGGTTGTAATTATTGACATAAAATTCTTCATGCTATTTCCTTATTATCATTTTAAAGTTTGTAAGACCTGTAGTGTTATCTCCTCTTTCACTACTGATATTGGTAATTTGTGTTCTCTCATTTTTAAAATATTATTAATTTATTAAGTATTTCAATGAACTGGCTTTTTGTTTTGATAGTTTTTTCTGTTTATTCCTATTTCTTTGATTTTTTTTTCACTCCGATCTTCATTATTTTCTCCTTCTACTTACTTCACACGTAATTTGTTCTTCCTTTTCTAATGTCCTAACTCGGAAGCTTCAGTGTTAGTTTCACACTTTTCTTCTTTCCTACTATAAACATTTAAAGTTATAAACTTTCCTCTATGCAATACTTCTGCTGCATTATTGCAAATATTGGTACGTTGTGCTTCATTTTCACTTAGTGCGAAATATTTTAAAGCTTTCCTCATGATTTCCTAAAGATTTCCTCATGATTCTCATGTGGATTATTTAGAAGTGAATTACTGAATTTCAAAATTTTGGAGTTTTCTTGAAATTTTATTGTTGTCAAGTTATAATTCATTGTAGTCAGGAAAAGCACTCTGCAAGACTGCAATCTTTGGAAATAATTTAAGATTGGCTTTAATCCGCATGTACTTTACCTTTGTGAATGTATGCAATATGAATTTAAAAGAATGGTATATTCTCCATTTGTTGGGTACAGTATTCTATTAATCATAATTGGGAAAAAGTGGTGGACAGTTTCATTTAATTGTAGATCCTCAATGATTTTTTAAAAAATTTTGTCAAGCTAGTCTATCAATCACTGAGAAGTATATTAAAGTCTCTCTAACTGTGGTTATGGATATGTCTATTTCTCTGTCAATTTTTACCTCACCATATTGAGGCTCTGTTATTAGATTTTTAAATATGTATAAATGTTCTATTTTCTCGATATTTTGCCATTATGAAGTTTCCCTCTTTATCTCTAAGAATATACCTTATTGAAGACAAAATATTTTGTCTGCTATGAATATAGCCGCTTTCGTTTTCTTGTGCTTACTGCTACATGCTACATCTTTTTCAATCCGTTTACTGTTAACCTGTTTGTTCCTATAAAGAGTTTCTCTTATAGACAGCCTATAATCGATTTTTTGCTTTTGCCTTCAACCTGACAGTCATATCTTTTGACGGAATATTTAATCATTTTAAATTTGGTGCAGGTATTGAAATTGTTGATTTTAGGTCTGCCATTTTGCTATTTATTTTGTCTCATCTCATAGGTTTGTTTGTTCTTCCTTGCCCACCTTTTCTGTGTTAATCAAGTATTTTTTAATATTTTATTTTAATTCCTCTGGTGGCTGTCTAGCTATCAAGTTAATTCTTACATTTTTTTTATAATGGTTGTTCTAGAGGTTACAACATAAAGCTTTCATTTATCACAATTTATTCAGAGTTCATATTTGAGCTACCTCAACTAAAGCATAATAACCTTGCAATAGTATATTTTAATTTCCCTGCCCCTTCCACCATTTTCAGTGTTGTTTTTGTCATACAAATATGATAACGATCATGTTATCAGCTCAACAATATAGTTTCATTGGGGTGCCTGGGTAGCTCAGTCAGTTAAGCGTCTACCTTCGACTGAGGTCATGATCTTGGGGTTGTGGGATTAAGCCCCACATTGGGCTCCTTGCTCAGTGGAGAGCCTGCTTTCCCCTCTCCCTCTGGTACCCTTACCCCCACTTGTGTGCTTTCTCTCTCTCAAATAAAAAAAATAAAATCTTTAAACAAAAAAAAAAATCCAGTGTAGTTTTATCAGTTTTGCTTAAGTTACTATGTGTCTTTCAATGAAATTAAGAGATGAGAAGAAAAAGTGTGTGTATGTGTGTGTGTGTATTTAGTTCTTATTATTTATCCACACATTTTCCATTTTTGGAGCTCATCATTTCTTCCCATAAATCTGAGTAGTCATATGATGTCGTTTTCCTTCAGTCTCAAAATCTTCCTTTAGTATTTCCTTTCTTAAAAAAAAAAGTTTTATTTATTTAAGTAGTCTTTATACCCAACATGGGGCTCAAATTCATGACCCTGAGGTCAAGAGTTGCATGCTATTCTGAGCCAGCCAGCCATCCTGCCTTTAGGATTTCTAATAGCATAATTCTGCTGGCAATAAATTATGTTAGTTAGTTTTGTTTGTCTGGCAATCCTTTAATTTCTTTTTCATTTATGAATGATAAATTCTTTGAATACATAATTGTTAGTTACCAGTTTTTATTTTCTCTCTCTTCAGTGGTTGAAATATGCCACTCCAATTTTTTTTTTGGCTTCCATTATTTCGATGTGAAGTCAGCCATTAATCATGTCATTATTCTCCTACACGTAACATGCCATCTTTCTCTGGCTGCTTTAAAGACTTGCTCTTTATTTTTACTTTCAGCTCTTTGACTTTGATGGTTTATCCTTCCTGGGGTTTGATGAATTTCCTAGAGTTGTAACTTAATGTTTTCCACAAAATTTAGGAAGTTTTTTTTCTTTAAAAAATTGTCCAGCTCCTTTCTATTCTCCTATTATTTCAATTACAATTTTGTATCTCTTGATAGTGCCCCATAAATCTCTGGTGCTCTGTTCATTATTCGTCAACTCTTTTTCTTTATGTTCCTCAGATTGCATGATTCCTATTAATCTCTTTTTTAATTCATTGATTCCTTCTCCTGACACTGCACTCTGCCTTTAAATCCATCCAGTTAGTTTTTCATTTCAGTTATTGTGCTTTTGAGCTCTAGAATCTCCATTTTTTATAGTTGTCATTTCTCTGTTGAGATTTTCTAACTGTTCATTCATTTAGACTGTTTTTTTAATAAATACTTTGACCATTTTATCAAAGTTACCTGGAAATCTAATGGGACCAACATCTGGGCCCAGTTAAATCAGTTTCTATTGACTTTTTTTGTTTTTATTTTGAGTATAGGTCACATTTTTCTGTTTCTTTGCATGTTTAGTAATTTTTGCTTGAAAAGTGGACATTGCAGAAAATGTAACAACTCTGAACTCTGTCATTATTATCCTGAGTATTTTTTGTTATTGTCGTTTTACCAAGCAGTTAATTTGCTTGGAATCAGACTGAAAATTCTATCTCCCTGATGGTGTGTAGTTCTTGATATCTCTATTCAGTTCCTATGGCTTCCGGCTGCTGAATATTTAGATTTACCCTTGGTACATTCAGAAAACTCACATGGTACAGCTCCATCTTTAAAGACTAAATTCCTTTCTGACCATGGCCTGTGTTTTTGATGTCTTTGTCAAGATAGACAAGATCCTGCCCCCACAGATGCATAATTTAGTGGTCAACCAGTGATTTGGGCAAAATGTATACTCCAGTTTTTGGGCTTCAATTCTTTTGCCATTCTCTTTTACTCACAGATTTCCCTCTTAAATTGCTCCTGAACTATGTTCTCTGGAACCTTGAGCCTGTGTGACTGACACTTTCTTTTGCCCAAGCCAGGGGAGTTGGAGAATGTCTTCAGATAAGATAATTACAAATTCCCAATTCCTATCCCCTCCAGTAGCAGTTTTTTAATAGTAAACTCTCCTCTGTCTTCTGTCTGTTTTTGGATGTTTTCCCATTCCTATAAATATTTTTTTGATTTTTTTTTTTTTGGTACAAACTTTATCCTCTATGAGAGGGCTCATGAAGCCACTCCACCATCATTACTAGAAACGTTTGTGTTGGGCAGCCCAGGTGGCTCAGCGGTTTAGCACCTCCTTCAGCCCAGGGCGTGATCCTGGAGACCCAGGATTGAGTCCCATGTCGGGCTCCCTGCTTAGAGCCTGCTTCTCCCTCTGCCTGTGTCTCTGCCTGCCTCTCTCTCTCTCTCTCTCTCTCTCATAAGTAAATAAAAAAATCTTTTTTTTTTATTTAGAAATGTGTGGGAAATATCAGAAAGGGAGACAGAACATAAAGACTCCTAACTCTGGGAAACGAACTAGGGGTGGTGGAAGGGGAGGAGGGTGGGGGGTGGGGGTGAGTGGGTGGCGGGCACTGACGGGGACACTTGACGAGATGAGCACTGGGTGTTATTCTGTATGTTGGTAAATTGAACACCAATAAAAAAATAATTTATTAAAAAAATCTTTTAAAAAATTTCTTTAAAAAAACTGCTTGTGTTTATGTCTTTAGTCTTTCCCTTCTTTATGGTACATAAACCCCATGAAAGCAGGTAAATCTTCTGTTTATTGCTGTATATCCTAGACTTAACACAGAATAAAATAGTTAATAAACATTCATTATATGATTAAATAAAAATTGGCTACTACTGCAGTACAACTGGTCCCTCAGTTGTGCATTCACAAATATTTGCTGCTGCTTTTCATAGTCCTAATCACAGGGCCCATCTTTTGAGGAATTAGTCCTCTGGTTTGTGTTTTTGTTTCCAAATGGCTTTCTGGTTACTTTCTGGAACAGCAAGTGAAGGGACCATGTTTAATAATTGGAGTTTTCTTGTATGACCAATAAGAAAACAAACTATAAGGAAATCAAACTATTTCAACTTCTAGAAAAAAATATATATATATAGAAATACCACCTGTGGGTATTTCCAGTGGCCCTGGAGATTCTCAGAGGCAAGGGGCTCTAGAATATGAGTGGATGTGGTTCAACAACCACAGGGCATTTTGCATCTCTCAAAGTTTGCTTTCTCTCAGCCACTGCATACTGTCATTCCTTGAGTAAGGAGTAGGCCTCCCCTCTACCCTCCACTTTACACAAGGAGCTTGGCTAGCAACCAATACCATGAGATCTAGGTACCAACAAACTTAGGAATGAGATGCATTTTACTTAGGTCAGGGACTCATTAAACAAACCAAAACCCAAACCAAAAATCTCCCTCTATACAAGATAGTTGGTATCTTTTCGATTGCTGCTGGGTTGTTCTGCTCCTCATCGATGGCTGTATTCCCATTTTGGACAAGAGACTATTATCTACCAAGTGTGTCATACCATTAGGGAGCCTGCAATTAGAAGCAGTATATCTATATTAAATATAAGTAATTATTATTACAGTTTCGTGCTTTTGGATGCGATTGCTATTTTGCTTTCTACTTTAAGGTATTCACATGAAGAGTTTTACATAGGTGTTACTGGCTGCATGTTGGGAATGTTATATATTTAAACAGTTTGCAGTTAATTAAGAGTATTGACTTGGAACTAAATCAGTGGTCTCACACAACATCTGTGCTCTCCTCCTATCTGTCTATGTATTTAGATGGCGTCTATCACTGTGGTATCTAAGTGCTCAGAAAATCTAATTAGGCTAATTTCAATTTCCTCTGTGAGGGAGAAGGATCTACTTCTCTTCATCACCCTCTCTGCCAGAGCCTTCTTGAAGGGAGTCATTACTATTCCTCGAAGAGAAAGGCAGTTGAAAAAAAGCCTCAAGCAAAAAAACAGCATTTCACACCTTACTTGAAAGTTGGGGTTTTGGCTTCTAGAAATGTCTTCAGCTTGTAAACAGCACCAAAAAGGCAAAAGGGCGGTCAGTGCTAAAGAGTCTGTGAGCATGATAAAAGGGGAACACTGGAAATTTCCTCGCAGGCTGTGTGTTAAAGAATTTGCTGGTAGATTATGCTTGATGTTGCCTCACTATATCCTAGGCCATCACCACCTGACAGATGCACAGTTTTCATCTATCAAAGACGCATAAAGGCAGTGTTCTCTTTCCAACAATGAACAAGTGTTGTTCTCCCATCTGTGGGTTTCTGTTAACATTCCGACATCTTAATTTCTGTGTTGAGGAAAGCTGCCTGATTTCATTGGTTTTCAATGCCTTGCCTGCAGCTAGAGGTATGGATAAGGCAGCAGCAAAATCATTACGAGCTCCATTTTGTGGTTTTAACACACATGGGCTACTCTTCCGGAGTGAGTCCAAAGGAATAAATTTGTGCACAAGCAGAGAATTGCAGTCACAAAGCAGAGCTTGTTAGGAGGAAATGAGAAAGGATCAGAGATGACCAAACACGTTTGCCTGAGTGAGGTCGGCAGCTCTCGTGATGGAGTGTGAAGGAAGGAGAGGGAGGTAAAACCACATCACCATTTCGCCTCACTTCAGTCACAGATCAAAACCAACATGGCTAGTTGTTCCCGTGTTTTTAATGTCAAAGTTGTTTTTTCACTCTTTGCTTGGATTTGTGTAGTTGGGGTACCCAAGAAAGTGATGGGAATGCTTGGCTGTGAATGCTGAGATCAAGTTCATTGTAAAGAGGGAATTTTAGAGTTTACTCCTTTTGGTGAGGAGGAGTAAAAGGCAAGTGGTAGTGTGGAGAATTTGGTAGAGAGAGATCAACACCAGGATTAATAGGGCGGTAGCATTTGGCACTGTGACTCACCTCTGAGCTCCCCTAGGTATTTGGAGAGACATCTCAGAGATTCTGGGCACGTCGCTCGGAGCATGAGTGGGTATCCAGCATTAGAGAGATTTTATAACCCAAGGGTATGCCAGACTATGACAAAAAAAAAAAAATGACTGCTGACCAAAGCCAGTCCTTCACCCTAGCAATTTCAAAGACCTGGTCTTGGACCAATGGTGTCTTTCCAGAGCTAACATTCTGAAGAGAGTGCTTAATGTGGCCCACAGATATAAAAAAGTGGACATTACCACGTGTAAATAACCATGAGGAAGAGGGAAACATAGCCCTTCCTCTATCCCTTTTATTAACGCTCAGCAACACTGTAATTAGCTGAAAACATTTATTAAAAAGCCCTAAATAGATGAGCCCTTTCACTATCTTGCTCTTCAAATGAGCACAAAAACAATTTGTAAGCTTAGGCCTTGGCCAGACTCTGCTGACCTTGCAGCTCTAGAAAACTCTGGCTAATTTAGAGATTTCTTTGGGAGGAAGTAAATGCTCCTTTGCGTTGCTTCTCTATCCGAAGTCCTTGTATAAATACATTTGTTAGTATGCAGCTATTACCATGAGCTTCTTTCTGCCAGAGATTCATTGGATAATCTTCCTGTGTCTTTGACTTTTTATTCTGTAAACAGATTACACTCAGGCCCTCTGTTGTGTATGTGGGATGACCATAGGAACAATATTTAGTCTGGGCCATGCATCTTTGGGACTATTTAATTTTCATCTTTGTGCCATGCAAAGCAACTAGGCTAAATAATGCTTTTGGAGTAATTCAGTGTGAATCCTTCAAGAATAAGAAAATGTAACAGATAGGTTTCTGAGGTCATATAGGATTGGGGGTAAGAAATGGGTTCAAGATTCAATGGGATATGAAGAGGCCAAAGCAAAACACTCTTTCTCAGCTGACTTCTAAACAACTTGAGAAATGAGATAAAAACTATTACAGATAGGAGATCAAAATATAGAAAGGGAACCCCCTTTCTATTCTGGTATTGGAAAAACCTTAGGCAAGAAAGCTTTGTAATACATAGACCTACTTCAGAAGTAGACTAGCCTCCAGACATGGAAGCCTGACTTATAAAACTTGGGGCAGGAAGAAGACAACATGTGTGCTTCCTATGAACTATTAGCTCTTAAGAGCAGGAAGAGAGGAAGAGTCTGATTTTTCAGAAACATGCTTAGTTTCTTCTTCCCAACTCATTCCCAGGTCATTGATTTTACCCTTCTCCCAGGGAAGGAGTGGAAGACAGGGTTGAAAAAGCCAGGAGTATTATGTTGCCCTCCCCATGGAAGGAAACCTCAAGAATGGGAAAGATGCATTCTCCCTAACAGATGGTCATGGAAGGTCACTGAGTATTTCAGGAAGACCTCTTAGGTGTACACCTACCTTCTCCAGAGGAGGCAGTGATACTTAATTGTTAACCACTTTTGGCAGGTTGTCCTAGAAGCCTGCTAAGGGATTTTGCTAGGTTGGATTTGGTAAACTATCTGTCTACACTGAGATTTTAGAACAGCACCAGGAGAAGGCATTCAACCAACTCACCCCAGTATTATTCTTGAATTCTTATTTCTTGTGATATATTCAAAGTTCTTTTTCTTTTCTGACTTTTGGAGGATAGAATCATGTTTATTTGGGTTATTTGGCATAACCCAAGGGTATGCCAGACTATGACAAAAAAAAAATGACTCCTGACCAAAGCCAGTCCTTTACCCTAGCAATTTCAAAGACTTTGAGAGAAAGAAAAGCTTCATTCCATATTTTATCTCAGGGGCAATGATCCTCTTGGATGTTGTACTTAGGTGTGTGGAACTTCAGGAATCAATCACTTGTTCATTCATTTATCCATCTGTTTAAGTCAATTATGCATACATTTTAAAAATTCAGTGAGAATTCATTGAGCTTTTTCTAAGTACCAAGCACTATACTAGGCAGTAAGAATATGGAGTCAAC
This sequence comes from Nyctereutes procyonoides, assembly GCF_905146905.1. Taxonomy (NCBI): domain Eukaryota; kingdom Metazoa; phylum Chordata; class Mammalia; order Carnivora; family Canidae; genus Nyctereutes; species Nyctereutes procyonoides. The sequence continues at coordinate 36,427,761 of NW_026575044.1, forward strand.
TCTGTTTATACTAAGGTGTTAAGGAAGAGATATAGGTAGTCCTAGGGGAAGATCCTAGGACATTATTTTGGTCAGCATCCTACCACATACTAATATGTTGATCTCTTTTAGATCCTAGTATGCATCAGAGTTTGCAGCAAGGAGACATAAATTTCTTGATTTGATTTCTCCATATAAAGTATGTTACTTTAGATGTATAATCCTTAGATATTTTCATTTATCCTACAAAAGATTTCTTCAAGAATTTTCATAGTAGTTTTATTTACAATGACCCTAAACTACCAGAGAAACAATTGTCTATCAGGAGGTTAATGGAATAGAGTAACACTCAGGAATAAATAGTAAAAGACAATACAGATGAATCTTAATCCATTATAACATTATGCTGAACAAAAGACGTCAGATAAAAAGAGCACATACTATTTGATGCCATTTATGTGAAGTTACAGAATAGGCAAAGATAAATTATAGTGATAGAAATCAGAATAGCATTTGCATCTACAGCCTAAGATAGAGTAATACAAAGGAGCATGAGGAAGTTTTCGTAGGTGATAGAAATATGCTGTGTCTTAATTGGGGTGTTTTTACACAGCTGTGTGCAATCATCAAAACTCATAAAATGGTACATTTACTATATGTGCATTTTATGTATATAAATTATATCTTAAAAACATAAAGAGAACTATGCAAAAGGTACAAATTAATTACAGAATAAAAGCACAAATAGAATTTTAAAAATGACATCTACCAAAAACATTTCAAATGATTCCTATTATATGAACTGCACTAATTTTTCACAACTTGTATAAGATATGATTTGGAATTCTAAATTCAGAATATTATCCTTCTCATGCTCAAACTTGTGGAGAGAAAATTTTATTACAGAAATGGAATATGATGGGAAAAAATGTGCTACTTCTTAATATTTCCCTAAATAGCTAAAGAAAGCTAGGGACTGTTATAATTAGAGAGAACACATTGAGTTTTTACATATCTACATCCCTAGCTGACTTTGTGTCCATGTAAATTTAAGTGATTGTAATTGCCTTTGTACTTGAGGTTGTGACTGCGTGTGTGCGTGTGTACCAAGCAACACAGATAAATAAAAGAAGCAGCAAAGAGGGAAAGCATAATTAGCATAAGTTAAAGAACTAGATGAAATTATTTTAAGAGTGTCAAATTATAATCATTTATGAAAAGAAGATATATTATTAGTTATTTTCATATGTATTAATTGGCATTCAAGCCATCTGTATCATTTACTCATATATGTTTAATGGGGATCATAAATATCCCTCTGCCAGCTAAGAAAGGGCCATATATCAGGAGAGATGACAATCTTGGGGCTATCCTTCAATGACTTGGTATTAAAGACTGAGCATTTCCTTGAGGTTATTAGAATTTATTTTAAACTTCTTTTACAGTCAGTACAGTAGCATATAAAATACATTGTTTTAATGGATTTTTAAAGCCCCTACCAAAAAAAAATTGTAAGCATAGCAAATGCTGACCTATGGTGAAGTTTATTCCATAAACTATACTTAGTTTTTGAGCTTTTAATAACACATTTTTTTTAGAATAGTGGCCAAACTGTAATAGACTTGAAAATAAAAATGGAAAGAGTTATAAGCCCATTCAGCTCTCACATCACAGCTTTTTCTACAGTAGTTGTGTACACGTTTCTTGGACTCGTAGAGGAGTTTCAGTTCCAATATTGATTGTCAGCCAACTTGCAGTCTGATAGCTATGTCAATAGGTCACAGTGAATGGCTCTGCCTAAACAAAACTACCAAAAGCTCCTTTTAAATGAAATTGCATGTTAAAAGCAAAGCAGGGTATGATTTGGTTTGTTTCAGCTCAGCCTGGGAGTAGTAAGGAAGAGTTCTGTGCTGGGCCCAAGGCAACTTCTTATGTGTCCTGTCCTGTGTTCACTCACCTAGGCTCTGGGACTTCTTGGGGCCGCGTGATCTTGGCCTAGAAATGTTGTGGTGCCAGGACCATCATGGGCTCACTGATTAGCTGATTAGACAGGGTCGATCATTATCATAGCCAGAAACACAGATGACTATTTAAATAAAATGAAAGCATAGATTTGATAACATTCTCACCACTGTCTGAAATGACCTGTCCAAGCAGATGCTATGGCTCTCTGATCTATGAGGTGAACATGATGGCAGATCCCCATTTTAAACAACGGGAAGAAACAGATTCCTTCTCCCACAGTTTCTAACATTCACCTTTGTCTCAAATGAGGAGTGTTCAGATTTGGTGAGAAGACTAGATAACGATCTTTCACTCCTGGTGTTGACTCTGAGTTCGGTTAGTGGTTTGATGTGACTGGCTGAGCACTGGATTGCTTCTCAGCCCTGCCTGTATGTTGAAAGCACCTGGGGAGCTTTTAAAAAATTACTGATGTCCAAGCCCCTCCCCCAGAGAACTCATTTAATTTGTCCAGGGTGGAGCTTGGGCACCAGTAATTTTTTAAAAGCTCCCCAGGTGATCTTCATGTGTACCAAGGTTGAAAACTACTGGTTTACAGCAAAACAGTTTCAGCCATGTAGCAGTAGCAAAAAGGAGTCTGGAACTGAGTGTGGCAAAGAACAGGAAGTTTTGCACAGTTTCTATAACTCTGGCAAACACCCACAATGAGGTTTCTGGAGGTGCAAACATGAATTAGACAGGGGTCTGCCCTGGGGGGTACTTATGGCCCAAGACAGAGGAAGACTCACAAGCTCAAGATTATAGTAGAGGGCAGTAAATGCCATCCAAGCAGGGGTGGGAAGGGATGCACTTTGTCCATAAGTGAGAGAGAATACTGGGTATTATTGCAACAAAAGCTAAAGAATTATTCTTACTTAACTGAATCTCACCTTAAATATTCTGGTTTATTAAGTGTTCATTTGATCTGTATTCTGAAAAATAGGTACATACTTGTAGGCTGTATGTTTGTGCTTCCCCAAAACCCCAATGGGATGATATTAGGAGGTAGGACCTTTAGTTTAGATGGAGTAATGAGAATAGAGTTCCTATGATGGAAGTGTCCTAAGCACCTTTTAAGAAGAAGAAGCTAGAGCTCATTCTCTCTGTTATGTGGGGATACAGTCATCTGCAAGCCAACAGGAGGGCCCTACCCAGAGCCAGACCATGATGGCACCCTGGTGTTGGACTTGCAGGCTCCAGAACTGTGAGAAATAAGTATCAGTTGGTTAAGCCACACAGTCTATTGTATTTTGATATAGTAGCCTGGGTGAAGAAAAGTCTAAAATCACATTTGACAGATGAAGATGTGGAAATACAGAGATGTTGAAGATCTGGCCTATAATCACAGTGTCAGAGGCAGCGATGGTACTAATCCCAACAAGCACTGGCTAGGGGCTTCATTTTGCATCGCCTCATTCAGTTCTCAGTGCACAACCCTATAAAGCAGAGGTTATTATAACTTTTAAGATACACCAGCTGAGGCTTAGTCTCATTAAATGACTTGCCTAAGAGCAAGTCACTATCCATCAAGTGCTAAAGCAAAGTGTACTAGTTTCCTACTGCTGCTGTAAAAGAGTAACACAAACTTCATGGCTTAAAACAACACAAATGCATTGTATTACAGTCAGGAAATTCAGAAGTCTAAAGTGGGTTGGCAGGGCTGGTTCCTTCTGGAGGCTCAGTGAAAATGCATTGCCTTGGCTTTTTCACGTTCTTGAGCTGCCCCCATTCCTTGGCTAGTGGTGCTGTCCTCAACCTTCAAAGCCAGCAGCACAGCATCTTCCAATCTCTCACCTTTCTCTGATTTCTGTTTTTGTCATCGCATCTTTTCTGACATTCTACCCCTTTTTTTCACTTATAAGGACCCTTATCATTAGATAGAGGTCACTTGGATAATTCAAAACAATCTCTCCATCTTGAGATTTTCACCTCAATCATATCTGTAAATTTCCTTTTACCATGTAAGGGTGATATACTCACAGGTTCTAGAGATTAGGATGTATTTGTCCTCGGGTGGGGAGTGGAGGGATGGGGACATGGGCATTCTTCTCCCTACCACACAAGGACAAACCCAAACCCAGGTCTAATTCCAAAGACCTTAATCCCTGGATGCTACTCCCTGCCCCCATTTTTCCAAATACACACACTTAGACATATACCACCCCCTACACACACACATGGGTACAAATGAGATCTGTTGACTTCCCAGAAGGGAATCTTTTCCCTTTCCAATATCGTTTGATTCTTTCAGATGAAATTTCATGGCCTGAGTTGCTTGCTGGAGTTCTCCCAGTGTCCCTTTTCATCAAGAAGGAGGGTACATGGATGTTATGATAACTGAAAGTAGGAAGAAGCTGGACCTAACATAAAGTTTGTAACTACAATTAAAGCAAGGTTTTGAGGTCCTTAAATGGGGATGGCTTGGTCCTTGGCCTTCATTAGAGCAAATAAATGTTTGTTCCTACCTATATTTATCAGGTGATACTTGGGCTCAAGTTTTTCATTAATGACCCAGAGGGTCTTTTTTTGCTGCATCCCCTCTATGAATGACATCTATGATCCTCTGCCTAAAGTCAAGGGTTTAAAATGAGAGGAGAGGCCAGAGACTAAATGTGCCCTCTGATGCAGTGGAACCTTCTCAGCCCCACTCTCTGAGCTTCGCTGAGAAGCCAGACCTCACTTAAATCAATGCAGAAGGAGCAATTTTGCCCTCTGCCAAAAAGGGAGTTACAGTATTTGTAAGAATGTTAAATACATTTTCCATGACTGCCAGTAATACGTCCTTGGACTTTCATAATGCAGACCTTGAAGGAGGAGATTTAGTTGAGAATACTTTAGACAATATTAAAAGTAACCTGAGTTTAATTTAGTACATGAGTAATACAATACTCAACAGCAGCCATTGGCCCAAGGATGATTAGAAACAAATAGTGAGTGTGTTCACTGAAGTGGGCTCACTAGTACTCTAGTATGGTCTACTACATTTCTGCTTTTCTGCTTTTTAGTTTATTTCTTTTGAGGCCCTCAACATGCAGTGTGTGAGCTGGTGCTTGGATCACAGATGGCTCTCCACCATGTTAAGTGGTAACAGGCATTTTAATTTTCATATATGTTTACCTACATCAAAGGTCGAGTTGTCTGGTGAAAAGGATCAGACAAGCCAAGACAGCGTGTACTGTTTGGAGGCTCCCGGGCCACAAGAGTGGAGACAGCCTCTCGGTGGATGAGGCCAGAGACCCTCCTGGGGGTGGGGGTGAGCCTTGGGTGGGTCTGTGTAGGCAAGCTAAGCTTTTGATTCTGTTTTTAGTCTTGCCATTACTGCCTGAGCTAACTCACCCATCTATCACACCATGATTAACATTCTACCCCTTTGGATGATATTTTTGATCCCACTAAATTTCTCTTCTGGTTGACTGGATTTGTTTGTTCCGGCTGTCATAAGAAACTACACCACTGGGTGACTTAAACACCAGAAACTTACTTTCTTACAGTTTTGGAGGTTAGAAGTCAGAAGATAAGATGTCAGCACAGTTGGTTTCTTCCGAGGCCTCTCTCCGTGCCTTGTGGCTGGCACCTCCTCCTTATGTCCTCACATGGTCTTCCCTTCATACCTAAGTCCAAATTTTCTCTTTCTATAAGGGCTCCAGTCATATTGGATTAGGGCCCACTGTAAGGATCTCATTTTAAGCTATCTACTTCTTTAAAGACCCTATCCCCAAACAGAGTCACATTCTGAAATAGCAGAGGTTAGGACGTCAACACACAAATTGCGGGGTGGGTACTCCACTCAGTTCAGGGGATCCTCACAGAACTTCTCCCTTTCAGCTTTGTGGTAGGATTGCTTATTTGCCTGTTGGTTCTCCTCTATTAGACAACAAACAAAGAAGAAAGGGGGGGAAGAAGGGAAAGAGAGAGAAAGACAGGTTAGATCAAACCAACACGACACTATTCAGAGGTTAAACAATCATGCAACTGAACAAAAGTAAGGACGGATGAGCAATAAAATGAGAGATAGTAGAAATACACACAAGTGAGGAAAAGGCCTCAAACATATCAGAGCTACACACCTGGAGAAAAGCTGTCCACCAGGGCCCAGGGACTCCCTGTTAGAGAATGTTATTAATGGATCCGAAGGGGGCAGGCTTCGTCTGATTCTGGGTGGTGTGTTTGTGTCAGAATAGATGTGCTCTGTTTTGCCTGAAACAGCCACCCATAAAAGGCGTTGGGTAATGACAGGGCCGTTCGACCGTTCCCCGAGCTCTCCAACACCTCGTGCTTCCTGTCTTTGTTCTCGTCTCCCTGGAGGCCCTGCACAAAGCAGGACTTTTTGTTGCTTCATCCAACTCCGCAGTCCTGTGATGTGGGCCTCTCCAAGTCACCCTGCTCAGCTGGGCAGTGTTTCAAGGGATCAGGAAACTGTTTTCCATCCCAGGAGCCAGCCTCAAAGTTAGAAAGTTCTGTGGTTTGGTTTGGATTTCGCTCATCCCTACAGAGAACTTGGTCTGCCAATCTCTACATACATGTCAGCATAAATAGCAACAGATGTACCTTCAACATGTAAAATCTCCATAAAATATAACCAACTCTGTTTTTCCATTTGGGATGAGTCATTAGCCATATGTTTGTGATCCTCTTCCATTCGCAGATCTGAGATTTTACCTTGCAGGAGACTGAGTGCTATTTCTTTCTCAAAGGTTCCTTCCTGTCTTGAGAATTGATTCAGCAATGCCTTGGTCTATTTCTGTGGGTATCTTGAATCAGCCCGTGGAAAATGTATGGAATTTTCTTTACGTGAGCTGCATGGCGTGCCTGGGCTCTGCCCTTGGAACTATTCTTGGCCAGAATATTTGAAAACCCGCTCTGGTGCGCAGAGTACTTCTCATGTGACTGCTCAGTGGCTGGCCTCTTGCATGGAATATGCTGATTTCAGTAGAGTTTGTTTGGTTTCTGAGACTTCTGAGAGAAACATGTGGCACTTGGCAAGGCTGCAGGTGGGGAATACAGGAGTTGACTAATTAGTGGATGTCATTTTGCAGAGAGATAGGAGGGTCTTTTGTTTTTTGTCTTGTGTGAAAGAGTTGTAGAAAAGTCTTTTCTGTACTTAGAACTCGGAAAATCATCTGTCCTTGAGGAATTTTACCTTCTATGGACGTTAGTATTTTCCGGGAATTTGAATTCTTCTCTTCCAAAAGAAGGACTCAACTTTGTCTTAGGAAAGATTTTGAAAATACACAAAATAAGGAATAAAATAGAGTAGCATGATGAACTCTCAGATACTTATCACTCCGCTTCAATAATTGTTAATGTTTTGCCACCTTTCCTTTATTTATCCTATTTTCTTTTTCCTTTTTTTGTTGCCTTAAAGTATTTTAAAAAATTCTAACATTATGTAAAATGATTTCTGATTCTTATGCATAAGAGATTTTACCCACATGCATCTTCAAATAAAGACATTTTCTTACAAATATCATAGTATTGTTGCAACCAACAAAATTAACACAAATTCCCTTACTATCATCAAATGCTAAATCTGTATTCAAATCTCCTGGATTACCTCAAATACATCATTTTTACAGTCAGTTTGTTCAAACCTAGATCTAATTGATGCCCACATGTGCATTTGGGTGTTTTCTCTCCGAAGTCTCTTTATTTTCAAATAGTCTCCTTGACTTTGTTGAGGTTTCCCCCAAAGCAGACTTTGTGATAAGGCCTGGTGTGCAGTTACTGTATTTGAAAGATAATGCAAAGAAACGAGAATGAAAGAACAAGAAAAGTAAGACATGGGAGGCCAAGAAAAGTTGCATTGATGAGCAGATTATCAGTGTGGACAACTGGGGTTTAATTCTGCAGGGGCTACTCTGAGGAGCAGTGGGTCATGCATCTCGGAGTTGTCCCACCGCAATGTGGTCACACTGCTCTGTTCACCGGCTGAGTGAGCTCCTGGGATACCATGTGGACTATGCCAGCATGAACAAGACTGGTCTTCCGCAGCTGCTGGGAACTCAGATGGGGTGGGAGAAGTCAACTACATGTCTCCTCTTCCTTCCTTCCTTCCTTCCTTCCTTCCTTCCTTCCTTCCTTCCTTCCTTCCTTCTTCCTTCCTTCTTTTCCTCCTTCCTCCCTTCCCATAATTCTTTCTTTCTATCCTTCCTTTACATTTAAATTTTAGTTTTTATTATTTCTATTTCTTTTGCTACTATTGACTTCTTGCCTTGTAAAGTGTCCCACATTCTGGACTTGACCTACTGTTTTCTTGTTGACATCTTAAGCTTGTTCCTCTCTCCCCCATATTTCCTATGCCTTGGAAATTAGACGTAAAGGCTTAATTAGAGGAGCACCTGAGTGGCTCAGTCAGTTAAGCATCAGCCTTGGCTCAGGTCATGATCTCAGGTTCCTGGAATGGAGCTCTGAGCTGGGTTCCCCACTCAGCAGGGAGTGTGTTTCTCCCTCTCCTTCTGCCCCTCACCACCCCTCCCCATCATGCTTTCTCCCTCTCAAATAAATAAATAAAATCTTTAAAAAAAAAAAAGCTTGATTAGAGTCCATTTCAATTTGTTTCAGTGACAGGACTTCATAACATATTCTTTCTACAGATTTAATGGGGAAGTTTCTGGGTAGTTTGTGTTGAGAAAAGTGAGCCCTTAGTTCAGCTTGGCAGTTCCTCACAGCAGAAGGCATTTTGGAGATTTCTAGTCTAGCTTTCTTTTATGGGGAAGGGAATGATGACCAGAGATATCATTGGCCATCTCTCCTGTCACATACTCTGCTCACATTTATTTCACATTTTTTGTGTATTTAATAACCTTCTGCCATCTTTCAGACATTCCACTGAAACTGACTCCTCTATTCCACATATACCAGTGGTCTCCCTGTTGTGTAAGCCCTATGGACTCCTCTCAGGTGTCATTCTAAATGCTGTCTCTGCAGCATTTAATACTAATAACACACTATCCTTCTTGAAATACTTGCTTTGCTTATCTTCTCTGATCTTACTCTCTCTCCAGTCTTTCTGATTAATCCCTCTTAATCACATCCATTTGCCTCTAAAATGTAAGTATTTGCTAAGATTTAAGAGATACCTGCCAGATATACTACAATTTAGAGGAAAATTTCATACCAAATTAAAAGAGGATTCCAGGAGTTGACATATAATTCCTGTACCTGTGAGAATGACAGAGAATTAAGGGAAGTGGGTTGAGACAACTCTGTCAGTTCCTGATAATGTTTCCCAACATGGAGATATGGGAACAGAGATGTGAGTGGTTCACAGAAAAGGTGGGAACGTTACTAGGTGTCCATTCCCTTCTTATAGATGAACAGTGGTCACTAAGCTGGCAAACTGTCTCAATGTTCACAGGCTCCACATTGTTTTCTCAAGTTTGAGAGAATTATCTGGAGGCAAGGTTAGTACAGATGAAAGATTTGAGATAATCTCCTATGAAACAACATCACAACCCTAGATCAGCAGCACCAAACCAGAGTTATTGAGTTGAGAAAATATCTGACTGACCAAATGACATGCCTGGGTGCCAGGTATCAAGAAGAGTCAACTTTTCTACTCATGCTGTGGTAGATACACAAACAGAAACCTGAGGGACTCCCTTTCCTTACTCCTCTCTGCAATTGCTGGCCCAGTGAAGGGGTTTCTATTTATGTCTATCAAAATTCCATGGACAAAGTTGTCCCTGGTCTTAGCTCCCTCCCTAACTTCCTTTGAAAATAAATGAATGAAGCAATATTTTAATCTACACCATTCAGTCTCTCAGAATACATTCAATGGAATAAGATTTGGCTCTCTCTATAGTGATGATAAATTCAGAGCTACAAGGTCCTGTTTCCACTTAACAGTGAGAATGCAGAATAAAAACAGAAGTTTGAGATCTAGAGAAACCATACAATGAAAAGGGAGAAAATGAGACTAACCTGCACAAAGAGAGCGAGAGAGAAAGAGGGATAAGGGAGACAAAAAGCATAACATAATAGAAAATATACAACTCCATCACACTCCTAAGCAAAGGAGAAGTTAAATGAACCTATTAAACAAGAAATGGGAGAAGATAACAAAATGAAAAGCAAGCTGCCACAGGTAAGTAAAAACAAAGGAGAAGAATGTTATTATAGAATTAAAACTACAGCAGGAGAACCAAAACACAGAACTGATGTTAAAAAAACAATCAGTAGAGAATTATCTTGAGAAAATCACTCCAAATGGAGAGGGAAAGACAAAGGAAAGAAGATGATCAGAGTGAAGATTATAGCTATGGAAATCAAACAATGGAGGTTTGGCATATAGTTTGTCTGCTTGAAGTAGTAAGACATGATCAACAAAAAACACAAAGGGAAATACAAATATGTGGTTTGCAAAGGCTCACCATAACAGGCAAATGAATAAAAATTTGTCAACCTCCCCGCCCCCCCGAGGTCTCTCTGAGAAAAGACACAGAACCTTGGGAACAAAAAGAAAAATAATCCTTCAAATCAGTATAACACTGCTTAAGGCTGCAGTCACACTAACCTGGGTTCAAATTGCATGGCTCTGATATTAGACAGGTAGTATATAACTTGTAAGATTTTCACAGAATGAAATGTGAAAACACTTGCAAAAGTATTTAGCCTGTTGTCTGGCATATAATAAACACTCTGTAAATGCCATTTATTATTACAAACATTCAATAAGAGGAAATATGTAATCAACAATAGAAATCATCAAGCGAGCCCAGAATTCACATTAGCAATATCAGAGGATTTTAGTAGGATAGCTTCGGCCAAGTATTCCTTAAATAGTCAAGTTGCTATTATAAAGGCAAAAGAAAAGCATACTCAAAAGAGCAAGAATTTGGGAAGTAAATCACCAATAAACAATTCATGGAAAAGGTCATTTACAGAAGTATTCCAGCAATGGAAAAGATGAACCAAAAGGAATAGGGGAATTATGGGATTACAGAGCCATTAATGAATATGGATCAATTAATTCTTTTGTTCTTAACCCCTAGGAGATTCTGAGAAAGGCATGGACCTTCTCAGAAGGAAAAAAATGTCTATATGTATATCTATAATACGTATACATAGAAATGTAAATAGTATTTTTAGGTCATTCAGAAATCTATGGGAATTAACTCCTTCGGAATCCACAGATGACAGACCTTGTTTTAAAAATCAGGGATCCCTGGGTGGCGCAGCGGTTTGGTGCCTGCCTTTGGCCCAGGGCGCGATCCTGGAGACCCGGGATCAAATCCCACGTCAGGCTCCCGGTGCATGGAGCCTGCTTCTCCCTCTGCCTGTGTCTCTGCCTCTCTCTCTCTCTCTGTGACTATCATAAATAAATAGAAATTAAAAAAAATAAAAAATAAAAATCAATCTAAGTTTGGGACACATGGGTGGCTCAGTTGGTTAAGCATCCAACTCTTGATTTTAGCTCAGGTCATGATCTCAGGGTCATGAGATTGAGCCCTGTATCGAGCTCCATGCTCAGTGGGGAGTTTGCTTAAAATTCTTTCTCTTTCTCTCCCTGTGTCCCTCCCTCCTCTCTCTCTCTCTAAAATAAATAAATCTTCAAAAAATATCTAAAAAATCAATCTAAGTTTCAGTAAATATTGTTGTGATTACAAAACAAAAATTAAATGTTAAATTTGTGATGGAATATCTAAATTGATATAGAGCTATCTATATATGTGGTATAAAATAATTTAAATATAATAGATATGGACAAAAGCTTCACAGCAAGCAAAATGCACACACACATGCACACATAGACATCAGGAGGTGAAGGAGATGGGTGGCAGCAAGGAAAACACATAAGTGTGTAAATGCATGCATTTTTTTCATTTTTCTCAGGGAATATTTGAAAAGATATGGAGGATTTTGAAAGGTTTGGACAAGTATATAAAAATACAAAGTAAAATTTAAAAATTGAAGGCAAAATATCCACATACTAGAGAACAAATTATATATGGAATATTACAGATAGATTAACCAAACATGGCAACATTTTAATATTGGCATATTGAGTCATGACTGTATGGTTGTTCACTGTACTATTCTCTCAATTTTCTTATGCATTTCAAATTTTTTCACAATAAAATCATGAATAAATAAAGGAATAAATAAAAGAGTAAAAGCTAAAGAATGAAAACAATAAAGCAAATCATAAACGTTGTTATAGACTGGTTCTCATAAAACTTAAAACAGATCTCAAAATGATTAAATGGTCAGATCATTTAACTGACTCTCCCACAAAATTGAAATCCTCTTTAAAATAAAGTGAAAATTTCTCAAAAACTCAACAACAGTATTAATGATGTGTCTTCCAGTTAAAAATTACAAGATATGACACAAAACAGGAAATTGTGATCCATAAAGAGAAAAAAAATCAATTACAGGAACAAATCTAGAAATGACAGAACTGAAGAACAGATGAAATTATCAAGAACAGATTTTTTTTTTAAGGACAGATTTTAAAACCACAATCTTGAATATGTTTGAGGACTTTTTTTTTTTAAAGCATTACATAAAAAAGAAAGAAATGAAACATGGGAAAAAATTAAAATTCTAGAAATTAAAAAATATAGCATTCCAAAGGAAAATTTCACTAAATAAAATTTATAAACACTACATAATCATAGATTATGACATAATATAGTGACATAATATAGAAGTAAAAAAATACATATCATGAATTTCTGAAAGCTCAGTAATAAAAAGAAAAGTTTCAAATAATTCAGGAAAAAAAGGTACAGGCATAGATAGGAGAACACATAAGAAATATCATAAACTTTTGGTTAAAAACAATGCAAATAGATGACAGTGAAATGACATATTCCAAGGGCTAAAAAAGAATTTCACTGACCTAGAATTCTTTATCCAACACAACTACTCTTTGAAAATGAAGTTGAAATAAATACATTTTCAGATCATCACAAACTGATAAAATTATTAATTGGAGCTCTGCTCCACACTATGAGAAACTCCAAAAAAAAAATTCCTTATGTTGGAATAAGATACCAAATAGAAATTTGGATCTACATAAGGGAATAAAGAACTGAAGAGATAATCCCTAACTGGGAAATATAGAATATTTTTTATTTTTTTTAAACTTTCTTCAAAAGATAATTGACTTTTCAAATAAAAAAATAGTAATTCCTATGAATTGTAAAGTTCATAATATATAGAGAAGCAAAGTACATGAAAAAATAGCAAAAATTTTTTGGGGAGAAAAAATAAAAGTATACCTGAAATATATAAAAATAGCAAAAATAGAAAAATTTTTTGGGGAGAAAAAATAAAAGTATACCTGAAATATATTATTTAAAGATAGAGTATAAGAAATGAAAGGCGTATATTGGAAAGCCTAGATCAAACATGAAAAAACAAATAATCAATTAATCCAAAGAAGGCAGGAGAAGTAGAGAAGGAAAGAAACAATGAACCAATGACCAAATAGAAAACAATACACTGATAATTTCATAAATGTAAATGAACTAAACATTCCAATTAAAAGTCAATATTGTCAGGACACCGGGTGGCTCAGTGGTTGAGCATATGCCTTTGGCTCAGGGCATGATCCTGGGGTCCCGGAATGAAGTACAGCATCGGGCATCTCACAAGGATTCTGCTTCTCCCTCTGCCTATGTCTTTGCCTCTCTCTCTGTGTCTCTCATGAATAAATAAATAAAACCTTAAAAAAAGTCAATATTGTCATTTAAGTAAATAGGGAAGTCCAAACCATAAGTTGTCTAAAAAACAGATCTTAAGTATAAAGCCATGAATAATATAAACATAAAGGGATGGAAAATGACATACAATGAAACACCAAGTAGGAGAAAGCTGGACTAGCTATACTAATATCAGACAAAATAGATTTCATAAAAATGAATGTTATCAGAAATAAAGAGAGATATTTCATAGTGATAAAAGAGTCAATTCAATAAGAATATATAACAGTCTTAAATGTGCATATACCATATAGCCAAGCCTCAAAATATGTAAAGTAAAAACTGATAAAAATGAAAGTGTAAAAAACTATATAAATTTATAGTTATATTTGATTGCATCAACACTTTCAATTCTTGATAGAATAGATGGAAAATCAGTAAAGATTAAAAAGACCTAAAAATGCTATCAATCAACCTGATTTAATTAATATTTATAGAACGCTGCACCCAATTATAGAATATATACTACTTCCAAATGTACCTGGAACATTCACTAAGGTGGATCATATTCTGAGAGATTAACAAGTTCTAATAAACATGAGAAGGACTGAACTCACACATATTATATTCTGACTATAATGGAATTCAGGTAGAGAAAATAAGAACAAGGTATCTAGATATTACACAAATATTTGGAAGTTAAATAACACATTTCTAAATAATTCATAATCAAGGTAGACATCGCAAGGGAATTTAGAAAGTATTTTTAACAGAAAGGTGACAAAGCACATCATAATTCAGGCAATATTGATAAATAGGGCTTACAGGGAAAGAAATTTGGAGTTAAAATGTTTCTATTTGAAAAGAAGGAATATTTGAAATCATTGACGTAGGCTTTCATTTTAAGAGTCTAGGAAAAGAAGAGGAAATTAATTCCAAAGTAGGAACAAGGAAGATGATGAAGAGTAAAAAGCAATGAAATAGAAAAAGAACAAACAATAAAAAAATCAATGAATCAAAAAGCTAATTTGTTGACAACATCAATAATACTGATTAACCTCTAGTGAAACTGATCAAGGCAGAAAAGAAAACACAAATGATCAATATCAATAATGTGAAAAGGGATATTACTACAGATCCTGCAGACATAAAAATAATAATAAAAGACTGTTATGAACAACTTTATGCCAACAAATTAGGCAACTTAGATAAATTTGACAATCTCTAAAAGACAGGTAGCGTACCAAAACTGATGCAGGAAGAAATAGAAAATTTGAATAGCCCCTATTTTCAAAGAATTTGGATCTTTAATTAAAAATCTTCCTCAAAAGAAAACTAAAGGCTTGGTAACTTCATTGGTGAATTTTATTGAACATTTAAAGAGTGAGTACTACCAATTTTATAAAAAAATTCTGACACATTTTATATCAGCATCACTTTAAAAAAACTAAATAAAGGGATCCCTGGGTGGCGCAGCGGTTTGGCGCCTGCCTTTGGCCCAGGGCGCGATCCTGGAGACCCAGGATTGAATCCCACGTCGGGCTCCTGGTGCATGGAGCCTGCTTCTCCCTCTGCCTGTGTCTCTGCCTCTCTCTCTCTCTCTTTCTTTCGATGACTATCATAAATAAAAAAAAAAAAAAACTAAATAAAGACATTATACTAATAAAAAATTTACAAGCAAATTTTTCTCATAAATATAGGTGTAAAAATCCTCAACAAAATATGATCAAGTTGAATCCAACAATAGACTCAAAGATTGTCAACAAAGTAACGTTTATCCTAGGAATGCAAAGATGGTCTAATATTTGAAAATTAATCACCACCTTAAATTAATAAAAAAAGAATAGGCATCTGCCCTTCTCAATAAATGAAAAAAAAAAAGACAAAATTCGATGTCTATTCATGATAGAAAGTGTGGCAATTAAAAAATAGAAGGGAAATTCTCAACCTGATCATGAACAACAATGAACACTATGGACAATATATTTAATGAAGAATATCAAATGTTTTCCCCTAATATTAGGAATACAGCAAAATATCTATTCTCACCACTTCTACTTAACATTATGTTGAGATCCTAGCCACTGCAGTAAGGGAAGAATAAGAAAAGTAGAAATGTGAGTTCTTCGAGATATATCCCAGCAGTGAGATTGCTGGTTCTTGAGGTATATGTATACATATTTGATTAAATGTTAACAGATAATTTTTCAGAGTGTCTGCAATAGTTGTTATTATGAAATATTTTTTGCTATATTTTATATTTGTTATTAATGGGATAGAAAAGATGCTACTATCTTATTAATTGATCTTAAATCAGGAAACATCTAATTGTTAAATCTATGGATTCCTTTTTTAAATAGAAGATCCTATCACATACAAATGTATATGCTTTATTTTTTCTTTTTCAATTCTTACTCCTTTCTTTTCCTTTAACTTCTTTCAAATGTTGGTAAGGACCTAATGTAGAAATAATAGTATTATTTTGGGCCAAAGTAGTTTAGAAACAGGCATGTCCTGTGTTTTCCCCCATTTGCTGGAATAGGATTTTGGAATGAGAAGGGAAAGATAGAGTAAAAACATAAAAAATAAGCTTTCATCCCTGAACTACCCTGCAAATAGAATGCAGCCCTGTCAACCCCTGATTGGACTTTTTGTGTTAAGCTACTGCATATAGAAATCATCTGTTCTAGCAGCTAGGGTTAACAAAACTAATAGAAAGAAATTTGAAAATTGGAGATTCGTACCTTCTCATGGGCAAGAGATCTCAACATTATAGAGATGTAAAATTTCCTTATATCAATCTTTAATTTGAATACTATCCCCATCACAGCCCCCAATAGGGTATCTATAGAAGCATGACAAATTCTTCTAAGTTTTATCCATAACAGTAAACATTTGAGAACAAAGATAAGAAAAACTAAACAATAAAAAAGGTTATTGAAGAATTTGTCCCAGAAGGCATTGTGAAATAAATTAATGCTACTATACATAAATACGTAAATGCTATATATATAGCATTATAGTATGGATACACACACACACAAATGTGATGTTGGTGAAAGAATAAAGACTAATTAACAGAATACACAGCACTGAAATATAGAGTCAGTATGTTATTTTTTTTAAAGATTTTATTTATTTATTCATGAGAGACAGAGAGAGAGAGAGAGAGAGAGAGAGCAGAGACACAGGCAGAGGGAGAAGCAGGCTCCATGCAGGGAGCCCGACGTGGGACTCAATCCCAGGTCTCCAGGATCACACCCTGGGCGGAGGGCGGTGCCAAACCGCTGGGCCACTGGGGTTGCCCGAGTCAGTATATGTTAAATTAAATTTTAATTCAATAAGGAAAAAGATAAATTAAAGTAAGCTGAGTGTTTATTACTTACAAATAAATTTCAGATGAATTGAAGATTAATTTCATTCATTCAACACGAATGTATTTACTGAACACTTACTGTATGCCAAGCCCTGTTCTAGCTCCTAGTGATAACAGTTAACAAAAAAGACAAAAATTCCGGCCATCAGGGAGCTTATATTTTAATGGTAGAGAGAAGGACAGTAGGACAATTAAGTGAAAACTGTAGTAAATTACATGGTGACAGGTTCTGTGGAGGAAAATTAAACAAAGAAGAGAGTTAGTGTTTCCCCAAGAGGTAGGCATGGGACACAATCTAAATGGAAAAAGTGACATTTGAGTAAAGGCTCAAAGATGGTGAGGGAGAGCGATGTACTGCCATTTAAAAATGAAATCCTACAAAAAAATAAAAAAATAAAAAATAAAAAAAATAAAAATGAAATCCTAGAACGAACACACAAAAACTTAGGTGGCTGTTCCTATAACCTGGGGGCAGGCAAAATTTTTCAAAGTATGACACTGAAGCTGGAAAGCAGGAAAAAAAATGGACACATTTTACAACATAAAAAACGTATTTATTATTATTTTTAAGAGATTTTATTGATTTATTCATGAGAGACACACAGAGTGAGGCAGAGATAGAAGCAGAGGGAGAAGCAGGCTTCCTGTGGGGAACCAATGTGGGACTCAATCCCAGGACCCTGGGATCACTCCCTGAGCTGAAGGCAGATGCCCAACCACTGAGCTGCCCAGGCATCCCTACAACATAAAAATTTAAACGAACTTAAAACTAGTGACAGTCTGGGGTAGATAGCAACATATTGTCACACAAAGGGTTTATATCTAGGGTGACCATATAATTTATAGTGCAAACCTAGATACTCTGGGAGGTAAAGGTTTGCTCTTTATATTCATGTCAGGAGAAGAAGCAGAAAGTAGAACTGTCTCAGACACACTACACCGAGTCCTTGTAAATAAGACAGAAATCACAAGAGAGGAAGATGCATAAATGACTAAATGCAAGTGGCAGTAAACATGAAATTGTGTTAGACCTCACTAATAGGAAAGGAAAAATAATTAAAACAACAATGGGACATTATATTTTTGGCTCATCTACTTTAAAAATGAGGGGATCCCTGGGTAGCTCAGCGGTTTAGCGCCTGCCTTTGGCCCGGGGCGCGATCCTGGAGTCGTGGGATTGAGTCCCGCATCGGGCTCCTGGCATGGAGCCTGCTTCTGTGTCTCCTCTCTCTCTCTCTCTCTCTCTCTCTCTCTCTTCTCTCTCTCTCTCTGTCTATCATAAATAAATCTCAAAAAAAAGTAAAAGACCGATAAATTTTCTTTCTTTCTTTCTTTCTTTCTTTCTTTCTTTCTTTCTTTCTTTCTTTCTTTCTTTCTTTCTTTCTTTCTTTTCTTTTCTTTCTTTCTTTCTTTCTTTCTTTCTTTCTTTCTTTCTTTCTTTCTTTCTTTCTTTCTTTCTTTTTCTTTTTTTTTTTTTTACTTATAAAGTTTACTGATAAAGTTACTGATGAGACCATCCCGGTGGGATCTCAAGATGCTGTCAATTTAGTTACAGGCCCCTGGGCAAAATATATGAAAAAAGTTTTTAATGTTTTATTTATTTATTTGACAGACAGCATGGGGGCGGGGAACGAGGGAGGGGGAGAAGCAGATTCCCTGACCAGCAGGGAACCCAACTCGGTGTTCAATCCTAGGACCCCAAGATCATGACCTGAGCCGAAGGCAGACGCTTAATCGATTGAGCCACCAGGTGTCACTATATGAAATTTTAAATGTCCATATTCTTTAACCCTACACTTCCAATTACACAAATTCTAAGAAAGTAATCAGATAAATAGATAAAGCTATAGTGCCAGGATGTTTAAAGTAGGACTTTTCACAATAGCAAAACAACTGGATACATCCCAATTGTTCATCAATCAAAGTTTGTTTAAACAAATTGTGGTATGCTCATATATAAAATACTATACAGCCATATTAAATTAATGATACCTGTTGTAAAGACCAAAACTCCGTATGTCCACATGATAGAAGTTAAATTCTCTCTCACATTATATCTGAAACAAATTCTTTTCTTTCTCTTTCATCTCTGCTTGAAAACCAGTCAGTTCTTGCATCAGCTTATCTTTTTTTCAAAAACTTTGTTAGAATCACATTACAGTAGCCATCATGTATTCATGTTGACTCTTTCCAACAATTGCCCTGAGTCAACAGCCTTGGTATGGGCTTCCAAGTTATTGCAGGCAACAATTTTACCAAATGTCTGACCAATGTGTGATGGAGTCCTCAGCCTTCTGGACTTCTACTTTCCTTGCCATTTGCCATTCCACTCTGAGCAAGACACCATGTATTTTAGGTTTTGGGTTATGGAAGTACTCCACTCCAAAGCACCAATTTCTTTAAAAGTTAAGATAATGCTAGCTGCTGTCATAAATAGCATAAAATATGTGTAATGGATTCTAATATGATAGACATTTATGCTCACTCACTTAAAGTCTGATGCAAGTGTTTCTGAATGGTGGGCAGCTCTCCACCAAACAGTACCCCAAATCCTTTAAAAGGTGGGGCTCCTTCACCTCCTAGACTTCCTGATCCTCAGCAGAAAGACAAAAAGAGGGGAGAAGCTACACCCACTGCTTACTTATCTCATTCCAAAGGTAACATGCATTGCTTCTACTCATAATCCACTAGCTAAAACTCAGTCACAAAGGCCAGGAAGGCTGGGGAAGGTAACCTAGCTGAGTAACCAAGAGAAGGAGGAAACGGATTCTGTGACCAATGCATTAGTCAGGGTAGCCTGACTAACGCCGCAGTGACAACTCTAAACATCTCAGTGGCTTAACCAACAAAAAATGTATTTTTGGCCTTGCAGAGTCTGGATGATATTACAAGCAGCTCTCCTTCATGTGATGACTCAGCAATCCAAACCACCTCTCATCTTTTGGCACTATCATCTTGACACAGGGCCTCTTCTGTGATTGCTAAGAAGGCAATGTGGGAAACCGGAGAACTGTCCACATTCTTTTCACTCTTTTAAGCCAGAGAGCAGCATTGTGTTGCTTCTGCTCACGATGAGGCCCATGACGGTGCCTGCCTGCCTTCAGCAGGTGAGAAGTGGAGTCTTCTATGCACTTAGAAGGAGAGAGAATGTTTAATGAATGTTTAATGCCAGCCAATCTCTGTCACAGCTATGTTATCATGATGATGTTTATGGGTATTTATTTTCATGGATGGCCTTACAATATGTGTGATGCAAAAATCTGTGGGGTGTACAGTAGCAGCCATAGCACGATACCACCTTTTGCAACTATGTGCATGTAGTTTAGATGAAGGCCAAACCACTGCACCCTTTGGAATGCACTCCAACCCCGTTCCACATTCTCCCTTTCTCCAATTCTCTCTAGAGACTCTTCCTTCTGAGATCCAGGCATTTACTGAAGAGGGGGTGGCAACTTATTGTTTTCTTCATTTCTTCTGGCTTTAAGCTCATGCTGTTGCTGAAGTAGGTCAATGAGTAATCTTGGCCTCCTCTGAGTTATTCTGGGTTTATATCCCAGAGCTTCACCCCAGAAGTGGCACAAACATCTTTCCTTGATGTCTTCCAGAAGACATCACTCTAGACACTGGAGATTTGGGGAAACAGCAAGAAAGATTACATTTCAGGTCCACAGAGAAAAATTCCAAATAATGTTAGATTTTCCTAGCATGTCTCAAATGTCTGTCTACCATTTTTTCCAAACTCATCTCTAGTCTCTGAATACCTATAGTTCAGCCATGGATTTGCTCTACTTGTTTCTTGTCAGCCATGGATTTCGTGTCACACTTTCTCTTTGAATGCTATATCACGATGTTTTCCTAGCTGTATTGTATTTATTTATACTGCTGTCTGTGGAAGAGAAGTTCTGTTTTCTAGAGATAATTCATATTAAGTTATGAAGATAATCTTAAGTGTATATGGTTATAGATAAGTAGTTGGATCTGAATACATATGTATACACACACATACACGCACAAAATGAGAAAGACAGAGAGGTTTCAAACCAACCTGTTAGTAGCAGTATCTATGCGGTTAGAATGAAAAATTATTTTTCCCTTTTTGATTTTCCATATGTTTTTCACTTTTTCTACCGTGACCAAGTATTAACTCTTTATTAAGAAAGGATAAAAACTATAAAAGACATATTAAAAATATATTTTTCAACAATCACTTTGAAATGTCAGGAATTTTATAAGCTCCATGTTCCCTCTCCAGCCCCGTGAATCAGCCTGGCCAGGGACCTAAGCATACAAACTACCGGGTGTGCCTAAGAATGTTGAGCCCTCATCACTGCAAGGCCCTGGCAGCCAGTGGGGAGGTGTGCACGGGGGGCTGGGAGAAAGCAAGGTTAGCATCCCCTTTTGTTTCGCTCTGTCATACTACCCTTTAGGCCAGATCACATGGCGCTAGGATCTATATTCCCTAGGGAAACCATCTCCTGAATTTAAAGTCAGAGCGGAGAAGAGGGCAAAGGTGATAAGAAACAGAGCTGAAATTTTTAATAGAAAATGCCTCATGGTGCTTACAGGGAGGAAGAGAGGAGACAGAGGACTGTATTTTAAGGTTGTTTTCAAAATCAAACTCCTTTTCCCTGCTAGGTTTCTGTAATAATTCCTTATTTCTGGAGGAAAAGAAATTCTAGAATATTTCTCATGGAGCCCAATGTAGACAACCAGGTAGCTGTTTACTTGAAAGTAATTGCTTTCTCTAGCTCAGCCTAGTGAATTCTGTTTGTAAGATCTAAGGTGGGGTAAGATAGAAATGCAATGAATTTGTTCATTCAAAGAGTATTGAACGCTTGTTCTGTTTGAAGGTCTGGCATTTGAATCAGTAAATAGTGACCCATGAATGCTGACCAATATCCAGGTAGGATGGGTGTATCTAGAGCATGACCAGGGAAATGTCTCTGCACCAAATAAGAATTTGTAATTTTTAGGTATTCAATAAGTATTAAGTAACAAACACATACACGTAAGAGGTCAAATAGAGGTGTGCGAGGTAGGGGACTTTGAAAGGCCCCTGACAGGAGACTCAAAAGTCTTAACTCTCTGATCCACCACTACCCTTCATCTTCTCCATCCCTGCCATCTGATGACTGATTTGTGAGGCTATAATTCAGGAATTTGTGGGAAGAAGGTTCTCACATGTTTATAGCCCATATGTCAGTGCTTCTCCTCTGAATTTTCTACAACACACTCACTGAATTCACCCTGAACCTATCAGTCTGCCAGGTTCCTTGAGCTCAGGTACAAACTGATTTCCATAAAGGGCAAGACACAGTCAACAGATGGGTGTCACAATTATTTCAAGGCTTTGGGCACTTAGTAAAGGTCTGTTTCAGAAGAATCCAAGAAAGTGTTTTCGAACAACTTGCCTGCTCCGGTCAGGATAGGCCATTTGCCACCCCAAGTTCAGGGGCTCCTGACAACAAACATTTATATTTCCCTCACACAGAGTCTGCTGTGGGTTTGGGCAACTCTCCAAGGAGGCTGTTGTGCATGCAGTGACTCAGCGATCCAGGCTGCTCTGGTCCCCTGGCTCTGCTACCTCAACCTGAGTCCTCTGTGATCACCAAAGCCGGGAAGCAAGTGTCCAGAGAATTCATGCCAACTTTGCTATGCTCTGGCTTAGAAGTGACACAGCACTTCCAATTGCAGGCCACTGACCAGAGCAATCATATGCCCAAACCTAACTCATGAAAGTATATGAAATATGGGCAAGCACTTGGGAATATTTCAGAGCCTTATTATCTCTGATCTTTGTTTGACTTTCTTTTGTTCTTCCCAAGGAAAGATTTAATCAGGTTGGCATAAATACCAGTATGGAGGAATCAAGATGGAGCACTTGTAGTAGGATGAATTCCTATTGACAACTCCAAGGTGGGCAAGTTTTCTGCCCTCAGAACATAGGTGGTTATCTTGCAGCTCATTCTGCATCCTGGTTTCACCTCCCCAAGAGAAAATAACATAGCAACTAAAATTTTTAAAAATTAGTCAAAACCCTTTTCTTTAAAACAACAACAATATAGTGGGAATGTGAACTGGTACAGCCACTCTGGAAAACTGTGTGGAGGTTCCTCAAAGAGTTAAAAATAGAACTGCCCTACGACCCAGCAATTGCACTGCTGGGGGTTTACCCCAAAGATACTGATGCAGTGAAATGCCGGAACACCTATAAATACCCAATGTTTATAGCAGCAATATCCACAATAGCCAAACTGTGGAAGGAGCCTCGGTGTCCATCGAAAGATGAATGGATAAAGAAGGTGTGGTCTATATATCAATGGAATATTACTCAGCCATTAGAAACGATGAATACCCACCATTTGCTTCAACGTGGATGGAACTGGAGGGTATTATGCTGAGTGAAGTAAGTCAATCGGAAAAGGACAAACATTATATGGTCTCATTCATTTGGGGAATATAAAAAATAGTGAAAGGGAATAAAGGGGAAAGGAGAGAAAAAGAGTGGGAAATATCAGAGAGGGAGACAGAACATGAGACTCCTAACTGGGAGACGAACAAGGGGTATTGGAAAGGGAGGTGGGCAGGGGGTGGGGGTGACTGGGTGATGGGCACTTGAGGGGATGAGTACTGGGTGATATGCTATATGATGGCAAATTGAACTCCAATTAAAAAAATAAAAATAAAAATAAAACAAATAAAACAAAAACAACAATGAAAAAAGAACTGAGGCTTCATGCATTTTCCTTTCAAGGCATCCATCACTCTTGGCACCACGCCGAGTGGTCCACAGCTCATGTCTGTCCCACCAGCAAGTGTCTAACACAAGAATGCCATCTTCTCACTATTGATGTGATTATGATCGTGTACCAGGTTGGGCATATAATGACAGAGCTACCTTCAAACACTTTTGGCCTAGTAAGAAAAATCAGTTATTCTGGTACCTCATGTAATAAATTACATAAGGAATACTAAAGAAGATGTAGAAATGGTAAACTAATTCTGATTAAGAAATCCAGAAAAGAATCCAAGAGACAGTGGCATTTGAACTCAAAAAGATGGGAAGAGCAAAGAGAAACTGAAAGTAGATCCTCCCAATACCGGGAGCTGAAAGTGTGTTTTGGGTCAGGGGTGGGGGTCGAGGTCGGGGGGAGGAGTGGAAATGAGGCTGGACAAGTAGGTGGAGCTCTATCGCAAAGGTCCTTATGGCATTTCCCAAAATGAAACCTTCCTGTACCTGGCCTATTTTCAACTTGACCTTAGAATGTAGAAGTGAAGAGCCACCCAGGATCTTACTGGCTCACTTCCTTCCAAATGTCAGAATCTCCTTAATGTAGCCTTAAGATCAGAACCCAAAGAACAGCTAAAACCTCATTTTCTTCCTCTAGTCTGAAGCCAGCTGGCAAAGTAAAGCAAATAAAATCAATACAGTACAACCGGCAACTGGTCACCCAGACATTCCTGCAGCCCCTTATGTTCATGTCCAAGACTATCCTTGTGGCTTATAATGACCCCTCCCCCACCACCCATGCTCCTGGTTCCTTCCGGGAGAGTGGACTGCAAGAGTGGCAACCCGCCAGGCTTTTCACCTCTTCACTCTCCTAGACTGTGTAACCCCATGCTGTTCCCAAGTCTCCCTAGCCTGGGCTTTCAGGGCTTGGCAAGAACGTGGAATTAAATATGTGGCAGATGTGCTCAGGGTCAAGGGGCTCTCATTCTTTTGCTAATTTGCAGTTTCTCTGACAGTCTTATTTTGTCCAGGTCCTCTGATTATTTCCTATCCCATCACACTATGAGGTCTGGAGGTCTGTGAATTTAGCTTTGAGCATATGACCAAACTCAGCAAACCAGGCAGTGTCAGGGACCCAAGAGCTAGTCTACAAAAGAGATTGAGTAAAACGGCATCTGTAGCTGGTGACAGGAGAAACCAGTCACAAGAGAGTATATCTCAGGAGGTGACAGACAATGATAGGTGTTGCAAAGTTTTAATGTCAACCAGTATCTTGACGGTTGAAGTTCAGCTCCCCTAGGGTAAGAGGACATTATCAACTCTGCTTGTGCTCTGAGGAATAGATGTGTCTTTTACCAATCCAAAGAGCCCAGGACATTCTAGTAATAAATGTTATGCCACCTAACAACAATGACTGTAACCCTGAGATGAATTGTTTGGGGAACAGGTCATATCAGACTGACTTTTAAATAGCTGTCCCTTTTCAACCTCCTGTTTTTCAACTGGGCAACCATTCCTGGCTTAAATGCTACTCTCTGTCCCTTAAGGGGGTATATATTTAGGTTTCTATGTGTCTGGAAAAAGCATATTTTTCTTGCCAGATCTGGAGCACTTCATCAATTTTGATTAGATGGCAAATGACTGAGATGTTCATATATGGTAATTCTGCACAGAGGGAAGCAAGGTCTTAGATTGTCAATGTCTTTAGAAGCCGCATCTCAGCTCCTTTCTGGAGATGATGAAGACAATGGCAGTTACAAGAAATGTTGCTCCTGTGATATACTGGTCTTGCAGCTGTGTTATAGATTTAAAATTAGGGTGCCAAAGAATTGGTTTGTTTGTTTGTTTTGTTTTGTTTTGCCAAAGAATTGTTGTTGTTATTTTTTCTGTTCAGTTGGGCAAAGAACAATTTTAACAAGGCAGTTGCTGACAAACTGTTGATGAAAGGGGATTACCATTTGTGATAGGCTGAGTAATGGTACCCAAAGTTATCTATATCCCAATCCCTGGAACCTACGAATGTTACCTCATATGTCAAGAGGAACTTGCCAGATGTGATTGAATTAAGAATCTGGAGAGGAGGGTATTATCCTGGATTATGTGGATGGGTCCTGAATGATGTTACAAATGTCTTAGTAGAAAGAAAGTGGAGGGAGATTTGACTATAGGAGAGAAGACAATGTGACTACAGAGGCAGTGCTTGGGGTGATGCAGCCACAAGCCAAAGAACACGTAGGGCCATAAGGAGTTGGAAGAGGCAAGAAATAGATTCTCCCTCTAGAACCTCAAGAAGACATCAACCTTGATTTCAAAGTTGACACTAGTGAAACTGATTTTGAACTTTTGGCCTCCAGAACTGTAAGAGAATAAATGTGTGTTGTTTTAAGCCATTAATATTGTGGCTATTTGCTATAGCAAATAGGAAACTGATATACCATCATACGTGTATGGCCTACTCTCAAGAATGAAGCCTCTGTTATGTAGCTACATCCTCCATGTTTTTATATTATTTATTTTAAATATTTTATGTATTTATTTGAGACAGAGAGAGAAAGAGAGAGAGCACGAGCAAGGAGGAGTGTCAGAGGGAGAGGGAGAAGCAGACTCCCTGCTGAGCAGGGACTTGGTTGGGTCTCCATCTCATGTCCCTGAGATCATGACTTGAGCCGAAGGCAGACGCTTAACCAACTGAGCCACCCAGGTGCCCCACGTCCATGGTTTTTTTTTTTTTTTTTTTTATAAATGGATTACCTATTTTTCCATTGAAGTAGGTGTGTGGGTAGTGATCTGTCAGATTTGCCTCATGCTAGATCTATATGGCTTGTTATTAACCAATTTTTTTAAAGAAACCCTGGCAAATGAGCCTCCTGAAGTTCAGAAAATGTTGTGCAAGAGAGAAGTGCTTTGATCAGTCACTCCCGGAGCCCTGAACCAATCAGATGGTTAGGCTATGCCAAGAGGTCCTTGTGTCCTGTGACAGTGAGCAAACACTGAGCATAATGCATGAGCCATCTGGGTGTCAGTGCTGCTTGGGTGGGGACATGGATGACAGAAAGTCCATGACAGGCATGTCACAGCCCCCCACACTGCCATCTTGAGGCTGAACAGAATGCTATTTTTTCCTGCTTTCACACATATTCCTTAGATTTTTTTCTTTGGTGACATACTCATCTTCAATTCAAAATTGCCCTTGAAATTCACTTAGTTCTTATTGTGTCTTTGTAAACATGCTGGGAGTGGGGACGTACAGTGTGATTTGCCTCGGCCCACATACCCTAGGGATATTCTTGGATCCTCCATTCTTGGAGTGGACACAAATTGTTTTCGTTACATAGGACCAGGAGAATTTGCAAAGTTATCAACAAGAGCGTGGGGTCAGAGGGAAAGAATGAAGCCAAGACAGGGAACTTTAGAAATGTAATCTCATTTAATCCCCATGATTACCCATAAATTAAGGATCCTATGTCAAATTCACAGATAAGCTGAGGACCAGGAAGACTGAAGTTACTTGCTCAGAGTTACCCACTTAAGTGGTAGAGTTGGCCTCCAAATCCAGACTGGCTGGATTCCAAGGCTCTTGTTTTTCACCACACAATCCTGAAGGCAGCACAGGTTCCTGAACAGAATGTTCCGGGCATCCTCGCCTCTCAGCTCTCCCCAAAGAGCCCAGCAAAGAGGAGGGGAAATCCATTCAGAATGCTATTCTCAAGTGACCAGAAGAAAGAGCCCTGTTTTGAAGGCAAAGCCTTTTCTTTAAAACTGTACTCTGCTCAGCTCCTTGCTGCAGAGAGGTGTTGGTGCACGGAGAACACGCTCTTGCTGGGGTGCTGGGCCAAATCCATGTGGCATTGCTCCGCTAATAACTCAGCCATGGAGATATATGATCTTGGGCAGTTGTGCGCAAGCATCGGGGCTGCTCCATCTCGCCTTCCTGACTCTGGTTGCCCTCCCCTTCCACCCCACCCTCCACCTGCTCCAGGAGGAGAATGGCCATGCTCAGAGCTCCAGAAGAAAGGAGCAGAATGAAGTCTGGGTCTCTTGGAGGAAAATGTATTTGCTGTCATGTTGTTGACATGGATGACCCAAGATGCAGATCCAAGGACATATCAGAAATTGGTCGACGGTGGTAGAGGAAAGGAACAAAGCCTAAGCTGAGTTTATGAAAGTTTTCCACTAAAGTCAGCAACAGTGTAAATTCAAACCAGGCACAAGGCGCTTGAATCTCCATATGAGTTGTTCATCAAAGGGCTAAAAGAAAGGAAATCTGAGCCGGAGCAGGGTCTGGTCTAAAAGCTTTCAAGTGATTCCTTTCCGTAAGGAAACTATTTCCTTTGTCTGTACGTGTTCAGGAAAACTGCTTTTTTGGAAACTGGTTCACTCTCAATTCAGGTCACAATTCTTTAGACCAGTTTAAAAAAATGATATGGAAATATTTACTGTTCTTGATACACACACACACACACACACACACTCAGTTACAAATGTGTGGGCCTTGTTGACTCATGTTGGAATACCATTTAAGTATTTAATCTGGGTTGATTTAAATTAAGTTTAGTAAGGCAGGAGAGTGGGGCACCTGGGTGGCTCAGTGGTTGAGCATCTGCCTTTGGCGCAGGTCATGATCCTGGGTCCTGGGATGGAGCCCTGCATCAGGCTCCCCCACAGGGAGCCTGCTTCTCCCTCTGCCTGTGTTTCTACCTCTCTCTGTGTGTGTCTCTCATGAATAAATAAATAAAATCTTAAAAAAAATAAAAACAGGGCAGAGAGTGAAGGAACTAGCTAGCAGCACCTTGGATATCCAGACTCTCTGTGACCACGCATGCTGAAAATCAGGGAAATCAGGTGTCATTGTGATGCCTCTGATGTCCTTTAGAAAGAAAGGAGCCCAGAGTTCAAGTCCACACTCATCCTCACAGGGGAGGAGACTGTTTAATGTGACTGGCTGATTAAGAACCAAATGGAAGTGTCAAACCCGACCAGCCAAGGAGCCTCGGCTGTTGCTCTACCACAGGGTGTCTTTCTTTCAGTACTTTCTTCAGACAAAGGGCCCCCAAGTTCTTCGTGGCATTCAAAGTCAGTCCAGAAGGGTCTTCCGTCAGCCCCTGGGGTCTTCAGCTCCCTTCCTGGGTTCCCCTAGGACACCCCCTTCGGTGGCAGCCCAGGCAGCCAGGCCAGTGGCATGGGCTCACAGTCAGGGCCTTCCTGCTGTGTTTTTCACTGT
This sequence comes from Nyctereutes procyonoides, assembly GCF_905146905.1. Lineage (NCBI taxonomy): Eukaryota > Metazoa > Chordata > Mammalia > Carnivora > Canidae > Nyctereutes > Nyctereutes procyonoides. Next base: position 36,456,719 of record NW_026575044.1, read on the forward strand.
GAGCCTTCACTTGATTGCATTATTCTCTCTTCTGGTTTTTGTTTCTTTCTCCCCAACCACCCTCCCCTGCCGTCCCCCCTCCTGGGTTTCAAATTTCCTTGTTTTCTCTGTAGTCTAATCGGATTCTTAGAAATTAGAGCTGGAAAGACATCTCAAACTTGTCTCCTCCATCCCTTGCCAGGGCACGATTGTTCCCTATGGTTAATTTTCCGAAGCTCCAGCCAGGCCTCCTAGAAGGAGTGTCTCTAATCGTGGGGTTCCTACCACTTCCCCTTGAGAGACACCCCCCTCGCCTCGTGGACTTGAGTTGTAAGGAATACTTGCCGAATACCCAGCCGTCAAATTTCCTTTCTTTGCTTCCTTGCAGCTCCTCAGCCTCCTCCCCTGGCGGTGGGTTTGGGTTCCTGCGTCCACGGCACCCCCTGTAGGAGACACTTACTGGATATCCGTACAGGGAGATGGCTATTTTGTTTTGTTTGTTTTTATTGAAGTTCAATTTGCCAACATATAGTATAATAGCCAGTGCTCATCCCATCGAGTTAAGTGGCTTCTCTTTGGGAGAAATGTGAACCTGATTCTGGATCATCCATCAGTGGACCAAAATTATAAGGCACTCAGTGTAGGAGGTTTTACATTTATATTTGAGATACAGAAACTCTATAAATGAAAGAAGGTCAAAATTTTGCCTATTTGTTGTCTTTATTTGCATTAATAACTTAATGGGAAATTAGTACTGACTGTCCTCCTTTCTGCTTATTAACAGAGTGTTTAAGCCAGTGATAAAGCACTAGGTGCTGCTGTCTGTTTTCCAGAAACTAGTCCTTACAGTGTTGGGTGCGGAGTATCCGTAAGCCTCCTCGGCAGAACCCCAAACAGTGCTCCCTGTGGACATGGTAAAATGTTCTGGTTGATGACCTGCTCTCAGACGCTACCAACACTCTAGCGGGATGTGGTTCCCAGTCAGCCTTTCTCCATGAAACGTCCTGGAGTTTTAGAATTAAGAAACTGTCTTAAAATGCATTAATAATAAATATAATAAAGAGATTTATGACTATTTCTGAAGCCCTGCTTAAGCAACGTAGGAGCCAAGTCAGGGTTTTGATAGAATGCAACATTCTTGGAAAACTTAGAGACCTGCTGGATTATAAATTTACAATTTCCTTCCTTACTGCGCTGAGGAAAAATACATTAATTGATGAAAAGTTTTGTGCAGCTTCTTTTATTTCTATCATGCTACGCGTGTCGGTTGTGTAATTATAAACCTGCCTTTCTTTGGGTCTCCTTGGGGTAATTGCCAAAAACCTAATAAAGTTTGGGGAGCCCGGAAAATTGCCCAGCCGAACAGAAATACCATTTCAGGGAAACAGCTAATACAGTAAAATCTCCTTCTTTTATAAGTTAATACTCTTCCTTTTTTTTTGCTTCCTGTCTTAGTTTTACACATTTTGCCTTAGCAGTTACTCTCATTTTGAAAACATCCCTTTCTCAGTGGCTTGGCCCTGACCAACCCAGGTGGGAAAACTTTTTGCTTTTAAATATCTTGTTACACCAACAGTTCTTTTCCCCTTAGCAATAATTTTCATCTTCAAACTCATTTTGGGCATCGGAGTGATTCCCAGTAAGGGATCCCCAAACACCTAGAGGTCCTGAAGGTAGTAATGGGAGTCTATATATTTTACATATTTCAAAAAGTCTAATGGAAATCACATATTTACTCAGAATAAGGCTGCAGAAGAAATCAGTAAAGTGTCTTTGATTTGGTTAGAGTGAGACTAGAAATAGAGCAAGCCTGTGTGCTAGGGACGGACAATTTGTGCGGATGGGAAAGATGTCGCTGTCATCACAGTTATTTGTGTGTGTGACTCTCGGAACTCAAGCTGTTACTCCAGCCCCACTACTTTGTCGAGTAGATTACAATTTTTGAAGGGAATGGTCTGAGGTGGGTGGAGGGGGTGGATCAATTTCTAAAAGGGAGTTCGGAGAGGAGAAAGTCAAGAATCGTCCCTCTCCAATGTTCCTTAAGTGGTTGCTCTGTTCTCTAGGCTAGATGCCTTTCCAGAAGAAAGGGAAGTTTTACGAGGAATTCAGTGGGCCTGGGATCTGTCAGAGGATCTCGACTGATTCCTTCCTGGCGTTCCTCCTTCCGCTGGGGCAGGAATGTGGTCGGATTCCAGGGGTTTGCAGTTTCTACTCTTGCTCACTGCGGCCTCCACCAGGTTTTCCTCTCCAGGAAACAGAAGAACTTGCATCACCCATTCCTACAGTCATCGTGGAAGAGGGAGAAGAACCCACGTATGCTCAGTGTTTGAATTCCTTGGAATACGATGCTTTGTAAATGCATGTTCTTATTATCCTATAAATCCTCCCAAAAGCGAGAACCCAAAGACAGATACATATAAGGAAATATTGTCTAGAAGGAGCCCTATATATTTGTACGTGTATACAGGTGCATATATATTTATACACACATAGGCACGTCTCACACACAGGTATGCACGTGCATTATTACACATAATTGTGTACGCACCCACAGACACGCGTACTTTCCCCCTCTTTTTGGCCTGATTTATTAATAATTAGTGTCCCATTAAAAAATGAGTGTTACGTGAATCGCACAGGCCTGAAATCGTTTCGGTGGCAGATCGTATTTTACCATTGGGGTTTCAGAAGTCGCTGCAGAGCACAATGCCATCTCCATATTCATATTTCAGATCTGTCAAGACACCCGGATAGTTCATCTGATCACATGGATTTCCATTCCAGGCCTTGAGAGACAAGAAGCGTGGCCATCACAGAGAGCCGGGGCAATTAAACCGAATCAGCGCTCGGGTCTCAGCGGATGTCCTCTGGGTTACCATGGGGGACGCGGGCTGGTATGAGGTTTAATCAGCCACTAACAGCACCTTGCTGGGAACTTCATGGTTGATAAAGGCAGCCGCATCAGACCAAGTAGCTCCTACTTTTTAAAGAGAAAGCAGCCTCTTTTGAAATGTAAAAAAGGCAGGCTTTGTTGCACCGCGCAGGACGCGAGAATCTGAGAGGAGTTGCGGGTTGTTTCCTCCCGCGGTCTCCAGCATTTTTCCTGGGTTTTGATAATAAAATGAAAGACGCCCTTTAGGCTGCATTTTTAAAGGCTCCTCCTCGCGCCCACAGCCTGCCCTCCCTTGTGGGTCCCTCTGCGGGGCCCAGTGTTAGGTGGGTCTCTGCATCACCCCTGCCCCTGTGAGGCTGCTTTGTGAGCCACATTGGTCACAGCGTGCCAGGGAGTACCTGAACGCGTGTGCCAAGACAGACAGAGAAAGAGACAGAGAGGAAGAAACAAGAAAAGAAAAAAAAAGAAAAAGAAAGGCAGAATGAAAAAAAAGAAAGACAGGAAGAAAGGAAGGAAGAAAAGAAGGAAGGAGAAAGAGAAAAGAAAAAGGAAAGAAAGAAAAGGAAAGGAAAGGAAAAAAAAAAGAAAAGAAGAAAGAGAAAGGGAAACACTGTCCAAACGGAGCCCAAGCACACAGGAATGGGGCCTCTTCTGAGGTCTAACTGCTCTGGTCTCTGAGAAGGAGAAGTTATTCTTTGCCTTGGAGTTTCATTTTTCTCTCAACTCTTTACAGACAGTTTTTGTTCCCCCAAAAGATGGGTGGTTGAAGGCCTGATTAAAAGAGATCCTCAAGTGCCTCCAGGTAGGCTGGCCTCAGCATTTATAGCTAAGACCAGGACTTTAAAGAATGAAAGGAGGCTGTTGTCAATAATCCTGTGCAGACAAAAGGCAGAAGCTGGGACTGGTATAGGCCAAGCTATGACATTGGACACCTTGATCCCCTGGCCGGTTTGCAGGCCCTGGCAGCAGAGTCCACAAGTCCTCACACGTGGCCTCTGTCCTAACCTCGGACGCCTGTCTTGGAGAATCCGAAGCTAAGAGAGTCCACTTAGCAAAAGCACATAGGAATCCCAACTACGGAGATGCAGGATTTGCGATTGAGCAAATAAAGAGACACATTGGCATTTCTTGCATCACTGGAGAGCTCTATTTTCTTTCCCAGAATTACTAAACACTACAGGCAACTTTTTCTTTTAAAGGTTTATTTATTTGAGAGAGAGAGAGAGAGTGCATGGGGAGAGAGGCAGAGGGAGAGAATGTCAAGCAGACTGTGTTGAGCGCAGAGCCCGATATGGGACTTGATCCCAGGACCCTGAGATCAGGACCTGAGCTGAAACCAAGAGTCAGCCGCTTAACCGACTGCGCCACCCAGGAGCCCCACCCAGTGGCTCTTCTTAATACTATCTGCTGCTCTTTCCTCTTCTTTCTCTTCTACACTTAGCAGGCCTGTGTCTCTTGGCCACAGTAACAGGGCTTTTGAGGGTGTCCATCCCCTGCCACTCGCTCCTCCGCAGCTCCTGGGGACCCTCCCAAATACCACATTCAGCCCCTTCCCGCTGCTGGCTAGGGGTTTCAGCCCCTGCCTTCCAGTCAGATTTTTTCCAGAGCAGCTGACCCACAGTGACAGTGTTGGGACCCATGATAGTAATAGCCCCTGCTCACCTGCTAACTGTCCTAAAGACCCGAAGCACCTCTGGGGCTGATGGGGGTCAGGACGGGGCAGGGGTGCAACACCTTGGCCACTCGCCACCAGCTATGTTACCCCCTCCTCAGTGTTTTTGCCTACAGCTCTGAGAGGCCCAGAGAAGGGAAAGATGCCAAAATCCCTTCTCAAGAGCTCTTAGGTACTGTCACAGGGCTGGGTTTTTCCCTCTCCACATTTTAATTCCACTTAATTATCGTATTCCATCTCAAAGGAGATTAAGAGGAAGAAGAGTTAAAGAAGTAGGGGCAACAGGGAGTCTGAGGCGCTGCTGGGGAATATTCCTGGGGTAAAATAACACAGGGTGACAGTTACTTGGAGGCAAAGGGGAGAAGGCGCGGGAGACTGGGGACATGATCGGGATAATGAAATGTTGGTGACACAAAGGTCCAGGAAAGTGGTCAAGTGTCAGAAGGCCCTGGAAGGAAAGAATTCCCTGTTTGCTCCTTGCAAGTCTGTTTTTAAAAGCCAGTTCTTCAAAACTTTGTGTCTGTTGTCACAATTTTTCTCCAGCGTGAGGCATGACAGTATTTAAGCCTTCATTGACACATCCATAATGCCCCAAAGAGAAAGGGGTTAATGGAAAAGGTTGCAAACCTTCCAGTACATGGGGCTTGATGCAGGCGGACGTGTGTGTCCCTGTGTGTGTGTGTGTGTGTGTGTGTGTGTGTGTGTGTGTGTGTTCATTCCTGGGCTTTTCTTTCCAGGAGATGTTGACGGTGGCTGCACTGTATCTTAACTGTCAAGCTATTTTTTCCTTGCTAGCTTTCATTTGTGTTTTTCTTCACCTTTTGGAGACCCCTTACCTCTCCTCTCTTAAATCTACACTCACCACAGAGCAGACATAATCCCAGATTTTCAGTAAATCAACACTATTTGCTCCCCACTGACTGAGAGAATTTGATACTGACAGACTGTTATACCTAAAAGAAAAATACTGCCATGGCTCCTCTCACATGCTTCGCCTGGAAGGGAGCGCAGGGAGGAGAGTGTGTGGCATCCATTATAAATTAGGCAACACGGGCCCTCGTATTCTTATTGTGTGTTTCATAAAAGTGGGTGCACATGCTCCCCTACCCTCGCCCCCATCTTTGACCAAACGAACCCCCCGTACCTGGAGTATTTCCAAATGCAATTAACTCCCTTCAGCGAGGGCACCCGTGATTTATCTGGGCTGTGGCAAGAGTAGAGTCCGCTGCCTGAGACACTGCGCGCCCCGTCATGCGTGAGAGAGGCTGACATGTGGGGACTCGGAGGGTCACACGTTGACAATTCTGGCCTCCAACTTATGAAGGCGCCTTCTGGGGAGGGGGTCGAAAGAGTAGTTTTCTTTGTTAGTCATCTCTGCATCTGTGATGGTGGGAGGATTTAGACTCTGTGTTCCTGGGTTGGAATTAATGGACAGAACCGCCTTTAAGGTTTCTGACGCTTCTCAATTTAAATAATCAGGGTGCAAGCTTAGGCCTTAAGTTAGAAGTGACTCCGGGTTGGATATGAGACTTCTGCCAACGTGGCCCAGGCTGCCCCATGGAGTGATCCAGCAGCTGCATGCTCATGCTGGAAGGCCGGTGAGGTACCAGGGAGGCACTGTGGAGGCTCCAGAGTGGGCCAAACGCCTCAGGGTGCAATGACTGGTGGCCCTAGTTTTCTTGATCTCAACCGTTGCCAAGACCAATGAGCATGGAAGACTAGTTACTGCTTTGAAGAGCTTCGGCAAGAGATTATAAACTGCTTGAGGATGGTTTTTCCAAGGAACAAATGCCCATGGCAATATATACCTGAAGTGTGAGCAGGAAGGGGAAGAAGGAGTTTTTACCATCAGGTATACCCGGGAAGTGATACAAACCTATACCCTTCCTGGAAATTCACAAACCATATTCACTCATTAAAGGCAATGAGAAATCTTTCCAACACAAAGCTAAACGTAGCATTTCCCATAGGACTTCCTACTCTTCACCCTTCAAAACACCTACTAATACCTCACAGGACCACTTTGGGAATGGCTGCCTCAGGCATCTATCTGTTCCTGGTGCCAGTCACTGCCCGGCACCAAGAAAGCAGTCAGTATGATCCCACAGATATGGATTCAGCCCCAGGCATTGGTCTAGGGCCCGGGGATATCGAAATGACTTAAACAGACAATTCCTATCCAAATGAATCTGCTATTCTAGTCTATTCTTTGTGAGCCCAGGTTGACTACTGAAGGGTCAATACCAGCCCAATCCTTTAGTGTTACAGTGACGGAACTGGAAGCAGTCGGGGCCACACAGGTAAACTGCTGGTGGATGTACCCAAGATGGGAGTCCCCGGCCACAGTCACAGGGTTCTTCGGGTTTCTATGACCAGCCTCCGACATGTAGCATGTCGGGTTCCCAGCCATTGCTACATCCAGCAGCAAGCACTCCATCAGTCTGCTTTGCAGGGCATCAAGCTTTTGTCTGTCAATCCCAGCTCTGTGGCTGCCACAGCGTGTGAGTCAGGAGGTAAAATCACTCATTTTCACTTTACCTTGGTTTCCTAACATGTAGCAAATAGGGATGATTAATAATATTCATCTCCCATTTCATATCCCCTTTGGGAGATGCCAACCTCTCTGTAACACATAATATAGTGCCTGGGCCCTCTGGGCATTCAAGACTATTTAAATTATTTCATAAAAGCAGAATTCCATTCCTCCTATTTCATCCTTTTCAGCCACTATATGTATTTTTTTTTTCCATAAGCAATGAATGTTTCTCTTCTGGTTTCTGTTTTGTTTTCTGAGGGCAAGGTCTGATGAAAGAAAACAATCACCTCTTCCTCTGTGAAGTTAAAAATCCCCCAACTTCTCCTTTGGTGCCCAGCCATACCACTGAGTGTCAGCATGCATCTGTCTCCTTCACTCATTTTCCTTGGACCCTCTCTGTGTTTTTAGTAATTGATTAGGGGCCCTGCAGAGGTCTCCTCCACACCCTGTGGTCTGTTTCATTTGTGATGACCACACCTCCCTCACAACCCACTGAGATGTCAAAAGCTGCTATTCAGAGACGGGCTGATCAATTGAAGTAGGTTTTGGCTGGGAAGACTCCCATCTTTCCGCCTTTCCTCCCCAGTGCTTGGATCTTCCGAGATCCTCTTGATCCAGGGAACTTGGCAAGCAGAGAGCTCAAACTCCAAGTGCAGGGAAGTGATGTGGGGGAGGCAAGCCCCTGTCCCAGCTCCCAGCACGTGTAACCTTGCTGAGAAATACTGAACGTGTCAGTCACGGATCAGCTCTCATCCACCCTCGTGCTCCCGTCTTGCTCTAGTGGTTAGGGACCTAGGTTCTCCTCAGCCTCTGGGTTGAAGTTTGCTGCTCTGCATAACCCCAGCCCCCATACCCACCCCTTCCGCTGGATCCAATCACAGGTGCCGATCTATCAGAGGCAATTCTGAGATCCTCTTACCCCCTGTCATCACTGCCACACATCAGCCAGTGCGCTGTTGTCCGAGTTCTTAGAGGCGAGGCCAAGAGATGGTAGGGAGAGAGAGAACGCGCTGAGAATTTGAGAAAGCTAACCCATTTAGGAAGCTCCTGTGAATGGGCCCGTGGGAGAAAGGTGCTCAGCTCTGAGTTTTAAGTAAGCTCTCCTAAGATGCCAGATGGTGGTCTTATGCCACGTACTGAATGCCAGACACTCAGAAATTGTGTGGTGACACAAGTGAGTGCATGTAAAGCTGGGGAGATTTTAAATAAGGTCGGTGGACTCTACAAATGTCAGTTCTCAGCTTTTGATGTTAGGCTATAGTCCTGGAAGATGTTACCAAGGGGGGAAACTGGGTAGAGGGTCCATAGGACCTTTCTGTAGCCTCATTATGACTTCCTGTGAATTTATAATTACTTCTAAAGAAGCATTTTTAAATATTGTGTAGTGAAAATAAGCAAACGTTCCATTCCCAGAAAAGTAGTTTGAAATTCAGGGCCTCCTTATAGAGCCTACCCACTTTTTGGCTCCAATAAGACAGTAACAACCAAAATTTTCCCAATAAACATTTCATTGGGGGTGCACTACGGTGGCAGGTACCGAGGATATGTTTTTAGCATGGTTTCACACAAATGGTGGAGAATAGTTGCTGGGTGAATGATTGAATGAAGGTGAGAAGAAAGGAAGACCCCATTACACCAACTAGATGGCAGGGGAATTGCAGTCCTTTATTTTTACCACAAAATGGCTTAATGGTTTGGAATGGAATGTGGAACCTATACATGTAAGGCAATGGATACATTTGATCATAAAACAGGCCTTTTGACAACAAATCAGTCATGATTATAATGACGATGGCTGCCTGTCAGTGTTGCAGCCCAAGAGTCAGTATTTTTTATGTCTATAGTCCCACTCTGAAAGGCAGGTGAGAAGTCTAACAATGCAGGGAGTGAGGCCCGCAGATCTTCTACACACAAAATACCTTTGAACTTTTATAAGCATGCGGCTGTTCCTGAGAAATAAAGCAGGCCTGCAAGGCCAGTTCTTTAGTACCTGAAATGGAATGATTTTTATTAGAGCAAAATAAAGAACATCACTTTAGGGAAAACCAAGCATCAAGATGACCCAGCCACTTGAGCTCTTTAAGGACCTTGAGTTTCATATTTCCTATCTGCTCCTTCATTCTCTCTCCAGAGGGTAGACATCCTTGCCTGCCCCAACCAGGCTCACCTATTCAATCTCCCCCAGGACGGGAGGATGCCTGACCACCCTTGACAAAGTTGAGAGGAACAGGGTATGGTGGGCACAAGGTGACTCTCTCTCCCATATTCCAGAATGAAATCTGGCCTTGTAGCCCTGCATGCTGTCACCAAACAATTCAAGAGATCTGACACATGGTTCTGTGTGGCTCCAGAAAGCAGATAGGATAGAAAGTTGCAGAGCCTCCTCTGGACAGAGCCTAGGTACAACTAAGGATCCCTAATTATTCCAACCTTTATAAAACAGAATGAGGGGTTAATCAAGAGGGAAAGTGGTTGCTATTCTAGGGGCATCCCTAATGAAGCCAGATGATCAGTTAAGTGATCTGGGGTAGAAGGGTTTGCTGCACAGGATAGAGACTTGAGGGGGACAATCTGTCCTGACTTTCCCAAGTCCAAGTTCACATGCCTCTGCCAAGTTCAGCAGAGACTACTGAGGAACATGTGGGGCCCAAGCAGTAGCCAAAGCAACAAGTGTTACCCCATCACGTCCACCCTTATCTCCCCAGCAGGGCTCAGGACAACTGCACCAGCAGCCCCTGTCTTCTGCATATCAGCCCTGGCTCATATGGAGTACACCTTCTTATTGAGCAGAGGTAGAGGGAGGGAGTGGAGATGAATGAGAAAGAGAGTCCGGGCCAGTCTTCCTGGGTGCTACCCAGGAATTTCGATTCTTTCCTGGTAGGCAGGCGGGTGAGAAATCACAGACACACAGATCAGTGTTTGGGCAAGGGGACCCATCAAATCCTACAGCATAATAAAAGTTTTCAAAATTTTCTCAAGAAAAGAATTCTAACCTCTCCTCCCAAGTGTAACTCATTCTATCTTGAAAGCTTACTTTGGAAATCATGTCAAATTTTAAATTTGAAGGACACTCATAGTCTCTGAGAGCCTACTTTGTGCGCCATGTGTGGTGGCTTATGGTTTTGCATCCTTGGTGCAGAGATATGGATAACTGCTTTAGTGTCTAACAATAATGATTTGTGTGTGGGGAGTGAGGGGTAGGGTAAGAGGGTGGGAAGACTTTGATTTTAATGTAACAGCTTCGATATTGTGCAATAACTCCAATAGAATCACTGTTTGAGGACCTCTGACTTTTCCTTGTATGAATGGATAAAGATTTAAGAGCAAAATGACTGGGAAAGTTGGGTTTGGGTTTAATGTAAATAAGACACAAGGTTTTCATGCCCTTCCGCTTTCACTGGGGACTCATTTCCCTAATATAGTCTCGTTGTAAAACAATCCACTCCCGAGGAGGTCAACAGTGAAAAGTTTGTCTTCCGAAATTAGTAATCAAAGAGTGAAAATAATTAATAGAGAAAACAGCACAGTTCCACACTGCGTTCCCATGTAGATGTCTATAGAACAATAAATCAGTGGGGGAAAGAAACAATATAGGCATTTACAATTAGGCCTCATGCATAATGCCCTGGAAGGAGGATTTGTGTTAAAAAAGACAACATCTGCCGCAAGTTGGTTTATAAATAATACAGCTAGATATTCAGGTAATGACATGACAGACGGTCTCTTGTGTCCTTGTCCTTTTGTGTCCAGTGCTGAATGTGTTTACATCCTGCAGCTTATGACATACATGCCTGGCCTGTTTGTGCTCGGGCCAGGAGCTTCTTTCTCTCTTCTCTAGTTAAATGCTTCTTTGCCCAAACCATAGCATTCCACATCGACGACCCAGATATCCAGAGAAATCTGCTCCATTTGGTTTTAATTGATCCCTTACTGTGAGAAGGTAAGCGCCTGAAAGGAGTGTGATCAGATGCATACTCAGCACTCTCATCCATGAACCAATTTCTTTTGTGTTGACACCCAGGCTTGACAAAAAGAGTGATGGTTAAGGTCAAGTGCATGAAAGCTAATTCTAAACAATGATGGATGAGCCAAGGCTTGGACTCTATCTTATCCGGGATGTTGTGCTAAAAGGTTGGGTATTGCCCCCCTTATTTTGAAAAGTCTCCTAATTCTCAAATTAATGAAGTTATCACAGAACCAGTATTTGTGGGGGATCTTTTCTTTTATTATTCAGCTCTTCACCACTCTGCTGACAGCGGTGTGAGTGATGGCCTTCAAGCAGATGATTCTTCTTTGCCATGAAGGAACTGATAAATACTGCCTGTCTCTGCAATAAATTGTGCATGAAATAGTCCACTCTGGTAATCTACAGAGTTATGGTAAGGGAAATGGCATTGTGAGGAAAAGCAGCAAAACTACAATTAACTGAAACCCAAATTGAATAGAATCCTCAAATAACCTGAACCGTGTTTTTATTTATTACTGTTTGTTTCTATTTATGTTCCATTTTGAGGGCAAGAGTCATAGCAAAATAAGGTGCTGTTGGGGAACTAATCAGAAAGTTCATTTTCACAGTATTTAATGGAATTAGTAGACATTTATTTCAAGCTCTGCTACCTGGTAGGGTTTCAGTATTGTACTGTAAGATTTCCAACAATGACCCAGAGACCTGGCGGTGCCCAGAATTCTCAAGTAAAACTAAAAATAAGCTTATGATTTTCATGTCCCACAAGAAGAAAGCAAATTTGTGTATGGTACGTAACCTTTTCAACAATAAAGATTAAAATAAAAGATTAAAGAAAAGAAGATATGTTAAGTTCCAAAGCTCTGGCTTCCGTATGTAAAGATTTTCACTGCACTTAGAAATATAGTGAAATACAATATATTTCAAAAATAAATTTAAATAAGTCGCTGAGTCAATTTTATGCTAGTTTTTTTGTTTTGTTTTGTTTTGTTTTGTTTTTGTTTTGTTTTGTTTTTGCCTGGGTGCTGTAGACTGCTCTACACTGTTTGGTTTTATTTTTGAGAGGAGTATGTATGTATGTATTTATTTATTTATTTATTTATTTATTTATTTTCCAGTATTGTTAATTCATGGTGTTCTATTAGTTTCAGATGTACAATATAATGATTCAGGAGTTCTGCACATTACTCAGTGCTCACCAAGATAAGTGTACCTTTGGTCCCCTTCACCTAGTTCACCTATACCTCCACCCGCACCCCCCAGGTAACCACCAGTTTGTTCTCTACAGTTAACAGTCTGTTTTTTGGTTTGTCTCTTTTTCTCTTTGTTCTGTTTCTTGAACTCTGTATGTGAATGAAATCATATGGTGTTTGTCTTTCTCTGACTTGCTTCAATTAACATTTTGCTCTCTAGGTCCATCCATGTTGTTGCAAATGGCAAGATCTCATTCGTTTTTATGGCTGAATAGTATTCTATTATATAATTTATATAACTTCTTTATCCACTCATTTATTGATAGACACTTGCGCTGCTTCCATAATTTGCTATTGTAAATAATGCTTCAATAAATACAAGGGTGCATATATCTTTCCAAATTAGTGTTTTCATACTTTGGAGGTAAATACCAGTAGTGGACCTACTGGATCATATGGTAGTTCTATTTTTAATTTTTTGAGGAAATTCGATGAAATTTTCCACAGTGGCTATACTAGTTTGCATTTCAACCAATTCACTGTTTTCTTGAAAGTAGTTATGGTGCCTTTTCTGTAATATATACATACTCTTTGAATGTTTTTCTCTAGGATTATGGCAATACACAAATGTTGCTTGGCTTGCAACTTACTGGGTGTATTTTCTGTCATTTCCAAATAATGACCTCAGAGGTACCAGAAAACCAATCATAAATACAAATACTGTGTCTTTCCCATGGATAGCGATTAAGATGTGCTCTGATGTTAGTCATTCACAACCGAGTACAAATCTAAGTCAATGTGTTAACTCTTTCAGGGATGTTCCCAATGTGAGGATTGTCTCAAATAGTGGAATATAAATGTTTGTCGTCATTAAACAAGCGTCAAGGAGCAGGCATTGTGTTGGAGATCAACAATCTCTCAGCACCAAGCTATTGTTGGCATTGAAATTAACTTGGAAATCATCCATTAACCCACTCCAATTATTTAAGCTCAACTTATATTAAGGTCCTGCTTTATGTCAGGCAGCACAGTGCTTCCTGAAATCTGCTATTTCATTTTATCCTTACAGAACCCTATGAAATTAGGATGATTATCATTATTTCATAGATGAAGTAACTGAGACCTCAAGAGTATTAACTTTCAGACTCAAGATCACATAACCAATATATGGCAGAGCTGGTATTTAGAAACCAGTTTCTCTGGCTCCCAAGGTCAAGGTCTGGCAGCTACATGGTAAATTGGAAAGCATGTTAAAAATAACAGGAGATATAGGACTTGCCATTGCTGTTCATGATGATGAAATTCTTGGGAGACGAGAGAAAAAAGAGAAATCCCTGTGTCATTAGCTTTTGTTAGAGTAATATTATGCAATCACCTCAAAACCCAGGGAATTAAAACAATCATGAGATCTCTGTGGATCATTTGGAAGGTGGCTGATCCAGGCTGGCCTCAGTTGGGCTTAGCATCAAGCTTCAGTTTGGATTCAGGTCTGCTTTATGTGTCTTTCATTTTCCATGTACCAGTGGGCTAGCCAAGGCGTTCTCTTATCATGGCAATGGCAGAATATAAGAGTAAGATTAACAACATAAGGACAAGTCACACCTCCATTTGTGTCACTTCTGTTAATATTTTACTGACCAACTCAAACTGCAAGGTCAAACCCAGCATCCATGTAGCTGCTCGTGGAAGGAACCTATCCCAAGCTCCTCAAAACTGTCATTCACTTATGGTATCAGGCTCAGAGCCCATGACCTCATGGTCCATATCAAAGCTGGGTTTAGCTCCTTTTAGTTTAAAGACCAAAGAAGTAAGAAACAACTGTTATGCTCCCTCTATACTTAACACACAACAGTGGAAAGGAATAGGTCTACTCTTCTTTGATAAGGAAAGAATGCTGAGCATATAGCTGCCACTGATCATAGCAAGTCTCAAATACTGCAGGGAAATGATGTTGGTGCCCGTTCCCTAGAGGTAAGAAATGTTTCTCAATCTGGCCTCAATTCTGCTCCCTATGCATCTGTCTTGTGTCCATTGTTCACCATCCTTGACTCTATCCTCTGGAAGTTCTTTTTTTCCCCAACATCCTCTTTGCCCACTTCCAATGAAGCCAATGGAGAATATATTTGTCTTAAAATCTGAGCAGCTTTCTCAGACTTCTTCCTATCTCTAGAAAGTTGAGGGGCCCAGAGGACTGTTTATACCTTGAAAAATCTCAATCTTCTTACACGTCTAACGGTGCTTTTTGACAATACAGATCTCTCAAAAGCCACGTGGGTTTTCTAGATATTTGATTTAGTCAACACCATGTACCAAAACACATAATTATTTCCAACAATACCTCCCCAAATGTAAACTTGACTGTGCATACTTCAGCCTCATCCAGCTTCTGTGGAACTATGCCCTAACATTTCCACAAGACTTTTTGTTCAGCCAAGGCAATATTTGAAGCCCTGTATTTTCTGTTGCCAAACAAAGGGTGTTATAGTCATACCTCTGATTTGGTCTTTACATTAAACATACATCTTTCTGTCAACACATGGATTTTATTTTATTTTTAATAGAATTCACCATACTAGTCACACCGTTGATTTAGTGAGATTCAGTTTTATTTTCAACACCACGATTTTTGGACTTTCTATATTCCTTCAAAATGCTGCTTGCAAAAAATAGCCAGTGTGTTTCTGAGTTCTCTCTCTCTCACACACAGCTTCTCAAATGCTGCTAGTAGCTACAGCTTAGCTTTCAACATTTTGCCACAGATCTGCTCTCTCAAATCTTCAAATTAATTATATGCACCATGTATACCTTCTAGATCATTGCAGGCAACATTTTACCAGTGTTTGCCATTGTGTCCCATGGGCTCTTAGTTTTCCAACTCCTCTATCAGGCTGATATTTTTTCTAGCTGCAGTATTTGTATATTAAGTACTGTCTCATTCCCAGCCACTGCCACAGATTTTAAGTTTTTTGTTCTGGGAGTAACCCATTTCCAATACAACTTTTTGTATTTATCATTTGCCCACCATGATGTTCCATAACAAACCATCTCAAAATTTAATGACTTTTAAAAACAATCATATGTTTAATTTATGCGTCCATGGGTTGCCTAGGGGCTGGTAGATACAGGCTGGGCTCAGCTGGACTCAACTCTAAGTTGCAAGTTGGGTCCAGGTCTGCTCTAGGTGCCCTTTATCCTCTTTTGATCAGCAGGTTAGCCAGGTCATCTACTTCTTATGGTGATGGAAAACCTCAAACACATTTCTTTTGGTGATGGTAGAAGCCCTGGCTGGCACATTTGCAGTCTTTGTTTAAATCCTGTGGATTCAAACATTACTTTGGTCAAATCAAGTAAGATATTAGACCCTATGCTAGATTTCCACAAAGTTAGTGGCTTAAAATAACACGAATTTATTATCTCACAGTTCTGTAGGTCAGAAGTCTGACACAAGTCTCATACTCATTACTAGAGAGAAGCACTGGGGACAGATTCCTTCTCCAAATTCATTCAGGTCATTGGCCAAATTCAGTTCCCTGTGGTTGCAGGACTGAGGTTCCTGTATCCCTTTGGCTGTTAGGCAGGGATGCACCTTTGCTCCTAGATCCTGTCCACATTTCTTCTGAGTTCCCCATCCATCTCAAAGCCAGCAAGGCACACCAAGTCCTTCTCAAGCTTCTTGCCTCTCCAATATCCCTGGTGTTGCATCTCATATGCCACACCTCTCTGACTTCAGCCAGACTGATATCTCATTTTGAAGAGCTCCTGTGAATAAATTGTACCCACCTGGATAATCTAGAACATCTTCCTGATTTCAGATCTGTAACCTTAATTCTTTCTGCAAATTCCCTTCACAGTCATGCCCAGATTTGTGTAATTGACTAGCCAGTGGACAGAAATCTTGAATTTTGTCTACTGCAGACCCCAAATCAAGGGGCATGGACATACACTTTGTTCACCATAATATGGCAAGCCAGCATCAGTGGGGGAAATTGTCTTACCAAAGAGAAGACAGAAAGAGTATATATATATTTTTAAAGATTTTATTTATTTATTCATGAGAGAGAGAGAGAGAGGCAGAGACACAGGCAGACAGAGAAGCAGGCTCCATGCAGGGAGCCCAACGTGGGACTCGAACCCGGGTCTCCAGGATCATGCCCTGGGCTGAAGGCAGCACTAAACTGCTGAGCCACCCGTCTTGCCCAAGAGTGAGTATATTGTAAAAAATCAAAACTAAGGGTCAGCAAAACTTTAATGTTAAGGACTAGATGATAAATATTTTAGGCTTTGTGAAATATATGGTCTCTGTCATAACTATTTACTTCTGTCTATTTACTTTTGTAACTCAAAAGCAGCCACAGGCAATGAATACATAAACAAATGAGTATGAATAAAACTTTACAATAACACTTCACAAAAACAGGCAACTGGCTGAATTTGTCCCACAGGCTACAGTTTGCCAAACCCCGGTATAAACTACCACGGTTCCCCACCAAGCTCCTTCTCTTGTAATAAGAGGCTTTGGTGATAGATCATGTCTTGTAACATTGAGTGGGCCCCAAGATAACAAAACTAAACAAACATTAGTTTCTTATCACAGGAGCTGATTTTACCCTGAACAGGTCTTTGTCTAAAGCTTCTTTCAGATTGGTATATCCTACCATTTAAGGTAAGGTTGACAAACTGAAATATTGCACCTGATTATCTGTCAGGTGGCCACACTGTGAAAGATCATACCAGACATTTGTGGGCAAATTACACACTGACTGTCCAGGAAATTCTTTGAGCATCATACTCACCTTGGCAGCTGAGGTACGGGCAGCCCAACATGGCTAAGTCATTTGTGGTGTGTGGTGGTCACTTGCCTATGTAAGAATGTCCACACTCCCTGTAGATATGGGTATAGTACTCCTACCGAGAATTTCTATCACATTCTCCTGGGAATGAAAAGGGCATTCTGAAATCTGGAAATGCTCCTCTTGTGGAAAGACACTTGTCAGAAATTTTGAGTCTTCCAGAATTTAGTTCAGTTTAGCCCGACAAACACTGAACATCTCGTATGTGTCCAACACAGGGCAAAAAAATAAAAATGAGCACCAAGGTCCTCCAGGTGGCATGCTGAGTGTAATGGCAGCTAGTCCTGTTAGAGGGGCTCGGGCAGGCTGAGCAGGGCCTCTTCATGTTCGTCTTCCTAATTTTTTTACTTTCTTGAGCATTTTCTTATGGAGTATTAAACATTTTCTTTGTAACCACTGATTAAAAGATTGCTATTACTGAAGAAAACAGATTTAAAAACAAAAGCAGTTAGTAGCTTTTATCCATCATCAAGGAATTAACCAATTGGCAACAAGTGGGACAGCTCAATTTCTTTAGATATCTGAGGCCTAAATAACTTAATTGGGGAAGCATGTTAAAAGGAATGGAATGACATTCATTATGGATTAAGTTAATACATTTCAGACCCATCACATGGCTTAATTTAACAAATTCCACATCTTACTGTTTGGCAGGAAATGGCATCTCATGAACATTATTACCAGTCAGTCAGTTAGTTGAAAAGGCTGACTCCATCTGAAAACTGTTAATCTTAATAATAGTGTGCTTTGCCTTGGCAAAATCCTCTGTGTGCTTGAGAAGCTTAGGACTCAGCTGCCAGCCTCCCCAAGGCCCTCCTCTCCCACCGTGCTACTCAAAGTGAGGAAAAAAGAAGCACCATTCACATTTCCCAGCTAAACCCATCTGAAATGGAGTGGGGTCAGTCCACGGTTGGGAAGATTGGATGTATCCTACCATGATTACCTCTAAATTTTAAACAGAAATTGTTGAATCATAATATGTACATGTTTCTAGGTCATTAGATCAATTATACTCGATGCAGGAAGGGGAAAATGAGAAAAAGAATACAAATCCCTACTTTTTATTGTTGGCCATCTATTATGGACCAGGGAATCTGCATGCATTAACTCATTTACTCCTCAAAGTAACTGTGCAATGTCAGCATGGCTACTCCTAATTTGCTGGTGAGGAAACTGAGTGTGAATAAAGTTAAATAATTTGGTGGTGGTCACATCTGTTGGAGGCAGGATTTCAACCAAATCTTATCGATTCCAGTTCTTCAGATTTATACCTTCCACTCCACCACATCGCCTCTGGAGAGAAATTGGGGGTTTACTCACAATGCTTGAAGTGATCAATCCCCCATCAACACTCTGCCCTAAACATGTCACTTCCAACTTGCATGGACAGTATTTGGTGAAGACATCATAAATGCCACTTATCATCAAGAAGGGATTCTCCCAACTTCGCTCCTCCCCTCTGTGGGAAAAGACCATGAAGAATTTATACGTTTCCTCTAAGTCTCAGATGTGCCACGAATGCAACTAGAAGCAGGCTAGAGGTTCCCCTTTCCTATAAGCCACGGGCCACAGGATTTTTTGGCCTAGCATGGGACAGCTGTCACAAACGTAGAAAAAAGGTAAAATTTGCCTGTTTACAGCTTCTCTCACTCTTCCTTCATGACTCCTGTGTTAGTCTGATACTCCCACATAAAAGGATCACAGTATCTTAGCAGCCACAACAATAAGTATTTATTTCTTACTCACTTGTCTGTGGTCATTTTGGGTGGCTCTAATTCAGGCTGTGGTTCTAAGCTTGAGCCAATACTCAGATGAGCCTGGCTGAGCTCTGAGTCTGGGCCCTGGTATGGATCAAGGAGTTGGCTGGGTTGTGTTCATCTCAGTTTGCCTTAGGTAAATAAGGTCTGCTCTATGTACCTCTCACTATTCTGCGGCCAGTAGGATATTTGTCCTCATGGAAGTGGACTGAGTACAAGAGTGGCGAAAGAAAGAAAGCACTGCTCTTAAGAGTAAGAACAGACCAACTGTCATTTCCACCCATATGTCTTGGCACCATCCCATGTCTTGGGTCAAATAGCTCACTGACTTGAAAGAGAAATTACAGTTTTATTAGCAATGAAGAAGCTGAGAATGGAGATCTGCCACAGGGAGGGTGGGAATAACCTATGCAACATAGTTTTCTAGCAGTCAACTCCTCCACATACTTATAAGGTAAGCACTAAGTGTAGGCAGAGGCAAGCCCTCCACTCCAATCTCTCTGAACACCAGCCAAGACTATGTACACATTAGCTTGCCTTGGTGAGTGCAATGAACACCATGTCATACATTAGAGCACATGACAAAGTCATCCCTCTTGTTATCATGGAGTGGCTTCAGAGTTCAGGATTACTCATGAGTGAGGGTGGGAGTTGATGGCTCCCAGAAGCCTGGTCCTTGGATCTGCCTCTGGGCCTTTTCCAGAAGAATGGCCTAGAGCAGGTTATTTCACCATAGCCACCAGTAAAGTTACAGAGACTACAGCTCTCATAGGACTTGCCAAGAGAGCCAACTTACTCTCAGATAATGCCTACACCTCACTTTTATCACCACAGTCAATGGCTATCTTTTACTCATTCATTCAGCATTTGTAGAACTTCAACTATGTTCCAGATACTGCTCTAGGATCTGGAAGTACAAAGATGTCAATTCATAGTTCAAGCCCAGTGGAAGATAACCATTTAGTTGGTGAGGCAAACATTAAAGGAACAATAATAATTTTTTAAAGAACTAATAATTACTGGTCACTGATTATATGATAGACATTATTCTGTGTTCTTATTTCATGTTCTAAGTCACTGAATGCTAACAACTCTATAAGGTAGGTATTACTATTGCCTTAAAAAAAAAGATGAGAAACTGAAGCAGAGAGAGAGAAAGTAATTTGCCTCAGATCACAGAGTCATTAAGTGGTAGAGTCAGGCTTTGAACCAAGGAATTTGGATCAGATTAAGCTCTATCACTACGATGAACTTCCATCAAACATTGGTAAGTGCTAAGAGACTTAAGGTTTGAATATCTGGTGCCCTTGGTAACAGAAAGATGGGAGAGCCCCTCACTCTCTACAGAAAGTAGAAAGAAAACAGCCCTTGAACTGGATTGGGAAGGACAGGGTTGGCACATGTAGATAAGTGAGAGAAGAGCATTTCAGTCAGTATGAGCCACGCATGGAAGAAGTCAGAATTCAGAGTTCTATGTGGCAGGAGTTGAGGATAAGTGAGTTACTTTTACTTAGGCAAAACGAACTGGTTTGAAATGCATTTCCTTTCCTTCACAATTACAATCACTTATTGAAAAGAAGGGTCAAATGCTAGAAAGATGAAGAAGAAAATCGAAACATACAGATAATATTCTAGCAGAACAGTCCACCCATAAATGAATAATTGAATATATGTGGGAAATATTTTTACTTCTGTGGAAACATGCCCAAATTCAGCCTGTCTTGTTATGGTTTAGATGACTGTTAGCCAAGGATGGGTCTTTGCCAAACATTTAGGTCCAATCGAATGGAAATTTATCTGTGATTGAGCAAAACAGAATAAATAAAATAACTAAACCCATTAGAAGGTACTTTCAAGAGATTGAATCATTAAAGAACAGTGCTGAGTTGACTGAAAAGTAGAGAAAATCATCCAAAATTAGTTTCCACTTAGATAGGGGCTGGCTAAATAATTTAGCTTACTTTGAGGTGACATCATTCATTTAGCAAATATATATCTAAAAAAAAATCTATTGAGTACTTACTCTGATTCAGGCTGTCTTCCAGCCTCTAGGTATACAATGACAGACAAGGGGAAACCAAGACCCACGCTTATGGAATTTACCTCTAGTGGAGGGGACAAAACAGTAGAAGGAAGTACACCCACCAGTAAGTGGCCTAGATTCCATATACAGGCTTGCAAAGCATGCATCTTTCAGGGAGACAAATTTCTTGAGCTGTTGAATGGAAGAATATTTATTTATGTGAAAGCATTCCAAGTGTTTTGAACTTTGAACATTTGTGTGTGTGTGTGTGTTGAGGGAGGACTCTGCACTAAGAAGCCTCACATTCACTCTCTATTCCGCTGATGGTGACTACTTGGGATTTGGAGTACTGAGGAGCAGGTTCACCGAATAACTGAGCCAGCTCTGGCAGTCAGCAAAAACTGTCCTGGAGTATGAAGGCACCAAAATACCTTTTAATGGGATGAATTTTCTAATTATAGACTGATTAAGATATGGACACCCAAGTTAGGCATATGGGAAAAACATACTGGCTTTGTCTCTACAAAGGTTGATTTGGGAGATTATAGCACTTCTATAATTCGACATAAAAAGATTTTACAGTCACATTTTTATTTTGAAAAGTCTTTGCTATCCACACAAAGCTGTGTTGCAGGACAATGGGAGAGGCACAGTCACCATTAGAAACTGGATGCCGTGAAATAAGTAGGTGCTCCACACAGATCCCCTTGGATCCCATTCTGTGTACCACACACCTACTCCCCCCCCCCCACCCCCTTTGCTCACACATCACACTTAGGCTACTGGAGCCTGCTTTACCCATATCTATGACATCCTCCCTGAGGCATCTCTTAACGGATGACCAATAGGGGCATTAGTATGAAAGTCCCTTGTGTTTGAAGACAATTCTGAGGCATAATTTAGGCTCTGGAGAGATTAGGATGAAGTCCTCCTCTGTGAATCTCTGGCTGAGATCACACATTGCTTGTTTTTTTCTCCCTTCCTTAACTTGTTCCTCATTTCATCACCAGGTTTCCTGAGGAAGCTGCCTTAATACATGAATTTACACAAATCATCATCTCAGGGTCTACTTCTGGGGAGCCTAACTTGAGGCACTGGACAATCTTGACATGTTCTTTTAAACAATTTCAAACTTTCTTTCATACAGGAGTATGAATGAAGGCTGTTTCTCGGAATTGTCGTCTGCTCAGCAGAGATAGGGAGTTCTCTGATTCCCAAGTGAAGGAAGAGGGCTTATGACATCCTGGGAAGGTTTTGTTTGTTTGTTTGTTTGTTTTTGTTTTGTTTTGTTTTGTTTGTGTGTGTGATCAATCAGGGAAGATGAGGGAGACCTACTAGTCTTAAGGTAGCTATATTCCAAAGATGTTTTTAAGGAGTGCTAATTTTAAACATTCAAGAGATGGATGCAGTATTTGGGCCATGCAATACTAAGTATCTGTTACTTTGCTACAATCTTAACCTTCTTTACCTTCTGTAGTGTTAACTAAGGTGAGGCTTAACTGTCATAGAGGGCAACCTGTATTGTATTGGTCTATCAAAAGATGAGATGTGGTCCTAGTAACTTTCAGGAGTGCATACATTCAGGTAGGAAGTCTCCAGAATCCCTAATTAACTAGAAATTTGCATTCGGCTCATATTCTGATGCTGGTGCTGTCCTAGACTCTGAACACAGTGGTGAACAGGTTAGAGCACAATCCTGCCCTCATAAATAGTTAGATTAGATCTAAGTGGTTCTCTCTTTGATGCCTCCTTTTTCTTGTTAGTAGAACTTATGGGAAGTAGTGCTGGCTCAAGCAGCAGGTGGCACACAGAAAGAGTACATAGACAGTACATAAGCAACAGGGGAACAATAGAGGGAAAGAAGAAGAAAAAAACAGCACCTCAAGTTGTATATTGCTTCACCACCAGATGCACACCACGAACTCCCTGTGTTAACTGCAAAGCTGCTTGGAGATGAACAACACATGCAACAGGTCAGCCAGGAAGAGCCACTGAAGTTACATGGTGACTCACCAGACTCAAAGGCACAGCAATAAAGTAGGTCACGCGCTGCCCCCCTTTTTGGAAGATGGTGCTGTATTTCTTAGTTTTACGAGAAAACTCCCTGTGATTCCAGGCTCCACAGACTTGCAGTACTATTCATTCCTTCAAAGTGATTTCTTTCCTTCTCTAAAAGGTTCTCCACAGCTGTCTGGCACTGCGCTCTCCAAACAGAGCTATGTGTGACTGAAAGCAGACAGCTACCTGGTTTCCATCACCACGGCTAAGAGAGCTAATGGGCTCAGGCACAGGATTACACATCATCCCCAGCATTCTGGGTAATTTGTAAGGGAGACACTACTTGACTCCAGACTGCTTGGGATGTGTCACAGGAAGACTTCAACCTACAGAAACAGAGTTTGGTGAAAAGATCATCCTGAGGTTGAGCAACTTTTGCAGAGATGTGTTATTGGAGTCAAAAACCACTGAGTTGTAACACACCCTCTTAAACATCTGATCGTTTTCTCAGGACTTGGGGACTAGGCCAGAATGAGCTACCCCAACAGCCAGCTGACTTGCCTGAACAAATAGACCTGGGGCTGGCCCCAGACAAAGCAGGCAGGGTTGGGTTGTGGACACTCAGGCTCTTGCCAGAGTCTTTCTGGCATCCAAATGAGGATGACAATACTTACACACCAGGTGGAAATAGAAAGGACTGAGTTTTCAGTGGAAATGGTCAAGTCTTTGTGCTCTCCATTAAGAACCTTCATGAAAACAAGGCATATAGAGTCTCATCTGCTCTCAGATCTGCCTCTAAAACCCCATGGTCAGCAGAGCCCAATGCCTAAAGAAATCCACACTCTGTCCTCCCTTCCCACCCCCCAGCCCACCAACCCCTCATTCCTTCATAGTCTCAGTTCGTAGGACATTTATCAGATTTCCAAATCCATGAAGATGAACTTCCTTTCCTACAGACTCTGAATTGGGAAAAGTTGGGAGGTTAGGGAAATTTAATGTTATTAATGCATATTATCATTATTAATAGCTCTTATTAAGCACCAACTATTTGCCAGCCATTGTACTAAATGCTTTTTTTTGGTGTTTTTTTTTCCCACTTAATCAACATAGCAAGCCTAAGAGGGAGGGAACTATTAGCATAACCCCCATTTTATGGAGAAGGAGATGGGCTTGATGATGGTATGACACACAACCCAATGTTCAGACAGAGCCCATAAACAGCAGAGTGAGATTCAAAGCCTGTCTGATTTCAGAGCCCAGGTTCTTAGCCACTATACTTCATTGGTTTCCTTTTACACCCCCCACACCTCAGTCACATTCCTGCATCCAAACAGCTCTCAGCCATGCACTGTAGGCTGTCACACAAACTGCATTTAGGGCATTCTGGCCTTCTGTGGAAATACATCCTTTTCTCTCTTTTTTCCTTTCTACCTTTAGACAGGTTCCTTCTCTCTCTCAATAGATAATTTGCAGGTATTTCCACCTTGCTATGAATTTAAGTCCTCTCTCCCAGGACTATTGCCTTATGGAATGAAGGACTCTCCCTTTTTAAAAAGTTTGTGCCAGACCTCAGTAGGGAGGTATTTTGGAAAAGGGAGTTCTAATCCAGGTCCTGAAAATTACTATGTCTCTGCTATCACCCCTGAAATCGAATCCCACTTGGGCGTACACCTGGGCCAACAGTAGGTTGGTTGATTGAGACTGGGAGGTAGGAATGGGTATTCACCCAAAACCAGCCCAGGGGTTCTAATTCTTGGTTGGATCAAGCAACACAAAACCCTCAGACTGTGGTCACTTCACCATTAAGGGGCTTATTCGGGGGGTGAAGATTGGGGAATATATGGAATTCAGAGCTCCCAAATTCTGAGTAGGCCAAAGCGGGTACTGACCTGAGACAGCCCTTTATCTCTAGAGTTATTCTACCTGTGGGAAGATACCATGCTCCCAAATAAGACCCCCCTGAAAACTCGGATTTCTCATAGAGGCAGTGGTTATAGTGTTTAAAAGCAAACCCTTTGGAGTTTGACCTAAATTGGAGCTCCAATTTTGCATGAGAGCTGTGCAGCCTTAAGCAGGCCACTTTCTTCTCTGAGCTCCAAATTCCTGTATCGGTGGGAAGCCCAAATAAGATAAATACAAGTAAAAATGGGAAGATGTTTTTGTTTCTTTTTTTAAAGGAGTAAAGGCAATTTAATTGGGAAAGAATAGTCTTCAACAAATGATGCTTGAACAACTGGATATCCATATGCACAGATTTTTGAGTGTGCAGTGAATATTAGCTATTATTATTATGTGATCATTGTTAGGTAAAACACTCATTGCAAGTGCTCAAAAATATAACTCATTTAAGTTATAATTATTATATAAAGTTCTTATAATCAAACTCATTTTGAGCTATTCAAGGTAGCAGGTTATTATTACTATTATTACTATTACTATTATCTTCAGGAGCTTGGAAAATTCCAAAATCATGGATGACGATGGGTTTTGTAGCTCTATCCTACTTAGCTGATGGTCTGGGGGCTTACAAACTTTTTAACAGGTGTGTTAGAAAATGACATGGGGTCAGGAACATGTCATGGGCTGGGTGACTTCCGTGTCCAAGCTACTCTGCGTGTGAGAGAAATGGGGAATAAAGAGGCCGGGTCTGAGAAGTCCAGTTGGGCAAATAGTACTGCTCTGGAACAAGAACATGAAAAAACAAATATTTATTAAGATTTCACCATGTGCTTTCACATAGGCTCGCTCATTCTATCCTCGCAATGACCCTTGAGAGAGGTAACATAATTCCATTCTTATAAAAGATTAAGCAGAGTATTGGAGAAGGTGACTAACTTGTCCACAGTGGGTTGAATGAATGGCAACACCAGGATGGATCCCAGGACTACAATACTTCTTTCTGTTATACAGTGATGTAGGTGATATGGTCATAAGGCCAGATACAGTGAAGATGTTCATGTACAAAGAAAATTCATTGGTGTAAATTTGATGCCTTTTCTTTATGTTTTCTTAAGATGATTTCAATATGTGTGTTTGGTGAAGCAGCTTTAGGTTTCCACTTTCAGGGCTGTGTCATCACTCCTGCCTCCTGGCATTCCTGCCCACTCTCAGGCTAGGGGACCAGCAATCAGCCCACAGGAAAGATTGTGGATTTTTGTGATCTTTAGCTATTAGAGGTGGAGACAATGAGATGGATGATGTCTCTATTTGTCTTTTTTGATTTTTCTTCTTGCGGAAAGCCTTCTTTGAACTAATGGTAGGTGGCAGAGCACTAGGAGAAAATCAGCCCAAATGCTAATCTCATGAAACTGACTGGTTTGTTATCTGTGCCCATCTTCATTGAAAAACGAAAAGAAAGAGGTAAACAAAGAAAGACATTTAAAAAAATATTTTATTTATTCATAAGAGACACAGAGAGAGGCAAAGACACAGGCAGAGGGAGAAGCAGGCTCCCCGCAAGGAGCCCAATGTGGGACTCGATCCCGGATCCCGGCCACCCTGGCATCCCAAAGAAAGGCATTTTTTTTAAATTTTTATTTATTTATGATAGTCACACAGAGAGAGAGAGAGAGAGAGAGAGAGAGAGAGAGAGACAGAGATATAGGCAGAGGGAGAAGCAGGCTCCATGCACCGGGAGCCCGACGTGGGATTCGATCCCAAGTCTCCAGGATCGCGCCCTGAGCCAAAGGCAGGCGCTAAACCGCTGCACCACCCAGGGATCCCAAGAAGGCATTTTTAAACAGGCCTTGGTGAACAAGGATTCTGGATTTCCTTCTCCTCTTCCTTTTCTTCACAACTGTATTTGATACAGTAGCAAAGTCAGCCCTAATTTAGCTTTTCCCATTTTTTTCTGTGGTATTTATTCTTGTTTTGGTTTCACTTTCTTCTCTCCTGTCACTTCTGAGAATATTTTCTTTGTAAATGCGCAGTTCTCTGGCACAGACTCAATTTTCTCCTAGAATCCACTTGTCCTTGACTCCACAGAAAACCAAATCGTGCTTCTCAATACCTGAAAGACTTTCAGATCCTCCTAACTCAGGGAGAGAGAGAGAGAGAGAGAGAGAGAGAGAGAGAGAGAGAGAGAGAGAGAGAGAGAGAGAGAGAAAATGAGATTCCTCTGTATCTGCAGGGAGTTAGGCTATTGCTGTTAACAGGGAAATGGGGGACATCTATTGTAATATGCAGTCATTAGTTTGGGGGAATCATCATATGTTTTTCTTCATTTTGGAGTCCATCAATCAATTTCCAAATAGGAAGTTAGTGTATACTACCAAACATACACACATACACACACATGCACAACACATACCATGTGCCAGTCTCTGTGATAGGAGCTGTGGGTCTTAAGAGGAGTGAGACAACCTTTACTCTCAACATAGTCCCAGACTAGCAGAAGAGAAAGACATACACACAGAGATTAATTATAAATGCTACAACAAAATAATACAAATGTAGCATTGGGTTTTATTTGCGCTTAATAAAATAAGAAAGGCTCAAAGGAAAAAAATTCCCTCTAGGGAATCTGCTGGTCACTTAAGAATTACCCTTTCAAGGGTATACTCTATGCTAGTTTTCTTGAATTCACCAAGGTATTTGATTTCATGGTTACCCAGAATTTTAAGGAATAATTACAATATAGAAACGATCTTGTTAGAAATTTGACATCAAGAATATTAGTTAAAAACACGGTGTTACTGATATACCAAGACACCAGTAAGTAAACTGTACGTCTATTGAGAATTTCCTTGCAATTGCTGTTTGCAGAACTTTCATCACCTTGCAGATCCTGACCATCAACTCCTTTCCCTGAATGGAGGTTCAATGCCTTGGTGTCTAGTTGTTTCTATGTTAAATCCTTGAGCCTGTTTCTGGGATTCTGCAACATTGCTTTACCTCTTCCATAGCCATGTGACTCTGTCAGCCAAATTCAGCATTATCTTGTGGGTCAGGGTGTGTATTTCATAGATGCTGTTTATATTAGATTCCATTTCTTTAATATAAAAATACATACTGGAATCTTAGCAAAGATGGTTTCACTTTTCTATTTTGTTTGTTCTTATTTAACTAACATATTGTGGCCATACTGTATGGCAGGCATTGCATTAAATACCATTCCATAGAATGTTTCACGCACTCCTCCCTTATTTCTATGAAATAGATTTTAGTATCTTCTTTTCCATCTGAGAGTACTGAAACCCACAAGGATGAAGCCTGAGGCTCACAGGTCAAAAGTGGCAGAGTTAGAACTAGAACCCTGGCTGGCTGATTCCTGGTCCAGTATACTCTTAGTTCCGTGGCACTCCCCTATACCATGTGCTAAGACTTGAATTTCCCCAGAAACACAATGGGCAGGCCTATAACTTCACTTCCTGTGTGATAGCCTGTTTCCTGCCTTGGGTGATGGCACCTCCAGTTCCTATTAAGTCATCAGTTAGGACAGGACATGCAGGAAGATGTTTTATGAAAGAATTCAAGCCTTGCTCTCTCTGTCTTGCTTTATTTGAAAATGACTTTTCTCTAGTAGTTGGCTTTCAAGTAGCACACTGGACTTATAACTTCTTGAGCTCAGAGATGCTCTCCTGAGGACATGTTCTTTATTTTAATTGAAGTCTTCATCATTGGCTGGCTTCCAAGTGGTCTACCAGATGTCTTTTTCTTTGCTATAGCTGAAGCAGATTATGATGTTCCAGTTCATTTTTCCAATTTGCTGTACTTTGCTGGCAGCCTGATTTCTTTAGCAAACCACACTTGAGAGGCCAAAATCATGGAGCAGGCGGCAACAAGTGAGCCCTCAGAATATGTTTTCTTAGATACTCTCAGGCTAATTAAACACACATACACACATGCATACAAACACATAAACTCTTCCATCTTTTCTTTTAGAGGCTAAGCCTAAATTTTGCTAAATTTTCACATGCATGTAATTTTCTCAGGATATGCTGCCCCAAAATTAATACTCAAGGGACCAACTAATCTCCCAGCTGGGACTTTAAGAAATCTCCTTTCTCAGAAATCTTTCATTTTCTTTTTGGAATTTTGAAGAAAGATACCCATTGCCTTTCCTTATTCTTTTCCTTAGCCCTATCTTTCATGTCCTGAGATGATTCGTATTGCAAAATGAATTGTATATATTGTGTATGTAAGAACAGGGAGATGGCTTAAAGTCCATTCTGCTCTTTGAAGCAAATGCAGAGTTAATCCTTACTCATGACTGTAGTACATCAAGAACAGCTTCTGGTGCTAAGTAGTGGCTAAAAAAATATTTATTGAATCAACTAAGTCAGAGTCAAGCATCAACTGGTTGGCTAAAGCAATTTGGAAAATTTAGTCATTTCTTATTTTTCACACCGACTTTCAGAATCAGTGTGACCTTTACCCTTAACTTAAGTGGCATATGATGAGGGGTTTCATTTTACTTTCCGGTTCCATAGAGGAGCAAACCAATTAAACATATAATAAAACAGATGGGAATTTGGACTTTATAGGAATCTGAGGGTCCGAGTGCCTCCTGGGACCTGTCACTGAGTGAGGACTGGAAATCTCCACCTCTTAGCCAAATTTTGTTAGCCTCAGGTGACGGTGTTAACACACTGTTAGGCTGCCTTTTCAACAAAACACAAACAAAACCAAACAGAAGAAAAACAATCAAACCAACCCCCTACTGCCCACTGGCTGACTGAAGCAGCAGGATTGTTGTGTTGAGGAAGGGGCCAGAACAGGAGGAGATGGCAGTTTCCTAACAAACTGTGTTGTTTGAACAATTTCATTTAGTTTGGAAAAAAAAAAAAGTCCCTCATACAGAAGATTTATTTGGAAGTTCTGGGCAGATTAACTTTTGGTTAAGAGTCAGAACTAAAAACTTTATTGGGAATGCTGTGTACACTCCAAAGACCAACAAGAGAATTTAAGTGAGATGTGATTAGTATGAAGAAAGTTACATTTATTGTACTCCTATGTATAATTGATCACATGAAAGGCCTTTTGTAACTATAAAAGAGACAGCCCATTAAATTGTTTTACCCTGAGGATTATACAAATTTGTGAATATCGGATTGGATCACCAGCCTATTGGTTTCATAGCAATGGTAAATCATTAAGATGCTTATTTTTACTCATATATCTTTCTTGCTATTTATTATTAATCAAATAGCTCCTCCCAGTTTTAGCCTTATTTTCAAACATCTGAACCAATCATTCTGCTTTCTTCACTATCAGCAAATGATAAAGCTAGTTGCTGGTAGCTCCATAGGTCACCTTTGAGGGACTTTAAACAGAAAAAAAATATTCAGCAAGAACATAACAATGTTATTTAGTCACAGACAGGAGAGTCTGAGGCCATCTTATCTCTAAATTTGAGTAGAGAGGTCATGACATCCTTGGCATTGTTTTGTGCAAATTAGTTGAGTTCCTTTCCAAACCTTTTGTTACCCAGATAGGAATGTGCTCAGAGAGTTAAAAGTTATGAACATTACCTGGCACATGTGAGATGAGCAAATTGGATCCTATGCTTATGCCAGAAAAAGTTGTTGAGGTCGATTGCCATTCCTTCTCCATTTGAGATAGCTCATAGGAAAATATAAGTTTGCACCCTTTCCATAGATGTTTCAAGAAGGTATAGCTGCAAATCACAGCCTGTATCACAGAATGAGGCTAAATCCATTTTGTCATAGTCTGTTCCCTTGATTTACATTTTTCATTTTGAGAAATATACCCGGCACATCTCAATCATAAGCAATGGGTGTAGTCAAAATCTGATGGTTGTGTTGACATGTAGACCTTCTCCAGTTAAGCACTGCATTCCTTCTAGGCCTCATAATGAGTACTCAACCTAGTGATTTTGGGGCAGAAACTTTGGGAGATGCTTGCTGCCAATGATACCTCCAGTATCTATCTACTGTTCCCTTTGTCCCCATAAGCAATCCATGTGTTATGCCAATTTTTGCTTTGTCCCAGATCAATTTCACTCAGAAGTTTAACTGGAGAGGTTGAAAGGTGTGTGTGTATGTATATGTCTAGGGTTCTGTGAGCTTAGTGCAATTTGGGGGACAGGGAGGGAGGAAGAGGGAGAGAGAGGCAGAGAAAGAGAGAGAGAAAGATGGAGAAGGTGGGGGAGGTTGTGCTAAATAAATGGTATTAAATTTTAAACTAAGTCTCTCAATTAGCATTGATCATTTTTTTAAACAATCCAGATATTAAAGCTAGAAAGAAGTTAATGAGCCTATGGAGAAGGTAACTTCTAAAGATCATTTTGTGCTTGGGATGGTAATTGCTTTATGACATTTTGATGTCATTACAACATGAAATTAGGAGGGCAAAATGTTTCCAGAGCATTTCTTTGGATACCCTGTTAGGAAGCTATTAAAAGGTAAGATTATGCTGGCAAAATGATTTCAGTGTGTGCCTTTGGATACCTGTTTTGCAAACCGTTGTGAACTGAGGCTACATACAATGCAAAATGATTCCAGTGTGTGTCTCTGCGAAGGCGTTCACTCTAGTGCTGTCATGTTCAAATTGCGGTGGAAGATTGAACTTGGAAGCAAGAACATGTTGGGGAGGTGGGAGAGAAATTGGTGGAGATTAGTCTCAATTATGATGTCAAAATGAAATGAGACAATCATAAGCATTAGGATTGAACTTCAACCCCCTCGTCTGCACCATGATGTTTATGAGATGCTGTGACTTTCTACTTCTTCTCACTATGAGAACAGTGAAGTCCTTTGTTGAAGGACCAAAGCTGTCTTATATAATAAGAAGTTGCAAAACAATATGGTGTATGGTAAGGAGGAAGGTCAGTTTATAACTAGAATTCTAAAACTGCACAAATGCAGAAAAAAATGAAAATCAAATCTTCAAACCTCAAGAAGAAATATCGACATATTCTTCTGCTATTGTAACCAGAAATTATAAATTATAATATATATAGAAGAGGCTGTCTTTTTTTTTTTTTTTTTAAAGCCTGAAGCATACCCAAGAATCACTACCTGGCACACACCAATATTCTGTTTCCTTTGCAATCTCTCCTTTTTGAAAAATAAAGATTACTTATTTATTTGAAAGAGAGTGCATACAGGCAGGGGGTAGGGCAGAGGGAGAAGCAGGCTCCCAGCTGAGCAGGGAGCCTGACATGGGGCTTGGTCTCAGGACCCTGGGATCATGACCTGAGCCAAAGGCAGACGCTTTACTGACTTAATCAACCAGGTGCCCCTACAGTCTCTCCTTTTTCCCCCAGATGTTGTCTCCTGCTGTGCAATCTTCACATCTAAAGAGGCACTGAGAAGCCGAACATCTGGAATGCTCCATTATCGGAGTTAGTGCTCAGAGCAAAAGAGGGTTAAAATAACTAATGTTCCTTTCTGTCAGTCCATAAAAACCATACTTACTTTTCAGATGTTTACCAGTAGATCAGGGTTTTATAACATTTAACATATTTAAGAGTTTCTTTGCCCATATCTTTCATGTTCATCAGTAGGTTAATCTGAACTAAGGGTAATGTTTTATTTTGTGTGTATAGTTTGTATCTTTGTATGTGCAGCTATGTATATGTGTGCTCCTATGTATGTGTGCTACTGTGGCCTTAAAATTATGGTGGCTGTAAACACAGTTGTTATGGAATGTCTAATTCTAATAGCCTGTACTCAGAAATAAAGAAATAAGAAATTGGTTGAGATTAGTATCACCCACCACAAACACAGGGAGATAGTTGGTTCTCATAGGCCCTGAGAGCAGAATGCCAATGGAAATATTAGGCACCATGCCCACCTTCTCTCATGATACCACATATATTTTCCCCTAGCCCTCTCTTCCCATGACAGTTATGTGAAGATGTGTGGAATCTGCATCATCAACAAAAGAGAGATGACCCAGGGACAGACCTCCTTGACAGTAGGCCCATGGTCTTTCCACTTCAAAGACATTGGAGATAGGGAGGTCAAAATGTATTTTCTGTCTCACTCCCTAGTATCCCGGCTTTTACTCAATTCTCTTTCGTTCGAAAATCAAATGATTGTGGTTTTATATTAGCTGAACATGGATCAGAACAAAGAATTAGAAGGAGTCCTATCCAGTTCCAATGATATAATTTGGAATTCCTCTTAATTTTAGGCTTGTTGGTAGCAACTTGGAGACATGCTTCTACTTGGGGGACAATGCCCCTGTTGGGATATATTTTTGGGGTTTTCTCTGCATGAAACTTGCTCAATGGTGCTATCTCAGATCTCAGTGAAGTTTGAATTCATTATATGCTACTTATGTATTTTATAAGCTGTTTAGAGAAAGTGATGCTATAACTGCTCAGTATTATCATTAAGGTTATTATATGCATATGCACTGCCACTTAGTTTTGAAGAGTAAATATTTGTGCTAATTATATCAGTGTCATCCACTGTGCTAATTATATCAATATCAACATGTTGATATTAATATAATTAATTAGCACAAAGATTTACTCTTCAAAACTACATGGCAGTGCCTCTGATTCCTTTGCCATGAGGGGAGTGTGAGTGAAGAACAATTGCATAACACTATATTTAGGCTCTGATATGCAATCCGCTTTAATAATTACCTAATACTGTAGGTGGCCTTAGATAAGTAAAATGTTTTTTTCTGAGGTTTCCTGGGAATTAAATGCAAAGATGAAAAGCATCTGAGTAGCTTTCTCCCAACACTCTACTTGGTGATTAACCAACTATCTGAGTACAAAGCAGCTCCTAATTAACCCCAAAGACCCCAACAGAAAGGTGAGTAGAATGAATTAAAGTGTTAAAAAAAAAAGAGAGAGAGAGAAAATAATTGTCCTTACTTAACTGTTATTATTAAACAATATTTGGCTTGGTAAATTTTAAATAGAAAAACCACTCAGCAATAAGAATCAGAAAGGGGAGAGAAAACGCATGAGTCATAAGCCACCAGAGCAGTGAGCAGAATTTAATTTGAGGCTACCCATTATGTAAAAAGTTCCTGGTAATCACATTAATGACAAAGACATTATAGTAACAGTTAACATCTATTGTTTTTATTCTGTGCCGGAAATAACGTGAAGTATTTTTTTGTGTATTAATTCATTCAATTAACTCAACCCTATGAAGAACAATTGTCCTTGTTTCATAGATGAGACAGGCGAGACTCAAGAAGTGTAAATAATCTGGCTCAGTCCAGCTGGTGAGGAAGCGAGCCTAGACCAGCACACAGCCAGTCGTCCACCAATCTCTGCTGGGTTCCCAGTGGACACTAATTACCCAGGAATAGGGGACCCAGAGGCACTTGAAGGATAGCTCCTTACACTTATTTTATTAGGACAGGTAAGAGAGGGTGCCTTGAAGCATATGTTTCCCAAGAAGACTGCATCAGCGCTGTCTAGAAAGAAGCACAAGTTTCAACTACATCTTGACCAGAAAGTTGGCAAAAATCGGGCTTACGTACAACCAATTCTTTTTTTTTTTCTAGATTCATAAGCCAATACATGGAAAGCAGTTTCTTGCAACAGATGTCAGGAGACAATTAAAATGCCAAACCTCCAAATTTTTATTAGCAAGGTCCTGATAATAGGCCAATGTAGAAAAATAGATTTTTATAATCAGAGCTTTGGGACACCCTAGTCCTGATACAAATGTAAAAAAAACATTGAAACCCAGATTTGGTGAGAGGCCAAGCCTGAAGATTCCAGAAAAAGTAAAGGAAAAAAAAAAAAAAAGCCAGAGCTTCAGACCCTCACTTCTGTATTGTCTCTGCCATGCCACACAGCCTCTGTTCACCTTCCTCTGCAGGGTTGGCCCAATGTTGTTGAAGTCTCCCCCAAATTTATGAAGCTCAGGCATGCTCTTTTGTTCTTCAATCAAATGATGAGAAGAAGAAAATGAAGAATTGTATTTCAGTGCCAGCATCACTGCTCTTGCCATTTATTCATCTATTTGGCCATCATCTTCTAAATCTTTGAATGATTCATTCATTATCTTAGGAATCTCCTTGAGTGAAGAAAAATAAGTTGATATGGTTCCATGTAAACAAGCTCCTACCTTTGCTCATGATGTTACTTTTCTGCTTTTTTAAATTTTTGAGTGTTGTCTATCACCATTCCAGCTAACCTTGATGAGAAACAGCCCCCCAGATAGCAGCAACACAAGAGACACAGAAAGACAGGAAGTAAAGACAAGGTGCTCAATGCCTTTACATGAAGGTAATGTCCCTAATGTCCCTTCTCTAGAAATTTAATGACTTCTACTTCAGTGTGACACAAGTCCTTTCTTCTCACATTTCCCGCTCCCCCCACAAACACACAGTGGCTTTTGTTTTCTCTTCTCAGTGCCTCACATGGGTCATCTCTTGTCTTATGTATCCTCTTCCACCACTCCTCCTTTCTCAAGCCTTTTGTCTCCATTCTGTCCAGGTTCTGACGTTCGAGAACCTGCCTGTTGGTTCTTAGCATTCCTCTCCCACCTCCCTCCATCCCTTGCTTAGTTTTCTTTACTTCATGATGGATTTTTTTCTACAGTTAGAGGGCACACTGCCTTCAACGAGGCACTTATAAGTATTATAACACATTGAATATGTGTTTTTGTTTCTTTCCCCATGGACTTCAGGGGGCTCATGGTCATCATCAGAGGCAGCACTTAAAAGGGCTTTTCATCTTTCAAGAACTCCTGAATTAGAAGAGGCCCCTAAGGTGGGCTTGAATTTGAGGCTTTCCTGGTCAGGTAGCTAAGAGCATTAATTAAGCTCCATGTGCTTTGTTTCAGGAGAGGGTCACAGACAGATTTATCACTTCCTTTGATTCACTCGAACCAGTTTTTTCCTTCCCCTTTCTCAAAAGCTATAGTCCATGACACACTTTGTTGTGGGGTGGGGGAGGTGCACTTCAAAGTACATTCTTCTGGTAGAAAATACTCTGCTTCATGCCTTTGACTCCTATAATGTCTGTAATTCAGTCCTAAAGAGCAGCCCTTCAGAGCCTTCGAATGACACATTAGTCTCTTCTCTCCACATCTTTCTTGTCACTGAATTTCTCTGGAGCAAATTCAGCTCTTCCTTTGCCCTCTTTCTGTAGAAACCTTGACTTACACCCTACCTCTATCTATTCGTCTCTGTTCCAAGCCTTCCTCCCTTTATTGCAATGGGTCCTGAGCTTCTGCTTGGGATCTTGGATTAGAAAAAAGTGCAAAAGCAACTCCAAAATGTCCTATAACTGCAGAAAATGTCCCCGAGTGAAGCACAAGCAGGCCTTGTCCCATCATCTGTCTTTTCCTTGTCCCCACTGGGCCCTGAACATCCTACTCCCTCCATGGCTTGCCCCCTCCGTTTTCTTTCTTCTTTCCTTGTATTTTCCTTCTTCCTTATATTCTTCCTTCCCCTCCATTTTCCCTTTTCTATTTCTTCCTTGCTGTCTTCCTTCCTTTTCTCCTCCTGAAAGTGAGTCTCTCAAGTTCAGGGACTTGCCTGCAGACAGAAAAGGGTCAGAGACTCAAAGGCCTTGCTTTTTCTAATTTTGAAAGAAGCTGAGGTGGTAATGTCTATGAGGCTTGAATCTTTGATAAACAATTGATTATCTTACATATTCCCAGAGAAAAGTATGTTCCCTCCCTAGGTACCCTTTCCCTCACATGTAAAGCAGAAGGGTTAGTCTAAGCTCAGATGATCTTCCAGTTTAATTGAAACCTATAGGCATCAGAATGAAAAATGTGAGCCTCAGACTACTGTGTATCCTTAATAAGATGATAATAATACCTGCCTCCTAAGTTTAGGGTGATAATTAAATTAGATAATGCACGTAAGGCCCAGCATGGTGTCCTTGCACATAGTGGTAAGAACATAATAAGAGATACTTACCACATATATATTGTGAAATTGTAAAGGCCAAGCTCTGTGCTACATGTACAAATCTCCAGTTCTTCATTTAGACAAGCAGGAAGGGAAGAACTCAACCATAGTCTCATGTATATTCTAATAAATAATATATCTTAACCCCCAAATATTCCTGAGATGCCTTTCAGCATAAGCAAGTGAAGGCAAAGGGGATATTTTGGGGCTAGAATCTTCCCATGCCTTACGAATAATGCTTATAGGCAGTTACCAAGGGGGCCCTGCTCATAACATCCTTTCCTGGAAAAACATCCAAGGTTGGACCATTTCCACAAATAGGACCAGGAAAATTCTCATGGTGCTGGAACACTTGTTTCCCGGGGGTTAGTGGGTCAACGACTGCTCCCTTTTCCCAGTGGAAAACTGTGAGTTATCCCACGGGCCACATAGCTGAAGGAGAATTGATGTGGCATGTGGGAAAGAGCACAGATTGGATGAGGAGACCTTGATTCTCCTCCCAGCTCTGCCACCAGCCTGGTGAGATCCTGGGAAAACCACTTCACCTGCCTGTCTAGATGACTCATTCACACTCTCCAGCCCCAGAATCACCTGGAGAATTAGAAAAACAATACCATTTCCTGGGCCCCTCCCCAAAGTCTCCAATTTCCCAGATGCCAGTATTTGGGGGAAGCCTGTCAGTTGATTCTAATGCACAGCCACAGTTGAAACCACTTGGTTAGATATAATTCCATAACCTAGATTAATCTAAACCTATTATTGCCTAAATACCCACAGCATCAAAAACTAAACCTGGTTGTGTACCGGGTTGTATTATTATCCTGGGTTGTCATGGAATGTTCTTTTTCATAACGCCTACCCATTTTCCTTCTCTGGTAGAGAATTAGCATCCATTCGTGCATCTGATAAATCATGCCAGTGTACCCACTATGTGCAGGGTGCTTGGAAATGCCACCAAGCTCTTTGATGCATGCAGACTCAGTTGCTTGGAAGAGCAAAAGTTTACCCTTTTCCAATTCACTTAATCCTCTGGGAAATGGTCAGAAGCTCAGAGTACTTTTCCATCTGGAAAAGTCACTGGGGAGAAGGCCTGTGCTCCTGTAGCTGACAAGGAATTTGGCTGGCCTCCCTCTCTTTGCTGATAACTGCCCAGGCATGGGGTGAGAACCATCTCCTGCTCATACCCTCAGCTTTATCCTTTCTACTTCGGGTTACTCTCACAGATCCAGAAGGTGATGGGAGCCATAACAGGAGAACTCAGTAGAGGGAAGCCAAGTGAGAGATTGGCCTCAGCTTTGGTGTTGATTGAGAGAGAGAAGGCAAAAGACTCTGAGGTACTCAAAATACTTGTATCCTAATAAGATGTAAAGTTGCATTTTTCAAAGATATTTAATCTAAACCCAAAAATCTACTTATAGCCCACCTCTTTCCAGAAAAGCTTTGAGGCAAAGGATGAAAATTTGGCTAAACACCAAAGCAGATTTCCTGCAGATAGAGGCCAGGTTGGGAAGCCACTCCTCACTTTGCTGGAGAAGCAGCCCTCCTGTTTGCATCTGCTAATGTCTGTGTCCCATTCTAGACTCTGTACTTATGTTGCTAATTTTCCTTTCAGGAACCCTTAAGACAACCAGGCTTTCTTGAGAGTTATTGAATATTACCATGAGAGAGCTACGTACATTCTCAGAACCAGGAACAGGAATGTGTGGTAAAGTCAGAAATACAAACAAAGAACATGAAATCCATGAGGGAAGTGGCCACCTTGTCCTTGTGCCCCCAGGATAAACAGTATAAACCCGCCTCGGCAAATCAACTGTAATTGATGGCAAGAAATTTCAAACCTTCTTTTTACGTGAAAGCAAACATAGATATATGTTAAGCAAAATGCATAAGGCCCATCAATTATTAAGACAAATTTCAATACTTCAAGTGTACTTCTTGCTGGCAGCCGGTCACCTCCAAACCCCTACTCCTACTCTGTTCTGCTCTGAGGGATACCTCGATAGAAAACTGTAGAGAACACTGAAGAAAGTCTCACAACCTAATTTTACAGATGTGGAGTCTGAAATCTAAAGAAGTCTGATGACTTGCCTAAACACCAGACCAGAATGCATGTCTTCTGTCACATATCCCACTGCTTCTCTAGCATATACAGGAATGTCAGGAGGGAAAGCCGAGGGGGAAAGTGCTTTTAATTATGAACTTGAATATGAACTCTGGAATTGGAATTAGGACATGAATGTTTGAGTTCAGCTCTGTTACTGAGAAGATCTATGGCCTTGAGTATGTCACTTACCTTCATGGGCCTCGGTTCTGGAATCAACACCATCAGTGAGGACATTGATGATCTCTGAGGTCTGTTCTGGGATTTCATCCCAGTTCTTGGCACTTTCATGTGTTTGACTTTCCCCCATGATGCCATACTCCTAAAAGTGATCAGTCTGGTGCTGACTTGAATAATAATGTCAATAGTGACTTGGCTTGCCTGTGGTTGGTGATGTGTGAGAACTTCTAGCACTACCAACCTTTGTGTGTGTGTGTTGGTCTTATTTCACTAACTGAATTCATCTCTTCCTGAGCACAAAACCCGTGACTTTTACTCTTTTGTGTCCCTAGTAGTAGAAATGAGTATCTGTTTCATGAATGAATTCTTGGCCTTGCTGGCCCTCTAGGGGAAATGAAAAGAGGACCGCATGAAGAGTACCACTCCATCAGTTTCAATCAGTGTCAGAGCATCATTTCAATTCTGGTACACCTAAACCACTTTTGGTTCAGAATGATGGCTACAACATATTTTATAGGCATTTATCTGGCTAATGGATCAGAGAGATGGTGAAAAATGGAGACATTTTGGGAAAAGAGTACTTTCCGAAAAACTTAGTAATGTTTAGAAAAACATCACCTCAAATATTTTCCATGTTAAGTAATCTCAGATTTTGCTATACTTTTTTTTCTAACTTAGAAAAAGAAAGTGGCATCACCATCCATAAGTGATTAAGTGATGCCTTCTCATTGAGTTTTTCCGAAGTCCCAGGGAAATTATTTTGAAAAAGACTCAAAATAATCAATAAAGAAAAGCCTCTGCTCCTGTTATAAATCTGAGCCAAATCTTGTCACTGTGTTTTCTCACTGATATTGTTCTATTTTCCGGAAATCCTTCCTATAGCATTCAGTTGCTTTTTTACCCCTTCCCTGTTTGGGGGACCAGGAATAAAATTGTTCATCTAGCATTTGGCACATTCTTATAAGAAGGAGGCAGGGGTTTGCTGAAAGTGTCTCTTAAAAGTACAGAAATGCTTCACTTTGCATTTCTGCTCTTCTACCTCAAGGTCACTGACCTTGGAGGACTTGATTGGAAGCAATAGCTTAAAGGGAGAGAAGCATATCTCATGCTACTTCAGGCTCCTCCTCTCTCCATCCTAGATTCTGAGCTCATTACATTCAGTGGCATGTGATGTGCTCAAATATCGTCTCTTGGCCAAGTCAGTCCTGAGCTTGTCATGCCACCATCTGAGTCTAGAAGAAAAGACTCCCATGGTTTCCTGATACTCTGCCCTCTGGAGCTCTCAAGCTCCTGGTGTCCTGACAGACTGTTTTCTGATTGCAGAAGGGTCCTAGTTAGCCCCTTCCCTCTGCATGTGTGTAAAAACCTTCCCCATTCTTTATCCTCTGGGAACAAGCTTGACATTCAGAAAAGAAATGAGCCACCCTCCTAATGAGGACAGGCTTAGGAAGCTAACAGTCCCCCAAGAATCAGAAAACCAAAAGAACCACTCAGTAAATGCCATTGCAAAGTAGGAAAGGGCACCAGCCTTGGTTGCCTTCAAATGCTCTAAGCTAATGGGGTTCTCAGCCAATGCCAGATGATGGGGAGTTTTATGACAGTGACACCTGACAACTAATGCCCGGTGAAACTTGTCAGTTCATTGCAGCAATTCTAAGCTCCAGCCAGGAGAATCACATCTCTTGGTCTTTATGGATGCTTCATGAATGCCATTGACCGAGAAGAAGGTGGTTGGCTAACAGAGAGTGGTGGGTCAGCAACTAGACAGTGTGGATGGACCCCAAGTCACTCTATCTGGCATTGGCATGTCCTGCTGCAATGTTAGTGGGATGTGTCCTTGATTCCCGGCATCCCCCATGTTTTAGACTAAATAACAAGTTGGAGCTTTGAATTACTCTGGGAGAGACTAGAGTGCTAGCTACACATCCTGTCCTGACTCCCTTCCTGAGCAAAGGTTGAAAGCATGGAACTAGTGCTCTGTCTTTGACAGGCTCATGGCTCCCTGAGGTAGCCTTGTCAGGGACCAGCACTTAACAGGGCCTCCTTTTCATCCACCTTCTGACTCAAGTTAACCAGGGTTTCATTAACCTCAGCAAATGAGTTAATTAAATTTGGTTAATTAGATTTGGTTAAAATGGGAAAATTAAACTGATTTCCCCCAGTAGCTTTTCCTACTATACCAGATCTTGGAATAAGAAGCCAATGTCTGTGAGTCTCCACCATGTTATGAAATGGGGTTTCCACGGAGGCAGGCAGAGGTTCTAAATGAGATACAGTCAATTCTCCAGGTGCTCACTTGAGGAGCAATGGGCTCAAGTGACCATAATGGTCTCTGGACCCGGACATGCTGTTCCCAGGGCAGCCTTTTGAAAGTGTGTCCTTCCATGTCTTTTTTTTTTTTTTAAGCCATTTGCAGTGTTGTTAATTGAAGATAAGAATCTGTCTACAAACAAGGCTGCTTCCAAATGGTACCTAAGCTAACGGTTTGCGATTGCTCAGCAAGAGGCTTACTTACCCCCCCAGACCAGCCCAACCTCAGAACAGACTGCTGCTGCATGTGCCAAGTGGAAGCTCATGTTTTAAGCAGTGCTAATTGGAAGTGAACATCTTATAAATAATCCATGCCCACAATCTTTGACGTGCATATACATTCAGCAAACCAAACCCCACAGATTACATTCAGAGTGGTTCAAGAGGAAGGCCTGTGACATCCGTGGCCTTTCAGTGCCCAGACAGACAAAGATGCAGCTGTATGCTGGGGTAGTGTTCTCCTTGCCTCCTTCAATTATACTTCCTGTCTTCATTGGGTTGTGTGTTCTAATAAAATATGTAGAATTCAGGTGTAGGTCTCTTCTCACTCTCTTTCTCTCTCTCTCTCTGTCTCTCTACCAGAAGTGAACAAGATGAGAAAGAAAGAACTTGGCTTTCATGGGTTTTGGGGGGCCAAGGCAGGTCTGAGTAATTGGAACCAATTAACTTAAGTGAAAATTTCTGAAGCTGTATTTCATGTGAGTGTTTGGCATTTTCAGGAGAAGGCTGTAATTATGTTGCTTGGAAAAATAATTGGTGGTTTGGAGCCACACAGATGTACAGTGCCCCTGAAAAGAGATGCATTTTCTGAGTGATAGGAAATGTGGTGATTCTTAGGACCCATTCCCCCAAATTCCTTTTATACTTATTTTGTCTCTTGCATCTGTTCCTTCAAAACCACAAGAGCTTAGCATAGTTCTGCAGTGCTGTTCGGGGAGTGAGGTGGGGGAGCTGGAGCTGAATTTTCCATATTCATGCCCTCAAATAGACCCTCAGAGGTCCCCTGTGGGAAGGAAAGGGAAACTCAAGCCCGGTACAATAACATACGCTTCTGGGGGCTCCACGCTCCTCAAATCTATTTTTAAAAGCATGCTTTAGTAAATTATATATAACATATAGCCCATCATGAATGTATGTGTACAAAATGATGAAATGGAATCACTTCAGGTTGTGAATGTCATTCAGTTCCTTCCTTCATCCAAGTTAGCATCAAAGACGAGCCACACAGCCTTGCCCTCGAGATTGGGCCCCTGTGATGTGCGGGTCACTGCCACTTGTCTCCCCTTGGGCTCTTTTTTTTTTTTTTTCAGAGTCATGGCGTGCATGGACCATTGGGCACCCTGGAGACCATCATGTCAGTCTAATGGATGCCTCTTCTGCTTTCCCCGGTATTGAGAAGTCATGGGTACGTAAAAACCACCCTCGTCAGCCCATTCATGAAACTATGAGTTGATTTCTTAACTCTTTCTTAGTCTCAAGGGTGAGGAATGTGTGGGACAGTTTGAAATTGAATTCCCCAAAGTCACACTGGAGTTTGTAGCAAAGCAAAAACAGGACAAAACACAAGAAGGTGTTTGATGCCTGGCTCCCCAGCACCCCAAAGGCAGGAGAGTAGATGCTTCTCTCAGCCACTGAATTTATTTCATCTTCCTGAAGGTCTGGCGGTTTCCCCTGTGGAACCTCCTTTTGAACAGGGCTACCACCTCTACATGAGCTTTTTGTTATTTGAGGGCAGCTACACTGGATGAAGTTACAGAATTTCCTTCATTCCATTCTCCTTGGCCAGTCCACAGTGGCAACCTGTGTCCAGAGCTCCCTCTCCAAGCCATGGGAACAGACACAAGGGAGTGGAGTGAGATTTTCTTATGTGGATATTTATAAGGAGCTGACTGAGGAGGTACGAGACACGAAAGTCGACCAGGACTAGCAGATGAATTCAGAAAGTCTTTAAAGGCCCTCAAAATCTGGAAACCCTCAAGCAGCGTCCAATTGAAAAATCAGCCTATGCTGAAAGAAATGTTGGAGAGGAAGAGGCATGCCTGTCTCCCTTCTCGTACCAAGTGCTTTGAGGAGGATGAAGAAGTGGGCTGCAGGGCAGAGTGGGAGCCTCTGACTGAGGATCGGGCCTTCTCGAAGGTTGTAGCAT
This sequence comes from Nyctereutes procyonoides, assembly GCF_905146905.1. Taxonomy (NCBI): domain Eukaryota; kingdom Metazoa; phylum Chordata; class Mammalia; order Carnivora; family Canidae; genus Nyctereutes; species Nyctereutes procyonoides. The sequence continues at coordinate 36,500,130 of NW_026575044.1, forward strand.
GAGGGTGACCATTCTGAGCACAGTCTTCCTGGGCTAGAGCGGCCAGAAACCACACAGGTTGTGGTTAACTAGCCAGGAGGCATGGAAGGAAGTCAGGCAAGCCAAGCAGGCGGTATTTCTGAGCTCAACAAGGCTATTGACATTTGCTTGCTGGCCTCTGGACAACAAAATACCATAAGGCAAGATCATGAAGTAAAGGAAAACGTATGCATTTTGAAACCAAATGAAATACTCTGGGCTAAGTTCCAGAGCGTATTCCTAAATTCTTCTTTTCAGGGGGAAGAGGGGGCTAAATTTCATTAGTTAAAATCCTTTAAAGCATCATTTATATGCAGTTTTGGAAATGAAGAATTTGCCTTTTAATGACAAATCTGCATTTCATCATAAAGATGGAACATGACATCCTTGGCTTGGTTATTCTCCTGAGAAGTAGGCCCTTGTTTGTACAGTGTGTTTAGAATAGAGCAGAGACAAAGACTACAGCAAATTTATTTCAGGCACAAGAGAGTGGATGCGTATAAACATATGAAGCTGGAGCCACGAACAATGTGGCTTCTATTCCAAGGGCTCCAAATCCCTCTTAACAGAACTCCAGAAATAATTTCATTATTCTATTGTTTTTAATTGCAACTCTAAAGATAGTCACAAATATAAGAAATATTTTAGAATGACTGAAAAAATCTTAACATTTTGATAACGTAGGCCCAACATGTCAGAAGCATTGTGTGAGGAGCAGTTAATGTCAAAGACAAGTTTAAGTACTTAAATAATGGGCAATGGGAATGATTTGGGTATCCTGTGCTGCTACACAGCTTCAACATACAACCCCTTTAAAACTGCATAATAAAATAATATTTATAGCCTAATTGTATAATGCCTTGCTTCATATTGCAAATGAAAGAAGGTTTGCTACCATAAGGAATAACTAAACCAGGCTACAGTGTTTGAGGCTAATCGAAGAACACTTCGGGCACGTGTGTGGTCAAGTCTATTTATAATCAGCTCCACTCGTAATAACTCCTCCTGAGGTCCTCTTGAGGTTTTATGTAAGAAATTGGATTTGTACCCATGAAGGAAAACTTCAGGGATGTGGGACTTCTGCAGGTGTTCCTTCCATCAGTACCATGACGTGACATAAGGAGAGAGCTAGAACAATGACCTGTGGTTGGAGCGGGATATTTTCACATGAAATAGCCAGATGATAAAGGCAAAGTTTTCGGTAGTAGAGACTGGCCACTCTCCTTGGCACCAGGGCTCTTATATACCCAAGCCCTTTTGACTGAGGAAAGCCTTTGGGACCAAGGCAGTTCAGAGTGGGTGCATATGTGCCACATTCTCTTTTCTCTCTTTTGTGTTCTGTGGTTTTCTTGGAGACCACAGGGTAGAGATGAAGGTAACAAGAGATGGATGGGTTCATGGTGTAGAGCTTCATGCTACCTCCTGAATCTTGTAAGACTGTGATGGGAGGAACAAGAAATCTTTATTATGTTAAGGTGCTGAAACTGTAGGGCTCATTTTAACAGAGTCACTTATCCTAATATAGCATCCTCATCTGGAATCAATGAGATAATTAATTCAAGTAGCCTCTTTGCCTAAAACTGTGGGCAGAGACTGAGAGAGATTGGATCCAAGTCAAGGTGTATTTACCAAATGCTGCTCAATGTAAAACACAGCCCAATATGGCAACTACTTCCTTGTAATTACCCAGTCTGCTTCTACATTCTTCACACAGTCACATTTCACGAGCAACCTGGGCCCTGAAGAAACAAGCCAGATAACCACACCAGATTAAGTCTTTGATTTCTCTCCAAAAAGGCTGATGTGTGTGTGTGTGTGTGCATGCACACGCATGCATGTGAATATGTGATTTTAGTTGTCATTCAGAAGCTTTGCCTTGGGACAAGTTTCATACATTCATTTAAGCAGGACTCATCGGAGGGGTCAGTTAGATACCTCGAGGGGATTCTTGGAGAAATCTTTCCCCAAGCTTCGATTTATGACTTGACCATAAGCATTGGTATGCAAAAATCATAAAAGATGCCAAAGCCTGATTCTCCTAAGAGGAAATCATATTAAAATTATTCTCCTGAGTAGCAAGCTCAGAGATGGACAGTCAGCCAACAGAAACCTCATCCATAGCAAGAATTAGGACTTGATCCTCAGTAGTAAAAACAACACCTATTACTCCTCCACCATCCCTCAAACTAAAACCATGATCAGTGTGCATTTAAACGATTGAAAATGCCACATACATTCAATTCTGTGCCTGGGCCAGGCAGCTCCCAAGGCAGATGGTGTGCAGTGTTTGAAAACTCGGTATTATTTAAATGAAACAAGCATCCCATTGCTCTCGATCATACTGAACAATGAAGATTTCACACCCAGCGATTCCATCAGTGGAGCTCCCTCTGTCTCCATTTGCGGCATTGGGCAGATAAATAAATACTCTTTAGATCAAGTTCTCTGCCTGATGTTGCTTACGGAGACAGAGATTCTAACGATCAAGTTGGTGTAGCACCGGGTCCTTACCATCTTCCTCTGAGACCTGCTGTTTGAGGGAGAAGTGTGCAATATGCTGCGATATGACTTTAAGAAAGTATTAACGTGCCTAAGATGACTTGGAATTGCCAGCCTTCCGGGTTGTTGTGGGGACATTGGAAGGAATCAACGAACATTTCCAGGAGATTACAGATATCGCAGGGGAGATTGTTAGTTAGCGCTGTGCACACAGACGGACTTTAGACACCTGCAAAGAACAGAATCGTTGCACAAGGAGGGGAAGGAAAAGATAAAGCCAGAATGCTGTACTCCATTCGGAATAACAGCGCCCTCCCCTTCCAATGCCTCTGTACTGATTTCCCAGTTTCTCTCCCTGACTGGGTGGCTCGGTTCCATCTGGTCTATACGGAGTTGCCTCACTTGCTGAAGAACCTCAGTGATGAGCTGCAACTGACTTGGTTTCTGTGCTTAAGAAAAAGCAGGCTGAGAGCAGGAGGCATCGACCCTGCATTCATCTCCAGGAACCATTCCCACGTCTCAGTAGGACAGATCGTGACCTTAATTCCTCTCTCGGTGATCTGTCCCCTAGCCTTTGGCTCTTGAGATTCACACTCCACACTTTTGCTTGTTCTTGGGAGAAAGGCATTTATCAGGACGAATCAGGAACCTGAACTCCCAAGGGCTCTGTGGGCGGTCATCGCGTTGGCTTGCTCTGCTCTGAAAACAATGACTTCTGGAGAGCCTGGGCAAGAGTGACAGGAGCCTACAAGAACCAGGCTGTGACAGCCGGGAAGCTGATGCGTGTTACCACAGAAGCCACCAAGGGGAAAAACTTTGAAACATTTTAAAAATGCAGGTGCACAAATTACTCATGCCAGGAGCGGCGGTGGCACTTTGTAATAAAATCTTATGTTTATTTTCCACTGTTGAATACACATACCTTAGTGTTCCCAGAGAGAGAAGCCCACAACGCTATCCAATGAACAGTTTGCAGATGGATTAAATACATGTACCAATGAAATAAAACGTGCAGATTTGGGGCTTTTTGCCTCCTACCTTTGCTCTGGGCCCAGAGCTCCCCAGTGATGACGCGGGAGGTTTGTGCAAAGATCTGAAGTTGAGAAGGATTAGTTTGAGAGTCAGATGGAAAAGGACACAAATGAAAATACTTCAGCATGAGCCTGACAACCAAAACTTAGCAATGAGTGATTTGCTAGCTTTGGAGCCTGTGATAAATGATAGCAAATGAAGGAAGTTTCCAACCGTTTGGGGGCGGGCAGGGCAATGGCCAGTGAAGTACTGTGGGATTTATCAGTCAACAGGACTTCCTGGTTCTCCTGGAAGCTTTGAGGGGGAGGGAGCATGAGATATATGTTAGGGTCTTTGTTGTTAATATTTTTTTTCTGAGGTGTAGAGTTTGCAGGGGCAAATCTTCAAATGACTGCTTCCCGAGGAAGCACTCATTGGAACCAAAATTTATTTGAAAACTAGTTGTTGAATAACACTAATAGTGGCACCATTTGGAATGCCAAACTGTACAAGACAAGATGCCAGCACCCACTGTGCTAATTATCTAGAGGCATTCCCAAGCTATACAATGTTCAGCAGAATGACATGAGATATTCAGACAATAAGCTCCGCAGAGGGAAAAGAGAAGTTCCTCTGGCTAACATGATCCGAGAGGAGATTCAGAGGGCAAGCCAGGTGCCCCAGGCTCCAGGCTCAAGGTATGATGTATGACCGGGTGCTTAGGGAGAAGAGAGCCCGACCTGAGAAGAATGGGAAGACCTCTGCGATTGCCGTCCAGGAATTGTTTGGGGGAGGAGAAGCCTGGAGTCCTGGACATGCACGTGGGTGTGCTGCTCTATTGGCCCAGAGACATACCCCATGATTCCCAGGCCTCCTTGTTCCACAGACTGCAATCCAGACCCTAAGGCTTCTGTTACTTGCTGGGTCCAGCAGGCTTTCCCTGGGAGTCCCTCAGATGGCTATTCAAATTGATAATGAAAAATCCAAAAGATGTATTGACTAAATACCACTTGTGCACAAAACACACACACACACACACTCACACACACAAGAGTGCTACACCGACCACTCCCCCACCCACTCTACCGTCAGCATGGCTGGGCATAGGCAGCCAAGGGGGTTGACCTCCTTGAGAAGAGAGGAGAACAGACTCCAGCCCTCAGTGAAGGGAGTCAATATTCTGGTGTGCCTATTGTTCGAGGGAGGAAGAAAAAAAGAGGGCACAAAAACACATCTCTTCCTGTCAGAAATCCTAACAAGGATGCACAATGGCCCACTTTCCCCCAGCCTGGTGACAGAATTTGCATCTGCCACAAAGAGGAGCCCCATCTCCTGCCCCTCCAAAGCTTTCAGTCTGTGTTGGGTCTCCGGGCCTACCTTCTCCTAGGCAAGGTAGAGATGGCACCGGACCTTGTCCTCAGGCATCCCACGGAAGATGGTGTGGTGCAGGGAGGGGTTGGCCCTCCCCCTTGCCCATCCTGTCCTCAAGGGGACAGAGGAGACCAGGGGGACAGAGAAGAACCCACGAGCGATTTCCTCCCTGCTCCACACACTGGCCCCCGACCCCTTCAAAATCAAGTCATTGGCATGTGCAGATTGCACAGCAGTGGCATGTGGCACATTCGGCAGAGGATCAGCTGTGGCATCTGTACAGCTGGGCCAACCTGGCCGGTAGGTGTGTCAGCCAGTGTTAGGAGCTAGCTATCCATCAGCAGCCATCTTGCTCTGTTTGTTTAAGCAACCACAGATGCAAGGGAGAGAGAGAAAAAGACAGAGAGAGAGGGAGAGAGAGAGAGAGAGAGACAGGGGGAGAGGGAGAGAGGGAATTTCCACCCCCTCTCTCTTACAAATCTGTCCTGAGGTTTAGAATCTTCTTTCCCACTCCAAGCACTCTGGGCCATATTAGATTCTATTTTTGTGCCCCCTCTTCAACCGGAATGAGGTTTGCTTTGGCATCTGAGCTACCACCTGCCGTATGCTCTTTAGTTCCTGTTTGCTGTAAAGCTTGCTTTGGGTCTTGGGTATCTTCACAGCTCATTCTGTGGAAGAGAAAGGAGCATTCCGGTCTTGAGGTAACTCCCAGTAGGTCACCAGCCTCCTCCAGATGGAACTCTGCCCTGCTGTAGCCTCCGTGAAGATCAGCTGCCTCCAGCTTTTGCATTTTTTTTTTTCTGTCTAACAGGCAACAGCCCTGAGAACAATTGTCTTGGAGGAGGGAGGAAGAGACGAGGCTGAACACTGCCGTGCAGGGAGGGGAGCCATTTTTAAAGCCCTTCTGAAATGTTCACTTGTACACTCAAGATCCCAATTGTTGTGGAGCTTCAAGCAGGTGAAAACATGAGATGAAAGGAAATGAAGTGGCTGCTGACAGACTGGAGAACATGGCTTAATCAGCAGCTCGAATCGATGAGTCCAAGGCTGGCTGCCCCCAGCAAAAATCAATGGGGGAAAAGGACTGCTGGCCCAGAGTCCTCCTGTATTTGTATCTGCCCCGAGACCACCCAGAACTCTTCTGTGCATTTTGCCCCAAATGATAACGAAGGCTGTAACTTAGCGGTCCCCTGAAAACTTCCTGGAAATCTAGCTTCCTACCCCGCATTAATAAAGATAGGCCAACTGTTGTAGCAAGCAACCTCAAATCCCAGAGGATTAACACAATAAAAGTTTATTTCTCCCTCACACAGAGACCAATATGGATATTCCTCTCCTGGCAGTTTTCCTGGGTGGCCCTCTTCCAAACCGCGACACAGGGATCCAGGCTTCTCCCACCTTGAGATGCTTCCAACTTTAATCTTGGGCTTGTAGAAGCAGACGAGAGCATTGGGAAGGCACATTGGGTACCTACCTTTCTTGGCCTGGAGGTGACACCTGCTACTTGTGCTTACATTCCATTATCTTCTTTTTGACATCTGGTCCTATGTCAATGTGAGGAGCCAAGGAAATCTAAAGCCCTGGCTAGATACCTTTGGGGTTCAGATAGGTGGCCATGCCACTTCCTCACCAAATAATACCCACATCCCCCAGCAAATAAAACTCAGAGTTATAGAACCACCTATTGGAAATGTTTCTATAATCCTACCTACTCTGTACCTTCTCTTTATTGTTGCAGAAAGCCAGCCATCATTGCGTTCAATTGACCTATTCCACCCTCTTTTGCCTCTTATTGTGTAACTTTCATTAAATTTCATAGGACCTATTTCCTTTGCCTTTGTACTTTTTGTTCTTCTCTGGAATTCCTCCAGTTGCTATGCATGTAGTATTGGTTCTTATCCTTAAGGTAAATCATTTGCCTACTGTTGTTTCCCATTGTGAGCAGTTTCAAGTTGTTTCATTTAACAAAATTCCTGAGCTTGGAATTGTAGGTGATATTAAAGTTATTATTTTTCACTTATCCTGGTCTTTCAGAGCACGAGGAGGTTTTCTGATACGCCCTACAAAAGCTCAGGCTAGCATGTAGCAGATGACCAGCTGAGACAAACTGTGTATGCCAGTGCCCAGCTCAGCTCTTCCCCACAGCCTTCTTCTGCAGATGTTTACTGCATTTAAAAATGCTCAGATGCCAAGGAGTTATCAAAGAAGTAAGACGTGGTATTCTTCCAGGGAAAATCTCCAGCCTCCCCACCTATTCAAAAAACCATCTTTAGACTCCTACTTTCCATTAATGTTTTCTTTACAAGTCACCTAAAATGGAATCATAATGTCACCCCCTATATAAGGGCCTGAATGGGTCTCACTGATGGTATCAGCAAGGCCACATGCCTCTGGTGTTTAGAGGAATCCCCCACTAACTACAAATGCCCTGCCCATGAACATTCAATCATCCTCTGAAGAGATGTCTACTGCCCTCAATGATGTGCTCCGTGGTAGGCACCAAGGAAATGAAAGTGAATTCATATGACTTTTGACCTCAAAGAGGTCATGCATGGTCTTGTACAGGAGATAGGTAGGAACGAAGACAAATAATTCTAATGCATTGCAAGCCCTATATTTTTGCTTTGTTCTAGAGACCAGGTTGGTACCAAATGAAACACTGCTCACCTCTGCCCAAGAAGGAGAGAGATCAGAGAAAGTTTTGCTTCAAGGAAAATATAATGCTTGGGTTGGGTCTTTGGAAAGGAGACAAAATTATTTTTATAAACAAAAAGGTGACATGGAGAGAACCATCTAGTCTAGAAGGGTGGATCTTGCAAAGAAACACTGGCATAAATTAGTAGTGCATAACAACAACAAAAAAGAATCTCGGTGACATAGGAACTTAGAGACTACACATGGGTGCAGCTGGGGGGGGTGGGAAATGGCAAAGATCATTTTAGGTGGAAAGATCCAGAATAATCTTGATTTCCATGGCTTAAGGTCTAACAAGGTTTATAGAAGGAGAGTAGGAGGACAAACTATTCTTCTGTGTAGTTCTTGCTGTGAAGAGGTGTCACGTGGGTTCTGCTCTCCAGACTGTCTTCAGTGTCAGGCCATCATGCTTTCTGCCCACTCTCTCATAGCTTTCATTCACTGAGTACCTTCCTGCCCTGTGCCTTTGCAAATAATACCTTACCCACACCTCAAACTGCACTGAGTCTTTCCCAAGCACTCCATTCCACATTGATTGCAAGGAGAGTGACCATTAACCATGTATGGTGGCCCTGCACCTAAAATCCCAGTTCATGTAGAATTGGCCCCATGTCATTTGTCCCCAACCTGTCTCCAGTGGGTTCACTTGAGAAGCTCTCCTCCCTCTAACTAGTTGGAGGGGTGAGTTATCTTTTTCCACTTGTAGCCCCCTCTCCACTCGGCAGAAGGCTGGCCACATAGAAATTAGAAAATATATACTTAATGATTAATTGAAAGGAACATTTCATGAGGTCAGCTTATGGTCACCTGTGCTAGAATTGCCGTTGGCGGTTGTTGGAAGGCAGATATTGGGGTCCCAGTCCAAGATCTGATAAGCCAGCTGTCTAGAGGGGGCACCCTGACCATTTAATAAGTGCCTGAAATGGTTTGTCTTGTTTTGTTTTGTTTTGTTTTGTGAACATGGAAAATTGAGAACCAGTGGCTTAGAGTAGGGGTTAGCAAGCTTTTTCTGTGAAGGGTCAAATAGTAAATAATTTAGGCTTTGTGGGTCAGATATGGTCCATGTTGCATATTCTTCTTTTTTTCTTAAACGCTTTAAAAATGCAAACATCATTCTTAGTTTGTGGACTTTATCAAAACAAACCACGGATGTATCTTTTCCACCTCTGGCCAAGAGGACAGATTCCTCAATCTCCTCTAAAGTCTTCAGAGATGTGTGAAATCCAATGACTCCAAAATGTGGACAGTCCAGAGGGAAAACTACTTAAATTCTTTGTAGCAACAGGGCCTACTCACCCTACTACCTTCCTTTGTAGCCTAGCATCTTGGGAATGTGTCCAGGCTTCTCAGGGAACATCATCTGGTTTGACCAGGACCATGAAATGGTTGATTCCCTCTGCCAGTTCCTGGGACCCACACCTCTTGGTTCCCTCACATTGGATCCTCTCAACATTGTTACATTAATACCAGCAAGGGAGGCACTAAAGCCAGAGAGGGGATTGCAGGTCCCCAACCCCCTGCCTCTCCCAATCTGTACTTAGCAGATTGCTTTCTGCAGGCATCTGAGTATCAGCTTCTAAACGGCCTCTGGACTACCTGTTAAATCCCCCTTCCACCATTCCCTGTTTTAGGTCCTCCAGGGGCTTTTTCTTTGGGGACAGCAGAAGCGCCATCCCATCCTGCCACTCACGGTTTGACAGTGGTTAAGAGATTGCTCTTCTCTTTCAGCTCCTCAGTGAGATGTGAATTTGCACAAGATGATTCAATATATTTTCCTTGTGTGTTCTTCAGTATATTTGTACTGCCGGGTGAATTTTTGACATTTCAGTGCACTGCTCTCAGCTGCCCATGTTAGGGACCTGCCCCTGACCCTGGATAGGGTCTTTTAAGCAAGAAGAGCCAGAATAAACACATACAAGTGTCCTTTGTAGTGTGTGCTGGTGCCCAGGCAGCCCTTGGTCATCTGCGTGTTCGGTCCTCCAGGGGTCATAATGAAAAGGGTAGCGAGCCCTCCTCCCGGGATGATTTGTAAGCAGTCCTGCCTGCAGGCTCAGGGTGGACAGGATGACCCCTCCGGTCCCATCCGGCCTTGGAAGTCTATGATTTCTCACCTGAGTCCATTTTGTGCCCTGGGCTCAAGCACATCAATTAGAAACACAACAGTTTACGCTTCTACAGGAGGGAGGAAAATGAACCATAGCAGTCTTCCTATCCGAACCAGACCTCATTTTTCCAAGTCACCACCTTACTCTCATCTGTAAAGCGCTAAATAGCCTGAGACCCAGTTATCTTTGTGACAATCTCTCCCCAGGTGCCCCATCATGGTAATTATGCTCAGCGGGAATGCTCTAGCTGCCCATCTCTGGAGTTAAACTCATTAAGAGGAGAGGCTGAGAAATCTCCACAGAGGGCCCCCACCCTTGAAATGATGGGCATTCCCCTTCCTCGGCTACCTGGATTGGGGGTTGGAGGAGTTTGGGGTCTAGTGTAAGACTCTAGGTTGCCACAGAGCTTGCTTTAACCTGGATTTGCTGCTCTGATTTGTACTTTGGGTTTGCTATTGGGTCAGGAGAGAAGAAGAGCAGAAGCGAGGCCATGAACAGCTTCCCTATGATGAAATGAAGTACATTTGAAACAAAGCCATTAAGGTTGCTTTTTCCAGGTATAGAGTATGATGGGTTGATCAGAGATGACACTCCCTTCCAACTGATTAGTGAAAAGGAGAGGAAGTTTCTGGAGGAAAAATAGTACAAGTTCAGAAACAAGAATGTCAGAACCTGGGCTAAGGGTTTAGCTATGAAGAGAGAAATATGTTCAAGGAAGAGGAGGGAAGAGGGAGAGAAGGACAGAGGGGAACTCGAAGACGTAAGGTGCTCTCTAGGGGAATTTGAACATTCTGGTGTCTCAGATTTTGATGGGTACGATTTTTTAAGAGACAATAAAAAAAATCTCCACTTGTCTTGTCTAATGAAACAAAATGTCAGAGATGTCCTGCGCTGAGAGACAAGAAGTGGAAAATGTGTTCGTGGTTGTATAACTTGTAACTTTTCCGGTCAAAAATAAATGCCACAAAGGCCACATCCTATTTGTCTAAGTTGGGTGCCGATATTATTCCTGTAATGGGCAAGAAGGGGCCACCCTACTCAAATGTCTGTCTGTGACAATACGTGGAAGAATCTTTCAATGCTAGAATTTATGAAGACAATAAAAACATTAATTGAAATGGCTGAGCATATGCTATGAAATGAGAACTATGTGCTGTAAACCATAAAGTATAATTATACGCAAGAAACCATAAATGAATCTATACTAGAGGTCTGTTATCCAGTTCCATTTATTCCTCATAAAAGAAATAATTTTTTAAAAAGCACCCTCATAGATGGTTGTAGATAAGACAAATCTTTGTTCTGATTTGGTTGAGATTTTTCTTCTTGGATGTCCAAGTGATTTTAAGCCTCTTAAAGGTCTCCCATGCAGTTCTGAGCCCATAGGCATTTGCACTGGAATCACTGTAAAGCCCTGGGTTCCAAATGACTCTGGGGAGGGGAGGGGATCCTCTTCCCTCTCTTTCTGCTTTGGGTGGCATTTCTGCCACCTGTTCTGTGATCCTCGATCCTTGGGTCTGGCCGTCTTTCTGTGATTCCAGTTGCCACTGGACTCTGGGCTCTGCAAACACCATTGCCTCCCTCGGATCTTCAGGCCCTAGAGGCTTCCTGCCTTGATAAACCTCTGGTTCACCTTTCTGCTGCCTATTTCTCATTTTTGTTTTTCAATTCTCCCACCACCTTTGTAACTAGTGCCCCACATAACCCCCCGACACACACCCACTGAACAGAATCAAGCTCTGCGTTTCTGCCTGGATTCTGGCTTTTTATAGATACTTAGTGCTACTTGCAGAAAATGATGAGATAACATGTGTACTTTCAATTAAAAAAGCAGGGCCTCTACTAATTTATTGCTCCAGAGCATTTGCTTTTCTCCAACGTCCACTTCAAAATACCAGAGAAGTAGGGCTAGAGTTCGGTTGCTTCCCACTTTTGCAGGTGGTCTGTGTGTCTACCTGAGCGAAGACGGAGCTACATTGCTCCTTTTGTTGGAAGAATCACTTATAACAAGAACCAAGTTCCAAAATGCATCCCTCATTGGGCAGCAGCATTGATTTAATGCATTCCTTGTGAATCACTGTTAAAATCCTCCATGGCTATAGCAGATTAGGGCTTCAGTGTCCTACTCATTTGGGCTCATTTTCACACTCACGGTGGGCTTAGGTGAAAGCAAGCTTAGTCCAGAAGCCATTCAGGTGATTTGTTGAGCAAAAGGAACAGAGGCAATTTTCCAAGGAGAAAATATCAGGGAAGGGAAGAATAAGGACCCCAACCCCAGGAGCTGAGAACATTTTTGAGACCCCAGGAGGGCTGAAGATGTTGACCACTTGATGCTATGCCAGAGCATATGGTGTCTTAAGAGAGGGAACGTTTATCTGGCACTTTATTAAGGAATCTCAAGGAAGACAAATATAATAGGAATGAGGGGGGATGATCAGAGGACCACATTCAGTAACTCAATAAACACTTTCAGAAACACCTTTTATATGCTAGAGACTGTGCATCTGGCTCAGGGAATAGGGAGAAATAAACGAAATTGTCTCTGCCCTCATGAAGTAAATAAAAACTGAGTCGAAAGGAATCACAAAGAGTTCAGGGAAAGAATGCAGATGTGCATAACATATTGTAGAAGTCAAGGTGTGAAAAAGAGAAGAACTAAAGGCAGAAGAATGAGACAAGTCTGGATGTAATGAAGACTTCAGAGAACAACAGATAATAGAAGTCCAGCTCCTAAGAGCAAGATGGGCTGGAGCAGGAGCAAGTTTCTCACTCTGGCTCTGGTGTGGCTTGGACATTTAACAAAGTCAGATGTTTCTGTGTGTCTCCATAGTCGTTCTTGTACAGTATCTTGCATGACATCCGTGCACTGTGTTCTTGTTCTGCCATGTGGGAGGATGTATACAGAAGGGAACTGGCTTGTTTGGGGTTCAAAAACACAAGTTTTGTACCCTATTATCTTACCCCCACCACCCCCACCAAAAAAATCAAGAAAACCGTCATGTCTACTAGCTATTCTGTGTTCCTGCACACGTACCTCATATTGACATTGTCGGTAATTAGAGTTAGCTCAACATGGAAATTGTGTGTATTTATCAAGGACTGAACAGAATAGAATTTACTCTTTAGTACATAGGCACGGTAGGTCACCATCTCCATAAAACTCTGGTTTGCTTTGTGTGTAGATTTTAGAGATTTAATTCTTAATTGTGAGCTTCTTTACTTTGCCAGTTCTTCCTCCTACCGTGAGGACATTTTGCATGTAGTTTTCATAGACTGTTTTTGTTAACCCGTATTTACATGCTTATGAGTTGCTCGTTTAATGAGGCAATCGAAACAAATAGTGTAATCATGCGTTTATAAGGTTTAATGATAGACCTTCATATGCAGTGACAATTATGACATCTAATCTCGTTGTAAAAATTCAGCTTAAAATTTCAGGAGGAAGAAAAGGGCATTTTCCCTCTCGAGTTTCTGTGTCTCAGATACGTTCAATTCATTTGGCAAATTGCTGAGAGGAATACAACTGCTTTGGAGACTCAGTAAATGGGAATTTTGAAGAACACAAAAGTGCATCAATGTTCAGTTTTCAACTTGTAATTTAGATAGCTGAGAAAATGACAGAACTTTTCTTGGATTTAAATTCACTCCCAATGAAATCGTAATATAGGAGGTCAAAATCAAACGGTCAAGAGCAAATTTTCCTGTCATCCCAGCTAATCACCAAGATGGGATGGTTCCTTGACTCATCTACGTTATGCCGCTGTGGCATTTGGCTTTCACTCAGGTGTATAAAACACGATATACGACCCGACCGGCAATACCAGCTACAATAATAATAGGAACTACCCTTAGTGGAGTGTTTCCGTGTTCCAGCTGGCATTTGGACACAGTTTAGACTGACTTCGAGTTATGCCTGTACCGGGGAGGAGGCCGTTTTTTACTGATGTGTAATTCTCAGACAGCCCCAGTGTTTACTTCTCATTATGGAATTTGTATTTAACATTCTCAGCACAGGAATGCCAAGTGAAATCACATTGCTTCAGTGGCTCATTCCCCTCTCCCTGGCCAAAGCCTTTGCTGGAGCATATTGACTCCGAAGGGATTTTTCCTCAATGGGGGTTTGTAGGGATCAGAGGCAAGGGGCAGCAGCAGCCGGGTGCAGGAAGTTGTGAGGATGTCACAAAATCCATGACCGGTGACGACAGTGTGCTGAAGCCGTTGTCTTGAGCTGGTGTCAGGTTATCTTTTAAACTGTCGATGGCTCTCAGAACTGTGCCTCGCTAATTGCAGAACATCCCAATCTTTATGGACAGTCCAGTGTAATCCCCGTCGCACCTCCTGAAGCAGCCATGTAGTTAGCATGATGGCTCTTCCTTTAAATCATGGTTGCATTATGTCAAATAGAATTCATCAGCCATCAGCTTGCTGAATGCAGTAATTGATCATTATTCCCCAAGAAAGGTTAAAAAAAAAAAAGCAACAATTAAAGAAGCCATGAGAGAATTTATTAAAGCAAGGAGGAGAAGAAATCTCCAAAATGCTTTCATCAAGTTAACTGCAAGGAGACAAGGAGAAATATAGAAATGGTACTTGAGGTCCGTCATTGATTTGCTCAGAGGCAAAGCCCTGAAAAAAACAACTGATCAATGCAGGGAGGGATTGGTTCTGCTGGATGCCCTGTCAACATTCCTCTTCGCATGGCAGCATATTAATTGCAGCAGCGTTTGCTCTGAATGAATTTCTTTATGTTCATTCATTCCTTTATTTGTTAATTCATTGTTAAATGCATCGTTCAATTATAGGGGCTCGTATTACCTAGTTACCCTTGCATTTGCTCAACTGGTACTGCTAATGCTGGGCCGCCTCAGAAGAAAGAAACAGGAAAAAAAAAAGATGCATTGAATTTTCTTACAGTTTTAGATCGGGGTGTAATATCAATAACTTTAATGGAACTGGAGTTGGTGCCCTGATAGGAACCCTGCTGCTCCTCAAATAAATGGCTTGGCTCCACCTCAGCATTTATCTGCCAGGGCTCGGCTTTATCAGGGCACCAACTCAGATTCCATTAATGTTATCTCTTAATTAGCTATGCGATTAACCTGTGTTACTCCTGCACGATAATGAGTCTAAGACAGAACCAGAGAAGTTCAGCTGCCTTATAATTCCCTCTCCAGAAGCCAAATCATTCTGGAAACCATTCCAGGAAAAGAAAAAACCTCCAAGCAGTTCTGATTCGTTCTTCTCTTGGATACAGGGGTGAATTTTGCACTCTTTGGAGGGAAAAGCAATTGGGATGTTAGCTAACATTTATGACACTTGGTGCCAGACACTGTTCTAGTGCTTTCTATTGATTATCTCATTTAACGTTTACAGTGGGTCTATAAGGTAGGTCCTATTACCATCCCCACTTTACAGAGGAGGAAATTGAGATACAGAAGCGTCAAAAACTCTATCCCAAGGTCACACAGGTGAGAGATGACTGAGCCAGGGTCCAACCACAGGCAGGAGACAGGGCACCTAGGCACCCAGTCATTCCTCTGGGATCCCGAGTATAGAACTCAGTAGTAAAGGAGTCATCAGACCACGGCAAACATGGTCCCCTGTACGCTCTTTGAGGCTGCCTGTCCCAGCAGAGCCCCCAGGACATTGGCCTCCCACTGGGCAGGTGCATTTCCCCGGCTCTGCAGGGCGGAGAAGAGCCCTCATACCTTAGATTTTTTGCCTGTAGAAATTTCTCTCCAGTAGATCTCAGGGGAGCAGGGGCTTGCACTGGTGGACTTGGATGGCCCTGGGCAAAATATAAAGATGGAAAAATACCTTGGCTTGCCTGCTTCTCCCATCTTTATTCTGTGTCCTTTGTCCCCTCAAAGTCAGATCCCTTCCCCCACTGCCCTCTCCCTCCCCTCTCCGCCTCCTCCCACACAGATAGGCACAGCCCTCTTTTCTGCTGAAATTACCCAAATAATCAGAAATGTGTTGTCTGGACAAAATTAAAGAGATCATGACCTCATCAACCTACCACCAGTAAAGATGACCTGAGTGGCAAGAGACTCCCCTCTGCAGCACCCCTCTATCCCTGCAGCCTCCTCCCCTCAGTGCTTGGTTGGGGGGGGGTGGGAAGGGAAGGTGGACAGAGCTTTACAGTATAAACCTGATGTTGAGGCATCTGGGTGGCTCAGTAGTTGAGCGTCTGCCTTCAGCTCAGGTCATGATCCTGGGGTGCTGGGATCGAGTTCCGCATTGGAGTCCCTGCAGGGAGTTTGCTTCTCCCTCTGCCTATGTCTCTGCCTCTGTCTCTCTCTCTCTCATGAATAAATAAATACAATCTTAAAAAAAAAAACACCCAATGCTGATGGGAGAGAGGATCCTTCATGATGCTCCTAAGACAACATCACCACACTGCCTCTCTCCCTGTCCTAGCCATACCATAGGACCAGGCCACTGTCCTAGCACCAGGACACATTGGACACTATGGACATTTGGTGTGGCTGGAGAAGAGGCGCTGTTGTCACCACCCTTCCTTCACCTCCCATTCTGTTTTTCCACACTCTATGCCCTCTCATCTAGTGGAATATCATAAAGCAATTTTCCAAAGAAGTTTTAGCCCTTGAACCCCAGTGTTAAACCATTCACATCCTTTTCTCGCCCATAGAATATCCTATCACTGTGAGCTCTTCCAGAATCCTAGAGCTTCTTATTATTTGCAGTTGTCCCTATTGAGATCGAACCACAATATTGTAGATCAATCAATCACATTATAGCATGTCAATGAAAAGAAAGAAAACTCCACCGAGGGATGGGTGTCTGAATGTTCCACTTTAGAAATGGATGTGAAGCCATATGCAGTCCCTTAACAGGCCAAAGTCTGAGATATAAATGATCAATTTTTTATACAAGTAAGTATACTTTAAAGGGCATTATTTATAAGTGATTGCTGTCATGTTCTTTAATACAAAATCTAAAAATTAGTAATAACAGTCTTTTGAAACAGTATTTAAAAACAACTACCCAAAGGACACAAAGATCTTTTTGTTGTTGTCATTGTTCTGGTTAAGGCAACACCACCAGTTCTGCCAGAGTTTATATAACCCTCTCATATCCCTCTGTTCCTTTCTCCCACTTTTGTTCCCGGGCTGGGAAAACATGAGAACAACCTCTGTTTTACAGTTTCTAGAGCTTGCAGCCTTCGAGGCAAATCTAGAAAACATTGTTTCTCTGGGAATTAAAGGAGAAGGAAAAGATGATTTTGAAAAGGAAAAGATGGGGAGGAGGAGGACGCTGCCTCCGATCTCATATAGAGAATATCAAACACAAAAGGCACTTGAGTTCACATTTTGATTCCATTTCAGTAAGAAATGTGAGGGAGAGGGACGGCAGACTCACTTGACCACATGGGCAGGACAGACCAAATTCATTCCTATTCAGCTAATGGAGAATTTCAAATAAGGTAAATATTGCCTGTCTGATCTTTATATGGGGCATTAAAACCCACAAATCTCTTGAGTGTGTGTGTGTGTGTGTGTGTGTGTGTGTGTGTGCGTTTTCCCAAAGACTCAAAGAACAGTTTAGCATCTAAGACTTGCTTTATTTTCAAAATAATGTCTGCCTAGGTGAACACAATTTCTCTCCAAGAGCTCAAGTTTGTTTTTAAGGCAACGTTAATGACTGATGGTGAGTCATCCAGCTTTGTGGCTTGGTACAGTAGTTTATATTTATATAATAGCTTAAAATTCAACTTTGAGCAATGTCCACAGCAGGGAAGAACAATTAGTAAATTCATTAATTGTGCTTTTGTGTACACTTTTATTCTCAAGGCTAATTGTTTGTTTAAATTATTTTGCCTGCATCAAAAGTGTTACCACATGAAAATATTTCAGCATAGGTTTCTGGTGTGAAATATAAGGCTTAGGAAGTTCAGACATGCTTCTGAAATGTAATCAGCTTGCATTTGCTAATGACTGGTACTCAACGTGGAGCCTTTTATTTAAGCATATAAGCAATTAGTTTGGGGAATGTAAGTGTACAAAGAATCATGATTCATGTCGCTGCTTATCCTTCTTCTCTGCTGTGGACAATGGGCATCTTCCATGTTTGACTTTTAAATATAATCAAACTCTGATGTACTGTAAGTTGGAATCATGCGGTCTTATGCAAAGCGATGCCATAAAAGGACTCCATCAGTTGCCAAGCCGATGTGCCAGTGTACATAATAAAAGTGAGGCTTCACTCTTTTTTCATGGAGAGGGACAAAAATCTCCTTCTCCTCTCTTTTCTGAATTCTCTGTGTGTCTGGGCTGTAGCTGTAAGATGAACCAGCTGCCGCTGGAGCGGATGCTTTCCAGTTCCCAGTTCCAGGTGTGGGGCCGGAAAAGAGATTGATGACTTAGTGTAGGCACAGCCAGTTTCCTCCACCAGGTACAGGGGAGCGACAGCAGAACAGAAACAGCCAGCCCTCCCTTCTCCAGCATCTTCCCAGCCTGGCTCGGTCCTCAGGGAGACACACCATCCAGAATGCACAGAAGGAGAAGCACGATAAGGACTCAGGACCTGCTGCATCTTGGTGCTGGGCTAGGCATCTGACCAACAGATTTAATCACTGCAACCTCCATAAGAGGTGGGCATCGTAAGTCCCATTTTTCAGAAGAGGAAATGGAGGCCAGAATGTAGATTGGAACCCACAACTATACGGCTGCAAATCCAATGGCCTTTCCATGAGACCATGTTGCTTTCCTGGCATTTAGCACAGTACCTTGCCGTAGTGGGTACTTCATTCATTCATTCAATAAATATTAATCCTGCCTGAAGATATAGCTGCAAACAAGTTAGATAAGGATTCTTGCCTTCAAAGATTTTAATGATGGGCAGATGAATGTATCCCATTCTAATAATGAATGTGTGTTGAATGAGATTTTGGCCAAATGCAGGCCAGGCCTGTAGCAACCCTCATTTGTGTCCCTATGGGGCTAAATGTTTTCATTCCAACTGAAAGCGAACAAAAGCCCCTCATAAACCTGAGGACCCTGTTATCAAGCCTCCAAAGAGAAGCAGGAAGACTATGAACCCCTCCCAAGTGCCCCAGTTATATGGGAAGCCTGTTAACAAAAGATGGTGGCAGCAGGGTGTAGAATTCATCACTTTCTTTGCAACCTGGCAGGACTCAAGGAGGGAGATCTAGCACTTGGGCAGAGTGGGCTCTAGAATGTGCTTCTATAGTTACTGTGGGAAGACAGAGCTTCTCATAGCCAAGGAGACTGAGGAAGGGATGCAGCCCACCCCAAACATCAGAGAGAACAGAGGTGGGTTTCAGGCTGAAAGTGTAGAGAAGAAAGACATGTCTATAACTCCACAGGGGCTACTTTAGTTGTTAAATGTTTGTGTTCTGAGTCTGGTCACACTGCAAAACCAGCTCCACTGATCATCAGAATTCCAGATGGGAAGGACCTCTGAGGTCACCTAGCTGAGCCTGGCCTGCTGAGAATCCCTCTCCACATAGCACTTTCAAGGCCCTTTCTCTACCTGGTGTACACATCCCAGAGGACTGTGCTTTGCTCTGTCCCTCAAGAACCAATTCCAGAATCCACCCACAGTACCCTTTAGACCAAATATACAGCCTGGGTGGGGGTCTATTTTTAATTTCCCAAAGTACTGACCAGAAGCCTGGTGCCATGAAAAATTGCTAAGGACCCTCCCTTCCTCTGATGGTACCATCCCACCGTGAGGTCTCTGGTTGGCCAGACACCTGGGGAGGCAACTCCTTCTAAACAAAGCTGCTGTCTACACAGCCTCACAGAAGGCTTATTTGTAAATCCAGTCTGCCTGATTAATACCCTTCCTGGATTTAGAGTCATTATTTACGTGCACAAAGACATAGCCACAAGATGTTCATCACAATGTTGTTTATAGTTGAGAAAATTTCAAAAATAATCTCCACACTCAGTGATAGAAGACTGCTCAAATAAATCATGGATAAGTCATATAGTGTAAAGCATATTATGAAGCCATTAAAAATAATACACCAGATGAGTACTAAGGCTGTTTCATCACACTAGTAAGTGAAAAAGATAGGCTACAGAGAGTATATGAAGCACACTATTATTCTCTGTCTAGTTTTCAAAAACACATGCATGAAGAACAGAATAGTGACAAAACTAGTTCTTAGTAAAGAACTGACCTGACTAGTACTATTTTCTTCCCCGCTACTTTTCAACCTTTCCTACAAAGGATATGTGTTACTTTTGTAATTAGATACATAAATCTTACTTGAAAACATTAAATTATGCTTCCTTTTGGTTTGCTGCATTTCTCACATTCATCATTACCAGAATCCCTGTAACAGAGGAAGAAAGGAAAAGACAACTTGTCCTCTTTTCCCCTTGCTGGCTGCTGGGTTGCCTGGGTGCCCCTGGTGCAGAATCGATGGCAATGGTCAGCTATGACTCAATCCCACTGCCACTCAAGCAGCTCATTTACTGAACATACGTCCAGAGACTTGAAAGGGCAGATGCCCTTCCCACTGCAGGGAGCGTTAAGACTAAGGAATTTCATGCTCATCTGAGTAAACAAGAACACTCCCCCAGGTTTTTCTGCTGTAACATCACGCATTCATCTAGAAAGGATATTAGCTATTGAAAGTCTGTTGGTAGCTTCCACAACATATCTTCCCTGTAAAGGAAAGACTGAGATCAAGAGGGGCCAGATGTCTTATCCTTGAAGGTACAAATGAGGTTGGCCAAGCCAAGATAGGACCCTAAGAGTGAGTCTAACTCCCTCCATCTCCGATGTCCTGTCCCTCCCTTATGTGCCCATCAAACCTCATGGGCCACCTAAGCATCACCTTCCTAATAAATTCTCCCAGACTCCTTAACCTTGCCTCTCTCTTATCCCTGTCACTTAGATATAATCCTATGGTTGCATTTTTGATATCACATTGCCATTATTTGACCTTGAGTCTGGCTCTTATCCTGGACTTGAGGGCAGGATTTATCTCTTTACATTCCTAGTGGCTAGAATATCACAACCATTTAATAATAAACTCAAAGGCTTAAAGGCACTACAAAGCTGCAATCTGTCACTGTTTCTAAGAGTTAGGAGGTGGGAGAAGAAGTTGACCGTGAAAGAGTGTGCCCCAGTGTCCTGGAGATGTAGGCACTGTGTGTCAGGGTCTGTATGAGACAATCTGGAGATAGAAACCTCTTCCCTGCCACTATAGGAAGATGGATGGCATAGAAAGTGGAAGTTTCCATTTGGAGGATTATGTGGTGAACAAGGCATTAGGAGTATGATGGGGCGGATGGGTAGTCGCATGACATTCAAGAAAGACCATAGCTTTGAAGAGAGATGCACCAGAATTTGAGCCCTAAGTCTACACCTTATTATGACTTTGGGAACATTATGAAACTTCTTTGAGTCTCAGTTTTCTCATCTAATACTGATAATTACTTTGCAGGGTTATTGACACCATTAGGGATCATGATTGCAAAATCCCTGGCACAGAGTCAATAATTACTAACTAATGGCCTTCACTATTACACATTCCTGATTCCACAGACAGTAAATCAGAGCCCACATACAGTATTCATGGAGTTGTTACTCTAGATGGAAGCTGAAACAAGAGGGAATCAGAGAGCCTCAACTGGCCCCCAAGAGGAGGGGAGCCCAGGAAAGGACCCCAGGCCCCTTGAGGTCAGGAGAATGAGCTATACACAGTACATCATTCTCCCCCATTCTTCCAGAAATAGAGAAAAGGATGGGAGTCCTCCTAGTGACATTGACCTGCTTGCAATCTCTCAGGAGACTGGGGCAGAGAGCAAATGATATATTTAAGGAAGTGACAGCAGCAGGGTGACCAGAGTCCAGGGACTGATGGTTGGGCAGGGGCCATGGCACTTCTCACCAGCATGCAGCAGAGTCCCAAGGGCCATGGCTGTTGGACTGGGCTTTCAGCAAGCCACTGGTGGGGAGGTGGTGACAGACTGCTTACATGAAGAATGACACACATCAGGTGACCCCCACCTGCTCAGGGCTGGGAGTGCCACATCAGCAAGGGTGTCAACAGTTTATTTGGGATCCACCCATCCCATGGCAGACCAGCTCCATCTCACCACTGGTTGAGAGCAGGTGGGGGAAGATGCTTGAGGAAGAGCAGGATGAGGATCTTCTTCAGACAGGCATTAGAGCAGGCATATCTCTTTCCTTTTCCTTCTGGGCCAGTCCTTTGAGTGGGGCCTCCCTCCTCCAGTCCCAGCCTGCACATACTTTCTGTAGGAAACCATCCCTGAGCCCCTGTGACTGGCATGGCTGTCCTTCTGAAGTCTCCCCCTTTTTTTAATTTTATTTTTTTAAAGATTTCATTTATTTATTCATGTGGGACTTGATCCTAGGACCCCAAGATCACAACCTGAGCTGAAGGCAGATGCTCAACCACTGAGCCACCCAGGTGCCCCAAGCCCCTTTTGATTACCACTGTATCTAACACATGTTTTGTATTGGTCTGTTTATTTGCCTATTTTTCCTAGATTGTAAGCACATATAGACAGTGCCTGATACATAATCGGTGCCCTATAAATATCCACTGAATGAGTGGATGGGTGGCGAAAGGACTTTTTAAGTTGAAAACCACCATTATTATTATCAATATATGTTATTATTCAGGACATTAAAGCACAGGGAGCAAGCACATAGTTTTTCTTTTTATTTCTCTCCATCGATATACATGTGCACATGGACCCACCCAATCATAGGACCAAGAATTTAAGAATACCTTAACTAAACTAAACTAAAAAATATTTATTGGGTACCTACTAATTGCCAAGGACTTTTTAAAGTACATCAGATACATCAGTGAACAAAACAACATATACTCTGATAAAACATGTCATTCGAAAAATTTCTTTGAAAACCTGCCGCACAGCCAGGGCAATTATCTCATACTTTAAGTCTGTATTTAGAGTTAGACTCCTTCAAACTCTGTTCTAATTCAGACATTTCCAGAAGTAGAGTTCTCATGGAATCTTGAAAAGCACATCTTGTGAGAGATGATTTGTCCTTCTCTATAGCAAAGTCAGTGACTTTCCATGAATGACATTGATTGTCATGGTTCCCAGGAGGCACCTCTTTGCAAAACCACTGGACATACACCTTTGACTTTCAGTGTTCTCCTCCAATGTGAGCATAAACAAATGGATTCTCTTTTTCACCTGAGTGTTTAACTTGTACCACATGAGGATTGAGCTCATCTGTCTTTTTTTTTTTCCTAACAAGGGAAATACAGTTTCTGTGAACATCATCTTGAGTTTATCATTTAGTTTTTTTAAAGAAACAGATTGGATCTTATGTTTTCCCATCTCTGGCTAAGATGGGGACACTCTCCATCCATTGGTTGCTTTTCCATACAATGATTCCATCCACTGAGATCACTAAATTGCTCTCAGTAAGTCTGTTAGCTTTGATGCAAATGAAAATTCCATCCCACTCCTGCCTCAATCGCTCATGGTTAACTGTATGAAACGAGCCAAAATGAAGGCATGGTTAAAGATCATAGATGTTCTGTGACCATTTTTATCACTATCAGGGCAAATGATTTCAGCACTTGTTCTGCCCTTAGCATGTGAGTAGCATCATCCTCCCCTGAAGAGTCAAGTCATCATGAATTTGGTGCTAATAGATGTCCAGACCTGGGTCAAGTGCATGAACCACAGAAGAATCAAAACAAGATGACACAGCACCTGCTCTTAAAAAAAAGGAATCACACATTTTTGTTTTTTGTTTTTTTTTTTTTTAGAAAACCAAAATTAAATAATTGAGCAACTAGGAGATGCTAAAAGACATATGGAGCTAACTGTAAGTATTTGGAAAGAGAGGAAGAAGAGATCCCTGGGCTGAGGCAACTCCCTACAGACTTCACAGAGTAGATTGGACTGGAGGATGGAACTTGAAGATGGAAAGATTTGGACTGCAGTGAGCTTTGAAAGGAGGGTGAGCAAGGACATGGTCAGAAGAGTTGTCTGGTGGGAAGAGTGAGAACATTGTTCAGGCTGCCATGGATGGCTCTTGTGCAAAATGAATTGGAAATACATTTAGAAAAGAGAATTTAAGTCAAACTGTGGATGTTAGCAAACACTGGGCTGAGGAGTTTAGGTTTCATCTGCTATGCAATAAAAAGCCATTGTTGAGTCATGGATGGAGGAGTGTCTATAGAAATATTCATTAGGCAGCAACCTTCACAATGAACTAGAAAAGAGAATGGAGCTTCTAAAAAAAAAAAATCAGAGGGAAGCACTATTGATTAAGTTCGGTTAGAGTCACAGCATTGTGATTTGAAAGAGGAATTGACACATTAAGAAATTATAAATTAGGGTTGGCTAAGGATATGTATGACAGGGTAAAATAAAACATAATTCCAGAAGGGCAAACAACAAACTCCAAAAACACGAGACTTGCTACATTCATAGCATAACCTCAGTAAAATTTACCAAAGAAAAGAAAAAGAAAGCCTCACAAATCAATAGTAAAATAGAACAAATTAGAAAAATGAACAAAGAACATGAATAGGAACATTTCCACAGAAATCTGAAAGTCTACTGAACTTGTGAAGCCATATATACCCACACTAAGGTATGCAAAATAAAAAAAAACAAGATATTATTTTTGCCTATTAATTTGGGTAAAAATATGATAATTGTTCAATTATACCTAGTGTCTTCAAGGAATACACTATTTATGGGAAAGTAAATGGTATACCTTCTCTGGAGAGCAATTGGCAATATCAAAAACATTATAAGTATTTTTATTCATCATGAGCCTAGGTTTTTCTCTACTTCTCATGAGTCATGTCTCATGTATATACATCAAAACCTTACTCATAGGTGATATAATTGAAAATAATCTACATGTCCAAAAATAATATGTTGGATATGAAAAGTACGGAATATTGTATAAATATTAGAATCAGTGAAGAAAAATCTTTAATATATGGGAAAATGTGCATAACATATTCTTAAATTTAAAAAGTAGATTATAAGCAGGTTGCAAAATATGTTTCTACTTTTAAAATCTGTGGATATAGGGATCCCTGGGTGGCGCAGCGGTTTGGTGCCTGCCTTTGGCCCAGGGCGCGATCCTGGAGGCCCGGGATCAAATCCCACGTGGGGCTCCCAGTGCATGGAGCCTGCTTCTCCCTCTGCCTATGTCTCTGCCTCTCTCTCTCTCTGTGTGACTATCATAAATAGATAAAAATTTTAAAAAAAATCTGTGGATATAAACAATACTTGGATTTTGGATTCTAATTCAAACTAAGCTACTTGTAAAAAGATATTTTTAAAACAATCAGAGAAAACCAAACATCATCTAATGAGATGAAGTTGAGTATTTGTTGTTAATTTTGTCAGGTATGATAATGACAGTTCAGTTATGGTTTTAAAAAGCTTTTAGTAAAAAATAAAATAAAATAAAAAGCTTTTAGTGTTAGAGATACACACAGAAGTGTTATAGGATATTTGTTTTACAATACTCAAAAATAAAGACAATTAGATAAAAATAACAACATGTTAATAAGGATTAATCATATAGTTCTACTTTGAAAATTCCCATAATATAAATGTTAATTTAAAAAGGAAGGCAGCACCCAGCCACACTCACTTCAAAAATAACATATGTATGTAAAGAAAAAGTTGGAAATAGTATATACCAAAATAGTTACAATTTGCTGGTCAGACAGTTGATTTTTATTTTCTTGTTTTTTTTTTATAAATACACTTTTCAAATTTCTGAACATATAATACTTCTGTAAGTATTATATAACTTATATAATACTAACATATAATACCTCTATAACCAAATATATATATATATATATATATATAACATTAGGCATGCCTATGTGGCTCAGTTAGTTGAGACTCTGATTCTTGATTTTGGCTCAGGTCATGATCTCAGGTTCATGCAATCAAACCCTGCATCAGGCTCTGCCTTTAGTAGGAGAATGCTTGAGATTCCTTCTCTCCCTCTGCCTCTGCCCCTCCCCCTCCTCTCTCTCTCTCTCTCTCTCTCTCTCTTTCAAAATAAATAAATAATATCTTGTAAAAAAAGAAGAACTCTAAATGCTCTTTTTAAAGCTTCCTACTTTTGACTTTAAAGAAGTAAAGGAAATGGTGACACTAGTAGCTGAAATGGAGAAGATGAGAACCAGAGAGGGTTTGGGAAGGAAATACTCAAAACAGGGCTTAAAGAAGTGGTGGTGGTAGTAGATATCTGGATAGAGTCCTGAAACCAATGGGAAAAGGGAATTGAGATGATGAAGTGCTTAGGGAAGGCAGCAGCTCTGAGTTTGACCCTTAGAAGTACCTGGATATTATGTACAACAGCTTCACAGGTCTACCTTGGAAATAATGGCTTTGAAAACTGAAGTTGGTTTTTCCTCTCATTCATTTATTCCACGTGGTCCAGGCACTGTTCTAGATGCTAGGAGCACTGTGGGAAAACAGAGATGCTGGAATACATCTTGATGGACTTACAAACAAACATCAGAGAGGAGGGGTTAAACCCCAAACTACACAAGCAGTCCATCATAATAACTATTATGAATGAGAAGTACAAGGTACCGTAAGAGCCTATAATAGAAAGACTCAACCTAGTTCACTGACATTCTGGAAAACTTTCTTAAGGAAGTTCTGTTCCTGAAGGATAAACAGGAATTTAGCAAAGAATGGGGCAGGAGCATTCAGACCAAGGGATGAGCTCACTCAAAGGTCTTGATGCTGGGGAAAAACAAAACAAAAACAAAACATGATTACTTGAGGCACAAGAAGGAAGCCAGTGTGTCAGGAGCAGAAAGTGACAGATCAAAGGATATAAGATGAAACTGAAGAAGGGAGCCATGGAGAACAAGCAGAGGTTTCTGGGCCATGATGAGGATCATTACTATGACAGTATTTTATTCTAGGTGAACAAGGAGGCTAGTAAAGGAGTTCAGATATGAGGGTCATCACTAAAGTGCAGGCATCTGAAGAGAGGTCCTATTAAGAGTATTCAGAAGCCTGTTGAACAGTCAAGGTGGAAGAAGTCAATGCTTTGTCTTGAGGTAGTAGCCATGGAGGCAGAGAGAAGTGGACAGAATAAAAAATTAAAAATTTCCTGAGTGAGGGATGCCTGCGTGGCTCAGTGGTTGAGCATCTGCCTTCGACTCAGGTTATGATCCTATGGACAATGGATCGAGTCCCACATTGGGCTCCCTGCATGGAGCCTGCTTCTCCCTCTGCATCTGCCTCTGTCTCTGTCTCTCTCTGTGTCTCTCATAAATAAATTTTTAAAATCTTTTAAAAAAATTTCCTGAGGGAGAAGATGAACTGGCAAAGGGGACTGAGTAATAACCAGAGAAGTAGGAGGAAGATCAGGAAACCAGCATCAAGGAAGGCATGTTTTCTGGAAAGAAAGAGTGGTCACGTAGGTTGGTTGCTACCAAACAGTATCCATTGGAATTAGCAAAATGCAAGTCATTGATGACTTTGCCAGGGCAGTTGGGTCAAGTGCTGAGGTGGAGGCAAGATTGGAGAGGTCAAGCATTGACATGGATGCTGTGCTGTTTATTGGAAAACAAGAAGACAAAGATGAATGGGGGAGATTTTTAAATTTGAACTTGTATATAGGAATAATCCTGGAAAGAAAATAGGTTGAAAACCAGAAGTGGTAGTCTAAGGTTTGTCAGAAGTAAGAGGATGGTATGCAGAGCACAGTGCGGGGACTGTCCTCAACCCGAGGCACACTTGCCTGGACTTCACAGGGGGTAAAGAGGAAAGATGGATAGATTCGGGGGGTTTATACACCTAGTGTCAAGAACCTGAGGGAACTCCTTTCTGATTCCTTATGGTTTCTCAGAAGGGAAGGGATAGTTATGTTTGATGTGTGTAGAGTTTGTGAAGTGTGTGTAAATGTGTTCCTGGATGCTCTAAGACCAGAGTAAGAAAAGAGCTAAAAACATAGGAAGAGGAGACTCTGAGTCAAAGTCAAGTTCAAATGAGTTCCAAATGCGGACAAATGACAAGGCAAAGGGACATCCATTTCTAAAGCCATGATACAGTAACAACCAGAGCTGCAGGTGGGCCACTGATGTCACTCCTAGAAGCTGGCAATGAAGGCCAGTGCTCTTCAAAAGCATACCACATATGCCGAGTACTCGGAGTATGGACATGCAGAAACTCATCTAACCCTCGTCCAACCCTAACAACAACCCCATGGGGTGGATACTGTTATTTCTCCAGAATAGCCGAGGAAACAAAGGGTTATACACATTGCCTAAGATCAGACAGCTTGCAAGAAGCAGAATTCAAACCCACTTTATATCATCCATGAGGTTCCAGGGCTGCAAGATGTCAGGGGGACACCATATATATATTCACTTACTGTTTCTACTATTAATTAACTTCTTTTTAAAATTTTATTTACTTATTCATAAGAGACACAGAGAAAGAGAGAGAGAGAGAGAGGCAGAGACACAGGCAGAGGGAGAAGCAGGCTCCACGCAGGGAGCCTGACGTGGGACTCGATCCCGGGTCTCCAGGATCATGCCTGGGCTGAAGGGGGCGCTAAACCACTGAACCACCCTGGGATGCCCCTATTTATTAATTTCAAGTAAAACCAAGTTTCTTCCCAAACTCTCTAACCCTTTTCTGTTTTATTTTTCTCCATAGTACTACCAATCTTCATTACGCTCTCATCACTTACGTATTTACTATCTGACTTTCTCCAGATTTTCCACCTTAGCCATTCCTCTTTGGGTTCACTGCTCCTTGCTCAACATTTTTAATTCACGGTGCCTATGTCCCTCCTAACAATTGAAGATAAGCCATAAGCAGCTCCAATGTCAGGAACCTGAAAGTATGAAATTATCTCTCGTTACACATTTTGATGTCATGATGGTATAATCCTTACCAAAAAATGTGGCAGCTCTTATGAAGTGCTTGTATTTAGATCCTAGCTCTAGTACTTACTGCTGGTATAACTGTCCACTCTTTGATCTCTGGACACAGCTTCTCCACCCATAAAATGGGCATAATGATCCCTACTCCTAAGACTGTTGGCAGGGTTAATGTAATGTTATACCGTGTCCCTGGTGCACTGATGGTGCTTAATAAATAAATATTTTTCCTTACTCACTGTTTGGCCTGCTGTTACCAACTCCCCAAATAATGTGACCAGGGACTCTTCACTCATTTCTTTTTTACTGCCTTAGAACAAAGGGAACATAATCAAGAGTGGAAACATTATTTGATATCTGCTTCAAAAGCAGGCTGTGTTTGATGTGTGATGCTGATGTGTGATACTCGATCTATTAGATATTAGTATTAGACTGCTGGCTTTGCGCTGTTTATATTGGTAACACGACCCTGACCAGATTCCCAGCTGTGAGCATTAAAATGTGGGCTTTCAGTTGTTGGGCTTTTTTTTTCTCCTTCTGCCAGAATGAGGTTGAATAAGCATTCAGTGTAACAGCCCTCAGCTGAGTGTGCTGAACTCTTAAAATTCCAAAATCGGGGTCTAGGGAAATCTTCATACCTCATGTTGCCTCCCCACCTCCAGACTATCTCAAGGTGCTCCTTGGATTCTATTTTTCAGGCTGTATTCACCATTTTTACCCTGGACCTGCCCATCTGAAAGCTTGCAGACCCCACTTACTGAGTATGTGCTGAGCATTTGATACATCCCATGCTGTTCTCAACCTACTTATTTTCATTTTCTCCATAATCCTACAAAGTAAGTCCTTTAGTACCAGAAGGATGGGTCTCCATTATGCCTCTTGTCCTTTCTCCAACCAATTCTGGCTATCAACCATGTTTTTCCACTCCACAGAATAAAATCCAACCTCTGCAGCATGCCCTTCAAGGTTCTACAGGAACAGACCCCCGTCGGTGAGGGCACCAGGAAGCATCACCCAACCCTGATTTTTTTGAGAGTAAAAGCAAGTGCCATTTGCAATTATGCTGGGAAAAGAGATGAACACCCAGACCGCCATGGGCTAGTGGGGATGCATGACCACCCTTTGTGTGCCTCCTATGCTGCTCTCCTTGCTGACCTACTGCATTCCCCAGCTCTACCATGCTGTGTCATGCATGTGGAAGACTGACGAGACTCTACCTTTCCCAACCCAACCCAGAAAACTCATTCTTCAACACCTATTCAGAAACAGCTGCTTCTGTGAAGTTCATCCTAAGTTTTTCAAAGCCAGTTTACAGATTGGTTAGAGCCCAGGTACTGTCCCCTTGTTG
The DNA here is from genome assembly GCF_905146905.1 of Nyctereutes procyonoides. NCBI lineage: Eukaryota > Metazoa > Chordata > Mammalia > Carnivora > Canidae > Nyctereutes > Nyctereutes procyonoides. The sequence continues at coordinate 36,530,086 of NW_026575044.1, forward strand.
AATCTATGAGTTCACATCCCAGCTCCACCATCTGCATGTCGCATGTACTTGGGCAACTCACTCAAGTTGTCTTGGCCCCCTTTTTTTGTAATGTTGAGATAATAGAACCTTCTTCATGAGGTGGCTTTGAGGACCAAGTGAATTCATAAGTGCATGGGGCTTCGGGTGGAATGTGTGCTGCACAGTGATTTGGGGCACAGATGTGCACATGCTCAAACATGTGTGCACACCTGAACCTCTCCTGTAAGGCATGTGACTTTCTCCTTTGAGGACAAAAAGAAATTGTCAAGTGGAATGTTAAATGCTAAAGAGTTCATAGATCATTTTGTCTATAATAATCCCCAGTTTTTATTATGGTGATTTTGACATCATCTTAATCAATACAGTATGTTAAAATTTCTAAGATCCCTCTAGGATCCAAGTAATTCTGTAAGCTATCCCACATAGGCTTCTTGCTGGCAGGAGTGTGGGATGGTCTCAAAATGCCTTTTATAAATAAGCAGAATAGGCTTCTATCCGTGTGATGCTATTTCAGAGTTCAGTAACATTTATTTTACCTAAGACCTGCCTTATTAAAGTGCTAATACTCCTGAGATAAGTAACTGATCTTTTCTATCTTCAGTTATTTTTACCTTAGTGTGAATGCATTTCGAATCCTTTTTGAGTGAAGGCACGAGAGAAGATACTCAATATTCCTAAGGGTTGGAAGCAGGAACCTTGAAGCGTAAGAAAGAGTATGGAAAAGCAGGATTTCAGATGACAAAGATGAATTCTGTCCACATCACACTTTCACTCAGAGCAAAACACCCTTGAAGGAGTCATAATGCTAAACACCTAGGCTAGGCTGAGTCTTTGCTAGAAGTGGCAAGATAACCACTCCAGCCCCCTGCCCATGCCCCTGAAACACACATACAGACACATGCAGACACATGTGCTCACACACACATGGACACACACATACACACACATGACTCATTTCAAGTCTGCCTCCCTCAAGTCCAGGTTAATGGGGACTTTTGCTATTATTGTTGTTATTCTCTGGCTGTCATTTTGAAGCTTTTCCCCCCACAGATTTTAATTGAATGTTCCAGAGGGGAGATATTTCCAGCATTTAGTTTTGAACTTTTGCCTCACATTGTGACCAATTAAAATATGACTAACAACAGAACACATTTTCTTTTTCTTCCAGCATCACCCCCAACAGAGACCATGGAGCTTGAACGCCATATTATTATTTTCCATGCTGTTTGACTTAAAGCAGAGAAAAGTTTTTTTGTAAAGTTCTTTGAAAACTTTTCGACAATCTCATTTGGTCTTTTCTTTCTCCCATTCCATGATATATTGGGCAGAATTCTCTATGGTCTGCTTTCTCTCCAATTTTCATGTCAAACCTCCTTCTGTAATATAGGGCAGTGGCCCCCACTGCATTACTGAAAGCCAAGCCATTATGGATGGCTTTAAAGATCATAGTAATACACAGATAGGGATGCAAATCCACCAGAGCCCAGCCTGGTGGGCAGCCCTCCGCTTCTATCCCCGTGTAGCCACCTACCCCTTCCCCCATATCTTTGGCACATCCCTCAGGTTCCCAGTCACCTCTCAGTGAAGAGTCTACTGTGCAAAGAAAAGAGAGCACATCGTTGATGAAGAGCCAGGATTTCCCTCTCCATATCTGAAGCATATCCATAATAGCACCCTTATGTCCCCCTGACCCACTTCCAGGAATTCCTCTTCTTTCTTTGCGGTTGATTCTTTTCCTTTCTACTCACCTTTGGCACTTGGCTAGAAATGACTTCCCCTTCTACCTGGTGCATTTTTTATTCTCCCTTTTCACCATCTCCCAAACTGAAAAAATAGGCACGAACTCTTCCTTGTTCTCACAAACCACCCTGCAGACTCTGCCTCCTGCCCCATGACTTTGTCTTTCCCTTCCACCACCAGATTGCTGGACAGAAGAGTCCATGTTCTTGACTACAACCGCCTCAGCTTCAGTTACACGCTGACACACTGCAATGTAGATCCCACCATATTAGATTATATTGACAGTGTGATAAAGATCCACGGGCTCAAACAAAGGTCAGGAAAGGACTTGGTGATTAGTAAATTGCCCTTGGATTCAGGCAAGGACTTTGGTAATAGGGATAATGTAATAAGTGGAAACAACAAGTGGAGCTTAAAACTCAACTGCTCCCCCTCTTTTCTGCCTAGAACCACAGAGGGTATGGAAAGGAAGAAAAAGAAGGTTCCTGCTGTGCCAGAAACACTTAAGAAAAAGCAAAGGAATTTCACAGAGTTAAAGAAAGACGAAACGTCTAAGAAAGATGTTTGCCCAAAGAAGGCAAGGAGGAAGCTTACTTGTGAAAAGTTAAAGCATTACCGCAAAGAATATAGGCAGATGTACAGGACAAAGATTCGTGTGGTGAGGGTGGCAAGAAAAGCTGGTAACTTCTATGTACCTGCAGAACCCACACTAGCATTTGTCATCAAGGTCAGAGTATCAGTGGTGTGAGGCCAAAGGTTCAAAAGGTGCTGTAGCTTCTTCACCCTCGACAAATCTTCAATGGCACCTTTGTTCAGCTCAACAAGACTTCAGTTAACATGCTAAGGATTGTGGAATCATATATAGCATGGGGGGGGCAAACCTGAAGTCAGTGAATGAATTGATCTACAAGCGTGGTTATGGCAAGATCAACAAGAAGTGAATTGCCTGACAGGCAACACATTGATTACTTGATCTCTTGGTAAATATGGCATCATCTGCTCGAAGGATGGGATTCATGAGATCTCTACTATTGGAAAACGTTTCAAAGAAGCAAACAACCTCTTATGGCTCTTCGAATTATCTTCTCCATGAAGGAGAATGAAGAAAAAGACTACCCATTTTGTAGAAGGTGGAGATGCTGGCAACAGGGAAGACCAGATCAATAAGATTATTAGAAGGGTGATCTAAGATATTTACCATGATTATTATTTGTAATTTCATCATTTAATAAATGACTACTTTCAAATTGAAAACAACAACAACAGCTCAACTGCCCTTTTTTGGTTTTCTGAGCCAAAACTTGTCTGGGACTGCCTGGACCCAGAAATGGCAATAACCTTACTAGAGGGTGAGGGTGTCCATGTCCACACTAGTCTTTGACATTGACCCTGTGGTAGATGATGAGAGCAGGAGATGGAGATCTGGCCTTGCTACAGGGAGCATGGATCCAGCTGGGAGACAATCAGGCAAAAGAGAAGCAACAGGTCATCCTACTGTTTGCTTCTCTGGGCCTCTGAGGCTTACATGATTGTTTCCATGTGCAAAGAAGATATGGAGGTCTCTACCTTTCTAGAGCTTCCTGCCTATTCTTCCCTGTCATATCCCTTTCTGAGTGTTCTCCAGTCCGGCTCCTCTTTTTAGTCAAGAAAGCAAGAACTGTGTTCCTCTGTACATCACCTGCATCATTTACCACGGGCAACTATCTGCTCTCCTCTGCTGGATAAAGTCCTGACAAACCAGGAAGTCAATCCCTTCCCTAGGTCTGAAAAGATGCATCTCCTTTGTAATCAAGAAGGTAGAAAGATAAGACAATGGCTCTTGCTTTCTCCCAAGCAACTTACGTCCTTTCTCCCTTGCCCCATGTGCACATTCTCTAGGAAGCAATCTCAGAGGGCTAAAGCTACCAGTTGAGGTCATGGCCTCTGTGCCAAGTGCCAACCAGTGGCTGGCCCATTCTGCTGTATCCTGGTGGGCAAGCTGAGGTCATCCATTTATCTCACGTGAATGGTAAAACAGCCCACAGATGGCCAGCCATTAGATGTGCGGTCACTACTGACTCAGCCTAGATTTGAACCTGTGACCTCTAAGTAAAGGGTCTGTAATAACAATGCAATAACAGTGCTTGGAGGATCTAGGCGCTCTCCAAGTCCTTACTTTTTAAATTAGCACTTTGTAGTTAGTCACCGAGGAAGGAGAAGAAACCAAAGAAGGAATGGATTGAACACCTGCTGTCCTTAAGGGAAGGAGGAGAACTGGAGGCGGAGAAACTTGCTCTTACACGCCTCAGTGGGTGAAACTGTTGCTTTTTAAAGCAGGGTGCCATTTGAAAAGTGACTGCCTCTTACCATCGCTCTGCAGTGCTATTTGAAACACCTGCCTTGGCCTTCGCTCTGCTTCGGTGCTTGTCTTCATTTGCTTGCTTAACAACTGGAAGTGTTTATACCCTCGTCACAAAATCACTTTCTTGAACAGAGTAGAGATCATGAAAGTTAATTCTCTTCTCCCCAAAACTCTCAGCAGTTTCAGTCCGCTGCTTCATTAGTTCACTCAGCTCTGAGGCGAAGAAGCAATACTATTGTGCCCATTTTACAGATCGGTATAGTGGGAAGTTCAAAGGCTTCGTGCAAACTTTGTTTCCCACATGTCAAGAAATAGTCTTAGCAGTTGACAAGCCACAGAATGAAAGGGATTCATTCAAGGTGTCAATTTGTTCATCTGCAACTGAGGATAATGGAAAGTTTGTGGTATAAATGAAATAATAAAACATATGAAGTTTAGGGCACAGCACTCAGCTACACCGGGCTGCTGCACTGTGCAACTCAACCAATATTGTGCTGCCAGTCATCTAAAACACGGTGTGAATCATGCCCCCTAGAGTTGTACAATGAACAGCCATGCCAGCCACAGTGTGACACACAATACTTTCTCTGTATTAGCCGTCATTGTTAGTTTGGAAGATTTTCTTCTGGCAACAGCAGAGTAGGTGGTTCAGAACAGCCCTCTCTCTGACCATACACAACACATGAAAAGAAACATTAGTTTAAGGACATTGGGAAGTTACCAAGGCAGTGAGAAATCATGCTGCCGACATCCCGGAGAGGAAGGAAGCCCATTTAAAGCTGCCTTTCTCCTGGAACGGTGGTTCTCAAAGTGTGGGCACTGAGGAAGCAGTAGGTCTTGTAGTTCTCTTGTTAGAACTACAAATAATTGGGAGAGACTCAGAAATCTTCTGTAACAAACCCTCTCATTGATTCTGTTGTACCTCAAGTTCTGAGTCCGGCTGAGAGACCAAGAAGCAGGACAGGAATTTTGGGAGTCTCAACGGCCTGGGGAGTTAAAACATCATTCTTAAGATAAAGACCAAACTCGGGGTGCCTGGGTGGCTCAGAAGTTGAGCATCTGCCTTTGGCTCGGGAAGTGATCCTGGGGTGCTGGGATCAAGTCCCGCATCAGGCTCGCTGCAGGGAGCCTGCTTCTCCCTCTGCCTATGTCTCTGCCTCCCTCTCTCTGTCTCTCATGAAAAAATAAATAAATCTCAAAAAAAAAAAAAAAAAGATAAAGACCAAACTCCTTATTTAATGTGGCTTTCCAGGTTCTACATGATTTAGCCCCTGCCTGGCTCTCTAACTTCATCTAAAATATCACTTTATTTCCTTCTCCTCCATCTGTTCTGGACTCTTTTAATTGCCTTGTACTTGCTATTCTCCTCCCTATCACAGGGCCTTTGCATGTACCTAAAATATCCTTTCTGTTTCCCTTCAACTAGTTAATACCAATTTGTTCCTCTTTTTAAGAATTGCTTCCTCAAAAAAGCCTTTGTTGATCTCCCTGATTAAATCAAATCCCCTTATTATCAGTTTTCATGGAAGGTGACCTTCTGACCTTCTCTTTAGTAGCACTCAGAATAATCTAATTTTATATTTGATTTTTTTATTAAAGAGTCATGTCTATTTTTGCTGACCACTGTATATTCAGCAAATGAATATAGCATATATTATATTCATTAGTCGCTGAATAAATTAATAAATAACTAATCAGAAATAGTATTGTTATTATGATTTCAAAAATGAGAAGATTGAGTTTTCTGAGACTCAAATAAGAAGCATCCCAGAAGAATTCCAGACCCCCATGGCTCTAAGTCAGCATTCCAGGTCACCAATTAACAACAAACTCTTCCCTTCCTGTATTTGAAACCAGTTGAGCCGTAGACTTAAGGAAGAGGCTGATGGAGATCAAAATATCAACTTAATTACTAATAAATCTGCATTGGAGAGCTATGTTCAAGTAATAGCCACAATCAAGTTTCCTAATATATCCCCTTGGATTTGAGCTTGTCTGTTCAAACTGCTGGCATCACCTATGTGGGGGCAGATCAAGACCCGTGAAACTTACTGCATGGATTAGCAGAGGTATTTACATCCAGAGGTCAAGCTGCTCCACCAGAGCCTGGAAAGCCAGGGAGAGGCTAGCTGGAGTATGCCCAGAAGTCTCTCCCAAATTTTCTTATACAGTAGTTCACTATTTTCATGGGAAGAAATGAGTAAGAGAGGAAAGAAGGCCAGGAATATTGCTTTGAAGAAAGCTTTCACAAAGAAACATAAAATGAAAGAGTGGAGATAAGTATTAGTGGAACCTTATTCACAGCTAAAAACTTGGTTATTTTAAAAAGTGAGCCAAAGCACACTTTTTTTCCTGTTAGTAAGATTAGCGCACTTTCTACTGTTTCCTTTGTTTTGCCTTCCTCAAATGTCCTATTATTGAATTGATTGTTATGGCTATGAATTAACATTTTAAAGTTTGTCATTGAAAGAGTTCATTTCTCTTATAAATGCAATCTACCTAGATGTGCATGCACACAATGCTAATTTCCTGAAGATCTCCTTTTTTATGAAATATGACAAGATCAGCTCCTGTACTGGTTCAAAACATTTGGTTAAATTCATGCATTGTTTAGGGTTCTGGAAATACAAATATAAGTTGAACAAGTTAGGGATGAGGTCAGCTGCAAGTAATAGAACACCCAACTAACAGTGGCTTACGTATTAAAGGGATTTGACTATCTCACATACAGGAGGCTGAGAGTTGCATATTGACACACCAATTCAACGAAGACACCAACCACCCAGGTTCTTCTTGTCCAACTGCTTACTATTGCAAAATGTTCAATATGGGTCTCATACATCCTAAGGATATGTAAAGCAAGAAGTGAAAGGTTCTATATTACTGAGTTTTCTCTTGAAACACTGTGCTTTTTATGAGGAAACAAAACACTTCTCAAAGATGTCTAGCATACTTGGCAGTCCAGTATCACATAGCCACATAGCTGTAATGGAAGCTGAGCAGTGAGTGTCCTGATTTGCTTATATTTAAGATTAAACCCCTATAGCCGGGCACATTATTATGCTGAATAAAATAGGGATCTCATTGGTAAGGAAGAAGGGAGACATTGGAAGGGCAACTAACAAAGTCTCCCATAAATATATCTGACTCAAACCGATCCCTGAAGTTGTTCATTATACTGTAACAAGCATCATCGATCTACTGAGGACAATAAATAGGGAGAATGGTAGAGCCAAGTCTTGGACCCATAAGTAATAGACTCATCTAGCATTTGCTCAATCCTCACAAGTTGTGAAAATGTCTCAGGGTAATAAGGACAACAGAATATCCATTAGTAGGGAGGAGGAAGGCAAGTCTGGGAAGAGGAGACTACATGAAGAGAGCCCTTGGCAATAGGTTGAATAGAAGGACCTAGAGAGGGAAAGTGGAGAACTCCAAGTGAAGAATAGAGTGGAGGTAGATCATGCAGTGCAAAGAACTGCCTCATGGAAGACATGAATTCTCACTGGGGAATGAAGGAAGAAGGAGAGAGACCAGGGGCCTGATGGTGGAAGATTGGAGTGCCTGGCTGGACATACTGGAGTTTATTCATGCGATAGACAGGAGCCACACTTTTTCATGAGCAGAGCAATGACATGATGAAAACAGTATTTCAAAAAGATTAATTTGGTGACTGGGAACAGAATAGATCAGAGGGATCAGAGATGGAGGGACAAGATGGGACACTATGGCAATGTCCACCAGGTGATAGGGGCCTCAGTGAGAGCATTGTCATTGGCAATAGAAACGTAGCAAAAAAGTGTGGGTATCCAAAACATTTTAACCTCATTTCAGGGTATTCCCTAACAGAAAAAAAAATATAGTAATGAAAAACATAGACCCTCATAAGTGGTGGTAGCCAAACATTTAATCGCCATACTCCTCATTTCAATTGCTCATCTGAAAAAAAAAAAAAAAAGCTAATTTTAAATAATGAAGGGAACTATCAGGGGGTTCCACCAAAAGTAATTTTTTAAATCTCAAGTCATTGCTCTTCCAGTTAGTTACTCATGGCCCGGTTTCACAGAAATGGGCTGCAGGCATTACAGGAAATGAAGTTTTATTATAAGAAGAGCCAGGACTGCTCCAATTCTGCAATCAGAGGGCATCTGTATTCTCCACCTGAGGGGAAGCATTTTGCACGGGGAGGTGGGAAGCAGACAAAGGCCTTGTTTGGGTGGCCTGTGTGGATGTGGTGAAGAATCAGAATTCACATGGAAGCTGAGGAAGCACAGCCCTTCAGCTAAACATTCTATGGATGGTTCATGCACAAGGATTGCACAGCAGAATCACCACTCACAGAAAGCCGACGGCCTGCAGGGCACTGCTAGTGGGACGTGCTGTTATTTGCAGCCAAAAGCATTCCTAATAAGAGCCCCTGTTCCTCTTCTTCCACCGAATTCACACCACAGCTCCACGGGCCGACAGCAGAAGATGCTCCCCAGAGACACCGTGGGTAAGTACCAAATGAATTAGTGACAGGCATCTTCGTTATTTCCATCATGGGTAGTGAGTAAACTGTGGTCTCCTGAACCAGACTACTGTGTTCAGGTTGTCACCCTGCCACTTAACCGCTCAGAGGCCTGAGGCTTCTTTTCGCCGATATTCCCATCTGTAACATGAGCATAGCTCGTACTCTGTAGATATGTTTCAAGGACTCGATGAGATCATGACTGTTAAGTGCTTAGCTCAATGCCTGGTACAGGGTTAGCACCCAATAAATGTTAGCACTGTATTTTTTACAGATGAGGAAACAGTTATCCAAAAAGCCTAGAGAATTGGCCCAAGGTCTCACAGATAAATGATGTGCGTGCTTATTTTCACGGACACCTCTTTTCTGAGCATTGTGTCAACAAGTCAGCAAATATTTATTAAGTGACCGTGAGGTACAGAGTTCTGAACTAAACATTCGAAATTTATGCTGAAGGATGGGCCTAGATCCTACTTTAGTGGAATTTACTATCTGACAAGGATGTTTAGTTTTTCATGGTCAGCCTGGCTTCACACAAGGCTGGCCTTACAGATAAAAGAGAAAGAAGAAGCCTCTGCGGTACTGTTTGAAGGGTCCTAGGAAGGTCACTGTAACAACATACATCAATTGGCATTGGGGATAAACTCAACACAACAGCTTTGTATTGGCCTGAGTCTTGACCACCTAGAGAGTGGATTCACCAAAACAACCTATCTTTCCCCTTCTTCCTTTGTAATCCCTGTGCAGATAAAATAGTTTCCCTGAGACCTTTAACTGATGCCAGCAATGTGTGCAGCCAGCGCTAGTCCGAGTGTAGCCTTGCTTCTCACCTTGTAATCTTTGCAATTGTAATTATCCTTGGGAAAGAAAACGGCTGTCAGTGACATGTATTTTTATTTGTTTGTTTGTTTGTTTGTTTAAAGATTTTATTCATTTATTCATGAGAGAGACACAGAGACATAGGCAGAGGGAGAAACAGGGTCCCTGCAGGGGAACCTGATGCAGGACCCCAGTATCAGGACCTAGCCAAAGGCACACACTCAACTGCTGAGCCACCCAGGCATCCCTGTGACATGTATATTTAGTAAATAAATATATGTGTGTGCGTAGATGTCTGTGTATATATTTCTCTTATGTCAAGTGAATTTCCCTGAAGAGAAGAGTGAAGTTGCCTCTCGGAAGCTAAGATAGCTTGGTCCTTGGGATAAATGCAGCTCTGAGAGAGGAAAGGGAAGGAGCAAGAGACAGGAGGGGTGCCAGATTCCCTGTAGGTGGGGACTGCTCTCTACTCACCTTTATTCCTGTGGAATGCCTCTACCCCTCTCTACAAGCCCTCTGCTTTGCTCTACCACTGCCACCATGCTGTGCCCCTGAGAGCCACACACCGCATAGCCAGGTGGCAGGGGAGGGTAAGTCTTCACAGGAGCCCTTTTGCTTGCAAACCTGAACACAAGCACAAGGCCTCCTTCATTTAAAAGCTTTTTACAAATCACTCAATAGAAGGTCTGGGTCAGCAAAGCATGCCCATGTGGGGACATCGTAAAAGTCTCAGAACTTTACAAGACTCTTCCAGGATATGGATCCCACACCCTTCCTGTTCCCATTTTCTGGAGGGTGAGCTCATCAAGTAAAACCTCTCCTCTGACCCCAACTTGGCCCAAGGCTGATGTGTATCCCCTCTTCCACGATGTTCCTCACTGAAGAAGCCAGTCGAAGACGAGTCAGGGCCCTGCCTGTGGTCTCAGAGGAAATTTGCTGTCTGAGCATCTGCAGAATGATGACACCTCAACGTGAGGCCACTGGACTTTCTGGAATTTGTGACCCCTCTGACATTTCCTCAGTGGATGCACAGTGGGAAGGGCCAAATCCTGGCAGCCTGGTCCAGGGTGACACTCATAACCCTGATAAGTTAATTCACATGTAGTTTACCACGACTGGCAATGACTTTTAAAATATTTCCCCTCCCAAAGGAAATTGCATCTCTGAGCATAACTCTGTAACGTATTTTTAAAATTCTCTACTGATGGACTTCCTATCAATATGGGCTAGCTTGAGGGAAAGATCTGTGCAGGCCAAGAGACCAGCGTGATTGGTGATCTGTTCCACTATGCCAAGACCAGCTCTCATAGGTGCCCCAGAGTGGCATCAAATGTCTGCCAGGCACTGTCTAAGTGGATTGTACCAAAGGGCAACCCACCAAACAGCCTGACTGGTGAAAAAGAGGCACAGTGGAGACATAGGAGAAGCACCTGCTCCCACCTTTGGGGAGGCAATCACCTGGTTGGCCGCGGAGAAGTGATACATGCCAGCCCTTCCTGTCGATGGCTATGCCATGGTTGAGAACATGAGCTTCCAGTGAGTTTGTCTCCAGGTTGCCAAAAGCCTGCACCTGACAAGCAACCGGGGGTGAGTCGTTCCGACAGACAGTGAGAGTGGAAAGGAGAGGCTGCATTTGAGAGCAAGCCTTGGCCCTGTTAGTCCTTTGAGAACAAGGACCTGGTAAATGGCTCTTGCTGGTGAAAGACAGAAGGAGAGACAAAGTTCTGGCCCCACAGGCTCTTTGGTGAGGTCTAAAGGTCTCCCACCATTCTGATTCTGTAATACCTCTGCCAGCCTTGGCTCTATAGGAAAAAATTGCATTTGAGAAAAATGGGCACAATAAAATCAGAATGTGTGCCTTTAAGGAAGAGTCCCCCAGATAAGTATTGCTAAAGCCCCTAATATATAGCCCATAAAACACAGAGGATATTTGTGCCATGGCTAAGGTTCAACTCTGATCATCACTAAATGATCACCACTAACAAATCAACATGTGACGTTAGCCAGAAGAGCTACTGGATGTTAAAACAGACTCAAAAATCCCAAGAAACAGCCACTTAATGAGCAAACAGTTTAATTTAGAGTGTCACTCATAGGAAATAGACAGTAGTATTTAATAAAGTTGTAACAATGTAACAATGTACAATAATTCACTCACATTTCACATCAGACACCCCCTCTTTCTAGCTAATATTTTCTATTATCAGTAAAATACACAATAACAACCACTTGTTGAGCATTTTCAGTGTCCCAGCCACTGCACCATGAGCTTGAAACAAGTATTCTGTGACTCAACTATAATAGTGAATATTAGAGAATTTGCTATTTACCAGGCATTGTTGGAAGCATTTTATATGTATTGATACCTCGTTCCTCATAAAAACCCCATGAGGTAAGTACTAGTATTATCACATTGTACCAAGGAGAAAGCTGAGACACAGCCAGGTTAACAAATTTGCCTAGGGTTATATATCTAATTAAAAGACCAACCAGTGGGGTGCCTGGGTGATTCAGTGGCTGAGTGTCTGCCTTTGGCTCAGGTCATGATCCCGTGGTCCTGGGATCGAGTCCCGTATCAGGTTCTCCAAAGGGAGCCTGCTACTCCCTCTGCCTATGTCTCTGCCTCTCTCTCTGTGTCTCTCATGAATAAATAAACTCTTTAAAAAGAGAGACCAGCCAAGAATTCAAACCCAAGCGGTCTGTCCCCATGTTCTCAATTCTTACTTCAAAATTGTTATCTCAACATATCTCCATGAGATACATACTGCAATTTCTCTTTTTTGTAAGAATAACAAAGGCAAGGTTTAGAATGATTAAATAATTTCTCTAATTGTATTGCCAGGAAATGGCAAAGCCTGGACTTGAAGTCAGGGGTTTCTGGCACCAAAGTCTAGGGGCCAAAAGCCTATATTATTTCTTGTATCTATATCCATTGCAATTCATTGGCTGTGAATATATCATTATTCTTCCTATTCAAATATTAGGTCAATATATTTGAATGGTTGTTAGCTGCTAGACACTGTGTTTGGTGTCAAAGATCAGATATCCCCTCCCTTCAAAGAGCTTATACTCTATTCGTGGAAGTACTGACACTGAAGTAGTCATCCTAGGACACAGAAAGGCTCAAATAATAACCTCTTCCCCAAGCTCTTTGTCACCCACAAGGACTCCCTGATGCGTGGCTGTAGCTATGAGTGTAAAGAACATTGTGCTCCTTCCTCCATCAAAAGTACCTCTGATAACAAATCGGTGTTTTTGTGGATGCTGATTATCAAACTCTCTAAGCCATCTCATGGTACTTGATGCTATTGTCAACATACTGGTAGTGGGCTCTCTTTCTTCTGCCCATAATGAGTGGAGGCCCCTCTGCATTTCCCCACTCTGGTCTTTTTGGCTATAGCTGCTACAGGTCCTTGAGTTGTGCTGAGTAAGGCATCACTTCTAGAAGTGACTCTGCTCAAGGACCTCAACAATAGAGTAAAGGGACATTAACAAAACATCTATGGAGACTAACAATGCTTTATTGGTAACCTCAAGAATTGGTAACCTTTCTGAGAATGCCACTTACTGGCCATGTGATCTCTGATTACTCAATTCATATATATCTCAGTCTCTCCTGGATTGTGTGCATCACTAGAATTTTTGTGAGAATTAAACAAGTTAAAACATGTAAAGAACACTTAGAACAATGTCTGGATGGTTCATACTGAATAGGTGTTAGCTGGTTGTTCTCTTCCTCCTCCGCCTTCTTTTTCTTCTTCTCCTTCTTTTCCTACTTCTCTCTCTCTCCCTCTTCTCCTCCTTCTTCTTCCTCTTCTTCTTCTTCCTCTCCTCCTCCTCCTTCTTCTTCCTCCTCTTCCTCTTCACCCCTCCCCGCTTTTTCTCCTTCTGTTCTTCTTCCTCTACTTTCTTGTTGGTGTTGTTATTATTGTTATTATCAAGTTTATTGTATGCTAAGAGTTCCCTTTGTCTTAAGAGTTGATAATACGCTAGTGGTACTAAGTTGTTGAAGTGGAAAAAGGACATCCTGGTCCTCTTAATTTTATTTTTATCAACTCTTAACACATCTGAGAAGAATTTAATTTAAAAATATTTTTATACTCTATGTGGTCTAAGTGATCATTTTTTTAAAGATTTTATTTATTTATTCATGAAAGACACATAGAGGCAGAGACATAGGCAGAGGGAGAAGCAGGCTCCCTCTGAGAAGCCCGATGTGGGACTCGATCCCAGACCCCGGGATCATGACCTGAGCCAAAGGCAGACGCTCAACCATTGAGCCACCCAGGCATCCCTCTAAGTGATCATTGGTATGAATAAGATTTTAACTATATCCCATAATACCTTAGTGGTGTAAATGGGATCTAAAAAGACTCCTGAACTATATTTGGTTTGTGAAAGTATAATGTTAACAAGAAAAAAATGCAGAGAAATTCAAACTTGCTAAAAAACAAAAGAATGAAATAAATGGCTTGCATTTCATTTAAAAATTCTATATTTCCATGAATCTTCTATTAGAAAAACTGGGGTTGAGGAGGTGTGTTGTTATTGCTGGCATTGCTGAGTGCATTGATGCATTTTGGAAATGGTCAGGAAAGTTTAAAGTCACACAACCACATCTATCAATCTCTGTTCAGGAAGTGTGAGCAAGTGCTCCAGATTAGCTGCTGTACAATTTTGAAGTAGACATTTGTCCTTCAACCTCTCACTAAAGTCTTTGTTTTGGTCACTGTGTCTTTACTGAAAAGCCTCTGGTTCTTATTGACCGACATTAACCTTAACTATTACTTCATCCCCCCACCCCACCCCCATAACTCCAGGCTGTGTTCTAAACCACAAACCCATTGTTTTACATCATGAAAAATGTTCTCTATTATTACAACCTGTGGTAAGAGAGAGGCTTTACTATCATCTTGATATGATAGCATCTGATAAAGATGCCATTATCATGTATCAATACTAGAAACACAGTGTATGCCTGATGGTTGTGGCTCTTTTGTTTTCTAAATTAATTGGCTTCAAGGACTGCAATATTGGACTGTAAATCAAAAAGAAGTATCTTTAAGAGGTTAGTTACAGCACAGTTTCTGGGAACAGGAAGCCTAAGGAGAAATTAGTGACAAACGTCTAGGAGGTCAGAATGAACTTCTCTGAATGCAATTTCACAAAGGAGCAAAAGGGAGAAAGAGAGAGAGAAAAAAGAAGAATGTATCACTTATATAGAACTTAGTAACAAGTCTCTTCAAGATTAAGTGACTTAAAATGATGAGTCCAGGACCAGGGTGTGACTAGTGATGATGTACTTACAATGGTTTGTATTCTATGCATTTGACTCACCTCACCCTAGTCCTGGTTCTCTAAAATGAAAAATACTTATAATCTCTCACAATTTCAGTGGGTCAGAAGCTTGAGAGAAACTCAGCTAGATGTAAGGTTTAGCTCAGGGTCTCCCATGGAATTGCACTCAGGGTGTCTTCTGAAGCCTTGACTAGGCCTGGAGGAGTTGCTCCCAAGGTGGCTCCCTCACACAGTTGGCAAGCTGGTGATGGTTGCTGGCAAGAGGCCTCAGTTCTCTCTAGATTGGCCTCTCACAGGTTCCTTGGGTGTCATAAACATGGTGGCTGACTTTCCCCAGACCAAGTGAGACACGAAGAAGAAAGGTGGAAGCCACAATGTCTTTTGTCATCTATTGTCAGAAATCACACACCTTCATTTCCACCATATTCTATTGGCCACACAGACCAACCCTGATAGTGTAAGAGGGGACTACACAAAGGTATGAATAACGGATCATTGGGAACCATTTTGAAGACTGGTTGCTACAAAGAAAGAGGAAAAGGAGAGAAAGGGAAATAAAAATGATTACTTGAAAATCTGATATTCTAACAATGACTTCGGCTTGAACTCTTGGATAAGTCAAAATAGCAAATTGTAGAGGAGAACTAAGACAGGTTAGAGCAGCTGTGTGTATGCGTGGGGAGTGCTGATTGGTGGTAGGGCTGAGCATGAAGACTTCCTCCCAGACATGGCCTTTCCATCAAATGTGTCCATCTAGAACGGATGTTAGTCCATAAAATTCCATCTTTCGCTCACGGGGTGCTGAATGATTTGGGCCATAAAGGCGATAGAATAACTTCTGTTAAAGACAGGTCATTCCATTAATCAGCATGGCTTTGTTTACAAGCTGCAGGGCTTCATTTACTTATTCCTGGGTGATCTTCGCATAAGACCAGGCTCTATGATCAAATGACAAATAATTGTTCATCCAGGCTCTTTGCTTAAGTTACCACAAATAAGTACCACTAAATTTTCTATTGTTCAAACGATTCCTGTGCTTATCTCTAAAAAGAAGCCCTTTTGGATTTTTCAATTTGACATTGACTTTCCTTCTGTCAGTGTGGAAGGCACGGGCAGGCAGATTGTCCTACACCCCTTTATTTTATGGGCAACCCCTCTCCCTCAAACACTAAACTTCCCAGAAACTATATCATACCTTCTGCTGATCCAAAACCCTGAAGTTAAGACTCATGTGAGTCTTTCTTTTCATCCAGGAGTGCAGTGATTATTTTAATGCAGAGAATGCTGTACTCCAGAAGCTTCATCCCTCAAGACTCACCACAACCTAACTCCCGTCCTCCTCTACTGAGGAGTCTCTCACCATCCTGCCAGGGGGGCTGCCCTCACATCTAGCACTGTCCCCTAGCTGACACTCCCTCAAAGCCCTCCATAGGAATGGAGGGAATCTGTCTGTCTTTAATTCCGAGATTGTCCATCAGAACGAAGAGTCAGTGTGCAGATGCCCTTCACTGCTCTTTTGTCCCTCTGTCTTATCACGGCTCTCCAGCAGGGCCTTTGACTTCCACACCTCACTGGGGGTGTCTGGGCTACTTTTTAGCTTGCATCTCTGTTTGCGAAGATATGTATCCAATTCTGCGCACAATGAAAGAATAACAACAACATGAATTACAAATGTTATGATGCATTATGCTTTGATTAAATAAGAAATGCGATCGGCTGAGCCCAAAAGGATAGAACAAGAATCCCATCAAGAGAAAAGATGAATGAACAGAACTACAGTGACATCTGCTGGTCCCTCCCATAGAGCTGATTTAAGTATCCCCAGAAATGGATGGTGAAAGGAAATAGTAATGATGATAATCTCCTGCTTAAAACAAACCCTTAAAATGTGCTTTTATGTAAAGACGTATTAAGTTCAACTGATTTAATTGCTATGTCGTGAATGAGAAAACAAAAGGCTTTGGAGTAGAAGGCAAAGATTATTTATTTTTCAGTTGTTCCTGAGAGGAATGGAAAAGACCACTCATGGCATCATTTCAGCACGCAATGGCCCACACCACCATCACAGCAGAAAAACACGGTTATCTGGAGAAGAGGGTGAGTGTGCACAATGAAAGAGCTCTACTCAAAAGTATCTCTGAGAGTCTTCAAATATTGGCTTCCCCTTCAGATGTTCCAGAAGCTGAGGTTCCAGGGCACACAAATTGCCCTCCCTGCCCAGGATGTAGAAGGTCTTGCACAGTTTCTCTGCAAAGAAATATCTACTGCTGCGATGCTAAGTCACATTAGAAAAGCATTAAGATGTAATCAGGCCCTCCCTGAGGGCCACGGCTTCGGTGGGATCAATGCCTCACCACCCTGTTGGCTTCCATTCGGGCAAATCTTCAATTTTCAATGTTCATTGCCCTTGCTGCCAAAAAATGAAGTGAGATCCTGCTCTGAGCTTCGGCATCCTGAGCACAGAATGCCCAAAGCTGCCTCCCTGGAGCCCAGACAGTCTCAGGGCAGCCTTCCCTGGAGCATTTCTCTGCCAGTGTCTTTTGTAGAAAGGGCAGGGTTTTTGTTGGACCCCCCAATGCAGTGTCACAAAGGGAGGCATCATCTGGACTCTGGATAATGACCATTCTGTTTTCAATGAAACACGAACCCACATGGATAATTTTTTTCTAAATGCCTTCAGTATATGGTGTCTACAACAATGGATTATAAAGCTTTCCTAACAGCATTACTTACCAAAAAATTAGTAGAGATGGCGTTTTCCAGAAATTATCAAAATTATTCTAAAATGGTCTGCATGTATCTCAGCTTTGGGGGCCGGTGTGACAAAAGATGAGCATTGCATTAGGAACAAAGGAACTTTTTGCTTCTGTCTCGCGCTTGGGCTGAGGGGCTGCTCTGAGTGGGGAGGCATGGCTGTCATCTTGCTGTGCTGAAAGCATCCTTAGCCCACATCTGAATAAAGGACAAAGAGATCCCCATCCAGGCAGCATGTGGGGATGTGCACATCTAACAATAACCATATATTGTGTGCAAGTACAAGTGTGGACAGTCTGCACTTCTTGGAAGCTAAGCTGCGTTACAGCTATCTGGGTTCCTTTTAATGACTCTGAGGGACAATGCATCACCTACAAGTCTAAAGCACATTTGATAAAACATCTTGGAGTCAGTGCCTGTGGAATTCATTTTCCAGAGACAGCCACACTAGGGGATTTGGTTTCTAAGTTCTTTCTTTCTTTCTTTCTTTCTTTCTTTCTTTCTTTCTTTCTTTCTTTCTTCCTTCCTTTCTTTCTTCCTTACGTGTGTGTGTCTATGCATGTGTGTGTGTGTTTAAACTGCAAAGCTACTTTTCCCCCTTCTATAATCTTTTGGGCCTGGTCGAGTCTGCATGATTCATCATTGTTTCAGCAGGTTTTCTACAAGGGAAGATTACTAAACTAATTGATTATTAATTGATTATCATAATGGTCACATTCTATTTGCAGTGCTTCTGAAAGCAAGGTATGTCCTGGGTAGTTCTCAATAGCCAGGGACTTGCAGACCCGGAGCCAGGCTGGCGCCTCCCCTAGGGACCCATCCATCTGGCTCTGCTGGTGCCACATCCATTATTCCCACAAATAATGCTAAGAGAGGTAGTATTGGGTGGAATTGAGAATATCTTTCTTATAGTGTCTTCCGTTTGCAAGATGTTGAACATTTCTTTTTTTTCTGAGTAACTCTGTCATGATGCCTTTCTATGAGAAGAGGTGAAATGCTTTTTCAGAATCCTTCTCCACTTCTGTGGCCACAGACTTCAGGCTCCTGAGGTCAGCAGGCTGTGGTCATGGCCCTATCTACTGAAACATGGCTCAGCTTGTGATTCAAACTCTGTTGCTACCAAGGAACCACATTGTCATGCTCATTCATTCGGCCCTGTCTTTGGTTATCAAAACTCTTTACTGGGTGACTTGTGTGCTTTGGTCCCTTGCTCAGGCCCTGGGGGCACAATAGTGCATAAGGGCTGCCCTCAGGCTAACAGGGCAGAAAGACAATTACCTGGACCAGAACAACAGGGCATCATTTGTGGTATGGTAGCACAGAAGGCAGGAAAAGCTTCCCAGACAAAGAGACATTTAAGCTGAATTTGAAAGGGGTGGAATTAACTGGGTAAAGAAGAAAAAAAGTATGTTCTAGGCAGAGGAGCATCACAGAGGAATGAAACCACAGCCAAGTTCAAATAAACAGCTGCTCTCAAGTGGCCAGAGGGAAGCGTGTAGGTATGTGAGGTCTGGCAGTGACAAGCAGAGTGTCAGGAAGCAGAGAACCCCTATATGTGGAGCTTGTTGGAGTTTTATAACTTGTTTTATTTTCCATTTGTTAAGCACCTACTGTGTACAGGGGATGGCTCCACATGCTGTACTGGTGGGACTGAGGAAAAAAACATCTCTGCTCTCAATAACAAACACCAATTGAGTGCCCACTAGATACAACACCAGCTGTTAGATTCTTTCCTCTTGCCGTTCTATCTCATTTTCCCAGCAAACATGCAAAGTAGGTATTGTCATCTCATTTTTACAAATGAGGAAACTGGAACCCGGGGAGGTAAAAATGACTTATCCAAGATCAAACATGTGATTTGCAGTGTAGCTGGGATGAGAACCACAAAGAATTCACCAGAAGCTTATGAGTCAAAGTTTCCAGTGATGCAACACTACAGAGGAGAGGAGAGCCAGAGGGGAGGGAATGTAAAAATTTGGGAGAGATAGTTATCTCTGGTCAAGTTAACATAGCCCCTTGTACCATAAAGGAGCTCTGATCCCAGACTTTCCAGAAATCCCCATGTGGACATTCTCTAGGCAAGAGGGCTTCATAGAGAGGATTCCTTTATTTCTTCTGTTGCCTCTTCTCCTGTTCTCCAAGCCACTCAGCCTTTTAAACACCTTCTCCTCTCCCGAGGTAGCCCCCAACAGGCTTATAAATCCTATTTTTATCTCCACCACCCCACTTCCCAACCTACTGTTGACACCAGAAGGTCCAATAACCAGTCCCCCAATTCCTGGGTCATGGCACCCCCTACACCAAGGGAGGGAGTGGACTCTCACTAATAGAGAAAGTAGAGAAAAGGAATAGACAATCCAGGACTTCTTAAAACAATTCCAAGGGTCTACTTAGAAATAAAATGTTTTCTAAAGTAGAGACATTCAAGAAATAGAGTATTTCGAAGTAAGTTGAAATATAATCAACACATGAAAAAAGTCTGAGGATGAAGGCTGTGCAAGCA
Organism: Nyctereutes procyonoides; assembly: GCF_905146905.1. Lineage (NCBI taxonomy): Eukaryota > Metazoa > Chordata > Mammalia > Carnivora > Canidae > Nyctereutes > Nyctereutes procyonoides. The sequence goes on from NW_026575044.1 coordinate 36,550,072, forward strand.
GTTGTCAAGGGTCAAGGGTCAAGTCAGTATGCAGGGAGTATGGCTGGATGTTACTGGAACATTACAGGCCTTGTTTATTTATGCCTGGATTCCCCCGGTAAAATTCCCTGTGCCTGATCTTTGCACTCTGAACCCAGGTTGACAAGGTCGGACCTTAATGCTTTGTCTGGGGCTCCACTGTTTCAGATAGCGCGTTGTGTGTTTACTCAAGCTCCTTTGGTCTTTGAGTTCTCTAGTATTCATACAACACTGCATTTCTGAATTTGTAATATCTCACATCACAGAGGGAAAATAGAAATGGAAGATGCTGAAGGGGACATGAAGGGAGAAAAAGACAGGAGACTTTGTCAGGAGTCTTAAACTCTCCTATTGAGTTAGAAGCCCCTGGGAGTAGATACTTTAGATGTTTGGTCCTTCCAGGCTCACTGTTACCGTAGAGAAGAAAGGGCATGATGATTTAACAGTGGTGGGGACACTCGAGGGACTCAGAGAGAAGACAGGAAGAAGGTGTCTGTCTCACAATTGCTCTTTTATGTGGGCATTAAGGCTGTGACCGAGATTGTCATCATTTACAGGATATATTTCCTTCAGAAAAGCATGAGAAATCTTGGCTTTTGACTGTATAAAGAGAAAACTTTCCAGCTTTTACCTAAAATCCTTTATCCTATGATTCACGGCATTAAGAAAGGACTTAGGTACTCAGGGGAAGGGATTTTGAATTCATGCTGCACTCCTGGATTGCCCTGTAGATTTTGGCAAGTTTCCTTACAACTCTGGTTTTGTGATATTAACCATTTGCTGCCAGAGCACAAATGATAAGTAAAGTCAAAAGTACTGACGTGGTCAGTATATCTGTGGCGTTGTTCTATTAAGTCATCCCAATGTTAGACAAGACGTTTTAAGATAAGAATGCTACCATTTAGAACAGGACACCTTTTTTGACTTCTCTGAAGCTTTGACTGCTCTGGAGCAAAAGACCCCAAAGTCATTGGAGGTATTGACAGTGACCAGGAGGAAGTAACATGTATAAATAATCTCCCCTGGCTAATTAATTGTCTTAGGAGACTGTGTCTATGGTTTCTCTTATGTCCCTTCCCCTAATGCAAATGCTTGAGTCAGTGAAAAAGATAGTGTGTGATGGGTTATGACTTTGTGAATATCATTGGGGTCAGCTTCAGAGCTTGTCCGGCTTAGCACTTACCAAGGTGTCTGGCACATATCAGGTACTCTGTATGGGCTGAATTGCATCCCCCTTAAACCTATATCTCGAAATCCTAACCCTCTGTGCCTCAGAATGTGACTGTTTTGAGAGATGGAGCCTCTAGGGAGATAATTAAGTTGAAATGAGGTCATTATGGTGGACTCTAATCCAATCTGAATGGTGTCCTTATAATATAGAAGAGGAAATTAGGACACAGACACAAAGAGAGACCATGTGAAGACAGTGGAAGAAGATGGCTATGAGCAAAACAGAAAAGCCTCAGAAGAAATCATCTTGCCAATAGCTTGATCTTGGACTCTTACTCTCCAGAATTGTGAGGAAATAAATTTCTGTTGTTTAAGCCACCGCATCTGTGGTACTTTGTTATGGTAGCCCAAGAAAACTAATACAGTACCTATAATAGTGTGCTAAATGGGAAAAAAAAAATCAATCCATAAATGATGACTCTTAGGAAGCCTAAAATCTGTAGACATTATGGTGAGTAGTTGACACTATGAAGTATAGGCAAGGGTCTTGCATTAGCTCTTCTGCTCGTGATTCATGACCTCAGGCAAATCAGTAAACCTCTTTGAGCACCAAATCCCTCTTTTGTGAAATGAGGATAATGGTATTTGATTATATACTGTATATTTATGGGAAAATCCTCCAAAATGTACCCGGCATATGAAGATACCTTGTCCTATTCTGGAGATGCTTATGATGATTCTAATCAAGGAGAGAGACATACTCATAAATGAATAACTGCAAATTACAGGATACCTGTTTCAATAGACATGTGTCCATGTGCTTCCATAGAGATATGTGCATGTGTTAAGGTCGCATCACATTAACTTTTAAGAATAAGGTCAGGAAAGCTTTACAGAAGTAACAATTAAACTGGGTCTTAAAGTACAGGTTCACATGGCAGAAAATGAGACAAGAGGGCTTTGGAATTTAGAAGCATGTCCAAAAGCCTCGTGCCCAGAAGGACAAGACAGGCTCGAAGAACAGTATAATAGTTAGGTGTGATTGGTAAGGATCACCAAGATTGCCAGAACATGAGATAGGAAGGCTAGATTGATGTCAACTCATAAACGGTCTTGAATACCTAGACAAGCTGTCTAGGTTATTTCATTAGACATTCAGGATCACAGAAGTCTTTTAAGTAAAGGAGGACATAAACAGTTCTGTCTTTTGGAAATCGTACCTTGAAGGCATTATGGAGAATGGATGTGATGGGAAACATTTGGAAACAGATGACAAGTAGGTATGCCATCATAATAGTTCATGTACTTGATAAACCCCCAGGTGTCAGGAGATTTGAATTGGATAATCCATGTGAATGCACTCTTTAAATAATAGTACTAATAATTGTGATTATTTTTGAGAGGGAGAAGATTTAAGGCCAGACTTTGTCAATACATGTCAATGCTAATTAAATTTTCAGGGCAGTTGTGAGAAATTAGTTAATATTATAACAAGCATGTGATACCAGGTAATTTTCTAAGTTGCAAATCCTTTCACTTAGCATCAAAATAACCACTCACTTAGATATAACAGCCAGCCACTTTGAAGAAAGAAGAAGAGAGGATCATCAAAATGACTTTCGATTCACTTCTATCCGATTTTAATCCTCATTGTAACCTACAGTTATCTTTGGTGGCAGTAAGAGCAAGTATGCTGGCACATATAGTAGAATAAACCAAGGGTTTAAATTCTACAGGCATTGGTATAGGAATTCCATAGATTATGAAATATAAATAGCATTATGTTTTAGAAACTAGATAATTGATTTTGTTCACCAATGTGCTCTCCTCTTTCTCTGTGTCCCCTACCCTGTGTAGCAGAATTACCTGCTGCCTCTTTCGTGCTTCCAAAGCTCTTTGTTTGGAACTGTATGGATCACTGCAAGGGAATATGCATATGCCTCTGTCTTCACTGCTGGATCACAAGTTCCCTGTCTTCTTCATCTTTGGCTCCCCAGAGCCCAGCACAAGCCCTGCCTGGCCATGGTGGATGCCCAATATCCAGTCGTGAATTGCTTTAAGGTTATTCCCAGGCTCAGGATGGTGTGTGTGTGTGTGTGTGTGTTTGTGTGTGTGCGCGCGCACGTGCACGCACACGTGTTTCTATTATAATCTCAGAGTGATGAAGTGGCATGGATTCTGCTTGATGGCCTGTTTCATAAAATAGCTCTCTTCTTAATGTAAAAGGACTGGTGAATGCACTCATACATGCCAATTTAAGTACACATGTGAAGGCTGAATGGCTATGTCTTGATAGTCAGCCTTGGTGAACTCAGCTCTCTTTAAATGCAAGTGTTTGATTCACAAGTGCTTATCCTGTTCTTTTGCCTGAGTGCAGATCACATTTATTTGTTTGACTTACACAGGACTAGTGTGTGTACATCTCCTATGCAGAATCTCACTTTACCAAGGCAAAAAGCGATTTAATGCACATCTCGTACTTTTGACATCTAAATAATCCAGTTATCATCTTGACATGGAAATTGAATGTCTTTGTTCTAGTGGTCTGATACACTCAAGTTAAAATACATATACCAAGAATTTCAAAACATGATATGTTTTATAAATACCAAAACTTCTTCACTGTGTTTCAAACAATGCCATCAAGACAGTTCATTATACAGGGATGGGGAAATAAATATGCTTTTTTCCTCTTTGCTTTTCTTCAGTTGACTAAGGAAGCATAGCATAGCATACTTTAAAAAGTGTTTCCTTGTTCTTCCACTTGCTCAAATAATACTTAATGTTGAGATATTTTAGAAAGCATTCTATTTCAATTACAGTTGATTTTTGGAGAACTTATCATTTGCAAGGTGTCATACTAGGTACTTGAAACATACCATCTCCCTTATGATCCTCTCCAGCCCCACAGGGTAGGTTTTATTCTCTCTCTTCTATTTACAGATGCAGAAATCGAAGCAGAGTCACTTTCCATCACTAGCGGAGTGGAGATAAGAGCCTATAACTTTCTGACCTGAGTCTGGCTTTAGACACCGTACTATACTGTCTCGGCCTTTTGAGGTAGCGCACAATCGTCTGTCTCTTCTAACTTCGATCTGAAGTTAGACTTCCAACTGAAAGTCTGCGATTCTCTCCAGCATGAATTGGGAACTTCATATATGTCAATGAATGACTAATGTAGTGCTAATCCAAACTGCAGGTCCATAGGGGAAGATTCAGAAATAGCAGAGATAGGAATATTTTTGCACCTGTCTAACAATAGCATCAACAATGGTAATAAAGATAATACATTTAGTTCACTGGTGGAGAAAATATTATAAACTAATCTCCATGCAGGCGATAAAATTAAGGCAATCAGTGGGTTTAAGGTAGCAGTTTCAATATACTCACTTGGTAGCACACTATAGCCCAACAAAGATCCACGAGATTTCTCAAGCAATCCAAGGGATTGTGACAAAATGTTAGATAAATCATTCCAAAGCCATTACAGAGAGACTCACTCTGCCATATGGAAAAAGTGGTTAGGGAACAATTAACTTCCACAATGTATATTGCCCCTGGAAACAAAATTGGGTTAAGCCAAGATGACAAGGCCGACCGCAACCTCTATAAATTAGTCAGTAATGATGGGCATAGTTTGAAACCATAAATACTTTAAAAAATAGAACAAAACACAAGCCATGAAATCATTTATAAAAGACCCAACAACAAATTCTAAAGTAAACATGCCAGGCACCTCTTTTCTACTTAATTTGTCGTTTACAGCATGGCAAAGCAAATGCTTGATGAGTGTGAAGGTTCTGGTGTAGTGAATCAAGATAGGGTAATTGGCACTGAAGTTATTGCAAGTATTTAATAAAAGAAGCCTTGTTGATGAAGTGCAGAAGATGTAAAACAAGAGAACATAAATGGAGACACAATGCTTTCATTGCTGTGTGCTACCATCCAAGAAAGAAGCCTGCTAAGATTATAAATCATCAACTAGGGAAGCCTGGGTGGCTCAGTGGTTTAGCACCGCCTTTGGCCCTGGGCCTGATCCTGGAGTCCCGGGATCGAGACCCACGTCGGGCTCCCTGCATGGAGCCTGCTTCTCCCTCTGTCTGTGTTTCTGCCTCTCTCTGTGTGTCTCTCATGAATAAATAGATAAAATCTTAAAAAAAAAATCATCAACTAGCTTTAAAATACCAGCACCTGGTAGAATCAACACAGAGCTCAGTTAAGACCACAAACTAGGTAAGTAAATACAATATTTAAAACACAACACACACTGAGATAGAACCATTGTCAAACCCCAACAATTTCTGCATAAAACACCCACAGTTTGCTACCTGCTCAAACCTATAAAGTAAATGAGCAGAAGCAGATAAAAGGGCAAATGGCCAGAACAGAAAGGCATGTCTGTTATGAAGAAGAGCCCAGGTATCTCTGCAACTGGATATTTAATGAAACCAAGTTTATAATACACTTTAGGGGCAATTCAGAAAATGATGCCATTCAATTTCTATTCCAACAATAAATTATTTTAAGGATTTATATATGAACATGAAGATGCCATCAATATAATGATTACACACAACATTCCTAAGAATTTTTAATCATCATTTTCCAGAAAATGTCTTGTTTATTTAAGCACCTTCATATGTTGTAGGCAACTGTACTTTTACAGTAATTCCAACTTTTATTCTTAACGCTATATTGCAGATGAGAGAATGGAAGCTCCGGAGCAGTGAAACAACATGTCTAAGATGACATGGGGTGTCACTGGTAGAACCAAGACCAAACCACCGGATTTCTGACTTCTAGAGCTCTTTTTTCTCATGTGTTCAGCCCTTTAAGTTTAAAAGTGATCTGAAATATAAAATACCAGTCGATTATAAGAAAAACATGTATCCGAGTTGAGAGATACATTTAAATCCCATTAAACTAACTGAAAAATTCATGAGCAATACATGGATAATTTGTTTCTTATTAAAACATTAAACTTGTAGAGAATATTTAGCTGTTCAAATGTCAAGTAACAGGATAGCTATAGTAAGTTAATTAGGTACCAATTCATTGCTAAAGATACTTAATTGACATTTAATAAGCATATTAAATACCAATTAACCAACTATATTTAGTGCTAACTATATTTAGTCAAAGCTGTTTTGTTAATTGCTTGCTCAGTGCCTTAGTATCTATGGTCAATAGATTATAACCCAATTAAATATATACATTAATGTGTTTGCATATATGTCTCCCCAGTGGGAAGTGTAGCCCGGGTGCTCATGTGTGGGTTTAACCATCATCACCCATCTTGGTGAAGAAAACATCCAGCAAGCTGTTCCAGCTCATGCAAGATGCTCTACAGAGAAAAAAGTTAGCCAATCTGTGATGACAAAGATACAGTACCCTCTGTCACTGCCAAACTCGGAGACATGAAGGAATTAACAGGTTCTGATGACAGGGGACACTGGGCTCTGCAGAGCAGAGCCCACAGCCCCTTTGAGACCAAAGGGACAGAGGAACTTTCTTGATTCAGAAGCCACAGCCACAATGTTTGGGTAGTGTTCCTCTGGACTACTTGTTGAATAGCATTGTCAGTCACATGCTATAGGACTCATATTGTATATTCTGGTCACAACACATGTCCTGCAGACATGATGTTTGCAGATATGATGCTTGCAGCACAATAGAGAAGAGACATGTGACAAGATATCAGGGACCAGAGCACATTAACCTTGGCTGCTCTTCCCTGACCCCATGAAGGCATTTAATGTGTGTGTAGGTCCTGACACCAGGAATCCTTCCCAAGGTCTGTATATGCAGAAGTGCCTAACAGTGGTGTGAATCCATTACTCAGAGGGCTGGAGAGTAAGGTTGGTGGTCACTCAGACTACTCCAGCAGGCAAGATGCACCCAAATAAGCCTAATTTCAACATGGCAAGACTTTGTACTAAACATTTCCTAAATGAAGGTAAATTAATATTTTGGAAGTTAATCCAATCTTGAAGTTGGAGGGGTTTTAATTATAATTATCAATATTAACATTATAATTACACATTATTATAAAATTATTCAAGTCATTGAAACTCACTGGGATCACTGACCCTGACAGAGCCAAAGTACAAGGGCATGAACATTTAGTTAGGTATGAGGCTATGTGATCATGTTCGCTCTGCAATCCAGAAAAGTCAGACACTTGGATAGTGAATTAAGCAATTAGTTTTGGGAGTTACCAATTTGTGGGAACTTTTCACTTTTCCAAGGGCAGTCTGGGATCCAGAGTTCAGGAAAAGCTGAATCAGACACTGATGACATTACAGCTATGGGAGTCAGGAGTCAGTGGACAGGAATACTCAGAATTATTCTTAGTAATCTTGGATAGATGGAAATCCTGTGGCTTTTAACAGAGATTGTCTTGAAGTACTGCTGCTCCCTCCCTGTCTGCACAACCAAAAGAAACTTCATAGAATAATTGTAATTCAAACAAGTTAAGGCTGGAGGAATAAAAATACATGGTAGGGAGACTGTATTTCTAGGTGAAGAATATAGTAAGACATGGAAAATAGCAAGAGTAATAATTCAACTACAAACAATTCCACATACAATAAGTGAAGTTATAAAGTGAAACGTGTGGCTATGGAAAAAGATCATGAATGCATTAACTGGATACTAAGTTGAGAGGGTGTCTAGTCACAGTGACCTGCGTTAACTTGTTCTGTCATTTTCTGCCCACTTGAACAATGTGTCTGAGTATTTCTCATCAGAGGCCCATCAGTGATTATCAGCAGGACTGCATCTGTTTGTGGCAGGGGTGGTCTCCTCCTTCACTAACTACTTTGGGCTCTGATGAGAATCTTCCCATCATCTTGAGACTTGGCAGGGTATTAATATGTAACACTGTTTAAACTGTCCCAGGGCGGGTCAAGTAATGCAATTTACCTCATTTGGCTTTTGCATCGAATTTTCCATTGGAAAGACTTGTGCACTTTGCATGTTTTCAGTTAATGAAGGATTGCAGTGTGCCTGTGAGCTTTGTTTGAGGATGCCATGAAATGGGGGAGAAAATTAGTATCCAGAGGGAGATAATTGTTGCCCTGAATAAGTTTGATCAATGAGGGAAAGGAATAAAGAGATTGCACGTGAAATTTAAATTCTTCAATATGAGGTGCTCTTGGGTAAGCAAAACACTCAAGCTAAGGTTAGTAATGAATTAGTTAACACAATAGAAGAGAGTCTGACTCTACAGACTGAGCCAGCATTTCAATTTTCAGCTCAGTTGGCAGTGGAAGTGAGGCTGACAAGAGAACTTGGCATAAATCATAAATTCCAGGATATTGTACTATAGCCTTCTAGGGGGTTGGGTAAGCCACCATTGACATATAGATTGGAAGTTCAGAATCTAGTGGTGTTTAAAGAAAAAAAGAAAAGAAAGGCAGAGCTAAGCTGGACGATAAGAAAAATGCAGGAAATTCAAGGTAATGAATTAAATGGAAGATCTTCTGGATGAGAGAAATGGACTAAAATAGGATTCCATATTTAGTTTTCAAAGTAGGTGATTACAAGCAATCTGAGTGAAGTATTAGACTCGATACATCTTATAAATTTTTGGTTGATGATCACTTTGAGTTTATTAGATCAGAACAAAAGGACATAAATGCAAATGAAGAAGGAATGTGTGTAAAAGAAATTTAAAGAGATGTTTTATGGAGAAAGTGATGACTTTTAGGATGAATTTGATAACACCATGGATTTCAGTCAGTTAAAAAGAGTATAGTTGCTTATGTATGTAGAAGAAACTCCTTGAATGTCAATGGATCACTATGCTGCTTTAAGAAGGAAAATAATGAGTTTACTTTTAAATGCCAGAATCTCAAACTAAGTTTGTTACCTCCAGACACCTTCGCTACATAACCTGGTGGGGGTGGGGAGCAGTGGAGAAACACCTTGTGTTTCCTGACCTCCAACTCTTAAAGTTTTACTGCCCAGTGCAGTCTGTGGCCCAGCAACGTTGCCTGGGAGCTTGTTGAAAATGCAGGATCTTGGGCCCCAAATTGGGCCACTGGAATAAGAATCTGTAATTTATAAAATCCCCAGGTGATTAATGTATACACTAATGTTTGTAAAGCACAGGTCTGATTTGTATTTCTCTGATGATGAGTGATGATGAGCATCTTTTCATGTGTCCATTGGCCATCTGTACGTCTTCTTTGTAAAAAAAAAAAAAAAAGTAAAAAAGTCTATTCAAGTCCTCTGCCCATTTGTAATTGGATGATTTGGTTTTGGTGTTGAGTTGTATAAGTTTTTTTATATATTTTGGATATTGGCCCCAATGAGAAATCACTTTACACCTGTCAAAATGGCTAACATCAAAAACACAAGAAACAACAATTGTTGGTGAGGATGGAAAAAAGGAACTGTTGGTGGGAATGCAAGCTGGAATAGCCACTGTGGAAAACACTATGGAGATTCCTCAAAAAATTAAAAATAGAAATACCGTATGATCCAGTAATTTCACTCTTGGGTATTTACCCAAAGAATATGAAAAAACTAATTCAAAAAGATGTATGCACCCCTATGTTTGTTGCAACATTATTTATAATAGCCAAGATATGGGAGCAGCCCAAGTATCCATCCATAGATGAATGGATAGAGCGCTATGCATGTGTGTGTGTATGCATATATATATATGCATAACCATAAAAAGGAATAAAATCTTGCCATTTGTAACAACATAGATGGACCTAAAGGGTATAATGCTATGTGAAATGAGTCAGAGAAAGACAAATACCATATGATTTTACTCACATGTGGAATTTAAGAAACAAAACTAATGAATGAAGAAAGAAAAAAGAAACCAAAATATAGACTCTTAACTATAGAAAACAGTAGATGGTTACCAGAGAGGAGGTGGGTGGGGGGATGGCTGAAATAGGTGAAAGGGATTAAGAGTATATTTATCTTGGAGTGCCTGGGATGCTCACTTGATTGACCGTTCAATTCTTGATTTTGGCTCAGGTCATAATCTCGGATTCGTGAAATCAAGTCCTGAGTTGGGCTCCTCACTGGGCATGGAGCCTGCTTAAGATTCTCTCTTTCTCCCTCTCCTTTTGCCCCCCACCCATGCCGGCCAACAGCTTCTGCACTCTCTCTCACTCTTTCTAAAAAATGAGAGAGTACACTTATCTCAATGAGCACTGAAAAATGTATAAAATTGTTGAATCATCATTGTACTCCTGAAACACCTCAGCTTCTCAATCTCCTTGTGCATAAAAAGGAAATGATGACAATAGTGGCTACCTACTTCAAAGAGTTTTATTAGCACGAAATGAAATTAGCGCTGCCATTCAGAGCTCAGACTCTGAGACCAGCTACTCTGGCTCAAATACTGCTTCTGTCGCTCACTAGTTACATAGCTTTGGGATGACTCCTGTAACTTCTCAGAGCCCTGGTTTTCTCATATGTAAAGAGAAAGATAATAATCAGACCCATATTATAGGGTTATAGTGGAATCTGGTGATGTAACAGATGCACACTGTTCAGAACATTCCTGATGCCTAGATGCATAACATTTAGTGAGCTGTGGAGCTACTCTTCTTGCTACAAATGCAGTGCCATACAGACAACAGGTTTTCAATAAATGTGAGTTATTGCTAGTAGCATTGCTTGCACACAAAATGACACTATTACAGAAGCTCTTGGATTAGATTAAGGAAGATGGAGAACAACAACTTCATGATTCAAATAATTATACGTTTGTGGGAGTGTTTGCCTTTAACACCTCTGATGGAATAATGTGTGTTTTGGCAAAAGGCACATTGGAACTACAAGCCTGTACAAGCAAGTGGAAAGACAGGCCAATTAATTCACACAACAGGGTTTTATTTTTTAAAAAAGATTTTATTTATTTATTCATGAGACACACAAAGACAGAGGCAGAGACATAGGCAGAGGGGGAGAAGCAGGCTCCCCCTGGGGAGAACTCGATCCCAGGACCCTGAGATCACTCCCTGAGCCAAAGGCAGATGCTCAATCGCTGAGCCACCCAGGCATCCCACACACAACTAGGTTTTAAAAGAAAAACCACCTTTCCCAAATGCAACCAAGGGGTTTCCTCCCAACAGTTCCTAACCCCATTGGTCTGGATTCATTTCTCTTTGTCTATGTGATTGGAAGTTTCCTAATTCAATCTATGTTTTTTAAGCCTACATCTCTCTGTGTGTAGACAGTAAGCAGACAATCAAAATCACCCGGTAAGGTGAGGAGGGCAGAAGTGGTACTAACTCTGTTTTCTCTTTCTCCACCCTGCCCCCCCACCACCACCACCCCGTTAGCCTCCTGTGACCTCCCTTCCAGGAATCTCAGTTCACACTCATTCCCTCTAGCTAGTTTCTCGAAACCTCTTCTTGGAAGTCTGGCTGCCCGCTCCTTCCCCATGACCTGGTTTCTGGCTCTGGGTCTCCCCGTGACCTCAGCTCAACCCCTCACACTTCGCACAGCATCATTTCTGAGCCCTCGGGTCACCCAGGACCAGGGCTTCCAACTCCGCTGCTTTCTACCCGCCCTGTGCAACCCTGAAATCATTTGCCTGGAAACCAGCTCTTGGAGAGAGAAGCCCGGTCAGACAAATGAAAGATTGTATTGCATTTCCTTCTTGCAAGCGCCAGCGCCAGGGGCAACATCTGTTTGTAGCAACAAGATTGGGAAGTGGTTTTCTGCTTCTCTGTTGCCTGTTCGGGTTCTTTCCCGGGTGTATTGTCTTCCCCCGAGGGGTCACCTTGCAGAGTTTGCTCAGCGGTCTGGTCTTCGGCCACTAAAAAATTCGTAACTAATTACCATGACCTCAATCCTTAACTTGGCCAGCTGTGTGGAAGAAAGGAAGCCTGGATCCCCCAGTGCTGCGGGATCTATAGTTCATCCTCCATAAAAAAAAAAAAAAAAAAAAAAAAAAAAAGTCAATATTGAAGCAAAAATGACATTTAAAAATCATAAAATAACTGGTCTGGTATTTACCTAAGATGTTCTTTACCTCCCTTCGTTCCGTATACCGTGGCCTGCGTTTGCTTCCTTCTGCCTGTGTCATAGAGAGGCGGCTCTCCTGCTTCCAGTGACTTCTGGGGAAGGGAGGAGACGAGACCACTGAAAAAAGATCAGGGGGCCCACAAAGGATCTCTGCAGACCTTCTCCTTGCAGTTTCAGTCTGATGAAAGAGGTTAACTTTAAGGACTGAGATGTGCAATTTAGCTTTTTTTCTTGATTCTAAAATTGCGCCGTAAATTTTTATAGCTTTATAAATTAAAGAAAGATTAAAACCACAAAGCACGTGTGAATTACAAATGGATCAGCAGTGGCAAATACATGTGTAGCCCTCATCAGGCTGGTGTGAAGGCTTAGCCCAACTCGGCAGTGGCCCCGTCACCAGATGGCCACCAGTCCAATTCAGGGAAGCGGATCCGTGGCCCCTATCCACCTGACAAACTCGTCTTCAGAGCCGCAGGTGGTGTCAATGTGACCCCTCAAGGCCTCTGCCAGAAACTCAATTGATTCCACCCACTATTCAGAATGGGGAAAATATTTTTAAAGTCATGACCTACCTGCTAGGCTCAGGCAGCTTATAAACAAAGGAGGCTGGATATTTCCTTCAGTCCTAGGGTCTGGGCCTACCAGGCATTGTCTAGAAGGCCCACTGGCCATCTAGGAAGAAAACATTTATCAGTGAGCTGGAAGAGGAAATGGTTGGAATGTGAAGACATGGGTCAGTAACCCTAAACCATTTTCTTAGGAGAACCCTAAGGAGGGGAAACTTGGATGGATCTAACTGTTGGGTTACTGGGCGTGTCAGAGAATTCAATAGGATGTATTTTTGTTCAACAAGAATTTCTTGAGAATTATGCTAAGCAAGTAGCAGACGAGATTTAACTGTGCTAAAAGCAAGATAGGATGGCTAGAGCAAACAGTACATTCATTCATGTACTCTAAAATTTCTGGTCATTTACTATGGATTGATTTAGGAGATTTACATTCCTGTGTGTAAGTCTGGAGAGAAAGAGAGAGAGAGAGAGAGTAGCCCATTGCTAAGTAAAAAAAATACAATAGGAAACCTTCAGGCCCAATCTCCATGATGGTTTTTTTAATAATATGACATGAAAGTAAGCAGACAACGATTCTCAGTGCATTCCTATTTAAGAGAATAACCAAATGTGGAACACAACAAAATAGTTCAAGTTTTTATTCAATCATATTAACATAGAACAACTAATTGGAAGATAGATGATAGATACACAACCTTATAGAGCTTAAACATTGACTTGAAATCTTGGCCTTCTGGGGTCATTGTGAGATATACCTGACACAGCATATATGAAATACTTAGCACAATGCCTCTCTCCACAACGTTAAAACTCCCCACACAGCTCACCCAGAAAACACTCCTTAAGCGCAGGAGTCTGAGGAAATCAACTATTAGAATAAGCACTGTTTTTCTCTCTGTGCTCATCTAAAGCCAAACTGTACCCATCCCTGAAGATTAAAAATGTAGTGAAGGGAAACAACATTCTATTTTTGAATCTTTTACTTGCATTTATTATTTCTGAAGCACAAAATCTAGATCAAGTTCATCATGCTCCATTGTTCTCCGAAACTAATAATAATTAAGATTTATTACATGCTTATGGAATGTCCAGGAGTGGCCTGAGCCCTGTGTATGCATTATGTTAATTAATCCTCATATAACCTTCCAAGGAAGGGTCTGGTCCCATCCTCATTTCACAGATGCTAAAACCAAGGGGAGGTTACACCCCAGAGTTGCATAGCTAGTCACGGCAGAGTTCAGATTCTAATGCCAACTTTAGATTGTACGTCCTTAACCACTAAGCCCACTGCTTTTGGAAACATAGTTTGAGATCCATTGCCCAAAAGTGAATTAATTCTAAGAAGGAAAGTAAATTTTTTTTCAGGTAACATTCATCCTGAAACTTCCCGTTTGTTCGTTTATTTGCAAATCTTGGGTGACCCTTTCTTAGCTAATGTTCATTGAACCAGGTCTTTTCTTGCATATCTTACCTTATTGTGGCCTCATAGCAACCCTCTAAAGGAATTAATCTCCATTTTTCCAATGAGAACATTATCCAAATCATGTCTCAAACATTACATAGGCAGGTACAGCCAGGGGTTGCTGTTTGGCCAATCTGAAGCTAATGTCATTATGTAACTCCACCAAGAGCAGCTCTAGGAGAAAAACATGAAGCCTGGGGACGGTCAACAGTTGCATTTGGCAAAGTTTGGTGATATACGTGACAGTTATACCTCCTTGCCTTCTGGCAATGAATGGACCCTCGAAGTAACTAATAGAAATAGAACTAAGCAGAGTAAAAGACGTTCCCATGATAAAGACTGTGCTACAAATAACAGGACTCAGAGCAGTGGCAGTGAAGGACACTGAGGGTGCTCTGCACTTAGCACACGAAGCCAACTTGGGTCGCCAGAGTGTGAATTAGCAGAGTTTACATAAACAGAAGAGCAAGTAACCAAAAACCAAAACCAGAAGAGAGATGTCTCTTAACTTTAGTCATGAGGTCTTCAGGCCAGCAGCTTCTACATCACCTGAAAACCTACCAGAAACTTGAGCCTCACCCCAGACCTACTGAATCAGAAACTCTGAGTGAGGCCCATCACTCTATGTGTCAACCAGCTTCATGGCACATGCTTCAGTTGACAACCACTGCCTTAGCCATTTAGCTGTGTTTGTAAGGTGACCAAGGCAGTGAACGTTAGAATTGCTTTGTACCTATGTGCACATTATACACAAATGATGGGTGCAAATGCACATGCGTATCTACAGTCATGGTTCAGGACCCTTTAATGGTTGGCAAATCAAGTATATTGTGCTCTGTGACAGAGTCCCATCATTCGCCAGTACTGCAACTTTGCCTCAGATTGGTTTTGTGTCTTGATCAAAGGTTATTGCTTTTCTTAGGGTTGCCTGGTCTCCACTTCCAGAATCCAATAGCCACTCCTTCTGCTAATCCCTTTGAGCTTTAGGGCAGCAACAGCCCAGTTGCTGGCAAGCCCCGGTTCCTGCACTCTCCCTCAAGGACTTGCAACACCCATGGTCTCCAACCCTGCTGCTCCTTGGACTCCTTTAGAGTGCTTTAAAATGTATGGGCTTTACATAAGAGCAGTTAAATTAAAACTTCTGCAATGACTGAGCAGCCAGCGAACTAGACCCTTGGGGTCCAAATGGAAGAGGTTTCTGTTCTTACAAAGCTTAAAATCTTGGGGAAGATAGACATTGATAAAATAAACACAAATTGTTATAAAGTGCTACAAAAGGAAAGGCCAGGGATACTGATACTTTTTAAAAGCTCTCCAGGCGATTCTAATGTCAGCCAAGGTTGAAAATCACTGCCCTTATCCACATCTGTATAAATAAACCTTCCTCCAATTATCTTTTTTGTGTGTGTGTTCCATCTCCTTCCTGACACATGCATCCCTCTACCTCTCGTCTCTGTTCACCTGGGGGACAGAGTAGGACAGAAGTGGTTAGCTAAGACCTCATATAATCCTAAGTCTATGTCTCCAAAAAAAAAAAAAAAAGGTGGACGACTGACAATCAAATATTTCCAAATGAAAAGCGTGCACTAAGACAATGTCTGTGGGACAGCAAAATCAAATCTCGCTTCAACACTCAGGTCAGATTTGATATCATTCTGGTTGGAAAGAAGACTGAGCATGCATTCATGAGACTACCAGATACCACTCCTTAATTGGTTTATTTTTACTTTTTGGTTTTGACTAATTCATGTATATGTGGCTATGAAGTTTCTTCTGAGCACTGTTTTGCTGTATCCATTAGACTCTGTGCTTTAATTATCAATGTTTTCTTTTTTTTAAGATTTTATTTACCTATTTCAGAAAGAGAGCACACAACTGGGGAGTGGCAGAGGGAGAGGGAGAAGCAGACTCCCTGCTGAGCAGGGAGCCTGATGTGGGGCTCCACCCCAGCACCCTGGGATCATGACCTGAGCCAAAGGCAGAGGCTTAACCTGCTGAGCCACCCAGGTGCCCCAATTATCAGTGTTTTCTTACTGGAGTTTTCATTTCCTCCTTGACCTAGGAGCTGTTAAAGAGCAAGCTTCAAAATTTCTAATGGAAGTTGTTTTGTTTTGTGCTTCAAAATATCTCTATTTTGCTGCCCTTTTTCCAGTTGAGACACTCTTTGTGTCTCCTATTTTGCTATGTCTCCATCTTATTCTCCTTTATTTTCTGTTATTTCTACTTCATGAATGGTGATACTGTGGTTTGGTGTATAGATACCATGACTGTGATATTTTCATTGTGCATTATTGCGTCATTTAGTATTATAAATAAATCCCTTCTTTGACTCAGTTAATGCCTTTTGGCTTGCATTCTACCTGGCTGATGTTCGTGTCTCAAGGCTTGCTTTCTTATTGTTTTCATTTGCCCATTAGTTTATTTGCAACTTTTCTGAGTCACTTTATTTTAGGGTTGGCTCTGGTCCAGAGTAAGGCTTCCCTTTTTAAGTAAAGCTGGAAATATTTTCTTTTAGTGGGCAAGTTAAGCTCATTTTTATTGATTGATGCAGCAATCTCAATTCCGTCATATAATTTTATGTGATGTTTTCAGTTTTTCGAACTTTCATTATTTGGGTTTTTGTCTTTGGAGACTCTCATTTTGTGAATTTTGGATTGCCTTTTGTCTTCCATATATCTTTTTTTTCTTTTGATTCCTTTTAAATTTCCATTTTGTTTCCAATTATTTTGCTAGCTTCTCTCGCTTCTACTTTCTAGATTCCTTATATGTGTTCAGTGGCATCCATTATTAATCTCCTTTCAACTTTGCTTTCATTTCTATGATGCTTTGTTTTCTCCCACATTTTTCCTGCTAAATCCTACTTCATCTCCTTGCCTTATCTACCCTGATTTCCTACACCTGGAATGGGGCCGGGGCTTCCTACATAAAGGCAATTATTTAATTTTTAAATAATAATTTAAATTTAATAATTTAAATTTAAATTAAATTTATTTAATTTTTAAATTGTGTTTAGTCACAATTTTTATGTGCTCTACTGTAACAGATTCAGGATAGGTCTTCTTTCTATTGCTACTCATTTCTTTTGTTTTCTTTCAGTATCTTTATGTTAGTGCCACACTACCTTACTTTTGTTGCTCAGTATTGAAAAGGTTAGATTGCCCTGAACCAACTCTATCCAGGAGTTTCCTGGAGATAAGAGAAAAGTCAGGGTAGTCTTCCAGTTGACAGGTTTTATAACCCAGAGATTTTTTTCTTCTCTACTGCCACAGATATGGAAGTTTCCTACCAATATGGCATGTCTGTGTGAGTCTTTGTATGGTACCACTTCCTCTGCTTTTCTGAACCAAACCAGGTCTAAGAGAAGAAATAGATCTATGTTCTGGGAAGAAGTCTCTTGCCATGGAGAAATATTTCTTTCTGGCACTTTCTGAGATGTGATATCACTCTCTCTAGTCTCTGTATTTCTTCTCTTCACTTCCTTCCTCATGGTTTCTGCTATATCTCAAGTCCTTTCAAAAGCTTTCTCATAGTGGTACCTGGGTGGCTCAGTTGGTTCAATGCCTGCCTTCAGCTCAGGTCATAATCCCAGGGTCCTGGGATCGATCGAGCCCCAAGTTGGGCTTCCTGCTCAGCAGGGAGTTTGCTTCTCCCTCTGCCCCTCCTCCCTTCTCATGTGTGTTCTCTCTCTCTCTCTCTCAAATAAATAAATAAAATCATTTTTTAAAAAAACTTTGACATGTTTTGGAGTCCGGAGACTGTTTCTATCTTTTAGTTTCACACAAAAGGGGAAAGGGGGCAAGAAAGTGTTGATTTAATTTTCTTCCTCTGTATTCCTATAGGTAGATGATGCCTAAGAAGGAATGAGAAATATTAATTTATTCAACCTTGTCCATATCAAGAGTTTCTAGGGCTCACACATGAATGGGTCAACCCAGTTAAACAGACAATTCCAATTAACAAGAAATTGTTGATTTGTTGACATGATTGGTTATTTAGTGTCATGTTAGATAAGGGCAAAATGATTGCCTTCTTTTCTCTTCTCTCTTCCCAGACAACCTCATCCATTCTTGTCATTTTAACTACCTTCTTTATGCCAATGTCCCCACATATTTACTTCCTCCCCACTTCTGTATAACAATCCATCAACATGCCATCTCCTTTTGATACCTAAGACATCTCAAACCAACCTGTCCCAAATTCAGCTTGTGAACTCCAGCCCCCAAATCTGTTCCTCTCCAAATTTTAGCCAATATGACTAAGGGATCTCCCTGCACAACCAAGCACTCAAGGCAGAAATCCAAAGTTTATTCTAACACCTCCCTCCCACAGGCCCCACCTTAATCTAACACTGAAGATCCTCATGGTTATCTCCAAAGTGTCCCTTGAATCAATCCATGTTTCCCACCTCTACCATCTCCCCTGAAATAAACTTCTAACTAGTCTCCCTGACTCCACACTCTACTCCTTCCAATCCATCCTCCAGATTGTAAATATTAACTTCCTTGCTCAGTTTCCATCACTAGCTTCATTTGTTTTTTACACTAAAATGTCCATTCTGAACATGGCCTACAAATTCCCCTCGACCATCTCTCCAACCTCACCTCATATCCCCCATTCTCACTGCCTGATTCCTTTTCTCCTGACATTCATTAAGCCCCAGCCCAGAAAACAGCTTATTCCTCTTCAGATACTTTGCATGTAGTTTCCTAACTTAGGTTAGGAACCTAACCTAATAAGGTGCCTTATTCCCACAATCTCATGTTTTTGCTTTGCCAGCCCCTACTCAATTTTCAAGTTGCAGGTTAAAATCTCCTCCTCGCTGGCTTCTTGGCTCTGCAACCTAAATAGGATCACTCAAGTGAGTCATTTTGCCTCAGAGCACCCTGTCCTTTCCCTTCTTAGCACTTATCACCTTAGAAAGTGCGTGTCCTTAGGGGACTTTTTCCTCAGTGCCTCCCTTCCTCAGAACTGTGGGTTTCAAAAAGAGGCATTTTTATCAGCCAGCCCCAGCACAGAGGCTGACTCTGGTCTGTGAACCAAGGAGGTGGAGGCCATGGGGGCACTGAATGAGATAGCAAGAATATCAGCAGACCCCTCCTGCCCAAGACCCAAGCAAAAGCTGGAGGGCCTCAGGGGCCTCCAGGGCCAGAAAAGCCTGGAGAATGGGGACATTGTTCATAAGATGCTCCTATAGGAAAAGGAGTACAAAGTAATCCCAAGATTTTCCTTCTCAGGGACTTCTGAAGGGCTTCCGGGAATTGGAGAGAGGTATTGGTTCTGGCCGTTAAATATTGGGCTGTTTTGCTATGTTAAATTTCTTTTTTTTGTTGTTCAACTTTTATTATTTTTTAAATTTATTTTTATTTTTATTTATTTTTAAAATTTTTTATTGGAGTTCAATTTGCCAACATATAGCATAACACCCAGTGCTCATCCCGCCAAGTACCCCCCTCAGTGCCCATCACCCAGTCACCCCAACCCCCTGCCCACTTCCTCTTCGACTACCCCTTGTTCATTTCCCAGAGTTAGGAGTCTCTCATGTTTTGCCACCCTCATTGATATTTTCACTCACTTTCTCTCCTTTCCCTTTATTCTCTTTCACTAATTTTTATATTCCCCAAATGAATGAGACACGATATAATGTTTGTACTTTTCCAATTGACTTATTTCACTCAGCACAATACCTTCCAGGTCCCTCCACGTCGAAGCAAATAGTGGGTATTTGTTGTTTCTAATGGCTGAGTAATATTCCATTGTACACATAGACCACACCTTCTTTATCCATTCATCTTTCGATGGACACCGAGGCTCCTTCCACAGTTTGGCTATTGTGGACATGGCTGCTATAAACATTGGGGTGCAGGTGTCCCGGCGTTTCACTGCATCTGTATCTTTGGGGTAAAGCTCCAGCAGTTCAATTGTTGGGTTGTAGGGCAGATCTATTTTTAACTCTTTGAGGAACCTCCACACAGTTTTCCAGAGTGGCTGTACCAGTTCACATTTCCACCAACAGTGCAGGAGGGTTCCCCTTTCTCCACATCCTCTCCAACATTTGTTGTTTCCTGCCTTGTTAATTTTCCCCATTCTCACTGGTGTGAGATGGTACCTCATTGTGGTTTTGATTTGTATTTCCCTGATGGCCAGTGATGCGGAGCATTTTCTCATGTGCTAGTTGGCCATGTCTATGTTATGTTAAATTTCAATTGTAGGCAGGACATTGAAATAAATATGTTCTAGAAGCAAGAGAAGAAAGAATGGCAAGTCAGAGTAGTAAAGATAAGTGAAGGAAGTGCTCTAAGGAAGCTTGAAATTCAAAACCAGGGATGAACGGGCCTTCCTGGTGATACCTCTCCATTAAGACATTCTAGAAATACTGTCTGGGTTGATGGGGTTTCCTTAAAATCAGGAAAAAGAGAGAAAGTAAAGCTGCTTCAGGAAAGAACTAAAGTGTGTTCTCCCCACTAAAAAAAAAATGAGAACAGGAAATTCTCCAAAGGAACATTTCCAAATGAATAGGCAGGATTGAATTTCCTCACTGGTTCTCAGTTTTGAACTTTTTAAGTGCTGAACCCCAAATGAGCATCAAGGTGGCTTTTCTCTTTATTAAGGGGAGAAATAAGAAAACATAATATTTATAAAAATGCTGCTCAGAAACCTGCTTTTTTCCCCACTTTACAGTAAATCATATTGGAGGATTTAAGATCACATGGTTTACTCTCCCTTTTGTGATCTTACATAAATCCAACTCTATTCCTGGCATTGCATTCAACTAAATTCCATCATTTTGTAGTTATAAAACAGTGTGCTAGTATGTTGAACCAGAAACCAGCAAAATATACTGGCAACAGAGACTGAGTGAACATGTAAAGCAAGTTTAGTACATTTAGAGTGATGCTCAGATTCATTCATTTGTTCCAAAGGTATTTATTGAGCACCTACTACGTGCTCGGCACTTCCCTGAGAAGTAGGGCCCTAACAATGGACAAATTAGGCATCTGTTCCCCTAAAGCTTAGACTCCCAGGGGAGGCATATTAAGCAAGGAATCAAGGCAATAAAATGATTTGAGTAACCATAAACACTCTGAAGAAAATGAAACCAAGCAATATGATAATGATGATGCTGGGCAGGTCACTGTATCTGACGGGGGCAGTGAGAAGAACCTTCCAGAGGAGGAGGTATGGGGCTCCGAACTGATTTTGACAAAGGATCCAGTCCTTCTAGGAGTCAGAGAAAACAATTTGAAGCAGACAGAGTAGCAAGTGCAAAGGTCTGAGGCGTAAATATTCTTCAGGGACAGACAGGGGGCTTATGGAGAAGCGTGTATTTCAGGTCAGAGTCCAGAGTGATCTTCAGGTTACAGCAAGGAGTTTGGATTCCACAAGGGCTCCCTTGTTAACAACGAGGCTTCACCTGCACTGTTTGGCCACCTGCCATGGATCACCCCGAATCCTGGGCATGTCAGATGTGCTCCTACATATGGGCTAGCCCAGGTCAGTCACTCACCCCTCAACATTCACTCCAGACTTCACAGGGCAGACATGAGGATGAAGGAATATACCCTAGGCCCATCATCATCGAGGAAGGAAGTGGATGATGTGGCCTCGCTGAACTTTTCCTAATGAGCCAAACCCTTCCCCAGCAACCAGTCACAGCAGGCAGCTCTCCCGACCTTATTTCCCATCCAGCTCTATTGCCTCCTGCTGTCCCCATGACCATGGTGTCTTGCACAAGCTCTGAACTGGAGGACCCATTGGCCCTGGGACCTCCTGCCAACTTTCCTCTCTCACAGCCCCCTTTGGGAGAGCTCCCAGAGACCTGTCACTGCCCTGCTGTGGCTACACTTTCCATTCATGAATTCATCCCACTAGCATTTGCTGAGCTAGGCCCTGCGCTAAGTGTGCCCTGCTACACTGCCCTCCCTGAGCAAAATAAAACAAACACTAGCACTTACACACTTATCTCACTTCTACAGTCACCCACTGCCAGGGCCTCCTCTCCTCACACTCTCACTTGAACAATCATATTCTTGGGCCTGATTCCTTCTTGCAATTATCTTACATTCCCTCACTGGATAATAATAGGACTCTTTTATCTGGAACAGAGTGCAGCCATGTGCTTCATCACATGGGCTCTACGGCCAGGCCAATCTGGTTTCCAGCCCCACTTCTGCTGCCAACTGCTGTGTGACATTGAACAAGAGCCTTCACCTCACTCTACATCAATTCCTTCCTCTATAAAGTACAGAGATTATGATTTCTGCCTTAAGCAACTTCCATGAGGAAGGAAAGATATATCGTGAATGATACAAAGCACCATCACACTGCGTAGCCCTGTTAGCATGAATAAAAGGTCACTTCCAGTTCTCTTTTGTTATAGTCCCCAAGGTTTGTAAATAGGTTCTGGCTTTTCTTTACCTCTATGTCCATCTTCTGCTCATTATACATACAGTGCCTAGAAAAATGTTCTGCTCAGAGGAGTTGACCCTGAATGCTTCATGCTAATCCACCAGAGAACATGCTCTGCACAGCAGCAGGAAAGTGGGAGAGGCAGTAAGGGTGGAACAGTAGACAGTTAATGCCCACCCCTGGTGTGGGTGGGGGGCAATCTGTATAGCCGGCACTCTTCTATATAGGGTATAATAACCTTCAAAAAACTTAATCCTTATAACAACCTCAGGAAGTAAATATTCTTATTAAGCCCAAATTGCAGAAGAGAAAACTAAGGTGTAAAGAATATAAAGAGTTTGAGGGGCATCTGGGTAGCTCAGTTGGTTCAGTGTCTGACTTTTGGTTTTGGCTCAGGTCCTGATCTTAGGGTTGTGAGATCGAGCCCTGCATCTGCCTCAATGCTCAGTGTGGAGTCCATTTGAGGTTCTCTCCCTCTGCTTCTCCCCCTGCTCACACACTCTCTCTAAGTCAATCAATCAATCAAATCTTAAAAAAAAAAAAAGAATTTAAGAGATTTGAGCAAGGTCCTACAGTAACTTGGTAAAGCTGAGATTTGAACCCCAGCAGTCTGGCTCCAAGATTATGCTCTTCACCACTGTGCCCATCAAGAGCAGAAACTGCAAGAAAAAGCAAGATGCAAAGATGAAGAAGTCTGCAGTATGACTTCTTCAGGTGGTGACAGGAAAGTTTAAGATCACCTGAAAATTTTACTGGACACAGGGACTTTGAGAAGGAAACATAAAAGTTCCTCAGCTAGAGTCAGAGTGGATAGACAGGAAAACGTAAGAGAAGGAAACCCAGAGCCCAGGGTAAGCTAATGCACAGAGGTTAAAAGGAAGGAGCAGAGCTTTTACAAATACATCAGAAGGGGAGAAAAAAGAAATATCAAGGAGAAAGTGGTTCCATTAATAAATAAGGAAGGCAAAATAAATCAATGAAGATCTTTCAGTGGCTGAACTCCTCAACTTGCTTTCTGAAATTGGACTTTAAGGAAAAAAGCAAAGAGGTAGAAGCCAGAAGGAGCTGAGCAATACATGGAGATGAGCTATCAAATGAAGGAGATGTAAATATGAAGAAGGCACTGTTGACCTGACTCAGGGAACGTGCAAGAGAAGCAAACAGGTTGAATATGAACAGAGGGTAGCAAGTGCAGGAGGTGGAGACTGTCTACATTTCTGTGGCCCAGTCTCCTAGGTCAGCTCATGTTGCCTCATGCCACTAGCTTTCCAATCCAGTCTCCATGGATACTTCCTTCCCATTTATTTATTCATTTATTACATAGTTATTGACTGAGAATGATTAAACTCCCTCCTTTGCTCTTGAGGAGCTTGTGATCTTGTGGGAAAAGCTGACATGTCAAGAAATCATAAATATGCAATGCGAGAAGCCCTACAATGGAGGAACATACAGGGGGCATGGGAATCAAGAGAAGAACAATGAGCTGCTGCAGTCAGGAAAGGCTTTGCTAAAGAGGGGGTCACTGAGCTGAGAATTAAAAACAGAGACCCATGGCAGGGCACAGGGGCAGAGGGCGTAGTCTGTGCAGAGTACGGCTGGTTAAGGGAACTGCAAACAGCCAGGTACTCGCAGATGCAGCAGGCAGATGAACAGGGGTGGGCAATGTGACTGGAAAGATTGGTGGCGACCATGGCATAAAAAGCCTCACGGGCCCCTCGAAGGATCTTGAACCCATACGGTGGGCTACAGAGAGCAATGGAAGGGTTTTCAATGGGCTGGTGGCTTGATCAGATTTTGTTCTAGAAAAAATAGCTTTAATAGAAGTAGGAAGAGTTGGGTAAAACATAAGGACACTATTATAGGAGTTCAGGGAAGATTGAAGAGGGCCTGGTGTGGCCACAGGGACAGAGAGAAAAGCAATTATTTGAGACATATTTGGAAGATCATGTCAAAGGCAACAGCGAGGCACATTAACACAAAAGCTGGAAGTCACCTATTGAGTCTGGTGATGAGAAGGTCATTGGTGGCCCTTGGCTGGAGAGGTCGCTGGGCCCTGGTGTCGGTAGGGGTGGGGGCAGGCCGAAGTCAGACCTAGCATATGGAGGAGGAAATGGGAAATTAAAACCTAAAATTAAATTTAATTTAATTAAAATTAAAGGCAGAAGTCTGTGAGATGAGCGTGCGAAAGCTGGGGTCATAGGGAGATTTATAGGAGAGGTTGCATCACAGATCGTGGCCCCAGTTACAGGTGGGAGAGGAAGAAGCTGCAGGACAAGCAAGTGAAGACATGTGACAAAGGATTGGTTGCCAGAGCAGGAAAGGACAGGAGAAAGCCCTGGACACTGAAGGTATGAGTGTACTTTGAGACTGAGAGTAGAGGTTCCCACTTTTTCTGTAAAGTAAGAGGGGAAGATTATAGGAAGTTTTGGAATCAGCTTAGATGACCAAGAAATTAACTTCCTACACATGAAAAAGAGGGTTGTGGAACCCTGCCAAGGACCCAACTGACACCAAATAAAATCTGCCATGATACCACTTCTCAAGTTTGGGTGCATTTTTGCAAGGATATGCGGCAACCCTGCTGTGGTGTTGGCTGTGCTCCCTCCCATCCTACAATTTCCTGAGAACTGCCTCTCTGCTTCATCCCTTCCAAAGCAACCAGATTTCTGCCACTTGGCCCCACCTTTACAGGCCACAGTTGATCGTTTCTGGGATAAGAACCTGATCCAGTATGAGGATATGAGAATCATCTCCTTCAGAATCCCCCCTTCCCCTGCTTTCTCTCCAACTGTAAAATCAGAAGTGATCCGTGGGAGCTACTTCTTGCCACAAGGACTAGGAAACAGAGAAAAAAAATTTAATACATATAGTTATATAATGTGTGTGTGTGTGTGTGTGTGTGTGTAGCCACCAGAGAAGAGAAAGAGAAGCCAAAAGAAAACTGGAGATGATGTTGCAGATGATGTCCTTGACTTTCTTTAGTACTCCAGCCTTGTTTCTAGGCATTCCTGCAGCTTTCTTTAAAAAAAAAAAAAAAAAAAAAAAAGTCTTCTAAAATCTTCTTAGGCTGGCCAAAGAAGGTTTCTGTTACTTGCTATGCAAAGATTCCTAGCTAAAACAATGGTGAAGATAGGTGTTAGACTTACCCAGATTTGGAGGGAGAGGGAGAAGCTGGTTCCCCATCAAGCAGGGAGCCTGGTACAGGGCTTGATCTCCAGACCTCAGGATTATGACCTGAGCTAAAGGCGGACGATTAACCTATTAGTTGACTGAGCCATCCAGGGACCCCAAAAGAGATACTTCCAATGTAAGCCAGGATACGAAGGGTTGTGGAGGGCCAGGGAATTGGAGGCCTTTGTGCCTTTGTGTGGAGCAGATGCTGAGGGAATACAGGAGAGGTGAGGTGGAAGGAGAGAGGAGGCAGCTCAGAGAGCTGGAGAGTGGAGCTGGCATATTAGAAATGGATCTGTCTTGGGTGGGTCAGTGATGTGGGTGCCGGACGAAGATGCCAGAGGAGAGGACTATGAATCAAGAGCACCAGATGTATCTTCTGCACTGACATTAAAGCCCCAGGAGGATGGCAGGTTCAGGGTGAAAAGGAATCTGCAAACTGGGACTGGAAGGATGATTTGGGCCTGAGCTGACAGCGGTGAGGAAATGGAGAGCCAGGACAGGACACCAGGCCAGGGAAGCTGCTTTCCTCTGATGTATATTCATACCCTCCATAATTGTTCTATGATACACCCTTTGGGAAGCATTGGAATAGAGGCAGAGAGCACAGGCTGTGGATGTGGATTTGAACCCCACCTCCACCAACCCCTGCTGGGTGGCCTCAGGCAAGTTGCTGCAGCCTTATTTTCTACATATATAAGACCAAAGTGCTTCTTAATCTGTGGACGGTAACTAAAAATAAGTGCTCAATCCAAGTTATCTATTATCATTCATTGAACGAGTTTCAAGGCACAGAGCAGAAATGTTTTGGTGGGTGAGTTGGATGAGGAAGTGAGTGGGAATGAATGACTAAGAGGGAGGAGATAGCAAGAGGGTCTTTATTTTGGAAGTGACCAAGGAGGAGGACAGGATAAGGGACTTGGAGGGGTGAACTCACATATAGCTTTGTAATGGTATTTTGTGTCCTATTCCTGCTATTACAAACCACCACCCACTTAGTGACTTGAAGTAATTCAGATATATCATTTTGTAGTTCAGTGGGTCAGAAGTCCAACAGAAATCTCCAGTGGGCTAAAATCAAGGTGTCAGCAAGGCTGCATTCATTTCTCGAAAGCTCTAGGGGAGAATCTTTTCCCTCCTTTTTCTACATTCCCTGGCTCATGGTCCCCTTCCAACATCTTCAAAGCCAGCAGCCTCACCTTTGTCTGAGTCACTCTTCTATATCATATCTTCTTCTGACGGCCACTGGGAAAAATTATTGGCTCTTCAGGACCCTTGTGATGACATTGGCCTTCCCAGACAATCCAGAATAGTCTCCCCATCTCAAGAGCCTCAACTTTATTATGTCTCCAGAATCTCTTTTGCTGTGTAAAGTGACTATCCTCAGGTTCTGGTGGTGAGGACACCATGGATGACTTTCTGGAGGCCATTGTTCAGCCCGCCACATGCTGGGATAAAGACTCCGCCTGCAGCCTCTGACCGTCTGTAGACCCAGAGGCCTGCCTGACCATCAGTGATGTGAACTAAATTAGAAATTTGCTCAGTTTCCAAATGGAATGAATGTGCAGAGTTGTTTTGATGTCTGTGTGCTGTCCTGCCCTAGGCAAAGGGCCACTGGGTCAGGAGAGAAGGATGCATAGAGTCAGCCCTGGTGCACACCTCCCGGCACATCTTGCACCAGCTGGCAGCAGGGGGTGACAAAAGGTGATGCCAAAGGTGAAGATGGACTTGCCCTTCACATTTTTAATCTTTTTGCCCACACAAGTACCTTCTGCTACCCAAAGACACAAGCTTCCCAAAGAATGTGCTTCTGCTGCAAAGCTGACTTTTCCTCTTCACCTTACTACCTGGCTCTCACCCTAGTCCCATCCAAGTTGGTCCTCAGGAGCTGCTATTAGAAAAGGATCGTTGGTTAAATATAGATCAAGGTAAATGATTATCAAGGATAATGGGTTCTTTTTCTCAAGACTGTTTGCATTTTAATAGGGAATCATATCTTAACCCAAGGAAAGAATTGCTAATGGTAGGCTTCAGGTAGTCATGCACAAGCTAGAGAGGATGGAAGGGCCTCCAGGCACAAATCAAGCCACATGGGTAGCCACCTACTCCAGTTATGACCAACGTTATGATCAGCTTCCAATAAATTAAAGACACCAGTTCTCTGCCTGACTTTAATGACGTCTCAAAGCTACAGAATCCAGCTGCTCCTCCTCCAGCACATACTGCCTTGCTGTTGAGCTTTACACCAGAACATTCCCACTTCTGCCTCTCATTTCCTGATTTAGGAAAACACTCTGGCCAACTTCCTGTCAAATCTCACCAGAGACACCTACAGCAAATGAAGAAGCTCAGGCATGGGTATGATTTTAAGCCAGACCTGACAATCTACCTGAATGCACAGAGAGGAAGGAGGAAGAAGCAGGTATTGGCAGCTGAGGCATTAGAAAAGCTTAATAGCTACTCTCCATATTTAACTTTTATGATTCTGCAATCCTTGAAACATTAAAAATCTATCTGATGACATCTGAGTTACCTGACCACCCCCCTCCCCATCCTCCGGCCCAGCTCTAGAAATCTCAATGCTTAAAAGGGATCTTTCAGGGAATTGGCAAGCAAATTTTTGTTCTTTTCTTTATGACTTTGCACTCCTGCTTCTGTCAGTGAAAGGTTTTCCATTGCATAGACGAGTTTCCTCTCATTGATTGGAACCTTTTAACTGGGCATCAAGCATTATCATTCCCCGGCACTACATTGGACTTGCTGACAGCCAAGAAGTATTTGGATAGTCAGCACACTCATTCAAACCTACCCCTTATTTCCTCCATTACTGGTCTGATGAGCAAGAAGTTCCAAGATTCCAGATCACCTCTTTGCAATGTAAAAGCAAACATCTCTATCCTTATCCCATGGAATCAGGCTGGTCCATGGGCTTTTCACTTAATGTGCCATCAAGGAACCTTGGTGTTCTGAACCATCTTTAACATAGTTCTTTGGAGACCTTCTGGGAACAAATGAGGTAACAGTAAGTGGCAGAGAGTGAAATGACTAGCTCTGTCTATGCTGTTCCCAATACCCAGGTATAGCCCTGGTTGAAATAGGTGGCTGCCTGTGGAAAGAACTTCTATAATTCAGTGAACCTGTGTTCTCAATTTATAGTCACCTGTGCACACACACAGCAAGGCACAATCAGGTGATGACTGAGGTTCTCATCTCTATAGCAAAATGAAAATGAAATGTTCTCACCAAGGGAAAACAGGAAGAAGAAATAGTGAACACAAATAAAGAACTAGAAAGACATCTATAAAAATAAAGGAAACTATGATCCAGCAATCCCACTCTTAGGATATACTCAAGAGAATCGAAAACATATGTCCACACAAAAACTTGCAGAGGGAGGCTCATAGGTGCATTATACATAAGAGCCAAAAAAGAGAAACAACCCAGATGTCCATCCATTGATGAAGAGATAAATGAAATACGTACATTCATACAATGGAACATTATTCAGTGATAAAAGGGAATAGAGAGTGGACACATGCTACAAAGTAGTTGAACTTTGAAAACACATGAAGTAAAAGGAGCCAGACACAAAAGACCACATCCTGTATGATTCCACCAGTTTGAAATGTCCAGAATAGGCAAATCCATAAAGATAGAAAGTAGATTAGTGATTGCCAGGGGCAGGGGAGATGGTGAAAGCTAGTGACTGCTGATGGATACAGGGTTTCTCTTTGGGGCGATGGAAATGCTTCAGAATTAGATGGTGGTGATGGTTGTAAAACTGTGAATACACAAAGAGCTGCTGAATTGTGTATTTTAAATGGGTGAATGTTATGGTATGTGAATTATATCTCAATAAAAAATTAAAAATGTAAAAGCCATTACAGTACAGGTAGGACAGACAAGCAGTAAGACATCAGAAATGAGGGCAGCCCCAGTGGCTTAGTAGTTTAGTGCCTGCCTTCGGCCCAGGGTGTGATCCTGGAGTCCCAGGATCCAGTCCCATGTCGGGCTCCCTGTGGAGCCTGCTTCTTCCTCTGCCTGTGTCTCTGCCTCTCTCTTTCTCCATATCTCTCATGAATAAATAAATAAAATACAAAAAAAAAGATATCAGAAATGAAGAGTGACTGGGAACAGGGAATAGGGTGTACATGGATCACTCACTCATTTGACAAAATTTTATAAGCACATACTATGCTGGACACTGTGCTCCCAATAGAGCTAACTTAGAATGAATGAGACAAATATGACTCCTGCACTGTTGAAGTGTACCACGTGGTAGGGGAGACAGACATTAATACAATGATACAAATAAGTGCAAGATTACAATAGATGGGTGCATAGATTGATGATAGATAGAAGATGATGATTGATAGATGATAGATAGATAGATAGATAATGACTGAGGGAGAGAGAAATACATTACATACACTTTTTAAAAGTGGACTCCCTACTAGATTATGCAACATTACCTAATAACTTCTTTTTAGTTACACTCCTGGGATACTATAAATAACCACTGATTAATGTCCTAACATCTAAAGACATTCGGGGTTTTCTCAATCCGTCAGTCAAAAGCATTTCTCTTTGAGACATCAGCAAAGCCATCATTCTTATCATGGATGGGACAAGCCAGTGTGGACTGTCATCTCATACTCTGTGAGGACTGGCACAGCCAGTATGCAACTCTCCAAATAGTACCAGAGATCTGTAAGGAACTGCGGGCTTGACCTCAATTTAGAGATGGAGAAACCCAGACCATGAAAGGAGAAGTGCATCACCCAAGGTCCGGTAACTGGTAATGATAGAGGTGGGCCTTGAACTCACATTATTAGTAGTTGTTCACCGAAACAGTAGCCTTACACACTCCTTCCATTCTGCAGATCTGTGAAGTTGGGATGTTATCCCCCTCTCCCTGGCTTACCGAGTAAATGTTCCTGGTCCCTGGTTTAAGTCACCTTTGTGAATTCCTCCAGGAATGGGTGGAGGGGAGGAAGGACAACCAGTAGCCTAAGAGCCCAGACAATTCCTGAGCTGACTACAGAGAGACAGCCCTGGCCTGTCTCTCAGCCTGGTTCTCAGTCACCTCAAACGAAACAAGGCCTCCAGGTGTTTCAAGTTGGGACATGAGATATTGGAGCTTTTTATTTTATGATGATCCAACATATTTCATAAGCCCAAATGTCTGTTCCCAACACTATGCCAGTTTTCTTATTAGTCTTGAGGACCTTTGCTCTCAGTCACTGGCTGAGAATCCCACTTCTGCTTCTCACAGAACCTGTGGTATTCCTCCTGTCTCTTTTGTCTCCTTTTTTCCTTTTTTGCCTCCACATCCATCATCCTTTTTCCTCACTCAATTTCCTTCTATCCTCTTTCCCCTCTTTCCTTACATCTCTTTGCATCTCCCAGGACATATTATGAAGTACACTAAGTTAATATTTTGCAGATAGGGGACACATTAGGCTACTGAGTATAAATCAATGTTTCTTTTTAATGCTGCATAAATAAGTGTGTATCACTTGATCAAATTCCAGAAGGATTCCTACTTGGACTCAGTCTGCCAAAAGAGCTGAGTCTATCTCTGAGAACCGAAGCATTTTCTGGAATGAATGCTCTCATTTCTGTCCTTCCTTTGTGTATTTTTCTGCTATCTTAAGCATACTTCCTGAGAAAATCACATGGCAGAGTAAAGATAGGAAGTGATGGGACATTTGGGTGTCTCAGTGGTTGAGCATCTGCCTTTGGTTCAGGTTGTGATCCCAGGGTCCTGGGATCGAGTTCTGCATTGGGATCCCCACAGGGAGCCTGTTTCTCCATCTGTTTATGTCTCTGCCTCTCTCTCATGAATAAGTAAATAAACTCTTTAAAAAATATATAGGAAGTGATAATGATACTTAATGCTTCACAGTATGCTTCACATTTGCAGTTTCACAAATATCTCATTTACTCTCACAATAACTGCAGAAAATAAAGGTATAATTGGATCCCTATATAGATGATCTCAATCATGGAGGAAGAAGGTGAGGCTTAGAAAAGCTGATCAACATCCCGGTCGGGGTACAACAGGAAGAGGCGGAGGGACACTCAAGCCTCCAGACCTCAAGGGCAGGGCTCACGTGACTTTGCTAAAACTGCTTCGAGAAAAAGAGAAATAAGGAAAGACTGAGATACATAGAGGAATATAAGTTAAGAGAGGAGACTAAAATCAAGAAAAAAATGGGGGTGAAGGAGAGACCAAAGAAAAAAGAACTCCGATTCATTCTTTTTTTTTTTTTTAAGATTTTATTTATTTATTCATGAGAAACACAGATTGAGAGAGAGAGAGAGAGACAGGGAGAGAGAGAAGGAGGCTCCATGCAGGGAGCCTGATGTGGGGCTCGATCCTGGGACCCCAGAATCATGCCCTGGGCCAAAGGCAGATGCTCAACCACTGAGACACTCAGGGATCCCCCAAGAACCCCTATTTATTCTGAGGAGAGGCTACAAAACCTTCGGCCAAAGTTTTGGCAGGAAGATCCCCAGATCTGATATGTAGGAAGCAGAAAGTTGTTCCTCAGGTGAATGTTCTCCCTGAAGAAGGTGCTAGGGAATGTGAGAGTGCTCCGAGGGCCACACCAAATCTCGGAGGTACTGCTGCTGTTACTTGGGCACATGCACAGGGTTGAGGAGAGCAAAGAGACGGGGTACCCAGCACAGTTCTCCAGACACTGATTGTGCAAAGCTGCCTGCAGGGACTAACTCCAGTGAGGGAAAGGTGTGCTTTACTGAATGCCTCCAGAGCACTGGGAATTATTCTGGTTGTAGGGAGTGTGTGGAGATGACACAACCTCTCTCTGCCCTCACGCTCGTGGAGTGAATGCATTCATGCCAAATGTAGGTACAAATGCTTCCTAAGAAGGGGAGAATCGCCTTGTTACACAACCCCCTCCTCACTGACTGTGCATTTTACCATTTGAGACACCAGGGCTACAAGGTGCTCTACGTGAAATACAGTCCTGCGCAAGTCTGCCTGGGAAACAGTACTGTCAGCTTAAGACAACGGTAAGAAGAAAGTTGTCTTCCCCACCTGGCAGGAGGATCTTGGATGCATATTTTAATACTGACTCTTCTGTTGATTTGCCATATGAGCTTGGACTTCACATGGTCAACTTTATGCTTTCATTTCCAGAGAGCTCTGTTAGAAAGCTTGCGTGTCTGGAACAAACAAGGAACTGCAAATCAGGATTCCCCAAACTTTCGGGGTGCATCAGTATCATCTAGGGAGCTTAAAAATGTGTATTTCTGAAATAGATGCAACCAGTCCTGCTGGATCCTGGGATCTTTATTGTTCATGAGCCTGACCAAGGATTCTCATGAGTTGGTCCATAGACACATAGGCACAAAACCTTCTCTAACTTCTCCCACCTTTCCAGAGCCCCCTTTCTTCTGAAATCACTCAGCACTACTAGTCTGTGCTGTATAGGAAGAAGAACTTTCTTAGGCTGGTTTTGGTGTTTTTGTTTTTGTTTTAGGTTTCCAGAACCTCTCTCTAGCCTCCTGTGAGCGACCTCAACCAAAACCCTGACTCATTTCTCTGAACCTCTACACCTTGTGTCTGTGCTTCTTCTTAGACATGTGTAGTTGGGACTTTAGCAGGGTTCATACTCACGCCTCATCACCTCCATTGAGCCATAGACATCTTGAATTATATAGAAGAGTGAAGGGAGCTTGAATTTATGGAGCATTTTGAGTGGATGCTGTGGTGCTCCGCCAAAATCCCACCTTCAGGCAGACGGCTCACACATCCCCCCAGCTGCTGAGGGTACTGCCTGCCAACAGCCTGCAGCTGTGTCCCTCCCCAGGACTTGCCCTTAGCAGATGGAAGCTGCCTCGCCCACACTTACACCTCCTCCCTGGAGACAGGAAGTCAGTGCAAGGCAACAAAGGACAAAGGCCTGGCACCCGGGACTCAGGATGTCTCCAAAGGGCCATCAGTTCTGGAGCTTCCTATGGGATGGGATGGGCCTTTTGTTGTAGGTCAGCTGCTCCCTCAAGCAACCCTGCCTCCCCGGTAGGACTTCCTCTGAGAGCACTCCCCAGCACAACTCTGCATGTCAATCGCAGAATCTTAGAGTCTGTTTCCTGGAGAGTCGGAGCTATATACACCTTCTACCTGCCAGGCACCACGCTAGGTACTTGGTATGCATAGACTCATCTAATTCAAAAGGTGAGCCTACTTCTTGAGTATAGATGAAGCTCCTAAGACTCAGAGAAGGTGGCTAATATACCAAAAACCACCCAGATGCTAAGAGCAGTGACACAATTCAAATCCAGGCCTGTCTGACCCCAGAGTTCTTTCCATCACACTATGAAACCAGGACAACAAATCCTTCTTTTTTATTGAGGTGTAACTGATATATAACATTATATTTGTTCCACGTATACAATGTAACAATTCAATATTTGTATCACTGCAAAGTGATTAGCATGGCAAGTTTATTTAACATCCCCATATTTACAATTTTTTTCTTGTGATGAGATCTGCTCTCATAGTAACTGTCAAATATACAATGTGATGTTGTTAACCCTAATTACCAGACTGTACACTACATCCTCCCCAGGACTTACTTATTCTATAATGGGAATTTTATACCTTTTGAATATGACTTATCTTTCTTTATCATTTCTGCATCTATTATGATACCAAATAAGTATTTGCCAAGGAAATAGTTAAAATGGAGATTTGAAAATTCTGGAGGGTAGGAACTATTACTTAAGTATGTGTAACATCTCCCCTATAGCTCAGTGCCATGCTGGGTATCTGGCTCACCCAACACTGTCAAATGCACTGATGACTTCTATAGATCAAAGAAGCATGGGATAGAGTCCTAGAATAGTATTTTAGTCTTTTTTAAAATACTAACTGTCCTACAGTCTAGTTTCCTTTTATATTTGCTCATTTTATTTTAAGTCAGGGGTCTGTGCTGTAGGCTCTTATTTGGATACCAAGTTACCGTGTACTCCTCACCCTTTTCTGTGCTTTAGGGCCAGAGAGCACTTGTTCAAATGTGGACAGCTTGCCAAGATGCTCCACTGTCTTCATCCGTACCCTCCTCCACAGCTCTAAGACCTGTTTTGTTCCTACACACAAGTGCCTTATATACAGAGTTTAAGCACATCTCAGAAGGCAGTACTCAGGAGCACACCTATGGCTGTACCTACTTCTGATTTTCATCCTTGTAGATCAGTTAGCTCATCCTTCCAATTCTCACAGAGGAAGAATCTACACCAAACCTGGATTCTGCTTTCTATATCAAGTTTTATTAGATCACGACTCAATGTGCATGGTGTACACATGTGCAGTGCCTTAAATTATGAAGTGATGTTGGGAGAACATCTTCAATGAAGCTCTGTCTGGGGCCACCTCTACCCCAGGATACTATTAGGTCTGGGGCAGTCTTACCTATATATGTGGGCAATATTAAGTAGCTCTCTAACATGGATGTGTGCATCCACTTTGCCAGCTAATGAGGCAGACAAGAAACTGAAGAATACCTGATAACCCCCAAGGCAGGGACTCATGTACTGCTGACCCCAGAAGGAGAGATAATATGTGATGTGCTGATGTGTTTATTCAAAATAATTTCCCACTAATGTGGGTTCTGCATAACATGAACAGAAAGACAGAGTTTCTCTGGAATCTCAGGTTGTGAGATTTTTTTTTTCATCTATCTACAAAATGAACCGCACTCCTGTCTTAATGAAAATGCTACTCAATTACTATGATTTTATTAACAAGACAAGTGTAGCTATTTAGTGTGTAACAATGCAAGAGTTATAATTCCAAGGGGATTGTCAGACGCTAATTCTAAATTCAGAATGCAATGCAAAAGTTTTATTAGCCTCTTCCCTGAAAAGAATACTTCTACTCTGTGCTGGAAAAATATTTGGATTTGGTGCCTGGGTGATTAGTCTTAAAGGTTGCTGTAGTCATCAGCACATTATAAACCTCTGAAGAATTCAACAACTGAAGATATTGAAAACTAAACCTTGATCTTGGTTTTTGCCCACATGAAGCAAGTAGATCCAAAAACAGTACATTATGTGCCCGAGACGTTCCTCCCTTCTCCACTTGGGTCATCATATATTAGGATGTAGGATGGGACTTCAACTCTTTCAGAATCGCTTAATTCCCAGAGACGCATTGCAGGTTCCCCCAAACACAGGTTAGGCCTGAGCCAAGGCAAGAGGAGAAATTTTTAACTAGATGTGAAATTAAAATTTCCAACATAACTGAACTGGACTGTTTAATAACTGAGAGTGAATCTTAGCTATCTAAATAGGACTCTTTCTAAACGTGAAAGTGACTTGAGGACACAAGATCTCTCAGAGAACCTACAAAGAAGCAGTGAAAGGGATATTCACCCAAAGATATCAGGAGGTGAGGTTGAGAAAAAAGCAAGCTATTTCCTGCATGTACCCTGTTAAGTTTAGTGCATTTAATGTACAAGTTACAGAAATAAACCAGATCCAGGTCAATATTATAGAAATTTCCTAAGTAAGAAATGTGTGTAGAGCAGAGCTAGGCACACAGGGAGGGAATAAAAGATGAGAAATTCTATCAGTTATAATTAAAAGTGGAAACATATGGAAACATTTACAAATATAGATTATAGACTCTAGATAGAAAGTCCAGATAAGAAGGGCCACTCACCTGTCCATGTCTCTCAGGGCCCTGGATCTGTCCCTCTTTGCCCCAGGACCAGCATGACCCCACTTGTGCTGGGCACCCATATAAGGGGGTCATAGTGACCTGAGAGATCTGAACACCAGCCCTGTTCAAAGCCCCCGCTGGCTGGAGCCAGAGACTTGGGGTTCCCAGCTCATGAGTGGATGGATTCACTTGGAGTCACCTCTTCTTTCCACCTTGGTTTGTTTGGAATCTAAGTGACACAGTTTTAACAGAAAAGGAAAGAAAGAAAGAAGAAAGAAAGAAAGAAAGAAAGAAAGAAAGAAAGAAAGAAAGAAGAAGAAGAAAGAAAGAAAGAAAGAAAGAAAGAAAGAAAGAAAGAAAGAAAGAAAGAAAGAAAGAAAAGAAGAAAGGTTTCTTTTGACAAAGTTTTGTTATATTTCTGGCTGAAAGAGGCAGTCTGAGAAGTGTAGATGCCAGAAAACATTGAAATTTTTGTAGGATTCGGTGATTTACAAGACAGTAATAAACATCTTAATCTGTCTAGTTCCTGAAAACCTAGGATGAAACACAAGATAGGAAGAAATAACTGTCATAATAAAAAGACAAAGCAATGTGGGTTCCCAGAAAAGAATTTCAGAAACTTTCAGGAGGGAAAGGCATTTGATCTTGACCTTGAAGGATTTTAGCAAATAGAATAGAGTAGATAGAACAATGAGAAAACTAAGTTTGTAATGGGCTCATTTGTCTTCATAATGACCCGGTTGAATGAAATCCTTATTGTTTATAGCACACAGTCCACGGGATCTATTGACATGTGACTGCTCAGTAAATCTCTCTAATACATAGAAAATATCAGTTAAAACTAAAGTTATTGCTGGTATATTTCAGTTTCCCCATTAGATGTTCCCTGTGTCTGGGAATTCAGCTTGTTTCCTCCCTGCCACAGAACATTCTGGAATAGCTGTAGCCAAGGATCAGAGCAGCTGGATCTAGGCTCTCAATAGATCTTGGAGAAATTAGATTTGTTTCATATCATATTTCAAGCCACCACCAAGTCATTTTGCAGTCACTCCTCTCTTCTCTATTCTAATCCTCTGACTTAGATTCTCACCATTCTTTCCTGAATTCTGCTGTCTTTTTTGGAGACCTTTCTCCTGAAATCTGTGAAACTTATCTGCAGTTACGACGAGTGCCACGAAGGATTTGACAGAGAAATCTAATAAGATTGTAAACTCATAGAGACAGAGGCCTTTCCTATTTAACTCCAATGCAGAGTTCCTAGTGCGTTGCTGGAACATGTGTTTAACAAAGGTTTTCAAATTAATTAAGATTAAAACTCCACTGCCGAATGGAAATGATTAATTGTGGTAACTAAGAAAAGGCTATACAGGGTGTATTTCAGCAAAAAGAGCTTGGTACATGCCGAATAATTATTAGGATGATACGAAGTAAGCAGAGACTGTTTTAGGGTCTGCAAAGTTGTGTTGGCCATCCCACAAGGTCAGAGCACCTCATAAAAATGATTGATGCTTTCTGCCTTCCGCTGTGCTGACAGCCCTCATCTCACACTGCAGTTTATGGTTCCTGACCCTGCATTCCGCCGCCGACCTGGAAGGGCCGTGTTTCTGCGAGCCAGCTCCGATAAGCCACCTGAAATCTTCCCTGGGAGGCAGCAGGCAGCGGACAGAAGGGGGCCGCTTGGGCCAGCTGGCCCTCCCCTGCGCCTTCCCCAAACTTCCCCAGATTCGATCATGATGTCTGCGACGGACAACAGCGCTAATCTCTTCAGGAACACCCCAGAACGCAGAGCTCATCTGTGCTTCTAGGCTGGATTTTGCAGAAAATAGGAGATGGCACCCAACCCCCTCTGGCGTGCCAAGAGTGTGGCTGGTCTATGTGATACCCAGGCAGCTGGCACGCACTGGCGCTCTCTGGGGCCACTGCAGAAGCTGTGAATCGGCTTGGTCTCCCCCAGAGTAGCCGGGGGAGTGGAATCTGCATTACAATATGTGCTCTGATGCTGTGGGGAAGGATGTTACACTTTGTACGGGATGCCACTGGGCACGCAGGCCAGCATCTCTAAGATTTGTGGTTCAACAATCACCCCTAGGTCGATAGTCCAGAAACCTGCCTGAAGTCGGGAGCACCAACCACGGGCGGTGCGTCAGAGCTGTGTGATGGTCAGACTTTTCCCTGCCACTAGAGAAGGCCCCAAATGTGCCCAAGGAGTCGTATACCCCATTTGTAAAATGGAAGACACCTTGCTAATTGACAGGCCTGTGATGGTGTGGCACTTTAAATTACCTTGGCATTAATTGCCTGGACAGGTTGTTCACTCAAATTGCCCTGGCTCGCTAATAACCTGAGCGGGCTGGTGTTTTAAATGACCATGGCACTAATGGCCCAGGCTGGCTGCTATTTCACATCGTCCTGGCACTAATGGCCTGGAAAGGGGGCTTGCTTTGCAGATTAACGAGTGTCCTCCAAATGGGAAAGGATTATGGAAAAAGAAAGAAAAACAAGCATTTGCAAGGGAAATAAGAAAGAAGTTTTTACTTCTCCTCTTGCTAAGCATTAGGCATTCTGTGAATAGGTCTGGAGAGCTACGGCTCCTCCGGAAGATTACACCGCCACCTTCCTTTTTCACTTCCCAAAACAACCACAGGCCACCATGACTTTAACATTTTAAAATTAAATTTAAAAGATTTATCTACAGTTCACTGAAGAAGAACTAGCACCCCCTCTGCCCTACCCAGAGTTCTCCACTTTAATTTCTGTTCATTCCTACAACCCCTCTCCCACTCATCCCCAAATCACCTGTTCACCAAGCATTGATTGACTAAGCAATCAGCTTCCAGGAACAAGGCCCCTGTGAAGTCTTTGGGGAGAGAAATATGGAACATGGACCCCACTTCTAGGAGCTCCCTTTAAGTCAGGGAAACGGAGAGCTCTTTGCCAATAATTGCATTGCAATGCAATTAGCTCTGTGACAGTGGTGCCTTGGATGCTAAGGGAGCATGGCACTGAGACTGAGAGTCTGCAGCTGAGATGAGCTGGAGAAGCTTCACACAGAGGTGAGTCTGAAGAAGACAATAGTAGATATTCCTCAAGACAAGAAGTGAGGGGAGACATGCCTTGTGAGAAAAGAGAGACAGGCACAAATGCAAAATTCATGAAAAAGCCTAGTTCAAATTGTACGTAGGGCAGGGGCAAGGCTGGAAAGGTGTAGGCTGGAGCAAGCATGCAGAAGCCTCAGGAAAAAAGGGAGGGGTTTGAGAAATATTACCGAGATGGAGTCTCTTGAAACTGAGCAGTGGCTGCAAATGGGCTTTGAGGAGAAGGAGAGGTGGGAGAGAGCTTCTGGCTCCCAGTATTGATAACTGGGCACGTGGTGCTACCCTTCACAGACACGGGTTTGTGGAAAGGAACTGGCTGGGGTGCAGGAGGAGGGATGTTGGAATGAGTTCTTTTTGAAAGATACTGATTCTCTGTTCCTCTCTGTCAACTGCATCTAACCCAACCCACTACTTACAGGTGCAGGAAGTAAACACAATATTGGAGGTGCTGGGAGAAATGCTCTTGTCACAGGGCCTCTCCTTGGATGTCATCTAGAGGAACTCTCCATTCAGTGGGAGTGGGTCTTCAGGTGAATCAGTTCAGAAGGGTTGGTCCCCACAGTTAACAAGAATCAGACAACAAATCCAACAGCAATCCCCTCCCGCCCCCTTTGTGTTCCATTCTAGCTCATTTTCATGGCAATCTGAACTTGCAGTGGCTCTCAGGGGATGGTTTAATGATAGGATTTTTTTCTCTTTCTCTTTTCCCCACAATCAGGTGAGTAATAGAAAGAGGAGTGGTTTTAAGAAGGACAGGGTATTCTGTGCAAGATTAACTGTTACTGAAAATCTAAATGCTGCCAACGTGTTTTGACAAGTGAAGCAGAAGTTTAGAAATTCTTTTGCACATCTGCAAGATTGACTGAATAAGTGGAGAGAGTCATTGGATGAAAACAAGTAGCTCCTACAGAGTCAACTGAATTCAATGGAATCGATCTGAATTGAGAACCGACCATTTGCAAAGCGCTATTCTAGGGGCTGGGGGGGGCGGTGTACAGAAATGAACAAAGTGTGGCCCCCGCTGTCAAGGAATTTAATGTCCCAGGCTGGGTTACAAGCTCTACGCATTGTATTTAAAGCTGCTTCTAACAGGAGAAAGAGCCCTTCACAATGACCAGCCTCTCCAAAGTGTGACACAAACGTTTCCCTTTGTAGAAAACACAGCTCCTTTTGGAAGAAAAGTTGTTCTTTCATCTGACCATCAATAGACATGGCGTTTGCTAAGTACAGGGTGCCTTGCTGGGCACAGAGGGGGGTTTAAGATGGTCAGCCATGGGTCCTGCCCTCCAAGGTTTTACTTGTGAACATCTAAAGCCCCTTAATGTCAGAGGAAAGGCATAGCAACTTCAATATTTTTGTTAAAATAAACTCTCCTAGGATGACTTTTAATCCACATAATGATTCTTAACAACAACTTATGTAGTTTAGGAGCTGGCACGGAGCCTAGAAGTCTCCCCTAATCTCACATCCATTTATTAAGAGCAGATCCAGAGAGATTGGTCTGCCCAACAACACACAGGTGGTCAGTGGCAGATCCAGAACCTTGACCTCATCTAGCCCTTGTTCTCTGTAGTTTATCTCTTGTATCGACAGATGCAACAATACAGAAGCAAAATTTAAACACAGACAGAGAGAGACCCAAGAGCACCCTAAGTAATGAGAAAATCTTGGCATCTCTAGGTAGGCTCCTTCCTTTAGGAAAAGAGATTTGCAACACTCTCACTTAAGGACATGTCTTTGCCAAGTTCATTAAAAACATTCATAGATACGAAAAGAGAAAGTCTTCCAGCAAAGGTAAGAAGTATGAGACCCTATAAAGTTGCATTAGTGTCAAAACCAAGGAGAAGGCAAATAATTACAACTAGCAGCCACAGATTTTTCTTCCAGCACAACTTGGAGATGAAGAATGGATGTGTTTTTCCTTATGAAATCTATAAGGCATGAGCTTTCATGTTACCCCTTTCACTTTCCCAGCCCTGATGGTCCTTCCAGACCCTGCTCACCTTTAGCTCCTTCAGGACACCTTCCCTGACCCCTCTGGACCTTATCAGTGGGCTTAAGAGATGATACAGTTAGAGCAGGAAGGAAAAGATTATGATAACGAAGCAAGTT
Organism: Nyctereutes procyonoides; assembly: GCF_905146905.1. Classification (NCBI taxonomy): domain Eukaryota; kingdom Metazoa; phylum Chordata; class Mammalia; order Carnivora; family Canidae; genus Nyctereutes; species Nyctereutes procyonoides. The sequence continues at coordinate 36,591,772 of NW_026575044.1, forward strand.
TTCTACTTAAAAAAATTCTCTCACATTTCTTTGAGTCCTTCCTATAGCCCTGAGGTCATTAAGGTAGTGTTATTGTCCCATTTTACAGACAAAGACATTGAGGCTCCATGATAGAGATGGAGTTGAGCCTCAAACCCAGGCATTCTATCTCTAAGTCTGGTGTTCTTTCCTTTGTGTTGCTCTGTCCTCTCCTTCACTCAATTTCTGTGACTTCAAGCATGTCTTCTGCATTGCCTTTTTTTTTTCAGTTCTTTGTATTGCAGTAAAATACATATAAAATTTACCATCTTAACCATTTTAAGTGTATAATACGATGGTATTAAATACACTCATGATGTGCAACCACCATCACTATCCATCTCCAGAACTCTTTTCATCTTATTAAACTGAAACCCTGTCCCCTTGAAACACTAACTCCCCTTGCCCCAAACCCCTGGCAACCACCATCCTACTTTCTGCTTCTGCAATTTTGACTACTCTAAAGTACCTCATAGAAATAGAATTATACAGTATTTGTCTTTTTGTCACTAGCTTTTTTCACTTAGCATAATGTCCTCAAGCTTCATCCATGTTGTAGCCCATTCAAAATCACCTTCCCATTTAAGGCAGGATAATATTCCAATGTTTGTATGTACCACATTTTGTTTCTAGGAATTTGTGCATTTCTTATCCATTCATCCACCGATGGACTTTTGAGTTGTCTTCACGTTTTAGCTATTATGACTAATGCTTCTATGAACATGGCTATACAATTATCTCTTCAAGACCCTGCTTTCAATCCTTTTAAATATATACCCAGAAGTGGGATTGCTGGATCATATGATAATTCTATTTTTAACTGTTCAAGGAACCTCCATATTGTTTTCCACAGTGTCTGTACCTTTTTTACATTCCCAATAGCACTGCACGAGGGTTCCAGTTTCTCCACATCCTCGCTAATATGTATTTTGTATTTTGTTTGTTTGTTTGTTTGTTTTTAATAGTGGCCCTCCAGAAGGGAGGCCTCAGCTCATAGTTTTACTTTGCATTTCCCTGATGATTAGTGATGTAGAGCACCTTTTCATGTATTCATTGCCCATTCCCATATCTTCTTTGGAGAAATGTCCATCCAAATCTTTTACCCATTTTTAAAATCAAGTTGAATGCTTTGCTGCTTTTGAGTTTTAGGACTTTTCTGATAGTCTGGATATTAAGCATTTATTAGACCTGAGATTTGCAAATATTTTCTCCCATTCTGATGGTTGCCTTTTTTATTCTGTTGATAGTGTCTTTTAAGACACAAAATATTTTGATTTTTATAAAGTGCAGTGTGTCTATTTTTTTCTTTTGTTCCTGTGCTTTGGTGTCATATTTAAAAATATCATTACCAAACCCAATGTTGTGATGCTTTTGCCCTATGTTGACTTCTGAAAGTTCTATTAAGTCTCACATTTAGGTCTCTGACACATTTTGAGTTAATTTTGGTATATCATGTTAGACAAGGTCCAACTTAATTCTTTTGCATGTGGGTGCAAGAATGAAGGTCCAAATTCATTCTTTTGCATCCCACTATCATTTGTTGAAAAAAATATCCTTTACCCATTGAATAGTCTTAGCATCCTTGTCAAAAATCATTTGGCCATATACACAAGCATTTATTCTTAGATTCTCTATTCTATTCCATTGGTGTCTATATCAGTTTATGCCAGTACCATACTGTTTGGTTTGTTGTAGCTTTGCAGTAAGTTTTAAAATCTAGAAGTGTGAGTTATCCAGCTTTTCAGGATCATTTTGGCTGTTCAGGGTCCCTTGAGATTCCAAATGAATTTTGAGATTTTTTTTCTATTTCTGGACAAAAAAAAATCATTGAGATTTTGATAGAGATAGCATTGAATCTGTAGACTGCTTGGGATAGTATTGGCATTTTAACAATATTAAGCTTTCTAATCCCTAATGAACATAGGATACATTTATATTTACTTATATCTTCTTTAATTGCTTTCAGCAATATTTTGAAATTTTCATTGCACAAATCTTTTACCCCCTTGATTAATTTCTAATTATTCTATTCCTTTTAATGCTATTGTAAATGAAATTGTTTTCATAATTTCCTTTTCAGATTGTTCATGGTTAATGCTTAGAAATACAACTGATTTTATGGGGTGCCTGGGTGGCTCAGTGGGTTAAGCATCTACCTCTTGGTTTTGGCTCAGGTCATGATCTCAGGGTCTTGAGATTGAGCCTGGCACCAAGCTCCATGCTTGGCAGGGAGTATGCTTGAATTTCTCTCTCTCCCTCTCCCTCCCTCTCTATCCCTCCTCCTACTTGTGCTCACGTGTGCTCTCTCTTAACTAAAAAATAAATAAAAATATTTTTTTAAAAAAAGAAATACAACTGGTTTTTACTTATTGCCTTTGTATCCTGTTACTTTGCTTGATTTAGTTATTCATTAAAACTTTTTTTGTGGACTCTAAGAATTTTTACATATAAGATCATATTATCTGCAAACAGAGGTAATTTTACTTATTTTCTGATTTGGATTTGTTTTATTTCTCTTTCTTGCTTAATTGCTCTGGCTAAAACTTTCAGTGCTCTGTTGAATAAAAGTGACAAAGCAGACATCCTTGCCCTGTTCCCGATCATAGGAAAAACTCTGTCTTTCATCACTGACTGTGAGGTTTACTGTGGGATTTTCATACATGGCTTTCAATATGTTGAGGTAGTTTCCTTTTATTCTTTGTTTTTATCACAGAAAAGTGTAGAATTTTCTCAAATTCTTTTTCTGCATCAGTTAAGATGATCTTTTTATCCCCTTTCATAATGTGGTGTATTATATTGATTGGTTTTTGTATGTTAAATTGTCCTTGCATTCCAGGAATAAATCACACTTGGTCATGGTTTAGAATCCTTTGAATATTCTGCTGAATTCAGTTTGCTAGTATTTTGTTGAGGATTTTTGCATCTGTGTTCATAAGGGATATTAGCCTGTGGTTTTCCTTCCCTGCAGTCTCTTTGTCTGGCTTTAGTATAGGGGTAATGCTGGTCTCATAGAATGAGTTAAAAGCGTTTCTTTCTCTTCATTTTGTGGAAAATGATTGGTATTAGTTCTTCTTTGAATGTTTAGCAGAATTCACCAGTGAAGTCATCAAGTCTAGTTCCTTTATTTGTTCTGAGATTTTGGATTCCTTCTTCATTCATTCTCCTATAGGTCTATTCAGATTTCCTATTTCTTCATAATTCCATCTTGGTAGGTTTTTTTTCTAGGAATTTGTGCATTTCATGAGGTTATTTTTTGTTAGCATATAGTTAGCTGTTCATAGAACACTCCTATAATCATTTTATTCCTATAAAATCTATAGTAATGTCGTACTTTCATTCTTGATTTTAGTTATTTGTGTCTTCTTTCTCTCTTTTTCTTAGTCCATCTGGCTAAAGATTTGTCAATGCTATTAATCTTTTCAAAGAACCAACTTATGGCTCATTGATTTTTTTCTATTGTGTTTCATTCTCTATTTAATTTACCTTTTCTCTAATCTTTGTCTTTCCCTTTCTTCTGCTAGCTTTGGATTTAATTTGTTCTTCTCTTTCTAGTTCCTTAAATTATAAAATTAGGCTGTTTATTTGAGATCTTTCTTGCTTTTAATGTAAGCACTTAGAGCTATAAATTTCCCCCTTGGCACTGCTTTTGCCATGTCTCATAAGTTGTGGTATATTACATTTTCATTTTCATTCTTCTGTAAGTATTTCCTAACTTCACTGTGATCTCTTCTTTGATCCATTGGGTTTTTTTAAGAGCTCATTGTCCAATTTGTACAATTTTGTGAATTTTCCAGTTTTATTTCTGTTACTGATGCTGAGCTATCTCATTGTGGTTGGAGAAGTTACTTTGTATGATATCTACATTTTTAATTTATTGAAACTTGTGACCTAACATATGGTCTATTATGGAAAATGTTCTATATGCATTTGAGAAGAATGTGTATACTGTTCTTAGGTAGAGTGTTTTGTAGATATCTCTCAGCTCTAGTTGGTGTATTGTAAGTCCCCTATTTTCTTATTTATCATCTGTCTGGTTGTTTTATCCATTGTTCAGAGTGGAATAGTCAAGTCTCCAACTATTAGTCTGTTTCTCCCTTCAAAGGCTGTCAGTTTTTGCTTCATATATGGTCTATAGTTAGGTGTACAAGTATTTGTAATTCTTACATCTTCTTGCTATATTGAAACTTACTGATATATAATTTCCTTCTTTGTCTCTTGTAATTTTTTTTGACTTAGTCTATTTTGTTTGAATGCATTTTAATTTATTATTATTCTCATGCATCTTCTCTCCAAAATTAAATATGATCTATGAAATGCAGTTTTTTTGTATCACCAATATTTGTCATTGAATGAATAAGTGAACAAAGTACAAATGCAAACAGCTTTACATACAGAAGGCAACAATACATGCAAAAGTAATAGTGGGAAAACATGAGAGTCAGCAAATAGCTCAGAGATCTTGAAATTTAGGACTTGTGATCCTATTTGAATATATCAGTATATCATTTGTGTGAGTAAGCTATTTAACCGCTTTTAAAAATAATCAGTTCTTCAAGACACACAAACAGGCATACTCAATTGAATTTTCCATATATGACTGTTTGAAGCATCTTCTTCTAAGTAGAAAAGAATGCTTTTGAAACAAACTATTTCAGAAATTATATAGGCCAGATGGAAGCCATTGAGATGTCAGGCTATCCTTGTCTATTGTGTTCCCCAGTTGGTTTTGGTTTGTTAGTGAAGTAGTTGTATTACTTTAAAAAGAAAAAAAAAACTTTATAATACTTCTTAGTAATGGGCTCAGCTAGCCCCCAAAGTGACTTCTGGAACATCAAATTAGCTTTTGTGATAAATATTGCCGTGAAACCAGTAATTAGTTTCTAATGATCCTGCATTTTTCATCGGCTGTAAAGCCATAAACAGATGAAGATTTTGGCTCCTTGGCAAACTCTTTTTGACACAGATACCTGGGAAAAGAAAAAAGAAAGATATTTTGTGATGCCCCAGGCCATAGAAATCTGGCAAGGAGCTCCTGTGCTTCCCCTCTGGAATGCACAGCAATTTATCCACCAATATTTTTAACTCCCTCCAAAATTGTGACTGTAAGCATTGCAGGTCAAGCTAATGAGTGAGGTTTTTTTGTTTGTTTGTTTGTTTGTTTTGTTTTTTTCTAACTCGGTCCTAAGGAAAAATAAAAAGGAGTATCAGGCCTGTAGATACTTCTTTGGCCTGAAAAAAAAAAAAAAAGCTAAAGTGATAAACAGTAAGCCCTATGAAAGCAAGAGAAGAAAGCCCTGTTCCCTACTTAGATTTCATTTGATAAATTGAGATTTATCATAAGGACTTATATGCTCATCTCATTCAAAAAAAATTTGGAGGATATTTTATATCCTAAACACCAGCCTAGTTGCTAGTATGCAAGCCTGAATCACATACTGTCCTGGCTCTTGCAAAGCTTATAATTTAGTTTTTGAGGTAGGAGAGAGGGATAAATAAAGCAATTGATGCAATATGTCCTGCATCATTATAGAAATTTTCCAAGCACAGAGACAGAAGGAAAGAGCTACAATCTCTGCTATGAATGTTAGGAAAATTATAATGAGAAAGTGAATTTACCATTGAAATCACCTTATTGGATGAGTAGGAATATTTAGGCAACAGAAATTAAGGTGAACAAAAATAAGATTGAAGGACACATTGTGAAATGGAATAGAAGTGCTTCTGGTGGCACGAGCAGGGGATGTCCATAGAAGTGGCAGCAGGTAAGTTGCATAATGGGTTTCTGTAGTATCCATCCAGCATAAAGGCTGACCAGTTGGTATTCCAGGATAAATATTAATGAGAACTCTATAAACAGTCTGAGAACCAGTCACTAAGAACAGTCAACTCAGGCTTTGCTTTTAACAAGTAGGATATTCCAAGTTCCTACTAACATCCCACTCAGAAATCTCTTTTTAGCTTTACAGTCTCACCAACATAAGTATTGGCAATCCCAGGGGAAACCATGAAAAAAAAAAAAACACTGAATACAAACCAAGGGATGCTAAGTATATTTTTCCTTCTAACCTGTTCTGCTTTTTGACATGGCATTTAATCTCTCTGAATTGCAAATTCTGCATCTATAATATGAGTGAGACCAACAGTTCTTATTCTGGATCCCCTGATGACCTCCAGAGGGTTCATGGACACCCTGAAATGATATACAAAATCTTATGTGTATATACAGGTGCACATCTTCCTGGGAGAAAACATGTAGTCTTTATGAGTTTTTCAAAGGCTTGATGACCACAAAAAAACAAAACAAACAAACAAAAGACACTGAATTAAATGACCTTTAACTTCAGCTCAAAAGTTCCCTAGTTCTCTGAGCCTGTGTTCCATAGAAACTTAGTTGTAGGCCAGCATATCATCAACTTCTATAAAACAAGTAAACTAGTCATTTTTTAAAATTGTGCCATAACATATGAGTGCCTATCAATCATTTGTGAGGTAATGGGTTCCTAAACCAAATAACTTGCTGAAAACCACAAAAGATAGGCCGATCCTGTAATTTATCATCTGTACCAGTACATTTTTGAGGGCAAAAGAGACACTATATGATTGGATTCCAGAGCAATATGCTTACACGATGGATGTCCTAGGCAAACCAAACTGCTCCTTCCCATGCAAGGAGCAAATACAGGCAACCAACCAAGTACTAATCCAACTCAAAATTTAAGTTAGTTCTAGAGCTTTGGATGACTTCCTTCCCAAGATGAAGTTTACATTGGCTGTAATGCTCCCTGAGATTGATCGGTTGTGAAACTTATTCCATTTTTGGAACAACCAGAAGTTGAAGACCTTTAACAGAAGGACATAAAGGTGGCATATAGGAGCTGGAGAGACATCCCCTGGAGAACACTAGCAGGCCTCCATGCTCCATCTCACAGGATGACAGCACTTTCCCTGATCACCTCAAGCGTTCAGGATTTATCTGTAAGTTCTGGAAATCAGATTCACTACTGGATCCAGAAGTGACTGGCCTCAAGTGCAAAAGTCAAGATTCACAGAAGAAACTCAAAGGGACAATAAATAATATAAGAAAAATTACCCTCATTTGTGATCAGGAAAATGCACATTAAAGCAAAAGTGATACCACTTTTTTGCTAATAAGTAAGCAAAACAAAATATTAGTAATAGTTAACACTGGAAAGAGGAGTATAATGTCTTAAATCCATAGACCTCTGTATTTTGAAACTAATTATATTACTGCATTTTGTAATTTTAGAAAACTAAGTTAAAAATAAATGCAATGAAACAGAAATTAAGAATAGAGGAAAGCAAAAGAGAAAATAAAGGAAGAAGTAGGGGAAAACAGAGAGAAGGGGACCAGGGCAATGGGGCAGAGTCTTTGGAAAATATGAGCAGAGAGAAATTGCCAGTGACACAATAGTCATAGAATCCTTATGAACATGAACATATACAATCCAATTTGAAGTATTTTCATGCCTCTGATATAAACCTTTCCTTCAGGAAAGTCTGACACTCACAAAGATTTTGTGCAGTTGTTCTTGAGGCAGTGGGAGTAGGGGGAAAGGAGAAGCTCCAGACTGGGGACTCCAGCAGGATCAAGATTCAGGGAGGGGCAAAAGCTCAGAGCTAGAGTGACCATGATAACCCAGGCTCCTAGGGATTTACAGAAATCTTGAGGAAAGCTTTGAAATCACCACAGAACACAGGAGAGGACATTTGTGGCAATTTCAAATCTCAAAAACCCAAATGAACCCAACTGATATCTTAGTTATATAAGAACTTCAGGAGTCCCTGTTTCACATGGTCTCTGTCAGGATTTCATTCATCTCTGTTCTAATCCACTATGTATTGAAGTTCTTTTTAATTCTCGGAGGGTGATTTTATTTCCACGCCCTTGGGCTGTGCTTCCCAATTGTCCCAATGCACCAGTCGTAGGCAGGGAATGCAAACGTTTGCCGTAATTAATAGCTCTTATTATCTTGTTTCCTGTAAGGCCAAAATCAATGGCAAATTAATAAAGTCACTTAAGGTACATATCTCACTGGTACCATCAGTTATTATGTGGATCTTTGAATTTTGCAAATAGAAACAATACCTGATGTTAACATAGCATCTCATGGAAGAGTTTGCCATGCACTTCAACATAGTAATTTGGTATATTTCTAAGTTGATATGTGACAGGATTGTACTCCAAGTGCAACACAGGATACTAGAAGTATAAAGAGAATGCACCACTGTGCACCTGCTGGAAAGCAGGCAACAATCCACAGTTGGAGAAATAACATCCACCTAGATCAGGGTGTTACAGCACAGTAGATGATCCAAGGGGCCAGGAACACAGCTTAGCAGGGCCAATCTTATTTAGGCTGGGCTGGCTGATGCTCCTTGTGTTGGATACTCTCCACTAGCTCCCATCAGGCCCACTCATTTCTCCCCTCTTTACTATACCCCTCTAGGCTAACCCTTACAAACTGTATCACCCAGGCTCACATAATGTCTGGTTCCTGGTAAGGTTCCTATGAGAGGCACACTCAGGATACTGGTGAGAAACAGAAGGGGGGACAGAGAGGGGCCTGGGTATTTCTTGTCTGTTCCCTCTCTCCTTTGACAGTACAGCCTTGGCAAGGGCTCTCTTTTCTCTGTGGCTTCTCTCCATGGCTCAACGCCATGTATCCTCCTATCCCTTCACACCTCGGGGTGGAAAGGGCTTCTAGCCATCTCTAATCTCTGGTATCTCCACCTGTAATTGGTTCTTTTTTAACTGTGCACATCAAGGTAGTGTTTATACTAACCCTATTCAACCAAGCATCTGAGTAGAAATCTCAACAGACTTTGCTCCATCTATGCTGAGACAAAGATCCATTTCTTACCTGTGCTCTCTATCTGTCATGAGTTAGCAGGAAGCAGTGATCAGGGTCTAAGGCTGATGGACACTCTGACTTCTCTGTATGAGGCCTCCATAAATGAAAGGTGGAGCTGAAAGATCTAAAACACCCTGGCCAGTAAGCGACACATGCAGTTTCTCTTTACAGTCCATTCACTACTAAAAGTCATGTTTCTGGCTCCACCTGACTACAGGTAGCTGGAAAATGTGGGAGTGTATATGGGTATTGGGTAAGCAATAAATGTCCTCCAACCCAAGGCCAAAGAAAGGAGTGGGCATTCCCATTCTGGGGAGGGTGCAGTAGTGATTTAAAGCAAATCTTCAGGGATTTGGAGAAATGCAGTTTCAGAAATCTACAATATTGTAACAGTGTTTGTGAGCACATGTTTTCATGTGCTCATAAGAGTTATAAGATAACTCCAGCTGTGATGTGTCAATAACTGGTAATGATAGCTTCTACAAAACCATTTTCCAGACCTGTGGGTTCTGTAGATTTTGAATTTTTGAAGATGATACTAGAAGTTGCTTAATATTGCAGGGAGGCTTTCCGTCTCGAAAATAAACATCCCTTACTTCATAATTTTGCTTGGGAATAGCCCTGATTATATTCTTCCAGTTATTATTCTCACCAACCACTACAACTCTTTGGGGGGTGATAACCCTGGGTAGAGACAGGTATAGTAGGCCTGAGATGACTTTATGTAATGGAGAAACTATCCCCATAGACTCATATCTTCTCTCTACCCCCAAGGAACCACCTAAAGCAAAAGAATCGAGTTCACTCTGTTTTCCCCAAAACAAGAGATTTTAGTTCAGTTTAGCAATTACAATTATGGAATCTCAAATATTCATGCAGTTGTTCAGTAAATATTTATTGAGCTTCTATTAGATGTCAAACGCCAGGCAAAGCTGTAGATACTGAAAATACAGCAGGAAACAGGCAAACACAGTCCTCCTCAACCTGCTCTCCTGGGAAAAACACGGGCATTAAATAATGAATCACGCAGTAAGTTTTTTGTGTCACAGATGTGACAAAACCTATAAGAAGAATTGCAAGAATGGGGCGAGAAAGTTAAGAGGGCCGACCCAAGATCAGGAGTTTAGAAAGAGGTTGTGGAATAGGGTACTTGGTGACTGATGACTACCAGCCTGGAATGAAACCTTGTTCAGTGAGGCCGGGAAGGGGGGGAAGAGGGAGGAGTTGGAGGTGGTCTCATCTCTCCAGGGTTTCTAATGTAGAAAACACACACCTTTGGCGTGAAAAGCCTTGGTCTTGTCGGTTAGCTACTAGAGTTTCCCAAGCTGGAAAGAAACTATTCTAGCAACTTCATGGCCAAAGTCTGACTAACAGACCCCTTGACCAGTGTGGGAAGTGGTCCTGCTTGAACTAAAGGGTCCCATCTCCACTTGGGCAGGCCCACCACGCCGGACCAGCCAGCAGGGTGGCCCACTGGAAATTGATTTGCCTGAGAGACCAGGTCCCCAGGCAGCTGAAGAGCCCCAGATGGAAGAGGGGCTCAGACAGACAAGTCCTTTTTTTCTTTTGGCCTGATAGTAAATCTTCTATTCTTGTAAGAGAGAGGTGAGTACTTAGCAGACAGGAGAATAAGAAATAAAAAGCGAAAGGTTTACTTTCTACCAAAATCCTTAGGGTCCCCATAGACCCAAGTATGGCAAAGCATCCTACAAAAAGAGAGAGGCCACATGCCCTTCTAAGGCAGGGAGAGGACACAGCACAGCCGGGGCATCGCGACGGCCTGCGGTGGCAGTGCCCAGCAGTCACGGCGGAGCCCACGGCACCGGGGCTCCACCAGGGCAACTCACCTGCTGCTCGAGTCGTTGACAAGGCAGGTCCACACTCCTTGGCAGGCAGCAGAAGTCTCAGCAGCCGATATCAACGAAGGGGGCCAGAGCAGATGAGAAAAAAAATTGATGGACACCACCTGGTAGCTGACAGTAGTTATTCATGAGCACATGAGCGAAACCCCCTGAGAACTCCCAGGAATAATTTGAAGGGACTTTGTGAGGCACTGGATAACCTGCAATAATAAGCAATAGTAAGGGAAGCGAATGCCAGCAAAACACGGGTAATTAGTAGATAAGAGAGTGGATGACAATTTCTTTTGGTAACTTCACAAAGCACCTCTGGGTCAGAACTGTGGAGTGATAGGGTCTCAGCTATCCAAATTCCTCTTACAAGGACAAATTGGCAAGCCAACACTTTCGAATCAATTTTTGGAGGGTGTCGGGGGAAATTTTCTACTGTAGAGGCAGAAAAAGCCCCATGACAGAGAAACCAGTCAAGAATCTAAAAAGAGTGAGTGTGTTGGGGGCCAGGGGAGACTATAGAATCAACCATAAAAAAGGTCAGATGCCAGAATTTAAGGAAAGGAGAAAAGTCAGGGAATAAAGACAATGAACTCTAGGAGACCCGTTTTTCAACCTGCTCCTGGGTTTGGTAGGAAGACTGGAAATGGGAAGAAAGGCTGAAAGACAAAGGAATTGGGAGGAGCTGGATGCTCTTCAAGCAGACAGACCTGCAGGCACTGGGATGAGCCAGACCAAGGTGTGAGGAGACCGGAAGATAGCAAGATGCCAAGTTGGCTGAACACAGATCCCTGCAGAGACCTCAGAGGCAAACGGGGCCAGATTGCTACAGAGGAGCTTAAAGAAATAGCAGGATTATATGGAGACAAGGGTTGGGGGGTGGGGAGAGAGATTTTAAAGAAAACTTCCCAGGAAAGGAGCTTTCCCTGTGAAAGCTCAGCTGAGACCTTTCAAACCTGGCCTGACCCCGAGGGCACGTGAGATAGGGATCCCCCTCAGCTCCTGCCTTGCGCACAGCACAGCGCTCGGCTCACTGCCCTTCGAGGGTCAGAGTTCTTGCAGGAAGGCAACAGAAACCAACTCGGGCCCAGTTAAGCACAAAGTTGTGGCTTTCAGACACCAGTTAGTGTTCACAGAAACACCGAAACACCTGAAGTCAAACCAGATTTGGGGGACGATGTCCAAACTCCTACCACGGAACACTGCCAAGGGGAGCTCTGCTGGCGCCACCAGGTCCAGACGCTGAGGCAGGTCCCTCCAAGGCTCCAGGCTGCTGGCCACGAGCACCACTGCCCCAACATCCCAGAACCAGAGAGAGGGTCTCCAAGGCCCCCCTAACTCCAGACTAGGCCGTGTCCGTGTCCTAGCTCCCGGGGAACCCGGGAGGACCAGTGTTTGGCACTTTCCATTTCCACTGGCTCCTCTGCCTGCCAGGAAGATCCACGAGGTGGTGGCCCCCCAAACAGAGGAGGATCCTTCAGACAGCGAGGGGCCGGCTGAGGAGGGCCTGGCCTGTTAGCACTGGGCCTGACCACGAGCAGCCTCGCCGCGACAGGAAAGATCGCGTCCGTCCTGTCATTTAGGGTGGCCCAGCTCCGCACACCTCCTCCCCACCTATTCAGCCCCTGGTGCTGCGCGCTTCTGCTCCTCTTCCCCGCTGCAGGGCTTAGAGGGAGGCCTGAGTAGCAGGTGAGCAGTGCTGCCCACAGTCGCCAGGAGGAAGCAGGAGAGGGCGAGGGAGGGCGAGGGAGGGCAGGGGGGAAGAAGCTGTCTCTCCTCTGTGCCCAGGAGGGCCTGTGGCTTCTGCCCTCCCTAGCTTGAAGGGGAGGAAACAGGCTCTGTGAACATTCCCCAAAGTACAACTGTCCATCTGTTACACTTGGATGTAATGGGGGTGTTCTTTTTTTTTTTTTTTTCTTTAATCATTTTGCTACATTTTACTGGTAGCTTCCATGCTGTTTAAGCAGGTAATCATCTATTCCTTAAAAACCCTGGCACGATTTATCAGAGAGTCTGCTTGGCTTTCTAATGAGTGATCATAATAGCTTGTGCTTGCTGGTGGCTCCTTTTTTTGTTGTTTTCAGATTTACCAAGGTCTGATTTAATTGCCATAAACAAGGAAAAACAAGATCAAATTAACAGATGAAATCATAGGCTTTGGAGCTGATACATATCAATGAGCTCGTACTTTTGTGATCTGGCTAATAATGACCTCACACCTTGATAAAATTAGCCGAAAGGAAAACAAACATACCAAGGCACTGCGTACTTGGATGCTTCCAGGCTGGGGAGCCCCCCCATACAGAGAGCAGCTTCCTGGGTGAGCCAGAGGGAGCAGGAGCAGGGTCTGCGGGACCCAACGGGCACCCTTGCCCCCTCCTGAGCCCGCTGGAGGCGCGGGCCCGTCCTGGGAGCCGCCAGCGTTGCCCACTCCCCAGGCCGCCCAAGAAGCCGAGCAGACCCCCTTGGCAGTGCCCCAGTCTGAGAAATCAGACACAATATAAGCCACTCCTCGGTGGAATTCTCCTCAGTCCTTTTAACAGGCTTGAAGTATTTTACATCCGTAGGAAACCCACCTTTGAATTAGTGGTTTTGTTCTCTGAATTGTGCTTTGTATCTGCTCTAATCAAATTTCCTCTCACCCAGATAAGCATTAAATGTGGATCACATCAGAGGCAAACACTTGCAACTCCCTGCCCGCTCCTCGCGGAGGGGAGAACTTGCCTTTGTTATGGAAATGTTTCTCCGGAGCCCCACGCACCCGCACCCTTTCCGCCCCTGTCTTCACGCTCCGCTTCCAGCCCCGCGACTGCAGCGCCGAGTCTTCTTTGGGAGGAGAACAGAACGTTTCTACAGAAACACACGCCACCGGATTTGTCAGCTAGCACCTGGAGGGGTGGCACTGTGACGCCAGCTTGGAGTCTGAGAACTGGGGTCCCCCTCCCGGTCCTACCACCTACAGCTGGGCATCTCAGCTAAGTCCTGCAACGTCACGAAGCCTCACTTTCTCCATCTGTACAATGGAGGTAATAAATATGTTTGCCTTCAAGGGCCGTTGACAACTGGATGAGTTAACATCCGCAAAGCACAGGGAACGCTTCTTAACACATAATGAGTACTTAAAATTTTCTTATTTTTACTGCACATGGTTTTTCTCCATTTTATCATTATCTCTAAGTAAGCATTCTTGACATAGGTTTATACATTCAGGTGACGACGTACAGTGGTGGTTTGCAAGTGGGGTCCTCATACTAGCATCATTAGTGTCTTAGAGAACTGGCTAGAAAAAACAAATTCTCAGGATGCCTGGGTGGCTCAGTGGTTGAGCTTCTGCCTTCAGCTCAGGGCGTCAGTCATCCCGGAGTCCCGGGGTAGAGTCCTGAATCCGGCTGCCCACATGGAGCCTGCCAACCTCTCTGCATCTCTCCCTGTGTCATTCATGAATAAATAAATAAAATCTTAAGAAAGGAAAGAAGAAGGAAAGAAGAAAGAAAGAAGAAAGAAAGAAGAAAGAAAGAAAGAAGAAAGAAGAAGGAAGGAAGGAAGGAAGGAAGGAAGGAGAAAGAAAGAAAGAAAGAAGAAGAAAGAAAGAAAGAAAGAAAGAAAGAAAGAAAGAAAGAAGAAAGAGAAAGAAAGAAAGAAAGAAAGAAAGAAAGAAGAAAGAAAAGAAAGAAGAAAGAAAGAAAGGAAGGAAGGAAGGAAGGAAGGAAGGAAGGAAGGAAGAAAGAAAGAAGAAAGAAAGAAAGAAAGAAAGAAAGAAAGAAAGAAAGAAAGGCAAATTCTCAGGTCCTACTCCAGGGGTTGGGTCCAGAAACCTACATTTTCACAAACTTGTGGGTCACTGGGGCACATACTCTAGTTTGAGAGCCATTAGTACAAGGAGATTATGGCACAGGGAACTTCACTTAGAGGAAATGTTACCCTATAAATTTCACCAAAGACCTACTTTTTAATTTGTTGGCTATTTCTATTTCTGTTTCTGTTTCTATTTCTATTCCTATTTATTGGGTTGGCATTTACAAAAGTGACTTCAGTTGGCATATAATGAAAATGATAGCAAGCATGAAAATGAAATGAGCCATATTCTACTTCCCTTACATCTGAGCCTTCCCAAAACCAAGCTTCAGAGACAGTTAAAACTGTGCATTTCATTTTGGTACCAAAGAAGAGAATCACTGAATCGTAGCTCCAGCAGACCAGGGAAGTCTTGGGATAAATAAAAAATACAGGAATCTATCTTCTCTTGACTCTGTTGGGATTTGGAACAGACAAAGAAGAAAAGGCTATGAAAAATGTAAATCTTTTTGTCCCAAAAGTTCCACAATATTAATGATAAACATGGGAGCAACAGCAATTTTTTATTTTTATTTTTATTTTTTTAACTGCAATTTTTTTAAATGATAAAACTACATTCTAAGGTCATAGACCTTTTGTGGGGTCTATGTGCACAAAAGATAGGTATTTATAAATTTGCCAGTCAGGGTACAAAATACAAAAGTTCACGCTTTCTTATTAGGACCCATAATACTTTAGGTTCAACAGAGGAAAATTTGCAAGTTACAATCATGAGAACTAGCATTTTGCCCTAAGCCATGATTTTGATCTAAATATGCTCTAATTTTAAGAGTCTTTTGTTTTAGAGATTGTGTTATTATTACTGTTAAGATAATAAGTGAAGATTTGTCTTAATAATTAGGCAAAATTAATGCTTTCTTCTATTCCCAGAAAGTGCCATGGAGCCTGAGGCAGCCGATGCCACTCTGGGGCTATCCGCAGATTTTACATCTTGAATTACTTGTACCCAACACTTGTAGCAAAAGTTCCTTTCAAGGAAGTTTGGCAACAATTATGTTCCCTGGCCAGGGCCTGACATCTGTCAATTCTATTACTCTGTATGAGCTGTGACTGCTTTATGGAAGCAAATTGTGGCGAGCGGAATGGGTCACATTACCGCATAGTCCCATCTTTTAGATTTAGAAGCCTTTAAAGATTAGAATTTCTCTGGCTTGCAGAACAATGTGCACGAAAACTAGGTAAGAATTACATAAAAGTCATTTTTCCCTCCACCTATATGTTAGCTGAAAGTTGTTTTTTTGTTTGTTTTGTTTTGTTTTGTTTCCTACTGGTGGTTTCAGCTTGTACCAGGACTATTGTTTGAAATTTAATTTCTCTCTACGTATTTTGGGATTTCTTTTCATTGCAATTTTTAGTATTCTAACTATATTAGCATAGTTAGGGTCCCCAGACAATATCCTCAATACATAAATTAGTTCATGGCTAGGCTCTTAGTAACTGGGAAATCCTGTTGGTTTGGCTTCAGTTATTAAAATAATGACAACGACAAGAGTCAGTGATGGCATAGCCATGAGTCACTGGGTAGCTAGATTCTCTCCTGTCCCTAGGACGGCAGGGAAATTAGAACGAGGTTCTGGAAGATTGATAGATAGGTCATTTAGGCCTATTTAGGCCTTGATCAGGGACCCAGTTAGTGAAGAACAGTGGAAAGCAAAGCAAGAGTGAACAGTGATGAGACATTAATGATAAACACCAGAATCTCAGGCAGGGCTATAGACTGTGTCCTTCCACAGGGTTGATTTAAGAGGTGGGAAAACATGTCACTGGTCTCACAACCTTCCCTTTTCTCCCCGTGTTAGCTGTTTCCTTCCCTTTATTAGACACAAGAAGCAGAAAATGCTGCAGTTATGTATGGAGATGGTGGAATCAGGGAGACATGGATCAAGATCTTGGTTTGTACTGTCATTTATAGTTATGCCACGTTGGGAAAGTCTCTTAACTTCTCCAGGCTTCCATTTGTCATCAGTCCAGGTGAGAATTTGATGAGTGTCATCTTGGCACAGAGTAGGCACTCGGTACCATGCTTCCTCTTCCACCAAGCCCTGCTCTCAGGTTATGAATAAAGTGGGCAGCACTAGCAGAGAGGCTGAGCAGAGAGTTGCTGATCGCTTCTTTGTTTCTACCCATAACCTTCTTGTATGCTTTTCTGATTACTTTTGTTTCTCTTCTTTTCTTTCCTGCATCATGATGGTTGGGTTAGGCAGCATAATGCCCCCCCCCCCAAAAAAAAATGTCCGTGTCCTATTGCCCAAAAGTCTCGAATATGTTACCTTACATGGTGAAAGAAATTTACAGATGTGACTAAACTGAAGATTTTGAGACTGAGACATTATCCCGAGTTATCTGGGTGGGCCCCATGAAATCACAAGTGTCCTTATAAAAGGGAAACGGGAGCGTCAAGGTCAAGGAAGGAGATGTGATAGCAGAAGCAGAGAGAGATTTGAAGATACTATGCTACTGGCTTTGAAAATGCAGGAAGGGACCACATGTCTAAGAATGTGGGAAGCCTCTGGAAGGAGGAAGAGGCAAGGGAGTGGATTCTCCCCCGAGAGCCTCCAAAAGGAAGGCAGCCAGGTCAACATCTCGCTTTTATCCAGATGAAACACATTTTGGACTTTTGGCCTCTAAAACCGTAAGATAATAAACTTGGATTGTTTTGAGCCAACAAGTGTGCAGTTACTTGTTACAGCAGCAATAGGAAACTAATACAATGTATGCTGTTGTATAATTCGACATTGCAGTAAAAAAAACTACAAAGAGAAACAACTCTCCACCCAGTATAACTGACAGACTGATTTGTTAATTCCAGCCGTTCTGTAGACTGCTCCAGTTTGGCCTTCAAAGAAGATGTATTGAAAGGAAATTTTTATTTAAAAGTGAGTGTGATTCACTTGGGAGAAGTAATCATGTATTAGAGGGGAGAACTAATTGCCTGGGATTCATTTTAAATATGGGGGAGGAGGGTTGAGTTGATCTTACATCTTGGTTTTTAAATCATTTTCAACGATTAGATTGTGGTGTTCATGGAGGAATTTACCAGAACATAGTCAACCCCCATCTATCATTCAGCCCTCACACAGTATGCTGGAAAGGGTTGAAAAAGTCCAACAGAGCAAGCAAGCTGAAGAGAATCATCTGGATTTCAGGCTACCACTTAGTCCCCAAGGGGTAGCATCACAATGCAACTGCCTAGTTGCTCTATGTTAAGGCTCAATCTCGCTCTCAAGATGTTTTTGCCTCATTTTGAACTCCTCTTTACTCTTCTGCCTGGCTCAGAGTCACCTGACCTCCACATATTTTCATTATTTACTGATGCTTTCTTTTTCAGTTTTGTTTTTTTGTGGAGTGGCAGAGGGGAGCCTTGCCAGAGACAGAATCTAGGACCCTCTGACTAGGTCTAAAATACCAAATCCAAAGATTGAAAACTGAGCCCTGAGTAACAGATTTAATCCCTAAATAACTGGCCAGATTTGGTTCTCACCAAAAAAGGGAAAAAATTAACCCACAAACCTCAGAGTTAAGAGACCCATTTTCCTCTATCAGAAACAACTACAAGCTACCAATTTATAGCCCATAAACATACATTGTATAAATTACAACCGATCCCACCTATCAGGGTGCCCACTGCCTGGTGGGATCTCAGCCAAAATGGTCGGACTTTTTGTAAAATCCTCTGCAAAAGCAATGACTCACAACTTGGACGAAATGGGCTTAGGTCCACTAGCAAACCTCAAGGAAGGGGATGATGTTACACTCCTTTCTTTAACAAATATGCAGTAAGTGCCCATTATGCCTTGTGGGGAGACATTTTGGGGAACAAGTCACATCTGGAGACTCTGTGTCTTGAAAGTCTTCTCCATTCTTGATCCTCATTCCTCAAATTCCCAAGATAAGCAACCTTCCTCACAATTCACTCCCCTGGCCAATCTTGTCTTGTGTGACAGCACCTCCCAGTCATTTCACAAAGATGTTCCAAGTCCAGGGAAACCTTTCTTCCTCCCAGCGATGAGGGAGCTGAAAGGGCCCCCAGTCCTTAAAGGGAGTGTGAGGAGCCTGGGCCCTTTGACCTGCCCCCCGGGGAGG
The DNA here is from genome assembly GCF_905146905.1 of Nyctereutes procyonoides. NCBI lineage: Eukaryota > Metazoa > Chordata > Mammalia > Carnivora > Canidae > Nyctereutes > Nyctereutes procyonoides. The sequence continues at coordinate 36,610,451 of NW_026575044.1, forward strand.
GCATCTCTCCCAGCACCCATTCTGCTGGTCTTTGCAGCTCCCCTCCACACCCAGCCCGCTGCAGGATTCCAAAAATAGATCCACTCGGAGTCTGTGCAGATTCACCCAGTCCTGGAAGAGGTTCTGGGCACGTGGAAGACAGCCTGGCTTCAGAAATGTCTTGCAGACTGTAGCTGTTAGGGCTTTCACATCAAGAAACAAAGGGGGAAGGGAAATTTAAAAAAAAAAAAAAAAGGTTGGGGTAGGTGGGGCCTGGATGGGATTTGTTCAAGACCAGATTTAAAACATTCTGCTCTTTTTGAAACAACTTACTTTGTAATCATTGCCTTGGCGTCTGGCCCTCTCTCATTTAACCTCGTCTGCCTGACTTTAAATTCATGGAACAGATTTTCACTGCCTTGGACTCCAAGCAGTTGGCTGGTAGAGTGTTCTTGGATGTTACCAAAAAAAGGCATTTGATACCATTAATCATATTGCCATATGTAATAAGTTGGCCGCCTATGGTACATCGCCTAAAATTGTCACATGGTTCCAATCAGAGCTCTGCCAACTGAAAGGGGTTACTGGAAATTCTGACTCTCCCTTTCAAGCACGCCTGCTCTGGGTTCCACGGCCCCTCCTGCTCGCACCACACATTAATGACCTGCTGGCTCATCGCATGCACAAAGGCCAGTCCTTAGGAGGACGCACGTGTCCCGGGGTGCCGCTCTACGTGGGCAACAACCTGCGTGGTATCCAAGTCACATCATGACAGTCTGTCTTTGACAGCCAGATGACTTGAAGGTCAATCTGACATCACTTAATTTGCTGTTTTCAATCTGCCTCTACCCCGATTCTTTGTCAACCTTCTTCCCAGGCCTCTCCCCTAACTTTCTGCATGTATTGGATTTAGGGGAGCAGTGTCCCCCCAGCGGGAATGCTGTTGTCCTCATCTTGGCCCACGGGAGGGGTGCCTGCCCCACTGCGGTGGGGATGCTCTAAATCCACAATGGTTTCAGCACCCAGGAAGAGGAGGTGGGTGGACTGGAAAGTGTTGGGAGTATCCTGCAGCCACCACTCATGGCCTTAATGAGTTACATTTGCCCATTAGGTTTTCCTTTCTTTGTTTTTGCTCCTCTTTTCCCTCTGGCGTCTTCAGGCTGATTTACGGTAAATAATAAGGAACTAAACATTTTCCCCAAAATCAGATTGTTGTTCCCCTTGGTTTTGAAACTTTGAAGGGCCTTTATGAAATGTTTTGGAATTCAACCCCAATGGGGGGGGGGGGATGGAAAAATCCTGTGCGCATGTTTTAGATAAAATTTGTGTGAGTATACAAGATGTTTTGCCTGTGTGCAAGCATACGTGCACATGTGCCCCTTCTTTGTGCACATCTGTATGTGCAGATTCCAGCTGGGGCCAGGTACTGAAATCCTGAAATACAGTTTTTGTCTCATTTCCAGCAGCTCTAAAGCAGGAAGTACAGGAAATCTTAGTCACCACCACCCCCAACCCCCAACTCCTGAAAAAAAGTTCTGTTCTCATGAAATTTGCAGGCTGATCTTTGCAGACCCCAGAGGTTCAGGCAGTTTGGGTAAGGTTCATATAAACATCCCTGTCACCATCTGAAACCCATAAATAAGGCCATTGTGGGGGGCGGGGGGTGAACCAAGTTTCCTCCCTTTTTCACACCACATCTACATCTTTTATCTTCAGTAAGACATTGTTCAGCGGAGTAGGAGAGCATTTGGGGAGAGGCTGAGCAAAAAAGTTAATAGGTGGCCTTAAAAACAAGAGCTCCAAGTGAAACACAGAGCTAGTAGTGTGCTCCTATTCACAGAAACCCAACCCAGGTTCCAAAGTGCCTGTGAGAAAGGGAGGGTCTGGCATCCCCGCTGCTTTGACCAAGTGCCGGCGAGATCAAGACCAAGGCTCTGTTGATCTTGGTCTTTTCCCATATAGGTGGTACACTGCACATGTAACAAGTTTGACCTCTGCTTCAGAGGAAAACAAACAATAAAAGGGAACTAAATAGCAATTTCTGAAGAGTTAGTGGTTACTTATATATCCCCTGAATTGGCAATACTCTGGGGACACATGAAAATGCAGCAATACACCCAACTGCACAAAGAATCCCCCCAGTCATTGGCTGTAGCGAAAAGTTTAAGTCTAAATATTTATCACTTATATATTCTGGCCTTTGTTACAGATCTCCGGTTTGAAGATACAAAATGACTGGCTTTCTCTATTAATTGGTTGTATTTTGGACTGACAAGGAGATTCTTGCATAGCCCTAGATGTACTTACACAGAATTAATCAGATTTGGCACTCTATGGTGTCACAATTTACAAGAACTCAAAGCTCTTGCAGACGCCCTTCCCTTCTCCTCACGTAATCAATATTTATTGAGCATGTGGTGAAACCGGGGGTGGGGGATGGAGATGAAATCTTCTCTGCCCTGGAAAATCACTGATAGAGTTTAGTTCAAACACACACACATAGAGTTGCATCCTGTAATTGAATGTGTTTTGTGTGTTTTTACTTGTCCCAAAATTCATTTGAACGTATATTTTGTTTTTAAGTTTATAGTATTGCAGGAGCCATGTGCTTTCTGACCTACTCTACAAGCACCTCTCTTGTTGGGGTCATTTGTATCTATGGCCAGTGGGCTACGGTCATTGCTGATGGGACCATTCAGGCTGAACACTTGATGGGAGGGAACAGGAGTATGCATGGCTGAAAGGGAGATGAAAGAGTAGTCAAGGCAATCCACGAGGAGGACCCTCATGGACATCGGTGTCATACGTGGCTAGCTCTTACCTTTTTCCTCCAACTGTTTGGTGAAGCAGTTGTCCGGGAGCCAAAGAGAATGACACAGCCTTTTTGCTGATTCAAGTGTTAAGTTAAGCAAGGAAACTGAGTGGGTCATATTAAGTGGCCTATAGCTGAAGCTGGGTGTGCCAGTCATTTGTTCTGGGATCAGAGCAAAAACTGAAAGCTAAGAAAGGCTTTAACAAACCTTAGTGCTAAAGGATCATATCATGATCCAAGAAGAAACCGTAAGCCAAGACAAATTTCAGGAGGACCTGGAAGGAGCACCCTCATAAAGCAAAGGTCAGGCAATGTTTTCTATAAAAGGCAAGATAGCGAATATTGTAGGCTTTGCTGCCACTTATGGTCTCTGTCACATAGTGCGGTGTGTGTGTATGTTTTACAGTCTCTTAAAAATATACAAGTCATCTTCAACTTGAGAGTGCTCCAAAGACAGGACACACACTGAATATGGCTGGTAAGCCAGATTTGCCCAGCAGGTAGTAGTATGCCAACCCTGTAAACTTCTATTTAACAAACATTTGTTGTCCACCTATTATGTGTTAGGCATTGCACCAAGAGTAGAACTATCTAGATAAATGGTTTAGCCCTGTCATCAAGAAGCCTTTAATTTTATATGCTTTAGCAATTCAGCAAAGAGTAGAGTTAGCTTCAACTAAAATTCAACTGGCACCGCCATGTAATTAGTTTCTCATCTTAATCATGGTTTAGTCATCTTGGTAGCTCTATCACCCCTAGCACATAGAAGGTGCTCAAAAAACATGTTAAAAGTACACCAAATTTTTACCTATAAAAGCTTGCTCTATACAGTCTTTAACTATAATGCATGGCAATATTATTTAAGAAAGTTTTGTGTTTTTTTATTGAAGAGTTTACTAAAGCATTGTCTCTTCTAAGTTGTTTCTTCCTTTACGTACCTTTTACTTATCCCAGATCTTATGTCACTAGAATAAACATGCGGTTCCATACACAACATACCTACACAGATCTAGGTAATAGAGCTTTCCTAAAGTACAAATTTAATATATTTTTTTACCAGTTCCAAACTTTCAATTCACTATTTAGAAGCCTACAAGAAACAAAATTCAGTATGTGATTATTTTTTTATTCAATTGCAAGATTGCAAGAATAGACTGTTTCCTTACAAAATATACTCATCATTCACAGATGTAGATGTGAACTTGTTATGCCAAGATGAGACAGATGTGGTTCTATCCACCTGGGGACAGGTGCTTCATTTATTCCTTCTCTGACGTTCTTCTTTTCTTTATATAGATTTCTGTTTCTGACCTATATCACTTTCCTTCCACTAAGGAACTTCTTTTTAACATTTCTTGTAGGACAGACCTACCGGTGATAAATTCCTTTGGTTTTTGTTTGTCAGAGAACATCTTTATTTCTCCTTCAGTTAGAAGGACAACTTTGCACGATGCAGAGTTCTAGGCCGGTAGTCTGTTTATTTTAACATCTTAAATATTTTATTCCACTGTCTTCTTGCATGCATGCATGGTTTCTGATGAGAAGTCCACTGTATTTATTATACTTCTTCCTCTATATGTGCAATGCTTTTTCCCCCTCTCACTTATTTCAAGATTTTCTGCCTTTGATTTTTGGAAATCTGAATGATATGCCTAGGTGTAGATTTTTTGGAAAACACTGATTCTTGCTCTCTGAACTGCCTGGATCTGTGGTTTGGTGTCTATCATTAATTTTGGAAAGTTCTCATTATCACTGCATATTCTTTTCTATTCTATTCCCTCATGCTTCTCCTTGGTATTTTATACCCTTGAAACTTATCTCACAGTTCCTGGATGGTCCATTTGGGTCCCCTCCCCCCATTCCCTTTTCTATTTGCATTTCTTTATCCCCCTGCTCACTGATTCTTCCCTAGGCTGTGTTGAGTCTCCTGATGAACACTTTGAAGGCATTCTTTATTTCTTTTATAGTATTTCTGATTTCTAACATTTCTTTTTTATTCTATCTTAGCAATTCCATCTCTTTGCTTACATTACCCATCCTTTCTTGTATGTTGCTTACTTTTTTTCCACTAGTGCCCTTAACATATTAATCACAGCTATTTAAATTCCCTGTTTGATAATTTCAACATCCGTGTCATATCTAAATCCAGTTCTGAGGACTGCTCTGTCTCTTCAGGCTATGTTTCCACTTGCTTTTTGGCATGCCTTGTAATTTTCTGTTGAAAGCAGAAAATGTGGTATTAGGTAATAAGAACTGAGGTTGATAAGCCTTCAGTGTGAGGGTCTATTTTAATCTGGCTGGGAGTTAGACTGTTTAGTGCCATAAGTGCCAGAAATTCAGATTTCTCTAGTGTCCTTGTTTTGGTCTTTCTTCCAGACTTTGGGCTTCCCTAAGTACTCCTTCTCAGAGAGTCTGTATCTTACAGCTTTCTCAGCTGCAGGCCACTGTTATTATATTGGAGTCTGTTGGTATGGTGGCAAGGAGTGGGAAGGGGAAACATTCTATAATCTTGCAACCAAATCTAAGTGCTTGTGTTTGCGTCTTGGGGCTATGACCTTCACTAGTGACTTTCCAGTGGTGTAACTTCTTTCCACCTGATCTTTTCTCCCTCTCCTGGATGTGCCATCCTCAATCTACCTCCTTGAAACTCTGACACCTGTTGACTCTATTCCTCACTCCCATTCCCTTTGGTAAAACAGGAAGTCTATAGGGTGCTGGAGTGGGAGGAATGCCCTTTCCTTGACTGGGATAAAATGTTGCTAAAGTCCTTCCCTCTGAAATATAGGCCTTTATCATGGAGAAATCTCTTGGTGTATATCTCAATGATTATTCTTCCTCTCCCCATGCCAAAGCCATGAGGGGATCTTTCTCAGATCTTCACCATGGAAACCTGGTGAAGTCCTTGGAGGTGACATTCACAAAAGTGTGGAGTCCCTTAAGACTGAAGTCCTCAGGAATTTGTCACTCTCAGGCTAATCTACACTCAGCCTCCTGCAATTCATCAAAATTCATCAGTGTTCTTGACAGTTCATGGTTCCAGCAACTTCGGGAACAAGTCAACAGATCTTAGCTGTATCTCCCTGGAGCTGTGCGTCTTTCCAGGTTTCAGAGTGGAGGTTTTCTTGCAACCTCATATTTCTGTTGAGCACAAGAGATGTCATTGCTTTGCAGTGTGGTCCAGCTTTTTTCTTGGTGTCAGGATGGGAATGGCATATTCCAGGCTCTTCATGTCGTATCTTAAACCAGAAATAACAAAATGTTTTCATGAATAGATGTATGAGCAAATAAATAAAAGTAAAAACCTCATCCTCAAATCAGTCTCAAGGTTTGACTTTTCTATGACAACTACGGACCAGGACTGAAGTACCAGTGCCAACAAATTGCAGGAAATTGTCTAAGAAGCAAGCAACTATAGTCTCAAAATGGCATAGAGAAATAACAAACTTTTTATACATTTCTTATACTCATCTTTACATATAAGAGGATTCAGTGGGATGATTGCATTGATGTGTGATTTCAACTCCTACATCTACTTAGTTATAATTTTTCTGTACTCAGAAAGTACATCATCCTCATCACCAAGCAATTATGAAGAACCTACGATGTTCTAGAGTTATTGGATATTCACAAAAGATGTGATCGGTGAGTCAGGGACTAGAATGTCAGCTAGAGATGAAGAAGGTATGAATAAAGAGATTAAGTAACAGAAATTTGTATAAAAATAATGGATTTTCATGTATTGCTAGAGGATGCACATTGATTCCATGGCACGTGCAATATTTTAAATACTTATATAGATAATTTATTGAAGTGCGACTTTATAATTAAATATTAATTAAAAATAAATAACTCAAGGCACTATGTGTTAAGTACCAAATGAGTGGTAGAGGAAATTGCAGCACAAGATCGAAGGAGCTGTATATATGCAGTAGGTAGCTGGGTACGAGTCATCATCCCCTGTTTGCAGGACCCATACATAATTTTGTTACATTAACTGGCACTACTTAATCTCAGTTTCAGCTGAGCTCCTCCCCACCAAATATATGTCATATTATAAAGTGAGGTTTGAGACCATCCAAGCAAGACTTTATGTGATCCTTTGCTGATTGCTACTTACAGTTAAGAAAAGAAATTAAAGAGGCCAAGAAAAAATGTGATTAAAAGAACCCCAAACATCCTTATCTTTCCACCAAGAGGAAGGTATAGAAGGTTATCTGGCTTTTACCTGAATAAGTGTTATAATAGGACCTCCAGCAGCTTAATATGTCCATGCAAAGAGTTCAAGGACCTATTGGGATAATGTCTAATTAATGCCTGGAAAATCTAAAGTCTGAAGACTCACAGTTTAGTGTTCTACCAATATGAGATCGTCACAGATTGCCTGCAAAGTTGTAGTGACATGAAGCAGGGGTTAACCATAGGATTCCTAGGGCTTAAGGAAAGAACCATAAGCAACTTAGAAAATATGTGTTCCCTACATGAGAGAAACAGAGATAATTCTTAAGAACACCCTATGAATGTGTTCTGATACAAAGGGCCAACTTGAAACATTACCAATTCCAGGGGGTGCCTCTGCCACCTCATAACAAGTACATAACTTTGCACTTATTCCTTCCACCTGGGATGCCTCTCCACCAGGTGTCTATTAGCTAACATCCTCATCCTTTTTGGGTCTTTAATCAAAAGACATCCTATCAGTGAGGACTTATAAGGCGACATTGCCTAAAGGTGCTGATACTTTATGTTCCGTTTCCCTACTAGATTTTTCCTGTTAGTCCTTACTAAATGTTGCACTTAGACATTTGTTTATTGCTTTCCTTGTCCACTAGATTGTAAGCTCTACAAGTGCAAGAATTTTTGTCTATGTTGTTTACTACTGTATCTTCAGGACCTAGAATATCACCTAACACACAGTAAGCATTCAATAAATATTTACTGACTGACTGAATGAATGAATGAATGAATGGAGAAGTAAACAAATTGACAAGGTCTATGAGAGACAAAAGTAAATGACTTTCTGAATATTCTCCATGAGTATTCTTTATTTAATATGCTTGATTATGCTAGCTTCTGATAACCTTGTGGTGCTTAGAATGGTATATTACACATAGATCAAAAAGTGTAGGTAACTGGAAATGTCAGGAACACTTCTTGTGGGAGCTGAAATTCAAACTAGGTCTTAATTGATAGGAACTGAGAGACACAAAAAAAGGTCTTTGAACAAGAGTAAGGAATCAAGAATGTCTATGAACTATGAATATATTCATTTGTCTAAACAGAGGATTGTGTAGAGGAAATAAGCCTTTGGAAGGATACAGAGGGTATGCAGCCACAGATGACAGAAGGCCCTAATGCTATCCTAAACCTATGTGTGGAGCTAGCCTTTGCACGTACGTATGAGCTGGCTTCAAGTTAACAGAACAAGTCAGAGATAAATGAGTCAAGGCTGAGGATCAGACTTTATGGACCAGAGACATTGAGACCTCTTGTAGGATCCTAGCCAATGTGGGGTTATCTGGTGACCAATGAAGGCATCTGTGAGGTCCATCATGAGATTGGGTAAGGAATTGGAATAAACACACTCTATGGTCCTTGCCTCTCCAATATTTTATGACTCTGTGGTTTTGCTTTCAAGCAGAATCTTTCAGGGCTTGGAGAAAGGTGTTGTCCTGGGAACCCTGCTGCATTCTAACAGCCTTTGAGACTCCCAGCCTTTGACTGGCCAAGGCCAGGGATGCCAGTCATTGCATTGTTCATAGGAAGAAGAAGGTAAAAGACCTTACCTTCTTTCTGCTTTGGGCCGGCTTACCACTTTGTCTATTTGCATTTGCTTCTGTGACTTTTGCTTAGATGTCAGCTTTACTGTTGACCAATAAGTTCTTTTACACCCTGACTCAAGACAGTTTTCTCAGTTCCAAAGTTTTCTGTAGTCTTTGACCAAGATCATCATTACATTCTGCTCATGTTAGGGTAGGACCACTTAGCTTGACCTTGCATTTTCTTCTCAATCCTTCCTTGACTCATCCATAAATGGACTTTTTGTCCTCATCTTTAATTGACTGCTGCTTATAGTCAAGCTTACCATCATTTTTTTTAAGATTTTATTTATTTATTTGAGTGAGAGAGCGTGCAAGCACAAGCAGGGGGAGAGGCAGAGGGAGAGAGAAAGGGAGAAACAGACTCTCCACTGATCAGGGAGCCCAATGTGGGGTTGGATTCCAGGCCCTTGGGATTATGACCTGAGCCAAAGGCAGATGCTTAACTGACTGAGCCACCCAGGTGCCCTTACCATCATTTCTGATGAGTCTAAGCCTGTCTGAGAATTTTCACTTGTTAAGTAAGACTCATTGTTTTGTTTTCTAATTCTTTTGGCCAAAATCTAAATTGACCAGACCCCGTTTATTCTCTTTTCAACAATTTCCTTTATAGGCCTTGTCACAATTATAGATGTTTGTTATAATACAAATATATTTATCTGTATGTGTATTTAATAGCTATGTGTTCCCTAGTATATAAGTAACATGAGGTCAGAAGAATGGCTCTTTTGTTTACCACTATGTGCTGAGCACCTAGAACAGTGTCTAGACCCTCAAATATTCAATAAAAAAATGTGTTATTGAATATATTCCCTAAAGGATAAATATCCCTTTTACCTCCTTTACCTAAACAGGTTGTTTATTTTATGTCCCTCTTCCTACCTCTACCAGCCTATTCCTTGCTTATGTACACTCCCACTTCTTAAAATTTGACTACAACACAAAAGGTAAATAATTATAGCATAAATCATAAATAAATGGTTTTTTAACAGAAAAGGGAAAAATTTAAAAAGTATCATTTTTAACCACCACAGATCCTTCACCACTTTCCAAATATAGTCCATCAAGAGAAGGGCCCAGAACATTCCTTGAATAGTGTTCTGAAGCTCACTGAGCTTGGACTGGGATAGCTGGAAAGAAGAGGGGAGGCTCCTAAATCCAGATCCTCTTAGAAAAAAGGCACTGGGGCATCTGGGTGGCTCGGTGGTTGTGTCTGCTTTTGGCTCAGGTCATGATCCTGGAGTCCTGGGATCGAGTCTCACAGCGCTTCCCCTTAGGGAGCCTGCTTCTCCCCTGTCTATGTCTCTGCCTCTCTCTGTCTCTCATGAATAAATAAATAAAATCTTTTAAAAAAGGAAAAGAAAAGAAAAAGGCACAGCCCTTGATGGTCTTTCCCTCTGGGATCTTCAGACCACCAAAAAAGAGGGCTCTTCTTTCTGCCTGGAATTGTTATGTATTTAATAATTGTCTTAGGGGTCTGAGGAATTCATAACTCATCTTGAATCTCATGTCCTAGCACATGGTTGGTGTGGAAATTCATTTCTCCTGTGGACACATGAATTACTTCAAGACCCCTGAAGTTGGCAATCTGTCTATAATCTCTTTAAATCCCTTTCCTGCTTTATCAGAAATGGGTAAGAACTGTATGTAGGTCACCTTCTTTCTGACTGAATAGTTCTTAGTTCCCGCAACTAGCAGTATTTCTCAGCTGCCTGGGCACTAACAGCACATAAACTTGGGCCAAACTAAGACCAGGTCTCCCAGGTTAAGAGATAAACTTCTTCTCACACCTTAGGAATGTCTGATTCTGACTCATGTAGGGGCTCTGTTCATTCTTCTCAGTTTGAGAGCAACATACCTACAGCTTTTCATGTAACGTTCTGTATTTTTTTAAAAAAGATTTTATTTATTCATGAGAGGCACAGGCAGAGGGAGAAGCAGGCTCACCACGGGGAGCCCAATATGGGACTTGATTCCAGGACCCTGGGATCACAGCCTGAGCCAAAAGCAGGTGCTCAACCACTGAACCAGGCAGGCATCCCTAAAGTCCTGTATTTTTAAGTGCCATTGGATTCCTTCTCATTTATTTGTTGCATGTTTACTGAAAACTTAATAAATTACTGACACAAATTCTAGGGAGGATTTCTTCCTCAGACTGGTGTATGGCAATGACGATTCTGATACCTGTGCCTCTCCACTAGAGTTTCTGATGTAACTGGTGCATAGTCAAGTCCAGGCATCAGAATAGCTTAAAAAGTATCCAAGTGATTCTAACAGAGGAGAGAACTGTTGATCTAGAGAGGGACATCTCAAAATTTAACATATATGAGATTCACCTGGAAATCTTTTGAAACTGCAGCCCCAGTAGGGGTCTTGGGTAGAGCCTGAGGCTCTACATTTCTAACAAGGTTCCAAGTGATGTCAGTATTTCTAATCCACAGACCACATTCAAGTAACATGGTTCATTGAATAAGATATAACTATTTAAATTTAAATATGAAGTTTTATTACTCTATGAAGTAAAATTAAATGAAAGTAAAATTGCAGATCCTCAGTCATATTAGCCACATTTCAAGTGCTCAGCAGCCACATGTAGCTAATGGCTCCTGTCCTGAACAGGGCTGAGTAAAAAAAAAAAAATTCTGTCATAGAAGGGTCTACTGGACAGTGCCACTCTAGCCTCTTCATTTTCTTGTACTTCAGTTTGCAAGAGATTACATTGGCCAAGCCTATGGCTCCTGTGTTTCTGCAGCACCTGAGAGCTTTACTAGCACATGTATTTTGTATGCATTTTTGCTTTGGACTTTTAAAGGCAAACTTCTTCCCTAAGAGAGTGGGAGGCCCTAGAAAGCTTTGATTTCAAGACCAGCTTTTGGCCTCAGTAGTTGATTTGTAATATGACTGTTTTTGTTGCTGCTGTTTTAGTTATGGCAAACTTTATTAAAGATTCGAGTGAGTTAATTTACCCTCTCTGGTTATTTTTAAACTCTTTTTAAGGAAGCCTTAAAAATTTTTTTTTGACAATTTCTTTTACCAACCTCTTTTACTGACATTGCCTGAAAGCCAACTTTGTCATGGTATCTGTTTATTGTCTGTGTGCTCAGGTATAGCCACCTGCCCACCCTTCCTTTAACCCATTCAACTCTAGCAGGACAGAAGACCTGCAGCCCTGCACTGCTCAGATGCTTTGGGAGTTACAGAAGAAACAGCCATGGCACTTCCCCCTCACCGAGTTCATAATTGAATAGAGGACCTATGATGAGACAAGTAAAACTCAAAATCTCATTAAGTTGCTAGCAGTGGCTAGCGAGTGGTAACACATTAAAACATTAAACCAGATTAGTTTCTCATATTAGCCACCTATCACTGAGCAAAGGGCAGCGGCCAATAAAATGGTACACGGGAGAGGTAGAATTAATGGAGGGAGAGGAGGCCACGGTAAGGTCAGGGGCGGGCTGAGACAGGAAAGGGCGGCACACCCACTAGGGTGCGGCCCTTCTGGGGAAACAACTTGGGGAAGGCAGGGGGCCTCAGGGGGGACAGGACACGGTGGGGGATGGGGCATGAAAGAAACACTGAGGCAAAATGGGAAGCCAATGGAAGCGATTGACAGACTTCAGTTGTTTCAGAATTTTTTTTAAGATTTTATTTATTTATTTTAAAGAGAGAGAGACAGCACGTGGGTTGGGGCAGAGGGAGAGAATCTCAAGCAGACTCCACCCTGAGCACGGAGCCGATCTCACCCCTGAGATCATGACCCTGAACCCAAAGCAGTGGCTGGACGCTTAACCACCCGAGCCACCCCAGTGCCCTAACTGGTTCACAATTCTATAGAAAGCCATAGCCCTGTGTTTACTGTACCCTCATCAGGGCTATCATACCCTAGGATGGAGAGGATGTGAGTGTGAGGAAGGAGCCAAGGATGCAGATGGGTCTGAAAGAATGGTCTTTGTCCTGCTGCCTCCCAAGCCCACTATGAAAGAAGGATCAGCCTGAACAAGGAAGGTAAGAGAGACTTTAAGTCTCTACAGTGCAGGACCGACAGGACTGGACTGGAAGGACTGGAGAGTCCATTCTATTTCCAGCGTGACCCGGGTTCTTGCGGTGTTCGTGGTGCCTGGGCACCACCCCTGTGCCTGCTTCCTACAGAGTGGCTCCATTTCTGTCTGTTTACCTATCAGCTTCCAGATACCACTGATCAACACACTGTATTTGTTAGAATCCTCCCAGCCATTGCCTCAGAGCCTCTCCTAACCCTTAAACCCTTACATTCATCTTAGAAATGAAAAAGTGTGAGAGAGGAGGAGGTGGAGGGAGGGAGGTATGCGGGTGGAGAGAGAGAGCACACACACTACGGCCCACCTGGGGCAGAAGAGGAAGAGACTGGACGTCTCCACTACACCAAGCCACAGAGAGCCCTTTCCCAGAACTCATACTTGTTAATGAGACGGGGTCATGAAGATCACCCACCCAGCTTTGCACAGGAAGCTTATAAAGAAAGTTGATGGATCAAAACTTGTACATCCACATTAGCTATCATTCTGGAAAATGGCACACATACTTGAATGACATTGACTTTGTTCAGCCACTTTGATTTCTTAAAATTTCTTCTTTAGTGCCCCATTAGCTTCCAAGCATAGTTGTCCGGAACCTCCATGAAACTTTGGTTTCCTGAGCAATTGGTGCTCTGTGGCACACACCTCTGGACTTAATGCCCTGCTGTGGGAAAAAGGTGAGGCATGTTGATTTGAAAGGCAGGTGGGAGCCAATTCATAAGGCTTCAGCTATGTACCCAGGGTCATCACCTCCGGGAAGGACTAGCCCTCCTGACATATGCCCTTGGCCAGAAGGTCAACACAGAAAACTCTTCACTCTGAAAACAGAGCCCTCCGGCTGAGAGAAATAACCCAACCATGATTTAGAGAGAAGCCTATTTCTCTTTTCAAATTTTCCAACTTGACATGTTGCTGTAGTGCACTTCACATCTGATTACATTAGTCACATCACATTATACCGTATCAGATGTGACATGATGCAAAGGGACTGTGAACTGTGTATAAAGATGTACCAGCAGCCAATAACTTCAACCCATTCCTGATGTGGGAGCTGAGCCGCCTACCTTGCCTCTGTTAATTCAGATAAAGCATCTGATTCTTTTGTCAAAGGGCGGGGGCCATAATCCTCACCTGCATTATCCGTTAGAATAGAAATGATTCTACATCTCTTGCTTAAATCAGGGCTGTTTTTCCCATCCTAGGACCAAATCTAGAATTTCATCTCTTCTAAAGTTCCCAAAATGATGCCTCCTATGTATCTCACACATTCCAATTTTCAAGAGACTTTCAAAATCACCATCATCTCACTGATACTCCATATTCTTAGAAGCCAAAATTTAGTAGACTTTTCCACATTTGGCTAGGTGGTTTAGAATATTCAACTGTGTCTTTCTCTGACCAGAATCGCAAGGGTGGAGGATGGGGCATGATATAGCCCACTATCTGAGACTCCCTCTTTCTGGCACAGAAAAACCAGCTGGCTTTTGCCCCATATGGCCTGTGTTGTCATGACGGGCTGCATTTGGTGCTTGCATTTGGTGTTTAAATTCATTTAGTTTTATTTTAATCTAAATATTGATTTAAAGGAAACTACTGGAGACATATTACAACCCTGGTAAACCAACTTCAAGATGAAAATTAAAATATTATCCTGGTTTCCCCAGAAGGAGAGCAAAGAAAATGACACATAAGTCTGACCAGCCACAGTATGGTGAGAACTTACGTAATCCAAGAGTTGAACTTGACTCTTATCACAGGTTGTCTTTCTTTCATCATTCTCAAAGAAGCAAAAAGAGAACTCTCTGTTTCAGAAAGGGTGGTTTGGGCTACAAGTATCAGAATCTGTAATAGATAGCCTTTAAAAAAAAAAATAAGGAAATGTAACAAAAGAAGAAGTCCCAGAAGTGGAACAGCTCCAGAATCAATTGCTTCTGTTGGTGAATCTTGTCATAAAGAACCCAATAGTCTGGCTCTAACTTCAGCCTCAGGCCATGGAAACCTTGTTACTAGAGCTCCAGACTTGATATCCCGATACAATGGCTTCAGAGGAACAATATAGTAGGCTCTGTCTTCCTTTCTTAGAAGGGGGGAAACTCTTCCAAGAACCACTTGACCCTTACCCTAAAAGACAACCCCTCGAACGCATCGGCCAGGATCATGCCACATATACTTGTTTTTAAATCAACTTTTGGCAAGAGGAACGGGATCACTATAACCAGACAAAGAAAGCAGCCACAACTGTCACGATGTTGTAGCTGCCTCAGAAGCAAACACTGAGAAACACCACTTAGACATCAGAAGTGGGAAATAGCAGTGGGATGCGGCCAGCTGGGGAAATGCTCTGGGTGAAATTCAGCCTGGATTTATACTCCTACTCATGGTGGGAGAGTCCAGAACCAGGGGTCCACTATGTAATTACCACATGCCACCAACTATGATGGGCTCTCCCTACCACCCTGCCCTGGCCTGCCTCTATATCTGGGAGACAGTGAGTGTTCAACTTCCAAGAACAGCATACTCTCTCCCCCACAGGGCAGGTCATCACCAATTCTTATTTGTACGATATAGATGTATTCTGACTTTTACACATCAGATATGTATGTATGTTTGAAAACAGCTGCTGTGACTCTCCTAGGATGATTCTTGTCCAAGCAAAATATCTCCGGTTTCTAAAAACATCCCTGCTATGCATAAGGTAGAACTTCCTCTTGGCTCCACTCACTACAACTCAGGCCTAGGCTGGCTAGCTGCCCTGAGTTGCTAGTCATTGGCACTTTGGGGTGCATTAATTTCATCATATTAAATTTTTCCTGAAGTTTCTGAGAGAGAACCAGGAGACAACGAGGAAAGAAAGCACGACTAGAGTAGGCTGACATTTTTAAGAGACTTCAGAGAAGAATGAAGCATTGAGGGCACACCTTGTGATGACACCAACCTCCCTAAGATGCATGATATTTTTGTGGTGTGTGCCAGCGCAAGAGCGGGCCAGGCAGCCTAGGCAAGCTGGGGTGAGCTGAGATAGGTCCATTTCTCGGAAAATGGGGTTTGCCAGCAAACACTGGAAAGAAGTCCTGAGTAGCAGATAAAATGAATTCATTCATTAACCAAAAACGTATTGAATGCCTACGATGGTCCAGGCACTCCACTAAATGCTGGATATGTAGTTTGGAAAGTGCCCAACAATAAACATTTGTTTGTCTAAGGGTATTAATGAGAGGAAGTGGGGGCAGGTGCGGAGGAGGGAAAGGTGCACAACTCAAAGGAATGAGGGTATCTCAATATCCACTTGAAGGGTAGCATGAGGAATAGAAACAGGCGCTTATCCAGTCCTACAGGAGGTAAGTTATAGCAAAGGCTATATGCCTCTTGACTTTGGGAAGAGGATGACAACGGAAGACTTCAGTTCTAAAAGAACAAAGTAGTTCGAGAGCCACAAGCAGCAAGACAGGGACCCAGCTGCCATGATTAGGACACAAAGAGGAGACTGGATCTTCTGCCCTTGAGAGAAGTACCTTTATGTAAACTGGAGTTCAAGGTCACAGCCAAGTGGGTAGCACGATTGACATAGTGCTGATCCTCAGAGTCAGACCATAAAATCCTCCCAGGCTGAGATCAAGATTGGTCCTGGAGCCTAAGGCCTGGAGCAGAAGTGAACCTATATATAAGGGTCACATAAGGGGATCCCTGGGTGGCGCAGCGGTTTAGCGCCTGCCTTTGGCCCAGGGCGTGATCCTGGAGACCTGGGATCGAGTCCCACGTCGGGCTCCCGGTGCATGGAGCCTGCTTCTCCCTCTGCCTATGTCTCTGCCTCTCTCTGTGTGTGTGACTATCATAAATAAATAAAAAAAAATAAGGGTCACATAATTCCAGAGGTCAACATATCCTCATCATAGGCCACCACTTCCCCTCTCAACTACTCTTCCTTGATATGCCAATCTTCATTTCTTCAATTTGGGAGCTGTTGTGGCCCATTAGATCAAGCAGAATGGAACAATCTGCTTCCTCGGGGCTGCTTCTCAGTAATACTAAGTTACACTTGAATAAAACATTTTGTTTCTCAGCATTATGGGAACTACTAACCAAGGAGAGGTACAATTACTGTAATCCAAAATTTAAGATGCACACACAATGCCTAAATGGACAGCAGATCACTCAAATCTAAGCAGAACTAAGATAGTCATATAAATTAGTTGGACTTACCTCTGAAAGATGGAAGGCAATATTCACCCCAAATATAAGATGTTTGATAACAAAATTATTTCCTCTTTGATCACCATATTTTTCCTCCCTTGTAAGTATGTCAATAGTTGCAAACTTCAGGCAACTGGAAATTTTCTAGCCACACGACATTCTAGAGTGTTGCATAAAATGCTTAATACTCATCAATTTTAATTAACAGCTTTGGCTCATTTGATTATTAGATTCTTGGAATTTCTCATTCAAATACCAGCCCTTCATTTTTAAGATAGAAGGATATGGTTTCTCTTCTAACCAGAGCAAATTGCTCCATGGTATACAAATAAATTCTCTGCTTCCCAGAACCGATGGCAAATTCACAAAGCTCCATAAAACTCATGCATGACTTGCTGCTGCAGCTGCATAATTAAAAGAAAACTAATATATTGACTAGTTCTCCTCAGAATAGCATTCATAAGTCACTGCTGCTTGAGAAAAGCTTGTCGCTAAAAGGATTATGGCCAATACCAGTTTTATGATTAAAGAGAAAGCATGACTGTGGTCTGTCTTGTCCAATCTTCTCCCAGATATCCAAAATGCTCCACTGACTGATTTTTTATGTAAGTCTTGAACCATCATGACAACCATAAGGAAATAGTTATCCAATGTACAGATTTACCACCAGAGTTATTGCCTTATCCTCATTACACAGGCCCTCTGCCTCCCAAATCCAATCCATAGAAGGCATATTTTTAGCAGTGACTAAAGGACTCCATGCTCTAATTTATGCACACATATAAAATCAATAATTACTTAGTCGACCTTTTCATTCGTCTAAATTTGGCCTGGCATAATGGAAGCTGCCCACACAGTTCCCATTGAGAATGATAAATAGGAGATAGTGGTGCATCTCTATCTTCTCTCTAAGGGTCAGATGAAATCAGAGGCAGCTCAAACCTCAGGCAGTCCTTGAACGGAGCCACACAAACTTCTATTTGAAGTAGATTTCATTCTGTTGAGTGTCATGCTACCTTTTGAAGAGGAACTTCCACTACGATCCACTCTGGCTAGATGCAAGACTCATGCCTTAAGTGTGTTGGCCTGATTAATTAATGAGAGCAGCTCTTGAAATGAGTGCCAGTGGATAAGGAGTACAGTGCCCAGAATGGACACAAGGCAAGAGGATGCTCCCACGAAAAATTAGCTACAGACCCTATTGTGCAGGATGTGGAATAAAACATCCATAAGTCCAGATAGACTTCTAGAAACATTTCTCCATACCCAATTCCTTCCAATTCCCCCCCCTTGCTGTTTTGGGGGTCTTTTCAATATTGTCCAACACTTCTATAAGGCTGGCTTCCTACTAAATGAACAGTAATTATACCCTTACTTTGTTTTTAAAGACTGGATTTCTGGCTTAGAGTGTGGCTCTTTTCTTTTTCCTGAACTTGTTCAGAACAAGAAAGTAATTTTCTCATACTAGCATGATTTTGGGCAAAGATTAGGATTACACTCAGTAGCAAGCCTAGATTCTAGATTGGACTTCCCTGTTATCAGGGCAGAGTGGAGACCTCCATGCCTGTGACTGGAACTCTATGCCATTGTTCTCATTGGGTGAAGTATTTGGACATCTTTATCACACAGCTGGACCACACAAAACAAGGAGCTCTCCCTCCACCTCGCCCCCTACAAACTGGACCCCAGTAAGCCTAGAACTTACACTGGGACTTTCAGACTGTTCCCTGTATTTACCAGTTGATGACCTCGTCTAGATCCACTAAAGTAATTAAGTTATAGAGAGGCACTGGTGAATTGGTAAGGTGCCAAATAATTATGATCGTAACAATGTTGGTATTGTGACTACCCTATTTATTTATTTATTTATTTATTTATTTATTTATTTATTTTAAGATTTTTTTTTTTTAAATTTATTTATTCATCAGAGAGAGAGGCAGAGACACAGGCAGAGGGAGAAGCAGGCTCCATGCAGGGAGCCCGTCGTGGGACTGGAACCTGGGTCTCCAGGATCAGGCCCTGGGCTGGAGGCGGCGCTAAACCACTGAGCCACTCGGGCTGCCCTATTTATATTTTTTTAGTGTAACTACCCTTTATTGAACATTTATTACGCACCATTATTTGATAGGCGCTTAAAGTTCTTTATATGTATTGATTCCTTCAATTTTTATCACAACCCGAGTGCAAGAACAAGAAGTGTTTCCATTTTGTTGATGAAACTACTGAGGTACAGAGAAGACAGGTGACCTTGCCTAAAGCCACAGAAATTAGTAAGCGGTAGAACTGGGCTTTAAACCTAAGCAGTCTTATTCCAGGGTTCAAGTTCATCCATGGAGCTCTCACTCATTTAGAATTCTGCATGCGTTATCTGATCTAAGCCTCATAAGAGACTCTGCTCTCCCATCCTGTTTTTGATCCGATACGTTATAGTGCCTCTTTGTATTTTCTGCCTGGTAATATGGGACTTGTTCAGAAGGTTGGAACAAAAGCTCAGCCAGGACGGCCTACTAAGTACCAGACATTCTCTGTCACCACTCCTTGTGTTTATCAACCACTTTTTAGGAAAGTTCAATATTCCTCGGCACGGATGCCTGGCATGGAAAAAACACAGAGCGCATCCAGCAAATGCCGACACAAGGGAGTGGTGGAGAAAAGATCACACAGCCTAGAAGCCAGGAGGGGAGGGAAAAGAAGGCAGAGAAGAGGCTTTGGAACACAAAAGCCCCAGACTCTCAGGGGCTTGGTGGCCAGCTGCTCACATCTTTGCATAAAACATGGGCACAGGGCTGTCAGGGGACACAGTAAGTATGGCTCCCAGGGGCAGCCAGCAAATCGGAAAATGTGCCTTGGTGAAGAGAAGAGTTCAGGAAAAAGGGTAAAAAGAGGCTTTCCTCTTGCTTATGCCTAAGAAATGCATATTTTGCAGAGCTAAAGGGAAAAATCAGAACAATTCAAGTGCTAAGGCACTGCCTATGTTGCTTTAAATTCTCCTGGCAACATCTAACATCCTCACCAACACAGAGGGGAATCTAGCCACCTGTCAACCCCAAGACGCACTACCGACTGTTCGGGGAGATATTCTAGACAGGAAGGAGCCTGCCACAATAATTACAGCACATCGTGATGGCCTCAAACAGTACCACACTCAGTGCATTATGTAAGGCCCTTTGTCAGCCCCTCTGAAAGCCATCAGCTAACTGGGCATGCTTTATTGGCCAAAGAAACTGATGTTTGGCTTTGGGTGATTTGTGGAATCTGAATTCTCATTATTCTAAAAGTATTACAGTCCACAATTGAAAACCTCCAAGGAAGGCATGCCAGGTGCCAGAAATGACAGAGAAATCTAGGGACACTAAGATTGTTTAATTACACACACAGGATTTTGTTTTAATGGATTCTTTCCACTTGAGGCCTGTGCAAGTATTTTAAATTTTTAAATTAAAAATAAAACCTTAAATACTTTTATTCAGTGAGAGAATAAAGCTTAAGAACTTGACAATTATTTACAGTATAATTAAAATAGAACCAATGAGTGAAAAAGAAGTCTGCAAGTTTATGAAATGAACATTCCGGATTAGATGACTGGCTGGAGATGAGGGGACATAGGTCCTATTCTCAGGAAAACAAGGCTAGAAGAAAAATGTCCTGTTCCAGCTTTCTTCATTCTTATGCAGAGAGAAGACAAGCTATTCCAACCAGGATGACTGGGAAGTTCAAGAAGTTGACCTACGGGGGTACATTAAAATAATTAAATATATACAGCATGGTTAAGTGATGACTGGCAGGGGATATGACATGTCTGTTAAATTTTGAAGGTATGAACACTAAGAATATAAGGAATTGTTTACTCTAATTCAGGAGAACAAATTATTAGGAGTAAGGAAATCTAAGGATTGAAAACAGTCTGGAAGTGGAGAAATCCTTCATGATGGCGCCTGGCTAATTTATGATTAATCTCCCAGAGGAAAGTGGTGGAGATGTATCAGTTGAGACTCTTAAATGAGGCTTGTCAGAATGCTCTCAAGTCACATCAGTGGTCCAAACCCTGAATGCACACCAGAATAAAGATGGATCCTCTCTAGCATCACTTTGGAGATTCTGAATCAGTAAGTTTTGGTAGGGTGTTGGAATCTATTTAAAAAGCTCTTTAGGATTTCAGCAAATCATAAGTAACAAGTATCACACTTACCTAATCATTATAATCAACTATAAAACTAGACAATTCAGACATTTTACAACCTAACAGAGAATGGGAAAAGCAAAAAGGTGAGCTCCAGATTCACCTCAGGTTTCTGCCTTGGGGCACTTTTTAAATCAGCAAGGGAAAATGGATTCTAATCACAAGTCTTATTGGGAGGAGCGTCATGACAATTTAAGTGAGATAATCCATGTAAAAGAGTCAGCACACTGACTAATATATACTAAAATTTCCTATTGTAGTTTTTTTCAGAATTCATCTGCAAATTAATGTTTTTCCCAAAAAGAGCATTGACATCTTGCAGGCTTCAGAAAAAAAAAACTATTATTAAAGAGACAGAAATTATATTTGAGTTTTTATAAGTATAGAATTATAATTCATTTTGTTTTAATTGTTATATTGCCACTTATTTAGGGTATCTTTTATTTCCAAGTTCAGTTAGAGTTTGAGGTTGCAGAGACAGTTGGAATTTGTCGGGTGGAAAGCAGGAGAGGAGGTAACTGCACAAAGAAGGACCCCTTCCAAATAGAGATTCCCTTACATCTTTGGTCAAACATTAATGTGCACATAATGTGCCAACAAAATTAGATTCTGTGACACCCAGGAGAGAACAGCTAGCTACTGGGGAGTTGTGGGCAGAATGGACATTTTGAAAGACTGGGAGCTGTTGAAGTTCTGACCAGTCAGAGTGGAAAGAAATCTCTAAAAACCCCAGGCATTCAATTAGGACTCCAAAAGGTGACACCTAAGTAGCAGGATTATTCTAGACATCTCTAACAGGGCCTGAAACCAAGCATCAACAGGACCATGCTGCATGGGAGAACAAAACTAAGCTTTCCTTACAGAAAGCCAAAAAGATATATTTTCAATAATATCATATTCACAATGTCTAACACAATATAAAACTATTTGATATCAATAAAGCAGGAAAATATACCCATACCCAAGAGAACAACCAATTAAAAACAGACCCAGAGATAATACAGATATTTATTGGAGCTAACAGAGGATTAACACTTACACAACTATTATAAACATATATAATAATTTTTTTCATTTTTATTTATTTATGATAGTCAGAGAGAGAGAGAGAGAGAGAGGCAGAGACACAGGCAGAGGGAGAAGCAGGCTCCATGCACCGGGAGCCCAACATGGGATTCGATCCCGGGTCTCCAGGATCGTGCCCTGGGCCAAAGGCAGGCGCCAAACCACTGCACCACCCAGGGATCCCACATATATAATAATTTAACAGAAAAAAATGGACATATGAGTAAATAGATAGGGATTCTTAGGATAGTAATGGGAACTATTTTAAAAGAACAAAGTGGAAATTCCAGAATTAGCACAGTATCTGAAATTTAAAGCATCAGTAGGTGAGCCTGAGAATGCATTAGACACTGAAGAAGAGATGCTTAGCATATTTAGGACAGGCAAATAGAACTTTATAAACCAAAATACTAGAAGAAAACGTCATGAAAAAAATAAATCTCAGTGACCTAATAGACAATGTTAAATAAGCTAACGTATGTGTAATTAGAGTGCCAGAATAAAAGGAGAGAGAGTGGAGCATATTGGGAAATACTGGGTCAGAAAAAACATATTTCAAGAAATAATAACCAAATATATTCCAAATATGATGTCAACCCACAGATGCAGGAAGTCATAATAGACTCCAAGCAGGATAAATATAAAGAAAAACCTATGTAGGCATAACATAGCAATGTTACTGAATACCAAATATAATGAAAAAATCTTAAAAGTAGTCCAGAGAATAAAAGACATGTTACCATGAGGGTAACAATGATAAGAATGAAAGGTGATTTCTTTTTAGAAATAATACAAGGCAGGGACTCCTGGGTGGCTCAGCAGTTGAGCATCTGCCTTTGGCTCAGGTTGCGATCCTGGGTCCTGGGATCGAGTCCCACATCAGGCTCCCTGCATGGAGCCTGCTTCTCCCTCTGCCTATGGCTTTGCTCCTTTCTCTGCGTTTCTCATGAACAAATAAATAAAATCTTAAAGAAAAGAAAAGAAAAGAAAAGAAAAGAAAAGAAAAGAAAAGAAAAGAAAAGAAAAGAAAAGAAACACAAGGCAGAAGTGATATCTTTAAAATACTAAGAGGAAAATAAATAAAATAAAATAAAATAAAATAAAATAAAATAAAATAAAATAAAATAAAATAAAATGTTAAGAGGAAAATAGCTATTAACCTAGAGTTCTATATCCAGCTAAATCAGCCTTCAAAAATGAAAGAAAAAGACATTTCTCAATAAACATAAGCAGACAAAATTCATCAAGAAAAGACGTGCACCACAAAAAAACAGTAGAGAAATTCTTCAGACTGAAGGGAAATGATACCAGAGTTCAGTCTTACATGAAAAAATGAAAAGTGCTAGCAACAATAAATATGTGGGTAAACAACGTTTGGCTTCCTGTGATTTTCATTTCTTTAGTAGACAGTTCATTTTTTTAAGCAAAAATATTAACAATATATTTTAGAATTCAAACACACATAAGAGAAAGTATATGCTAATAGAGGCAAAAGGAAGTATATCATTGTAAAGTTCTTATATGTGAAATGGTAAAATAAGGAATTCAAGGTAGGCTCTGATAAGTTAAGGATACATATTATAATTCAGAACAATCACTTAAAAATCAACAAAGAGATAAAGCTAATAAACCAATAGTGGAGATAAAACATAATTTGAGAAAATTCTTAATCTCAAAGAATGCGAAACAGGAGAGAAAAATAGCAAAGAACTGATGAGACAAATATAAAACAAATAGCAAGATGGTAAATTTAAACCTAACCACATTAATAATCACATTATATCAAAATGGACTAAACACTGCCATCAGAAGGCAGAGATTACAGACTTGAAGAAGGACCCAACCACATAAAAAGAGATGGATTTTTTAAATACAGAGACACATATCGATTAAAGGTTAAAAAAATAGGAAGTATATATTATGCAAATACTAGTCATAAGAAAGCTGGAATGGCCATACAGTTATCAAGGTATACTTCAAGACAAAATAGAAATAAAGAAGAACATTTCATAATAATAACAGGATCAATTCATCACACACACACACACACACACACACACACACACACACACAAAGCCTAAACTTGTATGTACCAAATAGCAGCTCCAAAATACATGATGCAAAAGTTGTCAGAAATAAGAAAGAAATAGACAAATCCACCATTATTGCTGGAGATTTTAGCACTCAAGTCATTGCTCCAACAAAGGTAGACAAGAAATCAGTAAAGATAGAGATAGGAAAAACACTATAAAACATTCCTGCGTGAATCTAAGGATGCCCATTCCTGGACTTACATTCAATAACCACTGATTTGCTCCATCTCTTTAACTTTTAGCAGAATCATAATAGCAAATCCATTATAATCAGACAATTCACTAGTTTATTTTTTAATTAGGAGGATAAATCCAGAAACTCTTCAAAGTATTACATCTGGTATCTAACCAGGAAACTCTTTCTTTTTTATAACCTGAAGACACACGATTCTGTTTAAATCCATTCTCTTCCCTGTGGTTTTATAATAGGCTTTTTGAAATGTAGAGATTCTAAAGATCACATAACTCAAATGTTCCATTTTACAGAAAAGAAACACCATTTACTCTTTGTGGCCCAGTTTCATTGCTACATCCCCATTTAAAGATAAGAAAGCAGTGTCTCAGAAAGGATAATAACCAGGCCAGGATCAAGTTGCTAAGTGGTAGAGTGTAGACTCTGACCTACACAGTCTAATTCTAAAGCCCATTATCCTCATACCAGACTTGGTAAATGCTTACTGAATTAGGATAACAACTTAAGAAAATCAAGATACCATAAATTCTAATGATGTGACTGCTTCAATATAGATTATTATGGTTGGAGCCAACAGTAAAACCCATATCTTCTGAACCCTAACATCATCTATTTCCCACATTGTTTGAGAGAAGGGAAATTAAAATAAGGCAATTTGTTTTTAAATGTCGTTGATTTCAATCTAATCCCTAGTTTTTCAGCTTAATCTCTTACAACTAAAGTTGTGATTGCTTCCAATCAGATAAATTCACTCTGAAGCACAAGAAAATGTGTGACATCCCAGTTTTCCATTTTAACCTCATTGTACTTAAAATCTAACCAATGACTTGAAATGAACAAGGGAGTACCTTGCTAAACAATAACACTACTATGGCTTTTCAGTGGCAAATACAATTTATGGTTGCCTAGTTTGAACTATTTTTAAATAAAGCTGTTTTTTTTTTGTTCTCCAATGGCTGCCTCCACCTTGTCAAATCACCATTTCTAGTCCCCAATATCCCAGCAAAACCCATAGCTTTCCAGGTATTTTCAGGTATTAAATACTCATTCCATTATAATCTCTTCTCCACTTTAATATTTAACATTTCCATTTATTTAGGGACAGCTAGTTAGGTTTAGGACCAAGAGGAGAGATATATAATCTCAATTCTCTTTTTCCCCAGTGTTAGAGTTGAAATCAGGGCAGAGTCTTCTCAGAGATAACTCAAAATCCCCTTCCTTCTGGATATCTCGCCCTTTCAGTGTGCTAAAGCAGGGAACTAGAATAGAAAAGATGTATTGTCTCATACAGTTAGCTGACTTCTGGGGTAGTCTTCCTCTGGCTTGATCTGGTTTCATCTACTGTGCAATGATCCCTGATATGTAGATGGTGTCCATGGTTTTCTTGAAACAGCCCACAATGTACTGAGGACCCCTTCAGAGAGGGAGAAGTCACTTCTTTTTGGGCCCCTGCCACTGCTTGGTGCCCCAAAATCCGTCTCTGGGCAAGCAGGAGGGGCTAAGTCTTGTTAGTTGCCTGAATACTATATGATTCATGTTTACCTTTTGATTCCACTGGTTCTTCACTTGGGGTCTTTAGAACAACGAGAATTTTCTATGCCCTTTAAAGTCTTCAGGAAATTTGCACTTGGAAGTCCCCCCCCCCCATTTCCTTAGTACAGTCTCTTTCTGCACTTTATTCCAGCAAGTTTCTTATTTTTGAAGATTAAAGAATTATCAAAATGGGCATTGGTCATCAGGATCATGGGTGCCTATACACTTCAGGAGAAATAGCAGACCATCTCAAGAAGTTTCTCATCATGCTTGACTCTCCTTCATTGGGAAGCACCAGGTCAGATTCTGGTAGTATCCGGCCAGTGACAGAGATGACAGTTACCTTCTGTTACAGGCACATCAAATCCTTGCGAGTGATTCCCTTAGCACTTCCACCATGTGCATTGGAGGTAAAGAGAGTAAGCATGCCATCCTCTTCTTACTCCTGGGAAGGTAAGAGAAAACCTTTTGGCCACAAATACTGGCCCCTAGTTGATCACTGCCATATTCCCTCACTCATCCACCCAGTGATTTTTCTCATACAGGTTTTTGAGGTGGGATGATTGTGAAGGTAGCAGAGTATGCATGACCACCTTTTCGGAAGGATGCAATTGTTAGATTCTCCTATAAGCTGAATTGTATGCCCCCTCCCAAATTGTATGTTGAAGTCCTCGCCTCCAGTAACTCAGCATGTGACTATATTTGGAGATATGATCTTGAGGAGGTAATTAAGGTTAAATGAGATCATCCGGGTGGGCTCCAATCCAATATTACTGGTTTCTTTATAACAAAAGGGATTAGAACAAAGACATATACAAAGGAAAGACACAGTGAAAAGATACCCATCTATAAGCCAAGTAGAGAGACCTCAAAAGAAACCAACCTTGCTAACACCTTGATCTCAGACTTATAGCCTCCAGACTGAGAAAATATATTTCTGTTGTGTAAGCCACACAGTATGTGGTGTTTTCTTACAGCAGCACTAGCAAAGTAATATAGAACCCTTTAGAAGATGGAGATGATTAATGCCAATTTGTCCTCAGGATTAGAGTCTAGTTCTAATCTAGAGGCCACAAAGAAAGCCCCACTCAATAATCCAGCATAAGAAATGTAAGCTAGGACATCAATGTTGGAGAAATACAGGAAGATGTAGCCAATTGCACAAAAGGAATGGCCAAAAGAAGAATGATAAACTAGAAGAAAGACTGGGCCTAGTTTTAGAAGAATATACGAGCAAGACAGTGGAAACATGATGGTAATCAAACCACACTCACATAATGAAGCCAATGCATGAGGTGAGACCACTGGTGAAGACTCTGGTTGTGTCGGAATAGAAAAGTCCAGGTAGGGTTGCCGGGTGTCTCAGTCAGTTAAGCATCCTGCCTTTGGCCCAGGTCATGATCCCAGGGTCCTGGGATTGAGCCCCACATTGGGCTCCCTGCTGGGTGGAGAGTCTGCTTCTCCCTCTGCTTGTGTTCTCTCTTGTACTCTCTCTCAAATGAATAAAATCTTTTTTTTTTTTTAAAGTTAAGTCCAGGTAATTCTGGGGCTGATAAATAGGGGTAGCTTGAAGAAGTCAAATGTGTTAAGCCACACAGAGCATCAGAATCACAGAAATCAGGACAGGCAGAGAATAGCACAATGTAACCTAATGAAACAAGAATTCTGGGAATAGCAAAGCAACCACATTTTCTTGGTCATGATCTGGTCTTAGTCAAAACAGGATCTACGATTAAAGACAGAAGAGTCAGTCTACCATGAGCAGGATTTGAAGGACCCCCTCCTGAGTCTGAACTTGATTTGATCAGAAAATATCTTCCCCATAAATCTGTCTTGAACTGAAAACTTAACTCTAAAGTGTTATATGTGAAAAGAGAACTTTAATTGAGTTTAAGAAATTATGTAATTTTGTAGTGATTACATTTAGAGCTATTTGAGCATGGTCCCTGAAGTCAGACACACATAAATTCCAATTCTGGGGCAGCATGGGTGCCTCAGCGGTTTAGCACCGCCTTCAGCCCAGGGTGTGATCCTGAAGACCAGGGATCGAGTCCCACGTAGGGCTCCCTGCATGGAGCCTGCTTCTCCCTCTGCCTATGTCTCTGCCTCTCTCTCTCTCTCTCTCTCTGTGTGTGTGTGTGTGTCTCATGAATAAATAAATACAATCTTTTTTAAAAAGTTCCAATTCTGACTCTACTCCTTGCTTGCTGTGTGCCTTAGGCAAGTCACTTAGTCTATAGGAACCTCAAGGTTCTCATCCGTAAAATGGGGATAACTCACATGCCTATCTGTGACTCCAATGCAATAATACATATTCCTTCTTAAACAGGGACTAATCACTATATGTTATTATTCAATCGATATTAGCTTCCTGTTCTCCTTCCATCATCAAGGTGGCAGAAATCGGGGCTTTTAAGGGCTAGGACAATGGATAACTAGATTTTGAGGCAAAAGGAAGGAAAGATACTGGAGACGATAGAGAACTGGCAGGAGAAGGTGATTAGGGGTCAGGGAGAGGAATACCAAAATAAATGTTACCAGTGTCATCTGTTTCATGATCTTATTTAGGAAAAATGCTGTTGGAGAGTGTTTCTTCCACAGTCATTGGGCAAACATGGCCATCAGGTTTGGGACCCTAACTAATGACACAGGGATTGATCTGAGAAGATAGCACACTTTCTGCTGGTCAAGCTGGCTATACAGGCATCCCTTCCTGTTCAGTGTGCTGTGGGCAGACAACTCCCAAACCAGCACCTTGCACCGAAGTACATGCACCCCCCAACCCCGATAAAGAAAAGCAGTTCTCCATTCTTTTATAGAGAATGGCTGTCCTTGTCAGCTAGAAACCCCTCCAAGTCCATTTGTCTTGACCTTGATCAAAGTTTCCCTGCTGTGGATTGGGATATTGTGGTACAGTGTTTGATAGAAAGAATTTACTCTACAGAGAAAAATTCTAAGAGAGCCACCCAGAGGACACTGATTATAAAGTACTCATGTGACAGAGCCAGCAATCCGCACATCCAGATGTCAAAAGCTGGTTAATTAAGATTAAGACATATTTGCTTTAGCAAGTCCAGTCAACCCAATTGCAGTATAGTTCTTTTCCTATTGTTCATTTCTACAGAAATTTCTTTGTTTCTGTAGAGCAGTCACAGTGGCAGAAATATCCAGAATTTCACAACAGCATTTCTCAAGCAACAGGGGAGAATAGCTCATTTATTTGAAAAAAGGAAGTGGAAATTTTTAGGAAGGAATTCAATGATTTAGCCTTCAAGCTATCATTTTTAACAGAAAGCACATCCACAACTTCAAATGGTGAAAAAGGAAAGCTAACTGTTTCAATTGACCATAGACACAATGGCAGAGGATGTGAGCTCAGGGCTGAGCCTCATTCACACTTCACCAGCTCCCTTGGGTAATATGCTCCATCTTGACTCAGAAGGAAAAGTTTCTCTACCAAGTCAGTCATAAATGCTGCTGCTGACATTTCTATTTCTCTATTTGCTTGACTATGGTACTAAGACCCTAAAACATGGCTTATACAATTTGCAAATTAAGATGATTTTTCGGCAGCCATAAACTTCAAACTGAAGAGGCTATTCAAAAAGCTGTGGTAAAGGAGGCAGTAACTGTTTTATCTTTTTCCATAAAACTCTAATGCATTAGAGGGAAAATAAAGAAACCCCAGGTATAAACACTGCTATTGTAAGCTCAGTACACAACCTCTGTGATCCATCCACAACCAAGTTGAAGCTGTTGAATACAGTAATGATCAAATTCTAAACAGAACTCATGAGAGGAACCAAAACGATCTGAAAAAAGGAGTTTTTTAATGGGATTTATTAGCAAGGCCATCCTTGGGAATTATAGTGACATACATAGAAGAGTTTTGCAAAGGCAAATTACACTATGTTGGGCATTATTCTACCTCAATTTAAAGGTAAAAGGCAAAAAACCAAAGGTCATCAGCCCAAGAGTATATTAATTTATATCTAATGTAGGGTTTTTTCCACACATGAAGAAGTCCAAAGGGGAAAAAATTATAGCTCCCACAAGAAACTTTCGGCAATAATCTTACATAATTTACAACATAAAAGGACATCTCTGCGTCCAGGAATTGTGGCTCATCAGCATTGTAAAAATGGATCCGTGCAACTCATCTGATGCAAAAGTCATATTAAAATCTTTAGGCAGCTAGCTACTTTGCACAGCCCATTCCTCCCATTGCCCATCACACTCACAACAGGTAATATTTATGGATGCTCTAGTGGAAAGACAAATACGTGACCTTTAGGGAAAAGAGGGCAAACTAAAAGGACATGCCCAATTCTTCAGAACCCGAAGAAGCATTGCTCAGTTGCCTGATGAGGCCCATGCCAGCTGGATCCTCTATCTAGCCTAGCACAGGCTCAGGGAAGCCCTGAACGATTTCATTATCTCCTGTCTTCCAAAGGGAGAAAGAGCCGGCTTTCCTATTTCATGATAATTGGATGAAGAAATGTGGGTGGGAGCACAATTCATTTCAGAGTTTGATGAATTATTTACCAATTAAGAAGATGAGCAGAGGAAGGGGAGGGCTACATAACTTTGATATGAATGTTCCTTTTATTATATTATTTATACACATGAAATTGTTGCTTTTATTAACTAAGAGGTTAATCACTTGAATGGAATGCTTTGCATCCTTTACAATCCCGTACACAGGCAAATTGGCTAATTTTATGTTAGGAAAATAACCTGGCAATTTTTCTAGCACTTATCTGTGTGGTGCAGTTTAATAACATTTTATAGTATGAAAAATGAGTAAACCAGCTGGGCTGCTGGTGTTGCAAAGCCACTTTGTCTTAGTGGTGAGGGAAAGCAAAGAGTTCTTGTGATTCTAGTAGAGAACAGACTCCAAGAAAATTATCTTTCGCTGCTTATCAGGTGGCAACAGGAAAGTTGCTACATGGAACCAAAGCTCACTACAGGGTCAGAAGATGTAGTCATAGACTCAGTCTCTGCCACTCACTATCCATGTACTTTGGGCAAGTCAAATGCTTTCTGAGTCTTGTCTTCACTTGTGAAATAAGGATAATCCACTCATTCATCTAAATATATTTCGAGAGCATTCTACATACCCCCATTATATAGGATACCGGAATTGAAGTGTTGAGTAAGACAAGATTCTTGTCTTGAAGCTTTCATTCTAGTGGGGAGAATAATCCACATGTAAAAAACCAAACTAAACTTTTAAAAGTTGTGATAAGGGCTATTAAAGAAATATATAGTGACGTAATGGGACAGATGGCAGCTACACTTGCAGTGAACACAGCATGATGTATACACTTGTCAAATCACTAAGTTGTACACCTGAAACTAAGGTAACACTGTGTGTCAACTATACTCGAAAAAAAAGAAAAAGAAATACATAGGGATAATTGGAAGATAACAAAGATACCTATTCTTGCTAGGAGACTCTGAGAAGAATTCTTTAAAGAGTGATAGTTAAGTGAAAACCTAAGCAATAAGGAGCAATACACGATTTATAGAACCAACCAATGGAACAGTATTCTAGCAAAGGAAATAGCAAGAGCAAAGGCCCTGGTGCCTGAACAACTTGGTTGGTTCTGAATCAACTGAGAGATGATCAGTGTGAGTGTGAGCCATAGATGTACGAAATAAGGCTGATGAAATAAGAGAAGCCAGAACACATAGGACTTTGTAAGGAATTTGGATTTCTATTCTAAGTTTAATGGGAAGTCATTGAAGGGGATTATCATGATCTTGCATCCTTCTTTTAAAGATCTGTATATCCTGTGCAGAATCAAATGAAAGGACACAAAAGATACAGCATAGGGAATGTAGACAGTGGTGGTGTAATAGTGTTGTATGATGACAGATGGTAGCTATGCTTGTGGTGAGAATATCGTAATGTGGAATCACTATGTTGTACACCTAAAACTAATGTAACATGGTATGTCCACTATATTTCAATATAAAAAAACATACACACAATAGGGAAGCCTGTGTGGCTCAGCAGTAGAGCATCTGCCTTTGGCTCAGGGCATGATCCTAGAGATCAAGTCCCACATCAGGCTCCCTACAAGGAGTCTGCTTCTCCCTCTGCCTGTGTCTCTGTCTCTCTGTGTGTATCTCTCATGAATAAATAAATAAACCCAAAAACACATACCCACACACACACAATAGAGAGGGAGAGATTTTATATGGGACCATTAAGGTAATTTAGATGTTAGATGTTGCTGGCCTTGACTAGAATGTTGGCCATGAATATGGAGACAAGTAGGCAGAGACAGAGCTATATTCTGGAGAATCATCCGGTCCTGGTGATGGGAAGATTATGTTCCATCATATTTCCGATAAGATAAAGAGAGAAGCTTCTAATGACAGTGACTTCAGTAACTGAGAACATGGTAGTGCTAAATGCTAATACAAGACTGGAGACATCCAGGTTTGGCAAACATTTACAAGTTAAGTTTGCACATAATTTTGAGGCATCTTTTGAGACACCCAAGTGGATATGTCAGGTAGGGTAATTAGATACATATGTGCAAGCTCAGGAAAGAACCATGGGCTAGGAATATAAATTTGGGAGTCTTCAGATAAGCAATGATGTTTGAAAGCTGATCATAATATCTTCCTTACACATCTCAAAGGTTTTTTATTATCTTGCAAGCTACCTGTCTCACTTAGTTAAGCTAAATTATGTTACAGTAACAAAAACTTGAATATATCAGTGGCTAAAGACAGGAAAGGTTGATTTCTTGCTTATGCTACATGCCTGTAGCAGGTAGTCTGGGGCTTCGATCTCCGTCTTTGTTATCATCACTAGGCCCCAGGCTGTCAGAGCTGCCAAATCTAGAAAATTGTTGGTCATGGTAGCAAAGGGAATATCGAACTCTGAAGGGCCTCACACTGACATTAAGGTGGCAGCAAAGAAGTAAGTTATTTGTGCCTTCAACTCTTTGGCCAAAACTAGTCGCATGACCCCATCAACCACAAAGGAGCCAGGAAATACAATCATATCCTGTACCTGGAATGGGGAAACCATTTGGTAAATAGCACATTTGGTAACTAGCACCAATAACCACCACACTAAAGAAATTCCATCCCTTTGGGGTAGAAGGTGTCAATGGGAGATAATGGTTCTCAGCTCTTCTTTTAAATTTTTTTTTTTTTTACGATAGTCATACAGAGAGAGAGAGAGAGGCAGAGACACAGGCAGAGGGAGAAGCAGGCTCCATGCACCGGGAGCCTGACGTGGGATTCGATCCCGGGTCTCCAGGATCGCGCCCTGGGCCAAAGGCAGGCGCCAAACCGCTGCGCCACCCAGGGATCTCCTCAGCTCTTCTAACTTCTGGGTCCCACTTTGTGTCTTCTGAAGCACTTTGCTCATGTGCTATAATATAGCAAATAAGGAAATAACATATGGAAAGTAAATGATAAGTCTTAGGGAAAAAAGTCTTTTTAAAGGTTAGTTCAAGGGCCCTACACTGAAATGTAATGGGGGAACTGTTGACACACAACACAAATCATTAAGTATTTAGTAACCATTGGTTATCAGGGCCTTGGCTTGACATCCTCATTTTGGAGACAGTTGTACTCGCTTGTATTGATTGAGGTGGTGTGCACTAACAAAAGCTGGAACCTTCAGATTTAATGAAGGCAAAAAGCCATCCATGAGCAGAAAGCTGCTATCAAGCTGATTACAGTAGACAAGCCCAAAGTTTGATTAATTCCATGGAGAATTGACCCCAAGAAGAAACTCACTATAGTTTACATGAGTCAACTCAATCAGGATCAGGGAAATCTGGTAAATTCCCATTGGCTGGTAGATGGAGTAAGTCCAATAATAGGTATGCAATTAGACCCCAGATAATTACTAGATCAGATTGCCCCGAACCTCTCCTTGGTAGCAAGGTAAATGTTTAAGGAGGCCTACTTACTCTCTCATGTCATTTGAAAAGTCTTGATACCTTCTCCTCTCTAAATCTCTTTACCTTGCCAGGTAAGGTTCTGAAAAGGCTGGTGCTCTCCTGGAGTCTATTCTATTCTGAGTCAGATGCTACCCAAAGCTGAAGTTCAAAAACCACAGCATTTGCTATTAGAACTCTACAAGTTTAACATTGCAGATCACATTCTCTTTTCAATTACATATATTTAATTAGTTTGCTTATTGACCTTTTGTAAATAATCTAAGTTTTAACTTGAGTGTACAGGTAGTCTATACTACCTGCAGGTAGTTCCAGGTAGTCTACCTGTTGTAGGTCCTAAAAAAGTAGGTCCTAAAAAAGTAAGAGTAACCTGTTCCAGGGGGCATGGTGCACTCGCTAAGTAAGGATAGTTGACTGCTCAGCACATAGACCCTGATTCTGGGGATACTGGTATATAGCTAAAGGACAGAGGCCCTAGGTGGAAGTGGGAGTGAGGGAAAGCAAGAGTTTCTGAATCACAGGGATGGAAATGGTGTGAGAAAGGGAAGGTTGGAGAGGAGGGATGGGGCTGAGGGTAGAAGACTTTGAGTGCTACCATAAAGCCTGGAGACTCACTTCTGTGAGCAGAACCACGTGATTAAAGATATTTCTGGCTGAAGGGTGACTTGATATAAGCGGAGTTTTTTTAAGAATGCAGAGAGAGGGTTGGGTTGGGTGGTAGAAAAAAATGAGATCTTCCTTGGAATGAAAGGAAGACCAATCATGAGAAGGACATCGGTTATGAAGGTATTAAAATGACCCACATAATCATCCTTTCAAACTACTGCTTCTAGCCACGTGCCCCAAATCTCCAGCGACAGATGACCTTCATCCACACACCATATCCTTCATTTTCTCCACAGATAAAGTTTCTTTTTCTGAGCACGAAGACATTGAAAGGCCTATAATGAGTCAGCTCCTCCACACTTTTCTCCTGTTATGTACACCTCTTTCTAGAGCCAAAGGACTAGGAAACCAATCTTAGACTTTGTTATTGTTACCTGATTTTGCTCTACTCTGCCCAAGAAGAGCAGCTATTTCTTGGATTTATGCATTGAGCCCCCTTAAAATACCAGGCACTGTGCACAGAGCATACAAAGAAAATTCCTGAATCATGGCCTGTAGATGCTCAGAGGTAACTGTAGGGAAAACAAGCAGATTGTACCATCAAAGATAATAAGCAGGACTATGAAATGTGGGCTTCCTGGTCCCTTCCTTCCTCTGTCTAACACACAAAACTCCATGAAGTGAGGTGCCACACCAGGAGAAAATCATGTTCACATTGAGTCTGAGAGAAAGAAAAGAAGAAAAACTACAAAATATTCCTGGGTATTAGAAAAATTGGTCTTTAAGAAAAAAGGAAGCTACTAAGTTCAAATGGCTAAACAAGGAGAAGTAAATTCAAATATGACACAGAAAGGTCTTGGGTGTGGAAAAGAGGTGAAGATTGAGGTATGTTATCAAGCAGAGGCTTTCTGGATTAAAAGAAGCAAAGCAAAACACATTTTATAAAATTTTGCCTTCTGCCATGCACTCCACCTGTCTTATCTCATTTAATCCTTTGCAGGATACCATGAAACAGGTCCTATTATTATTATTCCCCTTTTTGCAGATGAAGAAACTGACACTTGTCCAAAGACACACAGCTAATAACTAGTTGGTTAAGAATTTCAACCCAGTTGAGCCCTAATGCCTATGAGCATCAACACCGCACATATACTTATACTGCCTCCACAGTATTTAGTCTCTAAAATCTGAGGATTAGATGCAGCAATCCATCTCTCCTTCAGAGTTACTACCTCTAAATGACAGTTCCATGTACTTCATGAATATCTATGACATGGATATCCTATAAGTACTTTATTTTGAAGTGTCTAAAGAAATTTCACTCTCTTCCAGCACCCAATCTACTCCTCTTCCTGCTTCCTTTAGCTCATAAAGGTAACATCTTTCTCCCAGTTACTCAATTATCCTTGATTGAGATGATATCTCTCCAATACACAACCAGAATTAAATCTTTTTTGGCCTTCTTTTGAGATATTTCACATGACTCTGAAGTCATTTCCTAACTGGCCTTTCTGTCCCCACTCTCTCCCTCCTGCCAACCACTGTCCAGTTGTCTCATCCTGCCGATGGGGCTAGTTTTTTTCAACATCAATGCTGGGAATCCTCAGTGATAAGTCAGGTAAGCCCACAGACTCAAGAATCAGATGGCCAGAGTTCAAATCCACTTTTCTTCACTTAACCAGCTATATGACTTGGGCAGTAACTGAAATTCTTTTAGTTTCAGTTTTTAAATCTATTAAATTAGGATAATAATAATACCTATCTCTTAAGGTCATTGGGAAAATTAAATGAGACATCTCAGCTTTGGTCACAGAGTCAGGACCCTGTGAAATATTATCAAGATCATTTACATTAATGATGGTGTCTCTTCCCTGATCAAAATCCTCTGTTGATTCCACGTTTCTTACAAAATGAAGTCTGGGCAATTTTTTCGGTGCGGTATTCCAATCCCATCAGAAAATTGTCTTAACCTGCCTTTCTGGACTCCTTTCCTTTCATCCAGGCTCTCTTCTCCAGCTTGCTCTAAGCATGGAGTCCACTCATAACTCACCAGTGCTCCCGCCATTCTGCAATTCCTCCTTTCTACACTCTTGCTCAACATGATCCTTGTGCCTGGACAGCTTGTACTCATAGTGATCTATCAAAATCCATCCCAACTTCTCTTAACATCAACCTCCTCTCTGTGAGGTGTTCACACATCCCTTCTTTCCAGATACCCCCAGTGATCTTTCCTAGTGCTCTGTCTTACCTGGACTTATACATCCAGATTGCAGGTCACCTTAATAATGGCTCTTTCTCCCCTGTGATGATGTCATAGTTTTTTATGAAAAAAAAAACCTGTGACATCACAGGTTGAAGCACACATTCAACTCCTGTCCATCCTCCACTCTTATTAGGAAACATCTTATTCTTTGCCCAGGAGCACACCCACAACTACAGTTTCTTCCATGAACAGGAGCACTGGGAATGACTCTTGAAATCCCTTCTCATGCCAAACATGTCAGTTACCTGATCAACAGTGACCCATGTTTAAGAGGATGGCATAGCCAGTATGAACAAAAGATACCAATGACCTACACCAGCCCTAATCAAAACTAGGGTACCTTATAGGAGTTGATTTTCCCCCATTCACACAGTAAGTTCTTAAGAGATTAATATATGGCAGTGATTCTCAAAACTGTCTGTACACC
The DNA here is from genome assembly GCF_905146905.1 of Nyctereutes procyonoides. Classification (NCBI taxonomy): domain Eukaryota; kingdom Metazoa; phylum Chordata; class Mammalia; order Carnivora; family Canidae; genus Nyctereutes; species Nyctereutes procyonoides. Next base: position 36,647,598 of record NW_026575044.1, read on the forward strand.
AATATCAGTTGGGGAGCTATACTGTTTCCTGGGGCTGCCATAACAAAGACCTATAAACTCTGTGACTTCAAACAACAGAAATTTATTGTCTCACAGTTTTGGAGACCATATAGAAATTAAGGTATTGGCAAGACTCCCTCGGAAACCTGTACAAGGGAATCCTAGCTTGCCTATTCCAGCTTCTGATGGTTTGCTGTCAATCTTTGGCATTCGTGGGCTTATAGATCGACAGCTTCAAGCTCATGGCATTCTCTCTGTGTGTCTCTGTCCTCACTAGCCCATTTTTTTTTAGAGATGTTATTTATTTATTTATTTGTTTACTTACTTACTTATTTATTTTTAAGCAAGAGAGCTTGCATATAATGGGGGCGGGGGGCAGCACACATAGGAGCAAAGAGGGAGGGAGAAGAAGAGGGGAAGAATCCCAAGTAGACCTGCACTGAGCCCTGAGCCCAACAGAAGCTTGATCTCATGACCCTGAGAGCATGACCCCAGCTGAAACCAAGAGCCTCGGGATGCCCAGGTGGCTCAGTGGTTAAGCATCTGCCTTTGGCCCCGGACATGATCCCGGAGTCTCAGGATCGAGTCCTACTTAGGGCTCCCTGCATGGAGCCTGCTTCTCCCTCTGCCTGTGTCTCTGCCTCTCTCATTCTCTCTCTCTCTCTCTCTCTCTCTCTCACGCTCATGAATAAATGAATAAAATCTTAAAAAACAAAAAAACACAAGAGCCTCACACTTAACTGACTGAGTCACCCAGGTGCCCCCAGATCTTCTTAGAAGGACATCAATCATATTGGACACACCTTACTCCTGTGTGGCTTCACTTTAACTTAAGTGATTACATCCTGAAATGACCCTGTGTCCAAATAAGATCACATTCCGAGGTAGCAGGGTGTAAGGCCTCAATATATCTGTTTTGGAAGATACAATTCAACTCATAAAAAGAAATAAAATAATTTTTTAAAATACTCTCAGTAATGGCTCATACCCAGAGTCTGCAATCTAATTGATCTGGGATGTAGCCTGGGATTCTGAATTTTTAAAAAGCAATTCTAAAGTGCAAGCAAGTCTAAAATCCAAGCGTCAGGGTTAAGATCAAGAGGCTTTGGAGTCAGGCTACCTGAGGTTGATTTATGCCTATATCAAACTGAGTGGCTTTCAGGAATTCTTATAAGGCCTCTGTGCCTCAGTTTCTCTAATTTAAGATGGAGATAACAATAGAACCTGCCCCACAGGGAGATTATAAAGATTAAATAAGGTTATCAAGGAAAGCCTCTAGAACCATGCCTCGAATCTTATTATCCTCATTATTATTATAGTTCTTTTTTAAAAAAAATATTTATTTATTTGATAGAGAGCAAGAGAGCACAAGCATGGGGGAGCAGCAGATGGAGAAGGAGAAGCAGGCTCGATCAATGTGGGGCTCGATCCCAGCACCCTGGGATCATGACCTGAGCCCAAGGCAGACACTTAACCTACCGAGCCACCCAGGGACACCTATTCTTATAGTTCTAATACACATGCATCCTAAGTTTTAAAGCCTTAATTGTAATGTTCAATGAAGAGTATTTAGTCTCTATTTTAGAGATGAAACAAAGGGAGTGGCATAGTGATTCAATAGTTTACTCAAAAGTCAGTAGGAAAATCTAGAAAGAAATTTACATCTCCTCTGTACAGATCATAGCCCAGCACTTCAGGAAACCAGTGGCTTTTAATCTTGGTCTCAGGGGCCAATGTGATGGGGTGAAGGGATGTGAGGGAATGAAGCGGTACAGCTCATTTTTATCTGCTTCACATGTTAAATCCCCACAGGATTTTGCTTGAAAAGAAGAGGGAGTGAGGGTTTCCATGGTTGAAAAAAATTTGGAAAGCACTGTGTCAGATTATGTTACCATAAACCTCTTGACCAGCAGAAATTTACCCCAGCTTCTGCTTCCTCCCTTTTCCTCATGGAGCAGAAAAGCCCCAGAGAGTCTCAGGTGGTTGAAGACACTCTAAGGAGGGAGATGAGGGTAGTCTTCACAACCGGTAAAAGGAGATATGCAAAGTGGCCTCGCTGTAGCATTTCATAATGTCTACTCTCTGCTGGTTACTAAAATTTGTGTGAGGGAGGCAGAGAATTAAGACCTCCCAAGGCCCCAATCAGAGTCGTCTCCGCTGAGAAATGCAGGGTGAAATGGACGGAGCACTCTCTTACCCTTATGCTTCTAATCACCGAGAAGCTCAGGAAATTGGAAACGCCCCAGAAACAACATGACATATCAAATACCAGAGCCTGGGCGATCCATCACCATCTTCATCACTGTGGTCATTACCATTCACTTCCACTCTGTGGACAGCCTGTAAATCAGTCTATGGAGCTCTTTGGGATCACTGAGTGAAAGGCACTGAATAAATGTCAGCTGGGATCATTAGAGATACCTTTCACTTCAGACAGACAAATGTTAGTGAGTCCATGTTCAAGGAAGCACCAATCGGGACCCTGGATATTTCCAGGGGCCCCAAGATGCTAATAATGATTCACATAGTCAGAAAATTAAGATAGAAAAGGAGCGGGCTTTCTCATCTCACAATATTAAAAATACTCCACAAGCATAAAAATTCATTTACCACACTTGACTTGTGCAGGGACATATTTGTGGCCTCATGTACTTTCTCCAAGATCTGAAAATAGGCAGAGAACCAAATAATTTTCAGTACTCCAAATCCATTGGGGCAAACCTTTAGAACCCCGAAGACACAAGCACCCAAAGACGTTTAGGAAGATTTTGATCCATTCTGCCACGCTGAGCCCTCTTGTATCTTTCCCCCGAATTTTGTCTTCAAAGGCAATGGCTTTCTACAGTGTGCCCACTCTTTAAAACTGGACTGGATCTCCTGCAACAGCTCTGGAAACTCAGATCAGGTCTAGAGATTATGACTGCTCTCATGAAAGATTTTTTCCAACACTTCCTAGCTTTGGGACATCGTGTTTTCCAGACCTAAGTCATCCCATCTCTCTTGTTCAGAAAGTAAAATCTTCACCTCCTGGCATATTCCTTTGTGTGTTTCGCATCTGTGGTGGTTTTCTATTGAATTGAGTACCAGGCCCAGATTCCCATGCACCAGGAGGAGGGGAGTAAGCCTTTTTAGTCGGTTTTCTATTGTTCATTGTTCGCCAAGTACTGAAAGCATTCTCAGTACAGTATTGGATGGATCCTCAAGGTCCCTTGAGGCAGAAAGTCCAAAATAAAGAGACAGAAGTAAGTGACTCATACAGAAAACTGCTCTGCTGGGAAGAAGAGCCAAGTTGTTCATGGTCTGTACATGAGCCAGGTGGGTGGGAGTATGTTTATGTTAGAACTTCCAAAGACCAACTTCCAATGAGGCCCTCTGGAGACATGAGGCTCTAGTCAACTCTGTCTTTGGGGAAAAACTTCTTCCTGCAAAATAGGAGGCAAGGCCACAGGAGGATTCTGGAATTTCCCGTTTAACAACTACGTGGATTATATTTGTCACTGGAACACAAACACCTTTCTTCAGAGCTATATTTATTTAGTGCTTAGAAATGGGGTAGAATTAAAAATCCCAGAATGGAGAAGTCCAGAATTCAGGGGAAAAAAATATTAGCATATTGGGTCCATTTCTGCTCTTCAGGGTTCCTCTTCAAAGGGATTGGGCTCTCAGCTTTCAGATCCTTTCTGGCTTCTAAACCACATTCTGAGAGTTCCTGTATAGCTGCCATGTAGAGCTAACTGGAACCCAAGCATCAGTGATGCAGGTGTTTATCCCCTGAAACTGGGCTGGGAAAACCTAGCAAATTATTGAAAAGTGCAGGTAATTCCATGACATCACTATTTGCTCTTCACAGAAACATAACTGCAGGCCAGCCTCCTCATGAGAGAGAGGATTGGGTCCTTCTTTTCTTATTTTTCTTCACTGTCACTCACACTATTTGCTGATAATAAGCCAGAACATGTTGGAGTATGGATAGGAAAGAAAGAATAAGAAAGCCATTACTGTACCTGAACTAGTACTGCCCTAAGATGGTGTCTTAGTCATCTTAGGCAGCTATGACATTACCGTACACTGAGTGGTTTAAAAACACAGAAATGTATTTCTCATTATTCTGGAGGCCGAGAAGTCTAAGATCAAGATACCAGCAAATCCAGTGTCGCATGAGAGCTTTCTACTTGGTCTGCAAAGGGCCTTCTTCACATGGCAGAGAGCAGAGAACAGGGACAAGTTCTCATGTCTCTTCTTATGAGGGCACTAATCCTGTCCATGAGGGTTTCATGCTCATGTCCAATTACCTGCCAAAGCCTCCACCTCCAAATACCATCACTGTGGGGGTTTAGATTCCAACATATGAATTTTGGGAGGACATAAACATTCAGTCCACAGCAGATGGCTTCTTGCTCTTTTTTTTTTTTTTTTTATTTTTTATAAATTAATTTTTATTGGTGTTCAATTTACCAACATACAGAATAACACCCAGTGCTCATCCCGTCAAGTGTACCCCTCAGTGCCCGTCACCCATTCACCCCACCCCCCACCCTCCTCCCCCTCCACCACCCCTAGTTCATTTCCCAGAGTTAGAAGTCTTTATGTTCTGTCTCCCTTTCTGATATTTCTCACACATTTCTTCTCCCTTCCCTTATATTCCCTTTCGCTATTATTCATATTCCCCAAATGAATGAGAACATACACTGTTTGTCCTTCTCCGGTTACTGTGGCCAAGTTCAAAAAGGGTGTTGCCTGAGTTCTCCTCTGGGATTTTGATGGAATCTTGTCTCACATTTAGATCTTTCATCTATTTTGAGTTTATCTTTGTGTATGGTGCAAGAGAGTGGTCCAGTTTCATTCTTCTGCATGTGGATGTCCAATTTTCCCAGCACCATTTATTGAAGAGACTGTCTTTCTTCCAGTGGATCGTCTTTCCTCCTTTATCGTATATTAGTTGAGCATAAAGTTCAGGGTCCACTTCTGGGTTCTCTGTTCTGTTCCATTGATCTATATGTCTGTTTTTGTGCCAGTACCACACTGTCTTGATGAACACAGCTTTGTAGTACAACCTGAAATCTGGCATTGTGATGCCCCCAGATATGGTTTTCTTTTTTTAAAATTCCCCTGGCTGTTTGGGGTCTTTTCTGATTCCACACAAATCTTAAAATAATTTGTTCTAAGTCTCTGAAGAAAGTCCATGGTATTTTGATAGGGATTGCATTATACGTGTAAATTGCCCTGGGTAACATTGACATTTTCACAATATTAATTCTGCCAATCCATGAGCATGGAATATTTTTCCATCTCTTTGTGTCTTCCTCAATTTCTTTCAGAAGTGTTCTGTAGTTTTTAGGGTATATTTTGAGAACCATTTGAATGGTAAATGGTTCTCCAACCTTTTATTTTCAGGTTGTAGGTGTCCTTCTGTCTAAAATGAGTCTCTTGTAGACAGCAAATAGATGGGTCCTGTTTTTTTATCCAGTCTGAAACTCTGCGCCTTTTGATGGGGTCATTAAGCCCATTCACGTTCAGAGTTACTTGAACTTCTTCTTAAAGGGGAGTTTTAAGAGTCCCCCTTAAAATTTCTTGCAGAGCTGGTTTGGAGGTCACATATTCTTTCAGTTCCTGCCTGTCTTGGAAGCTCTTTATCTCTCCTTCCATTTTGAATGAGAGCCTTGCTGGATAAAGTATTCTTGGTTGCATGTTCTTCTCATTTAGGACCCTGAATATATCCTGCCAGCCCTTTCTGGCCTGCCAGGTCTCTGTGGAGAGGTCTGCTGTTACCCTAATATTCCTCCCCATGAAAGTCAGGGACTTCTTGTCTCTTGCTGCTTTAAGGATCTTCTCTTTATCTTTGGAATTTGCAAGCTTCACTATTAGATGTCGAGGTGTTGAACGGTTTTTATTGATTTTAGGGGGGGATCTCTCTATTTCCTGGATCTGAATGCCTGTTTCCCTTCCCAGATTGGGAAAGTTTTCAGCTAGGATTTGTTCAAATACATATTCTGGCCCTCTGTCCCTTTCGGCGCCCTCGGGAACCCCAATTAAACGTAGGTTTTTCTTCCTTAGAGTGTCATTTATTTGCCTTAATCTGTCTTCATGGTCCCTTAATTGATTGTCTCTTTTTTCCTCAGTTTCCCTCTTTGCCATTAACTTGTCTTCTATGTCACTCACTCGTTCTTCCACCTCGTTAACCCTCGTCGTTAGGACTTCTAGTTTGGATTGCATCTCATTCAATTGATTTTTAATTTCTGCCTGATTGGATCTAAATTCTGCAGTCATGAAGTCTCGTGAGGCCTTAATGCTTTTTTCTAGAGCCACCAGTAGCTGTATAATGGTGCTTCTGAATTGGCTTTCTGACATTGAAGTGTAATCCAGATTTTGTAACTCTGTGGGAGAGAGGGCTGTTTCTGATTCTTTCTTTTGAGTTGAGGTTTTCCTTCTAGTCATTTTGCTCAGTGCAGAGTGGCCAGAAACAAGTTGTATTGGAACACGGGGGAGTATCACTGGTCCCTCTAGCTGGTCTTCTGGGGGAGGGGCCTGCTGTGCTGATTTTCAGGTGTTAGCACTTGGGGGAGCTGCTCTGCCCCTGCCTGCTGCAGGGCTCTGCGGGGGTTGTTTACCCCGCCAGGCCCCAGGAGGAACAGTCGCAGTTGCTATGGCAACTCTGGAAGCCTGGATTCAGCCTCCGCAGGAACTACGGGGCTCGGGGCTCTCGGCTCTCCGTCCGCAGGGCCTGGAGGCTCCGGGGCGGGGCCGCTGATGTGCTCAGCTCGGGGCAGGAGCGTCCTTGCTGTCCTGGGCCCTCCCGGCCTCTGCCTGTCCCGGGGGAGGCCGGATCCTGGGCTGTGTCCCGGCGCCCTGTGCTCCGGGGCCTGCGCTGGTGGATTCGCGCTCCCGCCCTGCAGCTCCCTCCCTGGAGCCGCTCCCGAGCCCCTCCGAGCTGCTCCGGTCGGTCCCTCCGTGCGCGCTGCAGCCCTTAGGGAGCTCGGGGCACTCCCCTGCGCTCGCAGGTGTCTGTTAGTGTCCCCGGGAGCCCGAGGGCATCCCCGCCCTCCTGGGTCCTGCTCCAACTCCCTGCGAGCCCCTTTCCGCCCGGGAAGGTTGGTGCAGCTCCTGCTCCTCCGGGAGGGGACGGGGCTCTCCTGTCCTGGGGACACTCGCCCCGGCCTCAGCCCGGCTCCTCGCGGGGCCCCTCCCCCTCGGAGGCCTTTTGTTCCTTTATTTCTTTTTCCCTGTCTTCCTACCTTGATAGAAGCGCGGACTCTTCTCACTGTAGCGGTCCAGCTGGTCTCTCTTTACATCTCAGGCCGAATTCGTAGATTTTCAGGATGGTTTGAAGGTTATCTAGGTAATTTGGTGGGGACAGGTGATGTGGGGACCCTGCTCTTCCGCCATCTTGCCCCTCCCCTCAGTGTTTAGATTTCGGCTTCTTGCTCTTTAGGCCAAGCAATCATTTGAGCGAATTCTTGGTCTCTCATGGGTATTTCTGTAGATTTACCTGAACTCCTTTGCTGGGATTCATCTGGCTGCAACTTCTATGATTCTAGGTTTTTTCTTCTATTGCTCATTCCCATCCTTATCACCCTCCCTGGTTTTCTTGTATCCACTCTACACAGACCTTTTGCCATGGAAGTCACATTGTACCTTCCAAATGTACCTCAGTCATGAAAGACCAAAATCTTGGAGAGAAGGAAAATACATAAAGATAAGCACTACTCTAGGCATTTGCCAATTTTCTTTATGGAACATAGCTGCTGAGCAAAGAGCATCAGCTAAGAGTTTATAAGTCTCACTGACAGGGGAATTGAAAATTAGTGTACAGGGCTACCAAGGCTGCTAGAACTTAAGAAGTCATGATCTGAGAGAAAATCAAACTGCAGAAATGTAAAGTGGATATTATATGTGCAATTTTTCCTTGTGGTATTTTTCAACTCCTAAGCTGCACATGTATGAGGCAAATTGCCAAGAAAACCAAGCAGAAAACAGCTGCTAAGAAGCTAAAAATCTAAGCAGACATTTCAGTAGTCTCCCGGTCCTCAGAAGACAAAAATGGAAGTTCATAGCCTGCCAAGAAAGAGAATTTCTAATAATCATACCAGACTCATCCTTGAGATCCTTGAAGAGGTAAGCTCTAGAAATAAAGACAAAGCTGAAATAGAACAGATCTCACTAGCCCTCACATTGAGTCTGGACCCAAGTCCAGGGGATCATGATGATCTCCCTGTGGTCTATTTGCCTGTCAGAAGAAAATTAAGTCCTCTCTAAAGGAAGATGTCATGTACAGTATCTACAATTTTTCATACATAATGCTTGGCATTAGATCAAATTTACAAAGTAAGCCAAAATATAGGATCATATGACCAAAAACTAAGAGGAAAAGAAAACAGGCTTCATAAACAAGTTTGAAAGCAAATATTTGAATTATTGGGCCTGGAATTTTAAATAATTATAAATAACATAATCAAAATAAGAAAAAGATGGACATTTGAATCAGAGTACTAGAATCTGTTTTTTTTTAAATAGAAAATATAGAGGCCAGTATTACAACACTGAAATTAAAAATATAATAAATAGATTTAGTAACAGATTAGACATAACAGCAGAGAGGACAAGAGAACTGGAAGATAGATCAGAAGAAAATATTAGAATTTATATTTTCTTGGAGAAACAAAAAGAATTAAAACAGAAAAAGAGCTTACAAAACATGGGACATGATCAAAAGGACTTATCAGTGAATTGGAATCTGAAAAGGAAAGGAGAGAGATAATGCAACAGAAGAGGTACTCTTTTATTTTTTTATTTTGCTTTCCAAAACAAGCAAAAATAGTAACACATTAAAGAAACACTACAAGTTTCAATCAAGATAAATACAGATAAATATATATATCCATGAAACTACTTAAACCTAAAAATAAAGAGTATCTGATAAACAGAAAATGGACACATGATTTTTTAGGGTAGCAACAATAGAATTATGATGAACTTTTCAACACAAACTATGATGCCAAAAGACAATAGAATAATAGTTTCAAAATGCTTAAGGAAAATTATTGCCAACCTAGAATTGCATACACAAGAAAAATAGCTTTCATTCAGATGCAATGAAACGCTGGGACACCTGCATCCCGATGTTTCTAGCAGCAATGTCCACAATAGCCAAACTGTGGAAGGAGCCTCCGTGTCCATCGAAAGATGAATGGATAAAGAAGATGTGGTCTATGTATACAATGGAATATTACTCAGCCATTAGAAACGACAAATACCCACCATTTGCTTCAGCGTGGATGGAACTGGAGGGTATTATGCTGAGTGAAGTAAGTCAATCGGAGAAGGACAAACAGTGTATGTTCTCATTCATTTGGGGAATATGAATAATAGTGAAAGGGAATATAAGGGAAGGGAGAAGAAATGTGTGAGAAATATCAGAAAGGGACACAGAACATAAAGACTCCTAACTCTGGGAAACGAACTAGGGGTGGTGGAAGGGGAGGAGGGCGGGGGCTGGGGGTGAATGGGTGACGGGCACTGAGGGGGACACTTGATGGGATGAGCACTGGGTGTTATTCTGTATGTTGGTAAATTGAACACCAATAAAAATTAATTTATTAAAAAAAAAAGAAAAATAGCTTCCAAAAAAGTAAGGTTAAATGGTGGCATTTTCAAACAAACACAATGATACCATAACCAGGAGGGGCAAACTTTTAAAAACTAAGCACAAATTTTAAAAACTAAGGTGAAAAGAGAATGATCCCAGATGGAAACATGTTATTGCAAGAAGGAACAAAGATAACCAGAAAGGTTAAGTATTCAATAATTCCAAATGAATATTATCTCTTTGTAACAATAGTAATAATGTCTTTCATAATTTAACATGTATGTAGAGTCAAAATACCTAATAACAATACCACAAAACTGAGTAATGGATAAATGGAATTAAGGTATTATAAGACCTTGTCCATAAAGTTAAACCTACTGACTTAAGTTAGATATTCATCAGTCTAAAATGAATATTGGAGATACAAATAAAATAAATACAATAAAGAAAAAGTGTATAATTTTATGTGAATGGTGGAAAGAAGTAATTTTAAAAGTTTATATGATTAAAGCAAAAGAAGGCCAGAAATGGGGAAGAAACAGCCTAAAAAACCCCAAAAAGCAAATAATAAGGTGATACATTTAAATCCAGGTATATCTCTAAGAACACTAAATAGAAAGAGAACAAGCACTTTGATTAAAAATAAATATGATTGTACTGGATAAAGCAAATAATATGTCCTTGTACATACATGCAAGAGACAGATACATACCTTAAAAGTTGAAAGCAAAGGGTTGGAAAATATATACCATGTACTACCTAGCCAAAACATGTCTGTTGTATCTATAATATCAAACTAAATTAACTTTAAGGCAATAAGTATTATTATGGATAAAGAGAGAGATTCCTAATGCTAAAATTGTCAATCTAAATAATATTTAATAACTCTAAAACTGTATGCAGCAATTTATACGGCCTCAAAATATTGAAACCAAAAGCTGGCTGAATAGAGTGGAGAGGATGATAAATCTGTGTACTTGTACGTTTATAACTTTTCTAGCAATTAATTGAATAAGTAGACTAAGAAATTAGTAAATAAATTATAGGTGATTAGAATAACATAATCAATAAACTTAACCTATTTGACATAACAAACCACTACAACCAACAACTTCAGAATGCACATCCTTTTTAAGTGCACTTGGGAAAGCAATCACCATAGGCCATATGCATGGTCATAAAGCAAATTTCCAATAAATTTCAAAGTGATTTAAATCATACAGAATATATTCTCTGACCCCAATGAATTTAAACTAGAAATCTACAAATGCTTACAAATTAAGCAAAAACAGTTCTAAATAATCCATGGACAAATTATATATATAACTTATATAATTATATATATACACATATATATATTATACACACATATATCACAAGAGAAATTAGGAAATGTTTTTAACTCAATGATAAGAACATAACATATGAAACTTGCCTGATGAAAAGAAAGAGTGCTCACATGAAATGTGTAGCCTTAAATGCATAAACCAGAAAGGGAAAAGATACTTAAAATCTACAGTGCAAGCATCTATATCAAGAAGTTAGTAAAAGAACTGCAAATCAAGCCAAAAGAAAACAGAAAGTACATAGGAGAAAAGATGAAGATGAATGCAGAAAACATTGAAATAGAAAACAAATATACGTTAGAGAAAATCATCGAGACAACAAAATACATCTTTAAAGATATTAATAAAATTAATAAATGCTTAGCAAGACTAATCCAGAAAAAAGAAAATAAAAACTACATCACCAATATTAAAAACAATAAACAGGCTATCACTATAGATCCTATGTACATTTAAGACATTAGTAAGAGGTTACTATAAATAAAGTTGATTCTAAATTTGAAAATTTAGATGAAATGGACAAATTCCATGAAAAACAAGATTTATCAAAACTGACATAAGAGGGACGCCTGAAAAAAATAAAATAAAAAGTAAAATAAAATAAAAAAAGAGGGATGCCTGGGTGGCTCAGTGGTTGAGCATCTGCCTTCGACTCAGGGAGTGATCCTGGGGTCCTGGGATCGAGCCCTACATTGGGCTCCCCAAAGGGAGCCTGCTTCTTCCTCTGCCTATGTCTCTGCCCTTCTCTCTGTGTCTCTCACAAATAAATAAATAAAATCTTTTTAAAAATGACATAAGAATTAGAAAATCTAAACAGTCCTATATTTGCCTACAAAATTGAATCTAATTGTACCAGCTATCTCTCAGTTCCAAATCCACCCTTAATTATTTTATGTACTGGAATATTTCTCTTCTGCAGGCTGGCACAATGCTAAGCTGCCAGTTGGGGGTCCTGGATGTTTGGAGCAGGGAACACACTTTCCTCCTGGTTCCAGTGTGCTCTTCCACATTTGTTCCATGTGCACATGGCCAGCAACATGCAGACACCTAGAGGAGCTTATCCACCAGCTTGCTAGCCCTGGCCCCTAGTTCCCTACCCATAAGCCTTTAGGGGCCAGCATCCCAATAGGAGGTTCCCTCTTCAATTTTCCTATGTGCCAGTCTAGGCCATCTAGCACTCCAGAAAGATGTTTTCAGTCTACAATTCCTGACCCATGATTCTGTGCCTGCAGCCTCAGCCCATTAGCTGTGGACCTCCCCATCCCTAGGGGAGCCCAGAAAATTTCTTCTGTATCAGTAGACTATGGTTATGACCCATTCCACAATATTTGAGTCCCAAATTGAGAGTGGACACCTTACTTCCAAGTTTGTTTCTGCCCTGGGTATCCTGCTTCAGCCCTAGCATAACTCTAGAGTTCTTTTATTCCCTTGTAATAACTAAAACAGTGTAAATGGTTAATAATTTTTATATTACACTTCTGCTGTTCAAATTTCTGTGTGGTATCTATCTCCTGTCTGGACCCTGATTGACAAATAGTCAAATTTTAAAATAAATAAAAATAAAAACAAAACAAAAAACAAAACCAACCCTTCCCACAAAATAAGGACAAGGTGAGATGGTTTCACTGTGATTTATTCCAAAAATTGAAAGAATAATACTGACCTTATACAAACTCTTACAGAGAATAAAAATAGAGATAATCCTTCCCAAGTCATTATGAGGTCATTATAATATTACCACAATTTAACAAGCTACTATACAAGAAAGAAAAATTAAAGGCAATGTCTCTCAAAAACATAGACCAAAACACCTAAATATAAACTTGGAAAATACAATCTACCAATATTTAAGAAGGATAATGCATCATGACCAAGTTGGAGTTATTCCTAAAATCCAGGATTGGCTGAACATTTAAAAAGCAATTTGCAGGGGCACCTGGGTGGCCAGTGGTTGAGCATCTGCCTTTGGCTCAGGGTGTGATCCCAGGGTCCTGGATCAAGTCCCACATCAGGCTCCTAGTAGAGAGCCTGCTTGTCTCTCTACCTATGTTTCTGCCTCTCTCTGTGTCTCTCATGAATAAATAAATAAATAAAATCTTTAAAAATAATAAAATGATAAAATAAAAGCAACCAGCAGAGTTTATTTTACAAAAATAAAGGACCAAAAATTCATGGTCATTTTGATAAATTCAAAATATTAAGAAATATTAGAATTATTAAGTGAATTTAGCAAAGTTGTAAATATATTTCTATATGTTAGTAACAAAATTATTAAAATACCACTTAAATTAACATAAAAATATCAAATATTGTGACAAATCTGACAAAAGATGTACAAAGCTATCTACACTATAAAATATTACTAAAAAAATAAAATATTACTAATAGAGATTCAAGAAGAATAAATAAATGGAGGAATTTACATGTCATGAATTGGAAGACAACATTGTAAATATGGGTTTCCCCCCCATACTTATATTTAATTATATTTGATATTTGATTTCTAGTTTCAATGCAATTACAATAAAAATTCCAGGAATTCTTAGGGAAATTTAATTTACACAGAATGCAAAAGATTAAGAGTAGTAAAGATGATTTTGAAGAACAGTGTTGAAGGACTTAATGGGTATCAAGTTTTATTAGAAAGCTACAGTGATTAAAACAGAGTAGTATTGGTGCAAAGATTGACAAAGGGATGAAAGGGACAGAACAGAAAATTCAGAAACAGATCCACATTTACACAGTCACATGATTAATGGCAAAGGCCTTCTGCAATTCAGTGGGGAAGGGATTGTCTTTTCAATAAATGGTGCTGAGGTAATTGAATATCCATTTGGGAATAAAATGAGCCCTGATCCATGCCTCAAACCAAACACAAAAATTAATTCAAGATGGATGATAGACCTAAAATGCAAAAGGAAGAGCAACATAGCTTCTAGAAAATAACACAAGAGAATAACTTCCCAATCTGGAGATGAACAAAGGTTCCTTAATCGGGACACACAGAAGAACTCTAACCATACATGAAATAATTTCTGCATTGAACCATATAAATATGAAAACATTTTCTTATTAAAAGACACTATCTGGGATGCCTGGGTAGCTCAGTAGTTGAGTGTTTGCCTTCAGCTCAGGGCGTGGTCCCGGGGACCCAGGATCGAGTCCCACATCAGGCTCCACTGGAGGAGCCTGCTTCTCCCTCTGCCTATGTCTCTGCCTCTCTGTGTGTGTCTCTCATGAATAAATAAATAAAATCTTTAAAAATAAAATAAAAGACACTATGGTGTGTAAATAGGAATATTCATTTATAATACATATATCTGCCAAAGGATTCAAATAAATGACAAAGAAAAAGACAGACTCAATTTTTTAAATGGGCAAAGGACCTGAACAGGGACTTCACAAAAGACGGTATCCAAATTCGCAGTGAACATATAAAAGATACTCAACTTCACTAGCTATCAGGAACTTCAAATTAAAAATAACAGTAACACAAATCACAAATTAAAAAGACACCATAATACAGCCACCAGAATGATTAAAAAAAGAAAAGAAGAACAGAAACAAGGACACTGACAGTACTGTGAATTGGCAAGGATGTGGAAGAAATGAAACTCCCATTCACTACTGATAGCAGTGCAAATGAGTACACCCAATTTGGAAAACTAGCAGTATCTACTAATTATAAGAAAAAGCATATTCTGGAGCACCTGGTGGCTCAATCAGTTAGGCATCTGCCTTTGGCTTAGGTCATGATCTCAGGGTCCTGAGATGGAGCCTCATGTCAGGCTCCCTGGTAAACAGGAAGCCTGCTTCTCCCTCTGCCTATCGCTCTTCTTGTTTGTGCTCTCTTTCTCTCTGTCAAATAAATAAGTAAAATATTTTTTTTAAAAAAGAATAAGCATATTCTATGACCTGGCAATTCCACTCCTAAGTAACCCAACAGAAAGATGTGAATATATTTACTGAGATGTATAAAAATATGTTCTATAACACTATTTCTAATAACCCCAAAATGGAAATTACCCAAATTCTTTATTAGAACAGAACAGATATATAAATCAGGGTATGTTATTAAAATTTAATAATATTCATCCATGCAAAAAACAAACTACTGTTACACGCAATAAACAATACGAACCTCACATACATACAGGACACATGAGATTCTTTTATATTTTCAGGGTTAGCCAGAGATTCCAGGTGAAATACCCAGGTCTGGAAAAGAGAACTTGGTATCTTAAATTGAGATTTGCATCACCTATGGATTGTTGGTTTAGTAATTACCTGGAAATACATTTTAATAACTTGTGACATATTTATCAACATTACCAAAAATTCAACTTGAAAAAAAAATGCTCAGTTATGTTGTCTAACCTCTAATCAATTTAAAAAAAAAAGCAGTGGGAGTGGTTATTCCCTCTGCAGATTTTTAACTTAATTTTATGTTTTTTTGTTTCTTTTCTTTCTGTTTATTAGATAGGTACTATGTAGATTTTTTTTTAATGCACATCACATTGCAATGTAGGAAGCTGGCACATGTGGGCCAGCTAGCCCCTAGACAATTCACGAAAGTAGAATTCACCAAGATCCAGGATTTGGTTGTCAGAAGTGTTGTTAATGCCTAGAGAATGGATAAATGGTTCAGGGGCACACTCACATTAATAAGGCTTGTAGAGTCTGGATGGAAGAATGGAGAAATAGGTAGATCAGATAAGATATTCATATACATATATGTACATATACAATATACATATGCATATATGTACATATACAATATACATATACAATATAAATGCACGTTAACCAAACTCACAGAGAGATTTATTTATCACATAAGAGAAATATAACATAATGTCAATTTATAAATCAGATGTTTATTGACAGTTTCCTGGACGTTCTTGAGTCGTAACCAAAATAGATAGGAAACCAAGTTGTCTGGATGCAAATGGAAAGAGAATAAGAGGAATTGGTGATTTTTTTTTAAGAAGTCTCTCTTAAAGTGGTTTGCTGCACCACCCTACCAAATAAGTATACACTGAAGCAAGAAAACCCTATTTAGGGGGTCTGCTTCATCAAAACATCCTCACCTCTGTGTCAGGCCATGCACAACACTTGCCTCTGTGATGCTTTTTTTAACTTTGTCCATGACTGTCCCAATACTCCTTCAGTAAGCAGAATAACGGCTCCCTAAAGATGCCCACATTCTAATCCCCGGAACCAATGAATAAATTATGTTACATGGCAAGTGGGAATTAGGTTGCAGATGGGATTAAGTTGCTAATCAGCTGACCTTAAAATAAGGAAATAAATTATTCTAGATCATTTGAGTGGTCTGATGTAATCACCATGGCCCTTAAATAGGGCTAAAGAATTAGAATCAGAGTGATGGCATCTCAAGAAAGAATAACTGGCCATCGCTGACATTGAAGATGAAAGGGAACCAGTTTCCAAGAAATGTAGGTGGCCTCTAAAAACTGGAAAAAGCAAGAAAATAGATTCTCCCCTAAACTCTCCTAAAGGAATGCAATTCTGCCAACATCTTGATTTTAAGCTCTTGGGACCCATTTCAGATTAAAGACCTCCATAGCTATAAGACAGAAAATTTGCTTTATTTCAAGCTACTCCACTGTGGTAACTTGTTGCAGCAGCGATAGAAAACTAATACAACCCCATACATCCTCACTGAGCCTTGCAACTGTTCTTTAAATATGCTACATAAAAATCTTATAACAGTTCATCTTTGCTAGCCTAGAATTATTTTTCTCTTTACAAATTGACTTTGTATCACTCTTCCCAGTTCCACTGTGTATTGAATTTTTCTGGTTTCATTCACCAAGGATTTTCATATGCCCTTATTGCTAAGTTTGGAGGCAGGACCTCTGTACCAATGGGAGATATATTCTCTAGAGTTTATCAAGAAGGATTAGCTCTCAGAAGAGAAATTTTTAGGAAAAGAATTCTTAACTTGATGAATACAGAACTCTGATCATCAAATTACATTAGTTAAAATTTTGCTGCAGATACAAACTCATGGATGAAGAATGTGACATCCCAACTATTCATTCAGAAAAAGACTGAAGTTACTCTAATAGCAAATTGACTTTTCAGGGTAAAAACTGATCCCAGTAAAAACTGTTTAGACAGCAGGAAAGCAAAAGAGAGAAGAAAATGAAGTCAAAATAGGTCACCAATGTGGGTAACTAGGGCTGAATCCCACTGAGGATCTCTGGAAGCCAATATAGAACACAAACCTCAGAGTTATCCCATGTGAGGGGTGTGGGAGCTGGGATATTTATACACTTGGTCATTGATTGACAGCTGCTCCTGGAAGACATTAATTCCCCAGCATTTCCAGCTCATAGAGCAAGTGGCAAAGTAGGCGTTGGAAAGCAGAGAAAGACCTCAGGCAAAGAAATGCAGGTGCTGGCAGATGAAAGGCAAGCAAAGCTGGGACAACTGAAGTGATAAGGGATGTAGTAATGAGCAGGGCCCTTACGGCATCTGCTACAGTCCCCACACTTTGAGGCACTGTTCACACCAAGTAAAAATGATGGCCATCAGATAGATAACATTTATAATACTGTTTTCTAGGATAATTTCATCAAAGCCTAATCTTTTAGAGTTGATATAGGAAAGCCAGCAAACATGGTATAAAATTTCTAAGTGTTGGGGCAGTCTGGATGGCTCAGCAGTTAGCACCGCCTTCAGCCTAGAGCATGATCCTGGAGACCCGAGATTGAGTCCCACATCTGGCTCCCTGCATGAAGCCTGCTTCTCCCTCTGCCTGTGTCTCTGCCCCCATCTCTCTCTCTCTCTCTCTCTCTCTCTCTCTCTCTCTCTGTCTCTCATGAATAAATAAATAAAATCTTTAAAAAATTTCTAAGTGTTCACATTGCTTGTTTTAATTGATGGTTGCCAGAGGGAAGGGGCAGGTGGGATGGGTAAATGGGTGAAGGGGAGTGGGAGATATGGGCTTCTTGTTTTTATGTCCACTATTTGCTCCTTATCCATTTATCCATTTGTGAATTCAACAAACATTGGCCTGAGGATCCCCAATAAGCTCTGAGCTATTCTACATGCTGGAGGAATAAAACCAAATAGTATGTGGCCTGTGTCCACAAGGCCAGTCAGCAATTACAAAACAGATAGACATCTCTATAGATGCTGGAGCCACACAGACAGAAAGCAAGAAATAAGACAGGAGGGAATTTGAGAAGCTTTCCAGGAAGAGGAGTTTCTTTTTTTTTTAAAGATTTACTTATTTGAGAGAAGGAGAGAACTGGGCAGGAGGGGGAATGGGTGGAGGAAGAGGGAGAGAGAGAATCCTAATCAGACTCTATACTGAGTGTGGAGTCTGATACCAATGAGTCCCATGACTCTGAGATCATGACCCAAGTCAAAACCAAGAGAGAGGGCAGCCTGAGTGGCTTAGCGGTTTAGCACCGCCTTCAACCCAGGGCATGATCCTGGAGACCTGGGATCGAGTCCCACATCAGGCTCCCTGCATGGAACCTGCTTCTCCCTCTACCTGTGTCTCTGTCTCTGTCTCTCTCTCTCTCTCTTTCTGTGTCTCTCATGAATAAATAAATAAGATCTTAAAAAAACAAACAAAACAAAACAAAAAACAAAAGAAAGATGCTTAACTGACTGAACCACACAGGTGCCCCAGGAAGAGGAGCTTCTTAAGTTGAGTTTTGAAAGACAAGTAGGAGTTAGCAAAATTCATATGGAGAATAAAGCATTGCAGGTGAACAGAAAA
This sequence comes from Nyctereutes procyonoides, assembly GCF_905146905.1. Classification (NCBI taxonomy): domain Eukaryota; kingdom Metazoa; phylum Chordata; class Mammalia; order Carnivora; family Canidae; genus Nyctereutes; species Nyctereutes procyonoides. The sequence goes on from NW_026575044.1 coordinate 36,666,289, forward strand.
GCATGTGCAAAAAACCAGGGGCATCAGAATGTTAACTAGTTATGTTTATTTTTGGCAAAAGTAATATTTATGGCAAAGGAGATAAGGTGGCCAGATTTAAAAGAGAAAACATTTGTTGCAAGCCTTGTCTATTCTAGATGCCAGATGCAAAGATAACTTAGTTATAGTCATGGCCTTGAAGGAATCCACTGCCCTAACAGGATACACATGGTAAAGAAATAAGACAGAAAAAGAAGCTGTAATAGTGAAAGGTACAAAGTGTCATTTGAGTATGACTTCAGCATGGTTCTTCAGGCTTTGACTGATCCTTTCTCTTCCAGGTACTAGTAACTATGATTTATTATCTCTTTTTGAGCATATGGTTTCTCATGCATGTAAGTTGAGACCAGTATAGGAGTGTACTTTACTCTCTTCTTTACCTAGTTTTCACCCAGCCCCACTGACAGCACTTAAACAGAATAAAGTACCTCTGTCCCAGTAGGGGCTATTGCCAAGTGAATACAATGAGAATTTCAAGATTACTAAATCTACACCAAAAATCTTTCATATTAAAAAAAATCTTTCATATTTGTCTAAAAAGCGTGTAATTATAAAGAAAATACATACCTTGGGAATGAGTAATTGGATCATAAAATCCATCAAATGTCATTTTATTCATTTTGCCCAAGTGTCTCTTTGAAGCGACTCTAACCGGTGTGACGTCAATATCTATTGAATGCCAACATTATGCAGGGATGCATAAGCTAGCCTCCAAGAGAATTAATGGCACATAAATCTATCTCCATTAAATATGTTTCAAATTTACTTGTTATACATTCACTAAATGTATAGGCTTTTTAACGTTACAACTTTGGCCTTGTCTCTTTTAAAACCACAAGATTTTTCTTCTCTTTTGAAGATGTAGCGGAGCCCTGCACCAGGTCTGTCATAGATGGTGATGATAGCAGGCAGCTCAGATTACCACAGCTACAACACCCAGACGAGCGCATAGAGAGACCAGCTTGTTCTAGGCTGCTATGAATTAAAGGCCTTGTTGTAAGTTCTCTGAGTATTTCTCTAGCAATTCTTTCATGCTGTGCTCTCTGTGGGTTGGTTCATCTGGAGTTGATGAAGGAAGAGCTATATCAGGACCAGAGTTTGCAGTTCTACACAGCCTTTCATAGACACCTGGGTGTCTAGGGCCCATGGTGGGTGGTTTTCCTCCTCAACCTGGAGAAGGCTGAGTTTAATCGCTGTCACCACATTATACCCCAGTCAGCCTTTCTCCCCTTTGGTTGTGGGGGAAACATGTTTTTCCACTTTTATTTGTTAAAATGATAATCTTTTCTTTTGAAAAGAAGATTCCAAGAAGTTGTATTTTTAAAAATAATTAAGCAACTGTAAGAAGAGAAAGAAAGGAAACTGTCCTTGGTTAAGTACCTAATTCTTTCAGTCTTCACACAACACCCTGGTGAGGCAGGCATTGTTACTGGGTCTGAAGCAGAGAACAGCACTCAAAACCATTGATACTGGAACAGACTGCATGGATTCAAGTCCTGGTTTTGGTGTTTACTAGCTGTATGATACTAGGCAAACAAAATAACATATCCATCACCCCTTTCATCGTTTATGAAATGGGAAAAAAATGTTTGTCTCTATTTTCCTAAGCTTATTGTAAAAATTAAATAAATAAAATGTTAAGAGCACTTAGAATAGTACTTGGCATATAGTGCACACTCAAACAGAAGTTACTGTAATTATGTCATTTTATACATAAAGAAACTGGATTTTAGTCATTCCTAAAATTGCAAAAATGCAAAGAATAGAGTTAAGAGTTGAACCCAGATCCAGACTATTCACTCGTTCATTCATTAAATATGCTCTTTCTGTTGCCCAGTATTAGTTGTTATTGGAACACAATTCACCATGGGTCTCTTGTATTTCAGTTCATCTTACAAGCGGAGCACTAATTTCCCTTTGTTCTGAGCTATCTGCATAAGGGCATCTATAAAGCAAATAGCCTTGGAAGATGGAGATAGTGTTTCCTTCTGGAGCAAATGGAAACATGCTTTGGAAGCCTCTTCTGTAATATACCTACTGCATCCATCTAGGCCTATTGTCATGTTCCTCGTGGGACTTCGGGAACAAGGGTTCATGCCGCATGCATGCTGTCCCATGCTGTCTCCGACCCAGGAGACTCATGTCTTCTATTCATATCCATGAAACTCTTATAAGCTAATGTCTTAGTCCATTCTGCCTGCCATGACAAATTACCACAGACCAGGTGGCTTATAAGCAACAGAAATTGATTTCTCATGTTCTGGAGGCTGGAAAGTTTAAGATCAAGATGCCAGCATGATGACTTTTTGTGAGTGCCCTCATTGGTCCATAACTGGCACCTTCTCGCTGTATCCTTACCTGGTGGAAGGGGTGAGGGATCTCTCTAGAGCCTCTTTTGGTAAGGCACTAATTCCATTCATGGTGGCTTCACCCTCAAGACCTAAGTACCTCCCAAAAGGCCCCTCCCCTCCTAATGCTATCATCTTTGGGGGTGGGATTTCAACATATGAATTTGGAGCAGGAGACACATTCAGGTAATATCAGCCAAGTTGTTAGCTTGCAGGTATAGGTATGGTAAAATCTCAGACTCTCTCAGTTCTTGGCAGTATTGGTGATGAGAAGGCGCTTTCCTTTCTAGAAGAGGAAAAGGGGACCTGCAGGGCATGTTTGAGAATGTGAGAAAACTCCCTGAGATCTAGTAGAATATTCTCTCCAAAAGTGGTGGCCAGATGGGGAATAATAAATGTTTCTGAACATTTAGAGGATAAGCAAAAAGAGGTAGGTTGAACAAGTACACAAATCGTGCCTTGATTTTTGAAGGGAGGGAAGAAGAAATGTTAACCACTACAGTAACCCAAGGCTGCAGCCCCAGTCAAAAGGCAATATGGCTAGACTGTGGAGCAAGGAGTCTCAAAAGCTAAAATGAACGGTGCCAACAATGAGTTGATAGTAGACTGAAAACATTAGAAATTTGTTAGTTGAGCTGGGAACAAGTAGCCACTAGAAAGTGAAAGTGAATGCGAAGTCTTGTTTATTGACTCTACATGACCCCTATCCCTCTCTCTCTCTCTCTCTCTCTCTCTACCCTGACCACAGTTGCTTTAAAGGAAATAGATGATGAATGGTGGGGTTTATAGCCATATGTACCCATCTGAGTATACCAGGAACTTTGGGAAGGAGAAGGAACCTAACTGTATGGCACTGTTTGATATAGGTACTCATGTCACTGTCATACCTGGTCCCATGGGAGAAGAGAGGACCCGAATTCAACCAAAGGGATTTAAGCAAGGTTCACAGTAAGCAACAGTAAAGTGACCATGAGTCTCTGTGGCTGATGATTTTGCCTATTGACAAAGGGAGATAGCTTCCTCTCAGATGTGCCTCTTGGGATTATGGACTTGTCACCTCCTTGGTATGAATAACAGGTACATCCTTTTGGGAAAGCAGCTATTAGCTTGCTAGAGGGCTCTTCTCAACACTAAATACCCAACCCATGGAGGCCTTATGACTCTCTGATATTCTTCTTTTAGTATAGGTCAACTAGAACTCAACAACTAACAAGGTGCAAAGAATCCAACATATCCTACTTACCAAAAAAGAATGGAGCCTGCCTGGGCTCCAGAAGCATCTTGGTTTTATATGAGAAAGTGGGAACTACCCCTTGGGGAAATTTTATCCCTCATTTCACCACCTAAAGAAAAGCCATTGGCTTATGGGGGCCCTTAGTTCACAGAGACTTCCTTGATGGTGTCCATCGGGCTTTCTGGGCCTTTTCAACCTCCCTGCCATGCTATACAGTGCTAGGATATCATTGCTTTGCTCAGTGGGCAGAACTCAAAGTCATTTTCATATCTCTGGCCAATAGTCCCTTTAATGAACTATATTATATTTTTCCTCTCTCTTGGGCTATTGCCAATGGCTTAACTATTTGGTCTGCCATTTGGAAAACTACAGACTGACAGATTAAAGACACTCCTCTTAGGGGCTATGAAATGTGGAAACATATCATGGCTGCTAATCAAACCATCTGGGTCACTCCTGTAGATGCCCACTGTAAGAGCCTGTGCTCTGATGAGACCGGCTGGAATCAAGCTTTTGATTGGGTCTGTGATATCCAGATTGCCACTGTTGTTGCCTGGATCCATCATCTTCCACAAATTGAAAGGGCCAATGCATTGCATATAACAACACGTCCACCATCATGGACTGGGCACAAAGAAAAGGACTCTATGTTTCTGATACATACCTCTGCACATCAGACTGTGACTCTTGCCAAAAGTTGAAGCCCTCATCTCTCAGTGAGGAAGGCCATACTGTAGCCCCTAAAGCTAAAATGTCATGTTTTTGGCTTTTGGACCAATTTCAGTCTGATGATGATGAACCTTTTACCATAAAAGCTATCCAATTATGGGCTAATGGTCAAGATATTCAATAGGACTTCCATGTTCCCTATCATCCACAAGTATGTGGAACTGTGGAGACTTGGAAAGGCCTTCATCACTTCCTCCTGGTCCATATACTTTCATAAAGCAATTTGGCCACTGAATGTGCCTGCCCCCAAAAAGGAATCATTTTCTCTTGGCTACTTCCTGGGTAATAATTAGGATGAAAATATAAGCCTATTTTGAAAATTCTGGATTCTACGTGTCCATTATTAGGAATGAAGCTCTTTTCTTTCTTCTGACAGAAACCCCAGACAGTCTAGGTGGTCCACCCTCTGGGTAGTAACACAGCCAGTAGGGAACCTAGGAATCAAATTTCTTCTAGTTCAGCCACCATGACTCTCCTGTTGAACTGACATGGTTACAGAGCATAAGGATGATGACCACTTGGTTGAGTACTATTCACTAGGTTCCCCTAGAGTGGTTCACACACACCAAGATGGGGGATGTGATAAGTTTTATTAAAATGCCTTTGTGCCTCTCACACTTGACCCCTCTGAATGAAATGTCTGGGTGTTAATAGGGGATGATCAAGAAAAAGGTGACATTATAGCTCCTAGAATGGGACACACCACTTTGGTGGCCATGGAAGGACTGTAACTATGTTGGCTCTTGAGGACAGAATATCTCAGATTCCAGGAGAGATAGGGAAATGATGGACACTAATGATATTTGTCCTTCATAAACTTGTGTGGGCATTTCTAAATGAAGGAAAACACCGTGGTGCCCACATTTCCAAACTCATGCAAGCTCCTTAAATTAACTGACATCTAGGTCTGCTACCATCCACCAATGGCTCTAACAAGTCTAACAAAATAGCAGGGGATAGTGGGCCCCAGTACCTATACCTTCCATGCAAACACCTGTCAACACTTCTAAGTGTTTTCCTCACCGCTATTTCCAATCAGTAGCTGCCAGTCATTCCATGGGGGCATTCGGTGCTCCCCTCTGACAGCACAGACAACCAGGGCAGGCTGGGCTAATTGGGCTCAGGCCAGAAACAAGAAGCAGACTCATTTAAACTGAACTGTGAACTTTAAGGCTCACCGGTCAGTTGGGAGACCAAGTTGGAAGTATCGTTGACCTCTGCCCTCCTATTGATACAGATTTTATCTGAGAGGGACAGAGGGCATCAAAAATGCTTTCTAGGCAAGGGGACTATGGACACTCCTGGAACTGTACTCCTAGTGTGGAAGCCGGGTTCTACTTTGCACCTTAGAGGTAGTCATAGGAAACTTCAGGTCCAATATTTAAGGAAATGTCCCCAGCATATCACATAACCCTCATATGACCACGGAACTCTCTCCAAAATGAGGCTATCCTTGATTATTTGGGAGAACTTCCAGGAGGGATAACTGCCTCGTTATTTAAGCATGCCCCAAGGGCAGTTTTCCCTACAATAGGAATCATTACATTAGGAAAGGGGGAAACGCTCCATGTGTCTGTAATGTTTTTGCACTTCTTGTGGGTAATATACTAAATGCCTTCTTCCCAGACTATTTTCCAGAGTGTTTGTGAAGCAGTCTTGGAAGATCGATAGGGTCTCCCTCCAGAACAAAAGGCAGATCCAAAATGTGTCTCTGACTCTAGCTGAAGGGATTAGCGATGCTTCTTTGGATCTTGAAGGCCTTGAAGTCAACCTCAACTCATTGGCCAGGATTGTTACTGATAAGGGAGTTGCCCTCAACTTTTTCTTTGTGGGGCTAGGCAAAGCCTGTCAATTACCAATATAGCTTCCCTGCCTGGATTAATTCCCCAGGCCAAGAGGAAAGTTTAATTCAGAAACTTGAGGAGAAAGTCACCTGACTTTCCAAGTCAAATGCTGTAGGTTTTACAGGATTTGCTCAGCAGGTTGGATGCAAGACACTAGGGCCCTGGTTGAGGTAAATATTGCAGGCTGCTCTCATCCTGCTGCTTAAAACTGTCCTATTGATAATGGACTTAATACTGCATGAGACAAATTGATTGGAGCTGGTCCCCGCCTCTGTCAGATTAATCACAACAGCTGAAAGATTAGCATTACTCAGAGAAAGTTCACCAGAAGCTAAGATGGTGTAAAAAGGAGGGATGGATATTGTTAGAGGAAATTCTCCATAGATCTGTCATGTTTCTGCACTTGTTGTGAGCAATGCACTAAATGCCTTCCTCCCAGACTATTTTCCAGGGTGTTTGTGGAGCAAATAGCCTTGGAAGATAGAGACAGTGTCTCCCCACAGAACAAAAGGCAGATTTACTTACAGTCTTAAAAGATTAAGGTAGAATCTTCCTCTGGAGGAGAGGACGAGTATGTTTACTGTCCATTATAAAAGATTCAAGTTCCCTATGCTCAGGATCGTCTCTGGTAACATATCCCTCTGGGCCCACCCCCATCACCCTGTGGGACATGAACAGAAGGGAAACTGGTGCTTATGCTGCTTACTATTCTGTGGATAATAAAGTCCATTGCCTCTGACCCAGAAGTCTCATGGCTTCTGCCAGAATCCATCAAACTATGACAGGCTAACTTGTTAGCTTGTAAGTAGGTAAAATCTCAGACTCCTCTTGCTCTTGACAGTCATGAAATATGATTTTGGATAAATATTCCCCCTTAAAATAAGAAAAAAAGGAGAAAAGAAAAAGATTAAAACTTGAGGAATTCTGTGAAAATCTAAAAGTTTCTATGATATATCTACAAAGTCACTTTTGGTTTGTCTGAACTTTTCACTTTTCTTATTCATTCATTCATTTTCCAAATGTTTGCTGAACACTACTTGAAAGATGATAAAATAAAATACAAAACAGACCAGATTTCTACTAGCCAAAGGCTTGCAGTCTAGTGGGGAAAACAGACATTAGTTATATAGTAGGAGGATCATGGAATATATTGTGTAATAAGTGTTAGAAAAGAAACCGGAAAGGTGCTAAGAGAAAGACTGTCAAAGGGGGAATGTCATATAGATCGGAAGGGCTGTAGAAGAAATCACCAAGCAAAGGACAGTGAGCTGAGATGTGAAAGACATATAGCCTCAAAGTAATGCAAGTGACGGGGTAGGAAAGGCCAACAGCCCACATGAAGACCCTGAGGAGAGAGGCTCCTGACACATCCCAGTGTGGTGGAGGCAGTGTGGGCTAGAAAGAGAGGTGCAAGAAGCTAGGGATTTGGGCAGAGGCCCAATCAGGCATCACTGTGTGATCAATCATTTTAAAGCTCTTGACAATTATCCTAAGAACTGTGGGAGCCATTAAAATGTAAATCTCCTAAGGACAGAGAGTAGGGTCTTTGTCTCATTCACCATGATATTCCTATCACCTGGAACAGTGCCTGACACATAGTAGAGGTCAATAAGTATTTGTTCAGTTCATTGAAGGGAAAGATACAGTTTGCATTTTTGAAAAATCACTTTGGCTTCTATGAAGAGAATAGACTGAAGAAGGCAAAGCCAGAGCAGAAAGACAATGTAGAAGGCCATTGCTCATCCCAAATTCAGTAGCTTGGATTAGGGTAGTAGCAGGAGAGATGAAACATATGCCCCCCTGCCTCTCTCTCTCTCTCTCTCTCTCTCTCTCTCTCTCTCACACACACACACACACACACACACACAAACACACACACTTTTTTTTTTTAATCATTTAGTAGCCTTAAGGATAGATTCAACTTGAAAGATCATGAAAGGCCATCAAATCCAATATGAAACAAAAATAATATGTTTAGTGATGGTTGGACTCTTTGGGGGAAATAGCTAGGTGTGTGTGGTTCCTGATCAGGGCCGGCAGAGAGGCTGAAAGAAGAAATTTGCTCATGAAGACAAAGAGAGTAATGGTAACTGAGAACATGTGCATACTCCCAGGCTCAGCAAAATAAACCCCAGAGTGTTCCTTCCCTGAGACCACACCAAACCCTCTCTCCAGCCTGACTACCCCTTGCTCCCTTGCAGGATGTAGTGAGTTATTGCCTCACGTGCCATCGTGGGGAGCCCCTTCCCTCCTCTGAGGAAGATAGGCATTCAACGTGTGTGTGTTCAGTGTATGTGCGTGTGCATCCCGGTATGGAAGCGCTCCTTCCATGGGCCTGGAAGGCAGACTGTTAAGTGAGTGTGGGGGCAGGGCTGGAAGAGAGGGGGACTCCAGGTGAGAGAATAGGACGGTGCCTTTCCAGGTCACACGGTGTCCGCGCGCCTGGTGTCACATGCCGCGATGTTGGGCATGGCAATTCCTAAAGCAGAAGTTGCGGAAGAACTGGCCAAGGTTATTCTGGTGCCATGGTGGTCTCGGTCTCCCAGCCCAGATGGCCAGGAATGCTACGAGGCAGAGAACTCAGCTCCCGGTGGAGAGCTGCGCACTTGGCACTGCTTAAATCATGACCACTCACGCCCACTTGGACAGGTTGGCCTCCCCGTCTGAAGGGCAGGGGGTAGGCGAGGGCCCTGGAGAGGGACTTCTCATTGAGAGACAGTGAAACGGCTGTGCTGGTTCTTTCTCAGCCCTGCTAGGAATGCCCACGGCCCAGGAGGGGGCTGAACAGGCAGGAACACCTGCAAAAAGCAAACGGGGCAAGGATTTCAAGATCTGATGCTGATGGAAATCAGCCACCAAGTGGGCATTCATTTTAAATGATTTTTATAAGAGGAGGAAAAAGCAACTGTCTATAGTTATATTTAAACAATAATCAAAAAGGAGAACTAAGCTAACAGATACTATTGTTCTTATGTTTCATGGGATAACAGCATTGTGTACATGGCGACTTCATTTCGAGGCTTTTGATGAAAAATAATTACTCTAGCTGCCATTCCCAGTCCCAGCTCATCCACAATGAATACAGACTGGGTTTACCTGTGCCCCTTAATTTCCCTTTCAGTGAAAATGGTTTCACCATTTTTAAGATATTGGACAAATATTCTGACTATAGTTCTCACTGTTTTTAAGGGCCAGAATGCTCTGCTTGGCTTCTTCTCATCCAGTCTTAAATACCTCCAACCCAAGGAGCCTTAGCCAGTATGGTTAATGACATGTGTCCCCAAAGGGCAGCCTGTCACTTTTACCGGAATTTCCCTGGAAAAGTCCTGTGTGACACTATTCCTGGGTTCCACTCCCAGATCCTGGGCAGACTCTCATGCCCAGTTAATTGTCCAGAGTCCCAGCAAGTAGACTATTACAGCCCTCACCGAGTGGACATCCTGATTTCACAGGTGTACACAGCCTTTCAGACCTACTTAGTAGCTCTTACGACATCAGAACTGAAGGTCCGCAGAGAACTTTGAGAAAGAAACAAACAAGTCCACTGAGTCAGTAAGTGTTTGGTTTGGTTTTCCTGAGACAGGACCTGCCCAGCTTGAACCTTTTTCTCTCCAGCCCTCTCACTTCACACTAGATACCTGTCTGGTTGAGAGGCCTTCCTGACCAAGTGGTCTTGTCAGGGTTTTAGATAAATTATAAACACAGAAGAGATCTGCTTTCTACTCATCCAAGCTAAAAGGTTATTAGGTGTGTGTGATGGTTCAGTTTATGTGTCAACCCATGAGGTGCCCAGGTATTTGGTTAAATGTTATTTCTGAGTGAGTCTTGTGTCTGTCAGGATATTTTTGAATAAGACTAACATTTGAATCAGTAGAATGACTCCCAATGTGGGCAGGCTTCACAGACTCCACTGAAGGCCTGAATAGAATAAAAATCTATAAGCCCAAAAGAATTCTTTCTCTCTACCTGTCACCAAGCTGGGACATCAGTCTTCTCCTGTCTCTAGACTTGAACTTAGACTTAGACTTACACTCTCAGCTCCCTGGGGCTGGAATTCTTGGCCTCTGTAGTCATGAGAACCAATTCTTTAAAATCTGTTTGTTTGATTGATGACTGATTGATTGATTGTTACACTCACATCCTGAAATACACTTTCCAAAGCTTCCTCTAGACAAGTAGTGCAAACAAATGCCCGTAGACAAACCCGGATGAGCGTAGCAACCAGAGAGGATGTCAAGTCTAGGGTTTCCACCCAATCTCCTCTCCCACTGACCTCTGCTATGTTGGACTGAGGGCACCATTGCTGCCAGATATTTCTATTTTTTAAGAGAAATAAAAAAATCTGGATGTTCTTTTCAGTGTTGGCAACTACCTTGAAATATTTCAAAACCTTGCCTGAGCCAATCATCCCAATCTATGGGCGGATCCAGCCCCTGGCTGCTGGCATGCGGTCCTTAAGCAGGAGTGAGGAAATCTTTCTGAATTGAAGGAAAGGGAATGCTTTGAAATGTTTCCTCAGGCGCCTGGGTGCCTCAGTGGGTTAAGTGTCCCACTCTTGATTTCAGCCGAGGTGATGATCTCAAGGTTGTAAGATCATGCCCCATGTCAGGCTCAGTGCTGGGTGGGGAGCCTGCCTAAGATTCTCTCTCTCTCTCTCCTCTCCCCGCGGCCCCTAAAAAAAGAAAGAAAGAAAGAAAGAAAGAAAGAAAGAAAGAAAGAAAGAAAGAGAAATATTTCTCTATTTCTAAAATTGGAGCCACAGCTACAACTGCTGTAGGACCACCTTAATTCCTACATTGATTGTTTATCTCAGGCTTCTGTACAGAGCCGCTCGCCCGCATGTTGACATTATCCCACAAGACCCCTGAGAACAGGAAAGAGAACAAGCTTTATAATCTCCATTTCTATTTTTTAATGGACTTAAAGACTCCTCAGATGGAGTGCCCCATAGAAACATGATAGAAAAAGTTGCCCAATTTCAACTAAATTCCAGATCTCATACTCTCCCCCAAAATGTAAACATCACATTAATCATTCCCGATGCGAATGATTCCTTCTACTCTTCCCCCCACACCCTGACATTTGGTTTAAAATGCTATGAATGCTGGGTGAGCAACAGACATAAATATTAATTTCAGGAACACCCCCATGGATACTTTAAAACATTTTTCCCGTGACTTATTTGATCTTTTTTTGTTTCTGTTTCTCGCTTTGGCCATTACACATTTTTCTTTTAAACTAAGTGGTGCTCTTTAAAGATATCTTCCCTATTCTTCGGCCCCCAAAGAATTTCCTCTCCCATTAAGCTGTGCCTCCTGGTGCCCCCAAGGAGCCGAGCAAGGTATAAAGGAAAACCCAGATGGCTCCGGAGATGTTTATTATAGGGCCCTCCATTGTATTCAAATTAATGGCACCACATTAGCATGGGCTGCCCTTTGGTGCTCATTTGTTCCTGCACTCCAGGGGTTAAAGGAGCCGCCTGCTCTCCAGATGTTCAGTAGCTCTTATAAATGAAAGATTAGCGATTTTTTGCTGCCGCTGCTACTTCCTCTCTTCCCTTTTAAAGCTGATATTTTCCTTAGGAACTTGCTTAGTGTCTGAGTCAGAAGAATCTCCTCCCTGAGGTATATCAATCAATAGCATGCACAAGAAGAAGGGCAAAATGTAGGGGAGGTAGACATGGTCTGTATTAATTTGTTGACTGCAACACCCTTCCAGTTACTGATGTATGCATCCTGTGGTTTTGCTCCACCCTTTGAAATGTGGATCAAAGGCGTGTGACATTTTTCTCCGCTAAAAATGAAAACAAAAACAAAAACAAAAAACTCTCTCTCTCCCGTCTCTCCCTCCCCCTCTGTGTTTGCGAGAACATCTTTTGTTAGTGCTATGACAGGAATATCAACTTCATTTTCAAATCTGGCCTATCTTCCCTCTAAGCAAGAGGCCTAAGTGTCTGAAATATGAGTGCATCTAACTCAAAGCTACCACCAGCAAGGTCTTCCCAGGAGAGAAATGAGAGAAGTATCCAACATGGATTCCAATAAATGAATGCCAGTTTAACATCTACCATGCTTGCCTTTTGTATCCAGAGACACTCCCAGGTTCCTGCTGTTCCAAGAGCTGTTCAAGCATTGAGTAAGTAGCGTTCCAATGAGACGAAAACTTCTGCCCGGCTGGTGTTTAACAAGCTGTTTTCTTGCTGCAACTCAGTCAGGATTTCTCCAACCTTAGCAAGATTACCGCATTTTGCGTCTTCTCCTAACACGTTCCCAATGCTTCTTTCACCAAGTGGGGAAAAAAAGAGATTGTCCTGAATAGAAAGGGAAAGCCTGATGGAAAGCCACCTTTCTGACAAAGGAGAAGAAAGTAACAGAGAAGCTGAGGGGGAGCGACTGGCCCTCAAGGGAAGGCATCTGTGATGGAATCACGGCCTAGAATATTCAACATGCCCCTCGTCCAAGGTGGAAAGTATGGAAGACACTTGGAGATGGCAGTAAAACCTCACGTCTTAGTATAAACATAGACCCATCTGCAGAATGAGAGCCTTAGTCATATACATATGAAAGACTGTTCTTGAATGGAGACTAGAGATAAAAATAATTTATAATACACACATAAGATCCACATCTTCAAAGGTGCCCGCTCGGAATGAATCGCTTGGGCCACCATAGGAAGGAAAATCTTTCTCCTTCTCCCCTCCTACTTTCAACAACTGGGACCTGAGAACCAAACTGATAAAAGACAGATTCACAAGAGGAAATAATAGTTTAATTAGGCTAGACTCAAGGAGGCAGCCAGATGATTGAGATTTACACACCACCCCAGGCTAAACAAAGGACAAGGGAGGGGGGCCTCTGGTCCTAGCAGGTGGGTCATAAGCAGAGGAGGGGAGAAGATGTGTGGTAAATAAAGGTTGTCTGTTACAAAGATGTGAGTCCCTGGGTGGTAAGAGTTGTCTCCAAGGGGTAACTTTCTGAGATATCTTTATAAATGGAAATTTCCTTTATACCTATAAGTTTCCTTTACAAACAGGGAAATTTATACTTTATTTTTAGGTAGTTAGGGAAAGTGAAGAGTTTTTCTCTCATAGGATGGTTTTTAAGTGCCTTTAGCTCCAAATAATCCTCAGGCCATGGTGACATAATGTGGGCTGGCATATCCAGTACCCTTTACCCACATTGTCACTAGCGAGGTCATTAGGTTGCCCAGAGGGGAAGGTTTGTGCTTTCCTCTAAACACACTCCTGCCAGCCAGCAAGAGGCACAGCTGCAGTGCAGAAGTAGGTGGGAGGAAGATCAAGCCAGGGAGAGAAAGTGATGAAGGGAGGGGCAGGAGTCCAGGAGGAAGGACACCAAACTATGGGACAGAAAAGAGACAGGGAGTAGAGCAGGGAGCCTCTGCTGCTCCCTCACCTGAGAAGGTCCTCCAGGCGAGGTTCATCAGCAGAGGGCTCTCCCACCAGCCCCCTCTGGCATGGCTAGGCGTGGTGCATGTGCCTGGCTGGTGGACATTCAGTTGATCGACCCAGTGAAGTGGGTCATGGAGGTTAAGCTGACGGAGAAGACTTAAAGGAAGCCAAGAGGAAGTGATGTGATAGAAGTCAGAGAAAATGGTCCTATCAAGGACAGATAGGAAAGTCAAAAATAAAGGGCCCCCAACAAATAACTCAGAAAGAAGATTGCCTTCAACTGAAGAAGAGTTGAAGAGTTCAACTGAAAAACAACCCATAAGAAGTTAGAACGGAGACAAATTCACTTAAAGAAACAGAATCGCATCAAGCAAGCACCTGATTAAGTATATGAATACACCTACAGAAAGAGTGGAGAAAGCAAAAAGAGGTTGTTTGGCAAGAGAAATCTCAAAAGAAGTAACTCAGCCAAGAAAGGGATGCAAGCATTTATAAGAGAATAAATGGGAATTCCAAGAAAGAAGAGACCCAAAACTGAGTCCGCCTGCTTCAGTAAGGAGGATGAGTGAAGGAGTCTTCGCCTAGGAGATGTGAGAGGTCTGGCTCCCCTCCGGGCCCCTAGCACCCTTCACCCCCTTAACCTGCCTGCACTGGCACATGAACCCAGGGGCCCCCGGAAGTTTTTGTGGAGATGATGCCACCTTGTTCTGTGACTGCAGGTGTGGTGGCCCCTAGTCTATGTCCAAGGTGGAGAAAGTATAAAATGATGGTCAGGATTCAACGGTATCCCACTCGAACCCATTCCCTTACTGCCAGGGATGCTAGAGCATCTCATAGCAGCAGGCAAGGCCTAGTGTTCACCTCTCCATTTGACAGCCAAGCAGGTAATATTGCTAGCACCTGACAGGGTCGTTTCCTTTCCAGCATTTCCAACCCCCTAACACCACCACACTCCCACACTCCAGCAGTGGGAATTAACCTGACCCTTACCACTTGCTTCCTGGGTAACCTAGTATAAACAATCGGATAACCAGAATTTGTATTTTATTTTTGCTTCCTAGAATTCTTACTGACTGTTCTTCCTAGCAGGAAGGAGATGCAAGTTTTATAACCAAACTTACAAGTTTGAGTGTAGATGTGCCAGTGGATTGATTTCCTTCCCTTCTCTGGTGCAAATAAAAAATAACAGATGGGGAAGGATGGAGAAACGTCATGAAATATCCAGTTCAGCCTGTAGGAGCACACTGCCTGAAGAGGCTTTGCTCTACCAGTCGTCCAGATTCCTAGCAGATACTCCAGAAAAGAGTGAATTCATTTAGTTCAAGCTACCAGCACCTGCCTATATGGCTTTATCTACCTGCCAGACCCTAAATAGTCTTACTCCCAGGGTGCCCATTCTGTTCCAGGAAGAAGTACCATAGCTAAGAAACCACGTGAAGCATATGTTTATTCCCTCCACAAAGTTACTCTGCCCACAGAAGGACTTCAGAACTGCCCTCGATGGGACATGGAGAGCCTATGGACCCAGTTCAACTATTCAATAATACAGTGGCTGATTTTATAAAGACAATGTATACCAATCCTAATAGTACATTCCAGACAAATGGATTCTTACACTTGATGATGAAGACAGACTGAATTTATAAAAACTGAAAAGATAGGATGAAGGAGAGCCCCTCCAACATGACAGCATGTAATTTTAGCTTCTCTGCCTTCCACATTCTCCCTCAGCCCAGGGGTAGGTCCTGTTGGCATAAAACAATTAGCACCTGTCATCCCCTATGTGTAGCAATTTAGCAATTACTTCAGGACATGTATACAACTTAAGTTTATCTAGTTGATGCCTGGGATTTAGTTCCATGGTCTTGACATGCACATCCCCAAAATAAAAAAGAGAGAGAAGAAAAACCTCACTTGAGTGTGCACCATGGACAATCTTGTCTCTTCCTAGGCCCACCGCTCTTTCTTTATGGACAGGGAGGAATATAGCCACTCCACTGGCATTGGGAGTCATTTCTTGACCATGAGAGGAGCTGGTCTTAAAATGAAGTAGATAATTTTGTGGATGGAGCAGAAAGAAAGAAAGACGTGGGTCCTGATTCATACCACTGGGCCATTGGAGACACCTGAAGGCACCCTTACTTAGAGACTGTACAAATACAGGAGCCAAAAAGGTTCATTCGATGGTGAAACCATGAGAAATTAGAGTTTCTGTCCCTCAGGACCAAAAACATCCCTACTGATACCCAGGAGATAAGTTAGAACCCTGTATTTCAGCCTCATATGAGAGGGAAACACTTACATACCTTCTAATGTCAGCTCCATCTTTGGGGAGGAAGACAAGCAGCGAGAAGAGAAAATTGGCAAAGTCATAAGGGCCGTCCAGCCACCAGTTCCTCTTCAGCTTTCTTTCTTCTCATGAAACTGGGGAAACAGTAGTGTGGTAATGAGGAGGGGGAGGAGAGACTGGGAGGGAGGAACCGGGGAAGGTGCCAACTGGATTGTGCTAGCATCATCTGTGGGCTGCCCTGGAGCTTTCCATATGGGCATAAACTGATTACATGAAGCACTTTCTGGAATCGCCTTTACTCTTCTGGGCCACATACTCAAAAGTGTAAATATTCGTGTCTAAAACTGGGTTTAATGTGCTTTCACAAATAAATTTGAAATGTAAGTAGCTTTGTTATTTGCACCATCAGAAACTTCAAGCATTTTTTTCCCAAAAGAGGTCTCTGTCCTGTCCAAGTCATGTGAGCAAGCTGGCCCATCTCAATATCTTCCCTGCCCAAGTGCAGAGGAACACGGAAGGGTAGTCAAAACCGTCGGCACTGCTGGCCCAGACTTCACACGAGCAGGATAATAAACCTCCATCCAAGCAAGAAAAACTTGGTTTGTTTTATTTCCCTGCCTCTTCGTCACCACGGTCAAATCTTCGAGCCACGATGCCTTTCAAATAGATACCCTCTAAGGGCTTCAACTTTGCTTCCCCCTCAGTGATCACGAGGGTAGTGATTTCATGCTCTGTCTCAATTAGACACCGTGACATTATTTCCCCTTTATTATTATCGACACCTAAGTGAACCGATCTTCAAACAAATTGCTTTTCTTTTCCAGCCAGGATGTGGGAAATCCATCTGTCACTTAGCACAAGTAGAAACTGGAATGAAACAGGGTGGCTGCCCAAAGGCATAAAGAAATTTGTAAGAAAATTGGAAGGCGACAAAGTTTTTGAGACAAAGTGAGGAAACGGCATCTGTGTGGGCCAAGAGTCACCCCCAAAGTCGGGAGATGCAAAGAAAGACAGAGGGAGAAGGAGCGAGAGGAGGAGGAGGAGAAACACGGGAAAGAGACAGAAAGTAGAGAGGTGGAAAATGAATCACTCCTGTCCCCACGATGGGCTGACGAGCTCGGACACAGATCCGAATAGCTGCGAGCCATCCTTTCATGTTCTCGGTCAAGTCACCTCTGGACTAAAACACGAGATTTTTGCCCTTTAGGAGGAAGCTTGGCCTTGCTCCTTTTTCTGCCACTAGACAGAAAGTCAGCAAAACCCTTATTGACACAGGAATTAAGTTATCATGATTTTGGAGAACTTTAAAATGGCCTAGGAGAATACTCAGTGCTGAAACTCCGACTTTTTTCTAATCCTCTCCATCTCCTTCCTGTATTGGCATTTTCTTGGCTTCCCTGTCCCTTGTTCCTTCCCTTTTGTTTCTTCTGTCCCCATCCAGAGTGTGGCAGCCACCTGCAGCCTCCCCCACATCTCACTCTACCCGGGGCCACTGCCTGCACTGACCAGAGGACAGTGGGCAGGGAAGGCGTGTGTCACACACACACACACACACATATACATACACCATCACGTACACACAGACGTCCGACATGCACACACATCACGTACGCACATACCCCACACACTATCACATACATTCACATACCACATATACACACATACCACATACATACAAACCATACACACATGACCACATTACGCCATCATGTACACACACATCACACACACACACCACAGAGATACTCCACACATACACATCACCATATACATATACACCACACATCATACACCACACATCACACACACACCATACCACATATGAGCAAAACATACACACCACCCATACACATACACACACTACACACACACCACACATCATACCACATACACACACCACACACACCACACACCACATATACATACCACACACACCACCACATACACATATACCACACCACATACATACATACATCAAACACACTACACACAAAAACCATACATACAAACCATACACACACTAGACCATACTACATACACACATACATATAGACCACACACACATGACACATCCCACCCGTCCAACTCCCCCTCATATCTCACTTTTCCCTGCCCTCAACCCAACCTGCTGCAGTAGACAAGGACAGAGATCTTCTGCCAACCTCAGAGAAGGGGGAACAGGGAGCCCTCCTACCAAGTTGCCTTCAAGCCAGATCCCGCAGCTGTGCATGAAGCAATAAGTGTGGCAGCTCCCCTGTGTGGTGTGGATCCCAGGGCATACACACACTCTCCCCCTGCCTTGCATACTTTCCCACAACCCAGGCAGGGAGTGCTTATTATTAACCCCTTCCCATGGTTGAGAAAAGCATGACTGCAAACAGTTAAGGAATTTACTAAAGGTCACAGAGCTAGTGAGTGGTGGGCTAGGATTAGAACCCAGGTCCACGTAACTCAAGAGCATAACTTCCTTTCTAAACTTCTACGCTTCCTTTGCCTTATTCCCTGAGCAGGGACCCTGGAGATGCCTAGGAAAGAGCAGAGGTCAAGAGGTGTCTCAGGGGAGGCAGCCCCTTTCTGATGGATGGAAACCACAAGATGGTGGGCATCCCGATGGAGAATGAATTCCTTCAGCTCACACCCACCACCGGAGCTCTGAGGTTTCATATTTGCTGTTTGATCACACCCAAAGCCAGGTGCCAGCTGGGGTCTACCTGTATTTAACATTATGGGAGGTTACACATGCCAGACTTGGAACCACACAACTCCCAGGCCCCTGTGAGCAGAGCCATGCGCTTGGCCACATACCCTGATTTCGTAAGAATTTTACAATAACTTAAGATCAGAGTTGTTTTGTTCCCCAGCCCTCTTCTCTCTTAAGTAAGGTCAAAATAAAGTTATTGCTTCCAAAACTTCAAAAAAAAATGCAGCTAAATGTCAAGCAATTTAGACATTTTTAAGTAACAGATTATTCTGCATTAATCCTCTGGGATGTCTTATAAAGAAGCGAAGTGCTTCTCTCTCCTGTCACTATTTTCTCACTGTTCTCATGGTTATTATTATGGTTCACTCAACACTCAAATGGTAACATTTAAATTGATCAAGCATAAAAAGGGACATAATTTCTATCCCAAGAATCTCTCCCAGCTAAATCAGAGACAGCTGCGAGGTAGAGACGCCAAAAAGCCTGCGGTAGGAGTCCTGCCCTTCCCTCTTTTGTGTATTGTCTGAAGAAGGAGCCAACCGAGGGCTCACCTTTCAGTGCAGACAAAATGGTCCTCTTTATCTATAAAGGAGCCACTTAGATCAACCAGACCGGCCACAGGATGTCACTGTTACTCCATACACACAATAGCGAGCGAGCCTTTCTGTCAGGGGTTGGATGTGGATGGGACCTGGGCTCCCCTTTGCCTCACCTCTCCCAGAATGGCTATCCCTTCAGGTGGCACTCTGCAAGCCAACAGCACGCTCCCTATAAAAGCCACTGCAAGCCTGTCCCATTGTCTCAGTCTTCCTATTGTTCTGTATCAAAGGAGGAAAGGAAGAGAAAGAGAAGTGAAAAGGATCAGCATGGGCTCTCACATCACAGGGTCCTTCAAGAGGTGGACTTGGAACATGTCTGACCTTGGATAAAACCAATGTCCTTATAATATATTTTGTAGTGTTTTATCAGGGTAAGAACATCTTTTGCTTACCTTTATTTTCTCAAATTTCTGGAAAGGATATGGAATATTTAAGCAATTTTTAAACCATCTTAACTCTTTGTAAGGATGCTTTGTATCCTACTAAAATGAGGCCAACCCTCACGAAACACCTTTCCTTTACCCCCACAAACCTGCCCCTACCCGCCTCCCATTCCACAAATGTCTCCTAGATCATAAGAAAGCCACAGTCCAGAGGAGGCCATGCACTTGGCAGCTGGTGAGCTAATGCCACTTTGATGTTGGCATGACAAAACTCTTACTGGGAACACACCAGTGGCTGCTGTTGGAGCAGGAGAATCACCCATTCCTGCTGCCCTGAGAGGGCAGGTTTGCTATTCATTCTTTCTCCAGGTCTGGTTCCCTTGACACCTTCTACCCTTATCCTCAGCATATATTCCGCACAGAGGCTGGCAGGAAAAGGTTAGAAATAAAATCTTAGACTAACATAGCCTGTGGGAAGGAGTATCTTGGATAGTCAGGGAGATATTTAATAATGCAACATAAAAAGTAATCACAGAATAAAGGTATTTTAAGTCATAAAGAGAGGGGAGGACTTAAAGTGACTACTTCACAATGGAATAACCTGGAAGCAGCTTTGAATAGATGAAAGTCAGAGCAGTCAAAACCTCTCTGCCATGCATCAGACCATTCTAGCTCCACCATAGCAGCAGAAAGGATTCAAGCAAGTAAAGCAAGCAGTTTTTCATAGAGAAAGCATTTAAGAAAAGAAACTTGATATTACTCCTGCATTTACAAGGATCCATGCAGTAGCTAGGAGCCAGAACTAATAAAAACAGTAAATGGAGACTTTGTGAGTTTCCACACTGCATTAAGTATATCAATCTCAGCATAAGAGAGCCAAAACTCTGACTTGAAGTGTCTTGGATGTTGTGAGGAGTGGACTGGCATGAGACACAAGAGAAAATCAATAGGCTGAAGGGAACCAAGCAATGCACAAGAAGAATCTAGACCGAGACAACTGCCTTAGCTGCAGTGCCTTAGGATTTTAACAACTCCCTAATGGTGATGGTTTAGAATTAAAGCTGGAATAAACTTGGCCTAATAATTGCAGTGTGTTGATCATTTGTACAGTATTTTTTGAGTACCTACTTTGTGTTTACTGCAAGAAAATGATGAACAAGGCAGCATATTCCGTGACCTCAAGAAGTTAATGAGGGAGATGGGTAAACATGCAGCCTGGAGACTGCATGTAACAAAGAATTTGGCTGGCCTTCATCCCTGGTTCTGAGAGGTAACCTGTAAACCTTTGAGATTTCCCAGTGATTGGAATGTCTTTGCTCTTCCTATTGAGACCCTCCAACTGCACCGGATAGTTGACACAGACTGATGATTGAGAATGGGGATCACCCATGCCAGAAAGACCAGCCACATGATTAGAGGCTTGGGGCTTGAGCCACATGATATAAGCCTGACCTCTGGGGATGGATAGGGGCTGGAGATTGAGTTCAGCCACGTGCCAGTGATCAATCAAGCATGCCTATGTAATGAAGCTTCAATGAAAACTCTGACACTGGGATCCCTGGGTGGTGCAGTGGTTTAGCACCTGCCTTTGGCCCAGGGCGCGATCCTGGAGACCCAGGATCGAATCCCACATTGGACTCCCGGTACATGGAGCCTGCTTCTCCCTCTGCCTATGTCTCTGCCTCTCTCTCTCTGTGTGTGTGATTATCATAAATAAATAAAAATTTATTAAAAAAAAAAGAAAAAAAGAAAACTCTGACACTGAAGCTTGGGAAGCTTCCCTGGTTGGCAATACTCAGCATACTGTCATACATGGATGTGCCAGGAAGATAACACATCCCTGAGGAAGACAGAACACTACCAGACTTCTCCTTCTGCGTCTCTTCTTTTGGTTGGTTAAGTATAGTGCTTTCAGTGAGATCTGCAAGTCTTTCTAATGAATTATTAAACCCGAGGGAGCTGTGGGGATGCCCAGCCCATATTTGTACCCAGCTGGTCTAAAGTGAGGGCACCTCTGGGGACCCCCAAACTTGCAGCTGGAGTCAGAAATATCGGGCAGATTTGGCATTCTGGAGACCTGCACTCAACGTGTGAAGCCTGGCCTAACTCGGGTAGGCTGTAATGCAGGAAGAGCAGGGTGCTGTAGGCACACAGCAGAGGTACACTTGATCCAGACTGGGTGCGGGGAGTGTGCCCCGGCATCACTCTCCAGAAAAGTTACCCCTGGCACTTGAAAGCCAGTTAAGCCTTTGAGCTCAAGGCAAATCTTTAGCAAAGTAGAGTCAATTCCATAGAGGATACATAGTTCTCAGCAAACCATTGTCCTTGTTTTTTTAAAGTCCCAGGTTACAGAAGTACTCTGGTTTTGCTTAGGAAGTGTCCCCGAGCTGGATATACACAGCCAACAATTAAAACACAATTCCAGGCTTTCAGGGAGCACAGAACCAATGAATGGCCAACCACACCTCAAAGTGGTGCCATCATAGAGCAGGGTTTTGTTAGGATGGGCTGTTGGTTATGGGCATAGATCAAGGTAAAGACTGGGGCTTGTCCAATCTTCCTGTGCACAATTCCTTTGATGGAACAAAGATCTCATTAACCTCTCTTTGCAGAAAGAAATACGAGGCACTGAGAATTCATAAGATTTATCTAAAGTAGAGAGTAAATTGGCTCTCAGTAGAGGAGGAGAGGTCATCAAAATATTATTTAGCGTTGACTGTCCTCAATTACCTTTTGCTGAAGGCTCTTACTTAGGATGCACTTCGCGAGTATAAGATCTCTCTTCCAGGAACACCGTCCACCAAAACATACACTTCTACAGAAACTGGTAAAAAAAAAAAAAATCTCAGGTGAAAATGACTAAGGAGACCTAACTTGTTGACCCCAAATGGCATGTTTCAGCACTGACTTACCACTCTGTATTGAAATGATCTACTTATGGGTAAATTTCTCATAACTGTCCTACTCCACACGAGAACATGGACCATATTTGTACCCTCAGCACAGTGACATGGCAGTGACTCAGTAAATATCTGTTCAATCAAGTGAAGTAAATAATAACTTGAAACAGAAAAATAAATCTCTAACAATAAAATTTCTTGCATCAGAACATAGCCCTGTTTTGAGTTCATTCCTATCACCCAAGTGCACCACGCCCTGTGTTTTAAATGGTTGCTTGTCTGTTCAAGTCCCCGATGCTCACATGAGGGGTGACTGCTACGTCTCCTCCTGCTCCTCATCTCATTCGTTTATTCAACAAATATGTATTGAGCACTCAGCTCTCATTGCTGGGGATACAGCTGGGAACAAAATCAATGAAATCCCTGCCCTAATGGAGCTTACATTCTTGAGGAGGAGATAGTAGAAGCAAGGAGCATATAGAGAATATTAAACAGTAATAATGCTAAGGAGGTGACAGTGAGGCTGGTGTCGGTGAGGACGGAGGTAATTTTAGAAGAGCCAGAGGGGCATGAGGGTGAGCCACCCAGACTCCAGGGGGAGAGTCCCACACAGGGGACGTGGTGAGTACACACACCCGATGTGAGGAGCTGCCTTACGTCTTCAAGGAAAAGCAAAGTCACCAATGTGACAGGAACAGAACAAAAAGGCCATGAGAGCAGAGAGGACAGGGGCAGAGCCAAGAGGCTGCTGGAAGGTTTTGAGCAGAGTGCCATGGACTGACCTATGTCAACAAGATCGTGTGGGCCTCTGGGCTAAAAACAGATTGAAAGGGATAAGAAGAAGGCAGAAAGCCCCACAAGGTGCTGTTGCCACAGTCCAGGAAAGAGATGAGGGCAGCGGGGGGGGGGGGGGGGCATGCAGGGCTGTAGCAGTGAAAGTGGGGCCAAAATGGTCAAAACATGGCTAGGATTTGAAGGTAGAGAAGATAGGATTGGCTGACAGATCAGACAAGGGATACAAGCAAGGGAGGAGTCAAAGATGATTCTCAGGTTTGGCCCGGGGAATGGAAAGATGCCACTTAGTGAGAGAGGAAAGGCCAAGGAAAGGGCTGAGAGCAGAGCAGATGTAGAAGGAGAACAGCAGGAGCTCAATCTGGAAGATGCTGACCTCAGGACACCTGCTGGGCATCCAAGCACTTCCTCCTGCTGATGAGGGGGCATGAGATTTATATAGAGATAATTGACATTTTTACTATTAAGATAGCTAGCTAGACAGACAGACAGACATGAGTCTGCACTTGGAGGAGAGGTCCTGGCTAGAGATATCAATTTTGGAATTATCAGCATGGGATGAGTTCACCAAGGAAAGAGGATAAGAAACAAAGGAGACTCATATTTATCAAGGGTCTAGAGTTGGCATTAATAGCAACATGCATCTCATCAATCATGTTCTCCGCCAACTCTTCTCTAACCTATAAATCCACAGCAGAGCCCATCCTGACTCTCCCATGGCAGAAAGAGGTGAACTTGGAATGAAGGTATGGGGGTGTATCAGGGCCTGGACAAGCAAGCAATTATTTCAAGGGAAATGACAACTTAGATTGGTGCTAAAATGTCTTAAAACTAAGGTTCTGGGCCAAAAGCAAGGCTGCAGGGATAAGACCAGGAAAGGTCATATTCCATCCCTTTGCCCAAGTCCTTTCCTTGTCTTTTAAGAGCAGAGGCAATGGTCCTGCTCTCCTCTTAGACTTTCCTCTAAGCGACTGACAGTTACTCCACAGTCCACACTGGGTCATTCTCCTCCATAAAGCCGCATTGATAAATGCATAACTAAATGTAATCCAGAGTGAGTAACGGTAGAACAAATTCACAAAACCAAGAAAATAATTTTTTAATGCATGAGTCCCAGTTTGGGGCTCAAAAGCAAAAAATCTTAACTTACTAGCTGTCCCCTGCCCACACTCCTTTATGTGTTGTATAACAACAAATAAAACAGGTTGAAGCCTTGCTCCTAAGGTGGGAAAGGGGTAAAGGGGTGTAGTTACGCAAATGTCGCTATGAATGCTGTGAAATGCTTTCAGAATGCTCTGGAAAGCAACACAGGCTTCCCCAACAAAGGGAGAGGGAAACAGACAGTGGCTCATTTCAAGTGGATGCAAGGCTTCTTCCCCGTATGGAGATGGGCATCGCCTCCTCACAGCACCTCCATATCATGGTGCCTTGACCTTGAAATCATAGAAGCTAGGATGGAGAAGCCAAAGCCAAGAGAACTGGCTTGCTCAAAGTTGCAAAGTTGGAAGACTTCAAGCCCAAAATAAAGCCTGTATCTTTTGATCACTAGTCCAGAACATTCTTAACACCAGAGTAAATTGGTTTTGAACTAAAAAAAATAAACATAAAAAGCCCTCATTTGACCTTGAATCATCTGAGGTTGGACTTAAAATAATCCCAATCCCATCTGCTCCATATTTAAATAGCAATGAAATATTTTCCTAAAGGTTAGGAGTTTTAGGTGCCCCAATAAAGAACACATCAAAGTCCTGAACCAAGAGAGAAGGGAAATGAAAACATCACCTATATCACTGACAAGAGTCGAGAGCGGTGGTTGCGGTTCATATCTGTGGGTGAGTCGGTTTTCCTCCTGCTGAACCCCAAGACTGAACAGACTTGCTCACCCCGTGGGTGGGCAGCACAGGGACAGGCTCAGGCCCATGAAATGCACAGAACAAGAAACAGACCAGAATTCATGCTCCCCACTGGCAGCCTGGCTCCCGTGGGGGGAAAAATAGTGGGTTTGGGGCTGCACAAGCCCCATTCTGCCTGCACCCCACCCGCAGTCAGATGAAAGCACTCCCCTCCTCTCTTGGAAGGAGTGCGAGAAAGTGGTCAGGAGTGTCCTTGCTAGTGGTAGAAACTTCCAAAGGCTGGAAGCAAGAGTGGGAGAGAGTAGCCACTCCCCTCCCCTGGTTGTGCTTCCCAGAGAGCCATGGTCTCCTAAAACCCACAAAACACACACAGTCATATCTCAAAGGACAAAGCAGGTCACGGTGCCTGGAACATGGTGGGTGCTCCAAAATGATCGTGAGGATGATAGAGCAGAGGGAGTAGAACAAAGAGAGAGAAAGAGGGAGGGGAAGGCAGCGAGGAGAGGGAGGAGAAGCCAATGAGGCCGGGCACACCCCAGCCAGAAAGCCTGAAGTGTAAGAGTAGAGAGTGTGCGGCCTGTGTGCCGAAGCAGGCGGTGTGCTTGGGCCCCACATGGGACTATGAAGATGTGATGCTATCGGGAACAATGTGCGTCTGTAATGTGCTCAAGCCGGAGTCACTAACTTAGTGCTGTGCTGAATGAAGTGGAAGAAATGCTATTAAATCTGTGACTCCATGAGGTAATAATATTCCCAGCGAGCCCACGCCTACAGAAATACACCCAGCAAGCAGGCTTTCCAGGAGCCCCCTCTAAGTTATAACAAGCTGCCTATCTCCTGCTGCCAGGATGCAGAGAAAAAATGAAAACCAGTTACCAACTACATTATAAACTTAGTGACCTGCTTCACCTCCTTTGGTTTAGTGACAGCTTGGCTGCCTTTTGGGCACGAAGAAAGAAACATAAGGCAAGGATTACGTTTCTTGGCTTTTGAAGGCCTCAAGAATCAAAAATGCTTTCAGCTGGCATTGCTCTCTCTTAGTCAGCTTTGATGGATTTATTTTCTTTGCCCTACTTCATAGGAGTTACTGCGGCCAGCTACGGCGAAGGTCTCGCCAGCAAGCGGTTTTCGGCGGACACTAGGTGGCGCTGTCTCCCCAGCCGTTTCGGGTCTCTTTTCCGAAGCGTAGAGACGTTTCGTTAAAGTCCTCCTTGGAGCTTCCTAACTCGCAGCAGAGTGAGGAATTCAGTGGTCAGAAAGGCGCTCGCTTCCTTTCTCCAATCTGTGGGTCTCTGAGCCCCGAGAGAGCGGTAGAGTCCTTTATACACTTCACACTCTCACAATTTTATTTCTCTCTGTTGCAAGTGAAGCAATTAGATATTCATAGTCAGCAATCGGCATTTTTATTCATTTTGGACTCATGCATTTTGATTCATTTCACAGGTCTTTCTTACTGCGATTACAGATGGCTCTCCATTTTTAATTTATTTTTATTCATTCATTCATTCATTCATTCATTCATTCATTCTATAACCCTGTTCTCGATTGGAGGACGTTTCTGGTTCTGTTAAAAAGTCCAGAATCCCTTACATGGACTGGAGTCTAAAATCCTGACCGGGAGGTTGTGAGCCTTGCAGCTCTGAAATAGGCTATCATTTCCCTGTGGGATTTATGGAGATGCGCTGAGGAGGTGGGAGGGCTGGGTTCTTGCTAGAAGTGCAGGCAGTGCCGCCGCAGCAAAGCTAAGCATATTTGCTGAAGTCACGCAGAATCAAAAGGCCATTGCGCTCAGGCCTCCTGACTGCCGATGCGATGCTTTTTCTTTACGATACTCCACTGTCTCCCTAAGCCTAAATATCTACACATGCCTGGATTGATAATAAATGTCACGTGATGTCTGAAAATTATTGCTGGGATATCTGTAAGTCTAAATAGAAACCCACGCTTCTAAGCAGCATGTGCAGATTTAAGAGAAAAGCAGCATTCTAACTTCTGGCAACACATCAAGTATCAAGAATATCACTTACCAGAGCTGATTTCATAAGGATGCCCCTGGGGGACCATGAAGCTCCTTCATTCCAAACATCTGCCATGGACCCTCTTAGGGCCAGGGAGCTGGGTACCAGAGTCCCAGACTTTTCTCTTGGATCTTTTCTCTGAAGTGCTCCCAATCCTCTCTCTCTCTCTCTCTCTCTCTCTCTCTCTCTCTCTCTCTCTCCCTCTGAGCCTTGCCTCCTGGAGTAGAGTTATCAGAGCGTCGACTTTTAATACCAGCTTCTGACCACAATATATTTAAGTATAAGTGGAGGAAAGAGTCTGCTCTTAAATTTAAAACCTGTGTTTCTGTTGATATTTACAGATCGTATAAATTTGGCTTGTAAACCTGAACTTGTGTTAGTTTTAGACTGGCTTGTATTTTCTCTGCTCCCTTGTCTTGGTTATGGAAGGATTAACCTGCTTCTCAAAGGAAGAGCCTACTCTGGTTTCTAATACCACTCTCCCCAGTTACATGTAGAAACTGTAAGGCTGCCCAATCTTCTCTATAATCATAAGCTACCTGATTCCACCAATTTGGGATTTTCTACTTTATGAGAAATATACTGCTCAGTCCCAATTACAGGTAAAGTGTCTAATATTTCCAGGGGAGAGGGGTCTTCTTTATTTTTTCATTAACAAGGTATGAATGTCTTTATTAGTACCACAGATACCATTTTTAAATCAATTAAAATTGAGCTTTGAGGGTTGCTAGAAGGTGAGAGAATGAGGAAATACGTTATCTCATTTTCTAGGGAAATGAAATAAATGAATACAATTCATCCACTTGTTCATTTATTTACAGAATATGTATGGAACACTTATTTCATTACGTGTGGAAAATATTATGCTTATTATGCATCAGGAACGTCTAGTCTTGGATGGAGACATTAGTGAACCAGACCCATTCAGCCCATAAATACTCTGTGAATAAGTGAGTGAATGAATAAATGAATGACATTTATATCACTTCAATTCAGTTGTCATTTATATCCTGTATATATCTTGGCTATAAAATTCTTCTCTACCCTGGCTTCAAATGCCTTCCACCCAACCCAAGTTGTTATATGATAAATACATGCATCTTAACCCTCCACTGGTTACCATCACATCCCCCTGGTAGCAGTCTGGCCTTTGAAACCACAGTCCCAGAAGTTATGAAATCGAATGTCTACAAGGGCAAGGAGGCCATATGAAAAGGGAATTGGGTTGGGCTAGGTCAGAAGCTTCTGTGCTTTCTGAAAGGTCTGGTACTCATTGTTGCCTTGAGGGAACAAAGCTGGGTTGTGAGATTTTCAAATTAGGAAATCTGTATTGTTACCTAAAATCTTTGATTTTTAAATTGTGACAAGGGAAGGGGTGTCTGGGTGCCTCAGTCAGTTAAGCGTCTGCCTTCAGGTCATGATCCCAGAGTCCTCGGATCGAGCCCTACATGGGGCTCCCTGCTCAACGGGAAGTCAGCTTCTCCCTCTCCCTCTCCTTCTCTGTTCATTCTCTCTCTCTAATAAATAAATAAATCTTTTACAAAATTGTGACAAGTGATACTGTTAAAACACTGTTTAGGCCAAATAAAATACATTTGTGGACTGATCCAGACTGTCAATCTGAGACTTCTAATGGGTAGTTTCAGGTTAAATAAACAGTCTAAAGAGAATATAAGTCCCAAATAGTTCAGAAATACCTGGCTCAAGATGGCTTTCTTGAGAGCTAGAATTTTTAAATCCCTAAGTGGAAACACTTGATAATTAAACACAGCACCATCCTTTGACACATTCTCTGAACATCACCTGACCTTCTAACAACCTTGTGCAAAAACCTGAACTAGAAGGGGGTGGATGCCACGACAGGGAATCTACACTGTAGTCATTCTGCTTGCTTTTTAAAATATTACTTAGTTGAAAAACAAGTCTTTTTGAACCCCTGAAAAAGGCTTCTTAAGATGCAGATGAGGAAGGGATTTTTATTATCTTAGGAGAATCTAATACAATGGCTCAAGTAAATCAATACGTTTATTATCAAAACAGTTTCAGAGGAATTTTTAGGTTAGTATTGTCCAATTTATCTCTCTTATATAGAAGCAAAGAGAAACCTGGCCGGTGCTTTACAACATCTTTTCATTCAACAAACGTTTATGGACCTCCCAAAATAACCTGACATTCTGAGATACAGAGTTTACCACTTTCTGAAGTGATAAACAGATCCTGCCTTTCAATAAACCATGCTCCTCACATATTTATTGAATGTTACTCTCTAAGTAACTCTCTAAAAAAGATTTGATCTTCTAGTAATAACTACTTGAAGAGATCAGGTGATTCCTTCTCACAGAAAACAAGCAAAAACTGGACAAAATTGTCCTGAAAAATTATTTCAACATGTAGAAACCTACCAAAGGCAGAAAGTAAATTTAGAAAAATTTACCCAAGACACAAAAACTAATAGAGTTTTGGGTAGGAATGGTGGGAGTCTGTGACCTCCTGCCTGGGGCTGTTTCTATACTCCTCTTCCCCAAGCTCAGTTGGCAAGAATTATAGCCATACCAACCTAAGCTAGCTGCAATCAAAAAGCAACTTTGCTGCCAAAGAAGGCTGACTTGTATTGGAGCAGAGGTAAAGGAGGGGGACAGGTGAACACCTATGACATTCACAGCTAAAAAGGCAGATTTAATTTGAGATAGACTATAACAATCTGTGGCTTTTCTGAATCAACACTGTGTTTCCCAGTTTAAGGTAAACAGCCAACCAGTCAGAAATTTAATGAGGAGGTGCCAGAATTCAGAAGATCATAAAAGAACTATGATAAAATCTCCTCCTCCCTCATAACCCTGGCTGACCGCAAAACTACATATGTGGTAAGGGTGGTCCTAGGATCCATGAGGATGTGAAAACCAAGATAGGCCTGAGAACTGGCTGTGACTTTGAATGTGCTCCACGATCACACACAACTCAGTTGGCACAAGTGAAAGCTTAATGGAGTCAAAGTGTTTGTTTGAACAAAACTTGAGTCCTGATCATTGTTTGTTCACTGAACTATATGGATGGAGGAATGACCTCCCCTAGTGAGCCAGGTTAAAACATAAAGACCGGAAATACAAATAGGCAGAGACATCAGCAGTCGTACACTATAAGAAAAAAAATTCCACAGTGTAATTCAGGCAAGTTATTAACTAATCTGTAGAATAATGCTCCAGAAAATAAAACTGAATCTAGAGTTACTACAATATCTGAAACAAAATGTCTAACATTCAGCTAAGAATAACTAGACATGTAAAGAAACAGGAAAGTGTGATCTATAGTCTAGGGGTGGGGGAAAACCAGTCATTAGAAACTGACTCTGAGTGAATCTAGATGCTGGAGTTAGCAGACAGGACTTCACATATTAAATGTGAATATGTCCATGCCCATGTTAAATATGTCCAAAGAATCAAAGACAACCATGCTGAAGGAGTTAAAGAAAATATGCTGACAGTCAACTATTAAGGAGTCTCTACAAAGAAACAAAAATTATATAAAAGAACCAAATGAAAATTCTAGAAGACCCTAACTGAAATAAAAAATTGACTAGATAGGATCAACAGCAGATTTGAGATGGCAAAAGAAAGAGAAAGAAATGGATTAATGGAAGTTATTGAAACTGAAAAACAAAGAAGGAAAAAATTGAAGAAAAATTAACAGATCCTCAGACTTGTCAGGTAATGTCATGATTCCAACATGTGTGTAATTGAAGTCCCAATAGAAGAGGAGAGAGAGGGAAAGGAACAAAAATATTGGAAGAAACTGTAATCTCCTGAAACCTGACCCAAAAAATTGAATTTACCAGATCCAAGAAGTTCAAGGCATAAAATAAAATAGGCATAGATGGGACCACATATAGATACATTATTGTCAAATTGCTGAAAGCCATTGTAATCTTGAATGTGGAAAAAAAAAGATTCACAAAACAATAATAATAATACAGTAAATGGCTGACTTTGCATCAGAAACAACAGAAGCCAGAGGCAGTGGAATTACAAATTCAAAGTGCTAAAAGAAAAATGTGACAATCCACTCTATATTCAAGACAAATGATTCTTCAAAAATACTGTGAAATAAAGACAATTTCAGATAAAAACTGAGACAATTCTTTGATAGCAGACCTGTGCTACATTAAATTCTAAGGCATAAGGCCTTCAAGCTAAAAGGAAATGATACCAGATGGTAACTGGGATCCATGGGTACAAATTAAGAGCTTTGGAAATAGTAAATATATAAGAAAATATAAAAAATTGAAGATTGTGTAGATATTAGTCTTTTTCTTGAAATATCCTTATAAAACATAAGATTGTTAAAGGCAATAATTGTAATACTATAGTTATACCTATATTATAATACAATTATGCCTATCTTATAATATAGGTTTATAACATAACATATATTATGATAGCACTAAGAAGGGACAGGGAGGGGATCCCTGGGTGGCGCAGCGGTTTGGCGCCTGCCTTTGGCCCAGGGCGCGATCCTGGAGACCCGGGATCGAATCCCACATCGGGCTCCTGGTGCATGGAGCCTGCTTCTCCCTCTGCCTGTGTCTCTGCCTCTCTCTCTCTCTCTCTCTCTCTCTGTGACTATCATAAATAAATAAAAAATAAAAAAAAATTAAAAAAAAGAAGGGACAGGGATATGAAGCTATACTAGTACAAAGTTGCTATATTTTATTCAAATTAAATCAGTATTAACATGAGATATGATAAATTAAAGGTTCCTAGAAAGACACAAATTACTAAAATAGACTCGAGAATAAATAAAAAATAATCAACAGATGCAGATAAAATTTTTGACAAGACACAGCACGTATTCATAAAAATTCTCACACAATTAGAAACAAAAGAGAACTTGATAAAGAGCAACTACAAAAAACTTACAACTAATATCATACTTAATGGTAAAAAACGGAATGCTACCCTCCTAAGATCAGGAGCAAGCAAGGCTGTCTGCTTGTACCATATGTATTCAACACTGTGGAGTAAGGCAAGAGAAATAAATAAAAGGTATGTAAATTGCAAAGGAAGAAGTAAAACTGTCTTTTAGGCAGACGTGACCTTGTACGTAGACACTCCTAAAGAATCTTCAAAAAAGCTACCAGAATTAGTAATCAAGTTTAGTGATTTCACAGGTTATAAGATCAGTGTACAAGAATCAATATATGGCATTTTTGTATACTAGCATCAATGAATTTTAAAAAATACATTAAGAAAACAATTCCATTCACAAATACATCAACAATAATAAAATACTTAGGAATAAATTTAACAAAGGAAATGCAAAACTTAAAGGAGTCCCAACTAAACGGAGAGATACATCACATTCATGTTTGAAAAACCCATTTGTTAAACTAACATTATACCCAAATTCATTTTTAGATTCAACACAATTTCTGTCAAAAGCCCAGTAAATTGTTCTTGTACAATTTGACAAATTGATATAAATTTATGTGGAAATAACATAGGACCTAAAATATCCAAAACGATTTTGAAAAATAAATGAAGAACAAACATGTTAGGATTTACATGATTTCAAAACTTACTACAGAGCTACAGTAGTCACGAAAATGTGGTTATAAGTGTAAGGATAGACATACAGATAGAAGAAAACAAGGAGTTCCAAAATACACCAAAACATATATGGCAATTGATTTTCAGCAGAAATGCCAAAGAAATTCAATGGAAAAAGACAAGCCTTTTCTAAAAATTGTACTGGATATTCATGTATTTTATTGACATTGAATCAATATCAATTGGACATCTGTATATTTCAGAAACTCAACCTGACCCTTATCTTTCACCATACACTAAATTAACTCAAAATGGATATTAGTCCCCCCGCCCCTTCAAATGTAAGCTCAAGCTGAAACTACAAAATTCCTAGGAGGAAATCATTGCATGCCTTAGGTTAAGCAAATATTTTTTAGATATGACAACAAAACACCATTTTTTAAAGGATTCTGTAGAGCAGTTGTTCTCAACCACTGTGAGAACCACTGTGAGGCCATTGTGCCCCTCAAGGGATGGTTGGGAATGTCTGGAGACATTTTTGATGTTCATGACTTGGGGATAGTGCTACCAGCAACTAGGGCACAGAGGCCAGAGATGCCACCAAACATTCTACAATACACAGAACAGTTCCTATCCTGTCCCCCAACAACAAGGATGATCTGGTCCAAAATGTCCACAGTGTCAAGATTAAGAAACTGCTCTAGACTAACATAATGTTTCTTTCCTATAGTGCTTGCTCCTACATATCTATTATCTACCTATTAATCTACATATCATATTTCAGGTGTTGCCTTTCTGTTCTCTCCTACAGACTGGGACTCTGCAAAGACCAATTCATGTCTATCGTGTGTTTCTTTCTCTTGTGTGCTTGGCATAATGCCTAAAACCAGTAGGTGCTCTCTAAGTGCTTGATAGAAGAATAGGTAAAGAAATGAAAAAATGAGTGATTAAATATAATTGCTATTTTGAGGATAATTGTGCTATTTTCATCATTAAACACCTACCATGGTTTTATAACACTAGCACCAAAAACTAATTTTTAAAATAAGCATTATTCTATACCTCTTTCTAAAGATGAAAAGAAATCTTACAAGAAGCTTATGTCACATCTCTAAAAGAAATGTGGAAAAAAAACAGGCTAATTTCTGAATTCACTTTCCACAGCCAAAAGTATCTATCTTTGGCTTTTACACAGGAAAAACATCCTTTGTAAATCTCCCTTCCCAATAGTGCACTAGCAAGTTAATATTATTGTCATCAATAATAGTCATTATCATTAACTAGAGTGTGCTGTTCTCATCTTTAAAGCTCTTTGCACAATCTACTAGTTACCATTAGGATTAAAGTTATAACATTTAAATATAGGCATTTCATCTTAAAGTTTGCATTTCCCATTCTCATATTATAATAAAAGAAATGAAAGCAACTAATATTGTTACAACTCTTCTTCAATACTCTGCCTCCCACCCTACCCCAATCCTGGATAAGTCAGGGGATTCAAAAGAAGACATAGATGGAGTTATAATTACAGTCATAGACATAGACAGATGGTTAGACAGAAAGCTAAGAAGGTAAGTAGGTAAGTAGATAGATAAATGATATAGATGATTAGATAGATGTTAGGTAGGTAGATAGATGATAGATAGATGATAGATGATAGATAGATAAGGCAGGCATGGAGATAGAAGATACACTCGTACATAGATACACAATTATACTAAGTATGTGTACTTTGTCTCTATCTGCCTATCCTTTTCTCATCTTGTTTCTCCACTTACGTATATACATTAGTAGCTGTCTAATGTCTATGACTTAGTCTCACCTCTTGTCACTGGTGTTTAAGACCTTCTCCAGTTTCGCCAATATCTGGTTCCAATGGAATATATCTACATTCCAAAAATTCTCTGCTTAAGACATGTTGGCCTACTCATGTCTCTCAGAGAGGAGAGCTTCTGAGAGGATTTGCCTGCATACCTCATGTCCTCAAGCCACTTTAGGAACAAGAAACTATGATGGGTAAAACTGGAGTGGCGATTGCTTCTCTCTTTGAATTCATTTTCTAAAGGAAGTAGCTGTTAATATGCTATCATAGAAGAAAATAGAGAAAACAGATGGGGAAAATTCTTTTCCTTCAGTAATTTTCTTCCACTTCTTCAATGGGATCTTACGATACCCTTCTACTTTGCTTCTAGTATTCCTGATTTGTCTACTCATTCATCATATAGTGTTAAAGACACACAAAATAATATAAAGAATGTCAAAACAATTATCATTATACTGTATTTCTTTAATACTTTTACTAAATCTGTACTTCCCCTTGAATAATTTTAAGTATTATTTTACATGTTTTTATGACTTCCATAAATTATATCATAATGCATAGACCATTTCACAATTTACTTTATAAAAGCAACATTATGTTTATAAAATGCATTCATTGTAAGTACCATGTAGCTATAGTTTATTTAGCTTCACTATTATTTAGTACTCCTTTATAAGAACTTAACCACTTGAGGTTATTTCCAATTTTTGCTACTACAAATATTGCTACCATAAAAATACTTACCCATGTCTCCTTGGATATGCTAGTGTTATTCTAAGAAATAAGTCTAAGTATGGATTTTTTTAATTATAAGGTATGCATATCTTCAGCTTTCTTTAGAGGAGGAATTGTTCACTACAATGGCTTTACATTCCTACTACCAAGTGTAGAGATTTCCTGATGTTATTCATTGCTTGATATTGTCAAACACATTCCCATATGATAAGGTGAAATCATGAATCATTTTGGTTGTCACTGTCCTACTCTGTGTTTTATAAATATATTAGTCACATCCTATCATTTTGTGTATAAATTTTTCATAATTTGAAGCTATCCTGGATCACAAGTTGATCTCTTATTTTTACATACACTTAATATCTATGGATAAGGCCTTAGCAGAAATGTAGACTGTTCCTTTGTATTTAGGATGTGGCTACAAAGCTGTCTGTATATACCTTGTAGAATCTCCATCATTATTTTTGCTTTTTTCTGAGGATGATCAAGCTGATGATGATAAGGTGATACAGTCACGACTAAATCTGCCAAACTAGAACATGCTGAAGTGTAGCTATTTTAATCATTGATTGATAGGCAATCATCTCTGCTCCACTGTCTGTGGGTTACAGCCAAGCCATTCAATCATGTCAGCCTATTCTAGTGTGGAAAAAAAAGAAACCACAGGTTGGTGGGGTGACAGTTCCACAGTGCAACCCTTTACAAACTATTCTCTAGCTAGAGTCCAAGATGACTCCATACCTAAGTATACCTCACATTGTACTTCTATTTTCCTTTCCTCTTTAATACTCATTATAAATAATTGAAAAACAGCTTATGTCTGGGTTATTAAAAGCATTCAACTGCCAGGAAGAGGTTTTGGGGTTTTTTTTGTTTTTGTTTTTGTTTTTTTTGTTTTGTTTTGTTTTGGTTAAGTCTTTAGTTGCCAACCCAGTGATGATAATGACTATGATGGCAATAGAGAATGTTTACGCAAGAACCAAAGGGTACAAGACATAATCCAGAACCCATGTGTGGGGTGGTATGTTCATGAGTGTGTATCTGAGAGAATGGCCTTGCCCTTTGTGTTTGGAAACTGTAGTGCCCCTCTTTCCACAGATATCTCTTTGGATAAAACTAAAATTCAGATAAGTGTAGGTCATCATTCCTACAGTGTATTCATAGGAAGCTGACCCTGTACTTTGTGACTGTAAACTGAAGCACAATAGTCACATTCAACAGTCTTAGCTATTGGACAATCTTGGCACAAAGTCACTGGAGACGTGACTCATCAATTCTGCGTGCAGACTTCTCCTCTTCTAAACCTCCATCTCCTTTGGTTTTGAAGCCATGCCATTCAAGATCTAGGAAAAGAATAACTAGATTTTGAAGAATGTTAAATACCAGCATTGTCAGTAACCACAAAATAATTCCCAAAGGGTGTCATATAACAGAAACCCACTGCATATCCATTAGACTCCAAACTCCTTGAAGTCAGTCAGCCTGTCTTCATCCCTGCTTTATCACATAGCTCCTAGCCAAGTATACTATGCATAGCAGAGCAGTCAATAAATATTTGAAAAGGTTGTATGCTGCTTATAGGGACTGTTGCTATTTATAGGCTTGGTATGGGTCTGGATTCCTGTCCCTCCCAGAGCCACACAGGGCTTTTTGCTATAAATGAGCTGCCTCTCCCTACTTGCTGTGAGCCAGGTTTTTGTCCATCTGCTGCCATTGTTTCCCCACGTTTCACAGCTATGTTGTATTGCATGTGGTTATTCTTTAGTGGGTCATTACGGCATCTGTCTGCCCACCTTGTGAATGCCCCGTCTCACTTCACCAGACAGCAGCTGCCGGAACATCCTGCTCCCCTCCATCATCCACACAGATCCAGCCCCGTCAAGCCTCCCCTGCAGAAATCATCGTTTCATTGTTTGGGGATTGGCTGCACTCCAGGACCTGGTTACTGGGATCCTTGCTTGCCACTTAATACTTCTATAGGTAATTTTTTTAACCAGATGTGCTACCCACAAGAAATTTCACTTTCATGGATATGTACAAGAATATATACAACCATTACTATACAGATCTTTATAAGTTCTAATTTTTTTTTAGGAAGTGACCCTGGAAGCCACATTAATAATGATAGAGGAAAGCTCTCATTTTATAAAGACTGGACTTCCAGAAACCCTAATTCTCATCCAGAACGAATCTTAAAAGAGGATCAATAATAACACTGTCACAAAAATCATGCACTTTATTCGGTCACCTTAAGTGGAGGCTTCCTGATGGTTCATAGCCATTAAGATGAAGCTTGGCTACAAGCAGTATCAGCTTACAATAGGAAAAAACAAAAGTTTCTATATTAAGTTGATTGTTTGGAACTCAGGCTTCTGTTCCCTTTGGTAATTTTACTTGTCATCAAATTGAAGGGCAGTAAAACTCAGGTTGTATTGATACTGATATAGTGCATCCAAAAACTGAAAGTATCCATATCTTTTCTAGAACATAAAGTTCATGGCCTTTATCACAGCTATTTTCCTAACCTTTCTTGCTTGCTTTTATATACACTGCATGATAAA
Organism: Nyctereutes procyonoides; assembly: GCF_905146905.1. NCBI lineage: Eukaryota > Metazoa > Chordata > Mammalia > Carnivora > Canidae > Nyctereutes > Nyctereutes procyonoides. The sequence goes on from NW_026575044.1 coordinate 36,704,088, forward strand.
AAGACTCAACATCAGAGTCACTGACAAAAGCACATTTAATATACAGTGGGCCCCAATTGTATTACTTTACAGAAACTCAACAGGAATGATGCTGTATTCAGTGAAACTCTTTCTAAGTGCAATGTCAAAGAGGCAAGAATAGCATTTCTTATCACTTATCTTCCCTCCCTCCTCCCCACCCCCGCACCCTCCCACCCCATCACTGCAAAAGTTCACTGGGAGTAGGACAAGACAAGCAACTGGTTGGGCAGCCTTTGTGGTGGAGAGAAAGGGTAGCACGTCCTGACAGAGGTACAAACAGGATCTCCCCACTTCCTGAAAGCTACTTGGGCCAGATATTACACCAAACCATTTTGTATATGGTATCTGTCAAAAAGTAACAAAGCTGGAGTTAACGTGGTAAGGACAGACTTGAATCAGTAATATACTGTTGCAATAGGAGAAAGAGTCCAGGGTGAACCAAATTCAACTCAACTGAACTGATTTGGACAGAGATGATGGGATATTTTAAAGGAAGAATGAGGGAATGGAAAGAGGAGTGAGTGGGGGTTTCGCTAGAGTCAAGGAAGTGGAAATTACAAAACAGAAGAGGGATTTGGTTTGAACCCGTCTGGGTTTATTAACTGGTCCTCATCAAAATAAGTTCCTACCCTCCCAGAGAGGCTGGGACATAGGGGCCCCATCTTCAGGTGTTGGCTGGAACACACTAAATTCTTTGGGAAGCCCTGAGTTTTCTCAGACAGGCGCTTTAATGATATGATCCTAGGGATGTAGCCTTGAGCTGTTAGGAATTATGTTAGTGTTTGTTCAAGTCATTATAGGGCAAAGTTGAGGCCTACTTGGAAGGAGTGCTCCAGGAGCCTGACTAGAGGCTGGTCAAGGAGAAAATCTTTGTCATGTCTCAATAGTCACTCAATACACCATGAAAGCAATTTTGCAGATGAAAAACCTGAGGACCCAGAGGATAACAGGCCCAAGATCTAAGGAGACCTGGATGGTAGAGGTGGAATTAGAGAGTAGATCTGTTCAGTCTCTGCCAGGTGATAATATTGGTTGGCTCCTTGGAGCACTGCCCTCCAGAAGCCAGCAGCATGGGTCATGCACATCACCTGCATCTAAATTATAGTTCAGTGAGAACGATGGAGAGACCTGACTCAAGGCAAAACAAACAATGCAAGGAATTCCTTTCTTTATAAAGTTTAAATAAATCCTCACTAATGTGAATAAGTAGGGAGTGACCAGGCTGTGTATGAACTGGAGTTTGAAGCATTCTATGACCTATTTAAATAAGGTGATGGAATAAATTAGCTTTAAAATCAAACACAGGAAGAAAAAGGGCTTTCTCATATGCCATTTTTAAACAGTTCCAAAAAAAATATGCTTTTCAACTCTACATTTGGTTTCTCTACAAATATTATGACAACTGGTATTACACTTTGGAGCTGAGACACCCCCCCCCCCTTTCCTCACTACTTTCCAAAATTTACGTGCCTTTTCTACTTCTGCTGCCGCCACTCTTGAGTCATTTCTGCCAAGCCAGTCCTTTTCATCCCTCTACATAATGTGCTCTTCCTCAGTTTGAACATAGTCATTCCAGTCCAAGAGGAAAAAAAAAGTGCTATATAAATAAATCTTTATTACTGTCACAGCATTGTTAAAGAATTTCCTAGTTGGAGCTGCTCTTCGTTTGAAATCACCACCTTACCAGGGCAGAGAGGATCCTGCTAGGCATTTTAAATTAGGAAAGACAGTTTTATTGTCAAGGCAGGTCAATCAAATTATAATTGGCTCTAATTTGCACTCCCACCAGCTGTTAAATTCTTCACCTGCAGCACTCAAAATGGTGTGAAATTCTTGCCGGCTTTGTGAAAGCTTCAAAGAGAATCACTCTCCATCTGATCCCTAAAACCAAAAGTCCTTGTTACTCTTCATCAGAAGCAAGGAAAATGCACCATTGGCTCTGACTATGGGAAGCAGGACCTGGTCCAAAGTGGGCTGAGCCTGACAAGGATGGACAAACACATCTTCCATGTACAGTCATCCTTGACAAGCCAATATTTCTATCACAGACCAGCCAGGGGGCTTTCCTTTGTTATAGCCATAACACCGTGGAGTTGTATATTCTATTTCATTGCAAATTAAACTTGCAACTCTCAGGGAAATCACAATTTAGCACTTAGAATGGGACAGCAGACAAGGAGAGAATTCTGGGATAGGGCGTGTCCATGCTGGTTTTGTAGTGAGGACCCACTGTGCTTTCAGACATCTAGCATTGCAGATTGTCTGGTCCTGTCTTGAGATATGTTGGGACTCTGGATAACTAAAACACTTATAGGGAACTTCTTTCTACCAGTGCCCAGAAACACACATGCTCGTAGAACACATCATGTGCATGCATGCACACACACTCACCAACAGACACAGCTCTAGTAAAGAATGGAAAGCAACAACCAGTTAGCACATTATGATGAAGTACCATCTTGCTATTACATTGAAGGTGCCAGCTTCCTACTCCTTTACAATTTTGCTGAGGGTGTTTTGAGTAAAATAGTTGATCCTTTAATGGTAGCAAGAGTTGGGCAGCCCGGGTGGCTTAGTGGTTTAGCGTTGCCTTCAGGCCAAGGCGTGATCCTGGAGACCCAGGATCGAGTCCCATGTCGGGCTCCCTGCATGGAGCCTGCTTCTCCCCCTGCCTGTGTCTCTGCCCCTCTCTCTCTCTGTCTCTCTCTCTCTCTCTGTCTGTCTCTGTCTCTGTGTCTCATGAATAAATAAATAAAATCTTTTAAAAAAATGGTAGCAAGAGTTTTGCATGACCAGATGTGGAAACAGCATCAATACCAAATAATCAACATAATTTTAATTTTGAATGAATTTGAGGAAGTGTTGGTTTGGCTGTGCTAAGGAAACTTTTTAATTTAAATGACTGAATGGAAGTTTTCCTAATTTGATGATTTGCCATTTGGACAGTCCCCAACCATCTCAATATGAGGGTATTTGGGGATGATGAGTGAGGAAAAAAACATTATGAAGAAAATAAGGTGCTTTGAAGAAATATTTTTGGATTCCAATGGGTTTAAGAAAATACAAGATGAACTTTTTAAAGAATAAAATGAAATATTGCACTAGAAATAAGAGAGAGAGCGCATAGCTTCTAAGTAAACTTTACAGGAAATGAGTCAAGAACACAAATAATCACTATAACAGTATTTACTAGAGCCAAAAACTAAAAAAATCTAACTTTCCAATAATAAAGAATAAGTTAAATCATCTAAAGCACTTCTATAAATCAGTGATCATGCAGTATTTAAATGCTCTTCATGAAGAATTTTACATTACATGAGAAAATGCCTAGAACAGTGTTAAATGAAAAATAGAATAAAGATTATTCATAGTATAATGTCACTTCTATAACTATATATGTACTATATATACATATAGTACAAACTCAGAAAAATATTGTATAAGAGTGGTTAGTCCCAAGTGGTAAGTGTACAGGCAATATTAATATATTTTTCTTCGTGTTTTTCTCTACTTTTCAAATTTTACAAACTGCATTTTTGAAATTTTTATAAACAAAGGAAATAAAATCAATAAATACTTGCAAGTGGTATGAGTTCAGGATGCAATTCTCAGGTGCAAAAACTGTCACCTATTTTCATTTCTCTAGATCAGATCAACTCTTTGAGGCCCAGTGGCCTTGGGAAGGCAAAATCCTTAAGAGTGTTCATTATTGGGGCTCTATTGCCTATCAGTGCAAACAGAGAATTGAAGGCAGAACCAGACCTTCAGTGATTAGTTTCCCATCTTTCCCTTCTTACTCTGAATATCCAGAAGTGACCATGTAGCAGGTGCTGGCACTAAGGTGGGGTTCTTCATCCCCTCCATGACTATTCCACATAGGATCTCCTGACTTAATGGCTCTGATCCTTCCTGCCCCAAGGAAGGGCATGGCTTATGAACAGAGCACAGTTCTCCAAAACTCATTGATACCCCCACCAAAAAATATATCTCTTAGTCTCCAGGAAGCTGCCCACACTCTAAAGAGCACACTTCATCCACCCAAGTGCTCACCATTATTTTCTCCTAATTTCAGGCCTTTCAAACAAGTTATGCATTAGTCAATATGGACCTCAAAAGCAATACCAAGATTGGAAGATAAAGATATGGATATGGATATAGATAGATATAGAGAGATATAAATATATCTCATAGACCTTTCCAGGTATTACCTTATTTTGTACTCCCAGCAAGCCAATGAGATACCACCATAATTATCCCCATTTTCCAGATAAGAAAACCTGAGGCTTAGAAAGTTTAAGGAACTCTCCAATATCACACAACTTTAATATATAACTTCTCTTTGTGGTCCAGACAGAAAGCCTTTAACAACTCCCTAAGGCTTGGAGCTAAAAATATAGAAGAAAAATTGACTTTCTTCTTGGGGTGGAGGCAAGAGATAAGCCAATAATTCCATTAAGTCTCCTACAGCACTAAAAGTAAGGTATAAATTAATACCTCAACACATTAGACTGTCATCCATGCTTAAGACCAAGAACAAAGAGAGGATAAAAGAAAAGAATGCAAAGCCATAACCTGTTGGTTGACAGTATCTGCTTCACTTGGCAGAAGTAAACAAGAGACTGAACATCTTCCAGCCAGGAAGAAACTGGCAGAGACTATGGGGAGAATTTGGGTGAAATTGGGAAAAGATTCTGCTTCTCTAGGGACTTGGGGCCTAAGAAGTTCATCCAGGCCCTATTATCTTTCTGCCCAGATGTGACCCGTATCTGTTTGCTTGGGTTGCCATGACAAAGTACTACAGAATGGGTGGCGTTAATAGCAGAAGCTTATTTCCCAATGCGTCAGCAAGACTGGTTTCTCCTGAGGGTTTGTTCATCTCCTTTGCTTGTAGATGGCCATCTTCTCCTTTCTGCACGTGGTCTTTCCTCTGGGTATGTCTGTGTCCTAGTCTGCTCTTCTTATAAAGACACCACCCCTAGGTCCCACCTTGACCTCACTTAACCTTAACTGCCTCTTAAAAGACCCTACCTCTAAGTATAGCTATATTCCATTGTACAGGGGGTTAGAACTTCAACAAATGAGTTTTGGAGGGACACAACTTAGCCCATAACAGTATTTAATGTTAAAGTCTAGGTTCCCTTTTGATATACTCTGATGCCTTGATATGCCACTTAGAATGGGCTATTTCTCTCTGCTTTTACAAGTAGGCACCTGGTTATTTCTGTTTCGTGTAGGAAAAGTCAACTCTATTCACTAAACACATTCTATTTGTTTGGAACTGCTCTGTGCTATGAGAGCTACGTGGAAGGTGGAAGACTTGAGTCCTGGACCAAGAATCTTGCAATCTGAGATAAGCAATCAGATAAAGATAGCACTTATGTAGAAATCTGTGGTCATGGTGATTCATGTGGTTTGGTCAGAAAGGCAACACAAAATACCAGGGATGTAATAACAGTGGATCATAATCTACTGTGGCCTTATTATAGCTGTATAGTCTTGTAAAAATCTCTGGGTCTCACTGTGACTTTCTTTTCTTATCTGTGAAATGGCATTAATAGGTACAAAAAGGGATTTACATGAGAATTAAATAAAATAATACATATAAGGCCATTGGAACAGTACCTGGCACATTGTAGTCACTCAGTCAATGTTATCATTTGTATTGTTGTCACTATGCTATTAGGGGCACCCAAGCTGGTTGATAGAAGCCAGACAAACTGTGTTCAATTTCAAGGACCCAGGAGTTTCCAACTCCAGGTCAATTCTATCAACAGAGAGAGAACCAGTCCCAGAGCGTGTCTTCAAGACAAATTAGTTTGCTGGGAAGAAACTGCCACTTAAGGCCATGCTGATGATGGACCAAAAGGAAATATAACTAAGGAAGGTAGGGGTGTAGACAGTAGTCAATGCTGACTTTGGAAAACTGGGTTTTAGGCCATGAGTGATTTGACAAATACAAGTGAGGGAAACTGTTTCCTCTGCCCAAGACACTAGTTTGTGTCCCTCACATCCTTACTCTTCCAGCTCTCAGGGAAATAACATGGACTTGGAAGCCATAATGAGGGATTGAATCTTGCTTCAATTTATTTTGTGCTTTTTGGCACTTACTGAGCTTTTCTAAATGTCAGTTTCTTCTCTGGACAATGGAGAAATCATGTCAGTAATACAGGTAGTGCCTATTACGTATCTGGTGCAGAGCATATCCTGACACTTGGTTTAAGTACAATTAGCAGAGATTATTATGAAGAATTTCTATCCCCCACACACATATCCTGAGTACCAGATACTTCCCCATGCATTTCTTTCCAGGTAGCACAACCATCAGATACAGTAGAATAAATTAAAATTCTATAATTCCAAAAGGAAGTTTTCAAGAAGTTCCCCTTTTTTCAATCATTGTTATTTCCAACACTGCCAAACATCAAGACATCACAGAGTCCATCGGTATCTCTCTGTCAATGTGGTAAGTAGTCAGATGAAGCTTGCCTCTGAAGTAATGGATGACAGCTGATCAATACACTAATAAAAAAGATCAAAGCAACAAAATTTTAAAAGGGAAATATATCAATACGACTCAGTGTGTATCTTAGGTATGTCTTTGAGGAAGAAGAGAATGAAAGAGGTAGAAAAAAATTAACTACATACTTATGATGCTTATTAACTTGCAAAATATTTTCACACAGTCTTCCATTGATTCTTATAACAACCCAGTGAAATATTTAAATTACTTCAGAATGAGAATTGTTACTAGATCAAGTATTGTTAAAACAAAAGACACATGCTTATACACCTTTAAAAGAGTGGATGGGGCAGCCCAGGTGGCTCAGCGGTTTAGCGCCGCCTTCGGCCCAGGGCCTGATCCTGAAGACCCGGGAATCGAGTCCCTGTCGGGCTCCCTTCATGGAGCCTGCTCCTCCCTCTGCCTGTGTCTCTGCCTCTCTCTCTCTCTTTCTTTCTTTGTGTCTCTCATAAATAAATAAATAAAAATCTTTTTTTAAAATGTTAAAAAATAAAAAAATAAAAGAGTGGTTCTCAAGCTAGATCTGCAGATCTTGGGGACCAAGTGATATAATCTTTCCTTTCCTGATTTCTGTAAATTTTTTTTGTTAATTTGTGATTTTCATGCTGATAATTATCTAAGAAAACATTAACCCATGTTAATTCTGGATCATACCAATAAACAGGTTGTAATTGAGTACATTTGGGACATTCCAGAATCTCACTGGCATTGAGGAATTCTTCTCGATATTTGAGAGCTTAATGTGAAAAGAATTGAGGCTCCTCTGATAAGTTCATGCCATATAAAGACCAACAGACACACAAATAGCATTTGTTCAGGAGTGTGACTAGAGAAACAGAAATGGTGAGGGAAAGGAGTCATTCACACAGCACTCAGGAGTAAATGCTTGCCAGATGCAAATACCTAAGCTGTAGCACACAAAAAGGATTTCCTTCCAGAAAAAAACATCACCGGCCCCATTCATGTAAAGATGATTTTTGAATTTTGTTTTCAGAAGGATTTTTTGAAGGCCATATAGTTTGAAATTTTCTATTTGTTTTATGTTTCCTTACAAGTTATATGCACCAAAAAACACAAATTTTAATTTTTAATATTTGTAAATTATTTTATTATACATTTTTATCTTGATTATATTATTATTTTATAGTTGTAACTGTTATATCAGACAACCACACAGCTAAAAATTGGGGGTAAAAAATTTTGAAAACACAGCTTTTTGAGATAGAAATGTTTCTCAGACTGGTCTGTAAAATTTCTTTGAATTAGTTAAATCGTTTGTGGTGACCTGGAAGAGCTAACTTTAGTTACAAACTAAGTGAGAAATCTTTTTTGCACATGAACCACCATTAAGTGATTTCATTCTCTTTCTACATGCAGACTGTCATATAACCCTGTTTTCTTGAAGTGGTGCATGTGACATAGTGCAATCCATCAGTGAAAGAGGGTGAACCAAACCTGTAGCAACGTGTCCATGACGCACTGCAAAAGCTGAATATGCACTCAGCCTGTAAGTTAAGTAACCACAATTGAAATTTTGTGAAACTGAAATTGGATGACTGAAATCCAATATCAAGGCATGCAAAAGGGGAAAAACAGAAAAATGTTCCCCGGGGGACTGGCTCTGAATCTGGCATTCCTCATATTTCCTCCGTGACTCTGAAAAATGTTATTATAGCCCTGCCCTGGTCTGGTTGATTTTTTTTCTTGGGGAGGGAGGCACAGTTGTCATTGTATTTGTTTTGTTTTGTTGCCAATTACAAAACAGGGGCCAAGAATATGCTTTGTAAAGAGCTTTGTGAATCACAGATGCCCAGCATTGTCAAGCATGAAAATCTTCAAAATGCAATGTAAGGTCTTCATGTAGCATGTCTTGCCATCTTCTTTCTTCATAGCTCATCTCCAGTCATTTTCCTGTGCTTATTTGAAAACAGATGGAATAGAATAAATAACACTCTAGTTAAAGGGTGGTTTGATTTCCTATTAAAAGGACTAGTATTAATGTCTTCTCCTTTTGCCCCCAAAGGAGAATGGAAGGGCATGTCAGTTTCTAGCTTCAGTCAGAAAGAACACATTTGAAAAGGAAAAACTTGATAGGAAAAGAGAAGTGAATTCAAGTGACTTTCATAAGCCAAGAACTTCAAAGGTTTTATTTTGGTTTAATAAAAATTGTGCACACCATTACAATTGCTCTGTGGAATGGGTCCTCTTTGCTTTTTGTTTAGAAACAAATAAAAATAGCTGAATTATTAATGTGAAGTAAATTGGTTACTGTGCATTTAGAGTTACTTTTTAATTCACACATATATCTGTATTAACATCTTAATGGTGCTTTACTACAGATTATGCCATACTTGTAATGGCATCCAAGGAACCATTTAAAAGATAATGTTTCTAGGAGAGACATATTTGAAGACATCGTGTTGAGTATAGGAAAAAATGGTCTGAATAAAGTCAAAAAATCCATCTGTGAAGTTAGGGGGTGCAGTCCACAAGACCACCTCACTGACACCACTACTGGGCTCAAGGGTTCCCTAGACTACTGTTAGTGTCCATGAATCACTAGAGGAACTCACTAAAAGCTGTAATAATCATGGTTATGGTTTATTACAGTGAAAGAATAAAGGATACAGATTGAAACCAGCCAAAGTCAGAGTCCCAGAAGGTTCCAAACATGGAGCTTTCAGTTGTCCTCTCACCATGGAGTCATGGACAATTTTAACATTCCCAACAATAATAGATGACAATATGCATGGACTATGGCTAGCCAGGGAAGCTCAACCAAGCTCGGTGTCCATAGTTTTTATTATGGAGACATAGTTGACTGCAGATATGGCTGACCTTGGTCTCCAACCTCTCTGGAGCCCTTCTAGAGGTAGAACAGATATCAGGAGGTCCAAAGTCTTCATCATAAATCACATTGTTAGCTGCCTCTTGTAGCCCAAAGCCCCCAGGTAAACACACACTTCTCCTAGAAAACACCTCCAGCAAAGGTCAGACCTCACCATGTGTAAGTTTAAATTCCGTATTACACAAGCAACTCCCTGGCCTCTGGGCAAGGATCTCCTAGAGAGAAATGATCCCATTCATCTGAACATCTACCTTTAATAGCATTTATATGACGGAGGCAGCAATAGTATCAGTATGAATATGCCTGTCCATTTGTGGGATATGGCTAAATTTAAAGAAATTAATGCATCCTGTGCAGTCATTATAATCACTTTAACATTTTGCACTAATCTGATTATTTCATTTATTGCTATTTGTACCTTGTGATAACTTTGTGCAGAACTATTTAGCATAGCAATTCTCTGATGATTGATCAATCCAGCTCTTCAGACCAGTCATTTTCTATTGGTATTATATCCTGAGGAGGATTTAACTTAATCTCCCAGTGTATTTGATTACTAATATGAGTATAATCATAAGATTTATTTATATAAGGAAGTCAAATCTTACCAATGATGCAAATGTTACACTGTATCACAGCATGGTCATGGTACATGAAACAAACAATTCTGTTCCATTGCAGAACAAAATCACTAAGAATTACAGAGGTATTTGGTATGCCTTCCAACACAACCAACCCCTGCCGATATACCAGATATTACTATGGACAGGCACCATGATAATTGGCCATGATTGGTTATTTCCAGGGTCAGAGTCAGTTGGGGACAAAAATCATACAATCTGTCTCAATTCTAGGCTTGTGCTAAAACCACTTTCCATTATGTGCTATTATGTAGCAAGCCCTACCTCCCTTCTATGAGGAAGATGCAGGTGGTATTCAGAATAGTTCCTATCCCTGCTAACTGTATTTCCGTCTGTGTCTTATTTTGATCTGTCCTAATGGTGAGGCCAGTCATGGTTCATTGATGTAAATTGCAAGTGCCTGCAGAGAATTTCCATAGGGTTGGAAGGCTGTAAAATTACCATACCTGTACCCTTGAACTTCAGCAGCTGGGACGGAGAGCCAGTGGCTACTTTGGCCTCCATCTGTATTAAAATAGTCAAGAGGCCCTGTTGGGTCAGGGTACGAGCCTTTTGCCAATGCTCCTAGCACTATTCCATATTATTTGCTGAGTCAGCTTGATCTGCTTCACTACATCTTTGTCATCCTTTCAGGCTGATGCCCAACCTTTGCCTTTCTCTGGGAAGAGAATCCTTCTAATCTGCTCATTCTAGTTAATAAATCGTCTTCCTCCAAATGCTACTACTCCTCACTTTAAGTGGATTCATTTGATACTAAAATTTTTTTTCGAGTGAATTCTGTCTGTCCCAAGATGAATGAGCCAGAGCCTGCCGTCCCCACCTCTCCCACCCCACCACTGCCCAAAGGCTGTGTTTTGACTGGAGTGCCAGTGTTGTTTCACCCACCAAGCTTGGTGTTGCCATTGTGGGCTAATGGCCTGAATGCAGTTAGAATACACGTTTTGTACTCAAAAATATTTGTCCTTCATTCTAGAGTTAGATGAAAGGTAGTCACAGCCAGATGTATGTTAGTTCAAGTATGCCATAAGGCCTCCCATAGCCTTCCTCATCTCAAGGTGGTGCTGTTCCCAAGGAAAATTCGGATCTGATATTTGGTGCCTCCTGCTCTAATCATATGGGGACCCACTGTTTTTTTCATATTGTGTTTAATAACTTTCCATCCACAAAAACAAGGGTGATAGGTATTTGTGCGTAGTACACTATAATCTAACTGTACATGTCAGGCATGCCTGTATTTTGTCTAATATATCCAGGAGGCTTTCTAAACATTCAGTTACCTAGGTTTATAGTTGCACAGTGGTCAGTCAGCTGAAAGTTGTCTACCACATGGTCCAAAGACCCAGGTAGGGAGAAGTTCCCAAAAATTCTTTCCCAAATGATGCCTTTTGTGGTAGATATAACCTGAGAAAGAAGAGTCTGATACTGGCACATTAATAAAGTTCTACTCATTCATTAACTTTCAGTCTGGTTGATCATATTATATGACCAAAAGATCTCCCAAAGCAATGCCACTCATAAGGTTCCAAAAGTAGAGGTGCCTTGGCAAACAAAATTTTACCCCTCTGGGCATCTGAAACAATTGAGATAAGAAGTATTATTATTCTTCTACTCTGAACCTCTCTCAAGTCACCAGTGTTATATTGGATTTCTCTCATTGCCTCACCTATTTATTTACTCCTGTTTACCCTCAGCTACTACTTCTCCTTTTCTTCATTTGTCATTTATTTCTACCCAAACTTTCCACCTCTGGAAGGGATATTTAAGTAAAGTAAATCCAATCACTTCACATAAAATATCATATTGCAGTTTTAATCCAAACTTTCGCTTTATCCCATCAACCATTTCACCTCCGTATCCTCCCAATCTAACTGTACATCTCGTTAGGACTTCATCAACAGGCTTTAAAATCACAGTACATTGGGATCTCATATCAAGAAGCCCTAGAAAATTCTCTTCTCCCTCAACCCTGCTAGCCATTTAACCCACATATGTTCACATGGCCTTGGGTCCCAGCTGAGGGCTGAGCAAGAAGATCCTGGCTCCTCTGTCAACTTCCATCTTGACTGAATGTCAGACCATTGCCCCCAGCAATTCCAAGTCAGGCTTTTCATTAACATCTTTACCTTCCAGAATTTCAAATTCTTCCACACTGGGTTCAATAGAGATTTGTTTAAATGCCCTTTTATGTAGGTAAACAAGACGGGCTCCCATTGGTCTACCTGACCTCCAAGAGTGCTGCATTTAGACCTTTATTTCAACTCATCAATGTCTACTTTATTCCTCCCATTTCTTGGAAACCATTGAAAGATTTCCATCCCATTGTGTAGACTTTGTCTTTTGAATCATTCTATTTTTTTTTAATTCTGTAAAAACGCATGGAGGAAAATTAGGTAACACAACTGACAAGACATCTCAGACTGCTACTCAATATTGTAGCAGCAATGCAACATGTGGTGTCCACGCAAAAGGGGCTCCTTCAATCACAGCTTTTACTATGCCTTGGATAAGGGGCCTAGTCAGTGTAAGAATATCCTGATTATTCCAGCATGGCTTGTATACAAAGCATATCAGCTGTATCATCAGGGGTGTCCCACTTGGCATTTATGGGGAGAGTTGCACAGTTCCCCTTCTCAGGGTAAATTTAGTTTGCAGTGGCTTTTATCCAGTCCACCAAGTTATCTGTCCTTTTGGGAAAAATCTGCTCCATGTCTGGATCATGCATAGCCATCTGTGATTGTTCAATAGTTAGCTGGGTCCTGTGTTAACGCAAACATGTTCTTTTATTCTGCAGCTTCCAAAACCAAAGATAACACCCCTAAGTTAGTTACTCACAACTCATTATAGGTTCTTCAGCAATGTGATGATACCAATACACAAAATGAGACAACTCCTTCACAGTCTACCCTCTGGTTTCACTGGTTTCTTAGTTTTGCCCTTCCCCTTCTTCCACCTGGACTATACCTTTTTGGTGACCAGACATCCTATAAGTGCTATCACCAGCATAGTTGTCCCTTTGGTAGCAGCTCTGAGGCTACTGTAGCTGAGACTGGCTGAAACTTGAGCTTGGCTCATAGTCAGGATCTGCTCCAACACTCTCCACCTTCATTTATAGCTTGGCTATTATAGTTAATGATAGCCAAGGGATTAGATATATAGCTTATTTCTTATCATTTTACATTTCCCTGTGTATCCAGTGAGCTAACTCTTTGAATTTGGATTCATCTCTAAATTCCACTGGTAACTTTTACCTCTAGTAACTGACCCCAGCATAACTGCAGTTCCATACTATGGGTGACCAGGGAGCCATTCTGGAATCAAAGAATCATCAACCCTAAGCTTCTCATCCTTTCTCTTTCCAAACCATATTTAAGTGAGTCACAATCATCTAAGGAATCCCACTTCTGATGCCAACTGCAAATTTAAGGGATTCAGCCTTCAAGACCACTCATTTCTGACCTCAACTGCAAGTTCAGAGCTCCCAAGATTACCCTCAATCTTGATTAAAAAAAAAAACAAAAAAACTCTTCCGTTCATTGAATAAGGTTAAATTATTAATTACATACTACCTAAAAGATACCCAAACTTTGCAGGGGCTGACAGCCAGATCCATAGCCTCATTTAGTTTATGCCACATCTATACCGAGCCATATGACCAACCCTCTCATATACATAGACATTGCCCTATATCACAAACCCTTGGGTCTACTTAAGTTATTGTACAGAAAGTTCTAGTAAATTGCAATGGTCTGAGCATTGGGGGAAAGAATCTGATTATAATTCTTGCTTTCCTGGAATTAGGCTTGAGTTTATTTGACAGGATAATGACATCACTGACATTATGTCACTTGGACAAGTCTATCTATGGAGAGAAATTTCCTGATGAGAACTTTGCTTAAGCCTTAGCATATTTTCTATGGTAAATGCTTCAACCCAACACAAATAGCTCCCAACTTTTGTCTCCAGCTAAGACTGACTGGTTGGGTGGCAAGCATGTGGTCTTTGTCAGAATAAAAGACAGAGCAATATTGTGAAAGCTGTGGGCACAGCAATAGCAAGGTTAGCAAAGAGTTCACTACTGCTAACTATGGGCACTCTCATAAATTTGATGTGTTTTGTCTTAATTAACAAACCATTCTTTCTGTCCCAGAAAGAGCAACCCTATCCTCAATATCACCTTATACTCGACTCTCCTGGTGTTCTCATTTGCTATATTTAGTCCCTATCTCCTTTATCCCCCTCCAAGTCTAGCTGGACAGTAGGGTTAAATTTATGACTAAACCTAAAACCCAAACTAAAAACCATCTTAAAAGGGTTTTTCTGTGCTGTGGATTTTCTAACCATTTCATAGAGATGTTCATTTCAACCTTTCTTGGTGATTCCTACAGACAAAAGCCACGTTCAATGTATTACAACTAATAAATAATAATACGTCTTAGAAATCTCTAAAATAGTTTTATGACCTTCCAACCATATTCAACATTAACAAAAAAATGAATATTTTCTGACTCAAAGAAGTTTCCAAAATCAGATGAGGAAGTGTACAAATGATGTTTCTCATATTTCATATTTATATAAGATATGACCTTTGTTAAACTCCATTTTAAAACTTTTATCTCCTTTGCCTCTACAAAAGACATTCTTTGGTTGTTCCCCCAGCATCCACATTCTCCTCTTTTTCTTCCCTGATTTCCAAGTGATTCTGGGGAATTTCTGCCATCAGCTCCACAAGGAGAGTTTTTGGCCTGGGTTAAGCCAATCAGTTTATTTCATCTGTACAATCAGAATGAATCTTCAGACTTTTACTGGCAATATTGGGAAAACAGTCTTCTGCTGGCCACAACCAAAGATGTATGAACCAAAGCCCCAGGAACTGCAGGCAGTTATCTTCATACTATGAGGAGAACCAGTCTCAAGGTAAAGCACACATCACAGAACACAGGAAAAAGTAAAAGAAAACTAGTACTTTCACAATTTTATTGGACAACTGGAACAAGCCTTAACTAAGGCTAATATTTATTCCTAGACAGTTTTTTTTTTTTTGCAGTTAAATCAGCTAAAATCTTCTTTACTGTGGAAGATTTTACCACTTGAAATGTGATCTGTATGTAAATCTGCAGCAGTAACATCACTTGGGAGGTTCCCAGAAATGCAGAACCAGGACCACCCTATGGATCTTCCTGAACCAGAATCTGCATTTGAACAAAATCTCCAGGTGATTCTACACATATTGATGTTTGAGAAGAACTCCTCAATCTTTGAATCAGCTTCTCCTGTAATCCACATCTTGAATCAGACAACCACCATATCCTTATGCAATAGGCCACATAGATGTTATTATTCCTCTTTAGAGGTAAAGAAACTGGGCTCAAGGAATTTCCATGCCAGCTAAAGCTCACATACATTTAAAAGAGGTAGGAGAAGCAGGAGCATCCTGGTCCAAACACCACTGTAATTCCCTCCTCTGATGTGCTATAGGAACCCACCAAAGCTTCCAGGCAGGCTGCAGCCAGTATCTAGGGTCACCTGTTCAGCAACCTTGCATTAGTATTTATTTTAAGAGACCATAGGTTTTAAAGACATCCTTCCTCCCTGTGTTTGTAATCATGGAAAAACTCCTTAATCTAGGTAATTTATTTAATGAGTAGCTCCAAATATTGGTTCCCAACTACCAGTAGTTTCATACAAAAATTAGAGGCTAGTTTAATTGCACTTAACCAAGTAAACCCTGTGAACAATTTTCTCTCATTATTTCTCACTGAGGCATACCCCCTTGACACAGTTCTCTTTTTATTCATAATAGCAAGGAATGGCCATGGCATTCAAAAATCTTTATGCTCCTTGATGTTTTCTAAAATCCAGCCAATAAGGAAATATTACTATGTAAAACAGAATTATTTCAGAGAAAAGCTTTCCCATCAAAATTTTCCAGCTGGTAGGCTAAAATGGGAGAAGACATTTAAAGACATACCTGGTAATTTGCTATGGATTCTAAATATAGTTAATGTGCACAATAATCTCTCAACAAATGTTTGTTGTATACATAACTTTCATTTTCAAGTTACTTTTGAAGTAGAGTCTGTCTTACTTCCTTTGTTCCTTTTAATCTCATTGACTTATACCTTTGCAACAATCCTGGTAGGCATTGTTATTTCCATTCTAGAGATGTTGAAACTAAACCTCAGAAAGATTAAAAACACTTTATTTATTGTATTTATTTGTGATAGAAGTGGGATTCAAATCCCTATCCTAGGACTATAATTCTAGGTCCTTCTACTGCCTTCTGCTGAATCCTTCTTCTAGAAAATCATTCCAATGGGCCTTATACTTCAATTGCTGCTTGTAAATAGAGCCCCTAGATCATCCTTGAGTGCACACATACCCCCAGCCATTTCATGAAAGCTGCTCTAGATGCCAAATGAAAGCATCTCAAACCTTGACTTACTACTTGGAATAATTTGCATTACAATGGGTAAGTGATTGTAAACCAAATAACCTTTCACCATTTCCATCTCTCAAAATCTATATCATAAGATTGTTTCTTATAGGCTAGGGAGATATCCTGACCCTCAAGCATCCCACTGAGTTGCAAACACGGATGTTTCTTCCAGCTTTGGACAGTATCTATTGTTAAGACTTCAGGCTCTACTCCGATGAGGGCAAGGTAATGTGGATAGAGGCCCTGGCAACCCTGAACCCTTCACTTCTTGCTTTTGTGCTCAGTCAAAGCTACAAGCTACCCAGAGAGTGGCCCAGATGCAGGCCATCAGGTGTGGTGATGGAAGATAAAGCATAGGTAAAACTTGTCTACTGGTAAGTTACACACCAATGCACTTCCCAGAGAATATATCCCTATTGTCTTTGACAACTTTCTGCTAATGTTATGGTAGATAGACTCATGGGACAAGAAGCTGGACAACATTATGACTATTACACCCCTTATCCTACCTAGAAACAGATGTGTTCTTAATATGCTTTTCCCCTGTGAGTCCCACATCATTTGCAAATATGTGTGCAAAGTGGTGTCTTAAAGTGTGACCCCATCTCCCCAACACTCATCATACTAGTGAAATTAAACATGATCTTAGGAAGGATAAGGACATGATTGAAAAAACACAGAAATTGACTCCCATCTCATTGTCAAAGGCTTTAGCCACAGCTGAGGACATCAGTTTTATAAACTAATGTACCTGGAATGCTCAGCTCTAGCACAGAGGGCCCTCAAGACAGTGTTTGATGGAGACAGTAGAATAGCTCTCTGCCCACTGCCTGTCAAGAAGAGGAAGAGAAAGTGCTTGCTGTTTCAGGAAGAGAGAATAAATAAAATTGGCAATCCTGTAGTTAACTCATTAAAGAAAATAAAAGATGAAATCAAGAGTGAGATAGGGAGATACAGAAGAAGTCACTGATAAAGAATACTTGTTGAAATAGCTGACTTTCAAGAAAATACAAACTCAAAATTCCCTTGGGAAAAAGCAGAAAACTAAATAGACAAATAACAAGAGAAGAAACGGCAGAGGATGGGGGCAGGTTTTAGGGGGGTAAAAGAGGGATGTTGTCAACAAACTATCTCCAGGAAGGCTATCAGACCCATAACATGTTCCCACTAGCTATGCACACACCGCCAAAAAAACAGATAATTCCTAGGTTTAGATAAAATATTCCATGGCATTAAAAAAAAAGCTTCCCAAATCATTTCACAGAGCTAGACTAATTCTCATATGGAAACTCCAAAATAAATAACAAAAGGACAAACATACAGACTTAGCTCTTGAAGAAGTGAACAGATTAAGATTGTTACTGCTGTGCCTCAACATCTGCCACAGTGTTCTCCCCTCCTGCACTACTTGCCCCTCAAGACCAAGGAAGAGCAGTACTCGTTCCTTGCTTTACCCCCATCCCCGCCCAGGGGTTCTGGAGTTCAACAGGTCAATGACGGAACCGAGATTTTCAACTCATTTTCTGGGTCTTAGCACTTCTCACACAAAATAGCATAAGGATATCAACCCATTTGTCAATATTCATACCGCAAAAATCTACATAAGTGCAGCTTATGAGACATTAGAGAATTCTCTGGAGAAAAACTCAGGAAAAAGGGGACACTTGCCAAGAAGTAATACTTAATTTATGACTGGGAGAATATGTAATTATTCTTGGCACACACCATGATTGAGAGAAACTGAAACTGCCACTTCCCTGCACCCAACAAAGACCTTTCTGGGTGCTTCGGGAATTATCCCTGCTTTGATCTCTGGGACCAGCAAAAACATCTTCCTGAAGTTACATTTTCAAGTTTTCTGTACATGCTACACTTCCTAAGAGCCAGGCAGTCTTTGGGGGTTTTTCTTTGAAGATTTATTTATTTGTGAGAGAGAGAGAGAGAGAGAGAGAGAGCACACTTGCAAGCACTGAGTGTGAGGAGGGGCAGAGGGAGAGGGAGAGAGAATCTAAAGCAGATTCCACACTGAGCACAGAGCCTGAGGCCCAGGGCTCTACCTCATGACTGAAATCATGACCTGAGCCAAAATCAAGAGTCAGAAGTTTAACCTCCTGAGCCATCCAGGAACCCCCAGCCTTTTTCTTTTCCTGTTTTTAAGCAGTAGAGTGACAAGCTACTTCTCAGAAGACCAAGCAGTCTTCCTATAAGGCCATGCATTCAGTTACTCATCCTTTTTCTTCCCCATGGTGTCTATCATCAGTTCACGAATGAAGGGTTCCAGAATGTGGGATGGGAGGAGAAAGAAGACCCATGACCAAAGGTGTGTGGACACTGATGTGACCCCTTATGACCACATCTCCCTCTCAGCTTTCCACAGCTCACCAATTTTTAAAAGGACAAATGGTGAACTCATTTTCTAGGCAGTGTCCAGAGATCTGCACAATAAGACCTCAGGTTACCTTTCTAATCTCATCCGTCCTAATTCTTGCTACATCCCAGCCTCACCAGACACCTCGAAGGCTGCCAAGCTCATCAGAAACTCTCTCATACTCCCTCTGGCTAGAATGACTGATAAACTTCTCCCTCCTGCCACGCTCCTACCCACTATCCCAGATCAAATGTCAAATGTCAATCTCTTTTGAAATCTTCCACCAAGCCAGAAAACACAGAACACATAATACTCTTGTGTTCTCAGGCAGGCATCCAAGATGGAATTGTATTATAATTATTTGAATATGACTTTGCTTCCCCTAAAAAATTATAAGCTTGGTGAAGACAGGGACTGTATCATCATTGCATATTTGTGTGTGTGCCCCAGTGGGCAGCTCAGTACCTCACATGGTCCAGAGATTCATTACATTTTTGATGAATGGCTCTGTTGAGTGTCCACTCGAGGCCCACTGCCTGACACAAACCGGTTGTAATTTGTTGTAATTTGATTACTTAGAGTGATCAGAAGAATTGACAATAGCATCTTATAACAATGGGAAAATGGTCTCCATCAAGAGACAAATTGAGGGCAATGGTTTCTCAGACAGGCATAGGGAAGTGATAACCAAATCAAATGAAAAATGCCCAGGAAATGTAGGCCTAGCTATCCTTGAAAGCATTTTCTCTGTCCTTACTCTCTGATTCATCAGGCAACTTTGTTTCCTAAGTAAATTTTCCTTCAGGGAAAATGGTGGGTAGTATGAGTCAATCTTTTTTTATTACCAATTCCTGTGTAACAAGCTATCCCAAGACATAGGGACTTAAAAATAGCTCTTTGTTTCTTCCTTACAATTCTACAGGTCAAGAATTCAGATAAAAGTAAGCTGAGTAGTTCTTCCAGTCCATGTAGTATCGACTGGGTTTAGTTGTTCAGTGGCATTAGTGGGCGGCCCAACTGGGCTAGTTCTGGAAGCCTCCATATACATTTTTGGCACTGCAGCACCACATGACTAGCTTGGGCTTCCTGGAAGCATGCTTGTCTCAGCATATTCAAGCTTCTTAGATCTATGCTGGCTTCCAAGAAAGTGTGTCTCAGGCAGTGGAAATGGAAGCTGCAGAACTATTGGGCCCCCCTCAGAAGTACACTCCTGGTCAAAACTGGTCAGAGGGCCATCTTGGATTCCAGAAAAGAAATAGTCTCCATCTTCCAATGGGATAGAAAGCAAGGAATTTGTACTCATTTTTAATATACCACCTCTCTTCTTTCTGGGGCCTAACTAACTTTGAATAAACCAAATGTCAAAGTTCTAGGCCTACTGGAATGGGAGCATACACAATCAGATCATTCATTTGTCTGAATAAATCCCTAATCATTTTAACACATAATAGGTATGTTTTACTTGACACTTAGTATACATTTCTGAAACATGTCTATAATATTTTGGAAAATGAATCACATTTTAAAATGCATCAAAGGAGTTGACTAATCAAAAGAAATCTATTCTTTTACAAGGATTTCTTTGTTTGCTTGTTTCCTAGACAGTTCCAACTCTCTTTATCTTCATTCATTTCAATAAAGACTATTCCATGAATACGATAAGGAAGATATTCATAACTATATTACTAACTAAAACCTTATTTTATAAATTATAAGCATTTTTACATAAATAAGTTCACAAAGAAGAAAAAGCTAGTGTCAGGATTGCCATAGATTTACTAACATTTTTACTAAAACACTATCAGTTTGGAATTTTTTCAATTGCTGCTGGAAAAATATGATAAATTAGTGACTTATAAGTGGCCAAAACATCTTCTGAATCAAAGCCTGAAGTATTTGTTCAGCAGAATCTTGGGTGGTGGTTTTGATAGAGGTTACTTTGGGAATGATGGATAAGAATGGTCGTTTAATCTTTACTTTCTGGCTACATTAACAGTTAAATGCCCAATCTGAAACTGCTAAGGCTTGAGAGCTGTAGAACACATAGTTAATTAACCTAGATTATATGAAAAAAGCTAGAGTTTCCAGGTCAATTTTAATTTTCTCAAAAGAACCAACACAATTTTTCCGCAGTAAGAGGGAGACCTATATGTCTCAATAAATTTTTGTAGAGTGAATTAGTGAAGGAGTGCATAAGTAAATGCATCACTTGCCCTTTTCCTCAATGTGTTCTCACAACACCTATAAACACACTGGAAAGCCCATTTAGGGATCCCTGGTGGCGCAGCGGTTTAGCGCCTGCCTTTGGCCCAGGGCGCGATCCTGGAGGCCCGGGATCGAATCCCACGTCAGGCTCCTGGTGCATGGAGCCTGCTTCTCCCTCTGCCTGTGTCTCTCCCTCTCTCTCTCTCACTGTGTGCCTATCATAAATAAATAAAAATTAAAAAAAAAGAAAGCCCATTTAAATACACAGGGGAGTGGCAGCATGAATGGGAAAAAGGGAACAGATTTCAAAAAATATTCTAGGGGTTCAAATCAAGATGTGGTGATCCAGATGGTCTCACTCACATGTGAAATATAAGAAATAGTGAAAGGGACCATTAGGGAAAGAAGGGAAACTGAATGGGGAAAAATCAGAGAGGAAGACAAACCATGAGAGACTCCTAACCCTGGGAAACAAACGGTTGCAGAAGGAGAGGTATAGGTAGGGAGATGGGGTAACTGAGTGACAGGCATTAAGAAGGGCGCATGATGTAATGAGTACTGAGTGTTATACTATATGTTGGCAAATTTAATTTAATTTAAATAAATAAATAAATAAATA
Organism: Nyctereutes procyonoides; assembly: GCF_905146905.1. NCBI lineage: Eukaryota > Metazoa > Chordata > Mammalia > Carnivora > Canidae > Nyctereutes > Nyctereutes procyonoides. The sequence continues at coordinate 36,725,746 of NW_026575044.1, forward strand.
AATAATAAATAAATAAGAAAGATGTGGTGATCCAATTAAATGTGACAAGGAAGGAAGAGGAAAGAAGTTCACAAGTTTCAAGCTCGGGTGACCAGGTCAATGGTGCTGATGCCATTGACATCAGCTAAGAATAATAGTGAAGCTTCCAGTGCCAGATAAAAAGGAAAATAGCCCACTGGGAAAGTCTAATACTTGTAGACATCAGGAAAGATGTCCCCCAGGCCATTGGTATATTCAGTCCTGCTGCTTGGAGGAGAAGTCAGAGTTTGAAGATGTAGATTTCAAAATTGTTACCTTATGTGGTAGTGATGCCATGAAACTGTATGTAATTATCTACAGAGTATGGAGGGAGAGAGCAGGGCAGGGACAAACTCCAGGGAAACACCGGCCCTTACTTGGAAGGAAGGAAGGCTCTTTGATGACAGGGAAAGAATAATCAGCAATATACAAGATATGTGCAAAGTGATATACTGAAGGATCCAAAGGATAGGTCTTCAAAAGGAGGAAAAAACCAGGCCAATATACCTATTAAACCCACCTGTGAAATGAGACTAAGAAGCACCTTGCATTGTAATATAAACTAAGAAAACTCATGGTCCAAGCAGTTAGAAAGATCTAGATACATATCTTGTGATCTGCCAGTTAATTAGCTCTATGACCTGGGGAAAGTCCTTAGTTTTTCTGTGCCTCAGAGCTCTCATCTGAAAACAGATAATAGTAATTAAGCCCATTCTAACCACCTCATAGGATTATTGGAGTTCAATGAGAAAACGACCATGTGAATGTCAGTCCATTGTGAAGTAAAAAGCACATATTGGTATAAAATTATTTTTTAAATTTTGGTAGGCAGATTAGTGATTGTTAATAAATACTTGAAAGTAACAGTATATGGGAAGAGTATAAATAACTCTGCTTTGATGAAACTAAAGAGGTAAAGAGGTTCTTGAATCACTGAAGTGTTATTCAAGTGTTACAAGAACTTGTAAGTCCTTCCCTATATGGGGCAAGGAATGCCACTCTCGCAGCAACAGCGCTGAGCTGGGATTCAGGGTCCTTATCCCAGGCCTTACCCACCATCTATGTCTTTCTCCTTTGGCAATGTGCCACACTCAATTATGATTATTTGATACAGGTTGGCCCCGCTTCTAGACTGTGAGATCCTTACAGACAGACCATGCCTTGTCCATTGCCCTTCTGTTTTTATTGATAGTAAGTACCAAGCACAAATGGTTGAAACATAGAAGGGGCTCCATAAATATTCACTGAAATAAAGAATAAGTGGGCAATGACTTGAGACCATTACTTAATTTTAACCTCAGTATAAGAGAAAAAAATTAGACTATAAGTTTTCTCTAAAACATTTTTTTATTTTCTCTAAATCTTTAGAGCATTAATATTTTCTTCAGCCACACTAAGCAATACCAAGAAAAGCGTGACATGTTATCTGGAATAGAAAAATAATTATAAGCATATATAGAGATGAAAGGTTACAAGTACTCATAATCATTCAGTCTTAATGAGATCACACTCTTTCAAAGATGGCATTCAATAATGTGATTTCAAGCATCTGTCATCATAGAGTACTTGCCTCATGAACAACCAAAACTGATAACAGGTTGAACAGCATGAAGTTCCAGTCTAGCAAAGACACTTGCCCTTATGTCTCCCACTATTTTACTCATTGCCAGCATGTGTCAACATTGCTCATTCCACTATCAAGTGAAAGATACTTGTTGGGTTTTGCCCGAGAAAAGAAAATGCTAGGAACTTAAAACAGGAGTGATCAGAGTAAAGATACCTTTGGCACCTCGGGACGGTATATCTTTGACTTGGAGCAGCTGCAGCCTGTGCCTGACAATGGAGCTGCTGGAGGCGGTGTTGAAAGTCAGTAAAGCAAGTATATCCATTGTTTTGTTCAATTGGTTGAGCAGCAGAAACTACAATTATTAGTCATAGGGGCTTGCAAAATATAATTGCATTCCTTGATTTCTATGAGCCTATATGCATTGCATAGAAGTTCACCTTTGAGGTGTTTTTCCCCAGTACTATCTATACCCTTGGAATCTTGACAGTAAGTGGCCCAAACTCAAGTCAAATGTCATGTAACATCAGGGAGTAATAAGTATGACTTCCAAGTAAGCAGTCATGCGTGGTTTGGTGGCCAAAGCCTGGTGTTCCTCCCTTTATTTTTTTAAAATCCTCTTCTCAGGAGTTAGACATAAGACATGCCCCTAGACATCAACCAAGAAACATTCCTCCTCTGAGAGGCATCTGGAATGCTATAAAGTTCACATTTCTGTGCATCCATCTCACAAAGATTGTGATAGACTCAACCAGTGTTCTCTGCAGGTTGTGGCAATTCTCCATCAATCTCCTCTGGCAGCAGACTGACTGAGAGTCTTACTGGTGTCTCAGACGTGTTTTCATCCCTCAGTCCAAAGTAATTTCCTGCATTTCACATCTTGGATTGATCTTGTTAATAATCAACACTTGGTTATTGTCATCCTTGTTCCAGTGATATCATTCAAGTGCCAATAGTGTCATTTTCAACTCTCCAGTTCTGAGAGTCCTGGAGAGAAAAACAGCCCCACAGACAAATTTAGTGATTCACTTAAAGTATTGTCTTTTCCTACAACAATTCAGTGTCACAAACAAAGAAAAAACAGGACAACTAGATAATGCATGAACTTTATTAGTGCCACGGAAATAATCATAATCATACAGAGAAACACAATTCCATGGAGCTGCCTTAAACTGAAGAGAAAATCGCAGAAGGGGTACAAGATCGGCCTAGTTTCTGTTGCTGCTTATAACAAACTGAGCAAACCTGCCTGGAAAGGCTTCCAACCTACCACCTAGATATGCTTCTCATGTAAAAGATTTTAATGTAAGATTCTTCATCATCAAGCCCAAGACACATAAAGGAAAAGGACACTCTTCAATAATGTTGCTACTAAATCACGAATGAGGCTTCAAAATGACATCGTCTTAGGAGCTTAATCAATGAAACTTCCTAACTCAGTGCACATCATAGAGGTAAAAGCTTCATCTCTTAGTGTGGCAGTCAGATCTTTGGGTTTGCTATGACTTGTAATTTCTTTTATTATCCAACAGATTTCAGGTTGCATTGTATCAGAACACAGAACATAAAAGGCTGGCGGAGCCCAAGTCCCAGATGGGGAGGGACCAGCAGGAAGGCCAAGCTTGCTCTTACAACCTTTTCCCAAAAGGTGAAGGTGAAGGATAGTATTACTGAGCTGAATATAGTGGAGCATTTCTAGTGCCCCCCGGGAGCAGGTGACCACTGCTGGGATAGGGAGAAGCCCAGGGAGAAGGTCCCTCTGGGTTGTAGATCCACAGCCCCTGCTCAGTTCCTCTCCATCTACCTCTTCCTTCTCTCTGACCACCCCCACACACACACACACCCCTTATGTACTTGCTGGAGGGTAGAGTTCATGCACACTGGATCCTCTGACAGACTACATTTCCCAAGCTAAAAAATCAATTCCCCTTGTTCTTATAATGGGAGAGAATATTTGAAATTGAAATAGACTTGGTAAATCTGGGAATAAATTCATCCTAAAACTTACAGTCATTTTCTGTGAACTGCTTGTCATTTGTGACCAATATGCCTATAATTCAGTATATCACTGATTAACCTTTCCTAAATTTTATCTTGTTACAGTAGCAAACTCTATTCATATATATTCAGACATTATCATTTGTTCTCCCTTACAAGGTTGTCAATGTTAAAGTAAATTAAAGAAGACATTATCTGTTAAATATGTTATAAAGTACACGCCTACATTACAAAGTATAGCCTAAGTCTGTCCAGAAAACCCTACATACTTATTTAAGATCATTAGTCATAAAATTCACACGTGATTCCACCTTTATGGCAGATGGTATACACTCGTAGCTTGGTTCAAATGACATTTGGATGAATATTTTTAAATGGGATGTGATAATTCAAAATATACCATCAGAAACAATTTATAGTTCTCTTGTCGATTATAATAATTGGTTTGCTTAAACAGACTTCTCAATATATCTCATTCCTTGCTTTGTAAAGTAAGATTCCAATGTCTGAGTTTTGCAAATGTCTATCTTACAAACAAAGAATATTTCACTCATAATGTCCAAGGTTTGATCGATACTTTAGCCCAAAAGTTCTCATAAACTTTTATCTTTTCGTAAACACTAATTTTTCCCATGACAGAAGGATCTAAGGATTAGAGCATGGCATGTCAGGACCAATTGGGAGCTTAAAGACTGTGTCATCCACTCTCCTCATTTTATTTAATTGCATTATTGGAACTGTTTTCTGATTGTGTTGATTATTCAAAGCCAACACTCTTATTATGCACTCTTATTATTATTCCAAATAGTAGTTGTATCAGTGGAGATGCCTTCAGTTGCAAGTAACAGAAAATCCAGTGAAAAGCGGCTTAAAACCACAAGAAAAATGTGATACCTTATGTGGCAAGAAGTTTGAAGGTGGTCAGTTCCCAGGAGCAGGTGCTCTGCATCTTTCCACTCTGCTGTGCTCAGCAGGTTAACAAAGCCCTCCTTTATATTTGCAAGTTGGCTGTAGCAATTCCAGATGGTACATGCAGACATGACATCCAGCAAAGAAGAAGGCGTTCCTCTCATGCTTCTCTTTATGTATTTCAAGGGAGACATTTCCCAAAGGCTTCTTATACACTACCCACAATTGTCTTACAGTAATCACATTTGTCTCTGGGGCTGGAGAGGGGTCTTTGGAATGCCTGTAAACCCAATTGCTAAACAAATGCAGTGCTCTTCTAGGAAGGAAGAAAAGGGGTGGTCCATTTGGGATAAGTAATCAATAGTTTCTGCCACAGGGGTCTTCCTAGATAGTTGGTCTTGCTCTACTCACCATGATATTGGTATGAATTTGTCCATTTATACCTATTCAACCCCCTTAAAATACTCACCTCTACAACTTGCTAATGCTGCAAGATTTCTAGGAAGTCTAACCAAAGTTTTCAACATACTTCCACGTTCTATCCTGAGCCATTTTTCTCCTAGGGATTCTGAAGAATAACGAGGTACAAAATCCTATATTATTTGTAGGCCTGCCTGGGGATTGCACCTCTACAATTGTACAATCCTGGGGAAAAAAGCTACCTGATTTTTGACTCTTCAGCAAGGAAACCACATATATGCACCCATTCAGAAACAATAGAGCAGTCACTCCAACCAACCTTTTCTGGCCACAGTTTTTTTGTTTTTTGTTTTTTGTTTTTTTCAGAATGGGCATACTCATAAAGTTAGGAAGATGACTTTCTTGCTCTTCACATCGTTTCTGTGCTCACAGATTCCCACCAAAGTGGTGCCCCTGATTCAGGTGTATCTTCCTCCCTCTATATCTGACTTATGTCACTGAGCCCCTTGGGTCAACAATTCTTCTCCTGAGTAAGATATGAGTCTGCTCTAGGATTTTCAGCTACTTGTTTTTCTGTAATCTTGATCACAGGTAGAAATGTAGGATTTGGCTGGTGTGACCATTATTGATAGCCACGTGGTCATCAAAGGAAAAAATCCAATAGCATGGAGTGTGGTCACAATCTATCATTTATAAACCCTGTCACCATGTTAATCGCCTTCAGAAATCCATTACTGTCCTCACCAGCAACATCCGCTGGTGAGAGAGAGGTCAGAGCTCTCTCCAGCTGCTGAGAGAGTGGAACGTGCTAAAGCCGCAGGGTCAGGAGGTGCTCCCAGGTGCAAGGGCTTGAACTTCATTAGCCCTTTCCCTGTGGCTGGTTACACATGTGTGTGTGCCAGGACTGCATAAGCCTCAGGAAATTTCCATCTAAACCTAAACTGAGAGCCTCACAAAAAGAATGGTGATGACCAGCACAATGAGATTACACAGAGAGCCACATTCTGGAGGAGCCATTCCAAACAGACTATCTGTACCCAGTTTCTTTCATGTGGACCCCGTACATTGGAGCCCTATCAAATGTACAGAACGTGATGGTGGGTCTACTGGCAGGCATCTGCCTCTTCAAAGCTTCTTTTCTATTTTCCTATTAATCTCAGCTACACTAGAGGGCACTTGAACACCACATTCATTGCAGACCGAGTCATTGGCACAGGTACTACTGGTACTTTGTTGGGGGGGGGGGTACAAGGGTGGGGAAGCACAAGAGGGGGGATGGGAGGGATATATTTATTTTAACATGTCTTCAATAAACCCATCAGTATTTGAGGAAGCTTACGAGTCAGACTTTGGGGACGAAAGCCTTAATTATACAATATAATTGTTGTTAATGGAACGTGTACATTTCAACCCAGCAAGACTGGTGGTGTTTAATGCCAGCATGACATATTTCCCAAATCGTTCACTTTATTTGTATAAATAGGAAAGAAGCAAAAATTGCATCAGCTCTCTGCATAATGAAGAGGGAGGGAATGTGCAGCCTGTACTATGATGGCCAGATGCTCTTTTATCTCTTTTCAAATCAACATGCAGAGCTGGTGGTCCTCAAATAGAAAGCATTTTTCCTAAGGGATGGCAGCACTGTACGTTTAGAATGATAACATTCTATAAATAAATAAAAAAGATTATTAAGAACGCTCTGTAAATCTCCTAGTCAAACACCCCTTCAAGCAACCATCATCAGTAATTCAGTTTCGTCCCTTAATCCCACTGTATACAAATACACAGCATAAATACAGTATTTAACAAGCACCAGAGAAAAAGCAGCACTCTTGCAATAAAGGCTCATTTAGGAAGAACGAATATCCCTTGCCTCGAGTCTTGTTGGCCTCCCCCAGATTTCAGTTCTTCATTTGATTCTCCTGCCTGAACAAGATGTCCACCTCACATGAATGAATCCCAGGCATAACCATCTATTTAATAAAACCTAAACATATTAACTTGGTTCCCACATTCTTTTTGTTCCACTTCAACGAATCCACAGGGTATCCATTAGGAACCACATCACAAATGCAAACACCCACGGGCTTCCGTAAGCCACGACACTCCACTAGGGTTTCAACCAGGTCAGAGGTGGAGAAGAGAACAGATCTGACGTGGAATTCATGGGGATCTCACAGGATCTGAGGTCGAGTGCTGGTGGCTTGCTTTCCCCATGACTGCCTACTTCTCTCTGCTTGTTTTTTTGTCTTTGTGTGTTTTCTCTGGGTCTCTTGTTATGTCTCCCTGAGTCTCTATCTCTGTCCCTCTCTTCATAACCCTCCTCAATTTCCTTCTTCTTTGGTTTTCTCTGTTCAGATCTAGGATCTTCGTCAACATGAGGACTGGGGTAACAGGGAGGGTAACACACTCTGATGGTGAATACAGCCTAACCATGAAGTCCTGGTTTTCTTGTTGGCTTCCCATGAATCGTGACAGCAGCAACCACATGGCAGGAGGCTGCAACTAGGCCAGTGCCCCTCAGCCCAGTTACTGCCCAAATACAAGCACTTCTAGTATCTAGTTAAATGAATATGCAGCTTTTTTTCCTTTCTCCCTCAGCCTGAATTATAGAAATAATATTGCCCATGTGCCACCAGAAGGCTCTGCCAATTAAAGATCTTCTCAGTGAGGGGCTGTTTCTCAGGCTATCCATGGCAGCATTCCAACACCCCCAAATTGTACTTCTCTCCATGCTGATTGGTGTCTGAAACAGCAGGACTGACCCAGAATTCATTTCCATCAGGGACACCCACCACCAGCAAACACCCTCAATTGACTTTTCCCTTCTCCTTTAAGACCTTCAGTTTAGTCTCTACCATGCTTGGAGTTTCCAGGCATTCCCACCCCCCTCTGCCAGGCCCAGAGATATGGCAGTTTCCAGTTGAGGACCAGCCTGAGGGCAACTCCAGGGACAGTCTAAGGCTCCAAGTTCCCACCCTGAAGCCAAAGCCAAAGCCAACTCAATACCTTAGATCTTCAGCTCATGGGTAATAAAGCCAAAGTGGTTTCATGTGTGATACATTCAGCAATTGTGATCTAATACTTGACTTTTCAACTATTGGTTAGCAAAAGTTAACTTAGAGAAGTGTCTGATTCTTAGTTTTTCTATGCTCTTTATTACATTCAGATTTTAAATCAAATAGGGTAGAAAGATCTAGGAGCTGCATTAGTTTGCTAAAGATACCCTAAGAAAATAACACTGACTTGGTGGCTTAAACAACAGATATTTATTTATTCCCTCACAGTTCTGGAGGTCAGAAGCCCAAGGTCAAGGTGTCAGCAGGTTTCATTCTCCTGAGGCATCTCTCCTTGGCTTGCAGATGGCTGCCCTCTCACTGTGTGCATGCACCTCTTGTGTCTTTGTTTATCCAAATTCCCTCTTCTTAGGACACTGGTCAGATCAGACCAGGGCCCACCCAAATGACCTTATTTAATCTTAATTACCTCTTTTCTAGGTCCCACCTCCAAAGACAGTGTATTCGGAGATGGGAAGTGTACTAGATGGATATGTACTAGAATATTTGAGTGCATTCTACAGTACTAGAAGTTACAGCTCCGACACATGAAATTGGGGCGAGATATAATTCTCCCCTTATGTTTCATATGTTTCAGGTAGCATCCAAAGGCTTACCAAGCTTTGCCTAGAAAGAAATAAATGTGCATCTAAGCCTGTTTTTTTTAATTCTCTGTTGATGCATTATATTTTTCACAACGTACCAATGACAGTTAATGAATTTTGTGGAGATTAAAAAAAGAACAAAAATTGCAGGTGCAAATCAATTCCTAATAAGCCTCTTAAGAGTCTTTGAAATTTAGCCACTCAAAGTAAAGTTTCCTCCTCTGGTTTAAAGCAAAACAAACAAAAGAAAATAGAGTGGGTTTTATTTCTAAGGTTTTTTGGGGTGGAGTAGATTTTATTATGATTGCTTTGTTCTTACACTGTTTTCTGCATGGCACTTTCTTGATTGTTAAATCTTGACTGTTTTTTGTTTTATATTCATTGCATTCTTATAACGAGCAGTGCTCCTGTCCAGGTCTCTACAGGACACCTGTACAGTGTGGTAAATAGAAATAAGTACCAGTCTTCTGTTTCACTGGTGCAGTCTGCTCTCAAGTCAAGGAAGTCAGATAAGAAGAAAAAGCATATGTAATGCTTTCTTGTTTGACAACCTTCCCATGAAACATAACCTCAGGTTTGTTTCTTTGTTTATTTCTCCCTTTAATAAATGTGATGGGAAGTTTGGAGCATGAACATTATGAATACATAGGAAAATTACTGCCCCAGACGTTAATTAATTACACAAAAGCCATCCTAGGAGTCTGTCTCCCATGCTCGTATCCCTGATATTCCAGCAGCTGCTCACAGGGAGACAATTCCCAGAGGTGTCTCTGGTCCTGGCCACATTCAAGCCAGGCACAGTGAAGGATTTCAGAGACCAACAGACCCAAAGGCCAGGCAGGCTGCCACCTGGCAGGGCTGCTCCCGGTGGGGGCCCTCTGAGACACAAATAAGTTTTTGTTTACTATAAACCAGACATGAACTACAATCTCTGGTGCCCTCTGTGCCTAAAATCTGCTATTTGTGATCTAAAATTAGGTAAACAGAAGGGTATTTTGGTCAAATATTGTAAGTAAAGTACACATACTTGTCTCTTCTCCCACGCAAAATCTGGACAAAATGACAATGAAAGAATTAAAAAGATGTAAACCTACAAGTCAATGAGAAATGGAGAGGGAAGAGCAGTGAATGAGAACTGTCAACATACTTTGTGGGGAATACGAAGTAATGGAGAAATGGCAATTAGCTCAGCAGAGTGGAAGAAGCTATAAGCTAGCAAGGACCAGGTACGCTCACCAAACTTGGAGACGTTGGGCACATGGACTCTGCGGTTTCCTCCATAATTGGGGGTAAGGCATGGGCCTGGAAAAGAGATGCTAACTGAAAGTCAACATGTGCAGTATGTCTATGTCTCTTCCCACACCAAGCACCAGCCCTGCTCAGTTGCCCCACCATCCCATTTCTGTTCCATCCCTTACAGGAAGGTAAGAATATATTTTTTAGAGAACTTGAACCAGAGAATATCCAGACTCAGGTAACAACAGGCATAGCAGATGGGGAGCCAGGTGCTAGGCTGAAGGCAAAAGTCTGTTTTCCAAGTACTCCTCATGACTTTGCTCATGGAACATGCATATCTGGATGTATACATTCCAAATAGAAACATAAAGGAAAATTCTCCAAAGAAACTCACTGGTCCTGGAGAAAATCTCCACAGAGACTCCATCTGAACTGTTGTTCATCAACTAAGCCAGCTCACCTCCTAACAATACTTACCAAGGGATAAGCCACCCCCTGCATGCAAAGTTTCCTATTGGCTTCTTATTACAACAGTTCTTAACCAGAAATGAATATTCAAAGATCATCAGACATTTGAAGAAGTTCTCAAATATGCAAAAAGAGAACTAAACAAAAAAATCATATTTTTAAGGGGCTAAGAAGACATAGAAGCAGGAGAGGGAACAAAGGTAAAACCAAAAAACCTACAATCATTATCATCAGAGAGTTTTGAGAAAATATCTCCTTCATAAAACAAGACAGGATATAACAAAAAGGACCATCACAGTGCAAAAGAAGAATTTGAAGAATTAAAGATATAATAATCAAAATAGAAAATATTCAGTAGAACACTTGGAAGATAAGATTGAGTAACTCTCCTCAGAAAGTAAAAAACAAAGGACTAGGGGGAGAAAGGAAAATTAGAGGACCAATCTAATGTGTCCAATATCTGGAATTCCAGAATGAGAAAATTGAAAAAATAAAGGGGTGGAAATGGTCAAATAATTGTTTTAATTTCTCAGAACTGGAAGACATGTTTCAAGACAGTGTCCAACACAGTGCATTGAGAAACAAAAACAAAATCCACCAAGACATAGGAAAAATCTTAAATTTGCAGAGAGAAAGCCTATCACAAAGGACAGGAAATGAAAATGCCATTGTGCCTCCTAAAAGCTACACTGAGGCCAAATGGCAATATAGCAATGCCTTTGATATGCTGAGGCTCCAAGTTCTTAATAAAGCATGAGAGTAGAATAAAAGCATTTTCAGAAAAACAAAGACTAAAAAAATATATATATACACCTCCCACACACCCTTTCTCATGGTATCAGTGCTTAACTGGTATTAACTGGAATCAATGCTTCACCAAAATTCTTTCTTAGTTACCAAGGAAAAACAAAATTAGAATACAGGAAAGGAGAGAGAAGAAAATCAATCCCAGGAAAATATAGAAAAGAAATCCTAAGACAAATGTGTAATGAGCCTGAAAATTAACCAATGCAGTGTGCAGGGGGGTTGAAGAACTTTAGAAGAGTCTCCAAATTGGGGGTAGGGGCAAGTGGGAGAATTCTAGATTATTCAATAAACATAACTTGTGGAAAACTGCATAAGAAGCATTTTATATCACTGTTAGAGGACTTGAAAAAAATTATTGATAGATTCATAGAAAACTAAGCAAATGGAGGAAATAGACAATTATTAATTTCTAGGAGAAGAGATATACAGTAAACTAAAGGTAACTACAGTAAGTAAATAATCTCTTTATCCATGGTTTCACTTTGCACAGTTTCAATTCCCCATGGCCAACCACAGTCCAGAGCAGGTGATCCTCCTTCTGACATATGGTCAGAAGGCCAGTAGTAGCCTAACACTATGTCACAATGTCTATGTTCTTCCCCTCACTTTACTTCATCAGGTAGGCATTTTATCAGCTCACAGCATCATGAGAAGTAGGGTGAATGCAGTACAATAAGATATTTTGAGAGAGAAACCACATTCACATAACTTTTATCACAGTGTATTGTTATAATTGTCCTATTTTATTATTAATTATTGCTGTTAATCTCCTCCTTTGCCTAATTTATAAGTTAAACTTTATCATAGGTGTGTATGTACAGGAAAAAACATTGTAAACATAGAGTAAGGTATTATCTGTGGTTTCGGGAATCCACTAGAGGTCTTGGAGCATATTCCCCTTGGGTTGGTGGGGGGGGGCTACTGTATAATACTTATTTGCTCAGTAGTAAACAATATTTACATAGGTACAACAAGATAAACCCTAAACAGAAACCAAATGGACTTGGTATAAATAAGTTGAAAGGAAAGGGGGTGGGGTGGTTAGAGAAAAGCTCCACTACCATCATATGAAGTAAATAGTTAATATATCAAGAACTAACAACATTATCAAATTGTTTACAAATATGAGTGTACATAAGAAAGGGCCTAAAAGACCTAGAAGTGGTTGCCAATGGATACAGAGAGAAGAGGGGCTGGGGAGAATTCAAGATGGATGCTACTGGATTGGATTCTATGACTTTTGGTTGCATTGATTTTTTTTTAATTATGTTCATGTAGAATACTTTAAAAAATACAAAAAATAATACTAAGTAGATGACTATATAGGGATAAATAGAAGAGAGAGGAGAGGGGAATAAATAGGGAGGCAAGACAATTTGAATAAATACTTGGGAAGACTTCTATCGAAGCTAGCAACCATGAGAGGAGACCCAGGCTGAGCCAGCACAGTACCCTTTTGCTAGAAATGGAAAAGCAGCATTGGGCAATCAAGTAGAAAGAAATTGCTTTCTAGATTATGTAGGGAAGATTCTGGCCTGGACTGAGAGAAAAATAACGTTGGAACTAAGGAAAATGTCCTGACTTCTGGAGAGTCTGCAACCCAAAGAACCTGAGGGGCACCTGGTGGCTCAGTCAGTTGAGCAACCGACTCTTGATTATGGTTCAGGTCAGGATCCCAGGGTCCTGGGATAGATAGAGCCCTGCATCAGGTTCCAAGCTCAACAGGAATTCTGCTTGAGATTGTCTCTCTCCCTCTGCCCCTCTTCTCTCTCCTCTCTCTGTCTCTCTCTCTCTCTCTCTTTCTCTCAAATAAATAAATAAATCTTTAAAGAAAGAATAACTTGAGATGGCCATGAGCCCACTCCACACGGCCCAAGGGGAGTATTGATGCTCCCTTCAGTTACATAGGGCTATATACCAGCCCTGTTGGTTGACACCGAGATATAGGAACTAAGTTTTATATCTTCAACTGTACTTTAGTTGAAGACAACCCTTTTCAATTATATTTGGTCCTTGTAATTATCTACCTGAGCATAACTGTATCTGATAACTCTTCAGACTGTCAACAGTCACAATATGATATTGGTGCCATAATCTTGAGAAGGTTTGCCTCTTTGAGAGATCATAGACTGCAAGCCCTCAAGAAGAAATTCTTAGGTCTTCAAGTAGTAGCAGAAGTGTCTGCAAAGCAGATACTCAGGCTCGGTATTACACCTCACAGCCATCCCCTAATCAGTATGAGAGATCTCAGGCAGATCAATTAACCTGCTAGGCATCAAGACCTTTCCTGAGATGAGAAATTGGACTAAATACACAGTATGGCCCACTCTGGCTCTGAAAACTTAGCTTTATCTAAATTAGACTCTGGTGGAGTTGCTGCCCCTGCCTCATGGACAGAAATCTTCTTATATGGTCACCCAGTTTGGTTCCTCCATAGGTTAGGTGCCATTTTATAGTTTCTACTCAAAAGGCTGCCTCTTCATGCTACAGGGGGTCCACTACTAAATTTTCAACATGTATCTTGAATCAGACCCAATCAATCTTCCTCTTTTCATGTCTTTTCTTCTGATTTTAATAAATCCATATTGAAAAGCTAATTATGAACTTCTAGTGACTTCTGGAATAAATATTCCCATGGTGAAAGCTGTCACATGGCATCTTTAAAACATACCTCCTTGTTCTGTTTGAGTTGGACAGTAGCTAAAGAATCAGTATATAAGACAATATTCCATGCAGTTGCTAAACATTCTAGGTTGTGAAAAACAAACCACATAGATATTTTAAGTTGCCCTTGAATTCTGGATCCAATCCTTTCAGTGCCCCATATTCTTGGCTGAGTTCAAGTCCACTTATTAAAAGCAGTGGCCCAGCTGACAAGCAGTGTTGCCATTTCCACTTTTCTGGTCAAGGATAACCAAGACTTTCTGTAATCTAATTCCGGGTTTACTTTGCAGCTCTTTCTGCCTTACGCTCTACAAAAGATGGCTGCTCTCCAAACACAACATCATGTCTCATCTTCACCCTTTTCTCCAAATTCCAAACCTCTGGAATGCTTCTCCTTTATATTTGGAGGTTTTTGCACCTTTCTCAAACTGATTCAGATCCCTCTGCCTTTTCCCTGTACACTTTCCCCAAACCCTACTGGCTGAGATGTTGACTCTGCCCACTAGTTCAGAAAACTTACCCCTTTAGTGTTCCACGTAGTATATAAACCTCCAGAGCTCTTTTTGCATGATCTCAAACATTTCTTAAGCTTTCCTCTATCTTTGCTAGTCTTCTCAGCAGATCATAAATGCCTCAAAGGCAGGACATACATCTTAGACTACTTTGTCCCTCCTATAGCAGTTGGTACACCTCAATAGATGCTCCTTTTTCTTGTTATCACTAAATATGAAGCATTTCAGTAAGAGATGCCCACCATGGGTCACAATGGATGTGAACAACACCTCAACTTTTCTTCAGCTCTAAGACCAATTTTGATCAACATAACTGGTCACTCACAGTTGATGACCTTCGCTGCCAGAAGCCCAGTGCTGTGGGGTTGGCCTCACCCTGCAAGGCTCTGGCACAGCTCTGCACAGTATGAGAGAAAACATGATAAGAGACAGGTGGAGTGTGGTGCTGAGCCGTGTGGGACCCAGTGTTGAACTGATTTCACTTCGTTGAGCTTCTATTTCCTTCTGTGCAAGATTGGACAACATTAGTACCCACCTCCTAAGGTTTTCATGAGCATTAAATGACTTACTTAATAACCGTAAACATTGTAAACTGTGAACATTGCCTGGCTCATAGTAAGCACTCAGTAAATATTAGTTACTATTACTGTACTTAAAAAAAAAAAAAAGCCTTGGTCCAGCTCTGCATTTATTTGACATTCTCCTTTAGTTTTCTCTCCCCAAACACCTCTTTGGTGGTGTTCATCCACTTCTGTGGCTCTATTATATTTTACAGCTCTCCCCCAGCGGCAGTGTACTGCACACACTCTGAATGAATGACAGCCAGAGATGGATCCAAACCTCAGGTGGGTGGACAAGACAAACTGCGTGGCCTCCCCATGTGCAAGCCCCATATGAAAGGCTTGCCCCTTTGGCATAATAAAAATATTTCTAATAATAAATATGAGGTTTCTACAAGAAGATAACTGTAAAGGCACAGTGGTTAAGTAGGATGAAACATTTTTGTGGATGTGAGTGACTTCAAAGACTGGAAGATACTTTCCACAGTTCTTTAGAAATTCCAAGTCTTAAACCATTATTTGTTTCTCAAGGTGCTTGTTGACATTGACTCTAACCCGGAGTCTCCATGTTTTAGCAAATATGTTTGGTCAGCTTCCCCTCACTCCATGACCTGGGGTGGGCAGCCTGTTTCTGAAAGAAACCTGTCCCTTGACTATTGTAAGGGTTGAGATTTATACAGTGAGTAACCTTTTTCTCCTGGGGTTGAGATTTACATATTGAACGATTTTCCCCCTGGGGCCTGTGAGCTGCCCTGCGCACTTTGTACTCCATTAGGAAGGGGGTTAGAGGCTGCTGGATGCTCTGATTGGTCTGTCTGAGGGCTGGAGCCCTGTCACCATGAGCCACTCTCGTTTGACTTTCACAGTAACTGTCAGTGTAAGACAAAATAAATGATGGGAGAAAACAGCCAGGTACTCAAAAGTCCCAGTATTCATCCAGGAGTCTTGAGAACCATTTGCTACCATAATGATCATCCGGTTATTTGTTCAGCTGCCCAGGAAAGAAACTTCTATTTGGGAGGTTGGGAGAGGAGGGGAGAGAAAGATAGAGACAGGGAGAGAAGCACAGAGAGACAGACAGATACAGACACACATACACACCAGAGACAGGATTTAAAGAACTCGAGGAGAGATAAAACAGTAGGAACCCTCAGAAGCCTCGTACATCGGTGACAAGCCACACTGCCACCGTTGTGTGGAAGGGTTTTGATGGCTTCATTCTCGAGCCCACAGCAGGCCGAGGGTGTGGGCGCCCAGCAGCTGCGCTCTGCCTCTACCTGCCGTAACGGAGAAGATCTATCCTTAAGGTGCCCATGAGGCCACATTTTCATGAACTGCCTGGGCAATTGATAAGGGGTCAGTTGGGAAGCAGAGACATTCACAGGTTCAGACCTGAAGCCTGGTCCTTAAAATGAATTGGAAGCATCTGGCTGTTTTGCTGTCGGTAGGTAATGATGCAGCCGCGTCACACACCCAGATGTGATTCTACATTTCTGCAGCTGTTCTGGTGGGAGTTTCAACACCCAAAACATCTGCTGCTGGGACTCTGTGGTGCAATTCTCACTCCATCTCTCTGGGTTCTTATTCTTTTCCTAGAAAATGTACTTTCTTTCTACCCGGTATTTTCCTGTTTTCCAAAGGTGTTATTCCCAGCAAGGGGATACCCACCAAATTCTATGTAATGTGGAAGAGAAATCCATATCATCTTCAAAATTCACAGCCAAACTGAGGGGGTGTGACGCTAATTCATTTTATGAGGTTTGATGAGATAGAGCATTACAGCCAGAAAAAGAATTTCATACTTTATGGCACACGTAGAAGGAATGGCTATAACGAAGTTACTTCTGTATGTTAAGCACAACTGGCAGGGGAACACCTTTAAAGTCCGAAATGTTTATCTCTGGGATATTTTTCAGCATCATCAAACTGCACACATAAAGCGCTCTCGGTACTGCCTGTTTAGTAGGAAAAAAGACCCTTTTAAAGCATGATTTCTCAAACATTTTAGGCAACGTTACAAACTGACATGATAGTTTTGAAGAGCAACAGGAAATATCCAGTCATAAAATCTTCATGCACTTTGACCCCGTAATTTCTGGGAATTTATCCTAAAGAAATTATCTTCTGTATGGAAATGTCTTATTACAAAGATGCTTATCGTGGGATTTACCAGAGGGAAATACAGGTTTGATCTATTGCCCCAAAATATGGAAATAGTTAAATAAATGTAGTGTCTCTATCTCTACAGGATACATGGAAAAATCAATGTGAGGAACTTAAAATTTCCAGCTGCTCAGGCAGCAATTAAAAAGATATTCACTCAAGTAATAATACTGAAATGCCTCTAACATACATTAAGCAGAAAAGGAAAATACAAAGTTGTTTGTATGTTATGCTTAGAATCATATCAAAACTTGGCATTTGAAAATGACCCTAAGTAATTGCTCCAAAACAGTAATAGCTATGGTGATTAAGTGGGGGAATTAAGGGCAATTTTCTTCTTCTATTTTCCAAAGTATTTATGAAAGGGTTATATAAAAAGACCAAGAAAAATGCATCCTTACACTACAACCAAGACTTGAAACCTGCCAAGGCGAGTGAGTCTGAAGAAAAGCAACACCAAAGGAGCCTGAGGCATATCTTGGAAAGAGATCTGGACCAGTGGACTTCAGATAGAGACCAGTTTGTTGCAATCTCGGCTTTTGGCCAAATTTTCTCCAGGGTTTTAAGGAATCCAAAGTGAATCTAACCCAAGATTATGACTCTCACCTGATGAGAGTTGGAAATGCAGTGACACACCAGGAGAAAGCCAATCCTGCATCATATGAAAAAGTCTGTGAATAAGCCCAAATGGAGAGACTTATGTTCCTTCATTTCAGTGACTCAAAAAACTTGGAACAAGATTCCCCTCTTTGGTTCCACCAGGTAACTTTTCCAAGCCTGTGAAACTTGGGCAGAGTGAATCTCGCACTTCTGTCTCTCCACGCCCACGTCTTTGCCAACCTCATATTAAGCCTGAAGGAGAAAACAGATTCAACTAACATTACGTGGGGCCTGCTCTTTTCTTTTCTTTTTTTTAATGCTCCACTCAAATTTTAAAATAGTACATTGATTTTTTAATATCCCAAAGTAAATTGCTATTTCTTAGCCTTTAGGGGGACAGTTTTAATTTAGGAGTGAAAAGGGATGATTGAGTGATAATAAACTGATTAGTCTCAGGATTTCTCAAGGAAATGCTGACCCAGCATCATGGCCCTGACGTCCGCCATTATAATTCTTTGATTTCCTGTCACGGCAGACAGTTCAAAAATGGAAAGTAAATAGGAGACATGGAAAATCAATGTGAGGTGCTGAATTGTTCCAGCTGCCGAGGTCTGTTAATTACATCATATTTTTATGGAGACATGCGGCTCAGACTTGCCAAGTGCCCACATCTGGAGGCCGTCGTCTGCCATCCTGTTGGGGCAGCTCTTCTCCCCTGGCATCTTGGTTAACTGCAAAAGGACAAGCTACCCCAGGAAAGCCTGCTTGTACAGACCAACTCTCGGAGGCAAAATCCGGACGATCGTCATGTCTTCCGTTACCATAGAGATAAGAGGTGCTGGGAGCTGGAGAGGGGCCACTGGAGTGGCGGGAAGCGGGTTAGTCAGTATGCACAGTGTGAACCTGAGGAAAATGAAAGTCTGTTCTACTCGGATAGACAGGCCTTGGTGGGCTAAGTGGGAGAGAGCTGAGAAGAGATGAGAGACCACAGGGAGCAGGCAGAGAGAAACAAGGCTGGGGAGCGAAGGGCAGGGCTTAAAGCAATGTGAAGAGCTGAGCCACTGGGGAGCCACAGTGGATTTCCAAGACAAAGTCCTTTGAGCACCTCCTCTCTTGCCAGGGCAATAAAAGCAAGTGCACAGCGTGAGCACAAACTTCCTGGATTGTTTCAATAAAGGTCTTTCCACGTTTCCTTATGATCTGGACCCTTCTGAAGTCCTTTCTGGTTTCCCTTTCTCCTCTCCATCCTATATCCTTTCTGTTTTCTTCTCTCACACCCTTCCAGAAGATTCTGAGCCCTCCCCCACCTCCCCCCATCTTTATGCATGATGGGACTGGTTTTGTCATCCAGACATCTCTAACTCACCACAACCCATTTGCCTTAACTCTCTTTATTTTTCTCTCTACACCTTCCTTCTTTTACTTCTTGCTATTTTTCCTAATGATGGCTTCGTACACAAATAGCTGGATGAAAGAAAAATCCAGTGCTTGTCAAAGATGCTTCAAAATGTTTCCTAATGTCCAGTCCCTGCTGTTCATCCCTCACCCCCGCCTTGGTGTCAGACTCTGTCACAAGCAAAGTCTTGGCCTGGGGCCTCTGCTCCTTAGAGAGGCTCCAAGGGTCCTACACATATTTTATTTATATTCCATTATTTAAATATGTATTTCAAATGTGTGACACCTAATACTCTCTCTCTCTCACCATCCCCCAAAAAGGGGCACATTTTAATGTGAGTTAAATGTGCATTACATTTAAATGCACATGTGTTACATGTATGTAAGTGTAATATATGTAAATGTGTATTGCATTACATTTTTATGTAAATTCAGTATAAGTTTAAAAACTTACAGACTTTAACACATTGTGGATCTGCCCCAGCCAAGTAAATTGTGCAGATTTGAAATAGAGATTCTCCTGTTGTTTCTAGTAACCATGTCACTGAGTCAAACATTGTAGGGCCACACTGTATTTTTATCAGTTCAGGCCCAGGCATGACTGTTTGTGTAAATGGTGTAAGTCCACCCTTAAAGCACATGAGTGAAGGGCCCTGTTAAATGCCAAACAGGTCTCTGTATCAACTTGAGGCATCCTCTTCTTGCAGGGCAATTGCACTGGTGCAATAGTAAGCCAACTTGTCCTACGTCAGAGATGGTTCTAGCTCTTGATTTAATGTCCTGGTTAGGGGATCCCTGGGTGGCTCAGTGGTTTAGTGCTTGCCTTTGGCCCAGCGTGTGATCCTGGAGACCTGGGATTGAGTCCTGCATCGGGCTCCCTGCATGGAGCCTGCTTCTGCTTCTCCCTCTCTCAATCTCCCTCTCTCTCTCTCTCTCTGTGTGTGTGTGTGTGTGTGTGTGTGTGTCTCATGAATAAATAAGTAAAATCTTAAAAAAAAAATGTCCTGGTTATTTTTTGAGTGGCTTTTCTCTGAGAGGAATTTGAGCGCATGCTAAGCATCATTAGTGATCCAACTTGAAAATATAAATTTCCTGCTATTCCACGTGTAAGAATCCAGATCAGTTTGATTAAGCTCTCCTAAAATTGCAAAGCCAGCTGTCAACAAGCTTATAATTTGCAAGTATTTATCTGAATCTGAAAGCTGATCTAACACTGGAACTGTTGTCTATAATTCCCCAATTTCTAATGCTTGTTGTGTTCATTCAAATGCTTTCATTTTTGTAATTTACTGAAATTTGAACTAAAACAAATGTATATTAATAAATCATCATTTAATTGGCTTTCTGTATTGAGACTTCCATTTACATTTCATTTGATAAGAAATGCTTTGCTACAAGGAAAAAAAGGTAAGAACCCTGGCCTCACCCACTCTCTCCTCATGCCCTCCTCCTCCTGGTATCCCAAGCAACCCTTGCTTTTCCAGGTTATTCTCTGTTCCCTAGTCTCTTCCTTTCAGACTTGATCTTATGACTCTGTCTTGCTCTAACCTGATAAATAGACTCACACTGAGGTGGTCTCATCTAGTATAAGGGGCTACTCCTGTGTAGGAGAAGAGGGACAGGAAGGAGATTTGCATTTTACTCTGAACTGTTCAAGTCCTAGTGAACCAACGTAAGGGAGCAGATCATCTACGGTGAAATTCTACGCACTTTTGAGAAGAGTCTTTCAGAGCAACTCTTACTTGGTTTCATACCTTTCAGTATCTCTCAGACCACCACCTGAGGATGGCTTGCCTCAGAACCCCTTGTGAAGTGCTTGGGGGAAAGACAGACTCTGGGGACCTACCCCCAACTGTTTTGAGGTTAGGACCTGAAGGCACCTTTTCAGCCACCTCCTCACATGACTTGACGGTCAATCTTCTGCACATTGGTGCGGAAGGCGAGTGGGGGTGCTACCTGGCTTCCCTTTGCCTGCACTGAAAGATAGCAGACTGAGAGGCAGCCCAGGGATGCATCTGAACAGAGAAGTATGCAAGCAAGACAAAGGCAGAGAAAGAGAGAGAGAGAAAGCCCAGGGAGCAATTTCGAACAGGACAAGAAAAATAATTCCAATTTCCTTTTCTCCTCCTCCAAGTTCAGCGGTCAGCAGCGGCACAACAAAAGTAGACTGGGGACAGTCTGAACAATGGGGAGCCCCACTCCTGGCACATCCTGGAGGAAATGGTAGCATGGAAGTATAGCACTGTGCGGGGCAGTAAATACAGGCACAGCCCCGGGGACAGTTCCATCTGCCCCTGCAGGAAGGGTTTCTGGGATGCTCTTCCCCTTCAACCCTTCTCCCGGGGTTGGCCCAGAATTCCCGAAAGCCCCGGAGGTGGGACGCACTTGAACGGAACAAGCCCGCTCCCTGCCCTGGCACCTCCTCGGGCTGTCATTCTTACCTCTGTTCTTCCTTCATAAAAATCCACCATGCACTCCAAAAGAGTAACTAGGACACTTCGTTTTTATTCCACATGCATCTCATTTGTCTTCAGTAGGTTCTTCCATAATCTCATCATTATTGCTATGGCCCTCGGAGGACAGCTGACTTGCATTAATCAGCCGAGCCCCTCATCGCTCACCAGATTCTTTACACTTTTACCATGCCCTGGGGCATCCTAACTTACTTGAAAAATTAATAAACCTCCCCCTCTTATCTTACCTTATTAATGTCTGTCTTTGTAACCCATTATCCCCGCATATCATCAGAGATCACTGGAGGGCGCAGTGGTCACCGGCTTGCTCCCCTAAATCTATCCTAAAGCCAGAACGTCCCCCTCCTTGAATGGCTAGCAAGAAAATGGCCTTCATGGGCCAGCAGGGTATTTGTTTACCAGCTCGATGGCACAGTGGATGGAAAGCAGAAGAATTCTTCGGCTGCAGCTCAAGGCCATTAAAGTCCATTAAGTTGTTCTCTCCTCCCCCACCCCTTCTCCCCCTCTTTTGTGCACCCTAGTAAATCTGACTCATTAGCTTTAGATGTTTTGAAATACTGGTACATTAATCACTTGTGTTTGCACACTGTTTATGTGGGTTGTTGGTCATGGTCTGTAGTTATACTGGCTGTCTCCCTTGCTTACTTAAAGGTACAATCCAATTGAAAATAAAGATTTTTGCAGGTTTGCTCATTACACACAGTGTCGGCAGCTGGTGAGTGTCTTTTGCAATTCATCAGAGGCCTCCCAGACCACCTGCTCTCAGCATCCTGCAAACAGCTGGCTCTGAGTAAGTACCATAAGCTATTACCTTATACAACAAATAAATAAATAAATGGATGGATGGGTAGACAAATAAATAAATACATTGAATTGTCAGCCTGGAAGCATTGCTTCTTGAAGGGAAAACTCCATACTGGAAAGGGAAAACACTTCTAGCCCACACCTTCTTGGTGCCATTTAAATTTTAAAAGGGGGAGGGCCGGTGACACCCCCAAAACTTCAAGTGGAAATATCTTGTCATTTGAGTACCAATGCAGTCAAGAAAGGGACTCTAACCACATGCTGGCTGTGTGGTTTGGTTTGGTACAAAGAATGAGAAATGGGAGTGGGGGGAGCGATTGAATTGAATTAACTGTTGGGTTTTTCTTTTTTCTTTCCTGAAAAAGTCAGAGGGAGGCTTTGCACAGCCTGAGCTAAGGCCACCAGATGTCCCAGGATTAAGAAATCCATCCCTGTTTCCAAGATTGTTACCACTTGAGATTTTTGTGAGCTTTCCCCCAGTTTTTGACCCTGAGAGCAACCTGGGTGTCTGTGCCCTGCTCTTGTCCTGACCCTGCCCGAGGAAAGCCTAGACGATAGGTGCAGGAGCCTCATGGCCAGGCACCTGCAAGAGGGAAGGACAGGATGTGAGAGTAGGCAAATCCTTGGCTCCATGGAGCAGAGCTCAGTGACACAGAAACTAGAACGTGGTAGGGGGCTGGGGGCTGGGCATTCAGCAGGGTGTCATTTTGAGAGATTTCTAAGGTTTATCGAAGATAGCCTGAGACTTCCCTCAAGTCTAATTGGAAGCTTTTTATAATTTGGGCTGGTTTTTGCAAACATCACCCTGTACAGCTATGATCCTCCAAGTCATTTACTCTGGTTTCCATGGGTCAGTCAAATTCTAGTTGTGTCCTTTGCTTTGTCCTTGCAAAACTGCAAAGGCATACTGGCGTAAGACAGGTCTGACTCACTGTTTATGAGCTTTGCCCATCAAATGCTTGAATGAAGCTGTTAGAAATCATTATTTTTATCCAATAGCAGTTAAATTCTAATAATTGAACTTTATTAGCTTTATTAGATTTATTAGCAGCCTTATTTTTTGTTACATTTTTTTCAGCAAAAGTACTTATGGGTTGAATTAATATGAAATGTTTTCCGTTTTACCGAATTGAAAATGAAGCTCCATCTCTATTCCTAAGTTTTTCTGACTTGAATCCCCCAAGAACTATTAAAGTAGCTGCTCTGGGTGGTAGAAAACCATGAGTATTAGTAGCAACCAGGGGGCTTGTCAGAAACCCAGACTCCTTGGATCAGAATGTAGAGTTTAACATTTAAGATCC
This sequence comes from Nyctereutes procyonoides, assembly GCF_905146905.1. Taxonomy (NCBI): domain Eukaryota; kingdom Metazoa; phylum Chordata; class Mammalia; order Carnivora; family Canidae; genus Nyctereutes; species Nyctereutes procyonoides. Next base: position 36,749,300 of record NW_026575044.1, read on the forward strand.
CCAAGTGACTTGTTTGCACATGAAAGTTGACAAGCCCCGGTCTCATATGGCCTTAATTCTTTCAGGTCAGAAGTATCTGATAGAGATTGCCACAAGCCACATCAATACTAAGGTGATCATAAGAATTTGAATAAGAAAATGAAAACCAAGCAATTTCTTTACCTACTACAGGAACAAAAAGTCCCATTCTTTGGCAAGGCAGTGCGACGTGATAGGAAAGAGGACTTTGAGTCAGAAAAATCTGAGTTTGCTTTCTGACTGCCTCTTAGTAGAATCCTGACTTTGGGCCACTCTTCTGAGGCTCCATTTCCTCACCAAGACTGAAGATAATAGCAACTCCACTGCCCCCTGCATGACAGTTTCCAAATTAAAGGAGATCCTCTATGTGCAATCACATGGTAAGCTCCAAAAGTCTTACTATCCATGTATAATTAAATCACAGTCATCACAGCACTAAGTGGTAGGAATGTTGGAGATGGAATAGCTGGATTGACCAAGGAATTGAGAATGAGCACCCTATCCCATTGGCGGGCAGGTGGGTAGAGAGAGAGCCTGGCAAGCTGCAGGGCTGCGATTGCTAACGTTTTCCCTGAGGAAAGTGAGTGCATGGGCTACCACAGCATCTCTGGCCCTTGAGGAGTATGAGGCACATGTTAAATACAGGGGATCAAGTAGTCATGGCTGAGGGCCTTTGATATACTGAGGAAAGATTATGCCAAGCTCAGGATGACGATTCAATAATTCAAGCAAACTTGTGGAAGCCTGTGGGCCTTCTAAGCAATGTTTAAGAAAATGCTGGTCTCTTCTAGCCAGTAGGCAGGCAGACAGTATGATCAGCACTTAATCATAAGAGAGACAGAGTTTCAGAGAAAGTTAAGATCCCCTCCCGGAAGGTTTCCTCTGCCAAGATCAAGGCCCTCCTAGGGAAAGTGTCAGATTCTAGGATGTGGAATGGGGATCTCTGAGTAATGAACTCAGAATTTTTAGCTCTCAGAATCCCGCCCACCCATGGGCCTACAGACAAGGCCCACACTCCTTTGGTAGAAATGGCACCCCCCACTTGCTGGAACATCCTTCAGAGGTTTCAAATGAAGCAGATGTCTCTACTAGTGTGTCAGGGGTCCCCAAGGCCACCCCAAGCTTGAAGATTTGTGAGGAGGACTCACAGACTCAGCATATCACTGTACCGTTACTGTTTATTATAGCAAAATGATGCAAAGCACAATCAACAAGGGAAAAGCACAGGAGGTAAAGTCCTAAGGAAACCAGGTGCATGCCTGTAAGGGTCCTCTCCCAGAGGGGTCACACAGGATGCACTTGATTTTCCCAGTAAAATGTTGTGACAACACATGTGAAATGTTACCGACCCAGGAAGCTCATCAGAGACTCAATACCCAGAGCTCTTATGGGGGGCTGGTCATATAAGCAGCCTCTGCCTGGCATGTACCCAAATTCTACAGTCCCAAAAGGAAAGCAGGTGTTCAGCATAAACCATGTGTACAAATAGTCTACACACAGTGAGCCACTCTTATCAGTTCTAGGAATGATGAGAAGCTTTCCAGAATCCAAGTTCCCAGATGTCAACCAAGCGCCAAACTTGTAAGCTAGGCTTTCAAAGGTTAGCAGGCACACATTGTGAGCCTAGAGCTCGACCTTTCGATCCACTTTTCCCTTCTCCGAAGGCGCAGTATCTTTGTCAATAGAGGGGACCGTTCCAGAGTGACGCTGCCATAGCCACTGGAAGGGACTTCTCTTTCTGGTCCCTCTGTGCCATTTTTCTTCGGCCTGGCTGCCAACAGACCAGCATGTGGGAAGCCATGTGGTACTTATTTGCCAGTCCCCAAGGACAACCTCCAGCCTCCTCCCTGCACTTGTCTGCAATCTCCTCCCCCACCCAGAGGGCTATTCCTGCAGACCAGCTCCAGCTGTGCCACCTCGTAAGTGTCTCCACCAGGAGTTTGCTGTGGCAGCCATGCCCTCTCCACGAAGATCCAGGTCTCAGCCTTGTGGGAAGAGAACAGAAGACATGTTTCTTCTAAATTCTCAGTACCAAAAAAAAAAAAATAATAATAAAAATAAAATAAAATAAAATAAAATAAAATAAAATTCTCAGTACCTCAGTACTTCCTTATTCATGCTTCCTCTGCCCAGCAAGTATAGTCACTTTCCACATGTGCTATTTCTCTATTCCTTAGAGTCCTCTTTTATTCCTTTTTGTAGTTAAATATCTTTTACTGATTAATAATTCTTTAGATTAAATTTTCTGTTTAAATTACTTGTGTGGTTTCCATCTCCTGACTGGACCCTCACCGATGCTGTGCCTTAAAAGACAATGCTTGTCCCCGGCTCCCCGCCTGAGAACCAGACAGATAATGAAGTTAGATCTCAGCACTCTCTAACTAGGATGTGCTGGGTCAGCTAAGGGAGAATAGGGACTATACATCAAAGGAGCTGTAAGATCCAGCCAATATGTGCCAACAGGAGTGGGAAAGATAAGCGTGGGAATGGATACTGGGAGGTGGGGGCATGGAACATAAGGTTGAATAAAGGCAAGTGTATCAGCATGGACCACTCACCTATGAGATTCAAGTCTAGGCAAATACCCCTTCTAGGATGCGAGGATGGCTCTCAGAAGCTTGGAAATGTGATGACTCATGTGAATGCCCCAGTGATATGTCAAATATGCCAGCAAGACATCTCAAAACTCAGAGACATGGATATGCTAAAGGGGATATACTAGGTAAATGTGGAAACTCCCCATCAGCCAGCAATGTGCCATAGCAGGTCCCAGAGGACACCCTTTTACCAAAGAGTGAAGGAATGTGCTCCGTGAGAGGGGCACCAGCATTGTTCAGAAGCTCAGTTGTGGCTATCCTCCCTAGCCAAGGCTAAGAGTAGGAAACATAATTACAGAACTGAACTCATTGAAAACAATGGGTATCTTGAAATGAGAGAGGACTAATGGTAGCACCTCACCATTCAAAGCAATTATCACAATAAAAGCAAGGTCAGAGTGGCCATCAGGGAACTGCAGAGAGCTATGGATATGGTAGAGAGAACATGGTGTTCCTATGGGTAGCCAGCAAGGGTATGGCACAAATTATCCAACTAAAAGAAATCAAGAATGAGTGATCAAGAATCTACAAGCAGCTGCCTAAATAAACGGTGATGATTGCTTACCATATTTCTGTACCTAGCCAGTTTTTGTTTCTGAAACAACTGTAAGAGAACTCAGGACCCCATGAAAAAAAGACACCAGAATACCACAGCAAGTATATTCAGTAGTTCTCCCAGTTGTTCCCCAAAGTGATCTCTAGCCATTTACTCACATAACCACCCAGAGGGAAAATGAGATCTTACAAGGATTGTTGGATCTGGAGTCTGAGTTGACTTTGATTCCCAGGGATTCCAAGCACCCTTGTACCTTCCGTTATGATTGAGGAAAATGGGACCCAGTTATGAATCAGGTGCAGTTTACTGTGGGTCTGTGGGTTCATAGACCCATCCAGTGATCTTTTCACTGCACCCAAATATAGAACCAGAATGAGAATACATAAGAAATGGAAGAACTCTTACATCAGATTCTTGATTTGTGGGATAAGACCTATTGCAGTGGGGAGAGCCAAGTGGAAACCTCTGAAATGTCCCCACAGCCTCCCAGGATAGCAAATGTGAAAAAAATATCATTGTCCAAGGGTAATAGCAAAAACTAGTGCCACCATTGTAATTTTAAAGAATTCAGGCATGGTGGTCACCATGCTATCCCCATAAATTCACCCCTACAAAAACTGTACTAATCATGGCAGATGACGATGGACTACCACCAGTGGTGTGGTGGTCAATGTTCAGCAACTGTCTCTCCAGGGTTTGGGGGAGGCTTATAGCCTTTGCCAAGTTCCGTGGCAATTAACGATCCCTCACAAGGCTCCTGAAAATGAAAGTCAGTGCTCACAGGCCAGTACAGGGCTGCTTAAGCATCCAGATTACCACAGACTTAACTAACTACAAGTCTCAACTGCAGCCTCTGTGCCACATGTTGTATCTTTAACATGATCTTCAGCATATCCATAGCTATTATTTTTTTTTAAAGATTTTATTTATTGGAGGGAGAGAGAGAGAGAGAGCAAGCGTGAGCAGGGGAAGGGGCAGAGAGAAAGGGCAAAGAAGACTCCCTGCTGAGCAGGGGGCCTGGTGCGATGCAAGATTCAATCCCAGGACCCTGGGTTCATGACCTGAGCCAAAGGCAGACGCTTAACCGACTGAGCCACCCAGGTGCCCCAACATATGCATAGCTATTAAATTGGCTAGCTTTTTTTTCCTATCCCTCTGGGAAAGAAAGATCAGAAGCAGTTATATTCCCGAAGGGATGGATGAGAGTCTATAGTTATCGTCTTCCCCCAGGGCCTTGTTATAACACCTCAGGGCCTCTGTCATAAATACAGCCCAAAGGGAGGAGGACATTCTGGAGATTTCACAGAAGATCACATTGATCTGCAATATCCATGATGTCATGTTAATCAACTGGATTGGTCGACAGTGTTTTGGAGTATCTTCCTAGGAAATATGAGCTCCAAATACAGAAAATAAGCTCTAAGAAGATTCAGGAAGCCACTATCTCAATGAAGAGTTTTTAGGAGTCAGGCAGACTAGGGCACGTTGGGGAATAGCCCTTTCAAACTAAAAACCAAATTATTGTACTTTTGGCTTTTTAAAATTATTATTATAGAGGCACAGTCAGCAGTGCTACATGGCCAGATGATCCAGCAGAGTATATGAGGCAGGATAAATAACACCATGCACTAAGTTTATACATGATATCCTGCGTTGTCCGAGGTTGCCCTTCCCTCCACTGGGTTCAGCCCATAGTTGATGACTAGCTGATGGAGGGATCTAAAGTCTTAGCCCTTGCTTCAATTTGGGACAATTCTGAAGAGTTCTATACCACCCAAATTCCCCAGAGGGCTCCCTGGAGAATCAACTGAGGTCTCAGATGTAAATGGCTCAGAGCACCAGCCTTTCCCCCTGCCTGCTTCTGCCATTCTTCTTTGCAGATGTGTTTCTCAAGAACCTTGGGAAAGTACACATCTCTCCATCTCAGAGTCTGTTTCCAGGGAACCCAGTCTAAAAAAGCTTCCAGTGGAATTCTGAATCCTACTCTTTATCTAGACGTGTTCTGCTTTTTCATCGTTACTTCTTATTTATTGTTACTGTTCCATGCTTCCTGGTAAGATTCCCTCTGAAGGAAAAAAAATGGCAAAAGTAGAATCAGTCAATGGCTCATACTTGAAGGGACACCTTGAGTTTATTGCCTTTTCCAACAAACCATTGCCTTCTGAAGTTTGATCTGGAGTTTGGACTTTGATACCAAGTCCAGGATGGAAAATATATTGTGTTTCCACACGCCACTAGCAGAGCCTTCCAGCAGAATTTCAAGAAGTGTTCTGAGGTCGTATTCACAGAAAAATGAACATAATCAATCAATCCTAATTAATTGACTTCATTAATCAATTAGTTTAGTTAATTAAACTTAATGATGTCAATCTTGGGTCAGGATTAAGGAGTAGTGGCAGCATTCGTGACATATATTTGTAGAACTGTTCTAGAAAGTGTGTTGGTAGTGCTAAGTACTGGGAACTGACATGAGCAGAGAAAAACATCAGAGTAAAATCCAGAACTGCTATAGAATCAGATGCTCCAGGAGAAGCTTGGGATGCTTTACTAAAGCAGAACTGGACTGGAAGCAGACAGAACAGGTCTTCCCATGAAAGAGCTGCAAGTATCAAACCAAGTGGCCATCAGAATGGAGGCAGCATGGACTCCCTTGACCTGGAGGGCACAAACAGGTTGCTCTAGCATCCAGACACAACTAGGGCACCAAATGTACACTTCCTTCTCAAGCTGTGCTGACCTAAGACTTCTCTGGACCAGGAAAGCTCACAGGACTGGCCACAGGAATCACCATGAAACAAAAATCAGTTCCCCTTCTGACCCAAAGGAGTCAACTAAAAAACTGAAAGGTTTTAGGACTACATGAGAATCCAAAATGGTGCCTCTTACAAAATAAATAAGTGTATAAAAATAACATTCCCAAAGCTACTACAAAATATTATTAATAAATATTATTAAGAAAGCAGACTTCACACTATGTGTGCATATGCGGGTGTGTAGCTATTTAGTTTGGGATATAACTTAGCAAATATATATATATGCACACAGAACCTCTATGGCACAAAACCTATATCAGTCCTGTCCCGCTGCCCTCATGTCTTTACTTCCCCTGCTCTAGTCCTTATTACAAAGTGGCTGACAGCTCTGGGTTACATCATCCAGGTACCTGTGTCAGCACGTTCTAGCAGGATTTGGCCAATGGGAGGCACTGCTGGGAGATTTAAAAGATAGGACAAGAAAGAATTTGGAGTCATTGACCCCCTCCTTCTGGGCCTCGGGAGATAGCTCGGTAGTGATGGTGCTTCTGCACTGCTGCAGCTCCCACTGGACACCACCTTCAAACAGCTAAACTTCTGCCCCTCTGGCCTGGGGGTGGGTATCCCACTGTTGCCAACTTCCAAGTTGCCTTGCTATCTTGTCTGCCTTCTGAGCTCTTTCACCATCCATATAACTAACTCCCAGCATTCAAGTTCCTGGGTTTAAATACTCAAATGGTTTTTGGTGCCCTACTTAGACACTAACTATTTAGAAAACTTTAAAATTTACTGAGAGTAAAAAAGAAGATTTAATTATTAGAAAGATAGTTTTCTGGCTGTGGGTTCTCATGTCACAATTTCATCTATGCCCTCCTCAGGCAGTTCAGTGGCTAAACGGAATATGTAAACACTGACCATCAAGGCTCCAGATCAAGGTGGACAGGGAGGATCCAAACAATTACTAAGTAAAGACTACGGTGAAACTCTACAGAAACTGTTTAGAATAAATAGCCATTCAGGAGAGAAATGTCCCAATCAGAAAGAACCAACATAGTACCTGAGCAATAATTCTCCCAGCAACAGTAAAAAAGAGGGACTGGATACTAGTATGTAATGAATAAAGAACAGTTTAGGTGATTATTTAATCTGGGAAATCAAGGAAGTTTTTAGACAGCAACTACTTTGCATTCCCAAGGTAATCAAAGAAATGGAATGAAAGATAATAGAACAAGATAAACTCGGATAGAAAGGCAATTAGAAGAGTTAAGTGAAAAAAAAAGAAGAAGAGTTAAGTGAATATGTCTGAGACCAAGAGTAGCACAGAATTCTAAAATGCTATTAAAAGCAAAATTAAATCTATAGAATGATGATGATAGCATAGAGCATAGTTTTGTGAAAATTACCCAGAATGGATGGGAAAGGAGTTAAAAAGATTCAAGCACTTGACTGGAACATGGTTTATACGGCAGAGCAATAATGGAGATCTAATATATAGCTAATTTCTATACCTGGAGGAAATAACAACAAAGGCAACAATATTAAAATTCACAATAGAAGAAAATCTTTGTGAAATAAAAGAAGATTTGTATAGAGAGCTCAGAAGTCTCACTACTCCAGCTAAAATAATAATAATAATAAATTCACAGCAAACCAAATCTCGCAAGTTGTTGAATTTCAAATATGAAGAAAGTATCCAATAGCATTCAGACAGAAGCAGTAAGTTATTGGCATAAGAAAGAAATTAGATAACTCTCAAACTTCCCTTGAGAAATATGAATGGCAATAAGTAGTGGAGTGTAGAATATGCAAGGGAAAGGTGGACCTGACATGAACAAAGTTATCCATATATATTATAATTATATATATAATATGTATAACTTTGTATATATAATATGAATTCATAATGTGTATATATATTTATATGCATATACATATATGTACATATACATATATACAAATATATACGTATATTATGTCCATGTGTGTCTATAAATATATAAATATACATATATTATATCTGCTTATATAATATACCTATTATACTTATAAACATATATTGTATATGTGTATACAAAAAGTAAATAATCTATGTGTTTAAAAGGAAGAAAGAGCTTTAAAGGAAGATGTAATAAATTAAGAAATATAAGTTTAAATACATTATTTACAAAATGAAGCAACAACTTAGAGTATATACACCTTTGAAGTTACTAAGGAGAACAAAAATCAAGGAAGCTAAAAATGTAGACAAGCTAAAACTAAGTAGATATTTAATTAAATTAGTCACCTTTTTCAAAATTTATTTTAATGAGGTTCTAAATTACAGAAAAGTTGAAGGAATAACATAGGGAATTCCTATATACCCTTCTCCCAGACGTCCACTGAAGCTTCACAATTGTCCCAATACTGCTCTTTATAGCAAAGAATCAAATCCAGGACCACATGTTCTACCCAGACATGCTGAGTCTCTAGGTCCTTTTAATCTGGAACAATTCCTATGTGTTCTTAACTTTTATGAACCTGACATTCTTGAAGATTATAAGCCAGCCATCTTTTAAAATGTCTCTCAATTTGGATCTGTCCCATGTTTCCTCATGATTAGAGCCAGACTTTGTTTGCATTTTGCCTGGAATTTTACAGATAAAGTGCTCTTTTTTACTGCACCCTGCTCAGTAGCACACAATATCCATTTGTACTCTTTTTTTTTTTCCATTTGTACTCTTACTACTGGTGTTGGCTTTGACAACTTTGTTAAGGTGGTATCTGCTTGTTATCTTCTGCAAAGATACTTTTTCCCCTTTTGCAACTGGTAAGTATTCTCGTGGAAGATTCTTTGGAATTATGTAAACTTTTCTTCCTTGGCATACTATCACACATTAATTTTAGCATCCAATGATATTTCTGGTGTGCATTGTTAGGATGAAACTGCCATAGAGTGATTTCTCTATTACCATCATTCTTTCTACCATAAAGAAGAATTTTCTCTTTACCCAGTTTATTTATTCATCTATATATTTAGTTAGTGTGAACTTAAGAATTTCTATTTTATTCAATGGTTTATAATCAGTTACTATTTTATTTATTATGATGCTTTCACATCCTCAAGTTGGCCAGTGGAAGTTATGTCAAGCAGCTTCTGTGTTCCCCAACATTCACTGAGCACTTCTCTACAGTCTGGCACAATAGAGTGCTCTGTCCTTTTCCACTTTGTCCTTTCCCTGCCTCAGCCCTCAAATAAGCCACTTATCCCAGAAGCCCTGGTAAAGGAACTAGTATTCCTGGGAATATTTGGAAACCAAGATCTAGACACTAAGTATGCTCATGGCCGCTATGTCCCCAAACCCTTCGAGTGGACAGAGTTAAAAAATATATGTATGAATACATCACACATGCATGCATACCATATTTACATCTATATTTTTTTTCTATATTTATCTCTCTATATTAAAAACCATGAGTTCACACTGCCACCTCTATACTACAATCCAACACTACAGTGTTTATTCTAGGTAGGGTTGCCAGATAAAATTAAGGATACCTAGCTCAATTTGAATTTCAAATAAATAAAATTTTAGAATAGAAACGTCCCAAATGGGACTCCGTATTTTTATTTGCTAAATATTGCAACCTAATTCTATCGTCTCTATTTCCATATATATATGCTCTCCTTTTCCAATAGTAAGATATCTGACTCTCCTTATCCTGAGTATATTTCTCAATCCTCCTCTATATGGCTAATCTCATAGCCCCACACACCCGTCTGCACCTTGCACACAGGCCCTGATTCGTACTTGGAATGTTGACTTCATTCTAGTCTACTAATGGTTTTTTGATGATGAATGGATAGAAGGGAAGGAAGGAAGAAAATAGTTTTCAGGGACAGATGGGGAGGGAAAGGAAATGCAGTAATAAACAACCCAAAACCTCCAGGGGTTATCACAATTAAGTGTATATCTCTTGCTTGCATTTCTTCCCAGGTAGGCAGTCCTCCTGGGCCCAACTGGATTTTGTTGGGCCCCCTGTGTCTTTTCATTCATTCCCAAGATGAAGAGGCAACCACTCTTTGGGGTTTCTTATACAAGGGAACAGAGCTTAAGGGACAAGCCACACTCAAGGTGCTTCTTAAAATCCCTGCTCAAAACTGGCTACCGTCACTTCCATCTACATCACATTGGCCAGAGCAAGCCCATGGCAAAGCCCAAAGTCAAAAAGGCAGGAAGGAGAATATAGTACACTCTGCCCACTGGGAAGCATGGCTAAGTACAGGGGTGGATAAATGACTACGACCAAGTAATATCATCCACCACCAATGCAAATTAAGTGAGAAAAACACAACCAAAAGAATAATTATACATAAAGGATAAAACCATCAATGGGGGAAAAATACCTCTTACACTAAAGCAAAACACTAAACTCAAGTGCATTCTGAACCTAAAAGATAGACCTAAAATAAAATAACTCAGGATGCCTGGGTGGCTCAGTAGTTGAGCATACTCAGGTTCAGGTTGTGATCCTGCAGTCCCAGAATCGAATCCCACATCAGGCTCCTGCGAGGAGTCTGCTTCTCCCTCTGCCTGTGTCTCTGCCTCTCTCTATGTGTCTCTCATGAATAAATAAATAAAACCTTAAAAAAATAAAATAAAATAACTCAGAATGGTTAAAAAGAAAAGAATAATTCTTTCTGGAAAGGCAAAGTAGCATGTTATAATTATCTGAAAATTTGGTCCCCAAACCATGTGCAAAACTCTCAAATATGGTAGTGGTGATGACTATAGTTAACACTGCTGTAAGGTACATTTGAAAGTGGCTGAGCAAGTAGATTCTAAAAGTTATTACAAGAAAAAATATTTTATAACTATATGAGGTGATAGATGTTTACTAAATATATTACAGTGATCATCTCACAATATATGCCTGTGTCAAGACATTTTGCTGTACATCTTAACTCTACAATGTCAAATGTCAATTATATCTCAATAAAACTGGAAAAACATGAGCTCTCAGCAAATCAAATGATTACTTAATCTGCAAGTCAAAGAGTCTCCTTCCCCAATAAACCAACTTCCAAAACTCAAACCCTTCTTTTCAAAAAGCATAAGTACACACTTAACAGTGACAGAAATTACAGATGTGAGAGAGAGGAGAGACAATGGTATATACTATATATAAAGATTGTGTCTTCTTGTCAACATTTACAAAATAGGAAATGTACCAAAGTAGAATCATATTACGTTACAGGGTAACTCTTAATAAATCCCAACCAGTTCAAATCATACTCACTAACTACAGCAAAGTAAGACCGGATATAAATAGATGAATATCATAGGAAAAAAACAACAAATGAAGCCCACTCCTCAGAGACTTGCCATTTTCAATTTCACTGGTTATGGAAAAAAATCAAAACTGCAATTGTAGAATATTTTGGAGAATAACAATAATGAGAACACTACATATATATGTTAAAGCTGGCATTTCTTATTAAAGGGAAAAAGATGTTGGAAAATTAGCTAGCCTTCTAGGGGGAAAAAATAAATTTGGATCCTTACTGCATAATTCCTCATGCCAGATGAATTCCAGATGGATTAAAAACTAAAATTTATACTCAGCCATAGATTTGTTTTATCATTTAGAGGTGGCCAAGGCCTTTGTTACCTTAAGCAAAAGGCAGAAACTAGAAAGATAATATTGGTATATTACAGTCCATTAAAATGCAAAGTTCTAAAGAAAAAAATGGCTAAAAGAAATTAAATTCTGAAGGAGATATTGCTAAAATTTTTAAATAAAATATTTAATATTCCTAAATATGGTAAGAGCATCATAAATCCATGTGAGAAATTGAAACCCAACCAGAAAAAATACAAATTGCATGAACAAGTCCTTCAGAAATAAACATTTCAAATGTCTAGAAAGCATGTAAAGAGATGTTCAGCCTTCCTGGGAACATGTGTTTGTGTACACATGAGCCTGTGTGTCTGTACACAGGAAAATGTCTGAAAAGACAGACATCAAAATGTTAGCAATGATTATCCCTGGGCAGTGGGATCTCATCTCTCTCTCTTTCAGAATTGCCTTGATTGTTCTAAATCTGCGTATGTTAATTTTACGTTTTATGGTGAAATTACTTAGCATCCTAAAAAATACAAATAAAAACTGGTAGTTTCTCTTTTTTTTTTTTTTACAAAAATTCTTAAAATCTGTTTTTAATTACGTGGTAGAAGAATACTACTTACAAGTGCTGTAGACAGGGGATCCCTGGGTGGCGCAGCGGTTTGGCGCCTGCCTTTGGCCCAGGGCGCGATCCTGGAGACCCGGGATCGGATCCCACATCAGGCTCCCGGTGCATGGAGCTTGCTTCTCCCTCTGCCTCTGTCTCTGCCTCTCTCTCTCTCTATCTCTGTGACTATCATAAATAAATAAAAATTAAAAAAAAAAACAAGTGCTGTAGACAATGTTCGTGTTCCCCCAAAATTCATATGTTGAAACCCCATACTCAATATGGTGATATGATATTAGGAGGTGGGGAGGCTTTGGAAGGTGGTTAGGTCATGAGGGTGGAGCCCGGTGGAGCCCGCACGATGGGATTAGTGCCCTGCTGAAAGGGAGCCCAGAATGCTCTCTTGCCCATTCTGTCAGGTGGGAGAACAGCAGGCTAGGGACCAGCAAGTGGACCCTCACCAGACCAGAATCTTCCAACACCTTGATCCTGAACGTCCCAGCCTCCAGACCCCTGATCATGCCCTGAGAAATAAATGTTTGTTGTTTAAGCCACTCAGTCTATGGTATCTTGTCATGGCAGCCGAATGCTCTACAATACATGGGAAAACAGTCACTGCATTAGAAGATAAGGAAACAGGCTACAAAATCATGATTTAATTTTTGTTTTATACAGGAGATCTTCTATACAACAGTGATCTTCTCCAAGGATGGATTTGGGGGTCATTGTATGTTCTTATTTTCCAGCTATCTACAACAAACTATTTAGAAAAAAATTCAACAGTTTTTAAATAAGAAAAGTTTGACTGCTACCAGTAGGGATTCCAGGGGGAGCCCGATGCAGGACTCCATCCCAGGACCCCGGGATCACGCCCTGAGCCAAAGGCAAATGCTCAACCACTGAGCCACCCAGAAGCCCCATCTATTTCCAAAGAAGAGGCAAATTCAGTGATGATAAAAGCTCTCCTTCTCAAGTCATTTCTCACCACAGCATACCTAACATACCCAATACTTACCAGAATTGGGTGGGCACTGACATTTCCTTACCTATCTCTCTGTGTGACCCGGCCCCCTTGAGAGCAGAAAGGAGAACACCTCCCCTCACCCCTGAGGGGGAAGGGTTATTCCCTGTGACTGCAGGGAAGCAGCAGGTGTGGCCTGTGGCCCTACCACTCCTCGCTGGCCCTTCTCCCTCAGGCATCTGCATCTCCAGGGAGGAGGTAAGGAGCTGGCCAGAACTTTTGCCCTCCTTCCCTGGTCCCCTTCCTTTGCTGGGATGTATTTCAAAAGCTCTAGTATGCGCCCCCCCCACCCCCAGGAGTCAAGCAAAGATTTGCTCAGACTCTGTTGAAGAACAGACGTCCAGAGCAGTTTGTGCTGAAGCATACTTAGGGACTTCTCTAAAATAAACAGGTGGCTCCCACTTGGTCTCAAAGAGCTTCCTAAAACCCCTGCCGTCAGCAAGCCACTGAATGCACCCTATCATCTCTGAGCCTCCACGAAATACACCCTGGCCCCCAGCTTTGCAAAAGGCGTTCTGTGAAATACTAGTCCCTTGAGATCCCCTCCATCGAAAAGGGATTCTGGGGCCGCATAAGGTCAGGTAAGCACCACACGCGGAGCCCACCTTCTGGAAGCCCTGGGAGACCTCCTGTGGTCCTGAGATCTGAAGGCCTTCCTTCTCTCATGGGTAGTAGGCAGCAAGAGCAAACTGTAACTGCTCTTGAATATGTTCACATGAAGTACAGCAAGGACCTCTATATCTTTCCAGAAAATATGCCGTGTACCAGTCCGGGGCTACCAAGAAATAAAACCCAACTCAGGTGGTTCGAGGGTCTTTAAAAACTGGCAGGGACTATTTTCAGAGCTGTAGGCAGAGGGAAAGGAAGGAGTGTGCTCCTTGAGGGTAGTCGGGGCTGGAGCCATGGGGTGGGGCTGCCTGTGGGAGATGGGGTGCAGGAGGGGACCAGCCTCTTCCAGACACAGGACACAAAGAAGGAAGAGCAGGAGACAAGTGCCCCAATCTGTCTCCTCCAAATGGGAAGGGAAGCAAGAGGAGAAGGGCATAGTAGTGGAGGTATCTGTAGGGGGGAGCCTCCTGGGGCACAGAGCAAGATGGGACAGGAGTGGGGTGTGCTGGAACATGGAGCTGATAGATCAAAAACAAGGCAACAAAACATGAGAAGTTTGTGATTTCCCTGTGAAAATCCCTCATTGTTTAAAAGTTAGGTTTGCATTTTGAACTGTTTTACTAAAATTAAAGGGGAAGGGTCCTACCTCTGTGTGTCCTAAATATGGTAAGAAGGTTGAATTTCACTATTTTGACCTGCCATTTCTGTCCTGAGGAAAGCAGTAGGAAGGATTAAGACCACATTTCCTTTTTCAGAATAACTGCCCTTTTGTGCTGGCAGGGACTTGGCTGCAGGAAGGAGGAGCTTCCTCTGTCATCCTCCTCCAAGGACACAGTGACCTGAGCCACTTCTAGGCCCTGAACACTTTGGAAACCTGAAGGCTTTCACCTGCAGGCAGAGAATAAGAAATACCCAGGTGGTATTTAGCGCTGCGTGGTGTGGGAAATAAAAAGACAATCAGATCTCTTTTGATCCGTCTCTATCTCTTGATGTCCTGAAATTTACATTTCATTGCAATAAAAAAGAATCAAAGAAGGGCTGACCCAGAGAGGAGAGCTATTCCTAATTCTGATGGATCATATAACACCCCTTCTTGGAGATCTATAATGTACACTGTTAAAATATCTAAGTCGTCCTCCAGAAAAAGAAACCCATTTGACCTTGCTTAATCCAGGATTTCACTCATGTGAAAATCGAACCTTTTATTTTTTTAATCCAAGAACCCTTTGGAAAGTTCTGCGGTGTCCTGTAGCCCTGTTTCTAGGATCTATGTGTTGAAGCATGGTCAACATGCAGCTTACTCCTACTTAATTAATAACCATGTAGTATTACCTCACACAGCAAAAGAGTAGAGTTTTTTTTAAAAAAACTCATGAGTAAAAAGCCAGGAGAAGTACAGGAAAGAATGTACCCTCCCAATCAAATGTAATAAAAGGGATGAGGTTTGTTTTACAACCTGCTAAGAAGAAAGTCTATGGTAGCATTTCAAAGGATGAAAGTATATGCCACTCATGCTAAGAAGTAGCTTGCCTGGGGCACCTGGGTGGTTCGGTGGTTGAGTATCTGCCTTTGGCTCAGGGCGTGATCCCTGGGTCCTGGGATCAAGTCCCACATCAGGCTCTCCTTCGTGAGCCTGCTTCTCCCTCTGCCTGTGTCTCTGTCTCTCCCTCTGTGTCTCTCATGAATAAATAAATAAAATTGTTTTTAAAGAGAGAGAGAGAGAAGTAGTTTGCCTGATCCTAACCAGAAAGACCTCCAAAAAAAAAAAAAAAAGAAAGAAAAAGAAAGAAGGAAAGAAAGAAATCTGAGGCATATATGGAAAAGGAGAGAAATGATATTTCAGGCAGAAGCAGTGATGCCTGCTACTTCTCTAATGCAGCTGTAAGTTGTGTGTGGTGTGCAGTAAAGCTATTTGCCAACAAGAGTAAAAGTGAATAGGCCTGCAGCCAGCGATGAGGACTCGGGGGCATCTGAGGAGGTTGATGACCAGCAGAGAGCCTCCCGGTCCAGGATTAGCATTTTCAATCTGATTCTAGGAGCAACTGGGAGCCATATAGACTTTGGAGAATCTTCAAAATGAAAATAATGTGCAGTGCAATACACAGGATAGCTTGTAAGAGAAGATAGTTCAGAGAGCCAGGTAGAAGGTTATACTCATCCTTGTTAAAGAAGCTAGGAACACTGGGACTGGGACTCGAAGCTACAGAGGTAGGGACAGATCTGAGAGATAACAAACATTGTGTTTTCTGGACAAGATTGTTCCAAGAGGCTAAGGAGGCAGGGGGGTTGAAAATGGACAAAGTTTAGGAGCCCGTACTGGGCTCATATGGAATTTGAGCTTTCAGACTATGATCTACCCCAGCTCAAATTTCTTAATAATTCTTCATCTCCATTGTAGTGGTTCTGGTTCACTGTACTCTGGGCAAGTCAGCTGATGTCCATGCTTCAACACTTTCTGTGCCCATCAGCTCTGATGCCAGAAGCAAAGGCAACTGGATAAGGAAAATACAGCCAGAAATAACAGAAACCCAATGAAAAAGGAAGGCTGAAATACATTGTTTGGTACTAAAGGACAATTAAAAGGAGGCCTGAAGATAATCTAATAAAATCCAAATTATAGATCAGTTATATCCCTTGATCCTGGGTCCAGAATCCTTTCAGGATGTTGGGATTGAGCTTAACCCAACCACCTCCACCTCAGAGACAGAAAGCTCAGCTGTCATCCTAAATGATCCTAAAATACATTGACACCCAAGTAGATAATGCCTAAATCATCTTGTGTGCATGCCTGCAGCACATCTTATGCCATGCCAATGTGTCTTATCTCACAAACACATTCTGATAGCACCTGAACCCAATATAGATAAGAATAAGAGCTGAGAAGCATTAAGTCAAGTTCAACCTCAAAGCTCATGACAGAGAAGTACCTCTCCAGATGCATTGTCTTTATACCAACACATCATCATTACTTTCCCAACCCTCTTTCATCTACCATTTTGTTGGCATTTGTGCAGCCATCCTCCTAATAACCCAAACTCAAAATTCTATGGTCATCTTTGACCTCCCTCTCTTCTTCACTCAAGTTTTATGTCTATCTTCACATATCACTGGCAACTGTTCTCTCCTTTCCATTTTCACAAAATACATCCCGTACATTTTGGCCTCTAGCATCTTCACCATGTTCTATCACTGCAGTGCCCCCCAAATGATTTTTACAATCCACTTCTTGTCCTCCGAATCCACCATGCAGCCAGAGTAACTTCATAAACAGAGTTAGGTCAAACTGCCTGTCTCCAAAATGTCCAAAGTCCCCTTTGTACAAGATATATTTGCATGGCATTGGGTGCTTCCATTTTACAAACCATCTCTCAACATTTCATTGACAAGTACCCCCCTTTATTTACTTTATTTATTTTTACTACGCTCTCCACCCCAAATGTGCCTCCATTGTTTTCCGCTTGTCTTGGTGGCATTACATGCTGCACAGCTTTTTTAAAGATTTAAGAATTCGTAAGTAGAAAAGTATTATCTTCACCACCATCAAAATCAAAGCCAATCTCAAATGTCACGTATTCTCTGATGCCTCTATTAAATCCCTTTTACTAAACAGAATTTCTCTCTCTTTTGACCTCTTTTGGAAGGTTTCAAGACAATCTGTGTTGTATTAGCGTTAGTTACACTCGTATCTTAACTCCCCTATTTGAACATAAGCCCTCTGAAGGCAAAAGCAATGCCTTATTCATCATCACACCCCTCATATCTCCTAGCAGAGTGCCCTGCTCCATAAATGTTTACTGAGTGATTGGATAAATAAACAGACTTAGAACTCACACCCTCTTAGCAAACTGGAAATAGATGGAGAATATGGAATATCAATGGGAGGCATTGCTCCAGCTGCTGCTACAACACTGTTAATTACACAATACTTTTATTGAGCAATTCGGTGGTAATTCTTGCAGCTATTCCTCCTTAATAAGATCCATTGTGCACCATAAAATAGTAACTGGGACGCAGTTTGTATTCCACATACATCACATTTCTCTTTAGCAGGTTCTTCTATATCCATAATCTTATCATTATTACTATTACCCTCAGAAGACAGTTGACTTGCATTAATCAGGCCTGCTGCCATTCCCTTGCCAGATTTTCTGCAGTTTTATTGTGCTTTTGGACATTTTAATTAACTTGAAAAATTAATTTTAAAATCTTACCTTATTAATGCTCTGCCCCCTTGGAAATCCCTTCTTCTTGTTTATTATCACTGACCACTTGAAGATGAGGTCATTAATGATTAAAGCTCCAGAGAACTTCCACACCATCTTGCTGCAGACTCTATGCTGTTTTTAAGTGGGATGAGAATAATAATCCAAAAATTGAAGGTGGGGGGAGATTTCTGTTGCTTTGGGAGTTTAAAGACTTATTTCAATTATGCCATAACATTTATTCCTCAACTATCTGCTCTCTACTGAAGCTCAACAATGTTAGTTTATTAATGCCATCTACAGAGCTGAGGGTCTTTGTTTTTTCTTTTTTTGCCCACTTGACAAGCTGAAATGAATAAGACACCAGACTTGATAACTCAAGAATATAGACACATTGCCAAATACCAGAACACATCAGAGAAAACTAGCTTCTTGATCCTTCATGCTCTTTCTGGGAAATATAAAGGGATAGTCGCTGAACACAAGTTCTTAATTCTCTGAACAAAAAAAATGGCAATATCTCACAGCTAACTGCAAAAAGTTGGTAGTGGCTTCCTGGTTACTATTAGTGGGGGTGTGAGGCTATATCAGGATCTTCCACAAGGAGTGTCCTTATCAGTAAGAGCTGCCTCCCAGGTGCATAGGACGAGTGAATGACAGCCACATGTCTGCCTTTCACATTATAAACATTCAATACTCTTTTTGTATAATTTATAATAGTGATTTTTGACTTTTGATTACGAGAATCTATTCTTAATTTCATAAATAGGACAGACTTTCATATAATCCCATATTTTCTGTTAATACAGAAAATATATGATAAAAAAGCTAGTCTGAATTCAGTAACTACTTTACATGAGTCTTCATTTTATCAATACTAACTACCCCTATATATATTTAGAACACGTGGTCCATGCATGTACAGGATGTTTTGTTTATTGAGTTTACAGACAGTCCTTGGTGTGCATATATGTATTGTGTACTCTTTGTATCAACTCTGTACCAGCCCCACCCCACTCCTCCTCCTCCTCCAGCCAAAGCTCAGATGTTCACAAAGTGGAAACCCCTCATTTTAGTCATACAACTCAAGAAATGAATATGCAAGCCAAAACACTTACATGGAGGTTTACTTTCAAACATTTCCTTTTTTAGTGGTTTAAAACAAAAATCATTTTATTTATCAAACATTTTCAATAGAGGGCTTATTTTGCCCTGATTCCATTTAAAATGCCTGCAGTTTTATATAATAACGGAAAGGTAGAGAACTACTTTTTCCTGCTGCCTCCAGTCTGTGCTCCATTAACCAGCTAACTAAGGTATCTGTTGACAGGAAAGAACAGGCGCTGGTTTATTACAAGGGTATTTTAAGGATGCGGAGTAATACGACACACATTTGCGAAGAGCTCAGCCTACTTCCCTTCAAGTCATTTACTAGCTGATGGTCTGAAGTAACTCACCTCCCATCTCAGAGCCTCAATTCTTTTTTTCTTTTTTTCTTCATTCATGAGAGACAGAGAGGCAGAGACACAGACAGAGGGAGAAGCAGGCTCCATGCAGGGAGCCCGACGTGGGACTCGATCCCGAGACTCCAGGATCACACCCTGGACTGAAGGCGGCGCTAAACCGCTGAGCTACCCAGGCTGCCCCCAGAGCCTCAGTTCTTGCACGTGTAAAATGGAGATAGTGCAAGTACCTAGGTCATAAGGCTACTGAGACTATTAACTACATCTCTAGAGATTAGCCCGATGCTAGGAACATGCCAAGTACCTAATAAGATCAACCGATAACAGGGGCTTACAGTAACAATAGTAATGGGAGGGGTGGTGGACGCATAGCTGGGTCCCAGGGAAACGATAGGAGTCGGAATCTCCAAGTCTGTCTCCAGGAGCTGCAGAATTTCTTACCCATATGATTAGTTCCCTTTGCTGTAGACTGTCTTCCCCTTGGCCTCTTCTGTAATTCTGCCTCAACACTTCCTAAAAGGAAATTATACCACTAGAAGATCCATGGGGGTAGGCATGTGGTTGATTTTGCTCCCTATAGCTTCATACAATGCCAGGCACAAATTAAGTCCTCTGTCAATCAATATTGGCAGCATGTGTGGGTTCTCATGCCACCCACTCTGAATACAACTCTACATGATCTTATTAGTGCCAGTAACACAGCACCATCTGCGTGACTCAGTGTCTGTTTTTAACAATATTTTCCAGGGAAAAGAATATGATTGGCCTAAACCTGGGTCAAGTACCAACTATAATCGAGTCAGTGGGAGCCAGATAGGCAAGATCACATATGGCTGCCCATTCTAGAAGAAATTCTCTAAGAAGAAACAGAAATGAATAGAACTTTATGAGCATCTTTTGTTTATAGAGTATAAAAATTCAGAAGAAAGATAATTTAGGGCTGGCAAGATGGATTAGTCATGGCTTCATGGACTAAGTAGTATTTCAGGTTGGTTCTGAAGGATAGATAAAGTTTTGATAGGAGGATTGTTTTCATATGTATGTTTATTAAATTTTGCTTAATATTGTACAGTGAGCTAAATCACACTCTACCATTCTGACACAATTTTTGTTTAATTTCTATTGTGTACAAAGTCCTATAGTAAACAGTTAAATACAAAGACATTTGAGTAAGTCCTGCCTTCAGGATCTTTCAATTGGTTGAGGGGAGACCTAGACATATGAAAGCAAGAGTTCTAGGAGCTAAAAAGGTGAAGAGAGCCTTTTAGGCTAGAACAAGAGTAGAATTGGCTTCCTCTAGAAGGTGTGACTTATGCTAAGTACTGGCTAAGTGTGATTAGGCAGAGAAAATGAAGGGGGAGTATTCTTTCTTCATGGCTTACCAAAAACAAAACAAAACAAAACAAAACAGAACATTCCCAACCCCATTGTCCCTTCCCACCTCCATCATAAAACCTGAAAGAACCACATGCTCACCTTCCCAGCCTCACATTGTCTCCAGCCAATGAGACACAAGTGGAAGATGATGGGGCTTCTTGCTCTGCTTAATAAAGGTACAATCTTCACTGGAGCCCTTCTGATTTGAACAAGGATGTGATGCTTAAGACTGCAGTGGTGTTCCTACAGCAGTGAAGCTCTTTGTATGAGAGAAGTGAGCTCCTTCATATGGACCCAGGCACACAAATCTGAGGAACCCCCCCACTTTAGGTCTTTCTTTTGAAAAATTGTCAAAACTTATTTTATGATCCTGTGCTTCAGACTAAATGCTTGTGTCCTCTCAAAATCCTTAAATCTTAACACGTAATGTGACAGTATTTGGATGTGGAGCGCTTGGGAGGTAATGAGGCCATGAAGGTGGAGTCCTCACAAAAGGATTACGGCCCTTATAAAGAGACCCCAGAGAGCTTCCTCACCCCTTCTGCCATGTGAAGTTACAATGATAAGACAGCCATCTGTGAACCGGAAGCAGACTCTGCTGTGAGTCTGCCAATGCCTTAATCTTGGACTTCCCAGTCTCTAGAACTGTGAGGAATAAATTTCTATTGTTTATTAACCACGCAGTCCATGGCACTTTGTTATAGCAACTTGAACAAACTAAGCCATCCTAAATGTTTAATTGTTTCCATTCCAAATTTAGATCCACGCTTTCCTGAATAAATGAACACAAGCTGTCAACTGCCACTTGGTAACTTGGTATTTCTTTCATGTTTTACTAGAAATGGATGCTCTCCTCTCAAAGAGTCTCCCTCACCACATCAACACACCTTCCCTAACTAGGTCTGGTCCTAAGCATTCGTTGATGAGCACTCCAATCATGACTCATTACCTTTCTTTCTATGTATGATTTTTAAGGAAGAAATGAAAAGGCAGAAATGGCTTATTAACTTTGAGGAGGGCAGAAAAGAATGACTAAATCTGGCTCAAAAATATGGAAAATTGGCCATGCATTCACTATTGGGTGACTCACCCATCACCATGATACACCGACTTCATCTTAATCTCTGGAATCAATGAGCTGAGAAAAGTGAGAATTTTAATAGAAACTGGAAATAATTTCCACAGTGAGGGGCCCTGTGCTTTTTTAGGATCCTGATTGTCTCCATCATCAGATACTAAGTGTATAGGAGCTGGTATCATTTCATGGGATGGAAAAAAGATGAAGCAGGAGAGAGTTTAGATAATGAATGAAACTCATCTAGAAATTTTCGCAAAGACAAAGTCAAATCAGCAATTACTTTTGAGTACATAATCACTGGGACCTAGGGTCTCAGAGCCCCCATCATCCAGAGCAGACAGGAAGAGAGGAAAAACCAACACCTTGGTGTTCACCCTCACTCTAGACTTTCACAGGTGACTGGCTGCCAGGCCACTGGCAAGACCCAGTTGGGCCAGTGTTGAAGGCTTGTTTCAGGACATGAGCTGGTCCCATCCACATGACTATGGTAGTGGAATGTAATAGCTCTGGAATCAGATACCAGCTCTTCCATGTCCCAGCTGTGTTACTATGAGTCAGTTACTTAATTTCTGTGAGGTAATGGCACTTTTCCATCTGTAACATGGGGCTGTTTAGATGAATTGCTGCAATGCATCTAAAATAATTAGTGTGGCATGTGACACGTTATAAGAACTCAACAAATGCTGTCTCTTATTACATTGCTATTGTTGTTGTTGTTATGACCAGTGGGTCCAGAGGTGTCTCTCATATCCAGATGGCACTTGGTAGATACTGAGGGAATGAATGAATGAACAAACAAGTGAGCAAACTAACGCAGGAATAAACAATAGGAGAATTGTCACAAGCGGTACACAGCTTAGAGGTACACAGCTAACTGTGGGTTCAGTGAATTCTGAGGTAAATCATTTTCTTTAAGCCTCATTTCTCTTTTTTAAAAAACTGTGTTCATTTTTAAATCAGCCCCAATATTACACTATGCAGATTTTTCTAATATACTTCTGGAACAAAACTCCTTTTATTATCCAAAATATTACAAGCATGATGTTTAACAAATACAGGGTTACTTAGAAATGGGAAGCAGCTTTTATTAATCCTCAATGTAGGGGAGTCTGTTTAAAATTCTGTTATGATTTGTTCAGGGCTAAGAACTCAGCTTGTCACATTCACCCAGGGAGTATAGCTCTTAAGGAGTAAATTAAAAATTGGATACACATCTTTGAAGAGACTGCGTATCTTTTTTAAATATCTGTTGATATCTACTCAGAAGAGTAAAGAGAAGATCTGCAGAGCTTGGCCATTGCCCAGCAGGTCAGGAGTGGGAGGAGGTACTTCAAAGGAGGGCTATATAGAACTGTCTGGTAAGTTCAGAGTGAGTAATTAACATCAGCAGCATTCTAAGCAAAAGTGAAGGTCAAGGTGGTGTAGAGGATCAAACAGCTGACAAAAATGACCTGGGACAACCAAATAATAGGAGAAGCCCATCCTATTGGGATGGTCTTGGCCCATCAGAGCAAAAATTAAGTTAGCAGCAGGGAAGTAATCACTCTTAGGTACTTTTCTAAACATATATCACCCAGGTACTACGTAGATTAGAGATAGGAAATGAGATATGTTATCTCATTTGTTGTTATCTAAGTAAAAACTATCTTACCTTTAAAGGAAACACGTTTGTGGTTTTAGCCTGGCATCATTTCTTGAAACCTGGATCTGCTTATTCAGTGATTCTGTCTCCCAGTTAAACCCACAGTAGGGGTCAGCTTTTAACTTTTGACTTGGACCAACCCAGAGTGCTTCTTCCAGTTACCTACCTAACGACAGCCTTGGACTTCACTTCTGCCAAGAGCCATCTTCTAAGACCAAAAGCACAGCATGTTCAAGAGATGGTAAGTATCCCTGTGTGAGTAGAGTATAGAATGCCCAGGAATAGGGAATGGATGGTAAGGCTGGAAGGGATGATAGAAGCCCGTGAGGCCATACTAAAGAGTTTAACCATAGGTGGTAGGCATGAGTGAGGTTTGGTCTTTGTAGTACCAGATCATATTCCTTTCTAGAAGAAGCTTTACGAATCTATTGTTTGTACACAAGATATTGTTTAAAGGCTTTTTTTTTTAATGCAGTACCTAATGTGAGAAACAGTAAAATGTCATTTTTAGTTTATTAGAGGGGGGATCGGTAAAGAGAGAGGGAGAGAGAATCTTGAGCATTGAGCAGACTCCATGCCCAGAGTGCAGCCTGACCCAGAGCTCAATCCCATGACCCGGAGATCATGACCTGAGCCAAAAGTCAAAAGTTAGACGCTCAACCAACTGAGCCAGCCAAGTGTCCCTTACTTTTTATCATTATATATTTTATTATAACTTCTTTTATCCACGTGTTTGCCTCCTAATAAGGGCGTGTATTCAACTTATACCATATTTGCTCACATACTTGACACTTGATTTTATTGCCTCCCTCATTTTGACAAGAAAATATATTTTTCTGTAAAATTCTACACTGCTCCTCTTTCACCTAGACAGATTCTCCTCTCCCATGAGTACAGTCTTATGGTTGTCCAGGTCCCTGAACCCCCAACACCATCCATCCCAGTGCTCACCACTAATATTTACCTGAAATATTTTGGTGCTTTGTGGTTAGTATTATGAGACAAAGAACCTGATTGAGCCAGTGTGAATCAGGGCCTACATGTGGCCACAAAACCCTCCTTCCAGCTACAACCAAAGGATTTGTGTGAAGAACAGGGCACAGGCTCATCATGAACCGCAAATATGCCCACTACCTCTCTTTTTCAAACATGAGTGCTTCAAGGCAACATTTACTTGTGGGGGCAGTTTTGTAGATGCTAAAGAACTAATAAAAAAAAAAGAAACCCATGAACACAATTTGATTCTGACTAAACTGTCGCCAATTGTGGTTTAATTCTGAATGAGCATTCGTCAGTTAACCAAGGAGAAGAGACATAATAATTCAAGGGTAAGTGGTAAGATGGACCATAATTTAAATTATTATCTGATTAAAGTCTTAGGTCTGAATTAAAATGATAATATCAAGGGAAAAGAGTGTGTTTTGAAAAGAAATCTAGTTTACCATTTGTAATCAAGACTTCTTGGGGTTTCCATACCTCTTAAGAGCTAGATGAGATGTCTCTGCATTCTACAGATTCTCAGCTATTGCAGAGTATAGGATCCAGGCCCAAGGAGGAAACTAGAAAGGACTTAAGTAGAGAACCAAGGCCTACATCAAGGGGTGTAGGACTCAGGATGGGGCCGTAATATTAGGAAGATACTAGGCAGACACAGAATAATAGACAGAAGCTGAGGCCTGCAGATAGTATGAGAAGCAGAGTGTAGTGCACTTGAGTGTCCCAAGCTTGCTCTGGAAGTCTAAATCCTGAGTCTAGCTGGCAGCAAAGGAGATGTGGAGCTGCAGCAGGAGTGATGGGGAAGGGGCAGATGGAGGCACATATAGGGAAGCCCCCAGGCCTGGCTGAGCCACTGGGTACCAAGAGGGTGACCTTTGCACACACCCTCACTGGATAAGAATGGAGATAATTGAGTCATAATGGCTACCGATCTATGTCTTGGCTTAATTAGGAAGGCCTCAGCAGCAGGAGTGATCCTCAGTGTAGTGGTGAAGGGATGATGGAACCAGTAGGAGATGAAAGAGCAGGAAGAGGATAATCCATCCTCTGCTTCAGAACTCGAGTTTGGGGGCATATCTGGAATCCCTGCTGCTTCTCAGGTGTTCTTGGGACTCAAAAATCATTTGGTGCTCAGAATGACTCTAGGACTCAAGTTTTACTCAGGTTGTGGAGCATCGGGATCAGGGTGTGGATACAGATCCAAGCCTCAGTGGGCTCAAGGTCCAGAGGAGGATAAAGGTGTGCAGAAGCTTTACGAGCTTAGAATAGTTAGCACCATTGAAGGTGTAGTTTTAGCTACAGACACCCATGTCCACCCTAGGAACCTAAGAATCATTTAGAAAAATGTTTTTTTGAGAGAACTGTGTCTCTATTTCCAAAGTAAGGTATCACCAAATGAAACTTTCCTTCTCCTGCATACACACAACACCATGCATGTCATGAGGGATTTTTTAGCTCATGAGGAGAAAACTGAAAAGAAATGATATTGAGTTTGGTTTGGCCCAGCATGGCATTATTTCTCACTGAATAATCCAGGTTTGGGGAAATTGATGTCAGTTTATTGTTTATAGTTATCCTGTTTGTGCCGTGGGGCCAGACGATATCTTTGTGGTTGGGCATGTGACTCTACCTGAATAGAATGAACATTCATAGGGGGGCAATCATTTTAAGAAAAGGTCAACCTGAGACCAAAAAATATATAGAAACCAGGAGGTCAACCTCATATAGGGAAGAAGGAAAACACTTATTTCTCTGAATCTGGAAATCCATTGGGATTAATAATGACGTGTGGAGGGATAGAAACATGTTGGGAGGGGCACCTGGGTGGCTCAGTGGTTGAGCATCTGCCTTTGGCTCAAGTTGTGATCCCAGGTCCTGGCATTAGGTCCCTCATCAGGCTCCCCATGGGGAGCCTGCTTCTCCCTCTGCCTATGTCTCTACCTTTCTCTCTGTGTCTCTCATGAATAAATAAAAAAATAAAATTGTAAAAAAAAATAACTCTCATTAAAAAAAAAAGAAACATGTTGAGAGCTGTAGACAAGCTATCTTTAGTCATATGGAGGTAGACAGAGAGCTGATCTAGCAGAGAACCCTACAATGGGTCTGGGCATGGGTCGCTGTTGTAAATAATTCTGGTGTGCTTCCCTTTACTATTAATCAAGATGACTCTGGGTGTCTCCTAATAGAAATACAATTCAAACTAGCTTCAGCAAAAATATAATTTATGGACTTACAGGATTTCAGGAATTGCAAATACCCAAACTGAAAAGGCAGAGATGGAGGTGGAGTTCAGGGACATTTGAACCCAGGGATCCAAACACCTCCAAGACTTCTGTCCCTCATCACCACTTTTATCTACATTATAACTTTATTCTGTCTCACCAGTTATTTCTTTTTTTTTAAGATAATTTATTTATTTGAGAGAAAGAGAGTGATTGAGAGAGGGAGAGAGAGCACAAGCAGGGAGAGGGGCAGAGAGAGAAGCAGACTCCTTGCCAAGCAGTGACCCTGGGATCATGACCTGAGCCAAAGGCAGCCGTTTAACCAACTGAGCCACCCAGGGCCCCTCTCTCATCAGTTAATTTCTTCATGCAGTGGTAAATATGGCCACCATGGGCTCTTGAAATTTACATTTGAAACTATTGCTTTCAAAGAAACAGCCTGGACCTCTCTCTTTGCCCTAAGAAAGGATTCTTAGTGACCTAGTTTGGATCATGTGTCTTTCACTGGACCAATCAACTGAGGCCAAGGGTGGTTGGCACTGTTCCAACTACCACCTCTTCGAGTCACTCTTACGGTTTTATGGTTCACATAGCACTCATGATGAGCTGAACTTAATGCTATCTACTATCTGTCTTCCTGATTGGCATGTAAGTTCTCTGAGAAAAGACACGTTTCTGATTTGTTGACCACCGTATTCCTAGCACCAAAACAATACTTCAGTACATAAGAGCTACTCAACAAACACTTCTGAATTAACACATCATAAACCCAGTCAAAAATCAAGCCATATGTGAAATTTATGAGCCATTAAAAATCGTATCTTGAAGAAAATTGCTATGTCAAGCAAAAAAGAAATGTATATAAAACTCCATTTCCAATAGAACCTGAATTACAATAAGCATAACTTTAAAGCACTATGTCTCAAATGGGAGGGGTAAAGTGAGCAGGAACTCATCAGACTATAGAGCTTGCCCACTCATTTCATGCAAAGGAAATGAAAAAGGTAACCAAAGGCAGAGGGAGGCTGTGCCCTACTGTCCTCTTGGGCCCCTGGTAGGATTGCCAGATAAAATACAGGAGTCCCAGTCATATTTTGTTTTCAAATAAATAACAAATAATTTTTTGTAGAAATATGTCCCAAATACTACATAATAATACTAAAAAATTATGCATCATTTTTCTGAAATCCTAATTTAGCTGGGTGTCTAGTATTTGTATTTGTAAATCCAACAACCCTAGTCCTTGGGGACCCAGTGTCCACCCAGAGGGCCACAGAAGTACTGAAATAGCAGTGTGGCATGGAGAACAAGGTCAGGAGATAGGGTCTTGGGTCTTCCTGGGCTTCTGGTTGACACAGAAGGAATACTCCAGTGGTTCCTGCATGCTCACAAGGGAAGATACAAATGGTGGCCAGCATCCCTGCCACGAGGAGCTGCAAGGTGACCTGGAGTGGAGGCTGAGGAGTGGGATGAGTAGGCCAGCTGCAGAATGACAGGTCATTCTGTGGCCAAGACTCAGAGGATCTGTGGCATGGTACAGCTGAGGTAGGGCTGAGCCAGCAGAAGACCCCAACCTTGACCAAGCCAAATGGACTTCTCCTGAATCACACCAGCTCCTACCTCTTAGCTAACTCTAACAACATGCCAGAAAAGACAACAGATATCTTTGCAGAGGCCAAAAGAGTTCCCAAGGAGCACACAGAGACCAGCCCTTAGATCTTTCCCAGTCACCATGAAGCAACCCTGGTAAGCAGTTCAAAGCTTGGTATGCATGTATCCAAAAAATGGTGATTCTAGCTAAGTTTACCATCTCTCTGCCATAAGTGAAAATGCAGACATCAGAGAAAAACCAATAACGAAAATGAGGAACATTGCCCCCCCCTTTTTTTTCATTCTGAATATCTATACATAAAAAAAATAGGAGGGAAGAGAATTCTTCTTCAGGAAGGACCTGATCTTTCAAGATAACCCTTCTCTGGGCCTTCCTCTGGGCTTGTGAAAAGTAAAGTACCCTGAATCATAGGGTGAAAAGATAGAATTAAGAGAAAAATTAGAATGTTCCCTGTAACAAAGTAATCAGAATTTTAGAACCTTCTCCTAAGGAGCTAAAGCTTTGAGAGACCTGTCTGAGAAGTGGACTGAAGCCAGGAAGAAGGTCCAGGGAATATGATGAGAAGCTGAGGCCTAAGGAAGAAGTAGCCTGTGAGAAATAGTCCCCTGTACAAGATGTCTAAGGAATGTTTAAACACAGTGGTGTCTAATCTTCAGCTGTAACTTATTCTCTGTTCTGGGCAGGGATATAATCTAACTCCCCTCCATTAACTGAAAGCCAGGAAAATCCATTAAACACAAAAGTCTATGGTAGGGTCGCTGGAGACTTAAAGGATTGACAGTGAAGAGACGAGTCGCACTGCAGATTCCGCAGTGTGCTACGTGCACACCCATGCACGGTGACCCTAACTGATCCAGGACTGGAAATGAAGAAATCTTCCTTCTCCCCTAAGTACTAGAGAACAAGATGGTCCTCAAGAGGGAGGGCAAGGAAGGCTAAATTGTATTATTACCTGGATTAATGAAGGAATAAAATATATCAAACCGTGAATAGTGATTATCTTTAGGTGCTATGAGGGATGATTATTCTTTTCTGTTTAATGCTATATTGTGCAATGAATCTGCCATGAGGGAAAATGATTAAGAATCAAAGAAATCATGACACAACCGGCAAACAGTGGTGATGGAAAGTCACGCCCAGCCTCTCTCTCATCCCTGGACACCAGCTGGGGTCTGAGTCAGCTGATGCTCTGCCTGCCTTGGTTGTGCCTGGCTCAGGAATTGGGAGGTCTGAGCCCACACCTGGAAGGTGCCAGTGCCCTAGGAAGAAGGAGAATGCCTGCAGGGTGGTGGTGGGTGGGAGAGTAGGACTGTCGCTGCGGAGACAGACTCAGCAGCAGAACTTGAGCAGAATACCTTGTGTCAAGCAGCTGTGCTGAGATGTGTCCTTCACTATAGCAGACACTCACCACACTGCCTCTCAATCTTGAGCAAAATGTGAAGAAATGGGGAGGTGTTTTCGTATTTTTATCTAATGTCTCTCTGGAATGTATTTTCATTACTCTTTATAAAAATTTTACATTTCAAAATTAGCAGGTTTTTTAATCATGTCATTTTTCTCTCTAGAAGACCTTAGAGGGTATGCAGTACCGCTTCCTCTCTTTACAGATTGCACACTTGAGCCTCGGAGAAGAAAAAGGATGAAACCAGGATTACATAGTGCATTAGTCAGGATCCTCCAGAGAAACAGAACCAACAGGATGTGTATATAGAGAGAAAGAGATGGATTTTAAGGAATTGGCTCATGTGATTATAGAGGCTGGCAAATTCGATGTCTGCAGGGTGGGCTGGCAGATTGGAGCCTCAGAGAAGAGCTGACGCTGCTGTTCAAGCCTGAAGGCCATCTGCTGGCAGAGTTCTCTCTTGTTTTGGGAAGGTTAGTCTTTCCTCCCATCTAGACCTTCAACTGATTGGATGAGGCCCACCTGTGTTATGTGGGCAATTTGTCTTACTCAAAATCCACTGATTTATATGTTAATCTCGCCCAAAAATAACCTATTGAAACATTCAGAATACTCTTCCACCAAATATCTAGCCCATCCAAGTTTATGCCTGAAAACAATCATCACACATCAATAGTTAGAAGTAGAAATGGAATTAAAACCCAAATCTCCCAATTTTCAGAAAGCTCACTCGCTCCATCATGTGGCCTCAATAAGACTTAGACTTTAAAAAAAAAAAAAAACTAAATTCTGGAGTCTTAAAATTGTCAATGCAAGAAGCTAGGGGTAGTGAAACATTATGCTTAACAAATGTATTCATTTATATGCTTTAAGTGATTTTCCCTAGCAATATGGCTACTTGGACACATTTCAAACCAAGAAAGAAACAAAACATAATTTAGAGAGAATGAATACATGACCCCAGCTCTATAAATCCCACATAGCATCCCAACCCCACCATAAAATAACATTAATAAAATATTTTTGCAGCCCTTTGAGAGCCATAGATATTAGACCCAGAATATCGTGAAATACCAGACAGTGAGAGGTATGAGCACCACACGGTAAGCTCAGGACAAGTTCCTCAGACAGCCACTTCTCGTCATTAATCCTGAATGTGCGAGGTGATTTCTTATTGGAGGAGGAGCACATTAGTGTTCACATTTTCCACTTCCCTTGTATTTCAATATTAGCGCTTTGAATTGTACCTCCTACAGTCTTTTTTTCTTCATTAAAGGGAAGAGAGAGGATGTAAGCTTTGAACTTAACACCTCATTGAGAAGGCTACATTATAGGAGGAGACTTCCCTTCGCTGCTCTAACTTACTGGAAGAATGTTTTATTAGCTGAAGAAGTAAAACTACCACTCTTTAAGATTCTCACCATATTTCTCCTACAATAACATCATTACCATAGCAAACTACGGATTTCAGTTCAGTATCATATTTTTTCAGGATTTAGGTAATGAATCCATTTGAAAACTCTATATGCATTGGGAAGTATTTGGAGACTGCCACGAATTCAAATATAGATAGATACAAGAATTAACAAGTACTTGTATTGCATTCAGCTCAGGAATGTTATCAAGAAGGAAGCAATTGCTGAGAGGGACAGACCAGTAGCTGAGAAATGAATTATAAGGCTGCCATTATACCTTTAGAACAGCCAACATACGAGACCTCGGGATAAAATGGCAAGCCATTCTGTCCTCAGGACTGTGGACTCGGTTAGGCAATGTCTTAACCATAACAAAATACTACAGAACAGGTGGCTTCACCAGCACAAAGGTATTTTCTCACGGCTTTAGAGGCTGGAAGTCCAGATCATGGTGCCAGCAGGATTGGCCTCTGATGAGACCTCTCTTCCTGGCTTATAACCAGCTGTTGAAACCCCCCTGTGTTGGTGCACAAGCAGAGAGAAGGAAAGAGAGAGGGAGAGAGAGGGATCAATCTGTGGTGTCCTAACAGATTAAGCCCCACTCTTAGGACCTCATTTAACCTAAATGACCTCCTTAAGGGCTTTGTCTCTCAGTACAGTCCCATTGGGGGTTAGGGCTTCAACATATGACTTTTGAGGGTGACACAATTCAATCCATGATTCACGCAATATTAACCAACGTAAAAGGTCTTTTTCAATTCTTTCATCCTTATGCAGAAGACTTTTTCTTTCCCTCTTCCCCTTGCATTTTCTCCTACTCCTCCTTCTCTTTCATTTTGTTTTCCTATCAGATACAGATTAGATAACCTCATGGTAAAACAGAAAATGGTTTTCTTCTGTTCTTTTTTTAATGCACTGAGTATTCAGGATCCTTTTTTTAATGCAAAGGAAATGATTCAGTTATCTCAAAAGAACCCAAAACATATTTTTCTAAATAGTCTCAAGAATTTTTGCTTGCTCTGACCAGATCCAACTCAACATGGTGGTAAAAACATAAGCTGGAACATATACCAGACCTGACTTCCGCGGAGTTACTTCTTACATGTATTTAACTGCTGCAAATTCAACCATAGGCACTTGAAGGGTGGCTGAAGGGTGGGGTGGGGGAACATAGTCTCTACAATGTGATTCCTAAACACTAGTCATTCAGAATACCTGACATTCAACCAAAAAAAAGTAAAATGCTCTGACTAGGAAGGAAAAAAACAATTTTTTAAAAGATTTTATTTACTTATTCCTGAGAGACACAGAGAGAGACAGAGACAGAGGCAGAGAGAAAAGCAGACTTCCTGCAAGGAGCCCAATATGGGACTTGATCCCAGGACTTCAGGATCACGTCCTGAGCCAAAGGCAGATGCTCAACCACTGAGCCACCCAGGCATCCCTAGGAAGGAATAATTTACCATAGGGAGACTTGTTACAGCAGAGGATGCGCTAAGACATCTATGCTACATTACATGGGCAACTTAAAGTGTTTTCAAGGATACTTCTGACTCTCTGATTTTCCCTAATAACCTGTCCTCAAAAACTAACTCCAAAATGAGACTCAATTTTCAAATGTATCATGACAAGGTTTAAAGAAGAAAGTCAAAGTTCCACTGGCCAGTACCAAAAAGATGAATCCAATCTGCCCCAGTAGAGAGGAGAAGGGACGGACATGATCTCAGGCAGAGAGAACAGTGTAAGCAAAGGCAAGGAGGCAGGAATGTGGCCAGAAGGTACTGGTACTGGCTTCTCAAAGGAATGTGCTCCGGAATCACCTGGGAACTCATTAACATGCAGATTCTCCTGAGAGTCTGTATGTTAATGAGCTCCCAGGTGGCGCAGCTGCTGGTGAGGGAACCTCACTTTGATGACGGGGCACTTAGAAGATGATTAAAAAAAATGATAAACTGGAAGGGTGTTTGTCGAGAAGGTACGAGACCAAAGGCAGGGCCATTTGTTGAGGTCAGGTTCAAGAGGACCTTGACAACTAGAGCGAGGTGTTGGACTTGTGATAAGTTAATACTCGTGAAGTGATCAGGCAAAGGAGCAACCTCAACTATTAGCAGAAAAGTGTTAGAAATGTTGTCTGACAGACCTATGCCAGGACCAAGCCGGCAAAGAACAATTCGAGTTAATTAATACAGAAGATTGGAAGAATTTGTGTCTCTCAAGGAGAAAAACTCCAGTAAAGAGGGCAAAAATTTAGAGTGCCAAGAACAGTAAAAACAGCCCACATAATGAGATGTCGCTGCAACTTTAATGTTCAAAGGCCCTAAAATAGGTTGTAATCTATTTTTAATAAATATCTCTGAACAAACAATCATAATAATTTCTCTCCGAAGTTTGAAAAAGAATTGCATTTATATTAGAAATACTGAACTGCTCTTCCAGAAAGCACTTCCAAGAAACACCACAATGGGCAAATATTTATACACCAGTTGGTTTAAAAACCTGAAAAATCTCTCCTACGGAAAGGACCAACATTTACAAAATTAACCATAAAGGCAGAGAAAATTCGAGTCAAATACAGATTTTTTTAAAATCCTGTATTCTATGTCAAGAACAACACAGGCAGGAAGAAAAAAAATGCAAAACTGAAATCAGATCCTTGTCATGATTTTGCTACCAATTGTTTGGCAGAACTGCTTTTTTAAAAAGCTGATTGGTACTTCAAGGCGCATTGTTTGGGCCCAACTCTAGATAAAGATAAACATTCAGGCTTCCGGGGACTGGAATCACAAGAGTGACTAGCAAAGTTCATAGGAACCGAAAGACCCTGGTGCCAATTAAGAACCATACATCCCATCACAGCAAGAAGGGAAGCTATTGAATAATTGAATAATCTCAAGCCATTCCAAAGGAGAATAAACAGATGATGGCCGGATCCCGTGGAGACTGGATGGGGCTGTGTGCATGGGAGTGCTCTATATTCTCTTCATACTTTGATTAATTATCCAGCTGTGCAACTGTCATTATCAAGGATATCTGTGAATCATGTGGCTCCGACAGTAACCAAATCTGGCTGTTCCTTTCATTTTTTTTTTTTCTCACATGGGTAAGCGCCTTGCTGTTTGGAAGAGTTACCTAGTATGTCACTTGAAACAAGCAAATGCTCCATTCACTGCAGACAACAATGGGTCAGTTTTTAGATTGTTTTCCACGGCACTGCCGATATAGACTTGGACAGAGGTACACCTGGTAGATGAGAGAAATATACCCTCCTATACATTGATCTTCCATTGGAAGAAGTTGGGAGAAAAAAAAAGAAGGAGAAGAAAGAGACGTTGGAAAACACCAGGCTAGAGATGAGAATGAGTCTCCTTTTTAAATCTTATTTGCTTACTTGTTTAAAGATTTGTCCTAGAAAGCTCTACCCCATCCCATCATTCTAAAGAAGAGGTAAGACACCTGGGTCGCTCAGTGGTTGAGTGTCTGCCTTTGGCTCAGGTCATAATCTCAGGATCCTGGGATCAAATCCTGCATTGGACTCCCCCCTCTCCCCCCCAGAGAGCCTGCTTCTCCCTCTGCCTATGTCTCTGCCTCTCTCTCTGCGACTCTCATGAATAAATAAATAAAATCTAAAAAAAAAAAAAAAAAAGACCTGAATCTGTGGTTCAGGATTAATAACATAGTTCTCTAAATACTGATTTTCAAAAAATCCAAGCCAAAGAAAACCATTTGAAGTTGTAGAATTTCTACCTCTTTCAACCTGTCAGAGGAGGAAAGAAAGGTATGGGGGAGGAGAGGGGAAAGACAGTCTTAAAATAATGTATCCTGTTAATAGTGGCCTATCCTACCCTCACTTGGTAGCGATGGCCAAGGTGACCATGAAAACTTGAGGGAGTTCATTTCTGTGTCTGAGTCTATCCATGAATTAAACCTGGATAGCAAGACACACCTGCCATACTTCCAGGGAGGCAGCACAATAGTAGAGAGGAAATAGAATATTCACAAATATTCCCTACATTTCCCAGGCCTCTTGCAGTTCATCAGGACCACATGACTAGTTCTGGCCAATCAAATGTGACTAGAGGGATGTGCGGCGCATCCAGACAACTGTAATAAAACCCTCAAGAAACATTCTCTTTCTCCCGCTTTTGTTCCAAAAGGTGTAGCCATACATAGTGGCCCTTCAGCCTGGATCCTAGAGTCAATACGTGGCAGCAAGACCCCTGCCAATTTACCTTGTGAATACATCATGAGCAAGAACTAAACTTTTGATTGGCTGGCCATCCCTTTTCGTCTCTACTAGGGGAAATTTTATTCATCCTTCACAGGCAATCTCAAATGCCAGGTCTTCCATGGAACCTCTCTAGATAGGAATTCCCATAGCACTCTGAAACTCTGGTTTGATTTGGTTTTGTTTTTTAATATTAACTAATTTTTCCTAATATGACTGAAAGTCTGTAAAGCATAGCTCCAGCACTGTGGTCAAATGTATCAGGATTCAAATCTCAGCACCAGTATACATAGCTATTTAGCCTTAGGCAAACTATTGAACTTCTGTAACTAGTTTCCCTGGCTTCAAATGGGGCTAACAAGGGGTGTCCTGAGATTTTAAATGAGATACAGTTAAAGGGCTGGGCACAGGGTCTGATGTAAGACATGCATGAAACTTCAGTTTATTATTTTTGTGAATTGGTCCTACAACCTAACAAGATCATAAAAGCCTTATGCACGGAGGTGATATACTCATCTATCCTCTATCTTCTTCGATACCTGGAACAGACTCTCATTCATAACAGGTACCCAGCAAATGTTTGAGGAATGAATGAGCTTCAAAAAAGAATATATCATCGAAATGATAAAAGAAATAATACAAATCCTCTAAGAAGCAAAACAGAAGAAAAATGAGAGAAAAAGTTTAAACATATCAAGACAATGGAAAATTTTTAAGTAAACCATGTTGATTTGGGTAATGTAGATAGATGTCATCTGGGTTTATGGTGACCATTTTTAGAAATGACCTCATGTACTTTAAAAAAGCAGAGGTAAGCATATTCCTCCATTTCCAGTATTTTTTCTGGTTTTTATAACGTTTCAATGAAATATTTAAGCTATAAAATTCTTTGAGGACACGTTAGATGTTAGACATAGGGTGGTCTGAATTCTGAGGAAGTCACTAGGTATGATCAAGATAGATTTGATATCACTGAGCAAAGTAAAACTAATAATAAAAAATAAAAATAAAACAAGGGCCTCAGGAAAAGACGGGACACTGTCATGCTTAGAAGTGTCTTTTAAGTGTATAAAAGTGTGCCTCTCACTAGAACAGTTTTCCACTCTCCTGAAACTTTGTAAACTGGTTCTCACAAAAGATCGGCTCCTGCTCATCTGAATTTTTTAAGCAACAGTGACATCATGTGGCCACTCTGGTAGCTAACTAGTCTGTTCTCCCAACCCTGAATTTCCCCAGGGAGGTGTAAGTATGCCAGCCGCCTTCCCTTCAGAATAAATTCATTCAAAAAAAACTCAGTGAGTTGCATGTAGATGTCCCATGTTTAGGAAACCTCTACATCTCTACACAGCCTTATCTAGAGGATTGTCCCATTGCTAAACTCAAAACAAGACCCAGCCTATTCCTATTCAGAGACTAAACTAGTCACACAGCAATCAAATCAAATCTGTCTGGCAGAAGGTCTTTTGAATGCTCCTGGGATGGGTCCATTCCCTAGCCAGTATCAGAAACAACGGCACTTAGTGTATGAGTGGTCTTTTCTCACTATTGTGAGAAGCCTCCTGGACCAAGTTGAGACCCTTTGTCTGGCATCCTACGGCCCCTGTCATGCCTTTGCAGAATGATTACTTATGTCAAGTTACTCTTCCATTCAGGTGAATGCTCCATGAGGACAGGGGCAGAGGTTTCCTGCTCATTCTTGTTTCTTACTGTCTGCCTCCCACTGGCGGATGCTCATCCGTTCCTTCAACAGATATTTGAGTACTTACTGTGTAGCAGGGACTGTTGCAGGTCTGTAGGTTTTGTGGTGAACACAGAGTCCTTTCTCTCATGAAGCTTCCAGTCTAGTTGGAGCAGCCAAGTGATCTGCAAGTAAGATGGGAGTAAGTGCCGTGGGGGTGGGGAGCTCAGTGGATGGGGGGGTGCTTTGTGCTGGGGGCTCAAGGGAAAGCTTGACTAATAAGGTAACAGGTGAGCAGAGACCTGAAGACTGTGAGGGAGCCAGTTGTGTGACCAGTAGGAGAATGGTTCTACAAACTTGAACTCAGGAGGGAGGGAAAGAAAGAGAGAGGGTGAAGGGAGGGAGGAAGAATTTGTGGGCCCCTGGACAAGGCATGAGACCTGGGCTCTTCTCCTGACCTTTCATAACTGGGTGTGCAAACTCAGGACGTCCTTCTCTTTGAACCTCAGTTTCTGCACTATGAAGTGAGGAATTTAGGTTAGAAATCGCTAAAACCATGTCAACTTTAAGACTCTCTATCATGAAAAATCAGAGATTGTAACCTCTCAGGCATGTTGTGTATGTGAGTTTGCATGCCTGTGTGTGTGTGTGTTTCATTTTCCAAAGCAATTCCAGGCATTTGTGTTCTTTCAAGAATGATCTCTCTCTCTCTCTCTCTCTCTCCCTCTCTCTCTCTCTCTCTCTCTCTCACACACACACACACACACACACACCATTTGCTCACTATTTAAAAGAAATTTATCTGAAGTCTATGAGTCTAAAGACTGGTCAGTCTCACCCTAAGATGTTATACTTCTGGAGATTCGTCATTACATGCCCAAACCCAGGAATTTGCTAAAGGATCATATGCCACAATTTGACACCAATAATCATTCAGATGGGGTTAAAGTGAGCAGTTAGCTACAAGATATCAACACCTGTTATGTATACATTTTACCAAAAAGTGAACTCCCAATTTGGCAGTCCCCCGACTTGATGGTCTACACCGTATTAGTGTCTGAGAGTCTCTGGTATTGCAATGACAGCTATATGTAATACAATACATACACACTATCCAATAGATACAAGAACGGAGAGAGGATAAAAGCAGATTAAATGGGTTCCGGGTTTCAAATGGTGCCTTGGTAATATGCTTTTCCAACTTTCATCAATATACTCACATTTGGAGCCAAGTGCAGCAGACAGGGCAGGCCTGTGTTTGAATCAGCATCAAAGATCTCATCATCAAGATTTCAGGAATCAGAAAGGTCCATCTGCCCAAAAATGTCTTCTTCACTGGCCCATCATTTTGCCTTAAGTGGCATCATTAGAAGTTCATTCTTTGGGCTGTTATTATTTCTAGAAAATTCCTGTTAAAATGCAATGATGTGCCTACAGGGAGATACCCATTCCACTCGGGTGGAACTGTCACAAATGCCTTAGGAAGAATGAGCAAGATCAGGAGAGAGACGTGAGGACGAAGGCGTGGACAGAGTGCTAATATGGGGAGGGAGGGAAAAGATCACGAAGCAATGCAAGACGGGGATCAAAGTAAGAAAAAGTCCCATGTGGCGAGTTTCTCTCTGTGCCAGGCTCAACAGCCAGAATGTCCACTGCTTATGTGTGGCAGACGGTGTTGATATCGTTTTTATAGAGGAGAACTCTGAGGCTTGCCTGAAATCTCACAGTTGGTTACAGAACTGGGGTTCTATCTCAGGTTCACAGACTCCCCATGGTGCCAGAGGCCCTGGATGCCTCAACAAAAAGGAAATACTGATAAGAGAAAGGAGAGTGAGGAAGGGAAAGGAAAATGAAAATCTCGACCAATCTGTCATCTGTCTTGAATTAGCCCTGCTCCCAGCTTTGTTCCTGAGCAGTGGAAAATTAGCCACTCCAGGGGAAGCAGACACCTCTGAGGTGCATTGTATGCAAACAGGCTTGTCACAGCACATTCTAAAACAGTACTGTCAAGGGTTGTGCACCCTAAATAAGAGGTCGTATGGTGTTATGAAAGATAAGTGGGTTCAAATATCAGCCTCACCATTTCTGGGCTGTGAAGCCTTGGACATCATACTGAATTTCTCAGAGCCTCGGTTTTCTCTTCTGTAAAGTGGGAAAAATAGTTACTTTGGGAGGGTTTCTGAAGATGTTGTGACACACAGTACACATGTCAATACATGTGATCCCGTCCTTGATCCCCCCCACCAAAGAAGAACCCAGTACACTAGGAAAAACTGTGCTCATGATAGCCAACCAATTTCCACTCTTCTTGTCCCATACACTGTACTGATCCCACCCCCAGCTTCCATGGGGCAGATCTGTAGCTGTTCATCTCATTCCCTGTAACTGTCACTTCACAGAGTAACATGTGTTCATGTAATTCCCTGACCAGGCTCAGGGAAAGTGGAGCTCCTCCTCAACTATGGCATTTGGCCACCCTCAGAGAGAGCAACAGGGTACCTCGGGGCACGCTATGGGTTAAGGTCCTTCGTGAAGTTATTCTACATTGAGGAATATGGGAGGGAGGGAAGGTTGAAGAGCTGAGAGTCTAAGAGGACAAATCTTCCCTCACTGGTTAGAGCCAAAAAGGGTATAGCTGACCTTGTAATATGACACAATCTGCCCACCAGAACAAGGTCATAATTTCTCATGTTCATGAGAAAAAGTTCAAGGATCCTTGCTTTGGGGGAAGGAAACAGGCTGTAAGATAGCTCTCTGCTCCTGGCCCTATGTCCCACCCTCATCCCACTCCTGTTGGGTCTGAGTGCCTAGTACACAGTAAACAGACAGTAAAATTTGATTAATGAATTACAAATAAATTGATGGAGGGATGAATGGGTGAGTCTTAATCTACATAGTTATGGTCCTACCGACTTTAAAACAGAGATCTTTTTTTTTTTTTTAATTAGGCTACGTGCATCACTCAGCTAACAAAGATTTGCTGCAGTGCCATGCCTTTGTTCACTAGCGTTTGGAACACCAGCGGGAGGACACATCCCAACATCCGAGTTAATTATTCTCATACCCTAATATCCTCCGAGCCTCAGAGCTTGACTGGCTAACACAGCCATGTCAAAAGAAAGTATTCCAAAGAGAAATAAGATTCCACTAACGTTACTACAGAACCCTTGAAAGACAAAAGCATTTATCCTTGAACTTAGAGATGAATGTGTGGGTGTTGGTTGCTTTATTGCTCCTAAATTACCCACATGTGATTTATATGCTCTTTCGTATACATATTTCCAAAAAACATTAGTAAACAATTTTAAATGAAAAAAAGGTAAGGAGAGGGTTAACAACTGGCTCGAGCCTCCACAGAAAAGAATAAATCTTTAACCTAAGGCCTCATGCCTTCACTGTGGTGGGCAGCTCCCGTTGATGGTAGAAGCACAGTGTGGTGCCCAGACGAACAAGTAGACAATGAAAGAAAGAGATCCTGTGATCTTTACATCCTTGGATAGTCTTGAATTCCACACAGCTGTTTCTGGACAAAGGGACATTCTGGAACTGGAGTCTTCTCCCTCAGGATTGATCTTCGTGTCCTTTATTACCTAAGAGTGGCGGGTCTTTGGCGCCAATGATGAAAGCCAATTCACAAGCTGCGGTGGACAGAAAGGCTTTTTGTGATTTCCAAGTGTGCAAGGAGGCAGGCAAGGGCAGGCGCCCTGGCACTCCTGAAACCCCACTCAGATCTCGAGGGCACCGTGGAGTTCAGCTCCTCCCCGCTGACCTTAGAAGCCCTGACAAGCCACTTCAAGGAGATTACCT
The DNA here is from genome assembly GCF_905146905.1 of Nyctereutes procyonoides. NCBI lineage: Eukaryota > Metazoa > Chordata > Mammalia > Carnivora > Canidae > Nyctereutes > Nyctereutes procyonoides. The sequence goes on from NW_026575044.1 coordinate 36,790,184, forward strand.
CGTTCCTATTTTGCAGCTTTTCTGGGTTTCCACAAGGTGGTTGTCTGGACATAACACATACTGGCAGTTCATCTTAATAGAAAGCAGAAGGAAAGCAGCCCGACCAAATCCCCACCCAAAGGAATTCACGGTGGCTGCTCTCAGAGGGCCTAGGGCTCCCTTCAGCCAGACATCCCTGAGAGAAGGATGTGAGGGTAGCACCCCCTGGGGCAAGACGGGGTGGGGGTTGGCGAGATGACCAAAAACATGCAAATTCTCACCAAGAAGAAACATCTTTTCCTTTGGCATCTCTACCCAGGCTTTTGTGGTACTGCACTATCTCTACTGAAAAAAAAATTCTAGGGAATGAAAATTATTCATTTGAGAATTATTTTTAAGTCTGAGTTGATTGTTGTTTTTGTATATTTGAAATAAACTGAAAATTCAGTGCAGTGACTCACAGGGACATGTCTCCAGTTATCCCTCCTCTCCCAAGCTGAGCCACTATCACTCCCACACAAATTGGGAGATAATCAACTGTCCCAAACTAATCTCTCCTCTTCCCCCTCTTACCTGTACTTCTGAATGGGGTGTATTCATTTGCTAGGGCTATCATAACAAAGTATCATAAAAGGGGCAGCTGTAAAAACAGAAGTTCATTGTGTCACAGTTCTACAGGCTGAAAGTCTGAAATCTAGGTGTTGGCAGGGTGGGCTCCTTCCGAGGAGGAAGGCACAGATCTGCTCCAGGCCCCTCTCCTTGGCTTGGAGCTGGCCATCTCCCAGCATCTGTTTATACCCACTTCCCTCTGGGTATGTGTATGTCTTTTTCTCCTCTTCTTTTTTTTTTTAATTTTTCTTTTTCTTTTTCTTTTTTTTAAGATTTTATTTATTTATTCATGAGAGACACAGAGAGAGGCAGAGACATAGGCAGAGGGAGAAGCAGACTCCATGCAGGGAGCTTGATGTGGGACTTGATCCTGGGACTCCAGGATCATGCTCTGGGCCAAAGGCAGGCACCAAACCACTGAGCCACCGAGGCGCCCCTTCTCCTCTTCTTATAAGGACACTGGTCATATCGAATTAAAGCCCAACCTAATGACCTCATTTTAGGTTCCTTTAGAGAATCTAGCTCCAAGTACAGTCACATTCTGAGATACTGGGGGTTAAGACTGCAACAACATCTGAATTGGAGTGGGCACCCAATTTGACTGATAATGTAGGGCTTTGTCAATATCCCTTTTCCAAGGGATTGACAGGTGCATTTGGAACCAAAGCCATTTCCTCAAAGTGGGATGCTGTAGGAAATACAGAGAGGTGGTTGCTCAAAGCAGTCACACACTCAGGAGGATGGGCTCTACAAAGCACCAAGGAAAGATGTGGATTTAGTTAAAACACCAAGAGAAATGGAAAAGCTCTTCCCAAAACAAAATGATATTGTTTTATATACTATCAAGCCATAGAGATCATTAGCGTGTGTGAGGGAGCAAGTCCATCTCCTTACTGCATGTCCTTACATATCCTATTTTTCTTTTTTCAACTGTCTTCATGTTCTATATTTTCCATATTTATCCATAAATCCATACCCAGTGAGATGCACATTTAATCCACACCATGCTTCTTTAGCAGTGCAAACGGCATATTCCATATTCTTGAGATATCCAGGGACTAACTGCTTATGATCTCTTTTCACATCCTTACCAGGGGCAAGGGAATAAGGTACAAGGGATTCCATCGCTTCCGGTCCTCTGTCAGCTTCTCCTCTCTTTTCTGTGTCTCTTATTTAAGTGGAGTAATAAACATCCAGCTAATGAATAATCATAGAGAAGCAAATGATATCAAACTCTATGACTTCAACTCTATTGAGCATCCCAACCAGGGTAAGAGTTCAACAGCTCATGGACACAGTGCAGGTTCCACCCCACAGGAGACTTCCATGCAGTGTAATGGACAAGGGATTGTCTATGCTTCAAAGGCAGCATCCAAACCAGAAAGTCACCTATCTTTGTCTTGGTAGCACCTAAGAAAAGCTAAGGTTCATCTGAAACAAGATAACCAGAGTTATTCAAAGTGAGTGCTGAGTCATCTGGGAAAGAGCTAAAGGAACTAGGCTGGAGAAGACTAAGGAGGAAATTTAAAGGACTGTCAGAGAGGAGAGATTGCTAATTAGTACTGGTGGAAGATATAAAAAGCCCAAAGGTCAATACAAGATCATTGTTCCAAACATGAGCTATTTATACAAACTACCCTACAAGCAGTGAGTTTCCAGGCACTGAAGTGTGGAAAGAAACATCATTGCACACAAGTACAGTGTCATTTCTAAGAGCATAGGCTATTCTAATTTGAATCCTGGCTCACCTCTTTCTAACCATGAGATCTTAGAAAAATTATTAAAATATACCCTCCATGCTCCTCCTTCCCTTAATCCTTTCCATTGAGTCACAGATCCCAGAAACTCTAATCTCCATTCCTCTCCTTGGACAAACAGAATCCAACATCTCAGCATGAGTGTTTGGCTTTGTTCCATGGGACAAAATCCACCCTAAAATTCCTCTGGGTGACTGAGTAGTAAATAGAGGGCACAGGCTTACCACCTCTGTTCTCTCCTTCCTACCTGAAGGCAACCAAGGCTTGAGTACCAGTCATCACATAAAACATTCAGCTCCATCTTGCTGGTAGTTTTAACCATGTTTAAATATTTCATAGAGAACATTTTTCTTTGAAACACTCTCTTGTCTCATTTTTAATGGTGAGTGACCTGAATTAATGCAGAGACGCCAGAATAAAGAGCAGAAATTAATACAAGGCGAGCTCTAGTGCTAAAAGAGTTGAACACTATTCCAAATTCTGTTTGTTTGTTTGTCCATATATGTTAAACATCCAAGCACTGAGATCTGTTAGCACTTGGGGGCTATCACTTACTGCATGGGTGCTTATGTGCTTAAAGAAACAGGGTATAATAATACACACATTATTCAGCATACCTCCTTCAGTAGATCAGATTGCTACTCAAAAATACTTACTCCTTGCCTTCCTTCTCCAAGGCAAGAGGATACTTCCCCACTCCTCTAGTTTGGGGTTTGGTCATGTAACTTGCTTTATCCAATGAAATGTGGGCAGACACAACAGGGTGCCTTAGGACACCATATTCTCTCTTGTCCTTCTGCTACTGCCCTGAGAAGAGCATCCCATCACATCACTGTTGCCCCTTTGCCTGGGCCCAGAATGAATCCTCAGGAAGCAAACCTGAGCCCAAGCCGCAGCTAAGAGCCAAACCCAGCTGGACCATAACTTGAAGTGGAGCACAGCCCTGATAACAGACAGGCAAATACCTCAGCAAAAAAAAAGTTATGCTATGGTACACAGGGCAGGGTACAAAAAGAGTCCTGAGTACAGAAACTTCTGTCCCTTGGAGTTTGGAGTGCACCACCCTCCCAGCACATGGATGCATTCACCAACCTGAAAACTCTCTGAACCCCATTTTAGGGGCTTTCATGGAGGATCCATTACATAATCATGATTGACAAAATCATTGGTCATTGGCAATTAACTCAATCACCAGCCCTCCTCCTTTCCTTAGAGACCAAGGTCATGGGACTGAATGTTCCACCCCTCTAATCACGTTTAGTTTTTCTCTGGTAACCATCCCCCATGCTAAAGCTATCTAGGGAAACACTAAGAGTCACCTTGTTAGCATAAAATTAGGTATGGCTAAAATAGGCTTATTATGCATAATAAAAAATGTTCCTCGCATCCCTGCCACTCACAAAATTGAGTTTTAGGAACTCTGTGCCAGGAACCATGGGCAAGATCAAATAATATTTATTATGATACTACAATATAGATAGATATAGATATAAACTGGGGCACCTGGGTGGCTCAGTCAGTTAAGTGTCTGCCTTCAGCTATCCAGGGTCTTGAGATCAAATCTCACACTGGGCTCCCCACTTTGTGGGGAGCCTGCTTCTCCATCTCTCTCTCTCCCTGCCACTCCCTCTTCTTGTGCTCTCTCTTTCTGTCAAATAAATAAATGAAATATTTTTTAAAAGATATAGATAAATAGATTTTTTAAAAGATATAGATAAATCTTTTTATAGATAGAATGAAGAAACCATCAGGTGAAGGACAGTGGCCTAGGAGAAGAGCCACAGAAAGAAAATAGCCATCTTCACAGGTTGTAGATAATGGTGATTACAGTAAAAGATTTAATCTGGATCATTCTTAAATTTCCTAAAAGAATAACGTGTGTGTGAGAGCCCAAGACTGAGTCATGATCCAAAGAAGCTGTTGAATCAACTGATTTCTAAAATTCCTTTTTTTTTTTTTCAGTGATCTTAAGGACCCTGTTGTTGGATAACTTGTGTGTTCATCTCAATATTGGACTTTGCAGTTCTTTCACACTAGGATCTACAGTTTAGGGGAGTTAAATATCAGATCTGTCATCACCATTAACATGAACTGGATGTCCATGCAGAGCTTGTTATGGAATTCAGGGGCTGTATCCCAAGGATGATGTCAAGCAATTGCTTAACCCCTGGGCCTTAGGACGTAGGGTCCCGAACCTAAGCAAATGCATGGATTTGATAACCCTTATGCCACCAGGTTCACAGTCTCTCCCACTGAGAAGAGAAGCAAACCACTGCCTCTCTGTTGTTGCTACTGGAGAACATGAGAGTTCAAGAGGCTGGTGAGAGGCCCCAGGGGACAGAGTGGCTAGATAATACTGGGTGTCCCAGTGGCCATCAGTGGTATGGAAAGCAGAACACACACCTGTGCAGAGCAAGGACCTTGTATCGACAAGATGGAGATGTGTCCTTGGGGGGGGGGGTGCTTTCTCAGGGTGAAAATGTTTGGCTTTAAATCCAGGGCAGGGCAAGTGGAACGAGGAGCTGTGTGATGTTCGGAGACTTTGAGAGAAAGGCAGTAAGGGGGCTTCAAATGTGCTCTTTAGTGGTGATACTTCACTTTTGTTATAATAAGAAGGTGTGCTGGAAAAGCCAAATGGGGGGGAGGTCTACCTCATATTTTTTAAAAATATTTTATTTATTTATTCATGACAGACACACACACACAGAGAGAGAGAGAGGCAGAGACAGAGGCAGAGAAAGAAGCAGGATCCATGCAGGGAGCCTGACATGGGACTCGATCCCAGGTCTCCAGGATCACGCCCTGGGTTGAGGGGGCATTAAACTGTTGGGCCACCGGGGCTGCCTGGTCTGCCTCATATTTTACGACATCATATCCTGCATGTAACGTGGTGATGGAAAAGGACAGGAAAAAAGGAGCCCCCCATGACTCTGTTCCCAGCCACAGAATATAAGGACCTTGTCTGAATGTTACTCACTGACTGACCTGTCTGCAATGGAGGAAAATAACACAATAGCAGTGTGACGGGGCAGAAAAAATTGTGACAACAGCAAAACAGATTCATTTTCTATTGCTGCTTAATAAATTACCACAAACTTAGTGGCTTCACACAATAACCCATTTATTAACTCACAGTTAAGTCAGAAGTCCAGCATGATGTGGCTGGGTTCTCAGTTCAGGGCTCCCCAAGGCTGCCATCAAGGGGCTTGCTAGGCTGAGTGCTCATCTAAAGGCTCGAGGGAAAAAATCCACTTTCAAGCTCATGCTTGGTGTTGGCAGAACTCAGTTCCTGTGGTTGCAGGAAGTGGAGGTGCCCCTTTTCCTGTGGCTATCAGGAAAGAGGGCGGAGCTCTCAGCACCAGCAGGCTAGCCCTGCCTGTAGGGCACCCCCCTACCCCATGGCTACCCTCATCATCAAGCACATGAAATCCTCTCATGCTGCCACTCTCTGACCTTTCCATCTCCTGACCTTGGATCCAGATGGAAAGGGCTCCTTGGTTAGGCTCACCTGGATGATCTCCCACTCAAGGTCAAAAGATTTGGGACCTTAATTGCATCTGCAAAATCCCTTTTTATCATATAATGTAGCGTCTCATGTGTGATATCTCATCTTACTTACAGATTCTGCACACACTTAAGAGGAGGAGATGATACAAGGTGAGGATCATTGAAGTTCATCTTAGAATTTTGCTTCTCGGGGTGCCTGGGTAGCCCAGTTGGTCAAGTGTCCAACTGCTGATTTCAGCTCAGGTCATGATCTCAGGGTCGTGAGATTGAGCCCTGCATCTATCTCCATACTGAGCACGGAGACTGCTTGAGAGTCTGCCCTCTGCCCCTCCCCCTGCTCCCATGCATGTGCTCTCTTTCTTGGAAATAAACAAATAAACAAACAAATAAAATCTTTTTTTAAAATGAATTCTGCTTCATTCAGTAGAAAGTATGAGCTGCTTCTACTTTCTCCCAAAATTCCAGAATCCTCCATCTGCCCTTAGCAGCTTCCAAGACCCCTGAAGACTACGGTTTCATTCAAGTCCATTCAAACTTAGCTCACTATCCAATTCTAATAGGTCTTCCCTAGGTCAGCTAACCTGGTAAACGAATAACACCAATGTGTTACTGGGTTCAGGCATCCCCTCCCTTTGACTATCACCTTTGACTTTCACTAGGAAATCAGATACAGGGAGTTGAAAGACAGACTGCATTCCAGATTGGCTCTACTTGTGGAAATTTTAGACACTTTGGCAAACTGACACCCCTCCAGTCTAGGTGGGCCTGCCCTGCCTACAGCAGACTATTGTCAGGAAGTAAAGTCTCTGAAGACTCAAGCTTCACTTGTGTCATCCACCATCTACCCAGCCACCCAGCCTGGGCAACACAGTGAGCAAAAGCTTTCTGTACAATATTGTCCTCCTCTGCTTCATTCACATTCACACAGAGCAGAGCATGTCCTGGCCACTCCTCAGGCTTTCAGTTTGACTGCTCAAAAACTGGGATAGGTGTTGTACTAGCAGATGGTTTAATCTGCAAGTCAGCCTAAGGAACTTGTTTCGGGGGATAAAAGCTTCAGGCAGCATTCCACAAACGGTCATTGAGCACCTGCTTCTTGCTAAAATCTGTGCAGCAGGTTTGAAAGGGCAGCACTTGGCATCGGTGATCCATCCACAGGCCAGGCCTATCTGCTACATCCCAAAATAAGTCAACCCCCAAAATAAGGTGACCTCCCAGTTTCTCAACAAAAAGATCAGAAAGAGAAGGTTTGGGCAAACTTAAATGTACAAATTTTCAGGGTTGTAGTTAACATAGAAAATGTGTATTCCTAATGTATCATTTATAAATTTACATTCCCACACAGCTTCAAGATCACACTATGTAAAATATTTTAATTTGGAAACCTGACTTGTATCCATTCTCACATACTATCTTAAGCAGCTTGGGCTGCTATAACAAATGACCATAGACTAAGTGGCCTAAACAGCAGCGTGTATTTCTCACCATTCTAGAGGTTGGAAAGTCCAAGATCAAGGTGTCAGCAGAATGGTGTCTGCTAAGAGCCCAATTCCTGGTTTGTCGATGCCCACGTTCTTGCTCTCATGTGAGAGCAGAAAGAGGCAAGCTCTCATCTCTGTTTTCAGGGCACTGATCCCATCCATAGTAGAGGCTCCACTACTATGACCTGATCACCTCCCAAGGGCCCCATCTCCTAATTCCATCACATTGAGGGTTAGGACTGCAACATATGAATTTGGAAAGAACACAGGCATTCAATTCTAGAACACATACCAGGAAACAATTTTATCAGGTTCTTCACATGCTTTTTCTACATCCATGTAATCTCTACTTTAGTGCTCTTTGTATCATCTAACCTGGCTGAGTACCTCTGACTTCATGTTTCATGCTGATTCAGAAAGTTTTAAGTCACAAGGACCACTTAGTATAAAAATAAACATAGCATTTGGTGGAATTTCTCATTTCTATTGTTGGTATACATTAGTGATCTCTACAACATATCATTGACTGCATGACTTTTTAAGTGGTCCCCTTTTTTTAAGATCTATTTATTTATTTTGGTGGGAAGGGGCAGAGGGGGAGGGACAGAAAGAACCTCAAGTAGACTTCTTGCTGAGGATGGAGTCCGACAAGGGGCTTGATCCCATGACCCTGAGATCATGATCTGAGCTGAAATCAAGTCAGACTCTTAACTGACTCTTAACTCTTAACCACCCAGGCACTCCCTTGGGTGTGACCTTAAGTGGTCTTATAAAGGCTTATTACAATATCATCCAAAGCTTGCAATTCAGGTCTCTGCTCAAAGATCTCTTCTCAGAGGGAACTTCTTTGACCAGCCTTTTGGAACAACACCCTCTGCCATCAGCTACCCACTTCATCTGCTATATTTTTCCCCATAGAACTCATATGAGAAATTGTGTTGCCTCCCAGGGCAGAAATCTTGTCTCTTTTGTTACCATCTACCTCCATTTTCTTACAACAGTATCTGGTACAAAGAGGGACTGATACTTCCTGATATTTCTAGGGATGATCACTAAATTACATTAAATTACATTAAATTATTTGATATATATAACCAATTTTGTTATTTATATGAAAAACTTCATAAATCTATATAAAACTATCATTGGCTAAAGTCATTCTAGGCTAATATGTATTCTCTAAATAATATTTTCATGGGAAAAAGAATAAATTTTAAGCAGTCATTGAGAGAGCACCCTGTACTGTGAGAGAAGAGTAAGGAGTTAATTTCTGGAAAGGATTACTATTCTTATACAGTGCCCATATGCAGATACAGAACAGTCATTTCCAACCATGGAAAATCCCTTCTCCTGGCCTCTGTTTTATCCACGTTCTGCTCCCTTAGCTTTCGTGACAATATCTGTAAACAACTTTTGTGATTGTTTTATACACCTGTTCCCTAAACACAAAAGCTCTCTGCTGGCCTTTGTCCAAGCAGTCTTGTGCTGTTTTTGAATTTATTTTGTATACAGACTTCTCCACCTTCTTAACCTCCTGACAGACTTCCATCCTCCTAAAGTTCAGATTCCTGGTTTCCACGCTGTTCCCAGGCACTTTCCTTCCCCCTGCCCACCTGGGAATGCATTCCTGGACTTGTTTTCAGCATTCCCAACACTGACCCCATCCTACCTCCACCTCTGGGCAACGTTATTATTTCGGTGCCTTGCTGGGCTCCACCAGCCTGCACAAATTCTGATCCCTCAATAAAGCAAACACAGCGATGCACAGACATGAAAAGACCATGGGAGAGACATCCACACTAGAGAGAGATGCTAACTGTCACATGACACAGGGATCATATCTCAAGAACCGGTAAGAAGGGAACGTCGCCACCAACACAGACCACTGCCAAACAACAGAAGCCCAGACATTGGAAAGAGTCTGTGAGACCTGCAATGTTACACCAGGGCCTCCTGTGAAGAAACCAACTAGAATGTGTGAGCACAGTGAAAGCCAAGATAGTCCATTGTTCGGATTGCTGTGTATTTGCTTAAGTGGTAGGGAGAAGGAAGCAGCAGCCCTCGGGGGTCCCCTCAAGGCAACAAAGGATCCTGAACCTGATGGAGGCTGAGAGTAGGAGGCAAAAGGAGGATTAGGCAACACGTACCCCCCAAAAGCCAGAGCCCCTAATTATCCATTTCCCACAGTTCTGTGGTTTCTCACAGACACTCCATAAAGTTAATCCAACTGACTCTTGCATATAGGTTAAAAATTCTTCCCTGAACCTTCAGAAAAAATAAATCGTTGAAAAAAAAATTGCTGAGAAGGTTAGGAGAAATAGATGTCCCCCTCTCCTGCACTTTGGAGGAGGGTACATATCCCGGCCTCTGGAGAAGAATCCAGCAGCGCTGAGAAAGAGCGGAGTGTCAAAACCAAAACACACAGCTCCCCCTTCCTCTAAGAAGCTTTTATTTTGTTTCCCGATTTGCAATTGCATGAAAAACATCCTGAAGCACCCTTTGTTTGGTTTCCCCTCTGCTCCGTTTCTGTTCTGTAATACAAGGAGACAGCTGTGGCTAGAGGGAATGAAAATATTCTCCGTCAGTTTTTTTCTCCATCTCAAGTTTTTGTGGGATGAATTGCCTGAGCAATTTGTGTGCACAAATTTTTGTCTTGCAAAACTTGAGAAAAAAAGATTCCCATTTGCACACTTCCACCACACCATAAATAGCACTTATGCTTATTCAGCAACTAGAGCTGTTTTAATAAAAATATTGCCATTTCTAGGCACATTTACCATTACATACAGATATGAATCTCTTCCCCTTCATGTCGCTCTCCCTTTTTTTCTTTTTGTAAAATTTTAAAGGAAGAAATCTGTTCAGAGACACTTTCCCTTATTCAGGCACGTGTGTGAATTGGTGATGAAGCCAGTACCACAGATTACGTGTGGAGTTAGAAATATGGCACCAGTGATGATTTACAGTCTCCTGACAACATAATTTATACAAGTAGAGATGCTAATTTCCATGCATCCTGATTTATTTCATTAATAATTCTTACAGGCAGTATATTCTGTTATTACCGAACTTATTTTAGATCAGTAAGTTTTCAAATTGGCTTATGACCAATTCATAAAAATACTGGAAGTAATCAGATACGTAATAAATTGTTCCATAGAGTCAGATATAACTACTATGTAACAGTATATTGAGATGATATTGGTTTTAATCAGCTACCCAAAAAAGGGAAATTTATACCATTCTCTGTTTAATTTAGATTATAAAATTCACTAGGGAAATCAAGGAATCGGATAGCTGATAGGAGTTCTTAATAGCAATTGCAGTAAAACACATTTCACTGCTTGAAATTTGTGAGCCTCAATTAATCATGGGCTCAAATAGTTTTTAAAAGTGTTTTATAATCCAAATATTACTATCTCAGTAAGACACTCCAGTGTGTTTATTAATCCATATCTACTTGCATACCCTCCTTGACCTTCAGTCACATGCCTTACAGCTCAGCAGGCTTCAAGCAAGATGCCAAAACTCCTGCTCTGTCTAATTGCATGATTTTCAGTTACTCTACATTATTTCTTCCCTGAGAAGCTTTACAAAAAAATAATCCCTTGCCAGTTTAGTCTCCCTTGCTAATGACAATAGGCTGTACATTCATTACATTCTTGGTATATTAGAGCCTTTTCTTTTAACCTTCCTCTTTAAAAAAAAAAAAATCCCTTCCCAGTCCCTGCTCCTTTTCTGTTTTCTAAAATAAGACAACCTCTTTATTAAACCCCTCAAGAGAGATGGGAGTCTGTCATCCAGAGAAGAAGAAGCAAAATTCTCTCCTGTGAGCTATTTCGCTGACTAATCCCTCATTTTCCCCATATCTCTACAACCTCCCTCTACAAGGCCAGGTCTCTACCTACCTTGTCTATCAAATACGCCCCCCCACACACACACACAACTCGGAACCCAGGATGTGCGCCGGTACTTAATAGGTGAGTATGTCCCCCAAAACCCCTTGTTCTATCATTTTGGACCATTTTATCTTGTTTATCTTTAATAGAGGGGAGAAAGAATTTCTCCAGAGATTCGATGTACTATGACACATTTATTAAAACACATCAGTAGAAACTGAAGACATTCAAAATTCCTCTCCCTGGCAGGCAGGGCTCCCCACACTCCAGCCTCGCCTCCCACCACTTCTGGCACCTGGTCTTTCCTTCCATCCTGACTTCAGCTGACTGAACCAATGGTTTCCAAAACCCATCGAGCACATTTCCTGCCCCAACCTCTTTGCCTGTACTGTTTTTCTCAACCTGGAAGGCCTCCTTGGAGAACTCTGCCTATCAAAACACCTGCCACCTCAAACACTTAACTCAGAGTGCACAATGGCAACAGCACACACTTCAGCATCAAATAAACAGAGTGGCAGGAGATTAATTACTTAAATTTCCTGCACACTTGCATCCTGCACACTAGTATACAGATAACCTGGATACTAAACATTCCTACCACGTGTGTAGAAAAGGAAGAACTAGAACCATTTGGTGAAGCATTAATGATGTCGTTTCTAATAAATCATAAACTCCTTAAGCAGAAAAGATATCTTGAATATCTGTTATTCTTGACAGCTCCAGAGGGTTTTGAACAAGGTAGTCACAGATAAATGAAAACAGAATAAATGAATGAATGCATGAGTAAATGCAGAGGGAAAGAGAGAAAAGAGGCAGAAGCAGCACTGGAAAATATAGAGGAGCAAACTAAGAAAGAGTTTATGATTTGGGGTCCCTAATGTTATTTCTGTAGGTGTATTTGAGCCAGATCGTCCCCATTGGGGAAACAGCAGTGCTGTTCAGCTGCAATATTCTTAAAGCTGTGATATAGAGCCTCACAGTGGCGCAAAGGCTAACCCTGTATGCAGCAGGGGAATGCTTCTGGGGGCAAGCCAGAGAGCAAGATGGGGAGGATTTTGTCTTTCCAACTGTAGAGCGAGTTAATATTCCCAACCCCAGGGTCATTCATAAAAACAAAAGTAGTTGGTTCCTTACCAAGTGTATCCTGGACTCCAACAAGAAGACATCCCCACCCCCACCCCACCCCTGCCCAGCTACCTGGTTCTCAAGACCTCTTCCTCCAACCCAGGACTTTCTGGCCTCAAATTCTTGCATTAACTTTCATTTGCTAAACTTTGAGTGAATTATTGTCCTCCGCTAGCATGCTTTCTCAACATGCAAAGATAAAGCTGTGTGTCATCGACATTTCCATGAAAATAGGTTAGAAATCTAAGACTCTCAGAAGAATCTGAGAATAGTAAGAGAACAAGGGTGCCAGGATCTAGATAAAAAGAGGAGGAAGAAAATACTGCAAGACAGGGGTGTCTGTGTGGCTCTGGTTGCGTGTCTGCCTTTTGCTCAGGTCGTGATCCTGAGGTCCTGGGATCGAGTCCTACATCGGGCCCCGTGGGGAGCCTGCTTCTCCCTCTGCCTATGTCTCTCCATTCTCATCAACCCCCATGCCTAAACTGCTACTTCTGAGTAGGTGACACTCACAACTTACATTTGTCTTCTCCTCTCTCCAAAGTGTCTGGCTTCTCAAAGCGGCTCTATTTAGATGTCCCCCAGGCATTTCCAATCCAACAAGTTCATAGGTGTTCCAGCCACCTCCCTTCCTGACACATCCTATCCCATCTCCTCATATCCACACAGACCAGTTCTGTTCTTCACTAAAGACCAGCATACATGCCATCTTTTCAGTGAGACTCTTCATTTGGAAACAATCTCTCTCTTTTGAAATATGCAGGACTTTAATTTGTGCCTCGGCAGTACTTGTCACTCTCTACCTTGTACTCTGGTGATGGAGATTCTTTCTCCCAGTTTAGATTGTAAGACCTTTTCATATTCATAAATTCTCTGACAAAGGCTATGCAGTGTTTTCTGCACAGAAATGTTAGTTGCATTAATCAATGAATCAATGAGTCAAAGGGAAAGAGAAATATTGGACAAGAAGAACAGCCTACTTCACAGTCATAATTAAGACTTACAAAGAAATTTTATAGCAAGAAAAGTTTACTGACAAGTATAGGGGATTCTCCTTCCCTATGAGGAGCCATGCAGCAAGCATACCTCAGCCAACCACACTATCATGAGCCTCTCATTGCTGACAAGCATAAGGCAAATGGTCAGGTCATACATCAGCCAATAGGAGAACAAATCTCTGGGAGAAGGATGGAAACCAGATTTTGTCAGCAATTATATGAGTGGTCCTAGAGGGATATCTCTTAGATACCACATTGCGGTGAGGGGCAGGCAAAGAGGATTGGGCTGGGTGTGTGTGTTAGCAGGCATAAATTCCCCCAAAGCAAACCCCCTATCACCAGTGGGGGTGGGGTGGGGGGAATGGAGGGGTGTGAGAAAGAGAGATAGAGAGGGAAAGAAGGAGGAAGGGAGGAAGGGAGAGGGAGGGAGGGAGAGAAAGAAAGAGACAAGTAGATAGAGACAAATGGAAGAAGAGAAGGGATGGGAGGGGAGAAGAGAAAGAGCAAAACCCACCCAGATGACAGCCATCTTGGATCCTAGGAAACCCACGCCTCTACTCCATTCAAAAGTGTCCTCCCTTAATTTGTTGGGAATGAAGCTCTATAATAACTTTTTCACAGACACTTGACACAATGAAAGGAGCCTCAACACTCATCCAATGCCTCCTTTTTTTACAGATTATGCCGAAAGAGGAAATTATTGAGAGCTACTAGTCTAATCAGAATTAGACTAGTGGCAGGACAAGAATATGCAACCCAGGGAAGATGGAGAGACTAGGGCCATGTGATTTGATCCAAGTGGAGTCACCTTTTTCTGGCACACTTCATCTTTTGTTCAAAAGCAAACACTCTAGACAGAAGGGAGAACTTAAGCTTTATCCATCATTCATGTGCAGTAGTACTTAAGCCTCAGTCATCCCTTTACTTCCTTTCCAGTTTTTGCTCCATCTGTATACAATTTGTCCTTTTCGTTACCAATTAGTTTTTTTTTTCTAAATTCATGTGTAGGCTTGTAATCTTCAGCAGAGATTGCCAACTATTCCCTAGTTTCCATTCTGCCCTTTGCCTTAAGGCAATAAGCACCTCTGCATCACTGAGTTTTGGTTTGCAGAGGGTAGAGACATATGACAACAGAACGTGGGCAAAAGTAATATACACAACTTCCACTTACATAGAGGAATAAAGTTCCTTGCTAAGAAATTCTTTTCCCCCTTTCTAACAAGCTAGAAACGGCAAGGTCATGCAGCAGCTTTGATCCCTCAGAGGAGAGCAATGCCATAGAGAATGTGAAAAATCCAGGACCCTACACAGATTCATAGACCCAAGTTCAAGATAGCTACATTGAAGATGAGTTCTGTTGTATTTAAAATATTGTATTTTGGGGATCCCTTTGTGTAATATTGTGACTTACAATGGGAAATATATGTTTGGTCTTCAACTCTGTTCCTGACACAGAGATCCTAAAACCTCAGTGATTTCCTAAGAGATAAAGGTGTCCTTTGTTATGTTAATGAGCCAACTTTTGGAAAGCCCCTCAGTGGGTCGTGGGGCCACTGGTTACTAGGAGAACCAATCATGTGACCAGAGCATGGAATCTGTCAGAGGTTGAGGTCAATCACTAGTGGCCAATGACTTAATCAATCTTGCCTTTGTAATGAAGCCTCCATAAAAACCCGACAGGACAGAGTTCAGAGAGCTTTGGGGTTGGTAAACACAAGCAGATTCAAGAAGAGTGGGCACCCAGAGAGCATGGAATCTATCCATCCCTTTCTCTATATGTTGCCCTATGCATCTCTTCTACCTGGCTGATTCTGAGTCATATCCTTTTATAATAAACTGATAATGTAGTAAGTGAATGTTTTCCTGAATTCTGCGAGCTCTCCTGGCTAATTAATTGAACCCAAGGGAGGTCATGCAAACCTCAGTTCTATAGCCAGCTGGTTGGAAGCACAGGTGACAACCTAGACTTGTGATTGGTGTCTGAGGGGGGTGATGTGCAGTCTTGTAGGACCAAGGCCTTAACTTGTGGGATCTGACAGTACATAGTGTGAGAAGTGAGTTAATTACTTAATGGTGCTGAGAAAACACACATTGATCTATGTTATAGCAGCTTAGCATTTATCCTACCTAAAACAACATCCTATGATATCCATTAGGACTTTATTTAATCCTTTCGATAACTACATTAAATTATATAACTATTTCAATAAAAAGATACTTCAAATACAATCTAAACCTCATTCAGAAACATAACGCGAGGAAAGACTGACATGAGAGAAGCAAACACAAGTTTTGATTAAAATAAGTGGCAAGGGCCACTCTTCTCAATGTAGGCAGTGAGAGAAGGGAAAGGAATACTAGGAAAATTAAGGCTAGTTTCCCCAGAAGTAATCTGTGCCTTCTCCATCATCAAGCCTTGGGCAGGCTTGGGTCTGCCGCACCATCCAGGGAAGAGTGGAAAGCTAAGTACTGACAGGCCACCTGGCCTTATCTCCATCTATAAGAAGGATCCCAGACTCAGGAGGGACACAGATCTCCCCCACCACCAATCCCCAGCAACCACCCAAGATGGGGCTTGATAGCCGTGGGCGCCATTTTAGGAGGTATTGTACAAGAGAGTTTAGCCATCTTCAGCTACTTCTCCTAATTCCCCTTCCCTGTGCAAACCAGGAGGGGGAGGGGAGCACAAGATTCAAGGAACAAAGTGAGAAAGGCAATACCATCTGTATTTGCAAAGAAAGGCAACTCTTTTTGTATGTTTTTCATGTTGGGCTTCCCCCCTCTGGCTCTTCCTCTGCAGGTAGCCTCTTTCCCCTAGGGGACAAGCATGAGAGGATACAGATTGGAAACACATGTGCCAGAAACTCACCTCCCCTTGACCTACAGTGTGCCCACTGCCACTACTCTACATGGCCTCTCCCCCTAACTTCAATGTGTCTTGAAACATAAAAATGCTGTTTTGCCTGAGGCTAACTTGGAAGCAGAAGAAAATGAGTTTTTAAACTAATTTTCAGAAAATGATATTCATCATGTTAGCTTCCCATCTGGAATTATTTAAAAAAAAATACAATGGCAGGTTTTGCCTTCATCTCTATCGTTACATTTGACCCCTGCACTAAAGCAGAACAGAATCGAGTAAAATAACCCTGTATCCTTTTCCTTAGGAGGTGGTTGGGCAGCTTACCCCCCGCCCCACCAAGAAGCACTTCCTTGAAGTATCCTTTAAGGCACTGTCAGTACAGAGACCCTGGACTTCCCTCCTCAGACCACACTCACTCATCAGCGTAAACACATCAAAGTGAAATTGTTTAGTAACTACTTTCACATGTATGGGCTGGAAAATCTCATAATTTAGCACCTAAGCTAAGCAGACTAGCAAACAAATCACCATGATTAGCAGAAAGGATCTTAGACTTTAAATTTGGGCAGACCTAGCTCTGCACTGAAAAGCTGGT
This sequence comes from Nyctereutes procyonoides, assembly GCF_905146905.1. Taxonomy (NCBI): domain Eukaryota; kingdom Metazoa; phylum Chordata; class Mammalia; order Carnivora; family Canidae; genus Nyctereutes; species Nyctereutes procyonoides. The sequence goes on from NW_026575044.1 coordinate 36,806,991, forward strand.
TCAACACAAGTAAGTCGATGCTCATCTCTGAACTCAAACTTCATTCTCTGCACAACAAAGATGATGACACATTTTACATAAGGTCAGTGGGGAAATTAAATGGGATGACATATATAAACCCTAATGGCACAACACCTGGCAGGTACTCTGTAAAGGCAAGTTATCTTCTTCTATCTTTCCCCTTCCCCTGAAGAAAGCTTAAATGTTAAATAGTTCCAGTTGGAAGTATCAGGGGACAATACTGATTTTGTTCTTTATTCTTTTCTATATTTTCCCAAACCCAAAAGGGAACAGGTATTACTTTTCCAAAGGAAAAAAAAAAAGTTATTTACAAAGATAGAAACATGTAATCTCTATAAAGAATCTACTTGTCTCTTCAGTAGAAGAGACATTTTATGCATTTTCATGCATTTTATGTTTATTTTTTCTTCCACAAACCAAACTTTAAATTTAAATCACCCTAACTTAGGGTAAATGTTTTTTTTTTTTTTCAGTTGTCAATAAGGAAAAGACATTCATCATAACAATGATGAAAGCAAGCTCTTCTATTTGTTTTTACTCCATTATATAAAATAAATATAAGCAACATCTGTTACAATTAACTATAAATGCAGTACTTTTTTCACTGCAGAATGGAATGATGGTTTAGGGTATAGAATTGAACAAGCAGTTTGGAATTATTGATTATTCAATTATATCTAAGTGTGTTATGATATTTAAACATTTCACCATCTTAAAATATTTTTTTAATATTCTGATGAACTGTAGTAGTAGAGTTCCTAAACTATAGACATGTTCAGAAGTACTCTTTCCTGGAAGTCCAACAACCTTAATACATATAAACTAGCATCCCGCATGAAAAGTAGGATTTCAGGACAGCACTGCAGATAGAGGACAAAAAGTATCTGACCTTTACTGGCATCATTGCCTGTGGTCTTTCTACATTATAATGGGACTAGGATAAATTTGGTCAGAGTTTGATCCTGTTCTATTACCTACAGAATCTGTTTTCGTAAATACTACGTCATGAGTGAGATGCTGATTGGTAATAATCTATACACTATGTCATGAGTATTGGCATATTTCTGAGTATTTTTTTATTCTTAAAATATTTTATTTATTTATTCATGAGAGAGAGAGAGAGAGAGAGAGAGAGAGAGAGAGAGAAAGGCAGGCAGAGACAGAGAAGCAGGCTCCATGCAGGGAGACTGATGTGGGACTCAATCCTAGGACTCCACGATCACGCCCTGGGCCAAAGGCAGGCACTAAACCACTGACCCACCCAGGGATCCCTATTTCTGAGTATTATCATAATTAACTGAAATTATTATCTCTCAGATATTACATTTTGTTGTCTTCTATTTTGAGGCAACTTCATTATATTTCAATATAATTTCTTTTAGATATCTCTTTAGGAAATTAAAATAAAAATGCACCAAAGCCAAACAAGATTTATACCAGTAATGCAAGGATAGTTCAATATAGGAAATAATATCATGAACCATTTCAATAGAACAAAAGGGAAAATTACATAATTATACCATGAATTCTGAAAATACACTTGATAACATTCAGCATCCATCACTGATAAAAACTTCTAATAATCATAGGACAAGAGATCACGTCCTTAAAGGGATTTTTAGCATATATACTGTGTTCACTACTACTGTGGCCCTGAGCCCCATGCTTTAGAGTCCATCCATACCCTTCCACTGCTGGACCATCCCCAGGGTACTCAAGACCATGGAATTCCCTGTTCAAATGTCCCCAAGCCTGGGGACATCTGGGGTAGCATAGTCTCTTTCCTAGGTTCATCCTCCAATGGGCAAACTATCCACACACACAGTGTACACACCCCAGGTCCTGAAGAAGACCAAAGAGTGGCTATTTACAAGAGGGTATAAACAGAGCTCAGGGGTTTGGCTGGGGTGGCCTAACACAATGAGTTGAACATTAAGCCTCTCCATCTGGGTCAAAGCTAGGAAGGAGAACAGGCTAAAAGTGCTGAATTTCGTCAGACTGCTACATTTCAGCACAAACTCTGAAGAGTCCTGACATCCTGTATTTGAATCTAGCTTCCAGATCTTTCTAAAGGATGCTTTTCATGATAAGTAATTATTTTACTTAACAGGTTTTAGCTTAATTAATAACCATAAAATTTTCGCAGATTTATTACATGGGCTTCTGTCCCTGTTCTCATAGAAATCAGGGCAGACCAGTGTGGCATAGTGTAGTGTAATAGAGGATAATGTAATTTTGAGTCAAAAACCAGGATCATGCCCCACATCAGGCTCCCTGCTCAGCAGGGAGTCTGCTTCTCCTTTTGCCGGTCCCCACCACTCATACTCTCTTGCTTATGCCCTCTCTCTCAAGTAAATAAATAAAATATTTAAGAAAAAACAAAAACAGGATCATGCACAATGAAGTAAAACAAAAAACAATTGTTTTAAAGAAGCAGCAAAGCAACATTATCACTACTAATTAACATTGTTCTATATGGATTAGCTAAAAATTAGATCAGAGAAAGAAATTACATAGACAATTGATAAGGAAAAGCAAAATATCACTATTTGTACATAATATAAACATCTAACTAGAAAACTTAAAGGAATAAAAAAATTAGAAAAATATTTAAAGTTTAAGTTGACTTGTAACAAAATCAATATACAAAAATCAGTAGCTTCAGCCAATTAATAAATATAAGAAAAAAATATATTTGTAACTGTGACAAAATGTAAAACATATAATCATAGGTGTAATTTTTAAATTTACAACATCTCAAAATTTTGTTTTTAGGTAAGTAAATAACCTTAAAAAATGGTTATGACAATCATGAAAAAGAATAATAATTTTAAAAATTGACTCACTAGATATTATTATCTTTTATAAAGCCACAGTAATTAACATATCAACATCTTTTCTCCATGTAAAAACAGGGCAATTAAACAAAAGAGGGTATCCAGAAATGAACCAAAATGGATAAAGAAATTTCATGCATGATAAAGGAGTCATTTCAAATCAAAGGAGAAATAATAGATTTTCCAAACAATGATTTTGGAATATCCTATTGCAACAGCTATTTGGGGGAGTGAGCATAAATGTAGTCTCTCTATAGACTCCTAACTTTAAAGTATATCCCAGAGAAATGAAATATGTTGAAGTCTAAAATTAAGCCATAATAATAAAAATACTAGAGAAAACATAGGAATTCTTGTATGAGCTTGGAGTAGAAAGGTCTTGTCTTTTCTTTCTTTCTTTCTTTTCTTTTCTTTTCTTTCTTTTCCTTTCTTTTCTTTTCTCTTTTTTTCAAGTAGGCTCCATGCCCAGCATGGAGCCCAATGCAGGCCTCAAACTCACAGCCATGAGATCAAGACTGAGCCAAGATCAAGAGTCTGACACTTAACCAACCAAGCCACCCAGGTGTCCCTAGGAAAGTCTTTCTAAGCAAGACACAAAGGCTCCATGCATAAAAGAAAAGAATAAAAATTCTCCTTACATAAAAAAAATAAAATTTAGCACAGGAAAGAAATAATAAAGTCAATCACATACATATAATTTAACAAGATTTTTTAAAAATGAAAACACAGATGCAACACAAATGACAAGGGGTTAATCTCTTTAATATATAAACTTATATAGTGATGGGGTTCCTGGTTTCAGCTCAGATCATGATCTCATGGGTCTTAGGATCAAGCCCTGTGTGGGGCTCCCTGCTCAGCACTCTCTCCCTATGCCCCTCTCTCAGTTTGCATGTGCACATGTGCATGTGTGCACTCTCTCTTTCTAAAATAATACATATACATAAACACATACATATATACATAATATATATATAATACATATATAAACACATAAATTAATAAGAAAAATAACAATTTAATAGAAAAATTAAAAAGGGAAAAGAATATGCAAAGAATATTCACAGAAAAATATGAAAAGATAACTCAATCATAAAAATAAATAAATACAACTGTAATGAAATAAAAATATTTAGTCTTCCATACCAGCAGATCCAGATTCAATAATAAACCAGTGACACATGTAGAGTGTACATTGGCACTCTCTCTCTCATTGAACCCACAATTCCAGCTCTAGAAATTCACCTTGAAAATATTCTTGTCACATGACCATGAAAACCTATGTAAAAGTGTATTCAGTGTGCCATTAGTAATAGTAGCAAAAGATAAAAACAGCCTTAGTGCCCATCATCACAGAATGGTTAAGTAAATATTGGTACTTTTATCCAACTGAATACAATATGGCCATTTTTTAGAATGGCAAGTCAAAATGTATGCATATAAAACTTAACATCTTTAGGATATGTTGTAGTTGAAAAACGAGCAAAGAGCATTTTGAGCTATATACATAGGATGTTTCCTTATGTAGTGTGTGTGTGTGTGTGTGTGTGTGTGTGTGTGTGTGTGTAAGGATTAGATAGTCCTGTATATTTTTACATAGAACATGTCTAGTTCCTAAGGAACTCACAATTGTCATCCTGGGGGAAGAGTGAGAGACTAAGGTCAGAGACAAAAGAAGGCTCTTTTCTTCCTGTTCTTTTGTCTATTGGTTTTCTTATTACACGCGCATACTCCTCATTCAAAAAAATTAAAATAGACATTTTTAAACATTTTCATGTCAAAAACAAAAGTATCAAAAGAAAAAATGGGTAATTCAGACTTCAACAAAATTAAAAACTTTTGTGCTACAAATGATCTGATCAAAAAGCAAGAAGATAATCCACAAAACGGAAGAAAAATTTTTCAGATCACATATCTGATAAGGGACTTGTATCTAGAATATACAAAGAGTTCTTAAAACTTAATAATAAGAAGATAAATAGCCCAATGGAAATAATAGGCAAAGAATCTAAACATATATTTCTCCAAAGAAGTTATATAAATGACCAGTAAGTACATGAATAGATGCTTAACATCATTAGTCATCATGGAAAGACAAATCACAACCACAAAAGGAGATATCATTTCACTTCTGCTAGGATGGCTATGATCAAAAAGACAGATAATAACAAGTGTTGGCAAGTATGTAGAGAAGTGAACCCTCATAAATTGTTTGTGAGAATATAAGTTGGTCTATCACTTTGGAAATAGTTCAGCAATTCTTCAAAATATTAAACATAGAGTTACCATAGAACCCAGGAATTCTACCCTTAGGTTCATTTCTAAGAAAAATTAAAATATACACCTGCATAAAACCTTGTACATGAATTTTTTTCATAGCATATTAACAATAGCCACTAAGTGGGAACACCTCAAATATCCATCAATTGATGAATAGGTAAATAAATTGTGGTATAATACAATGAATATTACCTAGGAATAAAAAGGAATGAATTAATGATACATGCTACAACATGGATGAACCACAAACACATGCTACTTGAAAGAAGTCTGTCACTAAAGTCATTAATGTGAAATGTGCAGAATATATAAATTTATAAAGAAGTTAGATTAGTGGTTGCCAGGGCTGGAGGGGGGACTTGGGGGACAGGAAATGAGATGAGATTGCTAATGGGTCTGTGGTTTCTTTTTGGGATGATGAAAATATTCTAAAATTAGATTACACAGATCATTGCACAACTTCATGAATATGATTTTAAAAAAAGGGCAGCCTGAGTGGCTCAGCAGTTTAGCACTGCCTTCAGTCCAGGGCCTGATCCTGGAGACCTGGGATTGAGTCCTACATCGGGCTCCCTGCATGGAGCCTGCTTCTCCCTCTGCCTGTGTCTCTGCCTCTCTCTCTCTCTCTCTATCTCTCTATCTCTCATGAATAAATAAATAAAATCTTTTAAAAAAATTTACTTGTACATTTTAAATGGGTGAATTTTATAGTATGTGACATATCTCCAAAAAGCTGTTTAAAAAAAAAAAAAAAGCATCAAGGCTGGAAGGGTCCTTAGAAGTCATCTAGTCCAACCCCTCCTTTTGCAAATCTAAAAGCTCAAGTCCAGAGAGGTTGTCAGATGACCTTCCTAGGGGGCACAGATGTTCAGTGGCACATCAAAAACTAGAAGCCAGGTCTCCCATGCTTAGGAATGGAGGCCTGTCCTAGACAGGGGATGAAGCCTCTGTGTGCCAGCCCATAAGAGGGCCCTTTCAACACTTCTTTACTTGTAGGGAAAAGCTCATCCTGCTGGGATAACCGGGCAATCCCTGTACCTGAGCTAAATGCTACTGAAAAGAGCTACTCATCAGTCATTCAGCAAATATTTATTGGAGCCCTTCATGAGCCAGGCAGTTTGAAAGACTAGGAAGGCAACAGTGAGCAAGACATAATGTTTCCTTTCTTTAGGGATCTTGGATGTTAGTGATGACAATAGCTATCTTTAAAATTAATACATTATAATTGCACACTTTACATGGAACATCTCTTGTTATCTCCACAACTATGGGTACTTCCTTATGGATACTCCTATTACAAGTAACCTATGAGTACTCTTATTGTACCTATTCTACTGATGGAAACACTGAGCCTCACGGAAATTTAGAGACTAGTCACAGAGTGGATAAGCAGTGTAGTCAGATTTCAATCATGACACTCCAATCCAGAACTATGCTTTGGGTCCCTGTGCTGGTCTGTTGGTTATCCAGAAAGTAAATAAACAGCAACAGCCAATTGACATTACAGTTAGTGACTAGCAGATTTCTGAGAGACACGTTTAGAGGGGTGCTTAGATGTTAGATGAGGTGATCAGTCTCTATGAGGAGATGCTGTTTAAGCTGAAAACTGAAGAATGAGGATCCACCCTGAAAGCAGGAAGAGAAGGGTGAGGTGTTGCGGGTTGTAAGGCTGGAGAGCAGGGGGAGGGGGCACACCCAGGGGGTAAGGGACTGAACAAGCATGTCCAGATGGACCATAAAAATGAGTTTGGGTTTCATTCTAAATGTGAGAGGATCCCACTGGATGGTTTTAAGCAAGGTGATGTATGGAACAATGAGTAGAAACCAATTCAAAATGGGTACTGGAAGCAGAACCAAGGAAAGGAAGAATGGATGTCTCTTGAGACCCTGGGCTGGTGCTTTGTGTCAGGTCATGATGTCCCCATGCATTGACCATGTCTTGGATTTCTTATATTGTGACATCTGGGGCCTTGCTGATGCAGCCCTGGAGAGACTGCCTATCCCAGGGTTAGCCAATTCCTAAAGAAAGTAGAAAACTAATCCATGAGTGTGCTTTTCTTTCTTTCTTTGCTTTTTTTTTTTTTTTTTTGAGTGTGATTTTCAAATACAAACCAACTGATCCACAGCCCAACCACTTCTTTTATTGATTCTTGTACTCCAGGTCACTATCCACCTGCTCTAATCACTCCAGGGCTAGTTACTAAACAGCTAGGGACAGCCCCCAATCCTCAGAGCTTGTATAGATTCAAACTAGCCAGTCCTAGGCCTGCTCTCCCTTCTTTGCCTGTTCCTTCTCATGAAAGCCGCAACAAAGACTCCTGCCCACAGGTCCTCTCTCTCTATCTGCCTCCCAATTGACCCTAGTGCTTCCCTATGTGTCCCTCCAAGTCACGGTGTGGCCTTTTACCTCGGAAACCATGAGTAACAAAACATCTCTTCAATGACTGTTGTCTCTGGTCTATTGACCTACCTATACCCCAGATTTTCTATTCAGGCACTCTTATTTTAAAACAGCGCACTCAATCAGAATTTCACTTCTTGGGAAACAGAAAAGAGAGACACCATGGGAGACACACACAGAGGAGTGAGGGTGGCTGAGCATGAGAGCAGAGTCCTTGTTGCACTTTTATGAGGATCTCTTCTGGCTTGAGATCAAGTGGGCCCCTGAAAGAACCACAAGATTCAAAACAAGTCCCCTCTTTTTTCCTTCTGAGCCCCCAGCCCTATTATTTTCCCTGGTATCCCCCAGGCTGAGAACCAGAGCTGGGCTCTCTCCACTGTCCCTACCACATGAGGCAGAAGGAAGTCCATCTGCTCCAGGCTGGGAATGAGGCTCCAGATTATGTGCCCAGAGCTCCCCACAAGCTGCACTTGGACACTCAGTGCTATTGATATCACAGATATTATTTTAACAATAGCTTCCAAGATAATTAAGCCAGTGAACATCTCTGCCTGGGGAAACATAGGCAGGGTCGGTGAGAGGGTGGGACAGGGGTGACTGAACATATCCACACTATTAAAAGAGGTGAGAATTAGCAAAGGCACTTAGAGGGATTTCCAAGAGTTGTTAAAGGTGATCAGAGCCTTTTCTTCCTCAATAAGACCTTAATTGTGCTGAGAGTTACCACAATTAAGCAGTGGGTAGCAAATAAAATGCCCTGGCTCTATGCAAAGTGAAGCAAGGAAATTGTGAAAACTGGGTTTCAAAAAGCAAGATTGTCAAACTCCTGCCAGGAAAGTTCCCAGAGCACCGGATTCGGAGGCAGCGCAAGTACAGAAATAAACACACCCCCACTGCACCCACTTTTCAGTCCTGGAAGCTAAGATAGGAAAGGTCCAGGAGACACCCTAGCCAAGGCTTTCAATGTACCAATGGGAACAACGGGGACCAAGAGGTGATGGGAACAACAGGGACCAAGAGGTGATGTGACATGGCTGAGGTCACATAGCAAGGGAGTGGCAGGGTCCTTACAAACACCCATACTGTGGCCTGTTCCCAGAAGGGTGGGCATTTTTGAAGGGGGCACTTATGACCTTGGAGCTCCTTCCTCTCTCACCCCAAACCACATGCTCCATTTCCCAGGCCCTCACCCCACTCCCATGGCCCAGACAAGCCAGGCTTCTACTTAGCCTTCATGATGTAGACAGGCAGCCCTCTCCTGGGAAGCCCGGGACACATGGCCAACTCCCCAGGGCTTCCGTAGCACTCTGGGCTCTCAGTGTAGTCACCTACTCCTCACTAGTCCCTACAGTGCCTACCTAGTCCCTAGGCTGCTCAGAGAGCTGACTTTGACTTTGTTAATTTTGTATTCACGGTCCTATTTCCCACTGTCTACTTTATAATGTGCCATCTGAATTATCTGACAAACCAACTTTTGTTAACAAATTAGTGAATTACAGTGATCAATTTAATTCCTCGGGGCAGTCTGGGTGGCTCAGCAGTTTAACACCTCCTTCAGCCTGGTGCGTGATCCTGGAGACCCAGGATCGAGTCCCACATCGGGCTCCCTGCATGGAGCCTGCTTCTCCCTCTGCCTGTGTCTCTGCCTTTCTCTCTGTGTGTCTCCGATGAATAAATAAATAAAATCTTAAAAAAAAAATAAAGAACTCCATAGTCTAGAGTCTGAAAGTCAACTATGCAACTCAGTCATGTCTGCATTTGAGAGTTAATCTGTTCTTTGAGTTTTCTCTAAACACACTGTCAAGAGATTGATGAATAATCCTGAATACTATCAAGTCACCTTTTAAAAAAAATTAATTCCTCAGCAAATTTTAAAAGGAAAAAAAATATATATGCCTAAACCACCACAAGGTGCCTGGGACAGACCCCTATGGAAGAAATACCAGGACCAGTAGGCCTTGCACCCCCTCAAATGAACCTTTTCCTCCCTGGAAATAGAAGAAGTCTCATTCCTTAATCCAGAGAAAACAATTATATGTAGAATCCAGAGTATTTTTCCAATGCTTATCTGATCTAACAGAACTGAACTTATTGTAGCTTAAAGATGGGCTTTCTATTATATATGCTAAGAAACAAAATTCAACTGAATAAATTTTGAAGATTTTATTGGCTTTATTCAATGATTCATGAATTGGGCATCACCCAGGCTAGCAGATAGAAAGGTGCTCCAAAATGAAAGACGTTTACAAGCAGAGGAAGCAAGAACAAGGAAGCTATACTACACACAAAACATGTTGATTATTTCAAAGTTACTTTCCTTTAGGGGGTGGCAGGGTCTATCAGGCAGATTGCCTCACTTGTGCTCACCAGGTAGTTCCCGATTCCATTTCTGGAAGAACCAACACTGAAATAAGTCTCAGTTTGGTGAGTTGGGGCTTAGCATAAGTGACTCCATTTTGGGCCTGTTGTCTTGTTTTTGACACATAACACAAAATATTCGTCCTTGTCAGGTAATGTCAGTACAGTGGAAAATGTTAGGGAAAACACTGTGAGATTTGACTATTGACCCAATGTTGGCATATTTACTTCTTTGAACACTGAATTGTTCTCTGGGTGTCTTTTTCTAAATTAAAACAAACAAACAAACATGTTTTTAAAACAATTTATCGGGGACCCCTGGGTGGCGCAGCGGCTTGGCGCCTGCCTTTGACCCAGGGCGCGATCCTGGCGACCCGGGATCGAATCCCACGTCGGGCTCCCGATGCACGGAGCCTGCTTCTCCCTCTGACTGTGTCTCTGCCTCTCTCTCCCTCTCTCTCTCTGTGACTATCATAAATAAATAAAATAAAATAAAATAAAAATTAAAACAATTTATCATGACAAAAGTTATTATACTGATTCTGCCAAAAAATTAAACACCTAGTCTTTAGTACACATTTTAAAGAAACTGCATCTCTTCCTTCATGGTGCACAGCAACACACCATGTAGTCTCTGAAAGCACAGCCCTCCTGCATTTAATTCTTGGGCTCTGTTCCATTAAGAAAATATTAACATCATAACCACAAAGAACTGAAAACTTGAAAGGAGCCTTAGCACCCTGGACAATATTTGCCTTCATTTCTAATCAACTTCTCCTATTTGCTTAAAATGAAAAGGGCAACACCAACTCTCCATAAACAGTGAATATTGAGAGCTCACTTTCCTCATTTTTCTTTTATTTCTGAAACATTTAAAGCAGGGCCTATATCCCTCCTTAGGAGAGAACACTTAAAAGCTGGAGAATGACACTTTGTCCTGGTTACTGCAGAGGTCATTCTTCCCTCTGCACTCCTCTTCACAAGAGCCTTTTGTTACTGCCATCTCTGCTGTTACCTTTAGAGACCAGAGAATGCACAGATTCCAAAGGCAGGTGGTGCCTTATCTAAATGAAGATGCAACGTATGTTCTTCCTGAAAGACAAGGACAATTCCTGAAGCATCCACATGGCCCATCTCTCCTGAGGGGCAGAAGACAATTAACACTTTGCACAGATGTGACAGAAACAAACCTGAGCTGGTTGATGCTGCCTGTGTGGAGACAGGTGAGTGCAAATAGTCACTCGCCATGCGAGGACCACCCACAGACCTACATTTCACCTGTCCCACTATAGAGATTGACCATAGCACCACAGGACTGGGGTTAATTATACTTACATCGACTCAAAAGAAGGAAAGAGTAGCAAGCATATTAAGAGATTAAAATTCACCCTTCTCTTACCCTCAGACATATAGCTTCCATAAAAAGCAGCATGGGGTTGTTTTAAACGTCTGGATCTGAGACTTTGCAAGGTCAGGTTTGATTCCTAGCTCTTCTGCTTGCTGGCTACATGATGTGGACAAGGTGCCTTCCTTCCCCAAATTTCTATTTCCTCATCTCTAAAGGGAGCATACCTGTCCCACTTAGTTCACAGGATTGTTGAGGTGTTCGAATGGAACAAGGATATGAAACACCTTCCCCTAGTAGCCTCCACAAATGATTGTCATTGCTATATAGCCTCCTAATACTAGATCTTTCTGGATGAGGTCCAGTTGCTGCCAAATGCTTTTAATGCCCAGGCCTGGATAGAGTGACTACAAATGTAAGGCTCAGGAAATCTTGCCCTAAAGGAAAGTGGTCAAGAAATCATTGAAGTTCCCCCATCCTCTTACTTGGTGGGGAGTCTTGAGCATGTAATACAACTTCTTAATTTCTTTGAAAACTCCCTGATAAGTCCAATAGAGGACTGAAGAGAATGACCTAGGGTCTAGTCCACACTAATTACCACCCTGGAGGCCAAGGCTAAAAGCACCAAATCCAACTCGCATACACAAATCCATCTTTACATACCACACCTCGACAACCTGCAGATCGAAAGTGAATTTCTGGGGTCCCTTCTTTGTACCCTCTTCTCTGGATTGCACCTGAATGTTGAATCCCTCTGATGAGTCCTAGAGAGGCCCAGCAACCTTGTGGAAAGCCCCAGAATTGTGGGTTTGGAAGAAACTTCAAACATCAACTCCAGTTGGCAGATATCCTTCCATAGCTTCCCACTGCCCTCCAACAGAGGTCAAAATGCTAACCACACCGTGTGCAACCCTCCACCTGGCATACATTTTCCTTCATGTTCCATAATCCAGTCCCAACCTTTTGTTGCTGCAGAACCTCCAAAAAAGCTGTTTATCTGTCTGCAATGCCCCTCAATTCCATCTCACCTCCATGTCTTCCTGACTAGCTCCTCTTCCTCCTTCAATCTCAACCTAAACTTCCTTATCTTCTATTTCAACCTAAACTCCTTTCCTCAAAGCATCCCCCGACTCCTCAAACTTGGTCACATATTTGCATAGCACCATACACTTCCCACCTAAAATGTATTTTTTTAGTCTCACTATCCTATAAAATCCAAAAGGACATGAACTGTATCTGATCTACTCCCATCATCTCCCATTTTTTAGCACAAATATTGGCACTAACTGAACACTACACAAATGATTGTTAAAATAGTTTGACAACTATTTGGTCTACCTTCCTCATGTTACAGAGGAATGTGAGAGGGACCCAGACAGATGAAGAAATTCACCCAACGCCATCATACATCTTAGGGTGCAGCCAAGAATTAGAACCCAGCTCCCCCAATGACCAGTCCCAGGGTCCTTCCCCTGCCACACCCTCCTCCTTTCTGCCAGTACTTAACTCCTATTTGTAACTATCTGGGCACTTAAACAAGATTGATTCCAGACATGGATCATGATTTAATTTAGATTGTCTGACATCCACCTTCTCCATTCTGTATGAGGGTGAACTGGGAAGACTGCTATTTCACAGTCTCTTAGGAACATGCTGGGATTCTGATTTGGACATCACACAGCTGAACACATAGCAAGCATGTAGGAGCACACACTACCCCCACTGCTTTGTTCAGTGCCTTAGAAAAGTTAATGCTACATGACAATATCCTTTTGGTGTAACTGTTGAAATGGCCTTCTTTCCCCAGTGAGGAAACATCCCAAATGAGTGCAAGGTTCCCTCCAGTGGTGTCATTTTCAATGAAGCTTGCCCGTGTCATTTGCAGTTAGAGGTTCATTGGTCAGAAGTGTTTTCTAGAGATGCGTGCAATGGAAACCATTAGAGAGATACTCAGAGCCGCCAGCTAGCCCAAAAGTTTAATCCACTATATTAGCTGTAATGATGCTAGGCAGCTGCTAAAGGAGAGGAGAGTAAGAAAGCAAGAGTGCCAGCCTTGTACCAACACCCTCACATGAGGTTTTTAACAAAAGCCCCAGTGCCACCTGTAATATAATTATAGCATTAATAATCTCTTCCAGATTACCAAAAACACCTTTCAAATCCTTTAGATAATGAAAGGATCTAAAAAGACTATTCACTAAGCCTGTATGCCTCCACTGTAAGTTACTAAAGTGGAATTTTGTCACCACTTTTTATTTTTGCTTGGAGTGGGCCGGGGGAGCTCATCACTCTTGGGATAACTTTCAGGATCATTTCTCAGCTGGACAGTTTCAGGCATGAATCCCAGGGAATGGTGACATTCTTCTTCAGAAGGAATGGGTAGTATAGGAATTCTCATGTCTACAACCAAAGTCATCAAAAATAAATTAGGACTTAAAAAAAAAAAAAGATGGTCATTATCAAGGGCCCCAGCTTCACACTTGTTCATCTGATGAGTTACAGCGTGTCATCTGTACCAGCAACTCTGTGTTAGAAACAGCCAATGCAATATCTACAGTACAAATTACAGTCTTTGATCCCAACTCGCCCGTTAGAATGGAAAACTAGGTTTGCTCTTTATATTTTATATCTCCAAATGTTTCTGAGTGAAGAGATGAGAAAGTGTATTGGATCCTTTGGTTCTCTCTTTATCCATCTCTAAATGGGATCTTAGGACTTGGTGTGCTTACCTCGCCTTTTATCCAGCCTGCAGTGTGACTCATCTGCAAGCACAAATTACCTCGCTAAAGTATTCTTAGGAGAAATAATTAGCCACATGCCCCTCCTCCGCACACTCTCCTGCATTCCTCGGGAGGCCCGGATGCCTGACATAAATCATTTAGTCCTGAGCCCTCGCACACACCTTTCCCACTGGATTCCATAATTGGCAAAGTAGTTGCCAACTGGGTTTAAAGTGATTTGAAATTGTTTTCCATCCAGTCTTGCTGATAGCAAAAGGTTTCCCCTTTACCTCAAGCATGAGTTACAGTAACATGATTGAGTGTAACCAGTTATTCAGTTCAAGCTGTGATTCTGATACAGTATAGACAATATGAATTCCCCAGAGCTCAGTGAGGCCATCTCAATGGTCCGTTTAAGTCCAATTCAATTAGACTCACTATGGTTCTTAGACTTTCTTAGGTATGTGTGCAGCAGCCCTCAGGGTTGAATGTGAGACTGGTATTCATCTAGGACTTTTAAATTAGGTCTCAGGTGTCATCATTCTAAATGAATTATTACAGTGGTGTGTTCACATTGCTGTAGTTGAAGTTATGTTAGCATCTCCTCTCAACCATTTTAATCCACGGTGGAACAGAACTTGTCATGTAAGGTCTCTGCCGGAGAGTAACTTTTTCCTTGAAACCCGTTTTTTAAAATAATTGGTCTACCAAGTAAACACTATGATATGCATTTTTTGATGGCATGGGGAAAGATCACCTTAATTTATTTGGGGTCTTTGTTTGTATGTTTTACTTTGAGCACATGAAAAAATAGCTATCTTAATATTGAATTTTCTCTCACTTATCAGTTTGAGTCTTCAATGCATCCCTATTCAGAGGTGGTGGGGATGAAGACAGGTCAGACCTAAAAGTTATTATATTGATAAGCTTTCCTTTTTCAAAATTTCCTGTTGTCTGCCTCTATAATCTCTCCTTCTCTAGCCTCAACTAACATTTTATCCTTTCTTTTAATTTCCCAGGTTTTATATGAGCCCCAGTCATGACATCAGCAAGCATGTGGGAACATCGTCAGTGTGTAGCTATTTCAGACACATTAAAAAGTACATGCCCATTCCCCTGTGCTGGAGTTGCCTAACAAACCATAGCTTTGAGCATAGTGATGGTGACCTTAACATCATAGTGGAGGAATCAGCCAGCCTTGTGGCGAGAGCACCCTACGCATGTATCATCAATAACAAATCCCATGCTGGGGAGAAAATAAAATAATTACAGGACCTACTTTTCTTTATTCAGGCGGCGTTCCAAGTGCCCACAAACCAAGGGGTTGCAGTAATCAGCCTCACTCTGATAATGTATGCAAGAGAGAGTTTAAAACAAGAGAGCCATGAAATTCAGAACAAAGTGACAACAGGTGAGCAGATTAAATGGGACACTAATTGGGTAGTTTATAAATCCGAAATGCAGGATGTGAGCATACTCAGGGTGTGTTATTTGTTCCCAGTGAAATAAAAGCTGAACTGGCAAATTGACCAATATCTCTATATATGGTGTCTGTGATGATCCCTGTGGCTTTGGTCTCTGAAGCATAAAAAGGAGGGGGTATTTTGCTGTCATATGGTAAATTTGAGTGATATGCCCAAACTGTTAAGTTCCAGTCCTCCAACTACTAAGGACACCTAAAATATGCAAGGAGAGTATCATGTTCTATTCATACACAAAGATAAGTTTATTTTTAGCCATCGCTATGAAGTCTTAAGCAAAACCATTATAGCCCTCAGAGTTTACCTATTAAATACATGCATGCTGGAGCAAGCAGTGGAAGTATTCCCCAGTTGCCTGAAGTGACCGAAAAAGTGGAGGAAAACGCTACGTGATTTTAGTGTTGAAAATTAGCTGCTGCTGGGACGCCTGGGTGGCTCAGTGGTTGAGCGTCTGCCTTCGGCCCAGGGCCTAATCCTGGGGTCCGGGATCAAGTCCCACATAGGGCTCCCTGCAGGGAGTCTGCTTCTCCCGCTGCCTGTGTCTCTACCTCTCTCTGTGTGTCTCTCATAAATAAACAAATAAATAAATAAATAAATGTTTAAAAGAAATTAGCTGCTGCTGATTTAAGTGGATGCTCTGGCTGTTTTTATTTCACAAATACATTGTTTCCAGAGCTATATACATTAAGGATAATATTCAGCAAGCTGAACTTCTTGCCTATTTGGATTTTAGTTTTCCCCCAGGTCTTTGCACGGTCTCCTCATCATTGACATCTCAGGTATCCCCAGAGACTCTTTTCCTGACCACTCTGGCCAGTGCTGTCCGCTTCCTGCTGTCACACTTTGTCCCATTACCCTCCTTCACATTCTTTGTGAGCTGATTACCTGAAACAACCTTGTTTATTTATTTGCTGATATGGATACTGTCTCTTTCCCTATTAAAATTTGGGCAAGAAATTTGTCTCTTTTACTTCAGTGTCCCCAATGTTTGTGCTTCACTCACAACAGTAAGTGGAAGGAAGGAAGGAAGGAAGGAAGGAAGGAAGGAAGGAAGGAAGGATCTACACACACACACACACACACACACACACACTCAAAAGGTGATAAGAATCCAAGTCAAATTATTCTGACATATATATTTATCTATGTTTTACATATATGAAATATGGATCTATTATTCCTTAAGGGAAGAAGCATGGGTCTATTCCTAAAAGGAAGAGGGTACTATCACATATTATCAGGAAATGTATAAATAATATAATATAAAATAATATCTAGACTAGTCAAAGAACAAAAGGACCAATATGGACCACTCAGGGAGGCAGAACAGTGAATTCCTAGGCTATCACCATGGTATACATAGTGTTGGGATCTGGCTGGGTATCCATACATAGCTAAAATTGAGTGCCCAGTAGACACCATGAACATATAAGAAGTCAGTCCTGTGAGGATTTCTAATTCCAGCATTATAGAAGACTAGATATTTCAGAATAGAACCCTGAAAATGCCAAGTAAATTATAGAGGAATTTTTAATTGTAAAATATACAACACATAACATCATTAACCATTTTCAAGTGTACAGTTAGGTGGAATTAAGTGCATTTACATTGTTTTGATGTAACCATCACCACCATCCATCTCTAGAACTTTTTCTTCATCCCAGACTAAAATTTTATATCATTACACTCTCCATCCCACTCTCCCCCCAGCCTGCAGTAACCACTATTCCACTCTCTGTCTCTATGAATTTGACTACTCTAGGTAACTCATATAAGTGGAATTATGCAATATTTGTCCTTTGGGTGACTATCTGATTTTAGTTAGTATAATGTCTTTAAGTTTGTTCCACATTGTAGTACATGTCAAAATCTCCTTCCTTTTTAAGACTCAGTAATATTCCATTATATTATTCATCACATTTTGTTCACTTATTCACTATTGAATTCACTACTAAAATAGACATTTGCTATTCCACCTCTTGGCTATCGTGGAAATGCTGCTATAAACGTGGATGTGCAAATATCTGTTGAAGTTTCTACTTTTAATTCTTTTGAGTACATACCCAGAATCCTTAGGTCATATGGCAGTTATATTTGTAATTCTTTGAGGAATTGCTGTAGAATTTTCCATAGCAACTGCCCCATTTTACATTATCACCAACAATGCACAAGATCCCAATTTCTCCACAACCTCAAAACTTATTGTTTTCTGGTTGTTGTTTTCTAATAATGGATGCAAAGGGATATCTCATCATAGTTTTGATATGCATTTCGCTGATGACTAGTAATGTTGAACATCTTTTCATGTGCTTTCTGGCCATTTGTATATCTTCTTTAGAGAATTTTTAAGTTCCTTGCCCATTTTTAGTCAGGTTGCTTGCTTTCTTGTTGAATCATACAAGTTCTTCATATATTTTTAAAATATATTGTAGAAATGCATATGTATACACATATATTTATAATATATATCATATATTTTTATAAATTATCAGATATATGATTTGCAAACATGACTCCCATTCTGTGGGTTGCCTTTTCACTTTATTGATAGTGTCCTTTGATGCAGAGAAGTTTTTAATTTTTATGTAGCAAATAACATTTTTAAAATGTATGGGTATGTCGGTGAGGAAGAAGGGAAAGTCCTTAGAGCCAAAGATGATGAGAAATCTCATAATCCATCAGAGAAGGACAATTATCATATGATTTTACTCATATGTGGGGTTTAAGAAACAAAACAGGAGCATAAGGGAAAGGAAGGAAAAATAAAACAAGATAAAATCAGAGAGGGAGACAAACTATGAGACTCTTAATCATAGAAAATAAACTAAGGGTTGCTAGAGGGGAGGGGAGTGATGGTAAAGGGAGTAATGAGCATGGGTGTTATATAAGACTGATGAATCATTGAACTCTATCTCTGAAACCAATAATATACTATATGTTAATTAATTGAATTTAAATTTTAAAAAATTTCTTTAAAAAAGGAATGCATTGAATGTATGAGTAAATTTAAAGAAAACAGACATTCTGTATAATTGCAGAGGGTATTTTAGGCTACTTTGACAGAAACCATGGAAACCTATATTCAGTCTTTGTTATTCATTCAAAAATGCTTATGTGGATATTATTGTGGCAATTATTGCACGATATATGTAAGTTGCCACTATGTTGTACAGTTTAAACGGATACAGTGCTACATATCAATTAGATCTCAATAAAACTGGATAATTAATTTAAAAAAGAAAGAAATCTCAGACTTAGAAGATAACCAAGTTTGAGACCATCATTTGCCTAGGGGTTATATGCTTAGATCTTAAGTCTTACCTACCTATAGGTGGCAGGAAAGGAAAAAATCCTGAGCCCAAGTAAAGCAGGGGTTATATCTTAAAGTTGAGACTCCCCGGGGTGCCTGGGTGGCTGAGTTGGTTGCATTTGGCTCTTGGTTTCAGCTCGTGTTATGATCTCAGGGTCCTGGCATTGAGCCCTGCGTCCAGCTCTGAACTGGACTTGAGAATTCTCTCCCTCACCGCCTGCCCCTCCCCGTTTGTGCTCTCTCTCGCTCTTGCTCTTTCTCTCTAAAATGGATAAATAAATTTTTTTTTATGTTGAGACTCCCCAAAAGTGACACCCTCAAGAGGTGTATTTTTTAAAAAGGTTTCTGAGAGGGAGATGGTAGGGATACTTGCATATCTCAGTCTTGTCTCTGATTAGAGCATAAAAAAGATTCTCCCTCAGTAATTATTATCCATAAGCCCATTTTCATGCATGTTCAGGGCCAGAATTCATTACTGCTGGAGCCCAAGAAAACTCAAGCCAAAAATTTATTTTGAAGTGGTCTTGATTGAGGAATCCACAAATTCAAAATTGCAAAACACAGTTTAGACCTTAAAGAACAAATAAAATTACAAAGAACATGAGTTCACCATCACAATATAAATGAGAAAACTACCATAACCAGGAATCAGCAGAAATGGCAAATCATAGATATTGGAACCACAAACCTGAAGATTTTGAAATAGTAATATAGTGACTAGAAACTAAATATGTTTCCATGTTTAAAGAAATATTCATAATGTTTCCAAAATTATGATGAGGACTAATATAGTATCAAAGATCTCCAACATGCTTAGGAAAGAACTAAATAGAGCTTCTAAAATGTAAAATTGAAACCAAAGAGGGGAAAGGTCAATAGATGAATAGAACCAATGAAGAAAGCATATGGAAACATAAAGAGCAAGATGAATAAATTTCCAAGAATGTGGCACAGAATGAAACAACAAGGAAAACATGAGAGGGGTCAGAGGACATGGAGGATAGAATGAGATCTAAAATCCAATCAGAGTTCCCTCAAAATCCAAATCAGAGAAAATGAGGGAGAAGCAAGTATCCAGAACTGGGAAATATCTACCACCCTTCAGATTCAAGAAGCCCAGTAAATGTCAAGAAAAATAAATACAAATAAAATTCACTAATCACCATTTCTACACACCAATAATGAAACAGCACAAAGAGAAATTAAGAAAACAATCCCATTTGCAATTGCACCAAAAATAATAAGATACCTAGGAATAAACCTAAACAACGAGCTGAAAGATCTGTACTCTGAAAATTACAAAACACTGATGAAATAAACTAAAGATGACACAAAAAAATGGAAAGACATTCCATGCTCATGGATTGGAAGAACAAATATGATTAAAATCTCCATACTGCCCAAAGCAGTCTACAGATTCAATGCAATACCAATCAAAATACACCAGCATTTTTCACAGAGCTAGAACAAACAACCCTAAGCTTTCTGTGGAACTACAAAAGACCCCAAGTAGCCAAAGCAACCTTGAAAAAGAAAAGCAAAGCTGGAGATATCATAATTCTAGACTTCTATACAATCACAAATTGTATTACAAAGCTGTAGTAATCAAAATAGTAGGGTATAGGCACAAAAATAGACACAGATGAACGGACCAGAACAGAAAACACAACCACAACTATATAGTCAATTAATCTTTGACAAAGCAGGAAAGAATATCCAATGGAAAAAAGATAATCTCTTCAATAAACAGTGTTGAGAAAACTGGACAGCCACATGCAAAAGAACGAAAATGGACCACTGTCTTACACTATACACAAAAATAAATTAAAAATGGATTAAGGACCTAAATTTAAGACTTGGTCATAAAAATCCTAGCAGAGAGCACAGGCAGTAACTTTTCTGACATTGGTGTAGCAACTTTTTCCTAGATAGGTTCCCTGAGACAAAGGAAATAAAAGCAAAAATAAACACTGGGACTACATCAAAATAAAATCTTCTGCACAGTGTAGGAAATAATCAACAAACTTATAGGCAATCTACAGGATGGGAGAAGATATTTGCAAATGACATCTCAGATAAAGGGCTAGTATCAAAAATATATAAAGAACTTCTAAAACTCAAATCAACATCAAAAAAAAAATTAAAAAGCCACACACACACACACACACAAATAATTCAATTAAAAAAAGGGCAGAAGACAGGAACAACATTTCTCCAAAGAAGACATCCAGATGGCCAACAGACATAAGAAACGATGCTCAATATCACTCATCATCAGGGATATGCAAATCAAAACTACAATGAGATATTCATCATACTTGTCAGAATAGCTAAAATCAAAAACATGTGAAACAAGTGTTGGTGAGGATGTGGAGGAAAAGGAATCCTCTTGCACTTTTGGTGGGAATGCAAACTGGTATAGTCACTGTGGAAAACAGTATGGAAATTCCTCAAAAAGTTAAAAATAGAACTACCCTCCAATCCAGCAATTGCACTGCTGGATATTTACCCAAAGAATACAAGAACACCGATTCAAAGGGATATATGCACCCCTACGTTTACGGTAGCATTATTTACAATTGCGAAGCTATGGAAGCAGCCCAAGCGTTCATAGATTGATGAATGGATAAAGGAGAATATATATTCCACATATATAACGGGATATTATTCAGCCACAAAGAGAGAGTGAAATCTTGCCATTTGCAACAACATGGGTGGAGCTGGAGAGTATGATACTAAGCAAAATAAATTATTAGAGAAAGACAAATACCATATGATTTCACTCCGACATGAAATTTAAGAAATAAAACAAAGCAAAAACAGAGATGGACAAACCAAGAAACAGATTCCTAACTATAGAGAACTGATGGTTACCAAAGGAGAGGGAGGTAGGGAGATGGGTGAACTCAGTGATGGGGATTAGGAAGTGCACTTGTCATGATGAGCACCTGGTGATGTATGGAATTTTTGAATGGTATATTGTATACCTGAAACTAATATGACACTGTATGTTAATAACTGGAATTAAAAACAAAAAATTCACTAATCACATCATAGAGAAGGATATCAAAAACAAAGCAAAGCTCTTAAAAGCAAATAGAAAAGGTAATTTACATACAGTTAAAGTCGTGGCAACATTGAAAGTGAGAAGACAATGGAGTATTTCAACAAATCGAGAGCAAATAACTCTCAATCCAGAATTTTAAAAGAATAAAAGCAAATAAATACATTTTCCAAAAGAAAAACATAACTAAGGCATTTCCTACCAACCAACTCACAAAATGCAGTTCTCCAGCATATATTCAGGAAGAATGAAAAGTATACCACTGTAGGGTCTGAAATGTAAGAAGGCAAGAAAGTCTTTAACTGCGTGAAACAATAAAATGTCTAATTTGTGGCTTAAAAAGAAATCAAGAGGGACGCCTGGGTGGCTCAGCGGTTGGGCGCCTGCCTTCAGCTCAGGTCATGATCCTGGGATCTGGGATCGAGTCCTGCACCAGACTCCCTGCGAGAAGCCTGCTTCTCCCTCTGCCTATGCCTCTGCCTCTCTCTCTCAGTCTGTCTCTTATGAATAAATAAATAAATCGAAAGAAAGAAAGAAAGAAAGAAAGAAAGAAAGAAAGAAAGAAAGAAAGAAAAAAGAAAGAAAGAAAGAAAGAAGAAAGAAAGAAGTCAAGAGGGAGCCAAAAGTACCAAAAAAAAAAGCACGTAAGTGCTTAGTCATCTTAGGTTATGAGTGTCTGACAAAACAGCAAGGACAATAATTGTAGACTATGTTAATTTATATATGCATGTTAAAATTTCCACCGTAAACAGCAGAAGAATGGAAATAGTGTAGACAACTTCCAAACTAGTGGAGGGGGAGAAATGGAATGAGAAAGATTAAAAAACAAGGCTAATCACAAGAAAGACTTCAAGAGGAGAAAAAAAAAACAGTTATTTGAATGAATGAAAGATTAATTTCATAATAATGGTAATAATAATGGTAAGAACAGAAAGAAAACATCAATTATATCTCCAAAATAAAGAACAAAGAAATAAGCCAATATAATATGCAACCTATCCTTATATATAAAATCATATTTTATAAATCACAGCACCTACATGCATCTGATTGGACATATAGCTTAAAATATTCTGATCAGAGATTTAAAAATCATGCTGGAATTTTGTAAATAAAAAAGATCTCTATAGAAAAGCACATGACCTACATATATTCAATGTAGAGATATAACAAGATACATGAATAAACAGAAAATGCTACTTGCAGAATTGTACATAAAATCCTTTCTTTGTTTTTTTTATCCTTTCTTTGTTAAAATTTTTTTCCAGTGTATATGTACATGCTTAAACTCACACACAAACCCACACATCTATATAAAATGCATAGAAAAATCCTGGATGTACGGGAGGCTTTTTATAACTGTATGCATTTTGCATTGTTGGAAACTGTTTATACAATAAGCATGAGTTCCTTTTATAATAAAAAAATAATAAACAAATAGAAAATGCAAAAAAAGGCATATAACAGGCTCAAGGGACTATACCAGATAAGAAAAACAAGAGGGAACAAGATGAAGGTCATGGAAAAGAATTGGACCAGAAAAAAATAAAAATAAAAATTTAAAAAGTGAGGAACTGGGAAAGAGGAACACCAAAAGGTTATATAAATGTAGCTCTTGTTTAACTTTTGCAATAAAAAAAAGAGGGGGGGTGCTCTTTTATTTACTGGTTAGTTTGGGGTTTTTGTTTTTCTTTTTTAATGTGTGCTGGTATGTTGCCAAAGCTCTAGATTTCTCTGCAGCTAATTAAGACCCTTGTCTGGATTTGGACCCCAGAGATAAAGGTCAAAACTGCTGGTGGGGCTCTCAATGGTTTTAACTGGTGTTCTTTGCACTACTGAAAGCTTAACTCCTCAATTGCCAGGCTGCAAAATGGTGTCATCCTTTCCCCCTGACAAACACTGTCCCCCCTCCTGTTTAAATCTTCGCCCATTTAACCCCTCATTAACTCATTGAACCCCTCCAAGTGAACTGACATGTTCGTTTCTTGCAGCTTTGGTATCTTCTGGAGATAATGCTGCCTGGGAACATCATTTCGTCTCTCCTACGGCTAGTTAACATCAGGACCCTGATTTTACAAACTGCCACAGCTTTTTCAGGATGAAAAGCCCTGGGAGGAAGGTGTTAATCAGAGCAATACCTAGAACAATTGGACTCTGGGTACCGCTCAAATCCTGAGGTAAAAACAACCTGAAAATATACAGTGGCTCCCAGGCATCAAAAAAAGTTATGAAAACTGAAGAAGGGGATACACAGGAAAGGCCCAGGCAGGAAATGAGGTAATGAGTCAGATAAATCCTCTGGTTTACCAATCCAACATGTGTGTTAAGAAGGACAGGGAAGAAAACAAAGGTGCCCCTCTCCACTGCTTAATCTATAGCAGAATACGAAAACATTCTACTAATGCAATTTTCACAAGATTCCTTGCACAATTAATTATTAAGTCTTCAAAAGAAAATATGAACTCATGGTATGGCTAATTAAAATTTTTGTCTAAAAATACTGTAACCAAAATCACTTCAGTCTTAGCTAATGAAAAATAACATGATCCACCACTGAAGTCCTCCTCAAAGCCCACTGGGTATATTTACAATTCTTTTGGTCCCAAAGCTATCTGGCCCCTTGGTTCCAATACAATAGCCCCAATATGTCAGCCTATCTCTATTTGCTTCAAGCAACATGGAGAATTCACTCCTTTAACACTAGGTGAATTTTCATCCTCATGAACGACTTTACACATAACCAAATAGGCAGATATCATTAGGTAACGGCGTTTGCAGTGGTCCCCTGAAATCTCCTAAGAATGTCTCCTGCACCCAGGTTCCAAAACATCCAAAACACTGCCATTGAAGAGATACAGAGCTTAACACAGAACTTAAAACTAAGACATTTTCTTGATCCAGATCTCTTTCAAAATGCAAATATGGGAACATCTGGATGGTTCAGTCCCCGACTCTTGATCTTAGCTCAGGTCTTGATCTCGTGATTGTAAGTTCAAGCCCCCATGTTGGGCTCCAGGCTGGGTGTGGAGATGATGATGATAGATAGATAGATAGATAGATAGATAGATAGATAGATAGATAGATAGATGATAGATAGATGATAGAAAATATGAGGGGCCCTGGCTGGCTCCTTCAGAGGAGCATGCAACTCTTGATCTTGGGGTCATGAGTTCAAGCCCCACATTGAGTGTAGAGATTGCATAAATAAGCATACAAACTTTAAAATTCAAATATGACAGGAAATACAGCATACAAATCACTAACATTATAGCCTAAATCAGTGCATCTGGGATGCCAACTACCTGAGACCCAGGGTAAGAACCTTCACCATCCTGGAATTCAGTAAAAGGTGAGGTCTTCCTCAGGAATTGGGATTTAGATAAGAGGAGGCCTGATTTCCTAGAGAGGACATTGTCATAGCGCGGACACCTGGACCACCTCCATTTTTCATGGCATCCTCACTCCCTGCCCACTAAATCTGCCATGTCCCAGACCCTACCTGGATAATCTGAGGCTACTCCCAGCAAAAATATTTCACAATTTCTATACTTTTAGAATATGATTCTAAGGTTCCTCCCTGTCTATATTTATGGGCTTCTTTGGTTATTTAAGGAAAGCCAGGAAGCCTACGACTAATTAATGTAACTTCAGCTGCTAAAAGAAACCAGCCCAAAATGTATAGTGCTCAAACATGATGGAAGTTTTTCTTTCATATGTAAAGTCCCAAATGCACAGCAGATGCTCTCTTCCAAGGGGTGATTTAGGAACCCAGCCTCCTTCCCATGTTATAGCTCTGCCATCTTCAACATATAGCTTCCAAAGGTCATTGTGCTTTTAGGCATTGAGCCAGCAGAAAGGGAATATGAGAAACAGGTTAAAAGCCAGGCCTAGAAGTTGCATACAGAACCTTCCAAAATCCCTCCCATGAATCTTAGGGTTTAGGCACCTGAGGTTAAAAGTTCCTTGGATCTGAGGCACCTGGGTGGATCAGTCAGTTAAGTGTCTTGACTCTTAATCTCAGCTCAGGTCTTAATCCAGGGTCATGAGTTCAAGCTACACATTGGCCTCCACGCTGTACTTAAAAAAAATTCTCGGGATTAGATCATATCTTTCCTGCATAGCAATAACTTGGGACCTCAGCATCTGTCACACAGGGAGCACTTAATATGGATAGGAGATTCAGAAAAGGTAGATGGAAAGGGGCAGAAATATGTTCTATCCTCAGGGCTTTAGCTAGAGTCAGCTTTCCTTAAATCTGGTCTGAGGTACATAGTGGATCCTCCTGTATTCCCAAGGAGTTTCAGCCGTTGTTCATTAGAGACCGATAGACACATATACACATGTTTTATATATACATGTATATCATTTATATATTTTTGTTACCTGGTAAATAGATGCATATATGTAAATCATATACACACACTTGTAGGCATATAATTTACATTTTATGTGTAGACTGTTCTATTTGATAATAGTCATGAAAATTCCTCTTTAATGAACCTGTTCACTGCTCACTTTAGGAGGTGCAATTATCCAAAGGGGGCAAACTCTGTATATTCAAACTTGCCATAATAAATAATATATCAGAAAGCATTTAATAAATTGTGATGAGTCATTCAAATCGTTGTTAAAGTGGCAGTTTTACGTAGAATTTTCTTGTGTATATGTTTGACTTTTTTTAAAGTGCTACATTTTGGCAAACTCCCAAGGTTATGTCCAAATTAATGGTGTGAATGTCTTTATATTCAAGCTGTTATTCGAACAATGCAAGTCAAGTTTTAAAGAGATTTTCAAATCTGCTGCAATGATTCTGTATTAAACGTAAATCCAGAATACAATAACTCTTGTGACATTCATTTTAACTGAGGAAATTATTTCAAAAGAAGAAAGAAAAAGAAACCATGAACAACTGAACAAAAATTTCCCCCTACTTTGCCCTTGTAGAACTTCTCAAACTCTCTTAAATTCTGCAACCTCTTCCCCAAACACAGAGAGAAAAAGAGAAAGGGAAGAGCATCCAAAGTACCTTTTCACAATTTGGAGCCTCTAAAATTGTGGAACAGTTGTAGCCCTAAAAGGAAAATCACTGGGAAGATGGCATCTCCACCCTGCACTCTGGTCACCACCTGCTGTCCACTATGATGGAGGACATAGACGACCCGATTCCATAAGACTGACCTGCCTTCTCTTTGTTATCACAAGAGGTGGGAGAAATAAGAATAGGTGCTTTTGAAAATTAGTCATTCCAGATGCTTTGATTTTAATAGTGTGTGTTTTACTAATTTAAAAGAAAAAATTTTAAAAATCTGAACAAGATAGGTCAAACTAGAAAACATTTCTCTTCTTGGGAAATAAGAACAGCTGAATGTAGATTTCTTAAAATATTACCTGGACATTTAGCTTCTTTTTCAAGACTCTTAGAGAAAATGTGTTACTTTTATCACATACTTCTTTCAAATGAAACAAAACCTAAACAATGTGCTTATATAAGAGAGAAGGAAAAAAATCCTCTTCCTTTACCCATCTCAGGCTCCTCAGCTGGAATTCTGCAGATTAGACTGACCAAAGACAGATTAAATTAACAAGAGGAAAACAAACCCAGGGTTATTAACACATGCATCTCACATACACACAGCAGTATTAAGAGATGAGTAACTCAAAGGGGTGATTAAAAATGGAATTTATAGTATTTAGCAAAGAATAATAATTTTGTAGAGAACAAACAAGACAAAGGAAAAGAACTTTGAGCCTCCAGGAGGAGCAAATCATGGGAAGGCAAATATATGGGGAAACTAATAGCAGATAAGGACCAGTTTATGTAGTTTCTTCTGGTTCTATGTCCAGGCTGATAAAGATCTAGAGTTGTCTCCAGTGATTAACTTCTGTCCTTCCTAGGGCCGTCTGGGTGGCTCAGTGGTTGAGCATCTGCTTTCTGCTCAGGTGGTGATCCCAGGGTCTTGGAATTGAGTTCTGCATTAGGCTTCCGTCAGGGAACCTGCTTTCTCCTCTACCTATGTCTCTGCCTCTCTCTGTCTCTCATGAATAAATAAAATCTTTTTTAAAAAAATTTCTGTCCTTCCTAGTAAAGAGGGAGGAAGGACACCTTTACAAATTGATATCCTGCTTTTCAGCAAATAGGAAGGAGAGAGCTTTTCTTATATCTATTTCTTCTTACTTGCCTTCAGCTCAAAATAATCCATATGTGAAAGTGGCATATTTTAGGGTAGCATATTCTGCTACCCTTCACTTATTAGATATTATAACTAATGTTGATGTGAATTTTTTTTCTTTTTAAAATTTTCTATCCATTCAAAAATGAATTTTAAAATTCCCAATGCAGTGGCCTTAGCTAATACTTGTAGGGTATCAGGTCAGCCTCATTGGGTATCTCAGTATTATCAGACTATACCATAGGCCATTTTCCATTAACAAAAAATTGTGTTGTTGTTTTTTTTTTCAGTAATAAAGCCGTGCTTCATTTCACACCTTTAACCTTGATATAAATATGGCCCTTAATAAGATATTTTATAGATAAAAGTTTAATTAGATTTTTAAAATTAATATAATTATATTAATATTTTAAAGTTTGGGGTTTTATAAAATTCACAGCAAAGAGAAATATTTTAAGAAATATTTTATAGTGGATAATTTAGCTTAAGATTGATTTTGTCCCATTTTGTGAATTTTTACTCAATGACTTCTATTCTTCCAAGCTACCATAGAAGTAGAAGCCATTTAATAAACAGGAGTGTTTTATGAGTCATTCCGCACCAACATGTGATTTCTCTGTATTGGTGTGATGAATAGTTGTTATCATCCAGTGTGGCTAAATAAGTTGGCCATCAAGAAAGAGTTACTTTGTCATTTTGAGGTGATCCAAATATTAGGTATTGTCCCTAAGTTCTGGGTTAGAGTGATTCAAATCTACACTCTATGGATTAAAGATACCCAAAGCCAACCTCAGATATGCAGTAAAACTATTCAACCTACTTATATGTCATCCACAGCTTCTCTTTAAATAGCTCAGGTTATGGTTCTCCCCCAGGTCTTGCTTATGCACCCTGGTACTATGGTAATGGTGTTCTAGTACTAAAAGTCTGCCTTCATTTAAAGAAAAAAAATAAGCAAAAAACTACCTATGCAAGATACTGGTATTAAAGTTGAGAGCTTAAAGAAGGAGGCCTTACACTTTATCAAGCCTCGGACATGCTCGTCCAAGAAGTCTTTGATTTCTCATCATGCAAGATTTTACTTTGTCCTCTCAGAGCATAGGATTACAAAGCATAATGCCATCTCCCTGTTTCCTCTTCCCACTGTCCCCTTCCTTCTGTCATTCTATGATTCCTCTGTCACAGATTTGTTTTAGAAACCACCATTCTTAATCTCTTTGTTACATGGAGAAGTTCAACTCTCTGTAAATAGTGACTATATCCAAATTCAGGTTTTGCCCTTCCTTCATATATCAGACACATCTAGTTGATCACAGAAGAGTTTTTAAAACATGAAACCCTCTTCAAAAAGTCCTGTGAACTCACTGATATAATTACTTTAAATGTAAATGGACTAAATTTTCCAATCAGAAGACATAGAGTAGCTTCATGGATTAAAAAAAAGACCCAACTATATGTTGCCTACAAGAGATTCACTCCACCTTCAAGAACACACAATAAGCTAAAATTAGAGGGATGGAAAAACATATTTCATGCAAGTAGAAACCAAAAGGGAATAGGAGGCACTATGCTTATATCTTATAAAATAGACTTTCAGTCAAAAGTCATTATAAGATACAAAGATCATTATATAAAAATAAAAGAATAAAAAATATAAAATAAAAGAATAAATTCATTGAGAGAAAATAACAAGTAAATACATATGCACCAAGCATAGGAGCACCTAAATATTTAAAGTAAATATTAACAGCTCAGAAGAGATAAATAGCAATACAATAATAGTAGTGAATTTTTTCTTTTTTTTTTAAAAGATTTTTTATGTCTTTATTCATGAGAGACATAGAGACATAGGCAGAGGGAGAAGCAGGGTCCTCTCAGGTAGTCTGATGCAGGACTCAATCCCAGGACCCCAGGATCATGACCTGAGCCAAAGGCAGATGCTCAACCAATGAACCACCCAGGTAACCCCATAGTAGGGAATTTCAATAGCCCACTTTCAACAATAGGTAGATCATCCAAATAGAAAATCAATAAAAAAAAATATTGAACCTGAACAACATTTTAGACCAAATGGCTCACATCTTGACAACATTCCATCCAACAGCAGCAGAACACACATTCTTTCCCAATGCATATGGAGCATTCTTCAGAGGTGATCATATAGAGGTTCCTCAATAAACTGAAAATAGAATTACCATTCAATTCAGCAATCCCACTTCTGGGTACATAGCTAAAAGAACTAAAACTACTGTCTTGAAGAGAAGTCAACAGTGTCATGTTCATTGCAGCACTATTCACAGTAGCCAGGATATGGAAAGAAACTAAGAGTTTGTCAACAGATGAATGGAAAAAGAAATGTGGTATAAACAATGAAATATTATCCAGTCTTAAAAAGGAAGGAAATCATGCAATTTGCAAAAACGTGGATGAAACTGAAGGACATTATGCTAAGCAAAATAAGCCAGACACAAAAAGACAAATATCACAGGATCTCACTTATATGTGGATTTTTTTTTAAAAGCCAAACTTACAGGAACAGAGAATAGAATAGTAGTTACTAGAGATTGAGGGATGGGAAAAAGAAAACATCAATCAAAGGGTCAAAGAGTACAAATTTTCAGTTCTCAGATGAATAAGTGCTGGAGACCTAATGCACAGCATGGTGACTATAGCTAATAATACTGTATTCTATACTTGAAATTTGCTAAGAGAGTAGATCTCAAGAGTTCTCAGCACACACACACACAAATGGTGGCTATGGGAGATGTTGGATATGCTAATTAGTTGATTGTGCTGATCATTTCACATATATATATATATCAAAATACCATGTTGTATAGCTTAAACATAAACAATTTTTGTCAAAAATAAATACATAAAAATAAAAGCTCTGTGAGCTACACATAACAATATTTCTTCTTCATTGTATAAAACTGTTGGAAGTTCTGATGTTTTTTTTCCAACTATTATTTTTTTGGATGGGAGCCTACCCCCATACATGAACCTGAGTCACTGCAATGTGTTTTTTGCTGCCAAAGTATAGAAGCTTCCACAGTTGTTCTTAGGGCACACACTTTAAGTCCTTGCCTCTATACAGATGTTGTCTACGTTATGTTAAGCCATCAAGTTAACTGAAACAATATGATGTTGGCCTTTGCTAAGTGAAAAAAGGGACTTCATTTACAATTTCATGTTTGATGCATTTTGTACTTTTCAGGTACTCAATAATGCTGGTGAAATGAATAGTTGCAAAAATATGCTGCTGGTAAATAAATTCTGAAGTCTTGGCTTCAATTAACATTTTAGATGGGGAAGATAAAAATGATAGCTCTACATTCAACATTTGTCAAGAAGGATGTAGCCTGAGGGGCAATGTTACCAGTGTGCAATTTAAATAGCACCATCACAATAATTAGTTGAGTAAAAGGAAATTGATTCTGCATATTTTTAAAAAATCTATGCAGTATGTACACATATAAAGCTTAAACTGGTTTAAACATTGAGGTGATTTATGTAAAAGCCCAGCAACTATGACAGGAAGTATATTCAGATGGGAAAAGTATTGTCAACTGGAAATATGAATGTGCTTGTGGTGTCTTTCTGGCAATCTTAGTTTTATTGCTCTGAACATAAACATTTATATGGTGAAGGAACATAAAAGTCTCATTTTTTTTTCAAAGTAACTTTCAGGTATGCTTACGTAATAGCTCCACATCTTGCAATGGCACAGTAGATGATGTAGGATGCCTCTTTACCAACAGTCCAAATTCCTGGATTTTGCAGTAGCAGAATCCAGCAAAGAAAAAAAATAATTAGGTGCATCTATTAATTATATTTGCATCCATGGAAATTTAAGTCTCCACACTTGGTATTGTCTCACCTCTGGCTGTTTATCTGCTATTCGTCCACCAGGTGTATTATAATTATCTGTTGGTATGTCTTAGCCACTCTCTGAGTCAGCTCTTTGAACACAGAGACTGGATCTTCCTCCAGGTATCATGTCTGACAAATAAAAGGCTTTCAGGATGCTTATTACATGAGTGAATGCTGATGATCTGATTACTTGTTCTTTGGGGCCTCTCTGAGATTTATAGTCACGATGTCAACCTCAGGCTCTCTCTGTCCTTTCTTGACTCCTCTTATTCGACTTCGTACGAGCAGCTAACACTGCTGGAGTCCGGGTCACATCCAGGGACTGTGCCACACACCTCTAAATTCATTCTCATATCCTTAGCTCAAGCCTGGAGAGTCGATACCATGACTATCGTTGTCTTCATTCTCAAAAGAGAAAGCCAAAGTTTAACAAAGTTAAGTAATTTGCCTGAGGTCACACAGCTAGAAAGAGACCAGCCAAGAGTTAAGTCACTATCTGTTGAATTCCAGGGCTTCCATGTGATTTTTAGGCATTTCACTAAAAATTCTGAACTGGAAATGAGCCAAAGAAAAAGCTGAGTGCCCATTAGTAATGGATAGAAAGCATCTTGTCTTAGAGGACCTAGGGGCTTGTAAAAATTCAGCGAGTTCTTCATCTCTTCCATCTTCTGTGCCCTCGGTGGATGCCTGGAGCTTGAGTTTCTGAGAGAAGTGGGAGGGGAGATCTCCCACCAGTAGGGAGCAGAGTCTCCACTGGAAGATGGCTATGGTTGAGGGAGTAGAAACAGGTGATGCTTTCTCCTGGCTTTAAATGCAAAACCTCTCTGTAGCAGTGGTCCTGCAGTTCTGTACCAGAAGCCAGTACAAAGGCAGGATTCAATTATGGATTTCACCTTTACATAGCTCTAGGGGAGAAAAGTATATTAATTAAATTTAACCACTGTTGAGTTCCCTAGCTCCTCCCACGCATACCAGGGACATCTCCCTAAACAGTGCAGTTTCTGCGAGCAGCCAGGGTGAGCATCTACTACATGTATGATCAAAGGGAGGCCAGAAGGCCCATGGCCTCCCTCCCACACCCCACTTATCCTGCTCCAGGAGGAACCTTCCCCTGTTGATCGTCCCCACAGTTTGTAGGCAGGGCCACGCCCCTTCTTGCAATCTTCCACAGCAGCCTTTGCAAACAAGTGTATAATGTCATGCAGTGTACATGAGAGAATGGCAAAGCTGTGAGTTGAAGAAAGATCTTTCTATCCCTTCCAGCTCGATTCTAGCACTCCAGTGGTAGATGGAGCTGCCTGGTGAATCTGTGAGCTAGGTCTCTGGGGGTGTTCAAACACAGGTAGATGACCATTCATCCAAGTCCTAGAGGGGATCCTGCATTAGGCAGGATGCTTGAAGAGGTGGCCTCTAAGATATGACTCTTCAGTTCCATGAGTACCATGCCAGGTCTGAGTGTGGCACAGACTCTCAACAATCAGTGTTCAGGCAAAGGGGAAATGGTCGCTTTCCAATGGGTTATATCTGAAAATTTGCAAGTGCCCAATCATCTCTGTCATCTAAATCAGATCACTAACAACAATTACTCCTGGATAAGATGTTTATTTCTTTGTTGAGTTGCTTATTTAGAATCCAACCTTGTCTCAAAGAAGCTCTGAGGTAACTGTAATGCAAACTGGACAAAGCAAGAGTATTAAAATGCAGAGACAGACCTGCAAAACCTCCCAAATCCTAGAGCCTAGCGGTTGGCCAGAGTATTGTATATGGAGCAATAGTGACATCCAGTGGTCAATTCAGTTATAGCTGGAGGAGGTTTGCAGTTGGCTCCCAACTAGAAATATACCAGGAAAATTATTTTTTGAGCAACTCCTTTTGGGGCTCTTCAGAACTCCAAAAAAGACCTGAATTTTGTCTCTTCGAATGCAAGAAAATACTTCTGTCTGTCTCTCGGCTTGCAGGTTTAATGTCTGCAGACAGACTTTGCTCAAATGTAGAAAAAAAGTGCTCTCTACAGCCTCATCTATAAAATGGAGCAGGTAATAAACTACCTGCCAAATTGGAGCCAGCAATGAGCTGCCACAGGGAGTAGAGTGTGCGAGGACAGCCATAAATGCACACCGGAGGAAAAAAGGAGAGATGTTATTCCATAGTCAAACACAGAAAAAAGACAGAAAAGCTGAAAGAATGAGGCCAGATTAATGGTGTCAGGCAGAGAACTGCATGGAGGGTAAGGCCTTTGGCTTATTTGTTGTTGTATCCTCAGCATTTAGCACAATATCTGGCATAGAGCGGGTGCTCCAATTCTCTTTTACTCCATGAATAAATAAATGAATGAATTGAGGGTTTTCCAGGCATTGTGTCCTACAGGACCTACCAGTTAGGGGTTATGTGGTCTGCTCAGCCCAGTTTTGATCTGCATGCTGCCCTTATGGTTGTTTCTCAAGATGAGCGGAAAGATAAAGACTCAGGATTATCTTACTGGTCTGAGAGTAAAAAAACTAGAACAGTAAGCAGTGTTTGTAAATACCATATCTGTGTGGTTTACACTGAAAATCTACATGTTTCCTTATCTAATTCACTAGTCGAGGCATTCAGCTGCCAACCCACTACTAAGTAGTGGCCCCAGAGAATAAAACAAGAACCTTTGGCAAGCAGCAGCCCCAAGGTCAAGGGTCAGACAGCTCCTGCTTCATTCCCTTGGGTCCCAATAGCCAGACTTATCAGAGACCAAACTAAAGAGCCTTTTGGGCAGATGTGCTCTAGATGGTTTACATAAACTGTAGCTTAGATTATTTATCTCATTTTAAACAAAATATTTATAACACAGAACTAGCAGTCAATATAGATAATTTTCTTTAATAATGTTTTGGGGCCAGTTACGTAGAAAAATATCTTTATTGTTTAGAAGCTTTTACTACTAAATCTGTTGAACACATTGATTCAGTGTTAGCAAACAAAGTGAAATATTTTAAAATAGAGTCCAAATAATCTTATTCCTCTCCTCTGGATCCATCCTAGTGGGGCAGTGGGGGGTTAAAAGAGAAGAGTCTTAAACTACATCAGATGGCGCTTTTGCATAGCCTGTAAAAAAATGGCCAAAAGTGATGATTTCCCATTCATGTAATAATTCGTCATCCTATAACCTTGCCAAAAAATGTAATAAAACATGATATTCTTGGTAATGGTAGTATGCCTGAGATTCTAATTATAATAAAATACAGAGAAATTGAAGGCAATTTCTTCCTGGAACTGTAATTAGTACAAAAGAGCATCAAGTCCTCGAACAACAAACAGACATTTGTATTAAGAAGATAATTCTTGGCCATTACAAAATTGTTAATTTGTGAAAAGGAGCATGCATATCAATTGGTAGTACAATTATTATACCCTCCTCCCCACATGAAATACGGTAATATCAACATTACAACTAATAATAAATTAAAGAGTGTGCGTGTGAATTCATTTAATGATGTTACTACATCTTCCATGCAGATGGGCTGCAGTCTAGATTAAAGTAAAGATTTGTGAATCTCACAAACTGCTGAAATGAATGATTAGAAAGACATCAGAATCTCCCTACTCAGCAAAGTGTCATTTGCCCTCTACCATAGTGCATAATTCCACGACTTCCCAAGAGCATTTTCGGCATCCTAAGGCCTATTCAGCCCTCAGTGTGCATGAGTAAGTTCTCTCAGGGTTCAAAAGCCCAAGTATTAGAGAAAAGAGAAGGGCATCATCAGAGACCAAGAAAAGGGTCTTCTCCACGTATAGTTATAGATGTCAGTTGGACTCTGTTGCAGGATTTCATTTAATTAGTTACGTAATACATAAAAGACACTATATATGGAAACATAACTCTTTTCAATGAAAGTCCATTTAAATTAATTTTCTGAGTATTTTCAAATATTTCAAGGCAATTTTTAAAAAATTATACACAGTGATATCTATTAATAACTAAACATCATCTCTCAGCTAAAAATCTCTGCTGTGGGTTCCCATCACCTGTCCCGTAGTTCTTAATTGCCTAAGATAGCACATAAAACCTTCGTGTTCTGACTGCTGTATGCCTCCCTCCTGCTACCTGCATCATGCGTGCATCCTCCCTACCTCAATGTCTCCCCCAGAGAATACTCAACATCTCAAGCAAGCACAAAAATCACAGAAGGAACTCATTTGTCTACAGCTCCCTACATTCATTAACCAAGCATCTATTTCACACCTTCCACATGGTTGGCTCTCAGGATAAAATGATGAACAAAACATTGCTCATATCCCAAAAGCTCATAATCTAGTAGACTGCTATCAAATGTTGCAAAGTTCCTCTAAATCTCATGAAGGGAAAAAGACACCACCTTTCTAATCACCAAGAAGAAGGAGGCTTAGGCCTGAATGACAGGACAGGGTAAAACTAGTAGCCAAACTTGCAATTAAGGAAGCAGCTTCAAATTACCAATTATATCCAAACATGGGTCAGCCTCGACCAGTACCCAGAAAAGACGAGAAACAGGAGAAACAACCGGTTTTGGATGTGCAGAATGGAGCTCAAGGGAGCATCCAGTGTCAGCCAGATCTTTCAAGATCACCAAACTTCTGATCATGCCAGAAAGAAACAAAGTCCACCACATGACCATGATGAGAAAGATGACCAGGCCCCAGGAGGCCTTTGTAGGAGCAGAGGAAGTAGAGACAAAACCTGGGGACCCAGAAGGCTGGGCAGCAGATAGTGGTTGATTTAAGCTCAACCAGAGACCATTCAGCTACGAGGTGTGAAGAAAGACCAGCCCTTCGAAAACCCAGAAGGGCTGAGGACTTCTGTCCTTTGGCAGAGAGCAACCATAAGAATTTGTGGATCAGGAGTGGAATAAGAGGAAGTTGGCCAACTCATCCTTGGATCTAAGGAAGGGAAGATCAGACTATGAAAGACTAAATACCTAGCTCTCATCGCTGACCAAGATTTTTCATCAATGTAAAGAAGGAAGGGTAATGCAGGTGAGGTCTCTGATGAATAGTCTCTGTGTCTCTCATTTCCCAAAGCTACATTAATTGGGCCCTTATTAATCCTCATGACTACTTATGTAGTATTACGATCTCCATTCTATGAATGAAGAGACTTAAGGCCCAGAGAAATTAAGTAATTTGCTCAATATCCACATAATGACTATGTGTTAAGGCCACAGCTCCAACACCAGTATTTTTATTTATTTATTTTTTAAGATTTTATTTATTTATTCGTGAGAGTCACAGAGAGAGAGAGAGGCAGAGACACAGAGGAGAAGCAAGCTCCATTCAGGGAGCCCAATTTGGGACTCAATTCCAGGACTCCAGGATCACGCCCTGGGCTGAAGGCAGGCGCCAAACCACTGAGCCACCCAGAGATCCCCTAAAACCAATACTTTTAATCACTATGCTACAGTTCCTCTCTGAATCATTTATTTGTCCATGTGTCATGAGAATTGGAGCCCCACTGAACATCAGTAAAGGCAAGTGCAGTTGTGCATAAGTATGTAAGGAATGCTGGTCCCTCAGACATTTCCAGGTTGACATCACACCAACTTGCCTTTAAGATTAAAATAGGCCAGCAGATGCTAGAGTCCTTAAGGGGGAGAAAAAATAGCTAAAAAGCACCAACACTGTCCAAACAAAAAACAATCCCAACTGTCAAATAAATGCATATCAGGTTTATGCCACGGGGCAGTCTCTTAAAGCCAAAATGCAGGATCAAAATTAATGAAAAAGAAAAAAGTCACTCTGTTTTAGGAGTGAGTTATACAATGTGGTTACATATGGAAGGGACTGATTTCCCTCTAACTGTCCCCAGAAGGTGTTGGTGGTTATTTTAAGTCTCCACCATGCTACCTGGAGACTGCTCCTGCAGCCAGCAGGTTCCACAGGGGCAGAGCCTGAAGAGGGAATGTGTACACCTCAGCAGAGGCACAGAAGCTAGAGATCTGCCAACTGAAACTCGATGTAATGCATAAAAATATTTACAGCACCACTTTATGAAATGACCCATTTTCAAAGCATCAACTGCTTTCTGCAATTTCCCATCACTCTGAAATGTTCCCTTCTGAGTCTACATATAGAGGGAGTTGAAATATATTCCTATGAATATCGACCTGATTGGAACAGCTATTTGTAACTAAACCTAAAAAAGTGTTTTAAGGGGCATAGCATTAAGGATGCTGCAAATTGAAACTTTGAATGTGTCTATTTCATATTGTGAACAGGACCTCCGTAAGCTTTGTTTTTTATTTCTCATATGCCATTAGAAAGCTATGTGTGCCTCGCAATTTTGGGATAATGTTTTTGCCTTGCTGCTTAGCAATATAATGGAAAGAGTGCACAGCTGAAAATTTATCTCTGCAACACATCTAGAATACTAATATCCCAGTTATCATAGAACTTGCATTTATTTAGAAAGATGAGACAAGTCACTCTGTTTTTCTTCTTTATTCATTCATTTAGTTCAGCAAATGCTATATGTAAGGATATAAATGTTCCACTAGATCAATTTCTCAACCTCAGCACTATTGACATTTTAGACTAGGTAATTCATGTGATGGGGGCTGCAAGTTCGCTCTGCAGGATATGTAGCAGGATCCTTGGCCTCCACTCTCTAGATGCCAGTAACACCCATCCCCGCAAATGTGACAACCAAAAATGTCTTCCAACGTTACCAAATGTCTACGACAGAGCAAAGCCACCCCAGTTAACAATGATGTTCCAGACTGTTCTTCGAGATGCATTCTCCAAGCCCAGGGGACAGGCATAATTGAGTTCTAATTTTCCTAACATGCAGTCATCAGCTATCTTTTTTTTTTCTCTCTTTTTCTTTTTTTACCATAGGCCATTGTATTTCTCAATGAGCTCTCATTACCAAAGCACCTCAAATGCAGTGAAATGGAGGTTCTGCTCTCACATGGCTGAGAAGAGTGACTGGGGCCAAGCTGTGCCCAAGGAGACTTTCCCCCTCTAATACTGAAGCACACTTTTGTTTTTGTTTTTTTAACTAACCTCTGCTTCCCTACCTTTAATACATCTAGTAATGTTGTCAAGGAGACAGCCAACACCTAGCAGATAACAGCTAGGCCAAGATAATTTGACCTTGGTTCCAGCCGTTGTTCCTCTGCACACACACAATAGACCTTGCAGCCTCCTTAAATCAGGGCTGGCTGCATGATTATTGCATCCAAATAAGAAACTCACAGATTCTAATCTCCTGATCTTACCTGGTTTAAAACCAAAGAGACACATTTCATTTGCTTCACCAGATCAAATAAAGAGGGAGTCTGGCAATAGCGATAAACCCCAGAGATCAGCTAAATTATGTCCCAACTTGACATTTATATGAGCACACGCCTCTCAATCTCCGGAGGTGATTAGATTAAGTGTATTTTAGCATGCGCTTCAGGCACGCACATCCTCAGAGATTCAAGGACAGGGGTGGGTTGTGACTAATACCATCACTGCTTTTATTCAAATGTTTTGTATTGCCAATATGCTGCCTAAAATGTTACTTAGGATGGAGAGCTGCATTTCAACAAATCTCACACAAAGCTTCTTACATTTCAGGATTAAGGTTTTCATCCCCGCCCTAGCTCAGACCCTGAGCAAATACTTCTGCCGTTGAGACGTGATTATGGTTTCTTATCTGGGCATCATCCCACATGGCATACTTTACCTCCAGAGACTGAAATCATTTTGCTCAGAGATTTTGATTTACTTCATTAACTCCAGAAACCTCAAGAGAGGCCATGAGACAGAGCAGTGGAATGCAGGCTGACGGCAGTGAGTCTCCGGGGTGCAGGGGAGAGCAGTGAAAGGCGCTTCCCTACCTCTGCTCTAAGTTAAAAATAAAAACAGAAATGCTAATGCTCCGTAAAATCCAGAATTACAGCTGAAATGCCAAATCACCAACAGCTAGCCAAAACCACCTCCTTGTCCTGGTACAAGTTAAAATCGCATTGATAGCATCTAGCAGAGCCTGCATTTGTCATTCTCAAAAAAGAAAATGAGTAGACACAAGGAATTTAAGATTTCTGATCTGATAGTTTCAGGGTAGATGCAGAATACATCTTAAAATGCACTATTTATTGACATGAGGAAAGAAGGATAATATTGTAGTCTTTATTTTTTTATAAATTATTAAATCCCTTCAATCCAAAAGACATTTCAGTCTTGGTAAAAAAAAAAAAAAAAGAGAGAGAGAGAGAGAGAGAGGGAGAGAGAGAGATTCTAAGTAGCTGTTTGGTGTTATGAATTTTTAAATAATTTTGTCTGTAACTGGTCAAATGAAACAAACTCCTTTTCAATTGTAGAAAGTTATGTAGTTTTTCTTGCTTCCCTGCCTTCTCCTTTACTCTTCATGTATTATTTAATCTATACATATTATGACCATTCATCCTCTATCTTTGCAGGCATGATTGTAAATATTCCACCCTGTTATCACTGTATCACACCCTACCTCAGAACAAGTGACCTAATTTCAGTGTCCAAAACTAGCTACAAGTGCTAATAAGCACAAAACACAATATACTTGGGCAAGAGTCGCCCCTCATCATGGCCAGACTTCCAACATCCTGCTCCACAGAACGGTTCTGTCTGCGGCAACAGAAACTCCCTAGTGCACTGCCTTCTTTTGCTTATATTCACCCGCACTTCGATCCACAAGGGATTTCAGGCAACTTAGAAAAGTACACCTATCACAAAAGACTAAAATGGTTGAAGGAATCAGGGCATAAGTCAGTGAGGACAGGAAGTTAGTGAACCCCAGAGATGAGATCTGACCACAGATGTGCACAGCATGGAACCTTGTCTGGTTGCAAGAGGTGAGTGCAGAGCTTGATTTCAAGCTGTCTAGTGACCATATCAATGACAGAAAGATGATTCGTTGTGAGATAGATGGCAAACTTTCAAGAGCTACTCTACTAGAAGTCAAGGCCTGAGGTTACCCCTCTGGGGACACCTCCTAAGAAGGTTCTATCAGACCCAGGTCCTCGATGACTCCCAGATTCATTTTTTCCATCTCTGAACCTTTCTCAAGGCAATGCCTAAGCCCTTCCAAGTGGGACATGGTTGGTTCTCATTGTTAAAAACAAGCGTTAGGGAGGGAACCTTGGACACACCATCCAGTGACTCAGAGCTCTGCAAATATTTTCCTTCTCACTCCTTCTTTCTCACACGTTTAATACATGCATTCTTGTCTCCTTTCTGCATCTGGTCCTCTAACCCTGCCTTCATACAGATGAAGACATAACCACCCTACAGTCCCACTTTTTGAAAGTTGTATGTGTATATAATCTCAGCACACCAGTCCCAAAAGTCAATAAGCTTTCATCTTAATCAGAACCCACAGTGCTATAAAAACACATTTTGCTATAAAATACACTTTATAAATTTCCATAGAAAACTGTCGAGAATCTGGATTGTGTGTATTTATAACTTTCTGTAATTCCTAAGTGCCACCTAAGGTACTTTGGCCTCAGTAAAACCCTGAGGTGTGGGGGGAGGGGTAGAGAAGAGAATATTATGGAAAAAATCAGGCAGCAGTGAATGATAATGAATATTACATGTTCTTGTAGAGAATGTCTTCAAAGGAGAGGAGGCTTGCCAGCGTAACTGAGTAATGATCTTTGAACACAGCATTAAAGTCATAGCATGAAGGAAGGAAGATAAAATATTTAATGACATCTTAATATTCCCAGTCTTACAAAAAGCCAAGAACCGGTCACAGTTTATCAGTGGTCGTACATTGCAATATCCTTAGGCAACAATTTTTTTCCAATCAGAGTATTAGGACTACCGAAATCATAGGGTGGTAAAAAAGGGAGGGAAATAAAGTGAGCTATAAACTGCTTGGAAATCCTGTCTTTCCCAGTTGACTTTTAATATGACTGTGGAAACTGGGCTCGACAATGAATTGGCTCACTTGGTTAACAGTTTGGCCAGAGCTTCAATAAATATTGAGGATGTTTCTACAGAATAGCCTTTGACGAATCACATCAAAGACAAGTCCTCAAAAACCCTACTGGCCTCCTGGGACATAAGTATGGTCAGAAGTCATTTTAGTATCTAGTATGTCACTGCCTCCAAATCTTCCAGGTCTTTCTATATGGTTCAGTTCCAGGAGAATAACACATCTAGAACTTTGCACCGGGCAAACAGATGCCTCATAAAGATGGGAATGAGAAGGCATGGGAACCTGTTTCATCACAAAGAGAAAAGCAAGCAGGCCTGAAAACATGAAGATGGGGAACCAGGGGGCAGTCTCTGGCAGGGCAATTTACTGAGTCATCAATGTGCCTGGGTTCTCAATGCATTTTCCTCTCCTCCTCTGCACTACCACCACCTCCAACTAGCAATGTCCTTACTATTTTCTTGCAGCAGAATTGTAAGAGACAAGATAGAAGCTACATAAAGTCAATGGCTCTTCTGCCTTTTGAAAAAACCCAAGCTAATTTAAAAAAAAAATTCTGAGGGAGCACCTGGGTGGCACAGTCAGCTGAGTATCCGACTCTTGGTTTCTACACAGGTCACAATCTTGGGGTCGTAAAATCAAGCCCTACATTGTGCTCCCTGCTCAGCTTGGAGTCTGCCTGAGTTTCTTTCTCCCTCTCCCTGGCCTCTCTCTCCCCTCTCTAAAATAAATAAATCTTAAAAAAAAATTTTTTTAGAGGACAAAGTGCCTTAATCAGCTAGGGCTACTATTAAAAACTACCACAGACTGATGGCCCTAAATAAAAGAAATTTACCTTCTCACAGTTCTAGATGCTTGAAATTCAAATTTAAGATCTATGCATGCAGGGTTGAGTTTTTCTGAGGTCATTCTCCTTAGATTAGAGGATGGCTGCCTTCTCCTTCCTCTGTCTTCCTTCTGTGTCTGTCTGTATCCACATCTCTTCATAAGGACATGGGTTGTACTGGATTAGGGCCCACCCTCATGACTTCATTTTAACCTAATACCTCTTTAAAAGGCCTTACCTCCAAATATAGTCACATTCTCAGGTACTACAGGTTAGGACTTCAACATAGAAATTAGAGGAAGCACAACTCAGCCCAAATACAGAAAAATATATTTGGGAAAATAGAGAGAGAGGTATTTGAGTCTGGTGGACATTAAGATGATAAGATATAGAAGGAGCCTCTCTGTGGAATAATGAGGAAGAACAGACTTAAACCCAGAGATCCCTCACCCTCCTCCAGAATTCCTCTGCTATAAGCACCATACCCAAGGAAGAGAGCCTCCTAATATGAAGATCAAGAAACTGAGAGTTTCTGTGGAGGAACAGTTTGGTGGCCAAAGACCAGATGGTCTTCCCCAATGCCTAGGTTCCAAGTCCTAAATCCCTTGCAAAATTCAGGACTGGGAGCCTGCAGAGAGCCTTAATAATAACCAGTGTTGAATTTCCAGACAGTCCTATGGAATAGGGGCTCAGGGACAAATTTATATTCACTTAAAGGAAATACAGAATGTGATATTTCTTGCTGTTTATGGACTGAGTTCATACCTGCTAGAATTAGGTCAGGATGTACACTATAAAGCCTGAGAAAGAAATAAACAAAACAGAAACCAGGTCCATATGTACACAGTAAGCCAACCAACGTATCCAAAATAGTACCAGAAGCAGTGCAGAGCTCAAACTAAGAGGTCTGGGGTGCAAAGCAATTTATTTGGACTTAAAAGGCAAGAGTAAGTCAAATCTCCTGACTCACTCCGACAACACAGTGAGCTCCTCCAAGAATGCTAATAATTGTAGCTAATAGGTGCTAAGAGCTAACACTGGTCAGC
This sequence comes from Nyctereutes procyonoides, assembly GCF_905146905.1. Lineage (NCBI taxonomy): Eukaryota > Metazoa > Chordata > Mammalia > Carnivora > Canidae > Nyctereutes > Nyctereutes procyonoides. Next base: position 36,850,639 of record NW_026575044.1, read on the forward strand.
TTTCCCATCCCATCCAATCAAGCCAGCATTCCCATTTCAATTTGAAATCCTTCCTGATCTCCTATATATAGATCTCCTATGTATCTTAACATTTCAGCATTATCTGTGATTTTATGCATCTATTGTTTACTCAGTCCTCCTATTTAAATTATAAACTTCATGACAGCAAAGTCATATTTTCTACCTCCTTTGGACTACCTCACAATACCTAGGGAAATTTCACTCATTTAATCACAAGTCACAGTCATGACTGAGAAGTCTGTTTTTCCCTCCCTCCGTAAGCATTAAAAAGAATCCACATGTCCCTTTGTGCTTCAGACAGAATAGGTAACCTTAATAAAATCTCCCTGTTTTTCCATTAACATAGGCTAAGAGTATTTTCAGAAATTTTTTCTTGCAGATAGCTAAATTCAAGAAAGACCACTGAGAGGGGGGGAAAAAGTTCTGTCATTAAGAAAAACAAAAGAAACCAAAAACAAAAGAAACTCTGCAGAGAAGAGTTCAGAGCAATATTAGCACTTGAAATTCTTAACTCTATCCCATTTACTTTAGCCAAATATATGCCTTTTCCAAGAAAAAGGTCTTGAAGTTCCAAATCATTAGTAAATAAAACAAAAGAAACAAAAGAAAAAAGCAAATAGAAGATCAAATTGCCCCTTTTACTCCAAATAAAGTTTATACTATAGAATATAGGTACACCTGCAAGCAAGTGAACTTTCTAATACGGAGCCCCTGAATTAGATCTACCTTGCCCACTCTGGGAGGACTGGGTGCCCTTTGGTTCCTCTGATAGATGCCAGACCTTGGCCATTAAGCTTGCAGCGGGTCAAGAGTAATCAGGACCACGTGCGCTCTGACAGCAGCTCACCAATCAGGGAGGTTTCTCCTCTCCAAAGTGGAGAGTAGGGAGCAGCTAGAGTGTTATGCTAATGGCTATGATTGCCCTTGGAAGAAAACATCAGAAGTGAAACACGGTTCCTTTAGTGGATATGCTGAGCCCAAGTTTCCATAGATCTCTGTGGACCATCCCACTGGCACATGCAGAGAAAGAGATGCGGATTGTTGCAGAGCAAGATCTGGGCTGGGACATGCATCCGGATGCCATCAGTGTACAGTTGTGGTTGAAATCATGAGCAGAGATAAGATTCCTCAGAAAGAAGATGTAGAGGATGAGGAAAGGGAAACCAGGAAGAGAGTCCTTAGAAATATGACCAAAGCATAGACCAAAGAGAAGCCAGGACAGAAATGAAGACAGAAGAATCCAAGAATGATGTTGCAAAAGCCAAGGAAAGAGAGCCGGAAGAAGAACAGACAAATAACATCAGTTAGCACCGAACTGTCAAATGACGCAGGACTGGGTATGAGGTTGGGCAGTTCAGTGGCCTTTGGGGCAACCTCTGCCCTTCTTCAGAGAAGTTTTGACAAGTTGGAGATGAGAAACTCTACTGCAGTGGGTAGAGAAATGCATAGCAGTTGAGAAAGACCTGTTCTCTGCCCTCCAGGAGAGGAGAGCCCTACAGCAGCAGCTATCCATAATTAAAATGCAATCACAAAAGGCGTGATCTTTATCTTGGACCCATAAATGTGCTCCCAAAAGGTCCCAAAAACTCATATGCCAAACCTTGTGTGCTTTGTGTATCTGTGCATTTTTCTAGAGCAAGACTTATAGCTTTCATAAAATCCGATTGCCCAACATTAGGAGCCAAGAAAACATAACTGAACGGAGATGGGTCAGGATTCTAAGCCCTTGTAAGGGCAAGTGTGTAGTTAAAATTCTCTGTCTTGGAGCCCAAGGGGAGTAGGAAAAGAACTATACCCAGAAGGCAACTCTTCTGGAAGTGTTCATACTCGATACCTGGGAAACACTTTGTGGGGTCAGTTGAGGAGTTCTCGATGAAGAACAGGAGAAACAAAAACAAGCCAGAGAAAGCTGGAAGGCTAGAACTGCAATCCATTCATTTCACAAATATTTGTTAAGTGCCTGTTATGTCCCAGGAGCACTGCTAAATCCTGGGGATATAGCCTGAGGGAATTTGCCTTTAGAAAGTAAGAGATTGAAACTTGAGATTTCATGGGTGAAAACAGTTCTTTCACAGCCTCTCGTTAGGTTGCTCAATTATTTCATTCTCAAATCATAATGTTCACATCCGGAGAAAAAAAAAAGGAAAAAGGAAGAAAGCAAAACCATGCTTGGTGAATTAGCCCACCCAGCTGCCAAGATCAATCTCCAATTCAGTCATTTGAGTCTTGGGGGAAGAAAGGAAAAATCAGGATGACAATTAAAAAAAGAGAGAAAATTGATATGTTAAAACTTTGCATTTCAACTTTGAGCTGACATTGTGGTGAGACTCTTTCCAGCTGCTTTGTCTGGCCATGTCAAGAAGTGACCATGATTTATTGTGCCACCTCCATAATTTCAATGCACTTGATCTCCCCCCGGAAGCAGTGACAAGTAAGGTTAACTGCTGTGTGAAGAGACAGTATGAGTAATGCTTCGTGCATAGAGCTGGCACAGCTCTACAGTGCGAGGTGGGGGGAGCGGGGCTGTTAGCCATTGGTCAAGCCCCTTCCAAACAGCGACCTCCCAAATGCCCTAACACCTTTTGGAACCGACAGTACTTGTACGGAAAAACACCCTGAATTGTGTTAGAGTCTGTTTCCATGTCCTTATTCACTTGCAAACATGCAAACAGCTAACCTTGCTCATACTTGCATTTTGTATTATTAGTAAGAGTTCACATTAAGTGTCCATATACCATGCCAGCCCTGCCTGTGTGCTTTATATTCTTTATTGCCTCAATTAATCCTTATCTCATCATCCCCTATTGTCATCCCCATACACGGAGGAGAAGAATGAGGCAGGCTAAATAGAATGAAGTTATTAAATAGTTCACCAAGGTATGGGGAGCAAAGCCAGGATTTGAGCCCAGGTGGTCTAACTGCACAACCTCGCTGCACACTTCCTCCATGAGCCCATTCTTATTTCTTTAATTTGGTCAGCTTATCCTAATTCATATTGTCTCTTTAACTAGATTGTATACATTTATGAAGGACTGTTGCTCTGCCACTACTGAATAAAAGTAACATGTACATTGCCACAGAATTTTTTTTTAATCTCCCATGAGTATAGTTTGTCTTGATGAATAGGGTCTAGTTTGTGTCTGCAAATATGCCATCAACACTAATCACTTTTTCGTATGTTTACACCTCATTTGCCCCAAATAAATGAAAAAGAGAAAAGAAAAACCAAAAAAAATTTTTTTAAGAGAATAAAGGAAGGCGGGGCAAGATGGCGGAAGAGTAGGGTCCCCAAGTCACCTGTCCCCACCAAATTACCTAGATAACTTTGAATTTTTTTTTTAATTTATGATAGTCACAGAGAGAGAGAGAGAGAGAGGCAGAGACACAGGCAGAGGGAGAAGCAGGCTCCATGCACCGGGAGCCCGACATGGGATTCAATCCCGGGTCTCCAGGATTGTGCCCTGGGCCAAAGGCAGGTGCCAAACCGCTGCGCCACCCAGGGATCCCAGAAAAACCAAAATTGATGGAACACCTACTTCATTCTAAACTTTGTGGTGAGTGCATTAAGCCTCACAGTGACCCCATGAGATAAATATAACTATCCTCATTTTATAAATTGAAAAATGGAAGCTCAAGGAAGTTAAGGACATTTTTCCAGGCCTAACTATGTGAGAGGTACAAGTGGGCTCAAGGGCCTCTCTGATTCCACTTCACCAGGACCAGACACATGCTGTGGATGTCTTTTGTATGTAACTCAGTGCCTCATATTTTATTATCCATGCAGATGAGGGGAAATTGAAGGGAAAGAGATAGGCAGGAAGAGAAGAGATGAGGAACAGGGTGAGAGTTGGCATCAGAGCTTAGATATTGCTCAAACACTGCAGAAATGGCTTCTCTACATCCCAAGTTTTCCCAAGGTCTGTCTACACTATTGTCAAAGACTTCAGATTTTAGTTGTCTGGATGGCAACCTTGAGATGTCACACTCACAACTTCTTCTCTGGCAAAAAGCCAAACTCCCTCCACTTTCTGGCAAATGCACAGTACCTGTGTGAAATATTCTGCTTTCCAAAATGCCTGAGGACAAGGTCAAGGATGTGCTGCTATTGGGATCTTGTCCTGCACAGCAACTCAGCTGGTGGAGATGGGGTTCCTGGAGGAGGCAGGGACCTAGCCTCCTCTCATCACATGAATATCATCTTACTCTTATCCTCTCAACTCTTTCCCTTCACTGAAGAGTTCATGAAAGTCAATTCATACATATCTCAATTCAAACTCTTTCTTGCCTAGAGAAAAAAATGCTGTTGTTTTTGTCTAATGGAAGTACTGTGCTGTGACTGGATTTGTAATAGCAGCGTGTCAAAATGCCAAAAAAGTGTGTCAAAAATAACATTTAAAAAAACTCAGGGGAGACATGTTATAGTCCTAAATGAGCATCTTTATTTCTCTGTGTTGAAAGGCATTAGTTTCCTCTCAAGAGTCTTAATAAACTTTACCAAAAAAAAAAAAAAGGCATACAACACTTAATGAACACAATTTAAGGGCCCATCCAGCCCTTGATACTCTCATTACTGTCAAAGCCTCTCTCACTTGTATGTGAGAGTTCTCCTCTTCCAAGGCTTCTCATGCAATTTCTTCTTCAGTGGATGCTTGTTTTCCCAACATCCTTAACCTCCAAAGTATATGCATATTGCCATAAAGTTAATCAACTAAAAACAATTAATTTCAATTTATTTTCTGTGTCACTGTTGAGGAAAACATCACAAAGTATTTCCTGACACACTGCAGATAACAGTCAAATTCATGGCAATCCCCTGTTGCCAAGGGTTTGTATATTTAATTTAATGGGCCTTTCAATAGCATTCAAGAGTATCTATAAGCAAGATGCTGGCTTCCCATGATCTGGCTGAAAGAAGATAAGCATATTAAAATTTCAGAGGCTATTCAGATCACTCAAAGTATCATTGTGTCTTTTTACACAACTTAAAGAGGAAATACTTCTATCAAGATCCAGGGTGAAAGTTTTATCTAATACCATGAAACTCCTTGTATTTCCTGCTTTAGCCACTTTATTGTTCATCTACTGCTTTGTGACTGCTCAGTTTCTCCATTGCAGAGGCAAATGTAAATCAATCAAAACCTAGGCAAAGTAATTGGAAAGCATAAGGACCTATGACAGGATAGCCATTGTTATTCTGCAAGAATTGTTGCTATACTAGGAAGAAAAGAGTATCTCCCTTTAGTTCAAGAACTGTAGAGGGTGATGTAAACCTAGAACAGCTAGTGGCCATGTTTGCTGTAACGTGGAGAACCTCTTTCTAAGTATAAAGGCAACAAAGGTGGCTGAGAGCCAATACGTGAAGGTCAGTCTCAGTAATAATGTTTGAACACTTGGCTGCAACTCTACCTAAAGTAAGATCTACCCTCTTAGATTTCTAAGTTACATAAGCCAATATATTTCTTTTTGTGCTCATATTAGCTGGATTTTGCTTCTTGCATAACTGAATAATATGCCTAATTCTTCCTTTAGGTAAAGAAAACTATGTTTTCTTTGTTTTTTAGTTTAATTTTGTTATTTAAATTCAATTTGCCAACATATAGTATAACATCCAATGCTCATCTCATTATGAACCCTCCTTAATGCCCATCACGTTAAGAAAACTTTCTTTCCTAAGCCTGAGGCATCATGGTTCGATGTGGGTAGATTTTGAACTTTTCTGTTGCTATTGCTGTGCTGCAAAGATGTGGCTTGCTTATATTCAGATGGTTTTTCCTCATCTTTTTAGTGGATAATTTTCATTACAAAAGACCACTGATCACCTTCCCAACACTTGTTTGTTAAGTGCTCTGATACATCTATGGTGAGATTATAAACCAGTGCAGTCTTTCTACAAGGCAAATTAGCAGGCGGAATCAAGAGTCTTTGGTATCCATACCACTGGGTTTATTCCAAAACTACCAAGAAATCCATTAATGGATCAAAAGTGAAAATCACACAATTATCTCTATAAGTGTTGAAAAGATATTTGAAAACTTCACTATCTGCTTTTTATTTTTTTAATCTTAACAAAATAGGAAAAATGGGTACTTCCTCAGCACAGTACAACATGTCTCTTTCAACTCAAAAACCTCCATCATACTTAATGGAGAAAAACTCTACATACTCTCAGTAAAATGAGAAATAAAACAAAGACATCCATTGTGTCAACTACTATTTAACATTATTTTGGAGATAGCAACCAAGACTACAAAATAAGAAAAAGAAATGAACCATAAAAAATGAGAAATGAAGAAGTAAAATCATCATTATTTAAAGTGGTCTAACAGTTTATCAAGAAAAGCCAACAGTCTCCATTGCAAAACTATTATTAAAGCCAAGAATAAGTAATAGTATGGCTAGCAACAAAATTATTACATATATTTAATAGCCATCATATATTTAGTACAACTACCAGTTATATTGTGAAATGGAAGAACAGATCCCATTTGCAATAGCAAAAAAAAAAAATTTAAAATATGCAAAATCTGCATAAATCAATCTTGAATGCTACTAAAAGGCAAAGGACTAAAGACAAATAGAAAAAAAAGAAAAAAACAAATAGAAAAATAGAATAGAAAATATCAAATTATAAAAATATGATCTTTTCCCAAAATAATCAATGAATTTAAAACAATTCTAGGGCAGCCTGGGTGGCTCAGCGGTTTAGTGCCACCTTCAGTCCAGGGCCTGATCCTGGAGACCCGGGATCAAGTCCCACATCAGGCTTCCTGCATGGAGCCTGCTTCTCCCACTGCCTGTGTCTCTGCCTCTCTCTCTCTCTCTCTCTCTCTCTCTCTCTCTTTCTCTGTTTCTCATGAATAAATGAATAAAATATTTTTAAAAATTTAAAAAATAAAAAATAAAACAATTCTAATGAAAACACTATAGAATTAAGGGAAAAAAACAGGCAAAGCAATTAATTTTTCTATGGAAAATATAAATGAACGATTGTGTTCCTCCACCGCAGAAAAAGAAAGAAAGAAAGAAAGAAAAGAGTAATAAAGAAGGGACACTTGCTATGCCAGGTATTGAAATATATTATAAAACCAGAAAAATTTTAAAATATAGTTCATGAAAAAAAGATCATAGAACAGAATAGAAAAATAAAAAATAGACCCACATTTATATGGGAATTTAATATATGATAATGCTGGCATTTTAAAATAATGCGGGGGGGAATATATCACACAACAAATGGTATTGATTCACTTTTTAAAAATATTAAGTTGTATCCCTATCTTATACTCTATACAAAAATAAACTTTAGATTCAGCAAAAATATGTGTAAAATACAAACTCATATAATTACCAAAGGAAAAAAGAATAATATATTTAAGGTCTCCAAGTAGAGAAAGACTTTCTGTGCATAGGACAATCCTCAAGATCTTTAAAATAAAAAATATTGATACAGACAACCATACACACAAAACATTTCTGGGGGGAAAAATCCTGTAATGCAAAAACAAATAAATAACAAACACTGAAAAGATAATCTGGACAAGATGCTTGCAAATAACATCACAACCAAAGAGCTTACACTTCATCAATTTAAAAACTGCTGAAAAATTAATAAGGAAAAAAAGAAAAACCCAAAAGAAAGCACCTCCCCAAAACAACCCATCCCCAAAAAAGGAAATAATAAGTGGCTATTAAAAAATGATCAGTCTGGGATCCCTGGGTGGCGCAGTGGTTTAGCGCCGGTCTTTGGCCCAGGGCGCGATCCTGGAGACCCGGGATCGAATCCCACGTCAGGCTCCCGGTGCATGGAGCCTGCTTCTCCCTCTGCCTGTGTCTCTGCCTCTCTCTCTCTCTCTCTCTCTCTCTCTCTCTCTCTCTGTGTGACTGTCATAAATAAATAAATTTACTTAATAAATATTTAAAAAAATTATCAGTCTCACCCAAAATAAAAGAAATTAAAATTACAATGAAATAACATTTTTGGCTTCTTAAATTAGCAAAGATTAAAACATTTCATAATATATTGTATAAATGGAGAGAATAAGAAAGGACACTCTTTTCTCTCATATTACTGATGGAAACATAAATTGATATAACCTCAATGGCAATGATTTTGTATACAGTATTCCTCCCTTATCCATGGTTTTGCCTTCCACGATCTCAGTTACCCTCAGCCTGGAATTAGGGGATCCTCCCCAGATGTATGGCCCCGTGGATAACAAACTAACACTACGTCACAATGCCTACATCATTCCCCTCACTTCATCTTATCAGGTAGCCATTATCGATTCAGCTCATATCATCACCAGAAGATGAAGGTGGATACAGTACAATAAGATATTTAGAGAGAGAGAGAGAAAGAGACCACATTCCCATAACTTTTATTATAGCATACTGTTATAATTGTTCTATTTGTTAATTGTTGTTAATCTCTTACTGTGCCTAATTTACTAATTAAATTTTATCATAGATTTGTATATACGGGTAAAAACAGTACATATAGCTTTGGTTACTACCATCACCATCTGCTGAAGGTCTTCAAACATAACCCCCCAGAGAAGGAGAGACTTCTATACCTATCAAAACATTAGATGCTCATAACTTTTAACCAACCAATTCCACTCCTAGTATCTTATAAGGTGGGAAATAAGGTCTACATTGTGATAGTCAATACAGCATTGTACACAGTAGGAAGAGATTAGGATTCATGTAAATGTCAATCGACAAGAGACACTCAAATATTCCACAACTATTGAAAAGAAAAACAAATAATATAAAAGATTTCTCTGAAAAGAAAAGCAAGAAACTGAGGCTGGATTCCTGATGGTTCAGAGAGAGATTCAAAAAGAGATTTGATTTCACTGCATGACCTTTTGTATCTTCTAAATTTGTGTCTTATACATGTTTTTTATTATTAAAAATAACTTAATAATTTAATTATTAAATACATTTAATTATTTACATTATTAAACTATTTTTTTAAATTTTTTTTAATTTTTATTTTTTTATGATAGTCACAGAGAGAGAGAGAGAGAGAGAAAGAGGCAGAGACATAGGCAGAGGGAGAAGCAGGCTCCATGCACCGGGAGCCCGACGTGGGATTCGATCCCGGGTCTCCAGGATCACGCCCTGGGCCAAAGGCAGGCGCCAAACCGCTGCGCCACCCAGGGATCCCTATTAAACTATTTTTAAATAATAACTAACATATCCATAACTGTAATAAAGTAAGATCATTTCTAAGACTCTATTTTAAGAAAATAATCTGGGATCCCTGGGTGGCGCAGCGGTTTGGTGCCTGCCTTTGGCCCAGGGTGCGATCCTGGAATCCTGGGATCGAATCCCACGTCAGGCTCCCGGTGCATGGAGCCTGCTTCTCCCTCTGCCTGTGTCTCTGCCTCTCTCTCTCTCTCTGTATGACTATCGTAAATAAATAAAAAAAATTAAAAAAAAAAAGAAAAGAATCTGAAACAAACCAAAGTACACACACAAAGATATTTGTCACAAGGGCTTGTTTGTTTGCTGATGTGTTTTGTTTTAATAATTAGGAAATAGTAGCAACCTAAATACATAATGTTAAGGAAACTATCAAGGAGATAATATTACATTAATAAAAGAGAGTATTACGCAGCCACTAAAAATGTTGTTGTGAAAAGCTTTTAACAAAAGGGGAATGTGCTTATGCGATTTAGTGAAAAAAGCAAGCCAGATAATTTTTATACACTGGGATCTCAATTAAGTGAAAACACATAGAAAAATGTAAAAATATGAATAACTATCTCTGAGAAATGAGATTACAGAAAATATGTTTCCTTTGTATTTTTCATAGTACCTGATTTTTCCAAAATGGGAATGTAATTTTACTATAGTAAAATGTTGAGAAAAATGAATGACTAAAAATTGTTGAGTAAAAATGAAAATGTATGTGCCCTTATTCACAATCTCTGACCTCCTTAATTACTAATGACTGATTCAGAAAACCCTTCCCTTTAGGACTTCCTCTCACACTACAGGTGACATTGTTTTCTGCTTTCTACTAAGATCCTACCAGAAGCGATTTCATGTTATGCCTACACTTGGTGCAGAGAGATCAGTGCCCACCTTTTCATCATCACGCCCTCTGTGTGAGCCTGGGAGTCCAGCAGGATGACAGGTTCTGAAGTCAGTCTGCTTGGATACACATTCCAATTCCATCATTTTCTACTTAATGTCTCTGTGCTTCCATGGGGATGCAAGCGATCCACCATGTAATGTCACCATGGAGATTAAGTGAGATAATTCACGTAGGGTGCATGGGTCCAAAGTGCCTGGCACACAGCCAATCCTTTATAAATATTCACTATTTTGCCAAAGAGAAATTTGCTTTTTGATTCAAGACTGTGACTTCAAAACATGAAGATAAACTCTCTTAATAACACCCAATTCTTTATCAGCTTATCTGCTTTTGTCATTCTCCAACAGTTTGAGGTCCTGTCACATGGTTTGAGATTTTCTTTCTCAGCCTCTCTGCATTAATTCCATGCTGACTCTGCTGCCTTTGAAACCCACACCAGCGGGAAGCTTCAGGGACTGCATAAAGATTTTAGTCCTGATGCCATAGGAGGGCTGGCTGTCCTAGGAAACAGGGAATGAGTTGGGGGAGGGGAGGGTCAGAGGAAGCCTATGACCACCAGGCCTCCAGAAGGTTTGTATTTACTCCTGAAAGGCTGGGGATCAGAATTCTTTATGCAGAACAAGAATTCAAGATTTCTCCTAGACCATAGACTGATTTCAAATTTAAACTAAAAAAAAAAAAAAAAAAAAAGAAGAAGTTCGGAACTAAGATCTTGATTTCTGAACACTGTTTTCCACTAAAAGAAGCCAAGGGCTATTTGAAATAAAGTCTATTTCCAGGACTGGGGAAGGAGAAGGAAAAGATGTCCCTGGAATATTTTTTTGTGCCAGAAAGTAAGAAAGTGTTCCAAAAAAATGAAAAGGACAAGTCAAAGGAACACAAAAGCCAACTTGAAGGTGCTCTCACTGAACATCAAGTTAAATAATGATAGTAATGGATGATATCACTTGAAATAAAATAAAATTCCAGAAGTATATACTGATGGAAGGAAAGAAGAAAGGGAAGTGGGGAGGGAGAGAGGAAGGTAGGAAAGACACCAGCAGTACAAAGGTTCCATTTTCTCCACATCATCACCAACACTTGTTCTCTCTCTCTCTCTTCTCAATCTCTTTCTCTCAGTCTCTGTGTGTGTGTTTATAAGAGCCATCCTAGCCATCCTGATGGGTATGAGGTATTATCTCATTATGGTTTTGATTTGCCCTTCCCTAATGATGAGCGATATTGTTTCTTTTCGTGTGCTCTTGCATATTTTATTTGGAGACTATTCAAGCCCTTTGCACATTTTTGAGTTAGATTGTTTTCTTGTTATTGAATCATAGGAGTTCTGTATGTATATTCTGAGTATTAACCCCTTATGAGCTATATGATATGCAAATATTTTCTGTAGGTTGCCTTTTCACTCTGTTGATAGTGTCTTTTTTTAATATATATTTTTAAAGATTTTATTTATTTATTTATTTATTTATTTATTTATTTATTCATGAGAAACAGAGAGAGAGAAAGAGAGAGAGAGAGAGGCAGAGACACAGGCAGTGGGAGAAGCAGGCTCCATGCAGGGAGCCCTATGTGGGACTCGATCCCGGGTCTCCAGGATCACGCCGTGGGCTGAAGGCAGACGCTAAACCGCTGAGCCACCCGGGCTGCCCGATAGTGTCTTTTGATGCACAAAACTTTTTAATTTTGATGTAGTCCAATTTATCTATTTTTTTCTTTGTTGCCAATGCTCTTTGTGGCATGTCTGTCCTGTAGACTCTTAACTTGTGCCAATTCAGACATCAGTGAAGAGGTATTTAGTTGACTTAGTTATTGACGTCCTCACCCTGTCACTTACTATTCAAGGACAGCCAGTGGTGTGGAATTCCTCAACCCACAGCAAAGATGGGATCTCCATTTCAGGGTAGTAAAGTGTTTGAGGACTGACCCTACAGACGGCCAGTTTCTATGTGCAAACTCATCTCAGAGAAGCAAAGCTAAAGATTTTTATCATGATTCACATCTTCATGAAGTACTATCATCAATCAATAATCAGCTGATGGGCTCAGAGAAGATCAAGCCCACACCAGGGACACCCATCCTTATCCTACTTTGGTCTTTGCAAGGGGAGGGAAAAGCTAAATGCAGCCTGAGAGCCTGGTGACACAGAAGAGAAAAATATTTTGAACTCTGTTTCTTAGGCAGCATAAAATTTTGTGGTATGTTGATCAAAGATAAAAGCAGCAATGCAGAGTGATGAGTGGATTTTGTCCTTAGGCACCAGAAATGATATTGAGCTTCAGAAAAACTAAAGGTATATCTAGCAAAAGTACCCATATGTAAAATGAAAATGACCACCCCTCAACTTCTGTCTCTAATATGCATTTTCTAGAACCTTCTCCTTGTGCTCATATATTATTCAGCTCATCTATATAACATATATAATAATAAAAGTAAGTACTTATATACACTTACTACATGCTAGACATTGTTTTAAAGGTATATTAACATATTTTTTAATCCCAACAACTCTATGAGGTAAATAATGTTATTATCATCTCCATTTTATAGATGAAGAAACTAAGACTTAATGACTCATCCCAGGTCACAAGGCTAGAAAGCAAAGCTAAAATTTGAATGTAGGCCATCCCAGTCCAGGATTGAGATCTTAATCACGACAATCTGTGGACAATCTGTTGTCTTAGACTTAATATGTCTAATATGTCTTGGACTTAGAATATGTATATACATGCACACAAACATGCACATACACCTGTGATCATCCGAAAGATCCCTTTTTCAAGACAATTTAAGCAGATGAGGAGAGTAAATATATTGACAGTCATCTGTCATTCTCTGTGGTCTGAGCAATACATGCCAAGTCTTTGAGATTCCTGAACAGAGACTCAAAATAGTTTATGACAGACTATCCTGCATCCCTGGGGCGCTTGCGTGGCTCAGTTGGTTAAGCACCCGAGTCTTGATTTCGGTTCAGGTCATGATTTCAAAGTTGTGAGATCTATCCCTGCCTTAGGCTCCAAGCTGGGCATGGAGTCTGCTTGAAAATCTCTCCTCTTTCCAGGCGCTATCCTATTTGCGCTCTCTCTCTCTCTCTCTCTCTCTCTCTCTCTCTCTTTCTGAAAAGAAAAAAAAAATCCAACATCCCTTCAAAACTGGCTAGGATCTAAGTCTTTGGTTCAATGAATAAATTTTTTATTGTGGAACATCAGGCAGCCTCAGGTATGTAGGAAAATCTAAAGTGTGAGGACGCTCCAGTCAAGGAAGCTTTGCTAGTACCCTAAAATGCTCTGGATGGGCAGCTATCTTTGCTCTGGATGTATTTGGCTGGCCCCGCCTGAGTTCCCCTGTCACTGAAAACCTTCCCTTCCCTGTATATTAGTGGGTTTTTTTCTTCAATTCCACCTTTGCATCTTTATGCTTCAATTTCCTTATCTATAAAATGGTCTACTTAAAGCACCTATATCATAGGATCATTGGGAGAATTAAATAACACATTGTAAAGTTCTTGGAATGGCTGTTGTAACATGCTACAAGTGTCCATTGATACTACATTATCACCAACTAAAAATCCATTTTCTCTCTCATTTTGCATTTTGTATGAGGGTTCCAAGTGGCATTTCCCGATGGGCTGTAGACTGTTCCACCTATCTCATGACACTATCACAGACGACATCAGTTACTGATTGTTGTGGATTAAATTATGTCCCCCTCTTCCAAAAATGCTGAAATCCTAGGCCCCAGAACCTGTTAATGTGGCCTTATTTGGAAATGAGGTCTTTGCAGGTATAGTCAAGTTAAGATGAAGCCATACTGAATCAGGGTAGACCTTAATCCAATATAACAAATGTTCTTATAAAAAGAGAAGAATGTGTGCTCACGCATACACACACACATACACAGAAGAATTACACAGGACAATGGAAGGAAAAATTGAAGTGATACCCCAAGCAAAAGAGACCCAAGGATTGCCAGCAACCATCAGAAGCTAGGAAGAAGCAAGGAAAGATCCTCTCCTAGAGCCTTCACAGGGAGTATGTCCCTGTAGACCCGTGGACTTCAGACTTCTCGCCGCCAGAACTGTGAAAGAACAAATTTCTGTTGTTTTTTTAAGCCACTCAGTTTGTGGTAATTTGTTATATCAGTACTAGGAAATGGATACCCTGAGCTTGGCCTTTCCATGTTCACTCTGTGGGGTTTTTTTTCTCTAACTTCCCTCCCCAGTGTCTCTCATTAACGTTTTTGAGCATGAATTCTCATCTTATAAAATATCAGATGAAATATTTAGTCACAGTGGTCTGTGTCAGAAACTGCCCCATTCTCTAGGGTCGTCGTCGTCGTCTTTTTTTTTTTTTAATTTGTTATACATCAATTATTTCCCTACCACAAAACATGACAGTGCAACAAAAAGCTATGCCACAGAACACTGAATTTCTTTTATTTAACTCTGTCAGTGTTAGGGAACAATGTGTTATCACTGGAATCAGAAGCCAATCTTGTCCTGCTGTGTTATCGTGAATCCTCATTTGGCTCTGGCCATTCATAATCTTGATGTCCTAATATTCTTTCAACTGGGAGATTGACAAAAAAACCACTGTCATTTCACCAAGTGATTATTCAATTTCATATTCCTAAATCTCATTTTTTCCAGCTTCTCTGAGTTAAACATTACATTTTATTTCAGCTAAATCACCCCTGTAATAGGCTGAATCTTATTCTGTTAGAGATTTTGATGACTTCTCCATTGATGGAACATAAAACAGTGTCTAGCATATATACATTTTTACAGTTTAATTCTGGGCTCCCAAAAGATAAATTGTGAACCAAATGGGGAAAGAGACATGAATAAATAATGCCAGCTGAACAGACTAAAATATGTAGGAAAAGTTAAGCCCCTCTCAGTAAATGTCAAGTATGAAATTGTTTTATATAATTTTATTCATTGGACCTAACCTACTCCCACAAGATTTCATTTGATTTTCAGAGATTGATACCATTATGTTCTGCATTTCAAGTATGAGATCAAAATATTCCCAGCACCAGACTTCAGTTTCTTGCACTGTGATGCAGAACTTGCTCTAACAATGGTGCATTCCCTGGAACAGAGTGAAGTCTATGGTTCAACGAGACCCTACCCAACACAACACTTCTCACTATGAACTGGAATGTGTGGGTAATCACTGAGTGAGGGCAGGGTTGCAGAGCAAGGAAGCTTAGTGCAAGAGCAGTGGCATCACTTCTAATTTTCAACAGCTATGGAGGCTGATTAGAGACAGCATACCAGCTGAGCTGCAGATTTTGCAGATATTGTTCACCAAATCATTTGCCTTTCCTCCTAGACATGCAACTAGACTACATATCCCAGTCACTCTTGCGGTGAGACATAGCTGGAGACAGAGTTCTGGATATTGAAATGTGGATCATAGTGGTATAATCCGCCTTCAAGCATGGGCTACAAAAATTTCCATACAATCTTCCCTCTTCTCTCTCTTCTTGCATCTGCTAGCCAGACTCAGGGAATTCAGGGGAAACCTCCAAGGCTATAGAGTAGAAGCCTGCAAGCTGTTTCCTACGAAGGGCCAGAGAGTAAATGTTTTAGGTTTTGGAGGCTATACAGTGTCCGCTGCGATTACTCAACTCTGTTTTTGTATTAGGAAAGCAACCATCAATAATATGTAAATGAATGAATGTGCCTGTGTTCTAATTAAACTTCATTTACAAAAACACTTTGGATCTGGCCCACAGACCATAGTTTTCCAAACCCGACCCCAGGGAGACCATCCAATGCAAGGAATTTGGGGTCCTGAATAAACCATGGGAATTAGACCATCCCCTCCCTGTTCTGTCTGTTGTATTGGCCTTACTGTGTGGGACATGCGTGATGCACTGACATGAAGTTCTGTTCCTGGCAGTCACTCAGGAATCCAAGCCAAAGAAGGCATCATCTTAGCACACACTTTCACAATCACCTCCCACTTTTGAAAGGAAGTATTTCAAATAGTATCCTTCTTAAAGCTTCTTCCTAGAAGCAAGGTGTCATTTCCACTCACATTTTATTGGCTAAGTGGAGGCATGTGACTGCACCTAAAATGGAAAAAATGGAGAAGGGATCCACCACATGCCCAAGAGGAGAAGAGAATCCAATTATTTGTTAGTGATATTAATGATACTATATAATGTCAAATAAACATATCAGTCATTCACATCCAAAGTGCAAGAAAAGTTTAGTCAGACTGCTATCCTCCTAAGGCTGAAGTTTGGCCTCCTAAGGAGAAGCAAAGTTTGTAGTAGAACTCGGGCCACTGTGGGTAGAGCAGATTTGGGCTACATGACTGGGTCAGGGTTTTCAGAAGTCAGCATATAACACAAGGGAAATAGAAATTGCAGGAGCTTTGGACAGAGGAAGGGAAAACTAGGGGACCTAGTTTAGCATCCTAGATTCAACTTTGCTTCCAATCCATGCTGTTCTCATCCATCTACTGGAACAACAGAATTAAACTGACCCACTTACAAATGATCCTCGCTTAGGTTGGGCCATATGTGACTACCAATATTTGGCCATGTTTTACATACAAAACATAGTTTTATAAGAAACTCAATTCCTTATATTTTAAATATCACCTTACGTTTACTTTGCAAACAGAAGAGCATAAAAAAAGTTCATAGAGTTACAGGGTCCTAGCCAAAATGTGCTCAGAAAATAAAATATTCCCCAGACTGTATAACCCTATCTAGCTCTGGAACATACTTATAAAAGGAGCAAGGCTAACTATATTCTTATCTTGACACTGGCTGTTCTAAAGTTGCAATCACTCCACTGCTAAACCTAATGTTGAGCTCCAACTATGGGAGGGGCTTAGAGAGGTCACAGTCAAGTTGAAGTGAGGAATGAGTGGTCTGGCTGACCCCCACGCAGCCTCAAGGATCTTTCTGTCTAGAGGAAGGAGGCTCTCGCCAAGAAGAGGTGGGGAGAAGCTGATATGAATGTGGTAACATAGGGTCAACTGGGAGCCTAACCTTAAGGACTAGGTCTGAGCCCTACAGTAAGACGCTAGAGATAGAGTCTAGCGGGGGCTATGTTCTTGAGGGATTTTGTGAAATATAAGACTTAAGTGGTGAGTCTTTGGGGTCATTAGGATTTTGTGCCTTCCAGGTAGCAGGAACAGAGCAAGAACACCTGCAGTAGGGTCTTGATTTGCTGGACAGCAGGCAGCAACAAGAAGAGGTCTGTGAGAAGATTCTTCATAAGCCAAAGTTGGATAATCCCTTCAGAAGCTCAGAAATAATGGAGGAAGAGAAAGGAAAGAGGGAAGAGAGATGATGTGCTGGAGTTATGCGATGGGTACCATTAGTCATAGAGATGTGGGCATTTCTTACAAAGTGAATTAGTCAGGGTTCTCCAGGGAAACAGATCCAATAAGGGGTGTGTGTGTGTGTGTGTGTGTGTATAGAGAGAGATTTATTGTAAGGAATTACCTCATGCAATTACAGAGGCTGACAAGTCCCAAGATCTGCAGGGTGAGTTGCCAAGCTTGAGACACAGGAAGGTCAATGGTGTAGTTCCACTCCAAAGATTGGCAGGCTCGAGGCCCAGGAGGAGCCAGCATTTCAGTTTGAGTCCAAAAGCATTAAAAGAAGAAACAATATCCCAGATTGAAGACCATGAGACAGGAAGAATTCTCTCTTACTCAGGAGAAGGTCCTTTTTATTCTATTCAGGGCTTCGATTGACTGGATGAGGCCCACAATCTGGGAGCAATCTGCTTCATTGAGTCCTCTGATTTAAATGTTAACCTTATCCAGAAATATCCTCTCAGAAACACCCTGAATGTGTTTGACCAAATATCTGGGTAGTCTACGGCTCAATCAAATTGACACATAATTAACCATCACACAAAGTAACCTCTTTTATTCACACAGGTTGTTAATTTTGCATTTCACAGAATCTTCCCAACAACTTCTGAATTAGGATTCACTTACTGAAGTAAGTGAAAGGTTAAGTGGACTGTTTGAGGGCATAGCTAATGGAAGAGCTGGGATTGGAACCCATGACTTCATGTTTATGTTGTTTCTAATAGTTTCCAGCATGAACACTCTTTTTTATATTATGTATTTCTGATTTAAGGAAACAAACTATTAAGAAAAAATTTAAACAACTAGGGAAAGAATCCAATCAGTTGTAGATGAAATTTTATAAATAGTGTTAGGAGTAATATGGTTATAAAAAATAAAAATTGTAGATAGACCATTATAGCATAGTATTTTTGTTTGAGTTAATACATCATATATAAAGCTTTTTTTTCTCTAAGTTGTCTTCCAGGTAAAGCCCCAGTAGAATATGCCAATGGGTGTCCATTCTGATTAATTGGTGTCCATGGCATACCTCTATCAAATACTGAATACTGATGCTGCCTCAACGTGTTGACTTCTTTCTAGGCAGGCTCTCTCCACATGATGACAAGATGGCTGCCGAAGTCCCAGCCCTCACATTCAGCTTTACGATCAGCAGAGAAAAAAATATTCAACTTCCTTGACAGTCTCCCCAAAGCTCTAGGCTTCGCCCGTTATTGGGCCTAACTAGGTCCACTTGCATTTATCTGAACCAAACAACTATGCTAGGAGGTTTAATCCTGGAGCTAAAAAAAATAGTCAATCCCATTCCATACCACATAGGCTAATATTGAGGAAGAAGTGTTGGCCCAGAATAGATGATGAATGGCCAAAATCAACAATCTCCCCTCCCATATTCCCCTAAGTAGGATTTACTCTGGGTTTGCTAGTCTTTACATGATAAGGAAAGTTACTCCTTCAAGGATGGAGCATTTCCTAAGGACATGAAATTGAATCAGTACAGTTGTTCAATCTTATATTCCACTATCTCTTACCCTAGACAAATTAATTTATTATCTTTTTTAAATTTTTATTTATTTATGATAGTCACAGAGAGAGAAAGAGAGAGAGGCAGAGACATAGGCAGAGGGAGAAGCAGGCTCCATGCACCGGGAGCCCAATGTGGGATTCGATCCCGGGTCTCCAGGATCGTGCCCTGGGCCAAAGGCAGGTGCCAAACCGCTGCGCCACCCAGGGATCTCAATTTATTATCTTTTTACAGGACTGAGGCTTTCTTGTCTCTGCTTATGTTAAATCCCTCCACCCAAAATTCCCTCCCTCTCTCTCATATCTTGGAAAACTCCTGCTTATCGATGATGTTCAGCTCAGATACCACTTTCTCCTCGAAGGTTTCCCTGAGCTCTTGGCCTCGCAGTCCTCCCCCCTCCTACCTGATGCAGCTTTTTAGAAGCTTCTATAATGCTGTGTGCCTCTCTTGTGACACCTCTACTCTTCCTGTGGATTTATGGGAGGCAGAGCTAATCACACTGTCATCTTTGTCTCCCTTCCAGACTCCAAACTCTGAGGCAAGCCTGCTTTTATTCATCTTCACGTGCTTCAGCACCAACCCACTGTCGGCACTCAACATGTATTAAGTCCCATTCAAC
This sequence comes from Nyctereutes procyonoides, assembly GCF_905146905.1. Lineage (NCBI taxonomy): Eukaryota > Metazoa > Chordata > Mammalia > Carnivora > Canidae > Nyctereutes > Nyctereutes procyonoides. Next base: position 36,870,255 of record NW_026575044.1, read on the forward strand.
TCAGCACCCAGAGATTTGTCAATTCTCACAATGATTTCAACCACCATTAAAGCAAGTCAAGGTGTTCTAGTATGTAATCCACGTAGTGGATGCAAGAGCATAATTTTATTATTATTATTATTATTATTATTCTATAATATGCATGACAGACAATTTTTTAAGAAGACAGGAAAAATCAAATACTTGTGGATTCCCCATCACCTGCACATGGCGCTTATACATGACAAGCTGTTTAAACTGTAGAGGGCTCTAGGTAGGCCATGCTCTGGTTTTAATTCCACCCTGGATCCCTTATATGTTTCTAAGAGCTCAGTCACTGCTACCTTAAGAAAGCCCTGGTTGAAACTTGATGCCTATAATTCTTAATTACAATTGCATTGCTGGCTTTATGTGCATCTCTGCTCATTTAAACTCAATGCTGACTGACAAATTGTGCTCGTCTGCCTATTCGACAGTAATTTAGTCGGGCAACCTGCAGCTTGCACCAGATTGATGAGCAGCTGTTTGATCTGTTTGGGGATGTATTGTTTTCTTGGTGTAGGCTGCCTTGTGCTGCTGCTGAACGATGGATGGTTTTGTCTCCTCCAGTGACATTGTGGACACTCTGGATGGCCTCTCCTGTAACTTCAAATGCACATTTTAAAAACATCAATCACTCTCCATCGCAGACATAGCATCACAGAGAAGAGCAGGATGAAATGGCTCATCAGACTCAACTCAAACTCACATCACTGTTTTTCAAGCCAGCGAGGGTTCAGGTTGACATTCAAAAAGTGGATATCCTGCCACTGCAAACCAGAGCCCATGCGATTGTTGGACACGGTGATTTCTCTCGGAAGAGCTTTATGCTAGTAAAAGTTGCCTTTCCATAGAATAGCTCTACCCACCACGATACAAAATACAATGTAATGGTTCTGAGCCATGCACTCTTCCCCTGCCATGTCCCATGGCCTTCAGCCTCTTGTAAGCAAGGCAAGTTTCTGAGGTTGTGAAGAGATCTCCCCTCCCCCTGACTCACGCTTTATTATTTTTTCAGTTCAAGTTTTTCATGGGCCCTGTAGCCTGACGCAAAGTGGAGGAAAAGTGAGAGTCCCTAAGGTACAAGCAACTGCTTTATTGAGATATGATTCACATGCTATGCAATTCACCCATTTTTTAGTGTAGAATTAAATGGGTTTTTGTATATTACAGTATTAATTCTTTTTTTTTTAAGATTTTATTTATTCATTCATGAGAGACACAGACTGAGAGAGAGAGGCAGAGACACAGGCAGAGGGAGAAGCAGGCTCCATGCAGGGAGCCTGATGCGGGACTCGATCCTCAGACTCCAGGATCACGCCCTGGGCCAAAGGCAGGCGCTAAACCACTGAGCCACCCAGGGATCCCCAAATTCTTTTTTTTAAAGATTGTATTTATTCATTTACGAGAGATACAGAGAGAGAGGCAGAGAAATAGGCAGAGGGACAAACAGGCTCCCCATGGGGAGCCCAACGCAGGACTCAATCCCAGGACCCCAGGATCATGGCCTGAACCAAAGACAGGCGCTCAATCACTGAGCCACCCAGGTGCCCCCCAGAGGTAATTCTTTTAAGCTGTGGTAAAATACATATCATGCAAAATTTGTCATTTTAAGCATTTTTAAGTTTACAGTTCAGTGGCATTAATTACATTTACAGTGTTATGCAACCATCACCACTATTTCCAAAGCTTCTTATTATCACTCCAACAGAGAGTCTGTGACATGAAACAATGACACCCATTCTCCTTCCCCAGCCCCCAGGAACTTCTATTCCACTTTCTGTCACTATGAATTTGACTATGTAGTGAAATCATACAATATTTGCCTCTGTGTGACTGGCTTATTTTATTTAGCATAACATGTTCAAGGTTCATTCATGTTGTAACATCCATCACAATTTCCTTCTCTTCCATGACTGAATAATACTCCTGATCCCCCATTGTGTGTATACATCACATTTTATTTATCCATTCAGTTGTTGATGGACATTTGAATTGTTTCCACTTTTTGGCTATTGTAAATAATGCTGCACGAACATGCCTGTAAAATAACATCTGCTCAAGTCTCTGCTTTCCGTCCCTTTGGGTATATATAAAGGAGTGGAGTTTCTGGGTCAGATAGTAATTCTATGTTTAGCTTTTTGAGGAACCACCAAACTGTTTTCCATAACGGCTGCACCATTTTACATTCCCACCAGCAATGCACTAGGGCTTTAATTTCCCTATGTCCTTGCCAACACTGATTATTTCCCTTTTTTTTTTTTTTTTTTGTATAGCCATTCTAGTAGATGTGCCCAGCATCATTTTAATCCTTAGAGCCTGGGGTAGCAATTTTCACAAGTAGTAGTGGAAAGGAAGAAGAAGATTGCCCAACTGGGGTTTGAAAATATACTGATGCCTCCACACTTTAAGGAACTTAATCTAGGTCAATTTCATTTTTTTATATATTTTTAAAAGATTTTATTTATTTATTCATGAGAGATACACAAGAGAGAGGCAGGGACATATGGAGAGGGAGAAGCAGGCTCCCTGTGGGGAGCCCGATGCGGGACTCAATCCCAGGACCCTGGGATCACGACCTGAGCTGAAGGCAGATGTTCAATCACTGAGCCACGCAGTGTCCCAGTCTAGGTCAATTTTATTTACAGATGTTTTCTGGTGCCCTCATCTGATGTCCTGTGAAATTGATGGTGGGCAGTGGGGAACCTAAATTCACGCAGATCCTCCTACTTGCAAACATGCTAATTGGTTCCTGCTAAGGGATAACAGCAAGCAAATTAAGTCACCCAAAGATGACTAGCATAGACAAATAACATGATAAAGCATAGACATGTAACAATAGCGTATTTTATATCTCATGTGTAAGGAAGTCTCCAAAAGTTGAAGACAAGTATCAGGGGGAAAAAATCAACCTCTGAAACTAAAGCCAGGAAGAATCAAACATGTACTTTCTTTAAACTCCCAACCTGCACACAAACCCAATATCATTACCAGTAAGGCCAATTCCCTGTTCCCTGAGAAAATAAAATAATTGATGTGGGTTTTTCCATCAGATTGAGGCTCCAGAGGACATCTCCCCAGCCCTCCCCCTCAGCAGCCTAGATCTGACCTGAGACCACATTTTGATCACTCTTCCCATCTCTCTTCCCTGCTCCCCTCCTTCCCTTTGGTTTTTCTAAAATGCACACCCTCACTAAATCACTTACATCTGAAGTCCTGGCTCATAAGTAGGTCTTCCACCAAGTATGTGTTCTCTCAGGGACCTAGTCTCCTCATCTCCAAAGTGGGGATGAAGCTATCTCCCAGGGATGTGAAGGAGGACCCATGGCAGCCCTTAGCCAGCTTTCCAGGAACTCACAGGAACCCACTAACTGCAGGAATCAGAGCTTGGCCCCCCAGGTGCAGACAGTCAACAATCACTGTGGGGAGTGCTCTGGTGGAGGTGGGGGCAAGGTGCTGTGTGCCTGGAAGGATGGGGACAGCTTCACAGTAAGTTGGCTCAATCTCAGACACCCCTGGTCCACTCTGCTCGACCTTAGCAGCTCTACTCATTATTCTACCCATATTGTTGCCTGTGGACACAGCTCTTTTGACTTGATCATAAATTATTTCTAGTTATCCCTATGTGACTCCTAGAAAACTAAGACTGTCATGCACCCCATGGTAGGTCAATAAGCACTGAGTCAATAAACACTGAAATCCTCCGGTGAGAGAAACACTGGCCTCATTTCAATGGCCTAGCTCATACCAAAGGATGATGTGTACAGTCTGATAAAACTGATACAATGCAGAGGAGACGGGGAGCCATCCTGGGCATTTACACCCCAACAGGAGAGAGTCAGAGGATGGCTCACGTAAGGCTACACAATACATTTTCCCATTTGTTTCAAGATATTCTAACTCTTCTCCAGCCCCAAACATGCTGCTGTGACTTATAGGTCCACCCATATTTCATCTACCTTCTATTTTGGTCCTCAAGCCCTAAGGATTCTGCTTCCTTAGAATTAAAAGTCCCTCCCAGAACATTTTAATTTGCAAATAGATAAAAAGTGTTTCTTACAGATCAACCAAGAGCATTTCATTCTTCTTTCACATGACTTCCACCCCGAAGTATACAAACAATTCAGGAAACAGACATAATAGGTGTGAAGTCAAACATAACCAGATGGTTTTCCAGTCCTGGCTATCTAAATACCATGTCATCTGTGTTACATAATTCTTACAGAAAGCATGCCGCTTTAATTGTGCAGCACAGATCATGACAGATTGCTCAGTTTTTGACATCATTTTCTTTGGTGTTTTCTCTGCTCTGAGTGCAGGGAAACTAATTATGTCCAGGTGGGGTCCAGGTGCAAGTATGTGCGCTAACTCCAGAGGGCCTGCTTATATATAAAATGGTTTCATTGGAGTGTTCTAGCTTTGAAAACTTGCTCTCCTGGCCCTTTTTAATAAGTGCTCATTTCTCTCTAAATATTCCCCCATCCCCATGCTGACTAATGACTAATTGAGGTTCTACAGGAATGGAATGGGCCCTGGGAAGAAAGAGTGGCTCCATTGCAGATTGTGGGCTGCCATTCTTCACGGTCTCTCCAGAAACCTCTCTATCTCTACAGCACATGGGCTCATTCCTGAAATTAGCATCATTATATACAGTGCGAAGAAGACTTCGCTTCATTTCATATTTAGAATCAAAAAACATACTTGTTAAGAAGATATATCACCTGTTATCAAAAGAAACTAAGGAAAAAAAAAGAAACTAAGAGTTTTGAAGAGGGATGAATGGCAGTGATGGCTGCACAACAATGCAAATATACCTAATGTTACTGAACTGTACACTTGAAGATGGTTAAAATGGTAAATTTTAGGTGATGTATACCTTGTCACAACAACAAAAAGTAACTGATACTGTTTCTAACTTCAGAAGATGGGCTCACTAGAAATTAGAGCCATATGCCTACTTCAGATTGGTAATATTTACAGAATCCTTCCATTCTATTGGTTACTTCAGAGACTATCATCTTACATTGGCATAGAATGGCTTTATGGTTTGCAATGCACTCTCATATACCCTATCCTATTGGACTTTCCTTGTGTATACAAGACAAGCGGGTTTATCACCATATTGCCAATGAAGATTGTTGCCATTATGTTTGCTAAATAACAGACTAGTGGCTTAAGAAAAGCAGGAACTATGTGACTCCCCAGTCTGCAGTTATGGGCAGTGCTTGGTGGGGGTTATCTCTGCTCCATGCACCATCACTTTGAGTGACTCGATGCAGACTAGGGGATCCACCTCCAAGAACAGAGTTTTCACATGGCTGGCAAGGTGGTGCTAGCTGTCAGCTGGTGGCTCAGTCGAGGATGTCAGCTAAGGGTTATTCTCCACATGAGCTTCTTCACAAGGCTGCTTGGGCTTCCTAGAGCATGATTACTAGGTTTCAAAAATGGGCATCCCAAAAGACAGGAAATGGTAGCTCCCAGTCTCTTAAGGCTTAGGTCCAGGAATTAGCACATCATCACTTGAGCTATAGTCTGTTGGTCAGAGTGGTCACAGAGCTCACCGATATTCAAGAGGAGCAGACATGGATCCATCCAACCCCTTGAAGAAAGGAACAACAAACCAACTTGTGACCATCTGTAATCTGCCACAAGGATGTCAAGGCTTAGAGTGAGTTGGCCATGGTTGCACAGGTAGTAAGTGAGACTTGACCATTGGGCTTTGTCCACTTAACTATTCTGGATTGGTATGATGAATTTCACCAAATCCATCTAGGTCACTTGAAATTATTTCTTCCCCATGAAGCCAGCAGATTATTGTACTTAAACCACTTTTCCTTCTTCAAGTTAGAGTACAGAAGTGAATTCTTAAAACTAACTTTTTAAAATACAGAATGCTTTGAAACACATCTCTCCTTGGTCTGAGTTCTAGGTACACACATGAAATCTTTAATTTGGTTTCTGCCAACAATTTAAACACTATCTCCCATAATATTTGTCACCACCAAAATACACACAAATGCAGTATCATGTGTTCTGAATCTAAGCAATTTTAACATCAAAAATGTCATGCTTATCAAATTATCTCAAGTAGCAAAGGAATTTGTTTTATATCACCTAAAAACTCATGGTAAAGATGTCTTTTTCATGATATGAAGTTCCCATTTCAAGGTGAGGCTCTGTAGGTGAAATAACCATCTTGCTTTGAACAGTCTTACCTTGCAGCCCAATTTGCTGGTAATAAACCATTCCATCAAGTGGAAGATACTGACCTATGAGTGCTTTGTGTTGGCAAATGAGGTTGCTAAGCCATGCAGATTTGGGAAAACGTCCTTTACAATGGAGAGAGCTGGCTGCCACCACCTTAACCAAGTGATCAAACTCCACATCCTCATCATTAGTAGTGGAACAATCTGCCATTAAGTGCCTCTCAGCATGATACAGTGGGAAGTACACGGTACCACTTGTAAAATATTCTTGCCGAAAATGTTTAACTTGATGCTCATCAGCCTCAACACCTGGCTTTCAGGACACCTTTCTCAATTGGAGTTTCTCAACTAAACCAGAGATCACAGAAAATGAGTTAAGTAATGATTTATCCAATTTTCCCCTGGCAAGGGACGCCTGGGTAGCTCAGAGGTTGATAATCTGCCTTTGGCTCAGGTCATGATCCCGGGGTCCTAGGATCGAGTCCTGTACCTGTCTCCCGCAGCGAGGCCGCTTCTCCATCTGCCTATGTCTCTGCCTCCCTCTTTCTGCCTCTCATGAATAAATAAATAAAATCTTTAAAGAAAATTTTCCCAACTAGCACAACTGGTACCATTCTATCTGCAGGGATAAAAGTTAAATTATGCCATAAAATGTGTGCCTTAGGACATTACAGCTCAATCCTCTCATGGATCTCCAGTTGCGAAGGATTAACTTAAATGAGGAAGTGGATCAGACAAATCCAGAATATGAGACATTTTACAAAACAACTCACCCAGTCTCTTCAAATAGAAAGGGCCACGAAAAGGAAAGTGGTATTTGTTAATTAAAGGAGACTAATGAGCTCTCACAAGAGATGATTTTTGTGTATTTTTTACCTTTATCTTTAAGGATCATATATTACATACTCTCTTAGTATCAAGCTTATATGACTCAAGATAATGTCCAAGATTCACCCACGCTGTTGCATGATTCAGTATGGCTCTCCTTTCTACTGCTGTGTAATATTCCTTTGCACAAATATACCACCATTTATTTATCCGTTTCATTGTCGATGGACATTTGGGATATTTTCAGTTCGGAAAAATTATGAACAAAACTGCTTGCACAGATCTCTTAGTGGTATATTCAAGCATTTCTCCAGAGTACACACTGAGGAATGGCATTACTGGGTCGAGTCAATAAGTTGAAATTTATTAGATTCTGGCAAACAATTTTCCTAAAATTGTGGTTAAACCAATTTACATTTCCAGGCAAAAGATCTGAGAGCTCCGGGTCCTTAATCCCTCTGGGGGATGGGGAAGAAGAGATATTGACAAGGAAAAGCTATGAGAAAACCTTCCAGGGTGAGGAAAACATTCTATTTATCGATCCGGTTAGTGCTTACATAGGAGTATACTTAATAAAAATTCATCAAGTTCTAAAACTGCTCTTAAGAACAAAATCAATTGTTAAAAAATTCATCAAGGTACACATTTAAGATCTGTATACTTCGTGTGTAGGTTCTACTTCAAGGGGAGAAGAGAGGGCAAGAGGCTAAAAAGGCTTAACAACCAAATTTATAGGTGAGTCTTGATTGGTTCTTGGTTCAAAACAAAAACCAGTTATAAAAAATCATTTGGAGTCAAGTGGACAAGTTTTAGTACGGACCGAATGTTAAATGTTATTAGAGAATTAAATTTTAAGTTTTACTAGATGTGATCATCATATTGTGCTTGGGTAGGAGGATGTCCTTATTAGGAGATGCAAGCTGGAGTATTTAGGGATGAAGTGTCACAGTGTCTGTAATTTACTTTCAAACGGTTCAACAAATATGTGTGTGCTGGGACGGGGGTATAATCTCAGAGATAAAGATAAAACAAATATGGAAAGAAAGTTAACTACTGTCCAACTGAAGTAGCAGGTACAAAAGTATTTGTCACATTATTTTCTCAACTTTCCACATATTTCTAAATTTCTATAATAAACAATTGGGCAGATATAGAAACTCAAAGTGACCAGTTGAAAATGACAATGCTCCAGGGCGCCTGAGTGGCTCCGTGGTTGAGCATCTGCCTTTGGTTCAGATCAAGATCCCCAGGTCCTGGGGTCAAGTCCCATATCCAGCTCCCACACGGAGCCTGTTTCTTCGTCTGCCTGTGTCTCTGCCTCTCTCTCAGTGTCTCTCTGAATAAACAAATATATATATATATATGTTTTTTTTTTTTAATGACAAAGTACCTAAGAAGATCCTAGAATAAAATCCAGGAGCCCCAGTTCTGTGCCCTCCAATCCATTGTTGCTACCCGGTGCCACGAACCAACTGTTAAACTGGAACCCGCTTTTTAAAATTAATTTCCTTCAGCAGAGACCCCCTCCCCATAGTCTAACCAGACTACACAAAGACATCCCTGATTTCTCTTGCAAATAAAAGTTCCGTTTATTTGCACTCTGCCTGCAAATTCGCACTTCCCTCTGCAAACGTCTCTTCCTGCCTTCCCCTCCCTCCCTCTGTGGCTCCGATCTCTCCATCTCGCGGCTTGCTCTCTGTCTCTGCCTCTCTCTATCTCTCTCCATCTCTGTCTCTGTCTCTCTCTCTCTCCACCTCTCTCAGGATACACCTTCAAAACCTCCCCACAACCACTTTACCCACGTCCGAAGTCCCTTCTTCTAATGCAAAAGCTGAGTTGAAAGCAGCGTGGCCCCGGCAGCCCACAGAGCCCCCGCGACCCCCCGGTGCCCCCAGGGCAGGAGGAGGACACCATAAAGTGCTGCACCTGTTTGAGGTTCGCTAACCCAGCTGCAGTGCTCCGCGGAGCTTCTCGGGTGGCTGGGCCGCTTTGAAGGTTTACTTTCAATTAAAAAAAAATAATAAAGTAAAATAAAATAAGAAGAGAAGAAGCCAAATCAGCAGCTGTCGGGGACGCGGGGAAGATTTATTCAGGGTGGTCAAAGGGGAGCGCGGCCAGCAGTCAGGGCCTGAAGGCAGGCGGTTAGGAGCTGCGAGCGGGAGAGCGAGATCGCTGCGGGCAAGGTCGGCGCGCGGCGCCCCGGGCGGGGAGGCGGCACCTGCTGCGGGGCGGCCCGGGGGCGGGGGGCGCGGGGCGCGGGGCGCGGGGCGGGGCGGGGGGCGGCCGGGAGGGGGCGCTGCGGCCTCGGACGCGGACGCGGAGCCCCGCGACCGGAGGACACCCGGCCTGCCCACCACCGCCGACTTCTAAGTTGCTTCCTGATTCCAGGAGCCGGTGCTGACCCCGCGAAACCAGGCGAGGGGCGGCGAGGCCGCTGCCCGGGCAGCTCCGCAGGCGCACGGCCCCCCACCCCCACCCCACTCGGCGGCCCCGCCACAGCCCGGGCTCTGTGGTTTCATCCCCTTTCATTTCCTTGTCTCTGTTCTTCTATGGCTTTTAGACCTGCGACAGGCCGTTATGAAAACCAATGTGCGGGCAGCCCGGGGGGGGGGGGGCGGCGGGCAGCGGCTTAGCGCCGCCTTCGGCCCCGGGCGCGATCCTGGAGACCCGGGATCGAGTCCCGCATCAGACTCCTGCTGGGGAGCCTGCTGCTCCCCCTGCCTGTGTCTCTGCCTCTCTCTGTGTGTCTCTCATGAGTAAATAAATAAAAAATCTCTCTAAAAAAAAAAAAAACTAATATGCACCTTTCCGATGGAATGAGCCAAGTCCCCAGTTAACCCCGACCAATGTCCAAGAAGCTTCTAGAAGGAAACAGTGAAGCTGCAGGCGCGAGTTTGAGCCCCTCTGGCCGGCTTGCCCTCCCCCTCCTTCCCACCCAATCTCGGATGCGGTGGCAACAGAGAAGCTTGGAGGGGTTCCCAGCCCTACCCCCTTTCCCCCAGGGGCGGCGATTATCCAAATGACTCCTGCTGGCCTTGCACCATGGGTAACAAAGGTAGTTACTACCCTCCTAACTACTAGTGAAGCTGCTGCTTGTGCTAGCACAACCAGCTAGTGGATGTTGCCGGAATATCCCAGACCTCATTAGCCTGTGACTATCTTAAACCTAAATATATGTAAATATTAATTTTATCATAATATAATAAAAAGAAAGAGAAAAAGAAGCATTTAAATTTTTTTCAAAGATTTTATTTATTTATTTATTCATGAGAGCCACAGAGAAAGAGGCAGAGACACAGGCAGAGGGAGAAGCAGGCTCCTGGAGGAGACTCTGATGGGGGACTAAACCAGGACCCCAGGATCATGACCTTAGCCAAAGGCAGACCTCAACCACTGAGCCACCCAGGCATCCCAAGAAGCATTTGATTTTTAAAGAAATTATGGTAGATTAAGCCCACACTTTTCTGATTCCCGGACACTGGCCTTTTTGTACCTGTCCTGTCATATCTGACAGATGCTCTTGTACATGCCCACAAGCCAGGCTGTCAGCTTGTGGCATGAGTCAGCATGAGGCATGAGGCAACCAAGGTTCCCCCCGCCCCCCACCTCTGTCTCTCTTTTGTCCTTGCCCAACACTCGCGAAGCCTCCTGCCTGGGGAAGGTCCGTACTTCCAGTGCTGGTCAGGAGAATCCAGTGGTCATCCTGAACTCCAAATGATGTGGAGACCAGTTCTCAGGAGAGTGCTGGGTTCTGCATTAAGGAGATTATCTTCCTTCCTAGCTCCGTGTAACATTTTGACATCTGGTCACCAAGGCAGTTCTGTGATGCCCCAAGAATCACCAAGTCTGTCTTGAGATTTTTTATCAGCTTCTGGATCACCCTTTGCCTGGAAGGAAGTCCTCAAGTAAAATAATTCTGTTAACTTCCAGTCCTCATTCCTCTCTCCAGAGGAGTTCAAAACATAAGCCAGGAAGATGAATATACATTATTACCCCCTCCTTTCTTACTTGCCAGCTTTTCTTCCCCAAAATAATTTTCTTTCTCTTTCCCAAATTGCAAAACAAAACCTCACAGGATTTTAACAAGTTAAATGGATATTGATTGATAGAGATGGAATGAAAGTACAATCTGCATCAACAGTATCTGGAACTCTCTTTAGTCAAAATTTTGTGTAAATCTAAAAAACCTATAGTCACTGAGGGATGATGCCCCGATTAAATGGTATGGAAAATTGAGGCCAAGATAAAAATTTTTATCTTGGCTTAGACTCATGGAACATGGTGTAATACAAAATTAAAAACGATTTTGTAATTAAAACAATTTCTCTTTTTACCTCCTGATGATATATAAGCTGTGGGGGCTGGACATTTAACTAGACCTGAGCTGCAATACCAAATTCAAATTTGGCCAGTAGGTGGTGCTTTCTCAAAAGGAGAAAACGAAGTTGAAAATTGTTTTTACGAAGATCTTTGAAGTTAGAGGATTATGAGGTCACAGCTACCTCTGTTAGAGTTTTGGATATTTTGGCATACAGTCTTACAACGAGAAATAGCTACCTTGGGGGATCACCAAGAAATGTAAGGAATACATGAAAAGAAATGCAAATAATAGTTTCAGAAAGACGGGCATAGGCTAGTGTATGTACAAGATAAGAAGAGAATTACTGTTTTTCAGTGAATTTTGGAGAAGAAAGATTTTTTCCAATTTTATTTGGAAATAATTAACGTATGTCACTGGATAGGCTTGCAGTGTCCAGCATGATGGCTTGATTTATACCTATTGTGAAAATATTGCCACAATAGTCTCAGTTAACATCTATCTTTTCATATAGATATAAATATAAAGAAAATAATAAAGGAAAAAATGTTCTCCTTTGTTAAGAACTCTTAGGATCTACTCTCTTAATAACTTTCCTATATATCATGCAGCTGTGTTGACTATATATTGTGTACTATATCATTGCACTTTTAAATCCTATAGTGGAAAGCTTGTACCTTTCGGCCACTTTCCTCCAAACCCCACCTCCTCTTCCACCTCTGGTAACCACCAATCTGGTCTCTGTATCTGTGAGTTTGTTGGTTTTTTGTTGTTTGCTTTTGGGGTTCTTTTTGGTTTTGTTTTTGGTTTTAGATTCCACATAGAAATGAGATAATACAGTGTTTATCTTTCTCATGTGGCTTATTTCAGTTACCGTAATGCCTTCAAGGTCCATATTGTCACAAATGGCAGGACTTCCTTGTTTTTTTTATGTCTGAGTAATATTTCATTGTAGTGTATACACCACATCTTCTTTATCCATTCATCCATCAAAGGACACTTGGGTTGTTTTCTTGTCTTGACGATTATAAATACTGCTGCTATGAACATGGGAATACAGTTATCCTCGATTACTTTTAGATATACTCCTAGAAGTGGAATTGCTGAATTGTATGTTAGTTCTATTTTTAAATTTTTGAGAATCCATCATACTGTTTTCCATTGTGACTGCGCCAACTTTCAATCTCACCAACAGTGCACAAGGGCTCCCTTTTCTCCACATCACAGGAACATTTGTTATCTTTTGTCTTTTTGATGATGGCTATTCTTTTTTTCTTAATATTTATTTATTTATTTATTTATTTATTTATTTATTTATTTATTTATGATAGACATAGAGGGAGAGAGAGAGAGGCAGAGACACACGAAGAGGGGGAAACAGGCTCCATGCCGGGAGCCAGACACGGGACTCGATTCCGGGACTCCAGGACGCCGCCCTGGGCCAAAGGCAGGCGCTAAACTGCTGAGCCACCCAGGGATCCCCTGATGATGGCTATTCTGACAGGTATGACATAATATCTCACTGTGGTTTTAGTTTGCATTTCCCTAATGACTGGTGACGTGGAACATCTTTTCATGTACTTGTTTGGCCTTTCACGCATTTTCTTTGGAAAAATGTCTATGCAGATCCTTTGTCCATTTTTTAATTGGGTTATTTGGAGGGTTTTGCTACTGAGTTATGTGAGTGCCTTATGTGTTTTGGGAATTGACCCCTTATGAAAGGAATAGTTTGTATTTTTCCCGTTCCATGGGTTGTCTTTTCACTTTCTTGATGGTTTCTTTTTGCAGAGGCTCTTTTTGGGAAGAAAGATTTTTAATAGGGTTTGGAGGACCTGTAATGCAAAGATTTTTTTAAAAGACAATAATACATAATGTTTTTACAAAGAAAATATTAGCAAGTGATACTGATGAAATGGACACAGAAAAAATTTTATACTTTCCTCTTAGTCTTAAGGGATTTTTAAAAGATTGCTTGAGAAAAGATTCCTGTGCTTGGAATGTGTGTGTGTATCTGTGTGGCTGTGGGGGGAGTAGATGTGTATGGGTATACAGACATCCATGTTGGTTGCTATGGGTGTGTGTGTGTGTTTATGTGCATGGGTGGATGTGGGAGGATGTGTGAAACAAGATGGATGTGTGTGTGGATGTGTGCGTGCGTGTGTGTGTGTGTGTGTGTGGTGTATGTACGGACGGGCACAGTGGTGCTCTTATGTATACCTTGGGGCAGTCATACCTTCTCTCCAGAAGAAAAGAGGTCATTGTTTTGTTTTTACAGTTTATATAGCCTTCCCTGATTTTATGAGTTTAACTCAATTTAAAATATTGACAAATGAGATAGCTGTTATCAGATTTCTTTAAATTGTAACACAAAACAATATTACCCATGTATTTATTCAGTGGCTGGGCAAACAGAGGTACACGGGAGCAAAACGATGTGTGATTACTGCCATCTTGTGGAGAACACAGACACTGCTGTTGTGAAGGTCGGGATAGACCATGAGATTTGGATTTTGTTGATTTGGATATGTTTTGTTTTTATTTGCTTTGATTGGGGTTTTGTTGAGTTCACTGATGTTCACTTCCTTGTAAAAGGTCTGCCTCACTAACATCCCTGTTGGGGAGGAGTGAGCAGCGATCTGATAAGTGGTGAGAGACCGACCATGTGGCCTGGGCCTCATGCGTCTGGGCTCTGGTACAGACTCCTTGAATTCAAGTTTGGCTTCATTACCTCCTGATTGTACCGCTGGGGCAAGTCATCTACTCTCTATATTCTTCAGTTTCCTTGTCCATGGAATCAGAATATCTGTTCTACATGGGAGTTCTAAGCAATCGGGTAATTAATCCGGTCTGGCACGTTCATAAGTTTCCGTGTGATCATTATCCATGCAAATCCTATTCTAGCCTTTTCCAGTCGAAGCCTTGTCTATGCTGGTCAAGGAGAAGAGCTACATGGCCCTGCCGTGGAGGGACTGGGTTGCTTGCAGAGATAGAGCCGAGCAGGCTAGTTCTGCAGCCATGCAGCTGTAGGGGCGCTGCCCTCTCTTGCATCCCTACAAACATTGCTATAAAAGAAACAATTCATCATGCTGTGTCACTTCATGGCCATGCATATTTGTATGCACGTCCCTGTAGTCACAGCTGTCCTTGTTGATTCCAAGCTGACGTGTAACCCTTAAAGGCAAGGATGGACTCCACCTAACCTGCCCCCCCAGGCCCCATTATGTGGTATGAACCCCATTGGAGCTAATATCTCAAAGCAGCAGACATTTTCCTCAGTCCAGAGAATGGTGTAGAAGAGTGTGTGGCCTTCAGAACTCCAGGTCATCCTCTTCTGGGTCCTCATGAAAGCCAGAGAGCAAAGACTATAGAGGAGAAGACCACAGTGTCCAGCTCCCTACCAGGGGGACTGCAGCGCCTTGAGAGCTACTCATAGCTCAGTAATAATTATGAACTTTAGCTCAGTCTGAGGCATGTGAAGCCAGAGGAACAAAACCCAAAAATAAGGGTTGAACTCAGAAGAACAGTTGTATTCCAGAAATAGGAAGCTGGGAAAGACAAAACATCCAACCAGTTGCTTATCTGCCGCCTTGACCATGACTCAGAGGCACTAGATTGGGGTGAGAGCACAGGAAGGAGTAATCATTTTAAAATCATTTTGTCTTCCAGGTTCTAAGAAGGACCTGATAAAGGCCTTTCTATTGAAGCCAAAGCATAAAACGTTTTAGATTTTCCAAATGTCAGAAAAATATTTCAACAGTTGCCTAAACTTTTCTTACAATATCCATTGCTCTGCTAGCATCACCCATCTGTTCTTGCAGGCTGTCTACTTTATCCATTAGAGCCCTTAGCATATTCATCATACTTATTTTAAGTTCCCAGTCTGATAATTCCAATATCCCTGCCAGGTCTTGTTCTGATGTTTGCTCCATCTACTCAAATTGTGGTTTTCACCTTTTGTTATACCTTGGAGGTAATTTTTTTTCTGATGGATATACTGAATAAAAGCAGCTGTGACCTTTATAATGTGATAGTGAGGTGTGTGGGGAAGGGAAGTGTTCGTTAGTCCTGTGATTAGGTCTGGGTCTTTTAGTGAGCCCTTGACTCTGGACTGAATTTCATAAGTGCTTCTGGGTTTTGTTTTGTTTTTTTCCTCCACTGTTAAATGGGCCAGGACAACAACAGCCTGCTGGAGATGGGTACTTTCTTCCACTGGATGGGTCAGGCTCTGTAACACCTCAGCAGGTAAACTAACCTGCCCTGTCTGGTCAAGGTTAACTCCCTTAGGCTCTGGCTGTTACCTCAACTTTTTCTGCAGGGTGTTTCCTTTTCTGGCCAAATCCTTGTAGTCTGTGGTAAGACAGTGGGGAAAGGCAGAATGGAAATCTGAAAGAGATAAATTCAGCTTCCACTCATCTTTCATAGAGTAACTCATCACTAACCAGACTGGCTGGTTCTGTTTAAGGTCTTCTCCTTCCTCCTCTTCTTTCCTACTAGAAGTTTATGCCCAGAAATATATGCCTACAGGCATGAGCGAGGAGAAAAGCATCCAAAAAAGAGAGACTATTTAATCAAACCCCATAACCAGTCCTTAGGTTTCAGTACCTGATTTAAGATAGAAACTTAAAGAAATTGAAGGAGATAAGAACAGCTTGTGGGAACTTGTGATGCCCTTTCTCTTCTATCCCCAGAGAGCAACTTTACTTTCATGGGTGCAGTTACCCTAAAATTGTTTTGTGGTATAGTTTATGATGTTGCAAAATCAATTATACTTGCAAACGAAATCATTTTGCAATAACTATGTTCCTGTGGGGAAGTAGGTGTGGTCTAAAAAAAATGTCCTATTACATAATAATGTTTACACTTCTTATCTCAGTTCCCACAAAAGAATGAGTTATGGAAATATCTACATCTCTCTTGAAATCAACACAGGAGGGAAATTGCTTGACATGTCAGTTAGCCATTGCTGAACACAGGTCACTCCTAAAATGCAGTGTTTTGCCATTGCTCAAGAGTCTCTGAATTAGCTGAGTGGTTCTTCTGGTCTGGTCACACTAGGCTTCTTTCAGCTGGTCTGGGTTAGTCTGCATTTGCCCATGCATCTCCGATCAGCTGCTGAGTAGCCAGGGACCAGCTGCTCTAAGATAAGCTCAGCTACTACAGCTTGATTCTATTCCACGTGGTCTCTCATCCTTTAGTATTCTAGCCTGGGTGTGTGTCCTGGCAGCTGAGCAAAGTTCTAAGAGATAGAACAGATATGCACAGGCCACTTGAGACCTAGGCTTGACACTGACATGGTCGCTTCCGCTGCCTATTAGCAGTAGTTTATTGGCCACAGCAAGTCCCTCTTGATAAGAAGAACTACAAAGTCACATTGCAAAGGGTGAGGATACAGGATGGGATAGAAAATTGTCTCCTTTTGGGCAGGCGTACACATGTATAGGGAAGACAATCAGACCTTCACGACACCCCCAATTTTTTAATAGCCCTTGGAGTAAACTTTTATTATCTCTACCCTCTTCTTTTGGTACCCATACCTCTCTTTATTTAAGGAAACTGTTTCTCCCTCTCCAGATCACATAGTTTGAATGGGCTTACCCTATCTCCCTGCCACAGACATTAGTCTGAAGAAGGAACCAACCCAGGAGGACAGTACTAGTATCTACTCCTTGCTGCAGGGAATGGTCCCAAGTTATTAACACAAGATAACCATGACACCCAATTAATATTTTCCACTATTTTTTTTCTCATCGTTACTAGGAGAGGCCCTTTCTCTAGCTGATCAAAAACATGAGCTTTCATTATCCCAGCCTTGGAGAGAAGCCACCATACAAAATGAAATTTTCACAGAGTCACTGAACTCTCTACCATCATTGTCTTTCTGCTCTTTGGCAATGGGAACCAAGATGCTGACACTGGCCCAGATAGTTCGCATTGTGTTTCTGTCACTTGTAACCTAAGGAATCCAAGTGAAAGAGCCCCAGAATGTAAGATTTCAAATAGAAAAGGCCATGTTTGTCCTTTTTGGGTACTCACTAAACTTACTTCATGAATCACTCTTCCATTTTACGTATAGAGCAGAAGTTGCAATTCCCATGCCGAAGGGAACCACAGGTAACTGGAGATGACAAATGAAAGTAAGTATCCAACCCTACCCCCATGAACTCTGAGCACCAGCTGGCCCCACCCCTTGGACTGTCCAAGCCTTAACTATTGGGCATGAGGCACCAGTCAGAGCTCCAAGCTCGGTCCTCTGGGATCTCAGATTCTCTTTGATTCTCTTTCATTTCTTTCCAACTTCCCAAAGATGGTAGTTGCTCTTTTAAGCTATTATGTCCGGGCTCTGTTGACATATACTTCTTGCTCGCTTACGTTATTATGTCTTGGCTTTGTGGACATCTACTTCCTCCTTGTTTAGCTTTCCAATAACCTGCATTTACCCAATTCTGTGTATTAAATTCCTTCTGTTTAGGGACACCTGGGTGGCTCAGTGGTTGGGTGGCTGCCTTCGGCTCAGGTTGTGATCCTGGGATCCAGAATCGAGTCCCACATCAGGCTCCTGCAAAAAGCCTGCTTCTCCCTCTGCCTATGTCTCTGCTTATGTGTGTGTGTGTCTCTCATGAATAAATAAGTAAATCTTTAAAAAAAAATTCCTTATGTTTGAAATAATGAACATGGCTTGTTTTCTTGACTCAACCCTGACTGGTAATAATCATTAAAACAAAAAGTTCATTTTGTATGCTAGAATTTCTTTTTCTGAAATTATAATGTGAAAAACAATCTCTTTAAATGCCAAGATCCTTGCTACAAGAGAGTAGTTACCAAACAGCCACAAAAAGCACTTCTATAAAACAGTTAAGATTATTCTGTTATTCACATCAAAGCCCTCATGATTCATAAAAAGACTAGGCCTGAAGTGTGTCATACGTGGCATGTATATCCCTAACTCTGTCTTCACTCTTCTTGAATCTATTTCTAAACAGGCCAACTGAAGCCAATACTTAGGAACCAACAGTCTAAGGAATGTTCTGACAATGATACCAGTGGTGTTGGCCTAAACTTAAAATGAGCTAGTAAGTATTTTAAATTTTTTAAATATGTATTTAAAAATACATAAAATTTAATAAAAATACAAATACTTAAATTAAGTATTGAAGTATTTTAAATCAATTTGAAATGAAATATTTTTTTATTTAAAATTTAATAAGTATTTATAAGCCAGATCCATTTGTGGGAGAGAGACAGTGATTATCATACTAGAATAAGAGCCTTCATTTTAAGGCAAAATTTAACCAAGGAGATTGTATGAAGTTTAGATTTATAAACACGTGTTTCTACAAAATGGAATTATATATATATATATTTCCCCTAGAAATACCTACACCAAACTAATAATTATGATTATTTCTTGGGTATAGGAATTATTTTATTATTGTTTTTTCTTTTTATGATTAATACATATTACTTTTCTTATTATGAAAAACATATTTTAAAGTTCCTCCAGGGCAAATTTTAAAGGTTTGGATTTTAAATCTAGGATTTATATTTAATTTTTACAAAAATGCCTAATGCATGCCTTCAATAAATATTCACTGAGGACCTATAGGGTGCTATCACAGTAAGAGAACCCCAAAGTAAAATTTCTACCCCAAGGAATCTAAATCAGCAAGGTTCACAAGCATCTTTACAATAAGTAGCTAACACATAATAGACCCCTAAAAAATGTTTGTTGAATGAATACATGAATGTTCCATCAAAAGTATTTATTTAGTCAAATTCTCATTTCACAAAGGATTAGCCTTATTCTGTTCATTCATCTTAAATGTATCATACTTCATCACTTCCAAGACATATATTGCTTGCCTCTCAACAATTTTAAAATAGAATGGGACTTCCTAACAATGTTTTTTTTAAGTAATTTTTCATAGACAATTTGCTGTGTTTTCTTTTATAGTGATAAATAAGGCAACAGTATTGTGTTTTATAGTGATGACATTTTTGAATGAAATACAATGTATATTATATTTTCTATATTTTAGAAAATACATATGAATATTTAGGCATGTTTCTGCTAGGGTTCAACCAGAAAACATTTTCATAGGGCCTCACCATTCAATGAACATTCAAGCCTCCAGCATTCATATGAAATCCACAACTCCTAATTTTTAAATGTCAAAAACAATAGCTGACAAGTGACAACTTTATAAAAATCTGCATATTTACAAGGGTTTATTTCTCAAATTTTCAAGATTACTATTAAATGTTCAATGTGTATCTCCTATTTTAGACTTCATGCAAGGCATAAGTATATATAAAAATTATGGGCATATCTAATCATTAATGTACTTACAGGATTTTCACATTTTAGTGTTTGAAATTAACCAAGGTTTCAAAGGTCCAAAAAATATGAAAATGATTAAACCATATAGGAATTCTGAGAACTTACAAAAGAAACACTAATAAAACCTTATGTGAGAGATGAAATTAACCATGAAATCCAAATGCAATGTTATGACAAAGCAGGCAAAGAACACAAGAAGGAGGAGAAGCAAGTGGAGGAGGGGAAGAAGAAGAAAAATTAATAATGACAAAAAGAATGAAATGTCACCAGACTAAGAAAATGTGACTCATCGGCAGAATATAATCAACACAAACTGCATATAAAGGAATCACTTGAGCTCTGCACATATACTAAAGACATCAAATAAATACAGAAGGTATATTTTATTAATAATTACTGACACCCAGTAGTTCTGTGAATGTTATACCAGGTACCTCAGGTTTAATCACATGATCTTTTTTGTTATCTCTTAGCCTTTCTCTTTCTTCCATATTTTCTCACAGAGGTTTTAGCCAACATGGAAGTTGGAAGAAGAGGGCAGGAAGGAAAAAAAGGAAAGCTGTCCTTTCAACCAGATGGTAATCTTGTCTGCCCCTTACTCTCTCAACCAGTAATCACTGAGCCTCCCAAATAACTGCACTGAGGACCTTTGAGAGCTGCAGTTACCTGCCCTTCCCACCCCACATTTCCTTCTTTTCTGGGATCAGGAACATAAATAGAGTCCAGAAGTACACATACCTTCCACTTTTCCGTCTGGGCACAGCCTCACTCCCTGCTTCTGACAACTCAAGCCCCAACACGTCTGCCCACTGATCATAATAGAGTTGTCCACCTTCAGCGAGAAAGCAATAGAGCCCCTTTTCCTATTGTATACTTTAGGAAAAAATGACTTAAAAACTTGACAAGTTTTCATCATTATAAAATAAAAAGGGAAATTCACTGGAGACTATAGCAAACACTGATTGTTGAAAGAAAACAAGAACTCTTAACTTTCACAATCAATGCTGTATCGAGATCTAAAAGCTGGGGAATCCCTGGGTGGCTCAGCAGTTTATTGTCTGCTTTTGGCCCAGGGCGTGATCCTGGAGTCTTGGGATCGAGTTCCACATCAGGCTCCCTGCATGGAGCCTGCTTCTCCCCTGTCTCTGTCTCTGTCTCTGCCTCTGTGTGTGTGTGTGTGTCTCATGAATACATAAATAAAAAATCTTTAAAAAAAAAAGATCTTAAAGCTAAGGAAGAGGCAATGAGTCTGAAAAGTACAGTGCATTTGTGGCTAGGAGTTTACAAAAACATTGTCATCTATTTCTAATTGTACTATTATTATTCACCGGAATAATTTTCCCTTGACTTCCAGGCTCCAATTTTTTTTAAAAACTTTCAAGTGTTACAATTTTATGGACTTTCCTGGTAGCATGGAAAGGGAAGAAATGAAAATGAAAGTCAGATCAAATTCATGTAGGTGAGATTAAGACTAAAATTTTTGTTAATGATAAAATTATCTTTAAGAGGACACTGACCGATTCTGTGATGGTATGGATGGCTTTTTCATATGAAATATTTTCAAGAAAGCCTTCTGGAAATGCTTGTGACACAATGGATACAAAAAAGGATTGACAAAGGAATTGAGCCATTGAAGCCAAAATGTGATTTCGTACCAAACTATTTGAGGACGCTGTTCTAGTGGGTAAATTGAACGAATGATGGTGAACAAAGAATAGGGAGCCCAGCAAACGGCAAAAACACCTAGGAGAATGGCCAGTGACTTGGCTAATTTCCTGGCTCTAAGCAGTTCAATATGTTCCCTTTGGTGAAGACACAGGGAATCAGAATGGGTGAGGGAAGCCATTTTGGAAGTAATTATACTGCTATTCATCTGGGCTCTTAAAGAAAGCAAGACATTGCTCTTTCTTTCATGTCTTTTCAAAGGAACAGATGGTGCTGTTTCCTTCTGTTCGGGAAGAGATGTTCTTGAAAACAGTCCACCCCTAAGTAAGGATCCACAGTTACTGGAAGAGACAGAAGAAGTGAGTGTGGGCTGGCTTTGCCACCGACTGAGATTGCCACGCTTCCACAGGCTCCAGTATATGTACATGTTGAAATAGGCCACCGAGAAGACTGGGACAAGGAATTCAAAGAATGACGAGATGGTGAGGATGTACCACCTGGTAAAGAATCCGGGTTCACAATCCTTCTCCTCCACGACTCTGAAACTGGAATTCTTCCAAGACTCTGAAACTAGAATGATTGGCCCATGCACTAAGAAGGCCAGCACCCAGACTGCCACCATCAGAGACACAATCTTCAACATCCCAGTGTGTTGAGCTCTGTAAGAAACCTAAAAGAGACCAAATAAATTGTTTCAATATAATGAACATATGTTGGTTGCATAAGGCATATCATAGGCCCTCAGAAGTTTCAGTGCTATGCAAGAAGTTTCAGTGCTATGCAAGTTACCTAGCCCTGGATAACATGATATGGGCCAGGACAGAGGGTTCAGTAGAGCTTGATCCAAGGTGCAGACTTTCTTAGCAACCTACCAGAAGGAATCTATTAAACCTCTGGCCCTCTAGAAAATGTTAAGATCAATATCTAAAATAAGAATGCAATGTTTCCTACTCTACAGATACTAATCTGAATGGTGGAACAACTGAAACTGGGTGCCCCTTTTCACAATGTTTCTCAATCTGCCAGCTGGATCATGATCAGAATTTTTCTTTTAATGAAGTAGAGCAGTCAATGTCAGAATGCTTCACAATTAGATGAGTTTGTATCGTTTGATGAAACTTTTGCTTTGGGAATGTAGATATACATAGAGAGAGAGAAACACATGTACTGAACCACCTATCAAATGGTTTCCCCCTACGGTCACAGTCAAACAAGTTTGAATGCCACTGGCTTTTTTGATTCTGATACTTAGGAAGAATCTACTCTGTAATTTATCCAGAGACTTCAAGGTGGTGTCAAAAAGAGAATTCTAACATCACTCCCAAGGAGATGAACACCCCCCCCACACACACACACAAAGTCTAAAGCTGCTATGGAGAAATAATAGAATGTTACTGAGCATTACCAAATCATTTCTTTCTATAAACATTTCCACTTGACAAAAATGGTGCCAAAGCTGTGGTGGCCAGCCACTAGGAGAGACATGGCTGTGGCATCTTTTTTAAAGGATGAAGAATGCTCTAGGTCTGCTTGGTCATAAAGACTGGCTTCTATAAGGGAAAATGAGGTTCTATGAGTAAGGATTGCTCTCAGTTCTCAGGGCCCATGATCTTTGATAGATCCTGAAATCTTTAAAAATATTTTCTATAAGAAATCTGAAAGGTCACATAAACACATTAACCAAGAATTTTTTTAAGGGGACCTGGAACAACCTTCCTAAGCTTTTTTTAGATCAGTAAGTTCCTTCCAGCTCATATGTTCTATATTTCTCTGATTTCCTCACTCAAGGGAAAGGAAATGATTTCCCCCATGAAACTGAAACATGCCTCTCTTTCCACCATTGCTTATGTATTATTTTCTCTACAAGTCTCTAAATTTCATGCTATGGTGTGTTTTCTCATTTCTATTAAAAAGGTACAACAATGCCCAGCACTGTCTTTCTTTGATGGATTGTGCAGGCTGGGAAGGGCTCACCAATTGACTGGAGGTAAGAAGAAGCAGACTTAAAAAAAAAAAAAGTTATTTTTAAAAACTGCAGGGAAGTGTTTTTTTTTTTTTTCAAATTACTGATATTTCTGAGGCTAAGCTAAAATGCATATGGTGCTGACCACAAGTTCCCATATACAATACACTTTTTTACCTTCTGCTTCTCATGCCACTAATTAATATATCTCTTGCACTAAATCTAATGATTATGAAGATGGTAACAATACCCAGATGGTCATAAAACTGCATTTAGTTTTTTAATTGCTCTGTTCAGCCTTTGTAATGATGTGATGCAATATGCTGGAAAGTGATCTCTTTTCTATTATGCATAAGGTCAAATGGGATAATGGACATCCAAGGGAATTGAAAGGACAATGCCCATCTCTTCATCTCTGGGTAGCATTTTTGATAGATAGCTCAAGCATTGCTTGAATCCAGGCCCAAGCCAGTTGGAGTGGCCTTCCTGAGATCAATCAATGGCCCAGTCCTCACCCATGACAGAATATGTGCATTGTTCAGGATATTGCATCTTATCCTGCTTCCCTACCCACCCCAATAAGATATCCAAACATTCTGTCAATCAAGTTTCTTTTATAAGGCAGAGCAGCCCCCAGAACTTGCTGGTGTTAATAATGAGATGAGATTGCAGAGCCATTCTAAACACCTGTTGCAGGTTGAAATGTGTCCTCCAAAGAGGTACATTGGAGTCCTAAGACCTGGTACCTGTGTGTATGACCTCTTTGCAGATATAATCAAGTTAAGATGAGGTCATATTTAATTAGGGTGAGCCCTAATCAAATATGACTAGTGTCCTTATAAGAAAGGCACAGACACACAGGGAGAACACTGTATCAATGGAAGCAGAGACTGGAGTGACACATACGAGCCAAGGACTGCCAAGGAATGCCAAGGATGGCTGGTAATATTAGAAGCTAAGAGAAAGGCATGGAACCAGCCGCAGAGAGAGCATTGCCCTGCCTACACTTTGATTTTGGACTTCAGGTCTCCAAACATTAAATGTATTCCGGAGAATAAATGTCTATGGTCTTAAGCCATCCAGTGTGCAATACTTGATTACAGCAGTCCTAGGAAACTAGCCAGCCCCCAGCAACAATATTTTCATGGTCTTGATTTTACTGTTAAGCTTCCTTCTTCATCTGCAGGTAAAAAAATAAGTAAATAAATAAATACTCTCCACTTACAATCTTAATTCTACATGCATTTTAATCCCCACTCCTTCCAACTACACTGTTCTACTTTTCTGCATCCACTCTTGTTTCAGCCACACAGAAATCTGCCCCTCCAGAAAATGTGTCTGAGCACTGTAGTCATGCACTGCCATCTGCACTGGGCCTTCCTTTTCTGAATTATTGTCAGATTTCCACTTCTCAGGCCTAGCCCACAACCTGCCTTCCCATATTTTCTCCTCCACTTTGAACTACAACAAGAACTCAGCTTCCCCATAACTACTTCCTATGAGCTCCAGTGGTCTTTGAGGGCTTCCTGGCTCACATGGCTATATTTGAACTATTAGTCAACAGAGATACAAGAGCTACCTGTGTATCCCTTGCAAACATCCATGCACTGGTATGTGGAGCTCTTGTTACACGCTTGACTCTGTGCTATGTACTGAAGATCTTACATCCGGCAGACCCAGGCCTCATCCAATTAGAACCTACATGGCCAGGGGGATTCCTCAAGGCAAGACTAGGAAACAAACCCACTCATTTTCTCTCTATACCTCAGTCCTCATGTCTCTGTGACTTCTAACACTTGTCCTAACTGTACAAAGTGTCCCTTGCCTTTGCACAAACCCAAGATAGACTCAAGAGCTTGAACATCCAGCAAAGGGATGTCCTAGTGAACATTAACTAGGAACATCCTGCGAAGACTAAAAAGAAATATTAACTCAGAAAAAAAGGGAAATGTTTAAGTATAAATCAGAAATATTATGAATTAAAGCACTTTTGAACATTCTGATGGACTCAAACTAAGAAATACATTATATTATTTTATTTTTTTAAGAAATACATTTTATATCATAACTAAGTGCACAGGCAGAAGTACTCATAAAATAATACCTACATTTATTATGTAAAAGATACTCTGATATTTTATACTCTATTTTTTAGTTCTGTTTTACTATGGGTTTTTTTCTCTATTTTTTCTTTAAAAAAAAAAAAAAGCTGCCACAACCCATGAACTGACTTCATAACTCAACAGCCTGCAATGGAAAACCATGTGGATCACAACCTGCAATTAGAAAACCATGAGCTTAGAGGCATCTGAATTGCTCATCCAAGCTAATCTGTACTCTCTCCAGAGTTTGTGTGCTACAAATTGCAGTGGGCCATGAAGTACCTGATGCCAAGTGTCTGGACCAACACATTCATTCTCCTCTTCTTCCTGACAATATGGCAGCTCAGCTAGAGACCACATTTCCCAGCTTTTCTTGCAATGAGATGTGAGACCATATGACTAAATGTCACCAATAAAATGTGAGTGGAAATGATTATATGATTCTGCACCACTTGGTTAAAAGAAAATCCCTTACCCTGGACTTCTGCCCTTTGCTCATCCTTTCTAGAACCTGGAGTGACAGCAACCTGACTTTGACCATAGAGAATAATGGTCAAGAGCAGAATAATGACCTAGAGCAGGGATTAGTGAACTAGTGTCTATGAAACAAATGTGGCCCACCACCTGTTTAGATCAATTTTCATTGGAACAGAATGAATGAATCATTCCCTTTTATTTTTTAACATATTATGTATGGCTGTTTTTGTGCCATAATGGTAGATTTGAGCAGTTGCAACAGAGACCGTAGGTTCCTTTATAACAAAAGTTTGCTGACCCCTGCCCTAGAGGGTGCAGAGCCACCCTGTTAGCTTAGGTTCCTAGATGATTTTCTGAGCAGAGGCTTTCCTGGAATGTTCTGTGAGAGAAAAAGAAATTTCGATCTTGTTTGAGTCTCATCTTTGTTACTGCACTTGATCCTTGCCTTATGCAATATACCTTTGTCTGCTCCAAGCTGTGCAGCCCTCCCATGTCAGAGCTGTCACTGTCCTCCCAATACTTCCAACATGGCACTTAGTCTACTCTACCGAACCCATCTGTTTTTAGATCTTTCTCCACATTAGCCTGTTGTGCTCCTCAAAAGTGGAGACTTATCCCAGCACTTAGCAAAATCACACAGTAGTATCCCCTAAAGATTTGAGGGGAGTGAAGGAGGTTTCCTATCTAGGTCTCAAAGACTTCACATTACTGGTCTGTATTGCTATACTCCTGTCACCCTCTGTCTTTACTTGCATCTGCCTTGTATTTCCCCTTGTTCTATTGCTGATAAATTTAGCATTTGCTATTCCAAATCTTACATCATTTCAGACTTTCTTGGCATGGATCCTACACAGGCTTTGGGACTTGATCTTCCAGGCTGGTCCCACTGTCTGACCTATAGCTTCTCTGTATATTCTTTTTTCCTTTGGCTATTTTCTCATGACATTCAAAAGTCTGGGCATCGGGATGCCTGGGTGGCTCAGTGGTTGCGCATCTGCCTTTGGCTCAGGTTGTGATCCCAGGGTCCCGGGATCAAGTCTCACATGGGGCTCCTCACAGGGACTCCGCTTATCCCTCTGCCTGTGTCTCTACCTCTCTCTGTGTGTCTCTCATGAATGAGCAAATAAAATCTTTAAAAAAAAAAAAAAAAGGTCTGGGCATCTTTCTGCTTGCCCACCAGGTTCCACCTGAGGAAAATCTTCATGCCTTAGTTTGTGTAAGCAATGGAACTGATAAGCCTACTGTGACTCTCATGTATATCCAATCTACTGTGGACTCAGTCTACCACTTCTGAAAACTTGCCTTGGATTCTTTTTTTTTATGTCTTTCCACTTGACTGGTATATAAAGGAGTGAATGACTTAGCCAAATCACACACAGAAATTGTTCTCTAAGGGCCAATGAAAACTTAGTGCCAAATAACAGAAGGATTATCAGGATCCTCAAAGGTTTGCCAACTAAACAAAAAAACTACACGCAAAAAGGTTTTCCTTTTGGACCCAAAATGTGTAAGTACATAATCTTCTAAAGAAGGTAAATTAATGTTTTCACTTACAGCATTCGAGACTGACTGGTATCGATCATAGCTGATGAGAACAATGTTATACACCGATGCTGTACACAAAAGATAGTCGACAATGAGCCAAAATGCACAGAGTTTATTTCCAAAGTCCCAATCAAACAGAGTATGAGGGATGTACAAAGGAATGGAGATCATACCTGTACAAGGAAAAATAAGGCAAAAAAAAAAACAAAAAAAAAGCATGTATCAATGAATACAAAGAGGCATAGGCATACAACACAATGACATACCTGAACTGACTAAAACTGTCTTGATTATAATTTAGAAATTCATGGTGTTTCATTAACAAACTCAAGACTGGTTACCTACACATTCCTTAAATACTATTCTCTTTCTTAAATACTATTTTTGCAATGGCTGTTATAAATATCATACGTTTCCTTATTACTTTCCAAATTAAGCTCAGGTCTCAATCTGCATCTCCAGCCATATACAGCACGAGTCATCTTTATGTTCATGATCCAACCCAGACAGAATGGGCCAGCCTTCCCCCAAACACAGCCCACAGTTTCACATGTCCTTTGGCAACAGCACTATTTCTTCCTAGAATATCTTCCTCTCTTCTACTGAAAAGTCTATTTACTTCCATCTCATTCTTCATTCAGTTCACAAAAATGACTACCTCCTTGTCATCTTTCTCAGAACTTCCTTGCCAGAAGTAACCCCTCTGTCACCTGCACTGTGCTGGCACTTTGCTCTTCGCTCCCTCTCTCATGTACAAATACATTCTATTTTGGATCTCTGTCATCTTTTCATGTACTTCTCCTGAGAGATGGGACCTCAGTTGTAAATTGATCTTTGCGTTTTTCACAACATTGAGAGCTGACCAATGGCTGATACATTTAACTTAAATAAGTTAATAATAGCTGATATGTATTGTGCAGTTACCATATGCCAGACATCATGCTATGTCTGCTGCATATATCATCTCATTTAATGTTCATAGAAACTATCTGAGGTAGAAACCATGGTGACGTCGCTGATAAAGAACTAATAGCTCAAGATGAAGACATAATTGCCCAAGGTCCACTCCACTAGTAAACAGAAGATTGGCTTTGAAGCCAAGCAGTGTGATTTCAGAACTCCCAACTTTAACCACTGCACTTCACTGAGTGAACAAATATGTAAGTGGTTCAGCTCTGCACAGAAATTTCTTAATTATGAAAAATGACTAAACTGGGCTCCCTTTCCTTTAGCTTTGTTGGAATTTTTCATTGTGATGACATTTCAGACAAGTGACACTACTCACTAAGAATATAATCTATTAAGAGGAAGGAAGCTCAGTGAGAAACTTCATATTTTATCAGGCACTTGGCAAGATGTCCTATTTTCATTTGAAAATCAAATTAACCGATGAAGAATAACAATAGTAAAGGCAAAAGAAAGGAGAAGGATGAAGGAAACCCTGCATTCTCCCAAAACCAGATGACATGAGGATATAATGGTGTGGTTTCAGCACCAGTGAAAGGGAATGCAGAATTTAGTTTTCTGTACCTAAGTTCACATACAAAGATGAGAGACAAAGCATCATCGAGATGGAAGAGTTTTGTGGTCAGTTCTTATATGTAGTTCAATTTGCCTGCTTGTTTCATGCTTCGATTATATTTTTAATGATAACCAATCTTATTTATGGGGCCTTCCATCTCAAAGGGGCGTGTGCATGCATGCATACACACACCTATGGTATAAAATAGGTAAATGAGATAAATCAAAGTACCTAAGATAAATCACCTGAGATAAATCAAAGTATCTTCAAAACAGAGATATGTATCCTATTTTGGTCCAGAGTTGTGGCTTCCAATATTCCCAACTTGAGTATTTTCCACACACACATGCTTATTTCCTCCACAGAATGACAAAAAGTACAGTGGCCAATAATCATTTGCATTACAGACACACTGTCTCTTTCAATGTTAAAGAGAGGGTGTGAGTTCAGTAATCTTGTCCACACATTTTCTGAATTAGATGAAAGAGGAAGGGTGTGTTTGGGTGTGTTCAAAACTTCAGGAGCTGCTTGAGACAGCAGTTTCAAATAGCCAATCCTCTGGCTTTAATAAAACCCTGCTGTCACCTCATGTTCTACATGATATTTTGGCACAAATGTCATGCTTAGATCCTCCGTCTTGTTGAGTGATGGCAATGTTTGTGGCTAATTCCAAAGCAGTTTCAAAAACTGAATCATAGCTATTTCTAGGATACGCCCACTCTGAAGTGTTTCTATAACTGCCACTCTGGAATCATGCTTCTGAGTCAGATTGACTTGATAAGCAAAACTAAGAGTCAGTTTCTTGAAAAAAGCAATGTACCTTTAGCATGACAGTTTAAGGGGGTTAGGGGGTTGGAAGTGAGGGAAAACAAACTATATTAAGAGAAGGCAGTGAAAAAATAAAAACAAGGAAGTGAAGGAAGAAGGAGAGCAGAGCAGAAAAAAGAAGAATGAGAAGAAAAGCCCTGTGAAACCTCAGGCCATTTGCTCACCCCAGCCTGCTCCCCGCCTTTCTGTCTAACCTCCTGCTACTCCCTCTGCCCCTCACTCCCTCCACTCCAGATCCTCCTGCCTCAGATACAATCACACTCACCCCTCAGATCCTTGCACTTGCCCCAGCAGGAAATGCTCTTCCTTTAGAGCTCCTTCTTATTCACTCTGATGTGTCCTAACCAGTGAGCCCCACCCCTGGCATTTAAATGGCAAACTCCATCTCCAGCACCCTTTCTCTCCCTCTTCCCTACTGTTTTTCACACTAACAATGACCACCCTCTAAAATGCTATGTAATTTTATTCACTTATTTATATTTATTATATGTCTCACCACCACCAGCAGCCCAGTAGAAATAGAAGCACCATGAGGACAGGGAGTTTTTGTCCCTATTTTCACTGTTATACCCCCAGTACCTCAGAGAGTGCCTACTTCAAAATAAGCCAGCATTGGATAATGAGCATGGGGAAGCCCAATTTGCTTGAAAATTGCCACTATCTGGCATTGTCCCTTCTTTCCAAAACCAGGTAAGAAGCTACAATTTCCATGAGAAAATGACAATCAAAAGTTGGAGGGAGCTAAAAACCCCAGTGAATTCTTTGGGCCAATAGGGGAATGTGTGGACAATGGTGAGTGCATAGAGAGTATTATGGACTGAATATTTGTGTCCCCGCAAAATTCACATGTTGAAGCCCTACCCCTCAGGGTGGCTGCATTTGGAGATAGGGCCTACAAGGAGGTAAAGTTAAAGGAGTCATAAGGATGGAGCCCTAATCCAACAGCATTTGTATCCTTATAAGAAGAAACACCAGAGAGCTTACTTGCTCGCTCTCTCCATGCACACTCAAAGGAAAGGCCACATGAGAACATATGGAGAAGGCAGCTGCCTGCAAATCAGGAAGAGAGCCCTCACCAGGAACCAAATCTGCTGGCACTTTGTTCTGGGACTTCTCAGCCTCCAGAACCATGAGAAAGTCGATTGCTGTTAAATCACTCAGACAGGCATTTGGTTGTGGCAGCCCAAGCTAACCAACAGAGAAGAGTCCTGAACTGAGGCATGAAGGGACGAAAGATAAACCCTGACCTCGTAAAACACAGTTCAGATTCTGTTGGCCCCAACCATCTCTGTCCTTGCAGATCCTGCCTGGCCATCTGTCACATGGTCGTGTAGGCCCTAGGTGCCCACACACGTGTAGATGTGAAGAAGGAACCCATAGATGGAAACATAGTCATGTGATACCAATTTTATAGATATCTGCTTATATAGTATTTTTTTTTCTGGAAGAGTGTGCAGATGAGATATATTTATATCAATGTAGCTGGTACTGGAATTTCTTCTCAATAAATCTTTGCTAAACATTACATTCAGCCTGGAAAGTTACTCAAGTGCCCCAAATTTAGATTTTCGATTAGAGGCCAGTTCTGAAACCTGTGAGAAGAGGGCATTCGGCCAAAGCCCACAATACCTAGCACATGCAATACTCCAGGCTGTCACCACGTGGTTCTGGAGATCAAGGTCTCTTGACCAAAAGAACTAAGAATTTCTGCCTTACAACTGCAGGAAAGTTCTCCTGAGTTCTCCCCTGGCCCAGCACCACCATCATGAGCCCATAGGCTCAGAGCCAAAAAGCCCACTGCTAAGCATGACTAAGGACAAAGAACAGCCCCAACACCAAACTCTCAAACTCCAATCTTGTTAGAGAAAGTTCTCAGAGGCTGTCCTAATTTCTTATACCATCATGGCAAATACTGTTAAATAAGTGGGCCTCTGGATGAAGCTGGTAGGGGGAAAGGGAAATATCAAGGAGGAGACTGGCAGATTAACAAAGATTCTGGCTTGTGTCTGCTGTCATCAGCTGCAAAGCCATTCCTTTTCCCATCCACCTGCCAATGGAGGGAGACCCTCAGGAGTGTTGAATAACTACACCAGCAGGGATATTTCCCTAAGACAAACCACATCTTTATGTTTGGTGTCCAAGCACATGGTGGTGGGGCTGCCCTGATGCTTCCATTGAGCCATACCAGGAAACCCTCTGTGCTTATCTAGTACCATCTTTGTTCAAAAGCTTCAGACCTCAGGCTCTTGTGGTTGGGTATAGTTTTACCCCATCTCTCACTACTGCCACTCCGTTTGAGTTAGTCAAAATACATAATCAACTTGAAGTGTTAGGTATTATCTAAAAGCTGTACAATTCTGTGAAGAAGGCAAAGAGGGAGAAGTATATTTATAGCGAATATTCTCTTCACATTAAATATAATCATATAGTTATACATGTGTCTGTGATTATAGAAAATGATATGGAAGGATCTACCTCAAGTTGTTAATGTGGGTTACCTGAAGGGGCAGAATTGAGGAGAGAAATGGGGAGATTTTTGCTTTTTTCCAATACTTCTATGTGGTTCACCATCTTCATCTGTGATCCTTCTATGCTGTGACTCCACATCCATCTCTCCAAGCTAGAAGTTTTCTCCAGGACGTTTATCAGAAGCATTAGCTGCCCTCCCAAATGCCCCCTATTCCTATAAATAATGCCATACTTTTCTTGTTCTTAGAACTTAATCTTTATCTCCTGCCCAACCCCGCCCTTGCAGCTCTGCCTCCCCAACTTCCTTTCCACCCTCCCCACAGTCGCTCAGAACCTCATCATATGACTTGTGCCTAGATTGCTGCAGGAATGTCTCCGAAGCCAAGCTGCCACCTGCTCTGGCTTCTGCCACCTGCCACATCTCTGCTAATGCCTCCAAGGTAAAGCCTCAATCCATCCGATCACTCTTCTGCTTTAAAAATCCAGATCTTCACATTTTCTGTTGAAAAACCTCCAGTCCAGACACACTAGTATTCAAGGGCCTTCATTATATAGATTCCAACTACTCCAGCTTCATCCCTTATTGATCCCATACAGCCTGTCTGGAGCTCACACTTAGGAAGATGGACACGATGATTTTCTACCAGCATGTCTTTGCTGATTCTTAGAATACTCCTCTCCATCTCTGCCTATGGAAATTCTACCCATCCTCTGAAGTTCATTTCAGATGCTTCTACCCACTAACCATATGTGCTTTCTCCCTCCTCTGAGTGCCCATAGCACTTGGTGGGTCCCTGTGGTTCTCGTATCATACTCTATACTGTTGCAGTCACTTGTGAGATTCTCTTATCCACTCTCCTACATTGAAACCTTACCAAAGAAAGAAATTAACTTAGTCTTCTGTATATGTCATTATCTAATCATACTTGAGTACTTAACAGTCCTTACACATGGTAGGTAATCTACTATCATTTGTGATCTTTCTTAGTTTGAGTTGTCATCTATCTGTAGAGAAATCAAAAGAGGATTAACATTTGTTGAGTAACCCTATGTTCCAGGCAACGAAGTAAGTATTTTATGAGGGTTTTTTTCTCACTGTAAAATAAATTAAAGCATTTATGTAGCTATAGACACGACAAGTTAAATTATACTAGAAGCTCCTATAAAGCAATACCATCAGCTGACATTTCTACATATACTTATAAACCTAAATATACAAGGAAAATAGCTCCAGAAACAAATAAATCTTAGACTAAAGCAATTTTAGAACTATTCTGGACTTATTTTCATTCTATAAAAAGAAAATAAATTTTGTCAAGGAAAATTCTCCTACAAACCTGATTTACACATACATACTATTCCCCTAAAGTGGCATATAGTTTCCTCAGAATTTTAATCCTTAAACTTTTTTTATTAACATCCCCAATTCTATACAGTCCCTTGAAATAACAGAAGTTTATTTTTTTTAAAAGCTAATTTAGGGCAGCCCGGGTGGCTCAGTGGTTTAGTGCCACCTTCAACCCAGGGTGTGGTCCTGGAGACCTGGGATCAAGTCCCACATCAGGCTCCCTACATGGAGCTTGCTTCTCCCTTTGCCTGTGTCTCTGCCTCTCTCTCTGACTGTGTCTCTCATGAATAATAAATAAAATCTTTAAAAAGAAAAAAAAGCTAATTTAAAGGTTTTAGAAAGAAGTTATAATTGGAAAAGATTATCTGAAATAAAGACATGAAACTTACCAACGAAGAAGTCAGCAATGGCCAAATTAAGGAAAAAGTAGTTACTTCGATGTCTAAGCTTTTTGTCCACCACAAAAGCTAGAATAACCACAGCATTTCCTAGCATTATAGCGAAAGCTAGTAAGCTCATTAAAAATGCTAGAGTAATGCGAGTACTTAGTGGTAAAGTAATTGTTCCATTAGTAGCTGACATCACATCAAATGATGAAGAAGCTCAATAGAGCAAATTAATCCAGGAAGACAATTCTGGCAAGTATGTTTTCCAGTCAGGTACCTAATATATATAGTCTCCTACTCATAACACTATTTTTCAAGATCTAATGCTGATCTCATTGTACTTCCTGATTCTTGATAAAGCAATCTTGTGATAACAGTTTCCCTTTAACTGACACTGAAAAAGTAGTTTCCAAAAGATAGTGAAATGTTTTAGTGTAAACATTTGAATGTGATTTAACTACCTCCCCTTAATAGAGCAATATTACATAATATATGTGAAATATAATCGATTCAGTAAATAGATAAGAAATTGGGCTCCAATGAAACTTATTTTTTGAACTGGTATAGATCTAGTTAAAGATTCTTTTCTGATCATGATGGGATACTGGGGGCTGAATTCACCATCCCATCTGACAGAACCAAAAAACTGAGCAGAATATATGAAACAATGGTTGTCAGAGCACCGGACATCAGGCAATGAAGGACAGTGATCCCTGAGAAAAGGGGAGAAAATGAGATCAGCTGTGCAGCTGCCCCTGCTTACTGTCTTTTGTGAGTTTCCAGGGCACAGAGCAGAGAGGGGACATCCAGGAGGAGCCCCCAGCAGATTACTTGCAATGGGGAGATGAAGTGCAGAGTCAGGGAGTACCAGATAGGACTCTGCTGCAAGCTGCTATGTAATACATAGTTTTTAACTGCACATAAGCTGGAAGTCTTGTGTGTAAGATGGTGCTTATAATTTCTTTAAAATGTAGCTGATAAAAATAAAATACATATTACATAGAGAGATTTGACTTAAGGTTGATTTGATTATTTTTCATTCATGTCATGAAAATTAATGATCATGACCTTTTTTAAAAACCTGAATGAGGGGCAGCCCCAGTGGCACAGCGGTTTAGCACTGCCTGCAGCCCGGGGCATGATCCTGGAAACTCGGGATCGAGTCCCACATCGGGCTCCCTGTATGGAGCCCGCTTCTCCCTCTGCCTCTCT
The DNA here is from genome assembly GCF_905146905.1 of Nyctereutes procyonoides. Taxonomy (NCBI): domain Eukaryota; kingdom Metazoa; phylum Chordata; class Mammalia; order Carnivora; family Canidae; genus Nyctereutes; species Nyctereutes procyonoides. The sequence goes on from NW_026575044.1 coordinate 36,905,480, forward strand.
CTCTCTCTCTTTCTCTTTCTCTCTCTCTCTCTCTCTCTGTCTCTATGAATAAATAAAGTCTTTAAAAAAATCTGAATGATTTTTTCCCATTTGTCACTCTCCTTAATCTTTATTCTTCTTTACATTCACTCACTATTAATTCACTAACAAGAGGTATTAGGAATTTGTATGTTCTTCCACAATTACAAAGTCCCTTTCAAAACTAGCCAGTTTTTATGCCTAGTCAACTTAGAAGGCCTTTCTGTTAAAAAAGCAATGCAGCACTAGTTTAATGTAATTTCTTAATTCCAGAATTCTTAATTCTATTTTTTGTAATTTCATGTGGGAAGAGAAAGCAATCTAACAGACTTAGAGATCTTGCCTTGTGCCTTAGGTTGTGGGGAATTGCCTTCACAGAAGTGGACTGCCAGGTAGGTAACATTTGGGAAAAATAATAATGACAAATCATATTGCGCTACATTTCATTCTCTTACCTTGTGTTGAGCCAACTCAACCACAGACTTGGTAGATGTGTAGCTCAGAATTCCATTTTAGGTACTCTATTTGAATTTATTTAAATTTACTGGTGTCAAATCGCTGTAACTTATGTGGCAGATCATTTCCTTTTCTATCACTCCTGATGTATACCTAACTGTTCTTTTTTAAGCATTTATGATACTTTAAAAATGTAAGTTTTGTAAATAAAAATAAATATAAAAGAATAAATCCTGAGGCACCTTGGTGGCTCAGTCCGTTAAGTGACCAACTCTTGGTTTCTGTTCAGGTCATAAACTTGGGGACATGAAGTCAAGCTCTGCATCAAGCCCCACATTGGGCTCCATGCTTAACACAGAGACTGCATGGGACTCTCCCTCCCTCTCGCTCTGCCCCTTCCCCATGATCTCTCTCACTCACTCTCTCTCTCTCTCTCAATTAAAAAATTAGATCTATCAACTGTCTATTATCAGTAATCTTCATTGGTAAGCTCACAATTCAGTAGAACCTATTCACAAAGACTGTTTTATAATCATAGATTTTAACATTCAAAAAGTCATGATTAAGCCCTTTTAATCAAGATTGTTAAACATCTAGAGGCTTTTATGTATCCATTAGCAATTTGCTATTAAATAATGAATTTAAATAACTTAGTGTACTGTAACCAGTGATTCAAGGCCTTTTGGCATTATTTAGAGCCTTTAACTTAACCTATTAATTATATGCTTATATAACTAAGAATAGAAATAAATATCACCTGGCCTCATCTAGTGACTGTGAAGATATGTACATATAAGGCAACTGAATGATGAATTAAAGATTCATCTTGCTAATGTCATGAGGAACACAGCAAGAGACTTAACCGTACCAGCAGAACTCTGCATCCAGGTCCCCAACAGGTCCCATCTCTTTTAATAAACAAGAGACTAACACCATCACCCTGCAGAGGCTTTCTAGCAGGTTTTACATTTAGGGAGAAAGAGTAAGTAGAAGGACCAGGCTCTTTTCTTCATGAAGCTATTCTGCATTTTCAATTGGGTTGTTTGTTGCTGAGTTTTAAGACTTCTTTATATATATTTTATATACTAGAATCTTATCAGATACGATTTGCAAATATTTACTCCTATTCTGTGTATTGTTTTTACTTTCTTAATAATGTCCTTTGAAGCACAGTTTTTAATTTTGATGAATTCCAATTTATTTTTTTAATTGCTTATGCTTTTGGTGTCACATCTAAGAAACCACTACCTAATCCAGGTCATGAAGATTTACTATTATGTTTTCTTTGATAAATTTTATAGTTTTAGCTCTTATATTTAGGTCTTTGATACATTTGAGCTAATTTTCATATACATATGAGGTAAGGGTGCAACCTCATTGTTTCCCATGTGGATATCAAGTTGGCACAATTTGTTTGGAAAGGCTACTTTTTACCCATTGAATTGCCTTGGAATCCTTGTAAAAAAAATCACTTGATCATAAACATATGGGTTTATTTCTTTATTCTCAACTCTAGTTCATTGATCTTCATGTCTGTTATGCCAGTCCCATACACTTCTTTATTTTCTATTCAGTTTAACAGTATCTTTCTATCTTAAAGATCAAATAAAGTATATTTCAAGCTTGTGATATAGAAATTTAAGGTTTAAGCTATAAAATCACTTAAATTTAAGACATAGAATCATTAAGAAAGCCAATATTAAAAAGAATACTCAACAGCATTTAAGATCAATATGAAATCACATTTTAGCATTCAAACAATGTAGATTCACTTAAGTTCCTATAAAAAAATTTTAAAAAGCATAGTTGGCAGATGACAGAGATGAACAGCATGATTTTTCAGTCTTAAGTATAGAATTTTGTTTAAAATCTGGTCATTATGATTGTATTTAAACAAGTTAGATAACATAAACAAACATGGTCTTAGAACTTCTGGTTCCATATACAAGAAGTTTGGAATGCATCACTCTACCCTAATAAGTAAAAAAGCTGAATAGACTGAAAAACCTTGGATCCATAAGAGAGGGAGGGACACAGGACAAACTGCTGTCCTCAAGATTGGAAAGACAGACAAGCAAATACACAGAGTTATGAGTTATCAGAGCAGGAAGTCTGAAAACAGAAAACACTAAGGAACTGGTGCCAGGGTAAGAAAACCTGAACTGTAATTGATGAGTTGCTAGAGGACCAGTGCAGACAACTCAGAGTTTAAAATTCCAAGGGGATGCAGTCATAGGGAGGGCCCCACAATTTGGTGAGATTTATTTCCAAAAGCTTGACCAAGTTCCTAAGGTAAATATCAGAAAAATCCCCTCACACTTCCAGTAGGGAGAGGGAAAAAGAAACATTTTGAAATGTTCAAAACGCCAGAGCACTCTTGTTCTTAATGAGGCCTGCCCTCTGAGGAAACTAGTTAACTATAGCCTAACGTGCTAGGGTTAGATCAGTGCCTAACAGATTTAGGGGAACACCCAACTCCACCCCACTCTAGCCATCTTGTCCCACCTAAGGGAAGAGAGTAAGAAATATTTGTGCAGTTCACAGTCCAGAGGCATGGGCTCACTAAAAGACTGAGACATCGGGGCAGCCCAGGTGGCTCAGCAGTCTAGCACTGCCTTCAGCCCAGGGCGTGATCCTGGAGACCCAGGATGGAGTCCCACATCAGGCTCCCTGCATGGAGCCTGCTTCTCCCTCTCCCTGTGTCTCTGCCTCTCTCTCGCTCTCTGTGTCTCTCATGAATAAATAAATAAATAAAATATTTTAAAAAACAACAACAACAAAAAAAAAAAGACTGAGACATAATCATAGACTATAGAATGGTTCCCTTCTCCTGATAATTCATTTACCACACCGCCAAAGGCCTATTTATAGCAGTTCTTTTTACCTAGTACATCATATCTGGCTATCAAGAAAAAAAATTACAAGGCATACCAAAAGGCAAAAAAAAAATTTGAAGAGTTGGAGCAAGCATCAGAACCAAACATGCATGGCAGGGATGTTGGAATTATCAGACTGGGAATTTAAAACAACTATGATATGATATGAATATCTCTAATGGAGAACATAGGCAGCATGCAAGAACAGATGAGCAAACACTAACTTGAAAAGATATATGCACCTCTCTGTTCACTGCAGCATTATTTACAATAGCCAAGATATGGAAACTATCTAGGTGTCCATTGATGGATAAATGAGAAAGAAAATGTGGAGCATTAAAAAAGAAAGAAAGGAAGGAAAAATGTATATCCTTTACACACATACTTAAAATGGAATATCATTCATCCATAAAAAGAATGAAATCTTATCATTTGTGACACCATGGATGAACCATTATGTTAAGTGAAATAAATCAGACACAGAAAGACAAATATTATATGATCTCACACGTATTGGAATCTAAAAGTTAAAACAACTGAGCTCATAGATCAGAGAACAGATAGGTGCCGCCAGAGGAGGGGGGTTGTTAGTAAGGGGAGTGTAGCCAAAATGGGTGAAAGGGGTCAAAAGTTATCTTCCAGTTATGTAAGTCATGGGGATGTAATGTACAACATGGTGACTATAGTTGATAATATTTGAAAATTACTAAGAGAGTAAATCTTTAAAGTTATCATCACAAGAAAAAAAGTTATGTAACTACATGTGGTAATAAATATTAATCAGACTTTATGTGGTGATCATTTTGCAATATATACAAATCTCAAATCATTACTGTATACCTGAAACTAACATGATGTTATATGTCAATTATGCTTCGGTTTTTAAAAAAGAGAAAGAAAGAAAGAAAGAAAGAAAGAAAGAAAGAAAGAAAGAAAGAAAGAAAGGGGCAATATAAGCTGAGAGGCAGAAATCCTAAGAATAAGAAATTAATGTTAGAGATAAAACACACTGTAACAAAAATGAAGAATGCCTTTGATGGGATTATTAGTAAACAGGATATAGTTGAAAAAAGAATCTCTGAGCTAAAGGGCATGTAAATAGAATTCTGGAAACCCAAAAGCAAAAAGAACAAGGACTGAAAGAAAGAAAAGAATATCCAAGGACTTGGATGACTACAAGTGGTGTAACATATGCATAACGAGAATATCAGAAGGTGAAGAAAGAGAGAAAGGAACAGAAGAAATATCTGAAATATCAATGACTGAGAATTTCCCCAAACATCAGACACTAAACCATAGATTCAGGAACCTTAGAGAACATCTAGCTGGATAAATACCCAAAAGAACTACACATAAGCATATTATTTCAAACTTACTTACACAAAATGAAAGATAAAGTCCTGATAGAATTTCCTTGGAGAAAAACATCTTGCCCATAAAAGAACAAAGACAAGAATTACATCCAACTTCTCAGAAACTATGCCAGCAAGATGAGAGTACAGTGAATTATTATAAATGTTGAGAGAAAAATCCACCAATCTAGAATCCAGTATCCTGCAAAATTATCCTTCAAAAGTGAAGGAGAAATAGACTTTCTCAGGAAAACAAAAATTGCGGGAATTTGTTGCCAGTAGACCTGCCTTGCAAGAAATGTTAAAAGGTTTTTTGGGGAGAAAAAAAAATACTATAAGTCAGAAACTTGGATCTAACATAAGCTAAGGAAAAGCAATGAAGAAGGAATAGATGAAAGTAAATAAAAACTTTTATTTTTCTAGTTCTTAGTTGATCTCACAGATCATCATAGTTTAAAATAATACTAATGATATATTTGATTATGTATATTTATGTAAATATCTTTTATATGCTTATATTTGCTTATATGTAAATAAAATGAATGACAGCAATGACATAAGGGATAGAAGGGAGGAATTAGGATAATTTTGTTATTATAGCATACTCATACTACCTATGGGTATATGAAATAGTACAGTGTTATTTGAAAGTGGGCTTGGATTAACTGTAAATATATATTGTAGACCCAGTTTTATGACTTCACTCAGTAGTTTCAACAATGAGTCATAGATTCCATCATCAGTAGGTAGGCACTATACAATCATATTAGCAAAGCCAAATTTAATTTTTCCAATCCCTTATAATAAAAGCCAAAAGAAGATTCAAATTATTAAAAATCAAAACAAAACCTTTGCTCTCTCCAGTTATTTTTTCATCCTGGTTAGAATATGTAACTAATTTGCAAACTAATAAGCCACATGAAACAAAATTAAAGTTAAAAATAATTTTTAATAATTGGTATACGCCAAAAAAAATTGGCATATGCCAATGAAGTTCTGTTATATTCCAGTTTTGGAAACAATGGCACATGTTTTTCATCCCTGTGTTAAGTGACGGCAAACAAGTGTATCACAGGTAACTCACAAAAGCCTAGGAATAGAAATACCAAAGAAACCCCCAGAAAATAAACAAATTTTAACAGGTATATTTACAAGAATATCAGAATATGCATCTGTGCCTATAGTTCTTTCTGTTATCCAATCTATCAGCAGATTCTAAGTTTGCTTCCTAAATGTCTTTCAAATTCATCTACAAAACTTCATCTCCATTCTCATTATCCTAATCCAAACTACCACTAAGTCTTTATTATGGCATCAGCCTTTTAAATGCTTCTCATTATCCACTCTTGTTCATTTTCAATCTATTTTCTGCCAAGCAACTGGAGTTCACTTCCTAAAACACAAATCTGATTGTGTCACTTTTCCTCTTTAAATGCTTTAGTTGTTTCACTCTGCTTTTATTAAGATCTTATCATCTACAAGATCCTACCTGACTGACTCATCCTGTCTACATCCCTCTTTTGACGATATCTCTTTCAATTACTTCTGTTTTATCTCACAAAATTCTTTCTCTAGTCCTCTGGCACTCCAGCTCTAAGCAAAAGTTCTCAATAAATTTATAATAAAACAATGAACTAATAATGGGTAGGTCCTTCCACCAATGCAATTCCTCTAGATCATTTATTTCAGTTGGGGATTTTTTTTTTTTTTCTCATACTGGTCAGAACCCATCCAATGCCTTTGGACAACTTCCATCAGCTTCTCCTTCTGGAGCTTTTCTTCCTGCCTGCCACATCACCTCATGATAGTTAGAACAAAGCCAAGGCTACCCTACACCATATAGGGTCTTTTTTTTTTTTTTTAATTGTAGGAAAAGACACGTAACCTAAGATTTACTGTCTAAACCATTTTTAAGTGTGCCATTCAGTAGTGTTAAGTATATTCACGTTGTTATACGACCAATCTCCAGAACTCTTCATCTTGCAAAACTGAAACTCTATACTCATTACCAACAATTTCCCATTTTCCCCCCTTCTCAGCCCCTGGCAACCACCATTCCACTTTCTGTCTCTATGAATTCAACAACTCTACATATCTCATATAAGTAGAATCATAGAGTACTTGTTGTTTATCTCACCTGGCTTATCTCACCTAGCATAATATCTTCAAGGTCGATCCATTTTGTAGTAGGTGTCAGAATTGCCTTCCTTTCTAAGGATAAATAATATACCATTGAATGTATGTAACACATTTTGTGTACCTATTTAACTGTTGATAGACACTTGAGTTGCTTCTACCTTTTGGCTTTTGTGAATAATGCTGCTATAAACATAGATGTACAAATATCTCAAGATCCTGCTTTCAATTCCTTGCAGTATATACCCAGAATTGGAATTGCTGTATCACATGGTAACTCTATGTTTAACTTTTTGAGGAATCACCATACTGTCTTCCCTAGTGGCTATATCATTTTACATTCCTACCAGCAGTGCACAAGAGTTCCAATATCTCCACACTCTTGCCAACACTTGTTACTTTGGGGTTTTTTTCATAGTAGTCATCTTAATGGGTGTGATATGATTTCTCATTATGGTTTTAATTTGCATTTCCCTAAAGATTAATGATACTGGGATCTGTTCATGTGCCATTTGTATATAGTCTATGGATAAATATCTATTCAAGTACTTTGACCAATTTTAAATTGTTTTTTGTTTTTTGTTTTTGTTTTTTGTTTTTGTTTTTTGTTTTTGGTTGTTGAATTTTAGGAGTTCTCTATATTCTGGATATCAGTTCCTTCACCAGATATATGATTTGCAAATATTTTCTCACATTCCATAAGTTGTTTGATGCACAGAAATTTTTTACTTTAAAGGAGTCTGATTTATCTATTTTTACTTTCCTTGCCTGTGCTTTTGGTGTCAGATCCATTGATTCTTATTAGTTTTTAAGCATTTTTATCACTAGAATCAGACATAGATAAAAGAAAAAATTGAAAAAGAAATAGTGAGCTTAAAAGAAGAAAAAGTTTCCCCAAAGAGTCAACATTGATGCCAACTTTATCTATACTACTTAGTTTTCTAATTTTTTTAAGCCTATAGGCATTTTTCTTTTATATATTCTACAGTCTTCTCTCTGACAAATTGTTCAATCCTGTCTACATCCCTCTTTTGACAATATCTCTTTCAATTTTAATTCCAAATTACCCCTTTACTTCAGGCTCTGCTCCTGTACTTGACTCTCTGGTGGTATCTCTTTTTGAAAAGAGAAAAATGCTTTTGAGACTTCCGATCCACACCCTTCTATACTTCCCACTAGCTAAGAACCACAGCTGTCCACAAGCCAACTTTCTTCCTTCTTCTATTTCACTGCTGGTTTCCTGACTGACTTCCCTTCTGGGCTCCAGAGCATCTCCAGGTTGACTTGAGATCATCTCATAATGCTTATTTGCTCACTTCCTTTTTTTTTTTTTTTCCTAGGAAGTTTCTATGGGTTCTTTTCTCAGGAAATCCAATTTCTCTGATGTCTGGCTTCTCTTTTGTCCAATCTAATGCATCTAGGCCAGCCAAAACAAAAGCATCACATCCAGGCTGGGACCTGAAGTGCATCATGTAATGAATGAGATAGATGGAAGAGGAACAGCAATGCAGGGGTCGAAGGCATCTAAGTGGCAATAAAATGGCTTCTCAATTAGTAAACCACGTTAGATGCAAATGGCACCATTGTCTATCCAATCGCCCAGTCCAGTGCTTGAATGTCAATCTTAACTCCTCTCTTTCCCTCAGCCTTTATATCCAGTCACCAAGTTCTCTCAGTTTCGCCTCCTAAATATATCTTAAATCCATCCACGTCCACTCTTCCCTACCATCAATAGCTCCATTCATGTCACCATCATCTCTCACTTGGCTTTTCTTTTGACATCCTTTTGTATTGTAAGGGAGAAAAAATGACTTTCCCTCTACTCTTCTGAGTTCATAGTTTAGACTCCCTGTAATAAAAAACAGATTAACAAAAGAAAAACAAGCAGAAGTTTATTAACGTGTATGCCTCGTGTATGTGGAAGATACCTGGGAAAAATAAGTAAAATTCCTGAGATGGTCCAAGCCACTACTTTAAATACCATCTCCAGCTAAAGACAAAAGAAAGATGTTGCAGGGGCAGGGCGGGGGGAGGGGGGTCGTGGTGGTGGAGAGGAGGTAATTTACGGGAAGATGAGAGGAGGAAATGATTGGTAAGCAAAGGTTGTCCTGCCTTGCAGATAAGACTCTCAGGTGAAAAAGTTGTACCTGGTAATAGCTCTTTTCCTGGTATAGGCCCCCTTTCTAATGTAAATTTCCCTATAAAGGTAGGTTTCCATTACAAAAATGTAACTTTTACTCAGTTTTCAGAATTTCTTTTGTGTCTGCAGTTTCTTGAAACAATCACTCAAAAATAATCCTTATGCGGAAGAGGCAGATTTTAGGGTGGCATATTCAGCATCACTATTTTATTGATTTCAGACCAATTTGACTTCATTTCTTTTACAATTTGATTTCATTTCTTTTACATGCTGACCTTCATCTTCTGAGCTTCCACTATGTGAAATTTTAGACTGGTAACATTTCACACATGATCTCATTTCATCCAACCCTCCAAAAGCCCTGTAAGGAAGGATTATTAGCCCCATTTTACAGATGAGAAAAATAAAGCTCAAAGAAGTTGAGCTGAGAAAATGGCTTCCATGTCCAGGGCATGGATTCAAAATTTAAATCCAACCCTGACTTGCAAATCTAATGCTCCTTAATTACAAACACAGAGCTGTGATTTATGTCTTGCCTGTCAGAGGACAATAATACAATTTGGTAACAAGTTTGATGTCCTTTATTTAAGGGAAAAACAATCTATAGATTAGGTGATTACAGTTCCTCACAAGCAAGTAGAGCATTCTTCCCAAGGGATTTTGGGCAAGAGGGAGTTTTATAGAACAATAGGAGAGGTGAGCATAAACAGGGCTAGGCAGTCCGAGATTCCTTATACAACTAGCAGGTCCTACTTTTAAGGATAGTGTAAACTAGCTAAAACTGAGTTGGATGATTGTGATTGATATAAATTGGATTTCCATGAGATACAATTCCTGTAAGCGAAGATTGAGCTGTTTAGATTTATGACATGTGTCGGGCTACTGGGGCAGCCCCCATTTTTTGAGTCCTAATAAATGAATTAACGTTGTCGTACCCCTAAACAGTATATAACTCAAAACCAGGGCTAATGGAAAAACAAAAAATAAAACAAAACAGAAAACTCTCCCCTAGGTTCAGAAACTAAAATCCATCTATAAGTGTTACAAGTTTTGATTTGCCTTCCTTTCTTTTCCTACACCAGGGGGTTGGCAAACAATGGCTAACAGACCATAGTTTGGCCCCTGAGCTAAGAATTTCTTTTTCAAGATTTTATTTATTTATTCATGAAAAACACAGAGAAAGAGGCAGAGGGAGAAGCAAGCTCTCCATGTAGGGAGCCCAACGTGGGACTCAATCCCGGATCACACTGTGGGCCGAAGGCAGCGCTAAACCGCTGAGCCACCGGGGCTGCCACTAAGAATGGTTTTTAAATGTTGTGATACTGTGATTTATAATTAGGAAATATTTATTTGGTCTTTACCCCTAATTCTGGCCTAGAAGTCCTAGACCCCTAGGAATTTCCTAAGTGATAAGACTATCTTTGTTATAACATCTGGTCTTTTGTCCTTGGTTCTTAAAATAGCTCCAGACCCAAAATGGTAAGAAGCTCCTTTCAACCACACCTGAGTTTAAGCAATGATGTGATTTTTGGAAAGTCCCAGGGAGTGGGGGTGGAGGTGGGGCACGCTGGTTTCCAGGGAAACCAAATGTCTGATTAAAATGTGTCATTTTTAGTCCTACTGTCAACCTCTGGGGAGAGGAGTGGGCTGGTTGGAGGTTGAAACGATTGCCAGTGGCCAATGATTTAATTAATCATGCCTATGAAACGAAGCCTCCATAAAAGCCCAAAAACACAGCTGGGGGAGCTTCCAGGTTGGTAAACATGGACATACAAGGAGGGTGAATGCTTCATAGAAAGCATGGAAGTTCTATGCCCCTTCCTCCTTACTTTGCCCTCTGCATCTCTTCCATCAGGATGTTTCTGAGTTACATATTTAATAAACCCATAATTGAGTAAGTAGAATGTCTCCCTGAATTTTGTGAGCCACTCTAGCAAATTAATCCAACCAGAAGAGGGGATCTTGGGAATCTCCAAGTTATACCAGGTTGACTAGAAGCACAGGTAACAACATGGACCCAGCATATGAAGTTGGGGCGAGGTCAGTCTAAGGAGATGGAACTTTAACCTGTGGGATCTGATGCTATTTCTAGTAAGAGAGTGTTAGAACTGAGTTGTAGGACACCCAAGCTAGTGTTGCTGGGTTACTCGATGTGTGGAAAACCTACACATCTAGTGTTAGAAGTGAAATATTCTATGCATAGTTTTGAAAGTAGAGGAGACACAAAGGAAGAGTGTTTTCCTTTATACATGTTTACACATTGAAAAAAATCAAGAGCAAAACATTTCATGTCACATGAATATTATATGAAACTCAAATTTAAATATTCACAGTTTTATTAGAATACACCCAGGCCATTATTAGTGTGCATATTGTCTCTGACAGCTTTCACATTATGGTGAAATAGAATAGTTATACAGATGTGGCTTACAAAGCATAATAGTATTTGGCTATCTACTGAAAAAGTTTGTCAGCCTTTGGTCTGTACTCCTTGGCTAGACTGAGCATTCCCTATTGCATCTCCCTAACTGTACCAGTCTATGGCTTGATTAAGCCTTTTATAAACTTTTGAAAACTGGATGCAGAGAAATTATATAACTTGTTCAAACTTGCAAGGCTAGCAAAAAGTAGACAGGATTCAAACATGACAGGCTCTAGAGAGCCATCTCAAAGGTGCTATACTACATTGCTTCTCTAAGGGAACGTAAGAACTTCCTAACTACTCTTAAAATCCTCAGCAACAGCCTATCTTAAGTAAGATGACAGCTATCTCCTAAACAGTGAGGAAAGAGAATACTTATCTAATGGCTTTCTTAGATGCTTATTACATACTAAGTACTGTGAAAAGCATCTCATTTAATCTCCATACTATCCCAGACAGGGAGGAATCATAATCCACATTTTTACAAATTAGGAAACTAAGAGCAAAAAAATATTAAGTTTCCTGATAAATTCACAGAGAATATACCAGTGGGGGCAGTGATGGAATACTGAAATTTACAGACTAGGTGCTCAGATATGCAAAACTATAAACTTATTTCTCTGTATTTGAACCAAGTTGATAACAAGCCCCAATATTTCCATTCCTGGAAGGGAAGGAAATGTGTCATTATAAGATTTCTCAGTCACTTCAAATATAAAATGTAGTAACCAAAGGTGTTCAATTTCATTAGTCTTCAGGGGAAAGCAGATTAAGACCACAAAGAGAAACCACTACACACCACGCAGCATAACTAGATTGAAAGTCAGGTAATACCAAATGTTGATCTGCAGCAACTAGAATTTTGTTCACTATGGGTAGGAGTGTAAATTGGTTTAACTGCTTTCTGGAAAACTGTTTGGCAGTGTGAGAAAAGTGTGCTGGAGCTCACAAAAAAGTGATTGTTAGGTTTTCACAAAGTTTGCCAGCTAACCAGGTGGTTTATTTCACACTGGTAGCTTGGATTTGGAGAGAGCAGATGTATTCATGCCACTGGAACTAGCACATGTTATTAATGAACAATCAGTTCAGAGTCAGTTGTTAAAAATGTACCAGCACACCTTGGGGCAGTGTACTCTAAAGCTCCACATATACATATGTCCTGACTCGGCAAAGCATACCTATATCTTTAGAAATGTGTACATATGTTGACTAAAAACCATGTATAAGAAAGAATATTTATAACAACACTGATTATAACATCCTCAGACTGGAAACTCAAATATCCATAAATAGAACTGATAAAATTGCCATGTTCATTCAATGGAATATTACGCAGTGCGAAGAATTAAAGAACTGCTACATACAGCAATCCAGATGAATCTCACAAAATATTGGAACAAAAGGAGTCCAAGCAAGGACAGTGTGTTTCCACTTATGTATAAGTCAAAACAGACCCAATTAATCTCTGGTGTCAGAAGTCAGGGAGGTGGTTACTTGGCAGAGGGAGAGATCAGCTAATGTAGGGTAAGACACAAGGGAAGTCTGTGGTGCTGGTGGTGTCCTTTTTTCCAACTGAAGTCCCGGTTATCTGTGTATTTTGTGAAAGTTCATCAGTAAGAAGTTCAATTTAAAAAAGTCAGTCATTTCTATAATCAGATATCCATATGCAGAAAAAGAACTGCAAATTAAAGCTTATATCTTATACAAAAGTTAACTAAAAATGCATAACATATCTAAACAAAAAACAAAAAAACTCTAAAACTTTAAAAAGGGAACAGAAGAAAATCTTAATGACCTGGGGGAAGGCAGTCTTTAGACAATACCAAAAACATGGTAATAAGAAAAAGGTGAATTATATCTCATCAAAATTAAACACTTTTACTCTGTGAAAAACACTGTCAAGATACTGAAAAGACGAGAGACAGAAAAAGAGAATGAAAAGACAAGCAACAAAATATTATTTGCAAAAGATTATTTACAAATTACATACCTGACAAAGAACTTGCATGCAGAATGTATTTCTTGGTTTTGATAAATATACTATAGTTATGTAGGATGTTATAAGCAGGAAAAGCAGAGTATTTTTATAATTTCTAGTGAATCTATAATTATTTAAAAAAAAAGATATTGGTAGTTTTTTCTGCTGAATCCCTACTTTCCCACATCTTTTGTATCCTAAATATCCTAACACAATGCTAATGGAGGTATAACCTTTTCTAGAGATCAATTTGCCTAAACCAATCAAGCTATTAGAATGTATAAATGTTTGACCAGGATCCATTTCTAGGGATTTTTCCTAAGAAAATAATCAGAGATAAATACCAAAAAATCTGCACAAAATGAGTTTTTTATGGTTTAGCAAAAAATTTGGAAAGCCTTAAAAAACTGGAAACACGTGGGGACTAGCTAGTATATTATTATATACCCAAAAGATAGAATACTATATAGCCACAAGAAATTAAGCCATAGAAGAATATTTATTGACATGGGAAAATGTTAACAATATACTTCTATATGAAATATGCAGGATACAAAACAGTATATACAGTTTAATACCATTTTATGGAAAGAAAAATAGCCATATATACAAAATCATGCATAGGAAAAAAATAGAAGGATGTACTAGCAAATGTTAATAATGGTTATCTCTAGATAGTAGAATTAGAAGTGATTATACAATTTTCCCAGTAAATTTCACCTGTCCTCCAAACAGTATCGTTTCATGTATTCTTTCTTGGGTATGATTAGCTTGATACAATTCTTTTCTTTCAAATAGTCTGTTTCATGATATATACCTCCAAATCATACTGCTTTTCCCACTTAAAAAGTAGATGCTACTTGCTCTTACATACTGGCATATGAAGAATATTTTTAACTAATACAATATACTATAAAATATGCCACAGCATAGATCTGGCTATAGAAAATTATTGTTTGGAGAATCTGAAAGCCCTCTAATAGAGAGAAATTTTAAATAGAGAAAAAGATGCTTTCATTAGTTGGGGTCCATAATGGTTGAGTGTAAACAACTCAGATTCCAGAATTGGATACTCTGGGATCTTTCCCTACTAGCGAACTGATTCTGGGCAAGGAGATTAGGTTTTTTCAGTCAGGAAAATGTGGCTAATCATTTTGTAAAAAAAAGCGAAAATAAGATTTTTTTAAATAAGGGAAAATGAGATCACGGTTATAAATGTTTTTTTATAAAGACCTAAATAACTATGAGATGAAACAGCAAGAAAGAAATTCAAATTTGGTGTTGTAGAAAAATTAACTCAATTTTCCTGCAGCACCAAATACTTCCTGTTTTATATCTTCTTTTACAAAGTTAGACATGCCAAAATTGTGAAATTACTTTAATGTTAATTGATGGTCTTCAATTTCTCATTTAACAGGTAATACCATAGGACATACTTAACTTTTCATGGAATCTGAGGTAAGTGTTTTATATATATATATATATATATATATATATATATATATATATATATATATTTATGTGTGTAAATACATACACTTCACATATCCTCTGAGGACTCCTGATCATTGGCAACATTAGACATATTTACAACAAATAGGACTTGGATTTTATTTCTCAGAATCCATTCTAGTGTAAAGCCATTTACTAGGTTTTTATTAAAAACACCAAATAAGGATGTTGGGTCTTTTAAAGGCAAGACATCAAAGAAACAGAAAAGAGTATCTGTGTCCGCTCTTCTGTGATGCTTTCCATGATGCAAGCATCATTCCAAGTTGCCTCTGAACTTCTGTTCCCTCCTTTGGAAGAGAATCTCAGGCAAATCTGCAATCAATTAACTTTCAATAACAGTTTGCAATCATGTCTAAAGGGGAACAGCTTATAACTTACTGTTGTATTTCAAAGATAAGTGTATAATCTAGATGCCTAGAAGTAAGGGCATATATTACAGATAAAAGAAGGAACATAAAACACTGATGTAAAGGAAGATCTGGTAAGAATAGAAAAAAAAGAGGGACTTTGTTTTTCCAACCAAAACATTTGTTCCTTTTCTCCACAAAGTCGCGGAGTTGAGAAAGATAGCTGGAATGCAGATGAGATACTGCATCACACTTACATAACTATCCGATGATGTGCTCTGGCTCCATACCAGTGGGGTTTTCCCACCTCTATCCCCTTCCATAAACACTTGTGAACTGCAGCAGAGCTTCTAGTGTTGTCCTAATTCTTCAATGAATATCACAAGAAAGGGATATCCGGGATGTTAAAAAAAAACAAAAACAAAACAAAAAAAAAAACCCAACCAAAAACAGAATATTACGCTAACATATTTCACAGGTAGGAGAAGACTACTGACACAGCATATCTACTGCTTTACAAGAATTAAACAAAAATGTAGAGGCTAGAAAATCACATTTTGAAATTTCACAATCACCAATTTGCAACAGAAATTGGAGCATAACACTTATGCTAACAAATATGGCAGATGAATTATTACTTCACCATGTAACTGCAGATGGATATTCCTTGATTTTTGCTTAATCATTACTCAATAATGAACACTATAAAATGAAAGGTGACTTACTGTGAACCGAAATCACAAGAAGAAACTCTCTAAGATCAATCTGCAATGAGTTCCTATTCCAATAAGCCATAAAGAGCAATAAAAGGCAATATTCATTTAACATAATAAGAATCCCAATGACAAGGTATCAGGTATTTATACTTCTCTCAAGACCTTTCTTCCCCACCTAACAAAGGCACTTGACATGTACTGAAATGGACAGTTAATTCAGGTACTGCCCTGGGCAACTGTTACCATCCCCATATTAGATGAAGTGGCAATTAAGTTCAAATTAATTCTTCTGAATCAGCCTGAAATACACATGAATGTATCATAAGTTCTCTATTTTTGGCAGATGATATAACCAAAGAAGAAAATATAATGCTGGTGTCCACAATGGGTTGGCTGACTTGAACAGTCCAGGATCTTCTCTGAACAATATTCCTTGATGACTGTGGAATTTGTGAACAATGATAGGGAATTTAACCTGGCATACAATTTTAGGTATTAATGTTCACTCCTCTTCTTGTCTTTTCTTACTTTTTTGTTCTTTCCCAAAGCCTTAGATGATTCCTCCTAAAAAAGATATAAATCAATGTAGTGTCTCTGCATTTATGTGAAGATAGTGGCTTAGGAACCTTTAGTCTAACCATATAATATGTATAAGAATGAAAGCATAATTACCTCTATATGTATCATCTTTCTGTTTTACATGGAACTTTCATTTACAGTCTATTTTAACATTTCCAAAATAATCAACATCATTTATCTAATAGATTTATGCTTGAATAATTTTGGTATTATTTAATCTATTCCCACTTTCTAAAGGAAGGTAGCAAACTTTAAATAAAATAAACATGCTTATAAAATATGAAACAAAAAAGAATTCAAAGTATAAAGGCAGGCACCCTAATGCCAGGGGAGAGGGAAGGTGTCTGACACTAACAGAGAATGTTAGAATTTTATACACGTTTAAAGAATACCTAGTTGACTGTGGCATGAACTACACAACCTTTCCTGGCCTCAATTTTAGGGAGAAAAAATTAACTGGTCTTTAAGGTTTTTATAAAACTCTGTATGAATCTATGAAATTAAGGCTCAAAGAGATGAAGTGATCTGCCCAAGGTCACACAACTAACTGGCCAGTCAGATTGTTGTGATTAGAAACTAAGTCTACAATTTCGAATCCAAAGGTTTTTTTTTTTTAATTTTTATTTATTTATGATAGTCACAGAGAGAGAGAGAGAGCGAAGCAGAGACATAGGCAGAGGGAGAAGCAGGCTCCATGCACCGGAAGCCCGATGTGGGATTCGATCCCGGGTCTCCAGGATCGCGCCCTGGGCCAAAGGCAGGCGCCAAACCGCTGCGCCACCCAGGGATCCCCCAAAGGTTTTTCTAATGTAACACAAACATTTTTAAGATTTTATTCATTTATTAGATAGAGAAAAAGAACACAAGCATTGGGAAGGGGCAGACGGAGAGGGAGAAGCAGGCTTCCTGCTGAGCAGGGAGCCCAACGTGGGGCTTGGTCCCAGGATTCTGGGATCATGACCTGGATTCTGGGATCATGACCTGAGCCAAAGGCAGATGCTTAACAGACTAAGCCACTCAGGCACCCCTCAAACATTCTGACTCATTCTTGGGTTTTCTTTTTTTTTTTTTTTTTTTCCTCATAGGCAGCAGTGAGAATCTCTCTATATAATCTCAGTAAGGACTCACCGGTGAATTTGTGTAGTTCCTCTCCACTAGTATATTTCTGGCACAGTTGTTGATATGTTTAAAGCGATCTGGTCCTAGTAGGATTCCTCCATACCAGCGTGATACTACCACCATGACATTTCTCACATTCAAAATCTGTTATTTTCAGAAGCACAATTAGATACACACAGACATGTATAACTTCAAGTTTTAAAGGAGAATGAAATAACTCATATACAAAACTGCACATGACATTTCTCTGTGACTTTAATGGCAGAACTACATGAATGAGCAGAATGAAACTTCCAACATTCCAGTGATAAAATGTTAGAATGAGAAGTGAATTTAGAAATTAAACACTGCTTCACAGTGTCTTTGAATCCCACATTTTGTAGCAACCAGATAGAGTAAAGGGAAGATCATGCAAGTACGGTTCTAGTTCTTCATTAATTCAACCCAAATAGCTCAGTTTAAGCAACCTTTTGCCCCTAGGCCAAACAACAACTAAGACCTGCTTCTGAACAAACCACTGGAAAGAACTGGGGCAGCATGAGTAATTGCTGGTGCCTATCAGCAAGGTCTTCCTCAGTCTGATATCTGTCAAATGCTGCTTTAACATGAAGCCCACCACTCTAAGGGCTTGACCACACAGAGTTCCTTCCTATCAAGGAACGGCCTGGATAGAAAACAAACCTCCACATACAGTAACAGAAGAAACTATAACAGCTATCTTAGGGAAAAAAAAAAACACAATCCATTCTTAAAATTAATGGACAATCAATCACCACCATACAGATGAAGAAAATCCAGCAGCATGAAAGAGAAAGGACAAGGTAAACAAACTAAAATGAACCAGGAAAAATTTAAGGGGGAGAACATCTAATTAGCATACTCTGAGAAATTTTAGAAGATATTGCATCCATAAAGTCAAAACAGTATATTATAAAAAAGGAAAAAATAGAGACAAACTCTTTTTTTCTTTTTCTTTTTTAAAGTTTATTTATTTAAGTAATCTCTACATCCAACGTGGGGCTTGAACCCATGACCCTAACATCAAGACTTGCAGGCTTTTCTGAGCCAGCCAAGTGCCCAAGAGGAAAGAATTCTTAAAACTTAAATACATGATTGCTAAAAAAATTTTTTTAATTCAATGGAAACGTTGGAAGACAAGCAAGAAAATGTCTCAGAACATAAGGTGATGAGATGGACAACTTAATTTAAAAAAGCAACAATTGGGTCTGTCCAGATGGTCCAATAACACCCAACTAACAGGAGGTGCACAGACACAGAACAGAGGAAACAGAGAGGACCTTGTCAAAAAACAAAAAGGAGATGCTTTTCCAGAGCTGAAGATAATCTATCATCTATGACTGACAGAGCTTCAAAGCACAGCGCTTGTTATTAACCCTGTGCTTTCTGCCCCATATCGTGGTTAAAAATCTTTCTCAATCAGTGTTTAAAAATTAACTACTAATTAACACAAATCTATTTCATGTTATATAGCCTAACTGATTTACTTATTCTTACATGGTGCTCTGTTTCACTGAAAAATTTTATGGCTCAGAAAACAGGACTAACAGGGTTTAACTTACACTTACCTCCATGAGATGGAGAAGACGCCCACCAGCTGCTGTCTCCCCATCATCCTCACAGTCCTGTAAGAAGGTCTGTTTATCCTCACAATATATTCTAGAAATACACAGAACAGTGTTACACTTTAAAAGCCGAAAATATTGCACTAAGAGTTACACCTTCATGCTTATTGCAATCAATTTACTTCCAAAAATCAGCATATTTGTTAAAAAAATTTCTTCTTGAACTATACATTAGACATATTTCCACTGAAGATTCATTATCCGGTATGTTTCATTGTCTGTTTTGGGAAAGGCAGGAATCAAGGATGCCTCCTTTAAATCAGAAATGCTACTATTATATATCTGACACTTCATTTAACTTTGAAAATCTATAAGGTTATAGACAGTAGTCACTGAAAAACATTGCTTGAGAATTTACTGTATAGAGAAACCTTATACCTAGTAGGCACCATGAAATGATATACAAGAAGTAAGTGTCTTATTCCTTTCTTCAAAGAACCTTAGAGCTAGTAAAAGAGACAAAAAGTACATTAAAAAATGGAAGTGATAAAAGCAACATAAATGAACATTTTATACTTTCCTCATATCTTATTCTAGCCATCAAACCTTTCTCTATTCTCCCTATTCTAAGAATTATAAGATTTATTTTCTCTATAACTTTTCCCCTGGTTGGTTGGTTGTATCAGGGATAAATCATGGTATTTTTACCTATTCAAATTATCTAGAAAAGTTAGCATTTGGAATAATAACATAGGGCTACACTGTAGCAGAATAAGCATGGTAATTAAGTGTGTAATATAAAAAGAAAACAGTGCCAGTTAAGGTATGTTATCTAGTAGATTTCTTAGGCTCCTACAAATGACACCATGTAGGATGAGGCAAACGCATGAAAAATATCTTTCCAGCTGTGGCTCTCAAGCCAGGTTCTACCATATCTACAAGCCTAAGTCAATTATAGCAATCACATTAATGTATTTATTATATATTCATATTTATCACAGCAATCATATTCATTGACTCATTCATCCTTCAATCCAACTTTCCATTCATTCACTCAATAAATATTTACTGCTTCAACTGCTATGATGCTCTGTTATTATTTAGAGTTGACCTCATTCCAAGAAAACAAAGTACTATTAGGCAACATTTTATATGGCAAATTTAAGGCAAAAAGGAGTCAGCAGTTGGTTTATATTAGGACTATAATTATATCTAACACTATAATTCTATGGAACCAATGAAGAAAGTCTGAGTCATAAATCAGTACTGTTAGGTTTTTAAAAAGTGAAACATCATGGACATTTTCACTTTTTCTGGGTAGACAATGATGCAGTATCCCACAGCTGTGTGTGCCAGTAGGCTGAAGAGTGCTCCATAACTCCAGAGCAGGAACAAGCCCCAGAAGCAGGAAGTAACCTTAAAAGGATCCTAAGCATTCAAATACACAACACAAAGTCCAAGCAACAAATAAAAGTCCTTTATTTTACTTCCAGTGAGGTCCTTCAAGCCTCCACTTTGTGCCTGTTTAGTCTTAAGTGACATACAATTCTGACAAGCTCAGCTCTTTCATTCCCAAGTGTCAACTATAAAGGAGTGAAGTGGAGGGGCTACATAACTACATGTAGTTATGCTGAAATTTGTGAGAGGTGACAACTGATCACCTATTAATAAGCAAAACTATAAAAATACTCACAGGTACTTAAAAATCCAAAAATCTGGGGCCTGAAATAGAATATCTGGCATATTATCTAACTTTACAATAATTTAAGATCAACATCATAGCCATCAATTGTTGAAGATACAGCTGCACAACCAAAGATTTGTATAAAACCTTAGTATTCAAAACTAAAAGGCATATAGTAAAAGCAGCACACTTAATTCATGGCTAATGGGAGCATAAATTGGTTTAAAAGAAAAACTCTAGAAAAAATTTGGCAGTATGTATCCAGAGCTTCAAAAACGTTCAAACTTCTTGGTAATTCTATTTCTAGGAATCTATTCTTTCTTCGTTTTAAATTACACCCTCATTTCATTTCAAAAAAGAATGTGACGTAACCAGAACCTATTCTAAGTTAGTAATCTAAACTGAATACAAAAGGTGTTCATAGAATGATTTTTACACTACAGTGAAAAATCTGAAAAACTGACCAAAAAGTAAATGGTTAAATAAATAGTAGAGAGCCTCAAGGAAACATTACACAACCATTACACTACTATTTATAAAGCAATTTTAACAACATGGAAGAAATGGGATACTAGGGTAGTGCACTGAAAAAATAAACACTGCATAGAAGACAGAAAAAAATGTATCACTTTATTATGAAAATATATCAAATTATTATCAGTTACATTTAATGGCAGAAAATGGCTGATTTCCCCAGCAATTCTCTTTTTTTCTTTTCTGCAGCTTCCAAATATTCTACATATGATCATTAGTTTTATAAAGGAAAAAAGAACCCACATTATAGTTGGTCTCTAAAAATCATGCATCATTTTCCCCCATTTTTTACAAATGGAACATTCCTAAAATTGTGATCACTCACCGGTATGCATAGATGTTGTGGGTGGCACTAGCTATTTTCTTATTCTCATACAATTTGGCAAGAACCATTTTCACCTTAAAAACAGCAGTAATATAAATAAACTAATGTATACTTTGTTCTATAAATAAACGCTAGAAAAATATCTTAAAACATATTGATATAAATACTGTTACTCTGAAATAGTAATTTAAAGAATCTACTACACTCTGAAAAAGCCATTTCCAAAGTTTTCTCCTCATTTTAGGGCAGAAACTGGTACTCTTATTTAGTATAAAAATATTAGTATAAAAATATTTGGTATAAAAATATTATACCAAATAAGAGTAAATAAGTAATAAAAGTAAAAAAAGTAAGTAAATAAGTAATGAGTAAAAAAAATATTTTTTTCTCTTTCAAAGCCACAGGCAAGGCTTTATTGGGGCTTATAGCTAGAGCTGAAGTGCTGATGGAGAGTGGTCAGGCTGGCCTCCAGACCTAGTGTTTTTGAGCACCAAATATGAACAAGTATTTGAACACTAACCATGTCTAAGGTACTTATATGGGATGCCTGGGGGGCTCAGGAGTTGAGCCTCTGCCTTCGGCTCAGGGCGTGATCCTGGAGTCCTAGGATCGAGTCCCACATTGGCCTCCCTGCATGGAGCCTGCTTCTCCCTCTGCCTGTGTCTCTTCTCTGCCTCTCTCTGTGTGTCTCTCATGAATAAATAAATAAAATCTTTTTAAAAAAATAAGGTACTTATATATGAAATTTTTTTCTCCACGTTAAGAATTTTAAATGTAAATATGACCATTTTTTAAAATGAGCTCTGAAAATTTACCACATTTATGTATCCTTTGTGACAGATACAAAATAATGGTATGTTCCAAATGTAAGATCAAAACTCTCTGGGAGTCCTATAAGGTTTATAGGGGTGGTAACATAACCAGCTCCTGAAAGACAAGTAGTGATCTCTTTTGCATCAAAAGGGAAGAAAAGCGTGGCAGAAGCCATTCCATTCAGAGGAAACTTCATGTGCAAATCTATCAGATTTAGCAAATAAAACATAAAGGATGCTCAGTTAGGTAAATTTAAAAAAAAATCACAATTTTTATTATTATTAGTATGTCCCATACAATAATGTTTATTTGAAATTCCAATTTAACTAGGTATCTTGTATTTTATCTGGTAACCCTACCAGGGACATAAAAGAGAAAGGTTCTGGAAGTGACCAAGAGTTTTATATACAAACTATTTAGAGTATGAATGAGAAGACAAAAGACAATGTATCAGGAATGATAAAGCAAGGGTCCTATCACAAAAGGCCTCATATAATGAGTTTAGGGGTTTTTTGGTAGACATTGGAAATAATAAGCAAAGACTGGGGGCTGGGGGACAGTGACACATGGCCAGACTTTCAGAAAGGTAACTGGCAGAGGGTAAGGAAGAAATCCTGGATGTAGGGAAGACTGAGCTATAGTCATGGAGAGCAATTTGAATCAGAAACTATGCAATCTTGTGTTTATCATTTTTTAATCTTTCAGGTTCTCAGATTCCTACTCAGTAAAGTACACAATGACCTCTAAGATTAATTTTAGCTCTCACAAGTTATGATCCTCTAAGTCCAAGTGACTATAATCAGAAAAAGAAAGAGGATCCAGGATGATCAGATTCAGAACAGAATGTCTAATGAGGACCTTGGCAACAAAATTATGGGCAACACCCCAGGACAAAATAGGGTTGCTGAAAGAGCCAGAAGCCTACACCAAAAGCTGTTATGTTGACCACAAGTCGATGCAGAGGATAATTTCCTCTTCTAGAGACCAGAAGACAGTAAAAGGTCAGCCTGGTACAAAGAACTGTCTGTATCTCTGTAGGTCAGGGCTTCAAGAGAGCTTAGAGTAGAGGAGCTGCAGAGACTAAAGGGAAGAGACTAATGATTAAAACCTATGCTAAATTAACGAGACTTTTTTTGTTGTTGTTAATTTAACTTTATAGGTTACTACAGTTTGTGACTGAAAAGTCTCCCATTTGATATCCTTGGGTAGGAGCCAGGTCACCTAAGGTCAGGAGGCATAAAGAAAAAAGAATTCAGGTCGGGAAGGTCAGCCAGTCTGTCCACTGTCCCCTTCCTGGGCATCAATGGAACCCACTTGGTTTTGCAGAATTCCCACACAATAGGACAAATAATTCTTTTTAACAAGCTAGTAAGCAGCATAATTTTCTACCCAACGGATTTTTCTTGTGTGTAAATCCATTACGGTATTAAGCCCTAATTAGAATTTAGATACAGTTTTGAAAGCAGTTGACAAATAGAAACAAAACAAATCTTCCACAATTCATAGTAATTTGGGGGTAGGAAAATAAGCAAATATTTTCATCTTACGTGAAAATTAAACACAAATAAGGATATTACTGTAAAACCATTTACTTGAATTACTTTGGTAAACCAACATCAAAGTGAGCTGGACATAATAACTACCTGTTTGGGGCAAACTACTGGAGCCAAATGCGCCTGAAAAGTACTTCTTCGGTCTGTAATAGGAATGCCATGATCAATCGGAGGTAATTCTTCTATTTCTATAAATTTAAAGAATTATATTACTTTTATCTTTAAAATTCATACATTTGAACACTAAAAAATTGATGATGGTGTGGGTGGAGGGTGGGAAAGAGACGTAAATTATATGACAAATCAACCCAAACAGCCATTAGTAGTTGTCTATTAAAATTAAATTATAATTTTAAGCAAAAAGTTTCCAAACAGACTGTAAATAAGATTAAACTACTTGATTTAGAAAGGATTTTCACCTGCCAAGGTCACCCAATAGTAGGTTGGGACTGAAATCCTGAGCTGTTACAGTAGTATAAATTGTACAATAACTAAATGTGAAGAGTATAAAAGATCCTGAGACCAAAAAGATTGTCAGCTGCTAATAAACCACAATTTATTTATCCATTCTGTTGATGGACTTCTAGGGTGGGAAACCTAAGACTTTATTTTGTATAGCTGAAAGGTAGTATCTTCTTCTAAATAAAACTGTTCCTACTTCATAGGATTGAATATACTAATGATATACCAAATTGGTATTCCAAGGAGTATCATGATTTCGAGTTATTTTGCCTCTTAAACAAGTTTAAGACACTAATTTACTCTTCTTCTCTCTGTTGAGAAACTTAGCAAACATCTGGCTGCTACATCTGCTCCATTTAGGATCTAATCTTATTCAGGAAAAAGAATTAAAATTGTTTCCTACTTCTATTCACCGATCTGTTGAATCTTACCAAGTCAGCTTGCCTTACAATTAATGAACTATTTCAACTAACAGATATAAAAATATTTCTGGACATCTTTAAACAAATTGTCAAAACTTACTTCACTGGCTTATGGCAGGATTAGGACAAGAAACCAGGATTATGCAGGACTTTTGCCTTCCTGCTAAGAGTTTCCTCTTCTTGAACGAACTGACCACTGTACTAGGGCAGTACTGAGGTCAACAGGAATCAGATACTATTGATTGTAACTATGATATTCACTCTTTTTCTTTTAATAGTGGATCCTGTTTCCCAAAAGAAATCGTATGCCAAATCCACAAATATATAAAGGAATAAAATGTGAGACTGAAGCAGAGGTGGGGGTCCTGGGTCTTCTCGCTCACTCTTTCTCTTTCTATGTATCCCCTTGTACTAGTCCTGAAATATTATGCAAGAACTTTAAAACTTCATAGTACTGCTTAAAGGCTACAGTGTCGGGGCGCCTGGGTAGCTTAGCCAGTTAAGTGTCTGATGGGCTCAGGTCATGACCTCACGGTTCTGAGATAAATTCCCGCATCCCTCTCCTCTGCCCTTCCCCCTGCTCACATGCGCATGCTCTCTCCCAAATAAATTAATTAAATTAAAATTCTTAAAAAATAAATGATAGATAGATAGACAGACAGACAGATAGGGCTTGGATGGCTCAGTCTGTTAATTATCTGCCTTCAGCTCAGGTCACCATCTCAGGGTACTGGGATCGAGCCCTGCATTGAGCTCCCTGCTCCATGGGGAGTCTGTTTCTTCCCCTACCCCTACCCCTGTTCATGTACTCTCTCTCTCAAATAAATAAATAACATCTTTAACAAAATAAAAAATGAATTAATTAAAATAAAAAGCTATTATATAATACATAGGAAACTCTTTACCTTCAAAAAGAATGAATGTTCTTTCTGGTATATCATGGTTTTGTAAAAGACTTGAGAAAATAGACACTATTATTCAAAATTTTAAGATACTAAAATGGAAGATACTTTCTGATCGCAACATAAAGCTGATTTATCACATCAATCTATTCGCAAGCTGAGAACTACTAGATTATAGAACAAATATGCTTAAGCAAAAATTGAAATCTTTTTTTAAATATAGTTAATTTAACTTAACTTAATTTAAAGGCAGGTGCTTGGGACACCTGGGTGGCTCAGTGGTTGAGCATCTGTCTTTGGCCCAGGGCATGATCCTGGGGTCCGGGAGCCTACTTCTCCCTCTGCCTATGTTTCTGCCTCTCTCTGTGTCTCTCATGAATAAATAAATAAAATAAATAAATAAATAAATAAATAAATAAATAAATAAATAAAGGAAGATGGTTAACCAACTGAGCCACACAGGTGCCCCAGCAAAAACTAAAATCTTAAAGGCATTTTACTAGGTTTAATTCAGTGGTTGTATTTTCAATCATTATATTTATATTTATATTTGTGAGCACAGACTAAAATTTAACTCTGAGATATCAAGAGACAGCTGAGGATTTCAAAATATAAATATAAAATATAAAAACAGGATGTGAATTGAAAACATTAACACATATTTTCTTAGTTTCAGTTTCTCCCCTCATTAATTCAAAACTCTAAAAAGTCATCCAAAAAGAAAAAAAAGGTGAGGCGTGAAGAAATTGCTATTTTTTCCTCACTGTTCTGACAGACCAAACATGGCCAAACACCAAAATGGCCAGCAGGCATGAAAAAAATAATTCTCTGCAAACTAATAACTATTTCTTAACATGTGAGAGTTTACTACATTTCTATATCATTACAAAATTAATACATAATACTGCTATCTCACTATCTTCAAAAGAGATTAATTAGTAACATTATACCTGTTCGATTTTCAGTGATACCAAAATCCAATGCTTTCGCAGGAATTTCTGGTTGACACGCTAAAATGAGATCATCTTCACAGTCTACATCTTCCTCTTCGGTTTTCTTCTTTACATCGGGGCCTATTTGTATATGAGATATTATCAGTGAACTCTGAGGAGAATAAGGAATTCCACTTAAAAACTTGTTGGTCTTGGTCTCTAAATGCCATTCTTCAATAGAAGGAACCAGGACTTTTATGAGAAGTAGTTGATTCCAAGGTTGGAGCAAGGAAAAGGAAAGATGAGCCTGGAACTCCTTATGATTCCAGAGAGTAAAGAAATGTTTCAAAAAAAAAAAAAAAAAAAAAGGAGAGGTGAGCTTATTAAAAAAACAAAACAAAACAAAAAAAAAAAAAAAAAACAGGAGTTACCTGAAAGAGCTCCTAAAGGCAAAACCTAGAATAATTTGAGCAACAAAATAATGATACTATGGAATTTTACTCCATGGAAAAAAATAATATACATGAGTTCATACTGATATAAATAAATAAGCAAAAAATAAAGAAGAGACAACTCTTCCTCACAAAAGAATTCCAATTCAATGAAGAAGAAGAAAATGTGAATCATTAGGCAAACACCACAGTAATAAACATTGCTGACAAGACATACTAATGGACACTAAAATTAGTGTGTGACGCTTTAGGGACTAGGATATTAGTATAGCCTCAATGTATCTCCCTCCATGTCCTTATCAACCACAAAAGGAAAGATAATAACTATCATGTTAATTTTATATGTCAACTTGGCTAGCCCATAGTACCCAGATATTTATTTGGTCAAACACTATTCTAAATGTTTCTGGAAAGGTATTTCTTGGGTAAAATTCACATTCAAATCAGTTAACTTTGAGTAGAGCAGACTGCCCTCCACAATGTGAGAGAGCCTCATCCAGTTAAGGTCTCAATAGAAGAAGGACCAACCTCTCCAGAGCAGTTATACTACTCTGCAGGGAGTAGGGAGCCAGTAGGGAGCCAGCAGGGAGCCAGCCTTCAGACTGGAGCTGCAGCATTAATTCTTCCCCGGTCTCTAGCCTGCCAAACTATCTTGCCGATTTTGGATTTGCCAGCCAGCCTCTACAAACTCATGAGCCAATTCCTTAAAATAAATCAATCTCTCTCTCCTTCTCTTCCTAACCTCTCCCTCCCTTTTTTTGTATCTATCTCTCCTTCTCTGTCTTTATAAATACACACACACACACACACACACACACACACACACACACCCGCTTTCGATTCTCTGGAGAGCCCTGATTAGTACTGTAACTTTACACTGGAGACATGTGGGAGATACCACCTTAACCAAAGAATCAAGGTAAACATCACTAATAATAAAGCATATTGATACCACAAGTTCCTTAATATATGTACTGTAAAGACACAATACCATTTTTGTGGTATTCTTGCCAAAATGCCTAATCCCACTGCAGATGTGAGAAAACAATGGACAGACCCAAACTGAGGGATATTCCACAAAATAATCAGTACTCTTCCCAAGTGTCAGGTCATAAGAAGTCATAAAAGTCAAGGAAAGACTGAGAAACTATTTATAGACTAGAAGAGAGTAAGGAGAAATAACAGCAAAATGTAGAATCCTGGACAGCATCCTATAAAAGCAGAAAGGACATTAGTGGAAAAATAAGTGAAAGTCAAATAAGCTCTTTAGTTTGGTTAATATTATACCAATGTTAGTTTCCTATTCTTGGTAATTATACTGTGGTTATGTAAGGTGTTAGGGAAGCAAAGGAGGGATATAAAAGAGTTCTTTGTACTATTTTTGCAACTTTTCTGTAAGTCTAAAATCAGTTCAGAATATTTTAAAAATTGTAAATAGTTGTATTTAATCACTTTAAAATTGAATATTTCTATAGTAGAAAAATAACTATGAAGTAATACATTTGTACTGAAGATTAACAGTAAAATGAAAATAAATTAGGTGTCCATTGGGTGCCTGGAATGGAAAATTCTCATGAGATATCTTCTTCACTAGCTGTATTAGTTTTTCAGAACCACAAATCCTTCCATTTTAGTATGAAGTCTACAAAAACAGATCTGGTAAGAAAAATTCCAAGTGAAGTTTCTAAAAAGTAAAAATTATAAATTGTACAACAAAAATCAGTAACTCTTTAAGATTTGAAGAGTGGATAAACCATATTGTGGATAATAGATGGAAAAGGGGAAAATGTCATTTTTAAGATCTATAATTTAAAAAATTTCCTGAGAGTTGAGTGATCCCAAATTTTTTGGAGTCCTAAATTTCTACTGGTATACATTCCATTTTTGCAATTATCCTACACTCCAGAATGGTAGACTGGCAAAAATCAATTCTGTTTTGAGACCACTTTTCCAACTGATGTTCTGAAATGCTACAAAATCAGAACATGGATCATGAAAGTTAAGGAAAATACTTCAAAAAAGATTGACACATTGATAGAACACCTTCATACCATTTATCTCTCAGATATTAATGGAAGCAGTAAAAAAACTGCTTCTATAGAAAAATAGTAAAGTACTCCGAAAAAGTATATCCTACTATCAACTTTAAATGTATACTGATTTTGCTAAGGGAGTCCTAAATAGTTTGTTTTTAAAAAATCTCTTTCCCAGATTGAAAATAATTCCATTAGAGGTAACAATGAAATATTAGAAATTTCCACATTGTCATATAATGATTCAATAAAAGAATAATAGGGCAAAATACTGATTTTCAAATATCTTGAAATTAGATAGTAGTAGTGGTGTACAGCTTTGGAATATACTAAAAATAACTGAATTAAACATTTTTAAAGGATGAATAATTATGGTATGTCAATTACATCTCAATTTAAAACTACATTTTCAAAGTAAATTTTTATATCCTAAGTATCACTTCAGTGTATGTTCCAAAGTTCTTTTTCCATAAACACTTCACTCATTTGAAGCTAATGTCTAATTTATGTACTCCAATAATTCATGAAGAATGTTACACGGTTCATGTTACCTTAATAGTCAAAGAAAGTAGAACTTCAGACCCAAGTTCTTTAATCATAAAATCTACTTCTGTAAGGGTATGACGTAAAAACCAGAGGCTAAAACCATATAGAAAGAAATAACCATAATTACATGAATAAGTGAACTTTCCAGAGAAACTTGTAAAATATCACATATAAACCATAAAACAGAACAGATTTTCATTAAAAATTTTATTTAGAATATCTACATGGAAATTTAGTTACTATCAAGTTAAAAGAACATTAGTAATATTTTTCAATCCTACCTGGTTCTGTCATCTGAGATTTTTGTATTAGAACATCTCTTATTTTCTCCACCCATAGATAAAGAATGCTTTCACCAATATTCTGTCTAAACAAAATTCAGGGGAAAAATTTGTTATTTAATAAAAAAATTCCTTCTCAAATTCAAGAAAATACAGACATATTTACAATCTAAGAAATTATATCCAATTTAGCCATGTCTTTTAAAAAAATTATAAAAACAGATTTACTAACATTTGTTGGATGAGTATCTTATATAGATTGTTCATATCAACAACATTAAAAATTCCACCTGGCTCCAAAATTAACATTGCTTACTTAAAATAAGCAGAGGAGCTGTAACCAAAGAGAAAACTTCTGAACTTGAACTGGATGAAGTACATGGGTGTAAATGTGATTAGTTTCTGCCAGCATATATAGTTGCAATATTGTTTTCTTTAACTCTTTGAACAATTTCAAACCAGTTATATGGCACATTTATCAATTGGTATAATTATTTCCACAAAGAATAATGCAAAGCATTGGAGGAACTCCCTCAGGGAACAAGCTGAAAAGACTTAAAAATGATTAACGTTTTATTCACATTTTGTTTTTAACAAAATATTCTGTTGCCCAAATTGATTCATTTTGGTTCCAAATAATGTCTAGTTCAGATAAATCCATCTCTAAGGGTCACTGAGAAAAAGAACATGTTGTGGTTCACATACATGGAGTTATGTTAAATGATGACAACAGCAATAAAATAAAGGCCCCAGGTGCCTTTCAACTCTTTGGGGAATGACACTAATTTTAGCTAAGTGTCCGTTATGTGTATTTAAAGCAACCACCATACTACTTCATAACAACACCTTACCTCCTTCCTCTGAAAGTTCCCCTTGAAACCACTATCTCTCATCATGCTACTCATCAGTACCCACACCAAAGGAAACTTTCAAAACAAGCATACAGAAAAAAACAATATTGTTCTCAAATAATTATGTAGCCTCAAATTCTGCCCATCTCACCCATAACTCCCTAGGCTAAACAATCCCCCATGGGATCTAGTTACCTAAGATTCTTAGAGAGAGGAAAAGTCAACTTAAAAAGGTTTTAAAAATCTGAGAATGTTGGTTGAATTTCTTTTAAACAATTTTCACTTCTAACCTTTCTTCTCAATAAGATTTAGAGGTATAGAAGGAAAAGTAAAACATACTGAGTATATACAAAGCCTAAAGTTCATCATATGTGTCAACACATTTAATGCTCATAATTACCTAATGAAGTAAGTATTATTTCCCCATTTTACAAGTGAGAAAAAACTAGACCTAGAGAGATCAATTAACTTGTCTAAGTGTTTAGAAGCCCAGAGCCAGATGTGGATGCAGACTTACTCCAAAGTTCAACTTGCCCACTGCATTCTACTCTCCTATCAAGCAGCTGTGACCGGAAAGTAAGCCGTTGAACTCTGAGTCTGCTTCCTCATCTATAAAATAGAGACTTAAAGCATCTCATGTTACTTTACAGAAGCAGTTTCTTTTCAAGAGAATCTTAATTCATACAATATAACTTCAAGGGCCTCATCTCCACACCAGCCCTAAGGATATAATAGTCAATGAGAAAACTAGGTCCCTCATCTCAGTGTTGGTGATCATTATCCTTTAAAATTTATTGTTTCAAATTTATGTTTTTGTATGTAGTTTTCTCCATTTCCTAATCTCATTCTATTGACTTCTGCCCATCACCATCACTAAAAATAGTAATACTAGTATCTAGTGTTTATCTAGTGCAAACACTTACTATACAGAAGACAAGTAGAAAACACTTTGTTAGCTCACTTAATCCTCAAGCCACACTTTGAGGCAGGCAAATTATCCCTTGGTGAATATACATTCACATTCAGATTTGTTGTTGGGGAGGTGGGGGGAGCCGTGAAAACACCATGGAAGAATTTTCACAAGTAATAAATAACTTTTCCAAATAATAAAGAAGAAATTAAACCTAAACAAATCTCCTCTCCACTGGTCCATGGCTTCCTGCAGAAAAATGTACAACGGCATTTCTGCCCAACATCAATTACTGAAACGCTTCCCTCTTCTTGAGCATTTAACAAGACTTACTGAAATCCAGTGTAAAGAAGTTGTAGTGGATGTTAAAGGTTTCCTGAAGAAAATGAAAATTACTCTTCCCCTTGGAGCCCCAAATTCTATCACTAATGAGTTGGGCGGGGGGGGCGGGTGTTTTATTTGTTGTTGTTATTACTGTTGCATTTGTGTTTTCTCTTATAGGAAGAAACTGTGTTTTTTTCTTTGTTCTCAGATTTTAACTGTTCACTCTAGGATTTGGTGGTTTTCAGACTTTTGCCATTGCTGTAATGAAATCTCTTACAGAATCAGGAACAAACTAAAACAGACAAAAGCGGAGAGTCCTCCTTCCTGTGCCTATCTATCTCATACCCTACCCACAATGGGTCCTGGAGGAAGTCTGCTGAATCCTAAGGACTATGGCACAAAATTTAAAAATGACTCATTATAGAGATTCTACGTTCTTATTTATGAAATTAAATTACAGTAAGTAGCTAAATAGAAAATGTCTAGGACAAAATTTGTTCCAAATTAAATGGAAGACCAACTTGGATTAAAAATTGATTTTAGAAGAGATATTTCGTGAGTAACTATACTTAAATGACTATTATCCAATCCAGAACAAAACAAAGCTAAGTTATTTGTGACTCTACCTTTCCTTGTGGCTCTAATTTTTGTATCTTTAATTTTCTAATATTTAAATTTGTTGATTTAAGGATAAAGCTACTTACTAAAATATACTACTACGTTGTATGAACCTAGACAAAATCATTCAATCTGTCTGAGTTTCCATCATCTCATTTTCAAAATGAAAAAATTGGATGAGATGATTCTTTTAATAACAAAAATAGGAGTTGCGGGATCCCTGGGTGGCGCAGCGGTTTGGCGCCTGCCTTTGGCCCAGGGCGCGATCCTGGAGACCCGGGATCGAGTCCCACATCGGGCTCCCGGTGCATGGAGCCTGCTTCTCCCTCTGCCTGTGTCTCTGCCTCTCTCTCTCTCATTCTATGTGACTATCATAAATAAATAAAAATTAAAAAAAATTTAAAAAAAAAAAAATAGGAGTTGCTATTAAATGGTATTAATGTACATTACATGGATTATATCATTTAATCCTCACAATATTATTCTATCATCATTTTACAGATAAGAAATCAAACGAATTTGAAAACGTCACATTATTTCAAAAACTGATTCAGAAGCCTGACCAAGATAGCCTAATCTCAGCTTTGCTAAACTTCAGATTGGTAGAACTTCCTGACTCTAGGCTCTGACTTTGTGTATTTTCTTTAGAAAACTTTACTATCATAAATTTTTCCTTTGCTCCTTTGGAGCACATGGACATCTTTTTATAAGACTTTTATCAGTTTTATAACCTAGGAATGTCTTCCTCAAGGACCTGGGAACCATCCTTTTGAATTGTAATCATCAAGGAAGACAGCATCCCTTCTCCCAGTCTCCGTGGGAGTAGAGGAGCCTAACTTCCGATAAGCAACAATTAGCAAATACAGTTGGCCTAACCACAGAGAAACACATTTGCAACTCAAGAAATAACTTATTGTAAAAAAAAAAAAAAAAAAAAAAAAAAGAAAAGAAAAAAAAAGAAATAACTTACTGTGCTTACATAGGTCACTGATTGACCTTCCCTCAACATCCTCGTCACAGCCCTTATAAATTCTTCTGTTAAAGAAGAATGAAAACTGGTGCAGCCACTGTGCAAAACAGTATGGAGGTCCCTCAAAAAATTAAAAATAAGGGGATCCCTTGGTGGCGCAGCAGTTTGGCGCTTGCCTTTGGCCCAGGGCGCGATCCTGGAGACCCGGGATCGAATCCCACGTCAGGCTCCCGGTGCATGGAGCCTGCTTCTCCCTCTGCCTGTGTCTCTGCCTCTCTCTCTCACTGTGTGACTATCATAAATAAATAAAAATTAAAAAAAAAATTAAAAATAAAACTACCCTACAATCCAGGAATCGCACTACTGTGTACTTACCCAAAGGATATGAAGACACTACTATCCTTTCAAATTAAAGGATATATGTACCCTTATGTTTACTGTGGCATCATTTACAAGAGCCAAACTATGGAAGCAACAGAAGTGTCTATCAATAGGTGAATGGATAAGGAAAATGTGGTTTACATATACAATGGAAAATTATTTCACCATAAAAAAGAATGAAATCTTGCCATTTGCAACAACATGGATGGACCTAGGCTGTATAGTGCTAATCAAAAGAAGCCAGGGCAGCCCCGGTGGCTTAGCGGTTTAGCGCCGCCTTCAGGCCAGGGCATGATTCTGGAGACCTGGGATCGAATCCCACGTCAGGATCCCCGCATGGAGCCTGCTTCTCCCTCTACCTGTGTCTCTGCCCCTTTCTCTCTCTATCTCTCTCTGTGTCTCTAATAATTAAATAAAATCTTCAAAAAAAAAAAAAAGAAGCCAGTTAGAGACAAATACCATATGATTTCACTTATACATAGAATTTAAGAAACAAAATAAATGAATAAAGGGAAATAAAAGAGGAATCAAAAAACAGTCTCTTAACTATAGAGAACAAACAGATGGCTACTAGAGAGGAGATGGATGGACGGATGGGTAAAACAAGTGAAGGGGATTAAGAGTACACATAACTTGATGAACACTGAGTAATACATGGAAGTGTTGAATCATTGTATTATATGTCTGAAACTAATATAATATTGTATGTTAACTACACTGGAATTAAAATTTTTAAAATTCTCCTGCAAGGGAAACAAAAGCAAAAATAAACTACTGGGACTACATCAAAATAAAAAGCTTCTACATAGCAAAAGAAACAGTCAACAAAACTAAAAGGCAACCTATGTACGGTAGAAGATATTTGCAAATGACATATCTGACAAAGGGTTAATATCCAAAATATATAAAGAATTTATAAAACTCAATAGCCCTAAATAAATAATCCAATTTAAAAACGGGCAGAAGACATGAACAAGTACTTCTCCAAAGAAGACATCCAGATGGCCAACACCAGACACATGAAAAGACGTTCAACAGCACTCAGCATTAGGAAAATGCAAATCAAAACTACAAAAAGATGATCACTTGGGCAGCCCAGGTGGCTCAGTGGTTTAGCACCGCCTTCAGCCCAGGGCATGATCCTGGAGACCCAGGATCGAGTCCCACATCGGGCTTCCTGCATGGAGCCTGCTTCTCCCTCGGCCTGTGTCTCTGCCCCTCTCTCTCTCTCTCTCATGAATAAATAAATAAAATATTTTTTAAAAAAGGATTATCAACCTTACAATAAATAAAATCTTTAAAAAAAAAAAGATTATCACCTTACAGGTCAGAATGGCTAAAATCAAAAATACAAGAAACAAGTGTTGGTGAGGATATACAGAAAAAGGAACACTCCTGCCCTCTCAGTAGGAATGCAAATGGATGCAGCCACTGTGGAAAACAGTATGGAGGGTAGCCCGGGTGGCTCAGCGGTTTAGCACTGCCTTCAGCCCAGGGCCTGATCCTGGAGACCCGGGATCAAGTCCTACGTTGGGCTCCCTGCATGGAGCCTGCTTCTCCCTCTGCCTGTGTCTCTGCCTTTCTCTCCCTCTGTGTCTCTCATGAATAAATAAATAAAATCTTAAAAAAAAAATAGTATGGAATTTCCTCATAAAGTTAAAAATAGAACTACCCTATGATCCAGTAATCACACTACTGGGTATTTACCCAAAAAATTCAAAAACACTAATTTAGAGGGATACATGTACTCCTATGTTCATAGCAGCATTATTTACAATTGCCAAATTATGAAAGCAACCCAAGTGTATAAAGACAATGGGATAGGTAGATATAAATATAGATACAGGTATTCCCCCACTTACCAAAAGTTTGCATTATGCCAGTGCACTTTTACAAATGACCTATATTAGCAGTTTTCACTAACCAAAAAAAGCCTGAAGAGGATTTTCACTTTCACAAAAACAGCCATTACTATACCAAACTTAGGTCTTTCACAAAAGTGAAGTGGTGTAACTTGAACATTCAGAAAGTGGGGGGTACTCTTTCTTTTGTGTCATTTTGGCATTTGAAAGGGTTCATAGGGACACTCCACTTAGGCAGTGGAAAAAAAATCTGTACTATAAAAAAAAGTTAATCTGTTTTCTTTTGTTTTCTTTTCTCTTAAACAACAGCAGTTAGTATGATGTTCGAGGTATTCTAAAATCTGTCATTTATCTTTTGTTTTATTAACATAATTATTTTCATATATTCAAAATATCCATATAAAATATTTCACTAAAAATAAGGTATGATAAGCCAACTAATCTATATCAATCATCAAATCCTAGTTTATATTCTTCAGTATTTAGCTGGTCATTCTTCATCATCCATCTTCCTGTTACTTTCATAAAAAGGCCTCCACCATCTCCCTGCTGAGTTACAGACTGCTCTCCCTCTGGTGGCCCTTCCCTCAAACTCTTCAGGGCCCATCTCTCACACTGCCATACAAATCTGATTACATCACTCCTTATGCAAAATGCCTAGAGCCTACAAAATAATGCCCAAACTTCTTTCCCAACTTGCAGATTCTTTCTACTTATCCCTACCTAATCTATATACCTGGCATCTTCAACTATTTCCTAAACTCTGAAGATTGCTTCACACCCACATAATTTGCCCATGCAATTCCCTCTACCAGAAGAACTCTCCCCATTTGATTATCTGGCAAACATCATGCTCAGAAGTCTCCTTCACAATGGAACCCTTCTTTATAACCTCAACCACATGCCCAGATAGTTTGTTGCTAAAAAATCCTAAGTACTTGGTCCAGACCTCTTAAAAATGATGTCATTATATTGTATTGGTACACATTTATCTTTATTTTTAATTTTCAAACTCCTAACAGAGTGTCAGCATATAGGAGATATTCAATAAATGCTTACTGGAAAAACTGTTATTTTTCTGACTTCCTACTTTCCTGAGTTCATCTGCCTATCTAAGCAAATATCAAATTTTACATACAAGATTATGCTAATGAAATCTCAATAGTGTTAAAATATTTAGAATATATTGAAACTATAAAAGTTAAAAACTATACTCATATATTTATGTACCTCATTTTAATTTTCAAAGACCAATAATATTTTTAATTTGCTGCCCCCTGCTGGATTTAGGGAAAAAATTAATTGAGGTCACAAAACTTTTTTTAAAAAAAGTGTTTATTTTTTGGGGTGCCTGGGTGGCCTACTAGGTTAAAGTGTCTCCCTTCAGCTTATGATCTCAGGACCTGTATCAGGCCCCCTGCTCAGGAGGGAGTCTGCTTTTCCCTCTCCCTATCCCTCTGTGCACTTGCACTCTCTCTCAAAAACATAAATCTTATTTTAAAAAGTGTTAATTTTTATTCAGACCATACGTGTGAAATTAATGCCATTGGATAGGGGTTATTCAAGCACTTTTAATAAGCAAGACAGGGGCAGCCCAGGTGGCTCAGCAGTTTAGCGCCACCTTCAGCCCAGGGCGTGATCCTGGAGACCTGGGATCGAGTCCCACATTGGGCTCCCTGCATGGAGCCTGCTTCTCCCTCGGCCTGTGTCTCTGCTTCTCTCTCTCTCTCTCTCTCTCTCTCTCTCTCTCTCTCTCTCTCTTTCTCTGTGTGTGTGTGTGTCTCTCATGAATAAATAAATAAAATCTTAAAAAATAATAATAATAAGCAAGACAGTATTAAACCATATTGTATCTATAAAACAAACTGCAATTTCTGATCTTTCTTAATTTTAAAATAGCTCAATTGAACAAGTTAGGGAGAACAGTAAACTGTGTTCTATGGGAGGGTATCTCTTGGTAAAAGCGGGGTTTTTTAATAGAAAAGAGGAAAATGGGAGTCCATTTCTGAGTATGTGACATTGTGCATAGGTAGGAAAAAAAATCTAACTGATGAGTATGATTAACATGATAAAACCCAAATAAGAAGATTTTCAAGAAAGAGGAACTTCAACACCAGTAAAAATTCCAGATGTCAACTAAGATAAGAACTAAAAAATGACCATAAAATGTATAATTAAAACAACATTGGTGAACAAACTTGCAGTATATTTATCCTATTCTACTTTAAATGGGAAGATAAATTGGTAAATAAGCATAAATAAAGAATTGCAGAAAGAAATGTGTTGTGGGCATAAAAGTCTGAGTGACTATTAAAGTTACAGAAAGTTATCAGAAAACATTTAACTGAGGAAATAAATAATACTTATATGCTGAGGTCATCCTTTATTGATATGTTCAGTTCTTGATTACTTTCAGAGTCAAATGTACAACTGGGGACTCAAGGAAGACCATACTTCACCTAGGTGGGAATGAACAGAATCAATTCTATAAAGACTTACCCTATTTTAATTAAATATTTTGGGAGGAAAAGAAACCTGGATGCACTGGAAAAGGGAAAGGGGTACTCTTACTGTACCAAAGGGGTTGGCCACTTAGGACATACACAACAATCTTTACCAGTTTCTGCATTACAGTGAAACTGACATTATAGAACATTATTTATTTTACTAAAATAGAATCTCTCACTATAATTAATCCAACTCACAGACACCTGCTCTTGACTATTGCATTAGCTTCCTAACCAATGCCATACACATCTATTTTTGCTCCCCCTTGATCAGTTCTCTGCACAGAAATAGAAAGGTGTTTTCAAAATAAGAATTTTATCAGGGCATCACTCCACTTAAAAAATCTCTGGTTCTGGGGCACCTGGGTGGCCCAGATCAGGTCATGATCCTGCAGTCCTGGGATCAAGTCCCACATTGGGCTCCCGGCTCAGTGTGGAGCCTACTTCTCTCTCCCTGCCCCCTGCTCTGCTCTCTCTCTCACATAAATAAATAAAATCTTTAAAACACACACACACAAAAACAAAAACCTCTGCTTCTTGTGGGTCCTCAGACAAAGACAACAATCCTTAACATGACCTACAAGACTGCATGATCTTACCTCACCAGATCATTTTCCTGTTATGCTCCCTTCTCTCCCCTCCTCTCTCTCTTCCCACTTCACACCACCAGGCTTTAAGTCCTGAAATGTGCCAAGCTCCTTGACATAGAGCTTTTTGCACATGTTGTGTCTTTCACCAGAGTTATCTTGATCTTAGTAACTCAGCTCAAATCAAACAAGCCATCCCTGACTTCCTACACTAGGTCAGGTCCGGTTTCAAACTCAATTAGCACTGCATATTATTATCTTTATTTTACAGAAGTAATTAGAGCTACAAAAATGTTATGAGTGAGTAATCTCTCTCTTACTAGTAAATTCTGAATGTCATGAAACAGGGACCATTTCTGTTTTTCTGCTAGCTATGTGTACCCAGGACCTAGTACAGTACCTGCCACGTAGTATTTGTTGATTGAATGAAAGAGTGAAAAATACAGCGTATCAATAGACTCTCATTCTTATGACCTAGTACAAGATTCTACTATAACCAGTCTCATTCAACATAGCCTGTGAATATATCAAAACGCGAGCACCATCTCTGAATTTACTTTCACAATTTGGTGTTTTTATAGCTATTAGTTCTGAATTATTATTACTGTATTTTCATATCTAAGTAGCAGTCCTATCAAATGTCTACATAAAATTATATAACCAAACTTTCAAGGACTCTTCAAATGCATTCTTTTTGTTAATGGAAATGCAGTTTATCAAAAAGTTTAGAAAAGGCCTTAACATATCACAGTTCCAACAAAAGCCCACAATAAAAAACACAAATAGGATTTTTTAAAATCACCTGTTACTTACATATATATTTCCTCAAGGCTATTCGATAAATCTGCACGTTCTTGCCCTTTAAGCCAAGGAGCACTAAGATTAAATAAAACACAATGAAGACTATTCAAGGATTGTGTTTATATCTCAAATTACTGATTGCATTATAAATTATTTAACTTTTAAAAAGTTGCCTACTTTCATTAAAATAATTATTAGTTATACTCTACAAATCTATACAGTTCCAAAATGCTTTCATTGGCAATAACTCATTTTTCCTTACCAGAAAACATGATGATGGCAACCCCAATATTATTCAATTATAATATGGTTTAAAAGACAGAGGTGAGTTCACAGGGTATTATAAACCTGTCCAGGTTTACATAAGTGGCAGAACAAGTTACAGAATACAAATTTCCAGATTCTTAGTATTTGCTACACTATCAGGAGTTCCTAATTTTTTCTAAATGGTGTCTCAAAAACAACTTTAACAAACAGAATGCCCTGAAAAGGGCATTTATGTTTACAAGCATTCTAAAATTATATATATCATTTCCAATAAATTATTGAATTTTTTATTCAATAAATAATTAAAAATTACAGAACCATTATTAATAGCAAATTTTATTGCTGTTTTAAAACACAAAAAATTATCCCACTGGTAGGTAAAGATTCAATAACTGAGATTTAATGGAATTGTGTTCACACAAGTTTATACAACTTAACAAGCCAACTGGGCAAAGTGGATCAAACATTACTCGGGATCAACAGGTCAGGACTCATTAAGATTAAGCTTGGGCTGCTAAGAATATAGTCTTCTACAGCAATGGGCAGGGAGAAGTACCAGAAGCACCATGGGTAATTCTGGAAGGCAAGCAGTTTTAGGCAGAGGCATGTCCAAGAACTATGGCTAGGTCAGTAGAACTAGGTTAGGACAAAATCTAGATTACCAGGTTGTAAAGATTTCCCTCCCTATCTCTAAAGACAATTCAGTAGCTATTTTACCCCTGTGAACCCTGTGATTCTCTTTTATACTAAGTACATTCTGCAATGTTTTTATATAATTTAATTTTTTATTTAAATGTTCTCCACCAAGTACAAAAGATGTTCTTAATTTCTCTATGTATTTTGATAAGAAAGTATGTTATATAAACACAATGTATATATAGTATGGAGAAATAATTTTTTGAAGTATAATCTTTTTATAAAATTATAAATGTAGAGCTTACTTCAGTTGATAAATAGGTGGAGCCGTTCCTGGGTATTCATTTGGTAGCATCACCTATAAATCAGTTTAAAAACAAATCTGTTTATACTTCATCATGGCCCCAAAATAACAATACTTATAAAGCTAGTCACTGGACAAATTTCTTACTTGTCAAACTTAAAATCAAAACCACTATTTTGTTCAATCTCAGGAGAGAATTCCCTCCTCATATTTATACCTACATATTAAATACGTTGTTAATGATGTCTATATTTTAAGGAAGAGCACATTATTTGCAGATAAAGCATACAAGCAATGAAAATTAGGAAATAAGGGTGGGGAGGAGAAAGACAGAAGGAAAAAAAGGCCTGGAAATTGGGGCATTATACCCTAACCCCAAATGAATAGAGTGGCATTATAGCGCGTTCCTCGTATTTTTCTGAAGTACTCCCCAAAATCCTATTAAGTACTGTTAAACACATTAAATAGCTCATGTTTTATAGAAACCCATATACATTTATTTGTTCTCAAATCAGTATTATTATAAAAACAAAGACCGACAGAAACTTTTATGTTGAAAGTATATGCAGTCATCAAAGAATAAGCATTAATACAGAAAACCACACTGATCTTGTCATTTATCTGTCTTAACCACAACTGATTCTCAGTTAATAAGGAAGTATCTGCTTTATGAAGTCTTTTAAATTACTAACCTATTCTTCCTCTTAAATGTTCGTCATCTTTTCAGGTTTAAACCCTCTCCTATTAAGTGGACAGAACAATGAAAGGAAGTGAAACTCAAGCCTGTCACTGGTATTTTAAGAATACTTAATTAAAATAACTGGGATTGAAAAGACTATCAATTGAAGCGTGTCTTGGGAATGATCAGAGATTTAATTACCCATATGTTTAGACAATCAATCGTTAACAAAAGCCAACAGCAAAAAAAAAAAAACAAAAATAAAACAAAACACAATTTAGAAATCACAGGTTGGTCACTTAAGAGAAATACAGTATTAGTCAATCAGACAGCGTCAATGTGGTAACTGGAAAACGGCTATAGAGAAGGGGAAAAAAATACCTGCAAGCAAAGGGTCCACTTGGGGTCATCTATATCGTCGCTAATTCTAATACAAAATATTTTGGCACAGTCATCAATAACACACCATTCCTCGCCATAGATAGCTGCCATTGCTTCAATTTCCTCATTCTGAAAAAAATTGATGGAAGGACAAGTCAATGATTGTGCATGCCCTAAAAGCCTGAGTTTTCCTTTCCTCCTTTATAAAGTATTTGCATTTCATGTTACTAGCCTGGATGAAGGATCCCTGAAAAGAACAGCGCCGAAGGGTCTTAGCACCGGGTCACCATGTTCCACTCAAGGGGTGGTTGCCAGATACCATTGCAAGGAGCGTAACCAGCCTTGCTGTGCACATCACTGTGCTTTTGGCTGCCGCTGAGCCAAAATATATATGCATTCCCATATCCTATAGCAAGATTTACAAGTAGAAAGAAAAATACATATTCTCTGCTTCACCTTTTCTTAGCAGGTAATCCTCACTCCCACTCCCCAACAGCGTCGCTCGCTACATACTAGCCCTATATTCCTACTCCGTTATCTCGGTTCTTTTTGTTTGTTTGTTTTGGATTGGGGCACAGGGCTGGGTGGTTGTTTTGTTTGGGGTTTTGTTCGGTAATCAAACGCTAAAAACATTTCAGAAATCATTCTTTTCGTTGGGGCTTAAAAAAGAAAAATTACAGTGAGAAACGGGAAGCAAAGTATGCAACTTGGTACCGTCTCATTTCGTCCTCGCAGCCCAGCAGGAAAAGTTTTAAGAGCATCCACGTGAGCCACGCACGGGGGGGTGGGGGGGGAGCTCAATATCAAGAGGAGTAAGATCTAGGGGGCCCTCAAGGAATTCCAGGGGCTGTGTTATTATTGCCCATTTTGCAAAGGCTGAATCCAGGGATAAGTAGCTTGTCCAAGGTGACCCGACGGCGACAGGGCAAAAAGCAGAACCCGGATTTCTGTCTCGGGCCCAGAGCTGCTCAGTCGCGTGCTGATGGTTGACGAGGACACCGTCCGAGGAGGCAGGCCGAGCCGCCGAAGCCCCGGGAAAGGCCGGCCGAGGGGGCTATGGGCGGAGAACAGGCGCAGGGAAAAGGGAACGCGGGGCAGCAAACGGCGCGCCTGGCGGCCCGGACGCTGCCGGCGAGACCCGCGGCGGCCCCGGGCAGAGGGCCCCTCAGCGGAGGAGGCCCGGGGCGGCGAGGCGAGGCCGAGCCCAGCCTGGAGGTCGGCGCCCCGCCGGGCCCTCACCTGCCTCTGGTCGCTCCCTGCGTCCCCCTCAGCCATGTGGCCCCGGGAGCCGCCGAGCGGCCGCCGCCAGCCCAGGTCCGGAGCGTGGGGGCGGGGCGCTGCGGCGGTGAGCGAAGCGCGGGCTGCGGCGCGGTGCGACCCGGAACCGCACCCCGGGCCCCGCCGCGCGCTCCGCATCTGCTTCCGGGTGCGGGCCAGGTGGCCCGGGGGGCTCTAGCGCCCGGGGCTCCCCGCCCGGGAGTCGGCCGCCGCTCTCCCGCCCCTTGGCGGCGGCCCGGGGAAGCCGTCCAGCGACGGAGGAGGCAGGGGGCCCTTCTGGGCTCCGGGTCCTGGAAATCCCGGGGCTGGGGGCTTCAGCTCGCGCACTGCGGCCGCGGGACCCCGTCGCCCCGGGAGGCAATGGCGAGGCGGACTTAGCGCCACGTCCCACGGGGGAGCTCCACCGCAGCCCGCAGCCCAGATTCGTCTTTGCATTTCAAGGCAGGGGTTTCTTTGTTTTGGGTTAAAAAAAAAAAAAAAGGTATTTTAAGGGATTTTGTCTAATCTGGGCAAGGACGGGTTTGATTTACCAAAACCAAGAGAACAAGAGAGCAGGCTGCATTTTGAAAGCTTGTGGGAAAACTTACCCACTCGCTGTTTTATTGTGATAGCTTTCGAGGTTTGTTGA
The DNA here is from genome assembly GCF_905146905.1 of Nyctereutes procyonoides. NCBI lineage: Eukaryota > Metazoa > Chordata > Mammalia > Carnivora > Canidae > Nyctereutes > Nyctereutes procyonoides. The sequence goes on from NW_026575044.1 coordinate 36,949,637, forward strand.
GTTGGTGTTGTTTTTTTTTTTTTTTTGTAAGATTTTATTTATTCATAAGAGAGAGAGAGAAAGAGGCAGAGACTCAGGCAGAGGGAGAAGCAGGCTCCATGCAGGGAGCCCGACGTGAGGCTCAATTCCAGGTCTCCAGGATCACCCCCTGGGCTGAAGGCAGGCGTTAAACCGCTGAGCCACCTAGGCTGCCCGGGTTTTTTTTTTTTTTTTTTTTTTTTTTTTAAGCGTTCTCAAACATTTGTCTGAAACCAACTTGTGTACAAAACAAAATGATGACAAGGGTCGTTAATTCATTATCCAGAAAATTTGAATCAGTTTGCGGCAGTTGTTCTTCACCCGAACCCCAAAGCACACATCCCAGTGCACTCGCTGTGACTTGTACGGATGCCTTAATCAAGCCACTTAATCTCTCATTCAACAGGTATTTTGTCTCCTGGTACCTCACTTTCTTCACAAAGACTCAGAACATTACATCTCTCTTTTATCTTCCTTAACCATGGGCATGTTTTAATTCCCAGAGGAATCGTAGAGTTCATTTAAGGGTGCAGTGTTTAAACACCTATAAAGAATTCCGCCCAAATTACTTTGAGGGGATCTTAGTGAGCCTTGTGGGTTGATTAATTCAACAGACATTTATTAGGTACTTCTACTAAGTTTTGGAGATGTGTTTTCAGACATCATGCATTGCCTTGAAGGAGTGAAGATGCAAAGCAACAAAAGTAAGTCAAGATTATAATAGACTAGAATTGTGTCCTGTTGTGTTAGCACAAAGAAAGACTGTCCATCCAAATTTTACTGGGATTCTTGTTCTGGAGAATGCTTGAACTGGGTTACAAAAGAATAGGTAAAGGTTAGCTAATTGAAGAAGAGGAGAGTAGTTGTTCCAGATGGTGAGAAAATGTTGGCAGAAAAAATATGGCCTATTTAAGGAACTCCATATCTCTGACATCATAGCTGTTAACCTACTCTTGTCACATGCCTTACATAATACCTTTCTGATTGCCTCCATAAATCTGCACATGTGCATTTATTTTGGTTCCAAGAGACTTGGAGGGCTTTAGCCCTCTGTGAGGTTAATCACATTTCCTCCAATTGATTTGGGCAATGTGATTTTCTTCCATCTGGAGGTAAGGCAGTTTCAAGCCCCTCCTTCCAACCAAGTTGGGCCCCAAAGTCCATGGTGCAGCCAGGCTATCATGGTGTTTCTCTACTAGGTGAGGAATTTGCCTGGAAGTGCTGAGGGGTTTGGCCACCATGCATCTCCAGATTGCCTGAAACTCTGCAATTAGCATCCTGTACTACCTAGACATCCATGTGTTGTTAAATGGCTTTCTTCCTTTGCTCTAACTCTTCCTTTATTGACTTCTTCATATTTCTTACAGCTTTTGTTGCATAAAATAGTTTTTTAAAAAAGTCATAGAATCCTTTCTTCAATGAAAGCTTATGTAAAACAAGTTAGGTCATGGCGGAAAAGAGCAGTGATGAGTCTGAAGTCCCAATTACCCAGCAATCCTCCGTCCCAGTGGCCCCTCAAAGACTTTAAGCCCAAATTTGAAAACTACAAAAATATAACTGAAAACAAGGCACAGCACAACTTAAACTTCTAAACAAAGTACTCTAAATCCAGTTTATTTTACATAGTACCTCTTTTCTCACCAAATAATCACAGAAACTCTACCACATCCAAAACAGCAAATTCTGGTGATTCTGATTCCTGTATCCCTTAATGTTCTTCATATCTTACTTCCCTGTCTTTCTGATTCCATCTGGACTCTCTTCAAGTTATCCTCCTCACATCTGCCAGAGTAACCATTCACAGTGTGAGAGTGATCATGTTTTTTTTTTTCTTGAAATCCTTCACTTGCTCCCCAAAGCTTTCATGATAATGCTTCAGCACCTTAATACACAAGGTGTGTTCCTGGTAACCTCTCTATATTCCACTTCTCCAGTGAGACCAAGCTAATTTGCATTTTCTTTGATGAAAGATCTCATAACTTGAAAAAAAGTGTGAAAACAGCTATTTTATACAATAAACACTGTATAGAACTGAGCTAAGATATACAAAGACATCAGTGACTAGAGTAAAGGAAGAGAACAGATGTGTCTAGCAATAGTGGGCAGGTACCTGGTATTAGAGTGATAATTGCCGGAGGCTTTAGTGACCTAGAGGAGAGGCATGTGGCCAGATCCCACAGGATTCTGACCTACAAGAGATGGGATGACTGGCTGCACCAGAGCTTCTATGTAGGGTGGACTTGAGTGCAATATGGTTGGTAGGAGAAATTTGCTTGAAATTTTTTTGCTTAAGGTTAAGAAACATAAACTGAATCAAATAATTGGAGAGGAGAAGAGATGTTATTGAGGCATAAACGGTCAAAGCCCTCCCTTGGTACCAAAAATGAATGCATATAGATATAGAGATGATATAGCAATGCTCATTAGGTTTTGTATATAGATACAGAGATCATATAGCAATGATCATTAGGTTTTGCAAGCAGTGTGACAGAATGAGATTGAAAACTGACACTAGAGGAGAACGAGCTATGTGAATGGGGGAAAAAAAACAACAACCCTAAGCTGGAAGTGCATATATCTGATTATAAGAGATGTCTGCCACATCAGGTGAGGAATTAACCTTTAAAGGGTTCTCTATAAACGTACTTAGACGGTTCGTATAGGGCTCTTCCAAACATTCTCTAGGACCTTTATACTCACAGTGAAGTCTGCAGACCAACAGCATGAGAACCTGCTGGAAGTACAGAAATTTAGGTCCTACCCAGACCTACTGAATCTGTATTTTAATAAGATTTCCGGGTGATTTGTGTGTACATTTTGAAAATCTTGTGTGACAACCATGAGAAAGGGCCTCTTCTACCTTGGAGAGCAGTGGGAGTCATTTGACTGAAGGCCCCAGCTACTGTGCTCTAAGCTCCATTACTACACTTGCACTGAGGCTGTGCTTTTCATGGGCTGCTTTCAGCAAAGCATGAGGTGGAGCTACTCAAACTGGCCCATTCTTAGGAGACAAGAATCTTCTGATGGGGGACTTAGGCTCCATGGTTCCCCCCAAAGCCGTGCTGAACTTTCCTTAGAATCAGTGCCACATGACTTTCCTCGTCCTTCCATTTCCCCATTCACTTAAGGTCAGGTTTGTATCAGTTTGATGTTTCTCTGAGCCTCTTCAGGCTCCCTTCCTATTTTCTCTCACAGGTATTTCTCCCAATAAATTCTCTGTACATTCAACCTCTTTTTTTGGGGGGTCTGCCTCTCCAGGATCCAGAGGAACACAAAGTGCCTTAGGATACATTGTAATACAGCAGAATTCTGCCCATAGCAACTGACTCATATAGTAATTTCTGTTTCTGAACATTTTTTCTTAGGGAAATATATCCTTAAAATATTTAAGAAACAAAACACAAACCATGTTGGCACACTAATAAGAATCTCTCCCTTATTCTCTGCTTATCTTCTGCTCCCAGCTATTGAAAGCCAATGTGGCAGACTACAGGCCAGTGAATGCCTAAGTTATAGGTCCTGTGTCCCATTAATTTGTGTTCTGCCACAGAGTTTGACCAAATATGGCCCAGAAAAGTGATAAAGGTACAAAGGAAGATGAGCATGCTGGATGTTAAAATACAAGTAATATGGAGAAGTTCTGCCAAAGAAATAGTCAAGGAGGGGGTCCCTGGGTGGCTCAGCGGTTTAGCACCTGCCTTCATTCAGCCCCGGGTGTGATTCTGGAGACCTGGGATCGAGTCCCATGTCGGGCTTCCTGCATGGGGCTTGCTTCTCCCTCTGCCTGTGTCTCTACCTCTGTGTGTGTGTGTGTGTGTGTGTGTGTGTGTGTGTGTCTCACGAATAAAAAAATAAAATCTTTTAAAAAAATAAGGAAACAGAGTCAAGATTAGCAAGCAATTGGGAAAGGGAGAAAAATCCTTGAATATTATGATGTCACCATAAGTAACACTGCAACCTGGCAAGATTAGCTGGCAGTGGTGCAGTCACCAAAAAATAGTGGTGCCAGGCATTTCCTGACTTCAGGAGACTTGAAGGGAATGGAAGGGTCATGTGTAATGCGCAGTGCTGGAGTTCATCCACCATGGAACTGCGCCATAAGGATCCTGACAGCACCAATTCAGTCAGCACTCCCATTTCTAAAATAGGAAGCCCTGTCTCCTGATGAGGTGTGCCACCACTTCAACGACCTAGGACGGTGGTTGATTTCCCAGTAACAGTGTGTACAAGTGTGTATGCCACAGAAATTAATCCTTCAGTATCACGTGGTCAAGGGGAGAAGGTGTGTAATCAAGTTTATCATCACTGTGCTAAACACACGTCATCTGATAATTTTATGTTAGATTTTTCAGAGCCCTTTATATTCTAATGTGCAATATAAATCTCCAAGAGAGGACAACAGTATTCAGCTTTTCACAAAGAATTTGACTAAGGAATCCCTCCTTACTACTCCCAACTACCTAAAATCTTGGAGCAGTAGCATTACTAGACCACTCTTTAATAAGCACTACCTTCATTTAGCATCATACCCCATGTCCTCCTGGTAATAGCAGTTCAAGGTTATGATTATACCAATTTCTCTTCCAGTATTAAGAAGGGCCTAAAAAATACTAGCTCTGACTTTTTGAGTATTTTCTTTCCAAGAAGCCTCTTTGTAATGAATAGATTTCTAGGAGGGATGGCTACCAGTTCTATTGTTAATTATCTGTTAAAACCTTAGGAAGGATTGAGTTATAGGCTGGCGCCGCCATGTCTGGACCCTAAGCCCCCCGGGGGGCCTTCCCCTGCTCAGCAGGCACCAAGGACCCTAGGATGCCCCAGAACCAATGGGAGGTATTTCTGGCCTGCATGCCAGGACTTGGTCAATTCCCTGCATTTCCTCCAGGAAACAGCAGAGGGGCTGGTACAGTCCCCTGACCGGGACACCCACACCCTGGGGCCCTGCTCGGAGCTGAAGGCCTTGGAGACTCTGGGACCCTTGCCTCTGGCAAGGAATGCCAAGAACATGCTGACCCCAATCAGCCAGCCGAGCTGCAGCTTGGGGCCCCCCGGAGGCTCCCCCAGCCCCTGCAGCCCTATCCCGGAGGAGGCCCTGGAAGCAGTCAAAGCCCCACTGGGGCGCTGAGAAAGTGGACCCCCTGTTCGAAGTTCCAGATAAAGCTGGATTCCAGCCTACAGATCATACCCAGCTATAGCTTGGCCTGCAGTAGCCGTGCTCAGGCTCCCTCTACAGGCCCTGCTGGGGGCCCTGAGGTCAACTGAGGAGGCATGGAGGCCCTGGGGCCATAGTGCTGTGCTTCCTGTAGAACCCAGAACCTGTATCTCTGGAGAGATACCGAAGATGGGACCCCTCTCTGCAATGCCTGTGGTACAGATACAAGAAGTATGGCACCCGCTGCTCCAGCTGCTGGCTGGTGTCCAGGAAAAGTGTCCAGCCCAAGAAGTTATGTGGCAGATGTGGGGTGTCCCTGGGCCCTTCACAGAGAACAAGATCCCTAGTGGGAATAGGAGTAAACCCAAGGCGAAACCTTCCTCAGCATTGTGCATGTTGACACTGCCTTAGCGCATGCCATATCCATGTTTTACTTCCTTACCTCTTTACAGGACACCTCCGATTTCTTTTCCTTTAAAAGCTTTTCTTGATTAGAAGTAGAAAATGAGAATTAGCTCCCTCTACCCCAAAATCAGTGTTCAAAAAAGATGATGTACTTGAAATTTAAAAATGTTTAAAAATGCAAGTTATCTGTTTTTTCCCTCTGATGGGAATGTTATTCCCCCAATTTTCAAATGACTCTATTCCCTTATCTCTCAGTTCTTGATACAATGACACCTCTTCATCAAGGACTTCCCTGACCATCCTAACTAAAGAATTGTTCCCTCTCCCTCTTGATGTCCATTAACCAAAGACTACTGGGAACACACTGCAATCCAAGAAAGTTGGACTTTGAGGTGTTCCTGCCAGTAAGCAGGAGATTGCACACCTGGGCAAAACATGAGACATCTCAGTAAGAAAGTCTACAGTGGGGCTTATTAAGGGCTTTGGCTTGCATTCAAGGAAGTAGGATTTGCTCTGGATTGGAGGCTATAAGGAAAGGAGAGTCATTCTATGATCGGGTATCTTAATGAATTTTCTCTTGGAAGCAGAAGAAGCAGAGTACGGCTAAAGCTGCAGTTAGTAAAGAAGGAGCATTCACTCATGGTAGCTGGGAGAGGGGCTGTTTGTCATTGTAGTGCTTTGCCCAGAGTATTTGGTTTTGTCTATGCTTAGACATGATCATAGAGTAAGTAGTCTTTTTGTTGTCTCATCACGATGGCAGAGTGACCTTATCTTATGTTAATGTGCCATGAAGTTGTTACATTCCATGATGGAGCACCACCATCTAGCTCTGAGTGCCAGAGCAGCTCCCAGTGAACAGGTAGGTGATCTTTTGCTGCTCGCTTTATCCCAAAATCTTTTTTTTTAAAGATTTTATTTATTTATTCATGAGAGACACACACACACAGAGAGAGAGAGAGAGAGAGAGAGAGAGAGAGAGAGGCAGAGACACAGGCAGAGGGGGAAGCAGGCTCCATGCAGGGAGCCCGACGTGGGACTCCATCCCAGGACCCCGGGATCACACCCTGAGCCAAAGGAAGATGCTCAACCGCTGAGCCACCCAGGTGTCCCAACTTAGCTGTGTGGGGATTTGTTTTGTTTTTGTTTTTTTAGCTCTGTGTTTTAACTGCTCTTGGCCTCAGTTTCCTTGTCCAAAAATGGGGATGATGATGATAGTATCTATTTCATAGGAGTATTATGAAAATTAAAGGATCTAATCTATGTAAAGAGCTTAGGATATTGCCTGGCACATAATAAACATTAAAAATATTATTTTTATTATAGGTTACATTATAATATGTTGCTATCATATCCTATTATCATATTCTTATACAGTTTAGAGAGCTGTATAATTAATAAAAATTTATAGTAAACATCTCTGCAGTGTTTCATACAGAGAACAGTATGAAGTTTTGTTCTCCAGCTTAGTATTTTTTGCTGCCTGCTGTGTGGAAGGTTCATTATGGTACCTGGAGATATGAGTATTAGTAAGACTCAGTTCTTGCCATTGAGATACTCCCATCTAAAAACTCATCAAAGCTACTTTGTGAAAACAAACAAACAAACAAACAAAAACAAAAAAACTACAGTGTGTTTGGAGCAAAAGTCTAGACCTCTTAACTCCTTTTTCTAAATGTATATAGGAAACCAACTTTTCCTCTCTCCCATCTCCTGCAACATACATAGATTGTCTAAAGTGCTTCTTACCACTGTGTAATTCGATTAACCATGATTTTTGTGCAATGCCCTTCATGCAGTTTATATCACTCTACCCACCTGGTTTTGCTCTTTCCTTGGCTCCAAGTCCCAGATTAATTGCTCTGGACTGTCCATTTGTGCACTCAGTCCCTTCTGCGCCCTTCTCTACTCTGCTCGGTGTAAGGCGCTGCAGAGGTTTGCATCGTAACTGCCAAGCCCTGCCTGTTGTGATGCCCCCTTCCCATCTACCCCCACTGCTCACCTTAGTTCAGACCCTCTTATACCCCAGACTACAGCGGAAACTTCTCAGCTTGTCTTCCTGACTCCAGACGCTTCCTCCACCTGTCTTCCTTGCTGCTGACAGAACTCTGCCCTTATAGCATCACTTGGATCATGTCAGTCCTCTTTCTAAAGCCTTCCCAATTTTCTGCATTGCCTGTTTCAGGGCGCCTCTGTATGCCAACTGCCCATATGAAACACATGTCATCTTTACTATTCCTCGTACTCTCATCTGTCTCATGCAATGAGGCACCATGCTCTGTCACCTAAATTTCCCTTCAATCAGTTAATTGCTTCTTTTCTCCATCCTCGAAATTCTTCCCAAAGTTCAGGCCACTATGATCTCTTGATAGCAACAGCCTCCTAACTGGTATTCTCACCTCAAACGTTACTGTCTTTCAACCCTTTTTCCACCTCACCACCACCAGACTTCTCTCTGTAATAGTCGTCTAATATTGAGACTCTCCTTTTAGGCTTTAACTCCATGGTTTGGAGATGAATCTCAAACTCGATGACACACTGTAAAGGACCTTCATGATGTGACTTCCATTTATCTCTCCAGTCTCATGTCCTCATCCTGACTCTTTCCAGCTGTGTGGTCAGCCCCTTACACCCAGACTTACTAAGCCACCATCCCTTCCCACAGTGAGGCATATGACTGCTTACTGCAGTCCCATCACGTGTTATTCCCTCTACTTGGAATGCTATTACCCTCTCCCCTCACTGTTTTGGAATTTGCTTTCTTGAGGGCAGTTACTATGCTTTTCTTTGTCCTTGCATTGTCAGCAGCTAGTATAGTGCCTGGCATCTGGTGGGCTCTCTACTGAGAAAAGTGACATAAATTGTTAACGGTCAGACACAGGATTAAATGACAGAGGGCTAGGAATCAATCTGGTTTTCTGTTTCTAAATTTTGTGTATATTCCATGTCATTGTACTGCCTTCCACCTTGGAAGGATAAAACGTTGGATAAAACGTCTTAGACATCTTTAAAGTCTAGTTCATTCATTGATCCAACAAATATTTGTCAATTTCCTAATTTGCGCTAGCCACTGTGTTAGATAAAGGAAGTAAACTGGTAAGCAAGGCATTTTCTGCTTTCAACATACTTCTAGTCTGATGAAAGAGATAACTAAGGAGGCCTTTGTAGTACAATGTGATAAATATCAGGGTGTGAATACACAGTAAATCAGAGAGCCTATAGAAGGGCACATTATCCAGTTATGAAGAGTCAGGAAGGGCCACTAGAGAGAAGTGATTCCTAGGCTCATACTGCATGAAGCATAAGCCTCAGCAGGATGAGGAAGCTGGGGAAGAGAGTTGAAGGCACAAAAGAACAAGAGCAAAGATCTGAAAGTGTCAGAGGTTGTGTCAATATAGGGAACTGAAAGTTGTTCATAATTGCTGAAGTGTAAAATAACACAGTGATATTGAGACATGAATCAGGACATTGCAAGGCTTTATGATGCTAAGGAGCTTAGACTACATTCCCAAAGCCATTAAAAGGCAGGGTGGAATTCCAATCAAGAGAATTATTTGATTGGATTTAAAATTTGGAAATATCCTTTGACTACATAGTATAGATTGGGGTTGGCTGTGGTGGGGGGTAGGGAGAGAAAAGGGTGGGAAAGGGAGAATGGAGGGAGAATTGAGAAAGAGAATAAACATTAAGGAGGGGAAAAACATTAAGGAGGGGAGCAGGCTTTAGGGCAGGGATGGTAGGGAAGGAGAAATTGCTCTTTTAGCTATACTAAGTCTGATGAATTGGTATATGAGTCAGAAGCTCAGGAGTGATGTTGGGAAACCAATTACAGGTTTGAGATGTGAGCATGCAGAAGGTTATCAAGCCATGGGAACACATGACCTCACCCAAGAAGAGTATGAGGAGAGGGAAAGTGTAGGGCAGAACTTCTGACCTTTTAAGGGAAAGGTCATGGATGAGGAGCTTGGAGAAGCTAAGGGAAGAGAGCATTCTCAGGAGGAGGGAAAGGGTCACTGGTGTCAAATGCTGCCAAAGGTCAACGTTATGAATAGTAAGGGTCCACTGGGTTTTGCTCTCAGGAGACCTTTGGTGTCGTCAGTGGGAGCCTGTTCAGTGGAGTAGCGGAAGCAGAAGCTAGAGTTCAGAAAGTGGTGGAGAGGAAGAGGAAATGGAGAGAGTGTAGAGCACTCTGTCAAATAGTTTAATTCTGTGAAGGAAGAAAGAGAAATGGTACTACTCTCTGGCAGGTGGGTTTGCAAAAGATGGCACAGGCTAGAGAAGCCCCATGCTGCCCTAGAGCAGCCCCATGTGAGAGTACGTGAAGATCCAGGAGAAAGGGAGTTGATGGAACACAGGTACTGAAGGGGGAGAAGGAGGGGCCACAAACACAGGTGCAGGTTCTGGCCTTAGACATGTCAACAGAAAAGGAAATGTGAGAAAGGGGGTTGGGTGCCAGCAAGCTTGGTGCCTCAGTGGTAAGAGGTCTAGGGATTCTCATCCAACAGCTTTGGTTTCCTTGGTGGCATAGGAGGTGAAGTCGTCTGTTGAGAGTGCAGGGGTGCCAGTGGGGTAAGGGATATGAGGAAGGGCAGGATACAAAGCTCAGCCCTGGCCCCTTTTATTCTCACTCTGTTCTTTCTGTTCCCTAGGCCTTATCCTGCAAGCCTCAAGGCTTCATGTCGCCTCTGCACAGATGAGCACAAGTTGATATCTTTAGCCCAGGCCTCACCTCCAAGCTTTCAACCATCCACTCGTCACCTACCTGTCCTTCCCTGCCCTGCCCCTCCATCTCAGAGCTGCCAGTGGACAACAGGAGACTGTTAGGCAGAGCTAAGATGTTTATCCAAGTTTAGCCTCACCCACTTGTAGCGTGGCTTACTACGTGCTAGGCCCTATGCTAGCTTGTATGCCACCCCTTGGTTTTGCTCAGACGATGTTATTTGCTTAACATGCCATTTCCTCACCTGTTTCCACAGGTTCAAATCCTAGCCATCTTAATGACTTAACTTCAAAGCCATCTCTTTGCATTCACTGATAGCCCTAGCAGGAAAACAAAACTTTCCTCCTCTATCTAAACTTTAACTTATTCTTCTTAATCTGTCTCATGGCATACCTGCTGATTCATTAGTATTATAGTGTCTTTTTTTTTTAATTGATTTATTCACGAAAGACACACAGAGAGAGAGAGGCAGAGACACAGGCAGAGGGAGCCCAATGTGGGACTCGATCCCTAGACTCCAGGATCACACCCTGGGCCAAAGGCAGGTGCTAAACCGCTGAGCCACCCAGGGATTCCCAGTTTTATAGTGTCTTATCTGCATGACTAGATGATTAAATTCCTGAAAGCAAGGCGTGTTGTCAGGGTTTCTTTTCTTTCTTAGCCTAGAGCATGTATTCACTCACAAAATCATGTCACTTACTAAAGTAATGTGTATTTACTGCCTAATGAATAAATGAGTTAATCCATGATGAATGACATATTCTCTGCTTCGGTAAGTCTTTATGTGTCATTATCCCAATCATCTTTCTATTGGTAATCCTATGCTGTGTCATGGGTATATGTGGGTGATTCATAAATCCACTGCCATCCCTAAGATCTTACCCAAAAGAAATTCAAATGTTTAGTTTCTTGCTGCCTCTTTCAAAGTTACTATGCAGAATGTGTTCATTGCCACTTCCTGGTGTTGCCTATCTAAAGCTGAGGCGGAGTGTCCATCCCATCACTTCCAAATGTCTTCTCGAATATTCTAATCCTTACTGATCTACACTTCCCAAATCCCTGGGAGTGGTACTGTGGTTTACCTTTTTTGTTAGTTTTCGTTGTATACTTTGCCTCCAAAATTATTGCCTCCAACTTTAAGAGGCCAAGAGTTTGTGTATAAATGCATCACATTTTTGCTGTTATTTCTTTGCCCTGGCCCCTTTCTGCAATGTCTCTTTTGTCTCCGGTTCTCTAGTAGTTGAGAAAAAACTACCAGCAGAGGGCAGTAGAGAGATCAGAAGGACTAAAGATGGGGAAAAAGGCCATATAATAGAACTTAACAAGATTTCTCTATTCTCTAGCTTCATAGAAGCAGACGTGATTTGCTTAATTCTAGGCTCTAAATTTTAAAAGATAAAATCACAAACTGTATATCACAATACCATGACCAGTTGGAACATGAGGACAGGCTGGAGCATCTGGAAATATAAACCTGAAAAAGAAAATCGAGGCAGTTCAGGCTAGTTGTCTTTACATTTCTAGAAAAAAAAAAAAGGCTTGTGAAAGGATCATTAAACATAACAGGTGAGAGCAGTGTGCAGGCAGCATTTGCCTCAAGAAGCACTTCTAACAATAAGCAAGTTGGTGTGGGGGAGTAGTTTGAGCTTATCAGGGGTAGAAAACTTTTCCCTTTTTCCCATCTAGGTTCTTTGGCTGGTCTAATAATTAACCTGACATAAAACAGATTAATAGGAGAAAAATTTTGTACCTACTGGAGCCCCATGAAAATATGAGACTCCCCTGCAGTCAGGTAATTGAGGCTTATATACCATCCTGAGCTAAGGAGAAGGGGAGAAAGGCCTGGGGCTTCAAAGGGAGAAAGATAAGCAGAAGAAAAGAGCAAATGTTGGGTAAACATGTTTGCCATGGCATGCCTGTCTTTTCTGATATAAAAAGTTATCTGTAGTACTAGCTCTCTTCCTGGTACAGGCCCCTGATCTGAATTATTTTAGGCAGTTAAGGAGGAAAAAAAAAATCTCTTCCTGAATCTGCTGGAGCCTATCTTCAGCTTGAAAATATCCATGTGCTTAAGTGGCACGTTCTGAGGTGGTGCATTTTGCTCCCCCTCAAATTGCACTATGAGGGATCGATCTGGCAGTCTAGGAATCTTACTTCTTTGGGTATGAAGATGAATGAGAGAAGTTTTCATTGATGGAATGGAGAGAATCTAATGCTGTACATCTGTAGTGTATTTTAAAGTTCATAAAAAGCTATTTGATCCCCATAAGTTTTTTAAACTTTTTAGAAGAATGGCCTGTGAAAAGGGAATTACACTTTTGTGTTTGGCTTAATCTAGAGGACCAACAGGTGAGTGCTGTGTGGGGCCAGCATTTGCTGTAGCAGGAGAAACTTCTAACAGTAATCCTGTTGGTGGGCAGAGGGGTGAATTGTTTGAGCCACACTGGGAAACAGTGATCTGCCTATTTTAGGAATTTCCCAGCCTCAGGCTGGGGAAATACCTTTACAGAATGTGGTTTAGGACAATGTGGCTTTCGGTTTGAGGTTGAACTAGATGATTTCTGATGGTTCTTCCAAGTCTAAGATCCAGAAGTCTGTGATTTGATCTACACTTCCAATTCAGGACCAAAGATTGTTCCATCAAATCTCCATGCTGAGATCTTTGCCACTTTAATCAACAAACCAATATATCATGCTATGGTAACTCATGGAGAGTAGGGCCTTTGATCTGGCTGTATCAGGTGTTGAAAGGTGACTCAGGAACAGATAGTGGAGGTTAGTGAAGATCTGGAAAAGAGATGGATTTTATTTTATTTATTTATTTATTTATCATAGTCATACAGAGAGAGAGAGAGGCAGAGACACAGGCAGAGGGAGAAGCAGGCTTCATGCACCAGGAGCCCGATGTGGGATTCGATCCCGGGTCTCCAGGATCGCGCCCTGGGCCAAAGGCAGGCGCCAAACTGCTGCGCCACCCAGGGATCCCCAAGAGATGGATTTTAGAAGGCTCAGAAGATCAGGGAGCAGGAGAGACCATAAAGGTTGGGGTGGCTATGGAAAAGAAAGGCAGTATTGACAGGGCTGTTTGTTAGAGGTTAAGAATAAGAGAGAAAAATGTGGGGAAGGGGGTAGTGGTGATATATTAGGTTCTTTCTGTGTTCAAGGAATAGAGTGATGCTCAGGTTTCATCAGATAAGGAGTAGGATTTGTTGCAACAAGCAGATAAAAGCAGAAACATCTATGCTGCTCTAAAGGCTTGATGAAGACACAAAAGCACCACTAGTTAGTCGCCTCTCAGCAAGGAGCCTAAGCCTTTGCTCCCTACTCCCAGTTCCTGCATTCTGAGGTCTCTGTCATTCTCTCTCCACTTTTGCATCTATTCCTGGTCATCTTTTCTACTCTCCTTCTTGCTTGTCCCATGGTTTCTGTTTGTTCTGTGCCTTCACTTTCCGCGATGCCTTTATGTATCTACCCTGGCTAAAGACTATACTTTGTATACTCACAGTTAGCTAGACCCAGAAAGAATCTAGATAGTTTAATCCTATTCAGCAGAGAGCTTTTCTGTTGAGCAGAGCCTTTCAACCAGATCTTTAGTAAGCCTGCTAGAAAGGTACCATTTGGTTAGGCCTTGACCCTGTGCCTCCTCTCAAAACAGGGTTGTGGGTTGGACAGACTCACTGAGACTTCTAAGAAGGGGTAGTGTGACTGTCAGGCACACCGGATGGAAAAGCAGGGTGATTCATGATGAAAAGAGCTAAGGGCTAAAGGCAAAGGTGGAAATATTGCCCAAGGAGCCTTATTGGAAAAGCTATGAAAGAGAAGGGCTTGATCGAAAAAAAAAAAGAAAGGCTGTAATGGGCATTTCTGTGATGGCAGCTACCCATCAACCATTGCCCCTTCTTCTGGTTATAGCATGTCACCATGACTGTGTGTGTGTGTGTGTTTGTAGGTGGGGAGCTACTTCTCCTATGGAAGGTAATCTTGTGGGACTGTCAACCAAAGTGTCCTGTCCTATGAGCCCAAAGTCAGTCTCTCCCCCTCTTTCTTAATTTTGCCTGAAGATCAATAGGATAGGAAGAAAAAAATTGTCAGAACTTATTCCTTGGAAAAGCTATAGGCTAGCTTCTCCCACTCTAATCCCTGGAAGTGCCCTAGTCCTGCCCTCACCAGGCCAGATTTTGAGCTCTTTCTTTGGGACTGCAATACATTCCCTATTTGCTTCAGTTAGCCAATGTCAGTGCTTGTCACTTGCGACCAAGTAGCTATAGGCATAGGGGGTTTTCTAAGCTTTTTGTATGGGGATTTGGCAAAACCAATCATTGGTAGAAGTTTAGTTACTTAGCCATCTGTGTGTGACACCTGTAGAAACAGAGGGACAGGCACAGAATTAAGTCTAGATAAAAATAATTTAAAATCTGAATATAGGCCAGCTCATTTATTTTAGCTATTAAATAAACTGGATATAATGGCACAAATGAGCAAAAAAAATTAGATAGCTTTTAAGAGAGAAAAGCCTCCAATGACCTCATAGCATTTATGGCCTGGACTTAATAATAACTACAAAGTGCTTAATGTGTAGGTATAGGGGAGGTTAATTTCCCCCAACAAAACAATTTATCTGGATTTGCCTGATGGCATCTGACCTACTTTTCAACATTCCAGGCAGTAATTACCCAAAGCCCTCCCCAAAGTCTCAGTCTATAAAATCTTCCTTTTAATAAGATTTAACAAGCCTGTAGTGTGCTCTTGTAGCACTTTAAAGTCACAGTGGCACCTGGGCAGTGTTTTTAAAATATGCAACGCACAAAGTGCATTCTGGGGTGTTTCAGGCTTAAGAGAACACTGCAGAGATACAAACATCAGGTACCATAATCTGGAGGGAATTTTGTTGGGATGTGGGGAGGAAAACGGTGGTAGTGGTAGAAAGGCTCCTAAGTTGAATCAAGCAAACAAAAGAATACTAGGTGGATCTAGGCAGTGGGTAACTCTGAAGTGCCTCATGGTCTAAAGAACTGATTAATTTTTCTATTGGGAATAGCAGAGCAAAGGCTTAGTTACACCCAAAACCCCTTTCCATACATCCAGAGCTTCCACTTCTATTCCTATTTATGTGCATTGCAATAGGGATGACATAGTTGCTTTAACATGCCCCTTTTGCAAAATTAAAATAGTTACCTTCTCATAAGCTCAGAAAAGAGTTTGGAGAAAATATTTATTAACTGTTTCCAGAGATTCTATGTTTGCCAAACATTTCTCAAAAGAGAGTTTGAGGGGATCCCTGGTTGGTGCAGTGGTTTGGCGCCTGCCTTTGGCCCAGGGCGTGATCCTGGAGACCCGGGATCGAATCCCACATCGGGCTCCCGGTGCATGGAGCCTGCTTCTTCCTCTGCCTGTGTCTCTGCCTTTCTCTCTCTCTCTCTCTCTCTCTGACTATCATAAATTAAAAAAAAGAGAGTTTGATGTGATTGGGGGAAATTTGGTAATATTTTGGTGTTCTAGAACAGCACTGACCAATATGGTAGCTTCTAGTCACATGTGGTTATTAAAATTAATTAAAATTAAAATTTTAAATTCAGATCTTTAGACACACTAGCCAAATTTCAAGAGGTCAGTAGGCACATGTGACTACTATATTGTATAGTGACTACTGTAGTGGACAAGATAGAATTACAGAACATTTCCATAATTTCCAACATCTCCACTACAGAGAATTCCTCCAAGAAGGAGACGTTTAATAGAATTGATTAGGCAGCAGTGTTCTACAATAAGAATTGTCTACAATTCTTTGTTGTGTTTTCATCTTCCTAGTCAGCAATAAGAATGGCAAAGAGATCTCATTTCCTAAAGATTTATGTAAATACCAAAGAGACTTCTGTAAAAATACAGAACAGTTAGTGATCTTATCAAGTTTGGAACTTCTCAAAAAAAAAAAAAGTAAAAAAAAAAATGGAACTTCTCATTATTTTTTTTTAAAGATCTTATTTATTTATTCATGAGAGACACAGGGAGAGAGAGGCAGAGGCACAGGCGGAGGGAGAAACAGGCTCTGTGGAGGGAGCCTGATGTGGAACTCGATCCAGGGACTCCAGGACCATGCCCTGAGCTGAAGGCAGAAGCTCAACTGCTGAGCCACCCAGGCTCCTGAAATTTCTTTTATTAGTAAACATAATAATGATTACCTCCTATTACCCCTCATCCTCCTAATTGGCTAGGATGTTTTCATTTACTGACCCAAGAAAAGAGTACAGTGAATTGAAAAAATGAGAGTAGTAAATTTCATAGTGAGAGTGAAGCCTTTCATGAGATTATGTGGAAAATTGTTTCATTGACTGTGAAGAGGATTCAGTATCCTTAGAAAATAAATCCTGATGGTTCTTTGTGATGACTGACTCAGCACACATTTTGCAGTTGACGTATTGTGCTACTCAAGTGCCTTTTTTGTTAATAAAAGATGATACTAGCCTGGATATACAGGCAAGGCTTCTTGTGTTCTCCAAACACATTCTAAGGAATCTGCCACCTGATGTATCACATGTAGGGCAATGCCCAACCAGCCTATAATAGGTTCTCAATAAATGTTTCTAAAATTGAATTGAGAGAAAAACTACAGTCCCTTAGAAATGATAGCCATTTTTATTTTTTCATTACAAAAAAGTCACTGAATACATTGGAAAATACAAAAAAAGTCCGAAAGTTTTTCTTATGCTCAGAATTTTGTGTTTCTTAGTTATGCATAATTTTTTAAAAGAAATTGCAATTATACTGCAGTTTGAAACTTCATGTTGCACACTGTGTAATTTGGTCCTCTGGCTAGACCTGGTATGTATCGATTCTGAAGAGGTGGACTCTATGAAGGATCATTTGATGTGGGGGGGAGGCGAAGGAAATTCTCTAAGTCCTCATCTCTTTCAACATCCTTCACTGGTACCTATCTTAAAACAATTACACCTGAATGGCATTTTAAGACCATCTTTTGACAAGGGAAAGAAAGGGTGTGGCTAATTTACACTGCCAATTAGGTCCCCGCGGGTAAAGGCGCAACCAAAGCAGCAAAAAAATACGGGCAGCTGGATGATGTATTTGTTAATAATAAATTTCCAGAGCATTAACCCAGGATTTATATTTGCTTCATCTCCCCGCCACAGCTCCTGAGTGTCAGCCCCACTTCTTCCGAGTCGGGGTGTGGTGGGAGGAGCGCGAGGCCGTGCCCCTCCGGGGAGCGGCGGGCAAAGCCTGGAGCCGGCGTCTGTGGGCCAGGCGGCACCGGAGCGCGCGGGGGCGGGGCCTGCTGGGGGCGGGGCCTGCTGGGGGCGGGGCCTGCTGGGGGCGGGGCCCTGGAGGCGCCGGGCGCACGCCTCGAGTCCCCCGCGACGGTCACGTGCCGCACGGGCCCGCCACAAATAAGGCGGGCGCGGGCGCGCGCGCGGGCGCGCGGGCGGGGCAGGCGGGGCAGGCGGCGCGGAGGGGCGGCGCCACCTCGCGGAGCCTCGTCCGGCCGTCTGTCGCTCCGCCCGGTTCCCGGCGCCGGGACCCCGGAGACCGTCCTTCAGCAGGGCCGCAAGCCCTCCGGTGGTGCAGCCGTTTCCTCGTCGTGGTCCCCGCCCCGGGAGCTCTGGGAGCCCGGGTGACCGCGTAGGTCAGTTTCCGTGGCCGGTTCCTCTGCGAGCGGGTCCTCCCCCTCCTCCTCCTCCGTCCATCCCCCGGTCTGGTGCGCGGGGGAGACCTGTCCGGCCCTGGTCGGCCCCAGGTCGGGGCGCGGGCGTGCGCGGGCCGGGCGGTTCCCGCGCGTCGCCGAGGCCGGCCCGAGTGGTGCGCGGCGATGCTGGGCTCCCAGCCGCGAGTTGGGCCTCCCCGCGGCCGCCGGCTCTCCAGCGCCGCCGCGAAGTTAGTCGTTCAGAGGGGCAAGATGTTGGCGTTTGTTGCGCTTCCACTCGGGGGGCTGCGTCTTCGTGCCGGCGCCGCGTGCCCCCTCGGCTCTCGGATGCGCCCGCGTCCTAACTTTTCGTCTCCTACGGTGAGGAGACGAGGCTCAGTGGGAGTCACGAGCTGTCCACGTGACCGCCTCAGTACCTCGTGGTTAACCCGACAGGCGTGGAAGGCTCCCACAGGGACTCAGGAACCCTGGGAAAGATTGCAGCTGCACCGTGGGAACCGCGATTCACTTGCCCGGCGGCCCTTCCTGATTGGCAGAGGCGTTGAAACGTTTTTTTTTTTTTTTTTTTTCCTCTGATTTAGCTAATATGAGGTCTGCGGCGTCAAAGTCGTTGCTCTAGGTACACTTAGGCTGTGAAGTTGACCTGTTGGCACTGTGATGCTAAGTTCATCAAGACCGCTCGAGTGTACCCAGTTTAGCTGTTAGGCTCTTGTGGAGTTGGTAATATAATTAGCTTTAACGTCCGTGATGTGTTTTCCCCCCGAAAGCTTCAGCCTTAGCACTGTAGTTGATGCGTTCTGGATAGAGTTCGGAATATCCTCTCCTCTTTGCTAAGCGTCTGGAATATAATTTTGTTGACTTGAGGGCCAGCCATATTCACGTTCTAACCCCGAGATCAACGAATTGTACGCAGCCAGAATTGGAGGTACAATTTCTGAATCACCCCCCAGTTGAAAAGAAAGTTTTTTAAAAGACTTTATTTATGGGATCCCTGGGTGGCGCAGCGGTTTGGCGCCTGCCTTTGGCCCAGGGCGCGATCCTGGAGACCCGGGATCGAGTCCCACGTCGGGCTCCCGGTGCATGGAGCCTGCTTCTCCCTCTGCCTGTGTTGTGTCTCTGCCTCTCTCTCTCTCTCTCTCTCTCTCTCTCTGTGTGACTATCATAAATAAATAAAAATAAAAAAAAGACTTTATTTATTCACTCATGAGAGACACACAGAGAGACAGAGACAGAAAGAGGGGTGGGGCAGACACATAGGTAGAAGGAGAAGCAGGCTCCATGCAGGGAGCCCAATGCGGGACTCGATCCCGGGTCTCCAGGATCACGCGCTGGGCCGAAGGCGGCGTTAAACCACTGAGCTACCCCCGGGCTGCCCAAAATTTTAAAGATTTCTATGTTAATTACAGTATGGTTACAGAATCCACCCTCTTATTCCCCAGTTCATTCAGGAGGAAAATGGAGAAAACTGTCGGTGACAGTTTTAAAATTTATCACCTTTAAAAAAAAAATTATCACCTTTTTGTTTTCTCCCAGACAGCATTGATATTCGAAGTCGGAGTTAACTGCCACAAGTTGAATAGATTTATCTGAAGCAGTTGTTGTAATTCTGTGTAGGCTTTTGCCACGGTCCCTTTGTCAGATGACGCTTGCTAAATACCTCAGCTGAATCTTGTCAGCGGGAATTTATGGTGGGTGGCTAATCCTTGTCTCTGGAGGCCCTCCAGTCTTGGAATTATTCAAGCAATACTCAAACCTGTAATTCAGAGCAGCTAGGTGTTTCTGCAAAAGCATAGATCCTCCACTCTTCCCTTAGGAGAAAGGGAAGTAATTGTTTCGAATCAACAGAATACAGCCAGTTGTTTTTCTTTTGTTTTTTGAGGGATAACATGGTATCTGTTAAATACATTAAAATTTTTCTTCTCGTGGCTTTATTATACTTAATAATCTTCAAGTTGGAACTCGTGGCCCTTTCTTACCTCTTCACATTATGAAAGCTGAGCTTTTGTACGTTCTATGTATTCACTGAGAAAAGTAGGAGAAAGAATTCGGCTTAACAAATAACAATAGAGAATGAGCTAGCAAGTGAATATGAGAATTTTAAAATGGTTAAGAACTGTGTCAGTTCTTTCCAGACAAGTCTGATGGTGATTAGAACTTCATTGATGACTAGTAAATTCCTCCAGTTCCTAGAAAGAGGGCTGGTAATAAGCAGTGTAGGCACCCAGTTTGACCAATTTTGCCTGAATTCATTAAGGAAGTGTTAGAAAAGATACTGTCGTGCACTCTGTACAGTTTATATTGATGATCATCCTGTCATATAAGTATCTTATAGGGTGCTCTTGATTCCTTGAATGTTGGATTTTCCCTTACCTGACTTATGCCACTATAAGGTGGGCAAATATAGGAATAGTTCTAAAGCTTTTTCATTGAAGTATGATTGACAGTGTTACTAGTTTCAGGTGTACATCAGTTATTGCACAATTCTGTACATTAAGATCTGCTTACCATGATAAATGCAGTTAACATCTGTCACTGTGCATAATTTTAACATGTTTAATAAGAGGAACTACTAAGTTACTCATTTTGAGTTATTGTATTTATCAGCCAGCAAATAGGAAATTACTGTGTAGTGAAAACAGTCTTTAATTCATTTTCGGGTCATGTGACAGTGGAAAGTAGTAACTACATGTTTTTACTTTGTTTTTTTTTTTGTTGTTTTTATAATTTTTATTTTATTTAATTTATGATAGTCACACACACAGAGAGAGAGGGAGAGGCAGAGACATAGGCAGAGGGAGAAGCAGGCTCCATGCACCGGCAGCCTGACGTGGGATTCGATCCCGCGTCTCCAGGATCGCGCCCTGAGCCAAAGGCAGGCGCTAAACCGCTGCGCCACCCAGGGATCCCTGTTTTTACTTTGTTAAAGCTTTTCTTTAAAGAGAAACTTTGGGGATCCCTGGGTGGCGCAGCAGTTTGGCGCCTGCGTTTGGCCCAGGGCGCGATCCTGGAGACCCAGGATTGAATCCCACGTCGGGCTGCCGGTGCATGGAGCCTGCTTCTCCCTCTGCCTGTGTCTCTGCCTCTCTCTCTCTCTCTCTGTGACTATCATAAATAAATAAAAATTAAAAAAAAAGAAACTTTGACTATATGGTAGATAACAGGTCAGTATTATTATTTATACCTAATTTGATTAAGTTGGGAAGATAATTTTCAAATGTGCAATCAAGATGGAAAACATTTAAATACTTTTATCTAAAATGTAAGGAATTTTTTTCATTAAAAGGTAACAAGCTCCTTGTTGAGAATATTTTTACTGTCTAAAGTTGGATTTATCAAATGTGTGGACTCCTCAGCCCTTTGCTTTTACAGATCAAAACTGTTAGAAACAGTAATTAATAGTTCAAATCCAAATCAAGTTTGCATCTAAGAGTTCTTGGTTATTGCAGCACATAAAATGTATATCAACCTGAGGTTAATTTAAACAATTTAGTAAAGCAGGGCCAACTTATATAGTTTTCAAATTTCTATTAACACTTTTAGCCAAATAGAGGCAAAATACACAGCAAGTAGGATTATTCTTTTATTATGTTCATCGGGCATCCAAGTCCATGTGTGTACATAACAAATATGAGTAAGAGAAAATAGAGAAAAGAGAAAACCTAAAGTAAATACTTTGGAATAAATATTTTTATATTGACTTCAATGGTTTACAAACTGTAGTGTGACATATTATAATTTTAGCTACTTCTCTATCATTTCTCCTCCAAAAAAGACAATGCTATCTATCAGGGTGCAAACTCTTATTGGAAGGAAGTTGTAAAGTTTCACTGAATTAAAAATTAAGTGAATTTTAATTTAACCTTATATTTTTTTAAGTTTTTTTTTTTTTTTAATGAAATATACAGAGAGGGAGGCAGAGACATATGTCGAGGGAAAAACAATGTGGGACTCTATCCCCCGGCCCCAGGATTACAACCTGAGCTGAAGGCAGACTCTCAACCACTGAGCCACCCAGGTGTCCCCAAAATTTATTTTCTTGACATTGCCATGTTTTTACATAGTTACTTCAATTTTTAATATGTTCCTCACATTAAAAGAATACAATAATGGAAGAAAACCCCACACTGTTGAGCAGCTGGCTACTTTGGAATGCAGTGTTTATTAAGTGCGCTACAGGTTTTAATGTTAGATTTAGATTGTAAAATGTTTATCAGTACATTTAATTTTTCTCACTATTCAAATTCCTAGTATACAGTGTGTTTCAAATATTATAATAATACCAAGTATAAAAGCAGTATCTAAGAATTTAAAAATCACAACATGTAGTCATGGTAGGTTTTGAATAATTAGGTTCCCTTTCACTTTGATGGTACAAAAGCTATTTGACAATCATAAGACCCGCATTTCAGAATCTTCCTGACATTTTTTTTAATCGTGAAATACACTTGATATAAAATTACTTTTTTTCTTTTACCATGTTTAAATATACTAGTTACTGGCATTGAGTACATTCACATGGTTGTGCAAGTATTACCATTATCCATCTCTAAAACTATTTCATCATCCCAAACAGAAACTGTGTACCCATTAAATAGGAACTCTGAATCCCACTTCCAGCTCCTAGTAACCATTATCCTATTTTCTATGTATTTGTCTATGCTGGGTACTTCCTATAAATGGAATCATAATGTTTGTCCTTTTGGGTCTTACTACTTTCACTTACATAATATGTTCAAGGTTTGTCGATGTTGTAGCACTGGTCAGAATTTTCAAAGCTGTGGAATAATCCATTGTATGTATGTACCACACTTTATTTGTCCATGGACACTTGTCACTGGACACTTAGATTGCTCCCATCTCTTGGCTGTTGTGCAGAGTGCTGCTGTGATTGTGGGTGAGCAATTATCTGTTCGAGTCCCTACTTTAATTCTTTTGGGTATATCGTGTGTCATATGGTAATTCTGTTTAATTTTTGAAAAACTGCTATACTTTCCTGAATTGTAGGGTGCCCAGTTAAATGTTATAAGTATGATTAAAGAAAGTTACCCTGGATGTCTATGAATTTTAACTTTTTAAATACTGTTAAGAACTCAAAGGACAAATTGTTTAGTATTTTGAGTTTATGGTACTTAGATGAATTAGCTCTGATTGTTGAACTTTATTCTTTGATTTCTCCAGAAATTTTCTACTTTGATTCTGTAGAAATTAAACTTGAACAGTAAAATAGCAATTCAACTTAAAATAGGCCTCCAACTAAATTTAGCAAGTCAAGATTGTCCTTTAGGCTACAAGTTTTAGGGTCTTTGCCAAGATCTCAGAGTTGTGAGGGCTATGGAACTTATCCCCTGTGTTGAATGGGCATTTAGTGGCATGGACTATCAAGTGTAGGGATCAATTTAATTAATTTACAGTCTTTATAAAACAAAATATAAATTTCCTTTCTGCAAAATAATCTAGAAACCTACCTTCCTCAGAAGACTTCAGAGGAAAGGAAACAAGGCAAAATAGTCTGGAGTCTCCCAGTTTTTGAAGCTCAGCATATGTTTTGTCTAGGTATCTCCTTGAAAATATTCTCTTGTTTATATAAAATCTCAATTAATTTTAAAAAGAGAGCTTAGAATTGCATAAATGTGAAAAGAGCAGTTAGAAACATCCTCAAAATGATGGTGAAAAATACCATTGATAGGCTGTGGCTTAAATCCATTCTGATCAGGTGCATTAAGGAATTCTTTTTCTTAAACATCAGAGACAAAGCCATTTTCTGAAGTTAGCTTATGATTCCAAAGAATGTTTTTTTAAAAAGCTGTTCAAAATGTGAATTTGGATTCTTTTACTTGCTTTTTTTTCTAAAGTTAACTATTAATCTTAGGAATTAGTTTATTTATGAATTAGAGACATGTCAAATTAAATAGTAATGTTTAGTAATCCTAGAGTATATTTTTAAAAGTTTTCTTTTTTGGTATGATTTTAATTTCCTGTGACATATAAGGGAAAAAAAAAAAAAACAACCAACTTGAGGTGTCTGGGTGGCTCAGTTGCTTAAGCCTCCAATTCTTAAATTCAGCTCAGTCCTGATCAGGGTTGTGAGATTGAGCCCTGCATCAATTGGGCTCCCCACTCAGCAAGGAGTCTGTTTGAGATTCTCCATCTTCCTCTGCACAGGTCTCCTGCACTCTTGCATGTGCACATGCTTTCTCTCAAATACATTTTTTTTAAAAATTAAATTTTCTTATCAGATAAAGGTGTACCACTCGTGACAAAAGCATTTCCTTAGACCTTTCTATGCTTTGTTCTCAGAGAACTAAATCTATATCCATTCATCTGTCCATCTATTTAACCTTTGATTGCCTGTAGGTACTAGGAATATAGGAATATAATGGAGAACATAATAGGACCCTTGTCCTGTTCAAGTTTACAATGTAAGGAGTTGCACAGAAATGACCACATGAATTTGCCAGACTGAAATATGGCAAATACAGTGAGGGATCTAGTTGAGGTTGGGAATGGAGAGGACAAGTCAGACCTCCTGAGAGATGTGAATAGTAATTGATTTGTATGCTTGCCTTGCAATACTTATTAGTTCCCCTAGTTTAAGGCCTGGTTTTATTAATTAATGAGCCATCAAAGTTCAGGTCAATACCTGGAATGTGGTAAGCCCTCAATTAAGTGTTGATTCACCTCCTGGTGTGACACTAGTGATAGGTTGATAGTGGTCCTGATGGGGGTAGGGAAGCTGCTGCTTCTTGTGGATGTCATGTTAGACACCTTCCTCGCTAGTCGTGCTGATGATTACCTGGATGCCTGCCTAAGGCACAGGTAGTTTTAGGTAGTAGTGAATATTCTAAAATTCAGGTCTACTCAGTCAGCAGCAGACTTAGTTATTCTTAAATGGAGAAACAAGATGTTAGGAATGGTTTCTTTGTAGCATAGTTGGAAGAAACATAAAGATGATTATACTGGTCTAGTTAGTACTGCTAGCATTTTGGGAAATTTACTCAGTTTTTAAATTATAGGAATTTTTAGAGTTGTGCTATTTTGACTGTGTTAGAGCCACTGAGAAATTATATTGCTATAAAATCTATTGTTTTCTGCTCCTAACACTTATAAAATGATTTGTACATGGAAATAAGTTTTAAATGTATATGTGATTTAATAAACTTGTTTCTAGGGGGAGGTAGGAGAAAGTGCCCATTTCCTCCCTACCTCTGCCACTCCTTTCTAGGGTAATAGAAGTTTATAAAAGAAATGTAGGGAAAATGCATTAGGGATTTATTTTCAAGGATATTAAGTCCTAAGTTTTACAGTCAGGAAACCCTTGGAATTAGCTAGGCCTGCTGATAGACTAATTAGTTTTGATGGATATGGGGTAAAAATTGTTTTGAAAATAAGAGAGTGTCTAAAGTTGCTTTAAGAATGTTTTTTTAGGGCAGCCCTGGTGCCTCAGCCGTTTAGCGCCGTCTTCCGCCCAGGGCGTGATCCTGGAGACCCGGGATCCAGTCCCATGTCCAGCCCCCTGCATGGAGCCTGCTTCTCCCCGTGTCTGTGCCTGTCTCTGTCTTTCGTGATTAAATAAATAAAAATCTAAAAAAAAAAAAATGTTTTTTTAATCAAACAGGCATCTGCGTTAAAAACTGTGTGAGTTAGGTGGAGAGCAACAAGAGATTTTTCTCTTTTTTTCCTGTTTGGGTGAAATTTAACTGGCTTTGTTCCCTTAATTTTAAAATAAAACTATTTGAATGTTATTTACCTCTATTACACTCCCCTCCCCTGTCCCCACCCTGTCTTAGAGTTCTCTCCAGTCCTGTTAAGATATCTAAGAATCTGTTTCTCTTCTGAGGAAATTGGTAGCCTTTGGACAGGAGCTCTTCCTGGGCTACCTAGCTCCCCCTCCCACCCAGCCCCTTAAGCACCATCTGCCCTGCCCCTGGCCTCTCTGCCACGCTTCTTTCTCTTGGGCTTTTCATCCACCTTCTTTTGGCCCCTCTAAGATCTTTTTAATCCCACATCCCTCCTTTCTCCTGTATGTCCAGCTTTTCCTGTATCTGGCTCTGCCCCCACAGCCTATAAACATGCCCAGGTATCTAATATCCTAAAACTGGAGCTATCACTAGCTCTTCAGAATGAAGATGCTTTAAAGGAGTCTGGTGCCCTCTCTCCTTAATATCCCTCATTTACTTCTCAATGTACCACATGCATTTTTGCCTGCCACGCTCACTGAAAGTATTCTTGAGGCCATTGTGACCTCTGATTTGCCAAACCAGCCTGTGGTTTCAGGCCTTGTCCCTGCACTTCCTTTTTAGCATTTCACACCCATCTGGCCCCTTTGAAACTGCCATTTCTTGGTATCCGTGCTATCACCTTCTTCTGTCCCTTCTCCAACCTTAATCCTTATCTGCTAGATCAGAGCCCTTTGCCTCCTTCTGTTACATGCTGGTCTTCTCCTGAGGAGGGATCCTACTTGCCCCTATGACTTGAGTGACTGCTGATAACTTGGACCCTTTGAATTCTAGCCAGGAACTGCATACTTCTGCCCAAGCTGCTGCCTGGGCCTCTGTTTCCCCCAGGAGTCTCAAGCTCCTCATGACCAACATGGAATCATCACAGCTTCCCTGTGATTCCAGAAGACTGTTACTTTCCTGACATGTGTCTGTGTTAGCAATTTTCTTTACCCTGCTGATCTTGGTGAACTTTCATTCCTCAAGTTCCGGCTGAAACGTCCCTTTCTCTGGGATTCCTTCTATAACTGATGCAGATGAAGAACTAGTCCTGCCCTTTCTCCTGTATGGCCACTGCCCACTGCACACATTGCTATTCTTGGCACATGTCAGTATGATGATTGGCACATTCTCCCTGTTTCTGAAAGGCAGCGATTGTGCTGTCATTGTTATGCCCGCAGTGCCTATAGCAGCCTGTCTTTGGTAGTATTTACAACTGCTGTGCTGAATATGATACTACAGTGGGCTGTGTAAGTGGGTAAGATTTTTATCATTTTATTTTTTTCATCACGATAAGAGTACTCTTTAATCCCTGTCCCCTACTCCCCCACCTCCCCCCTTCTGCCAACCATCAGGTTGTTTTCTGTAGTTAAGAGACTATTTCTTGGTTTGCCTCTCATTTTTCCCCCCTCTTTGCTTGGTTGTTTTGTTACTTAAATTCCATATGTGAGTGAGAACACATGGTATTTCTCTTTCTCTTGACTTATTTTACTTAGCATTATACTTTCTAGCTCTACCATATTATTGCAAATGGCAGGATTTTATATACATCTTCTTTATCACTGGAACTTGGACTGCTTCCACAGTTTGGCTTTAGTAAATAATGCAGTAAACATAGGGGTGCATGTATCCCTTTGAATCAATCTTTTTGAATCTTGGGGATAAATACCTGGTAGGGTGATTCCTGGATTGTAGGGTAGTTCTATTTTTAATTAAGGATCATCCGTATGTCCTCCAAATGTACCAGTTTGCATTCCCACCGTAGTGCACGTGGGCTTCCTTTTCTCCACATCCTCACCAACACTCATTTCTTGTGTTGTTGATTTTAGCTGCTCTGGTGTGAGGTGATACCTCATTGTAGTTTTCATTTGGATTTCCCTAAGGATGAGTGGTGTTGAGCGTCTTTTCATGTCTGTTGGCCATCTGGATGTCTTCTTCGGAAAAATGTCTGTTCATGTCCTCTCATTTTTAATTGAAATATCTTTTTTGGTGTTGTATAAGTTCTTCATTTATAAATTTATTTAATCTCTGCATCCATCATGAGGGTTGAACTCATGACCCTGAGATTAAGAGCTGTATACTCCTCCAACTAAGCCAGCCAGTCACCCCTAAGCTCTTCATGTATTTTGAATACTAACCTTTTATCAGGTATGTCACTTTGCAGAGGTCTTCTCCCATTCAGTAGGTTGTCTTTAGTTTTGTTGATTGTTTCCTTTGTTCCCAACACCATTTGTTGTAGGAGAGACTTTTTCCCATTGTGTATTCTTGCTTCCTTTGTCAAAGATTAATTGACCACATAATTGTAGGTTTATATCTGGGCTTTCTATTGTGTTGGTCCATGTGTCTATTTTTGTGCCAGTACCATAATGTTTTGATTATTACAGCTTTGTAGTATATATTGAAATCTAGGATGCAATGCCTCCACTTTTATTCTTTTTCAAAATTTCTTTGGCTACTTTGGTCTTTTCTGGCTCCATACACATCTTAGTCTTTGTTCTGTGAAAAATGCTGTTGGTGGTTTGCTAGGGATTGCATTAAATATGTAGATTGCTTTGGGTAGTACGGGAAGTTTAACTATATTTGTTCTCCTAGTCCATGAGCATGGGGTATTTTCCCATTTGTTTTTGTCCTCTTCAATTTCTTTGAGCAGTGTTTTATAGCTTTCAGAATATAGGTCTTTCATCTTCTTGGTTAAGTTCATTCCTAGGTATTTTATTATTTTTGTTGAAATAATAAATGGGATTGTTAATTTCACTTTCTGCTATTTCATTATTAGTTTTTAGAAATGCAATGAACTTCTGTATATTGATTTTTGTATCCTGTGACTTTACTGAATTATGTATCAGTTCTGATAGTTTTTTGGTAGAGCCTTTAGGGTTTTCTGTATATAGTGTCACACCATCTGCATATAGTAAAAGTGTTACTTCTTCCTTACCAATTTGGATGCATTTCATTTCTTGCCTCATGGTTGCAGGTAGGACTTCCAGTATTATGTTGAATAAAAGTGGGAGGAGTGGATATCCTTGTCTTGATCACGATCTTAGGAGAAAAGCTCTCAGGTTTTCACCATTGAGTATGATGTTAGCTATGGGTTTTTCATATATGGCCTCTATTATGTTAAGATGTGTTCCATCTAAACCTACTTTGCTGAGATTTTTTATGAAGAACGGATGCCATACTTTGTCAAATTATTTTTCTGCATATAGTGAAAGGATAGAAACCATATGATCATTTCCCTTGTTGATGTATCACATTGATTTGTGAATGTTGAACCACCCTTGCATCCCAGGCATAAATCCCACTCGATTATGGTGTATGATTTAACATATTGTTAGATTTGGTTTGCTAATATTTCATTGAGAATTTTCGCATCTATGTTCATCAGAGATAATTGACCTGTAGTTCTCTTTTTTTGTAGTGTCTTTACCTGGTTTTGGTATTAGGGTAATGCTGGCCTTATGGAATGAATTTGAAAGCTTTCCTTATTTTACTTTTTGGAATAGTTTGAGAAGAATAGGCATTACTATCTCTTGAAATGTTTGGTAGAATTCATCTGTAAAGCCATCTGGTCCTGGACTTTTGGGGTTTTTTTTGGTAGTTTTTTTGATTACTGATGTAATTTCATTGCTGATAACCTGTTCAGATTTTCTATTTCTTGATTCAGTTTTGGGATGTTATGTGTTTCTAGGAATTTATCCATTTCTTTCCGATCTTTGGCTCTAATTTTTCATAATAATCTCTTACAACCCTTTGTATTTTCTATGGTGTTGATTATTCCTCCTCTTTCATTTCTGTTTTTATATGAGTTCTCTAGGAGTCTGGGTAAAGGTTTATCAATTTGTTGATCTTTTAAAAGAACTAGCTCCTGGTTTCACTGACATTTTTGCTATTTTTAATATTCAAATCTCTGTGCAGCTTTATATTTTAGTACAGTATTTTGGTTTTGTTTCACAATATAATTTTGTTCTCTAAAGATTAGGTTTTATTTAACTTTTTCTCTGAAATTTTTTTCAAGTTGTTTTTTTCCCATCTTGGGCTCTGGACTTTTTGATATTTTAGAGGTTTTATTCAGGTGTCTTGTCACCCTTAGCTACTGGCTTTAAGAGTGAGGAACTAGAAAGCTCATTGGAAATTGAGAAAGTAGGGGAGCTTGTTCACTCCCAACTTTACTATAAGATTGATCTGACTTAGTTTATTGGGAGCTGCTGGTGTCTTCTTGGAATATGTTATCCCTTAGGTATTGTAACCAGTTTATCTCCACCCCCTGGCTGGAGCCCTGAGTTTTTAGCATTAGGAATGCTGATGAAGGAAGAGGGGTGGGAGTCATAGTGTTCACTGTGCATAGGCTGCTTTTTTTTTTTTTTTTTGGCTGCTACTTTTTAAAATGATCCTTCAACTGTCTTCCATCCTCCCATCTGTAGAGCATTTCTTCTAGCCTTCCTAGAAGATTCATTTAACTAGTTCCCTACTGATGGACATGGACTTGTTAATACCCTTTTAACCATTGTAAATAATGCAATCCTTATAAACATGCTTATAAAATAATCTTATGTCAGTATTTCTGTAGGATAGATTCCTCAAAGGAGAGTTGCCCTGGGAAAATAAATGGTATATGTGTATTTAAAAATTTTTTTTTGAATTGTGAAATATGTGTAAGATAAAATTTACCATCTTGAAAATGTTTTGTACATTTCAGTGGTGGTAAATACATTAATAATGTGTCCTACCATTACCACTATCCAACTTTAAAACTTTCTTATAAAACTGAAACTCTATACCCAATAAATAGCCATTCTCCCCGTCAAGTCCCATTCCACTTTCCTTCTCTGATTTTGATTGCCTGTGCTCTAAGTACCTCATGGAAGTGGAATTGTACAGTATTTGTCTTTTTGTGACTGGCTTATTTCACTTAAGATCATGTCTTCATAGTTAATCCATATTGTAGCATATTGCAGAAATTTCTCCCCCCGCCCTTTTTTTTAAAAAAAGCTTTTATTTATATATTCATGAGACACACAGAGAGAGAGAGGGCCAGAGACACAGGCAGAGGGAGAAGCAGGCTCCATGCAGGGAGCCTGACATGGGACTCTATCCTGGGGCTCCAGGATCACGTCCTGGGCTGAAGGTGGCGCTAAACCACTGGGCCACCGGGGCTGCCCTTCTTCCTTTTTAAACATTGAAAAATATTCCATTGTATGTATATACCATATTTTGATTAACTATTCATCTGGTGGATACTTGTGTTGCTTCCATGTTTTAGATATTGTGAATAATGAAGTACAAATACCGTGAACATTGATGTACAAATACCTCTTTAAGACCTACCTTTCAGTGCCTTTGGGTATATACCCAAAAAGTAGAATTGCCAGATCATAGGGTTATTTTTTATTTTTTACTTTTAATTTTTAAAAAGATTTTATTTTTTCATGAGAGACAGAGGGCTGTCCAGGTAATTTTATTTTTAATTGTTTAAGAAATCGCTAATTTGTTTTACACAGTGGCAGTACCATTTTACATTCCTGCCAACAGTGCACAGGATTCTAATTTTTCTGCCTCCTTGACAGTCTTTGTTTTCTGTGATTTTGTTTTTCATTGTACCCTTCTTTTTTAAAATTTTTTTTTTATTTATTTATGATAGTCATACAGTGAGAGAGAGAGAGAGGCAGAGACACAGGCAGAGGGAGAAGCAGGCTCCATGCACCGGGAGCCCGATGTGGGACTCGATCCCGGGTCTCCAGGATCGCGCCCTGGGCCAAAGGCAGGCGCCAAACCGCTGCGCCACCCAGGGATCCCTCATTGTACCCTTCTTAATGGATGTGAGGTGGCATCTTGTAGTTTTTTTTTTTTTTGTATATTTTTTTTTATTGGAGTTCGATTTGCCAACATATAGTATAACACCCATCAAGTGCCCCCTCAGTGCCAGTCATCCAGTCATCCCATCCCCCTGCCCACCTCCCCTTCTACTACCCCTTGTTCATTTCCCAGAGTTAGGAGTCTCTTATGTTCTGTCATCCTCTCATTGTAGTTTTAATTTGGATTTTCCTAATCAGTGATGTGAAACATCTTTTCGTGTCCTCATTGGCCATTTGCAGATTTTTTTTTAAAGATTTTATTTATTTGAAAGACAGCACAAGTCACTAGTCGGGGAAGGGAGAGGGAGAAGCAGACTCCCCCCTGAGTGGGGAGTCCAACATAGGGCTCTATTACAGGACCTTGATGATGACTTGAGCTGAAGTCAGACACTTAACCAGCTGACCTACCCAGGCGCACCCTTGCCATTTGCGTATTTTCTTTGGAGAAATGTCTATTCGAGTACTTTATTTTTGAATTGTGTTTTGAGTTTTAGAAATTCTCTGTGTACTTTGGATATTAATCCCTTAGCAGATATGATTTGGGAATATTTTTCTCATTTTGTGACTTGCCTTTTAACTCCGATAGTGTCTTTTGATGCACAGAATTTTAAAATTTTCATGGTGTCCACTTCATCTATTTTCTATTTTTCTTGTTAACCATGCCCTTGTTGTTCTGTCCAAGAAATCATTACCAAAAGCACTGTTATGAAGCTTTTGCCCTATGTTTTCTTTTTATTGTTTTATATATTATATTTAGATCTTTGATCCAATTTGAGTTAGTTTTTGAATATGACGTTGGGTAAAGGTTCAACTGAATTCTTTCCCACATGGATTTTCAGTTTCCCCAGCACCATTTGTTGATAAGACTGTACTTTTCTCATTGAATCATTTTGGCACTCTTATTAAAAAAAATCACTTAACCATATTTCTGGCTTCTCTGTTCTACTCCATTGTTCTAAATGTCTGTCTTTATGCCAGTACCGCAGTATTTGATTATGGTAGCTTTATTACACGTTTTGAAATGAGGAAATAGGGGTTATCCAGCACTGCTCTCCTTCTCCAAAATTGTTTTGGCTATTTAGAGTTACTTGAAATTTCACATGAATTTTAGGATGGGTTTTTCAGTTTCTGCAAAAAACATTACTAGGATTTTGTTAGGCATTGATTGAATGTCTAGATTTCTTTGCATAGGATTGATATTTTAATAAGTTTTCCAATTCACGAATATGGGATGTGTTTCCATTTATAAAGATTTTTTAAAAAGTTTATTCATGAGAGAGACAGAGGGAGGGAGAGGCAGAGACATAGGCAGAGGGAGAAGCAGGTTCTATGCGGGGAGCCCCATGTGGGACTGGATCTTGGGACTTTGGGATCATGCCCTGAGCCGAAGGCAGATGCTCAATTGCTGAGCCAACCCAGGTGTCCCTGTGTTTCTGTTTATGTATGTCTTTCATTTTTCTCAGCAATATTTTGTTGTGTTTACTGAAGTATTTGATTTTGTTTTTTTGGTGAATTCTTAGGTATTTCATTCTTTTTTGATGATATTATAAATCAAATTATTTTTGTAATTTCCTTTTCAGATTATTTATTAGTGTATAGAAATGCAACTGATTTTGTATCCTGAGAATCTTGTATCTTCACACTTTCCTAAATTTATTTCTAAGAGCTGCTTTTATTATGGGGTTTTCTGTAATTATCCTCAGCAAACAGATCATTTTACTACTTTTCCAATTTGGATGCTTTTTATTTCTTGTCTAAATTATCTGACTAGAATGCCCAGTATTATGTTGACTAAAACTGGTGAAAGTGGGCATCGTTTCCTTGTTCTGATTTTAGAGGAAATGCTTTCACCTTTGAGTATAGGTTTGCTGTGGGTTTTTCATATATGGCTTTTATTATGTTAAAATAGATTTTTATTTCTAGTTCTTTGAGTTTTTTTTTTTCAATCACAAAAGGTGTTGAATTTTGTCAAATGTGTTTTCTGCATCAATTGAGGGGATTATGTGTTTTTTTTTCTTCTTATTCTGTTAGCAGTGTATTACATTGATCGGAGTTCATATGTTGAACAATCCTTGCATTTCAGGGATAAATCCCACTTAGTCGTGGTGTATATTCCTTTTAATATTGCTGCGGAATTCAGTTTGCTAGCATTTCACTGAGAATTTTTCCATCAGTGTTCATAAGGGATAGCAGTCTGTAGTTTTCTTGTAGTGTTTTTGTCTCCCTTTGGTATTAGAGTAATGGTGGCTTCTTGGATAAATTACAAAGTGTTTTTTACTCTTGAAGTTTTTGGAAAAATTTGAATAAGATTAGTATGCTCAAGTGAAGCAGTCAAGTTCAGGGAGATCTTCTTTGAGAAATTTTTCATTACTGATTCAGTCTTTTTACTGGTTATGTATCTATTCAGGTTTTCCATTTCTTCATGATTTGGTTTTGGTAGGTTTTGTGTTTCTAGGAATATGTCCATTTCATCTAGGTTATTCAGTTTGTTGGTGTATGATTATTCACAGTACTCTTATGCTTTTTATTTCTGTAGGATTGGCAATAATGTCCCAATTATTTCTGATTTTAGTAATTTGATTTTTCTCTTTTTTTCTTTAGTCCAGCTAAAGGTTTGTCAATTTTGTTGATGATTCTGAAGAGCCAACTTTTGGTTTCATTAAAAGTTCTATTTTCTAGTTTGTTGCTTTCTGTTCTAATCTTTATTTCTAATATCTTTGGGTCTAATTTTTTTTTCGGTCTAATTTTTTTTTTTCTAGTTTCTTAATTTGCAAAGTTAAGTGGTTGTTTTGAGGTCTTGTTTTTCAACGTAAGCATTTTTGGCTATACATTTCCCCTCTTAGTTGTGTCCCATGTGTTGGTACATTGTATTTTCATTTTCCTTCACATCTAAATATTGTCTAGTTTTCTTTGTGATTTTTTAATCTGTTGGCGTTAAAATATGTTTAGTTTCCACCATGTTGTGAATTTTCCACTTTTCCTTCAGTAATTCCCAACATCATCTCTGTTGAGACTTAATCTCTGGCATAACATATGGTCTGTTCTGGAAAATGTTCCATACTCACTTGAGAGAAATGTATATGCTGTTGTCAGAATGTTTTGTATATTTCTGCTAGATCTAGTTGGTTTATTGTGTTAGGTCCTCTGTTTCCTTCTGTCTTTATAAAGATATTTAAGTTCTGTCAGCTTTTGTTTTTATATTTTGATCTCTCACTGGGTGTTTGCAATTGATTGCTTATTGCTGTAGTAAATCTTCTATTAAAATATATTTTTTTGTCCCTGTACCTTTGATTTTGAATTTATTGTATCTGACATTAGTCACTCCTCTCTTGATTACTGTTTGCAAGGATTATCTTTTTTCCATCCTTTAACATTCAATCGATTTCTGTCTTTGAATCTAAAGTGAATCTCCTGTAGACAGCATATGATTGGATCATGTGTTTTTATCCGTTCTGCCCATGTCTCTCTTGATTGGAGAGTTTAATCCATTTACATGTAAAATAATTACTGATAAGGAGGAACTTCTGTCATTTTGCTATTTTCTGTATGCCTTATAGTTTCTTTTGTCCCTCATTTACTACATTATTACCTTTTGTATTTAGCTGATTTATTTTGTACTGAATTATTTAAATTATTTTCTTTAAATTTGATAGTTATTTGGGGGGGGGGGTGATCATGGGGATTGCATTTAAGGTCCTAAAGTTATAGCACTAATTTGAATGTATATTAGCTTTACTTAAAACACATACAAAAACCTTGCTCCTTTATGCTGTTCCCACCCCTTTTGGTTACTGATGTTACAAAAATACATTTTTATACACCGTATACCCAAAACATGAACTAATGCATTAGTCTCTTAAATTACATAGAAAACAAGATTTGGAGTTATAAACTAAAATTCTAATAATACTAGCTTTTGAAACAGCATTTTTTTCTTTGTACTACTCATAAATCATGTAGAAAATAAAAAGTACAGCTATAAAGCATTATTATAATAACACTAGCTGGGGGAATCCCTGGTTGGCTCAGTGGTTTAGCACCTGCCTTCGGCCCAGGGTGTGATGCTGGAATCCCAGGATCGAGTCCCGCATTGGGCTTCCTGCATGGAGCCTGCTTCTCCCTCTGCCTGTATCTCTGCCTCTCTCTGTGTCTCTCATAATAAATAAGTAAAAATAAAATCTCTAAAAAAAAATAACACTAGTTGTTATTTGAACATGTATTTACCTTTATCAAGATGTTTATTTCTTTATGTGGCTATGCGTTCCTGTCTAGTGTGCTTTTATTTTACTTTGCAGGATTCTATTGAGCATTACTTGAAAGGCAGGTCTAGTGGTAATGAATTCCCCCACCTTTTTGTTTTTCTGGGAAGGTCTTAATTTTCCTCTCACTTTTGAAAAGTAGTTTTTTTGTTAAATATTGGATTCATGGCTGACAGTTTTCTTTTTGTACTTTGAATATATTTGCTTGCCCTCTGTCCTCCAAAACTTCTGATGAGAAATCTGCTGTCATCTTACCCTTGTATGTGATGATTCAGCTTCTCCCATGCTGCTGTCAAGATTGTCTCTCTTGAAAATTAGATTATATAGTGTATATCTCTTTGAGTTCCCCTTACTTGGAATTCATTGACTTTCTCAGATGTTTGTGTTCATGCCTTTTATCAAATTTGGGAAGCATTTAGCTATTATTTCTCCAAGTATTTTACCCCTTGTTCTCCCTGTACTGGGACTTTCATGATACATGTTGATGTGCGTGTTGGTGTCCTACAGGTCCCTTAAGCCCTGTTCAGATTACAGTCTCTTTTTCTTTGTTTGTTTCTCAGACTCCGTGGTCTACATTGTCCTATCTTTCAAGGTCACTGAGTCTTCTGCCTGCTAAAATCTGCCTTTGAATCCCTCAAGTGAATTTTTCATTCGTTATTGTACTTTTCAGGTCAAGAATTTCTTCGTTTCCTAAGTCGATTTTCTCTTTATTTGTGTTTTCCTCTCATTTATACATTTTCTTGACTCTCTCCGTCTCCTTAGATCTTCATATGTCTTTTTGACATCTGTGTCTAGTATATTTGCTAGTTTTTCCCTTTGAATGGGCCCTACTTTCCCGTTTCTTTGTATGCCTTGTAACTTTCTTCATTGTTGAAAATTGGACTTTGAATCTAATAATGTAGTAACCCTCGATAGCAAATTCTCCTCCGAGGTTTTCTAATTTGTCATTGTGGTTTTAGATTGTTGTGGGCTGTTTTCTGTGCTGAGGATTAGGTTAGCCCGAACTGTAAATTCAAGGTCTTCTCATGTTTTTTCTGAGCTTTTTGGTGATCAGGAGGAGTCATGTTCTAATTCACTTCCTACATGCAGTTGTTTTTTGATGTGCTGGTCTTTAGTGTCTGGCTTTTAAAAGAGTAGAAACAGAAAAATGAAGGGATAAACAAGAGTGCTGGCCCTTTAATTCCCCTGCAAGCTTAGCCCACTGGAGGGGATTGCAGCAGTGAGAGATGGTGCAACAGCAGTGACTGCTGGCTTCTGTCTGCATCTCTGTGATCAGAAGTAGCAGTGATCTGAGCCCAGATCTCCAATATTTGGAGTGCAGGGGTCTTTTTGTTCACTCTGGCTCTTACAAGCTGTTTCAGGAACACACGTAAAGAGAGATGGATAGCTGCTGGCTTGCTAAGAGTTGACACTGGCATAAATTAACTACAGTTTACCTTCTAATCTTGGCGGTGGTAAGCCTTGAGAAGATCCTAGGGTTCTAGAATAGTTGCGTTGGGCATATTCTGCGAGTTGCAGCTACTGTCTAGGTAGGGGAACAGGTTCCTGTGTTTCATACTCTGCCAGCTTAGTAGAATCCTCCCCAGGTGTATGCATATTTTGAAATTTACTGGATACTGACAAATTGGAGCCTCTCCCCCTGTGACATAGGAAAGATTGTATGGATTTATATTCATATTAGCAGTTTATTGCAGTGCATATTTTCTGTCCAGGACAGCATTGGGCATGTTTAACCTTTTTTTTTTTTTAAATTGAGGTATTGTTGACATGTAATGTTACATTAGTTTCAGATATATAATCTTTTTACTTTTGCTAATGTAGTCAGAAAAAATTGATTTGCATTTATTAGAAGGAAATTTATATTCTGTGACTTGTGCTTGATATCATTATGACAAATGCTTTAAATTGGTTACAGTCCTCTGTATTTGGTTTGAGGCTTGGAAAAATAGGAGAGAAAACAAAGGAATTGTAAATATGGCCACTCCTAGATCTTTACCTGTAATTTAGTTTTTTTCCCCCAGGATATTTTGCACAGGTTTTGGATGTGTTAATTTATATTTCAGCCTTATGATATCTTTATAGTAATGACCATGTTTTAACTTTGTCTAGTTATTATGGTAATAACTATTTACAAAAAATCATGTATCTGTAAAAGGATTCTGTCATACAGTGTTAACAACAGTTCATGAGGTTATTTTGCAGATGAAGAAACTGAGGATTTTGAGAGATTAAGAAATTTGCCCAAACGTCTAGTACGTTTTTTCAGTAATAATAAAAAGGGGAAAGGAATCTTAAGGTCACGTTCTGGCCTTGCAGCTGATTCGTTTAGTCATTTCATTAGCTGCAAAATGAAGATGATTTTTTTCCCTTTCTGTATTAGCAGATAGTGTCTAAATGCTAATTATGTTATTAGATAATAGCAATATTATTTTTAAACCTAGAAATGAACACTGAAGCAGAACAGCAGCTTCTCCATCATGCCAGAAACGGCAACGCTGAAGAAGTTAGACAGTTATTAGAAACTATGGAAAGGAATGAAGTAATTGCTGACATTAATTGCAAAGGTAAGCGTTGAGTGGATTTTTTAGCTTTCTTTTGTGAGTATGCATGGTTCTGTCATTTAGCACAATATTTTGATCTTGCTAGAAATACCCATCTCTGTCTAGAAAGAATCTTCATAAGAGTTGGTAAAAGGTCTCCCTAAATCAGGGAAATTGAGATCTAGTCTTAACATTTAGTGTCTGTGACAATTTTATCAGCTACGAGAGTGACCCTGAGCCTACAAGATGCGTGCTATGATAGGATATGGTAGTTAAAGGAGCAGGTTTGAATGTTGACTATACGCCCAGGTGGTGGTAGGTAGGATCTCTGACCTCACTGAGATTAGTGTTGTAGATTAATATATCAGACTAGTCTATGCTATACAGTATATACCAGAATATGGAATCCCAGGGTGTCATGAATTCCCATGGGCGAAGTATAAAACTGGAACTAGAAGAATTCGCTTCTTGGAGGAAATAATTCTAAGGTGATCTATGAAGAGTGTATAGGGCTTAAGTGAA
This sequence comes from Nyctereutes procyonoides, assembly GCF_905146905.1. Classification (NCBI taxonomy): domain Eukaryota; kingdom Metazoa; phylum Chordata; class Mammalia; order Carnivora; family Canidae; genus Nyctereutes; species Nyctereutes procyonoides. The sequence continues at coordinate 36,988,471 of NW_026575044.1, forward strand.
AATAGAAAAATGTTCAAAGGAGATACAGCATGTGTCAAAGTCCAAGGTGAGAGGCAGCCTAGGTGGCAAGGGCCTGTAGGCAGGAGGGGTTGAGGGATAAGGTTGGGTAGGTAAGCAGCTAAATATTAATGTACTCTGTGTAGCAGGGTTGTACATATTACACTCAGGTGTGCAGAGAAATAGAATTTATCTTCTAAAATGGCTCTGATATTTCAACATGCACGTTTTCCTTCTTGGAGTATGGAGAACTAAATGTTAGTCCTCAAGCTCAATTGCTTTTTGATAAACTATTGGTCTTCCAGAGCCTCTCAACTCTTCTTGCCCCATCTCCCCTTAGGTGGCATTTAAATGTAAAGATGAGCCTTGTGTGTATCTATAGCCTTTGGTTCCTCAGTGACCCTTTTCTTTCTAGTGCTCTTTAAGTATATGTAGCTGAACTTGGGGACAAAGTCTCAAACTGCTGTCTCTGTCATACAAGTGGTGCTTCTTGGCTGTTACTTTGTGGCCACTCTGCAGGTGGGGGCTAGGATAGGTGGCTGCTAGGCAATCTTTTCCTATCACCCGGATGCCACTTGCCTGTTCTTGGTGTTCCTACAGTTTATCTCCCTCTCCGGGCTCATGGCACCATGCCTCTGCATTTATGTCTCTCTCTCTCCCAGGCCTCTGTCCCAGATGCATATTTTATTCTGCTGTGTCACATTTTTCTCCTATCCTAGAGTGACAAACCTTCTGGCTCACCCACAGTGGGGAAGGAGTATTATCTTTGCAGCAGGGAGGAAATGATCTGAGTTTTCCAGAAAGCATGAGTTGGTTTTTGGTATGCTAAAGGAATTCTAAAAATCCTCTTGGTCCTTCAACAAAGACCAGTTCTTAATCTTTATCTGGGGATGCTATTTTGAAGGCTAAAATTATTCTCGGCATTTGAAAATCCTAATAACCCTTTATTATCTACCCTTTCCACCCTCACCTGTGGTTATTTTGGGTTAACTGGTGGGAAGTCACCTTCTTGGAAATGTAAAATTGAAACAAATGTGAATGCTTTTTCAGAATTTCATTGTTATACCTGGCAGTCAGACTTTGTCTTAGGGCAGTTTAAAGGATTTACATAAAGGAATGACACCAGATGATGTGCCGTTCACCAGAAGAAGTGAATAGGGAGATGTGGGACTGGATGTGAGCAGTGTTTCCTCATGAGGATCACCTATGTCAGGCATTTCTAGGATTTCTTTTCTACTGATTTGTTTTTCCAAACCCTGAGAAATTGAGAAAATAGTGAAATGTACTATAATTCCTTAAGAATTAAAGCTTAACAATCAACATAGAGACATTATTCGTTGGAAGGAATTAGTGCTGTCAAGTTGAAAGTAAGAGAAGGAAGCACTGACCTGCAGTTGAAGGTAAAGGCCAGTATTTGTAGGATCAGGGTACAAAGAAGGATCTTTTTTTTTTTAAATTTATTTATGATAGTCACACAGAGAGCGAGAGAGAGAGAGAGGCAGAGACATAGGCAGAGGGAGAAGCAGGCTCCATGCACTGGGAGCCCGACGTGGGATTCGATCCCGGGTCTCCAGGATCGCGCCCTGAGCCAAAGGCAGGCGCCAAACCGCTGCGCCACCCAGGGATCCCACAAAGAAGGATCTTATCTGTTTTGCAGGTAGTTGTTGCTATAAGTGTGTGTTCTTGGTCCTGTTTTCTTGCAAATATTAATGTTTAGTTTTGTGCCTTTTCTTCCTTTTTTGACCTTGGGTTTCCCGTTGAGGCACCTGCCATCTTGGGCTTGTCTGGTTTGATCCAACTTCTATGGAGTACTGCCAGGACAGGACTCTGACTTTCCTGGTTGCTGGCCTACCGATATCCTGTTAGAATTACCTACTTACTCTGATCATCTTTTTTTTTTTTTTTTTTTTTTTAAGATTTTCTTTATTTATTCATGAGAGACACACAGAGGCAGAGACACAGGCAGAGGGAGAGGCAGGCTCCATGCAGGGAGCAGCCTGACTGGGACTTGATCGCGGGTCCCCAGGATCACACCCTGGGCCGAAGGCGGCGCTAAACTGCTGAGCCACTGGGGCTGCCCTCTCTGATAATCTGCTAAGAAATACGTTTTGGAAGCAAAATTGTAACCCAGGTCCAAAAGTGCAATAGCACATGGCTCTGGGGGTCCCAAACAGACCAGGTTCAAGCACTCACCACTGACAAAATCCAAAGATGGAGAGGTGAGTGGTGGTGAAACAAGCAGGGAATTTATTTCAATGAGGCCAACACCAGAAGACAGTGGGCTAGTGTTTTCAAAGTGCTGAAAGCACTTCTAGATTTATATAAGGAAAATGTAGAACAAAGGTTGGTGAGTAGGTACAGCTGGGCAATAAAGAGTAAAGGGCAGTTGGATCATTGTCTTGGGATCCATCATGTGTTGTCAATATTAGGACAGTCCCTCTTTTTGAGGGGCTAGCTTGGTTCCCATTACAGGATGCTTTGCCTGCCAGGTCTTTTGCCTGAGTTAAAAGATAAGGCAGTAAGAAGAGCTTAATTAGTTAAAAAGTACAGACTGAGGTCAAAATAGAGGTAGTTAAGGCTACAACAGTGTCTTCTTTCGAAATAAGAACTTATGCTGGCCGTGTCTACATGTGATTCTGTGGTGGTGTCCTGTCACCTTGTGGGAAATTCTCGATGTGAAGCTACTTAAATGTTATCCATAATATCTTCTGGTGTTTCCCAGTGTTACAACATTCTTTGTAGGGTACAGTTCTTTGTAAATATTCCTCAATTTGACATTTCTTATTTGTTGAACAAAATTTTTGGATATCCATGGTAAGTAGTAAAGAGTATAAAGAATGAAGTATTTTAACATAGGATTTTGGGAAGTCCCATTTCTTGGTCCAGAATCTTACTTGGAAACCCTAGATGTGAGGAGACTAGTTCAGAATCTGACACAGTAACATAGAGGAGACCATCATGGGTTAGCTGGGAGTAGAAGCAATGGGAATGGCAACAAGTAGGTATAATAAGCAGTTAGGAAGTAGAATCAATTGGACTAACTGAATGTGGGGGTTAAAAAGGAGAGAAGTGGCAAGAGTTTTGCTTATTTTTGACTTGAGAACGAGGGGAATAATGGCAGTTTGTTGAGGGGGGAAAAAGGGGGGAGAAGAACTAGCTTTAGTGAGTATGTACAGTTGACCCTTGAACAACACAGGGTGAAGAAGCACCAACTTTTCTGCACAGTAAAAAAAAAAAAAAATCCGCATATAACTTTTGACTCCCCCAAAACGTAACTGTTAATAGCCTACTGTTGACTAGAAGCTTTACTGATAATAATCAATGAACATATATTGTATGTTATATATGTCATATATTGTATCCTTATAATAAAGTAAGCTAGAGAAAAGAAAATGTTAAGAAAATCCTAAGGAAAATACAATTAAAGTGTTTATCGACTAACATCTGTATGTAAGTGGACCCATACAGTTCAAAACTCATGTTGTTCAGGGGTCAACAGTGTACATATAAAATGACCGGTGAGCTCAGCTTTGCTCTTTTTGAGCACAAGCTATTTTGTGTCATCCAAATGGAGGTGTCTAGTAAGCAGCTGCAAAGGGGAATGTGGATTTTGAAGTCAGTAGTACATGAAGAGTGAAAGCAGTGGAAAAAGGCCAGGAGATACATTATTGGAGATACCAGTAATGAAGGACTAATCGGACAGTGGAACTTCCGAAGATCCTGAGAGAAGTGCTGGAACGGGGAGAGGTGCAGGGCTGTGGCAGCCTGGAAGGCATGTGAGCTGTGTTGTCCAATGCTTTCCAGTGCTGTGGCAGCTGGAAAGTGCCCCTGGGATTTGGTGACAGTGTTGGCAGATTTAAACTTGAGGACCATTTGAATGACATGGTGGGAGATGAACCTTTTCTGCCCTGGGTGGTAGGAGGCTAATGGGAATGGAAGGGGATGGAAAGGGGAAGTGCAGGCAGAGTGGGAGGGGAGAGTGAGGACAGTAGCTGCAAGGAGAAACAGGATCGGAGAGGGCTTTCATTGCTCTTGGTTATAGTGAAGAGGAAGGGGTGGACGATAAAGGAGAAGAGTACCTGAGAAGCAGAAAGGGATGGAATCCAGGATATAGGATCTGGATTGGTTTTAGATGTCAGGAAGGAAGGATGGAAGAATGCCTATTGGTAGCAGTGAGATAGTAGATTTGGCTCTAGGAAGCCCAGGGAGTTCCATGAAAGCTTTTCTTCTCATTGTGAAGCTAAGAGACTGAGGCCCTTTGTGAAGGGGAGGTGTGTGGATAAGAGGCTTAAAGAGAATAGGGAGAGCTTTTAAGTGCAGGTTGTAGAATGTAGGAGAGACACCTGAATAGGGTATTATAAAGATTGCCAAGCAGAGTCTAGAGTCTAGCTGAAGTATGAGATCCTGCGTTTAAGGTGCCATGAATCTACAGGGTTCTGTTATTTTTCTTCTACCACTGTTCAGCCACCTGGGAATAGTTACAGAAAAATCAAGCTAACATACTTACCAGGCTTCGAGGTTTTTGTAGGCTACTGTGACAGTTATGGAGGGGATTGGCAAGGAAGTTGAAGGATCAAGATGATGGATTTATTGAAGGAAGTAAAGGTGAAGGTGTTTACATATATGAGAACTGGTTAAAGAATGAAGGGCTGATTCAATTGCATAAGTCTGGAAGGATACCTATGTGAACAAGCCAGAAAGAGGGCAGTTGGTGAGCTCAGAGATGATGACATCTAGGCTCTGTCCATGGGACTGGGTGTGTCCCATCAAGCAGAGGCCAAGTTTGCAGGAAATGAGGGAAGCTGAGAAACTGAGAGACCAGGATACTAAATAAGTAGTAGACACCCCTAAGACAGTGGCACGGTTTGCATGGGGAGAAAGACTGTTGCCTAGAGTTACTTGGTGAGGGGTGAGCTGGTGGGATACTGCTAGATGGCGGCAGAGAAGGTGTTTGAGACTTAATGGCAGAAGTCTCAAAAGAGGGTTGCAATGTGAGTGGAGTCCTTGACTAGAGATAGCATTGGGTTTTGATGCGGTGGCTCATTTGGCTTCTGTTGTGTGAGGATCAGTGGATGTGTGGGAATTGTCTGGGGAAGCTCCACCTGAGGGATACGGGAGAGTCCTTGTCCTCAGAAAGAGCTAGGTTTCAGTTGAGAACAGAAAGTAAGAGAAACATTCCATGAAATAGACTGTGGCTCTAGGATTTATTGACTCTAGATTATAGGTTCTAGAAGGCACATGTCTTAGAGGAAACAATTGTGGGAATTTGGGTAAGTGGCAAACAATCACAAGACACTCTTGGTGTTATCAGTCCCTTGGGGAGCTGTCAGAGGCTTGTTCTGGGTGCAGTGAGGCTGGTTGGTGTCTGGGTTTCTGTTGGCTCAGAATCTAAAATCCAGGAGGTGAGGGCAGCCATTAAACCCTAGTCCCTCCCAAGGAGTGCCCCTTGGGGGGCAGCATGCCCCTAGGCTCTGTTAGACCCTCCAGAGTGCTGGGCTTTAGAATTCAATAGCCTGTATGCTCTTATGCCTGATTTGGAATTTTGATAACCTTCTGGAGGTCTCTCAGCTCTAAGCTATAGTACCCTATTATTTTTTTTTCTTTCTGAATTGATTTGTATAGATTGTTTTCATCACACACAATTACTCTATACCTCTCTTCAGCAAGGATCCAACACTTCATTGCTCTTAACTTTGGTTCTTGTCTAGTTGGACTCTACCACTCTTGTAACCCATATCCTCATTATTTGAGATTTTTATCTGAAGTCAAGACTCCATTTTCTGTCTCTATCTGCAGAGCTAACAACTATCCAAATGCTGCAGAAGGGATTCTTTATCAATTCCATTTTTCTGTTCACTCTTATGGTACAGGTTTTCTTGTCTTTTTCTTTCTTTCTTTTTTTGCTTTAATATATTTATGCATATAAACAGAAAACAGTAAAAAGTTCTGAGGAACCCTCTCCTCACACACCATGAATAATAATGTTGGTGAACAGTGAACAGAAAGAGAAATTGACGCAGAAAATTATTGCTGTTATCACAAGTCATTGTATTCCACAGTACCTTCCTATCTGGGCCCTTTTAAAAACAGTTTGTATTTATCTTGTATTAATATTTGTTAATTCCAAGCCTTACTGGGTTTTAATTTTATAAGGTAAAGGATATATCCTTAACTAGGAAACTAAGAAAGATACATAGCTCTCTGGTCATTTTGCCTGCATTCAAAACACCAGGTTGTATACATCCATTTGTTCACCAAACATTCATAAAGTGAACACTAACTTTTGACTAGTCATGTTTAACTTCTCTGGGTATACCCTACTGCCTGGATTATGACATGTAAAATTTTTAAAGTTTTTATTTAAATTAACATATAATGTATTACTGTTTTCAGAGGTAGAGATCAGTGATTCATCAGCCTTGTATAATAACCAGTGCTCCTTCCATCCATTGCCCTCCACATACATACAAACACACCCCACATCATCTTTATCCATTCATCTGATACACATCTGGGCTCTTTCTGTAGTTTGGCTCTTGTGGACATCCCTGCTATAAACACTGGAGTGCAGGTGCCCTTTCAGATCATTAAATTTGTATCTTTCGGATAAATACCTACTAGTGTAATTGCTAGGTCATAGGGTAGCTCTATTTTCAACTTTTTGAGGAACCCCCTTACTGATTTCCAGACTGCCTGCACCAGGTATGGCACAGGTTTTCAAAAGGAGATGTTTTTCATGAAATACTGTGCTGAGAGGACCAGGTCTTTGCTAGATGATGGCAAGATTTTAAAGATTTTTTAAAAGATTTTAAAGAATCTTTGAAGTTTTTAAAGATTCAAAAAAAACCTTGGAGCCAATTAGAGATCATCTACTTTGAATATGACCCCCATGGTGTCTCTTTCTACCTTTTTAAGAATGAGGATATAGGGGATTCCTGGGTGGCTCAGTGGTTTAGCGCCTGCCTTTGGCCCAGGGCACGATCCTGGAGTCCCAGGATTGAGTCCCACTTTGGGCTCCTGGCATGGAGCCTGCCTCTCCCTCTGCCTGTGTCTCTGCCTCTCTCTATCATAAATAATAAAAATCTTAAAAAAAAAAAGTGACACCAGAATCTGGGGCTTATGGATTCTAATCATTATACTTGTTACATTTCTTACTGTGTCCTGTCTCTTGCCTCTCATTCATCAGCAGTGCAATGTGAAGGGAAGATTGGCCAGTGAATGGGAATACCTTGCTAAAGAGAAATTTTTATTATAAAATTACCTGAATAGCAAGTAAAAATGCCTTATCTTTTTCCATTTTTAGGAAGAAGTAAGTCTAACTTGGGCTGGACACCTCTTCATCTGGCGTGCTATTTTGGACATAAACAAGTGGTTCAGGATCTGTTAAAGGTACGTTTATGGCTAAAGTTTTTAAATGAATAAAAGAAATATTACTGCTATGGAAATTATGAAAGTCTTAGAAAAGGCAACTAACCATAGTAGATTACTTAACACTAACACAATTATTCTTTGCTAAGTAAATAAATTAGGTTAGCCTGATGACTGGTTAAAATTCTATTTTTTTTAGTCATTTGATTTTTCTATTGACTTTTTAAAATTGCAAAAGTGAATGTGTGAGTTAATGTGAAGATAATAGTTTTTAATATAACAGTTAAAAAATAACCTAAGCACATCCTAAATAATTAAAAAAAGATGGAGAATCTCTTAATGAGCACCGTATGATTTAAGATCTCACATTTTTTCAGTTCTGTGATAATGTTTCACTTTGATATTTCTGAAATTGTCTTAAAATTGGGCAGTACATTTAAGTAGTGGCTTTTTTTTTTACTGAAAACTTATTAAATTGGTGGAGAAAATATGGTATTTTGTTCAGAATATTCTTTTTTCAATATGAGGGTTTCTAAAGTAGAGTGAAGGTCTGTAGATTTTTAAAGGAAAGCAGCTTTTTACTCTTCTACCTATTATGAAGTAGACTTTTATCTCTCTAGTAGCTTTACTGTTTTACTGTGAATTGAATTGAATTTTAGCATTGACAACCAATGAATATTAACATCATTTTAATTTTGAAATATTTAATATATTTTTTGGGTGCCTGACTGGCTCATTTGGTAGGGTACACAACTCTTAATCTCAGGGTTTTAAGTTCAAGCCCCTCATGTTGGGTGTTGAGATTACTTAAAAATAAAATATATATATTTTAAAGAAATAATATATTTTTAGAGAATTATTTTCACCTTTATGTATTTCTTGACATGTGGAAGATGTCTAAAGTTTTCATGTTTGTCAGGCTGGTGCAGAAGTGAATGTATTGAATGACATGGGAGACACACCGCTTCATCGAGCTGCCTTTACGGGACGAAAGGTGAAAACATTCCACATTTGGTGTTTGTGGGTGGAATATTTGGGAGAGCAGTCACGTTTTTTTATGACTCTATGAATAGGAACTGGGCGAAGCCACCACAAATACATAAACCAGCACTTTGGGTCAAAAGGCCACAAGCTCTTGGAATGAACGTGAGGTCAGGTATTTCCACTCTGGAATCCTGACAAGAGCTCTTTCAGTCCCTGCTCCTGTCCTGTAGGGATGGGGAACTCCTGATAGTTTTTTTTTTTTTTTTTAAACTGCTTCATTGAGGTAGAATTTTGTGTTGCATAAAACTCACCTACTGTAAGCGCACATTTTGGTGATTCTTAGTACATTTACATAGCTGTGCAGCCAGCTCAGAATGTTTCCTCATGCCTCTTTATGTTTATTTCCTTCTGTTCTCCCCTGCCTCAGGCTGTCACTGATTTGTTTTCTATTTCAAGGATGTCTGTCCTTTCTAGAAATGTCTTGTAATTGAAATCCTACAAACTTTTGTGTTTGGCTTCTTTAATTTAGCATGATATTGTTGAAGTTTATTCATGCCATAGAATCCATGTATCCGTGATTTCTTCCTTTTGATGACTGAATAACTTTCCATCTTATGGCTATATCACATTTTTTTAATTTATTTTTATTTTATGATAGTCACACAGAGAGAGAGAGAGAGACAGAGAGGCAGAGACATAGGCAGAGGGAGAAGCAGGCTCCATGCACCGGGAGCCCGATGTGGGATTCGATCCCGGGTCTCCAGGATCGCGCCATGGGCCAAAGGCAGGCGCCAAACCGCTGCGCCACCCAGGGGTCCCTATATCACATTTTTTAATCCTTTCACTGTTCACTGGAAGGACTCTTTTCCCATTGCGTTGTCTTGGCACCCTTGTTGAAATGAATTGACTGTAAAGGAAGACAACAGAAAGTCTAGAAATTTAATCTGAATCTATTGTTACATCAGTACTACATTGCTTTTATTACAATAACTTTATAATTAAGTTTTGATATTGGGTGGTCTGAGTTTTCCAGCTGTGATTTAAATTATTTCGACTAGGGATCCCTGGGTGGCGCAGTGGTTTGGCGCCTGCTTTTGGCCCAGGGCGCGATCCTGGAGACCCAGGATTGAATCCCACGTCGGGCTGCCGGTGCATGGAGCCTGCTTCTCCCTCTGCCTGTGTCTCTGCCCCTCTCTCTCTCTCTCCTCTATCATAAATAAATAAAAAATAAAATAAAAATAAAAAAAATAAATTATTTCGACTATTTTTAGTCAAAAGTTTATCTCCAGGGGTGCCTGTGGCTCAGTCAAGGAAGGCATCCGACTCCTGGTTTTGGCTTAGGTAGTGATCTCAGGGTCATGAGATCCAGTCCAGCATTGGGCTCTGCACTCAGTGCAGAGTCTGCTTGAGCTTCTCTCTGCCTGCCCTGCCCAAAATAAATCTTTAAAAAAATTGTATTTCCATATAAATTTTAGGATCATTTTAATTTCTACAAAAACACCTGTTGGCATTTTGATTGAGGTTGTGTTGTCTAGGGTCTATGGATCCTTTTGGGAAGAATGGCCACTTTAACAATATTGAGTCATCCAATCCATAAATGGTAAATGCCTGTTCCTTTGTTTAGATCTTTAATTTCTATTGGCAGTGTTTGGTAGTTTTCAGTGTACAGATCTTATACTCCTGTTAAATTTATTTCCAGGCATTCTTTTTGATGCTATTTTGAATAGAATTTTTCTTTTAATTTCCTTTTCTGATTTCTTCTTGCAATTGTATAGAAAGATAAGTTGATTTGTTGTTAATCTATATATTGTGTCCCTGTTGTTGATCTGTATCCTGTATCCTTGCTGAATTTGTTCATTAGTTCTAGTAGGCTTTTGTAAATTCCATAGGATTTTCTTTACACTGGATCCTATCATCTGCAAATAAACACAAATGTACTTCTTTTCCAGTCTGGATGCTTTCTTCTCTTATTTTACTAGATCCTAGTAAAGTGTTGAATACATATGATGAAATCCTTGTTTTTTGATCATAGGGGAATAGCATCTAGTTTTTTTTACCAGTAAGTATGGTGTTTGTGGGTTTCTCTTAGATTCTTTCTTAGGTTGAGGAAGTGTTACTCTATTTCTAGTTGGTTGAAAGTTTTTTTTTTTTTTTCTCTAAGATTTTATTTATTTATTCATGAGAGACAGCGGCAGAGACACAGGCAGAGAGCCTGATATGGGACTCGATCCTGGGTCTCCAGGATCATGCCCTGGGCTAAAGGTGGTGCTAAACCACTGGGCCACCCGGGCTGTCCTGGTTGAAAGTTTTTATCATGAATGAATGTCTAGTGCTTTTCCTGTCTTTTGAGATGAGCATGTGATTTTTTTCTTTAGTCTGTTAATATGGTATATTACATTAATTGATTTGGGGATTTTAAACATAGCTGTGTAAATCCCACTTGGTACTGGATAAGACATTAGTCTTTACTGTGTTGCTGGATTCTCTTTGCTAACATTTTGCTAGGGCTTTCTTGGGTCTGTATTCATGAGAGATACTGCTTTATAGTCTTGTTTTCTTGATGTGTTTATTTGACTTTGGTAACAGGGTGATACTAGCCTTATAGAATGAGTTGGAAAGTGTTCTTTTCTCCTGTTTTCTGAAATAGTTTGTAAAGGATTGGTGGTATTCTTTAAGTAGTTGATAGAATTCACCAGGTAAGCTATCTATGCTTGGACTCTCTAAATGGGAAGATTGTAAATTACTAATAAGCCATCTATGGTTGGACTTTCTGTGTGGGAAGATTTTAAATTACTGAAACAACTTAATTATTTTATGTAGGTCTGTTCTGATTTTCTGTTTCTTTGAGTCCATGGTGGTTATTTTATCTTTCTGGATTTTTTTTTTTAAATATCACTTAAGTTGTTAATTTCTTGGCTTAAAGTTATTCATGATGCTCTCCTGTGACTTTTCTGGCTATAGGGTTGGTAATGATAGTCCCTATTTCATTTGTTTTTGCTAATTGGTGTAATCTTTTTGTCTTGGTTAGTTTGGCCAAAGATTTATCAATTTTGTTGATCTTTTTCAAGAACTGACATTATTTTGATATTTTTTGTTCTGTTTATTTCATTTCTGTTCTTATTTCTCTTTTTTGGTTTTTAATTTCCTATTTTTTTTCCTTAAAGTGAAAGCTTTATTGACTTGAGTTCTTTGTTCATTTCTAGTACACACATTTAAAGCTATAAATTTTCATTTTAGCTATATACAATACATTTTTGACTTGTGTTTTTATTCTCATTTAAGATATTTTCTGACATTTTCGTCCCTTCTTCTTTGACCCAGAGGTTATTTAGAAGTATGTCTGCCACATATTTGGAGATTTCCCCCAAATTTCTTTCCATTATTGATTCCTAATTTTCCTTATGATCAGATAACATACTTTGAATTATTTGTTGAAGAACATGAAATTCTTTTAAAATTTATTAGGGGAGCACCTGGGTGGCTCTGTCAGTTAAGTATCTGACTCATGATTTTAGCTCAGGTCTTGATCTCAGGGTTGTAAGTTTAAGTTCCCTGTTTGGCTCCATATTGGGCATGGAGCCTACTTAAAAAAATAATAAAATTTATTAGGAACTAGTGGTATAGCATTTGATCTGGGAGAATGTTTTTTGATTGCTTGAAAAGAATATATATTCTGTTTTGCAGGTGGAACATTCTATAAATATCCATTGGCTTAGTTGATAGAGTTGTTCAAATCATTTATCCTTAACTGATTTTCTATTTGTTTTATGAAATATTGAGAGCGTTCTTTGAAGTATAACTATAATTCTGGAATTGTGTAGTTTCAGTTCTGTCAGTTTTTGTTTCATGAATCTTGGAGCCCTATTAGGTCCATATCCATTTGTAATGGAGTTATATGGAATATATGGCAATATATCTTCCTCATGTATTGACCTTTTTTATCACTACAATGTTTTTGCCTTCAGTAATGTTTCTTGTCATAAAGTTTATTTTCTACCCTGGTTAATATAGCTAGTCTAGCTGCCTTATGGTTACTGGTTACATTTTATTTCAGGTGTACAACTCAGTGATTTGATAGGGTTATATGTTATGCTATGTTCACCACAAGTGTAGCTGTCATCTGTCTCATTACATCACTATTAGTATCATTGACTATATTCCTTATGCTCTGCTTTTGTTTCATTGACTTACTCATTCTGTAACTGGAGGTATGTATCTTCCTCTCCTCTTCATCCATTTTACCCACTTCCCAACCCCTTTCCCCTCTGGCAGCCATCAGTTCTCTGCATTTATAGTTCTGATTCTGCTTTTTGTTCATTCTTTTTAGACTCCTTTTATGAGTGTGGTCATAGCATATTTGTCTTTTTCAGTCTGACTTTTCACTTAGCATAATACTCTTTAGGTCCACCCATGTTGTTTCAAATGGTACAGTTGCCTCCTTTTTATGGCTGTGTAATATTCCTGTGTGTGTGTGTGTGTGTGTGTGTGTGTGTGTGTGTGATCTTCTTTATCCATTCTTTTTTTATATCCATTCTTCTATTGACGGACACTTAGGTTGGTTCCATGTCCTGACTATTGTAAAGAATGCTGCAGCAAACAGGGACACATTTTTTGAGTTAGTATTTTCATTTTCCCTGGGTAAATGCTCAATAGTGGAATTATTGGATCAGTATAGTATTTTTATTTTTAATTTTTTGAGAAACCTCCATACTGTTTTCCACAGTGGCTGTACCTATTTACATTCCTACCGTCAATGAGTGCATGGGGGTTGCCAACACTTGTTTCCTGTCTTTTTGATTTTAGCCAGTCTGACCAGTGTGAGGTGATATTTCATTGTGGTTTTGATTTGCATTTCTGTAATAAGTGAAGTTGAGCATCTTTTCAGTGTCTGCAGACCGCCTGTTGTGTGTTTTTATCTAGTCTGACAGTTTCTGCCTTTTCATTTAGTGTTGGGTCTATTTACAATTTTAATAATTTTTGGTTTACATCTTTGATTTTGTATTTGTTTTCTATGTGTCAGGTTTTTGTTCTTGTTCCTCCTTGACTGCCTTCTTTTCTGTTACACAAATATTCTTTAGTGTAAAATTTTGGTTCCTCTAGATATTAAACTTTCTGATCATGTTTATCACAGCAACTTCACACTCTTTATCTGCTAAATACAACATCTATGCCCACAGACAGTCCGTTTCTGTTATCTGCATTTCTCTTATTATGAGTTTCTTGTTTCTTTGCATGTCTCACAAGTTTTTATTGAAAACTGGATTTTTTTAAAAAAGATTTTATTTGATAGTGCATGTACAAGCGGTGGGGGGAGGGTGGCAGGCAGAGGGAGAGAGAGAAGCAGGAAGCCTGATGCAGGGCTTGATCCCAGGACTCTGGGATCATGACCTGAGCCAAAGGCAGATGCTTAACTGACTGAGCCACCCAGGTACCCTGAAAACTGGACATTTTTTATAATGCATTTTAGCAACTCTGAATTCTGACTTGTCCACCTTCAGGTTATTTTTTTCCTTTTTTATTAATTTGTCTGATCTTCATCTGAAATCTGGAATAAACCAGTCCTGCTGATAGCTTTTCTTTTTTTAAAAAAAAAATTGTTTTAATGTTTTAACATGATTTCTGTTATGGACTGAATGTGTTCCCTTAAAATTCATATATTGTAATCCTGTGCCCCCAGTGTGATGCTATTAGGAGATAAAAAGTAGGTGAGGGATGGGAATAGCCTGTACCTTCAAGGCTAAAGATGCCTGATAAGCTCACCCGACATTCTAGTTCCATTGAATATGCCTCTCAATTTGTTGTCTTTATTGAATACCCAGCACCGTGAAATGATTAATTTTGTTCAGTTTTAAGTCATTTTTTAAAGATTTTATTTTTATTTATTCATATGAGAGAGAGAGAGAGAGAGAGAGAGAGAGAGAGAGAGGGAGAGAGAGAGAGGCAGAGACACAGGCAGAGGGAGAAGCAGTTTCTATGCAGGGAGCCCAATGTGGGACTGGATCCTGGGACTCCAGGATCACGCCCTGGGCCAAAGGGGGGTGCTAAACCACTGAGCCACTCAGGGATCCCCCCCAATTTTGTTCAGTTTTATACTCATTTTTCAAGATGACAGTTCTCTGAACTCTAAACACCACCATAGCCAAAAATTGCTTTACCTCTTTTTCTTGATTTTTTTCGATTATTTGAATGATCTCGTAAATCTATGAGAGTTTTATTTGATCACTGTCCATAGTTTAATATGCCTAAAGATTATTTAAAATCCTATATTAAACTTTATATGCATTTGTCACAAGTCAATAACTTGATTATATCATTTCATACTTTTTATTATGAGTAGATTTAACTAATTTTTGTGTGAATTACCATGAATGAACCTTGTGAGTATATGCTTAATAACCATATTTGAATTAGTACATTTTACACCATTACAGTCTATATACTTATGTGTTGATACTTGTGAACCAGATATGCAGTCTTGCTAAAGCTGAGAAAAATGTACTTTTTACAATAAAAAATAAAAATAGTGGGTAAATTGCTATACTTTATGGGATTTTAAAAATGAGCTTCAGATAGTGTAATTTGCCTGATCCATACATGAACTACTTGCTCGTATCTTCACAGCCTGCACTACTCCATTTTTCTTCTGTGTAAGCAAATTCTTGGGGTTGACTTGGATCATGAGATGACATTCTTGACAGTGCAGCTCAGATGCTGTCTCTCTAAATACGACTTTCTGCAGCTGGGAGAAAACTGCTTTTCCAGATTTCCTGAGCATATTACATCACTTTCATCTTCTACCCTATAGTTATTGTGTATATCTCTTTACTACTAGATTGCATTCATATTGGTTTCAAAGAATTAACACACATTAAGTTTTAGTATCTTTGATAAGCACAGCACAGGTCTTTCTGCCTATCTCCACATACCTACCTCAGATCGGCTTATTCATCTGTACTTGGTTCTTCATGTGTTTGCCCATTTCTGCTGTATTCTTGAACTTCAAACAGGAGACTCTGCTATAAATTGGGCCTTAGTTTGATTTGAACATTAGCATATATATCATATTATCTCTTGTGTTAGTAAATTTAGCTGAAGCTAAATGGGTACCTCACACAGGAAACTTGAAAAATTTATGTGCTTAATGTTTAAGCATGATTGAATTTTGCAGAAAGTTTAATTTTCTAATTGTGCTCATGAAAGGAACCCAATTATCTTGTTCTGATGTGATCCTTTACTATGAATATAATTTATAATTTAAAATATGTTATGGTAGTGAGATTCAGTGATTTAATAACTAGAATGAGTTGAAAAGGGATTTGGCTTGTTAAAGTATTTTACATTCGTGTCCTTCAAAATGTATAAAATCTCCCTGAATTTCATGAAGGACCTTCGGGCTCTTCTTGGTAATTACTGACCCCTAGTGTTATCTAATCAAAATGTACCATAGTTCTCTGATGTACTCAGCATTTGTTCTTTGGTTTTTCTTTCTTTCTTTCTTTTCTTTCTTTTTTTTTTTTTTTTTTGTTCTTTGGTTTTTCAAATGCAGTTAGAGTGCTGAAGTTTTTATATTTTTTATGATAATTATAAAATAGGGATACAATTGGTACGGTAAATAATTGGATTGTTGTACTAACCTTTGTGTTGATTGACTATTTTCCAACAGCTAAGAATACATTTAAAATGAATGCTTCCTCTGTTGTGTGTGTCAGGAATTGTGTGTCTGTCACCTGGCATATAGAAGATACATATAATCCTGAGGTTCCTATAAGCTTCTCTATCTTGTTCCCTAACTTACCATCTCTCATGCTTAGGCATTAAATGCCTACTCTGTATCAGGCACTGCACAAATGACCTGATAGGTCTTGTTTCATTTAAAAGGAAATGACAACAGTGAAATGTAGGCACAAACATTTCCATTTCTTGTAGTTTGGGCTTCCCAGGAATCCAGCTGAGTTGGAGATTAGTGTACAACAGGTTAATTGCAATACTATGGGATCACATGTGTGTTGGGGGTGGCGTAGCAGAACTGGGCAGAGGCTGAAGTCAAGCAGTGGTGCACTCACCAGGGTTGCCTCAGCCAGGTGAGGGGAGCTCTGCAAGAGAGGTGACCCATCAAAGCTGTCCCAGTTTGAAGTAAGAGAGCTCAGCCCTTAGTGATGGTCAGTCAGTAGGTATTGGCTGCCGTGGGAAGGGACATGACCTTGTGCGAGGCAGCTCTTCTTAGCTGAGTGGATACCTGGAGTGACTAAAGGTAGTGGCTGCCTCCTGGGCACTCCTAGCATCTAGGGTATTAAGTCGTCTATTTCTCAGGGTGGGGCTGGGTGTTGTAGCACAGCTTCAATCATAGCTCACCCTTTATTCTGCTCAGATTTGCTTCTTCATAAGCTTCCAGGCACTCCTTCAGGGTTCCAGTGGGCCATTCCCAGCTAGGAGGAACTTAGAGGAGGAAGGATAGTGAGACAGACTATAGCGTTGCTGCAGTTGACCTTTGGGCCACAACTGAATCCTCTGAATCCTCTTCTCCCTTCTCTACTGTCTCTTCTAGATATACCCTTCCCTTGACTAGCACATCTGGTCTTCGTGGCTTATCCAGTGCTGTGACTCAGGTCCTCATCACTGGAGATCTGAGCAGGTCATGCCCTTCCTAAGTGTGGAATTGCCACACTTGTTCATTATTGTCAAAACTAGACCTGGGAGGGGCACTTGGGTGACTCAGTGGTTGAGTGTATACCTTTGGCTCAGGTTGTGATCCCAGGATCCTGGGATCAAGTCCCGCATCAGGATCCCCACAGGAAGCCTGCTTCTCCCTCTGCTTGTATCTCTACCTCTCTGTCTCTCATGAATAAATAATTAAAATCTTAAGAAAAAAACTAGACCAGGGAATACCAAGAGCTACCTAAGTGTATCATCTGCATGCCAAACATACTCCTCCATTTCCCCATTGTATATAGTCCTCCTTTCTTATGTTCAAGTTCAGTTACCTCTGCTAAAATGATGACGACTCCTGCCTCTCCTTTGTTAACAGGAGCTGAGTGTTCAGGCACCCTTTCTCATCTTCTGGCATGTGAATCAGAGCATTATCCTCAGGTGTGGATTATGCTGCCCCCAGAACCTGAAGAAGCCAATCAGGCATTGTGCTTCCTTCTCTGTTTTGAGAGGTGCAAGATGGTATAATTTGTTTTTTACTTTGGAGACACTGTCCTGGCATTACCCAGACCACTGAACCCTTAAAAACAATATGGCATTGTCCCTGAATTCTTCCTAAGATTTATTTCCCACTCCCTGGAGCATTATATTCTTAGCAAGGCTTTCAACATTCTAGTCTCTTCTTGTTCATCTGGTTTTATTAATATGTCATTGGTAAGGTAGACCACTGTGATGGTCTGTAGGATGAATAAATGGCTCTGAAGCAAAACTGTAAATGTATACTTTGTCTATGAGAATATAAAGTGGTTTTGATCATTTTTTCCTAACCAGGAAAGAGTACATAATGTCAAATTAGTTGCTATACCATGTCCTTAGGTAATATTAACTTGCTTGGAAAAGATAGCATGCTTTGCAGAGTGGCTATAATTGGGGCTATTTGAATTTATGGAAATCCTCGGTCTTCCTACATATTCCATCTGGTTTTTGCAGTGTTAGACTGATGAATTAAATGGGAATAGTCTAAGAACCCTACATTCTGAGGTTTTTTTGTTTGTTTGTAGGCTCCATGCCCAGTGTGGAGTCCAGTATGGGACTTGAACTCACAACGCTGAGATTAAGACCGGAGCTGTGATCAAGAGTTGCACTTAACTGACTGAGCCATCCAGATGCCCCTGCATTCTGAGGTTTTCAAGGATGGCACTGATCCAACCCATATAAGATACTAGTTTTAATTTATCTGGGCCAGGGGGCAAGGGAGGACAATTTTAGAGCCCTCCTTCTGGCCCTTAGACACCCAGGAATCCACACGAAACTGCCAACAACTAAGTGTGTCTGTTCCAATTGTGTATTCATGGCCTGGGGAAATGATTCCTGGATGTGATTGTGGACCTGCATGTACCATGAGCCAGACCTGAGCCAAGGTCTCATTTATTACCTTGTCCTCATATATGCCCCCTTTCTAAAAGAGGGGCCACATGGCACTTGGGGTCTCTCGGCATCAGTGTCAACTTGGACATTAGACCTAACAGTTCCTGAAATGTTTGGATATTCCCCTCTCCCCGGTGTAGCTACTTGGGTTTCATTAGTCCCTTTGGGAATAGTCTAGGAAATTAATGGCTTTGTATGTTTGATTTGGTGTTGCAAAATCTTTCCTTCCAGAATCTGGTCTCTTCTTTAATAGTTTTCAGTCCAAAATTGATTCAGGTCCAGAAACCGGACAAGGTGTCATGACTTCTTCAGAGACTGTCTTCAGCTTCTAACCATTCATCATTGACTTTTTTGACAGTACAAATTGAGTTTTTAACTTGGATGATTCCTAGCAGCATAGCCAAAGCAGTGGCCCCTTATAAGTTTCAAAATGCCAGATATGCCTTTGCAGACAGAAGATTTTAAATAAGTGGACTTGCTAGACTGAACATAGTACATAAGATCATATTTTTTATTTTTGCCATATTTTTATTATTTATTGTGCCAGATTTTTTATTTTTGTGCCTGGAAGGGCCTAGAGGATACATCATTCACCAAAGCAGGAAGAAATGACTGGTGAATAAGGCATCAACATCATTAAGACCCTTATTAAGGTTTGTCTTCTAAAGTCTAGGGCTTCCAGGAAATGATACTGCAGCCCTGATTTGCCAATAGCAGTGGGGTATGCAGGGGATGTGTATCATAGGACCCTGAAATAGTAGAGGCTTGGAGATGGCACCTCCACATCAGAAGCCAGATGGATGCAATTACAGTAAGTAATTACTGTAGCAAGTTCAGCAGGGTAAGATCGGGAGGACTGGCCTACAGAGAGTTACAGAAATGGCTAACAAAATGGCATTTCTGAGGGCAAGTCACATGGGCATATGACAGCAGATACTACTTCTGTCATCTATTATTATTTTTTTTGTTTTGTTTTTTTATACTCTTTTGCTGGATTGAGAAGGTATCATGTCTTACCAATTCTTCAGTAGCTTATTACACATTCTTTAGACTTGGTATCACCCCACAGCCACTGGGTGCTCAGTTCTGTTTCTTCTTTTTTCAGACCCATTCCTCTCCCTCTCTTCAGTTTTTCCTCTTAGGTCAGTAGAGGTTAGCCAAATACTGTCTTCAAGTTTACTGATCTTTCTTGGCCTGTGTGCTCCCTGATGTCTACTGATGTCATTGAAGCATTCTTTATTTCTGTTACTAATGATTTTTATTTGTAGCGTTTTCCTCTCTTTATAGTTTCCACTTCAATTGAAATTCTCTCATTATGTATGTAGTCCACCTTTTCAACTAGACCTTTTAATGTAATAATCATAGTTACTTTAAATTCTGTGTCTGATCATTTCAGCATTTTGGTCATTTCTGTGTGATCCTGTTGATTGCTTTGTCTCTTGACAGTGGATCGTTTTTTTTTCTGTTTTGTGTGTGTGTCTGGTAATTTTTATTGGAATGTTAAACTGTGTAAGCTAGTAGAGACAGGTAAATAGTTTGGGCTTGGAAATGGGCATACGTCTTAGTGTGGGAGGTTGGATCAGTCTAGTCTGGAGCACATCTGAACTTGGGTTTTGTTGTTGCCATGGTTACCTTCTGTGTACCAATGGCTTCAGATTTCTATTTCCAAATTTGGTATTGCCTCCGCGTGTATGTTGTAGGCTGATTTTTCTGGAGAGTTTTTTTTTTTTTTTTCCCTTGTTGTTCCTACTTCACCCTAAGCTTGAGGCCTTCCTAGCATGCCTTGTCCCTCAGAGAGCATTTCTCTCCATGCTGTTGCCTCTCCCTCATTAATTGACTACTCTTGCTTGTTCTCAGTACTTGGTAGTCTTGGGGTGAGAGGAGGGGACAGAGTGAGTTGCAGTTGTCCTGGTCGAGCCTATACATCTTAGCCCTTTTGTCCCTGTGTAAGGGACAGGAGTTTCTTAGATAGTTCTTTATCAGTGATCCTGCTCCTCCAGTAATAGGAGACCTTTAATGTATGGATCCTTGATTGTTTCCTGTCTCTCTCCTTGGTTGAAAGGGTCTTCACTGTGCCTTGTGGATGAAAGATTTGCTGCCTTTTCACAGCAGTGATATTTTTCAAGGAATAACATAAGGCAGAAAGGCTTGCCTCAGGCTTTATAAGCCTTCTCTGCAGCAGTGGTAGCTCCCTCCTCTGTGCCTGCATCAAGGGTAAGGCTTTCTCTGATCACCTGCCGGAATCCCCATCCCCTGCCCCCCCCCCTTTTTTTTAAAGCACCAGGTGGAGGCCCATGGAGAAGAGTCTGCAGTGGATAGGAGTTTCCCTTATACCTGTGGTTCGTAGAGGTTCTGTATCCTTATGTTAGTGTTTCAGCAGGTAGCAAGTCATTAAAATTTGCAGCTCAGTTCCTTTATCTGCTTGTTTGGCAGCCCCTGTCTTACTCTCATACCTACCATGGGTGAGCAAGTGCTTACTTGAGGGCAGTTTCCTTAGATTTCAGACTACAGGCATATCTCAAAGATATTGCAAGTTTGTTGCCAGATAACTTCAATAAAGCAAATATTAAAACAGTTAAGTCAAATGAACTTTTTCGTATCCTAGCGCATATAAAATTTATGTTTATACTATAGTCTATTAAGTGTGCAGAAGCATTAGGTCTAATAAAACAATGTATATACCATAATTAAAAATTCTGTATTGCTAAAAAAAGGCTGTCATCTGAGCTTTTAGTGACTCATAATCTCTTTGCTGGGGGAGGATCCCACCTCCATGCTGATGGTGATTGATGAAGATTGGAATGGCTTTGGCAGTTTGAATAGGAGAAAATGAAATTTGCCACATGCATGTGATGCATGTGCATGTGATGCTGTTTGATAGCATTTTACCCACAGTAGAACTTCTTTCAAAATCCTCTCAAACCCTGCCATCAGCTAAGTTTATGTAATGTTTTAGATCATTTGTTGTCACTTCAGTCTTCATAACATCTTCCCCGGGAGTAGATTCTATCTCAAGAAACTGCTTTCTTTGCTCATTCATAAGAAGAAACTCCTCATCTTTGAAATCTCTATCATGAAATTGCAGCAGTGCAGTCTCCCTTCTGATTCTAGTTCTTTTGCTGTTTCTGCCACAACTGCAGGGACTTCCTCCAGTCTGAAACTCCTTGAAGTCACCCATGAGGTTGGAATCAACTTCTTCCAAACTCCTATTAATGTTGATAGTATTTTGGCTGGTGCTTTTGAATCTCCAATGCTCTAAATGGCATCTAGAGCAGTGATTCCTTTCCAGAAGGTTTTCAATTTACTTTGTTCAGATCCATCAGAGGAATGAATCACTGTGGCAGCTAGGGCCTTAAGAAATGTATTTTTTTTAGTCCTAAGACTTAAAGTTGAAATTACTCCTTGATCTGTGGGCTCAATAGATGTTATGTTAGCAAGCATGAAAACAATCTTAATTTTGTTGTACATCCCCATCAAAGCTCTTGGGTAACCAGGTGCATTGTTAATAGGCAGTAGTATTTTGGGAAGAATCTTTTTTTCTGAGCAGTAGGTCTCAACAGTGGACTTAAAATATTTAGTCAGCCATTTGTAAAATAATATGCTGTCATCTAGGCTTTGTTGTTTTGTTTGTAGAGCAAATATCAAAACAGAGATTTAGCATAATTCCTAAGGGCCCTAGGATTTTCAGAGTGGTCAATGACGTTGACTTCAGCTTAAGTCACCAGCTGCATTAGCCCCTAACAAGAGAGCCAGCCTGTCCTCTGGAGCTTTGAAGCCAGGCATTGACTTCCTTCTACCTGTGAAAGTCTAGATGGCATCTTCTTCCAAAACAAGGCTGTTTCATCTAGGTTAGAAATCAGTTGTTTAGTATAACCACTCATTAGTGACCTTAGCTAGAGCTTCTGGAACACTGGCTGCAGCTTCTCTGTCAGCTCTTGCTGCTCCACCTTGTATTATGATGTCATGGAGACGGCGTCTTTCCTTAAACCTCATGAACTCCCCTCTGCCAGCTTCAGACTTTTCTCCTGTGCTTCCTCACCTCTCTCAGCCTTCATAGATTTGAAGAGAGCCAGGGCCTTGCTGCTCTGGATTAGGCTTCAGTTTAAGGGATGTTGTGGCTGATTTGATCATCTGTTTAGACCACTCAGACTTGTCTCTGTCTCAGCAATAAGGCTGTTTCATTTTCTATTACTGTGTGTTCATTGAAGTAACACTCTTAATTTCCTTCAAGAAATTTTCCTTTGTACTAACTACTTGGCTGTTTGGCCCAAGAGCCTAACTTTCAGCCTATCCAAGCTGTGGACATGTCTTCCTCATTAAGTTTAATTATTTCTGACCTTTGATTTAAAGAGAGAGGTGCGTGACTCTTTCACTTGAGTGAACCTTTAAGGGTCATTGTAGAGTTACTAACTTCAATATTGTCTAACTTTAATATTGTGTCTCAGGGACTAGGGAGGAGGCCCCAGGAGGAAGAGATGGGGAGTGGTTGATCCCTGGAGCCATCAAAATACACATAACATTTATTGATAAGTTTGCTGTCTTCCGTGGGCATGGTTCATGGTATCCCAAAACAATAACAATAGTAATGTTAAAGATTAGTGATCACAGATCATTATAACAAATATAATAATAGTGAAGAGGTTTGGGCGTCTGGGTGGCTCAGTGGTTGAGCTTCTGCCTTTGGCTCTTGTCATGATCCCGGGGTCATGGGATTGAGTCCTGCATCAGGTTCCCTGCAGGGAGCCTGCTTCTCTCTCTGCCTCTTGCTCTGTGTTTTTCTCATAACTAAATAAAATCTTAAAAAAAAATAGTGAAAAGTTTTTGAAATAATGTGAGAATTAGCAAAATGTGACACAGAAACATGAAGTAATCTAATGCTGTTGGAAAAATGGTTCTGATGAACTTGTTGGATGCAGGGTTGCTGTGAACCTTCAACTTGTGTGAAAAAAACAACAAGAAAACAAGATCTGCAGTTGGTTGTCATGCCATCTCAGTTGCCTGGGTTCAGGCAAAGTAATCATTTTGTAGATGATCTGTTTTTTTCCTCTTTTTTAAAAATTTTATTTGAAGGAGGGTGATGCACTTTCCAGCTTTCTAAATTCCAGGTGGAATGTGCAGGTCCCAGTTAATTTATGAAACAGTCTTTTCTTGTGGCAACTTCAGAGACTGTGATACCTAAGTGTTAAGTCGATCGTGTGCCTGTGCCTTACATGTAGCAGTTAATGTTTAGCATGTCTTAGCAGTCTTTCAGGGGCACTTGGGAAACCAGTCAGTTACGCATCCCATTCTTAGTTTTGTCTCAGGTCATGATCTCAGGGTTGTGGGATCAAGCCCCATGTTGGGCTCTGTGCTCAGCATGTAGTTTGCTTGAGATTCTTTCTCTCTCTCTCTTCAGTCAATCAATCGATTAATCTTCTTTCTTAAAAAGGCAAAAAAACAAAAAAAATCTTTAAGATTTTACTTTGTGTGTGGCCTCTTAAAAAAATCTACATGTGGCTGTGCATGTGTATTTCTATTCAGTTTTATCTTCTTGGAATTCCAGGTTACCTTATAGACAAAAGACCTTCATGATTAATTTTGTACTAATTTTTTGATTTTTTTTCACCTATATTCTCTTATTTACCCCACTCCTGTTTTTTGAAAGTGATTGTCAAATCCACCATCTAGTCTTTCTATTGAATATTTAATTTGTTAATTTTAAAGAATATTTTTCTCTGAATATTCTTTTTTGTAGTCTTTATTTCTTAACAAGGAAATAATCTCATTTTCTGAGGATATTATGGGTTTTTTTAAAGGTTTTCTCCATTTTTGTCTCAAGTTTTTTTTTTTTTCCTCTGTCTCCGTCTTAGTCCTTTGTGCGCTGATCAGATCTCAAATCTCAAGTTGTAATGGGCTATCGATTCATGTTTAAGAGTGACATTTCTCAAAACTTGTAGAGGTTCAGTAAGCCTGAGTAAGACTTGCTCACTTGTGGGCTTCATTGTAGGTTGAAGTTTGTTGAACTTGTATAGTAGATTGGTATGTCTTTGTACCTTTTTCATGATTTCATGTAACTGTATAACACGTACAGACCTTTGTGCTTCAGATTTCCCATCTTTGTTTTTAATTTTTCTTGAAGATTTTATTTATTTAAGAGAGAGAGTGTGTGTGCCAGAGAGCACAAGCAGGGAGAACAGCAGAAGGAGAGGGAGAAGCAGAGAGCCTAATGTGGGGCTCGACCCTGGGACCATGACCTGAGCTGAAGGCAGATGCTTAACTGACTGAGCCACCCAGGCACCCCAGATTTCCCATCTTTGAAAAGAGGTGTTATAATAGATAGTATCTATCTCCTAGGATTTTTGTGAAAATTTAAATGAGTTAATAAAAGTAAAACTTTTAGAACAGTGTCTGTTACATAATTACATAGTAAATGTTAATTGAATATTGGGTATCATATCTTTCATTTGTTTAGAAATAATTGTCTTTTTAAATATCAAATCTAGCCTTAAATTTGCTCTTATTATGATCCTAGGAAGTCATGCATCATTTTTCAGATGTACCTCTGTTGATGTTTTTTAGTAAAAATTTGGATTTTGAGGAATACTTCTTATTTGTCTAAGTTTGGAAAATTGTTTCCATGTGTATGGATATTGGATAATTAAAACTTACCCTTTAAAGTCCTAGTTTTTAAAAAGTAGAACTTTTTTTAAAAAAATTGAGGTATAACAGGAGTGCCTGGCTAATTCAATCAGTGGAACATGTGACTCTTAATCTTGGGGTTGTGAGTTCAAGTCCTATGTTGGGTGTAGAGATTACTTAAAATCTTTTTTAAAAAATGAGGTATAATTGATTTGTAACATACTAATTTCAGATGTACAACATAAGGTTCATTATATAAGGCTCATTATGTATTGCATAATCACAATAAGTATATAGTTAACATCTGTCACCATACAGTTACATTTTTTTTTTCTTGTAAGAACTTTTAAGGTCTTTTAGCAACTTTCACATATTCAGTACAGTATTAACTATTAGCCACCATGCTGTACTTTACATCCCAATTACTTATTTACTTTATAACTGGAAATTTTGTACCTTTTGATCACCTTTGCTCATTTTGCCCATCCCCTATCCCCTAAATTGGGCAGTCATTAGTCTGTTCTATGAGTTTCATTTTGTTTTTAGATTTCTATAAGTAACATAAAGTATTTGTTTTTTTTTTCTGTGACTTACTCCCTTAGCATAATGCCCTTGTGTTCCATCCATGTATTTGCAAATGGCAACATCCCTTTCTTTTTAATGGCTGGATATTATTCCATTTTATGTATATACTACAATTCCTTTATCCATCCATCCATTGATGGACATTTAGATTGTTTCCATATCTTGGCTATTGTAAATAATGCTGCAGTGAATGTAGGTATGCTGATTTTTTTTTTTTTGGTTAGTATTTTTGTTTTCTACAGAAATACCCAGAATAAATATCCAGAAGTGCTTTGCCTGATCATATGGTAGTTCTATTTTTAATTTTTTGAGGAACTTCCATACTATATTCGTTAGCTGTACCAGTTCACATTCCCACCAACAGGCACACAAATTCCCTTTTTTCCCCTACATCGTCACCAACACTTGTTATTTTGGTAACTATAATTCTCAGAGGTGTGAGGTGATCTCATTGTGGTTCTGATTTATATTCACTGATGATTAGTGATGTTAAACGTCTTTTTTGTGTATGTCAACCATCTGTATGTCTTCTTTCAAAAAATGTCTATTTAAATTCTCTACTCATCTTTTTTTTTTTTCTTTTTTTTAGATTTTTATTTTTGGATTGAGAGTTCCAGTAGGGGGAGGGGCAAAGGGAGAGAATCTTAAGCAGACTCCATGCTGAGCATGGAGCTCGATATGGGGCTTGATCCCACGACCCTGAGATCATGACCTGAATTGAAACCATGAGTCAGATGCCTATCCAGGCACCCCCTCTCTGCTCATCTTTTTTTTTTTTTAATTTTTATTTATTTATTTATGATAGTCACACAGAGAGAGAGAGAGAGAGAGGCAGAGACATAGGCAGAGGGAGAAGCAGGCTCCATGCACTGGGAGCCTGATGTGGGATTCGATTCCGGGTCTCCAGAATCGCGCCCTGGGCCAAAGGCAGGCGCCAAACCGCTGTGCCACCCAGGGATCCCTGCTCATCTTTTAATTGGATTGTTTTTCTACTATTGAGTTGTAGGAACTCTTTGGATATTAACTTATCAGATACATAATTTGCAGATATTTTTTTCCCGTTCAGTAGGTTCCCTTTTCATTTTGTGGATGGTTTATTTTGCTGTGCAGAAGCTTTTCTTTTTTTTTTTTAACTTTTCATTTTTAATTTTTTGCTTTTGGGGTCAAATCTAAAAAATCACTGCCAAGACATGTTAGGGAGATTACCACCTATGTTTCCTTCTAGGAGTTTAATGGTTTCTGGGTGGGAGCTAGTTTTTGTGTAGTGTATAGTGTGATATGGTGGTCCAGTTTCATTCTTTTGCATGTGACTGTCCAGTTTTCCTAGTACCATTTATTGAAGAGACTGTCCTTTCCCCATTGTGTGTTCTTGGCTCCTTTGTTATAAATTGGCCATACATGCATGGCATATTTTTTGATAGCTATATTTGAAATATTATAACACATCTCCCTGCTTTCTCTAATACAGTGTATCCACATAATGAAGCCCCTCTCCCCATAAAATATTCTGCTATTTTCCTTAGAATTATATTGAAGTTATAGCTCATTACTGAAGTAGGTTTCTTGAACTTCTGAATTCTAAGAGTTCAGTTCAATGAGCATAATTTATGGAAGTTATTTCTTTTTTCTAACTTTGAAACATGAAACCTACGTTGAGATTGCTTTACAAGACGTAAAATTTTCATGTGGAATTTCTGTTAAAAGTAGACTTTTTTTTAAAGGGAGGAGGTGGGAGGGACAGAGGGGGAAGGAAAACGAGTTCCAAGCAGGCTTTATGCCCAGTGCAGAGCCAGAGATGGGGTCCAATCTTAGAACTGTGAGATCATGACCTGAGCTGAAATCAAGAGTTGGACACTTAAACGACCAAGCCACTCAGGCGCCCCTGAAGTAGATTAGTTTTACAGGAAGAAAAAAAGCTTTAGCAATCAACATGGGAATGGTCATAGCATCATTATTCATAGTAGCCCAAAGGTGGATACAGACTAAATATTTGTTAAATCTTTAAGGGATACATAGAATGTGGTACACACATATGGTTGGAGTCTTACTCAGCAGCAGGAAGGAATAGAGTACTGATACATGCTGCAGCACTAAGGAACCTTGGAAATGTGCTGAGTGAAAGAAGCCAGACACAAAAGGCTGCCACATATTGAATAATTCTATTTGTAGAAATACTCTGAATAGGCAAATCTATAGAAGCAGAAGGTAGATTAGTGGTTGCCAGAGGTTTAGGGAAAAGAGATTTGGGGAGTGGTTAATGGGTAAGATTTCTTTCTGGGGTGATAAAATATTCTGAAATGAGCTAGTGATGATGGTACACAACTCTGAATATACTAAAAGCCACAGAATTGTGCACTTTAAAAGGGTGAAATTTATAGTATGTGAATTATGTCCTAAAGCTGTTACTAAAAAAACAACCTGGGTATGGAAGTTTTTCAAGTGTTTCATCTGAGTTAGGTGAGTTGTCTGATGAGCGCATAATAATGGTACAGTGAGGGACTTCTCATTGAGCCTCTGCCTGTGGCTTAGGTCATGATCATGGGGTCCTAGGATTGAGTCCTGCATTGGGTTCCTGGCAGGGAGCCTGCTTCTCCTTCTGCCTATGTCTCTGCCTCTCTGTGTGTCCCATGAAAGAATAAAAACAATCTTTAAAAAAAAAATGGTACAGTGAGGGAATGACAGTTTGCAGAGCAGAGTGGATTAGGGCAGTTTAGGGGCGTGGTTCACAGTTACGTTAATTTTGTTTTGCTCTAACCTTTGTACTAGTAGACCTAACATACAATGTGGTGCCTATTTTTTTTTTTTAAAGAAGGAAAAAGACAGGGTATCAGGCTCAAAGTAAATACTCCTCTTCTAAGTGGGTAAGTGCTACTTGAGGCAGGGTTGGAAGGGTACCTTCTCTGAGCAAGATGCATGTTTTAGTTCTGAATTTTAAAGAATATTATTAAAATGTATCTAATTTTCCTTTTTCAACTTCCTTAGCACTTGATTATTTTGATTCTTTATAGTCTTTGTCCTGGCTCTCCTCATGAACGGATAGTTTTCTTAAAGGTCATCAGTGGTTTACTATTTTGAAGGCTTTCTGTTTTCAGTTTTTCTGTACCTATATTCTAACAAAGGTGATCACTTATCTGGGAGAAGCTGTTGTACGGTCTTGTTGCATATCTGGCTACTTTTATTGTTCCTGTCTTTTTTCCTTTATCCTTCATTATGGGTATTCCTCTGACTTTTTTTTTTTCTTTTAAACCATCCTTCCCTTTTCCCTTGAAACTTTCCCCATAACAAAACCCATGTACTTTTATAGCTTCATTATTTTCCCTGGGAGATTATGTAGAAATTTGTGTTTTGACCTCCTACTTCTCTCCAGGCATCCACATCCTCTGTTCTGCTGCATGGTGGGCACACTTACCTGCCCTCAGGTTATCTTGAAATTTCAGGTTTCTAAAGTGATACTCTTCTTCCTCTACATATGCTCCTTATACAGTATTTGAGTTGGTCATTGAAATACAGTTTACTTTAAATCCTCCTTTTTGCTGTCTCCACTGGAGAACAAACTCCCTACTTTTTACCTGGACTTTCTGTGTCTCTGATTTTCTAATCTCTCCAATTTTCTAATTTTGTAGTTAGAATTTAATTCTACCCTGTGCAGGGATTCCCAGTCAGTATCCTAATGTCAGCTCTGATTTGGGGATCCCTTTGCTATTCATTATCTAAGTTGGTTCCTTCTTGTGGAGGGTCTTGCATAATGGTGAGAGCTTCAGCATGGTAAGTGAATAACAAGAGTGTGGAGAGCCATGGAAGGCTCAGAAGAGAACCACATCTTCAGCCGATGGAAGGTGTGCCTCTGAGGAGGAAGTAGATGGAGCCAGACTTCCATAGAGCACCACTGACTACGCAGGACTGGATTAGGAATTCCAGATCCTGGGAGATGAAGAGAAAGATGACAACTCATTGTTTACCATCTGGACAAAGTGGTTAAGAAGTCAGGATGGTCTTTAATTTTGGCATAGAGAAGCATAGTTAGGCTTACTTTTTTTCCTGAACATAAGAATAATGATCCTGCAACAGACTCTTAAAATTAAAAAACCTCTTCTACTCAAAAAGGCATTAAAAATCAACACCGACCTAGCCATTGGGGTGTTTCATTGATGTCCCTGGATTAGAAATTCGGCCACTGGTCTCTTAAAATGCCTTCTATTTTCTAATTCTGTTTCAGGGAATAACAGCCTTTTCTAACATCATTTCTGCCTGAAAGCTTGTATTCCTTACCTGAGGGCTTCTGAAAAGACAGGTTGCTGGGCCCTGTCCTCAGCATTTCTGATTCATTGGGTCTGAGATGGGGCCTGAGAATTTACATTTCTGCAGATTTCATGGGTGATGCTAATACTGCAGGTCTAGGGAAGTACACTCTGAGAACTTTTGCTCTAAGTCTTCTCATACAGTGATCCGACGATCTTTCTAACTTGAGGTCTGATGTCATTCCTCTGAAACCTTTCAAGCATATCCCTTTACCATTCAGAGAACCTGAGCTCTCTAAAATCGTATGTAACAACTCTTCACGCTCTACATTGCCCTGTTGCTTCTGTACCCTTTTTCCATGTTATTGAAGTATATTCTTTTTCCCTAATGGTATTTCTCTGTACCTTTGCTCATACCATTCACTCTCCCTTTGGGTATTTATATCATTCAAGCTCCCCGTTAGTTTTTATAGTCTTCCTGAAGATCATATCAGGATAATTCTGTGCAGTCGCAAAAATGGCATAAGACAATTAGATGAGGTATTAAATAGGATGAGAGATAACCTTGCTTAACTTAAATGTGCCATGTGCTACCAGTTTTGAGTAATTCTAATCATTTTTTAAGCAACTTTGAGATTTTATACACTATACAGTTGACCCATCTAAAGTACACAATTCAGTGATTTGGATATGTTGACAGTACAACCATCAACACAATCCATTTTATTTTTTTTATTTTTTTTCACAATCCATTTTAGAACATTGTCATCACCCCAAAAGGAAACCACATAATCCTGTAACTCTGTTACCCCTCCCCCTTACCCCAGGATATTACTAATCTGTCTATCTCTATGAATTTGCCTATTCTGGACATTTCATATAAATGGAATCATAGGATACATGGTCTTCTGCGACTGGCTTCTTTTACTTTGTGTAATATTGTCAAGATTCATGACATGGCATATATTAATACTTCATTGTTTTTTCTTGACAAAGAATATGCCATTGTATGGACATTTGACCCACTCATCAGTTGATGGACATTTGGATGGTTTCCACTTTTCAGATACTATGAATAATGCTGCTCTGAACATTTATGTGTAAGATCTTGTAGTTCATTTCATTTCTCTTGGGTATATACCTAGCAGTGGAATTGCTGCATCATATAGAATCTCTATGCTTCGTATTTTGCAGAACTGTCAAATTTTTTTCCAAAGCATCTGCACCATTTTACATTCCCACTAGCATTGTGGGAAGGTTCCAGTTTCTTCACATCCTCACCAACACTTTTATCATCAGCCTTCTTAATTTTAGACATTATAATAGTTACCAAATATTATCTCATTTGGTTTTTATTTGTATTTCTGTAATGCAAATGTTGTGCATCTTTTTGTATGCTTGTTGGCCATTCTTTAGAGAATGTCCATTGAAATCCTTTGCCCATTTATTTAAAATACTTCTTTAAATTTGAAGACTTAAATTTTATAGAGCAGCTTCATGTTGACATCAAAATTCAGAGGAAGATAGAGATTTCTTACATGTGCTCTATCCCTACACATGCACAGCCTCCCCCATTATCCGCATCCTCCACCAGAGTGGACCATTTGTTGCAGCTGATGAACCTGTGTTAACACAACTGCCCATAGTCCATAGTTTACCTGAGGTTAAATCCTGTTTGAATTAGGACAAATATATAATATGCGTGTATCATTATACCATTTTACAGAGTATTTCCACTGCCTCTGTGCTCTGCTTACTTATTCTTCTCCTTATCCTAGCCTCTCTGGCAACTACTGATCTTTTTTTTATTAATGTCTCTAGTTTTGCCTTTTCCAGAATGTCTTCTAGTTGGAATCATATAGTATGCAGCCTTTTCATATTCCTTGCGCATTTTTAAATCAGATTGGTTTTTTTTTGTTGAGTTTTAGCGGTCATTTATATATCCTGGATATACATTTATCAGATAGATGATTTGCAAATATTTTCTTCTATTCTCTGGATTACCTTTTCACTCTCTTGGTGTATACCCTTTGAGGTACAAGGTTTTAAATTTTAATATAGTCCAGTTTTTTTTTTGTTTTTTTTTTTGTTTTTTTTTTTGCCTGTGCTTTTGGTAGCATAGCCAAAAAAAAAAAATTATAGAATCCAATGTCTCGAAACTTCTTGCTGTTTTCTTTTAGGATGTTTATTGTTTTAGATCTTACATTTAGGTCTTGGTCCATTTTGCTTTAATTTTTGTATATGGGGTAGGGTACAAATCTTTGACTCCTTTCTTTTCTTTCTTTCTTTCTTTTTTTTTTTTTTTTTTTGCTTGGTGGATATCCAGTTTTCCCAGCACCATTTGTTGGAATTTTTCCTTTAGAATGGTCTTGGCACCCTTATTGAAAATCATTTTACCATATATGTGAGAGTTTATTTCTGGACACTCTTATCATGTTCCATTGGTTTATGTGTCTTTATGTCATTACCGCAGTTTTGATTACTATAGCTTTGAGGTAAGTTTTGAAATTAGGCAGTGTGAGATCTCCATCTTATCCCCCCCCCCCCCCCCCCCGCCAAGTACTGATTGGCTTTTCAGGGTCCCTTGAGATTCCATAGGAATTGAAAGGTATTGCAATGAATTTATAGATTGTTTTGGGTGGTTTGCACATCTTAATATAAATTTTAAATCTTACTACCTGTGTGCACTAGCCGCCTTGCTTTTATGCTATTTTTAATTCCCTTCAGCCATGTCTTAAAGGTTTAGGGTCCAAGTCTTTTTGCCTTCATGGTTGAGTTTATTGCTAAGCATTTTATTTCTTTTGATGCCACTGTAAATGGAATTATTTTTCTTAGTTTTCCAATTATTCATTTTATCTTTGCCTATTTTTAAATTGGATTGTCTTCTATTGAGTTGTAAAAGTGGTTTATTCTGGATACAAGTCCTATCTGATATATGATTTATAAATATTTTCTATCACTCTGTAGGTTGTTTTACATTCTTTTCTAGTACAAAAACACTTCCCCCAAAATGCTACCCTTAAGATGATAGGAAATGCTAAGATTTTATTAGAATTCATTTTATTAAAATATTAGACAATAATTTTTCTATTTTTAAATGTAATATATTTTATAGAATAGTAGTTAGCTGTATTATAGTAATGCATTATATAGACAACTACATAAATACTATATCCTGGAAAATACATGATATAT
Organism: Nyctereutes procyonoides; assembly: GCF_905146905.1. NCBI lineage: Eukaryota > Metazoa > Chordata > Mammalia > Carnivora > Canidae > Nyctereutes > Nyctereutes procyonoides. The sequence continues at coordinate 37,021,530 of NW_026575044.1, forward strand.
TAGAAAATGGGGGTATCACACAAGCAACTGTCATATAAGCAAAATTATATTTTAAAAAACAGCTTCAGGGGGATCCCTGGATGGCTTGGTGGTTTAGCGCCTGCCTTTGGCCCAGGGCATGATCTTGGAGTCCCGGGATCGAGTCCTGTGTTGGGCTCCCGGCATGGGGCCTGCTTCTCCCCCTGCCTGTGTCTCTGCCCCTCTCTCTCTCTCTCTCTCTATCATGAATAAATAAATAAATCTTTTTTTTTTTTTTTTTTTTTTTTAAACAGCTTCAGGGGAGCCTGGGTGGCTCTGTCAGGATCTGAATCTTGGTTTCGTCTCAGGCCGTGATTTCTCATGGGTTGTGAGATTAAGCTCCACATCGGGCTCCAGATTCCATGGGGGAGTCTGCTTGAAGATTTTCTCCTTCTGCCCCTCCGTCAACTCATGCTTTCTCTCTCTGTCTCTCTCTCTCTGTCTCTGTCTCTCTCAAATGAATAAATATTTTTAAAAAAAGTCTCAAACTTATGCATAAGAAAAAGGATTACAAAGTAATACACCAAAATGTTTATAGTGGTTATGTAGTGACTAGGACGATGAGTATTTTGTTTTCTACTTATTTTGTGCTTTTTAGATGTATTCAAGCATTTCTTAGTACAAAAAATTTATGAAAAGAATATAGGAAATTTTTTTAACCAAAAGGAAAAATGTAACTCATGGATAAACATAACATGTAATGACACAGGATATCACTCTGTATATATCCGTGCACAATCAGCCTGACCATTAGAATAGCACTGTTTCATGTTGCCCTCATGTAGAATGAAAGAGGACGTGTTGCCACCATCCTCTCTGTGGGTGCTATACATTCCAGTAACATTAAACATCAAATCTCTAATATGCTTCTGCAAATTTGCATTGTTCTGCATTTCTCCTGCCCTGTTGTATAAATGAACTGTACCAGTGGTACTGGACTTACATATGTTACCAATTAGTTTGAAATTCCTAAAAGCAGTTAACTGCTTAGAGTAAATGTGAATGATGATTTGTTGTTGAATACTTTTTTAGGAGATTGTTTGCTTCATTACAAGCCATTCCTTTGGTGGTGTATCCTATCAGTCTATATCAGTCACATTAGAAGATGATCTGTATCTTATACACGTCAATTAAAAACCTAGGTCTGTGGGGCAGTTTTTTTTTTCCCAACAGGGGTTATATGAATAATGTTAAATGAATGTGTTACCTGCTATAATTTTAACAATGTCTTTGTTAACTTATACATTTAGTTTAACCACATGAATCAATTTGGTAGAACAATCACATGATTACTTAAAAAATCAGTTATAGAAGTTTGTGTCAATTGTGGATTGGCAATTGTTTAGGCAAGCTTCAGTTATTACAGTTAGTTGAACTGTAATACTGTTGATTCTTGAATAACACAGGTGAAGGGGCACTGAGCCCCGCACAGATGAGAATTTACATGTAACTTTGACTCTCCCAAAACTTAACTACTAAGAGCCTGCTGTTGATTAACACACACAGTTAATCAACACATATTTTGTATGTTATATGTGTTATATACTTTATTCTTAGAGTAAAGGAAGCTAGAGAAAAGACAGTACTAAGAAAATACTAAGGAGAAAATACATTTACAGTAGTGTGTTGTATTTATTTAGAAAATGTGCATCTGAGTGGACCTGCACTATTCAATTGTGTGTTCTGCAAGGATGGGCTGCGGTGAGCTTCTTGTAGTTAGTGTAGTCCCTTACTGTATACATAATTGATGTGCTACATGGATTCCTGTGGTACTGGTGGCGATTATAGAAGCTTAGCAGTAATTAGTAATTAAGAAAAGGGATATCATACAATAAAGTTTTAGTTTAATCGCTAAAAACAGTTTCTCTGCTTTTTTTTAGGAATTGGTAATGCTTCTTTTAGAATATAATGCAGATGCTACTGTTGTTAATGGGAGTGGACAGACAGCAAAAGAAGTCACTTTTGACAAAGAAATCAGAAACATGCTTGAAGGTAAACATTATGGATCTTAATATAAACAGCATTTATTTTAGCAATTGGCAAGGTAAAAAATGTATGTAGATAGCTTCTGGGATACCCAAGTAGATGACACTGAGCTTATGCTCTAATGATAAGGTAATCTTGGAGTCTTTGATTAGCCACAAAATTAGGAGTTTCCTCACACCCTCAAACTAAAACATTTTTAAAATTTGCCATTATGTTGTATGATCAAACCTTTAACAAAATAAAGCGTAGAAAAGGAGAAACCTGAGTAGGAATATGGCTAGTGAGCTGCAGAAGCCTCATAATGAAGGAATACAGAAGTGCAGGCTAGAGAAGGAGGTGCAGCTAGCAGGGAAGACCATCTGGCTGGCTCCATTGTCCTGAGGATGTCACTGTAGGACAGCAGCCAACAGTAATTTCTTGATGGATCAGCATCATTGTTAGGAACTTCAGGTATTAAATTGTGTTAAAGAAGATAGGAGTCTGCAATAACTTGGAACAGTTTTTCTAAGAACAAAACAAACATTATGATGCTTATGTTGGGAGACTCATGTGTTAGGCCATCCTCTGAATGGCCACGACTTTGCTATAATTACTACTATTATTATTTTTTTTTTTTGGTAGTATTTCTATGCTAGAGAAGAGATTTCTTAATTTCTACTTTATAATAGAAAGCACATATCTTGTGTTTCTTTGCTTTGTAATTCGGAGAAAGGCAAGTTAATTTTGTATTTAAAGGGTATTTCTTAATTAGTATTTTTTAGCTATGTAAAAACCAGTATCTTTTTACTGCTTTCCAGTTCCTGAAAACTAAAATGTTCTCTTGTTTTCCAGTTCAAATAATGTCTGCTTGTTCAGAATCCTTAGTTCACTGTCTTAACTCACTCTTGCTTTTGTAATAAAACCCTTCCATTTAAAATGAACAAGCATATCAACATAAAACATCTTCTGTAAGGCTCTATATTATGTGATTTGGGGGAGATTGCACATATTACATGTGATCCCTGCCCTTTAATATATTGTGATCTGAGAGGACGAGGTCCTTTTCTTGACTGTGTCCTGTCATCTTATTATTTTTTTAAGCAATCTCTTTGTTCAACATAGGGCTTAAATTCATGACCTTGAGATTAAGAATTGCATGTTCAACCCACTGAGCCAGCCAAGTGCCCCTGTCGTGTTAATTGTAACAAGACAAGAACCTGGAACTGAGGTTCTCCTATCAGAGTGGAATGTTAGTCTGACAAGTTGCCATTTGATGGGGCCAATCATAAAGACCTGTTTTACTGCCTCCCCAAATCCAGAACTGATAAGGACAAGGGCCTAGTTGACTTATGGACATTATGATTTGTCAGCTAATAAAGTGCTGCCAGCCTGGGAAATGGAAGTAGAAACTTAATTGATTCTTCTCTGATGAGATCACATTAGCCAGACAGAATTTGTGCATATAGCCTCAAATGGGCCAGACTTCAGGGAGTGCATCTAACTTCGAAGACTATAAGTAGAACAGGAACCACATGGTAGGATAATACATTAGAGATAGGAAATAGTACAACCAAATCATACTTACGTATATAAAGAACTGTTACATTGTGGTCTTATTTGCGCCAGACCAGAGCCAGGTTGACTAAGTTGGTGGAGTGCCAGGAGTTATCTTTTGGTCCTGTGCATGTAATAATGGCTTGGGTTGCATTTCAAGGTATAGTGAGTTCGCATGATTAGTTACTTGGACAAGGGTAGATTACTACTTGTCAGGCACTAAAGAGGAATACCTTCTTCTACATACCATTTGTCTTTCATTTTATTTTGAAAAGTTTCTAACCTATGGGAAAGTTTCAAGAATAGGACATGAACATGTCCTCTATTTAGATTCACCAGTCACATCCTTTTATATGTTATTTAATGTTATTTACTAATTTTAGTTTTTTTGCAGAATTGTTTATAATTTATAGTCACTAATTCTTTAGCTCTAAATATTTCAGTGTGTATCCTTTAAGAACAAGGATATCTTGTTATATAATCACACTAAAATGATCAATTTCAGAAAAATATTATTACAGAATAATATAATACATATAATTTATATTCAGATTTTTGTCAGTTGCCCGAATGTTCCTTGTAGAATTTCCCCTTCAATCCATAATCCAATCCAGAATCTCATTGTGTTGTCACATTACTTTAGTGCCCTTTATCTAGAATAATTCCTTAGCTTTTGTCTGTCATGATCTTGACCATTTTGAAGAAGGCGGGTCGTAGAATTATTTGTAGATGTTTGTTTTTGTTTTTGTTCCATTTTGGTTTTTTTGCTTTTCATATAATTAGATTCAGGATACGGGTTTATGGCAGGAATGGAGAGGTTGTATCTTTCACCAGTGCTTCACAGTAGGAGAATACATGATGTCATTTTGTTCTGTTACTGGTAATGTTATTTCTGATAACTCAGTGGTCCACGGTAAAGGTACTGCCCCTCCTTTGTAAGTAATAATCTGTGGGGAGAAAATATAAATTTCCTGTTTACCAATAATCTTTTTATTTTTTTGACCAATATTTTGATCAGTCATTTTAACATTCATAATTTCTGCCTTAGATCATTTATTACTATGGAGATTGCAAAATGGTGATTGCCTGTTGTTAATGAAGTACGTTTGCTAGGTTCTTGCCTGCATTTCAAGTATATTAAATGCATATGCACAGGTTAGGGTTTGGGTGCCTTCCTCTGAGGTGGAAGAGGGAGTCTGGGTGTGGAAATAAAAATGTGAGAATAGGAGATGATGGTACATTGGGAATGTTAGTTATTTCTTAAAACTAAACTAGTTCCAGTTATTGCTGTGTTTAAGATTGCAATCACAGTGTTGTCCCAGTCACTTGGTTCCCCAACCAGTGTTTTTGTCCATGACTTGACTTCAGCTAGGAAGACCTGAGAAATCTTTTATAGTTTTACTCCCTTGAAGCCTTTGCACAGGATTTTGTGACATGTTTTAAATGAGATGATTGAGCCTTTTTATAAGATTGCTGCTTTTTTTTTTATAAGCCAGAACAGAATAAAACCTATCAAAAAGAGACCTTATTGCATATTCCAGTCTCTTAAATTGGATTGCCGGTTGCTCTCTTTCCCTGTAAGTGTAATTTAAGAAGCACAGTAGTGATGAGAGCATGGTCTCTAGAACCAGCCTGCCCAGGTTCAAATAAATCCCAGCTCCTCCATTTCCAGCTGTATGACCTTGGTTTAATTCCTTAACTTCAGACACCTGGGTAGCTTCAGTTGTGATCCTGGAGTCCTGGGATTGAGTTGCATGGGTCTCCCCACAGGGAGCCTGCTTCTCCCTAGGTCTCTGCCTCTCTCTGTGTGTCTCTCATGAATGAATGAATGAATGAATAAATAAAATCTTTAAAAAAAATTCCTTAACTTCTTAGTGCCTCAGTTTCTTCATGTGTACAATCAGGGTAATAGTAACACCTACTTCATAGCATAGTTAGGATTTCATGAGTTAATATATTTTTTTCAAAATTTAATTTTAAAGTATAGTTGACCTACAGTGTTCTGTTAGTTTCAGGTGTACAACATAGTGCTTCGACATAGTGCATATATGTTGCACAGGTGTTCACCATGATAAGTATAGTTATCATCTGTCACCATATAAGGTTACTACAGTAAGGACTGAATTCCATATGCTGTATTTTTTCTTCTCTGTGACTTATTTTATAACCAGAAGTTATTTTTTAAAGTGCTTTGAATAGCACTTGGCATGTAAGTGCTATAGAATTTGTTAAAATGTTATATTAGGTGGAAGTATAGAAGTACATATGAATCTACTTAGTTACACAGCTTGTACATCTTCCTACTGGTGCTATTTCTTACTGTTACTTTTCAGATTCTAAGGTTCTGGAAGGTATGAATGCTAGTCCTCAATGTATCTACCTTTCCAAGGCAGATCTGTAATAGTATTTCAGCATGCAAAAGTAAGTCATAATTATTTGTGATGGGTATTGTAGTAAGATACTTAAAGTCCTCTGAATTGAAAACATAACATCGTCTAAAGCTGAAAGAAGTTGAACTCTGCTATCTGAAATGTAAGGCATTAAGGATAACGATAAAGTCTTTAAATGCATTTGAATTCTAATTCAGAACATTGTGACTTCCCCCCCATTAATGGTTCATTCATATATCTTTGTAATGATTTTGCTAAAGGATTCTAACTGTACTTTCTTTTTGCAGCTGTAGAAAGGACTCAACAAAGAAAGCTTGAAGAAGAACTTTTGGCAGCAGCAAGAGAGGGCAGAACAGCAGAACTCATAGCTCTGGTAAAACAGCAGCAACTATGTGTATTAGTTCTTTACCCTCCAGGAAGATTTTGACTTAATGTTAACTTCATGACTTAGTCCAGTTGTAGGACCAAAATCTAGGAGGTTATAATAGTTATAGTAATAGTAAAAAAATCCTTAAATATCCAAAAACTCTTGGCATAATTATAGCTTAAGCAGGATATATTGTAATGATTATATTTTTCTCTGAATTTCTGATTTAACCCCCACCTCCTACTGAAAACTTGGTGGATTAAGAAACTGATTTTTCAAGGCAGATACTTAATGTAAGGATAATTTTTTTTCCAGATTAAGCCAATTTAAAATCGAAACAAAATATAGGATCCAAAAAAGGAACAAGTTTCTCTAATTTTGATAAGCAGTAATTTCTGAAAGATAAGCTATACTTTTAGAAAGTAACATACATGGAAGGGACAATATTTGGGAATTTTATATCATGTTAGAATAGACTGAAAACTTACCCATTTCTTTTTTTCCTTTTGAAGACCTACTTTCCAGTTTCCATTTTCCACTTAGTCTCATTAAACATGAAACCAAATTTGTTCTAAATTCAAGACTGAAGCATTGCCATTTGCTTTAAAGTTATTTCAGCTCATTTGAAAAGGCCTCTTTGGTTTCCAAGTAAAGTGCCTAAAACATTTTTTAAGCTTTGTGAAATGTAGACTATATAAAGAAGTTTTTGAAGCAGTCAGTTGGGAACAACAAATTCTATAGAACTTTAACATTTAACACACTTAACGTTTATGGTTTTAACTCTTCTGAATGACTGTCTATGGTAGGCCGCTTTGTACTTCTGTCCCAAGTGTGAGTCACAAGACTGGTAGAAGCGAGCACATCTTAGTGAAATCTCAGTGTCCAAGGGTGGGTGGGGTGGCTTTGGTGTAGTGTGTGGTGTCTGTTGTCAGGGGAATGTGGGACCTGAGATCTCCTGGCAACTTGAGGACAAACGTGGAGAGAGATGCGGACTCACTGGTTTAGTGGGCAAGAAGCTCTTGACTTCCTAGAGCTATGGTCTTCATCAGGTCTGTAGTTGGAGCGTCCACCAGATCATTCAGTAACACCTTAATGTGCTTTATAGGAGAAAGTCTATATTTGACATGTAATTCTGCATTGCTTTTTTTTTTCTTCATTTGTTAGCTCAACAGGCCTAATCCTCCTGATGTTAATTGTTCGGATCAGTTAGGAAATACACCCTTGCATTGTGCAGCTTACCGTGCTCATAAGCAGTGTGCCTTAAAACTTCTAAAAAGTGGAGCTGACCCAAATCTGAAGAACAAAAATGGTAAGCATGTCAGTAAAAGCCTTTGTTGGTCATTTTGAAGCTATAAAAATAAGTCAGTGCCATATAAAATTGCTTTGTTTTAGTATCCAGCCTTTGTTAAACTCTATGGCCCTTACTTAATTTTGAAGTCAAGGCATTCACACAAAAGAAAAAAAAATAAACTAATTTCCTTCCTAGTTTGAGTTAACTGTTTAGTAATACCTACTCCATAGAAGGCAGTAGATTAAGATAGAGTTCCACCCTTGAGAGAAAAAAAATACAGTTGATTCTCATTATTTAAGGTAGTTATGTTTTGCCAATTGTTGTGAACAGAGAATTAACGAATACTGAGCCATTCCTCCTAAGGAAAATACAGAGTTAGGTTCCTGAGAGGCTCTGGTCACAACATTTTTATATTGATTAGTACATAACCTTGTTTTGTATGTATTACTATTAATAACATCTTATTTAACATATAATGTTTATTCATGAACGTGGGAGCTTTTGCCAACAGCACTGTCACTCATGCCTGGGCAGAGTTAGTTTGATACATTATATTGTCCATAAAGCACATCGCAGCCCTCTTGTAATTAGGAACACTAGATAACAATTCAATGCCATATTTGGTGGCCAGTTTCAACAGCAAAACAAAAAGCAAAAATATTGAAAACGTGGCATTAGGTAGACTGTGATGGGGAAAGTTGTTTACTGTTTGAGAACTGAAACAAAAAGGCAGAATGTCACCTTGTTCTTTACCACTTTGGACTTGCCTGTGAATGACCAAGAAATTGTAGTAAGTATTGATTTTAGGGTTACAAATTTTAGAAATAAGCACATCTGCAAGTATGGAATGTATAAGTAATGAGTTTCAACTCTACATGCGTGACAGTATCAGAGATGGGATCAGATAACCACAAGAGAAGCTACTACAGGTGTCTTGGGTATTCAGAGGGGGGATCATTGCATTAGTGCTATTACCATTTTTTAGGATGCCTCCCTCTGCCTAGCATCATTAGGACTTGACTTGGCAGTGGTCCACCACAACCCTCTGTTCACCTCCATGATTGCCAAAATTATACTCCATGGTAATTGTTGGCATATGTTACTGCATCCCATGAGACTGGATTCCTAAAGGCAGGGCTAATACTTCACTGTCTGGTTTAGCTGGGACCTACAGTAATGTATAGCATGTGACACCTTCTAAATGTTGCATGTTTGTTAAAGATTTGGGTAATTAGAAATGGCTTCATGAAGGAATAGATACTTAATATGGACTGAAGTCCTTGTAGGATTTAAAAAAAAATCCTCTCTAAATCTCTAACAAAAGGCCCTATCCATATATATTTTTTTCTTTTCAAATATAAACGGATACCTCTGTGGCTCAGTGGTTGAGTGTTTGCCTTTGGCTCAGGGCATCCTGGGTTCCTAGGATCGAATTCTGCATTGGGCTTCCTGCAGGGAGCCTGCTTCTCCCTCTGCCTATGTCTCTGCCACACTCTGTGTTTCTCATGAATAAATAAATAAAATCTTTAAATTCTGGAAAGGGTATTCAAAGCAGAGCGAAGATTATGACAAGGTCATTAAGGTAAAAAATTCAAGTTACATTTAGATGACATCCTCAGTTTAGCACATCTACACACATGAAGAGGAGCACTACTTGGTAATCCTATGCATGCAGATTAGGCTTGCATGGTGGAAAGCCTTATTATATGCCAGATCATTTTACCCCTTAATTTGGAAGTTATCAGGGGACCATGATAAGGAAATAGAGGAGTAGTGGAGAGATAAAATACTTTTTTTTTTTTTAAGTTTTTTAAAAATAAGGACCATATTGACCTGGTCTTAGGTGAGAGGTAGTTAGGGCCTGAACTTTTATTGACCTCAATAGGAGTAGAAAGGAAAAAAGAAAATTGAATTCTCTGCTCCCCTCTCTTCCTTTGGCCCTTATACAATAGACTGGCACTATCCAGTAGGTATATAACAAGAGCCACATACATAATCTTAAGTTTCCTAGTAACCACATTTAAAAAGTAAAAAATGATGAAATTAGTTTTAATGTGCTTTATTTAAAACAGTATATCCAAAAAACCATGTGAACATGTAATCAGTGAAAAACAGATTTTTACATCCCCTTTTTGATACTAAGTCTTTGAAATCTGGTGTGTTATTTTACACTTAACAGCACATCTTAGTTTGAGCTAGCCGTATTTCAAACCACTGCATAACTACATGTGGTTAGTGTCCACTATATTGGACATAACAGTTCTAGACATACCAAACTATTTGAGTCTATGGTTAACCATGCTTTCCTTACCATGTGTGTGCTCTTCTCCCTGCCAGAAATGCATTTTTCCTGCTTGTATATTTGGTAAACTCTAGTCTCACTTTAAGAGTTAGCTCAAATTGTCTTCCCCAGAGAGGCTTTCCCTGTATCTGTAGGATAAATATAGGTTCTTCCTGTAATAAAAGAAGAGAAACCAGGCAATAGAGAAGGGAAAGCACTCAGGAGATGTGAGGGAAATACCAGTTCTGTGGAAGTCAAGGAAGAGATAGAATGTGGAGTTAAGGGAAGGGTGTATTTGTTGTCATGTGCAACTTAGCTACTACAGGTGTCTTGGGTATTCAGACTGAAAAAGATAAACATTTAGACAAGGCTGTGGAATTGAGTGACTCAGTGCCCAAAGGTCCTTTCTGAAAGGGTAGTGTCCACTGGGTAGTTGAGCAACAGCTGGTTAGAGGTAAGGATTGAGTAGGCAGTGAGGAAGCTAAGGCAGCACTACTTATCTGCTTCTTTGCACTATTTACGAACAGAAGGAATGGTTTCATGGCCAAGAGGAAGATTTTTTAGGCAGAGGGATTTCAGCATGTTTTTAAAGTTAGAGGACTAATGTAATAGAAAAAGAGCTTGATGATTTAATTGTGACAGTAAGAAAATGTAACTTTAAAAAATGCAATGCTTTGGTAACAGCAGAAAAAGGAACATGTTCCAATTGAAGGACATAAAAGAAGACCTAAAAATGGAGAGACCTACCATGTTCTTGGTGGGAAAAACTCAGCATTAAAAAGCTAACAGTTCTCTCCAAATTAATTCAAAGCAACCCCAGGCAGAATCCTCAAAGGGTTTTCATAGGACTTGACTGCCTACCTTTCATTTATATAGAAAAGTCCAGGGCAATGAATTTTAAAATGGAAGAGAAGCAGAGGGGTTTGTCCTGCTGGATAAAAAGACTAATTCTGAACCTATGAGAAGTAAAACATTCCTTTATTTAACAAATATGTATTGTTTATGTATTGTTTATGTGCTAGATACTATTCTAGGGACTAGGGATCTAGAGCAGTGGGGGGGGAAAAAGCAAATTCCTGCTTTCCGGGAGCTTACATTCTAATAGGAAAGGGCCAGTTAAAAGCAAAAATTATATCAGATGAGATTTGTGCTAGGAGAGGGGAAAAAGGCAGAGAAGGGAGGGGGCAGGAATTAGAAGTGTGTTGGGTGTGAGACGTCTGGATGGCTCACGGGTTGAGCATCTGGCATGATCCTGGGTCCAGGGATCCAGTCCCATGTTGGGCTCCCTGCAAGGAGCCCGCTTCTCCCTCTGTCTGTGTCTGCCTCTTTCTGTCTCTCATGAATAAATAAAATCTTTTTTAAAAAGTGTATTGGGTTTATAGAGGGTTGCTACTTTGTGAAAGGTGGCAGGAAAAGCTGTGAGAACAGTAAAACTTGAAGTGAGGGGAACAAGCAGTGTCAATATCTGGGCAATGAGGATGGTCATAGGCAGTGGACATGAGTATATGTGATGTGTGTCATGAAAAGCAAGGAGACTAGTATGTCCAGAGTAGCGAGGAGGAGAGTGGTCAGAGGAGGAGGTTAGAGAGGCTTTGAGGGTTATTTTAAGAATTGTGGCTCCTACTCTTTGTGAGATAGGAAGATGTGGCAGGGTTTAGAATGCAGCAATGATGTGATCAGACTTAGGTTCTAAAAAATGATCATTGATTGTTTTGAGAATAGATCCTAGGGAGACAAGGAGGAAAAAGGGAAGCAGTTAAGCTATTGGAATAATCAGGTCAGAGAGGATATTGGCTTGGATCAAGATAGCTGCCATACAAATGGTTGTAAGTGGTTGGAGATATATATATATATATAAAATATGTATTTTGAAGGCAGAGTGGTCAGGATTTTCTGATGGCTTGGGTATGTGAGATATGAGAAAGACAGGAATCAAGGGTGACTTTACAGTCTTCTAGTCGAGGACCTGGAAAAACGGAATTTCCAGTTACTGAGAAGGTAAGAGTGGAGAGTAGGGTAGACTAACAATGGCTGGAATTAGAAGTTTGGTTTTTAAGCTCTTTAAAATTTGAAATACTATTCTACAATCTAAGACATCAGAAGTAGAAGTTTGTGCTTAGGAGAGAGAGCTCTCTAAAAATTTGGGAACTGTCAGCATACAGAGTTAGTAATGGAATGGATATCACTTAGATCTTGATATTAGGGTAGATGAAGATGAACAGATGGTTTGGAAATTAAACATGTATATATGGGAGCTTGGTAGAAGACAAAGGTAGCATGAAGAGTGGATGAGGAAAGAACTAAGTAAATAATGATGGGGCAGTTAGCTGTCTACATAGTAATAGGTGATTTTAGATACCCATCATCTATTGGATACTAAATTCCAGCTAGTTTAAACCTAGTCTAGTCTAGTCTACTGCAGCCAAGAAAAAGAAAAGGCATCCAAATTGATAAGGAAGAAGTCAAATTTTCACTATTTGCAGATGACATACTATACATACTAACTCTAAAGAATTTACCAGAAAACTACTGACACGGATAAATGATTCAGTAAAGGTGCAGGATACAAAATTAATATACATAAATCTATTATATTTCTATACACTAATGAAGAAGCAGAGAAATTAAGAAAACAGTTCCATTTATAATTGCACCAAAAATTATAAAATGCCTGGGAATAAACCAAGGAGGTTACTTCAAAAACTAAAACACCAATGAGAAAGAGGTAAAGATGGCACAAATGGAAAGATATTCCATACTCCTAGATTAGAACTAATATCAAAATGTATATACTACCCAAAGCAATCTACAGATTTAATGCAATCTCTATCAAAATATCAACATTTTGGGGCACCTGGGTGGCTCAGTCGGTTAAACTTCTGTCTCTTTTTACTTATTAGCGAGAGCATGTGTGAGTGGGGGGAGGGGCAGAGGGGAAGACTGATGCAGGGTCAGATCATAGGACCCTGAGATTTTGACAGGAGCTGAAGCCAAGAGTAAGACGCTTAAACAACCAACCCACCTAAGCACCCTGCGTCTATCTCTTGACTTCAGATCATGGTCTCCGGGTTGTGAGATCAAGCCCTGCATTGATCTCTGCACGCGGTCTCTGCACGGGGCATGGAACCTGTATAAGATTCCCTCTCCCTCTCCTCCTGCCCCTCCCCTGTGCCCCTTCTAAAATAAAACAAATAATTCTAAAATTTGTATGAAATCACAAAAGACCCTAAAAAAGCCAAAGCAATCTGGAGAAAGAAGAAAAAATTTTTAGGTATCACAATTCCAGATTTCAAGATCTACCACAAAGTTCTAGTGATCAAAGCAGTATGATACTGGCACAAAAATAGACACAGGTATCAATGGAACAGCATAGAGAGCCCAGAAATAAACCCATACTTCTGTGGTCAATCTTTGATAAAGGAGGCACAAAATGGGGAAAAGGTATCTGGAATATATACAGAACCATTAAAACTCAGTGGTAAGAGAATTCAATTTCAAAAAGGTTCAGACACTCCTTGAAAAATCTATGGATGGCAGAAAAGCATATGACTAAAGACTTCACATAGAAGTATAAACCTAAAATAAAACGCATTCACATGAAAAAACATTCATATAAACACCAGTGGGTATGTACTATGCTGTTTATTTCAGCTCCTTAAAATAGTAAAAACGTGGAGATAAGTCTGAGTACTTAGGTAAACTGGTTTGATTTGATACTTACAGCAGTACTAAAATAAGATGGGAGCTACATATATATTGTTGTGGATAAAAGAAAACTGTTGAATAAAGAAAGTAGCAGAATGATAGATACAACATACTCTTACAAATAATACATTAAAATCATATTTAACATTTAAAAGCACTTTATGGCTACATTTCCCTATAATGAAAATAGAAAGATAGGCCTTTATGATTTAAAGATGTGCATTTAAGGTTTAAGAATCATGAAAAACAAAATAATAAAACTGGAAAAAAATTGATTACCTTTTAAAATCAATAGTCATTTTACAGAATGATTTAACATTGAAGGGTAAACTTTTAAGTTTTTATTTTTTAGTTTTTTTAGAAAGATTTTATTTATTCATGAGAAACAGAGAGAGGGAGGCAGAGACATAGGCAGAAGGAGACGCAGTCTCCCCACAAGGAGCATGATGTGGGACTCGATCCCAGGACCCTGGGGTCACCACCTGAGCCAAAGACAGATGCTCAACCACTGAGTCACTTAGGTGCTCCTTATTCCACTTAACATATAGTGTACAATTAGTTTCAGATGCAACACTTCCAGAGAACACCTGGTGTTCATCACAGGTGCATTCCTTAATCCCCACCTCCCTTCTGATAACCATCAGTTTGTTCTCTATAGTTAAGAGTCTGTTTCTTGGTTTACTTCTTTTTTTCTGCCTTTGCATGTTTAATTTACTGCTTAAATTCCCCATATGAATGAAGTTATATGGTATATGTCTTTTCCTGACTTACTTCACTTAACATATGTCCTCGCAAATGCCAAGCTTTCATTTTTTATGGCTGAGTAATATTCCATTGTGTGTATGTATTTGTATATCCCACATCTGCTTTATCCATTCATCAGTGGATACTTGGGCTGTTTCCACAGTTCAGCTGTTGTAGATAATGCTGCTCTAAACATTGGGGTGCATGTATCCCTTTGAATTAGTATTTTTTTTATTTGAGTAAATACCTACTAGTGCAATTGCTGGTTGATAGCATAATTCTATTTTTAACTTTTTTTTAAGATTTTATTTATTCATGATAGACATAGGGAGAGGGAGAGGCAGAGAGGCAGAGGTAGAGACACAGGCAGAAGGAAAAGCAGGCTCCATGCTAGGAGCCCGAAGCGATATTCGATCCCGGGACTCCAGGATCACGCCCTGGGCCAAAGGCAGGTGCTCAACCGCTGAGCCACCCAGGGATCCCCTATTTTTAACTTTTTGAGCAACATCCATACTGTTTTCCAGAGTGGCTGCACTAGTTTTCATTCCCACCAACATTGTAGGAAGGTTCCTCTTTCTCCACATCCTTGCCAACACCTGTTGTTTTTTCTGTTGTTTTAGCCATTCTGATAGATGTAAGGTGACGTATCATTGTAGTTTTGATTTGCGTTTTCCTGATTAGTGATGTTGAACATCTTGTCATGTGCCTATTGGCCATTTCTCTTTTGCAGAAATGTCTGGTCACATCTACCATTTTTGAATTGGATTATCATCTTTTGGATGTTGAGTTTTATAAGTTCTGTGTATATTTTGGACACTAACTCTTTATCAGATATAACATTTGCAAATACTTCCATTCTGTAGATTGCCTTTTAATTTTTCTATTTCCTTTGCTGTGCAGAAGCTTTTTATTTTGATATAGTCCCATTAGTTTATTTTTGCTTTTGTTTTTCCTTGCCTCAGGACATTACCTAGAAAGAAGTTACTGTGGCTGATGTCAGAGAACTTAACTGCCTGTGCTCTCTTCTAGAATTTTTACAGTTTCAGAAGTCTTTAATTCACTTTGAGTTTATTTTTGTGTATGATGTAGAAAGTGGTCCAGTTTCATTCTTTTGCATGTTTCTGTCCATTTTTTCCAATACCATTTGTTGAAGAGACATTCTTTTTCCCATTGTATAGCCTTTCCTGCTTTGTCGAAGATTAATTGACTCTATAATTGTGAGTTCATTTCTGGGTTTTCTATTCTGTTCTCTTGATCTATGTGACTGTTTTTGTGTCAGTACCATACTGTTTTGATTACTCCATCATTGTAACTTGAAGTCCAGAATTGTGATGCCTCCAGTTTTTTCTTTTTCAGTGTTGCTTTGCCTATTCAGGATCTTTTGTGGTTCCATACAAATCTTCGGATTATTTGTTCTAGCTCTGTGAAAAATGCTATTGGTATTTTGACAGAGATTGCATTAAATGTGTATATTGCTTTGGATAGTACAGACATTTTAGCAATATTCTTCAATCCATGAACACAAATGTCTATCCATTTTTTTGTGTCGTCTTCAGTTTCTTTCATCAGTGTGGTATAGTTTTCAGAGTACAGGTCTTTTACTTCTTTGGTTAGGTTTATTCCTAGATATCTTACTGCTTTTGGTGCAATTGTATTTTTTTTTATTTTATTTTTATTTATTTATTTTTTTTTATTTATGATAGTCACAGAGAGAGAGAGAGAGAGAGAGGCAGAGACACAGGCAGAGGGAGAAGCAGGCTCCATGCACCGGGAGCCCGACGTGGGACTCGATCCCGGGTCTCCAGGATCGCGCCCTGGGCCAAAGGCAGGCGCCAAACCGCTGCGCCACCCAGGGATCCCTGGTGCAATTGTAAATGAGAGTGAATTCTTAATTTCTCTTCCTGCTGCTTCATTATGGGTGTATAGAAATATAACAAATTTCTGTATGTCGATTTTTATATCCTGCAGCCTTATTGAATTTATCAATTCTGGCAGTTTTTTGTTAGAGTCTTTAGGGTGTTATATATTTAGTATCATTTCATCTGCAAATAGTGAAAGTTTGACTTCTTCCTTGCCAATTTGGATACCTTTCGTTTTTGTTGTCTGATTGCTGCAGCCAGGACTTCTAGGACTATGTAAGTAAAAGTTGTGAGAGTGAACATCCCTATTTTGCTCCTGACCATCATGAAAAGCTCTCAATTTTTCCCTATTTAGGATGATATTAGCTGTGAGTTTTTCATATATGGTCTTTCTTATGTTGAGTCATGTTGCCTCTAAACCTGCTTTGTTGAGGTTTTTTTCTCATGGATAGATGTTTTACCTTGTCAAATGCTCTTTCTACATCTACTGAAATGAACACATGGTTATTCTCCTTTCTTGTATTAATGTGATAGATTATGTTGACTGATTTGCAAATATTGAGCTACTCTTGTAATCCAGGAGTAAATTCCACTTGCTCATAGTGAATGATTTTTTTAAAATATAAGATTCAGTTTGCTAGTATTTTATTGAGCATTTTTATATCTATGTTCATGGGGGATATTAGCCTCTAGGTTGTCTTTCTTTAGTGGTGTCTTTATCTGGTTGTGGTATCAGGGTAACATTGGCCTTGTATAGTGAATTTGGAAATTTTCCTTCCATTTCTATTTTTTGGAATAGTTTGATAAGAGTAGATAATAACTCTTTAAATGTTTTGTAGAATTCCCTTGTGAAGCTGTCTGGTCCTGGACTTCTGTTTGTTGGGAGATTTTTGATTACTGAATCAGTTTCTTTGCTGCTTATCAGTCTGTTCAAGTTTTCTTTTTCTTACTGTTTCACTTTTGGTAATTTATATGTTTCTAGGAATTTATCCATGTCTTGTACATTGTCCAGTTTGTTGGCATATAGTTTTCCATAATCTCATAATTGTTTGTATTTCTTTGGTGGTGTTTGTTATTTCTCTTCTCATTTGTGATTTTATTTGGTTCCTTTCTCTTTCTTTGTGATAAGTCTGGCTATAGGTTTATCTTATTTTTCCAAAGAGCCAGCCTCATTTCACTGATTTGTTATATTGTTTTTAAAATTTCTGTATCATTTATTTATGCTCTAATTCTTATTATTTTCTTACTTTTGCTGGCTTTAGGCTTTGTTATTTTTCCAGCTTCTTTAGGTGTAAGGCTAGGTTGTTTATTTGAAATTTTTATTACTTTTTGAGGTAGACATGTATTGCTATATAATTCCCTCTTAGGACCACTTTTGCTGCATCCCAAAGGTTTTGGACTGTTGTGTTTTCATTTTTGTATGTTTCCATGTATTTTTAAAATTTCTTCTTTGATTTCCTGATGGATCCATTCATTATTTAGTAGCATGTTGTTTAACCTTCATGTATTTGTGATCTTTCCAGACTTTTTCTGAAGGGTAAACTTGTAAAAGTAATGGAAAGGGTGGGTACAGATACCTGGAGAGGATCTCCCTAGCAGGACTCTATGAACTACAGAGCAATGGGAACACCTGTGTTACATAATTTAAATTTTATCCACTAATTATTAAGAACTAAAGTTATTTTCTTAGGAATTAAGCAAAGGAATCCTAGAAATGCTAGAAGAGTCAGAAACTGAAAATTAATGTTAACAGTATGATTCCTAGTGTCTTTACCAATTTCCCAAAGACTTGGATAGTTTTTCTATGTGGTGGTTTGTAATGTTCTTCCTTCAAAATTTAGATTCAAGGGACACCTGGGTGGCTCAGTGGTTGAGCTTCTGCCTTTGGTTTGGGTCGTGTTCCCAGGGTCCTGGGATCAAGTTCCGCATGGGGCTCCCTTGCAGAGCCTGCTTCTCCCTCTGCCTATGTCTCTACCTCTCTCTCTCTGTGTGTCTCTCATGAATAAATAAATAAAATTTTTTAAAAAATGAAGATTCAAAAAGCATTCCAATGTAACAAGAATTTTAATAGTCCCATGCAAATATCAGTCTAAACTGAAGTAATATCCCTGTAAACATCAAAAATTTGATTATTGGTGTTTAAATATATTTTTACCCTATGGTTCATATTAGTAATCAAAGTTAAACCTTCTCATTAAAAGGGATCCCTGGGTGGCGCAGCGGTTTGGCGCCTGCCTTTGGCCCAGGGCGCGATCCTGGAGACCCAGGATCGAATCCCACGTCGGGCTCCCGGTGCATGGAGCCTGCTTCTCCCTCTGCCTATGTCTCTGCGTCTCTCTCTCTCTCTCTCTCTCTCTCTCTCTCTCTCTCTCTCTATCATAAATAAATTAAAATTAAAAAATAAATAAATTTGTTAAAAAAAACATTCTCATTAAAGTTTTTTATTTCCTTTTTTAAAGACTTTATTACTTGAGAGAGCACATGCATGAGCAGGGGGGTGCAGGGCAGAGGGAGAAGCAGACTCCCTACTGAGCAGGGCACTATTGCGGGACCCCAGGATCATGACCTGAGCCAGTGACAGATGCTTAACCAACTGAGTCCCCCAGGCACCCTATTAAAGTGTTCTTGATAAAAATCAAGATGGTACCTTCTGAGAAAGTTTTCTTTTAAAGTCATATTGTCTGCATTATAGAAAAAGTTTAAAAAATTGATTTAAAATATTATTTAAATAAATCTTTGTTTCTTTGGCATATTGTACAACTTTTTCATTTTCATACCTATTTTAGAACAGTTTTTTAAAAACTGCAAAACTAATGCTTATGCTCAAAATGAGGGAAATGAAGGCATCAACAAAGTGGAATCACCTATGACCCAAATATCCATAAAGATTTAGCTTTTAGTTGTTAGTTATTCTCTGGTAGATCAAACTTTTTAAAAGTTCAAAATAATAGGGGTGCCTAGGCAGCCTAGCCAGTTGGGCATCTGACTCTTGATCTCAGCTCAGATCCGATCTCAGGATCGTGGGTTCAGGTCCCACAGTGGGGTCTGCACTGGGTTTGAAGCCTACTTAAAAATTTTTTTTTTAATTTGAAATAATAAATACCAACTTAGGAGAATAGGCAAAAGAAGATCATATATTATTAATATCAAAATACAGAGGTGTCTGATGATATTACAAAGCAGGCATCAGAAGGCATGGAATCAGGAACCAGAAGTTAGGAATCAAGAAGGCTGCCACTCATTGTATGTGTATCTTTCTCTGACTTCTTGGTCTCTAATTTCTTTTAGCAGATCAGTTTTCCAGTGTACGCACTGGAAGATGGCTGCCCTGAACTGCAGTTAGTAAACCAGGATCTCCTAACCTCAATTGTAAATTTCAGTGGGAGATAATCCTATGGCACCCACTGTCTTAGGTGCCTGCCTCTGCTACATTCAGCTGGAGCTCTGGGGGCAGGGCCTTATGGTGCAAACATAGCTGCTAAGGCCTCAGACAATGTGTGAAAGAGTGAGGGCTGGCAAATGCCTCAGAAAGTGTCTACTCTTTTTGTGTTATGGCTTGTAAATAGAGTTGACATATTCAAATATCAACAGTTTTTCCATATTGTCTCCAGAAGCATAGCCTTCACGGCTTACCTTCTGAATAGTTTGTCATGTGGATGTGTTTATCACCCCAAACTGTTGTACGTGTGAATGATATGTACAACAATTATCTGTTTTTCTACCACTAAGTTTTCCCAGTCTTTTTTTTCCCTTTCATTCAACATTGTATTTTCATCCTAATTTGTTGATCCTCTTCTTTGATTTCTTTGGGCACTTATAGACTTAAGTAGAGATTTGGTAAATATTTGATTGTTTTCTCCCAGCTTATCTATAATTACTTTCATTCATTAAGCAAATGCTGAGCCTCTACTGTGTGCCAAGAACTGTTGTAGGTGTTGGAAATCCAAGGGTGAACAAAACCCGAGAGTCCCCACACTCTCCAGCTTATGTCCTAGTGGGAGGAGATAGAAAAATGTAAACACATATGCAATGTCAGGCGGTGAGGTGCAGAAAAATAAAACCGAATGAAGAGGATAGAGAGTGATGGTGTGGGGAGGAGGCTGTTGGAAAAGGTGTGAGAGAAGGCTTCTTTGAGCACAGAGCTGAGTTAAGGAGGCCTGAGGCTTTCTGGCAGAAGAACATTGAAAACCAAGGGCAAGCAAGTATAAAAACTCTGGGGTGGGAGAGCAGTGGCATATTTGAAGAAGAACGCTGTCAGGATGCCTAGAGCAAGGCAAGTGGGGAAGAGGAGTAAAGTCAGGAATGTTAGCTGGAGACCCAGCCTTGTTTGTGGGTGTGGTTGCAGGGTTTTAAGTCGGCAAGCGCTGTATGGGGCAATGTTAGGATGTGAGACTATCGGATTGCTAATCACTTTATACCTTGAATCAAGCAGTCTTTCCTTTTCCATTGTTTTTTGACTTTCTCCTACATTTTAAGAATTTCTGTTCTTTTCTGTTTTCTTTCATTGCTTCATCTGTCTCTTGCAAGTATCTCACTTTTTAATTATTTTTGTAATGTGTTGATATCTGATAAGGTTTCTCTTTTTTGAGGATTGTCTTTGATATTCTTATCTGTTTATTCTCCCAGATGGCATTTAAATAATATTTTTAGGTTCTTAGTAAAAATACTGTTGGTATGTTATTGAAATCACATTCTGTATAAGTTCCTTTGTGGAATATTGACATTTTTATTTAGTGTTCTCACTAAAGGACAGATTTATATCATAGAAAAATTTAAATATTGGATCATTCCTGGTTTTTATTTTGTTGTGATTGATAATAGATGATGTGCAATTTTGAAATGACTGGCTGGTTATGGTGCTTATCTGGGTAAGGAGCTATTTCATTCAGTTCAAAAAGCATTTAATTCTTACTGTGTGTCAGGGACTTTAGGCATTGAATCTAGAAATGAAGGCTCAGTCCTGGGATTTCAGCTAAGTTGGCCGGAGTTCAGAATTTATTTTTGGTGTTAGGGCAGAATTTTGTGAAAGAAATCATTGTCATCCTCCTCTTCACCTAAAGGAATAATTTCTCAAAAGTGCCCTGTATATAGAATAAAAATAACAGTTGGCAGGTGTTTTTATAAGACCTCTTTCTATATGCTAGCTAGAAAACTTAAAGTGGCTATTAATTTCCCAGTTAACACTTTAAAAAGTTTTTCCCCCACTAAAGTAATATGTAACCAGTTCACATTTTTACCTATTAGAAGTCCTATAAATCTACCTCTAAAATCTGAAACCCATGAACTTATCTCCATATTTTCCACTCTCTTCATTTTATATACGACTAACTCTCTAGTCCAAACCACTATTCTCTTTCACCTGGACTATTGATACTGCTTTGTTAACTATTCTCCCTGCTTTTCTCTTACAACATTTACAAGGCATTTTCCACACTGTAGCCACAGGGATCTTTAAAAAACAAACAAACAAAAAAAAAAAAAACAAAAAAACCCCACAAAACTTTATTTATGGAAGTTATCAAAACTTAAAAAATAGAATAGTATAATTAATATCCTCATCACTCTCTTTCAGAAATTCTCAATACTAGCTACTCTCCAGTTGTTGTTACTTTGTGTATAAATATTTCAGTATTAGGGCACCTGGCTGGCTCAGTCAGTAGAGCATGTGACTCTTGATCCTCAGGTTCTGAGTTCAAGCTCTATGCTGGGTGTAAAGATTACTTAAAATCTTTAAAAAGTACATTTTAGCATATTTATAAAAGGGCTTTTTTTTTAAAGATTTTATTTATTTATTCATAGAGATGCAAAGAGAGAGAGAGAGAGAGGCAGAGACACAGGCAGAGGGAGAAGCAGGCTCCATGCAGAGAGCCCGACGTGGGACTCGATCCAGGGTCTCCAGATCATGCCCTGGGCTGCAGGCGGCGCTAAACCGCTGCGCCACCAGGGCTGCCCTATAAAAGGGCTTTTTAAAAATTATAACCACATGATGGTTGCACAGCTATGAATATACAGAAAACCATTGATTTGTATATTTTAAATGGGTGAATTATATGGTATGTAAAAAATACCTCAACAAAGCTGTTAAAAAAACAGCCACAATAACATTATCTTCTTAGTAACAATTTTACAAAATCACCAAATAGTCAAAGTTCACATTTCCCCTATTATCTAAATATGTTTAAAACTGTCAAAGTGTTTAAAAAAAAAATCAGTCCGGTCGTATTACTCTTTTTCTTAAAACCCCATTCAGTGGCTTTTTATCATATTTAAACTAACCTAAATCCCTGTACTGACTCTGACTCAAAGATCTGACCTACAAAGCCCTGACCTTATATGGCTTCTTTCTACCTTTTTTCGGTCTCTCTTGCCCACTAAATTGTTTCTGCCTTAAATGCTGTTCCATCTGCTAGAATGCCCTTCCCCTATATTTTCTCAAGGCCAGATCCTTCCTTTCAATTTAAACACCTTTTCCTCAGAAAGGCCTACCTTGATCAGTTGCCCAGTCTCCAGTCTAAAGTGATATCCTAATCCTTCTCTATCTTATCACTCACTTAAGTATCAGCATAGCATGGTTTATTATCTACCCTGTAATGTTTTTTTAGAGATGTATTTTATTTTTTATTTTTAAAGATTTATGAGAGAGAGAGAGAGGCGCAGAGACACAGGCAGAGGGAGAAGCAGGCCCCATGCCGGGAGCCTGATATAGGACTCGATCCCAGGACTCCAGGATCACGCCCTGGGCAGAAGGCAGGTGCTAAACCACTGAGCCACCCAGGCGTCCCCTAACTTGAATTTAAATAAAAAAAATGTTATTTGATAGAATATATTGCCTTACTGCATAAACAGAGCTCCAGTTAGATATGTTACTTTGAAAGTGTCATTTTCTATGGCCAGGTTAGGAGAGGACTATTATTATTATTATTTTTTTTTTTTAGCTAGCTTGCTTCATATAGTGGCCTGCCTACTTCAGAACTCAAAAAAGTAACTTTAACAAATTCTGTTTTTGTTGTTTAGCAAAACATAGAGCGCTTGCATGTATAACGTTGCAGAAGTTACCATAATGCCTTGCTGGTTTTGTTCTCTATTATCACTTTTTTCTTTTGTTCTCAGTGTAGACCATCATGCTTTTAGCTTGTGAGCTTTCTCTGCTACCTATTCTCTGGTGAAGCAGCTTAGAAGTGGCTGTGGTAGGCTGAATAATAGCCCCCTAAAGATGCGATTAGTTAAGTATCTTGAGATAGGGAGAGAGTCCTGAACTATCCAGCTGGGCCCAGTGTAATCACAATTGTCCTTAAAGGGAGAAGGCAGGAGGATCAGAACCTTGGGAGAGAAAACTTAAGGATGGAAGCATTGTTTCAAGTGATGTGCCTTGAAAATGGGGGGACTGCAAATCAAGTGATATAGGGGACTCTAGAAACTGGATAGGGGCAAGAAAATGGAGTGTCCCCTAGAGCCACCAGAAGGAGTGAAATCCTGTATATACCTTAATTTTGGCCCCAGTGAAATTGGTTTCAGACTTCTGACTTCCCAAACTACATAAAAATTGTGTTGTTTGAAGCCACTATATGTGGTACTTTGCTTCTATGATGATTTAAATAAAGTAAGATGGCTTGAAGGATCACAGAACCTGTACAGTGTTCTGAGGTCCATCTTGTTTACTGGTTTAATAGCTACGAGAATGGGGGCCAGGAATAGTTGAGATGGCAACTTAAGGTGCGTAATTTGGGGTGGGGTGGAGAAGAAAAAGATGTGGTTTTTGGAATAATGAAAGAATATTATATGCTGTAATGGTAGTATCTATTTTATATACAATTAAACTCTTGATTTTTTTTTTTCCCTTGTGTTTTACACAGATCAGAAACCCCTTGACCTTGCTCAGGGTGCTGAAATGAAACACATTCTTAATGGTAATAAGGTATGTAGTAATGGACTACTTGCACATGATCATTTTTAGAAAAAGATTTTGGATTCTTGAAATATATGGATAGCATTTTTCATGAAAACATATTTTCAATAGGTTGTCTACAAAGTGTTGAAACGATATGAAGGCCCTCTCTGGAAGGTAAGCAAGGATGATGTATTTATGTATAAAACTGGAAAGAGGGTCACCTGGGTGGCTCAGTCAGTTAAGTAGTTGTCTTCAGCTCAGTTCATGATCCCAGGGTCCTGGGCTCGAGCCCTGCATCAGGCTCCCTGCTCAGTGGGGAGTCGGCTTCTCCCAGTCCCACTCCCACTCCCCCTCTCCCTGCTTCTGTGCAACTTGTGCATGAGCACTCTGTCTCTGTCAAATAAATAATATTTTTTTAAAAAAGGAAAGAATTCTCAGGTGCTCCATTTTTGTTAAAAAAATTTAAATATTCTGACTTAATCATTCATGGATCTTACAACATAAACCATTTCCTCTAGCGCTGGACTTTATCAGGCTTCCATTTGTAACAATTGCTGTCTTTTGTGTTGATGGTTTGACACTTTAGGTGACCAAGCTTCTACAGAACAGAGTGGGAGAACATATTTTTTTCTTAATTGTAGAATCATAGTGTTTTTGTTATGACTGTTGAACGAAGGAGGACTTAATAGGAATTTAGTATTTGAATTGTCACAGAGCACACATTGAAAATCTTTCTGGTTCTAAAAATTTCTTTGCATTTTGGAGTTCAGTGTTTTCTAGAATTAACTACTTTAGAGCATGTATTTTCATTTGCATTTGCAAGCACTCCTCTGTATTTATTTATGCACAAGTATGTTTATGTTGTATGAAATCAGAACACTTTTTTTCAGCAGTTCATTCCATACTTTGTCTTTGAAGTCCCCAAATGAAAATTTTCTTGTAAATATCCTTGAGTAATATTGTCAGAACTATAAACTGTGTTCATTGTTGATCTTGTTAGTAAGGCATTTCTTCTCTTTCTGTCCCCCTGTAGTGAGTGGTACGTTTTCATTACTGCACTTAGTACCTTAGTTTATGTTTGATTTTTTTTTTTAACGATTTAATTTATTTGAGAGTGAGCAAGAGTGAGCATGGGGAGGAGGGAAGAGGGGAGAGGGACAAGCAGACTTCATGCTGAGCATGGAGCCTGGTGCGGGGGCTTGATCCCAAAACCCTGAGATCATGACTTGAGCCAAAGGCAGGTGCTTAACCTACTGAGCCACCCAGGCGTCCCCATGTTTGATCTTTGCTTATTTTATTTTATTTTTTAGCTTATTTTATTTTTTTGATCATTTTTTAATGTTTAGTAGTACTGTCTAGATGAAAGACTACAATAAAACTCTGATAACTTAATTTTTATCAGTCAGATATTTGAATCTAGATGTGTCAGCTTGGAAAATCTTTGCCATTTTTCCCCTTAGAGTTCAAGATTTTTTGGCTGGAGACTATTCTGGGTAGTGTTAGAACATGGAGTCCTTTCATGGTATAGGAAACAGTAAGTATTATGACCCTGATACTTACTAAATTTCATTATCTAAATTCTGAAAGATTAAAAGTTGCTACTTATTTCTTTTCCTTTTGTCTTGATAATTTAATATTTTTTTTGAAGGCCTGATGCAGTCCGTAACATTTATCGCCAGGGATGCAAACACCTAACTCAAGCAGTATGCACGGTAGGATGACACATGGATCTTTTGCTCAAATCATGAAATCAGTTTTTGCAAGTGATTGCCCCAAATTATTTTTATAAGCTGCCTTGTAAAATCTTGGGGATAGAAGGCACTTATATGTGTGTGTGTGTGTGTGTGTGTGTGTGTGTGTGTGTATTTATTTGAGAACAAGTAAAATTATGGAATCTTTTAAAAATATTAGTTTTTGTTTATCTCTGCATATTGTGGGATGAGACATGAGTTATCTGAAAACAAAAGAGCCTTTAACATTTTGTGTGTGTATATTCTCACATATATATGTATGTGTATATCTACATATTATGTTATACATATATATATATACATATATATATATATATATATGACTAAATTGGGATAATGAAAGTTTTTCTAGTGTTAAAATTTAAAGTCTGTGTCAAAATTGGGATTCCTAGGTTCTCATTGTTCACTGTTCATACTTTCACCAACCAGGAGAAAAAGTGAGTCTCTCCTCTTTAGAGATTAGTCTAAGTCTGGAACCTAGACATGCTTTCTTATTTCCCACTTCAGATCCTTTAGGGCTGTCAACATGTTTTGGCAGTCCATCTGCTCTTGAGAGCACAGCACCTGCCTTTCTCAGGGTGAACACCCCCAGAAGACCAGAAATTCCCCTTGGGGAGTCCCAGACTTGTCACATTCTGCAGCAGTATAGCCTAATTACACAGCCAGTCCTTCAGTGTCCTACTCCTTCCTCCTTTCACATTGGACCAAAGAGCCAGGGTCATTTCTCTGATCTTATCTGTGTAATTTTTTTTTTTTCTCTTTCAGTGAAATCCTGGCCATTCTCTTCTGTTCCTTCTATAAACTCTTTTACTTAATACCCAACTTTTTCCTCATTTGGGCCCTTTATCTCATTCTTGTTTGCTTTATATCAAAATACCAATGAGTTGCTCCATTTACCCTTTTAAAATTTCTGGCTCTTTAACTTCTGTGAAATTGGTTAGCTCCTGCTATATTATTATCAATGCAAGCTAATGAGCATTCACTGTGTGGCTGCTATAAAGCGCTCTGTAGTTCCTTAAGATAAAATCTTAGATTATTGATTTGAGATCTTTTTTTCTAATAGAAGTGTTTATAGCTATTAATTTCTTAATTTTTTCATTTTGCAGTTCAGTGGCATTAAGTACATGTGTATTATTTTGCAGCGATCAGCACCATCCATCTCCAGAACTCTTCTTCTTCCCAAACTAAAACTCTTTACCCATCAGTCACTAACTCCACTCCTATTTGCAGGCCCTAGCAGCCACCATTCTACTTGTCTCTGAGTTTGACCTTGCTGGATACCTCGCATAAGTGGAATCATGCAGTATTTGTCCTTCTGTGACTGGCTTATTTCACTTAGCCTCAGGGTTCATCCATGTTACAGCTTGTGTCAGAATTGCTTTCCTTTTTGAAAAAATGTAGTTGTGGTAAAAACCCCTAACATAAAATGTACTATGTTAATGGGTTTTAAGTGTTATAGTTCAGTAGATTGAACTCTATTTACTTTGTTGTGCAACAGATCTCTGGAATTTCTTCATCTTTCAAAACTGAAATTATACCCATTGAGCAACTAACTGCCTATTTCCCCTACCTTTCATGCCTGGCAGTCATTGTTCTACTTTTTGTTTCTAGGAGTTTGACTACTTTAGATGACTCTTATAAGTGGAATCATATAGTATTTGTCTTTTTATGACTGCCTTACTAAACTTAGTCTGATATCCTCAAGATTGATCCATGCTGTAGAATGTGACAGGGTTTATTTAAGGCTGAGTAATATTCCACTGTATGTTACAGACCACATTTCTTAATGCATTCATTTGCCAGTGGGTATTTGAATTGCTTCCACCTCTTGGCAATTGTGAAAAATGCTGCAGTGAACATGTGCAAATATCTCTTCAATTCTTTTGATTGCAGACCTAGAAGTGGAATTGCTGAATGATATAGTAGTTCTATTTTTAACTTTTTGAGGAATTTCCATGCTGTTTTCCATAGCAGTTGCCCCATCTTATGTTCATACCAACAATGTACAAGGGTTCCAGTTTCACTTTCTCCACATCCTCATCAGCACTTCTTTTCTTTTCTTTTGTTTTTTAATATTGACCATCCTAATGAGTGTGAGGTGGTATGTAATTGTGGTTTGATTTGCGATTCTCTTTTGACTGGTGATGTTGAGCATCTTTTCGTGTGCTGCTTGGATATCATATATTATCTTTGGAGAAATACCATTTTAAGGCCTTTGGCCATTTTTTAATTGGGCTGTTTGGATTTTTGTTGGTGTTGAGTTATAGGAGTTCTTTGTATATTTTGGATATTAACCCCTTATCCATATATGTTTTGCAAATATTTTCTCCCATTCTGTGGATTGCCTTTATACTCTGTTAGTAGTGCTCTTTGATACATAGGAGTTTTTAATTTTGATGTAGTTGAATTTATCTGTGTTTTCTTCTATCACTTGTGTCATGTCCAAGAAGTCATTGCTAAGTCCATTGCTAAGAAGCTTTATCCCTATGTTTCCTTATGAATTTTATAGTTTAAGCTCTGATGTTGAGTGATAGGTTTCTTTTGAGGCCTTTCTCTTTGGTTTGCAGATAGCTGCCTTGTTGCAATTCTTCCATGGCTTTTTCTTTGTGTGCAGGCATCGGTTTCTTTTCCTCTATTAAGGATGCCAGTCTTACTGAATTAGGGCCCCACTCTTTTGAGCTCATTTAATCTTAATTTCCTCTTTGGAGGCCCCATTTACAAATACAGTCTCATTGAGGGTTGGGGGTTCAACATATGAATTTGGAGAGGACACAGTTCAGTCCATAGCAGTCACTGTAGTCACTCTAACTCTCGTATGGATACTGTTTACACTGTGTATCTTTTTCCCTCCTTTTACTTTCACTCTGTTTATGTGCTTAGCTCTAAAGTAAGTCTCCTATAGAGAGCATACAGTGTATTTGGTATTTTTATCTAGTTTGGCAACCTCTACCTTGTGATAGGAATATTTATTGAGGGGCACCTGGCTGTCTCAGTCAGTGGAGAACGTGACTTTTGATCTAGGAGTTGTGAGTTTGAGCCCCATGTTGAGTATAGGGATTACTTAAAAATAAAATCTTAAAAAAAAGAGGAATGTTTAATTATACTTAATGTTATTGATGTGGTTGGATTTCTGTCATTTTGCTGTTTGCTTCTATACTCATTTTATTATTCTTTATTCTTCCTCTTCTACATAAAATATGTATTTCTTATGTACCATTTCCTTTTGTTTGTATTTTACTATATTTTAAAGTTATTTCTTAGTGGTTGCACTAGATATTCCAGTATGCATCTTAATCTGTCAGAAACTATTACTTCATATTTAATATGCTTTAATATATCGTTACACTTTCTACCCTTACCTTTGTGTTATTGTTATATATATATCATGACTACATGTTTAAAACTCAACAATACAGTGTTATATATATTGCTTTATACAAATTTGTGTGTTTGTTTTAAAATACTTTTATCGAACAATTCACATCATATATGGTTCACCCACTTAAAATGATTCAATGATTTTCTTGTATGGACAGAGGCTTGTGCATTCATAACCATAATCCATTTTAGAACATTTCTGTAATTCCACAAAGAAACTTCATACCCTTTGGCAATCATACCTCATTGCTTCCTCCCACCCCCTAGGCAGTCATTAATATCTGTCTCTCTAAATTTGCCTATTCTGGACATTTCATATAATATATGGTCTTTTGTTTCTGGATTCTTTTGCTTAGCATGTTTGCAAGGTTCATCCATATTATAGCATGTATCATTACTTCAGTGCTTTTATGGCTGAATAATCCACTGTGTGGATAGACAGTACTTATCGATTCATCAGTTAATGAATATTTGGGTTGATTTTACTTTTTGGCTGTTATGAATGATACACTGAGCATTAATGTATAGGTTTTTATGTGGATACAAGTTAATCTGTGCTCTTAAAAAGAGAACAGAAGAGAAAAAAATAGATTTATAGAGAGAGTCTTTTATCATAACTCATGTTTTTACCATTTCTAGCTTGGTTTATTTTTTTCGCTGGATGTATGGGGTCATTTCCTTGCTCCAACTTAGCTCCATTCCTTCCTTTATCCTTTGTCCTATTATTGTCATATGTATGGTACCGCACTATGATGTTACAAGCTCAGCCATACAATTTTACAGTTGTATAAATTCCTTTAAATTATTCCAGAGAAGATACATATTTTAGAATTACCTATGCAATTAACTTCTCCAGTTTTTTGTGTTTTTTTTTTTCTTGTTTGGTGTTACTTTCTTTTAGCTTGAAGAACTTTTTTAAAATTCTTTTTTGTTAGGTACACCTAATAAATTGTCTCAGTGCTTTTTTATTTGGGAGTATATTTTGCTTTCATTTTAGGACAGTATTTTTACAAGACAGAGAAATTTTCTTTCAGCACTTTGAATATGTCATCCTGTTACCTCTGTCCTCCATTGTTTTCCATGCAAAGTCAGCTGTTAATTGTACTGGGCTTCCCCTGTATTTGATGCGTCCTTTTTCTCATAACTTAAAATATTTTCTGGTTTTGGGTGTCAACAGTTTGACTAAGATGTGTCTAGGTACAGATCGCTCTGGATTTATCCTACGGAAATTTATTGGACTTCTTGAATGTGTAATGTTTCCATTGAACTTGGGAAATTTTCAACCATTATTTCTTTAAATATTTTTTCAGCCTTTTTTCTCTCCTTCTGTGACTTTGTTGGTATATGTCATAATGCCCCACAGTGATTTGTTTTTCTCCCTTCCATCTCACATCATCTCTTGAGTGAATTTTTCATTTCAATTCTTGTAATTTTCAATTCCAAAATTTCCACTTGGTTCTTTTTCATAAATTGCATATTTTTATTGTTATTTTCTATTTGATGAGTTATTGTCATTATACTTTAATTATTAAATATGATTTGCCTTAGTTTTTGAACATTTTTCTGAGAGTTTTTTTAAATGTCTGGCTCAGGGCAGCCCTGGTGGCTCAGTGGTTTACCGCTGCCTTCAGCCCAGGGCCTGATCCTGGAGACCCAGGGTCGAGTCCCACATTGGGCTTCTTGCATGGAGCCTGCTTCTCCCTCTGCCTGTGTCTCTGCCCCCCCGCCCCCCGCCATGTATCTCTCATGAATAAATAAATAAAATCTTTTAAAAAAAATGTCTGGCTCACTTGCCAGTTTGTTGCTTGGCTCATTATATTTAGACCTCATTTTCTGTGATGTTGGCTTTTCCTGATTGCTTGCTACCAAGATTGCTGTTTTTTGACAAAGCCCTAGGCTTGGAATTTTCAAGACCCTACTCTAAATAAAGTCAGCTTCAGTATTTAAAGCTTGCCTCATCATGTTACAGTTAGCCACAGAGCTAGGAGGAGAGAGGGTAATGGAACATACTCAGGATAAAACTCCATCCATATCTACTATTCTGAGAGATTCAGTAGATTTTTCTTGAATAAATGCTTTTCAGTATGTTGTCTTTCATCAATTTTCAGTGTTGGGGAATGGTTGTTTTATTTGGTATTGCATTAAATATATAGATTTACTTGGGAAAGATTGTAACTTTAGCAATATCAAGACCTCTAAGGTATAAACATTTTTATCTCTCCTTTATTGAAATCTTCTTTAATTTCCTTCTGTAGTTTCTTATATTTTATGCTAAATTTATTCTTGCATGTTTATTTTTTGAAGCTGTTATTACAGACTTCAAATTTTCATTTTCTATTTTTTGCTGCTATTATAAATTTGTTTTGAGTATTGCAGCCTTGCTAAATTCCCTTACTAGTTTTAGTAGCTTTTTGCAGATTCCTCAGGGTCTCTTACATGCACAATCATGTTAACTGCAAATAAAGATTGTTATATTTATTTACAATTCATATGCCTTTTCTTTCTTATCCTTTATTGTACTGGTTAGACCTTTGGTACTATTTTAAATAGAATTGGTGAGAGCCAACTTTCTTTTGTTTTGTATTAGGTACAAAGCATTGAGCCTTTCATTATTGAGTTATTAGCTATAAATTTTTCATAGATGCCCTTAATCTGCTTTAGGAAGTTACTTTTATTTCCTAATTTACTGAGAGCCCTTGTCATGAGAATCTGTTGAATTTTATTAAATGCTTTTTGCATATTATCATAGAGTTTTACTCATTCTATTAATATGGTTAATTACACTGATAGATTTTAAGGTGTTAATAAACCAGTCATACTGCTGGGATAAATTTCAGTTAGTCATGATATATTATAATTTTAATAAATTGTTTTCTAATATTTTGTTAAGAATTTTTGCTTCTTTGTTCCTGATGGATATTGGTTTATATTTCTCTTGTGATATTTTTGTGTGGTTTTGGAATCCTGGAAACACTGGTCTCGTATAATGAATTAGAAATATTTCTTTTGGGATCCCTGGGTGGCACAGCGGTTTGGCGCCTGCCTTTGGCCCAGGTCGCGATCCTGGAGACCCGGGATCGAGTCCCACGTCGGGCTCCCGGTGCATGGAGCCTGCTTCTCCCTCTGCCTGTGTCTCTGCCTCTCTCTCTCTGTGTGACTATCATAAATAAATAAAAATTAAAAAAAAATATTTTCAGTTTTTGCAAAAGTTTTTGTAGGATTAGGTTTATTTCTTTCCTAAATGCTGATATAATTTATGGGCCAGAAGGTTGGTTGTTTTGTTTTGTTTTTATGGGAGGGATTGTAATTACAAATTTCTTCAGTTGTTAAAAAGCTTTTTCAAATTTTCTATCTTGGGTTGATGTTTGTAATTTTTGCCTTTCAAAAAATTTGTCCATTTTCTTAGGTTATCAAACTTTTTGTTACTAATATTCCCTTATGTTTTTAATGTTCGTATGGTAGGTAGTATTGTGCCCTTTTTCATTTTTTTATATTAGTAATTTGTATCTTGTCTTTTCTCTAATATGGCTAGCAGTTTATCAATTTTATTGATCTTTTCAAAGAACTAGTTCTGGATTTTTTTTTAATTTTTTATTTTTCTATCGATTTTTATTCTTTAAAAAAAATTTCTCTATGCTTTGGGTTTAATTTGCTTTTATTAGTTTCTCAAAGCCAAAGCTTAGATTATTAAGGCCTATATTCTTTACTAATAAAGCCATTTAAAGTTATACTTTTGCCTTTGAAACTGTTGTAGTTTCATGCAGCTAATTTTGGTATATTTTCATAATGATCTAGTTCAAAATATTTGCTAATTTCTGTTAGAAATGTCTTTGAACCAACGAATATTTATAGGTGTGTTTAATTTCCAAGTAACTGGGGTTTTTATGATTGATCTGTTTCTGATTTATAATTTCATTTTGGTCATTGAATGTATCCTATGTAATTTCTGTCCTATCAAATGTATTGAGACTTGCTTGATGACTCAATATATGGGTTATCCCAGGAAATGCACTTGAAAATAATGTGTATTTTGCTGTTATTGGGTGTAAAGTCCTGTAAATACTCAGGTATGGTGGTTGATAGTGTTGTTGAGATCTGTGTTTTTG
This sequence comes from Nyctereutes procyonoides, assembly GCF_905146905.1. Lineage (NCBI taxonomy): Eukaryota > Metazoa > Chordata > Mammalia > Carnivora > Canidae > Nyctereutes > Nyctereutes procyonoides. Next base: position 37,054,827 of record NW_026575044.1, read on the forward strand.
CCGATTTTTGGCTAATTGTATCAACTGTTGAGAGAGACATCAAGATATCCAGTTATGCTTGTGGAATTGTCCATTTCTCAGTTATTGATCACATACACACCAATGTTGTCTTCCTGGTGAATTTATCCTTTTATTATTATATGGTAGCCCTCTTTATCTTCTGTAATATATTTTGAAATCTATTTTGAAATCTATTTTGCCCAACATTAATATAACCACTCAGGCCTTCTTAGGCTTATTGTTTGCATAGTTATCTTTTTCTATTCATTTCCTTTTAACTTATATATCTTTATTTTCTATCTGGTGTAGATAGTATATATGGGTTTCTATTAATCATTCTGAAAATCTTGCCTTTTAATTAGACTTCTTTCAAGAATATGTTCCACTTTCTGCTTCATATATCAGGTGATTTTGGATTGTATCCTTAATGTTAGAATGTTTAAGTTCTGGGAATTCCGGTGTCTGTTATTTTTCTCTGTTAAATATTATTTCCATTGTTTGAGCAGGTCATTTTCTTAGCTGGATTTAGGTTGTAAACTCTTATTTCTTGGGTGGCAGCTCTGGTCTGCATTTAGATAGGTTGTACTTACATGACTTCTTTGAGTCTTTTCTCAGCTGTGAACAGAGTTTGGGGATCCCCTTTTTCCCTTGGAAGATTACCCGACTCTCCTTAGTATTTATGGGTCTCTGGCTTTCCTTTATTTATTCTCAAAGACAGAAAGACTGTGGGTTTTTCCACCTGGGCCCATGCTGCTTTTGTGCCACCCTGTGAACTGCATGTCTCAGTTGAAAAACTTGGGGATGGGAACTTACTTGCATAGTTAGTTATTTCCTTTTCTCCAAGAGCATGTGCATTCCCTGTCAGAGTCTGTCAATTTTTGTTCACTCTCCAGTTCTCCAGCAGTTGCTTCTTTTTTTTTTTTTTAAAGACTATCCATTTTGAGAAAGAGTGAGTGAGAGCATGAGCAGGGATGAGAGGGACAGAGAGGGAGAAAGAATCCCAAGCAGACAACACACCCAGCATAGAGCCCAGTGCTGGGCTCAACCTCATGACCCCTAGATCAGGATCAGAGCCAAAATCAAGAGTCGGATACCCAACCAATGGAGCCACCCAGGCAGTTGCTTTCTGCAAGGATAGTGGTACTCTTGTAGGGTCCTGAAGTAGAAGTCTGTCTTTTTCCATTTTTAAATCTCCTCACTTTTTAAACTTATATTTCAATGAGACATATTTTTTCTTTCCTCCCCCCTCCACCTTTTTTAAAATTAATCTCAGATGTGCTTGTTCTTTTACACTCAGTTCAAATATTTTGTACACTCAGCTCAAAGAAAAGGTTCAGGAGAATGGTATGAATAGGAAATAGGAGCTGTGGTATTTAAAGGGTTTTATAGCCTAAGTGCACGCTAAGATTTTAAATATAAAGGATAAAACTTAAAACTACATACGTAATGGACTATTAGTATTTACTTTGAGTAACTAAGAATGTGAAAGCCAGATCTTATCAAAGATAAGCTGAAATGCTTGTGATATTCCCAGTGCATCATTTTTTCCTCAATTTTTACCAGTTTGTATTTTAAATGTTCAATTGGATATAATTAAGTTGTTAATACTATTATGTATTGTATGTACTGTTTTTTATATATATGTGTGTGTATATATATACATACACATACATACATACATACATACATGTTGGGTTCTATTTTATGTGCATGAATGATATTGTTTTACTGACTTCTTATATCCAAGGTAAAATCCACTGATAGCTGCCTCTTCTTTATTAAATGCTTTGATGACACTATTCATGGCTTCAGGGTTCCTAAGAATAGCCTTCAGCAGTCAAGAGAGGTAATTTTATGGATTCACTTCTTTCATAAAACTTAATATTTAAAAACAAAGAATATAAGATCAATATTAATGTCTAAAATCTTTTTGACTATCTTTTTAATGGCTATTATATGAAGATTGAAATTTTGCTTATGAAAATTTCTTTATCAACCTGTATCTACAGGAATTATCTGTTCATAATTATTTTTATTACTTTGATTTTGTGACTGTAAGGGGCCTATACTGGTTTTGGGGGAAAAAAAATCCTAAATGATTTTGTAGTCTGCCTCTTAATTTATAGGTGCAGAAGCTGAAGCCAGTAAGAATGAAATGCTCTCTCAAGGTCACACAGTTTACAAGTGACAAAATCTGGCTTTAGCTTAGGGGTTCTGATTTATTACAGTATAGCCTCTGTCTTCCTTTGTGGTAAATTGAATAGCAGCATCAAGCAGGAAAATTGAGATTTATGGGACAGAAATTCATAGTGCAGTTATTTAATGGAGACTCCATATTCCTTAGATTAAAGGAGTATCTGTAGACCTGTCTTGTTTTTGTAAATCACGTAAGGGGTTAAAACAATCTGTTTTCCAAAGTGGTTAACTTTGGCCTTGCAAAGAATCCTAAACAAACTAAATCCTGACTGACCATATAATAAAGTGGTAAAGTTTGACCTTGAGAAATGCTATAAGAAATGAGGAGGAAGTAACACAGATATTTTTAGGGCAAATATTTTTTTGTGAAATCACTGATATTTTAAAAACAGTAAAAGCTAAAGCATCATGGCAGTTGTTGGCTTTTTTATGACTCGATTGCTAGTCAGTAGAATTATATTTCTGAATATATTGGTATACAATAGCATATCCAACAGTGTTGAGAACCTATAATTTTAAGTGAAAAAATTTCCACTCATTACTCAGTTTTTTTAGTGTATGTATTAATATTATTAAATATGTAAACTTAAAGATATATTTTTAAAGTATTAGGAAAATTCTTTTTATCCAGAACTGTGGACAAGAGACATGCATCATTATTTTGTTGTTGGTTGGTCTGGGTTTCCTTTGGTTTTTTGAGCCTATAATATTTTCTCCGTGTAAATGTATGCTTTCCAAATCATTGTCCTATTATCTCTTTTGAGTAAAAATGCAGTTCACTTTTATTTAAATTCTTGTATTATTTCAGGACTGGCTGGAAGCAATAGAAGATCATTCTGCTTATAGCACTCACTACTGTTCCCAGGACCAGCTGACTGATGATGAAGAGGAAGATACAATTTCATCTGTAGACTTGAAAGAATCCTTAGAGGTATATAGAAAAACTGAATCTAACTTTTATAGCTAACTCTGTCACCAAGAGTTTTTTTTTCAAATGTGAGGTTTTGAAATTAAGAAATCTGACAACAATGGAAATAGTATTGCTCTTTGTCCAGTAATGTTTTATGCTATTTATAATGTCTATTATGATGATACTGTCAAATTTCTCTATAGATGATGCTCTTAAGATAGGGCCTGTGCCTATATGTATCTTTTTTTGGTTAAAATTTTTCCATTGCTATAATCAGATTGTCATTCTGTTTGAAAACTGCTGCCAGCAGGGGGAGCATGCAGAGCTGGACTTGCTGCCCTTTATGACTTCACTGCATATTTCAGTTTAAATAGTGCAACCATAGTGATACCTTTCCTGGCTGGTAGTTTCATTTAAAATCACTTGTAATCTGTAACTTCACTGATTAGAGGTAAGATAAAGCATAAGTAATCAAAACACAGGCCTTTATATGAAGTGACATCAATATCTAGTCATAGAGAAATACCAGCATATGTTACTGAGATGACATAGGTATTTTTTTTTTTTCTGGCCATCAGTTTTCTGGCTGTGCCATTTAAATGGGAATTGTATGGAGGTGGAGGGGAGTGCCTGGGTGGCTCAGTCAGTTAAGGTCTGCCTTTGGCTCAGGTCATGATCCCAGAGTATGCTTCTCTCTGCCTACTTGTGTGTCCACACACTCTCTCTCCCTGCCTCCTCTGTCAAAGAAATAAAATCTTAAAAAAAAAAAAAATGGGAATTGAGTTTAGAAGAGTTAGAACTACAAAAGGATGATGGAGTTTCAATCCAAATAATTATGTCAGAACATACCAAGTTGCCTACTAAATTTAATCTTTTTTTTTAATTAAATAAACTGCTTGCAGGATTTGAATGTTTCTAAATCAACAAGTTTAAGTTTGCTAATACTTAAGGAGTTTTATTGACTTAAGGACCTATAAACTTAAATAAGAAAGATTTTGGCTTTTTCGATCCTTAATCTTATTTTATGATAGAACTTTAAAAAATTTGAGCTCTTCCATGTTTTGTTGAAGACATTCCCCAGAGTTTATTGACACTCACTTTGCCAATAATACTTCTAATTTTTAAAGCCTAATGTGTAGCGTGACAACCATAAACAATTTTCAGATCCGTGAACTTTGCAAAAGTAACACCTACTAGAGCATCTAAATAACATTAAAACTGTTTGGGTAAATATAGAAAGTTTAAATATTTATGGCCAAAATCATGAAACAAGTTTAAAAAAAAAAGCCAAAAACTGTACTAAATATTTTAAGTTTTAGTCAGTATTCCCTAAGTAAAAAGAAATGCTTTTCTATTTATGTTCAAAATAAGGTAAATGATAAAGCCTGGAAGGACTTACAGAGCATACCAATATCTTTCCTAGGATTATGGTAATTTTAAGACATTTTAAATGGAAACTACCAGGAAAATAAAAGCATACTAACTTGATTTTCATTAAAAAAAACTTTCTTGGGCAGCCCCGGTGGCTCAGCAGTGTTGCACTGCCTTCAGCCCAGGTTGTGATTCTGGAGACTGGGGATTGAGTCTCATGTCGGGCTCCCTGCATGGAGCTGGCTTCTCCCTCTGCCTGTGTTTCTGCCTTCTCTCTCTCTCTTTGTGTCTCTCATGAATAAATAAATAAAATCTTAAAAAAAAAACTTTCTTGAAAAAATGTTTCTTCTCTGGCATAATTTTCAATTTTTCATGTTATCAACTTCAACTGTACCTTTTATGTTACTATCTTGAATATCATGCTTTTATGTTAACTTTAAAACTATGAAGTTTTTGCCTTCTAGATTTTAGAGCACCTAAAGTCAGTGAGAAGTTATAATAGTGTTTAGCGCTTTCATGTTCTGCAGTTTATAAACCTCTCTCTGTCCAACAGAATTTGAATGCTAATTCTGTGACTCTTTGACTCCATCTCAACTCCTGACGATTGATCCCAAAATAGGTTAAAATCTGAAAAGAGTTGTGAAGTATGTTGAATTGTACTGGCTCCTGAATGCCTTTGATCATTGGATTCTTAAATTGTAAGAATATTCTGGGACCTATTTGTGGAATGACATGTATTCTAGATGTTTATAGACTTTCTAAAGGAAATTAGGAACGCTAGGACTAGCATACTCTAAAACCATCTGAATCGACATAAAACTAACTTTATTTCCTCAACATAGTTTTGGATAAGACATTATGGGGGGAAAAAATGTCCACAGTGAAAAAGTGACCGTGTTATATGATGTTTTTGGTCTCATTTTATCTCCATCCAAAATGAGAACCTCCAAAAGTTGAAAACCATTTTTCTCTTATGAGGTTAGGTCTCCAGGGAGAAAAGTATAAAACAAATCATAGAGATATCAGCCTATGGTTGTTGCCTTAATGACAACTTGAAAATATTTCAAATATAAAAATGGGAAGACAAATTCAAGCACAGTGTTGGTTGAAATGTACTGTCCAGTATGAAAGCTACTAGACACATTTAGCAATTTTAGTTAATTAGAATTAACTCATTTTAACTCAACATAATTCCAGTGCCCAGTAGTCACATGTGGCTACCACTTTGGACAGTACAGTGTAGAGTGCTTTCATCATTCTAGAAAGTTCTGTGGAACAGAACTGGGATAGGTTCTTAGATCTGGGGAGGGGGCACAAACAAAGAGAGGGTTTCATTTGTTGGTGATAATAGGTTGTTGATTCTATAGTATCTGACCTCAGTGTTATAAGGAGTAATGAGAAGATGCTAAATTTTAATCAAATAAGAAAGTGATATGCTTTTCTGATTTAAGAATAAATGATGCCTAATTAAAATGAATGTACAGGAAGATGAATGTACATCCACACAGGGCTAATAAAGATTGGTACATTCAATGCAAGAACCAGACAGATTTTTATATATATTGATATGTTTAAGATTTATGGTTAAGTGAATAGGGCAAAGTATAAAATGATGTATTTAAAATACTACTACTTGGGAGAAAAAAAAGGATATATATACACACATTTGTTTTTGTTTTAAAGATTTTATTTATTCGTGAGAGACAGAGGCAGAGACCTAGGCAGAGGGAGAAGCAGGCACCCTACAGGGAGCCTAGTGCAGCACTCAGTCCCAGGACTCCGACCTGAGCCAAAGGCAAATAGATGCTCAAACCACTGAGCCACCCAGGCATCCCATATACACATTTGTGTATGCTTAGATCATCCCTGGCAAGATGAGAAATTATTAGCAGTGGTTTCTTGAGGCTGATAAAGGAGGAAAACAGGGACTCCAGGACTGATATATATGAGATAGAATTGCCTTTTTCTCTATATATTTTCATTTAATTTTTAAATTTTGTTTAAATATCTGTTGCAAAATAACACATTGATATAATGACAGAGCAGGGCCATGATGATCCCCAGGTAACCAAGAAGAATAAATGTGCTATGGACTGACTTAGATTGAGGGAGATGGCTTTGGCTGGAGGTAGAAGCCTTGGAGGTGAGCACTGGGGCACCAGTACTTGTAATCCTGGCTGTTTGCTTGCAAAGACGATAATGTCATCAGGGTGCTACAATATATTCTCTAAAAAGTTCATGTATAGTAAAATGAACGCATTTTCTGTCTTTAATCTGATATGTTCTGACAAATGTATATACCTTTGTAACCACCACTTCTCTCAAGATACTTTTTTTCACCTCAGAAAGGTCCCTGGGGTGCCCTCCTAGGCAGTGCCCTTCACCTCCATGTCAGGCAGCCAACTGATCTGCTTTCTGTCATTATAGGTGGTATCAGTTTTGCCTGTTCTAGAATTTATGTAATAGGAGTCATATTGCATGTGCTCATTGGTACCTGTCTTTTGCTCACGATGTTGTATCAGTGGTTCATCCTTTTGAATTGGGTAGAGGCAGTCTGCTCTGTTCTTAATTAACCAAATGTGGATTGTCTGTAGCAAATAGCCTGGAATTTATGACCTCTCTCCTACCCTGTTCAGTGCTCCCTAGCCCTTGATAATACACTTTTGAGCTGTTTTTCTAAGCCAGGGATAATAAAGTGGTTTAACATCAAGTTAAACAAAACTGCTGATATCTGGATGGGCAGGAGGAGGAGCAGGAGGCCTGTTGTGAATGTGCTCAGCTGCTCACCTGGGTGCCTCCTGCCCTTTGGGCCTTGTGCCTGTAGATACGATTCTGTTCTTGAGTTCTGTGCCCAGATTACTTAGATTTAAAATGCCGTTACATTTTGGGTATTAGGTCATTGCGCATAGTGGAATCCTGTTTATGTAGAATAAAAAACAAAAGATTAAAACCTAATATAATGTCTGACATAAGGGGGCCTGGCCTAGAAGTTCGGGCACCATGCTGGGCTCTGCAAAGAACTCCAGGACATTAACCTTCATAAGTGGATTTTTAGGTTTTTCTAACATAACTGGTAGCTGCTAAGGGGAAATTATAGCAAATTGGAGAGAAATGTGTATATTTTATTGTACTGATAACCTCTTTCTGTTCTTTATACCTTTAAAACCACACCCAGTGTTTAGAACAGAAGACACTGGTGTACCTAACTATGAAACAATGTATAGATTGAATCTTCTCCAGCTGACCTAATATGTATCTTTTAAAACAAGTAAATCTTTGATTAGGGAAGCTCTTTATAGTAACTGTCAGGTAGATAGGCTAAGGAAAAATGAAAGAGATTCAGGTATTTGAGGATGATGTTAGGGAGAATGTTCTTATCTTTATTACCCCGGGAACTCTTAACCATGTTTATTACAGATACTCAGTCTGCAGATGAAGCCAGTGCTTGCTTTGATGCATTCCACTACTAGGAAGAAGAGAAAACAGTAGCATTGACTTGCATATGGCAGGAGGATTAAATATGTAGAGAGTGGAAATGACAATTCTGTTAATAAATTATGAGTGATACATTTGGTTGCAGTGCCTCCAGATCAACTTTTTTCCCCTGCCTTCAACCTGTACTTATGGGCTATGTCTGAAAAAGTGATCCAGCATACCATTTCTCTTTCTGTGGTGTTTTAAATTTGTAGTCATAGGTATTTTCCCCCTTGAAAAAAATGGATTATATTTTTATAGTTGTTAGAGCTCTCAACACAGAGTAATGTAGATTTTAAGGAGAACATTGCCTGTCACTAATGTGGTACCATGAATAATTCTACTGTGGTTGAGCTGAGCTTCATAAACACTAAAAATTTTATAAGGTGAAAAAGGAGAAAAGGCTACTTACCTGTGTCACTTGTCCTGTAGGACTGATTTGGGAGGAGCAAAAATGTTTAGTCATGAGCCAGTTGGTATTAGGAGTACAAAGTGTGTGTGGGGGTGGAATTCATAAGGATAAGTACATTACTCTATCTACAAAAATGTGATTCTAATATTAACAAACTCAGGTTTCTCAGAATAAATATTTTTATTGCCATAACCAACTGACTCTACAAAAATAATTTTCTTGCTTATTTTTCCTCTTAAAAGGGAAACTATAAATAAAAATAACATCAAATTTACACTGTTAATAATAATAAATGTATTTACCAGATTTTTCATTTCGGACTTCTAAATCCTGACTAAGATGGGGTGGAACTTCTGTCCTAAAACCCTGTTTTGCTTTTAGGGATCTAAAAATGTACAAATTTCAAGTTACAAGAATGCTTTCTATAATTGACATTATCTTATTTTTATAAGCTTTGACTTACTAAGAAAATGTCCATATTGGTCTGCTTATGTGGACTTAAGTGGCTGAATGAAAATCAGCTTGTGGTTTATAAATATTAGTATCACCTAGATTTTTCTTTAACAAGAACAGTTTTTAAGATATATTCTTAAGGGAAGGCATTTTATAATTCCTCTGAATTTAATCAAGTCTACAAAAAAGATTAATCGGGAGAAATCTAACTCAGTTGTATATGATATAATGAGTTCTTAGAAGCAATAAATGCAGTTGGACATTGTTTACATGACAAATGTTGAATGTATTTAAAATTTAGAAACATTTGTTTTTTAAATCTGTATATGATTAACTAAATGCAATGTTCAGTTTCTGAGGAAATTTCTTTTTCTCTGTCAGGAGTATATCTTAATTATTGTGGTACATCAATGTATGAACTTAAAGTTTTGATAGAGACATTAAGCATTAAAGTGTATGATAAAAATTCTTTATTAATAAGTTTTAATATTGTTTTTTGTTTTTGTTTTCCCAGAAAGCACAAACATGCCAACAGAAACTAGATAGGGAAATTTCCAACTTTCTGAAAATGATTAAGGAGTGTGACATGGCTAAAGGTAAAAAAAAAAAAAAAAAAAAGTTGGGCATACTACCAAATAACACCTACTTTTTAATACAACCCATTTTCATAGATGTTGATCCTTTGTAGTTTTGTTGGCTATACATGTTAGATGACTTTCAGTTTTAATTTAGAATTATGTTTGATAAGACTATTTTGAAATTTTAAAAAAGCTGTTAAAATCATGGAGGAGGCTTGGTTTATAGTTAATATTTTATTCTTTTAAGAAAAAAAAAGTTAACATTTTGGTGCCAAAAATTTATTTTGGCTAAATAATGAGAGTCCTACTTATGAATCCCAGAAGACTTGGATTTTAGAATCAAACTGACTTGGTTAGAATTCTTGCACTGCCACTTACCAGTTGTTACTTTGAAGAATACATTTAACTTCTCTAAGCCTCAGATTCCCCATCTGTATATGAAGGGGCTGGTTGTTCTCAGTCTTGGCCTTCTATGATTCTACGAATGTATATGTGACCTTGACTATCTAGTAGTTAACCTGCCTTTTACTAGTAACTCTTTATGTCTTCAGTCTCCACTGATTATGAATCATCCAGCATTAACTATAAATACTCCAAAAGTCAAAATAATATATAATACAAAGTCAAAAGTCCAATACAAAAATTACATATTGAGAAAGAAGTATTACATTGTAAGTTAAAAACTGCTTCTTAGACTTTAGATTCCTAACCATTGCTTTAGATTTCAGCTATGATGGGTTTATAAGTACATTCACTGAAATATAATTAATTCACTTGTCTGAGTTTAACTATCAGCTTTAATCACAAACTAGTTTCCCTCTGTAGACTTCTCAGTTCAGTTTATATGTGTCCAGGTAATGCAAAGAAATTCTAATGTTAGAATAAACTGAACACAAATATTTTATATCTGTCCAAATGGACCTCAAGCATCCCTTTATGTCAGTTGCATAAACATTTATTTGTATCACTGATGATAGCTTTGAGAATGACAGCAGTTAAGTCATTTTGATTATTGAGGGCTGGAATACTATATTACTTAGCACTCTTCATCCCCGATGGACTTTTTAAATAAGAGGAGCTTCATTAGATACAATTCACAGTCTAAAATTTACCTGTGTGAAGTGTACCCTTCAGTGGTTTTTAATATATTTACAGTTATGCAACTGTGACCACCAGTGAGCTTTTAAAACACCATCTTCAAGAACCATCAAAAATAAAAAGAGATACTAATGACATCTTAAAAGATGTAGAAAATGTCCAGAGTTAGATGAAATATAAGGATTAATTCCTTTAACATGGACCAAAGAAAGAAATTACATTAGAACTACAACCAACCAAGTTAAGTTCTTTTATTTATTTATTTTTTTGTTCTTTTTTAAACTTTGAGTCAGATCTCTTGGTTCAGATCTATTTCATGTTAGTCATGACATGTCACTCATAACGATGGTATGCATCATTTGTGTTTTTAGAGATGCATAATACTTAATATCACTAAAGAGATAATTCATTTTGAACAGTGCCATCTGGGAAACTTCAAGATGTTTATGTTCTTACAATGTTATTTCATATATCTACAATGAAACAATGGATTTATACACAAACAATTATAAATATTATTTCTGGAAAGATGAATGTAGATAGGTAAATCTGCATGTTCTATAAATAGTAAATAGGATTAAGATGATTTCACGAATGGGATTAAAGAGTTGATGGTAACTCAGTTACCTCAATGCCAAGAGATAGTACAGAGTAATCTTGCACCACGCATTTTGTTGCTGATAGATAGTAGCTGATAGATACATATTCTGCTCCAAACTGTCTACATAGTTTGCCAATAACTTCTTAAAATGAAAAACTAAAATGTCTGTGAACAGAATTCAGGCCTTGTGGTTGGGATTGTTAGTTGTCTTATATTGCTACAAAATTATGTGAACTTTAATTTACTTACTACTCCCTTACCACTTATTCCAACTGTTTTGGCTCTGTGTCCCCTTAAATCCAGGTCTCTGCAGCAGCCTCCCCTGTGGTCTCCCTTCATTCTATCCTTAAAGGGAATCCAAAGGCTTTTAGGAGCTCTTACAGCTCAGATCCTGTGAAATACTGCACTATTGCTGCCAGATTAATTTTAGAATGGTACTATTTTGATCATAATTTTTTTTCCCATTGAAAAAAATGTTTCACGGGTCTTTGAAAGTATAGAATAAAATACAAAGTCTTTATCCTGGCATTTAAGGACTTTCATAGCCCAATCACAAACTCATTTTTCAATTACAGATCTTCCTCAACTGTGTCCTAATAAGCCCATTGTAAAGTGAGAATCTCGTAAGTTGAAAATGAATTTAATATACCCAACCTACTGAGCATCATAGCTTAGCCTAGTCTACCTTGAACATGCTCAAAACACTTCCAATAGCCAGCAGTTGGGCAAAATCATCTAATACAAAACTTTTTTTTGTAAGATTTTATTTATTATTTGAGAGAAAAAGCGTGCACACATGCAAACATGCTTTAGAGCATGAGTGTGGGGGGAGGAACAGAGTGGGAGAGAGAGGGAAAGGGAGAGAATCCCAAGCAGACTCAGTGCTGAGCATGGAGCCAGAAGGAGGGCTCAATCCCATGACCCTACAATCATGACCTGAGGTGAAACCAAGAGTCAGAGGCTTAACCAACTGAGTGTGTGCCCAAAGCCTGTTTTTTTTTTTTTTTAATTTTTATTTATTTATGATAGTCACACAGAGAGAGAGGGAGAGAGAGGCAGAGACACAGGCAGAGGGAGAAGCAGGCTCCATGCACCCGGGAGCCCGACGTGGGATTCGATCCCGGGTCTCCAGGATCGCGCCCTGGGCCAAAGGCAGGCGCTAAACCGCTGCACCACCCAGGGATCCCCCAAAGCCTGTTTTATAATAAAATGTTAAATATCATGTAATTTATCAACTACTGTACTGAAAGTGAAAAGAGAATAAATATCTTGAGTACAGAACGGTTTTAAGTTTATTAGTGGTTTACTCTGGTGATGATTTGGCTGATTGGGAGCTATGGCCCCACTGCCCTGCATCATAAGAGATATTCACATTGTGTACTGCTAACCCAGGCAAAGATCAAAATTCAGAATTTGAAGTATGGTTTTTACTGAATCTGTTTTGTGTTCATACCACCATTAAAAAAAATCCTAAGTCAAACCACTGTAAGTTGAAGACCATCTGTATTCATTCTCTGTTTTGGTCCAAAATATCTTCTCTTAATACCTTATTTCCTTAAACCTAATTTCTATCTGGATTAATCCCAGAATTTATATATCCAGCATTGGCAACATATCCTTCAAGGTTCAGTGAATGTGGTACTAAAACCTCTACTCTTTTAGCTTTATCAAGAGCCTGATTACAAAAACAAAATCACCCAAACTAATAAAACTTTTGGAAGATTTTCTAAAGGCCAGTAGTCTGTTCTTCCATAAAACTCTATTACCTACCGTAGAATTCTTGGAAGTGGAATTAGTGAGTTAAAGCATATTAACATTTGTGTGCCTGTTGATATATTGCTAAATTACTTTCTAAAAAAGACTTTAATAGGCCAGCTTCAATACATACACTTTATTGCATGTTACTAAATGTATATAGCGAGTCCTGGTTAAAGAAATTGGAATGAATATTTTGGCAAATTGAATTTAAAATAAAAATAAAAAAGATAATGGGAAATATAATTTTTAAAAAAATAAAAGATTAGAATGATTTCAGTTATTTAAAAGAAAAAAATCTTAAAGGAAAAAGCACTTTTGTTTAACCTACTTAAAACTCTGCTCAACATCTCAGTTTTGAGTAAACACACTTCTCACTTCCTTCACTGTTGCCAATGAGGCCCAAACCATCATTGTCTTTCACACAGCGTGGAAACAGTCTCCTAAGTGGCCCTCAGATTCTACCCCTGCCCCTCCCGTCCTTGCCCCAGGGACCCTTTAAGACATCAGTGTATAAGGTTCTTTGCTCAAAACACCTGGTAGATTACAGGTTATCTAACTAAGAATGAAAAACAAAGTCCTTCTAATAACCCCCACACCCTTCTAGTCCTTTTTGACTTCTCTGTCCTGATCTCCTAGTTGCCTCTGCTTACTCGTCTTCCAGCCTCACTGGCCTTCTGGCTGCCTCTCGAATAGACTGGCCATATTCCTGCCTCATATCTGGGCCATGCTAGCCCTCTGCCTGGAAGTCTTTTCTCTCTGATACTCCTGTCCTCACCTACCCTACTCTTTAACAGAACCTTCTGGCTATAGACTACAGACTTCTGATTGGACTCTGCAAAAGGGAGACCCTGTCAGGGGATTGGTGGAGGGGGTGAGAACAGTCAGGTGTTGTCCTCCCTCCCCTTAGCCTGGCTGCCTGGGGTATAATAGCACCATTGGGTTCCTGCCCCTATCTGAAGCCCTCCCCCCGCCCAATCCCACCCCACCCCCCACGACTCCAGCTCCTGCTTGGCTTAGAGATACTGTCCAGTCCTTTTGCCTTTCTGTTCCAGGGTGGCAGCTGTCTTGCATGCCAGTCTGTTAGTACACTTGCCCTCCCGTACTTTGTGTGTCATCTTTTTCAAAGAAGTTTTCAGGTGCCCTTTCTGTTTGCCAGCCACTTCCTTCCAGGACCCTTACCAATACCTCATTCTGGCCAAACTTGCAACTCCCCCTAACACTTGCTATTCCCCTACCTTGCTTTGTTTTCTTCTTTGTCACTTATCAAACTTGCTGTGTGTGGGGGTGGGGAGAGAGTGTGTGTAGTTGATTGTCTCTCCTATTAGAATATAAGCTCCACGAAGGCAGGAACTTTTGTCTGTTTTATTTGCCGATTGTCTTCAGCACCTTAACATCGTGACACATGTGGGCACTTGCCATATATACAGTTGACTCTTGAACAGCATGGGTTTGAATTGCATGAGTCTGCTTATATGTGGCTATTTTTTTCTTTAATTCAGCACAGTACTGTGAATGTATTTCTATTTTTTTAATCTCTTCTCTCTAGCTTTTACTCCATTGTAAGAATACAGTATATAATACAGCATATGAAATACATGTTAATTGAGTGTATTATCGATAAGGCTTCTGGTCAGCAGTAGGCTCTTAGTAGTTAAGTTTCAGGGGAATCAAACATTATATGTGGATTTTTAACTGCAAGGGGGTCAGTGCCCCAACCCCCATGTTGTTCAAGGGTCAACTGTCTGTTTTGAGTGAATGAAATGAATGACTCCTTACCTAGCTTATAAATTGATAACTTCTTTTGAACTCAGAAACAAGTACTAAATTTGTTTTGTCAAATTACTATATAGATTATACAAGTGAGCACTGAACCTGCTACATGACAGCCATGCAGTCAGTGGTGGATACAGAGCCTCTCGCCTCTCTGGAGTTCCCCTTAATCACAATTCTGATAGGATCCTCTCAGGACTGTTTTCTATACTATTTGAAAATAATATAGATATTTTAGGTATGTTTGCTTTATTGGACGTTATATTTATTATTTTTTTAAAGATTTTATTTATTCATGAGACAGAGAGGCAGAGACACAGGCAGAGGGAGAAGCAGGCTCCATGCAGGGAGCTTGATGTGGACTCCAGGATCAAACGCCCAGAGCTGAAAGCAGGCGCTAAACCGCTGAGCCATCCAGGGATCCCCCTGGACATTACATTTAGCAATAAAAGCATTGTTCAAGTTCCAACTCAAAAAAATCCCACCTCTTCTCAGACTCTGCTCCATTATTCCATCCCATAATAGTTATTCCTTTCTCTGAGTATTTAACATTTTTTAAGTGTCTGGATAATTTGTTTGCTATCTATGTCTTATAACATCCCTGATACCTTTTTATTTTCCCTTAACTCTACTGTAATTCATTTAACACTTGCTGTTTTGAACTTTATTGTCTCCATTGCAGCCAGTGCAGATTATATATAGACAGAATGGTTTAATAGTACTTGTTTAGTGGGTGATTGCGTTCACCCTGGTCGTCTTAATTTGAACAACAAAAAACATTTATATCCTCATATAGGGACCTCTCAGTTTTTTTCAAGTTACAGTTTTATGTAAAGGTTTTAGAAGGTCAGTTGATTTTTTTTTTTTAAAGATTGTATTTATTCATGAGAGACACAGAAGGAGAGAGGGACAGAGACACACAGGCAGAGGGAGAAGCAGGCTCCATTCAGGGAGCCTGACTGGGACTCGATCCCGGGTCTCCAGGATCATGCCCTGGGCCGAGGCGGCACTAAACCAACCGCTAAGCCACCGGGGCTGCTCGGTCAGTTGATTTTTATATGCAGATATCATTTTCTTTTTTTTGAGGAGAGAGTACTGATTTTGATTTTCTTGAGGCATGTATATAATTCCAATTAGGTGTGAAAGTCAGTTTTTAAAATGCCTCTTGGCATGCAGGTTAGCATGTCTCTTATGTATGTAGTCAGATGAATTGCCATTTTTTCCTTCACAAAAAAAAAAATACATAAGGCTTCATGAAGAGGATAGCATTTGAACTTGGCCTTGAACAAAAAAGGTTTAAGTGGAGAAACTTCTGAATATGAATAATTATTCCAGTATTTGAGGAAGAGGATGTATCTTGAACAAAGGTTTGGAGGCAGTAAAGTAAGAGTATTTCTAGGAAAACAAGTATTTTCAGGAAAGCAGTCTGGCTGAAACTGATTTAGTTTATAGTGTCTTAAATGTTGGCTAGTGAGTGTGGACTTTTTCCATATTAGGGGAACAATGGAGGTCATTTGTAATAGGTTTAGTTTGCCAACATAACAAGAAATAAGTATTTCCCCAATAGTTTTAAAACTTACCCAGTTAAAAATTGTTATCATGAAAATGGCAGATATGAGCTTTTTATATATGTCTCTAAAGTTAAGCTTTTCACCTAAGATCTTCTAGCATCTTTCCTGAGTTCAAAACTTTTTTTGCTCAAAAATATGACATTTTTCCTCCGAATTAAGTGTCCAATTCTTATAGTAGGCCAAATATGGTTACATACTGGTCTTTTTACATTTGTTCATTACAACTTCGTCTCTAATAATTGGCTAAAATATATTTGCATTGATTCCCAGTTGGTAACTTTTCTAGAAGCCTGGTGGCTTTATTTCTTTTTATGTAACAATATGCAAACATCATCCTATAAGAAAGAAGCATGCCACTGTGAACCAACTGGCACCTGATATGCTGCCCTGGCACTAGAGTATCAGTTCTTATATAGACCTACTGTGCAAGTTACAGTTCATTTCAAAATCTTGCTTGAACACCAGAGTATCAGAGAAATTAGGTACTTGACTCTTTTGGACAAAAGAATTTGATGCACTCTCAATAATGGATTTTTAAAAGTCAATAGATATTTCTTGGGGTATCTTTTAAAAGGTTACAGGATCTGTTTTATTTAAAATTCTGAAGTTCATAAAAATTTGACATTTAAAATTTCATGCTAATCAAGTATATAAAAGTGTTAAATATCCCAAACACACAAAATTGTAGATGATTAAGCATGTGATGGTATTTAATTGAAAAAAAAAATACATCCATGAATGACTATGCTTGCATCTTCTTACCATTTGTGCCATGAAAGTGGAAAATTACTAGATTACCCAGAGCATTTATGGAAGGCAGAGGCTGTGCCTGATTTTTTTTGTACATCCCCTCACCGTACTCAATCCACAGCTCTGTGTGAGACATCTGTTGAGGTACTATTTAAGTCCTATGGCATCTGGCATATGGTATTCTTTTTTGCTATTTAGCAACTAAAGAATAAATCTTCACAATGTGTATCGAAGATTCAAAATGAAAAATATGTAAAATCAAATTTATTTTAGGATATAGTAGTTTTCAATTGTTTGGGTGTTCTTTTTTGTTTGGGTGTTAAGAATAGCTAACACTAGGAAACTATTCAATAAAATGAAAAATAGAATAAAATGACATTTGGTATTTATATCCAGATAATAGTGACAGGTTGTTCATACCTTTATTCACTTACCTTTTCCTTTTGTTGCCTGCCCATTTTGCCTTAGGAGTTTTGAGGAATAATTTTTCCAAGAAGAGGACTTTTCTTTGCTAAAATAAATCACATTCCTATAGAAATCTTAGAGAATGAACAATAGCTACGATTTTATCACCTAGAAATAATGACTGTAAATCATTTGGTATATGTTCTTAGTAGATTTTATTTTCCTTTCCACTTTCCATTTGAAAATATTTGTATCTTGAAGGGACCCACTGTTTTATGGCCTGATAATAGCAAATTGCTGGCATTTGAATTTGATTACTTTTGCTTATTGACCTTATTTACTGTGTTATAAGAATCATGTTCTAAGTGAATCAAGATTATTTAAGACAGGGTGGTATATATTTGTCTTTTTCCTTTTAAGTTATTCTTAGATGAAAGGCTTTCTTAGTATTTATATTTGATAGAAGGGACACATTTAAAGGATCTAAGTGTATAATTAACACAAAGGTCTAAACTATTTGAACTAAGAGCATTTCTCTAGCATTAATCTAGACACAGGATATGACATTTTACTTGTTTTTTAAGTGATATATGTGTATTTTTCAGCTTTTTCTTGTCAGCATTTGTTTTTGTTTTGGGTAGGGTTTTGTTTTTGTTTTGTTTTTTGGTTTTTATTTTTGTTTTTGTAATGGGTAAGTGGATTAAGATTTCCTTAGGGAAGAAAGGAAGGTAGTTGATATTACCATTTCTTGTTCCCAACTTCTATTCTGAAAGATACTGGCCTCCAGAGGGACACATTTTTAAGAGTGAAAATACCTATTTCATGCCAGACATTTGTCCCATAAATACTAGAGAAAGTTGAGTTAATACCACCTTTAGGTGTTAGCCATCATGTCAACTGCCATATTATTTTTAGTTCTTGGCTTTTGAATAAAATTACTTATCTACTATAGAATATCATGAAAGGAAATGTTAATCCACTGCTTTTCTTAAACATTATATTATTATTCCTGTAAACTTTTAAAAAATATTTTTAAGTTTTATTTTTTTAGTCCTGACTCTTCTCCTTGCAGGATATTGGCCTTTCTAGGACAAGGTTTCATCTTTTCTTTTACATACCAATTTATGTGCCTTGTGTATAGTAGATGCTAATAATGATGCTCAAGGAATATACAATATGCTTTGTTTAGGCAGCTAGCTGGAAGGAAACATGAAGTCAGTAGACATAAAAATGTTAGTGGTGCCTGGCTGGCTCAGTAGAGCATGCAACTCTTAATCTCGGGGTCCTGAGTTTAAGCTCCACAGTGGATATAGAGATTACTTCTAAAAAACAGTGATTTCAAAATATTTATGGTCTTTAAATCCCACTAATTTTATTTTCATTTTTAGACATGCTTCCATCATTTCTTCAGAAAGTTGAAGTTGTCTCTGAAGCTTCTAGAGAAACTTGTGTAGCTTTGAGTGATTGCCTTAATCTCTTCACTAAACAAGAAGGGGTAAGTAGTTTGGAATCGAATTTTTTAATAATTGGGTGTCACATACTAGATCATCCAGTAAATCACTGCTTTCAAATTGTCCAAAGGTAGGAGAAAATAGTCTTAACAAAGAAATTGAAAGCTTTGTTTTCACTAAAATTTGGAGAAATCTTTCATTCTTGATTAAGCAGGATGATTCTGAAGTAACTTGTGTTCATATCTAATTTACTTAAATAGCTGTATTTATCAACCATGGTTTAAAGTTCTACTCAGAGTTCTTGTGGCATTTCAACAGGAGGGTTGTGAAAATATTGTAGAAACCAAAGGTTTTATGTGAAAAATACATGATACTTGTATTTAGTAAATAAAGCGATATCATACTTACCTATGTGAACTCTCAGTGGATTAAATATCTTATGTTCTTTACCCCCTGCTCTCTCCCATTCACAAAATTGCCATTTACTTTTCCAAATATTAGAGTGGTAAGTTTACCCGTTAGTAATTCTTTTTCCAAGGATTGAAAAGTTGTAAAGATGTGTTTTGGCTGTCTGGACTAGAATTTTTCTTGTTTTATTTTTTTCCCCTTCTTGTTTTCATGATGCTAATGCAAGTCAAGCAGCCATAGGCTTTCTTTTCCATTTTATTAATTTCTACATATATGTTCAGTCTTCAACTTTTTAGATTAAGACACCATATTTCTTATTCTTGTTATAATTTATTTGTAACTTTTAATTTGATATTAGGTTTTGGGTAAAACAAGATAGATAAAAATGGTTTTATATGTTTCATATGTAAAGATCTAAAATGTGATTACAATGGAAGCTTTGGAAATTCACATAAAATTTTCTAAATGCCAGGTTTGTTATGTACACAACGAATTTCATATTTTATTTGGAGAAAAAAGTATATGAGTAATCTGAAATTCATTTAAAACAAACTTAGAGAAAGTCTTTAACAATTTTATTAACTATCACAGGAAAACATAATTGTTCATTGAAACCTTTAAATGGTTGATTCTTCCAATACTGTTTGAAAACATTCCCTCTCAGCATTTGTATTTTTGGTGATTTCATATTCTAGCTTATTTAAATGAGGCATGATTTCATGATCTAAATAAATCTAAATAGTATTTAGAAGATTTTTGAAATGAACAAATTATGTCTAGGGATTCAGGTAATATTTAATACATTGTAATACTAAATTTCATTAACATCTCTTATATGGCACCTGGTGGATGGATCAAATGTCTTTGTTTTAGAGGTGTATAGTTTCAAGGTAAATGCTAGATTAAAAGTAATTACGTCTAGAAGCCAGCCTATACTAATTTTTAAACTGTTTGCTTAAAAATATAGCCTAGGTAATTACTTCTCTGAAAATCCAGATGTGCAAGAGTATATTAGCTTCAAGTTTAGGCTAATTAGACTTCTAAATTTGTCATGAGGATTAAATAACAAAATGTATGCAAAATACTTAGCATAATTCCTGACACATAGTAAGCCCTGAGTAAAAATCAACAATTATTATTGTCGGATACTGTTTAATTCTTAACGCTTGTGACTCCTTTTTTTCTGATGGCATTTTGGAGCTTTTGTCTTTAGCACTTGAATTCAACTCGTTTTGGAAGGAGGAGGTATTGTCTAAAGAAAATTTGAGTATTTGTAAATGATTATGTTCTTTTCATCCTTATTATTCAAGTGACAAAGGTTATTTACGTTCTCTGAACTTTGATATTTTTATCTTTCAAATAAAGGAGACCATATAGTAAGTCATTAACAGCACTAGTCTGAAAGTCTAATGGACGTTTTTATAATCTGACTTTTCCCTAACCTACTGTGGGGAAGTTTCTGTAAAATGAAAATATATAAACACCTCAGTGTCGTCAGGTGTGGGGATCAAATGTATATAGATGAATAATATGTATATAGAGCATATTAACATACTGTGGTACACAGTACTCATTTAGGAAATGGCATTTGTTGCTTCAAACTTTCAGAGTATCTTTAAGATTCTTTTTCAGTAATGCTATAAATATAAAATATCAACTCTGTGAGGTTCTCAAAAGAATTTATTCTGAGAAAAAGGATTATAGACAAATGGGCCCCGAAATATTTAAAAGACAAAATGGGATCATTGAAGTTAGTTTTTCATGTGGCTAAGACCTACAACATGGGACTTTAATAGTGTACTTGAGGTACGAGAGCAGAATAATTTGACATTATAATGCTTTATTTATCTGGAATCAAATTATATATCTATTATCTAGAAATTTTGTTAACAGTCATAAGTTTTGGGATCCCTGGGTGGCGCAGCGGTTTGGCGCCTGCCTTTGGCCCAGGGCGTGATCCTGGCGACCCGGGATCGAATTCCACGTCGGGCTCCCGATGCATGGAGCCTGCTTCTCCCTCTGCCTGTGTCTCTGCCTGCCTCTCTCTCTCTCTCTCTCTCTCTCTCTCTCTCTCTCGCTGTGACTATCATAAATAAATAAATAAATTTAAAAAAAACAAAACAGTCATAAGTTTTGAATTCAGAGACTGGGTCTGATTCCATGCTTTGCTCCTTAATCTCTCTTTGCTACAGTTTTCATATACAGTTTCCTTTTTAAAGTGGCAACCAACCAAAAAAGAATGTTTTGAAAAATAAGTATGATCATCTTGGCAAACACCCTATAAACTATACCTGGCACATAATGGGGATCCAGTAGGTCTAAGTGATCCCAGCCCCCACAGTAGCAAAACTGTTTTTATTGTAATCTTTTGATGACAGTTATTCTGAATGTTATGCATTTACATCTTATGCTCAATTGTTAACACTTATCTTTTCTAGGTGATTGTCCTTTTGTCCTTTTCTATGTTCATAATTACTCTGTGTCTTAATACACAGATGTCTTCAGGGGGTAATGTTTATAGAACAGTGTAATTTGACTAAATGGCCCAGTCCTGCTAATGCTCTTGAATTCACTTTTGCTATTTATGGGTTTAAAATTTTTTTCTGTTGATTTTTAGATCGACTGTGTGTCTGTCTGTACCAGTGGACCACTGATCCCTTCTGATTTATTCTTTCTAATGTTGTTTACTAAAAAGAAAACCAGATAATCAAACTTGCTGGTAAAACTATGTCCACAGTAAGAGCAAGCTGGCTCTGCATGAGAAATGTAGGGGTTTATAATGAACACAGGTTCCTGGATTTGGAGCTTTGTAGTTCTGTGGTATGTGAATATTCTCTGCTTATTTGGGGATGCTTTGATAGGACCCAGATAGTCAACGTTTTCCATAGACCTCTACATAAATGGGGTGGATTATGGATGCATATTTTACTTGCAAATAACACTCTTTTGTTGAAAAAAAAAATCCTGCAATATAGAAAGCAAGCTGTAAAGCTTGTGATTGACTTACTAAAGAGAAACTTACCAGGTGTTTTTAGGGTTGGGGAAACATTAGAGAATGTGAGTGCCTTCATTTGTCTTTACCTTTGTTTGAGAATTCCATTCAAAAAGCTAGTGGGACGCCTGGCTGGCTAGTGGGGTGCCTGGTAGAGCACAGGGCTTTTAATCTCAGGGCCATGAGTTCAAGCCCCACATTGGGCATGGAACCTACTGAAAAAAAATTCAAAGGCTAGAAACTGGCTTCATGAATTATGTTTGTTTCTGTACTTTTCCTCACTAGAAGGTGGTATCAGAAGTGGCTAAAACGTCACACAGTGCCATCATTGGTCCCTTTCTTGTTTGGCATATTATTGAGCTCCCTCTGATATTAGTCAAACCAGTTTTTCCAAAGTAGGAACTTGCTTATTGAAAATTAGTGTAAGCTCACTCATAAAATCCTTTATACTGCCTTTTTTTTTTTTTAAGATTTTATTTATTCATGAGAAAGAGACATAGAGGGAGAAGCAGGCTTCCTGCGGGAAGCCTGATATATGGGACTCGATCCTGGGACCCTAGGATCACACCCTGAGCCTAAGGTAGATGCTCCACCACTGAGCCACTCAGGTGCCCCTACTTTATGCTTCTGTTTTAAAATTCCTGACGGCTAAAGAGCTGTAACCCAAATGTATGATTGGGATGACAGTGGTGCTGAGTTTGTCGTGTAATGGAGACATCTGGACCTTCAGTTGGACCAACCAAAAGGTAGTGCAACTTGGGACCAAATGCTGGTATCTTTGGAGAGAAGCTCCTCCTGTGAGCTTTCAGCTCTATGAAGTCGAGGACTCTAATATTCCTAGTCTCTTGGGCTGTTGAAGATAACTCCTTTAGTTATCTCTTTCATTTTTTATTGTTTATACCTTTTGGGCCTTTACCTCTGTCTTCAGTCTCCTCCTTTCCCTCTGCTCTGAGCAAAATTCTGTATTAAACATGGAGGCAGTGCCTGCATTTGCTGCCAGTTCCTTGCCACTCCCAACCCCCCAGTTCCCTATCTTATTCTTTCCTTTCCTTGGCATCTGTCTCCTTCCATCCTGCTTCAAAAACAGCTCCTCTCTTTTGCATTCTCTACTCCCTTACAGCTTCTGTCTCCTTACATTCCTTTCCAGTTCTATTTTGGAAATGTGATACTTTCTGTTTCTACTTCTTTATTCCTCAACTAGCCCACTGAAACCATGCTTGCCAAAAATCTGCTTACTGCTAAATTAGAGGATACCCTTAAATTACCTTGCTTGTCCTGTGACAGGTCTGGCATTTGACTACTTGCTTTTTGGAGTTCTTCTCAGTGATTTCCATGGTGCCTACCTCTTCTGGCTTCTCTTTCCTTTAGAGCAGTTCCTCCTCAGGTTTCTTTTGAAGCATCTTTTCTTCTGCCTGTGCCTTGAGTGTCAGTGTCCCTGGTTTCTGTGGGTGGCCTTCTCACTCAGCATTCTCCTTGGATGATCATAGGCATTCCTGCAAACAGAAGTCCATGATGACTCCAATATCTCCACCTTAGATCTCTCCTGAGCTGTGAACCAGTATATCCAGCTGCCTTTTGAACACAGGCATTATATCACAGGCATTTCAAAACCAGTGTGTCTAAAGCTGAATTATCCATTCAACTCAGAATTAGAATTACCACCTATCCAGGAACCCAAGCCAAGATCATGGGAGCTATTCTCAGTTCATCCTTCTTCCTTATCCCCCTGCCCCGCTTTTATCAGGTTCTGTCATTTTTACTCCCTGTCTCTCAGCTGTCTGTCTCCCTGTTCTCCCTCTCCTCCCACCCAGCACTCAGCTCCTGCACTGCCACTTTGTGAGGACAGAGCTCTCCGGATTGCTCTGTTGGATGACTGCCACCATTTCCTCATCCCAGGTTCCACCCTTTGGAACTGGTTTAGATATCCCTCCTATTCTGAGTCCTTTCTGTTGTAGCACTTAACACATTGTATCATTATATATTTACTTGTCTGATTATATATTATGTATTGACTCAAAAGCCCCTTAAGTAAGCAACTGTATCTGTTATTTTTGTAGCATCTGTGTCTAGTATAGTACTTGTCATGTAGTAGGCAGTTAATAAATATCTAAATGAATGCAAATGAATGTACAAAGGAAAGAATACAAAGATCAGACCAATCAGGGTCTACTCTCTGCTGTCTTGACCTTGAGCAAATTAATACATGTTTGGGAATTTCACTTCCAAATCTGAGAGAATACAGATGAGTTATTTTATGTGAAGTTCCTCAATACAGTGCCTGGCACAGTTTAGGTTCTTTGTAAATTGCCTTCTAAAACATGTTATTTTTACTGCCTAGTACTACTTTTGTAGGCTGAATTCATTCTCTAATTTTTAGAACCCAGGAGGAAGATTCTGTAGCAGCTGCATTTAGTGCCAAATGTGAATTTTCACAATAACATTTAGTTATCAGTTTACAATGGGGGAGGAGGGAAGCAAACTGACTTTTCAAAGACACCATGAAACCTCATTGACATTAATTCCAGATTTTCTAGTGTACTGTTGTATCATCTTTTACACATTTTATATCTGTAGCCTGGTTACAGCCACCGCTGTTGGAACAGCAAACTTAAAGTACCCTAGGATCTTGTCAAAGAAATAGTTTGGTTCAGTATTACTCTGCTCCCTAAAGTTTGAGGACAGGTTAATACTGTTTAAAACTAATACTGTTTATTATTTTTAAAAATACTGTTTAGAACAAAAAGTCATGTGTGCCCCATCCCTATCAGAGCTTAATAGTTAACTAGAAATTTTATTATCCTGAACATCTCACTTAGTGTAATATTTATGTGGTGGGTTTTACTGTCCTTTGAATCTGTCTACCCTTCAAGCCTGGCTGGAATAAAAAAAAAACATCTATTTCATATAAGTAGGTTTCACATCAATAGGATTAATACCATTGTTTTCCTCATTGCTCAAATGGTAGCTTAGAAAGTGCTTAAAAAAATAAATGCATGAAGTCTAGTTCAATCTTTGTAATGGAATTAGAAACATTCAGTGAAAGCCTGACTAAGGGTCAGTTACCTTTGAGGCGCAAGAGACCAAAGAGGATTCCTCCGCTTTTCCCCAGGGGCGGGCTGGCTCTTTAGAAGTTGTCAGGGCAGGCGTCGCCGGGAGAGGGCTTGAGCACCCAGCCCGCTCTAGGACCTCGCAGGAGCCTCCTTGGGATGCACGCAGAGCTCGAGTAGCAGTTTCCTTACTTCCTTCCCTCGAACTGCGGGCCAGCGGTCTGCCCGTCGCTCGGAGGGGCTGTGTGCAGGCTCTCGTTGTCCCGGGCAGGTCCCTACCTGCGCCTCAGCGGAGCGGGCCCCGCGGGAGGGGGGCCGGGGGAGGAGGGACTGGACGACGACAGCGGCAGCGCGGAGCCGCCTGCTGCAGGCCATTCGCAGCGCTGCTGCTCGCACTCTCCCCGGCGAGCCCTGGAGGAGGGCGGCTCTGGCTCTGCGGCGAGGGGCGCTGCACGGACCTCTGGTGGCCTGAGGGCCAGAGCGGGAGTCCTGGGCCGACACTCTCCTTGACCTCCCTGGAGCCCAGGGCGGGCCGAGCAAAGGTGACTTAGGGAGACCTTGCGGTGCCGCCCTGGGTCGCGCCTCCGGGCTGGGCTGGAGGGGAGGCGGAGGAACAGGAACAGGCCGAGCGCGTTTGTGCTGGAGCTGCCCAGGGAGCGCAGGGCGGAGCGCGCGGGCGGGGATCCCCAGATCCGGCCCAGGTGGGTGAGTGCGTGTGCCCCCTGGGGGCTTTGCGCGGTCAGCCTCGGGACGGCAGAGGACGCTGGGGGGAGGAAGTGGGGGAGGGCAGCCAGACGACATCTAGGGATGTGAGTAGATCCAAGAATAGTTGGACGCGTGAGTGCAGCCTCCGGCGAATGGGGAGGGTTGCGTGAAGCCGGGACCCTCCCAGCCTGGCCAGGGTCTTCCTTGCCGCCTGTGTACTTGTGTCGGGTTCCCACAGGGAGAGCCACTGGGGGGAAAGGCAGTGGACAGCTCCCCTCCCCCCCCCAGCTAAATATTGGTAGTAGGTCAAGTGGGGCCGGAGTGGGAGGAGTAAGGCAGTGAAAGACATTATTGTCCTAAATAACCTTTCAAGTTAGTGATTTTTTGCTTGTCTCTGCCCTGGCTGACATTGAGATGAACTTACCATCCACTGTGTGAGGCCGCTAAAATTCCAAGGAAACGCATGAGTGGATTAAAGAGAAAAAGGGAAAATTATACTGGGGCTGAGGAGTGGGGAGGGAGATAGCCTTTTAACTTTGTTTTGATTAGGATTTTTGATTACTCATAGGCTTTCTTTGTAGCCTAAACCAGTGGAGAATCACGTTCCCTAGCATTCAGAGCATGTGGCTAGTTGTTTTGTGTTTTTTGTTGTGCTGGTTTTTTCTGGATTTGGAGAGAGGGTAGTAAGAAAGGAAAGATGCCAGAGAGGAGCATAGTACAGCTTTTGAGAGTTATTAAAGCTATTAAAAGTTTCTTAATTTCAATTAGGCTCAAAGACAGAATGAAGGCATTTTGTTTTAAAGACATGGAGTAACTTAGGAATCTTTTTCAAAAGAGAAAAATGCTTGAAATGCGTGTTGGTGGAAGAATGTGTAGGCTAGAATATGGGGATCTAAATGTAAATTTTCTTTTCAGTTTGAGGACACACTGAAGTTAATCGCTGGTCCAAATAATGTTTGATTTCAGCGAGAAGCTGATAACTTTGGTAGTTAGGTTGGTTTTGACTGAGTAGATATTCTGTCTGAACATGATGACCAGAGAGGTATTTCAGCTTTTGTCCTGGTACTACTTTTACTAGACTGGGATCTTAAACGCATTTGTGTCATTGTGAATATGATCGCAAGACTCTGGTCTCCCCTCTTTAGAACCTCTTTAAAAGTTAATTTTAGGGAATTTCATTGAGGGTGAAAGTGACCTACATAATCTCTGTTCCTTTGCTTGTGCATCTTGCAAAATGAGGGAAAATTAAAAAGCTCATTAGATTTTCCATATTAAAAGCACATGCATGTACTACAGGGTAATATATAAATTCAAGCACGTTTAGAATACTGTACATAAGATAATTGATAAAGTAATTATGCAATAGTATGTGCTCTGAGCTTTGTACAATTTATATTTGTCATCTGTATTCTTTTAATAGGCTTTTATGAATTAGTATTTTAGTATTCAAATATATAGTTATGTTTATAAGCTCTGTGAGGATTATAAAAATTTTTAATTCCTTTAAAAATTAGAAATCTAGATTTTTTTTTTACTTGGTCCATAATTTTATTCGTAAACTTTCAGCTTGTATGTATAGTCAGGAAATAGACTACAAGTTAATTTTGGAAACAGGTAGGATGTAAGTTAAATGTTCTTACTGTTTTTAAAAGTTTTTAATATGAAGTTTATGTAGCATGAAGCAGGTTTTCATTTTGATAACTTGTGAACTATTTGATCAAAAATACTTAAGATTGTAATTATTTCAGCAGTATGAAAAGAGAGTGTGTGTGTGATATTAGCCTTGTCATGCTTGGTATGACCCCAGATCTTTTCCTGATAACTTTTTGTATCACAGTGGTACCAAGTCTGTAACCTGCATGCAATTGTATTTGACTTGTATTCCTATTACTACAGTGCCTAATTTTTATGCTATCTGATGAATTTTGAATGAGTTATAGGCAGACATAATTTTCCTTTCATTTTAACTTGAGTAATAAGGCTATAACCCATATACATTTTTATAATGCTCCACCATTGATTGATATCTATTATTTTATGTAAAAACTTCCTTAATAAGTATTTACATAGTGTTTACCTCATCAAGTATCTTGCTAAACCAGTCAAGGCTAGATGAATTAGAAGGGTTTTCTTGAAAAGTTTTATCAAATATGCCTAAAGAGGTATCCCCAAGGTAAGTTAGAATGACTGAAAGATTTTAATCAGGGGAGATATTTAATCAGATTTGCTCCTTATGAGAAGGATTAGAGGAAGTCCTCAAAACAGGGTGACCAGGTGCAGGAATTCAAGAGAGAGATAATCAGAGTCTAAACGTAGCTGGTGGCTACCAAAGATAACCTCCTGGGAGCTGATGATAGTTGAATAAATGAGGAATGAAGGAGAAGATGGAGTCCTAGCTGACTCCCAGGCTTATGGTGGATAAATCACTGGATGGAAGGTGACTAAAGGAGGGAATAAAGGGAGTAGGGGGAGGATGAGTTCACCTTCCGACATGATGACATCCAAATAAGGGCAGCCTTACTCATCCAATAAAAATTTACAGATCATTGGTATTGGAGGTCACCTTCATAAACATGGAGCTTGTTGAGTAAAGAATATCACCCAGGAGACATACAGCTTAAAAGGTTTGAAATCAAAGGATTGAATACTGATATTAAAAGACACGTGGGAGAAAAGAAAGCCCGTGGACAGCACTAAGCAGCAGCAACAGCTGGAGAGGCAGGAAAAGTCCAGAACAGTGGAGGCCAGTGGGGACAATTGGGTCAAAATTTTGAGGTAACAAACTAAGATGTGTTCACTATTGGTCTTTGATGAGGGGAATTCTAGAAGCATGACCTAGGGAGAAGCTAAATGGCAATAAACAGCAGATTAAATGGGAAGCGAAAAAGTAGAAATAAAACAGACTGGTTTCTATAGACAGTCATAATCTATGAATAAACTACAGTTTTGTTTGTTTGTTTCTTTCAATTCTTGCATCTCATTTTCATGTTCCTAATGTATTGGCCAGGTCCTTTAAGACAGTGGTGAACAGAAGCTGAGATGGTGGGAATCAATCCTTGTTTTTTAAAAAAGGCACAGTTCTAACTTCCAACGACTTACTATTAAAAGTGATACTTTTAGTAAATACCATTTCCTAGATTAACAAAGTTCTTTTTCATTCTTATATTGTTGAGTTTTTTTTTTTAATCATGAAAGGGGGT
Organism: Nyctereutes procyonoides; assembly: GCF_905146905.1. Lineage (NCBI taxonomy): Eukaryota > Metazoa > Chordata > Mammalia > Carnivora > Canidae > Nyctereutes > Nyctereutes procyonoides. The sequence goes on from NW_026575044.1 coordinate 37,083,977, forward strand.
TCCATTTTATCATATTCTTTCTGCATTTAATAAGAATCATAAGGTTTTTCTTTATTAAGGTGGCAAATTTATATGTTTTTTTTTCAAATTATATTTTTTTAGACTTTTTAAATGATAAGCCATCTTTGTTTACCTGGAATAAACCTAATTTGGTTATTGTATTTAACGTTCACCTCAATTTGGTTTATTTGGATTTTAGCATCTATTTATGAGTGAGATTGGCTTATAATTTCTCTTTTTTGTTCTCATCAGACTTTAGTATCCAGGTTTTACTGGCTTCATAAAGCCAGTAAAGTATTCTTTACTGGATACTGGAGTATTCTTTATTGGAGAATACTGGAGTATTCTCTTTTTTCCCTGGAAGAGCTTATATAAAATTAAAGTGATCTGTTCCTTCTTGTAAAGTCATCTTTCTGAGATTTTTTTAAACTATTAGTTAGAAATATTTAATAATTATAGGACTATTTTAGTTTCTGTTTCTTGTTGGGTCAATTTTAACAAGTTAACTATTTCCAGGAATTTATCCTTTCCATTTAAGTTTTGAAATTTATTGTTATAAGGCTGTTCATTGTAGTCTTATATTGTCTTTTTAACTTATTTTGGATCTGTAATTACATATTTTTTCCTGATGTTTTCCATTTTTTTCCTAATATTTATTTGGATCTTCCAATAAATTTCTCTTTAAAATGAGTCTCTTTAAGGTTTTGTTTATTAGAATATTTTTCAAAGAACTCTCTTTAGCTTTGTTATTTGTTTCATCTTTTTAATTTTTATAGTTACCTCTATCACTTTCAGTTTATTTTTTTCCCTAATATCTCTACATTTATTATTCTCTTGTCTCTTCGAAGTGGATAATTTTTTCAAAATTTATTTTCCATATTTCAAGTTGTATGTTTTGTAATTCTAGTATTTTATAATTGAGTTAATATATTTCTGCCAGCTTTATCCATGACTTTGATTTTCTTACAGACTTCAATAATGCATTCCTAGACTTCAGTTTTCCAGACTGAGGACTGCTAACATATGTAGAGTACTGCCCTTTTAATATTTAAAACATGTAAAACTTTTGCCAGGGTTTTAATTACTTCCATTTTTTTTTTTCTCTCTCTTACCTGACTCTTCTTGTTTTCATTGGTTGGCATTTCTGTTTCCTTTCCAGACTTGCTTCTCACTTTCTTCCTCTTTTCTTCACCTTCACAACTTCTTTTCTGACTCTTGACAGTCTGCATGGTGGGAGAATGATCATTATTCCCTTGCTTTCTTTTTTTTTTTTTTTCAGTGTCTTTCCAATGTTCTCCCCCATACTTAGAGGATTTTTCTATGATCTGATCAGTGTACTCCACCTTGCTTTTTCCCTGTCCTCACAGCCGTGGCTCTAGCACCAAAGGTGAGAAAGTAGATAACCTGTATCTGATTTTCTTAAGATGCTTAGAGGTTCACCTTTACTTACTATATGATCTTTGTTAACTCCTCACATAATCTATCCAACTACTGATGATGATGTCAGGGGACTATGGACAGGGCCTAGGAAGAAAGCATAGATGGCAGACTATAGATCTGCTCTTTTTTTTTTTTTTTTTTTTTTTTAATTTACGATAGTCACACAGAGAGAGAGAGGCAGAGACACAGGCAGAGGGAGAAGCAGGCTCCATGCACCGGGAGCCTGACGTGGGATTCGATCCCGGGTCTCCAGGATCACGCCCTGGGCCAAAGGCAGGCGCCAAACTGCTGCGCCACCCAGGGATCCCTATAGATCTGCTCTTATTTGGAGTCCTGAGGCACGGACTCCAGGAATAACGACCCTTCTCTTCTTGCTATATGACTCTGGGTGACTTATTCCAAGGCCTCATATTCCTCCTCTGTAACACAGAATTAACACAGACCCCTTCCCTCTACTTCAGGAGTTGCTGTGAGACTTGAGTGGTATAAGGATAAAGCCATTAGTTTTATGAGACAATCTTTCCTTTATTTTCAGAAAAATATCTTGAAAGGATTTTGTGCTCAATTCAGGGACAGAGAAGTAGAGTAAAAGTGGTTTGTGGCATGGGGTGCTGGATCAAAGAAACCCTGATGGGAAGAAATAGGTGTCATAGGAATGAAAGGAAGCACAGAAGTTGTGCTTAGTGGTTGAGATTCAAGAGAGGTGTCTGTTCTCTGGTAGATGGGGTTTTTCATCTTGTGGCAAAATACAATCCTGTAGTAACATTGTTACCTGTTTATTACTTGCTACATTCAGGGTACTACCTTTTTGAGCTTATATGAGATACCACCTTTCACTTAAAATAATGTTTCTACAAAGGAGATTTTGTTGTTAATTAAAAATTAAACTTGTGAAATATCTTACTTGCAAGAGAAATGATTTAGTTTTGAATTTTTTCATTTATTTTTGTTGTAGTTTATGTTATGGATTAGTTGTTGAAAATTTCAGTCATAGAATCAGTCTTAGATTGTAAAGCATCTAGTCTGGTGATCCTCAAAAGATTTCACTGGGGCCTAAAGGCAGATACATAAGATGTAGACTATATATAAGACAAAAGTACAAGCACCTTATCTGCTAAGGCACCTTCATAAAACACAGTTTGAAATGCTGATGTAATTGATCTGTTCATCTTTGTTTTACAAATAAGGAGAGAAAGGCTTGAAGAGAGAGGCAGCTACTTCCCCACGTTTTTGTAGCTAAGTGGGGGCTACACTTAGAGCTAAGTCCCGTATTCTGCCTCCAAATCGAGGAACAGCCCCACTGTATCACACACAACCTGTATTAGGAAAACTTATGCGTTAAAGAAGATAGTCCTCCTTGTTTCAAAGCTGACGTGGCCATCTACTAACTAATTTCTCAATTTGACAAAAGGATACCAACTTTAGAAATAAGCAAATGGCCGAGCATATTGCAGTGTCTTCAGATTTTGCACAGAATACCTGTATTCCAGGCTCTCAGCGGGAGATGCTGTCTTTTTTTGAAAATTTTACTTGAGAGAGGTCACATTTTTAGAAGATACTGAATTCATCCGTTTTTCCAAATATTCTGTATTTTGTCCTAAAATTAGACTGTCAGAATGCTATAGCCTGAGCTATATTTTCTTAATTTTCTGAAAACTAGCCCTTGCTGAGTTGTAAATTGGAATTACTCCCTCAATTTCTATTGAGGGGCATCTCAAAAAAAATTAGCTTTAATGAAATTATTATTTTGCCCTTTAATACTCTTATTCCCCTATACATTACCCTGAAAAAGAAATTAGAGCTAAGGGCAAAGAGGGAGTTTGTTTTCCCTAAAGAACTGATATATTTTTTTTCCTTGTGGACAATTAAAAGGGCATAATTGTATTTCTCTTTCTGTTTTGGCCTTAAGAGAATTCAGAGCCAGATTAGTGGCTTGTCCGCAGTATCTGTGGTAGGCTCCATCATTTGTAGGTCCTACCCTACTGTGCCCTATTAGAAATTGTGTATCTTCATAGCCTCCCAGTTGGAAATCACTGGATGACAGCATTCTCTTGTGAATTACTTAAATGTGGTTGTACTCCAGAGTCCATTCAAGTGTGATGATTGTGTTTTGGGATTTTTCTGCAAGTAGTAAATACTAAGTATATAGTTGTTATAGTGTTAGAACTAGATATGGACTCCATACTGTGGTTTTCTTTTATGTGGAGGATATATGCATTTTGGCATTAATTGACTTTGTAATAGATAGTTTCAAGGGCCAAAGTTAAAATATATGGCAAATGTTCAATTGAACCCTCCCTTTTTTTTCATATTCATGCAAATCAGACTTACTATGTATTTTAGACCAATATTTGGAAAAGGTTTTCCTTTTTTTTTTTGTGATAAAATACAGAGAGCATAAAATTTATCATTACTGTTTGTAAATGCATAGTTCAGTAACATTAGGAACCTTGTGTTATGCAGCCATCACCACCATCTGGAACTCTTTCCATCTCTTAGTTTCATCTAAACTGAAACTCTCTACCCATTAAACAGCAATTCCCCATTCTCTTCTTCCCCCAGCCCTTGGCAACCACCATTCTTACTAGCTGTCTCCCTGAATTTGACCACTTTAGGAATCTCCAATAGGTGGAATTACTCTGTCCTTTTGTGCCTGCTTCATCTCACTTATCATAATGCCTTTGGGTTCATCCACGTTGTAAGGCAGGTGTCAGAATTTTCTTCCTCTTTAAGGTTGAATGATACTCCGTTGTGTGTATACACACATTTTCTTTAACCGTTCATGCATACATGTTGCACTTGTGTTGATGCCTTTTGTCTGTTGTGAATAGTGCTGCTATGAACATTGAGTATACAGATACGTTTTTGTGTCTCCACTTCAGTTCCTGTGATGATGTACTCAGAAGTGGAATTCCTGGATCATATAGTTCTCTTTTTCATTTTTGGAGGACTTGTACTGTTTTTGTAGTGGCTACACCATTTTACATTTCTACTAACAGTGCATAAGGATATTGTTCTATATCCTATCCAACACTTGTTTTTTCTCTTGTTGTTTTGAAATAGTAGCCATCCTAATGGGTGAGAAGTATGGAAAAAGTTTTTGTGATAAGTTAATCACTTTTAGATCCAAATGTCAATCCCAAGGTTGACAGACTGTCTCTTCCTACATCGTTTCATAATTGCTCTGCAGAGCCATGATTTTCTTTTATTTTTAAGACCATTGAAAAGTTGCCCTGTTGAAGTGTGGTAGAGGGCATACAGTCTCCCGGGTGTCCTCTCTTTTTCCCTCCAGTTTAAAAAAAGCAGCTGCATAAAGCAAGGATGATTCTTGGTTTCTGTGGACTTAAGACTTGGCTTAGGTCTAAATATCAATATTTTACCTTTATTTTCATTATCTTTCTGTACTTTAGATAGCACATGTTGCCTTCCCATTGTATTTTGAAAGATCATTGCTTTATTGAGAAGAATTTTATCTTCTGTACAGAGTCAGCATAGGAAAATTTAAGATATATTTGAACCACAGATATAAAATATGAAACAAAGAAATTGATATACTTAGGTCAAGCCTACCTTCACCTGTCCATGGGAACTAATAAAGTAATATATCAAAAGCAGAAAATGATTAACCTGAGCATTAGAATTGAACAGAGAATTTAACGTATTCTGTAAGGAAATTATTATTTGATCTTTAGCCATATTGAGTATAAAATTTCTATAAACCTTGAAGTCAATGGAAATTTTTAAAAATAAGATAGAAAATTGGGGAAAATATAACCACAAAGTTATCAAAAGGATCTTAGAGGGTCATTGAATTTTCTTCCATTTGCAAGAATCCTCTGTTTAGCTTCCTGCCTAGCTAGACGGTCATTTTACATGCTTATGAATGCTGTCATCAATTGATATACAGGCAGTGTACTCCAGTACTTACAAGTTTCGTGTCTGAGTCACACAGACCTGGTTTGAATACCAGCTCTGTCACTTAAGTTATGTGATCCTAGGCGGATCATGTAATCTCAAGAAGCTTGAGTTTCATCATTGTTTACAGCACCTACCTCATAGGATTGTGGGAGGATTGTATGAGCTAGTATGCTAAGTATTTATCGTAACATTTGGCATAAACACAGCTAGATACCAGCTCCTGCACTTCCTGCTGATACTACTACTATTATACATGAATTTTCTCTTACCACCCATTCCACTGTAGGAAAGCTTAAAACACTAGAAGGTTAGTTAAACCTTACGTTAAGGTGAAGCTTATTCCATTTTTCTTTTAATTCATGTCTGCATTCTGCAGCACCACAAAAACATGTTCTATCTCCCGTGACAATACTTCAGCTAGTTGGATCAACCAGTAAATTCTTTTTCTCCCAGGGCAAGCGTCTCCAAGTTCTTTTAACTGTCAGGCTTTCCAGATCCTTCCTTTTCGTACTCTTCAATGATCTCTGTTTTTTTCTCAAAGTGCATCATCCAGAAACAAAGTTAGTGTTCCACATGAAGTTTGAGTGCAGAACACGGTACCTCTCAGTTGGCTTTCCATCCAATTGGAGGAAAAGAGTCTTGATTGCTATGGTAGTAGTAGCCTACAGAGCCCCGTGGGAAAGGCCCTGCTAGCCTATCTCTCAGCCTCTCCTATGCTATGCTTAGTATATACCCCCTCCCATCCAACCAATCTGCTTTGTTCTGAGGACAGCAGTCCCCTCCTGTCCCACAGACTTGGGAGCCTGTTCCTACCTCAAAACATTCACTGTTCCTTTTCCTGGAACATGTTTCTCCCAGGAATCAATCCTTGCTTGATTATTTCCCTTACTTTTTAAGCCTTTAACTCAGTTGGAACCTGATCATGAGTTCTCTGGTCATCCTGTCTCCCAGGCCTTTCCTTCCCTTCCCAACTTCATTTTTGCTTTCATTATTTTCTGCCACACTAAACACACTAAACATTTTTACTTATTGGTTTCCCCCCAGTAGACTGTAAGTTCTCTGAGCACAGGGATTTTTAGTCTATTTTGTTCATTGGTGACCCTCTGCAGCCTGTAATGGTGTAGGTGGTTGATGAATATTTGTTGCTTGAAAAGCACAACTCCTCTTTATGTATTAGAGCACAAGCACAAGTCAGGGGAGGGGCAGAGGAAGAGGGAGCAGCAGACTCCTGCTGAGCAGGGAGCCCTATTGATTGTTGTGGGGCTGGATCCCAGGACCCTGGGATCATGACCTGAGTAGAAGGCTGATGCTTAACTCACTGAGCTACCCAGGCACCCCCCAAAACAAAAAATTTTAAGTGTTCCTCTTGAAGGGAAAATAAGCCACGTTCATTGTTTTAGGACTTTGGAGATTTTCACCTCATTTTGTTTGCTTCATCAATATTTTATTTTGCATGTAATTTTATGTGCTCAAAAGATTTTTATCTTCTGTAAACTCGAATACAGATTTTTAAAACAAGAATATTTGTTCTTTAACTAAATCTTAACAGAGCTTCCTGAGTAGAGAGCTTAAGATAAATTATCTTTCCAACTTAGAATGGCCAGACTCCCAAACCAGCTGCTTGATCTCTTCCGAGGGCCCTCCAAAGATGGTTTTCTCTTTGTGCCATGACTTGAAAACTTAGGAAGCACTGCTTTAAGATATTTAAAATGTTTTTTTTTCAGATGGAGTTACAGCCCACTGAACTGTGATTCTAGTGTATTTTAGTGTTTGTTTTTGCCCTAGGTTGAGAACTATGAAAGCACTTGTTAAAACAATAAAACATCAAAATTCTGTAAAAATCAGGTTATCATCTTCCTGAACTTAATGTTCCACATACATAGATGTTTCCAGAGACCAAGCTGAAGGCATTAGAAAAAATAGAGTTGGACGTCAAGGTGTAGCTGTATAGTGAAATGGTCAGCAGCAACAGCAGGAGAGCTGCTTATACTTGCAACAACATGAGTGGTTCTGAAAAACATTGTACTTAGTGAGAGAAGCCAGATACAAAAGAATGTATCATACATGATTCCATTTATTTGAAATCAAGAACAGACAAACCTAAAGCATGGCTCTGGAAATCAGAGCAGTGTTTGCTGAGGTGGGGGTGGGGGGGTTGGAGAACGGGAGAGTGACTACAAAGGAGCCCAGGAGAATTGGGGGCAGGGCTAGAAATAATCTATCTTTGTAGTGGTGCTGGTTACATGGGGGTGTACTTGTGAAAATTCACTGAACTATACATTTAAAATGGATTTTACTGTGTAAATTTTTAAAAAATCACTTAAAAATTAGATTTGGTAGGTGTTGCTTCTGTGTATAACTTTCTGGAGTTATTTTGATCAACGGACCTCTCAACTACAGAGGACTTGAATAACTCAAAATAAGATTTGTTTAGATTATGATTAAACTTCTCTGCTTTTAAAAATGATTGTTTATACCTCTTGTGGCCTATCTTGAAAAAAATTTATTTCGAGGATACATAAAATATATAAATCTGTGGTGAGTGATTATGTAACAGTAAGCTATTTTTAGGTGGAAGCTTTGCAACCATAATGAGACAGGAGTGTGCTTAACAGAATCTCAGTTGGGATTTTCATACTAGATGCCTCAGAAGGCCATGCATTCTGCACTGTTTGAGAGTACCTTTCAAACATTTTGTGTTTGATGCAATGCCAGTTTTTTGCAAATTTGATGCAAACATCAATTCTTGAGTAGACATACTTAAAGGAATTTTTCTAATTGTAAAGTTAGAGATATGTGGAAGATGCACAGAAATGTACAGAAAGCTATTTTCTGCTAAACATGGAGAGAAATATGAAAACCAGAGCCCAGCAAACCACTGGTGGGATTTTTCTGTGTTTTGGTTTATGCGTGTTGGCAAACACACAAATGCAGTATATGTATCTGTTTAATATTCTACATGGTTTTCAGTAGCATCAGAGTGAATATTTTTTTCAGACATATTCTTTGAAACATGTTTGCAGGCAGACTGGGTGGCTCAGGGGTTTAGCGCCGCCTTCAGCCCAGGGAATGATTCTGGAGACCCAGGATCGAAGTCCCACATCAGGTTCCCTGCATGGAGCCTACTTCTCCCTCTGCCTGTGTCTCTGCCTCTCTCCTTCTCTCTGTCTCTCATGAATAAATAAATCTTTAAAAAAAATGTTTGCATTATCAATATATGAGTAATATTTTTATGCCCTTACTCTTGCCAGATACTGTTTTTTATATAATTTTATTGACCTATAATTGATGTACAGTAAACTGCACATATTTAAGTGTAACTTTTGATGTGTTTACAGTAGTGAAACCATCACTCCAATCAAGATAAAGAATACTTCTGTTATTTCCAGAAGTTTGTTCTTGCCTTTTGTAATACCCCCCACTTTCCCACCTACCCCAATACACAGGCACTATTTATCAGCTTTTATCACTAGGGATCAGTGGGAGTTTTCTAGAATTTTACATAAATGGAATCCTACAGTTTGTACTTTTTTGGAGGTGTAGGAGGTTTGGCTTCATATTCATCCATGTTGCACAAATCGCTAGTTCGTTCCTTTTCATTGCTGAATAGTTATCCATTTCATAATGTACTTTTTTTTTTAAACCTATTGACTTATGGATTGTTTCTAGCTTTTGGCTATTGCAAATAAAGGTATTAGTATTTGTACAAGTCTTCAGTGGACATAATGTTGCATTTCATTTAGGTAAATAACCTAGGAATAAGTAGAATGGCCAGGTCATATGGGAAATGAATGTTTATGGGGCTTTTAATTTTTTTTTTTTTTAGTTTTTTAATTTTTAAAAAATTGAAGTAGAATTCACAAGACATAAAAATAACTTTTGAGTGTGGAATTCAGTGGCACTTAGTAAAGCACAGGGTTGTGCAACCATCACCTCTATCTACTTGCACAACAATTTTCATCACTTCAGAAGGGAACTTTGTACCCAGGAAGCTGGCACTCCCCATCCCCTGAAAATGACTACCTGTATTTTGTCCCTATGGATTTGCCTGTTTTCAGCGTTTCACGTAAATGAGTCATACACTGTGTGAACTTCTGATGTCTGGCTTTTCACTTACATACTGTTTTTGATCTTCATGCTCATAGTACTACGTATCAGTACTTTGTTCCTTTTTATAGCTGGATAGTTTTCCATTGTATGTATATAACACATTCATTCATTCATTTGTGGATATTTGGGTTCCCAGCTTTTGGTTGTTGGGAATAGAGCTGCTTTGAACATTTTTGTATAGGTATTTGTTTGAACACATGTCAGTTCTTTTGGGACTATATATAAGAGCAAGTTTCCTAGGTTGTATGGTGGTTTTATGTTTAGCTTTTTGAGGAATCACCAAACTGTTTTCTACTACATGTACCATTTTATGTCCCCATTAGCAGTGCACAAGGGTTCATTTTCTCCACATCCTTGTCAATACTTGTTATTTTCCATTTTTAATTTTTAAAATTTTTTTTAAGATTGATTGATTTTAGAGACTATGAGCATCAGAGAGCCTGATGTGGGGCTGGATCTCATGACAATGAGATCATCGCCTGAGCCGAAAAGCAAGAGTTAGATGCTCAACTGATTGCACCATCCAGGTGCCCCTTTATTTTCCTTTTTTTTTTTAAAAAAAAAAGGTCATCCTAGTGGGGTATAAAGTGATATCTCAGTGATTTGCATTCTGTAATGCCTGAGGGTGTTGAGTATCTTTTCATACATTTGTTGGTCATTTGTATATTTAGAGAAATGTCTGCTCAAATCATTTGTCCGTTTTTAAATTGGGTGGTCATTCTATTGCTGAGTTATAGGAGTTCCTTATAGTCTCCATACAAGTCCTTTTATTGGTTACGTGATTTACAGATATTTTCTCTTGCTTGCCTTTCTATTAACATTATCTTTTGAAAAGCAAAATTTTTGATATTGATGATGTCCAAGTTTTTTTTTTTTTTGTATATATATTGCTTTTTCTGACCTATTTAAGAAATCTTTGCCAAGCCCATAGTTGCTAAGATTTTCTCCTGTGTTTTCTTCCAGAAGCGGCCTAATTTTGGCTTTATGTTTGGGTCTGTACACCCATTAAGAGATAGATTTTGTTTTTGTTGTCTTTTTGATATATGAGGAGAAACTAGAGTCCTAAATAAACAGATATCCTTATTTGTATCAGAAGACTCAGTATTGTTAAGATGTTTGGTCTCCCTAAATTGATTTATAGAGTCAAAGTAATCCCAGGCAGAATTCCAGCAAGGTTTTTTGGTTTTGTTTTATTTTGGTAGAAATTGATAAACTGATTCTCAAATTTATATAGAAATGCAAAGGGCCTTATAATAACTAAACCAATTTTGAAAGAGAACAAAATCAGGGGCACCTGGGTGACTCAGTGGTTGAGTGTATGGGGCTCAATCCCACAACCCTCAGATCATGACCTGAGCCGAAATCAAGAGTTGGATGCTTAACCGACTGAGCCATCTAGGCTCCCCACATTGTTAGTATTATCTTTAATCTGAAGTTCTTTGCAGTGGTCTTTATGATAATAGGTGTATTTTGGGAGTTAATATAGTCTGTAAATCTTCATAACCAAGCTCTACTAATCTGTAGCATATGACAATATCCTGAAGTTACTCTGCATCTTGTACCTTACCCTTGGCCATGTGGCATGTGGACCATGGGAGGGCGTGGTTGTCCATCTGTATATTTCCTACATGTGTATATCATATCTTTATTTTTTTTGACTAATATTTGTCTAATTTTTTTTGACAAAAATAAATACAAAAGACTTTCTAATACTTGGTGGTTACACACACTCTATTTAGAGACTAACCAAAGGCAAGAAGGAGCCACTGAAAAGCTTTAAGAAGTAATGTTGGATTTACATTTTTAATATATGAGCTGGGTAGGAATGTGAAGTGTCTTTTTCTCACATTGTAATCTCAGGGTATAATCTCTTCTTGGATTAACCAGTCTCTTATTCTACTTTGTATCCTCAGCACTTTACTTTGGAAGAGTAGTAGGTGTTCAGTAAACATTTTTTAACTAAATGGAAATTCTCCTAAGTCAGTAATTCTTATCAGGAACCACATCCGAATAATCTGTAGCGCTTTGGGAAAAAAAAAATTACATGTACTATTGTTAGTATTAGCATTAAACAGGAAACTCCAAGCTACCTAACATTAGCTTAAATAAGTTAGAGATTCTTTTTCCATCTTAGAGAAGATAGGAGTTGGGCAATATGAGCCTAGGATAGTAGTTTCAGATGTTAGGGGCTATTCCATATATCAAATGATGGTCAGCAGGAAGGAGCAAAGGGCCAAAATAGATGTGTGCCCTTCCCTTTAAGGAGATCTGGTGAATTCCCCACAATACTTGTATTCTTTGTGGGCAGAACTTAGTCATATGGCCCCAGCTGCCAGAGAGACTGAAAAATAATCTTTTAGCTGGAGGGCATTATAGCCAGCTAACAAATTGGGATTCTTCTATAGATAGTGGGAGAAATTAGCAATTTCTGTAATAGTACACAAACCTTGTTCATTCTTGGAAGTCTTAATTCAGTTGATCTGGGCTAAAATTAGGCCTTCTAATTAAAACAAAAAAACAAAAAACAACCAAACAGATCATATTAGCTGATCTAGATATACTCTTCATGATGGAGAACCGTGGCTCTAAGCCAGGTTTTGAACAGGACAGATCTGCTCATTCTTGGAATGAGAAATCTTTCTCCTGGTGAGCATGGATTCAGCACGTTTCTAATCTGCCTTATGAATTTGACATTTTACAATGATGTAATCCCTGACAGGGGTCCAAGTGATGGTTTTAACAGATGTTTTGTTGTAGTCCAGGTCAGTCTGCTTCACACACTCCGCCCCCATTTTCCTGGTCCACCAACCTGATAACCATTACCTTCCTGGACACACCCTCCCCCAATCTCCCTAAAGTGAAACTGGCTGTTTTCTGAGACTTATGATCACTTATTTCCATCACAATGTTATTGTCACACTGTGGATTGGAAAGCTTATGGGATTTGAAGTTAAAAGATCTTGGTTGCAGTTCTTATTCCTCTAACCTATGGCAAGGAACTTAAACTTTATGATCTTCAGTTTATACACATACACACATACTCCTCATAGAGTTAAGATTTAATGAACTAATAGTATGTAAAAGTACCTTTTAAACTGTAAAACGCTATACAAATAATCAGTTGTAGATATAAAATTAGTCCTGTGTACACAGAACCATGGTTCATACAAATGCTTATGAGATTCTTTTTTTTCTTCTTTTTTCTCAGTGAACTCATAATAAAGTTAATAAGATTTTTAGAGACATTTCTGTTGAGGGCCCTGCACTTGAGTTATTTCTTGGTAAACATTGAAATATGGATACTAGTTGAAAAGAATTTATTCAAAAGAATTATTTTGCATTGCTTCAGTGCCCCCTCTACCTTTCTTGTTATTATATACCTTAATGTTTATTTATTTTAAAATACTGTTTCAATGCTTGTTTTCCAGGAACCATTCCAGGGATATTCCAGGAACCATTCTTAGCAGTAGGAAATTCAGTTATGAACAGATATTTGATTAGGGATAAAGACATGATTAAGAAAGTATTTGAAAAAATTTCAGAATCTTTATTAAATAGGCTGATTTAGAATTTTACCCTTTTAATATAGTCAACACCAATTTATTACATTACATTGAAAGTTGTTTAAAGTGTGTTTAATATATACCATTACATGGCAATTTAGCATTCTGTTGTATACATGATGATACGTGAAAACTTTTTGAAACTTTTAATATACTATAAAGTAGAATATTATATATTGGAAATTATGCATTGAACTGTGCATAGTACTTTTAGGAATATAATCCTGTAAATCCTACTTCTGGAATAGAAAGTAAACATACTTGTGGAAACTTCAGTGTAGATACACCTTATATAAGTGTTATAATTGTGGTCAAATGATTCATCTTTGCAATTGAAAGAGAAAATTATTTATGAGACCTTGTACCAAGTTATTTTAAGTACAAGAACCATTGAACAAGGCAGTGAAGTAAATACATGCTGAATCTGCTGTTGGAAGTATACTGTGGAAGTGAATAGTTCTACATTGTTATATTGTTTGTATGTATTACTAGTTTCTCATTGATGTTATTTCTTTGAGACATTATTTTTAAATCAGTCTGACAAAAATAAGTACTTTTGTACTTATTCCTGAGTTTGTATTCCTCCCAGTATCATTACCACATTGCTTTTAAAAACCTCCATTTGCCAAATATTTCTTCAGTGCCTGTTTATTGGGCTCTTTCCTATACATAGGAGTAGCCAGTTATCCCCCAAATTCCTCCTTGATTTAAATGTCTAAAGATATACTTGGAAGTGACTTTAATAGGTTACTAGCAGAAACTGTTAGCAGTTTAACAGGTTCCATTGAGGTTATTTTACTTAGAGTATGTCAGTAAGTCAACAACCAGATACAGGCCCTCATCTTCTTTCTCAAGGTAGAACCTAAGGGCAGAGAGGCACGGAGGTTAATTCCCAGTGGGATTTCCTTTTTCTCTTGTCTTGAGCCAAATTGAGGAAGATAGCAATGCCAGTAAGAAAGGGACATTTTTTAATGATGCAAGAGCCAGTGGCCATTGACTGTAAGCAACAGGAAAATGAATAGCTGCCTTGTTCTAGGCTGACCAGGTTAGTGTGAATGAGGCTTTAAAGGGCCTTAGAAATGATCATTTTTTATCGCAGGGAGAACTCTTTTATGTTGTATATGTTAAGAGACTAGAGGATTCTTACTACATCACATGCTGGGATCAGTAAGTTGGTAACCTCTTTGTTATTCTCCATATTTCGTATATTCATGTTGAAGCAAAAGCAGTTAGGACAAAACTTTATTACCCGTATCTACCCATCTAAATCTGTGCACATCTACACTCTGCCTTTTTTCTTGCAGCTAAGGATGAACTTTTCCATGCCCTGACAAAGGCCAACTATATACTTGTGGATTACATCCCATCCTTTTAGCAAATTTGAGAATATCATTCCAGCCGTCCTGTCCTCTCACTCCCACATCATTAATTACCCCTGCTCTATTGAATCTTTCCCATCAGGATAGAAACGTGCTGAGTTGTCTTCCATAATAAAGCCTTGTTGACTTTCCTGTCCCCTTCCAGCAATTGCCCCAGTAGTCGTCTTCCCTTTTTAGCAAAACTTCTTAGGTTTGGGCTATACTCTCCAGGTTTCCTCTCTCATTTTTCTTGGCCTGCTCCAGTCAGGTCTTTTGTCTTCAGTATCCTTTCAAACTCTGGTGAAACTGCCCATGTTAAGTTCACCATCGATCCCGTCACCAAACCTAGAGGTCCTTTTTCCTAGTTCCCATATTTATCATTGGTGTTTGACATGGTTGATGCCTAAATCCTCTTTGAAAAGTTCTCAGATGCTTACAGGACACCACATACACCTAGTTTTCCTTCTGTATCTCTTCCTCTCTCTTTTTGTTTCCTTGTACTGGTTCTTCTATCAGAAGAAAAAGTAAGTCTTTGGATTTCTTCCTATTTACATTGCACTTTCTCCCTCAGTGATTCCTTACAGCTTCCTTATTCTTTCAGCTCATAATATATTTGCAAAATACTTCGAGTTCTATTTCCAGCCTGGACCTCTTCCTTGAACACCTGATTTGATGTCTGTCTACTTGACACCTACACTTGGATGTCTGATAGCATCTCATACCTACCATATATGAAAGGAGTTCCTAATTGTCCCCATTCCTTCTGCAGTCTTCCCTGTTTTAGGGAACGATGGCTCTGTCTTTAGTTGCTTAGGCCAAAACTGTGAAATCATCCTTGATTTTTTTTTTTTTAACGTATCCTATAGGCAGGCACCCTGTCAGCAAATTATTTAGGCCTTCTTACAAAGTGTATTCAGAATCTCACTACTTAAGAACACTTTTGTTGCTCTTACCCATCTCTTACCTGGACTGTTTTAGCAGCCTCTTAAGGGATCTTATTGATTTGACTCTTGACCTCCTCCTGGTTCTCCACGAGGTCAGCCAGGGAGTTTGTATTCAGTTGTAGATCAGACAACTTTACTTCTCTGCTCACCTCTGCTCAGAGCCTCTCCATCAGTTTCCCATCCCACAGATTCAAAGCTAGGGTTCTTAAGGCCACCTGCAAGCTTTCTGCAGTCCTTTCCTCCCACAACTGCCTTGTGTAGCCTGCCTCCTCTCCAGACTGTATCAAGCAGATCTGCTTCGATCCCTGAAGCATATTTATTCCTAAATAAGTGTCTTTTAGTAATGGAAAGGACAGAAGAAAAGTCTTCGGGAACATCAAGAAATGCATCACACTTGGAAAGGCAGTATTGGGATGGCACAGAAGAAGAGCATTAGAATCCATGAAAACTTCAAACAATAATGTGTGTAAAGATGCTTTGTAAATCCATAAAACAAAGTATGTCTACACGCTGTGTTCCTGAGGCTATATATTATCACACTTGATTGTGCCTCAGACATGGGCTCAGACCTTAATTTTCCTGGACCTGGGAGGTGAGGAGGTGGTCATTCAGCCTGACACTGCATTTAGAAGTAACTCTGACAGTCATTCACATGAGCTCCATCCTCCTACAGCGAAACAGTTAGGTAGTCTTCTGGGAGCAGAAGAGCCTTTACCAACAATAAAGGACCAGGCCCACTTTAACAGCTATGTGGCCACAGCAGAGAGTCAGCTAAAGCACACATAACTTAAAAAGTTTTGAAGTCCATCTAGTGTTGGTCCCATAACCACAAAAAGAAGTGTCAATGTAATTCCTTACCTGAGAGAGAAAATTAGACATTTTAAATTCAGGTCTAGTATTTCAGTGTTAAGCTAATACATTCTGTGTTCTTGTAGCCATACATCAATCACAAGGAGTAAGGCTGATGCTATTTAGCTGATGGGAGTGTGGCCAGTTGAAAGAGACTAGATTGATCAAGGCCAGAATCTCCTCTAACCTGTAATTGGATAATTGGACACAGTATTCTGTGAATACTCTCGCCTACTCCCCAACTAGTAGTGTGTTTTTGCCAGATTTAATTATTGTCTCTGTCCAACTTAGCTTCCGTGGAACATGGGGAAATAGAGTACTTAATAGAAGGAGAGTAGATAAAATGTGTGTACTGGCTAGCATGTAACTTTAAAACTCTTGATTCTTTAGCCTGCATCTGCTCACTGTTAGTGTGACGAACACTTTGGAAGTGTTCATTGTGAATTTCCAATTGCCAGCATGAAATGGAGTGAGATATAAGATGATCATGTTGCTGTGGTTTGAGAAGACTCTAGTGGAAAAGCTTGTATTTGCATTAATCTAAAGCAATACAGACGTGGATATGGGTTTATTATTAAGAGTTTGATGGTTTAGTTCTTAAATTATTCCTAGTAAGTACGACATTTATGTTTGCTATGTTACATGTTAATTTTTGTTATGGGAAAGTTACAGGGCTGAGGGTATACATTTTATATTTGAATTTTATATTTAATTTGAAAAAATGTCACTCATATTCTAGAAAGGTTCTTATGTAATTATAAACATATATGTTGGGCTTCTGCAGTAATTTTTAAATGCCAGGTTGTCTCCTGGTGTTTCTGAAATACCAGTAGAGGATTTGAAATTACATTATTCCAGTGATCTAACTGGCTAAATGGTATCGATGGCAGTGTGATCCTAGATGCTTCTCTAAAGCAATAAAGAGCTCTTTACTGTAGTTTCTGTGATGTATGTACCTACTCTCAGGTACATCACTGTACATGATGAAAGCAATTGTCATTTTGTGTGTAATTTTAGAGTAAGATGCCTTGAAACAAGTACAAATGCAGTCAGATCAACAAAAACAAGGTAAGAGCTAGAATAGTGGTGAGAGTCTCTTCTGTTTCTGCTTCCCACCCCTTTCACTCCTCTTAAGAACAAGTGAGAAAATATGTCCAAGTAGCAGAAATGAAGTGGTGCTTATTTTAGATGGATAAAGGATAAGTTGGATTTTGAATAAGATTTTGTTGAGGGAACATGGTATTTGGGGACCTTGATCATTTCTTTTGCCACTATTCTAAAATCTAGGCATATGTAGGTATAAAACTAATGTATTTGTGAACTAGAAGCATTAATTGATTCGTATATTGAAAGGTTCAGTGTCAACAGTGCATTTGCATTTTGATATTTGAAAAGTTAAAAAGATAAAGATAGCAGGAGCAGGTAGGCAGGGTGAAGGAGCTTGGATCCTCCTGCAGTGGTATTTTTGGAATCTACATATATAACAGGACTATAAAGATCTTTTCCATTTCAAGAAAGGATCACTTTGGACATTGTGCTCAATTTTGTAGTCCTTGTTTACAGATAAATGAATTGTCTAACCCATGAAATGAGGCAGAACAATTTGTTTTGTTTTGTTTTTTAAGTTGACTCCAGCCATAATCAGAATATTACCTCCTTTGGAGATAAAAATATAGATTATAGGAGTATTTATAAGTATTTTGCAGTTTCTTAAAAACTGTAATTTTGTAAGTATTTAATCTTTTTATTTCTGCATGTTTTTGCTTATTTACTATTTATTGCTCTTATTTTGTGATCACAAACAGTAAGTCAATAATCTGATGATAATCTCATTAATGATAAACACTGAGGTGCCTGAGGACTGGAACTGTTCCCAAGATGATAAAGGTTTTACTCTATTTCTGTTAGGAACTTAGGATTTCAATAAGGCTGTATTTTTAAGTTCTGTCCAGGACTCTCAGTGTTGAATCTGATGTGGCTCTCAGCAACTCAGGGCTGCAGAGGAGTCTGGTGTCAGAATCACAGGGAGGAGAATGTGCCGGGGATGTCAGGAGGTAAAAGGGTGAGATTCAGCAGAGAGACTAATTCAGGGAGCAGCTGAGTGGTCTCTGTGACTCCCAAGACCCAGACACTGAACTTGAAACCTATAGGAGGTTGTAGAGTCTCCCTATTCGGTGCTTCTCAAACTGTTGGAACATCCCCTGCTGTGGATAGAGGAGAAAAGAAGCCATAGTGCTCCTGATTCTACCAGTGTCACCCAGCGCAGCTTTCTAAAACATCTGTTTCCTGTGTTGGGGTTATTTTTGAGAAAGGTTCTGCTCTGCTAAAGTTAAAAAAAAAAATAAGTAAATAAAGGTTGAAGGCTACTGATAGAGGATTCCACTGTTGTCTAATTTTTAGGTGAAGCAGCTAAGGAACATGAGATTCCTAGAGTTCTGATGCCAAGATGGGTAAAACTATCCGCATCAAATCTAGCACCTGCTCTGTTGTAGGAGGATTGGCTTACCTAAATTTCAGGAGATGTTAGTTAACTGCACAGGTTGAGATGCTCTTGTTTTTAGGCAGGAGGATAGATTATCTTATTAAAAGATGAAAAATCAAACCAGGTTTTGCCTTTTTTATAATCCCTTTTTTTTGTTAGTGTAATAAATTCAAGGTAAAATATGGAACTATAACCAAAATATGGAATCGAAAAATGGAAGTCAAAATGTCATTGCCTGGCTACTCATTTCCTTTCATTTGAGATATAAGCTATTTTGGAAGTAAATTGGAGGATTCTGTCTTAAGCTTTTTTTTTTCTTTGCTTTTTTTTTTTAATTTTCTTTTTTAAGAGCATGTGAGTGGGGTGGGGGGCGAGGGTATAGAGAGACTATGTTGGGCAGACTCCCCATTAAGTGCAAGCCCAACATGTGACTCCATCTCCCCACCCTGAGATCAAGATTTGAGCTGAAATCAGGTGTCGGACACTTAACCTACTAATCCACCCAGGTGTCCCGATGGTATCTTATGCTTTAGTGTGGTACACATTTTAATACTCAGAATGGCTTTAATTATTTTGTTCAAAAACTGGCTTAATTTCATGATTAATATTGAGAGACTATATTTTTAAAAAACTTTGACTTGTGAATTGGCTCATGTTCTTATACTAGAATCTTGATCCTTTGAGCCAAATTTGCTAGTCTTAATCCGTTTTCATTAGCTAGAGCTGTTGTAAGAAAAGGCTCCATGGGAAGAACAGAATTGGTTTAGTAATTGTGCTCATTCATCCATGTGTGTATATCACACGACTGTTTTCATTTCTGTTGTTGCAGTTGAACTGGATCAAAAGCAAATAAATTTTACCTCCTTCTGCATAAGTCGATGTCTCCTGTCACTCTGAAGTCTTTTGTTTGTTTGTTTGTTTGTTTTAATATCTGTTTTCTTCTAGGTGAGGAATTTTAAATTGGAACAAGAACAAGAAAAAAACAAAATTTTGTCAGAAGCACTGGAGACTCTGGCCACCGAGCATCATGAATTAGAGCGGTCTCTGGTTGAAGGCTCACCTCCTCGAAGCATCCTCAGTGAGGACGAGTTCTATGATGCGCTGTCAGGTAACGCTAGCATCCTGCCATCTGTGTTGTTGGCGATTGGAAGCCCAGCTCCTAGATGTCTTTGGAGGGTAAATGTCATCTAGAGTGTGGTGGACTGAGCAGATGTAACACTACCGCTCCCCACACCATCTGTCTTCTCTGTTCTGTTATTGAGGCAGGAAGCTGAAAGTTGAGAATGAGCTTGTCTCCATTTACGGTGTATGCTAAGCTAGGGAGGGAGTGATAAAGAATTTGATTTTTTTCTCTTGTATTCAGCGTCCGTTAAATACATCCTAGTGCCAGGTGCTATTGCATATTTAAGGATAGAGAAAGTTAACTGTTGTCAGAGAGTACTCTGTACCCTCAAAGGATGCAAATAAGTAACACGTGGTTACAGTAAGTACAGTGTGTCAAGTGCCACTGTAGAGGTGAGACCAGGGTGTGGCTAGAGCAGAGGAAAAGCAGTGCTTAATTTTGCCTCAGAAATAAATGCCAAAAACTCATACTGATGAGCGTGGACTCCCATTGCCAAAATTGGAATCCTAACTCTGACATTTGCTGGCTGCATGACCCCGGATAAGTTCTGTAACCCTTCTGGTTTTCCGTTTACACCTATTTAAAATAGGGATGAGTAGATTGTCGATATCAATAGGCTGAGGCAGGATTAAACTAGTTCCTATTTTAAAACTATGTTTAGAACCTGCCTGATATGTACTAGGGGCTCCAGAAATAGGAGACATGTCAGAGGTAGGACTCCCCTGGGAGGGGGTGGCCCACTGAGTGGTTCTGCCTTTGAGGGATTGACTTCAGAGTTTTTGAGGGTGGTAAGGGTGGGGGAGTGGCTGGAGGTGAGCAAGGCTGAGAACAGCTCTCTAACGTGAGGCAATCAAGTTCTTAGAGAATAGATGGATCTGTGCAATTACTGGTTGCCTGGAACTTGACCACAGAAGCAGGAGACCCTAGTGGATAGCAGGTGTGAAAGGATCACATTCAGAATAAAGGAAGCACCCCAAGGAGAGGCAATAGAAATGAAAACTAAAGATTGGGTTAAGGAGATTAAAAACAGTGTGATCGTATAAGACAGAGAAAATGATTGGTGGGCTTTTGGAGAAGAGATTCATTATGAGAGAGCAGCAAATAGGGCCTTTATTTGTGGGAAGTGTGAAATAATCAAATAACGGGAAAAGTAATTTTAATAGCTAGATTTAGGAATAATTAAAGAAAAGAGGATACTGATTTGTGAAAGGAGTGACTCATTGGGAAGAGAAAGTAAAGCTAGGATTTGGAAGTAGTGGGATGAGTGACCAGGCATAGGAAGTGTTTAACATGACTGAAGGAGGTGGGAGAAGAGGGGGAATAACATTGAAGGCTGCAGACATTTTTTCACACCTACCCTGTGCCAAGTCCAGTAGTGTCATGTCCTGTATTCCTTCCTTCGGGGGCATCCAAAAGGGAAAGTCACTAGAGGGATCATAGGATTAAGTACAAAGAGGTCTGAATATAATAGAGCCCAGATGCTTCCGGTGCTCATCCTTTGTGGTGTTTCTTTTTTTTTTTTTTAAGAAAATGTTAAGAAAAATTGTGATAAACAACGTAAAAGTATGTGCATTACTCTGTGAAAGTTTCCCTTCATCCCTTATCCTAATTATGCACTCTTTCTTGGAAGGTCTTACAGCCTTTTAGATTCTCTTCCAGGCCCTTTTTAAGGCAGTTCATGTATATGTGCACATGTACGTATGGCTTTGTTTTGTTGTAAATCAGGAGCAGAAGTAGCTGTATGATCATTCGGGGTCTGCGTTTTCATGTAACAACATAACTTGGAAATCTTTCCCATTGGTAGTACAACTCTAAGTCGTTCTTTCTAAAGGTTGTGTGGAAGTCCAGGATGTGATTCACCACTGTTTTCTTGATCATTCTCTCCTTGATAGACATTTAGCAGCTTCTGTCATCTATCTGCTTCTCAGTCATATTTTAGCACTCAAAACACTCTCCAAAATCATCTCCTCTGGGAGGAAGAGATAAAAAGAACTATAGTCCCTAGGTGACCCTTGGCAAGTATATTGCAGTTCAAGTGCCAATTCAGACTGGTTTGCGGGACCTGCTGCTTTAGGGTTTCCTGTGTTGAGAGGGATCCTGAGGCCAAGTTCAGGAGCCTAGGTCAATCAGCCTGTTCTACCATGGTTGTAGAAATGAAGGAGGGGACAGGTGCCATGCCTTTGCTCCTTCCTGCCCTGAGTGACCCCCCCCCCCCCGAGTTTTGGTATATTTGCCTGAACAGAGTACCCTTTCTGTGGCCACTCCTACTGTTTCCTACTAGAAATCTTGAAAATCATTTGATGCAATGTTATAACTGCATTAAGATTAAGTCAGATGCCTCAGGTTCAAGTCTTGAACTGCTGATAGCCGAGCCATATAATTCATTGAGATCATAAAAGCCATCATTTGGGAATGACTTTATCTTCTCACTATAATCTTTACACATCAACCTCCACTCCTGCTTCCTTCTTCCTTTCTGTTGCAAAAGAAGAAATGTCCCTCCTCAGTTAAAGCCATCCCCTCCTCATTTGTGCATGTACCCCTTTCCTGGCACCTTCTCAAGGACTTCTGTTTGGTTATTGTTCTTCCACCTTCACTTTCAATACCGCATCATTTTAAGTACTGACTTAAAATTCCTGTAATCATTTCCTATTGCTGCTGTAGAAAATTACCACAAATGTGCTTAAACAGTGCAGATTTATTTTCTTACAGTCAGAGGTCAGAAGTCTCAAAGTCAGGGTCTTGATTAGGGCTGTGTTTCTTATAGAGGTTCTGGGAGAGAATCTATTTCCTCAGCCTTTTTAGTTTCTAGAGATCACCTGTATCCGTTGACTTGAGGCCCCATCCTTCCTCGTCAAAGGCAGCAGTGTGACATCTTCCAGGCTCTGTCTCTGCCTCTGACTTTTCTCCCTTACATTTTAAAGGACCTTAGGGATCACAGTGGGCCCACCCAGGTAATCCAGGGTGACCTCCCCACTTCAAGGCCCTCAGCTCAATCATGTCGGCAGAGTCCTCTTACCTTGTGAGGTAATATTTCCACTGGTTTTCAGAGGCTAGGACATGGACATGTTTTGGGGACCATTAGTCTGACTACCACAATTACCAAATTGACAGCTCTAACCCTGACCTCTTGATCTCTTGTTAGAGACTTATATACTTAGCTGTCAGCTGGATAAATAAATGTATTTTTTCTCCTAGATGATCCTTCTCTTTTTCCTCTCGGTGTTGCCTCGCTTTAGTAAATGGCACCTCTCTCCTCTCCTAAAGCCAGAAACCTAGGAGTGGTTTGTGATATTCATGTGCCAAATCAATGAAACCTAGCTTAAAGCTTGTCCGTTTCTGTCTTAAAATCATACCTGGAAGCCATGTATGTTCTGTTACTATAGGGTCAAAAGCTGGGGCTGGAGGCTGTTGATAAATTATTGGTCTGCCAATTCCTATATCTTTTGGAAAGTTACTTCACTTTTGTGTGCCTCATTACTTCATCTGCAGATGGATCATGAGCTTATCATAAATATTTATACTTAAAACAGTGTCTGGCACACTAAGCGCTTATTATCACCTGTGCTGTACCCACTCTTGTCCAGCTGCTTAACTTCCAGCCTTGGAATGCTTCCAGCCTTGCCCTCCTGAAGTTCACTCTATACACACTATCCACAGTGACACTTTGCAGACTGTCACCTCATTGCATTCCCCTGCCTAAAATCCTGTGGTGGCTTCTCATTGCACTGAAAATAAAAATCAAACTCCTTAACAGGCCTTCAAGGCTCTTGACATGGTCCACATTCTGCCTGTGTCCTCAAATCAGCCTTGTTGCCTTACTCCCTTTACTTACTGTGTTAGCCACACCAGGCTTCACCAACCCTGAAACATGGTAGTGACAGCAGGCTACTAGGTGTGGACTTAAATAAGACCAAACGTATGCAAACCTATATTTCATTTAAAGCTTATTTTTAATTGCTGACTCATAGTAAGAGATTAAATCAAGCTAATATTTAAGAGATATGAAAAGATTCTTAAAAAGATTCTTAAAGAGTCTTCTCTTAAAATATTCATAAATTATTTTGACTAAATGTTTAATTTTCTTTTTAAAAGTTGCTTACAACTTCTGTTACTTCCTTTAAAAAACAGGATAATTTTATTTGTTTAGACTTGAAGTCCACGTAACTTCCCGTTTTCTCTTAGCTGCTTTTCCCTTATGTCCCTTTAGGTTTTTCAGATAAGCAGGATCAATGAAAATCTAATACAGTGTGGTTGAGAGAAAACCTTGGTGTAACCATACAGTATAGCCTAATTTTTCCAGCCCAGTGGGATCTCTTGATCATATTTGCATTACTTTTCAAGTATGCACAGTGACTAAAGATTTCATAAAATTCCCTTAAGCAAACAGATTTCTTATTCACAATTTGGTTGAATTCTGTTGTGTAATATGAGTTAAAAGGAGCAACATCTAATTTTGTGTGTGTGTGTATGTATGGATGTATGTGGGTTTAAGAAAAGTAATGGTTGAGTGAAATTGCTGATCTTACCATAAAGTGACCACTTCCTGGTATAGGGGCCTAACAGTCATGCACACTGAAGCAAAAAAAAAATAAGAAGAAACTAAAGGAAAACTGGTTCTGTTGGAAAAATGCTGTACTGCAAGTGAAAGAAGTATAGAAATAATAGAACCACTTTAGGGAAGAAGAAAGTGGTTCCTTCTTCATATTCCTACCCACCCCCACTTTTTTTTAAGATTTTATTTATGAGAGACACACAGAGAGAGGCAGAGACACAGACAGAGGGAGAAGCAGGCTCCCTGCAGGGAGCCCAACATGGGACTCTATCCCAGGTCTCCAGGATCATGCCCTGGACCGAAAGCAGACGCTCAACCGCTGAGCCACCCAGGCGTCCCATATTCCTACCCTTTCTGTTTCACTTTTGCTCTATTGCTCCCCTCTTCTCCTACCTCTAGATTACCTCCTCCCCTGAGCTGTCTTTCCTCACTCCCCTGGCAGAATTAATCATTTCTTCTTTAGTGCTCACTCACTGACACCTCTTTCATAGGCTCTTCATTGTACTGTACTGGTCTTTGTATGACCATGGTTACTTTATCTTTTTAGATCCCCGAGTTCCTCTCTAAATATGGGATGCAGGTTTTGAACATATGCCACTGATATTTCTGTCCTCCCTAAAAATGCATTGGTATTCGATACAAGAGAATTGGTCGTGCTTGCTGATTTCATATGGTCTTCGTGCTCCACTTTGGATTCTGTGTGGGAGAAGAGAGATGCAAGGAGTGAGCTGGGGTGAGATGGTATCAAAGCATAAAATTTGTGCTTGAGGAAATTAACAATCCAGTTTGGGCTCTGAGACCTGCTCACAGAAAGGAGAGGGGAATGAAAAAGTTGCTAAGGGGGAGGGACAATTCAGGGTGCTTGACTTCGTGAATCTCTAGTAATCTTCTAAGGAATTATTTTTGAAACATCTGTTACCAGTTAAATAATTCTGTGGCTGTTATTTTGTAGAACTGGTCTGACTGAGATGGCAGTTTCACCAAAATTCTTGCCTTTTGGATATTATAACTTCAAAATATATTGGTTTTCTTGCTGTCTGTTCGTTTTCCTTTTTAGAAACATGTTGAGATCAGTTGCTCAAAAAAGGCTTTCTTGCTAGGTTTTCCTCTTAATGCTATTTTGGTTGAAATGTGCATGAATAATGCATACAATCCAATAGTGTAGACTGGCAAAACCAATAGAGAGTTATGTCATGAAATTGAAGCCAGTTTTAGCATTTCTCACCAGTTGCAGGGGTGGGTGCTCATGTCTTTTTAAGTCAAAACTTCAAAATGGGAAGTGGTCACATAACAATTTGGGTTTTGTCTGGAGGAAAGTAACACAGAACCAGTTATGACCTCTGTCAAATAGAGTTTAATTCAGTAAGTATTACAGGTCACAGTGGAGAAAAGTGATACCATCTCCACTGACATTTGACGTACAGAAGACATAGGGTCTTACCAAAGTGGTCATTGTTCCCAGGCCCAGTGTTGTCTTCTCCTACAGCTTATTTTTAAACTGGCTGTCCGTCCCTTTCTTATCCGGCTCTCTTCTGTGTGTCTTTACTGTAGGCTGCACCAGCCTGGTGCTTGGCGATACCACCCACCTCTGTATTCTTGGCACTTACTTCTCTCTTGTTCCCCCTTCCTTCTTCTGAGAATTAGCCACAGTGCCTTATTCTTGCTCTTTTTCTTGTTAATTAACTTTTTGTGTATTCTTCTCTTATATCCTCAACAACACTACATTTCTCTTAAGGCAGAGACCTTGTGGTATTTAACTTTTGTATCTTCTCTACTGCCCAATACAAAACATATTAATTAGTTGATGTGATAGACGGCAAATCGAGTACCACAGAATACGGCTCTTAACAGCTTCCATTTGAAACATGAAACATTCTAGAGAAAATCCAATTAAGTGGCAGGGGCTCTGAATCTAGCTTTGTGTTTGTTGCATTAAAAAACTATCTAGCAGCTTCCTTATATTATATTTGTGCTATAGGTAGACACTGCTGAGTATAATTTATCCTTTAGGTTTTGGGTTGACCTTCTGGGTCCATCTTCATTTTCTGAAATGTTTTTATTGACTAAATTGATATCTTCATTAAATATTTATTGTAAGCCACGTGCACTTTGTACTGTCCTTAGCATTGAGAGGATTTCATTAACCAGATGTATCTACTGAGTGCCCACTGTGTGTCAGGTGCTTTGTTAGGCACAGTGATACCAAGATAAGAAAGATCTGGTCCCTCAATCTGGGGGATTCACGGTCAGTCTAGGGCAAGAGATGAACGTATGGAAAGACAGTGTCAGTATAATGTACAAGGGATCTGGCCCTCCACCCCAGCTGCTCACTGCCAAGACCGGACCTTGGAGTTTGCCTTTCTCAGGAACTGTGTCAGCACCATCCTATCTGTATGGCCCACAGCTTGACGCTTGTCTCCTGTCTTTGGACCCACTCTTAAAAACCTTGATCCCAACATTGCTTTGACTGCACCATATCCTCTCCATCTTTACCCCACCCACCACTCCACATGTGCCCTCACGTCTTATCCGCCTTTGAGGCCTAGCTTTCATGGGGCAACATGGGATCATTCCCCTGCCTTGTACTCTGCTTATAGGATAGCACACCATCCCTCTCCTCTTGCCAGCCTCAGCCCTCAAGGGACTAGGTAAGGCTGGAGCCATAGCCAGGGCCATGCTGGTGGCTCTGGCTGTAAGCCCATGGCACTAGAGCCCATGTGTGCTCTTTTGCTGCCCCGAGGTCCTATTCCATTTCTGTAGTCCATTGCTTTCACATGCTGCTTTCATGCTTATCTCACCAGTAGCTTCTTTTCCATCCTGTGCCACTGAGGACATTGTTTACGGCACTGAAAAGCTTCCCATGTTCCCACTGTCACAGCCCTCACACACCTGGATGTGTCCATATGTGTGTATCTTCCGCCTTTTCTGCTTTGCCTTGATGACTGTTATGTCCCTGACTGAAACCACCCTCCCCTTGTGCCTGGGATTCTCCCCGGGCCTACAGGAGGACGTCTGTGCGGCTCCTCCTCTTCCCCAGGTAATTGGTTATTCCTCATTCCCATCAGTGCTCTTGTCTTTAAAATGCTAAATCTGTTAAAAATACCTCTGATCCCAGAGTCCTCTCCTTTCTTACCATTATCTTCTGCTTATATGTTTGTTTCCACTACTGCATGCAGTGCTTTCAACCAGATCACCGCCGGACTGCACTCAGCTGCCTGATTGAGTGCCACTTTCTCAGTTCTCTTTTTCTTTCTTGACCTCTAATCAGCATGTAAAGTTTGTGATTACACCCTCCCTCTTAGAACATTTTCTTTACTTAGCTTCCAGAATATCACATTTGTGATATCACATTCTATTTCCTTTGCCAGTCCTTTTGCATCCTTCCCACTTCTGATACTATAGCGTTGCAGGGGTCAGGCAGGAACCTCTTTTCTGTCCCTGCTTAGTTCTGGGTCCTTTTTCTCCAACTGCAGTCTGATGGTTAGCATCAGCATCACCTGGGAACTTGATGGAAATGGAGAACCCAAGGCCTCAGTTCAGATCTAGTGAATAAAAATCTACATGTTTTTCAACTCTGAAGGTGGTTCATACAGACATTAAAGCTTGAGCAACATTGCCTAACGTGGCCTCATGGTAGTCTTGTGCCTTGAAATATTGTCTGTATTCTGATAAATCCATAATTCTGTATCTCCAGCCTTTGTCTTCACTCTGAACTCAAGACTTCTGTCTAAATATCCACGTGGCATATTCACTTAAATGTCTAAGATAGCGGGATCCCTGGGTGGCGCAGCGGTTTGGCGCCTGCCTTTGGCCCAGGGCGCGATCCTGGAGACCCAGGATCGAATCCCATGTCGGGCTCCCGGTGCATGGAGCCTGCTTCTCCCTCTGCCTGTGTCTCTACCTCTCTCTCTCTCTCTGTATGACTATCGTAAATAAATAAAAAAAAAAATTAAAAAAAAATGTCTAAGATAGCTCCTACGTGTCATAAAATGTCCTAAAGAGAACTCTAGCTTTCTACTCAAAGCTTGCCCCTTCTGCAGTCTTTTGCATTTTGGTAGACGGAAGATCTGTCTTTCCAGGTGCTTTGCCCAAGGCTGGGAACCTTTGACTTATCCTTCACAGACAGTTTTATTTTTATGTGTCACATCCACCTTTAGTCCATCAACAAATTCTATTAGATGTACCTTTGAAATACATCAGGGGGCACCGGGTGGTGCAGTTGGTTAAACATCTGATTCTTGATTTTGGCTTAGGTCATGATCTCAGGGTCATGAGATCGAGCCCCGTGTCAAACTTTGTGCTGAACTTGGAACCTGCTTGTGATTCTCTCCTTCTTCCTCAGCCCCTTCCTCTCCCCTTCCTGCTCATGCTCTCTCTTAAAAAAAATCTGGCCACTTGCCATATTAGACTCTTATCACCCAGATCCGCACCCCCACCATCTCTCGCCTGGATTGTCACAGTGATTTTCTGACTGCTTTCTCTGCCTGCACCCTTATCTGCAGCAGTGTTCTAAACCCAGTATTCACAGATCATTCTGAAACATGAATCAGTTCACATCAATTCTCTGTACGGAAACTTCCAATGGCTTTGCTTGTTAGCTGGAATAAAAGCCAAAGCCCTACACAGCCTGGCCCTCTGCCACTGTTCTGAAGTCTGCCTCTCCCCGTCACTTTTGTCCTTCTGACCTCAGTGTTAGTTCTTGAACTTGCCAAGCATGTTCTCCCTCAGACTTTTTCTTTTCTTTCTTAGATTCAAGTTAGTTAACATATCATGTAGTATTGGTTTCAGGTGTAGAATTTAGTGATTTATCACTTACATAAAGCACCCAGTGCTCATCACAACAAGTGCCCTCCTTAATGCCCATCAACCAGCTCACCCATCCTGCAACCCCTCCCCTCCTCCAGCAACCCTCAGTTTGTTTCCAATGATTAAGAGACTCCTATGGTTTGTCTCCCTCTCTGATTTCATCTTGTTTTATTTTTCTTCTCTTCCCCTGTGATTCTCTGTTTTGTTTCTTAAATTCCACATATGAGTGAGATTATATGATAATTGTCTTTCCCTGATTACTTATTTTGCTTAGCATAATATCTTCCAGTTCCAGGAGCACAAGGGCAGCTCAGTGGTTGAGCATCTGCCTTTGGCTCAATCCTGGGGTCCTGGGATCAAGTCCTGCATCAGGCTCCCCATGGGAAGCCTGCTTCTCCCTCTGCCTATGTTTTTGCCTCTCTCTCTCTCTCTTTTTCATGAATAAATTTAACCCCCCTCCAAAAAAAAAACCCTAAAAAAATACCCTCTAGTTCCATCCACTGTTGCAAATGGCAATATTTCTTTCTTTTTTTGTTTTTTTGTTTTTTGATTGCTGAGTCATATTCTATTGTACAGATATACCACATCACCTTTATCAAATACATCTGTCGATGGACATCTGGGCTCTTTCCATATTTTGGCTCTTGTTGCTGCTATAAACATTGGGGTTCATGTGTTCCTTCAAATCTCTTTATATCCTTTGGGGTAAATACCTAGAAGTGCAATTGCTAGGTCATAGGGTAGCTCTACTTATAACTTTTTGAGAAATCTCTATGTAGTTTTCCAGAGTGGCTGTACCAGCTTGTATTCCCACCAACAGTAAAGGGTTCCTCTTTCTCTGCATCCTCCCCAGCATCTGTTGTTTTCTCAGTTGTTAATTTTACATTCTGAGAGGTGTAAGGTGGTATCTTATTATGGTTTTGATTTGTATTTCCCTGTTGATGAGTGATGTTGAACATTTTATCCTGCATCTGTTAGCCATTTTATGTCTTTGGAAAAGTCTCCATGTCTTTTACCCATTTCTTAACTGAATTATTTATTTTTGGGGTGTTGAGTTTGGTAAGTTCTTTATAGATTCTGGTTACTAGCCCTTTATCTGGTATGTCATTTGCAGATACCTTCTCTCATTCCATAGGTTTCCTTTTAGTTTTGTTGACTGTTTCCTTTGCAGTGCAGAAGCTTTTTATTTTGATGAGATCCCAATAGTTCATTTTTGCTTTTGTTCCCCTTGCCACCAGAGACATGTCTTGCTGTGGCCTAGATCAAAGAGGTTGCTGCCTGTTTTCTCCTCTAGGATTTTGATGGTTTTCTGTCTCACAAATGTTCATTCATTTTGAATTTATTTTCTGTATGCTGTAAGGAAGTGGTCCAGTTTAATTCTGCATGTGGCTGTCCAGGTTTCCTAACACCGTTTGTTGAAGAGACTTCCTTTTTCCATTGGATATACTTTTCTGCTTTGTCAAAGATGAGTTGACCATATAGTTGTGAGTCCATTTCTGGATTCTCTATTCTGTTCCATTGATCTATGTGACTGTTTTTGTGCAGTACCATACTGTCTTGATGATTACAGTTTTATAATACAGCTTGAAGTCTGGGATTGTGATGCCTCCCGCTTTTCTTTTTCAACATTACTTTGGCTATTCAGGATCTTTTCTAGTTACATACAAATTTTAGGATTATTTGTTCTAGCTCTGTGAAAAATGCTGGTGTTATTTTGATGGAATTGCATTGATTGTGTAGATTGCTTTGGGTAGTATAGACATTTTGACAATATTTGTTCTTCCAATCCATGAGTATAGGATGTTTTTTTCTTTGTGTCATCTTGAGTTTCTTCCATAAGTGTTCTATAGTTTTCAGCGTACAGACTTTTTACCTCTTTGGTTAGCTTTATTTCTAGGTGTCTTATGGTTTTAGATGCAGTTGGAATAGGATCAATTCTTTGATTTCTCTTTCTCCTTCATTATTGGTATATAGAAATGCAGCAGATTTCTGTATGTTGATTTTATCTCAACCTACAGAAACTTCAACTTTGCTGAATTCATGAATCAGTTCTGCTAGTTTTTGGTGAAGTCTTTTGGGTTTTCTACACAGTATCATGTTGTCTGTGAAGAGTGAAAGTTTGACTTCTTGCCAATTTGGATAGCTTTTATTTCTTTTTGTTGTCTGATTGCCTAAGCTAGGACTTCCAGTACTATATTAAATAACAGTGGTGAGAGTGGACATCTGTGTCATGTTCCTGACCATAGAGGAAAAGCTCTCGGTTATTTCCCAATGAGAATGAAATTAGCTTTGGGTCTTTCATATATGGCCTTTATGAAGTCGAGGTATATTACTTCCATACTTGCTTTCTTGAGGGTTTCTATCAAGAAAGAATGCTGTATTTTGTCAAATGCTTTTTCTGCATCTATTGAGAGGATCTTCTCATATGGTTCTTAGCCTTTCTTTTATTAATTTGATGTATCGTGTTGGTTGCTTTGCAGATATTGAACCAGCCCTGAAGCCGAGGAATAAATCCCACTTGATCATAGTGAATAGTCCTTTTAATGTATGGTGGGATTCCATTAGCTAGTATCTTACTGAGAATTTTTACATCCATGTTCATCAGAAATACTGGTCTGTAATTCTCCTTTTAGTGGGGTCTGTGTCTGGTTTTGGAATGAAGGTAATGCTAGCCTTGTGGAATGAGTTTGGAGGTTATCATTCCATTTCTATTGTTTGGAACAGTTTTAGAAGAGTAACTATTAATTTTTCCTTAAAAAATTGGTAGAGTTCCCCTGAGAAGCCATCCGGCCCTGGACTCTTGTTTGTTGAGAGATTTCCGATAACTGCTTCAAATTTTTCGCTGGTTATGGGTCTGTTGAAATTTTCTATTTCTTCCTGTTTCAGTTTTGGTAATTTATGTTTCTAAGAATTTATCCATTTCTTCCAGATTGCCCAATTTGTTGGCATATAATTGGTCATAATAATTGTTTGTATTTCTGTAGTGTTGGTTGTGATCTCTCCCCTTTCAGTTCGTGATTTTATTTATTTTGAGTCCCTTCTCATTTTGATAAATCTGGCTAGGGGTTTATCAGTTTTGTTAATTCTTTCAAAGAATCAGCTCCCAGTCTCGTTGATCTGTTCTACTATTTTTTTTTTTATTTCTATATCCTTTATTTCTGCTCTGCTCTTAATTATTTCTCTTCTGGTTTTAGGCTTTATTTGCTGTTCTTTTCCAGCTTCTTTAGATTTAAGGTTAGGTTGTGTACTTGAGATTTTTCTTGCTTCTTGAGGAAGGCCTGAATTGCTATGTAGTTCCCTCTTGTGACCTCCTTTGCTGCGTCCCAAAGGTTTTGGACTGTCATGTTTTCATTTTCATTTGCTTCCATGTATTTTTTTTTATTTCTTTTTTAATTTCCTGGTTAACCCATTCATAATTTTAAAAGGATATTCTTTAACCTCCCTGTACTTGTGGTCTTCCCAAATTTTTTCTTGTGATTGACTTCAAGTTTCATAGCGTTGTGGCCTGAAAATATGCATAGTGTGATCTCAGACCTTTGCTTTTCATTATCTCCTTTGCCTAGAACTGTCTTATCCCAGATATCTACAGTACTTGCTCCCTCACTTCATTCTTATTCAGAAAGATCCTAACCCAACAGTGTTTATCCCCTCCCTGCCTTTTTTTGCCCTTAAAAAAAAAAAAAGCACCTTTCACATAGTATTCATTTGTTTGTTGATCTCCTACAATTAGAATGTATGCTCCTCAGTCAGGGCAGGATTTTGTTTAGTTAACTGTTGTATTCCCCCCTGCCCCAGGATGGTGCTAGACGAAGAAAGGGGTGCTCAACAAATATTTGTTGAATAAGTAATGAGTTCTGCCAGATGGTATGTCAGGAGGGTTACAGAAATTCAGAGGAGAGTCTGCTAACTGCTTGAGAAAGTTGGGCAAGGCATCACATTCAAAGAGTGTTTTGAAGAGTAAGGAGTTCTCCAGACAGATATGACGGGATAGAATATCTTTATGGAAGAGGACAACACATGCAAAGATAAAGAAAAATAGTTTTCAAAAACCCCATGAAATACGGTAAGGCCAAAGCAGAGATGAGTGATAAGGGTGCTGAGAAGTAGTGACAGGATGAAGCCAAGAAGGTAATTTAGGACCAGCTAGTAATGAGTCTTATGATAAGTTTGTGCTCAAGAATTTGAATTAAAAAAAAAAAAAGAATTTGAATTTTAGAGACGCCTGGTGACTCAGTGGTTTAGTGGCTGCCTTTGGCCCAGGGCGTCAACCCAGAATCCCAGGATCAAGTCCCATATCAGGCTCCCTGCATGGAGCCTGCTTCTCCCTCTGCCTGTATCTCTGCCCCCCCCCCCTCGGTCTCTCATGAATAAATAAAATCTTTAAAAAAAAATAAAAGAACTTGAATTTAAGGTGGTGGTGGGGAGCCAACAGACATAATTATTAGAGGGGCATCTGATTAGTGTTTTATAAAGATTCATATTTTTCTGAAGTAAACATTAGAGAATTCTTATAATTACATTATACTAAGAATTGGGAGTTCAAAGAAAATAAGACCTGGTCTCTACTCAGGAGTTCACATTTTAGTAGAGTATTTGTGTTCTAGGAGTAAAGATTGATTCTAGGTCCTGGTGTCCTAGATAAGAAATGACAAATTTGAATAAAAGCAATTTAAGTGAGAATGGAAAGTTTCAGTTCTTTTTCTCTTTATTCTTTCATGAACACATATCTTTGACCTTTGCTTAGGGGTCAGGAGTTTCCTCAGGGAAGCCTGGTGGACTTTCTTGACTTGATCAGATCCCCACTCGCAGGCTCTCTGCAACATTTTTCCATAGTTGAAATTTTGTACAATTATTTGGCTTTTGTCAGCCCTGTCCATCAACCAGATCATACATTCCGTGAGGAACTCTGCATCCCTAGCAGCTAGCACAGAGTCTGGCATGCATTAGGAATTCAAATATTTGAGTGAATGGAATTTTGACACCTATTTTTAAGGCCAAAATAACTGAGCTTGAAGAGTACGTAGTTGGTTGTGGAAGAGAAGGATATATTTAGGATTCCCATCTCTTTTGGCACCTTTGTATGCTTTGTATGCTTTGTCCCCCTCTACATACATCCCTTGTCTTGGTGACTGTATCACCATCTTCCCACTGTGAAAACTACAAATGTGTAAGTTGTCTTTTACACCTTTGCTCACCTCTCTGGTAAACTGAGGCACTGTCAGGTAGGACTGCAGTCCTCCTTAGGACCCCAGAGACTAGGGTGGTACACATCTAACAGGTTTGGCTGCTCCTAGTCTTTGTCTCCGACCAGCCATCCCTCCTGTGGCATGTTGTCAGGTATGGGAGGCTGAAAAGTGGCCCCCATGGAAAGGTTCACCTTCTGATCCTCAGAACCTATAACCTTTTTTTGGAAAAAAAATATCTTGGCTGATGTAATTAAGGATTTTGAGATGAGGAGATGATCTTGGCTTATCTGAGTGGGACCTAAATGCCGGCAGCAGTATCCAGTAACAGAAAACCAGAGGTGCTGTGAAGGCGGAGACAGGGACTAGAGTGAAGTGGCTACAGGCCCAGAACTGGAAGACTCGAGGAATGTATTCTCCCCTAGTGCCCCCAGAGGGACAGTGGTCCTGCCAATACCAATACTCCCCTGGTGCTTTTGGTCCTAGGAAGGTGTTTGGATTTCAGGCCTCCAAAATTACAAAGAACTAAATTTTTGATGTTTTTAAGCCACCAAGTTTGTGGTGATTGTTAGTAATTGTTAGACTGGCCAAGGGAATCTGATAGATCAGAGCTGTCTGTAAAGTCTAAAACTGATCTCATTACTTCCTGAAAAAACATGCCCATTACTACAGGTTAAGTCCAAACTCTGTGATCTCATTCACTTTAAAGCTTCAGCTCTGATGATCACATCTTTTCCCTCCAGCCACCCTCCTCTCTAGCTATCCCAGGTATTCTTGGACACACACTTCTTCTTTCAGGCTTTAGGACTGTTTGCTGTTCCCCTCACACCTATTTTTCTCTTTTTCGGCCTTAAACTGGCCTTTTATCATTGCAGCTCAAATGTCATTTCTGCTTGGAAATGTACCCTGATTCTCTTAAAGTGACTTCTTCAACTGTTCCCACAAGTGCTCTGTATAAACATATGTTTACTTATGTGTCTTACTGGTTGGAGTTTGAATACTTGGCGGAAATCAACCTTGTCTCCTTAATCTTCCTGCACTATTTTAGCAGCTAGTTCTTTACCTGGTGCGTGGTAGATACTTGGTAAACATTAATTTATTAAGTTGAAGTCACAAGAAAATAGTTTGTTTTATAACTATGGATTATTCTGTAACTGGTCTTAGTTCTAGAGTTACTTTCTTCGTAGAATGAATGCATATGTGACCTCCTTGAAAATAATTTTAAGACAAACTGGAAGCTCTGGATTTAATAGTGAAAGTAGAGCTTGTAAGACTCCCAGTAGTTCACACACTGTGGTTTGTGGAAGTTCTTCATCTTCAATTACGTGTGCAGATTTTACAAGTTGTAGAAAACAGTAGGTTTCGTTGCTTGGGGAACAGCCAATACCTTTAAGAAACTCTGTCCTGAGCAACACTATACCATTTGGTTGATTTTGACCTTGGACATCGTTCAGGGAGGATATGTCTAGAATGTCTCTCACTCTTGATGCTTGCTGCCAACGTTCTGTTTCAAGCTTTTGTCACTTCCTTAGTAAGTAAGTTATTGTAGTAGCTTCTTGGCAGCCCCTTCTAGACTTATTCTGACTTCAGTTTATAATTCATTTTAAATGTGGTTCGTTTTTATTTTCTTTGTGTTCTTTATATTTACTATGTTATTTTTGAGTTTACACAATTGTCCCTTAAAGCGAAATTTAAATTTGGTGTGGGTATTTTAAGCTTGGGTTACTTTGGGTTACTATAGACATTTTTAGAATATGCCTGGTATGTGGGAGGCCAACAATAAAAGTTTTAAATTGAATGTGTGTATCTCCTGACCATTTCCTGTTACCTTAAGTAAGAGGGGAAAGGTTATTTGGACCATATCCACAGTTCTTCCATGTCTCACTCCTTTGTACTATTTGTTCTCAAGCTTGTTTTTTCAAAGGTCATGTAAAAAAAAAAAAGTTGATCAGGATAACATAAGAATTGTTGGCATGTTTACACTAAACTTCATGACCTCTTTCAACCTTTTAATAGGAGGAAAACTCAAAATGTAGGATAGGGTTAATGATCTTAATTCTGAGGTTTTTAAAAATACTTTATCAAGGTATGAGTGACCTACAAACAGCTGTACATATTTAATATATAAAATTGTGATGAGGAATGTTTAAAGTCACATTAATGCAGTCAAAGCCTTTGGTTTCCATGCTATTTGGATGAGAGTGAAGAAATTATAAAGTGAAAGGAGATTGTGTTCAAAATAATTCTGAGTCCTAATGTGGACAGAGATTTCAAGATCTAGGCCTTTGGAGATTTGCCACATTAAAACAGACTTTCCATTAATACTGCTGTTTTCCTTGAGAAAATAATCAGGTGGAGTTTCTACTTTAAATACTTGTCTGTAGGCTAAAGAATTTATCTTGTAAAACATAGTCTTTGTTCTTCAGAGTATTTTTCTGACAATTTTTCTATAAAATTAATTATCAATTAAGCCACCATCCTTTTGTGACTAGGTAGGAATAAACAAAGAGCTACAAATAAGGCAACATGAAGTGTTCCCTTTCTCATCGTTACTTGGTGCTATACCAGTTTCCCTAGTTGCCCATCTGAAGTTCAGTAAATAATGTAGGGCTATTTCATAAATTACCTTACCCAGTTTCTCAGAGGTGATGAAGTATCCTGAAAATTTGGGGCAGCTTTAGTTATTAGAGAAGCACATATGTTTGTGAGGGAAAATGCTGTGGGAAATAGAATGGTGAAGGGCTAGCCCCGTCTGAAATCTAGCTGTATGTATTGCTCAAATACATATCTTTTGCTGTGTTTGGAAATATGTCTGCTGGGCAGCCCTGGTGGCTCAGCTGTTTAGCGCCTGCCTTCAGCCCAGGGCGTGATCCTGGAGACCGGGATCGAGTCCCACATTGGGCTTCCTACATGGGGCCTGCTTCTCCCTCTGCCTGTGTCTCTGTGCCTCTCTCTCTCTCATGAATAAATAAATAAAACCTTAAAAAAAAAAAAAAAGGAAATATGTCTATAGAAAAATCAACCCGTCTTGCTTCTGTGTCGTTTTGATTTTCAGTGGCATTGAAGTGAGAGATAACAGGACCACAATAGAGTTCATGCATCCAGATGATAGATCTTGGCTTGACAGGTTTTTGTGTGCTTATTTGTTTGAGTTTTGTTTCATTTTTTTTTTTTTGTAGCAATGTACACATAACCTAAAACTTGGCATTTTTGCCATTTTTAAGTATCCAGTTGGGTGGCATTGAGTATATTCACATTGTTGCACAGCGGTTCCTGCCCCCCATCTCCACAGTTCTTAAGTAATCCCAGACTGAAAGTGAAACTCCCAACTTCGTACTCAGTAAAGACTCCTCATCTCCCGCCTGGTTTGTGTGTTTCTTTTTAAAGCAGGAATAGGGATCCCTGGGTGGCGCAGCGGTTTAGCGCCTGCCTTTGATTTGGCCCAGGGCGCGATCCTGGAGACCCGGGATCGAATCCCACATCAGGCTCCCGGTGCATGGAGCCTGCTTCTCCCTCTGCCTATGTCTCTGCCTCTCTCTCTCTCTCTGTGTGACTATCATAAATAAATAAAAGTTTAAAAAAAATAAAGCAGGAATATTGTGGCCTCTTGCTATTACCAGAGCTCTGTAACCACCACAATGTAGGCAGTAAGCACTCTCTCGAAGTGCTTTATGCTTTCCACCGAGACATTACTATCTTGCCCATGAGGATTGGATGATAGATAATGTCTGGTTCATTCGATAATTATATGTATGGGCAAAACTGAAAAACCTGAGGTTTTAAGACTGAGATTTAAGATGTCAGAAGTGCTTAGATTTATCACTGATGGATTAGTACAGGGAGATTTGAAAATTACTTCTTTGTCAGGCTTTACATTGCTCAATGAACCTCCACAGTGGCTATGGCCTTTTCCATATTTAGCTAAACATTTTTGAATTTAAATATATCTAAAACTAGGAGTCTCCATATGCAGTGATGATCCACTGAAGACAGACTAGTGTGACTAATGCTACAAAGGCAGTCTTTTAAGAATGACTCCCTTTTGCCAATAAAGTAAGTCCCAAACTATTTCCCACTGTGTATATTAGACATCTCTCTGTTCATAGTATTAGAAGTAATGAGCTTTTGTTCTTAAGCAGCTAGTTTTCATCTCAAGAGCACCTAAATTGTGTTACTGATCATGTTTCTTGCTCTACCTTGCTCTACCTGGAATGCTCAGAGACAGGTCTGTGATTTACACCTCGTGGGTATACAGAACCTCCTGATATGCATTGGGATGCCACCCTGTTTCTTGCTTTATTTTATATTCTTGTCCCACTGCCTGCCTGCCTTTTTATTCATCTTATATAGTCAGCTTTGCAAGTGACTCATAGATTCATTTCCATGCAACCACTCCTGCTACTATTCCTTTGTTATAGCTTCAGCTCCCGTCTTTCCCAGTACTTCACTTCTGTTTTGGGTCCTGCTGTTCTGTTTGCTTGGGAAAAGTCCTCTATTGTAACCCTCTCCCTGCCCCCCACTTTTACTTCTGTCACCTTACAGCTCAATCATCAGTCAGTCCTTTCCAGACACCTCATCCTTTACTCTGTAAAATGGCTGATCCCTCCGATGTGGCCTACTGTCCCCATTCTGACTAATGTTATTTACCTAGAAAACTTTACTAAACTCAGGTGTTCACAGAACTGTCCACCTCTGCTAGACCCTGGGCCGGGACCAGATCTTACAGTTCTTTGACTCCCAGTGCCTGCACTTGCTAAGAATATGGGAGGAATGAATTAAGCAGTGTCAGATACTGTGGATGAGTTTGTAATTCTTTAAGAATTGAGAAAATGACCATTGGACTTTGCAGTATTCAGGTCATTGGTGACCTTTGTTAGAGCCCTCCTGGAGGAAGGGTGGGGATAGCCTGTTGTCTGTTGTAGAGAGGAAAGGAGGTTGGCAGGAAGGATTGAAGGAAGGCAGGGGTGGAAGAACTGGGAGAAAGGGAGTGGAGGAGGGAGAGGGGGAGTCAGGTTGTACAGCTGGCCATGGAGGGCGAGGGTCTGTGCTGCCATCTGATGGTGTATCTCTAGGGGCCACACTTGGCGGTCCTGTTAGCATGAATGAAGGTTGTAGGTCTTCAGCTTACGCTCACTAAATTGAAATCTTGTTTTGGAAAACATCTACTTCATAGACACTCTTTTAACTGCCTTACCTCTTGTTTGGTGTTTACTGTGTATCTGCTTTTTGTTAAGGATTTTCTTTTTCGGTGAATATATGTCTTCTGATTTGTAGCTCTTAAACAGCAAACACATTGTCCTGTGCATAGTGCTGTGTAATAAATGCCTGAGGTTTTTTGCTTCAGTACTTTCTGGTTTTCATGACATTTGAATTATAAAGTACTAATAATGCATCTTAAATAATACTAACCAATACAGACACAGCTATTTTGTATGACTCTTCAAATTCTTAATTTTTTTCATATGAAATAAATTTGAAAATGTAGGTGTGAAAAATCCACCCCCAACTCACCACCTAAGAGTACTGTTGTCATCTTTGTTTTTTTTTTTTTTTTTTTTTAAATTTATTTTTTTATTTTTTAATTTTTTTTTTTTTTATTTATTTATGATAGTCATACACACACAGAGAGAGAGGCAGAGACACAGGCAGAGGGAGAAGCAGGCTCCATGCACCGGGAGCCCGACATGGGATTCGATCCTGGGTCTCCAGGATCGCGCCCTGGGCCAAAGGCAGGCGCCAAACCGCTGCGCCACCCAGGGATCCCCCTGTTGTCATCTTTGATACAGGATTTTCTCAGCTGCTTCCGAACGATGCTCTTACCTCCACCTGAGTACCAGTCTCTTTTTGTAAAGATTTACCTGAAGCACCACCTCTCCCACAAGGTCTCTCCCGATACCCATCTCCTTAGCCCAGAAAATTGACTGATACCCTTACTTCAGTGTGCCCTAGACAGACTTCTGTTATTTTACTGCTCTCCTCTGTATGGTCCTTTTGAACCAGCCTGGTCTATCTTTATGACTAAAGTTATTTTTTTCCTCTATCTTTTAGAGTTTCAAAATGGTATCTTGATTATTTTTGACTTCTCATTGTGCTAAAAGCATTTTTCTGTTTTATTGTTTTTGTAAGTATAATTTTAACAACTAATTTTACCTCCAGGGCAGCTGTCCTTTGTTACTGGCTATTCAGGTTATCTAATTTTTTTCAATAAAAAATCGTTGCTGCCTGCTAAAACTGACTATGAAAAACAAGTCTCTTCAAATTTATTATTAAAGTATCTGCTTCTTTGTTAAAAGGTATATGACTGAACAAAGGTATATTTTCAGAAATTCCAGTAAAATTATATTTACAGGAAAAAAATAACTTTACTGGCATTGAAAGACTTTAAATAATTTAACATCATTCAAAGAGTCCAGAATTCAGAACTCAAAATGTGCTGTCCAACCTGCAATTGTATTTGTTCAAAACTCACTGTTGTGATGTTCCCTGACTTGCAGTGGTTCATCTCATGCTTTTCATACTTTATGGTAATGTGAGAACAATATGCATTCAATACAAACCATACTTCAAATTTTATTTATTTTATTTTATTTTTATTTTTTTCATACTTCAAATTTTAAATTTGGATCTTTTCTGGAGTTAGTACTAGCCAAGAATAGGGAACCATGGCTCCCAGTCAGCCACGCAGTCACGAGAGTAAACAACCAATAGGCTGGCAAGTGTTCTATACCCAGACAACCATTTTGTTTTTCAGTACAGCATTCAGTAAATTACTTTATTATAAAAGAGGCTTTGTGTCAGATGATTTTGCCTAACTGTTGGCTAATGTAAGTGAGCACATTTAAGGTAGGCTAGGCTGAGCTGTGATATTGGGCAGGTTGGATGTATAAATGCATTTTTGACATTTTATTTATTTTTTTACTTAATATTTTAAACTTACGATGAATTAATTGGGATGTAACCCCATTGTAAGTCAAGGAAGATCCATAATCAACCTAATGTGATAAAAATAAGATTCCTTAATGTTGACTAAGTTATAGAATGCTGCAGAGGGAAAAGAAGGCACTAAAAAATTTGGTTTCCTGAACAGTTTAGCTATAATATAAGCAGAGGGTCAATAAATTCATTTAAGGAAGTTTGCTTGAATGTCTGTCAGAGTGCTTCTCCAGAGCTGAGGACAGTTGAGTGTCTGCTTAAGAGGGAAGTTAAAAGTTACCTTGAGTTTATATTTTAATAGAAATGTAGGTACAATTTACTTTTGGGGGGAGTTTGCTGCATTGAACTGAAATCTATAGAACATGAAATGAGTCAGAAGACCTAGGTTCAAATCCTGGTTTGCCTAACTCAAAAACCATGAGCCCATCAGCACACTAGTTAACCCCATAAGTCTTGCAGTGCTGTCACCAGGCACCCTGGAAATGCTAAAAGGAGATGAATAATGTGATCATGCCTGAAAACTATAATGTGTTGTATAAAAATAAGTTGTCTTAGTATTCCCAAACAGGCAGATGGCTGTACCCTGAATACATAGCCAATTAGGAATGTGGTATTTCTATCCTAAAAATGCCTGCCTGATAATTGGATTTTATATGGACACTGAGCTTTAGCTCTTGAGCATTTAAATAATGTCATACCAGAAGAAGTATTTTTTGAAATATTTTAAAACTACCTTTGCTTTTGTGTCTATAGTATCAGGTATAACTTAAACTTCCCTAAAGTATAGCCACTATAGCTTTTTCCTTATATGTGTATTTTAAAAAATGAATGCTTGGTTGGTAAGTTACGCTTAAGATGCTTTAAAAGACAGTGTAAAAAGAGAAAAGGGGGGGGGGTGGGGATTACCGAATGTGATTTCTTAAAGAATTGGGTAATCTTTGGAAATCTCTTGTAATATGTAAGATATTTAACTGTAAGTTTATATAAGCCTGTATCTGTTTAATAAATCCACCTTAGCCTTATTGGGTGCAGGTTCATTGAAATCCCCAAGGATGCAGTTAACGGATGGATTGTTGAAGGACAAAATAGGCTGCTTAAGTTTCAAAGCCTAATGCATTGTTACTGCAGCCTCACACCCAAGTTCAGCTCATTGACTATGAACCTGCTCTGTCACAGAGTCCGAGTCCGAGTGGTCCCTGAGTAGACTGGAAGCAGTGACGGCGTGCTCCTTGGACGAGGAAGGAGAGCACTTGAGCAATAGAAAACACAGAATGTCAGAAGGAAAAGATTGTGGTGGTGGAGATGCTCTCTCCAATGGCATCAAAAAACACAGGTAGGATAGTCTTTAATGGTTACTTACCATGGCTGACTTATAAAATACTTGCGGTTCATAAAGCAAAGCATGCCTTCTCTTTGTTTCTCCTCCCCTCTGTGTTAGACATTTATATTGCTGTTACCACCTCAGAGAAAGGATCTAGCTTACATATTTTGTTCATTTAAGAGAAGAACATCATCTGTACTTGTAGGAACAAAGCATAAAACTTGGTGTTAGCAACCATGGTTTCCGGGAACATAAATCCTTTGGTTGACGATTTAGATAGGCTCTTCAGAACTGCCTATTGCAATTGATGCTGGGCTCCTTTTTTCATCATACATCTTTTATGGCTCTGCCTCCCCGTGCTATTTTAGTGTCTCGACATTTGATCTTCTTGTTGGTTTTATAAAGAGGGAATGGTAATATTGCCTGCCTATTGATACAATTTAGTTACATTTAAACAAAGACTTTTATTAAGACCCAGGGTTTGTTGAACAGATCCATTTTACACTGTCTAATAACATTAGTATCTTTTTATTCCCTTGATGATTTCATCCTAGAGATTGTCCCAAATTAATGAGACACCAGCAGACGTCCGAGCTCTCCGGTTTCAGCATGAGTGTACAGACACAGTGGCATATGTGTCTGCTGGTATTCATAAGATATTTTACCAAATTATGGGTTAAGGACATATCCTGGGGTCATTATAAAAAGCACTTTGGCAATAAGAAGTTATTAACAGTTAATTTCTACAAGATAGTTTTTGTTTAGTATTTGTAGGTTGTGTAACTCTGACTTCATTTCTGTACCATGATTCTGGTCCCAGTTGGTCTTAATTATTGTTCTCCCAGGGAAAAAATGTATATATCCTTTCTGATTTATGTGTATTTGCCCCTTACTAAGAAAAATGTCTTAATTTATGCTTATTTTGAAAACATTAGTGAGTTACAGGTAATGAACTAATTAAAACCAGAGTTTTATTTTGTTTGGTGAGAAGGGTGTCCTCTAAACATACTTTATGATGGAGGGTGCTGTTGCAGATTACGTGGCTAGCAGTGAGTGTCTTTCCCGATTGTCTTCTGCAGTTTCTGTCCATTCTTTTGGGAGTCGGGAGCTAATAAGTTCTGAATAGGACATGAAATCCCTACCAGGAAACTGGGCAGGCCTACCAGTCTTACATCATGATGGTCTAGGGGGAGCACAGGTGAAATCTTTGGGTATGAGAAACTTACAAATAGCTGAAATAATAGTTAAAATAGCAAAAAGAGCCCCTGTTCTTAGATGCCCTTCTATCTTAGGGCAGGAGAGACATTTTTCTGTTGCTTTTCAGGACTCAGGAGCCCTAGTATGTGTGCTTTCATCCTAACAGTAGTTACTGTGCAATTGACAGAAATGTATTATACTATATTCATATATTCTGTGTTGTGTCTTAGTTAGTCAAGCCCAGAATGGTAAAATGAGAAGAAAGTTAAGGTGAGGGATCCCTGGGTGGCGCAGCGGTTTGGCGCCTGCCTCTGGCCCAGGGCG
Organism: Nyctereutes procyonoides; assembly: GCF_905146905.1. NCBI lineage: Eukaryota > Metazoa > Chordata > Mammalia > Carnivora > Canidae > Nyctereutes > Nyctereutes procyonoides. The sequence goes on from NW_026575044.1 coordinate 37,128,083, forward strand.
TGATCCTGGAGACCCGGGATCGAATCCCACATCGGGCTCCCGGTGCATGGAGCCTGCTTCTCCCTCTGCCTGTGTCTCTGCCTGCCTCTCTCTCTCTCTCTCTCTCTCTCTCTCTCTCTCTCTCTCTCTCTCCCCCCCCCTCTCTTTTCTCTCTGTGTGACTATCATAAAAAAAAAAACAAACAAACAACAAAAAAAAAACAATGTTTGGGGATTCCTGGACCAGAAAGAGATTGGCAGGTGGGGACTAGGAACCCAACAAAAAGCATGCAAATGAAGAATAACAAACTGTTAGGCTATGTAGTCACTTGAAGATATATTACAAAGGAAATGACAAAGACCAGTAGGGGGTCTAGATTTTTTTTTAAGATTTTATTTATTCATTCATGAGAGACAGAGAGAGAGAGAGAGAGAGAGAGAGAGAGAGAGAGAGAGAGAGAGATGGAGGCAGAGACACAGGCAGAGGGAGAAGCAGGCTCCATGCAGGGAGCCCGATGTGGGACTCCATCCTGAGACTCCAGGACCACACCCTGAGCCAAAGGCAGGCACTAAACCCCCCAGCCATCCAGGGATCCCCTGGGGGTCTAGATTGTTGATAATTATGTTCGCAGAATTTACTGCCAGAAATACCCCCAGGAAAGCTGAGACATCTTTTCACAGAGTCCCCCTCTTTCAGCCCTAAGAAGAGTGACTCTTTGAAAAAGAGTGCTGAGGCCCACCAAACCACCTCCATATCTTGTCCTGACCCCTAAAACACCTCCTTTGGGCTTGGAGTTCTTTAAAACACTGTTGGAAAAACATAAGATCTTACCAGTTGTAACATTCTGTAAGGAAATGATAGTGAGATATACACTTTTACCTGACTCCAAGAGCTCATTCAAATCTATTCTAGATTAGTGATTTTTTTTTTTTCTGGGCAGATGAGAGTAGTTTTCTAGGGCAGCCATAATCTGCAAAGCTAGGCTTGAGTGACCAAAATAACAAATAGCTAATGATTTGTGTTGTTTGCTTTAGACATGAAGAGTAAAAAATACATTAAAAAATACATAATCCCATTTTAGAAACTTTATGAGAGTTTTCAAACATACATACAAGTAAAATTGTGTAAAGAACCCCTTGTACCCCTCATTCATCTTCATCTATTGTGTGCCCCACTTTGTTTGATCTCCAGACCTCCCCCACCTCCTATACTTGTAAGAAGTTATCTTAAAAATTATGTCAAATCCAAAATACAGTTTCATCTTTTAGTGTGAATCTTTAAAACATTGGGACTCTTCTAAAACCATTATGATACCTGAAAAATCAGTATCTTTTAATTATCCTCAGACAGGTAATACTCCATTTTTCCTGATTGTCTTGTAACTGCCACTTAGTAATTAAATCTAAAATGTCATTTAATAATAAAAATCTAGAAGGTCCACATACTGCATTTGGTCTCTTCAATCTCTCCTAATCTCTAGATTTCTTCTCCACTTCCCCATTTTTTTCTTGCCAGTTATTTACGGAAAAAACCTGGTCTTTGTCCTGTAGAGTAACCCCACAATCTGATTATTGTTGGTTGCATTCCCATGGTGTCATTTGACATATTCTTTTACTCCTGAATTGCCTGTAAACAGATGGTTATGTAGAGAGGCTTAACCAGATGTAGGCTTGAATTGTTTGGGACAAAGTGCTTCATAGGTATACCTCCTGTTACGTCCACCAGTAGCACACATTGGCTGATTTTCCTTTTTTTAAAAAAAAAAATGAGGTTGATTTTCTGGGGTGTCAGGCATTTTCAGTCGATACATCCATGATGAATGAAGTTGCCCAATAGCCTTGAACCTAATGATTTTAGCAGCCACTGTTGATCAGTGTCTACATCCTTGTTTTATTACGGTCTGCAGAATAGTCGTATTACATTTCTATCATTCCTTCTCCTTAGATAGAACTGAAAAAAGTTCCTATTATCTCTTTTCAGAATATGTTGGCTCCCTAACATCCTCTAGAGGTGATACATGAAAACACGCATTGGATTGCATAAATCTACTGTAGTTATTTTTCCCATCTTTGGTCAAAAGGAACCCCTTTGTGTCCTTCTGACAGGGCCTCAGTTAGGTTTTTGTTTTTCTTTTGAAGTATAATTTTAATACACTAATTCAGTTGTCTTTGATAGCTGCTGCTTTGCTTTCTAATACAGAGAGATGTTTCAAGCTTATCTGGTATGCTTCCTGCCCCAGATGACCTGACTCTAGTCAGCTTTTTCTCTAACGAGCCACATTTCATTTTAGTGGGAAATAATATTTAGCTGTAACAGTCTGGGTAGTAAGAGTGCTTAGTACTAGCAGGTTGGCCACAGTTCCCAGTCCTTTTCGTTGAAGAGACGTGAACCACCCTCCCTCTCCATCCCCCAGTAAGGAAAAGTGCTTCATAAGGTCATACCAATATATTTCCAGTTAAAACTTTAGATTCTAGGGTTTCCCTCTTAATTCCTTTGAATTTATTTGTATTTCATGGTTCCTAATGACATTTATATAAGTACCTCTTTGAGTCTAGTATGTTCTGCACACACATACTCACATAGAAATACTGTTACTAGCAGCAGGGTTGCTGAAAAGAATTTCAGATTTCAGTTCCTTTTCATACATTCTATCTGGGATGTATAGTCAGTGTTATGTTTGAAGGTCAGTTTCTGTGTGGTTAAACTACTAACTTGTTACACAGATAGGTTTGTTTCATATGCCTTTGGGTTTTAGAAATACCCTTTTGACTTAGTTTTTTTATAGTTCAGTGAAATATTTACATGATTTCAAAGCCAAAAATACAAAACAAGGTATGTTTAGAAAAATCTAGTTTTCATTCTTTTTCCCTCAATGTTATTTCCTTCCTCCCCCCAGATTGTTATAATCTCCTAAGTAGTGTTTAATATAAGCAGTGTTAAGATATATTCGTATTCCTTTTTTAAGTATAATAGAGTGCAACTTTGCTTTTTTGTTTTTTTCACTCAACATATGCTAATTCCAATTCTTTTGGTCTCACATTCCTTGATATTAATCAGTTGGGTTATTTTTTTCCGACACTTAAAAATTGCAAATGTGTGTGTGTCTACACATGCATATTTAGAGTAGGGATGATTCTCTTTAAAATTTTTAATTGGGGATACATTCATATGTTTCAAAGTTCAGAAATGTGTAATAGGGCATATTTTGCAAATTTTACCTCACTTTTTAAGCTAGCCATGCCCCTTCCTTTCCTCAAATGAAATCATTACATATAATATTGTTTCTTCATATAAGTGATAGAAAATGCATACATATAGTTCTTGACCCTGCTTTTAAGTGTGTGTGTGTGTGTGTATATATATATGTATATATATGTATATATATATATATATATAAAAGTATTCAACAAAATATATATTCAATTCTATTCTAGATGCTGAGGTTACAAAAATGAACAAAGTCTTCTTCCTGTGGAGTTTCCTTTTCTGAGCTGAGGGAGATTTAACACCTTTCTGTGTATTTAAGGTTTATTTGTATTTCTTCTTCTGTGAGTTGCACTTATACTGTGCCCATTTTCTATAGGAGTGTTAAACTCACCAATTTTCAGTACTCTATAGTATCATTGGAGAAACTAGCTTTTAAATGTAATGGGCTTTTTTCCATGTTTGCTGAAGGGAAAGATAATTCTTAGAATTTTTCATTCTTAACACATAGTGGAAAATACATTTACTAAAACTTTAATAAATGACATTGTTAATCCTATTTTTGTTTCTGAATTTTACACACATATGTATATATGCTCTTTGAGGGGTGCCTGGGTGACTCAGTCAGTTAAGCATCTTGCCTTGGGCTCAGATCATGGTTCTGGGAATAAGCCCTGCTCATGGGAATCCTGCTTCTCCTTCTCCTCCTCACTTGTGCTCTCTCTCACTGTCTCTCTCAAATAAGATCTTAAAAAAAAAAAAAAAAGAAAGAAAGAAAAGAAAAAAATATATAAGTGAATTAGAACAATGTAGGTATTAAGAGCTACCTGGGTTTGAATCCCGTATCTACCACGTTTCTGACCTAAGCAAGTTATATTTTTTTTTGAAACTCAATTTCCTCATCTGTGAAATGGATGTAATAACAGGGCCTGCCTTACTGGTGTATGATAATTAAAGAGATAATCAGTGCTAAGCACTCTTAGTGATTTTTGGCTAATTAAATGTCAGGTGCTGTTACAAGTAGAAAACTGATAAACCCTCAGCAAAAACAGGTAAGTGGAATAGTTTTCTTCCTTTCTTTTAACTTAAAAGGTCTTTGGATGTGTTTTAGAAGTTTACATTGTCCTTTGAAAATGAAATTTGGGGAAGAGGTAGCTGAAATGAAAGTGTTGATCTTGGAATAACATTATTACCTTTGGTAAATGTGAAATAAGGAAAATTGTCCCCATGTTTAAGGTCTCCTGTGGTTGATTTCCATTATATTTTACAACGATACAGTTAAACTGAAACATGGCTTTTCTTTCTATTGTGAGTAGAAAGGTTGCCTGGCCTCCATAAAGCTGGTTGTAAACTTATATTGTCAGAAGTGTAAACAAGAGGTGACTGGAGGCTTAAAGCTCTGTTGTTCATTCCTTGGTCCCTTGAGATTACTTTCCCCACACAGAGATCTCATTACTTCTCCTTTTGATCCCTAGGCTTTTTGAATCTCTTAGGTAAATATCCAATTCCTATTTCAAGTTTGCTTTATATATACTTATAATCCTCAGAATATCAAAAGGAAGAAGTTAACTGTTTAATAAAATGGACATTCTTGCTTGGCATCTTGCTCTATTTGGACACACACCCTCCAGGTGAACACAGGGTTTTGAATCCCTAGGAAATATCTTTCAGGATAACTTAGTCTTTTAATGCCCTGCCTTTTTCTCCTTACTTGGTACATTTCTTAGTTCCAGTAATTCATGTGTTAGAAATCTATCTTGATTTCTGATCCATATGGGACTTGGTCTTTACAAATATATTGAAGTATCTCCTTCCCATTGGAGCTGTGCTAATCTAAATTTTGCCTAAAGGAGAAAGCTGCCTCTGGGGACAGACAATTTTTCAGTATTTGCTTTGCTTTGTTAGCTTAGGAGGAACTTTCCTCTTTCAGGAAACATCATATAGGATAACAAGGATTTCCAAGGTAAAATAAACTAAGAAGTAATTGCTTTAAAAATACTGAGTTCCTTTAACAGTTTGTTCCTCTTTGCACCATTAAATCTTCAGAGAAACATGGTTTTTATACAACTCTTTCAAAACTTATTGACTGCTTAAAATATATCCTAATCATAGAATATAATCTGTTGAGTCATGTTGCTGTAACACGATGTGGAGGCAGGATTTGAAATCTTAGGTTGAAATTCCATGTTGCCATTGTAAATATTCTCAAAGCCAGTTCCTTGTAAATTCAGCAGTGACTCCCATAAATTACATATCCTGGTTCTTAACCAGGAAATGTTGTGCCAATGCATCTGACAATGTGGAAAATGTAAATAACTGTTATCAAGAATGCATACTATTATGATGGAATAATGATCTAAGTAGGTAATGTAATACATGGTGCAGCAGGGTACAGCCAACTTCTGGGAAGAGGTGAGAGAGAACATAACATCACACCAGGGCTGAAGTAAAGTAGTGTCCTTGCTGGACCATAGGAGAGCACGTTTGAGGCAGTTAGCTATTCTCAGGAAAACAGGCTTCTGTGGGTGAACCTTACCACAGTAGATAAGTGATAACCATAGATTCTTCACAGTATTCTTTTGCTTTGGTGCTTTGGCATTTCCAGTCTCTTAATACCTTAAGTATATTGCTACACATTCTAGTAGCTAAATGTATGACCTGATCAGAAGGTGATTAAGAACCATCAGCGTAATGTGCTTTCTCTTCTCTTTAGAGTTTTGTTCTGGCTCTGTGACATAGTACAGCTGTCTGGCTTTAGTAAGCATGTAATCTTTCCCCACCTCAGCTGCTTGCTCTCTAAAGTGGGCAGTGTCCCACAGAAGTACAGTCGGGGTAGCAGGATGGCTAGAACCTGGGTTTGTCAGTTTCTGAAGCTACTGTCTTCCAAATGTATTATATCAACTTCAAACCCAGGGCTGTTTACAATATTCTGCACAATATTAATGGCTGTAATTCACATTTGAGTTATAAATTGATGTATATAAAGTACTTTTACAAACTCGATAGCTTTTGATTCACGAAATATCTATCAGTTACAGGAAGGGTGGGGATTATCATATCCTCAATTTTATGAATGAAGAAATTGAATCACAGAAAGTTTTTTTAAATTTTTTATTAGTGTTCAATTTGCCAACATATAGCATAACACCCAGTGCTCATCCCGTCCAGTGCCCCCCTCAGTGCCCGTCACCCAGTCACCCCATCCCCCCGCCCACCTCCCCTTCTACTACCCCTTGTTCGTTTCCCAGAGTTAGGTGTCTCTCATGTTCTGTCTCCCTCACTGATATTTCCCACTCATTTTCTCTCCTTTCCCCTTTATTCCCTTTCACGAATTTTTATATTCCCCAAATGAATGAGACCATATGTTTGTCCTTCTCCAATTGACTTACTTCACTCAGCATAATACCCTCCAGTTCCATCCACAGTGAAGCGCAAAGGGTGGGTATTTGTCGTTTCTAATGGCTGAGTAATATTCCATTGTATACGTGGACCACATCTTCTTTATCCATTCATCTTTTGATGGACGCTGAGGCTCCTTCCACAGTTGGCTATTGTGGACATTGCTGCTATGAACATTGGGGTACAGGTGTCCCAGCGTTTCACTGCATCTGTATCTTTGGGGTAAATCCCCAGCAGGAATCACAGAAAGTTTAATTAACTTGTCCCAAATCACTTAGCCAATAAATGATAGGGTCTGCGCTCAAACCAGGTTTTCTAATTTCAGAGCCTCTATGCTTTTCTTAAAACTTAGAATCTTTATAGATATTTAGAATAACAGAAATTTATATACCTAGACAAAGGCTTCTTAGTCTGAAATTTAAGATAATTTGTCCCAGTCTTTAATTCAGTTCTGTTTGTTTCTTTTATGTAATAATTTACTATGAATAAACAACATAGTTCCAAAGCCTTTATTAAGCATGTATCTGGTGTTGGCTCAATGCTGGGTGGTATTACAAATTAAAATGGACATGCAACCTTATAAATTTCTGGGCCTTTGTAAGTTTCCACTTGTATTAACATGAGCATGCAAAAGAACACATGAACATATTGAAAGTTCTGCCAATTTTAAACAGATCTGGTATCTGTTCTTAAGCAGTCCTAGAGGGGAAAAAAAAATCATTTTCTTTTCCTTTAACCTCCATTATCTACTGACTTCCTGCCAAAGGTAGAATACTCCAAAGGATGCAGGAATAATTACAGGTGTAATGTTTTTGTGGAAATGACTTGTTTTTCGTCAGCAATTATACATTCTCTTATTAGCGAAAACTAAGCGTTTTTTTTCCTTCAGTATATGATTGATATAATCTGTCAGAACAAGAAAATATCGGAAGGCCAAGTATACTACTTGGATCTGATTGTGCATTTTAGGGTACTGTGTAGTCTTTCTTAGCAGAAGAAACCTACTTAGGAAAGAGGAAGAATGCTATCATTTACAGTACAGGTATTTCACTATGCCCAAAGCAATCAGAAAGGAAACCAAAGGGAAACTAACATACATTTTGAATAACACCATGGAGGTTATTATATGTCACAGAGCAGGAAGGAACTAGAAATTCACTATCCCTAGAAATTCTGTCTTGATGGTAAGCAGTCAGAAGCATCTCAGATCATTTAAAAAAAAAAAAAAAGGAAGTTAAATCAGGCTGTTGAACTGGCTAAAAGCAGATCACAGTCAAATTGTTATAGTCATTCTAAAAATGTAGGTGTGGCTTAAAGGGAAATAAGCCTAAAAGGTCCAGATCCATGGAAAGAGGGGAGTGGTATTGGCACCTCTATCATGCAGTCCACCTTTGCTTCTCTTTGTGTCTTGTTAACTGTTTTTTGCATAGTCCCCCACTCTTGTTTCAGGGATCCAAAGCACTTGTCTACAATGTTCAGGTAACATACAGCCCATTAAACACATTCTTGCTCCAGAGTTGTGTTCAAGGATCAGCTGTGGTCATTATGTACTCAGATCTACTCTGGGTTCTCAACATGCCTTGCACTGCCTATCCACTGCCTATCCACTGAGAGCATATTCAGGTTCTAAGACAGTAAATTCCTTAGTATAAAGTCTAAGAAAATGCTTTTTCTTTCTTTAAGGAAAAAAAAAAAAAGTCTGATATAGGCAGGAAAGTTGTATTTTCCTTGCCCTGCCAACAAAATTGCTAGCAATAACAGTCCCATTTCCTTTATGAAATGTGGGGAAATATTAGAAGATTCTGCTCACCACCATCTTGATGACTTTCTGCTCCTTAGCTGTCCACATTCTGAGGCTTAGGTAAGTAAGCCTTTTTGTGAGACAGGAAGGAAGATCATTGGCTCTGTTCTATGCCATACACACCATGCATTTCATCAGTTTCCGTGTCATTAAAACCACTTCCTCTAGGTCAAAACGGCCTTACCACGATCTGCTTACTTTTCTTCATGTCAGTTACTTCATATCTGTTCTAGTACCCATTGCATGAAATCTAGTTACTCCTAGAGATAAGGATGAGAATCCTGTCCCTGGGCGAAGGTCTGTTTTTCTGTCCTACCTTCCTCTCAACTAATGCTGAGCACCGTGAAGTAGGCCTAAAGTGACGGGTCCAGCTGTCCAAAAGGACATCATCTTTTAAAACCGAAAGACTAGTTCCTAGGTACAGTAGTCCCTCTTAATCTGCAGGGCAGCGGGTACTTTCTAAGATCACCAGTGGATATCTGAAACCACAGGTAGTACCAAACCCTATGTACACTATGTTTTTTTCTATACATACACACCTGTGATAAATTTATAAATTAGGCACAGTAAAAGATTGATAGGAAATTACAATATGCTATAATGAAAGGTATGTGAGTGTATTCTTATGTCAAGATGGCTTTTACTATACTGTATTCATCCTTTTAGTGATGATGTAAGATGATAAAATGCCTTCATGAAAAGGTGAGGTGAATGACTTAAGTATTATGACATAGCATTAGGCTGCTATTGACTTTGTGACAATAAATCAGGAGGATCTCTGCTTTCAGACATTGAAATTGCTGCAGAAAGTGAAACCACGAAGTAGGGGAGACTACTTTAAGTTCTCATCAGTCTGTTTTGGCTTGGAAATGAGATGATTTTATAGGCTCTCCTGTTAATTCAGTAGTGGTGAAACTAACAGGAGTTGGAAGTAAACTTACTATGTTACTAAATTGATCAATGAATCCTAAATTTTAGAAAGCCAGCATGAAAATTGTCTGAAATTCTGAATATGTGATTTTGACTTAAAATCAAAACAAGTAAAATGTCTCATAAAACAACTATAACTATCTAACTTCTTTGCTATGCAGAGCCAGATTTTTTTTTTTGTTTAGGTTTTATTCACAAGATACACAGAGAGGCAGAGAGAGAAGCAGACTCCATGCAGAGAGCCCGATGTTGGACTCAATCGCGGGACTCTGGGATCACACCCTGGGCTGAAGGCAAACGCTTAACCACTGAGCCACCCAGGCATCCTCAGAGCCAGATTTACTAAAATTTATTAATCATAAATATTTTCTAATTTAAAAAATGAAAAATCTCAAGTTAGAAAAATATACAGCAAAATCAAATAGTAATATTTAGTAATTACATAAAATTATCCCAGTAAACTTAAAATAAGAAACTAAGTTGTTAGATTTTTTAAAAAGATGTGCAATAATTAGAAAGGCATATGACTAGTCTTAAAGTTCTCTTAGACTTGTACCAACTTGCTTCCAAGATTTGAGGCTAATTTTAGCTGGAGATGTCTCAGAGCAGGTTAAATAGCCAGCTGTCAGCTAACCCCATCACCTTCACATCTGACTCAGCCCTAAGTCATGGCACTGGCTGATAAGAGACTTCAGAATGGCATTCTAGTTATGCAGAGAAAACTGAATTCAAACTTGGAGGTTGGTAGAAGGTACATTACAGTATCAGTCATGCAAGAAAAGGTTTGTAAGTGATGCGGTCTTTTTTTTTTTAAAGACCTGTCAAAGCTCACTTTTATTAAAATGAAAATAGGTAGGATTTGGGGATTTAACTCCCCTGTGTAGGTAAATCTTATGTATTTTAATTATGTTGACTTTAATATATTAAGTTTATAAAATATTTCATATATAACATACACTCAAAGACCTTTCCCCTCCAAAGATCTTAAATCTCCATATGTGTTACAATTACAATTTTTGTTAAAGATTTTATTTATTCATGAGAGACCCGGGGGGGGGGGGGCGCAGAGACATAGGCAGAGGGAGAAGCAGGCCCCGTTCAGGGAGCCCGATGTGGGACCAGATCCCGGGACTCCTGGACCATACTTTGGGCCAAAGACAGGCGCTAAACCGCCGAGCCACCCAGGGATCCCCCTAAATTACAATTTTAATTAATGTTACATGACTAAGGAACAACTATTTTTAAGACAATGGAAATAAATCTTAACTTTGGAGGGTAAACCTTATTTTCTTTAATTGTAAGACAGTATGATTTTCATAATATCAGATTGAAGCAATTGAAGCTGAAATTCTTTGAGTTGAGTGGCTGAAGAAACTAGTTTTACTCCCAGATTTAAACATTAAGATAATATGAAAAGCCATATTAATTTTTTTAGGCAATTAGGTAAACCACTATAGATGAATTATAGTTGGAAATTTTTAGTTTTATCTTATTAAAATACTTAATATTGGCTTCAAATATCTTAATGATTTCTAATCTCTTTAAAGCTATTTAAATGAAGAAGCGCCAGGTTTTAAAGCAGAATCCAGAAAATGACCTTGTTCTTGTGATGGTATGTTCTTTTTTGTTTTTGTTTTTGTTTTTTTTAAAGGGAGAAGAGTGCAAGAGAGAGGGTTGGGGAGGGGAAAAGGAGAGGGAGAGAGAATCTTAAACAGGTTGCACGCCCAGTGCAGAGCCCCACTCCTGGCTTGATCACATGACCCTGAGATGATGACCTGGGCTGAAATCAAAAGTAGGATGCTTAACCCACTGAGCCATCCTGGTGCCCTCAGAAAATTTTGAAACAGAAGTATCTCAACTATAAATGTTCTTAAATATTTTATTGATCCTGCCTCCTCTTATCCCCAAAACCAGTCATAGTAGTTGAAATTCAATGAGTATTTGTGAAATGAATGTTTGTAGGTTTTTTAAATTTTCACTTGATAATTTTTTTTTTCACTTGATAATTTTTAAAAATTTTTGTTGTAGTTGACATATAATGTTATACTAGTCTTAGGTGGACAGCAATGATTCAACATTTCTGTAATGCTCACCACAATAAGTCTAGTTACTATCACCATACAACATTATTATAGTATTATTGACTGTCTTCCCTGTGCTTCCTTTTTATCCCTGTGGATCATTTTTCTTTAACTGGAAGTATATACCTCTTAATCATCTTCCCCTATTTTGCCTATCCTCCACCTCCCTCTTCTCTGGCAACCACCAGTTTGTTCTCTACATTTATGACTCTGTTGCTGTTTTATTTGTTCATTTGTCATAAGTGGAATCATCTGGTATTTGTCTTTCTCTAACAGTTTTCACTTAGCATAATATGCTTTAGGCCCATCCACATTATCACAAACAGCAAGAGCTCATTCTTTCTTATGACTGAGTAATATTCCATTATATATACACCACATCTTCTTTATCCATTTACCAGTGGACACTTAGGTTGCCTCCATATCTTGGCTATTGTAATAATGCTGCAGTGAATATGGGGGTGCGTATATCTTTGAATTAGTGTTTTGGTTTCTTCAGAAAAATACCTAGAAGTGAATTGCTGGATCACCTGGTAGTTCTATTTTTAATTTTTTAAGGAACCTCCATACTGTTCTCCATAGTGGCTACACCAATTTACATACCAACCAACAATGCATGAAGATTCCCTTTTCTCCACATCCTTGCCAACATTTGTCATTTCTAGTCTTTTTGATAATGGCTGTTCTCATGGATGTGAGGTGATATATCATTGTGGTTTTGATTTGCATTTTTATGATGAGTGATGTTGAGTGTCTTTTCATGTGTCTTACCCATCTGTATGTTGTTTTTGGAAAAGTATTAAGGTCTTCTGCCCACTTTTACTTTTTTTTTTTAATTTTTTTTAGTGTTGTGTAAGTTCTTTATACATTTTGGATATTAACCCTTTACCAGATATAATATTTGCAAATACCTTCTTTCACTTATTTTGTTGATGATTTCCTTTGCAAAAGGATGTAGTACCATTTTGATGTAGTACCAATAGTTTGCTTTTGTTGCCCTAGTCTAAGGAGACATATCAAAAAAAATACTAAGACTGATGTTCAAGAGTTTATTGCTTGTGTTTTCTTCTAGGAGTTTTACGGTTTCCAGTCTTACATTTAAGCTTTTAATCCAGTTTGTTTTTGTATATGGTGTAAGAAAGTGTTCAGTTTTATTTTTTTATATGTAGCTATTCAGTTTTCCCAGCACCATTTATTGAGGAGACTGTCTTTTCTCCATTATGTTCTTGCCTCTTTCGTGGTAGATTTATTGACCATATAGACATGGGTTTATTTCTGGGCTCTCTGTTCCACTGATTTGAGTCTTTTTGTGCCAGTATCCCACTGTTTTGATTACTGTAGCTTTGGTGGTATATTTTGAAATCAGGGAGCGTGATACCTATAGCTTCTTTTCCAATATTGCTTTGGCAGTTTGGGGTCTTGTGTGGTTCCAAGCAAATTTTAAGATTTTTTGTTCTAGCTCTGTGGAGCTTGTCACTGGTATTTTGATAGAGACTACACTGAATCTGTAGATAACTTGGGGTATTAGAGACATTTTGATAATATTAGTTGTTCCAGCCTATGAACATGGAGTATCTTTCCATTTACATGTGTCATTGACAGTTTCCTGCATCAGTATCTTACCGTTTTCAGAGCATAAGTCTTTCACCAAATTTGTTAAATTTATTCCTAGTAATTTTTATTCTTTTTGATGAAGTTATAAATGAGATATTTAAAATTTCTTTCTGCTACTTCATTATTAGTATAAAAAATGACATATTTCCTTGTATTTTGTACACTGCAACTTGATTATATCAATTCTAATAGTTTTTTTGGTAGAGTCTTTAGGGTTTTCTCTATATAGTATCAGGTCATCTGATAGTGACAGTTTTACTTCTTCATTAGCCAATTGGATGACATTTTTTCTTGTCTGATTGCTGTGGCTGGGACTTGCAGTACTATGTTGAATGAAAATAGTGAGAGAGGGCATCTTTGTTTTATTTCTGATTGTAAAATTTCCAGCTTTTAACGGTGTAATATGATATTATCTGTGTGTTTGTCATATATAGTCTTTATCATGTGAGGTATGATTCCTGTATACCACCACGTTGTTGAGAGTTTTTGTCATAAATGGATGTTTTATTTTGTCAGATGCTTTTTCTGCATCTATTGAGATAAGCATATGAGTTTCACCCTTCATTTTGTTAATATGGTGTATCATGTTGATTGATTTGTGGATATTGAACCATCCTGCATCCCTGGAATAAATCCCATTTGATCATGCTGTATAATCCTTTTAATGTATTGTTAAATTTGACTTGCTAATACTTTGTTGAGAATTTTTACATCTTTGTTCTTCAGGGATATATTGGCCTGTAATTTTCTTTTTTTGTAGTGTCTTTGGCTTTGGTACCAGGGTAATTCTGGCCTCAGAACAAACCTGGAAATGTTCCTTCCTCTTCCATTTTTTGGAATAGTTTGAGAAATATAGGTATTAACTCTTTAAATGTTTTATAGAATTCAGCTGTGATTCATTTGGTTCTGAACTTTTGTTGGGAGTTTGATTGGTAATTCATTTTTAATTCTGTTTGTTCAGATTTTTGGTTTCTGATTTAGTCTTGGAAGATTGTCTGTTTCTAGGAATTTAACCATTTCTTCTAGAGTGTTCAGTTTGTTGGCAGATAATTGCAATAGTTTCTTACAGCCTCTTGTATTTCTGTGGTGTTGGCTGTGGTTTTTCTTCATTTCTGATTTTATTTGGGGGGTGCTTTCTTTTTTTCTTGAGGCTGGCTAAAAGTTTATTTTCTCTACCTATTCAAAGAACCATCTCTTATTTTCATTGATCTTTTCTATTATCTTTCTGGTTTCTATTTCATTTATTTACACTCTGATGTTTGTTTTATTTATTTATTTGCTTGCTTGCTTATAGTAACTTCGGGCTTTGTTCTTCCTATAGTTCTGTTTTTTTCTTCCTATAATTCTTTTAGCTGTAAGATTAAATTATTTGAGATATTTCTTTTTAAGGAGGGCCTGTATCACTATAAGCTTCCTTAATAGAACTCCTTATGCTGTACTCCTAGATTTTGGAACATTGTGTTTCCATTTTTATTTGTCTCAAAGTAATTTTTGATTTCCTGTTTGATTTCTTTGTTGACCTTCCATTGTTTAGTAGAACTTTGTTTACCCCTCATGCATTTTTTTCCAGTTTTTTCTTGTCATTGATTCTAGTTTCATACTGTTATAGTCGTGGGGCACTTAGGTTGTGCAGTCAGTTAAGCTGTCAGCTCTTGGTTCAGCTCAGGTCATGAGATTGAGTCCCGTGTCATGCTGTGTGCTAAGCACAGAGTCTGCTTAAGATTCTCTTTTCCTCTCTCTCTCTGCCTGCTCTGCCCCTGCTTTCTCTCAAATAAATAAATCTTAAAAAAAAAACTTCATAACGGTTATAGTTGCAAAATATACTTGACATGGTTTGTCTTAAATCTATTGTTTTATGGCCTATCTTGTGATCTACCTGGAGAATGTTCCATGTGCACTTGAAAAGATTGTATATTCGGCTATTTGGGGATGGAGTGTTCTCTACATACCTGTTGAGTCCATATGGTCTAATGTGTCATTAGGCCACTGTTTTTTCTTTGATTTATATATATATATATATATATATGGTCTGGATGATCTACCATGATACTATTACTCATTTTTATTTTGGAAAATGGAGTTATGTCTTCATTAAAAAATGTCAATTTAACATATGGATCATACTGTAATTAAATTAGTTAATAACTAAAAAGTGTTTTGGAACTTTTTTCTAATATAGTTAGTAGTGGTAGTTATAATCCACAGTAAAAGATAACTAACTCTTTGTGTCCTCAGTAATTTTTAAGAGTTAAATCGATCTTCAGAACAAAAAGTTTGAGAAATGCTGATCTGTACCAGTAAATTACATTGTAGGTTCTTTTTGTTTCTTTGTTGAAATAAAATATGATATGGTGAAATTCACAGATCTTAAATATAAGATTTGATGGGTTTTGGCAAATACACCTACCCATGTAACTAACACCCTAGTCAAGACACAGAACCTTTCCATCACTCCAGAAATTTCCCTCTGCCTTCCAGTCAGTCCTCATCCTCCACAGACCCTCACTGTTCTGATTTGTTACTGTACATCAATCTTAGCTGTTCTTAAAGTACATTATATATGGACTCATTGCAGTATATATTTCTTTTGAGACTAACTTTAATCACTCAATATAATGCTTCTAAGGTTCATTCCTATTGTGTGTATCTGTGTTTGTTGTTTTTTTATTGTCGTGTGGCTGAATGTGCCATAATTTGCTTATCTGTATAGCCTTTTTGACAGGTATTAGGGGTGTTTCTAGTTTGAAAGTGTTATGAATAAAGCTGCTTTAAATGTTCATACATCTTTTTATGGACATGCTTTCATTCTCTTCATTATATAGGAACTGAGTTTTGGGAGTCCTTAGGGCAAGTGTATGTTTATGTCTATGAAATGTAACTGAACTGTTTTAAAGTCATTACATCATTTCTCAACACTACTGTGACACTTTCAGGTGCTCCTTGTACTGGCTAACCTTTGTTGTTTTATTGATATGACATAGTATCTCATTGTGGTTTTAATTTACATTTCCTAAATGATTTTGCGTGCTTGTTTATGTTTGCTAGCCATTTTTATATCTTTTGTGAGGTATCAGAAAGTTTTGCCTACTTTAAATTGTGTCTTTGTCTTACTGACTTGTAGAAATTCTATTTATATTCTGGATATAATCCTTTATCAAATATACATAGCACGAATATTTTCTCATAATTTGAGACTTGCCTTTCCATTTGTTTAATGATGAACAGATGCTTTTAATATCTTACTTACACTGGAGTTTTTAATTTTAATGAAATCCACTTTGTAATTTTTCTTGTTTACCTTAAGGCTTTTTTGTGTCTTCTCTAGGAATCTTTTTTTTTTTTAAATTAATTATTTTTTTTTCTAGGAATCTTTATCCCAAACTTTGAACCACTACCTGTGGCACTCTCTAGTGTCACAGAAGATGTGTGTTGTTCAGGTTAACTTCCTTAGTTTCTCAAAGTATAGAAATAGCTTTTTAAAATCATTGTTACTGTGGAAGAATTATTTTGTATTAAAAATGCACTGTGGGGCAGTTTATTCAACACAGATTCCTAATTAATAGAAAACTAACTGGCATAAAGTTTATCTCAGAAACATTGACTCAGTATCTGTTGTGTTTTAATTGCCAGTTCAACAAAGCTTAGAATTTAGTGAATAATAAGAATTGAAGTAATTCTGGAACAACAGCCTTCCATGTTCTCAAGAAATAAATAGAGAGGTGAATAAGAGTGCATGTAGAAACTTACCCTTTCAGATATCAGAGAGAATGAATTGCACCTCTTATAGTTCTTTGTTCTAACCAGGACCTAAGGGGTAGAAAGAAGTAGTACATTTCCAAAAATGAAACTTGATTCTTTTTGCATAACTTGTAAATAAGAATATGTTCCCCCAGTGATGAGAATGCATTTACCCAAGTGATGCTTCTTTAAACATGACTTGCTTTCACCTTTTTTTTTTTCAAAGATTTTATTTATTTATTCATGAGAGACAGAGAGAGGCAGAGACAAAGGCAGAGGGAGAAGCAGGCTCCATGCAGGGAGCCCAACATGGGACTCGATCCCAGGTCCCCAGGATCACGCCCTGGGCTGAAGGTGGCGCTAAACCACTGAGCCACCGGGGCTTTCACCCTTTCTTAAAGAGATTTATGAACTGTATTCCAGATGGACCATGTAAAAAATGTTTCAAGTAAGATTATCCATAATTTGTGAAAATGAAATGACTTTTTTATTACAGCCATAATTGACTCTTATAACATTATTTTAGAATCTAATTTCAATTTTGTGAATTTAATTTTATAGTTTATTTCCAGTGGCAGTCTCCTTTGGAAAACTATTTCAGTTTGGGTGATTAGTAAGCATCAGTTGTATAATAGAAATTAAAGATGATTAGATTCAACTATAAGCTTTGTTCATTACACTTATACAGTTGATCCTTGAACAACATGGGTTTAAACTGTGGGTCCACTTATATGTGGATTTTTTCCATCAATACCGTACCGTACTATGAATGTATTTTCTCTCTCGTGATATTCTTAACATTTTTTCAAGCTTACTTTATTGTAAGAATATAGTATATAATACGTATAACATACAAAATATGTGCTAAACTGTTTATGTTATCCATAAGGCTTCTGGTCCAATAGTGGACTATTAGCGGTTAAGTTTTGGGAAGTCAGAAGTTATACACAGATCTTAAGCTGTGTGTGTGTGTGGGGGGGGGCGGTTGGCATCCCTAACCCCTTTGTTGTTCAGAGGTCACCTGTATTTAAATTGAGACTTGAGGAAGAAAGGATTTGGGTGGAGGGAGAAGAATTCTGTTAGTTGAGAAGAGTTATATAGTAAGTACATTCTGCAAATAGATATACACAGATAAGTTCAAAATATGTAATATAAGTATGCATACAAATTATTCAGCATTACAGTTAAAGATGTATTAAAATTGTTCTATGAAATTATTTTCTTAGATATTTAGTTCATTGATTTGATCTTGAATCAAAGATGAGAATTAGATTTTTTGCTTTTCTGAATATCCAAATGAATATTCTACTTAAATTTATGATTCCCTCAATATTTAATATGAACAAATGTTGAAGTGTCAAGTACGAGTAAAAATATGTGTTAAATCTGGTTTTGAAAATGTTTTCTTAAGTGACTTAGAGTAGAATTTGATTGTGTTCTTCATTCTTCACTTGCTACTTACCCATATCTCATTTTTTTCACTGTTTTTCTTTCTTTGGCCCATTTTAACTTGAGATGTTAGGGAAAACCACTAATTTTAATACACTGAGCATGTGGTAAATGCAAGATACTCTGTACTCTGAGGGATACAGAGGAGAATAAGACAATCCCTAATCTCGGGGAGATCACACTTCAGTGAGTGGGAGAGACATGTACACAAATAATGGGATAAATGAAGATAGGGAAAATAAAGAATTGTGAAATTAAGCAGTGTGTGAACACTAGCCTACCTCGGTGTTTTACATTATTAAAATGTAAGAGCTGCTTTTAAAATCCCCTTGCTGACAAGCAGCATGTTTGGTTCTTGATCATTTCTCAGATAGTTGCTGGAGAGAGACCTCAAGGGAGGAGGACCCATGCTTAAAGTCTCCCCGGAGTGATGTGTTTGATGAAAGGAGGTACCTTCTAGCCTGAAGATAGGAATCAGATTATTTTAAAAACACTGTCCTCAGCCCACCGGTATCCTGTCACAAGAGAGACCATTGGCTAAAGCAGTCATTGTCCTGCAGTGATTATTAATAGAATGGTGAAGTGTTTTTATCTTGTCCATAGAGAAAATAGTGAAAGATATCTATTTGTTTCAAATATAGATTATGATATAACTTGTATCGCCTCCCCAGACTTGGTTTGGCAAATTATACTATAAACAGGATCAGAAGACCAGGATAGACTTTGGAAAAAGTTTTCTGCAATGTAGGTGGTAAGTAAAATATTTATAATTTGCAGACAGCTCATACAAATTGAGAAGCTAATTTAGTAAGGAGATGATATCGCCAATGCTATGAATGTTTTCATACTAATTTTTATAAAAATACATATTTTATAAAAATAACAAGAAAAGTTTAAAATTCATTAAGACTGATGTACAGGTAAGACTCTGAAACTTGGTTGCCGTGAGACTCTGAACTGTCCCAGGCATCAGTCTGTTCTCAGTACAGATTTAGCTGCTGCCAGATAAGGTTGACTGTACAGCTGTGTAGTCTGGACTTGGAGGTTTGCCCCAGGTTGTGCAGGTAGGCTGTGAGGAGAGTGTGGGCAGTGGCCTTGGTGGCATCCTGTGATTCTCTTCTATTCTCTGTGAGAAAGAGCCCACACCTGAGGATAATGCTATTTCAGGAAGCATTCAGCAAGACCTGTGTGGCTCATATGGCCTTGTGAAAGAAGCAAACCTGAAAATCATCAAACACCTGGCATCTCCTTTCAGCCAAAGCTTAAGTTCGCCTGCCTTCATTTTAAAATATCTTTTCTACTTTTTTCCAAGTCTTCATGAGCAAAGAGCATTGTTCAGTGTTTACCAGAGCTATCCATGGAGCAAGAGCAGGAAGACAGTGGGCCTGGTGTCCATCAGGTAGATTGGGAGGCTGTGTCAGGCTGAGCCTTACATACAGTTTCTGCCATCTAAGACTAAAGACTTGGGGGATTGTGATGTCCTGAACTTGACCAACTTTTTTTTCAGAATAAGGGGGATTCTAGCACAGCATTTGTTAGTCACACTTCGTGAATAATTTGGTTCTGTTTGGGGTCTGTCCTCAGCACTGGGTAGGCGGGGAGTAATGGGATAACGCACTGTGAACTGTTCGCATTACACAGATAGAACCACTGTGGTGGGACTTCTCCCTCAAAACCAGTTATTGTGCTGTTGTGCAGATCGTTGTAATGTCATCTGTATGCTTGAAAATAGAACCAGGGCATATCACTCTCAGTCCCTGGTACAGGGTGTTTTCTCTCTGTGTAAAGAAAAAAAGGAAGCATAGATTCAGGATATAATGACTCTCAGAAAGACTACAAGGGAAGAGAATAATCAATCTATGGTTTTAGCCTGATAGCTACTCTCCTCTGTTCTTACTTCTGCCTGAACTAATACCTCCTTCATCTAGTATCAATAGGGATTTTTTTTTTTTGTCCTGGTGGGGGTAGTGAAAATTTTAAATATAGAAACATATCCTTTTCACTATAAATCATTTAAAAAGTTTTAAATTTGCTACCTAATGATTAAAAAATTTTATTGTCTCTCCTTTAAGTAATACTGTGGAAGACTTAGCATTTTCTTAATGATTAGGTTATGAACCCATTGATTTAGACTCCCGTGTTTGGATGATTTTTGTTTTTTTCCCCCACAGACTTAGAAGCAATCACAAAAATCCAGCATGTCCAGTTGTAGCTACTAGCCACCTGTGGTTTTTGAACATTTGAAATGTGACTAGTGTGAGACAGAATATTTAGTCTTAATTAATAAAAGTTTAAATTGTAAAAATGAAGCTATTTTTTCATTAAGTGACATTTTATTGTTTTGGTAAGGCTAGATTTCACTTTAACTTGAAAATTGAGCTAAATTGAGATGTGCTCTAAGTGTAAGATACACATTGAATTTTAAAGACTTAAGATGGGAATAAATGTAAAAGTATCTCAATTTTTTATGTTGATTACGTGTCGAGATGCAAATATTTTGGTCCTCAGAATATTACATTAGCCGACAGGCAAAACCATCTAATGCAAAACCTTGTTTATAATAAAGTGTTGAATATCCCTTGTAATTTATTGAATATTGTACTACCAGAATGGTTGTGTGAGTGCAGAATGGTTGTAAGTGTATTGTTTGTTTACCCTTGTGACTGTGTGGCTGACCTGGGGGATGGAGCTCCCACTATCTGGCATGAGAGATTATCAACTTGTTGTTAGCCTGGGAAAAGATCAGAATTCAAAATTTGAAGTATGGTTACTAGTAGTTGCATATCACTTTTCACTCCATCATAATGGATGCCTTTGATTTGTTTGTCTTGTCTAAATTGCTCCAGCTAGGACATTGAGTATTGTCTTAAATACAAGTAAGAGGTAGGCATCCTTGCCTTCCTGGTTCCCAATCTTAGAGGAAATGCTTTTAGTTTCTTTCCAATGAGTGTAACGTTAGCTGTGAGTTTGTCACCTATAGCTTTTATTTAATGTTGAGGTGTGTTCCTTCCCTACCCAATCTATTAAGGTTTTTAGTCATGAAAGGATGAATTTTGTCAAATGCTTTTTCTGTATCTATTGAGATGGTTCTGTGATTTTTATTTTTTCATTTTATTGATCCACATTTATTAATTTGTGTATGTTGAACTATACCTGCATCTCAGAGATAAATCCCACCTGGTCATGGCATGTAATCTTTTAATGTGTTCTTCAGTTCGGTTTGTTAATATTTTGTTGATAATTTTTGCATCTGTACTCATCTGGGATATTGATCCGTAATTTTCTTGTGGTGTCCTTATCTGATGTTAGTATCATGTAATGCTAGCTTTACAGAATGAGTTTGGAAGTGTCCTTCCTCCTTGATATTTCATAAGAGTTTGAGGAGGGTTGGTGCTAATTCTCCTTTAAATGTTTGGTAGATTCTTAAGTGAAACTGTTGGATCCTGGGGTCTTCTGTTTTGGGAATTTTTTAAATTACTGTTTCAGTCTCTTTCCTCATTGGTCTGTTTAGATTTTCTCTTTCTTGATTCAAAGTGTTGACAGGTTATTGTTCTAGAAAAGTATCCATTTTTTCTAGGTTTTATAATTTGTTGGTAGTAATCTGTTATGATTCTGTGTATTTCTGTAGTAACAGTTGTAATGTTTTCATTTCTAATTTTGAGGGTTTTTTTTTCTTAGTTTAGCTAAAAGTTTGTCAGTTTTGTTTATATTTTTGAAGAACCAGATCCTTTCTATCATTTCTATCCATTCCCTATTTTATTTGTTTGTACTTTTCTCCTCATTACGTCCTTTCTTCCGCTAACTTGGGCTTAGTTTGTTCTTTTACTGGTTCCTTGAGGTATAAAGTTAGGTTGTTTGAGATCTAATTTCTTCACACAGTGCATTTATTGCCGTTAATTTCCCTCTCAAAACTGCTTTGTCATAACCCACAATACTTGATATGTTGTGTTATCATTTGCGTTAGTTTGGAGGTAATATTTTATTTCCCTTTTGATTTCTTTTTTGACCCATTGGTAGAAGAATGTTTAGTTTCTACATATTTGAATATCTATGCACTTCTTCATATTGATTACTAATTTCATGCATTTGTGATCAGAGAAGATAGTTGGTATGACTTTAGTCGTCTTGAATTTGCTAAGATTTGTGACCTCTCATATGATCTTTCCTGAAGAATGTTCCATGTGTACTTGAGAAGAATGCGTATTCTGCTGCTATTGGATAGAATGTTCTGTATAGGTCTGTTAAGCCCACCTAATCCTAAAGTATGGTTGATTTCATCATTCTTTAGATGATCTATCCATTGCTGATACTGGGTACTGATTGCTTCTACAGTTACTATATTGTTCTTAATTTCTTCCTTAAGATCTGTTATTTTTTTTAAAAGATTGTGTGTGTGTGTGTGTGTGTGTGTGTGTGTGAGTGAGAGAGAGAGAGAGAGAGAGAGAGAGAGAGCGAGCATGAGCAGGGAGAGGGACAACCATAAGCCGACTACCCCCTGCCCAGCAGGGAGCCTGACGTGGGGCTTGATCCCAGGACCCTAGGATCATGACCCTAGCCAAAGGCAGACACTTAACCAACTGAGACACCCAAGTGCCTGCCTTAAGATCTGTTATTACATAACAGCACTTAACATATATTCAGTGCTCAGGTGTTGGGACTGTAAATATTTATGATTGTTATACCTTCTTGACGTATTGACCCCCCCCCCTTTATCATTATATAATGACCTTTGTCTTTTAGTACCCTTTTTGGCTTGGAATCTGTGTTGCCTGATACAAGTATGGTTACACCAAACTTTTTTTCTTTCTTTTTTGTCATTTTGCAATATCATCATCCGTTCTTTCATGTTGAGCCTATGTGTGTCTTTAGAGCTCCTATTAGGCAGCACATAGTTGGCTTGTGTGTGCGCGCACACGTGTGCTTAAGATTTATTTATTTATTTTAGAGAGCACATGCACAAGCCAAGGGTAGAGGATTGCAGGGAGAGGCAGAGAGAGAATCTCAGGAGCCCCTTAACCCCCAAACCCCTGCCCCCACCCAGCATAGAGAACGTAGCATGATGCAGGGGTTGATCTCACAACCCAACCCAAGGTCATGACCTGAACCAAAACTGAGTTGGACATTCAACCAAGTGAGTCACCCAGGTACATGGTTCTTGTTTTATTTTAATCCATCCAGTTACTCTGCCTTTTGATTGGTAAGTTAAGTCCATTTGCATTTAAGGTATGTTGTTATGTGAAGTCTAACTACTGCTTTTTTATCTTTTACTTTTGATTATCTTTCCATTGTTTCTTGTCCCTTCTATTTCTACCCTTGTGTGTTGGTGGTTTTCCATGGTGATTTGCTCAGGCTCCCCCATTTTATGTTTTGTGCCTCTGCTCTAGATTTTTGCCTTATGGTAGCCATGAGGATTATATAAAACATTTCATGGATAAAATAGTCCTTTTTCTGTTGATAGCATTCTGTTTTCATTTTCCTACCAAGGTTTTATCCTTTGTTGTTACAAATTATCTTTTTATGCTATGATTTTGTTACCAGGTTCTAGTAACTGTAGTTACTTTCAGTGCTCTTTTCCTTTATGCTGTAATTACAAGTTTAATATAGTATTCTTAAAAAAAGAGTTATAGCATTATTACTTGCCTGGTTAATCAGATTGAATTTTGTGTACTTTCATCTTTTCATTTCTTCACTTGAAAAGTTCCCTTCAACACTTCTGTGAAGGCAGGTCTGGTGGTGGTGAACTCCTTTAGTTTTTGTTTGGGAGGAAGACTTCATTTTTCCTGCATAAGATAGCTTTGCCAGGTAGAGTATTCTTGGCTGGCAGTTTTTATCTTTCAATATTTTGAATATGTCATTCCACTCTCTCCTCTCTCTTGGCCTGTAGAGATTCTGCTGAGAAATCTGCTAATAGCCCACTGGGGGACCTTTGTAGGTTACTTTTTTTTTTTTTTCCTGGATGCCTTTAAAATTGCTTTTTTACCGTCGACTTTTTTTTTTATTATTTTATTTATTCATTCATGAGAGACACACACACAGAGGCAAAGACATAGGCTGAGGGAGAAGCAGGCTCTGCGGAGGGAGCCCCATGTGGGACTCGATCCTGGGACTCCAGGATCATACCCTGGGCTGAAGGCAGGCACTAAACTGCTGAGCCACCCAGGCATCCCTAATACCGAGTTTTGACAGTTTTAATATAACATGTCTTGGAGAAGGTCTTTTTCCCTTGAGAGACAGTAAGGTGTTCTGTTAGCTTCTTGGACTTATATATCCAGTTACTTTCTAAGGTTTGGGAAGTTCTCAGCTATTATTTCTTTAAATGCACTGTTCCCTTCTCTTTTTCTTCTGAGATACCCATTATTCTTATATTGGCATTTCTGATGGAGTCAGAGAGTTTGAATAGGGTGTCGTCACTTTTTAAAAATCTTCATTCTCTTCCATCTGAATCATTTCTATATTTCTGTCCTCAAACTTGCTCTCATCTTCTCTTCCATATGATCTGCTCTGTCTCCAGTGCATTCTAATGCATTTTTCATCTCATTTATTGAGTTCTTCAGCTCCAGAATTTATTTCTTTTTTAGAATTTCATTCTCTCTGATAAAGCACTTCTATTCATTTTATTTTGGAGTTTTCTTATAGCTCATTGAATTTCATCATAACTGCTAATTTAAATTATCAATTAGACGGCAATATTTCATGTCTTTGGATTCCATTGCTAGAAAATAGTCATTATCTTCTTATGATACTGTATCACCGTGATTTCTCATGGTATTTGATGAGAAGTACCACTGCTTCCACATTTGAAGTAGTGAACACTTCTTATTTAGCCAAGGCTTTGTTTACTTTGATTCTAACAGTTCAACAGGTTCGTAGATGGGGGCTTTTCTTTTCTTTTCCAGAAGATGGGGCTGTACCACAACTTTTTGGTTTTTGTTACCAGAGCTGACTTCCTGCTAAGGGTAAAGAGCATGAAAAAAGCAAAAGGGTAGTGGCAAAGTGGGAAGGAGGTAGGTACTTAGCACTTGGGGCTTTGGGTGTACCCATAGCCTCTTGGGGGGATCTTCAAGTGGGAAGGGTACCAGAGGTTTTTGTGGGCCAGCCTCTTGCCTCTTGGGTCAGACAGCAGATGCTTTCCTTTAGTTCCCTTGGTCTACTTCTCTTACCTTCCCTCCTCTGGCCACTGGAGTCTCTTCTCAGGGCACCTGGTCCCTCCTGTTGCAGCATCTGTTGCCAGGCAGACCCCCCACTCGCTGCCTTATAACCCTCCACCTCCTCTGGCAAAAAAGTGCTGGCTCGCACTCAGGGACCAGCCGCTGCCAGTTCCCCCACCTCTTCCATGGTCCTTAAGGGCACACAGATGGATGGATTGCTTGGGCATCCTGGTATGCTGTGCAGAGGTGCAGGTTTGTTTTTTTTTTTTCCTTCTTCTTCTTCTTCTTCCAGGATATGTATGTCCAATTAGTTGTAAATCAGAGGAGAGAGAAGAGGAATGACTCACAGCACCATGATGCTGGATCATTCCCAAATAAAATGCTATTAAAATGAATTTGTCTTGTTCTCTTTCCTTGCTTAATGTAGCCTCTGCAAAATGTAAACTCAGAGTTTTCGTATCTCTGTGGGAGGTCTTCCAACTTTGGCACCACTAACATTTTGGGCTGGAAAATTCTTTGTGTGGTAGTCCATCTCATTCCCTGTAGGATGTTTAGTGACATTCTTTGCCCAGCTATTCTAGATCAGCTTCCCACCCAGTACAGGAATGCCTTTTTGGGCCATGACAGAGAGGGATCATTCAACCTGTTTGAAATGTTTAACTTAATAAGAATCTTTATCATTTTGAGAATTAATTGTAAGATGGACCTTTTTATCAGCATCCTATAACTTCAAGTGGTCCTAGTCCTAATCACTTGAGTAGCACAGATTAAACCAAATTCTTTATGAAAAAGCTAATGCATGCTAACAGGCCTTATAAATTCTAAAGTTCATTCAACAATTACTTAAACTCCTCCTTTGTGTTAGGCACTGTCCTAGGCAACAGGGATAAGAAGCATATGAAACATGAGCTCTCAGCGAGCTTGCATACCATCTTGGCGGGGGATGTAGTTAATATTTGAGAGCCTACCATAGTATGTCATGTGTTGGTCAGTGCTGGGAGAATACCGAAGCGGGCAAAGGTGTATAGGGAATGCTCTCATTGGAAGGGAGACAGGGCAAGGGGAATGGTATTACTTCTGGCCCTGTCCTCGAATACCCCAAGACCTCTACCATGCCTGCTGTTCCCCAGACCTCCAGTTTCTTTTGGAATGCATATTACCTTCATCTGTGCTTATAAGAAATGTATTCCAGGCACCTTTGCCTAGCTTCTGATAACATTTCCTGAGTGAAAGTGTTAAGGTTCCTTTTAAAAGTTCCTTTTCAGATTCACGTGGATCTGAATTCTGGCTCTGGTCTGATCAGTGCAGAGTTGTCCTTAGGAATGTTCTAGCTGATATTCTCCTTTTGGCAATCCGAGATGGCACCTGCCTTTTTGGCAGCCTCCTGGTGCTGTTGACTCAGATTACGGTCAGCAAGCTGAGGTCTTTTACTGTGCTATAGCTTCCACATTGTGGGATTGTCCCATAGGATGGTGTTTCTCTTCCTGCTTTTGATCAGCTTATTGAACACAATGTGATCTGAAGGGGTTCACTTCTGCATGTCTTACAGAAGAAAATACCTGGGCTTGGTGATGGTCCATTACCTTTCACAGTCCCTTTTATCTCTACCTTTTGGTTGTACTCTGGAATAGATAATGTTGCAGGTGATCTGGCCTTCTGATGAATGAGTATCTACTACATTTTCATAAAACACCATAACAGGATATGTGCATAAAAATGAACGTGGGATATTCCCAGGTGGGATTCTTAGCTGGCAATCTTGTAATGATTTCTAAATGGAAAATTAAAAAACAAAACCCAAAATCCTTGGATGTCTTTTATCAACTTCTTCCGGAATATTTATTCTTGCTTTTAATCCAAAATAGTCATATATACTAATATAGTCAATGTAAGTATTGGTTGGGAGGGATTACAGGTCCTCATTCAGTCTTCACAAAGCTTATTTCAGGCTCAACCTTCTAGCATCTGTTCCATTTCTGCCCAACTTTTTCCTAAACAAAAGATAAAAGATTTAGTTTATATATGGTTGACCCTTGAACAATATACCTCCCAGGCAGTCGAAAACCCATGTGTAATTTTTGACTCCTCAAAAACTTAACTACTGACAGCCTACTGTTGACCAGAAGATGTACCAGTAACAATTAACATATTCTGTATGTCATACATATTATATACTGTATTTTACAATAGAGTAAGCTAAAAAAATGTTATTTAAGAAATCATAAGGAAGAGAAAATACATTTACAGTACCATATTGCATTTATAAAAACAACAACAACCACCACCCACATATAAGTGGGCCAGTGTGGTTCAAACCCATGTTATTCAGGGGTCAACTGTACACATCTCTAAAACTGCATTGTGCATGCAAATGATAGATAATTGCAGGGATGCTGTCCCTAGGTTCCATTGTTCATGTCACAGAGATTCATAGTCCTGGATTGTGGAGAATGTGATTTAAATACCATCTGTGGCTACTTATCCAGCAGATTGGTTAGATGACAAATCTGCCAAATGGGCAGTGTGTGTTTCTAAAAAAGATAACCAGAATTTTACCATGGAGGATTTGAAAATCTTATCTATTTAAAAACTATATCAACCTCTATCATTCAAATTAATTAGTTTATAGAATAACAGTTCTTTAGAGGACAATATTTTTTTTAGTATTTTAGTTACACAGGTATATTTTAAACAGCAACTGCTAAACCAGCATCCCTTACCATAACCTAAGATAACCAAAAAGAATGTATTATTTTACCAGTGTTTCAGAAAGTTGGTGTGACACCTCTTACTGCTCCCGTTGGTAGTGCTGTTGCTGTGATTTGTGGAAGTGAGATTGGCTTCTGGCCAGCCAGCCCTGGCTTCAGGATGCCCAAGCCCTGTCATGCTGCTTATTCAGACCACAGACACCCACCATCCTTTTGGCTACCTCCAAACCCCTGCAGAGGCTTTGAAAGTGCTCCTTCTGTAGAAGTTAATTTGTAAGGGGTTTCCTATATACCCAGAGATGCTAAATGTTGTTCAACTTCAGGGTCTTTGGGGAAGTACTAATGTGTAATGCTGGGCCTAAACGTATTTTGGCTTTATAGTTCATTTGCATTTTTCCATTTAGTTTCTTAACTTTAAACTGGGCCCTGTGATGGCATTTTGTTTACATTATTTAGCAGCTGGAGTAAAATAATGTATGAAGTATCAAGATATGGCCAGTATGTCTTGAACCAAACAGTGGAGTCTGATGTGCCAGCACAGGAAAGGAGCATGTACCTCTGGGGTGGTGCACGTTGGACACCACTGAGGGAGAATGAGAATCATTAGGATCAGAATAACAATGAAATCATTCAAATAATCAATGAAACAATCAGTGATCCCCAGGGTCAGGGGATCTGCTGTGACACTTCAGGGGCCAACATAGCAGTAATCAGTAATCTGTAATCTGTTCTCTACAACCCCAGACAAACCCTCTTTTACTCTCTCTACAACCAAGCATATTTTTATGGTATTTATACGTGTATGCCTGTGGTGTTTATATTAATGGCAGTAGCTTTTCCTTCCTAGTGTCAGTGGCATTAAGATTAACTATTAATTTTTCTTTTCTTCTTCCAGAACAAGCTTGCCTTCTCCTATGTTTTCCAGAAATGACTTCAGTATCTGGAGCATCCTGAGAAAATGTATTGGAATGGTAAATTAACTCTCAGTTTTATAATATAACATTAAGCAGATGTATGTTTCCTTGCATACTCCTTGGAAGGGAATCTTCATGTTGGCATAAACGTGATGTACAACAAAGTTCATGGAAGCTTGTATCAGAAATTGGGGAAAAGCCTTAGGTTTGCCTGACAGGATTTGAGCCACTCTTTATGCTACTTTAATAGGATTTTAATGGGACTTTTCACTGTAAAGAAAAAGAAAATGACTGCTCTCTTCCTGTTGTCATACCACATATGTATTTCCCTGTAAAATTACCTAGAAATTCTCTTAGAAAGCACAGGCACACCAAAGCATAGAATGTAATTTCACGTATACTTCTTTGCATAAGCTAGTTGTGTTGTACTTTGGATGTTAAGTGTGGTATATAGATATTTGGAATGTATCTGTACTTAGCTGCAACAGGTAGATCTGATTTGGGGAGAGGGCAGCAGATGGCAAAATTTACTATTCCATAAATCCTTACATTCTCTAAAACAGTAGTCTGCAGCACCACCGTGACATCAGTTAGGCTAGAATTCTGAGTAAAGTTATCTTAACTCTTCTAACATGACCAACTAGAATGATGAAAATTTTAAAACATGCGAGCCGTAAGCTGCTAAAGAATCTGCCTGGACATTACCTTTTGTAATTTTGCATTTTAATGTGCATTCTGGGAGTACTCCAAGAACTTTCCCTGTACCAAGAAGTATAGTCACTTTCTTTTCATTCTGGTGCTTGAGAGCCTTGCAACTCGTGACGCGCCCACTTTGGCATTTTTCTAAAGTCCCTGTTCTCTGCATGGGGTTATCTCATCTGAGACTTTCCAAATGTGACTTCCAAGAAGCTAATCCCAGAAACATCATTTTAAGCAAGTATTTTCTGATTCTGCTTTGTGGAGAGTAATTCAGCTAAGCTCTACAGCTGAAAAAGGAAATTTATCCCAGCCTTGCCGCTTCCTGTTTTGAGATCCTGGAGAAGCTACCTTGCCACCCTGGAAAGGGTTTCCTCCCATGTAAAGTTAGGAGACTAATTTGTACCTAATAGATGTATTGAGAGATAAATAACATATGTAAATTGTGTAGGAAGTCCCTGATTTAGCATAATGCTCAATATTAGCATCATTTCATCACACTTGAGAATCAGAGCAACTGCATCTAATCCTATTTTGATTATATTAAGATTCGTCAGGACAAACCAAATGTATATATTAGTAAGTTGTTAAGATACATATTACTGTCTTCGGATCTGAAATTTTTAGGACAAAAAATTAATATTTGTATTCTACAGAGTCAATATTTCTCAAACCCTTAGTAAACATATTTACCATTATGATTGAATATGCAAACATGTATATATGCATGTGTTTAAAATTAAAACCAGTTTCACAAAAGGAATAGTCATCATAACAAATGGTATTTCCCATTATGCTAAATTAAGGCTGATTCCAACTCACTGTATTAATTACACAGTCTCTAATGAATGAAACCCTCACTGTAGAATCGGTACCATATCTGTCAAGGACTGTTTGGTCAACAGAATTTATATGCACACTTAAGATGTGATTGAGTCTTTTTGGACATCGTAGAAATACAGTTTCCTGTAATTCTCTTGCTTGAGTGTATCTGTTACCATCTCCTATCTCACAAGTGTCAGATTTAGTGGTGGGGTCATGAATTTGTTCAGGCTAGTGACCAGCAGTTCTATAGCTTATATCTAAAGCAAGCGTTCTTCTGTCTAGATGGAGAATAACTATTCTTTTATTTTTATTTTTATTTTTTAAAAATTTTTATTTATTTATGAGAGACACACAGAAAGAGCTAGAGGCAGAGACACAGGCAGAGGGAGAAGCAGGCTCCATGCAGGGAGCCTGATGCTGGACTCAATCCGGGACTCCAGAATCACACCATGGGCCAAAGGCAGGTGCCAAACCACTGAGCCACCCAGGGATCCCCAACTATTCTTTTAAAAGAGAGGACATAATGTTCTGTTGGATTATACGTGTCATACTTTGAAAGACACTCTGTTTCTCTAGAAGAATGGTTTTACTTTTACTTTTTAGGTGCAGAATTATTTGTAAATAAATATTCTCTATTACGTTTATAAGATACTACCATTCCTAAAGGAATATTTATTAATGTGGATTGAAAGGAAATTAGCATTTGAAAGTATTGAGCTCTCTCACAGGTAATAGAAACAATCAAAAGGTGTAAGTGTTGGCCAACAATAGAGATTTAAAACACAATATATCTTGAGAGAGAAATGCAAATATCATTGCTGGAATAGAATAAAGTTTTAGAAGTAATTTTGGTACTGACTCTTCCAATATCGACCTCCTCTTACCTTCCAAAAGAAAATAGTCCAAAACTTAAAAAATGTAATATCCACAGCTTTTTTTGCACTTAAGTTCAAAGTGAAGGCATTTTTAAAATGCATTGCATTTCTGTAATTGTTTTACACTTAATCCAAAGGCTTGACTTCCTTTCTCTGTGGGTAAATCTCAGTTACGAAAGCCATGTACATTTCTTTCAGTCAGTTCTTCTCCATAGCTTCACATTCTCAGTTTCTTAACTTTATAAGTCCTAAAAGTGGTGGAGAATATGTGGTATTCATGATGTCTCTGTCAACTTGAGGAGCATAACAGATGAGAGTAAGGAGTGTGAGCATCTTGCAGGTGAAAACCTCGCAATTCTACACTGAACCGGGGTCCAGTCCCAACTTAAAAAAAAAAAAAAAGGAATGCCCTTTATGATGGTAGAGTTTTATGGTATAGTATTATTATCACAGTACATGGCTTTGGGGTGCCTGCTGGATCAGTCGGTGGGGCATGCGACTCAGTCTTGGGGTTGTGAGTTCAAGCCCCACGTTGGATGTAGAGATTACTTAAAAACAAAAATCTTTGGGGTGCCATTTGGTTAAGCGTCTATTTTTGGTTCAGATCATGATCTGGGGTCCTGTTCAGTGGGGAGCTTTCTTCTTCCTCTCCCTCTGCTGCTACTCCTGCTTGTGCCTTCCCTCTATAAAATTAAAAAAAAATATTTAAAACAAAATACATGGCTTTTATGAACTCATTGAGAGATGATGCTTCTCTGTCCGGTATGATCTAGGTATAATTTGTCTTAATCAGGAAGGAATGTCAGAGTATCTTCTCTAAACATCTGCCATCCTGGACCTCACTACCCTACAGCACCCTCTGCAGCCAGACTTATTTTGACCCCATCTTCCACTTCCATACACATACACATTTTGCTTTTGCTTCTTTCTAAAAAGAATTTGGAGACTTAGATTCCAGCATTAATGACATCCTTCCTTTTTTCTTCCAATCTGTTTTGGACAGGATTATGTTACCAAATATTGGATTATACTACATGAAGTGAATACTTTACATAACTGATACTCAATTCTAAATCTCTCTGTGATTGAGGCTTTTACAAAAAAGATTTCCAGCTCAGAATTAATACTGATACTGGTTAGTGATTTGAAACCTTTCTTCCTGACTCCCATTGTCCTTTTGTTGAAGGGCTCTAATCTCATAATCCTGTTGTTCTGTCTGTCCCCTGTTTTCTTTCTCCTCTTCTCTCCCATCCTTTTAGGATTTCTCCATGGGACTGACCTAGAGGTTAGGTCATGGGTGTTCATACTTACTGACTTTTGGACCAAGGCCAGCAGCAGGGTGAGGCAAGTGAGAGTACATGGGCATTTGTGCTCATGGCTTTGCCGGTGCTAACCCTGTGTTTGTTAAATGTCTTGCAGTCATAGAATATTAGTGTTGGATTTTTATCAGACATGGAAAAAATTCTGATGTATTTATAAATACTGACCTTTTAAAGTGAAAATATTATATCACTCTTTTAAAGATGTCCAGTGGAACCAAATACCATAGAGATTTGAATGAGAGAGCAGTCTGTTCCTTAAGAGTTGAAAAGTTTTTAGTTCAATTTGCTTCTTTAACTCATATTTCCATTCCATATTTCTTCCAGAATATTATCCTTGTTTTTATCTTTGTAGGTCTTTTATTGATTACTCTATCATCCTTTGCTATCGCAAAAATACATATAAAAATAAAAATGACAGCATGTATCCTATGACCATAAGATATTAAAAGTTTCTCTGCATCGTAATTATTACAAATATTAATGAGTGATCAGAATAACAAGCATTGCAAATTTATGAAAATATTAACATAAAAGGTAAAATGTTATAAAATGGATCTTTTCAGTTGGGTTTAGGTATCTGAGAATGTCATTTATTGCTACAATGTGACAGGATTTTCAGTAATGACTGTTATTTTTTTAATAGATTAAGAGATTAAGAAACCTTGCTCATATTAATAGACAGATGGGAGTAGGAGTTTGGTGGTTTGTTTTCTTTTTTTTTTTTTTAACATCTAGTAATATTATTCAGTTCTTTGACCCTTTCCTGTGTACCAAAATTCAGATAACAGTACAGTATCAAAAATATTTTTTTATGATCCATAAGTTGACAACTCAATTAAGACTTCTTCACTGTAACTGAAAACAAAAATTTGGAAAACTGGGATCCCTGGGTGGCGCAGTGGTTTGGCTCCTGCCTTTGGCCCAGGGCGCGATCCTGGAGACCCGGGATCGAATCCCACGTCGGGCTCCCAGTGCATGGAGCCTGCTTCTCCCTTTGCCTATGTCTCTGCCTTTCTCTCTCTCTCTGTGACTATCATAAATAAATAAAAAATTAAAAAAATTAAAAAAAAATTTGGAAAACTTATGAAAGATCTTGTTAGCTTCCATTGGTGTCATAGGTGTCTTGGTCTTTGGGAAATGTAACCAGAGAAGCTTTACCAGGACTCTCAATTCTTGCTTAATGTAGCTCTTTCCTCACTCTCACATATATCTTGTAAGAGTGAAAAGAGGGTGAGAGAATTGAAATACTTTTTGCTGAAACACACCTGTGTCAATAACCTGTGATAAAATGCTTTTATCTTACTGTAAGCTTTAAATTGTTTCCTTCAAAACCACAGATTTAGCTCATTCACTTAATGCAGGGTACCTGCCATGCAACCGTAGAGCCAGACCATACTCCGACATATCCTAGGTCAGCTGACTGTCAGGAGTGTGATGTTATTAATATACTAACATATTAGTATACGTCACTGTGACCGCTGTCCCATTCTTGAATTCCAAATCTAAGGTCGATACAGACCTAGATAAATTTTGCCAAAGCTGGTACCTTATAATTACTGCCTTGAGAGACGGAGGACAGAAACAGCAAAGTAGTTCAACAAAACCCTAGCATCTTTACCACCTCACTTTACAGTGATCTAAAATCAGAATACCCCAATATGGGAGAAATGGCCAGAAGGCCTCATTTCTAACATCAGGTCTTTCCATTAACTGAAACAGAAAGTCATGGAGCCCTTGTGCAGATTAATGGTACCTCAATTAGAAGAGGCTTCATGGACACCAGTACTGTACTTCTAACCCTCCCTTCATTTGGGACCCTGCAGAGTTTACATTTCAGAACAAGAATACTATAAATACTATACTATGATTCAGGATGATGTCAGGTGTCCCCTCTTGCCCCCACAACCTACTCCCCCCACCCCCACCTTGCAGAAGGGTAGTTGTAAAAGGGGAAGTGGGGAAAAAAGAAACAGCATGACCTCTAGCGCAGGTGTCTGATCGGGCCTGCCAGTTAGGAAGTCAGAATGTCTGTGGAGCCTGAGCATCCGGAAATTGGTTCTTTAGAGCAGCCCCGCCGACATAGCTACTCTGGGCTATTTACATCTTTGTGAATTCCCCTTGTGTGAGTACCATGCAGAAGACTTAGATGTGGTCCAGGCTAGTGGTTCCTAGCTAATGGTTGTCCCGCCAAGTCTGAGAACACTCAGCTGCTAGACAGGAAGCATAGGAAAGGACTAGCTTTCTCTTTATCTTTTTCCTCATAGCTCTTCTTTTCTTTTTCTTTCTGTTTCTACCGTTGGTTTGCACCAGCATGCGCATACTGTGGTTCAGTTCATACACAAGCATGCACTCCATTCCTGTTCTGTCATTCCTGTGTTTCTGGCTGTGTTACTTCCATTCGTTCCTCTGTTGTCTTCCACTTGGGCTGCTCTCGAGAGCTGAGGAACAGAGGTGATGCCAGCAGTGAAAGGCATGAGGGCAGCAGTTTTTCAAACTGCTCACCCATACGGTTTCAGGAGGGCTGTCTTGTTCTTCATGTGACTCAGACGGCAAGAACCTCTCATGCAAGATAAACTTGACATGGAGGGAGGGGACAGGCAGCAGAAGATGTGAAACAGATACCTTTAACCCTCCAAAGCCCTTAAATGTAAGAGGGATGAATTTTTAGATCTTCGTTAGCTATGGCAGGTGTATAGGGGGTGGGTTGTAGAGGAAGGATCCAGTGCCAACTTTATCTGGCAGAAGGCATGTCCAAGGAACAGAGCCAGAACTGCTGCTAGCACTTGACCATCTTAGTGCTTGGATCACACTCCTGGGTGAGGACTCTGTCGGCAAGCTGGCTGCCTGGGCAAATGAGCAGACAGATTTAGCCTAAGATCTAAGTTGTTTCTCTGAGTAACCCAGGTCTTAAACATTTGCACATTTGGGTGTTACAGTGTTAGACTTTACATATATAAAATATTTTCCATTTTAGTTGGGATCAAACTTGGCCTTGCCTTCGGGTTGTTTATATATTGCTCAAGTGATGAAGCAGCCTTCTCTCTCTCTCTCTCTTAATTCTCAGTTTGTCAGTGGATGAGAAATTGCAATTAAGAATTTCTTCTGTTTCATCATTGGTTGCTATTATTAATTTGCATGGATAAATTTAAACTTTGTTTTTAGCTGGGTCACAAGGTGGAACTGTCTGACATAAATATTTAATTTTTCCAGCTGACTGATGGTCTCAGTGATAAAAGTAGTCCAGCTAATGTTTCTTCCTGAAACTTGACCCTCATAATGTGAGTTGTTTCTTTTCTATTATTGGAGTCTACACAGTACTAACTAGTTGTATACAATATCTAAAGAGCCCAATATCAGACTGAATTATATTGGAAATAGAAATGGTGTCACTATAAATTTCTAAGACAACGAACTACAGTTTGTGTCACCTGAGTTTTTCATTACATATCTAGGGAACTTAAATTTAAACAATACAATTATTGTAAGCTTACTTTAAAATAATTGGAGTACTAGAAACAATGTTGTGAGTCCATTGCTGTATTTTAAAATAGCTTTTTCTACTCTTCTGAGAGGATGAGGGTGTTATGGTGAGTTGGATTTATGTGTATTTGTTCTCTAGGATCTTCTGTTTCCTTCGTACTACTTCTTGTTAGTTGGCCCAGATGTGTGCCTTTTCCTTTCCTTGAATGCTTACATTCTGAGTTACTAAAAGAAGTGGGAAGGTATTTAAATTATTCTAGATTGCAACATTGGATTTAAAGAAGCTTATTTAAGAATCTTAGGAGCTTTCCAAATGATTAAAAGATAATCTACCCATTGAATTGGTGATAAACCATGTCCTTTGTGCTTTGGTCTCCAGTTTACAGCACACACTGTTTCACTGACTCACTAACTCCTATAAAGTCCAGCCAGCTGGTGTTGAGCAGCCTGTGGCTAGTAGGCCCTTGACTGTCCCATCCTTGCCTGAATATTTTCCCCGGGAAGATAAATGGGAAGAGATGCAGCCCCCCTAGCATTGCTTTAGGGATGAAAGATTAAGTTCCTTGGCCAGGATTCTCATCTGATCTAACTAGGCACAAGTGAAAATGCTGTCACCCTTACCACATCTACTCCCTCAGGAGGTATTTTGTCCTTCTAGTGCTATTTAGGGGGAAAAATAGAGAATCAAGCTTAAAGTTCGTCATTCTTGTAATGAATAAATCTCATCCTGTTGCATACAGTAAAGTGAAATGTGGAGAACAAGAACAGCATGGTGTGGGTCACATACTAGTCAAGGAATAGGGCTCGAGTCATCACCCTGGTGAACCCCTGTCTTCTTGGTGACTGGATGGAGCAGCCAGCCAGCCAACAGAGAACCTTACCAGTAGGACTTTTCAGTCATCGTCCTGGCTAGGGTCCCAGGAGAGGTGGGTGTCCTTTCCTTCACTCCCTCATCATTTAAAGTCAGAATTCAGAAGCCATGGGGCGTCTGGGTGGCTCAGTTGGTTAAGTGTCTAACTCTTGATTTTGGCTCCGATCATCTCAGAGTGGTAAGATCAAGTCCTGAATTAGACTCTGCTCTGGGTGTGCAGTCTGCTTAAGATTCTCCGTCCCCCCTTCCCTCTGCTCACATGTGCCCTTTTCTTTTTTCTTTTTTAAAGACTTTATTTATTCATGAGAGAGAGAGGGAGAGAGAGAGGCAGAGACACAGGCAGAGAGAGAAACAGGCTCCACGCAGGGAGCCCGATGTGGGACCCGATCCCAGAACTCCAGGATCACGCCCTGGGCCAAAGGCAGGCACTCAACTGCTGAGCCACCCAGGTGTCCTGCTCTCTTTCTTTCTAAAATAAATTTAAAACAAAACAAGAAAAACCTTGGAAGCCATGCCTTTTGAGTAGCTTTTCTATAGCTCAGCCTTCACCCAGGTGATAGGGTGAAGTATCCTAACCTTTGCTTCTCTGCATCTTGGAGGACCTGGTGTTCTTGCATGTGTTCTTAATGATAATAGCTAACATGTATCGCTCACTTTCTGTATGCCTGCTACTGTTCTCAGTGTCATATATGAATTAACTTCACCTTTAGAAGCCCTGTGAGGTACACAGTGAAATCCCCATTTGGGGAGAGTTGAGGGCCTTACTCATGGTGATGCACAAGCATAAGGCAGCAAGGGGCCTTTGATCTCAGAGCTCATTCCTTTTATTTATTTATTTATTTGTTTGTTTGTTTGTTTATTTTTAACTGTGGTAAAATACACAGCATAAAATGTACCATTTTACCCATTTCCATGTGTGCAATTAAGTGGAAATAGTGCACTTTGTTGTGCAGCCGTCACCACCATCCACCCAGCCTTTCTGTCGTGCAGAAGTGACACTTCCTACCCAATAAACAGTAGCACCCCCTTCCCCTCTTCTAGCACCCGGCAGCCAGCATGCTGCTTTTCGCTCAGAACTCATTCTTTTAACCACGTTACTGTTCCTGGAACTTAGGACTGGAATAACCTGAGCATATTTTGTTGCTTCTCTTTTTTCCTTATGCCACGTAGACTTCGTTTTTCTCTTGGACGTTTTATGATTGGCATAATGTCCATGTGTGTGCTATCAGGTGGCCCAGTTTCTGCAGTGCAAGCTTGCTAGCTTCCTTCTGCCAGGCTGAAAGTATTAGATTTTAAAATAAGTCTCCTGTTTTACTCCTGATTAAAAGAGCAATATGTGTTCATTTTAGGAAATTTAGGAAATACATAAAAGCATAAAGATAACTGAGATTACCTGTACTACCAGCTCCTTGAGGCAACAGCTGTTAACTGTGGTGCTATGACCACATAGCATTTGTTTCTAGGCCTATAAAACCTAGTTTTGAATGTGTTGCTTTATAACCTTTTTCCCCCACAGCATTTTGCCATAGGTTTGTATTCCAGTGAAAGGGTCAAGAAAGTGCATTGTACTAAATGCCTGATAGTACTAACAGGCAGTGGGCAGGGGGACTGCAGCAGGGCACGAGGGCAGGGGCCCCTTCAGGGTGCTCTTCTCCCTCTGGGGTGGTGAAGACACAGGTGGAGCATCAGATACTGTCCCTCCCCTTGGGAACCGTGTTCCTGTAGAGTTAGCCAGACGAGGTCACATTCCCTGACCAGTCTAAGCTGGGCCCAAGACTAGGTCTGCCTTGTTCCTCCCTGAGCTCCAGAGTCAGCCTGACGCCTGGCTCAGGGTAGGTAGCAGCAGGTGTTTCTGGTACAGAAGAGCCCTGTAAACCATACCTGACTTTCTTTGGGGAGTAGGTTCCCCAGATAGCTGATTCAGGGCCCTGCTCTGAACTCTGTGCCCTTTCAGACTTATGGACAACAGCAGGCAGTCTCCTATATGATCCAGGGCTGAGTCGTGACAGAGAGGTTCTGGTCCTCCAGGAGTTGGAGGAAGCAGGAAATCAGTGAGGACTAGAATGGTTGAAGTGACTCAGGCTGGGCCCTGAAATATGGATAGGATATACAAGAGTCCAGGGAAGAGGGCAAGGCATTCTGGGCCAGGGTTGGCTCTACCAACCAAGTCTTTTAACCCAGCCTAAAGAAGTGCCTGGCACCTAGTAGACACTAAATGTGATTTCAAAGATACTTTGAAAGAAATTTAATTTTTTTTAAGAAATTTAATTTCTAATGCATATTCTATACTGCAAGTTTGCTGTAGAAGAAATTTTCTGTGAGGTATAATTGACAAAATTAGAAGATATTTAAAGGGATCCCTGGGTGGCGCAGCGGTTTGGCGCCTGCCTTTAGCCCAGGGCGCAATCCTGGAGACCCGGGATCGGATCCCACATCGGGCTCCCGGTGCATGGAGCCTGCTTCTCCCTCTGCTTGTGTCTCTGCCTCTCTCTCTCTCTCTCTGACTATCATAAATAAATAAAAAATTAAAAAAAAGAAGATATTTAAAGTATACATCAAGGTGATTGGATATGGTATACATTGTGAAAGGATCCCCTTGAGTTAATTAACATATCAGTCACTTCATGTACTTTTTTGTAAGAACATTTAAATTCTACTCTTAACAAATTTCATTTATGCAAAACACTGTTACCAACTATAGATGCCATTACATTACATACATTAGCTCTTCAGATCTTATTCATCTTGTAACTAAAAGATTATACTGTTTTACCAATCTCTTCCTATATTTCCGACCCGTAGCCCCTGGCAACCACTTCCCTACTCTTTTTCTATGAGTTCGTCCTTTGTTTTTGTTGTTTTTTTTCCCCCACATATCAGTAATACTATGAAGTATGTCTTTCTCTGGCTTATTTCACTTAGCATAAGGCCCTCTAGGTTCATCTATGTTGTCATAGTCACAAATGGCAAGATATTCTTCTTAAGGCCAAATAATAACACTTGGGGTGTGTGTGTGTGTGTGTGTGTGTGTGTGTGTGTGTGTGTGTGATTTTGACCAACAGTGGTCGCGTTTTCTTGATCCATTTATGTCAATGGACACTTAGGTTGTTTCCATATTGGCTATTATAAATAATGCTCTAATGAGCATGGGAGCATGGGAGTGCAGATATTTTTTCAAGTTAGTGTTTTCACTTCTTTGGGCAAATATCCAGAAATGGAATTGCTGGGTCATATGGCAGTTCTATTTTTAATTTCTTGAGGAACCTCCATTGTGTTTTCCATAGTTTCTGTACCACTTCACATTCCCACCAATAGTGGATACAGGCTCCCTTTTGTCCACATCATTGCCAGCCATTTGTCTTTTATATAGAATAGCCATTCTAATAGATGTGAGGTGATATCTCATTGTAGTTTTGATTTGCATTTTCCTAATGATGATTGATGTTGGGCACCTTTCACATATCTATTGGCCATTTGAATGTCATCTTTGGGGAAAAACTATTTAGCTCCTCTACCCATTTCATAATTCTTTTTTCTACTGAGTTGAAAATTAGAATCTTGGATTTGCACTTCATCTCAGG
Organism: Nyctereutes procyonoides; assembly: GCF_905146905.1. Taxonomy (NCBI): domain Eukaryota; kingdom Metazoa; phylum Chordata; class Mammalia; order Carnivora; family Canidae; genus Nyctereutes; species Nyctereutes procyonoides. Next base: position 37,168,698 of record NW_026575044.1, read on the forward strand.
CACATGATTTGTAAGTATTTTCTCCCATTATGTAGGTTGCCATTTCATGTTTTCATGATTTTCTTTGCTGTGCAGAAGTTTTTCAGTTTGACATAGTCCCAGTTGTTTCTGCTTTTGTTTCTTTTCTTTTTGGTGTCAGATTTTTAAAAACTCATCGCAAGACCTATGATAAGGAGCTTATTACCCCTTGTGTTTTCATCCAGGAGTTTTATGGTTTCAGTTCTGATTTTGAAGTCTTTAATCCATTTTGAGTTGGTGATTGTAAATAGTGTATGATAGTGGTCTAGTGTCATTCTTTTGCATAGGGCTATCCAGTTTTCTTAGCACCATTTATTGAGGAAACTATCCTTTCCCCCATCATATATTCTTGGCTCTTTTGTCAAAAATTAATTGGCCATATACGTGTGGATTTATTTCTGGGCTCTCTGTTGTATTCCATTTACCTGCATGTCCAGTTTTATGCCCGTACCATAGTGTGTCAGTTACTATGGCTTGGTAATGTTTGAAATCAGGAAGTGAGATGTTAGCTGTGGGCTGGTCATATGTAGCCTTTATTATGTTGAGGTATGTTCTGTCTGTACCCACTTTGTTGAGAGTTTTTATCATGAAAGGATGTTGAATTTTGTCATGCAATTTTCGCATCTGTTGAGATGATCATGATTTTTAATGATTCATTTTGTTAATGCAGTATGTCACTTTTATTGATTTGTGATGTTGAACCATCCTGCATCCCTGGAATAAATCCCATGCGATCATGGTGTATGATCCTTTTAATGTTCTTTTGAATTTGGTTTACTAATATTTTGTTGGAGTATTTTGCATCTGTGCTCTTCAGAGATACTAGCCTATGATTTTTTTTTTCTTTCACTGTAGGGTCCTTGTTTGGTTTGGGTATCAGGATTAATGCTGACTCCTAGACTTTTGTTTGTTGTCAGGCTTTTGGTTACTGCTGCAATCTCCTTACTGGTAATTTGTTCAGATTTTCTTTTTCTTTGTGATTCAGTCTTAATAGGTTATGTATTTCTAGGAATTTATCAATGTCTTCTAGGTTTTCTAATTTGTTGGCATGTAATTGCTTACACTAGTTTCTTATGAGCCTCCTTTTTTCCATGTAATTTTTTTACAGGTTTGTTTATTGTAGGCAGGAGCGGGGGGTGGGAATCTCAAGCGGATTCCATGCTAAGTGCAGAGCCTGGTGTGGGGCTCGAAGCCCTGAGATCGTGACCTGAGCCAAAATCACGAGTCTTGACTGAGCCACCCAGGCACCTCTAGACGTTTTTTTTAAAAAATTGAACTCTAGGGATCCCTGGGTGGCGCAGCGGTTTGGCGCCTGCCTTTGGCTCAGGGCGCGATCCTGGAGACCCGGGATCGAATCCCATATCGGACTCCCGGTGTATGGAGCCTGCTTCTCCCTCTGCCTGTGTCTCTGCCTCTCTCTCTCTCTCTGTGACTATCATAAATAAATAAATTTAAAAAAATAAATTGAACTCTAGTTGACACACATTGTTATGTTGGTTTCAGGACCATAACATAATGATCCAAGTCTATATATATTATGCTGTGCTCACTACAACTGTAGCTACGATCTCTCAGCGTAGAGTGCTATTATGTTGCTATATTGCCTATGTTGTACCTTTTTTTTCCCCATGACTTATTCCTTCCATAACTGGAAGCTCTGTCTCCCATTCTCCTTGACCCATTTAGCCCATATGATCCTCTGCATTTTTATAGTATCAATTGTAATATCTCTCCTTTCATTTATAGTTCTGAGTCTTTCTCTTTTTTTCTTGATGAGTCTAAAGATTGTGTCTACTTACCTTTTCAAAAGAACCAGCTCTTAGTTTCATTGATCTTTTCAATTGTCTTTTTAGTCTCTATGTCATTTATTTCCCTTCCGATCTTTGTTATGTCCTTTCTTCTAGTACTTTTGGGCTTAATTTGTTCTTTTTCTAGTTCCTTAAAGTGTAAGGTTAGGCTTTTTATGTGAGATCTTTCTTATTTCTTAATGTAGGTATTTATTGCCGTGAACTTCCCTCTTAGAATTGCTTTTGCTGCATCCTATGAGTTTTGGATGTTGTATTTCTATTTGTCTCAAGATACTTACTGATTTTCCCTTTTGAATTCTTCTTTGACCCATTTGTTGTTCAGTAGTATGTCTTAAATCTCACATAGTTGTAACTTTTTCCATATTTTTCTTGTAACTCATTTCTAATTACATACTCTTTTGGTTAGAAAAGTTTTGTCTCTGGGAAAAGAGCATTTTCATGTTTTTACTTCCTTACTGTTAAATTTTATACCAATAATTATGTATTCCTCTATTAGTTTTTTGCTTTAATTTTTAAAGAAAATCTCAGGGAAGATATTTATAAGTAGAAGGAAGAGAGCCTCAGGCATCTCAGTTAAGATAAACTTTGGTAGTCCCAGTTTTCTGACCTGGGCCCCAACAGTGAATTTCTGGAGTTAATGAGCTCTCAAAGTATATATGGTACAGCTTTCTTTCTTTATCTCTTTCTAGACTCTTATTCTCCATTGTCTCCCCAGTGAGAAAGTAATAAACTTACCATTTCTTTTAATTAGGTTGAGCTGCCAAATGTCTGTTCCACAATATTTTATGGTAATTAATGGGTTTAATTTTTAAAATGCACTCCAGTTGTATTTTTATGAAGGCTATCTTATGTTTAATTGTACATATCAATAAGAATTTGGTTGAGGGGGAATAAGTCAGAGCTAAGACAGGTAACATTCAACCTGGATGGCACCTTGGGAATGTTCACCTGCCCCATGTACGTTTAGTCAGCAGACTTTATGAAACATCTGATTCCCAGAAGAAAGGTAGGTAATGGTAGGTGGAAGGTTAGGAAGATCATCAGAGTATTCTAGAGAATACCAAGATAAGTTTGTTCCTAATGCATTTTTTAAAGACCTAATAATGTTTGCTGGTAGGATAGGGTAAACAGAGTTGAAAATTCAAGTCAAAGAACCCCCTGCCCAGTCATTACATTATGTTTGGAAGTCTGCTGTGATTGTGTCATCCTAGCAGGCAGAATTTAAAACCTATTCTATAAAATGCATACTAGCCTTCTAGTACCAAGTCCACAAAGTATAGTAGATTTGAGTGCTCAGGAAACCTCAATGTAGTTCAAAAACAGTCTGAAAAACCTTTGGAAAATTAGCAAAAAATGGTATATTATTGACCATTAGCTCACTGTGAAGACTTGTTTTTTTGGTCCACATTGCCTTCCTAATTCTGGTGTAAGGCAGATTTATTAATAGTTACCATCTAATGCTCACCAGATCATGAACTCAAAGCCAAGGAGAATGTTTAGGTAGTCTTTGTTTCCTTCCATGCCTAGAACAATATACTCCATATTGTTAGATGTTCTGGAAAGATTTGTGGAATTGAACCAATACTAATTAAATTTCACGGGCACTCTTTTCTATTCTTTCCCATGAGCATTTTAGGTTAAAGATGGCAGCAGGTAAGTTTGCCATGTGTATGGGACATCACCGTTTCCATTTTCTTGTGAAATAGGAACTGTCCAAGATCACCATGCCAGTTATATTTAATGAGCCCTTGAGCTTCCTGCAGCGACTCACTGAATATATGGAGCATACATACCTCATCCATAAGGCCAGTTCATTCTCTGATTCTGTGGAAAGGATGCAGGTATGTGCCAAACAAGCACTGGAAGGGCATAAGTCTTATAGACTTCTCTGCCACCTCCACCCCCAAAAACACATACGCAGAATTTGTGCTAAACACAACTTGAAGTTGGGCAGTGTTATTAAAATTCGAGTGTTGGGAGTATCCTCTGCAATACCCACCCATTCCCCGCCACCCCCCATCATCTAGCTGGAGTGCCACCACCATGGAAAGACCAGTGTGTATGGCTGGGTTAGTTACAGGCAGAGCAGAGTAGACACATTGTTCTTCAGACAAACTGGTGGCATTCTAAAGGAATCTTTCTGTTCTTTTATTTATATCCATCAGCTTTTTCCAACCTCATGGGACTTGATATCAGTTTGTTCAGTTTTATTTTTCCCTATCCTAAAAGTGTTGTACTTTTTAGAAATTTTAAGAAAATTAAAAGTAATTTGGGGTTTGAGAGTTTTTTTTAAAGTTCTTGAGAGAATTTGTAGTATCCTGAGGGTGTTATAAAAACTATATGGCTCAGAATGACTTTAGCAGGAGACTCCATAATTTTCATTTTGAATACCCACACTGGCATATTAAGTTGCTAGAGCTGTATTAAAAATCCAAAGTAATTAAACTCCTCAAAATAATTTTGAAAATTACTGTCTTCAGCAAAATTTCAGTTCCTAAAAGAATGGGGAACAAGCTAGGCTATTTTTAACTTCTGATGCTGTGTTCCACAGTGTGTAGCTGCATTCGCTGTGTCTGCTGTTGCTTCTCAGTGGGAACGCACTGGAAAGCCTTTCAACCCGCTCCTGGGGGAGACCTATGAATTAGTTCGGTAAAGATCTTTCACTTTTTGAGATGGGTTTTGCGTGATTTGTATAGCTTTTCAGATGAAGAGGAAAGATACATACTTTTTTTTGAACATTACCAACATTTTGCATTACTGGAGCAAGTTAACAATTTAGGTGTTTGTTCTATTTTAGAGACTCAAAAACGTGGAAAAATACACAAAATGCACCATTATAAAAAATAATTATAAATATTTCAATATTACTGGGATCCCTGGGTGGTGCAGTGGTTTAGCGCCTGCCTTTGGCCCAGGGCACGATCCTGGAGACCCAGGATCGAATCCCACGTCGGGCTCCCAGTGCATGGAGCCTGCTTCTCCCTCTGCCTGTGACTCTGCCTCTCTCTCTCTCTCTGTGTGACTATCATAAATAAATAAAAATTGAAAAAAAAGATTTCAATATTTCTGATCATGTGGATTAGTTATTCTTTTCTCCTTCTGTAGATCATAAGATATGATTGGAGTTGTTTTAATACCCACATAATATATGTTACCACGAATTTATACTGTTGGCATTAAAGGTGATAAATGCATCAACAAGCCTAATTCTCTGTACCCACTGTAGCCTGCTGCTTTACACACAGAGAATCCATGTCACTTTAATTTTTCTGAATCTACCTCTTTATCTCTCCACAAGTTTTGATATCATTTGTATTCTAGATGTTTGAAAGGACAGGGACACATTAGATTCCTCTATCTGTGTATCAAGGGAATAAGTTTTAAATTTATATGGCCAATATTGTCAGTTCATGCAGGTTGCCCAAATTCATGTGCCTGTTATGTTCAAGTAGCTAGTACCTGTTTCTTAATATTTTAACATTGCCTTTTGACTGAAATGACAATAATGTACATATTGCATGGTAGGAGTTAATTATAATTACCCCACCCCACCCCCTTTTTTTTTTTAAAGAGATGACCTTGGTTTCAGACTCATCTCCGAGCAGGTCAGCCATCACCCGCCCATAAGTGCATTTCATGCTGAAGGATTAAACAACGATTTCATCTTTCACGGCTCAATCTACCCCAAACTAAAGTTCTGGGGCAAGAGTGTGGAAGCAGAACCCAAAGGAACCATCACTTTGGAGCTCCTCGAGTGAGTTGAAATCAAGCCATTAAACTTTTCATGTATGCCTACTCATAAATATGTATACTTATACACAGACCTAACAGCATTGTTCAAAAGCTGGAGAAAAAGAAACAGCTTTTATACAGTGTAAATTATCTACCTTTCTGTAAAATAATTGAGAAGCACTGCAGTAGCCATTGTTTATCAATTTAGGTATGTACAAAAAATTTAACTTGACGTTTGACTATGGTGTTTGGATCTATTTTAAGATAGAATGGAGTCAGTTATTCTACATAGTTCTTAAGAAACGTTTTCTATACATCATGGTGATATTTTCTTTAATATCTTCCAAAATGAATTCACTTTGAGAAATACTGAAATAGTAATTGTGTGGTGCATTTTAAACATTAGGTAAATTTGGAAGTTATTTTGCAATACAAAATATTAGCATAGAATATCTTTCCATGTATTTATGTCATCTTCAATTTCTTTCATTAACGTCTTGTTTTCAGTGTACAGGTCTTTCACTTCCGTGGTTAAATTTTTTCCTAGATATTTTATTCTTTTAATTATTTGCAGTTAAAAATAGAATTGTTTTCTTAGTTCCATGCTCATGGATTATGAGTTAATACTGTTAGTATATCCATACTAACCAAAGCAGTCTACAGTTTCAGTGTAATTCCTATCTAAATTACAATGACATTTTCCACAGAAACATAACAATTTAAAAATTTTTATGGAACCACAAAAGATACTGAAAAGCCAAAGCAGTCTTAAAAAAGAACAAAGCTGGTGGGATCACACTTCTCAATTTTAAACTATATTACAAAGCTATGGTAATTAAAACAATATAGTATTGGTACAAAAACAGACACATAAAATTAATGGAGCATAACAGAGAGCCCAAAAATAAGCCCATGCATATATGGCCAATTTATGAAAAAGATGGAAAGGCCAGTTTATTCAATAAATGGTGTTGGGAAAACTGGGCAGCTGCATGCAAAGAATGAAACTGGACCACTGTCTTGCACCATTAACAAGTTAATTCCAAATGGATTAAAGATTTGAATATAGAACTAGAAAGTACCCAGAAGAAAACCTAGGTGATGAGGTCACATAATCTTGACATTATGTGACCTCATCATCTCATTATTTTTAAATCTTACACCAAAAGAAAAAAAAGAGCATGAAAAAAGGAAAAGAAAAAATGTGGGACTACATCAAACCAAAAAAGCTTCTGCACAGCAAAGGAAACTATCAATAAAATGAAAAAGCCACCTACAAAATGGGAAAAAATTTTTGCAAATCATCTATGGATAAGGGGGCTAACATCCAAAATAGAACTCCTACAACTCAAAGGCAAAAAAGCAAACAGTCCAATTTAAAAATTGGGCAGAGGATCTGAATAGACATTTTTCCAAAGAAGGCCTACAATTGGCCAACAGGTACATGAAAAAGTGCTTAGCATCACTAATCCTCAGGGAAATGCAAATCAAAACCACAATGAGATATGCCCAAACACCTATCAGAATGTCAAAATGACTAGAAATACCAAGTGCCGGCAAGAAGAAAAGGGAACCCTTGTGTTTCTTTTGGTGGGTATGCAAACTGGTGCAGCCACTATGGAAAAGTGTGTGAGGTTCCTCAAGGAATTAAAAATAGAACTACCACACTGTCCAGCAGTTCCACTTCTGGATATTTACCCAAAGAAAATGAAAACACTAACTTGAGTAGACGTATATACCGCCCCCGCCCATGTTCATTGAAGCATTATTTGCAACAGCCAATATATAGAAACAGCCTCAGCCTAAGTATCCATCCATGGATGCATAAAGAAAAGGTAATATAGGGGCACCTGGGTGGCTCAGCGGTTTAGCACCGCCTTCAGCCCAGGGCGTGATCCTGGAGACCTGGGATCGAGTCCCCCATCAGGCTCCCTACATGGAGCCAGCTTCTCCCTCTGCCTGTGTCTCTGCCTTTCTCTCTCTCTCTCTCATGAATAAATAAAAAATCTTAAAAAAAAAGAAAAGGTGATATATATAATGGAATATTATTCAGCCATAAAAACAAGTGATATCTTGCCATTTGCCACAACATGGCTAGACTTTAGAGCGTTATGCTAAGTGAAATAAGAGAAAGACCATATGAGTTCTCTTATATGTGGAAATAAGTAAGTAAATAAGTAAAAAGTAAAAAGTCAAGCTCATAGATACAGAAAGAAAAATGGTGGTTACCAGAAGTAGGAGGGAGAAGATAGAAGAAATGAGTGAACAGTCTTTGTTTTTCATTTAAGTAAATTGAATTAATTTTTTAAAAGAAAAAAACAGATTTAAATCCAAAGGTGGTTCCTATTCTAGTTAAAATGGAGTGAGCACCCTCTAGTCTGTCTTTCCTATGGATTACAACTGGCCAGAAGACATAAAGCAACTATCTGAGGAGTCTGAAGAGTAAAGGGTCACAGATTGGTTGGGGGGAGATACTGAAATTTGTATCAAATACTTTAAAGCAGCTTTTATAACTATGCTTCATGAGATAAAGATGAACACTCTTAAAATGAATAGAAAGACATTCTAGCAAAAAAAAATATTTGTGGAAGTTTTAATACTGAAATATACAAAAATAATGAGATAGGCTCAGCAGAATGAAGAGATAAAGTATGTATAGGACTGTTTGCTGAACACTACACAATACTGATGGAAATAACAATTGAGTAATGGAAGACATACTGTGTTTCAATATATTTGGAAGCTTTAATATAGTTAAGATGTCAGCTCTCCCCTAATTGATCTAAAGCAATCTGTATTAAGACTATCCAAATAAAAAGTCCGAGGATGATTTTTAATATAGAGAAGTTGATTCTAAAATTTATATGGAAAGGCAAATGAAATAAAACAGTCATAACTTTTGAAAAGGAAGAACAGAATTGATGGACTCCCACTTCTCAATTTTAGGACTTAACTCTAAAAATCAAGAGACCAAGAAAGTGTGATGATGACAGAAGGACAGACATATACATCATTGGAACAGACGAAAGAGTCCAGAAATTGACCCAAAGAAGTGTGGTCGGTTGATTTTTGACACAGGTGCAAATACAGTTCAGTGAAGGATAATCCTTCCTACAGATGTTAGGGGAACAATTGGACACACATATTTAAAAAACGAACTTCAGTTTGTCTCACATCATATATAAAATGAACTCAAAATAGATCATAGACTAAAATCAAATTTATAATGTGTAAAGCTTTTGGAAGAGAACAAAATCTTTCTGGCTTTGGATTAGGCAGTGGCATCTTACAGATACGTACCAAAGCACAATCCAGAAAAGACAAAATTGATAGATTTTATCAACATGAAAAACTTTGCTATGTGAAAGACACTCTCCAAAGAATGAAGAGAGAAGTTCTAGATGGGTAAATATTACTTGCAAATTACATATCCAACAAAGAACTTGTATCCAGAATATTTAAAGAATTCTCAGAATTTAGCAGTAAGAATACAGAGCAACTCAATAAGAAATTGGGCAAAGGACACAGATACTTCACCAAAAGACATATAGGGATGGCAAACACATGAGAAGATCTCAATAGCATTAGTCATTAGAGAAATGCAAAATTATAATCAAAATGAGATACCACTGCGCATCTATTTAGAATGGCTAAAATCAAGATAATTTTTAAAATTGATAAAATGCCAACTGCTGACTAGGATGCAGCCTAACTAGAAATATTTGCTGCTGGGAATGTAAAATTGTAGAGTCACTCTGGAGAGCAGTATGGCAGTTTCTTATATAGTTAACTACAGGTTCAGCAGTCTCCTCCTAGGTGTATTGATCTAGAGGAATGAAAATTTATGTTGTCACAAAATCTTGCCCACGGATGTATATAGTGATAGTATTAATAATCACCAAAAGCTGGAGTTTCCTCAAAAAAAAAAATTAAAAATAGAACTGTATGATCCAGTAATCACACTACTGGGTATTTACCCAAAGAATACAAAAACACTAATTCAGAAACATACATGCACCCTTATGTTTATTGCAGCATGTTTTACAGCCAAATTATGGAAGCAGCCCATGTCCATCAGTAGATGAATGGATAAAGAAGAGGTGGCTCTACATATACATTGGAATATTACTCAGCCACAAAAAAATGAAATCTTGCCATTTGCAGCAACATGGATGGAGCTAGAGAGCATGATGCTAAGTGAAATAAGGCAAATACCATAAATTCCACATGAATGAAATCATAAGAAACAAATGAACAAAAGGAAAAAAAAAAAGACAAACCAAAAAGACTCTTAACTATAGAGAACAGATGGTTACCAAGGGTGGGGGAAGGTAGGTGGAGGGATGGAGGAAATAGGTGTTGGGGCTCATCATTATCTTGATGAGCACTGAGTAATATATGCAATTGTTGAATGATGGTAACTACACTGGAATTAAAAATTTTAAAATACAAATAATAATTACCCAAAACTGAAAGCAACCCAAAATCTTCCCATAAGTGAATGGTTAAACTCTGGTATATCCCCTAAAGTGGAATAATACTCAGAAATAAAGAACAATTTATTAAAACATGGAATTTAAAATGTATTACACAAAGGAAGCTAATGTAAAAAAACTACATAGTATATCATCTCATGTATATGACATTTTGGGAAAGGCAATAGAGAACAGATGCATTGTTTTGGGGTGAGGGGTGGATTAGGTATTCAGGGCTTAGGGAGAAGGGGAGGGCTTGAGTGAATTTAGGGGGGAAGCTATGATTGAATTGCTCTACATTCTGATTGTGGTGGTTACATAGAATGATAAACTCATAGAATGATATGCCCACAAAAGTGAATTTTGCTGTTTGTAAATTAAAACTACATTTAAAAAACACAAATGTATGAAGACGTAAGTAAAACAAATGTTTTCAAAAGCAAAGCCTGTGTAAAGTTGGAGCTTATTCGCATATGTAAGTATTTCCCTTTGGTGAGCTAGAAGTTACTCTTCTGGAAAGTCCTAAATAGACCTTCATTTTTATTTTCTACCTCTAATTTTGTTTTTATATATTTTTGCCAAACTTTTGAATGTTTAGGATGAGGATAGGCATACCTTGGAGATCTTGTGGGTTTGCTTCCAGACTACTGCAATAAAAATACTGCACTAAAGCAAGTCAGATGAATTTTCTGGTTTCCCAGTGCATGTAGAACTTAGGTGTACACTATATTGTAGTCTATTAAACGTACAGTAGCATTATGTCAAAGAATAATCCAACATGCATACCTTAACTTAAAAATTTCTTGCTGCTAAAAAATGCTAACCATCATCTGAGCTTTCAGTGAGTCCAAATCACAGATCACAGATCACCATAACAAATATAGTAATAATGAAAAATTTTAATATACTGCAAAAATTACCAAAATGTGACACAGAGATATGAAGTGAGCAAATGCTGTTGGAAAAATCGTGCCAGTAGACTTGCTCGCTGCAGGGTTGCCACAGACCTTCGATTTATTTAAAACAAAAAACATTATCTGCAAAATACAATAAAACTGTTTATATACTGATACATACATAGTTTATTTGGAATTTGGTGGAAGTGTAGGTTTTTCTCTTAGGCTTCTGTATCCTTTTAAGGAACAGCAAGAGTAGTCAGACAATAACCATTTCATTGTGAATTAGCATCAGTAGAGGTTTTGAAGTCTTAGAACTTACTTACTTACGTCCAGCCTCCTGAAATTGTCATCCTGAGTAATGGTGTTTGAGACAAATGCACTTTTTAAGCGAAATAACACTTCACATTTACTTTTCTGAGTTGTTGGTTTTTTGTTTTTGTTTTTTAGACACAGTGAAGCATACACATGGACAAATCCTACCTGCTGTGTACATAATATCATTGTGGGTAAACTCTGGATTGAGCAGTATGGCAATGTGGAAATCACAAACCACAAGTAAGATGCTTTAGGGTTCTTATCTATCCCTTCAACTGTCATCAGCCCATTCCAGTGGACTTCATTTTTTTTTTTTTTAAAGCCCTCGTAGAGCCTAATTATAATTTAAGAACCCGGCAGTGTGACTCTTGGGTAAATAGAAGCCCATCCATTTAACGAGTGGAGTTCATTAAAGTTTCTGATTAGGGATGACTTGGTGATCTTTGAGTTTTCACAGATGAAATTATAATTTCATCCGCAGCTCATTTTGTTTACAGTGCTTATTAGTTTGTACTATTCACAGAGGGAGTGAGGTGGGAAGAACATGGAAGTTAAAAAGAGCTAGGTTTGGGGATCCATGGGTGGCTCAGCGGTTTAGCGCCTGCCTTTGGCCCAGGGCACGATCCTGGAGTCCCAGGATCGAGTCCCGCGTCGGGCCCCCCACATGGAACCTGCTTCTCCCTCTGCCTGTGTCTCTGCCTCTCTCACTCTCACTCTCTCTCTCTCTATGTCTATCATGAATAAATAAATAAAATCTTAAAAAAAAAAAAAGAGCTAGGTTCAAATCCTACCCTGTGCCCTTAGGCACATGTCTTATTCTGCTGGGGCTGCTTTAACAGACCATGACCGACTGGGAAGCTTAAACAGTAGAAATTTATTTCTCACAGTTCTGGAAGCTAAGAAGTCCAGAGTCGGGGCACTGGCAGCTTTGATGTCTGGTGGAGGCTCTTTCCCTGGTTTGCAGCGGCTGTCTCCTCATATCCTCATATGGCAGATGCAGAGCTCATGTCTTTTGTCTCTTAAAAAGGCAGTAATCTCATTCATGAGGACTCCACCCCCAGTTAGGGCTTCAACATAGGAATTTGGGGAGACACAAATATTGATTCCTTAGCAGTAGATCTCTTGTTCTTCATGAGCCTTGCTTACCTGGGTGGGTCCAGTATTAATTGAGGATCAGCCATTGATAACCTCTGATGGAGCCTGGCATATGTTAGAAAATCAGTAAACAGCAGCTGCTCTAGAAAGGTCACCTACCTCATTACTCTCTACTGCTGCTTCTGTGGTAAATGGTCATCTGAGCTTTAATACCTTCCTCACAGGACTGGTGACAAATGTGTGTTGAATTTTAAGCCATGCGGCCTTTTTGGTAAGGAATTACACAAAGTCGAAGGCTACATTCAAGATAAAAGGTAAGGTTTCCATTTTAAATGTTGAGTAGTGTAGGTGTCCTCCACTAAATAAAACGTTAGTATTAAAATCTACTATAGCCTAGGAAACCTTTCAGTGAGTTGAAATTTTTTTTCTTCTACAAGGAAGTATCTTGTTTATTTATTTATTTATTTTATCTTGTTTCTTTAAAGAATCTGATTCATAAGCATCTTCATGATAAGATTCAGTCACAACAAAACACTAGTTTAATTGTTGGCTGAATATCAATTTCTCTTGACAGCAAAAAGAAGCTCTGTGCCCTCTATGGGAAATGGACTGAATGTTTATATAGTGTTGACCCAGCCACTTTTGATGCTTACAAAAAAAATGATAAGAAAAATACTGAAGAGAAGAAAAACAGCAAACAGGTGAACATACATCCTATAAGGCGATATGGGGGGAATCACTGGGCTCTTGAATTTGTACTGATCATTTTAGAGGTGGCCTGTTACTGGGTCATAGATCGACCTTTTTTTTTTTTCCCTTTTTTTTTTTTTTTTTTGGTCTTGTTCCTAATGCATGTAATTATTCTCCCTGGATCATCTTTGTTTAATTGAGGTATAGTTGACATACATCCTTGATTCTTTTTAATGAACAGATAACCTGTCCTGGTAGCGACTGTTTGACGTTACCATAATGGAGTATGGGCGTACACCACTTTCAGAGCTCTGTGCATTGATGTGTGAGGCATTGATTGAAGTCACCTAGCTTTGGAAAGTTGGAGTTCATCTTGGACAAATGCTCTTTTTCTTCTTTCTGTTTATGTGCATTGAAGTTGAGATCAGTTGAATGTTTAAAATTTCCTCCAAAATGCTTTCCTACGTTTTCATGCCTGTTAGCAGTTTTTTTTTTTTTTAAATAGTTATTTTAGAGGGAGGGAGGGAGAACCTCGAGCAGACGCCCCACCAAGCGTGGAGCCCAATGACCCTGAGATCATGACCTGAGCTGAAGCCAAGAGGCAGACACTTAACCAGCTGAGCCCCCCAGGCAACCCCCTTAGCAGTTTTGTTGCCCCCCTCTCACGTGTAAACCACTCAAGTGAAGACCCGCACCATGAGATGGTCATTCCTTGTTAACCTTTCTTCCTTGTGAGACCGTCGGCCTCCCCCCTCCCCCACCCGTGAGGCTGACAGCTGCTGGCCGCAGGGCCCGCCGAGACCTGCGTATTGAGTGTGCTGCCGGTCCTGTCTCCGTGCAGAGTTGCTGAGGCTAAAGGAAGGGCTCCTGTTTGACAGGAGAGACTTGAGGACTGCTTGCCGTCCAGGAGCGGGCACCATGGTTAGCACAGCCTCTGGGGAGGAATCTTCGCCCACATTGCCAAGTGGGGCAGAGGCTTAGGTTTCCCCTTCTGTCTGGCACCTTCGGTGCCTTCACTTGTAAAACGGAGATGGTAACAGTAGCTGCCATGTGAACCGAGTGGAGGAGTGGGTAGGGGCTCCGGGCACTGTCTGCCTGTTGTGAGCACGACTGACATGGAGGCCGGTCTGCTCGCCTGGCCCAGCCAGCAGGCCTCCAAGCTCCCCTGGGCAATTCTCATGCCTGTGAAATTGAAGAAGCCCGAGTTTTCCACCCAAATAGCTGTATTTATGAGTGACTTTCTTGTAAACCAAGTTAACCAGGGTCCTGAGGCAAAGGGAACGAGTTTTGTTAAAGTGACCGGGGCGTGCTGCTTTGCTGCAGCTTCAGGCCTTCTCTTTCTTTCTGTTTCCCTGCGTCCCTCTGGGCACAGTGCTGCTCTGCCTGCCCCTCCCTGGACACGGGACTGACGGACCGGAGAGGGAAATGTTCCAGAACCCTGGGAGCACTGACCCAAGCTCCTGGCAGCCGCTCTGACCAGGAGGGGGTCGCTTGGCAAAGACGGCCTCACCGACGCTGTGGCATCCGCCCTGCTTTTACACAGTTGGGGTGGGGGGCACGGACATTCACAGAATTTCAGAAAATGCCCCTTGTGTCCTGTGAATCCAGTCAGTCTTCATAGACAAATGGCCTTCCCCCTTGGAGAGAGAGGACTTTTGCTCATTCACACCCTGCCCGAGTCCCCCTTCCTGTGCGCACATCGTCGTCATCAGTGTTGTCACCTCTGCTGCTCTTCTGTAAACTGTATATTCACTGAAGCACCTCACCCAGTGGTTTCACATTTGGTGACTGTGTGACGTTGGGAGTATTACTTAACCTTCCAAAGGCTTAAAATCTTCATATAGAACCCCAATATTCCCGTGTCCCTGTAGGTTTATTCTGCGAGGACCAGCACCCGGAGGACCAGCACTGGCACGGCTCTGCCTGTGGGGAGTGGAGGGAGGAAATGGGAGTTTCCTTGTCAGCTTTTTAAATCTTTTTATAGGTTGCTTTTAGGATCCCTACTGCCTTTGTGTCATTGGTAACTTTAGTTAACTACCTCAAGAATTTAACCTTTTCTTATTCTCATAATATTCCAGTAAATATTCCCTTGAGTTATTTTTGTCTTCAAAACAAACAAAAAAAAGCTTTAAAAACATGAAGACACTGTAGTAAAGAGCACTGATGATAATTGTCTTGCCTCGAATGCAGCTAGCACCAAGCGATACAGCTCGCAGAGCTCACCGGACATAGCCCCTGGTCAGCAAGTGGTTTGGACCTCTACGCTGTCTAGAGGCCAGGACCTACAAATGAGGTCCTGGTGCCCCTGCCCTCCTGCAGCTCACATTCCAGCGGTGTGCAGGAAGCGGTGGTTGTTTCACAGCTTGTTAAGTGTATTGTTCTTAAAACATTTAATTTTGGGGCAGCCCTGGTGGCGCAGCAGTTTAGTGCCGCCTGCAGCTCAGGGTGTGATCCTGGGGACCTGGGGTCGAGTCCCACATCGGGCTCCTTGCAGGGAGCCTGCTTCTCCCTCTGCCTGTGTCTCTGCCTCTCTCTCTCTTTGTGTGTCTCTCATGAATGAATAAAATCTTAAAAAAAAATTAATTTTGTCCATCTGTTGGATCTTCTAGATGAGCACTTCTGAGGAGTTAGATGAAATGCCAATGCCAGATTCTGAAAGTGTGTTTGTAATCCCTGGAAGTGTTCTTCTGTGGCGAATAGCCCCACGGCCTCCGAATTCCGCCCAGGTGAGCCTGGGCCCAGTGGAGGCAGCCTCCCTGTTTGTCAGCACCCCTGCTGCTCCTTCCCGGCATCTGTGGGGCCAGCAAAATAAAATGCCCCTCCCTGAGATTCAGTGCGTTTGCGCTGTCCCTCCCTCTCTCCCTCCTGGCGTCTGGCCAGGGAGATGGGTTAGGGTGGGACTCCTGGGGGCTTCTGTAATGACTCAGGAGGAAGACTGGCACTCATCGAAGACAGGGCAACACAGACACTTCCGTATTGAGCCCCCCAAATCCAGCCAGTAATGATTTTAGTGGAGGAAAAAGAATGTTGGTTTGGTTGTAGTTCCACATCAAGTTGACAGTGATAGTCGATGTTTATCTGTGTGGCCTCCTTTGAGATTTCTTTGAGACACACACTCATCGGTGGTGCAAACTTTGATGAAAACAATAAGACACGTGGTCTGAGAAGGCTGGTCACTGTCACCACAAGGCAGAGGGAGGCTGTTTAGTTTGGGGGTTTTCAGTTTGCAGGACGCCTTGGTACCTGTTAATTTGGACATGTTGCTGCCTTTCAGATGTATAATTTTACTAGCTTTGCCATGGTTTTGAATGAAGTAGACAAGGACATGGAGAGCGTGATTCCTAAGACAGACTGCCGGTTGCGGCCTGACATCAGAGCCATGGAGAATGGAGAGATAGGTAACGAGCGTCCGAGGGTGTCATGGTGGAGAGTCATTTTAGCAAGGGAAGGAGGGGACTTTGTGATTGCATCTTGTGGTACAAGCATTTGTAGTCTGAAAGATTCTTTTAATTTAAAATTCAATTTAACTTCAGCTTTCATTTAAAATTTGGAAATCTGAGTAAGACTTAAGTAGCTCCGATTCATTATTTCAGTGGTCCTCCCTGACAGTTTAATATACTACATCTGGCCAGAGGCATATCTTAAATGTCAGAGAGGAATTTGAGAAAAGAATAGCATCATTATCAACTTGAACTGCATACTAAAAAAAAAAAAAAAAGAAAGGAACTGTATACTAATTATTTCAGTGTAGGTTCCAGAACTTAAACACTACTCTGTGAGCCTCAAAGAAGAGCATGGCTTTGGTTAGTTATAACAGTTTTTAGCTGATGTTAAGTTTCTTCTAATTTCGTGGTTCTCAAAAAGGAAGCAGTTTTTACCCCAGCGGTCCATGTGGCAGCATCTGGAGCATTTGTCATGCGTGGAGCACTGCTACTGGCCTCTAGTGGCCAGAGGCCAGGATGCTGCCAGAGGCCCTACTGTGCACAGGGCACTGGTGCAACGCACGGGAACCCCAAGGTCAAGAGTCCCTGTCTGAGCACTTAGTGCTCTCTTTGAATGATCAGTGAGACTATGCACCAGGATTTTGGAAAAATGTTTGAATTTCTGATGAATCTCAAGGAGCTCTGTGAGGTCTCACCAAGGACTAAGACAAGTTTCACATTTATTCAGTTTTTCCACTCAATTTTTCATTGAAACTCTTTAACATAATTTTTTTGACCTTAAGAATAAGCAGGTCCTTTCGGTAAATGCAGAGCTTGTTAAGGGTTAGACTGTAGAAGGAAATGACTGGGTCTGGAGCACCAGCTCTGCCTCTTACTACTTTGGGTATGTGTTAAATTTTAATGTTTGTCTTCTGATAAAATGGAGAGAGCATGCGGATGCATGTGGATGATGCGTTTCTAACATTACTGTGCCCGGCAGTCTCTCCCTGTAGAATAACTGGTTTCCATCGATATTTGTACCTTAGATCAAGCTAGTGAAGAAAAAAAACGACTTGAGGAAAAACAAAGAGCAGCCCGCAAAAACAGATCCAAGTCGGAGGAGGACTGGAAGACGAGGTGCGTGCGTGCTGCTGGGCGGGGCGGCAGGGCGCTCAGGCTTCCCCAGGCCTGAAAGAAAAGCTGTTGCCCCCAGCTATTCAAGCTGAGAGACTTGCATGTGTGACCAAGGAAAAGGGGCTGTTTGGAGATTAGGGTTAAAATACTCCCACACCATTATTGCAGGTAAGTGGTTTGAGGAAACTGTCTACCTACCATGACTGGCAAAGTCCTGTCCTTTTCTTACCATAAGAAGGAAAGTAAAATCCAAAATGACAGATATGGGCTCGAAAGTAGGTTCAGAGCCATTGCTTATAGTGTATGTGAGTAAATCCACAGGGCCATTTGCTAATACGTGCATCATGTATCTAGGATATCTGGACAGTGCCTTTACTCTTCCAAACAAGGACGGATTTGACACGTAACAGAAATGGGATTTGTATAAAGTAACATCTTAAATTCCATTCAGAAATAGAAAGTGGGCCATAAAATTGATATGTCTTGAAAGTTTTCAGAGTCAGGAGTTTCACAGTGACTTTCTTGAGTAATAGAATCACTTGTTAACAGGAATAGAAAAAACATTTTCTGCATTTATATCACTTAATAGAAATCCTTGTCCCATAATTCAAAGTCATTAAATAAATTGTAGAGCCGATATGGGCGTACTTTTGCAAGCATTTCAGCAGATGTTATTTGGCAGCCCTTTTCCATCTTAGAAAAAGATAATGATTAGAACTAGGCAGGACTGTGGCCAGGCCTCACGTTCTCCCACCCTGTACGCACCCTGGCTCCCTACAGCTCCATGGAATACCATTTGAAAGTGGTCTAGAAAACCCTTCATTAGAAGACACGTTGATGGAGTTCGTTTCAGGGACTTGCTCAAGGACACACAACTGGAGCCTCCACCTTCATCAGTCCTTCAGGCAAAGTTCTCTCTCTCCCTCTGCAAACCTTTTTAAAAGATTCGATTCATTTATATCATTATTTCTAGTCTCTTTTGCAGAAAACCCCAGTTTTGTACTCTGCTTCTGATTATTAACTCCTTGGTTTTTCTGGTCACATTGTCAGGTGTACAATGTAAGTGCAAAGTCCACTAAGAATTTTTACTGTCCAAGTCTTAGCATTCAGAGAGCTTTGGGCAGCTCTGCAGTAGCCTGAAAATCATATCAGGCACTGCGCTGTGAGCTACAGCTTCAGGCTTTTCTTCCACGGCTCTCTCTTAGCATCAGTAGTGCTTATGGGTGAATGGATGTGTCCTTAAAATGATCCTCCTGACCCTTTGTCAACAGAATGTGTGCTCTGAGCTCTTCTTCAGTGGACAGAAGAGTGCACATTCACTGACTTGATTCTTAGGACTGATGATGGGTTTGAACGGCATTGTTCAGCTGGAGGTGGGGCAGGGCGGCTTGTAGAGGAACAATTTCTGCTAGCTAGAGAAATCAAACCCAGAAACTTGTAAAATCTCTCCCCAGTCCCTCCACACTCAAAGCTGGCATTCCTGCTCACGTTTCACTCGAAGAGAGTCTAGGCTCCAGAACTTTTCAGGCTATAAACTATGGTTCCTGCTTATGAGAATGCCTGCTTGCAATCCTGATCTACTTTCCTCGAGGAACCCTAGAGGAATCCTCACTACGATGTGAGATGCGGGGAAGGAGTGGACGGGCTGATGAGGGGGACAGGATTGAAGGGAGGTGGGTGAGGCAAGGAGGTGAAAATGTTGGCGGCGTTGTCTCCCCGACGGTCCAAGCGGCGTGCAGAATTCATACTTGATAGAATGCTGTTTTCCTGATACCCACAGACTCCATAGACTCAAAAATATTGAGTAAAAGGTGATAGCAAAGAAATCTTAACCCTCCTCTGTCCTCTTACCCATGCTTGTCTCAAATGTTTGAGTTTAGAAAGACAAATCAACTAGACTTTTTATGTGGGGAGGGATGTGATGAGAGTAGCAGGTTTCCAGACCTGCGAACTGGCAGTTGAAGGAAACTCTAATCCTGTGCATCAGACCATTGACTCAGAGGTGCTCATCTCTGGTACCGTGTTTGGACTCTGTCCATGAGCATGCGGCCTGCAAGAGCGAGCCTGCAGGTGCAGACGTGGTTTCTAGAGAACTTTGCTTGCCCACGGAACATGGTCTGAGTTAGTTTTCATTACCTCGATTTTGATTTGCCTGCTTTTCTGAAGTGCTTGACTTTGCTAACCCTAACTGCAAAAGTGCTTTTACTGATTGGACTTTGGAGACCAAAAGGAGTGTAACTATGTATTTCATATTATTAGAATTTTCTGACTTCGATCAAATAATGGTTTTTTTAATATATTTCCAGTCTGGTTAACCTTGATCATTTAAAGTAGACTTAACTTTTCTAATTAGGAAAAAGTCCCAAAAGCTAAATAGAGACTTTAGATATTAACATTCTAGAAAATGTGGTCTAATGGGCATTTACTGTGTAATCCTTCAAGGAATCTGCCTGATGTGAAGCATTTTTTTTCTCCTCAGGTGTTTTGTGCTGCTGTAGGGATAATAGCATTTGGGACTTAACCCAACATATCTAACCTCATTTTAAAAGTTAAAAACAATGTTATAAGCATTTTATTTGGAAAGAATGGCAAAGACCTGTGAAACTTTCACAAATGTTACTTTGAAAATATGCACATTTAATTGCGAGCCATTATCTGAAGGAATCTGCGACTGTGGGAACTGGGTGGATTTTTAAAGGACAAGGCAGTGAAGAAGGCAGCTCTCTGCAGGATTAAAGACGGACCCGGATGTTAACAGCTAGTACAGCCTAAGAAGCCATATTAGCGTGGGGAAGACGGAGACCCAGGAAGATTAGGAGTAATTTCAGTGGATTAGGTGGAGCATAGTATATTTGAAAAATCATGGGTTTTAATCGTGAGCTTTAAAGTCAAGTTTAGGATTGCTGTTATTTACTAGCTTGAGCAAATTATGTAACTTCTCTGACATTCCACTCCTGCTTTGAGTTTAAGGGGTATTTAGGTATATTGTAAAAGTTTGCTTCCTTATCCTAATTCCTTGCCAAAAACAAACAAAGACCCCTTCTGCTGGAAAATAAGGAATGGGGCTGGAAGATGATTTATCCGTCCGTCCCCGTCCCCCCCCCCCCCCGAAGATCCTACTTCTATTGAGTACAATTACCAAATGCTGTGGAAAAATCCATAAGCCTTTTGTGTGGTGTCATTACATCTTCCGGAATATTCTGCATAGGTGCTCTCTAGAAACCGTAGGACTTCTTTACAAGTCTCTTTGGAAATCCCCGTCTCAAGAGTGAAACAATTGCTGTGGTGGCTAATGAAGTCACAGGAACTCTGTGCCTTCAGTTCCCTCATCGGTCTTGTTCTTTCTCTCTCAACAGGTGGTTCCACCAAGGCCCCAACCCCTACAATGGAGCACAGGACTGGCTCTACTCGGGCAGCTACTGGGACAGAAACTATTTCAATCTGCCTGACATTTATTAAACTGCAGATGGGTCAGGGTGTTTGGCTAATCTACAAATAAGTCTTAAAAAATAAGTCTTAAACCTATGTTTTTAAAGTTTTTTCTTGGTTTCTACTCATCTTTTAGAAAAGAAAAAACCTGCTCATGAGATAACTTGCATTTCACCCAACGAAAGTAGGGCATAAGGTGATATACTGGTG
This sequence comes from Nyctereutes procyonoides, assembly GCF_905146905.1. NCBI lineage: Eukaryota > Metazoa > Chordata > Mammalia > Carnivora > Canidae > Nyctereutes > Nyctereutes procyonoides. The sequence goes on from NW_026575044.1 coordinate 37,189,925, forward strand.
ATGAAAGTCAGGGAAAAAAATGGGTAATTTCACTATCCAAATAGACTTACTGATTTGGAATTCTATTTTATAAAGGTGAGAGAAACTGTGTAGAGAATATGCTTTCTATGGTTGCTGTTGCCATATTTACTGAAGGTTTATACCCAACTGTTAACTTTAGCTTTATGGAATTCTATAGTAATCCCAAATCAAGTTATTTTGAATATTTTTATGCCGTCATGCTTGAATGTTTTAGATGTAACTTTGAAAATGTTTAGAACTCTTCTATACAATGTTTATGTGCTCAAATGCAGAGAAGGTTATGTCATTTTGTAAAGACTGCGTTAAAAAGATGGCTTTTCTTCACACTAACCCCTTCAATTACTCCATTACCCTTTCCCACCTCCAAAAAGAAGAATTATCTGAACAGTCCAGTGTTCCTGATTTCAAAATTCTAAAGAATTAAACTGGAAAAAGGTATTTCTTTTAGTGCTCTAAATTTACTTTTACAATTTTCTGTAATCAAGGTCCTTAGAATTAAAAGGTGTTTGAACGTTGGTATAAAATCTAGCAATTCACAAAAATACCCTAGAAATAGATTCTAATCACCATCATTACATAATGACAAACCTTTTTTAAATGCTTCGACTTTGTGGCAAATGCCACCGGAGACATTAAGTTGCACTCATGTATTATAAGTACCAAACTATATAAAAGGAGGTCTTGTGCATTTCAAGTTTGCAAGGCACCTGTGTACTTAAAATATGTATGGAGACCTACTGTACAGTAGCTTTGCCCCTTTAATTGGGGTACATTAGTCTTAACGATATTTACCCACCCAACCCCAGACTGAGATCTTGCTCCAAGGGGCTTTAGGTAGCTGCCAGTAAATTATTTTAATTGCTGTCTTGAAGTTAACAAGTGTTATAATGAAATAATCTACCTGATGCTAAATAAAGGCTTTAGAATGTTCCTCAAAAGTGTGATTTCTTAAACTTCCAAATCTACTAATGTTGGCAGTCACTATGATCCTCAGTTACCGAGTATCCTTGCGAAGAAGTCCTTGTGCTGCTGCCATCTGCGGGGCCACAGAGCCACCCGGGCAGCTGGCACTTGGCGAGTGTTCCTGGGTCAGTGCGGCATTCTCGAGGGGTGCTCCGGCATCTGCCTGGGGGAAGTGCAAACCCAGAGTCGCCAGGCAGAAATACCCGCCTGGAAGCCGAGTCAATTGCTAGAAAGTGGGAGTTTTTCTCCTGCAGCACCTGCAGAGTTGGAAAAGGCTACATGAGTCTGAAAAGATTGAAGGCCGCCTGTGTAATCGGTTAGATTTCCTAAGTTAGAAAATAAGAGCACAAGGTTTTATGCTTGCATGAAGTTTATTGACAAAGTACGTTCGGGTGGCAGACTCCACCTTGAACGTTGGCTCAGACGGTGGTGGTTTCAGCATCTGTTAGGAATGTAAATAGTGAATTGTTTAATCACGAGACTGAACGTGTAAAACGAGGGGAACGTGTAAAATGAGGGGCAGATCAGAAATGCGAGGTCTACCCTCCCGTTACTAAATGCTCATCAATTTAGCTGCACCTTTGCATGAAATACCCCAGCATTTCACGCTGGAAACAGCCATTTTGACAATTCCACCTCCTGGCAAGTAGGAGGGGCACAGACCCGACACTGGATAACTGAGTTACCTCCTCAGCTACCGTCACTGTGGTGCTTGAGCCTGCCCGTGGAGGAAATCTAGCTTTGGCCATCAGATGTTCAGCTTGACATTTGCATTATACCTGCTTAACTCCTTTTCCTGCTTCCTCTGGTGACCTCCTCCTGCCTTCCAGGGCAGTCCTTCTTCTGGCTTCCTGCTGTGCTTTCCACCCCCAGTGTATCTCCTGAGGCTACATACGGTCCCCTCTTTGCTGCACCCACACATCCTCCTGGGTGCTGTTCCCAGCTCCTCCCCACCCATCTCATCTTGGCCTCCCTGCTGTGGCTCAGTAGTCCTACTCTGTGGGCTCCCTGTGGGGCTGGGTCCTTCCTGGGACTCAGGGGTCAGTTGACCTCTGGGCCTGAACACCCTCTAAAGGAGGGCCTGTGTCAGCATCTTGTTTTCCTCACTGCCCACACACGGGATAGGGCCTGAAGTACTGGGTGGGTAATTTGTGAGAGAAAATGGTCTGATCCAGTTAATCCCAGTTGTGGGTGTTTTCAACCTGCCCATCCTATAGTAACTCCTCCCTCTCAAGAGGAAACAGATGCTACGTGATGGGGGGGGGCACTCCCCCACATCTCTAACCTCTCACCTTTCTCTCCACTTGGCCCCAGTACTCACGTCTGGCTTCTGCTCCTAGCCACCCCTTAACATGCCAGTCAACTTATAAAGTTCCTACAGAAGGTCTGTCTTTCTTATAAAGCCATCCCTTTTTAGCACCTTCCCGGGGGGCTAGGTGAAGAACCAGGTATTCAAAGGTGATTGAGTGGATGGATTCATGTCTCAGGCACCAAGTCCTTGGTGTGAGTCGTCCTGGTGCAGTACACCTGCTGTGCATTTCTTAGTAATTGGGGGTAATGAACTTGGAGAGGATAACCACATCAAATTTGAGTATACCCTATCTCCTTGCACATCTCCGTTCAATTTCTGTAAATACCTCTATCTCCCAGTCAACAAATCAAACTACTAGTGTGTTAAGGCCCACATGTTATGGTAGGAAAATTTACCTACCAGTTTTAAGTTTCTGCTCTGCGAACATGGGCAGTAGTCACGGTTATTTCTCCAGCAATACCGTAACTTCCAAAGGGAGTACATTTGTCACCAGATCCTGAACCTTTTTTGGCTACATCTTCTACTGGGAATGCAACAGAAAGAAAAACTGGGCTTTGTGGCCTGGGGACATCTTGTCCACTTGTAGGAGGACTACCATTCTGGGGGTTTGGGCTATGTTTCTGGAATTTCTGATCTGCAGGAACAGCAATGGGTACTTGTATTGCAGCGTATCTCTTCAAGGCATCTGACTGAGAAACAACAGCATGTCCAGGAAGAGGTTTCCAATCCTGGGCTTCCTGAACATTCGAGCCTACTAAAATAAAAGGTGGGGCACTGGTCTTCTTGCTGTCATCCATCATCACGTAAGTTGGAGAAGTAACTTTTGGTGGCTGCTGCAGAAACTGTGGATCCTTAGGATTAGATAAATAGAGGGTTGCTTGGGGGAAAGGCCCAGGTGCAGGTGGCGGTGATGGGCGACTCTGTTGTTTCATATCAGTTAGACAATAAAGGGTCCACATGTTAGAGTATGGTGGTGGTTGTCCTGCTTCGCTTGCTGCTATGGCTATAAAAAAACAAAACAAAATTTGCAGGCATTAAAGGTCGGTCTCTGTATCAGGCACTATGCACAGAAATGTCTTTGTAAGTTTTCTTTACATATAAACAAATGGCTGTGGTAGTAACATGTGCCATAAAGCATGCTAGAGAGAGGGCTAAATCCTGTTTGGTAATGTGAAAGAAGTGAGGCTGTCTACTGCTGGAAAGCGAGAACAGTGTCGTGCTAGCAGGTGGCAGGGGCACTGGAGTTGTGGCTGAAGCAGCAGTGTCATCCGAAGCTGCCGGTCCCAGGGGCGCCCACATGCAGGACGTGGAGGATCCACAGTTGGGGCTTTACCAAAAGATCCAATTGAAGTGTGTGTGAAGCCACTGAAAAAGTGTTAATACATCTGCACGGTGACTTTTCCTTTACTAGAGAAGTCTGTACAGGGCATCCTTTTTGGTCACATCTGTCCGTTATCTCTGGCCCTTCACAGGCCCCATAATCTCATGTTAATTTGTCACCACACACAGAACATCGCATACTCCAGGACTCAGAACCCCAGAGAGCATCCCCTTTAGGAAAAACTTGAAATCATAGGTCGTGGGTGGCAGTACAAGGCTGGTTGGTCCCCAAGGGGTTAAGAAAAAAGAGGCCTAGTGTGCCATCCTTCTACATAACACCAAGGAAGCTATGATGGCAAGTCTGACCTGCCTAATGAAGGCTGTCTTGGAGCACCGAGTCCCAGAAGATGGGATGGAGGAGAAGCTGCACTTGGCTCAAATTGAGCTGAGTTCACCTTTTGAACGCTGGGCCAAGTATCCCTGGTGCAGCTTTTCTTCCCCAGAAAAGAACAGAACACTATGCACATGATTAATGGGAAGTTTTCAGTAGCTTCAGATACCATCAATTGAGCCTTCCACAAGCCAGTTAGAAAACAGAACAAGCCAAACCATCTATTTGAAATCTCCACGTAGTGCTTTAGAAAAAAGGCGAGGCGCTGAGGAGCCAGAACTCGGGATGCCACTGCCACTTCGCCACAAGTGTCGTGCCCGTCCCGCACACTAGCTCCCAACGCTGCCCTAGGCCTTTTCAGTTGTGCAGAACCCCATCACACTGCCAGGCAGAATTTGATCCCAAAACACCTGCTCTGGTAACACTTGACCATTCTGGCTCTGGGAAGAGTCCAAGTTGAGAGTGTTTCTGCAAAAGGAATGGGGGAGGTTGGCTCCATCTAGCCCTCAAGAGGCAGGGGCAGGGGCAGGGGGGCAGATCAGACTCCTTAATTAGATGGAGGGAGAGATCAGGCCAGGTCTATGTCATGGGCAAGCCCTGGCAATACCAGCAGCCCGGCCAGCAGTGGAGACTAGTCCCCTCGGCCGCTCTGGTGCCTGGCTGGCCTTCCTGCTGCTGCCATGCCAATGCTCACCCATGTGACAGAAGTGCAGCCAACCCGTCCAGTCCACCCAGCTATGAAGCTGCCCCCTCAGCCGCAGGAGCTCTCCCCCAGGCCAGGAGCCAGGGCCCTGACCAGCTCCCCACACCCAGTTGCAGAGCTCTCCAGCTGCAATGCGAAAGCAGGGGCGACACACCACCATGTCTCTGCGGATGGCGTTGTGTGGTTGGATTTTACACTCACAAGTGACTGATTTCAAACCAACACCCCCCGACTGGCGTTCACAGCGGAATATTCGGATCACAGATTTTGCGCCTGACAGCAGGCGCTTAAGGTTTTTTCACTCCAGGTGGTATGTCCGAAAGTGATAGGTGACCCAGCTTTGAAGCCAGGCTTTGGTGCTGTCGCTTTAAAATCACTCCTCTCCTAAAAGTAAAATCTCAACTACAACAAAGCCTTTAAATAGGTTTGCCATTTTAAAAACTATTGTGAATTAAGCCTTTTGACCAACTTGTAGAGAGCCTTGAACCTCAGTGGTTACCTGAAATATAGAGGTCACCTGAAAATGGAATTTGTTATTTTGTAAACATTTTCTTACCAGGATTTTCTTACCTGGCTTCATCAAACCTTGTTCAAGTGCTGCTTCCAGTTCTGGTTCGAGCTCAGGTTCAGTAAGACCTTCTGGAACAGGAGTGGGGCTACCACCAGCTGCCCTTACAGATGCAGCTGAGAGCACTGCTGTAGCAGCTTCCCCAGAGAGCACGAGTTTGACCTCCATCTCCTGGGCTGCAGAGCTTCCCTGGGACTCCTCCTGCCCCGAGTTGCCAGGAACTAGGGCAGTGAACTCCACTTCAAGATGCAGCGGTTTTTCAGAGCCGACTGCTTTGGTGGAGCCCCCTGCATCCAGGAATTGTGCAGGCTGACCTTTCAAAGAGGTGTCAGAGAACAGAACTGATGCTTCTGCCTCCATATGTACTGAGGAATAGTGTGATTCCACCTCCAACTGTGCAAGACTTACGGAACCTATGGTTTTTTCAGACATGCCTGTGTCGCGTGCTACAGGTATGGGACTATCTGGTGGCTCATTTTCTTTAAGGGAAGCAACGTGATCAGTAAAAGGGATAACTATGTGTTCTGGTATTTGCTCGACATAAGTAACTTCTTCAGTCACAGGCTCATTGTTATAGATGGATGAAACGTGAACGAATGATGTGACCTCAATATCAGCCTGCAAAGGGACCTCGGGAGCTTGATCGTAAGCAGGAGGGTCTTGTTCATCCTGCAAGGGGAAGGAGGAAGCTGTTGTTGGTTCAGCTTCATCGTCTTTAGGTTTAGGACCCAAATCTACATGGACAGATGTTTGGCTCAGAACCTGCAGGGCTACAGCCTCTGCGGAATACACAGTGGGAATGGCCACCTTGGCATCTTCGGCAGCCTCTGAGCTCAGCACCTCCTCAGAAAAAACAGGCATACTTGTTGCCACATCCACCATTAAAATGTCAGACTGATCAGAATGAATAGATGAAACATTACCTAACATCTGAGCAGCAAACTGAGCTGGGTCAGCTGGCACATAAGCAAACTCTTGTGAGACAGCTGCTGGAGATGGTGAGGAGGGTGGGGTCACAGCCTTAGGGGTAGATGGTTTCGGGCTGCCACCGCAGGCTGCTTCGGGGGTCTCCTCGGGCTCCAGGAGCACCTCTGCGTGAACTGATGGGAACTGAGTGGTTTTGTTCATAAACAGTGGTCCAGCTATATTGTCCTCCTCTGTGTCCGTAGATTTCTCCATCCGTGTAGGTTCTTGGGAAACTACAGATGTTTCTACCTGTTCTTCCATACATTCTGGTTTCTTCTCTTGTGTCGTTCCTTCTGACCACTTCTCTACTAAAAGAGCCAGATGGGTTAATAAGCATATATCCCTCCCACCACCACCACCACCACATTTTAGAGCTGTAATAGGCTGCACATTCAGATGTCAATATGTATACAAGAGAGTTTTGCTTAATTTCCCAATACCTGATTGTGTGGGTAATGAAACTTCCCTGTCTTTATCCACTTGGAAGACACCCCAGTTCATCTCCTCAGAAATCAGTGACTCAGTGACAAAACGAGTAATCAGATACCCTTTGGCTGGTCAGCGGCTTCAGGGGAAAGACCATACTAACTCCGCCCAGAACTAAGGAAGCTGAAAACCTCCATGGGAAAAGCTTCTCATCTAAACTTCTCCACAAACCCAAGGGTTTGCGGGTGGGAAGACTTCAAAACTGAGCAATAAGTGATCTAATCTTCAGCTAACAGAACAGCTTATTAATGAAACACATGCTGTCATGTTAATAAAAGCAGTCCTCAACTTAAGAAAACTGGTATATAAAATTTAACAATGAATGGGAAAACTTGGGGGCCTAGAGGATATTTTGACATTAGGAGACATCGTATAGTCTAACCTAAAACTGGTAGCACTTGCTGGTGAGGTGTGATCACACAGCAGCCAACGTCATACTGACCCAGACAAGAGTGGCAGGAAGAGAATTCCGGATCTCTAAGTGGACTCAGCAAATCCTCAAGCATGAGGACCTTCCCATGGCCTGGGAGGTCGAGACAGCTGATGACCTAGAAGGACTCCGAGGGTGGAGAAACTGCTCTGAAATCCTTGTCTCCACTCAGCACCTGCTTGGTCCACTCAGCACCACGCCCGTCTGACCACCTCAGGCCTTCCTCGGCACACGCTCTCACAGCTGCTTGCTCTCCTGAGGATTTTCTCTTGGGAAGCATTTCCCCAATAAAATTAAATTGGCAGAAAAGCAGAAAGTAGGTGTGTTTCAGCTCTGTCCTTACTCCTCGCATACTGTCTTTATTCCTTGGCTGTGACTTTCCTGGGGTCTCACTGCAGCACCAGGACTTCACAAGCCTCTTCATGTCCGCTGGGCCTAAACCCCCTGCCCCCGACAGCACCCCACTTCTGAAATCCCCACTCGGCTTCTCCGCTAAGCCTCAAGCCATCCTCCATACACAAGCAGCACAGGAGTTGGCCAGCAACCCAAAGGAAACGGCTTTGCAGACTTTGGGGAGATCCTTCTCTGCAAACACTCCCCTCGCTGATACTTTGGTGCCCAAATCCCAGCCAGATTAGTAGCCCTGAACTCTGCTTCTCCATTTTTTTCTTCCCAGACACACTTCTACTCTGCTTGGCCTCCCTTTCCCTGTGTAAGAATTTGAAAAATGCTGCTAGGGTGAAGATAGGGGCTCACTTTCTGTGAATTCCTTCTCCCAAGGACCCAGGCACTGGACTTTGTTTTATATAATTGCTCTAGCTTTTATGATGGTTGATGAGAGGAGGCTAAGTGTGATTTCAGCCCCTCCATCATAGCTGAGAGTGAACTCGCTCTTCCTCCACTGACTTTAACCTAGCACAGCATCTGGCAATGGGTATGAATTTAAAGATTTGTTGAATGAAATAATGAACTGGACTTTACAGATAGGTAGAATTTGAAAGGTGCATAGGAGCTCCTGGAGAGGGAAGTAGCATAAACCAAAAACCAGATGATGACAAGTTATCAGTCTGGTATACAATGAGAGACAGGATTGCAAAGGTAGAGTAGCTGCAAATTGCAGAAAGCTTTGTTCACACGGCAGGGCCTTAGAGAGGGATCAAAAATTTAGGTGCTATGACAGACTTGTCAGAATGCATTACTTTATTTGCATTAAAACGCTTGTTTCCAAATGGCAAAATTTATTTGATCATGCCCAAGCATCAGATTTCTCTTAAGTAAAACTGTAATGATGTCACCTACTTATAAAGTCACTTTAGTTGACAAAATACATTGTGAGTACCTAGGACAAAACAGGTATACATATGTCTCATTTTGTTGTACTTAATTTCAATTTGCAAATACTACCGTTTTACAAACTGAAGGTTTGTGGCAGCTCTATGTCAAGCAAGACTGACTGGCTGGTCCCCTAGCTCTCTCCCTCCCCTGTGTCTTCTAGTAGAGGCATCACTCCTATTACGGGGCCCTGGGTGTTAGGCCCTGACTTTGTTGTATTTATTGAAGTATTTCCACTTTGTAAAAAATGTGGCCTGTTATTTCCTGGGAGATCCCCTTCCTAATTTGGTCCTCTTTAGCATCTGAGGCCTAGCTGCCAATCTTTATTTAGTCCTAGTGTGTAGTGTGTAGCCCTATTCCCTGGGCTATGACAATATTGAAATTAGGCCAAACAATAACCCTACAATGGCCTTTAGAAGTGTTCAAGTGAAAGGAAGAGCCGCATATCTCTCATTTTAAATCAAAAGCTTGAAATGATTAAGCTTAATGAGGAAGGTATGTGAAAACTTAGGCCAGAAGCTAGGCATCATATGCCAACCAGTTAGACAAGTTGTGAACACAAAGAAAAAGTTCTTGAAGGAAATTGAAAGTACTAACCCAGTGAACACACAAATGCTAAGCAAAATAGCCTTGTTGCTGACATGGATAAGGTTTGAGTGGTCTGGATAGAAGATCAAACCAGTCATAATATTCCCTTAAGCCAAGCCCAGAGCAAGGCCGTGACTCTTCAATTCCATGAAAGCTGAGAGAGGTGAGGAAGCTGCAGGAGAAAGGTCTGAAGCTGTAAGCAGAGGGTGGGTCATGAGGTTTAAGGAGAGAAGCCGTCTCCATGACATCAAAGTACAAGGCAGAGCAGCAAGTGCTGACAGAGAAGCTGCAGCAAGTGATCCAGAAGATCTGAGATTAATAAAGGTGACTACACTAAACAGATTTTCAATGCAGACAAAACATTCTTATATTAGATGATATCATCTAGGACTTTCACAGCTACAGAGGAGATGTCAATGCCTGGCTTCAAAGCTCCAGAGGACAGGCTGGCCCTCTTGTTAGGGGCTAATGCAGCTGGTGACTGTAGGTTAAAGCCAATGCTCATTAGGATTCTGAAAATCCTAGGGCTCTTGAAAATTATGTTAAATCTACTTAGCCTGTGCTCTACAAATGGAACAACAAAACCTGGATGACATCATGTCTGTTTATACCATGGTTTACTGAATAGTTTAAACCCACTGTTGAGACCTTCAGTGGAACTTCTCCAGATGAATGGACCATAGTTGTGTTACTGGCTTTTTGCCTGTAGCTCATTTTATTTTGACCTTCTGTGCCCCTGATTTAAAGAGGTCTGTGTACTGTACCCACTTCCCAGACATCCTTATATCTGCTACTTTCTCTGGAATTGTATTTTCCAATAAATGACATTTGAGAAAAACAAAACTATTCATTTTCAAGATCGATCAATATTTAGAGTAAAACACCTGCTTTAGGGACACCTGGGTGGTGCCTGCCTTCGGCCCAGGGCGTGATGCTGGAGACCCGGGATCGAGTCCCATGTCAGGCTCCCTGCCTGGAGCCTGCTTCTCTCTCTCTGCCTGTGTCTCTGCCTCTTTCTCTGTATCTCTCATAAATAAATAAAATCTTAAAAAAAAAAAAAGATTCCTTTCAAAATACTACTGCTCATTGACAATGCACCTGGTCAACCCAAGAGCTCTGATGGAGATGTACAACGAGAGGTACAATCATATGCTAATACATCAATACTAGTCTATGGATCAAGAAGTAATTTCAAGTCTCATTATTTAAGAAACACATTTTGTAAGGCTAGAGTTGTAAAAAGATAAGGATTCCTCCGATGGATCTGGGTAAAGTCAGTGGAAATTCTGGAAAGGATTTACCACTCCAGATTCCACTAAAAACATTTGTGATTCATGGGAAGAGGTCAAGTGATCAACATTAACAGGCATCTGGAAGAAGTTGATTCCAGCCCTCACAGATGACTTGGAGGGGTTCCAGACTTCAGTGGAGGAAGTCCCTGAAGATGTGGTGGAAACAGCAAAAGAACGAGAATTAGGAGAGGAGCCTGAGGATGTGGCTGAACTGCTGCAAGCTCATGATAAAACCTGAACAGATGGGGAGTTCCTCTAATGGATGAGCAAGGAAAGTCCTCTCTTGAGATGGAATCTACAATCCTGGTGAAGATGCTGTGAAGATTGTTGAAATGACAACAAAGGATTTACAGTATTCTATAAACTTAGTTGATCGAGCAGCAGCAGGGGCTGAAAAGATGGACTCTAATTTTGAAAGAAGTTCTGTGGGCAAAATGCTATCACCCAGCATTCATGCTACAGAGAAATCATTCATGAAAGGAAGTATCAAGATCATTCATGAAAGGAAGTATCATTCGGTGCAGCAAGCATCACTGATGTCTTCTTTCAAGAAACTGCCACAGATGCAGCCACCACCCTGACTGGTCAGCAGCCACCAATATCAAAGCATGTCTCTGGAAGCTCAGATGGTAGTTAGCATTTTTAGAAATAAGTATTTTCTAAAATTAAGGTATGTAAACTGGTTTTTGACATAATGCTATTGCACACTTAGTAAACCACAGTGTAGTATAAACATAACTTTATATTCACTGGGAAACCAAAAGAATTCACTTAACTCATTTTATTGCAATATTTGCTTTATTGTGGTGGTCTGGACCTGAACCCCACTATCTCCAAGGTATGCTTGTACTTGATAATTCCATTCCTTTCTTTTCCTACCTGTGACATAGTAAGTGGCAGAACTTAGATAATTTTTTTTACCCTAAAATATCACCCAAGTTTCTAAAATCCCAATTAATGATTCTGTTCTATGAAGAAACTCTCTTCAGAGGACTGAAAAATGGGGGTGCTTTCACTGATTCATATGGTAAGATGTTTCATCAAATTGCAGAAAAACAAGAGGATCCAAGGAAGTTTCACCAGCACGAGCTGCTTTGGAAATGGGCACGTGCAGGCCAGTGGGTCAGATGCCACAGTGGAGGCCTGGACAGAGCCAGGAACCAACCTAAAGATCCCAGGCTCTGGAAAATGGGGGAAGCAGTGACAGAATAGAGAAGTAAGGAAAGTTTGCTCTCATGTCTGGTTCTTTTCCTCCTTCCTCTCCCATCATGAATTTACATGAATTTTTAAAGGCACAGGGAGATGGGTAAATACTACTGGTCCTATAAAGAAGCCCACCAAAAATGGGCTTCCTTCCAAGAAAAATCCAGGATAAAGTGTTAAAACAAATGATATGTGCAGGAATATAATGTGGACATAAAACAAAGGTCTTTCAGGCTCACATCTGATAACTGGGAGATGAGTGGGGATTAATGCAGCAGGAATGGGAGTGAACCTTTGCCTCACATTATTACCAAGAGCTAATACCTGCTGCTGCCTTAAGGTTGACCTTACCTCATGCTGAAGAGACTGAAAGACCAGAATAAGGGTCAGTTGACATATTCCTCAAAGAAAGGTCCATGTTCCCATACTGCAAATTACAGGAAGCCTAGGACAGCCACATTCCTTGGGACCAACAGAGCACGTAGGGTATTACAGACACCATCATCCATACTTAACACTGGGATCCAATTAAAGGAAGTGTTTTTAGAGGAAAGAGAAGATGCCACTTGTTCTACCCACTTTTTTATTGTACAGAACTGGACAACCATGCAGCCAAATTTACTCAGCACTCCCACAGGAATCGCAGTTGAGGAACTGAACCAGTCAGAAGGTAGGAGGATGTCACTCGGGAGAAAATGCCCTACCAAATGGAAACTTTATGCTGTATATCCCTCGATAGTCCCTCTGCAGCCCAGACTTATGCCTTCCTGGATATAGATGGACTTGAGTAGTCTCTATGACAGGACCTAAGTTAATGAACACTGTCATTAAGAAACCAGTTGGTATGACAATAAAAAGAAAGACAAATGAGCCAAACTGGTATAAGACAGTAACAATGAACTCTATTTTCGGGTCATCTAGTCATACCTTCATGTTACTTACCCATTTCCCCCGTAAATTAGAAAACAAGGCAATGTTCACTTCTACTCTACTACCAAAGACCAATCTATGTCTACAGCCATACTGTGAACTGACTTTTAGGATTAACTGCATGTTATGTAAATTGCCTTGGTATTTGCAGTTACCGGAAGAGAAAAACATTTATCTCCTTCTCTTTACCTCTGCCAAAAGTAGACCTGTTCCATTAGTTCAGTCTGTTAATTAAACTAATCTGCATTAATTTAGTCCACTTGTAAGCTGAATGGTGGGTAAGTTCCTCAGTAAACAAATTAGCCTCAAAAGCTACCAGTTAGTTACCTCCCACCATTAAGATTCACCAACTTTACCACCATTCTCAAACACAGGAATCCTACTCAATCCCAGGCCTCTCAAACATAGCTCCTGGAATAGAGGGCATGAGTACAAAGCCCATAATAACCTTGACTTCTTGGGAAACCAGCCTAATAGGGAAAAGGAGAGTGGTCAGTGTTCTAAGAGCACCTGTCTGTATATCCTGCTAGTGGTAAGCAAATCCCAGACCTGTGTCCCAGGGTAAGCTGAAAATGCCATCAGGGCCCTGCAGGGAAGCAGCCAGACTAGAGAGCAAAACATTCCTGACCTACAGCGATTCACTCTCCTGCTCCTTCAAATGCTGACTCTTGCTAGTTTTAGTCTTGTTTGGTTTTGGGTAGGTCTTTCACCATAGATCCAAATCCTCAATTCTTACATTTTCCTAGATTCTACTCCTGGCTTCTCCCTAGCTGGATTATGTTATATATTGGCATCACCAAACTGTCAGAGTGTAAAAGTGGCTCAAACTGGTATGCCTGTGTGGCTCAGTGGTTGAACACCTGCCCCTGCCTAGCTCAGGGCGTGATCCCAAGGTCCCGGAATCGAGTCCCACATCGGGCTCGCTGCATGGAGCCTGCTTCTCTTGTCTCTGCCAGTCTCTCTCTCTCTCAATAATAAATAAAATCTTAAAAAAAAAAAAAGTGGTTCAAATTCACTGATCCTACCTTTTCTTTTCCTACAGTCATTCCAAAATATTGGCCAACCAATGCAACAAAAATTATTTCATTATTTCCCTCACTGTCACAAGTCTCCATTTTCTCCATAAAATTCTGCCAGTTTCTTCTTACCATTCTTCTAGATGTGTTTGCCTGTCCTTGGGATGACCAATTTATCCCACTTTGCTTTGGTGATCTTCTTGAACAGTCACCATGTAAACTTTGCCTTTCTCTTTCTCCCTTTTTTCATTGCTCCTCTACCAATGCAGTTTCATGCTCTCATGTTCACATAGGCATTTACACATATACCCATAAAACACAACTTTTCTGAGCAGATGGACGGCCCTTGGTGATAGAGATGGACTGGAGAAGACCACTTTCCAGGAAAAACGTATCTCTTAACTACCTAGAAACTCTTGGAACAGAAAATATGGTCACTAACACCTAACTGATCTCTTGCCCTCCAACTGGACTGCAGTTAACCTATCACAGGGAGGGAAAAAGGAAAAAGGATGCGTCTTTGCTTAATAAAAAAAAATCTTCCGAGTATTTATGCAAGTTTCCTGAATAGTGTATCTCATTATAGTTTGAGTCTTTATTACAACAATATCCAATTTTCTTCACAGTGTACTTTCTTAAAGACAGGAATACTGGAAAGGGTGTGAGGCATAGTTTATACACACTGTTAGAGGTCTCATTGGACCCATTGGACCAGATGGTTTGCAGAAGATGAGTTTTTCCTATTTTTGTCTTTTAGAGATTTAAAATCCTCCAAACTGTCAGTCTCCAGATTTAAAAAAAAAAAAAGGGATCAAAAAACTAATCACATCAGTATGATCAAAGTATGAGCATCATTCTTAAGCTTGGACGTATGGTAATAATGATGCAATTTTTAACTAGAACGTATGGTAATAATGATGCAATAATTTATAACTAGAACGTATGGTAATAATGATGCAATAATTTATAACTAGTATCACTGAATTGTTACCACTTGTGGTACTTACCTTTAATCTGATGAAATTGTTTAACAAGATCTTTTATATCCAGAGAAGTATTCCCTGAGGGAATAAATACAGGAAATTAGATACATAAAATGCCCAATTTAAAATGCCTTCCTTTTCAAAGCAACAAATATATAATCTAAAGGAATAACAAACCTTCTCTAAATACAATAAGTTCTTTAAAATAAACTGCTGCGAACTGGGTGATGTTTGGTGGATTAATTTTAAGAATGGCTCTGCTGACTCCCTCGAGCAGAGTCTTGAGGCCATAAGGTACGACAAGTCTGGGCTTTGAAGAAATCATTTTGGCAGGATGTCTGTAATCTCAACTATAATGAAGAAAAACAAGGTCTTATAAATAGTATGTTTTTTATTAAAATGTTTATTAATTAACTATAGTTTCTAAGAATAAACCTCTTATTGAAATTATTAACTTGTGTTCTAATCTCTAGGCATTTATTGTAGCAAAAAATGGGCTAATTCTTAACAGTAGTTAACATACACACACACACACACACACACTACCAATAACTTATTATGTGCAGATGAGCAATATGGTACTATTAAAGAAACCCATGGGAAAAGCCCTGCCAAGAATTCTAGGATAATATTAAAAACAAAGATGGAAAAACCAACCAAACAAAACTTGTTCCTGTAAAATTCAGTAAATATTTCATACAGAAGTTCAAGAAAAATAAATCAAGCTCATGTGTCTGTGTCTAAACAACATCCTTCCAAACTACCTGGGCACCGGCTTTTCTGTGCCTTCATCAAACAGAATAGAATAATAAGGTTTCTATAAGAAAATGTCTTTTTTCCTTGTTTTTCTAACTCTATCCCTGGACACACTGCTCATCTTTCAGTATATTACTTTTAGCTCTAAATGTAATTTTGCTTTAACATTAATCAGAGTAAGTTACTTGTGGTCACACCATCCACTGCCATATGTCCATCTTTCTCTTCTCATATCCTCCTTTAACCTCTACCTTAGTTTTCCCCTCCCCCCCCCAAACTCCTGCCTTTCTGAATTTTAAGTGGTACCAAAGGTATTGCATAGTCTAACCTGTAATGCTCAAGAGCTGGAGAGGTTGCCATCCCAAACTGTGTGTGTGTATTGTTCCATTGCAGAAAATGGTTTAAGGTTTATAAATACATGTAAAGAACAAAATTATTTACGGAAATGAGTTTAGCGGTAAGGAAAAAAGTATGGTAGAAAAAATACAGGTTAGTGTAGGACAAGCCATAGGTCCTACACTTGATAGAGATGGGCTGTCAGGGATCCCTGGGTGGCGCAGCGGTTTAGCGCCTGCCTTTGGCCCAGGGCGCGATCCTGGAGACCCGGGATCGGATCCCACGTCAGGCTCCTGGTGCATGGAGCCTGCTTCTCCCTCTGCCTGTGTCTCTGCCTCTCTCTCTCTCACTGTGTGCCTATCATAAATAAATAAAAAAAAAAATTAAAAAAAAAAAAAAAAAAAAAAAAAAAAAAGAGATGGGCTGTCAAATCAACTCCTGAGCTACCGTGCAGCCATCAGAAGATACGAAAACAGCCGGCTAAATGATTCGGGTTTCCTGAGAGAAAAAAACAAATCAGTTGCCTGGAAGAATCACAGGTATTCTGAACACTGAGACCCAGGAGAAATTTCTCCAATGAATTTTCATAAAGGGGAGGATAGTGCGATATAATGAATCATGTCAACATCCCTACAGTAGAGAGAGTAATGAGTTTCACGGGGCTAAGCTGCGCAGCTGAGTTACAGCAATTATTCAAGGAGCCAACCTCTAATAAAAAGTCGTGTGTTAGCAAAATGCTGAATGCCTAAAAGTACCCTTCGTCTTCCCCAAGCTCAAGGAAGAAGTAAATACTGGCCAAAGCAAACCCTCTGAGCACATTAAGAGTATTGAATCCTTTAACGAAAGCCTACTTTTAGGGACGCCTGGGAGGCTCGACGGTTTAGTGCCTGCCTCTGGCCCCGGGGTGTGATCCTGGAGACCTGGGATTGAGTCCCGCATTGGGCTCCCTGCATGGAGCCTGCCTCTCTCTCTCTCTCTCTCACGAACAAATAAAACCTTTATTTAAAAAAGAAAACCTACTTTTAGAGAAGTCAACAGGACCTTTACTGTATTAAATCTTAAAAAAATTTTTTTCACATGTTCTTTGTATAAAATTTGTATTAAACTTAAATATCTTCAAAAAAAACAAAAACAAAAACAAAAAAAAACAAAAAACTCCTGGCCTAGGTCTGGCAGGCCAACATGCTAAAAGCCAAGGGCCATAGGCAGGAAGTGTAATGTATGTGTGACCCGTATATGTAAACTATTTGTGTGTATCGTTTTTCCCAGTGCACAGTCCGCCCTCCAGCGCGGGCAGGTAAGTCTGTTTGGAGAAGCGGCTTCCTAGCAGCCAAGACGGAGCTACCAACACTCCCTGGGTGGAGGCAGTTAGCGGTCGACGCTCCCAGCCGCGGGGAGAACGGCCGTCCCGCGATCCTAGTGGTTGTCGCCCTCCGCGCCCCGCCCCCGCCCCCGCCCCCGCCCGGCTCTGGGCGGGGCCGGCGGACCTCGGCCCCGAGCCAAGAACGGTCCTGAGCAGGTGGAGAAACGCCGGGACGCCCAGCAGGGCTACACCGACTCCCACAACACGCTGACGGCTGCTTTCCCACGACAGCCTAATTCTTCCCACGTCCCTCCTTTAAAGAGTCTCTGTCAAAAACCAGCTTCAGGACCCGGGCCCCCGCGCTGAGCCGCGAACTTCCGTTTCACCCGCTCCCCTCAGGGCGCCTAACGCCCGAGCGGGACCACGGGGCTGCAGGCCCGGGGCGCGCGGGGGGGAAGGGGGCTTCCGGGCCACTGGCTCCCTCAGGACCTACGCGGCCGGCCGGGGTCTGCGTCGGTTCGCCCTTGGCTTTGCTGGGTGGAGAGGGCAGCGAAGCAGGGTGACAGCGGGCGCCCCGGCTCCGCGTCCACTAGCCCAAGAGGCGCAGGGGGCCGGCCTCCCACCCCGGGCCCTCCGCCTTCCCCAGCACTGGAGGAACCGTCCGCCGAGCCCGACGCGCGAGGCGCCCCGAGGGGCCGCAGGCCGTACGGGGCCTCTTCGCCAGACGCGCCCCACCTTCTCCTTTCCGGCTACGCTCCCAAGAGCTTCCTCGTTGCCCCCTTGCCGGCGGCTCCTGGAGGAGCCCGCGCTCCCAGCGGGCCTTTATAGCCCCGCGGACGTCAGGGCGTGCGTCACGAAGCCCCTCCCCCCGCGGAGGGCTCGGGCGGCCACGGCGGGGGGCGGGGCGGGGCCTCGGCGCCCCCAGCCAATGGGGAGCCGGGCTGGACAAAGGCGGGGAACTTCGTGGGCCGGACCGGCGCGCCCCGCCTTTTCTGGGAGAATAGAAACGGGCGAAGGGGACCGCGGCGTTTCCAAACGGCCAGCAGTCGGCCCAGACGAGGAAGACCTCGCTTTTGCTCGCTCAGCGTAAAAAAATAAGAGCTACGGTAGAAGGGAAGACGGAGATTCCTGGCAGTTCTTGTCGGCAGCGCCTCACCTCTTCACCCGGCTCCCCACCCCACAACGGGGTTACTCTCTTCAGTCGTCTTTTCCAAGAATAACTTGTCACGGGATACACAACACACGCGAGTGTAAGGAGGACGAAACATTTCATGCAACATGGCACTTTCTTCCCCCTTTGGGAAGGTCCCCTGCGGAAAGAGAATTCGGCACGAGCCCCGAAGCTTCCAGGGCCCGTTGGTAACCCGGGTCTCGCAAGACCTCGGGCACAGCGTCCCCCCCAAGCCGCCGCGGCCGCAGCAGGTGGCCTTTCAGACCGGCCCTGCGCGCTTGCCCAGTTGAGCTCACAGGTCTGGGCTGCGCGTTCACCCAGCACCGTAATCCTATGACGAGCGAGCGCATTCCAAACAGGCTTCCCTGAAATCCATTTTCAAATATTTAAGAAGCAAGAACCACTGGAACTCAACCGTCAAATAACATCTTCAGGGCACCTATCTGAGAAAAACACTTTTTTTAAAAAAAGCCCTCAGAAAACAGGCTTGCAGAGCTCTTAAAAGTTAAGACGCTCTCTCATGAATAAGTAAAATCTTAAAAAAAAAAAAAAAGTTAAGACGCAATGTTGAGGCCCTGGTCTACATCTATGCTGCACAGAACACTTTGTACGGATATTCATTCATCCATACACTAATGACTGAGTGTCCCTTATGTGGCAGACAGGCTCCCTCTTCTCATGAGGATTAGATTTTAAAGGAGAAATGCTAATTTTTTTACTTTGAACGTGATGCTAGGTCTTTTTTTTTTTTTTCCTTCATCACTACCCCCAGCCCTACTTTGGTAGATACAAGTGAAATGAAGCAGTCATGATTTCTGATAAGTCTGGTTCATTATACATTTAACACTCAAAGAAACTGACCTACTAAAAACCCCAAGTATAAACCCCATTTATAGTGTCTTTGGGAATTAAAGACATTTATGCTTGTAGAGCAGAACCTTGACAGGCCATCTTGGACACACAGGTGTTAGGTGTTGTGCAGAACATCTGCAACTCAGGTCAAGCCCTCACTCCACATTTCTTCAATAACTGTTTTGTCCAACTTCCTCTGAAATGCAAACTGTTAGTGAAAACATTTAACCCAAAACTTTCAAACCACCATTTGCTGCTTTAATTTCTAGAACTCCCAATGATCTCATATAGTTTTACCTTCTTCCCTTTCAGTCCACTAGGGATCTAAAGGCAAAATGCAAATCTACTTTGTTCTCCATTGTTCCCTGCTCCCCATCCTTACTTTACAGAAGTTTAAGGTTTTTGGTGTGACCTCTGCAAAATTCAAATCTTATTTGGTCCATTTTCACCAGACTACATCCTTCTTTAAAACTCAGCTCAGGAGGGGCACCTGGGTAGCTCACTTGATTAAACTCCTGCCTTTGGTTCAGGTCATGATCCCAGCCTAGGGCTGAGTCAGCAGGTTCCCTCCTCTGTGGGGAGCCTGCTTCTGCCCTTCCCCCTGCTTTTGCTCTCTCTCAAATAAATAAAATCTTTAAAACAAAAACACTCAGCTCCAGAATCTACTTTAGAAAGCCAGTGGGTGAGAAGCATTTCCTCAGTAGCCCCATGATAATACACTGTATGAGGATAGCCTTGCTATAGAATTCTTTGTGTTGGACCCTTCTCTTAGATTTGTAAAATACTTAGCAAAAGATGATAACCTAGGGCAGCATTTCTCTAATTTAGACCACCTGCATTTAAATCATTTTTAGGAGCTTGTTAAAAATGCCCTCCTAAGCCGTATCTGGTACCTACTGAATCAGAATCTCAAAGGAGGGCTAATTTGTAAAACTAGAATTTGTGAACCCCTGGGCTGTGGTTGGAGAACGTGTAACCCAGAGCTCACCCAGTTAAAATACCCCAGGCAACGAGGAGCTACAACTTAGTCAGTCCCCTTACTAGTTTTCACAAAGCCAAGTACAATGTGCACTGGATGATTTACACTTTACAGAAGGAGGGACCAACTTCCCATTCTCCTCTCCCAACCCTCACCACCCGCCATCCTTTTCTTTCTGGATTTCCTTTTCCTAGCTTCTAAGTCTCCTCCCCTCTACTATGTGTCTTCTTGGGATGATCTGAGCTTAACCATTTTTTTCCCTACAAAATACACCACCAACAGCATTCTAAAAAGTGTACGAAATACCAAACAGTACATCGTGACTATGAATGTGTATCTTCATAAGTACAGAGCCATATTTGTACACTTCCCACTATAATTTGCTTAAGGAAGCAATCAACTAGGAAAGCTATACAGCCAAGAAATACATGTGATTTTAAAAATCAGATATGTCCTTTGAGCTGGCAGAAATATAAAAGTGCAGATTCTATAAATAATTGACTTGTACAATATGCAACAATAAATTCCTAATTTTCAATGATCTCTGAAATACTTCTTCACTTGGCCAAGAACTTAGCTATCATGTGCTAGAATCCAAAGGCCCCTAACCTAACAACAACAACAACAAAAAATCTTAAATGTTTTCACCACATAGGTACATATATTACATTAGACCATGCCTCCAAAGTGTGTCAAATTATAAATGTGTTCGGAGTACATAAATATACATCAGAGATCTTTCTCCTCATAGGCAAAATCTAATACAAAAATACATTTGACACTCATAAATTAGAAGATCCATTTGAGAGCCTCCAAAATAGAACTGGGGAAATAGGGCATGATGCCAACAAAGCACACATAGATGCAAATTGTTCTGGTTATATGATTATTTTCTTCATCCGAGAGGGGGAAAGAGCAATTTACACCAAGCTAAGTTTCCAGGCAAATCACAGTTCACAGGCTGGATAAATCAAGGCACGCAGGCCAGAAAAAGGTCATGAATTACTCAACTCAAAAATGTACTCAGACTTCAGTCTGTCTAATGGTATCATATACCTGCACTGTGGTTTGTTATTTTAGAGACTTTAGAATCATCATCTACCCCATCTCCATACTCTACCACCTTGTTAACGGACATAAACCACAAGGGTTATCCTGCACCAAACATAGGAGACCGTTTATAAACAAACCTCCTCTTTGACTATTGAAGTGGTGTGGTAAAGCTGTCTTCAGTTAAGTGAAGTGGACACAAACTTATTTGAAATCCTGAAGTCTCTCTAGAGATCTACAAATAAATATTTAAAGCAGTTAATGTAGGAAAAACTTCTTTTAAATTTTAAAGTACAGGGCTTTATATAATCTTTGAATACTGAGTAATAGTTCAAACAATATTTGAACTGAAAATTCAAGTAAGTATGAGCTGAAGCAAGAGCTTCAGGATGTAGAATGCTCCACAATCATAACTGAGAAGTTTGCCTCGTATGATATAGCCAAAGAGGACAAAATGGTAAGAGCCATATTTAACAGATTGATGATGTTCTTCCCTTAAGCCTTGATGAGATTAGGGAGCCAATATTTTTTAATACCAAATTTTCTCTTCAAAAAGCATCTACTTGGCTTCCAGATCTACTCATTCACTGAATGCAAGATAGCCATCTTTTCTCTCCGCCTAGTGTCAAAAATCCATGCAGGATTCACACCAGAAGGAAAATAAACACTTTGGAAGTGAGGAATCATGAATACAGTTTTAGTCAAAGTCAGTGAGGAATAATTCTTTCTTTCAAAGAAATTATTATTTCCTCAAAACCAGATTAAGTAGATTAGGGCTGTCAACATTCTAGCTGCTTCTATGTTTTATTTTGAAAAGAAATATTAAAGTACTGACATCACATGAGATCATGCTTCAGCTAAAAGGATATGTAAATAAATGATACCTGGAGAGGACACTCTTCAGCTCAATATGAATTTTAAAAAGTCTAGTCTTAAGCCTGAGCCAAGATAGTCACACAATTATGGCAGAAATTCTTAAGTGGCTGAGGTATTTAGACTCTTCCAAACCACAGGTGTGAAGTACTGGACAAAGAGATAAATTAAATGACAATAAAAATTAGCAATGAAGGATTAAAAATTAACTTTGAACTCCCTTTATAGAATAACCTGAGCTAAAGAGAAAATGATTAAATCCTGGCAACAGCCCAGCAAATCCTTCACCAGCAAATATTGAGGCAAAAAAACCCTGTGTTCATTCAAGAATAACCTTTTCAAAGTAATTTGCTAAAAGATTTCCAAAAGTTGGTAATTAGACAATTTATCACAAAAAAAAAAAACTCCTAAAATGTAGGTATTATCTGTCTAGCCTATAGACTAGCCTTTCTAATAAACTAGCAAAATAGTTCTACCTTAGGTTGTGAAACTATTCTATCGGCTTCTATTTGGTTGGCTTTCATAGGGAGGAAAAAAAGGGGTTTGTTACTTCAAAACATTTTATGGACAAGGTGAAGATAAGTATTTTTTTATGACACAACTTCAGCCAAAGAGTATTTGTGTTTTAAATAAGGAAAACAAAATTCTGGGTTATTAACTTTTTTAAACAAGAATATTCCATCTGTGATCAGGAGATCTGTGTTCTAGTTATCGCTCCACTGATAACAGGAAATAATCAACTAGGGTAAGTCAATTAGCCTTTTTGTGCCTGAGTTTCATTGTCTAGACAATGGGGATAAAATATCTGTGCTATGCTATTCACAAGTTAGAGGATAAAGTAAAACACTAGAAAGCACTTTTATTTTTTTTTTTTCAAAACACAATATAAACGCTGTGTCATAATACTGTTGATAATTCTCCAGGTACCTCCTAGTGTTATCCAGTCACATGTGTGCTTATGGGAGGCGTTCCTAGAATATCACAAGGTGAATATTTAGTTTGATTTTATTTTAAAAATAATAAATCACAAAACTAAAATGTTTGAACAAGGTCACTTAACCCTCTCCCCAGGTGGTTATTTATAATTACTAGAATCGTCATTATTATTACTTCTTAGCTATATGTTTAAAAGAGGAGATCTTTAATATGTCAGCCTAACTGGGAAAATGTGCCCCTGGCACAGGTGGTTTTCAGAAGAAGAGCCAGTCTTCGGAAGAGCTGTGTCCTCTGCTTTTATTTAAAGTGCAGAACCTGGTGGGGAGGGTCAGAGCAGGAACCCTGTGTCTGTCACTGAGGAACCAGTTCCCTCAGAGAAGCCAGAGCAGCGTGGATGCGGACATGCAATCTGTTTTCAAAGTCGTAGCCAGAGAAATCCTCCTGTAAGACCAAAGAAAGATATTTATGGACTCTATTAGACAAGCTTTCTGAAATACTGCAGGATAAACTGCATGGTTTTGTGCTTCCCAAAGTAAAATCTCTAACACTCCTGCCAATGGCTTCCTATCCACTCGATTTCCTTCTTTCCCAAACCTCAAACTCTGGGTTCATTTTTAACACCCAGGGGAATGTCATTAATGCTTGTCTCTGGAAAATTTTCTTCATGGTATGCTTGAAATGGTAGTCTGAAACTCTGTTCAATCTAAGTTGCTATTAGAAATTTTTCGTTCGAGATTGTAGTTATGAAATCAAAAGGTATTTTCCCACTCAAGCAAGAAGTGTGTTTGTAAAGCAAGATGGGCAATTTCATGAGTTTTTTAGAATACTGGTAAATTTCACTTAAAAATCAAGCAATCAGGGGGTGCTTGGGTGGTTCAGTCAGTTGGGCATCCGACTCTTGGTTTTGGCTCAGGTCATGGTCTCAGGGTCCTGAGCCTGAGCCCCGCGTCAGGGTCTGCATTCAGCAGAGAGTCTGCTTGAGATTCTTCTTCCTCCTCTTTCTCTGCCCCTCCCTCCCCCAAGCATGTTCTCTCTCTCTCTCTCTCTCTCTCTGTCTCGCTCTCTCTCTCTCTCTCTCTCTCTGTCTTGCTCTATCTAGGATAAATAAATGTTAAAAGAAAAACTCATGGATCACTGAATCAATTAGTTATTATTTTTCTTTCCAGAAATATCCATCAGAACAATAATCAGAACAATAATCTGAATAATCTTGAATTCAGACTTAAGTGTATACAACAGAGGGTAAGAAGCCCCTGGGAAGAGGCAGGTGCAGTATCTTTACCTTTGCTTGAAGAAGTAGAGTTCGGCCTCTTCCTACAGTCTATGAATATAAGAAAAACATATTATCTCTTAATATCTACATTTATACATACTCAAACAGAAAACATAAAAGGACAGGTTAACTGAAACAATCCCCAGTAGACACAGAGGTCAGTCAACTGCTCATTCAAGTTGAATGACCCCATTTTTTTTAATGATGCTCATAAGTTTGCATCAAGGCACTGCTAAAGAACTGTGCATGATCCTCACTCTTCTGTAAGAGAGAACAACTTAAAAAGAGTCGTGATAGCTTAAGATCTTACTGAACAACCTAAAATTGATGATCATTAAAAAGTTTACCCGACACCAGTAAGTTAGATCTCCTTTGGAAGGCATTACTGATTGAAGGAATCAACTTCATTTTTCAAGAAACAGACCAGCCTTGTTACACCTTAAGTATATATGTTAAGGCTGCATTAAGAGTAAAAATTTCCTTAAAATAAAGAATATAGTGCTAGGATTTTCTACCAAAATTCACAAGACTTGCCTTTTCTATTTTCGTAAAGTTAGAATTTCAAATAAAAAGACTTACCAATTAAAAGCCTATCTTTGGCAAGATAGGCTACCTGTCTAAGGTTTAGGCTAGAATCATATTTCTGTTCATTTAGCTCAACTTTTAGAAAGTACATATATTTTATAGTGGAATTGAATTTACTAAAAATCGTAATTTTACAAAGCTAGTATTATGTAACTGAGCTTCTAAAAGAAAGTATCAAGCAAATATAGTTGTTTTTTTTTTAAACAAAACTGCAGTGTACTTAAATACACAATAGTAATTGTCAAATTTATGATATTCTAAAAGTTTTCAAGCAATCGTCACATCTTCCTCATTTATTCTCACCATAATCTCAATTAACTTGGAAAGGCAGGTATTTTTTTATCCTGTCTTACATTTTTAGGAGGAAGGTATGTGGTTAACCAGTATCTTACACAAGGTAAACGGAGAACTGGAACCATAACACAATCTCATGTTCTTCTGAATAAGCTGCCCTATAGCATATCTCATACCATCCTAAAAAAGGAAGTGATTTCCCCCTCAAATGAGTTTTGGTCCAAAAAGCTACATTTATACTTCTAATTCCAGAAAAGAAATGACCTCATTCAACACATTAAGACAGAATTAGTAGCTTCTTGAATTCATTCTACATGAAATCAAGGAAAACAAAAACAAAAACCCATTACGTTTAAACAACTGACTTGAAATGAAGGATGATGCTTTGTGCCTTCTTACTTGTACATTTTTTTTTTTTTGCTGAGGAACATCATTTAAGAAACTAGGTAAGATCTTACCTCTGGTTTGTCTAACAGAAGACAGCCAAGTTCATAGCAAGCATATGGCTGAACGTATAAGTTATTCTGACGACACAATTCATCTTTAACAGCTCGCTGGAAAAACTGAAAATAATACAAATATTATCAGGATTAACTTACTTCCTTACCCAAGGTTCATCCTATCTTTAGGAGGCAGAATGGGGGAGTTATTTCTGTATTCTAGATGAGATTTTCTCTCTTTTTCTTTGCATCCTTATTTCTTCCCTTCCATCCTCATCCATACTTTGAAGTCCCCTACGTGCTTGCCTCCAGGCTATGCTACCCATCAGTCAGCTCAATTTGTGTTACTTAGTTCTCCAGTTGACACACTAGCCTCTATTGATTGTATTGTCAAAAACATCTTTATCTGATCTCAAAGTCTGAACATACCATTTTAATATTTCAAACAGAAAGCCCGCAAGCCAAGAACCATCTCTTGACACACATTGTGCTGATACCTAAGAAAGTGATTTGAAATAGGCTATTTAGAGTTGTATAATAACTATTACGACCCAACACTGAAAAATTTAAAATTATAATACAAGTGCATCAACACTCTAGGATTTAAAAGTCAAAGGCCCCTACTACTGTACATAAACTCTTTCAACAAGTAATCAGAATAACACTAGGGTATACCTCAAAACATCCAGCCACACAAAAGCCTCAGAAAAATCCCTCCCAAGTATATTTGAAAATAATGAATGTGTACCCAGAAGAGCCTACACTAACTTTCTAGACCTTACCTCCAGTGCTGCATCAATAATCTGTAGTTACAGAGACTGGAAAAGTGAACACGTGGACACACCTGATCATTTTTGTATTTCTCTAACTATGAAGTTTCATTCTGTTCCTTTAAAACTGTCTGCATCCTCATTTCCTTCTCCTCCAAATGAGGCTGTCATCTTTGATGAGTAGCTAGTGCCAGAAAAGAAGCCTGTATGTAAAGAAGTATTCTAAAAATCTGAAGTTACATTAAAAACTACCATTAACCATCATCAACTTCTGGCATCTGAGAAGATGACCTGTATCAGCATAGGGGCCAGAGCTCACACTGCAAAGGGAGAGGTTTAGTTCTGTTCAACGCATTTTTCATTTTTCTTATTCCTAAGCACACATACAGGTCTTCACAGTTCGTTTTCCTTAGCTGAAACAACAGCAGTGAACGGTTTACCTGAACAGCATCTTCTGAGTTTCCTAGACATTTGTGTATGGCACCAAGAAGCAAATACTTTAATCCAACAACAGATGAATCATCCACTTCATGGCAAGCTTAAAGAGAAGTGAAAAGAGCAGAAAGCATACACATTCACTTAATATCTTAAATATCATCAAGAGTTCAGTATTTCATTGTTTAGTGACCTATTCACCATTCAAGATCCTGCCCCCTGACACTCAGAAGGTTCCTTTTTCTGATCCAGTATTCTTATTCATCCCTATTCAAAGATGGGCAAAGATATCAAATGTCATAGCAACAAGAAGACTCAAAATTACATCATATTGTTACTAAGAACAAGACACCAATCTGAAAGGCTACAGACCATATGATTTCAACTATAGGACACTCTGGTAAAGACAAAACTATTGAGGCTATAAAAGATCAGTGGTTGCCTGAGGCCAGGGGGCGGGAGGAACAGATGGAAGACAGAAGACTTTTAGGGCAAATTATTCCATAAGATACTGCCTCTAAGAGTGGATATAGGTCACTACATTATTTGTCAAATCACACAGAATGTACAAAACAAAGAGTGAATGCTAATGTACAACTAAATCCTAGCGGTGTGTCAGTGTTGGTTCTCTGGCTGTAACAAACGTTATCAAGTGGGGGATGCTGATGGCCAGGGAGGCTGTGTGTACCCGGTAGTGAAGGGTGTGGCATGTGGAAACTCTCTGTACTTTGTGCTCAGTTTTGCTATGAACCTAAAAGTACTCTAAAAAGTACTTCAAAGAATTCTATACTACTGTCATAAGCCATACAGTGGGCACCTTCATATGTTTGTACTGATGCACTGCACTGGTCACTGAGGAGAGACCAGACGTGATCCCTCCACTTCAAGAAGCTTGCCATCTCCTGTGTAGAATGGGCACACATGTAAGGAGGAAGGTTACAGAAGTTTTCCAAGGAAATGAAAAAGGGAAATTGGAAACATAGTGGAGCTAACAGAAGAGGAAAGGAAGTAACTGTTTCTATGGACCAGTAGAGATATTGAGATTTGGGAAGACTTTATAAGTGTGTATATACACACACACAAACACACACATAAATTTGTGTGTATGCATATATATTTATATACACATAAATGTTCAAAGTTCCAAAACAAGTAATTGAAAGAGTTTGGCAAGTAGCAAAAAGGTAAATGTTAACAATAGAGTCTGAACCTATAAAAGCAGAAGCTGCCTCAAAAAGCTAGGCTGAGAATACATCCACATAAGAAGACCCCAGGCGGTGCCTGGATACTGCAGTGGGTTACGTATCTGACTCTTGGTTTCATCTGTGGTCATGGTCTCAGACTCCATGCTCAACATAGAATCTACTTAAGATTCTCTTTTCCCTCTGCCCCTCCCCCTAAAATAAATATGTAAATCTTTAAAAAAAAGATTTTAAGGAAACAGTGTCAAGGAAAGGGAAACACTCATGCATGTACTCATTCATTCAATATAAACTGAAAATCCACGTGCTAGGCACTTCTAGGTGCTTGCTTGGAATACAGCAGTGACAAAATAGATGATACAAAGGACAAATCAGTAAAATAAAGAATTGTTAGTGCTAAGGCAAAAAATAAAGTCAGGATGGGGGATGGAGGTATGCATGTATGTCAGAAAGGTACAGTTTAAGCCTCAAAGAAAAGCCTCTACTTAATACTCAAAGTATTTGAGTAAAGACCTGAAGGAAATGAGTGAAGGAGCCATGTGGATGTTTAGAAGAGCATTTGCAGGCAGAAAGAAGAGAAAGTGCAAAGGCACTGGGGCCAGCATGTACCTCGTGTGTTCAAGAACAGTAACGAGTGTGGCTGGAGCCTGATGAGCAAGGGGGAAGAGCAGTGAGAGGCAATAGGGTAGGAGCAGGTGGTGGACAGATCACAGAACATTGTAGTCCCCTGAATGGATTTGGACATTTACTTTAAACAAGATGAAACAACAGAAGGTTCTAAGCTGCAAAATGACATGCAACAGTTTAATAGGATCACTCTGGGCACTGTGCTGAGGATATATAGAAACATCTTTAAAATACAGAGAAAGGGCACCAGGGGTGCTCAGTTGGTTGAGCATCTACCTTTGGTTCAGGTCATGATCTCATGGTTCTGGGATCAAGCCCCATGTTGGGCTCCCTACTCAGCAAGGAGCTTGCTTCTCCTTCTCTGTCTGCCCCTCCCCCTGTTTGTGTTCTCTCTAAATAAATAAATAAATAAATAAATAAATAAATAAATAAATAAGTAATAAGTAAGTAAGTAAGTAAGTAAGTAAGTAAAATGCAGAGGAAGAATGCGGTGTATGGGGAGGATGGATGGAGGAAGGGCTATGAATAAAAGCATAAGACAAGGATGTGAAAATCCAACTCATGAAGGGAATCTGCTCATGAAGAGAGCTGCTGCAGATGGGGACTCTGAGAAGCTGAATGCACAAAGCTGGGTGGGCATTAAATTAACCATCCACTAACAGTTTTTTCTAGAACTTAACTGTTTCTCTATAAAGATCTCTGCACTTTATACAGCTGAAGAGATTTGGATTATTGCTGCTTAACACTGGGGAATGATAGAAACTAATCAATCTCAAAACTACACTAATATTTAACAAAGATATTAAAGAATTATATCATGTTTACTCAAGAGCCTCCCTTTCCCGATGACCACATCTTTGCTCTTTATTTCGATACCTGGAAAGGGGTTCCAAAAATATGTAGTCACATTAGGTGATAATCGTTCTTGTGGCTGCAGATTATTGCCTATTTGATATTTGCATTTGTGTCTGAATTATCTCTACAGGATCTTGCAATTGTGCATTACAAAGAATACTTAAAATTCTGTATTGTTCCTTTGAGTTAGATATTGGTAGATATTCCATGCTTGTATCAACAACTAGGGATGGGTTTAAAATTATGCATATCCTTTTGAAATGGACATAGCAGAACTTGTGTATCCAAGAAAATTCTGTTTTCTTTCAAGCAATGCCCTTTAGAAGGGTTACATACTCCAATTACAGGGCCTCTGCACACAGCTTCCTTTGGAGATGTATTCCTTTGATCTCTAGAATATCAACATTGACAAAAGTTTTTACCTTTGAGGGGAGACCTCTTTTGGGGGAGGGGAATAAGCAAAAGGTGCTTACAAGGAAGTCTGATGATAAAAGTATGTGATACAATGGATAATATTCTTTATTTGATCAAAAAGTGTGAATGTGGAGAAATCTGATGAATTTCCTTCAATGACTAACAAACCAGTTTTAAGTCCAAATATTAATATTAAACCCCTTTTGAAAAAGGGCAGCATATATGTGAATAAGAGTACATTTCTATAAAATCATTTTTTGGATGTATGTGTTTTTAACATAACAGTCTCATGCTACAATCGTACTTCTAGCTATATGACATAAATCTCATCATGCTCCTGAAGATGAAGCTGTAGGAGAGGATAAAGCTCTGTCACTCAATGTGCTTCTCTCAGACCAGTAACGGCGACTCCTGTTCTGATTGGAGCTGGGCATGTCATGTAACTGTTCTGAGTTTTAGTTTCCTCATTTATAAAATGGCTATGACAATATTGTTGCCTTTCCTACTTACCTAGAAAGCAGTATAGACCAAACTAAACAGTATGCCATATTTGATGGCATCAAATGTCTGCTATTAAGCCTTTTAAAAAAATGCTACAATATTTCATTAATATCCAATAAAGCTTTATTTTACTTGAAGATTTAGTTTATTCTTTCTGTGAATTTTTCCTACAGCTTTAAGAAAAATGACTTTATGAAGACTATATTTATCATAACGTATGGTTCTATGCTTTTCTCTCTCTCTCTCTCTTTCTCTCTCTCTCTCTCTCTCTCTCAAGATTTTACTTATTTATTTAAGAGAGAGCAAGTGAGCATGATTGGGGGGAGGGTCAGAGGGAGAAGCAGACTCCTCGCCAAGCAGGGAGTCTGACACGGGGCTCCTGGGCTCCATCCCAGGACTCTGAGATCATGTCCTGAGCTGAAGACATGCATAACCAACTGAGCCATCCAGGTGCCCTGGTCCTATGTTATGTTTTGTTTTGTTTTAATACATGAATCAAAAAATCTAGGCTTCTAGTTATACTCCTAGGTATTTACTCCAGTGAAATGAGGACAGGATGTCCACACAGAAGTCAGGCACACTTATATTGTATACTTATGTTTGTAGCAGCTCTACTCATGATAGCTAAAAAACCAGAAACAAATCAAATGTCCATTAATAGGAGAAAGAATAAATAGTGTGGTGCAGATATAGCCAGATGCTAGAGTGCCACTCAGCGAGTGGAAAGAATGAACAGTGATATAGGCTATAACACAGATCACTCCCACAGATCCTATGCCAAAAAAAGGAAGCCAAGAAATAAAAATTACACATGGTCTGAACTTATATGAAGTTCAAGGACAGGCAAAAGTAATCTGTGGGAGAGAGAAGTCAGAACAGTGGTTGCCTTGGGGTGGGGACTGACCAACAAGGTGCACAAGGGAAATTACAAGGGTGCTGGAAATGTTCTGGAGCTTCACCGTGGTGGTTGGTGTACGCCAGCATGTATATATTTGCCAAAACCCAGTGAACCATATGCTTAATATCTGTGCATTTTAATACATGTGAATCAAACCTATATGCAACAAAGGGCTTTTGTTAGGAACAAAATGTATGCTTTCAGCAACCCCCAGGGCTATACAGTCAGTGATGCTTAGGGAATCGCGTGCCTCGCCACACACCACTAACAATGTGGACATGTCCATACATTCTGGTGCTGCCTACGCCTATCACCTAAGTAACGTTCTTCATCACTACACCGTCCATCCAAGAACAACAGATCTGAATCAGCGAACATTCATGAGCAACCGAAGGAACCAGCTGACGTGTATAGTTTTATTTTTACCTTGACTCATCCTCTGCAGGTTGGGGAAGGAACAGTTGGGAAGGGCTTTCCACAGGTACAGCACTTCGATGGAGGCCAGCACACAGAGCGCTCTGGTTGGAGCTTGTTTCCGAAACCTCTCTGCCTGCAAGTGGGTAGAAGAAGCAGGCTAAGTTTGGGCAAACAAATTCAAATAAAAACATATCCTTGCGAGACAGTAAAAAATGTATGAATCATGTCTGACATGAACAACCTCCCTTCAACAAAGCTAGAAATAAGAACTTAGCTCTAAAAAAATTTTGCTTTCTAACTTTTCATGTATTGGGAGATAGGCCTTTCATTCATTATTCAACTCCATCTACAATCAAGATCTGGGGTGCATTCAGACAATTTGGGATCAAACTGGATTCATTTCAGTTTAATCAAAAGAATTTATAAAAGTTGGGTGACAAGTAATAAGGAATGGGTTCTTATGGAAGATGTAATACTAGATGCTTCTTAGTTATGGTTTTACTGACTTTTTAATTTTCTATTCAGTCCCTGTGGTCTCAGTGGCATTCCACATTACCATCTAGTTTATACTCATACCAAGTCATCAATTGTTCACTTGTTAAAAACAAACTAAAATCATGGAAAATTCAGGATATGACAAGTTGTCATGTGATCCACAGTAATTCGGCTAACTTTTATTTTTAAAAGTGTAGAATAAATCAGGGACTTTGTCCCTACAGTCCTGGACCTTTCTACTGGTAAATCTGATACATACTTTTGTTGTTGATTAAGTCAAAATGTGGTGTGTTCACTAGATTGAGAACCAATAGTCCATTTATCTCTTGCCTAGATTCTGACAATTTCTATTCTTCTGAAATCCTCTCTCTTTAGAAAGATGCTTTTCCTCTCTGGATAGGCTCATTAGCTCTGCATGGTCTATCATGTGTGCACCCACTCAAACAAGTAACAACTGCTTTAATCATGTGCAGCAAAACAAGCACTTTACACTCAAAGGAGAATTATGACCATGGGAGTAAATTTCCTCCATAGTGGCAAAGTGCATGCTGCATGGCAAGTAAGTTGCCAGCTTTGATGAGGATTTCCTAAAACCTGTCCGAGATGGAATCAGTTACAAATTCCCATCATAAACAACACACCAGATAAATTGGCTCCAACATACCTTTTTCACTGAGAATTGTTCAATCTGATTGTTTTTCCTTTTGAAGAGTTTCTGAACTTCTTTGAAGACTATCTGGGCCCCGTCCACATCACCAGTGGCTCCCTGACAAACTGTAAGAAACCATTGTTGTACTCCTTAAGCATCAGGGGAAAAATATGGTTGATGGTACTTGGAAAAATGTTACCAAAGAAAAAATGGGAGTACATATTTCTAAAGATTGTTACACAAAGGCCTGCACCATCCTGTTGATTGTTATGCCACAAATTCAACAACTATTTCCCAGCAAACTGGGTTCCTGGAGCTTTGTGGGGACATATAGGAAAACCACGGTCCTAGTCCTCATGTTGGGCAATAGTCTTAGATGTAACAAAAGTCCCAGCTATTATCATAGTGTACAGTCTAGCAGGAGCCCACATGCTCAGAAAGTGGACTCAAAAGGAATCTAAGAAAGAACAGCAAGGAACCAAGAAGATCATGAAGTTTCACGATGGGTGGAGGATATCCCTGTGCCTGGAAAGAAAGTCATGAAATTAGTCTTACACATGTTCATTGGCCACGTACCACCTACAACTCACCAGCAAGAATGTGAAGAAGAAATACATGTTTAAACCTGAAATGTCCATTTCAGCTGGAGAAATAAGATAGTCCCATAGCTACAGTGTATATGATGATAAGAGCCTCAAGGGTAGGAAAACCAAAGTGCTTTTGGAAAAGCTCAGGAAAAGAAGAGATCATTTCTCTTTAGAGTGATCAGAAAAATCTTAAGGATCTAGGAGTAAGGCTGAGCCCTGGAGGATGATAAGATTTTCATAGTCTGCACACAATCTTCATCCCATCCCAATCCCCGGGCAAAGACTTAAATCATATTTCCTTTGCTTCATCTTTGAAGGTGAAACTTTACCAACTGCTCTCTGTCATTCTCTTCTCAACTCCAATGGCACTGAATCTGTTTATATCAATTTTTAATTAGATGTTGTCTTTGGGACCTATTGTTTTTCAATCCCCAGATGGGAGGTCTATTGTTAGTTGCTCCTTTATTTGAGTGATCCTAAAACTAGGTGGTCCTCTACTCACGGTTTGGGGCTTGGCCAAGCAGAGCATGGGGCCATCGCCTATCAGAGAATGGAGAGCTGTTGGCAAGGCCAAAGAGGCAGAAGCACCAAGATTTTGAGAAGGCTGTGGATGTAAAGGTGACAGGAGAGGCAGATGATTTTCTACTGGGAGGATGAGGGATTAAGCTGAATTTTCAAGGGAAACACAACCATGTTCCCAGTTAGGGAAGCAACCCTGGTCCAGACAGAGGTGGTGGTCTGAATCTGTCCAAGATGACCTCATCTCTCACAGCTATTTCAAAACTAAAAGGAAATGCGGTGATTGTTTTGTAGGCCAACCCATCAGGATATAGATTAGGGTAAGGTTAAGGTTCAAGAAAGCCAAAAGACTTGCCTAAGGTCACACAGTAAGCCCATGAACAAGAGTAATGTCTGTGGCATCTAAGCCTGAGGTTATCCTCAGATGATTCATAAAGTTCTTACAGAGTCACATAATTTTTTTTATGGGGGCCGCGGGCAAGCTTTAGGCAGTGGCCGGTGGCCCTGGCTCTGCCTCTTGGACCCCTAGAGTCGCATAATTTAAAAAAGAGACGGATGGTGATGATGGTTGCATAACAATGTGCATGGATGTAATGCCACTGAACTGAAGGCTTAGTACAGTTAAGGTGGTAGATTTTATGTTACATACATTCTACTACAACTGAACAGTACAAGAAACTAAGCCCCTGGTGGCAGTGTTTCTGATCTCTGAGTGCCCCTCCCATCTCTGCCTGTCAACATGTACCTTTAGGGTCAACTCGAATGGCAGCTCTTGCAAAATGGCTGATAGCACAACAGAAGCGAGCCGTCCCTTTCTCATGAACTCTTTCTGGTGGAGCTCTTGACACATCCTGCCATCTGCACAAAACCCCCTTAGCAAAGGCAGAGACTAAGCTTTCATGCTCTATCAGCTCCTACAGCATGTTATGATCCTGGGATTTCCAGTATTTGGAGAATAAATGCTCCTCTACACAGCTGCACTGTACATTTGTTTGTGTTCTATGCTCAACAAAGATTAAAAAAGAAACAGCTGCCCACAACTGACTGTGTGAGTCCATAACACATTAACATTAATTGCTGGGTTGTCGTGAAGACCTCTGCTTTTCAGTTCACCCACTCCTCAATGTGCTGGGCACACGGAGGCCACTCAGTAAATAGCTGCCACTGTCATCTGAGAGGCATGTGAGTTTTCTACAACAACTCTTAAGGTGTGAAACACAGTAGCCTAACCAGCATCCTGAAAATAATCCACTCAAACATCAGCTACAGAGCCTTACAAAAACGGGTGCCCTGTGGGGATTACAGTAAAGAGTGTGGGTATAAAGGGATTTCATACTGACTCCTAATGGACTGCAGTTTTTGAACATCCAGGACATGTAACTGTTAATTCTCTCATTTTTAAATATATCACTTAAGGGATTGGAATGACAGGAAATATTTCACTAAATCCAAATAGAGAAGTAAGGAGATACTTAAAACTTTAAATTATGTTTGGATTAGTCTTGAACTTTAAGTAAAAGAATCACTTATATGGCTGGACAAGGAGAGGTAACCAATAGAGGCAGAAAATGTACAGCCAGCCACTGGGTACATAATGATGGCAAGTAAGGTACCTCGGGGCACAGACAACCCTTTCGTCCACCAGGTGGCAGCACATCTTCATCTTCTGATGAGAGGACAAAAAGCCAACCGCTCATTCATATTGGCAATTACAGGTGTTCCTGCCAAATGATGTTCAAATACCTCATGCTCTGCAAAACCACACTGTAAATCTAACAAGGTTAATAGGTAAAACAAGTTTGGAGCTGACTACTCAAAATCTAGGCAGCTTTGTTACCAGGGCACTAACAATCCAAACAGAAATATTAACACAATTTCAGAGACATGTTAAATTCCCGAAAAATTGTTTAAATTCTCAAAGACTAAAAACCATATTGTAGAAAGCAAAGGCACAGGGTAAGCTGAGGCTGCTTAGGGCAAAATGCACAGAAAGCTTCACAATTATAATAAAGCATTTTCAGGACACAGCATGTGACCCAACAGCCCAGATGGGGAGCTGGTGTGCAGGACTGCAGTGTTCAGCTGGGTCCGGGAACGCTGTATTACTCAGTTGTACAAAACATTAACATCCTGGGCGGAAGTGAACAAGGAGAACACCACGTCCTCCTGCCATTGTCCTCCCATCGTCCTCCCATTGGCCAACATGTGTGGGAGACAGAACTCAGGGTACAAATGGGCTACTCACCCGCAGTTAAATAGGCATAATAGCACTGGGACCACCTGGACTCGTTTTTTAGCCTCTCAAAGGAATCAAACGCATCCTTGAAATTCAGCTCTATCATGCTGCACCAACCTATGAAAGAGATATTTTTAGTATGGGACCCTAAGGTAGCGATTTACACCCCATCTTTAAGCTGGGAGTCTGATACTGCTGATTCTTTGTCTGAGTACTGCACGTACACTACCTGAAAACCTAAAGATGGTCTTCTGTCTCGTAAGTATTTTCAGTGTGATATTCTGAGTATGACAAGGCACTTCTGATTTCACAACTCATTAAGCAGTACAGAAGCAGTAGAGTGGGGGACACCCCGGGGGGCAGTTGGTTGAGTGACTGACTCTTGGTTTCAGCTCAGGTCATGAATGATCTCAGGGTTATGAGATTCAGCCCTGCACTAGGCTTTGCTTAAGGCTCAGTCTCCCTCTTCCTCTGCTCCTCCTCCTCCTCCCAAATCTTAACAAAAAACAAAAAAACAAAACAAAACAAACAAAAAAAAAACCCAGCAGTATTCCGAAACATAAAGATTCCTATGAAAATAATCTGTCTCCTACACTCCAATTTGGAATGTAAGATTAATCTAAGTGCAGCAGAACTTCTCCAAGAGCAGCACAGACACAGAAAAAGAAGCAAAATATCATTAGACTGCATATAGTGACTACCTCAAAAAGTCTTCAAGCACTCACGGAGCTCCTTAATGATTACTATTAATTCTCAAACCCTGTGAGAAGTGGAGACAAGCCAGTAAGAAACTAAGTACTTGCCTGCCTTTCCTCTGCAGGTTGACAGCAGAGCTAAGAAACATCGTTCCTGGATCAAAACACCATGAGACAGGCCTTCTGGTAAAGAGTGGCAGCCACGAGAATGTGAGGAATTCTATCTTAGTTTTTAGAAATTTACCTTCCATTGCCTAAGCCCTTCCATGTGTCAAGCCCTATGCCAGGCACATGATATGATTCTAATTCTACTAGGGGCTTCCTACGGTGGTGATGGCATAATTTTACGAAGGAGAAAATCTAAGGCCTGTAGAGATTGGTGACTTGCTCAAGGCCATAGAGCTACTGAGAGGAAAAAGCCCAGGAGTGAAGGCCACTGCTGTCTCCTGTCCACAATATCACTTCATAATAGATTCTGGTATCTGGTGTATCGTGAAGTATTTGTATCACCTTGGATCTGCCTTTGAAGTACAGGGATGAGAGGGATCCACACTACTAGAAAATCCAATGTCAAATTCTATGAGATAGGATATGAAGTTGACATAGTTTATAGTAAAGAT
This sequence comes from Nyctereutes procyonoides, assembly GCF_905146905.1. Taxonomy (NCBI): domain Eukaryota; kingdom Metazoa; phylum Chordata; class Mammalia; order Carnivora; family Canidae; genus Nyctereutes; species Nyctereutes procyonoides. The sequence goes on from NW_026575044.1 coordinate 37,227,197, forward strand.
TGGGGCTAATTGTGTCCATCTTATGAAGAGTTAAATGTGAAGTAGAGGTGGAGGGGACACAGAAAGTGCAGAAGAAGCCTGAGTTATGACTGCTCTTTCTTGGATTGACCTTCCTAAGCCTTATACGGTTTAGGTTTTGATCATTTCCAAGCCTCCTTCAGGTGTCCCTCCATCCTGCCACAGACCTTGAAATGGTGCGCCGAAAGAGGCCATCATCATCACTTTGCAATACAGGCAGGTATCAAATGGCCATGTCACACAACTTAAAACTAATATATTGTATGTCAATTATACTCAATAAAAGTGGAAGGAAAAAAAAGGCAACAATATCTTAAGAACAAAAAAGGCCACCAAATCTAGGTGTTAATTCGAGTTCTTTGAAATATATTCCATCCTACATTATAGCTGTTACCCAGAGCTCCACCAGGCTTGATGACATAAAAATCTATTTTCCATTGGATTCTACTTCAGCTCTTCTCTCTAAACCATAACAGGTGCTTAAAACACAATATTATTTTACTGGGAAGTTCCCTATCTTTAAGCTTGTACTTTAAAAAAAAAAATCTAAAAGTATTCAAGAAGAGGGACGCCTGAGTGGCTCAGTGGTTGAGCATCTGCCTTCAGCTCAGGGCATAATCCTGGTCTGAGGATCGAGTCTCACATCAGGCTCTCTACAAGGAGCCTGCTTCTCCCTCTGCCTACTATGTCTCTGCCTCTCTCTGTGTCTCTCATGAATAAATAAAACCCTGACACAAAATTATGACCACAGCAGATAAACAAGTGGCAAGCATCACAGGGTCTTGACCTGACAGGTGGCAAATGCCTCCTAAGCATTCTCCATTTCTTCTTCCCTTCTCTGCAGAGGACCTTGGAGTTCCAATTTTCCCACTGATTGCATCCCTACCTCATCATTTCTCCATTCTCTGGTTCCTCTATTCCCTTTCTAGGTTCTGTATGACATAACCTTGTCATACTGGGCTGAAACCCTAACAGCATGAACCCCTTATTATATTGTATCATTACTGTTTCAAACCCAACTGTGTGTTGATTCTCCTCAGCATGATAGAGCAACTGCTATATAAAAAGATTATGGAATTGCTAAAATAACAGGACAGGAGAATTTTAGTGCAGTCAGCAAAAAATTCATAGTAACAACTTTGGGACAGGAAGGAGAAAGCTGTAAGCAAATATGTATTTCCATGGCTGCTTATAAACTTATCTGCAGGAGGGGAGAAGCATAAGGAAGGAGCTGACACATGTGGAGGGCCTTCTGTGTGTCGGGCATCCCACCTGGTGCTCATTCCTACTTCATCTGAACCTTACCACAGCTGAGGACAGGCACTTCTCAATACTCATGGCAACCATGGGGCTTATGTAACTTTTCCCAGGCCCCTGAGCTAGTCAGTGGAGGGGCTGGGACTGAGCCCACATGCCTAACTGTCTCCCAGGCCATATTTCTCTTCCCAGGTAAACACTGGTATGGGAAGGAAGGGAAGGAAAGCATAGTTATGGATTCTAATGTGCAGTCAGATAAAGTAGTTACAAATGAGTTTTATCTGGGACGCCTGGGTGGCTCAGTGGTTGAGCATCTGCTTTTGGCTCAGGGCATGATCCTGGTCCAGGGATCGAGTCCCACATCAGGCTCCTCACAGGGAGCCTCTGCCTATGTCTCTGCCTCTCTCTGTGTGTCTCTATGAATAAATAAAAATCTTTTTAAAAAAATGAGTTTTAGTCAACTCCTTTAACATGACCTATTATCCTAAAATCAAAAGGTTGTAAGGAATGAATAAATTCTAAAGCAGTAGTGACAAACACTGAGATAAGCATCATTGCTTGTCCTAACAGTCTTATTATCACAAAAGGCAACAAACATTTTACAAAAATCCAAAGTGAATAGCATTAATAATACAGACGTGCACAAGAATGCATTAAGACTCACAACAGGAAGCTGGACATCCAGCTGGACATAAGTTGAATGCGTTAATGCCATTTCATTACAAGAAGCTAGACAGACATTTCATATTTACCAATTTCATACAGACAGACATGTTGGATTTCTCTCTGATCTATCGCAAGTTCCAAAGCCGTATGGAAAGAAGTCAAGGCACTGTTGATTTGACACTAAAGAAAAAATGAAAATAGAGTTACTGGCTAAAATCTGTCATTAACATTACCATCATCCTAATTCCAAAGCCTCTTCTTCCTTAACAGTTATTTAAACAGATTAAACAGCACAGAAGAGTATGATATCAAAATTTCTGGAACATTCCAATTCACCTCAGTTGTGAGATGAACCGCAGCACAGAGCACTTCTTTTGCTCTGGTAGGAAATTCCTCCAGTGAGGGCTTAGTTCCCATTCACCTCCTAGAGCACACACTTCAGACTTGTGCCACAGGACTTTTGCTCAACTGTAACCGTAATTGCAAATCCAGCCCCTTGTTACCAAATAGGTTCTATACGGACAGGGACTATAATTCACCCTCTGGTGTATACAACAGGCGTACCTCGGAGATAACCACAGCTTCAGTTCCACACAACAATAAGTGAATATTGCAATAAAGCAAGTCAGAGGAATTTTCTGGTTTTCCAGTGCATACAAAAGTTATGCTTATACTATCCTATAGTCTATTAAGTGTGCAATAGCATTGTGTCTAAAAAACAGTGTACATACCTTAATTTAAAAAAAACTTTATTGTTCAAGAATGCTAACCATCTGAGCTTTCAACAAGTTGCAATCACAGATCACCACTAATATAACAATAATGAAAAAGTTTGAAATACTGTAAGGATTACCAAAATGGGACTCAGAGACATGAAGTGAGCAAATGCTGTTGGAAAAAAGCTGCCAACAGATTTTTAATACAGGGTTGCCACAAACCTTCAATTTGTAAAAAAAAAAAAAAAAAAAAAAAAAAAAAAATTCAATGTCTATAAAGTGCAATAAAGTGAAGTACAATGAAATGAGGTGGGTCTGGACCTGCCCCAGGCCAGAAAGACCCTGGTCAGTCCTGAGTGACTGTGTGAAGCCTCTTTTAGGCTGCCCTCAGCATGCTCTCTGCTCTGTGACCCACTCTCTCTCTGTCCTACAGTCACCAGTAGGATTCTGTATCCAAAATGCATTGTCTGGTTGCTCCTGGTCATCACATCTCCTCTACTAACCCTCACATCTGACTTGCGTTCATCTGGCACTGTCCAGATCCCAACAGACACTCCAATGACTGTTCTTACTTCTGACTAAATACATTTAATGTTTCTTTCCACCAAAGACCCCTTTCAAAGTCTGCCAACTTTATGCCAGAGCACCTAAAAAGCATCAAATTCAATCCTAAATACAGCAATGATAGGTGTTAATAAATATAAATCCTAAATGCCCTAAAAATGAGATATACCCTGCTCTCCATGATTCATGTCCAGGACTGTGCCCTGCCCCCACAGCTGGCACTCAGCTCCCTCTGCTCCACCCAGCCCTCCCTGGGCTTCCCTATGTGCCCTCTCTGTTGCTCCCTGGCCATCCCCTTGCCAGTGCCCTTTCTGCCTCTTCTGGCCCACATGGCCAGGCAGGGGTGAAAGCACCTAGAAGAAAGGCTACCACATTCCTTGGCTCCTTCAGTGATGCATGGTCATTGTGGGAGGCCTCTTGGTGCCACACGCCACACTGATGAGTCAGGGAGAGCCTTAGGACAGCCTGTGATTCCAAAGCACCGTAAGCCAAACAACTCATTAACCAAGGCCCTGGGTGGATCAATAACTCTGTTCATGCTGCTCCATCGTAATGTTTCATTTTGCCAGAATGGTTCGGACTGTAGTGTTGAATCCCCTATCACCATCCACAAAGGCTAAGGACACACATCTCCATCCACATCAGTGATTCCTGTTCTCAAGGAGGTTAACATCTAGGTAGAGGGAATGTGAGAACAGGCCCCAACCCTGTCAGACATTCACACTGGGCTATAAGTACACCGCCACCAAGGTCCCAAAGAGGTGAAAAAAAATTTTTTAATGCAAAAATCAATCTTGTATGCTATGTATCTGTGTGCACACATGCCCACAAGCATGTTGCAGAGTAAGTTAGGTGGCACTGTCTTTCTAGATCAGCAGTTCTTTCCCTGCAGCATACATGCACTCATCTTAGTGTATTTGCATGAAACCATAGTGCTAGGGGTTCTTCTTTGCATGTATCTCCAAGGTCTAATTTCCTGACGCTCAATGATCACACACAGAATATTTCTGGATGAGCCATCATCTGCAAGCTGTGTCCAGCTGCAGGTACACTGCATGACAATGCAATGCCACACTGCCCTGCAAATGACCAAAAACTACTTGTGAATGTTAATTAGTGGGCAACTACTAAGTGCCTGAGGCAACTACTAAGTGCCTGAGGTAGTACTGGCTTGAGCTACAAAGACAAATCAGAACAGAATTTTAAAAGGAAGTTTAGGAAAGAAAAAAAAAAAGCAAGCAATTCAATCAACACTGTTTCTCTTAGCCCTTTCAAAAAGAATCTGAGGCTGGCATGTATTAGTTTCATTTTCAAATGGAGAAACCAAAATTCAAAAAGGTGAAGTGGTTTGGTCAAGGTCAACAAGCTAGCAATAGGGTAGTATTCACTCTGCTTTGATTGCCTCTAGAATATGCTTTCTTCAGGAAGAACATATACAGGTATGATTACACTAAGGGCTTTGAGATGGGGAGAGTATCCTGGATTATCTGGGTGGGCCCTCAATGCAATCACAAGTGTCCTGATAAGAGGCAGAGAGAGAGAGAGCTGACACACACAGAGGAGGCAGTGTGATCACAGAGTCACAGACTGGAGATGCAGCCTCAAGCCCAGGAGCCACTAGAGCCCACAAAAGGCAGGAAATGGACTGTCCTCCCAGACCTCCAGAGCTTCCACCCCCAATCACTTTGATTTCAGCCAGTGAAATAGATTCCGGAATTGTGACCTCCAGAGCTGTATGAGATTAATCATGTCTGCTGTTTTAAGCCACTAAGTCTACGATGATATATTTCATGGCCTTAGGAAGTGAGTACAGGGGATTACTTTCAAAATTAAAACTGTGAAGAAAGTACCACTGCCCCCCTTCTGTTTGTTATAAGCCATCTGATGGAACTAGAAGGGATGGAGATCATTATGGAGCCTAACAATATTATCCCAAGAGTAATAAGCATAACTACAAAGTTAATTCCAGTTCTAGCCTGATTACTCATTAAAGAATTCCAATGACTAGCCATTAAAACAGTGAAAATAGATTTCCCCTTCGTTTTCACCAAAATAATTTTTTATTTAATTATTATTTTTTTTAGAGAATGCATGTGCATGAAGAGGGTGAGCAGGAGTGAGGTGGGGAGGGATAGAGGGAGAGGGAGAGAGAATCAAGCAGGTTCTATGCCCAGCACTAGTGCAACTCAGGGCTGGATCTCACAACCCTGAGATCATGACCTGAGCTGAAATCAAGAGTCGGACGCTTAAACCATTGAGCCACCCAGGTGCCCCTTCTTCAAGGTAATTTAAAATAAAAATGATCTAGTAGGAATTTTTATGCTATAAATTATAATATCCACAACATAACAGAGAAGGAAGAATTGTCCTCAATTTGATACCTGATTCACAGTTTAAGTTTTGGAGGAACTACATATATGCTGAGCTGAAGAGAATACAGGAAACGGGCTAGTATGAAACAGCCAGGGATCCAAAAATTGGAGGTCAAGTATCATCAAAGCCTTTGCCTGGAGAATTATTGCACAGACAGTCTGTATCACGGAAACTACCTGAGGTCTCAGGTTCCTCACTGGTAAAATGAGGAAATAATGTCGGCAAGCATTATCTGCTTCCAGAGGAAGCCGTGGGAAACACAAGCACAATTCTTGGCCAAATTAAGTGGAGCATATTTGTTGCCAAATTAAAATCAGCACAGTGTATAGCTACTGCTCCATTACTACAGAGATACAGTGTGTTTTTTCAGTCATTCAGGACACCTTTCTTGATAGCTATATTCCTCTGTGCTTTATTTGCAGCAACTATCCTCAAGACTTGTTCCTCCATTTTACCTTGACTGAATGTTGCTAGTGTGTAGGAAAACTCTGGAAGTTGATTTTTGCATATGTCACATTCTACTCATGAATTCTCATATGTTTTTTTTTTTTTTTCATTTTATTTATGACAGGCACACAGTGAGAGAGAGAGAGGCAGAGACACAGGCAGAGGGAGAAGCAGGCTCCATGCACCGGGAGCCCGACGTGGGATTCGATCCCGGGTCTCCAGGATCGCGCCCCGGGCCAAAGGCAGGCGCCAAACCGCTGCGCCACCCAGGGATCCCTCTCATATGGTTTTTAAAAACATTTCCTCTTGGATTTCTGGGGCACAATATTCAAATCATTTGCAAATAATGGATAGTGTTGTCTTTTCCTCTACAAGAGACTTCTTGAATTGGTGAGAACTATTAGTTAAGATACTATTAGCAAACCACATGCACCCTTGCTTTATTCCTGCTGTCTTTCATGAAGATGTTCTAATGCTCCACCATTAAGTATAGTTTGCAGCACGTTTTTAAGTAGATGCCATCTTTACCAAATGAAATTCCTTTTCTATTTCTAATTTGCTAATAGTTTTGTTTTCAAAGTGGATTTCAATAAATGCCATTTGGATACCTAGTGATGGTTTTATCAATTACCTTCTTAATGCAGGTTATAATAGAAAGACATTTCCTCATGCCGAACCATGCTCACCTCTTTGAAATAAGCCCTACTAAGGTCATCATCATATGGCACTTAAAAAATATATTGTTGGATGTGACTTGTTAGTATTTATTTAGATTTTGTATACTCAGAATGAAGTTGACCTATATTTTTTGTTCAGTGTTCTCCTCCAGAAGTTGATATCAGGATAATGCCAGAACTTGCAGACTTGTAGGAAATAATTTAATATTTTCTATGCTCTGGAACTATGTAAATCACTGGTTCACTATAAAGCCATACCTTTCAATTGAATAATTCATTTAAAATGTTTAAAATACCAGAGTGCCTGGGTAGCTCAGTGAGTTAAGCATCCAACTCTTGGTTTCAGCCCAGGTCATAATCTAAGGGGGATGACATCAAGCCCTGCATCAGGCTCTGTGCTCAGCACTGAATCTGTTTGTCCCTTCCCCCCAGCCCCATGCTCCTTTCCCCACTCATGCTCTCTCTCAAATAAAATCCTTAAAATGTTTAAAATACTGTTATTAAATTTCTTTTAATGGATATACAACATGACAAAGAATATTAAACTTTAGTCAACAGTACCAGATTTCAGTGCCAACTTCATAACCAACAAAATTTTGAACCTTGGGAAATAAATTTATTTATAAATCTCAGGAGATATTGAAATAAATGAATTAATGCACATAAAATGCTCTTAGGGAAGGTACATTGTCTTTAAAAATAGGTCTATCTCGCTTGTTAGTATTGCTGGGAAATAAATCACAATATTGTTTTCCAACATTTAGAAAGATTTGCAATAAATAGCAATTGAGCTTCTCACTATTGTTTTTAGACCACTGGAAGAAATTCTAGATTCTTTCCTGGAGACATAATTAAAAGCTGTTTGAGTTAAGGTTCTACCACAAATATAGAAGTGTGTATTCCTGCCTAACCCAAACACACACATACCTGAAGAGACAGGGGTCAAAAAGAAAGGAAATCTGTAAGTGACCACAAATCACATTTTCCAATTTTAAAAATGTAAAATAGTTCCACTCCAATATATCTTTCAAGTCCTTTAGAAAGTAAAGATTTCAAAGTACAAATATGAAAATACAAAAAGTCTGAATAATTTTCAGAGTCAGCACAGTAAGATTGGGGTTACTAATGTTACATTCTGTTCTACTGGAAGATTCCCACTAGCAACACCAAGCTGAGAAGATACACTGAATTCAGCTACCAAGCCAAAGGTTTCCTTTCTAGAATTGCAAAAAAAAAAAAAAAAAAAAGTGGAAATGGAAACAAGGCCAAGTCCTTTTGGGGGCCTGACCCAGACTCTAGTGCCAGAAGGACATCAAGTTCCAGACTTCTCTCAATCTGAAGGCAAGATTCCACTTCCCAAGCTAACAGTTTCCTTTTGTGCTCCCTCCAAATCGCATTTAACATCAAATGACAGCTCCAGCTCACAAACAAAAAGGTCTCAGCTCAGAGCCATTCCACTGGCATTCAAATAATGTTGGTATCACTCAATTCTGCTGTTAAACACCAAAGAGGATCATTGTTGTGATAGCAAATCAAAGAACATGACAGTGTTCTGTGGACTCAGCTGCTAGGAGAGGGTGATGCCCATACAGACCACTCTAATAATCACTTGAAAATTTCCAGCTCTGTTAGACACAGAAGTTTGTAAGTTATAAGCACATCCTTTGAAGAGGTTTTAAGTAACCAGTATGCAGAGTTTGTTAGACACAGAGTTCCTGAGATGTGTCAAGAATACAATACGTACTCTGCAAGTAGAGCCTGTGTGCATGTGTCAGAGAACAAAAGTGCCACGAGGTCTCTAATATTCACGAGGCACCCAGGTACTAAATATACACGAGACTAAATATACAAAAAGCACTCAATATTCAGAATACTAAGTACACATGAAACGCTAGTAGTTAGGTGGCCTTAATCTGACCATCTACTGGTAACACACATTCTGGCACCATGTGTCCTCTACCCAAGAAACACTAATAAAACCCCTGAGGGTCGTTTTAGCTGTGGCCAGTGATGTGTAGAGTCAAGCAAGACATTACACACTGTACCCCAGGACTCAGTGTGGCCTTTCCGCCTGCCCCTGCACACCATCCTAAGAGCATTAACCTACGCTATCCTCTTCGCCTTGCTTCTTGCTGTGTTTTACACTGATCGAACCATGTGATTCAAGCCCATTTTAAATTGGCACATGCCTCTTTCGTTTTGAGACCTCTGGGGGAACTTGCTAGCCCTGCACCCGGTAGGGTATCAGGGGCATCTATGTGAAAACAAAGGAATACCCCAAGTGCCTGTGAGGAGACACCAGTTGGCATAAATATGGGCTGAATTATGTCCCCCAAAATTCATATGTTGAGGTCCTAATCCCTAGTATCTCATAGTATATTTAGAGATAAGATCTCTAAGGAGGTAATTACATTAAAATGAGGTCTTTGAGGCAAGCCCAAATCCAATATAACTGGTGGCCTTTCTTTGGGGAGCCATTCTCCTATGTGATAGGAATGGGACAGGTCCTGCTTCTCTGGAAAAACCTTTCTGATCTCAGCAAGAATATGAGCACCTGACCTAAGCTCAGCAGATCATAGTATCTCCTCCTCCCTCCCACTCAGAATCTACTCCTGCATTTTTCTCACAGGTTATGAATGTGGGCAGGTTTGATTTATGTGCATATATAGTACATCTAAGTTACTCTCTATACAAACTATGTAATTTGTATAAATACTAGACTACTTGTCCCAAAGGTTTTATCAATGTACATATGTACCAATAGTTTAAAAGAGGCCTATTTACCTAAAACTTTTCCCAACAGAGAATGTTTTTAGTATTTGCCAATTATTTTTACCCTTAATTTGCATCTCTTTGATTCTATCATCAGGGTCATATGCTACTATTTGTGTATCTTGCCTTATGGCTTGTCTGTTTAGGTGTTTTGGCTCTTTTTCTTTTTGTATGTTTATCCTTTTGTGATGTTCCAGGTTTGTTAGAGTTCTATGCTAAGGATGCTAATCCTAGCTTTATTCCTTATGTTTTTAACTTTATGATATTTTGTAATATAGAAGTTCATTTTTATGTCAGTTCCACCAATATTTTGATCCATGTACTATCAATTCTATCGGTCTTTTGTTTGTTGTTTTGGTCCTAGAGTTCTGTTTACACAGTTCTTGATGGGGGAGGGTGGAGCTTTTAATACCACTACACACACGGAATCTACGAATTATGCATAATGAGGGGAACTTTTCAAAATGCCATAAATATGGCTGCTCTCATTCTGACAAAAATCCAGCGGCTAACAAAATAGAACTAGAATCACAGCACAACCAAGGGAGGCAAAGGGCAAGAGGCCAGAGTATTCACTCAAGGTTTGTGTGTGTACACACACACATTCACACTCACACTGTCACACTCACTCTGAAACCCTGCTGTCTGGAAGCCAGGCACTGGTCAAGGCATTTGAGATATGCAGTGACCCAAAGTCCCTGCCTTGAGGAGCCTGCATTCTCATTCAAATGAGGAGAGACAGACAATGAGCCAACAAGTAAAGCACTTTACTCCATGTGTCCAGTGAATAGGAGTCTCTGGACAGAAATGAGGAGGGGTGGTGAAGAGTCAGGGGGACCAGTGGCAGGAGTGAGGCCAACACATCCAATACACAGTCACACAAGGTCTCCTTGAGAAGGTGACTGAACAAAGTCGAAGAAGGTGAGGAAGTGGCTCTTCCCTCACTCAGCTTCTATTTCCTCCATCCCCCCTGTCCCCAGTTCTCTCCACCCATGATGACCACTGCCAGTTCATTTGGCACTTTTATTGCCCTGAGTGATCACCCTTCATGCATTCAACAATGCTATTCATAATTAGATTGTAAGTTTCTTTAGGGGCAGGGGCTTTTTCTACTCCTCTTGGCATCCTCCAGAAGGCCTTTACATCACAGGCAACAAATCTCTGATTATGCACAAAAAAATGGAATATGGTAGTTATATTTTCAGCACCTCCACATGGATAGCAATTCTCTTGGAAAAGGAGTTATGTAACCAAATCCAGCTCTAATGAATGTAAAACTGAATAATGCACCAGTTACAACATTTCCTTGGTCCCTCAACAGTTACACACATGACGTCACCAAAATCTGTGATGGAAAGTGCTTTATACTGGATTTACAACCCAGACAAAATTCTGTCTAAACAGGAAAAGCCCTGACCAAGCACCATGTGCTAGCACTGTGCCATATCCACATTATGTTATCTAAGGCTGGCATGGGAGGCACTGTCCTCTTTTCACACACAAGGACACAGGCTCAGAAAGCTTGGCCAGTCAGGAAGTGGAAGAGTCCATTTTGAGCTGAGTCTGATGCTTTGTCAGCTACACTATACCATGCTGCTTTTTAAAATGACAGGGAACTTATGTGAAAAATAGCAGTAAATTTAAAAGAAATGTGTGTATATTAACAATGGTATCAAATAACTAAAATTAGGGATGCCTGGGTGGCTCAGCGGTTTAGTGCCACCTTCAGTCCCAAAGTGTGATCCTGGAGATCCAGGATCGAGTCCCGCATTGGGCTCCCTGCATGGAGCCTGCTTCTCCCTCTGCCTGTGTCTCTGCCTCTTTCTCTGTGTCTCTCATGAATAAATAAATAAAATCTTTAAAAAAAAAAAAAGAACTAAAATTAACAGTGTAGAAGATAATGCAAAGAATTACCTCAGAAAAATGAAGACCATGGAAATACACTAATCTACAGAAAGTCACACTACTCAAAAGGCAATTCAGGATAAACAGATACACCAAGAAAATCAATGGAGAAGATCCACTATCCACAGAGATTGGCATGAGAGGAACAGAAGCCGTAGTCAGGAAAGCAACTGAGTTTTCCTATAACTGAATCGCATTCTCTATAAAGGATGGCAAATGGGCAAGCTTCCTATATATTTTCCCCCCACAAAGAGGAATTAAAGACAAGTTGTAAAAAGCTGAAGCAATCCCAGGTACTTCATTTTGAAGATTAAAGAACCATAAAAACATTTTTATGACAGTTCTGTTGAGATACATTTAACATCAGAAAACCCATCCTTTTAATTTATTCGATTAAGGTGCACCTGGGTGGCTCAATTGGTTAAGCAACTGCTTTCAGCTCAGGTCATGATCTTGATCAGGTCTGAGAATCAAGCCCCATGTTGGGCTCCCTGCTCAGATGGAAGTCTGCTTCTCTTTCTGCTCCTCACCCACACCGCTCATTCTCTCTATATATTATATTATAAAATCTTTTTAAAAAGTAAAATAAAATATATAACTAAGCAGCTTTTAGTATATCCAAAGAATTATAAAATTTGAAAGCTGGGGGGGGGGGACCTTCAAATTATGTAGTCTAGTGTTTCTCAAAGTGGATTCCACTAAACCTTTCGGGTCTCATAGGCTACTGTATAAAAATGAATTTTCTAGGTCAAACAAACTGGATAAACGTGGACAACATACCTGCATACTCTAGCTCCCTCACAGTGCAAAACTAAAATCTCTGAGCAGTCTTGGTATATCTGGATTTGCCTGACATGGCACCTCTTTTCATGGAACGTGTCCAAACTAATCCCTCAAATCAGGACTCCAGGGGAGATGCTTTGGAAAAATGAATTTTCCAAGGGAAGAAACAGTGACAGGGAATGCTGACTCCCTTGACTGAGACCTTATAGCTCCTTCATGTTGTCTGGCCTATGAGCAGCCATTTGGAAGGAGATAACATCTTTTTTTTCTTTTTTTTTAAGATTTTATATATTTATTCACAAGAGAGAGAGAGAGAGAGAGAGAGAGAGCGGCAGAGACACAGGCAGAGGGAGAAGCAGGCTCCCTGAGGGGAGCCTGATGTGGGACTCGATCCCAGGTCCCCGGGATCATGGCCTGAGCCAAAGGCAGATGCTCAACCGCTGAGCCACCCAGGCGTCCTGAAACTATGTCTTTGTTTATGGCAGAGCCAAACCAGATCTTCAGACTTAGTTCAGTGCTCTTTCTACAGTACTACATCTCAAAAGCACAGGACAACAGAGTCCCAAAGCTAACAAGCTCTCTATCAGACACCGTGGAGAAACGAAGACCATCACCAAAGCCAGGCACAGATTCATCAAGAATTCCGTGTGCCTATGCATTGAGTCCAAAATTATAAAGACAAACAGGAGAGTTCAATATGATGCTATGAAAAAATATAAAATTTCATACATGAGCTCTGGACTAGGGGTAGGTTAAAGTGAGCCATACTCTTTCCTAAAACCAGACTATGTCACCTCTCCAGGAGGAGTTTACCGTATTCTCCTTGACATCAAGAGTGAGGGACAAAGGACTGGAACACTGTGTGGATACGCAAACCCATGTTTAAAATAGGAGATAAACAAGTAAAACATTAAACTCCTCTTTCGACCGGATTTAAATCCTTTCAATCGGATTTAAAGAAAAATCTATTCAAAAACAGGTAGGCAGAAATGAAAACAAGAATATACACAATCCTGAAAGGCAAAGGAAAACAATGCACATGGATCACATACACAATTAAATATGAACAAGGAACTCCTCTATGAGAAAGGAGATTTGGGTTGAGAAACAAAATCAAATGATCTCGTTTCCCTAAGTCACTCCTGTTCCACCCGCTTCTCTCCACCACACGTTCCAGCCCCACTGAGCTTGAAACCCACAGTACGTAGCCTCTTCTAGGCTTTGGGTTTGAAGGCAGGCTAATTCCCCATGCTCTCATCTCTACCTTCAAACTCCCACATACGCTTCAACAGCCTGACCTTGAGGCACCTGGGTATTAGTATGGGCATCACCCTTCACTTCTGTGTTGTCTTTCCCAGCTATGAAAGTGGCACCATCAGTGAGCTAAGCATGCCTTTCCTTCCAGTAGGCCCGTGTTTATGTTTCAAAGCCTGGCCACATCTCCATCTGCTTGCTGCCTGCCTGCTATGCAGTAAGGCTCTTCCCATGCAGGAGACTGTCCCCACAGCTCTGCAGGCTTAATGGCAGCCCTGTCATCATCCAAGCCAATGATGACTAGCACTCATTCAGAGCTCCATGATCAGCACAGGCTTCCCAGTTTACCACATCACTGAATCTTAAAAGCAAAATTAAGCCCTAGGTTCCCTTAGCTCTGGAGCTACGGCCAGGCAGAGGATGAGGGCCACACAGAGACTCAAACAAACCTACCAGACAATTTACATAATATATGAGATCAATCGTAACAACAAAGGACACTGGCCAATGAACACTTTATAGCCCTAAACCTTCAGGCAGCCTAAAGGAAAGCTGTTTCTGCTACTCACAACACTGCTGACACCAGTTGTGTGGGTTTTCCACAGCAAGGAATCCCCCAATTCTCTCCTGACATCAACTGGGGGTCCTCCAATTTAATACAATTCTAATACTAACTACTTGAAGTGAGTGGAGTCCTCTTCAGTTAGGGTCTCAGTCTTACAGGATTCAGGCAAACACTTTACTTATTACTGGCTCATTATTAAGGATTTTATAAAGGATACACGTGAACAGCCAAAGGAAGAGATACATAGGACAAGTTCCAAAAGGGTCCTGAGCATAGAAACTTCTGTCCCTTGGAGTTTGGGATGTGCCACTCTCCCAGCATATGGATGTTTAACCTATCTGGAAGCTTTCTGAACCCCATCATGTAAGGATTTTAATGAAGGATCCACTAGTTAAGTTTGATTGATTACATCATTTCTCTAGGTAACTAACTCAATCATACCAACCAGCCCCCATCCCGCAGCTACCTAGGAGCTACCAGTCAGCGCATTAATACAAACCCAGGGTAAAGTTAAAAAGAGCTTCTTATGAGTAACAACACACTCTTCTATCACCTCTCAGGAAATTCCAAGGTTTTAGAGCTCTGTGCCAGGAACTAGGGACAAAGACCAAACATATTTCTTATGACAGCACAATATTATTAGTCCCCAAGCCCTTTCACGTAAAACAAAACGCAAGCTAAGTTTCAAAGAATACAATATAATCCCTATCTATATTAGAACACTAATGTTTCACTATTAAAAGAAGTATATATGGGCACTGGGCCAGCTCAGCTAAGTGTCTACCTTTGGCTCAGGTAGTGATCCTGGAGTCCCAGAATCCAGACTGGGCCCCACTTCAACTCCCTGCTCAGTGGGTAGTCTGTCTCTCCCTCTTCCTCTGCTCCTCCTCCTACCTTTGCTCTTTCTCTGTCAAATAAAAATCTTTAAAAAAAATTTTAAAAAGAGGAGTATAAAGTTTTTTAAAAATGAATTTTAAAACAAGCTAAATTAAAGAAAACTAGAAATAAAATGGAGGTAAAAAACTGATAAAAAAAAAATCACATCTAAAAGCCAGGGTAAAAATAAAATAAAATAAAATAAAATAAAAATAAAAGCCAGTGTAACCTCAAAGCCCAAACATAAAATAAACACAAACTTATAAAATACTACAAATAAAGTAGCACAAAAAATACCACAAGTAAAAAGTAACACCATACTTTTACACATTAATAGTATTGGCTTTTTTTTTTTTTTTTTTTTAAGGAGGCTCCACACCCAGCATGGAGCCCAATGCAGGGCTTGAACTCACAACCTTGAGGTCAAGATCTGAGGTGAGATCAAGAGTCAGACATTTAACTTGCTGAGCCACCCAGGTGCTCCAGTACTGGCATATTAAGTAATACGTGGAAATTTAAAAAGTGCAATAGAAAATGAAAATGCATATAATTTTTAATATTAAAGCATTATTGAATAAATGCTATTAAAAATTGATTCCAAATGGGTACTTGATGAGGAACAGAAAAATATGTTAAATGTTTAGTGATAGTTTCATTACTTTAAGGGACCTGCTTCTCCAAAATGTAAAAAAGATACTCTATTAATCAACTCATTCTTAAAAAATAACAGATTTTTAAAGCCCAGTAAGAATAAGCCTCCTTGGATATTTATATTTACATTTATATTCACATTTAAATACATATTATTTGCTAATAAATTATATATAAAACATACTGTCCAAAAATAACATTACATAATACATATGTGTGTGTGTATATATATATAAAATTTATGAGCAAATAAAGGCTAAAGAACATTGGATTAAGAAATAAGGCCTGACTTCTAGTTCCTCCTTAATTCCAAAATAACTATGTACACGTGCAAATACTTATGTTGTTTACTATAGACAGGACAGGACAGATGTACACACAAAATAATTATAAAGTCTAATAGAAATACAAGGACATGTCTAAATTAGCAGATATCCTTAGAAATGAATAAGAAATATTCTATATATAATATCAATTAAATTTCCCTATAATATAAACTGACAAACTAATAATTTAGTATATATATACATATATATGAGAAAAGTGGATAAAAATACTAAATAGGTATTTTTGGGTTTTTTAAAGATTTTTTTGGGGGGAGAGAGAAAGAAACCACAAGCAGATTCCCCACTGAATGCAGAGCCTGATGCAGGGCTCAATCTCACAACCCTGAGATGAAGACCTAAGCTAAGATCAAGTCATACATTTAATTAACTGAGCCACCCAGGCACCCCACTAAGTAGGTATTTTTTTTTATGATAGTCACAGAGAGAGAGAGAGAGAGAGAGAGAGAGAGAGAGAGAGAGAGAGAGGCAGAGACACAGGCAGAGAGGGAGAAGCAAGCTCCATGCACCGGGAGCCCGATGTGGGATTCAATCCTGGGTCTCCAGGATCGCGCCCTGGGCCAAAGGCAGGCGCTAAACCACTGCGCCACCCAGGGATCCCCTAAGTAGGTATTTTTAAAGGCAGTAGTGATATGTTATTCAGAGGATTATAAAATCACAATTATCAAAGCTAAAGAACATTTATTTAAAAACATCTATAAAAAAAATCTATAAAAGGCAGAATATAAAGACATCTCAAAAATAGATGCCATCTGAACCTTTTCTGAACACACTATGAAACTAGAAATCAACCATGAGAAAAAAAATCTAGAAAGAGCACAAATACATGGAATTTAAATAACATGCTATTAAACAATGAATGGATCAACCAAGGATTCAAAGAATAAATCAAGAATCAAATAGAAACAAATGAAAATACAATGGTTCAAAATCTTTGAGATGCGCAAAAATGGTTCTAAGAAGTTTATAGCAATACAGGCCTACCTCAAAAAGCAAGAAAAATCTCAAACAACCTAATCTCACACCTAAAGGAGCTAGAAAAAAGAATCCAAACTCAACAAAAGGAAGGAAATAATAAAGGTTAGAGCAGAAATAAAGGATATAGAAGCTTAAAAAGCCAGTAGAATGGATCAATGAAACCAGGAGCTGGTTCTTTGGAGGGGGGAAAAAAATCAACAAAATTGCTAAACCTCTAGCCACACTCATTAAAAAAATAAAAAATAAATAAAAAATAAATAAAATCACTAATGAAAGAAGAATAAAAAACCAACACCACAGAAATACAAATAAATCTAACAGAATACTATGAAAATCTATGTGCCAATAAATTGGACTACAGAAGAAATGGATCAATTCCTAGAAACACATAACCTACCAAAACTAAAGCAGAAAGAAGTAGAAAATTTGAACAGACCAATCCCCAGCAATGAAATGAATTAATAATCAAAAAACTCCCAAAACACAAAAGTCCAAGATCAGATGGCTTCACGGGCAATTCCCACCAAACATTTAAAGAACAGTTAGTACTATTCTTCTCAAACTATTTCAAAAAATACAAGAGGAAGGAAAACCTTCAAATTTATTCTATGAGGTATTACTCTGATAACAAAACCAGATGAAGTCACCACAAAAAAAGAGAACTACAGATGCCAAAATCCTCAACAAAATATTAGCTAATAGAATCCAACAAGATATTTTAAAAAAATCATATAGCACAATCAAGTGGAATTTATTCCCAGTATACAAGGGTGGTTCAATATTTGTAAAACAATCAATGTGATACATCACATCAATAAAAGAAAGAATAAAAACCATACGATCATTTAACAGATGCATTTGACAAAGTACAACATCCATTCATGATAAAACCCTCTACAAAGTAGGTCTACAGGGAACATGTCTCAACACAATAAAGGCCTCATATGAAAAACCCACAGCCAACATCATAGTCAGTGGTGAAAAACTGAGAGCCCTTCCCATAAGAGCTCTTCCCATAAAGTCGGGACCAAGACAAGGATGTCCACTCTCCCCACTTTTATTCCAACTTGTGGCTGGAAGTCCTAGCCCCAGCAATCAGATAACAAAAAGAAACAAAAGGCATCCAAATCAGTAAAGAAGAAGTAAAAAGGGATCCCTGGGTGGCGCAGCGGTTTGGCGCCTGCCTTTGGCCCAGGGCGCGATCCTGGAGACCCGGGATCGAATCCCACGTCGGGCTCCCGGTGCATGGAGCCTGCTTCTCCCTCTGCCTGTGTCTCTGCCTCTCTCTCTCTCTCTCTCTCTGTATGACTATCGTAAATAAAATAAAAATAAAAAAAAAGAAGTAAAAAGCTCACTATTTGCAGATGACATACTATATGTAGAAAACCCTAAAGACTCCACTAAAAAGCTACTCAAACTGATAAATGATTTCAGCAAAATCACAGGACACAAAAACCAATGTACAGTAATCTGTTGCATTCCTATACACTAATAATGAAGCAGCAGAGAGTGAAATTAAGAAAACAATCCCATTTACAACTGCACCAAATACAATTAAATACGTAGGAATAAACTTAACCAAAGAGGTGAAAAACTTGTACTCTGAAAAGTTTAAGACACTGATGAAAGAAATTCTAGATGACACAAAGAATAGAAAGACATTCCATGCTCATGGGCTGGAAGAATAGATATTGTTAAAATGTCTGTACTGTCCAAAGCAGCCTACACATTTAATGCAATCCCTATCAAAACGGCAACAGTATTTTTCACAGAATTAGAATAAACAATCCTAAAATTTGTATGGAACAACAGAAGACCTCAAATAGTGAACTTGAAAGAAAAAAAAAAAAACGGAGGTATCACAATTCCAGATTTCAAGTTATATCATAAAGCAGTAGTAATTAAAACAGTATGGTACTGACATAAAAACAGACACACAGATCAAAGGAATAGAACGAAAATACGCCCACAATTACATGGTCAATCAATCTTTGACAAAGCAGGAAAGAATATCCAACGGGAAAAAAGACAGTCTCTTCATCAAATGGCGTTGGGAAACAGTACAGCCACATGTGAAAGAATGAAACTGAACTACTGTCTTTCACCATATAAAAGAAAAACTAAAAATGGCTTAGATACCTAAATGTGAGACCTGAAACCATAAAAGTCCTTGAAAGGAACACAACATAGGCAGTAATTTCTCTGACACTAGCCATAGCAGCATTTTTCTAGGTATGTCTCCTGAGACAAGGGAAATAAGTTAAAATAAGCTATTGAAACATCAAATAAAAAGCTTCCACACAGCAAAAGAAACTATCAGCAAAACTAAAATACAACCTACAAAATAGAAGATATTTGAAAATGACATATTTGCCAAAATCTATAAAGAACTTATAAAACTCAACACCCCCAAAACAAATAATCTAATTAAAAATGGAAAGAAGAACAGACATTTCTCCAAAGACATCCAGATGGCTAACAGACAGACACATGATAAGATGCTCAACATCACTCATCAACAGGGAAATGTAAATCAAAATTACAATGAGATATCACCTCACACCTGTCAAAATGATAAAATCAAAACACAAGAAACAACAAGTGCTGATGAGGATGTGGGGATGAAAGGAACTCTCATGCACTGTTGGTGGGAATGCAAACTGGTGCAGCTACTATGAAAAACAGTATGGAGGTTTCTCAAAAAAATAAAAATATAACTACCCTAAAATCCAGAAATCATAATAGTATTTACCCCAAAATACAAAAACACTAATTTAAAGGGATACATGCACCCTTGTGTTTATTGCAGTATTATCTACAATAGCTGAATTATGGAAGCAGCCCAAGTGTCAACCAATAGCTGAATGGATAAAGACAACGTGGTATGCGTGTACATGTGTTTGTGTGTATATATACATACACACACACATATATATACATACATACACATACTAGAGTAGTTTTCCGTTGTACAAAAGAATGAAATCTTGCCATTTGCAATGATATGGAGAGAGGTGGAGAACATTACACTAAGTGAAATAAGTCAGAGAAAGACAAATACCATATGATTTCACTCATATGTGGAATTTAAGAAAAAAATGAACAAAGAAAAAAGACAAATCAAGAAACAGACTCTTAACTATAGAGAATAAAGTGATGGTTACCAGGGGGGATGTTGGTGGGAGGATGGGGGAAAAAGGGGATGGGGATTAAAGAGTACACTTAAGATGGAAAAAAAATTAATGAAGAAAGCAAAAAAATTTAACAAGAAAAAAGTGGATTGTATCTGTCTTAAGGGATTTGATTCAGTAATAGAAGGAAAAACAAAAGTGTTAATATTCTTGAATTACAGCAGGTATAAGAATTAAACCATATCTTTATCTCACACATGCAAATAGATATGAGAATATAATAAGAGTTTTTAAAACATCAGTGTAGGGATCCCTGGGTGGCGCAGTGGTTTAGCGCCTGCCTTTGACTCAGGGCGCGATCCTGGAGACCTGGGATCAAATCCCACGTCGGGCTCCCGGTGCATGGAGCCTGCTTCTCCCTCTGCCTATGTCTCTGCCTCTCTCTCTCTCTCTCTGTGTGTGACTATCATAAATAAATAAAAATTAAAAAAAAAAAAAGATTTAAAAAAAAAAAAAAAAACATCAGTGTACACCCTATAAAAAAATAAATAAAACATCAGTGTACAATCTAGAAGAAAACAATTGTCTGTGTATCCCCATTTAGGCAGAAGATAAGTTTCTGAAGAAATGAAGTCTGTTATAACAAAAATGTATACATGTTTGAATGTTATTTTCACAACACAATGTAATAATAGTTATCAAATGAAGGTATTAGAAGAGGGGAAATATATAAGTACCCCCTGTGATTATATTATACATTAATTTGAGCAAATATACAAGGAAAATACTTTTTTACTGAGAAGTCACATTCAGTTGCATCAACAGTTTATATCCAGGGCAGCCCAGGTGGCTCTGCAGTTTGGTGCTGCCTTCAGCCCAGGACGTGATCCTGGAGACCCGGGAATGAGTCCCCACGTCAGGCTCCCTGCATGGAGCCTGCTTCTCCCTCTGCCTGTGTCTCTGCCTCTCTCTCTCTCTCTCTCTCTCTCTCTCTCTCTCTCTCTCTCATGAATAAATAAAATCTTTAAAAAATATATTTAAAAAAATTTATATCCAAAGGAAAAAAGGGGCAGTATTATATTCATACAGAAAATATCCTCAGTAACTTTTTTTTAAACATCTATGAGACAGAATTCAAGTATCATAAAGTTCACTCACTTAAAGGATACAATTCAATGATATTTAATTTAGTACAGAGTTTAATTTAGTACAGATTACCATAATCTAAGTGTCAAATTTTTATCATCCCAACAAGAAACCCTGCACCACTAACAGTTATTCTATTCTAACTCATCCCCCGCCCCCAGTAAGCAATAATCAACTAAATCCCTCTGTAGATTTGCCTGTTCTAGAAATTTCATATAAATGGAATCATACAATATTTGCTCTTTTGTGGTTGGCTTTTTTCACTTAACATGCTTTCTAGGTTCACGCATGCAGTAGCATAAATCAGGACTTCATTTCTTTTTATTGCTGAATGATGCAATTATTCATTGTATGGATGCACATTTTGTTTATCCATTCAACTGATAGACATTTGAGTTGTTTCCACTCTGCTCTATGAATAATAATATGGACATATGTTTTCATTTCTCTTGGATGTATTCCTAAGAATGGGACTTGTGGGTCATATGGTAAATCTATGTTTAGTATTTTGAGGAACTGCCAAGCTTTTCCCAAGTGGCTGTACCATTTTACGTTCCCACCAGCAATGAATGAGGTTTCCAATTTCTCTAAGAACATGCTTGCCTGCACTTGTTATTGGCTGTCCTGTTTATTTTTTATTTTTTTAAAAAAGGTTTTATTTGAGAGAGCAAAGTGAGAGAGAGCATGGGTAGGGGGCGTAGAGAGAGCGAGCGAGGGAGGAGGAGGCTCCTTGTTGAGCAGGGAGCTCAATGCTGGGCTCAATCCCAGGACCCTGATATCATGACCTGAGACAAAGGCAGATGCTTAACCACTGAGCCACTGAGGTGCCCCAGCTGTCTTTATTATTATAGGCAGCCTGGCAGATATGAAATAGCATCTTACTTGGTTCTTTTTTTTTTTTTTAAGATTTTATTTATTTATTCATGAGAGACACAGAGAGAGAGAGAGAGGCAGAGACACAGGCAGAGGGAGAAGCAGGCTCCGTGCAGGGAGCCTGATGTGGGACTCGATCCTCGGTCTCCAGGATCACCCCCGGGTCTGAAGGCGGCGCTAAACCGCTGAGCCACCCGGAATGCCCTCACTTGGTTCTTATTTCCATTTCTTCATAATGACTTATGATGCTGAGCATCTTTTGATGTGTTTATTGGTCATTTGTCTATTTCCTCTGGGGAAAGGTCGCTTCAGAGCACTTGCCTACTTTTTTTTTTTTTTTTTTTTTTTTTTTTTTTTATGATAGTCACAGAGAGAGAGAGAGAGAGAGAGGCAGAGACATAGACAGAGGGAGAAGCAGGCTCCATGCACCGGGAGCCCGACGTGGGATTCGATCCCAGGTCTCCAGGATCGCGCCCTGGGCCAAAGGCAGGCGCCAAACCGCTGCACCACCCAGGGATCCCTGCCTACTTTTTTTTAATTGGGTCTCTTAATTGAGTTGTTACAGTTCTTTACATATCCTGGATATCAGTCCCTTGTCTTATCTATAACTTGCAAATATTTTCTCCCATTCCATGGGCTATTTACTTTCTTGATATTTTTTGAAGCACAAAAGTGTTTAATTTTGACATAGTTTAATTTACCTGTTTTCCTTTTGTTGTTGTGTTTTTGAGGTTATGTCTAAGAAGATACCGCCTAACCCAAGAGTTTTGTGGTTTTTACCTGCTACATTTTGGTCTATGTTCCATATGCATTCATTCTTACGTATGGTATGAGGTAGGAGTCCAACTTCATTTATCTGCATGTGGAAATTCAGTTGACCCAGCACCATCTGTTAAAAAGACTGTTCTTTGCCTATCGATTTACTTTTGTCAAAAATCAGTTGATCCATAAATGTAAAGGTTTATTTCTTGGTTCTCTTTGATCTGTAGGTCTATTCTTACTACAATACCACACTGTCTTGATTAAGTTTTGAGATTAGAAGTATGAATGTTCCAACTTTGTTCTTCCTTTTCAAGATCATTTTGGCTGTTCTAGTTCCCTTAGGTTTAGTATCAATTTGTCAATTTTGCAAAACAGCAAGCTATGATTTTGAGAGGGATTGTACTGAATCTGGTAGCTCAGTTAAAGGAGTACTGCCATCCTAGCAATAGTAAGTCTTCTGATACATGAACATGGGATGTCCTATCAGTAATATTTTAAGAACTATTTTTAAACTGCCTTAATTTGCATCATTATGGAAATAAAATAAAAAGAAAGCTCTGCAGCAGTACATGCTGCTGAGACTCTGTACAAAAACAATGATTATACTCAAGAAATAGTGGGCCAGAATATTATCTCTTATGTAGCAAGAGCTATGGAACTGTTCATACTTTTTTTTTTTTAAGGATGGCGGTGGAGGTTATGCCACATGCAACCTTCCTTTTTTTATTTTTAAGATTTTATTTATTCACGAGAGACACAGAGAGAGAGAACACAGGCAGAGGGAGAAGCAAGCTCCATGCTGGGAGCCCGACATGGGACTCGATCCCTGGTCTCCAGGATCACACCCTGGGCTGCAGGCGGCGCTAAACTGCTGTGCCACTAGGGCGGCCCTATTCATATTTTTTATTCTAATAATGACACCACTGGAGCTAAAACCGAAAAGAAAGAAAGAAAAGAAAAGAAAGAAAAGAAAAGAAAAGAAAAGAAAAGAAAAGAAAAGAAAAGAAAAGAAAGAAAAGAAAAGAAAAGAAAAGAAAAGAAAAGAAAAGAAAGAAAAGAAAAGAAAAGAAAAAGAAAAAGAAAAAGAAAAGAAAAAGAAAAGAAAAAAGAGAAAAATATGTTACTTATTGAAGCATTTACAATCACAGTGAAATATTGGGAAATAAGAGAGAAATAACAATAACCAAATATCCCAACAACTTCCCAACAAGGAAATATGAAATTATTAACGTAACATACCTAAATAGTCTGCATCCAGTTACTTACTTAAAAAACAATGTTAAGGGACACCTGGGTGGCTCAATCAGTCAAGCATCTGCCTTCAGCTCAGGTCATGATCTCAGGGTCTTGGGATCAAGCTCTGCACCGTTGTTGTCACTGGGCTCCCTACTCAGCAGGGAGTTTGCTTCTCCCTCTCTCTGTGCCCCTCCCCACAACTAGTACTCTCTCTCTCAAATAAATAAATAAAATCTTAAAAAAAAAAAACCTGTTAAAACACGTAAGCAGATTTGTAAATGAAATTGTATGAAGTCTCATGTGTCTATTAAAAATCACAAAATAATTTGAAGTAAAACAGCTTAGAATTTAAGTATCACTGGGTTATTTTTATGAAGTTGCTTAATAGGGATCTCTGGGTGGTGCAGCGGTTTGGCGCCTGCCTTTGGCCCAGGGCGCGATCCTGGAGACCCAGGATCGAATCCCACATCGGGCTCCCAGTGCATGGAGCCTGCTTCTCCCTCTGCCTGTGTCTCTGCCTCTCTCTCTCTCTCTCTCTCTCTCTCTCTCTATCATAAATAAATAAAAATTAAAAAAAATTAAAAAAAAGAAGTTGCTTAACAGCTTAAACTATTATGTAGATGTTTTAAAAGGAGAGGCCTGGGATCCCTGGGTGGTGCAGCGGTTTAGCGCCTGCCTTTGGCCCAGGGCGCGATCCTGGAGACCCGGGATCGAATCCCACGTCGGG
Source organism: Nyctereutes procyonoides (assembly GCF_905146905.1). Taxonomy (NCBI): domain Eukaryota; kingdom Metazoa; phylum Chordata; class Mammalia; order Carnivora; family Canidae; genus Nyctereutes; species Nyctereutes procyonoides. The sequence goes on from NW_026575044.1 coordinate 37,251,918, forward strand.
CTCCTGGTGCATGGAGCCTGCTTCTCCCTCTGCCTATGTCTCTGCCTCTCTCTCTCTCTGTGTGACTATCATAAATAAATTTTTAAAAAAATTAATAAAAAATAAAAAAATAAAAGAGAGGACTTCCTTGTCACCTGTAGCACGCAAGAGGACATGCTGTGACAATCCACGTATCATTACTTGTTACTCAGCATTAATGCTGCTGACTAGCAGAATTGGTTTAGCAATATTGTTATCAAGGACACCTAACAATAGATTGTGCATTTGACCCCTGCCCTTAGGACTGGGCTAATGTAGGCAAGGGAAAGCTCATCCTCTTATGCACATTTAGTGAGCTTAGGGATAGAAATCATTAACCTTCTACTTGCTTTACAGCCCAACAGCCTGTAATAATAGAGTTGAAAGAACAGCAAATGTATTTAACCTATTAGCAATGTGGGTTACTATCCTCTTCTCGTTTCAGTGAACAGTTATTAAACCACATGACAGAAATCTATTTTACTGGAAAGTGGAGACAAATATATCCCCTCATCTCTCTTATACCAGCTTGAATCAACCTCTCGTTTTGTGTTCTTCTCAGAAAAAATGGTAACTCTATTTTTTAGGCGCCTGAAGTAATAAAGAGAACCCACATAGGATGGAGGGAGAGAAGACAACGATTAACAGAACTTCAGGGAATTATTTCTCTTCCTGCATCGCCTTTTTCCTGATCCTATAAATAACAACATTACATCATGCTGGCAAGGCCTGCTGTTCAAATACAAGAGGCAGGCTTTCTCTTCGACAGATGCAAAGACACACTGCTAGCAAACAGCTTGAATAATGTCAACGTGCCTCAGAGAAGAAAGCTCAGGCACCAGCCCTCACTGTGGTCAGCACTCCTGTGCTGGCTCCTCCTCTCCATGACCCCTGCTGGCCTTGGTCTCTTTTCTCCAGCTGATAACTTGATCACCAAAGGGACCAACCTCCACTTTTCTGTCCCTGTCACAATCATGAGCGGATGGGCTAAAAAACAACACAGACCTCCCACTTATTCTGGGAATGCCAGTGAAAAATATCACCCGTCTTAATAAAAGGACAGAGAGAAAGCACTATGGTCAGTTTTTTATAAGGTACCTCAGACAGCTAAAGTCACCTCAAAGAATGGTCAGAAAGAAGGTCCAGGGCAGCCTAGGTGGCTCAGTGGTTTAGCGCTGCCTTTGGCCTAGGGTGTGATGCTAGAGTCCCAGGATCGAGTCCCACGTCAGGCTCTCTGCATGGAGCCTGTTTCTCCCTCCACCTGTGTTCTCTGCCTCTCTCTCTGTGTCTTTCATGATTAAATAAATAAAATCTTAAAAAAAAAAAAAAAAGAAAGAAGGTCCACAGATAGGACACACGCTGATGTAGATGTGTGCAAGCCTTTCACAAAGAACTTCATAGCCAGGAGAAGGAATACCCCAACCCGCTTGGCAGGTTGATATGAATATGGTGAAGTGAAGGTCAACCACCAAAGCAGCCCCTGCAGGGCACCGTTCAGGGAAAAGAAACCACATCCTATCATATGCCTTCTTGGAAGGAAGCAGAGGGAGGGGGGTATGGAACAGGGGAGCAGACTGCAGTGACAAAGCTGCATTTCTCTGAGCAAACAAGGTAGCTTCAGTAAGAGAGGGAGGAGAGGGAGGAGATGACTGAGATGTGCACACACACACACATTATAACTTTTCAGTGTGGCCTCTGTGACATCTTGTACAAACTTTCTTTTGGCCTCAGGAAGCCAGGCCTGTAATTGTTGTAATTGTCTGAGAGGCAGTTACAGTCAAGAGCCGCACAGGCTGGGCGAAGGGAGCACCGGGGCTCACTGCCTGCTCATCTGGGGGCTCCCGACCATAAGCAAAGACTTCATTTCAATCCAATTGCTTTTTACCTAAATTATTCAATTCAGCTTTGGAGTCCTACTTCTGTTAGATGTGTGAGTGGATTTCTCCTTGATTGATGGACTCATCTATTCATTCAACAAATATACACTAAGGGCCAGTCTTGTGCAAGGAAGGTCCTAGCTGCTGCTCCCCAAATCCAAACCCTAGGTTTTAAAATGCCAGTACTTGGGATATTCACAAAGTAGGAGCCTCAGCTTAGAAGACAGTTCAAAATAAGAGTTCTCAAAATGCTTGAATAGTCACCTCATTAGAATGCTTATCAACTTTCATTTAGATATTAAAAATTAGTTTCATTACTAAATCGTCATGATATAGTGTGTATATCAAAGTGATAACCTATAAAACCAAATACACACACACACATATATCATACTAAGTAATTATACACTAAAGGAGAGGGAAGTTGTGCAAATCTGTACTGTTTAAGGGAGAAAAGAGGACTGGGGAGAAATTAAAACAAGTGATTAAAATGTAGACTTGTCTCAATACTTTTTTAAATAACCAAGAAAAATATTCATTTATCAATTGTAGGTTAATGGACTTATCACTACCATAGGTTTACTGAAAAGTACAAAAATTCAAAACTATAAATTCATATTTTAAAGCTGAGATTACTATACAACATATAGGACCAACTTCAGGGAAAAGTAAATATAGGTGCTATATAGTACCTGTAGCCCCTCTGGCTACAAGCCACCCACTTTGCCAATCATGGGCCCAGTTTTACTGACCACTTTCAACACCAACTTTTCTCTCCTAAAAAGAAAAAAAAAGAAATTTGATAACTTTACTTCCCAGGCTTACACACTCAGTAAGAATATCCACCACACTCTAGTTTTATATCATTTATCCCATGATAAGTACCATAGGAACCCATGTGTGCCTCCCAACAGCATGACAAGACACATGGGAGAAGTCAACAGAGACCAGACAGGTTGTGAGAACACAAGAGGGTGGAGAGGCTGGAGGTGGAAGATATAGAAGCAAAGTCAGTAAAGAGGGAAAATTCTTTCTTCAGGCTGGCTGAGATTCCTGCTTCAGCAGTCCCAAAGAGCACAGGCGACACAACATCCTGAAGTGCTGATGCACCCCCAAACCATTGAAGGTATAGAACTCCATCACCAGGTCAAGTTAGGCTGCAACCACAGGAAACACTGAAACCACAATAGCAAGGGTATCAAATGTCAGGACAGAGTGGATATATCAAAGACCATTCCCCCAGGTGGATTCCAATTGTCCCAGAGCACTTAAACAGTTGTTCTTGAAATTAAAAGAGAAAGCAGGCAAGTGCACAGGCTTTGAAAATAACGTGTACAGAAAATGAAAACTACCGGCACATATTGAGCTAGTCACCCTGTATGACAGCAAGCTTACACAAAAGCAGCTGTTCAAATTATTTTGTAGATTGACTCACCGAACAAACTTAGAGTCATATGATGCATCTGCCAAAGTTAAAGCCTGCAGACCGTGTTCTCAGAGGGTTTGTTGATAAAAGGATTTCAGGAGTCCTGTCTCTAGCCTAAATGCTTGCTGAAAATTAAAAAAACAAAAACAAAAACAAAAAAAAAAAAAACACAGTCTCTGCAAGCAAGCAGACTTGTCAGCAGAGCCTTGTGCTTTCATAAGCCAGGTTTGGGACTTTACAGGCCCTTTCAGAAAGCCCCCAACAAGAGCTATAACAGCCTCTCTGGGTAGTCTCTCATCTGCAACAAAGGATTTTAACCTCCCACCACCACCTCCCCATAGCTTCCTCAGTCACCTGGGAAGATAAATGAAATGCTGGTGTCTGGGCACTGTGAGAATAATACCACTAATATACCAAGTTAGCCTCAAATCCTTTCATCTTCTGGGTCTTTGAAAGGCCAAACACAAACAACCAGCATATTCCCTTGGCCCTGAGGCTATAGCTCACTAATCAGAAACAGAAACAGATCTTTCAGTCTTTTTTTTTTTTTTCTGGAAAACCAAGGATCAGTTCAGTAAGCAAGCAAGCTGCTTCATGGTGAAGTAGCCCTAACATCTACCACCCACACTCAGATCACAATTCTCTTGCTTGAAAGAGCCTGAATGCGGGATCCCTGGGTGGTGCAGCGGTTTGGCGCCTGCCTTTGGCCCAGGGCGCGATCCTGGAGACCTGGGATCAAATCCCACGTCGGGTTCCCGATGCATGGAGCCTGGTTCTCCCTCTGCCTGTGTCTCTGCCTCTCTCTCTCTCTCTCTCTCTCCCTGTGACTATCATAAATAAATAAAAATTAAAAAAAAAAAAAAGAAAGAGCCTGAATGCTTGCCAAGAACTATATAATGCAAGTATGTACCTTCCCAAACTGTATTTAGAAGGGTCCTCTGATGGCTGTGGCTTCCTCATTTCCAGGACCATCCCAACAACAGTCCTTAATAGGGGGGATCCACCCTGTCCCTAATAGGAATGAACTGTGGCACAAGCTAAAACCATTACAAATTAAGTGTTTGGTTGGGGGGGGTAGTCATCCATTAAGCTAAAAGTTAAGCATTTTTGTTTTGAAATAAAAAATTAAAATGGCAAGCTTAACAAGAGATAAACCTTGTACATGTCTATTTAACAGCTTCAAAGTCCAATTTAGAGCATTTGTTGATCTAGGAGTAAAGAGAGAGAATTCTAATAAATGCCCAATGCTAAGGTGCCTTACTGCTGTGCCGCTCTCAACCCAGGCGGCAAATCTATTCAACACTGAGCCTAGTCTCATCATGTTCAGAGTTAGTCAAAATATATACCACTTGTTCTTTAAGAAATGGACATTTAATGGGGCACCTGGGTGGCTCATTTGGTTAAGCAAACCAAACTCTTGGTTTTGACCAGGTCATGATTTCAGGGTCACAAGTTTGGCCCCGCATTGGGCTCCACACTCAGTGGGGAGTCTGCTTGAGATTCTCTCTCTTCCTCTGCCCCTTGCCCAGCTCATGCTCTTTCTCTCTAAAAACAAATAAGGGCAGCGCCAGTGGCTCAGTGGTTTAGTACTGCCTGCAGCCCGGGGTGTGTTCCTGGAGATCTGGGATTGAGTCCCACGTCGGGTTCCCTGCATGGAGCCTGCTTCTCCCTCTGCCTGTGTCTCTGCGCCTCTAAATAAATAAATAAATATAAATAAATAAATAAATAAATAAATAAATAAATAAATAAATAAATAAAATCTTTTAAAAAAATAAAAATAAAAAAATCTTAAAAAAGAAGAAAGGAAAAGAAATGGACATTTAAGAAAGCACTGACCCTGTAATCCAATTTCCATGCAGAAATGGTCACTGAAGTGAGAACGTTTAGCTTAAAATGTCCTTATACGGTGTTATTTCCTCCTGCACGAGCCCAAGGGAGCAGAGAAACTTGAATACCAAACATCCTTCCCTACATGGAAGACCATAACCCTGAGCTTAAAAGAAGAAAAGGCTAACAAAAAGAACAGGCTGCACAAGAAACTGATCAGAACTATGTGTCTAAGACAGTGAGGGAAAAGAGGGAGAAAGAGAACTGAAGGCTCACAAGCCTGGCTGCAAAGAAAAACAGGTTCAAGATAATGAGGGGGAAAAAACCCAATTCAGACATAGGTTTAAATAATTCAGATCCTGCTGAGCTTTCTGTACTGTGTTTTAATTATAAATCATCAGTAGACTCTCTAAAATATAACTTCCATATGCAAAGGTGAGGAGTCCTTGGATTTAAGGAGGCACTTCATGAGGGAACGGAATTATTCAGGAAGTAATGTACACTCTGTTGCCAACAAAAAAAAAATTAATGAACAAATCAACTCTGTGCTCGCAAAAGTGTTCCTAGGCAAAAATCTTCAAAAGCACACATGGCATTTACTGGGGGGCTGACCTCTAGAATCAACCGTGCTGCAGGGCACCCAGCTAAGGGGAGGAGAGAGGTTGTTAAAACCTTGCAGTGGGGGATCCCTGGGTGGCTCAGCGGTTTAGTGCCTGCCTTTGGCCCAGGGCGCGATCCTGAAGTCCTGGGATCGAGTCCCACGTCGGGCTCCCAGCATGGAGCCTGCTTCTCCCTCCTCCTGTGTCTCTGCCTCTGCCTCTCTCTCTCTCTCTCTCTCTCTCTCTCTCTCTCTCTCTCTCTCTCTTTCTCTCTCTCTCTCTCATGCATAAATAAATAAATCTTAAAAAAAAAAAAACTTGCAGTGATTTTCTACAAGCTGCTGGTGCACCAGGCACAACAGCCACCTTCTTTCATATGTGTAATTTTTTTCTTATAAATACTTTTTCTTCAAATCTTCATGACCCCTAACAAGCAGACAAAAAAACAAAACAAAACAAAAAAAGGAGTAGGGGAGGAAGAAGGAGAAGCAGAGATGCTCCAAAGTGTAGGGTGTGTTTTCCTTCTGGAATAAAACAACCTAGCCTCACTCACTGGGTATGCTGGAAAGTCACTTGAAGCCCTCTTGGATACCTTTGTCTATAAAATGCAGATGACATTTTTACCTCTGTCGTAAGGTTGCTCTGGAGATTAAATCAGGTATCATGTATAAAGCGCCCACCACAGGATTTGCCCAAATGAAGCCAATGAAAAAGTAACAAATGCTACTACTGTTTCAAAGTTGATGGGGTCCTTGACATTTCAGGCAATAACTTGTATATAAATCAATTTTTAACCAAGATAAAAATTTAGAAACAGATTATTAGTAACTCCAGAGAAGGAAAAAAATCCTATTTTGTGTTCTTCAACAAAGACAGTTGCTAATGCTCCTAAGTCTTTGGTGGAGAGTACACCAATCTCATCTCATTACCCACCAGATAGCTCACCCTGCCTCGCCCACATCTCCTGAACAGAAGGTTACTGACTAACATCCTGGGTTCCTGGAAGAGGCTTTTGTAGCAACGATGCAATGAAAAAGCACAAGAACGAAACGTTCCTTGGCCCAATGACATTTGGGCTCATTCTGATACTAGTACTCGAGTCAGAATCACAGATTTGATCCACAGAAGGCTTTATTTAAAAACATGCGGAAGGCACAGTACCTCTAATCGTTGGATGCGTCCCTTGAAAAACATGAAGAGGGAAGAATTTGGATAAGCAGCTTCTTTTTTGAGAAGAATTTCCTTTGCTTCATCCAGGCCTGCTTTGTTATCACTGCCATCCAAGGCAAAAAACGGGCGGACTACAGTATGATACCAGAGCAGAGCCAATCTAAAGGAGAGGGAGAGAAACATTGAGCAAGACTTTTCTTAGAGTGTTTCCACTTTTTAAAAACTCAGTATGTGCTCTTCCAGAACATGCTCCTTCCAAAAAGCTTACTACGCAGTCTTTGAAGATACAGAGTATCTTTCCCCATTTTAATTTTATCAATATTTGGAAAACTTAAACTTCGGCATACCATAGAAATCAGCATACTCCCATCAGGTGAGAGCAGAATAAGATAAAAGCCTTTAGCTCTTCTGAGGCTTCCAGATGGCTCTCTGAAGGTATGGACCGATATAAATTTCTCTATGCACCAATTAGAAACAGTGACTAGTTACCATGAATTTACTGTCCCCTCACAATAAAAGAATTACCTTTTTTTTTTTTTCAAAAGGAAAATGCTATTTTCTCCTGTGTTCATAAAGTTAGAGTGTAAGCCTCATAATCTAAATTTAAATATGGGAACCACAGACACAAATTATTCTAAAATGAGTTAAAATAAGTGAGAGGAACCAGGGGGAAAAAAAGGCTCTTTCTCTGGCCTTTGAGGATGCTTAATTCGAAAACCAAATAATTAGTTAAAATTCCTTTACTTCAAACTCATCCTTTTAAGAAGAATACCATGTTAAATAAACTTGGTAAACAAAATAGATTCATTAGAATCTGCTTTAATGAATAGACAAAAATATTTCACCAACACATCAAATATTGTTATATAAACGTATGCTTCTAGCATGCTTATAAAACTGGTTCTCTTCTGGAGATTAGACTAATTTACATTACTAATTAATTTCTTTCGACAAAATACTAAGATATAAATAGACAAATTATCACATTACAAAACCATTAAATCAAATTAATAAAATACCACTGTTTATGTAATTTAATGACTTTGGGGAAGCACAAATATTTTTGAAATGAAAATTTAATGATATTTTTAATGACTGCCAAATGATTAAGAGTGAATATCCAAATTCCTCAATATGGATAGGCATGAAAACAGAGCTCGTTCAAGTTCTCCATGATACCATTTTTTGGAAAAACTGACAAGTAGTGTAACGTCAAAGGACATATAGTGTCTGGTAAAATTATTCAAACTGAAAAAAAAAAAATCAAGTCATTTTTAATCGTGGAGGAATGGGTAAATCCTTGCTCTGGATAGTGATACCAGCTTCTCCACACTCCTGTTCAAATTATTGTCATTTCAGTTTAGATTAACATGACTCAATTTAGTTGACCAGCACAAAATATCCAAGCCACATATGAGAGAACAATGGACCGACCAGGATCAAAGAAAATCATCAACTATCAGTATTTTCTGTAAGAAAAAAAAATTTCAGAATCACGGGAAAAAAAGGCTTATCAAATTTGTCTTCCTTAAAAATTCAAAAATCAGGATCATGAATCTCAGCAACTGTGGCCAAGGTCACAAAAACTGCTTACAAAATCATCTGAGGTTGAAAAGGATGATCATTTTACCTGTTGAAAATAAGGGACTCATGAGAGTCGAGAATAGGTTCTGCTCTCTGACGTCAGCTCCCAAGTCAGCTTATAAATACCACCCAAAACACAGTTCTCGGCATTGCGTTATAAGACTCAAGGCATCGTGTCAACCAACCAACCTATTTACCTGACATTTCCTTTAAAGGTTTTGATTGTTGTTTACTTACTTTCAACACTATATTATCTACCAAAGCATTGCAATACAGCTACTCACGTAGCTAAAGGGGCCTTCATGTCCTTACTTTCGCTTGCATACATCAGTGAAGAAAGGCCTTGCAGGCGGTCTCCGGGAAAACCCAGCAGGTTGATGATTTTGAGCAGGTTGGGAGGCACCATGGAGATGCAAAGGTGGAAAAGGCCGTATCCAAAGCTAACAGCACCTTTAAGTCTGCTTAGAGACTCCTCAGACACCCCTTCAGCCACAACGTCATTATCATTTGCCGCGTCACAAGTCAAGGGCTCTTCAGTTAGTTTCTTCTGATACAGCTCCTGGAGAGCATTGATGTCCAGATAGCACTTATTGTAAATCTTCCAGGCTTTCCTAAGGATCCACCCACCTTTTATATAGGCTATGGGGAAGGGGAGAAAGCAGGAGAAAAAAATAAGCATTCAAAATAATTTTCCTGTAGTAATAAGGGATATTGAAGAATGACCTGAAATTCAAGCAAAAAAAATTTAAAAAGCAATAAAATGATCATCTCCCATTGCACCTTGTCTTCTTCAGAGGGCTTAAATTACTTGTTTCCCTTTATTATACTGAATGACCACTCGAGCAAGAAACTACTAGTTTTTTTGTTCACTGTTCTATCAAGCCCCTCATACGTGAGCTGGGACGTTGTATAGGATATACACTGAACGAAAGAATAAATGCATGAATGCCAACATGCAAGCATCACTTGAACCTGACTTTCGTTCTATGTGCTCTGTGAAACATGAATCTCCGCCGTGTTTCTGAACTACCATGGCACTTCCCTGATAAATCTCTTTTGGAACTCTGACATTTGTCTACCCTGTGTTTCACTCCTCCTAAAGAGCAAGTTTTAAGTCTAATTCACTGCTAAAAGTATACCTTGGCATCAAGCATGGCAACTTGCCAAAAAATAAAACAAGCAAACAAAAAGGATTTAATTTATACTTACTAGGTGAACAAACAGCCAGTTCATTACCGTATAAGTCATTAGGGTATATGCAGAAATGTAAAGAATCCTCCATTCATCTGTATCTAATGCCTACTGTGTGGCTGAAGCATGCCTTATTAGGATGGCATTATTTGGATAATGAGAATGATGCTCACATGATGCTCACCCTACTGCCCCAGCCTAGATCTAGACAGCTCCAGCAAAGGACGGTATCAAAAAGAAGCTACTTCACACCAGAAGTGAAAAGATGTTATTTATAAAGCTGCTTCCATTATTTCCCATCAGATCAATTTTTAACATAGTCTTCATAGTTTCTGAGAGAAATAACAGACATAAGACTGGGATTTACCCAGTTCCATGTCCCACTGGCCCCTTGCAGACAAGCCCACAGGTCCTGCCTCACCCTCTCTTCCTGCGAACATATTTACACCTTATCATGAGGAAGGGAAGGGCGCAGTTGATGCATCTGTGCTCATCTGAGTGTATCATCACCATACTTTTGAGGAAAGGTCTTCTACAGGGAATTTTCTACAGAAAAGAGCTTATACATACTCAGCACTGTTATCAATATGGCCCCAGTAATCTGACCCCAGTGCACAAGTGGAAGACAAAACAAGCTGTCCCAGAGTTCCAGGCCCTTTGGGGCAGTGGAAAACGAAGTTTGTAAAAAGTTATATTTAAATCCCAGAAAGGGGCAGCCCAGGTGGCTCAGCGGTTTAGCACCGCCTTCAGCCCAGGGCAGGATCCTGAAGACCCGGGATCGAGTGCCGCGTAGGACTCCCTTTGTGGAGCCCGCTTCTCCCTCTACCTGTGTCTCTGCCTCTCTCTCTCTCTCTCTCATGAATAAATTTTAAAAAAAAAATTAATCCCAGAAAGTACATAACACAAAATCTGATTTATAAGGGTCTAATCCCTGAATTGAAAGTGATCAAAGAACACATGGTATTTTGAGAAAAGAGCTACCAGAGCAGGCCCACTGCTATCCTTTGCAAAGCCTGCTTACAAGACTGACCCTTGGCTGGGGTCTGTGAACTTGAACTTGGGAACATTCCAAGCATTCCCAGAACTGATAAGAATGGCTCACTGTGCCTACCCTGCTTGTATAAACAGTACGTTTCATGTCAAACACTTGCTTTCAGTGTTTCATTCCAGATCCCAGGGGTCTGGAATATGGGTATGTGCAAGGCATGGCCAGTCCCATCAAAAACTCTGGATACTGTGTTTCTACCAAGCTTCCAGGTTGATAACACGACTCACTGCCCAGAGAATTAAGCATGTCCTACAGACACCTCTGGGAGAAAACTTTGGGTTACTTGTGCCTGAGTTTTCCTGGACTTCCTCCCATGCATCTTTTTCCTTTACACATTTTGCTTTATATCTTTGCTGTAACAAACCACAGCCACAAGCATGATTATATATGGAGTCCTTCTGGAAAAATCATTGCACCTCAGGGTCCTAAGGATCCCCCCAATCCATGGAATCCTAATATTTAATCAAGTTAATATTTTACTTAAATCTATCAATTTCTTGACAAATGATGACCGTATCCCTTATGGGATCACAATTCAAAACACAACCATCCCATAAGTTCCAAGTTCTAGATTGTTAATGCTCTGCAGACTAAGTCCACTGAAAAGAATACTCAAGATAGGATGAACAAGCAAAACGAAAGTTTTTTTTTTTAAGGGAACAATTTTTATAACTTTATAAAAAGTAACACACACTTAAAACAACTTTCACGTAGTTCAATTTAACAAAAAAAAATTTTTTTGGAGAGAGAGTGAGTGAGTGCCAGGAGTATGGGGAGGGGCAAAAGGAGAGAGAGAGAGAGAAAGAGAGAGAGAATCCTGAGCAGGCTGCATACCCAGTATGGAAGCCGATGCAGGGCTCCATCTAACAAACCTGAGATCATGACCTGAGCCAAAATCAAGAGTCAGGTGCTTAACCGACTGAGCTACCCAGGTGCCCCAATTTAACAAAAATATTTAGTGAGCAAATATTACATTTCAGGTACAGTTTTAGGAGAATCCAAAAGAAATAAGATTAGATCCTGCCTATTAGAGGCACAATGACTTCTCCCTTCTAAATGGAAAATGAAAAGTTGGAAAAAATCCTGAAACTTGTATGCTGACAAAGCACTCATGTTGATCTAGTATGCCCATAAACAACAGGACACGCAGTTATGATCCAAAAAGCCAAAGGTTGAATAGAAAAACAGAAAAAGAAAATAGGAACACAAAACCAATTGCAATCTAATAAAGGGGAAAATGCTGGGTACAGATTTCAAAAATGAAAAAAAGAAAACTTGCAAAATGCTAAAAATGTTAATTTGCTATTAAGTTCCTGTTATGTGCTTAGGACTGTGCTTGGTAACTGAAGGATATTAAAGAACCATAAGACACAATTTCAGCCCTTCAAATGCCCACAATAAAACTGAAAAGTAAAACAAATGAGAAAAATAAGTGCATATATATATCTCTATGTGTTTGTTCATGTGCCCTACCGGGGTCATAGGTAGAAAAATTAAAACAAATCATGTTGAGATGATGGGTGAGTTGTTCTTTAGGTCCTTTTTGTCCTAAAATTTTCTATATAATAAATATATAAATGGATTAGTGCAGAATAAGTATTGCAGGATTTCAGTAGAAAATTTTACTCCCTCCTGCCTCCAGGCCTAACCGGAAATTTTAAGGAAAATGTTTAATTATGTTTTCTCCTGCATTTTCCAGGCTGCTGCAGCTTCACTGGGAAAGCAGAAGTTCCATCTAAGGCGTGTGAGTATGAAGGAGCAGGTGGGCAAGCCGTTCAGAGGCAGAGTGATACCGGGAACACAGAGACCAAAAGGGACACAGGGATGGCATGCTCAGGTTATGGGGGCCCCCTGATGTCCAACTAAGGAATGGACATTTGCACAGGAAAAGCAGGCAATTCCTAAGACTGTGGCTGAGGGGACCACCAGTGTTAGGGAGACACATTGCAGGAATTCAGATCTCAGGTGAAGAAGAGTCATAACAAGGGATCGTGGCAATGGAAACCAAAGCCAAAAATCCATCAATGCCAACTGCACAGACTCAACAACAAAAAAATGACATTGGTAAAAACCCTATTTTTATAAAATAAAAATGTAATTCGACATGTCTTTAATTTCTTGCCTGAGAGAGGAGTTTAGGTGCCAATGTTTAAAAGTGTATGTTAAAATCTGTGGTAACAAGTTGTTTTTAAAAAATTTTTATTTATGTATTCATGAGAGAGGGGGTGATGCAGAGACACAGGCAGAGGGAGAAGCAGGCTCCATGCAGGGAGCCTGACGTGGGACTCGATCCCAGGACTCCAGGATCAGGCCCTGGGCTGAAGGCGGCGCTAAACCTAAACCGCTGAGCCACCCGGGCTGCCCTGTGGCAACTGAGCGACGTAAATAAAACCCAAAGCTCTAAGTCGAAGACTATAATTTGTGCAAGATGAAGTTAATATGCACGTAGAAAAGATTTTGCTTTTGCTACTTTCTAAGCTCAACGCGGCAGAGAAACAGGTTTCCCAGGACTCACCCTACTTCCCAGTCCCAAATGCTGTGACCAAAACATCTGAGCACAGCCACACCCGGCCTACAGAACAAAGGCTGCCCTGGAGTGTGCTCCACAGCAGACAGCAATGCAGCTCCTGCAGGAGGGACCCCCTCTTCGCTGTGAAGCTGTAACAATGCCTCTAATGAGCATACATATTCCCAAAAGGCAGAGAAACAGCATTCAAGAGCCCCACATCCTGCATAGCCCTCCATATGGCTCCTCTAAAAGGTCAAATATAAATCAGCCGCTGCTATCTATGTTTTTGGAGGAAGACACACACAGCAAAAAACCACAGACCATTTGCCCTCCCCTATTAGGGTCAGCCTCAATCAGCTGGGAGATGTAGGGGAGAGAGGAGACTTTGTCCCCATTATAAGGGAAGGGTAGTGTGTGGGGAGGCAGGGAGTGAGAGTCCTTCCCAGGAAAGGGCAGGAATTGTCTGAGAAGTGAAAATACCAAGTTATACTCATTGATGTTGGGATAAATCTCATGGATTTTTCAGCAGGGGATCATATCTGGTGGACCTCCTGCCATCGTACTGTGTCTGTTCACTTGTCCTAGATGAGGCTGGTTAACCCTATAACAAAAGATTAGTTCAGGCTTACCTTTTTGTGAGTCATGGAACAGGCTTTGGGAGAAAAATTGTCTTGGTTTCACTTCCAAAAGACTTCTAAAGGACTCATTTTTCCAATCTCAACTATTCTTGGGGCTCCATGTCATGCAACTTTTTCCTAAATGGCATCACCCATCCTTCACCCCTCCAATTCACATATTATACACCCACCATGTGACAGGGGACAGCACCACATCAGATGCCAAGGACAGAGAGCAAAACTGACTTCCATTCTTCATCAGTCTGCTCAGGATCTTCCTTGATCTTCCCAGGTCAAGTTTCTGAGCTCCTCCTTCCCTGCACCCAATTTGTGACTAACTTACACATCTAGTGAGTCAAGTATTACCCTGAATTATAACTGACTCACTCCTCTTTCTCTCCTACTAAACCAGCTGTTCCCCTGGGGCAAGAGTTTCATCCCACTCATCTCCAGAACCCTGGCACATATGACCCCACAGTATGGGATGCAAAGTAGAAGCTCAGTGAGTGTGGACAAGAAAGACAGCAGGTGGACAGAGCTGCTACCCTCAAGGAGATTACAAATACCATGGGCAGACATGTACCTAAAATGTGTACTGCTATGTGGTGAGTGATCTGACTCTGCACAGAACACATGTGGAACAACAAAAAAGCAGATGATGAAGTGAGGAAGGAGTACATGAAGGAAGCTGGCCCGGGAGGCACCTGGATAGGCAAGAGAGAAAGATAAAGGGGCTGAGGGCATTCCACACCGAGGGGGTAGCATACACAAAAGCAGGAAGACAGCAAAGGGCATTTCAGGGAAGTGCAAAGAGCTCGGCTTAGCTGGCTGCATGATGGGACGGCAGGCAGGTTGGTACAGGCCGCTTGAGGAAGGAATTCAGACTCTCCCTTTTAGGGGATGCAGAAGGGCTGACTGTTTAAAGCACAGATCTAACAGGTTTTAGGAAGATGACTCTGATGGCAACAGAGAAACCGTGGCCTGGAGAAGCAAGGGAGTTAACAGCAGGCAGTCACACTGTTCCAAGGGCTAGCGCCAGAGGACAAAAGGGCAAGTGAGCATAGCTGGGTTTCTGGGCCTCTCGGCACAAAGCCACAAGTAACCAAACTCAGCTGATGGGAAAATGGTGAGAACACTAGGAATTCAGGTAGGAAACAAGAAACCCTAGGGACGCCTGAGTGGCTTAGTGATTGAGTGTCTGCCTCAGGCTCGGGTCATGATCCCACGGTCCTGGGATTGAGTCCCACATCAGGTTCCCTGCAAGGAGCCTGCTTCTCTCTCTGCTTATGTCTCTGCCTCTCTCTCTGTCTCTCTCTCTGTGTGTGTGTCTCTCATGAGTAAATAAATAAAATCTTTAAAAAAGAAAAGAAATCCATGGCTTAGGCCTGGGCTGTGGTCACTGACAAGCTACGTCAACTGTTCAACCTCACCCAAATCATGCAGCCTCTACTGCCTCCCCTGTAAAATAAAGCAAGTAAATTCACTTGAAGAAAATGTATTGAGCATATACTATGCCAAGAATACAAAAGTGAGTACAACGTAGGGCTTATCTTCAAGTTCAAAAAAGTAAAGGAAACAAAATAAGGTGGTAAGTGCCATAAAACAAGTTTTAAAAAAAGCTTCTTTTTGTTATGAAAGTAATTAATATATGCTTATTGGGGGGGGGGAAGCAAGTAAGCAAGCAACAAGCAGCCCTCAGTAACAGAGTAAATTAAAAAGATATTTATAAAGTAGTATATAAAATGAAGAGAGATGATAGGACAATTCATTCTAAAGAAGTTCCAATGAGAGAAAGCACAAGAGTTCTTTTAAAAGTATGAAGTATTTAAAAATTCACAGACTCACCCAGGGAAGTGTGTGCCCTCCTGCCTACCTCTGAGCCACCCACTCTGGGTGGGGAAGGGGCACCTATAACAAACATCTCCAAGAAGACAGCTTTTCTCCAAGAAAATTATCCATCAAAAGAATTTTCTAAAGAATGGATCCCAACAAAATTAATTTTTTATCGTTTAATAACCCAGTGGGTTTCTAAAAGGCTAATGAAGTGCATTTTTGGCTATGTTTTGTTTGAAACAAATATGGAGATATTCACAAAGCAAATGGCCACTATGTATATTTACGTCTGTCAGAATTTCATTTCAATACCAATAACTGTTCACTAAATTATATGGCTTCAGGAAAAACCTGTTCAATATCTATGAGAAATAGGATTAAATAACTGATTAATATCAACTTACTAGGAGAATGGGTAAAGGTTATGAAATAATTTATTAAATAAGTTTATTAATAAAATATAAAAATAGGTTTGACCTCACTAATAACCAAGAAAAAAAAAAAGGCAAAGCAAAGAACATCTGAATGTCCAAAAGCAATCAGTTAAATAACCCAAGGCACATTCATATGAAAAACTACTATGTTCTTATTTAATATTTTGAAATTGAGTAACAGAGAAGCTATGTAATACAATCTAAGAGAGAGAAATTGGATACAAAGCACTATAGATTCCATTTTGTAAAAGAAATAAAGAGAAACATAGAACATTAGCAGTAAAGAAGGATTTCTCCAAGTGGTAACAGAGGACTTGCTTTCTTTTTTAACCCTTTTGTATTTTCTAAATTTTCTTTTTTTTTAAGATTTTATTTATTCATTTATGAGAGAGAGAGAGAGAGAGAGAGAGAGAGAGAGAGGCAGAGACACAGGCAGAGGCAGAAGCAGGCTCCATGCCAGGAGCCCAACATGGGATTCGATCCCGGGACTCCAGGATCGCGCCCTGGGCGGCAGGCGCCAAACCGCTGAGCCACCCAGGGATCCCCTGTATTTTCCAAATTTTCTATAGTAATGTTCAGGGATTTTTAAGCAGAATAATAATTTTAGAAATAAACAGCATGAATTGATGACTTGAAATTTCCTGAGGGCAGGGAGCATAGCCTGCGTGCTCATCTAACACAGTGCTTAGCATATCACATATGCTCAGTAATTATTTGTGGAATAGACCAATGAGTGAGCAAAAATTTTTTAAATTTTTATATACTTTCAGACTTACAGAAGAGTTGTAAGATTAACACAAAGGATTCCCAGATGCCCTTCACCTGATTCCCCAAACATTACATATAAATCCTACACTGGATTTATCCTTCTCTCTAGACAGATATTTTCTCCTAATGGCTAAAATTAGCTCCTTTAAAAAGTCCTTCTTGAATGTCAGAAAAAAGGAGTGCAAAGATCACAGAAAATGCCAGAGATCCTATCTTGACCCAAGAAGTCCAACAACTCTGCTGCTTTTAATATATACGTTAATGTAGAGCTTCAAGTGAGGGATTTTACGTTGATGCATCACCGAAATTTCACATGAGCTATGAGCCTTCAACCATTTAATTATCAGGCAAGTCCTGAGAGGATTAGCAAGAAGAACATAAACCACTGAACCAAAACAAAAGGCAAACATATTTTAAAAGAAGGATACGTTCTAATAAGTCCAAATTTTGGAGGTCAAAATAAAAGTTAAGTTATACTTCTGACTTGAGCCAAATAGAAAGAAGCATCCTCAAGGATGAGATGGAGGGAGGGAAGGAGAGAGAGGCAGAAGAAAGAGAATAGAGAGAAAAAGTGGTCTCTGACAGTCTAGAAAGAAAAGAGTATGTTACAACTTAGCAGCAACAGACCTTCATTTAAGGTTTGGAAGGAAATGCTTTTGTGATTTTGAGTTTTAGTTGGTTTCTTTCTTGAATTTTCATTTTTTCAAGTAAATCTGATCTGCCAAAGAAGCAAATTTCTCCTGGCAGTATCAGACCGATCACCACATACACGAAAGAACTGGTGTCTGTGTTAAACACAGTCTTACAGAAGCTGTTAATGGCTTGATTTGAGTCTACAGCACTCAAGATATCAAAGCTACAGAATCTTGGAAAACAACAGTATTGGACAAACGAATTAAGAAATTCGTTTCTAGCCCTTACTATGAAGGTTGTTAAAATGTAGGTCATTCAAGAACATAAGGAAATAATTGGTATATGCTCAGGCCCTCAATAACAATTTCCTGCAAAAATTTAATTTAAACTAGTTATATTTCACTTTAAAGGTTATTCACAACTTGATTCTCACAAAGGAAAAGTATGATCCACTTATCTGGCACTGATAATTTCTCTATGACAGCATTATGTTGAGATGGAAAGGATGAAACACTGACTTCAAGTCTAAAACTATTTCCCTAGGGGATGCCTGGGCGGCTCAGTCAGTTAAGTGTCTGCCTTCAGGTCACATCATGATCCCAGGGTCCTGGGATGGAGCCCCACATCGGGCTCCCTGCTCAGTGGGGTGTCTGCTTCTCCATCTGTCCTTCCCCCTGCTCATGCTCTTTCTCTCTCCCACTCTCAAATAAATAAAAATATTTTTTTAAAAAAAAGTAATAAAACTATTCTCCTAAAAACACATTAAGCACTTGTGGTTTCAATTTCCTAAGTAAAAATGCATACCATGCCCCAAAGAGGCATCACATATTTTCAAAGACTGAAATAGGAGGCATTGAAAAAAAAGTGGGGGGCATTACTTATTGTGTCCATTGAATGTTGAAAGCCATTAAAAATAATGCTTTTGGCATACCTGACAATTCTTGTTTTACAAACGAGAGCACAGCCAGGTAAACTTGACAGTCAGCTATGATTATCTGCCTCTGAAGCCGATCAACCATAGAGGGGGCAGATTTTCGGGCATCAACCTGTTTGATGGAAAGAAAAGTACATGTTGATAAATCACACCCAAGAACAAGACACTATCCAAATAACTATTACTTTACTGTGCAAAAGAACTTCACGCAGGAACTGTAAGACAGGTGCACTGAAAGCCAAGACCAAATTTATAATGTATTCCCATGAGATCTACAATAGGATGAAGAACACTGCAACTCAAAGACAAATATCCTGAGTGAGAACAATCAAGCTTGTGGGAAACCATGAAAGTCAACACAGAAGTTCAGACTTTTACCTTTTTTAAAAACAATTTAAGTTCTTACCTATCCAAAATAAAAATTACTAAAGGTAGAAAATGTTTCCCAAAATAGAGAACCTGAAAAACCACTTTGCAGCCATCTACCTTTGTTCACGTAGGATGAACACTGGGGTTCATTCCCTATGTGCACACAACTGAGATGTGAGGGTCAAAAACGGATACATTTTAGTGAAGGAGAAAAGAGCTGAACTGAACTCAGAATTTAAGCCATACCTCTAAGGTTACTACCTCTATAAAAGAAGCAAAAGGTAAAACTAAAAAACACTTTTTTATAAAATGTTGGTCCTTATTATAATGTCTGTAATTTTAAAAAGTTTGCTCTGATAAAGAATACTGCATTTTTAATACAAAGTGAACTTGAACAAGATAATCTACATAGTTTTCATGGGCTTTCACAGTGACATAAGAACTGATAGGATCTTTGCAAATACGACAATAGCATATATACTAAACACAAAAGAATGAACTGTTTTCCTTTTTTTCTAGATTAACATAATCTACTATGGCCACTATTGTTGCAAATGCAGCCGCAGAACTCATTACTTTGCCTAGGCAAATGCCAGTTTATTAGTGCTTCTGTTTCTTTGTAATAACATCTACTGTGTAGGGTTGTTGGAAGGGGTAATGAGATACTGTATGTGAAGATGCTTTTTAAATTGCAAAGACCCATTACCAATGTTAATTCCTAACATATGTGTTAGGCATAGAATTAGATACTGAAGACAGACATATGAATAACTTACAGTCTAATGAGGGAACACTGACCTCATTACCATGTAATGCAGTTAAGTGCTCTGAAGGGTCAAGTACAGGATACTACGGGGATGAGTAGGAAACCTACTCAACATGGCTTTGGGGCTCAGGCAAGTGTCCTAGAAAATGATCTAGGAAGACCTACCTAAAGAAGGAGTAGGAATCAGGTCAAGAGGGAAGAGAACATTCTAGGCAAAGGACAAGGAAGCACCAAGTCAGCCACTGTAAGGAGTTTAGACTTCACTGTAATGGCAAGGGTTGGGACCAGGGACACGGAAAATGAAGCCAGCAACATATTTGCATTTTATACACTGTATCATTGGAGAATGAATCTGAGAACAGTGAGAGTTGTTGTAGGCAAATGGGGATGATGGTGGACCTAAGGAAATGGCAAGAGGGGGAGAGAAGTGGATGAATTCAGGAGGTATTCTAGAAAGAGAGGCAACAGGACTCTGTCCCTGATCAGATGCAGGGTTTGCAGAAAGAGTCATCAAGGAGACCTCTGGCCCTTCTGGACCATCAGGAGCCAGTCCTCTTGGCCCGAGTGGCTTCCTCATGGTGGACACCATTAGCAAGAGCAGAGATGAAGCAAGTTGGACACAAAGGAGCCAAAGAAAAGATGGGCAGCTTTTGAGGACTGTAAACAGCTTCTGACTGGTTTGTCAGCTCAACAGGTAACACCTGCAAGACCCCTGGGCACTCCAGAATTATCAGGGGTAGGAGGATGCCTCGCCAAAGACTAGACTTTTGCACTGAAAGGTGAAAGCACAATCAGGGAAAGTGAAATACAATGTTATTTTGACTTTATTTGTAACCAAAGGCTGGTAAGTCCTGCAAAAAATCAGATAGATAGCCAGATCCCTCAACTATGCCAAAATGCAACATATTTGAATTATATATGCACGAAAGTCTCATCACAAAAGCTCTTAGCACATGGCCCATTAAGGAAGAAGATAATCTTAAGAAGGCAAAAGAATTACTGCACCAAATGGCTCTGATGACTGATGGGGCAGGTGGGGGTGGGGCTCTATGGTTTTAAAAAATACATTTTACATAATCAAACATGTGAGAAACACACATTGTGCTTTGTCATAGCCAAAATATCAAAAACCAAGTAAGTGAGCAATGATCTCAGTCAGTGGCACTCTGTTCACAACCTAAAGACTCAGTGCTTACATTCTTCTTAATTTTATTCTTGATAGTTTCAATTACTCCAGCCTCTTCACTTTCACACAGCTTCTCTGTCGTCTTTAAGTCATCACACGCCAACTGCATTTTTTCTTCTTCAAATGTCATCATGGCGTTCTTCCAAGAAAAAAGTAAGGAAAGAATGAATGAATCAGTAAGCAATGGAAAATTTAAGTGATTTATTACAACAAAATCCCAAGCTAGGAGAAAAAAAAAAAAAAACATTCAAATTATTTGTTGCGAGTAAAAAGAATTGGAATGTTACAGTGAGCCCTAATCATTTCCAAAGACTATAATCTCAATATAAAATAAGAATATACCGGGCAGCCTGGGTGGCTCAGCGGTTTAACACCACCTTTTAGCCCAGGGCCTGATTCTGGAGACCTAGGATTGGGTCCCACGTCGGGCTCCCTGCATGGAGCCTGCTTCTCCCTCTGCCTGTGTCTCTGCCTCTCACTCTCTCTCTCTCTGTCTCTCATGAATAAATAAATAAAATCTTAAAAAAAAAAAGAATATACCTCTATCACACCTACATGAAAAAATAGAAGGTAATAAAAGTTCTTGCAATTACTGTTCTATGACCTTTTTTTGTTGCTATCCAACACAGTAACCAAAGCCCTGTAAAATTTCTGACTGGTCTACTTCATTCAGGTGGTTTTTGTTTTTTTGTTTTTAGATTGTATTTATTTATTCATGAGAGAGCAGGGGGGGGCAGAGGGAGAAGCAGGCTCCATGCAGGAAGCCTGATATGGGACTCAACCCCAGGACTCCAGGATCACGCCCTGGGCTGAAGGCAGGCACTCAACCGCTGAGCTACCCAGGGATCCCTCACTCAGGTTTTATAGCGGTGTCCCACTGCAAAGTTCATTCTGCCCACACGTGGACCCCTGGCTCCATCAAGTACTGTGCTAATGAAACGTCAGCTGTAGGTAGGTCTTGGAAAACACCGGTCTTTTCAAGGACAGCAATTTCAATGGGTTCTCTTATTTGGAATTATATAACACTGTCCATGGTGAAAAATTTCACTGACAGCCTGGTAGATTTTTCCAGGCCATAACTGATTGGGTAGGGGCAACCCTTTCCTGCCAAAAACCTGATACTTTCACCAGTGGAACAGAGATTTCTGAGGTTATGGATGAGTCATAGCAGCAGAGACATGACACTTGGCTCTTGGAATGCTTAAAGAACTCATTGGAGCTGGCTCTCCACCATGCCCTATCCATTCAGCAAGCCCTCCCCTTGGCATTCGAGGCCTCCTCCTTGGTAAGACTGCAATATATTCTCCCCCTGTAGCCAAACTAGATCACAGCCACCACCTTTGCCCAAGCACCCCACTGCTGGGCAAACAGACTCCAGCCTTGCCACAGCATCTCTCCCCACCTTTCTCCTCCACCCAGCCAACCCTCACTGACTTTGTAGTTAAGTGGGTACTCATGTGATTTCCACAGAGTACTGTAAAGTCCGATGATGCTATGTTTTCTTATCAACAGCAAGCCTTAAAAATTTGTGTTGAATCCCCTGGCAAAAAGAGGAAATAAATAGTTTGAATGAAAATCATGTCACCAGAAGCTGGCCTGGTACCTGAGGCTGGGCACTGGCAGCCTGCACAGGACACACCAGTTTGTGGACATCTTCCTAGATCTGAAATCCAAATTTTTTTTCTATTTTACTTCACTTGATCTCTACACAATATTGACTGTAAATATATATACACACACACAGACACACACACACATATATTTGCTATTTTACCATTCTATGATAGCTTTTTTAAATTATGTATTTGAAAGTGATTTATACGTGATGTTATATGTATTTCTGGAAAAGAGCATCCAATTTTCTACTTTAAACACCTAACTGCAACCTATTCCTTCAATTCCTAAATACTAATATTTAAAAATATAATAGGAACTAATAAATTTCAGCTCTGCTAATTTAACTTGCTTTCCAGTCCATATATAATAATTTTAGAGCAAACCTTTAGTATCCAAAGTCTGACCTTTTCTTTTCTTTTTTTTTTTTTTTTAACTGCTAACGCAGGGACACCTGGGTTGCTCAGTAGTTGAGCATCTGCCTTTGGCTCAGGTCATGATCCCTGAGACCTGGGATGGAGTCTCGCATCAGGCTCCCTGCAGGGAGCCTGCTTCTCCCTCTGTCTATTTCTCTGCCTGTCTCTTATGAATAAATAAATAAAATTTTTTTTAAAAATCGCTAATGCAGTTTTATTTTTTGGAAAGGTCTTTCCAAATTTATTTTTATTTAAAAAAATTGATTGGGGAAACACAGTACTCTGGAAATAAAATACGCATTTTATTTTTTATTTTTAAGATTTTATTTATTTATTCATGGTAGACATAGAAAGAAAGAGAGAGAGAGAGAGAGGCAGAGACACAGGCAGAGGGAGAAGCAGGCTCCATGCCGGGAGCCAATGCAGGACTCGATCCCAGGACTCTAGGATCACACCGCGGGCCAAAGGCAGGCGCCAAACCACTGAGCTACCCAGGGATCCCCAGCATTTTATTTTTTACATTGAGGAATACAAGATATCTCACAGGTCTTGACTGATATGCAAAACTTTATTCCACTTTTAAATGCTAAAAGATGTGTATCTATAGGGGGGCCTGGGTGACTCAGTCGATTAAGTGCCCGACTCTTGATTTCAACTCAGGTTATGATCCCAGGGTCATGGGATGGAGCCCCACATCAGGTTCTGTGCTCAGCAGGGAGTCTGCTTGAGATTCTCTCTCTCTCCTTCTGCCCACCCCCTCCAACCCTGCATGAGCATGTGCTTTCTCTAAAATAAATAAATCTTAAAAATAAAAAATTATAGATCTGTATTTATACAGCTAGCAACTTTAAGACATACTTTATATACCTGTTTCTTTCACACCAATACCTCTCCCCATACCAACTTACCAAAAAACTGACGAAGCTGGCTCCGAAACTCATTAATGGGCTATGATTTCTGTTAAGGAAACAAAATAAAATTATTTTTAATGTATACTTTTTATAAACATTTGATATATTAGGAACATTATAGATTCCTAATAATTGGACAGACAGTAAGGTCTTAAAGCTGATAAAATTACACTAAGAAAGAGGCACCTGTGTGGCTCAATCAGTTAAGCGTCTGACTTGATTTAGGCTCAGGTCATGATCTCAGCATCATGAGATAGAGCCCTGAGCCAAGCTTTGTGCTAGAAGTGGCACCTGCTTGAGATTCCCTCTTCCTCTGCCGTTAATCCCCTTTCTCTCCCCTTCTCTCAAAAATGGAAAGGGGAAGGTGAAAAGGAAGGGGAAGGGAAGAGGAGAGAAACCTGGCCAATTCTTCAAAGCAAGGTGCACAAGAAAGTCAAATTATAACAAGAGATTGCTTTAAGTAAACCAACCTGACATCTGCAAACATGTGACCAAGAGAAGATGATTAATATTCATTTTTAAAAATGCAAAATATATTCAAAACTTTACACACATAAAATACCATTTTTAAAGTAGATCAGAGGGTTTTACCAGAGCCAACCTTGCAAATTCACTCATTCCATCTAAAGAACTTCAAGAATGCCTCCCTAGAGTCAGACACTCTCCCACTGTAATACAGTCATTAGTGAATTACATACGTAAGCCAAAAAGAAACCAAATCAAACTACCAATTCAAAAGATACAGGAATATAAACTTTCCACTTCAAATTCACAACCAGTACAAAATCTAAATCTCTATAAATTGCGCTAAAAGAGAAAACAAATGGTAATTGCCTTCTTAAAGAAAAATAACTATACTGATTTTTTAATTATGTAGATAGCATATGGTCATCCTAAAAAAGGAAAGAATAATGCATTTAGTCAATCCCCTACGGAAATTTAGTTTGGGTCCAAAGGGAGTGTGTGTTTGGGGGTGGAAGTGGGGAGGACATGCACATTTATATGTATATGTACATATACACATATATCCAATATGTGTATCAGATGAGCATCTTTGTCCATATATCTCTTCAGGCAAGTCCAAATACGTTCTTGGGATAAATTGCTAGAGATGGCATTCCTGAGTCAAACAGTATGCACATCCATTTTCATCTTGGAGGCAGAGGGGAGGGAGGGAGAGAGAGAAAGAGAGTAGAGGGAGTAGGGAAGGAGAAGACGCAGTAAGGAACCTGATTTATTTGGAATATTAGCTTTTTGCTACATTTTTTCCCCATCTATTTAGTACTTACTCAAATTCTACAATGGATAATGATTTGTTTACCCTCACCTAATAAGGATATTAAACTAACAAGAAAAAAAGCAGGAAGATCAACTCATTAGTGAGGAATGCCCTGCTAGCATTCACGTCCATAAGCAGGCTGAAGCAGGGCATCCAGAGAACACTGTGGAGTCAGCCATCCCTCCTCTGCAGCAGAGCAGATGCCAATCTTCCCAGCCCACAGCTCTGCATGGACATACCACGACAGCCTCTCAACCTAATTTGGTTTGCCTATATTGTCCCCTCTAGGATGTCATTTTCTGCCTCTTATTCCTTACCATGCCTTACACACAACAGGCATTCAACAATTATGAATCAGTGAAGGAATGAAAGACAGAGAACCCTGCCTTTCAGGAACATTTTAATTAAGCCCTGATGAGTATGGCTTTTCCCCTTTCCTTGCTTATATGTTAGCTACTTGGTCATCTGAAAAATGAAAGCAGCTGAAACCAGGGCCTGGTGTTGCTATATGTGCTTCTTGTTCTTGACTAAAATTAGGTTTCTGAGAGCCAAGGCTATTAATTATTCATGGTATCCTAGCCTCACCCTCAGTACTTCACATACCATCATAGGTGAAAAAACAGCCCAGTGGGAACCCTCTTCCCTCTCCGATGTACAGTCTCTCTGCAAACTCCACAGCATCTGGTACATTAGACAGTGTACGTGGTATAATAAACCGATCAATAAACACACACTCGCTCATATGCTGCACAAAGACCTGCTCTTTTAAGAATTTAACAAGTTTCCCTTGACTTTTTAAGCCTATGTTAATTTATCTCATCTTGATTATTTTGGCCCACAGATGTGTTTCTACATAAAACTTACTCATTTTGGGGATTTGGAAATGTTCCCAAAGAATACAAGTATTACTTTAAAGCTGAAGCTAAGAAAAGAGAAGGAAAAGGCTCCTAGCTCACCTCAATATGCTCATATTGGGAACCAATAAATGTTGACCCAAACAGGAGGGCAGTGAGGGTATTATGTAAAGACTGAACATAAAGGTAAGCATTAGAACCAAAATGCAGGGGATCCCTGGGTGGCTCAGTGGTTTGGAGCCTGCCTTTGGCCCAGGGCGTGATCCTGGAGTCCTGGGATCGAGTCCCACATCAGGCTTCCTGCGTGGAGCCTGCTTCTCCCTCTGCCTGTGTCTCTGCCTCTGTCTCTCGTGAATAAATAAATAAAATCTTAAAAAAAAAAAAAAAGAACTAAAATACAAAGCTTCCTAAATACTAGAAGACATAAAAGTGAACAGAGGTGAGGACAAGCAAAATATATTAGATGGTATAAACCTCCCTTATTTAAAAGAAGGAAGGATATAAATATAAAGATATATACAATTTGCTAATTTTGAAAAGGAAGTTGGAATAACCTATGCATTTAAAAAAAAAAAAAAAGGATACCTAACAAGGTGAGATAAGGAATAGGGAAGAAGAAACAAGGATAGAAACAAAGCTTTTTTGTAGATACTTTGTTTTGTAGTTTAGACTTCGGAACTATGTAAATATTGCCCATAATATCAAATTTTAATAATGCGATCCCTAAAATGTAAAATTAATGCAAATCCAGCTGGTAAAATAACCACACAGAACTATTCCAAGTGACATTACAACATAATAATCTGACAGTGCATTTTTATTATGAAATACCCTTAAAAACAGACCGTAGAAGATGGTAAAAAATTTGTTTTCAGTAATCATATTCTCACCAGTGAACTTGGTATTGTCATCCTAAGGCTGCTGGGGATGTAGTTTATGATAAAGCAACGCATAGGTATGTTGGTGTTTGTTAGGACTCAGGGCTTTGTGCACCGGAAAAAGAATTAAGTTAATTAAAAATCCTATAGTCTAGAATATGAACTTACTGGTTTTATCTCTAAAAAAATACATATTTTCTGTCTACTGAAAAAGCCTAGAAATAACACCACCAGTAGCACTGAGCATGCCCAGCACCCTCTTTAATACATTAGGTAAAAGAGACTGTGGCTTCTTGAAGAAATGGCTGATTCCAGGTCAAGGGTAAGAAATGTTCAAGAGGAGCATGGAATATAGGAGAAAGCAAGGAAGCTTAAAAATTATATTAGGTTCTTAAAGATATTCCCACTATGCAAACATGGAACAATCTAATCCCTAATGAGGGTAAAAACAGCAATGGATTGAAACCTCAAATAAGATTAAACTCTAAGTTCATAATGGTACTCTTAATTAAAAAAAAAAAAAAAAAAAAAACACCTCCCTGTTTGCCTATGGAAGATCCTAAGGAACCAACTCATTGTTTTGGAAACTGATTTTAACAAAAGAGAAGAAATAACCATTTACCCTGTCTTTTCTCTGAGGACTCAGATTAATGAATTAGTTGGGTGGGAGGGCAGTCTTTTTACATAAATATCCTGGGATAATAAATGAGAAGCAAAGATAGAATCAATGTTTCATTTTGCAGCTCCTAATGGAGTAATGGATATGGGCACTGACCATAGAGAGAAAGGAACATATTAAATACCACCATGCTGATATAATCAGCAATATCCAAGCTATGGGATACCACAGAACAAAAATCCTAGACTCACCAGCAACACTAAAAAAGTATATGGGGGGCCAAAAGAACTGAAAAAGAATTTCTGAAATAAAAGGTATAAAATACAACAGACACTTAAAGACACAGACACATCAAACTATATACATATATACACACATGCACACATAAACACATATATACAAACCAGTAACAATTACAATATGAAACAAAAATCACAATAGCACCAAATCACTAATTATCTAAGGATGCATCTAACAAAGATGTGTAATACTGCTGCACTGAAAACTCAAAACATTACTAAAAAAAATAATAATAATAAAAGACCAGGGTTTCTTAACACTTTGGGTCAGATTTTTTTTTCTCGTGGGGGCTGTCCTATGAGTTGTAGGATGTTGGGCAGCATCCCTATCTTCTATCTATAAGATGCCAGTAGCACATGCCACTCTTCCACCACAGATGTGACAACAAAAATGTCTCCAGACACTGACAAATATCCTCTGGGGGCAAATCAACCTGAACTGAAAACCACTAATCTCAATACAGAGATATACAATTTTTATGGGTTGGAATCCAGTATTGTTAATTTCACTTAAACTGAACTGTAACTTCAATGCAATCCAAAGCAAAATCTCTCTCTCTCTGTGTGTGTGTGTGTGTGTGTGTGTGTGTATTGAAAAGTTGATTCTAAAATCTACATGGGAAAGAAAAAACAAAATGGCCAAATCAAATGTGAGGAACAATGACAAAGCTGGATACCTGAGATCAAAACTTAATTAAGAATTTCTGTTTACCCATTAGAGATTTAAAAAGACAAATCACAGACTAAGAGAAAAAAATTAAATACACTTATCCAACAAAAAGCACATCCTCAGAATATGTAAAGAATTCCCATGAATCAGTAAAAAATGACTACCCTGGCAAAAGTCTTTAATAGGCATGACACAAAAGAGTTTATCTTCAAGTCAATACGGTAATTATTAAAAGGTGCTGAAAAGGAAACACTTTGTTTATCAGGGAAATACAAAGTAAAGCCACAGTGAGATACCACAACTCTCCCATCAGCTTGGCCATAGTTGCAAGGACTAACAATATCAAGCGTTAATGAGAATGTAAAATAACTAGCACTCTCCTACGTGGCCCTGCAATATCTACGAAAGCTAAACATGTGCTTTCCCTGTGATCCAGTAACTGCGCTGCTCAGTATATATATGCACACACAACAGAACTGAATTAGTATGCCCTCAAAAGATATGTATGGCAGGTTAATAGCAGTATTCATAATAGCTTCAAACTGGAACCAGCAGAATGGATCAAATAATTACAGTATATTCATTCAACGAAATAGAGTAGTTCACAGCTACAAGGAAGGACAGACTACTGCTAAATATAACATGAATCAATTCCATAGACAATGTTGAGTGAAGAAAGCCAGACACAAAAGAGCATGTGATTCCATTGATATAAAGTTCATAACCACTGTCCTGACTTCTGTCCTCAGAGGGGTGATTACTGACTGAGTAGGAGCCCTGCAATGCTGGAAAGATCCTATAACTTTATCTGGGCTTAAGTAGTTACTTAAGTAGTAGTGATGTTCATAAATGTATACACTCTTCAGTGTATGTAAGCTTTTCCTCATGAAAAAGAAAAAAATTAAAAAGCAAAAAATCAGATAAATGATCATTGAAGGCATTTGGTTATATCAGTGAATTATTAATTTATTAGGTATGGCTACATTTTAAAAAATATTTTTAGAGATGTATACAAAAGTATTTATGGGTGAAATGATGACTGGGATTTGCCTCAAATACAAATTGAGGTAAGAGAGTATTAAAAGAGAGCTGTATGACTGGCCATGACTTAAGGTTGGCATACGGAAACATGAGACTTGATTATACTATTTTATGTACCTGAGAGGATGTAGGATATTTTTAAAAGAAAAAGTTAAAAAGCAAACACAAATCAAAATCTTCTGCAAAAGAGGTCTTTTGGAATACTGTTTTGTTTTGTTTTTTAAGATTTTTATTTATTTATTTGAGTGGCAGCATGAACTGGGGTTGGGAGAGGCAGAGGGAGAAGACGACTCCTCGCTGAACAGGGAGCCTGACATAGGGGCTTGATCCCCAGTCTCTGAGATCATGACCTGAGTCGAAGGCAGACTTAACTTTCTGAGCCACCCAGGCACCCCTGGAATCTTTTTTGATGAGAAGTCTTCTTATGGTCATTGCCATTGTTTGCTTTCTGAAAATGAACCACCAGTAGTAATAAAATGGCTCTAGATTTTTTTCTCTGTATATGGAGTCTCCCAAAGACAGAAAACCTGTTGCAAATACCAAGGAATAACTGATCATCTTTCCCTCAATTCATCAACACTGCCAAAGTTTAAAAAACATTTATCTAGAATATTAAAACCTGAATTGATGAAAATTTTATTTTCTGAAACACAGTGAAAGAAAATGTATGCATTTGACTTTTTTTTTTTAAGATTTTATCCATTTATTCATGAGAATACACAGAGAGGAGAGAGAGAGAGAGGCAGAGACACAGACAGAGGGAGAAGCAGGCTCCATTGCAGGGAGCCCGACGGGGGACTCGATCCAGGGTCTCCAGGATCACATCCTGGGCTGAAGGCAGCACCAAACCACTGAGCCACCTATGCATTTGACTTTTAAAGAAATCTTTTTTCCATTAAATAAATGGGTATAATTACTCTTTCAGTCCCTAACTGAATATGCTTTTTCAAATGTGGTTTTAATCTCCTAAAATAGTGGCAAATGATTGGAATTTTAAAAATTTTTTTTTATTTTTGTGAAAATGTTTTCTATTTACATGATGTTGGGACACCTGGGTGGCTCAGCGGTTGAGCATCTGCCTTCAGCTCAGGATGTGCTCCTGGAGTCCCAGGATCGAGTCCTACATTGGGGGCTCCCTGGATGGAGCCTGCTTCTTTCTCTGCCTATGTCTCTGCCTCTCTCTCTCTCTCTCTCTCTCTCATAAATAAATAAATAAATAAATAAATAAATAAATAAATAAATAAATAAATAAATAAATAAAATCTTTAAAAAAAAAATATTTACATGATGTTGAGTTCTTAGATGAATTCTCCAAAAGGACTTTTCTTCCCTTCAAACGTGCAGGGAGATTTATTTGACTTTTAGTTTTTTTGTTGTTGTTGTTTTGTTTTTTAAAGGCAATCCAGGGCCACCTGAAGCTAATAAGCCATGACAATCATCTTCATCTTTCACTGCATCCCCAAGATCCCAGATTTGAGGGTCAAAGAAATAATCACATAAATTCACTCCCTGCTGCTTTTTAAGGCAGCTGTGCCTTTTCTGTGACCCAGGCTGCTCATGTGACCCATGCTATTTTAAAAAAATCAGTTCCTTGGAGCAGCTGGGTGGCTGGGTTAGGTTAAGTGTCTGACCCTTGATTTTGGCTCACGTCATGAGATCAAGCCCCACATCTTTCTTCCTCTCCCTCTATCCTTCCCCTTCTCTTCTCTTAAAAAAAAAAAAACAAAAACAAAAAAAAAAAACAGTTCTAGAGGACAATATGAGCAATTAAGTTACTGAATGCTTCTATAGATGCCTCTCTCCTTGCCTTCAGAAACAAAACTTTTGCTAATAAAACAAGTAATATCTTTTGTTCTGTCTTGTGTCTTCATGGGCTCTAAGGGAACTAAACTGGTTCAGTACCGCATTTTTCTCTCTCAAAGTAAATAGTATAGTGCCAACAGAAGAAAAAAGCTGAGTACATGATGCCATTCATTGCAGCATTATCCAGGGTAGGGAAAGTGTAAGTTTAAAAAAACTGTCTACAAAGGGTAAAAGCTTCATGACATCGGATCTGGAAATGATTTCTTGGATATGACCCCAAAGGCACAGGCAACAAAAAGTAAAAAAATAAATTGGACTGTATCAAAATAAAAACTGTACATCAAAGGACATAATCAACAGTGAAAAGGCAACTGCAACCCACAGAACTGGAGAAAATATTTGCAAATTATCTACCTAGTAAGGGGTTAATGTCCACACTATGTAAGTAATTCTTATGACTCAACACAAAAAAACAACTCAATTAAAAAGTGGGCAAAAGACAGTTCTCCAAAGAAGATATACAAATAATAAATACATGAAAAGATGCTCAGTATCACTGATCATTTGGAAAATGAAAATCAAAGCCGGGATGAAATACCACCTTACACCCATTATGTGGGCTATTATGAAAGGAAAGAGAGAAAATGAATGGGTTAATGAGGACATGGACACTGCTGCACAAGGAAACCCTTGTGCACTGCTGGTGGGGATATAAAATTGTGTAGCCACTATGGAAAACAGAATGGCAGTTCCTTAAAATATCACAAATGAAATTACCCTATGGCCCAGCCCAAAAGAACTGAAATCAGGAACTCAGATGTTTGTATACCCTGTGTTCTCGCAGCATTATTCACAATAATCAAGAGGTAGAAGCACTAAGGCAGATGAATGGGTAAACAAAATGTACACAAAATATGGTATATCCATACAATGGAATATTATTCAGCCTAAAAAAGGAAGGAAACTCTGGGGCATCTGGGTGGCTCAGTTAGTTAAGCATCTGCCTTTGGTTCAAGGTTGTGATCTCAGGGTCCTAGTATTGAGTCCCACATCGGACTCCCTGCTCAGTGGGGATGCTGCTCCTGCTCTCTCTCTGTCTCTCTCTCTCTCTCTCTCTCTCTCTCTCTCTGGTTCGCTCTCTCAAATAAATAAAACCTTTAAAAAAAAAAAAAAAAGGAAGGTAACTCTGACTCATGCTGCAACACAGATGAGTCCTGAGGATGTTATGCTATATGAAATAGGGAAGTCATAATAAAGTACTGTATGACTCTACTCATATGAGGTACCTACAGTAATCAAATTGAGAGAAGAATGGTGGTTGCCAGGGACTGGGGGCAGGGAGGAATGAGGAGTTGTTTAACGGGTACAGGGTTTCAGTTTTTGTAAGATGAAGAGTTC
Organism: Nyctereutes procyonoides; assembly: GCF_905146905.1. NCBI lineage: Eukaryota > Metazoa > Chordata > Mammalia > Carnivora > Canidae > Nyctereutes > Nyctereutes procyonoides. The sequence continues at coordinate 37,284,489 of NW_026575044.1, forward strand.
CGGAGATGGATCAAACCACAATGTCAATGTATTTAACTAAATGGCACACTTAAAAGTGGTTTAAATGGAAAATATTATGTATATTTTATCACAATCAAAAAATTTCTGAAAATGGACAGAAAGCTTGCAGTAGAATAACCTAGAAAAAAATGGCTATGACAGAATGTGATGTAAAAACAAAAGTTCCGGGGATCCCTGGGTGGCGCAGCGGTTTGGCGCCTGTCTTTGGCCCAGGGCGCGATCCTGGAGACCCGGGATCGAATCCCACATCAGGCTCCCGGTGCATGGAGCCTGCTTCTCCCTCTGCCTGTGTCTCTGCCTCTCTCTCTCTCTCGCTCTCGCTCTGTGACTATCATAAATTAAAAAAAAATTAAAAAAAAACAAACTTAAAAAAAAAAACAAAAGTTCCATATACACTATGTTCCAACACATAGAGACAATCAAAAAATGAAAATACTTGTTGTGGGAGAGGGCAATAAGATTAATGGTGATTTTATTCAATGATAAGTATACGCATGTGGGCAGATAAACAATCACGATTAAGCTGCAGTAATCATGTTTCAATAACGTCATTGAGGACATTCTCCCTACATTTAGATACCTTTTAGAGGGAAAAAACCGCATCATTTAAGTCAATTTACTTGTTCTAAATACTCCATGATTCAGTTGTTGCTTTGATACAATTTCTCAACAGAATATATCATCCAGCCAACCAAACAGAATAATGGGGTGATTCAAGAGCAAAAAGAGACAAAGCTGCTTGCGTGGGAGTGAGTTATTCACGGAGTGGCAGGCTGTGGCCCAGCTCTGCCCAGCTGTGGCCCAGGGTGCTGTTCGCATGGGGTCAGGAGACAAACGGTTGCAAATGGAGAGAGAGATACTTATAGAAGGTTACTTCCCAAAACAGTCTCTGATTGTTTTCCAGAAATGAATGCAAATGATTTAGAGATTGCTTTTTATAGTATCTATATAAGTAATATTTTTAAACGCATCCTCTCCAAAATATTAAAAAGAAAGATGCAGCAGCAAGCAAGCAAGCAAGCAAGCCAATAGGCCAAATGGAATCACAGGGTTTCTTGCTTTTTGAATTATTTTATTGCATTTTTTTTTTCATTTTTAACAGTGAAATCTTCCCTCTATCATGCTGACTCCTCCTACCCGGCCAAGGAAAATAGATAAATAAACTCCTTATTATAAGGCCTTCTGACAAAAGCAGAGTTAAAAACTAAAATATGCTGAAATCAATACAAAATAGATAAAGCCTCGAACTGTTTAAATTTCATAGGACACTGGCCATCTGAATATGGAACTCATAACTTGTACTTGTATCCCCTGGGTTATTCTCGCAATTTCACTGTCCTGTGTTTTCAAGTCCTCTTTTGAGTACACGGTGTTAACAATCAACAGAGAAGATTAATTTGGCTCCTCTGCAATGAACTATGTTTTCCAAGTAGACTGTACTTTTTAAAAAAATATTTATTTATTTATGTGATAGAGAGACCACAAGCAGGGGGAGTGGCAGGCAGAGGTGGAGGGAGAAGCAGACTCCCCACTGAGCAGGGAGCCTGATGCAGGGCTGGATCCCAGGACCCTGGAATCATGACCTGAGCCGGAGGCCCCTTAACCGACTGAGCCACCCAGATACCCCTGAATTTACTTTTTGACACCATTTAGAAATAAGAAACCATGATGGTGAGCAAAGGAGTGCCTGGCCTGCCAGGGCCAAAGATCAGGACAGTTTTTATCACTCGCCATTAACTGAAGAAACTGAAGATTCATCTCCACGCCTACCATGACAGCAACGAGGAACAGCAACATTTCCAACCCCTTGTTCTTGTTGCATTTACTCAACAAATGTGCATGAGAGCACCTCTTCCCTGTGCAGAAAAGGGAATGGTGCCTCTGTAGCGATGAGGGAAAAGCTCTAGCCCATGAATCCAGGAAGGAAAATACATTCTTCCCTCAGGTGGCTGCTGAGGAAAACAGAGGTAAAAAAGTACATTTGAAAGGTTTTTTTTTGACAGGATTTATAATAGTTATTAAGAACACTTTTCAAAATGAATAACCGAATTGATTCTGAAAGTATCTTAGTTAAAAAAGTCCTACAAAGGGTTCCTTCATGTATGACACAAGGCATCCCTAGAGGTCTCATATATGAATGGAGAGCACGGGTACAAAGTTCCCTTTTGAAGCTTGTTATGAATCAGATTATAATATAAAAATAAATATCTGTTGGGGCGCCTGGGTGGCTCAGTTAAGCATCTGGCTCTTGATTCAGCTCAGGTCATGATCTCAGAGTTGTGAGATCAAGCCCCAGGTCAAGCTCCATGCTGGGTGCAGAGTCTGCTTGGGACACTCTCTCTCCCTCACTCTCTCCCCTTCCCTCCTCCAGCCCCTTGGGCTCATGCTTGCTGTCTTAAAAAAAAAATTCATTATCTGTCGTTTTTTTGAAAGTTCAGTCACTTCCATAGGAATAGCAGTGGATCTATCCCATTTACTTTTCATCCTCCAGGCCTATGTACCTCACTGCTCCACAACTCCTAAGTCTCTAAGATAAATTTCCTATTTTAAAGCAGCTTCCTGGAATGTATAGTTGACTGAGCCTGTTCAGTGAGAGGTTAAACTGTCAATCCTATCCAAGTCAAACAATTATGAGAGTGATTAAGAAATCAGGCCCAACCATAAACTATACAATTTACTATCAAAGTCAAAGAAATAATAGATGGCTTTCATGTCAGTCCTTTCATTCTTCAACAAATTTAGATTTAAGAGAAAGCCATAAATTTTATTTATTTTTAAAGATTTTATTTGCAAAAGAGCAATAGCAAGAGAGCACAAGCAGGGGGAGGGGCAGAGGGAAAGGGAGAAGCAGACTCTCCACTAGGCAGGGAGCTTGATGTGGCGCTTGATCCTAGGACGTTGGGATCCTGACCTAAACCAAAAGCAGATGCTTAACCGACTGAGGCACCCAGGCACCCCCATAAATTTTTAAAAAACAAAAATGTTTTTTAAAAGGATAATTTTAAAATCATGCACCAAAGTCTTAATTAGATAATGTTCTGCAGTTTAAAAGAAAGTAAACGAGAAGTGATGTCTTTAACACATAGGGCTGAAAAATTCTAACAAATCTACTTTTGTTTCATTCATCCACTCAAAATATACTCATTGCACACCAAATATACAGTAGGCACTGTGCTATGCAGTGAAGAAACAAAGATGAATGAGAACATGCAACTGTTCAAGGAACCTAAAAAGTCCAGTTTGGAAGCTGCTGAAAACATTCCAGTAATAATAAATGGTGCTAGAAAGTGGGCAAATGGGTGCTGCTTTTACACAAAGCCATCCTCTGTCACCCTATTTTTCGTGGATGAATGAGGCTCCCTCTAACTGTATTTGATGATATCTAAAAGAAGTTACTTGCCATTTTCATTTCCTCTTCTCGTGTTTTTAGAAAGCACATATTAATAAACTCCAATCACCCTCTTCCACATCTCTATAATTCTCTGCAGAGAAAGATTTGGTATTTGCCCTGTTATTTGTCTGCATAAACGTAAGCCCCGAGAGTGGGAATACCATCTCTGCATGTGTACCTGTCCGGACCACACAGACAGAACCTGGCACACAGACAGGCCCCCAATATAAATCTGTTTAACAGACCAACCATCTCCTGCAGAATCCATGCTTCACAACATTTCATCTAATGGACCTTTCTCCCCAGTTTCCAAAAAATTACCATACATAAGGCTGTCCTCAACCTGAGTCCATCAAAACCACTTTCACTAACAAAAAATACATGTGCCTGCTTCCTTTACCAGAAAGAAGCAGTGGGGGAATTTCGTGGAAAGCCTCTATTCTTACTCTTCAAACACAGTTCAAAGCATGATCCTTGGGGAAGTTTCTTTTTTTTTTTTTTTAATTTTTTTAAATTATTTATTTATTTATGAGAGAGAGAGAGAGAGAGAGAGAGAGAGGCAGAGACACAGGCAGAGGGAGAAGCAGGCTCCATGCACCGGGAGCCCGACGTGGGATTCGATCCCGGGTCTCCAGGATCGCGCCCTGGGCCAAAGGCAGGCGCCAAACCGCTGCGCCACCCAGGGATCCCCTTGGGGAACTTTCTATCTAAAAGCGTGTGTCTGAAAATGATGATCACAGTCACTTAGTTTATGGCCGAGCGTGTTTGTCTTCTGCTCAGACTTGCACTATGGTAGGGCCTCTCTTCTTGGAGATATGAGAGCCTGAAGTGCACCACCCGCTGGCCACTGGGACACTGCGCATCTGGTGAGGGACACTTCTAGACCAGGGGGATGCCAGTCCCCAGCAATGTCTGCACTCACAGCCACTGGAGTGTCTGTGTACTTTTGTAACAGGATGCAGCCTTGCCTCTTACCAGAAAATGACTTTGTAATCCACCAGCTGGTGTCAAGAAGCCATGAAAGACTACTGAAAGCAGTGTAGCCATCAGCTTATGGCAAAGCATGGGAGGGCTTGGGGGTAAGGGGCAGGTTGAGACTCAGTCTCCACCTCACATGGAGACAAAATACACAGGGTCTTGGTCATTTCCTACACCTTGACGTCCTAATTACCTACAAACACAGGATTCATAAGCCACTCAATCCAGCACTCTGAAAAAAGCAACTAGGTCCTAGATCTTTACGTCCAATGGACAACTGTTCTGATGGATACATTTTTAGATGTATGTACATTAAGAACGCATCTCCTGCATATATCAAGATGCCCCTCAAAGCCGCTGAACTTATTTAAAATATAAATAGCTCTTGTAAGTGCATGGAAAAAACCGGACTTCGCTTTTTAGGCTTGTCTCTAGTATCTCACAAAGGAAATGCTAGCAGATTCAAGGGTATGCCTCTGGACTTGGGGTAGAGGGAGATTTGGGGAACATCTACAAAAGAGAAATGGTGAGCAGGGCAGAGGACACGGAGGGCTTGGCTGGGTCGGAGGCTGGGGAGCCTGAGCTCAGATTGCTGAGTGCCACCTCTCACAGAGCCCCAAATGGTGCCCGGCACCCAGCCAGCAAAGCCTGTGATGACGAAGAGAAGGAAAGCCTGCAAAAGGGAAATAAAAGCCAAATAAAAGGCAGAGAAACCAGTTTGGCCCCGAGTCCCCATTTTTTAACTTCCAAATGATTTCTTAAACTAGAATTAGTATGACAGACTATTTAGTAAACTGATATTTGTCTTGCTACATGCAAAAGAATGAAACTGGGCCACTTTCTTACACCAGACACAAAAATAAACTCAAAATGGACTGAAGACCTAAATGTAAGACCTGAAACCATAAAACTCCTCGAAGAAAATATAGGCAGTAATCTCCTGGCCTTAGCAATATATTTCTGGCTCTGTCTCTCCAGGCAAAGAAAACAAAAGCAAAAATAAACAAGTGGACTACACCAAAATAAAAAGCTTTTGCACAGCAAAGAAAACCATCAACAAGAAGGCAACCTACTAAATGGGAGAAGATACTTGGCAAAGGCAATATCCAATAAGGGGTTAATAACCAAAATATATAAAGAACTCTTACCATTCAACACCAAAAAAAAAATAATAATAATAATCCAAATAAAGAATGGGCAGAGTACGTGGGTATTTTTCAAAGAACACACACAGATGGCCAACAGAGACACATGAAAAGATGCTCAACATCACTAATCATTAGGGAAATACAAATCAAAACCAATACGATCTTACCACACACCAGTCTGAATGGCTAGTATAGAAAAGAAAAAACAAGTGTTGGTGAAGTTGTGTAGAAATGGGAACTGTCATGCGCTGCTGGTGGGAATATAAATTGGTACAGTCACCGTGGAAAACAGTATGGTGGTTCCTCAAAAAAATTAAAAAGAGAAATACCATATAACCTAGTAGGTTCCACTTCTTGATATTTACCCAAAGAAAACAAAAACACTAATTCAAAAGTTACATGTACTCCTATATTTACTGCAGTGTTATTTACAATAGCTCAGATATGGAAGCAACCAACCTACGTGTCTGTCAATAGATGAGTGAACAAAGAAGGTGTGGAGCACATGCACACATGTGTGCACACACAGTGAAATATTACTTAGCCATACAAAAGAATGAGATCTTGCCAAGCAATGACCTGGAGAACCCAGAGAGCACTACACTGAGATAAGTCAGGAAAAAAAAAACATATAATTTCACTTATGCATGGAATGTAAGAAACAAAACAAATGAACAAACAAACAAAAATACTCAAATACAGCGAACAAACTGGTGGTTGCCAGAGGGGAAGGGAGTCATAAGTGAAGGGGATTAAGAGGAAAAAACTAACAAAGAGTTATAAAGTAAGCCACGGGAATAAAAAGTATAGCATTGGAAATATAGCCAATAATATTTATCATATGGTGACAGGTGATAAGTATGTTTTTCATAGTAAGCATTTCATAATGTATATAATTGTTGAATCTCTATGTTGTACACCTGAAATATAATATTGTACGTCAAATATACTTCAACAAAAGTATTTTGAGACAAACAAAATAAAATAGGTTTCCAATTTTATTTCATTACTTTATCCTGTAAAATTTCCAAGTCAAAATACAATGAGAAGGGAAGATTATGTTCTCTTGCCATGGGCTTTGGCAGACAGGGTTCCCTTGCATGAGTCACTGACCTTCTACTTCTATCCTCACTTAGCTCCTGCACATCTTCCAGGCTCCGGTCCAAAAAATACTGGTTCCAGACCTCCCTTCCTGATCCCTCATATCAAGCTGGAGCCTTCCTCTGGGCTCACACTGCTCCTTGGCCTTCACCCCCAGAGCACTCATGTACTATTATCACTTTTCCCACCTGAATGGTACCCACCCAGCACAGAGTATGGCATCTAGAACGCCCTCGAGGAGTACTTGAATGAATTAATGAGTGAATGAATGAGTGGCATGATAAACAAGCAACTAAAAGAAGGCAGAGAAAGTGCTATCTATAGGTTATTAAACGTAGCCATGTAATAAGTGAAATTATTTCTTTTTATGTTGTAAAGCTATTTTACTCTGTGAAGAAGTTAAACAGTGCCTGGCATATAGCAGTAAAATACAAGTATTTACTGAATGAAATAAACAAATAATGAATTATTCTAAATACGCAAAAAAAAATCTTTTCTATGCCTAAGAAATTACTCCTGAAAACAGGATTAATAGTTGTAGTCTCTGGAATATACAAAATGCTTAAAGTGATTTGCTTTTACTGTTAATTCTCCTAATATTCTACAACTATATTTCTTGAATTGTTCACTTGTATAGGACTCTGAAAAGTATTTATGGTGGCATTATAAAGGCAGCTTCTTAAACTAGGACTCCTTTTATTACATAATTATAAAATTTCTCTTGAGTTGACAAACATCTTAAGAACTACATAATTAGGGATTAACATGTTCATGCTATCACTATTTTAAATTTTTAACAATTTAAAATTTAAATAACTACATGTAGAATATATTCTTTTTGAAAAATCATAATAGAAAGTAACAAATCTATTTTTTCCTACACACTTGTAGTCAACCACAGACTAAAAGAATTCCCTGCATTTCAAAGTCCAGTTAAGGAAAAAATGAACTCAAAATGGCAATCACTGATATTTCCCATGAAAATGGTATCTAAGAGATACTGTTATGATTTTTTAATAAACAGGATTACAATACACCAGAAGAAACCAGTAGCTATTCAAAGTTTCACTAAAATGAATTGCTATTCCAGAAGAATAGAGGTAGAAAAGATTGCGTTTTAACAAAAACTCTACATTTAATTCAAATGTTTATCACATCACCCTTTTTAGAACAAGTAACTCAAATCAGAATGGTCTAGGCCTTAAGTTTCTCACTCGTACCAGTATGACTGCCTCCAGGCTATGTGCAGCCTTGCATAAATGAAAAAGGCAGCAAGTAGAAACACATTTATTTAAGAAGTGAGAAATAGGGTAACTCAGCTGAATTTAACAAAAGCTATTCACATTCACAAATTCTTAAAAGCTTAGGCAACTATCAGTATCTTAGAGTTTATCAAGTATTTCAAAAATCAGAACACGATATAACATATTTGGGAGAGTATACATATCAAACTCACTGACTTATTAGTCTCGCAAAAATTTACTAAACTATAAAGCTACATTTATTTCTGTTCCAGGGGAGGCATTATCAGACCACAAAATCTTACATATATGTAACAGATAAAACCTATCTACAAGAGATTCTGTTCAATGGAATGAATTTTTTTTTCTGCCAGGTTAAAGTTGTTGTGATGATATTTGGGAAAGCTATCGTGCAGATAAAAACGAACAGGTGATGTATCAAATAAACATGGCTAAATGATTAAGTCAGTGTTCTACTTTGTATTGTTTCCATATCTTCCTATAGTGGTCCTGTCTCCAATATAGAGCTATTATATTTTACAACGATCTGTTAGGATTCCAAATATTAACACCAGGAGGGACTTCCTTCTTTAGCTGTTTTATTAAAAAGTATAAAATATTTCCTGTGAGTCCAGTGTTGAACTATTATGGAAATAGAAAGTGACCCCTTGCTCTAGATTTTCTGAAGAAATGCAGTGTATAAAATATTGACCATTCGCTTTTCTATTAAAATGTGTCTTATTTACCCCAAAAAAAAAAGGTATCAAATAAAGCTACATATAAGAAAGAGTTTGTTTGGTTTTCCTGTTTTTGTGATAATACAGGCTTTCCCCTCTGCACCATCTGTCTTCCTGCTACAAAAAGAAAGAAGGAAGAGGGGGAAGGTGGGTGGAAGGGAGGGGGGAGATAGGGAAAAAAAAATACTGTCAGTCTAAGAATGATACAGATGTCATGATTTCTGAGAAGAAAAAAATAGCATTCAATACACATCAAGGCTGAATAAATTGTATAACCATAAAAAACTCACAATTTAAGAAAGGAATTCTGAGCTTAACATATCTTTTTAAACTGCAGGGTTTATTAAGCTGAGGGTATGAGCAGGGCAGTATGAATGTTATGCTAAAGTTCTATGTAATTTTGAAGCTGATATTGAGACATCTAAACATTTCAGTAACAAATATCCATTAAATTTTGTGATATAAAAGTCAAATTATTTAAAGTTAAAAGAAAACACATTCAAATGGATTTTTTTCTGAAGTATGGTGGACCCATTACTTTGCTCGTATGCATTCAAACACACAACATTACAGTGACTGATGGGAATGAAAACTTGCAAACCTTTTGGAAAGTTCTCTTTCAAGAAAATTAAAAATAGGTCTGAGTATCTACCCTATGAAAAATGAAATGCAGAAAAATAATTTTACACAAAGATGTTCACTGTAGCAGTCATCAAAAACCTCCCAAGACACAAAAGTCCAGGGCCAGATGGCTTCCCAGGCGAATTCTATCAAACATTTAAAGAAACAATACCTATTCTACTAAAGCTGTTTGGAAAGATAGAAAGAGATGGAATACTTCCAAACTCGTTCTATGAGGCCAGCATCACCTTAACTCCAAAACCAGACAAAGACCCCACCAAAAAGGAAAATTATAGACCAATATCCCTGATGAACATGGATGCAAAAATTCTCAACAAGATACTAGCCAATAGGATCCAACAATACATTAAGAAGATTATTCACCATGACCAAGTGGGATTTACCCTGGGATGCAAGGCTGGCTCAACACTCGTAAAGCAATCAATGTGATTGATCATACCAGCAAGAGAAAAAACAAGAACCATATGATCCTCTCAATAGATGCAGAGAAAGCATTTGACAAAATACAACATCCATTCCTGATCAAAACTCTTCAGAGTGTAGGGATAGAGGGAACATTCCTCAGCATCTTAAAAGCCATCTACGAAAAGCCCACAGCAAATATCATTCTCAATAAGGAAACACTGGGAGCCTTTCCCCTAAGATCAGGAACACGACAGGGATGTCCACTCTCACCATTGCTATTCAACACAGTACTAGAAGTCCTAGCCTCAGCAATCAGGCAACAAAAAGAAATAAAAGGCATTCAAATTGGCAAAGAAGAAGTCAAACTCTCCCTCTTCGCAGATGACATGATACTCTACATAGAAAACCCAAAAGACTCCACCCCAAGATTGCTAGAACTCATACAGCAATTCGGCAGTGTGGCAGGATACAAAATCAATGCCCAGAAATCAGTGGTATTTCTATACACTAACAATGAGACTGAAGAAAGAGAAATTAAGGAGTCAATCCCATTAAGAATTGTACCCAAAAGCATAAGACACCTAGGAATAAACCTAACCAAAGAGGTAAAGGATCTATACCCTAAAAACTACAGAACACTTCTGAAAGAAATTGAGGAAGACACAAAGAGATGGAAAAATATTCCATGCTCGTGGATTGGAAGAATTAATTTTGTGAAAATGTCAATGTTACCCAGGGCAATTTACACATTTAATGCAATCCCTATCAAAATACCATGGACTTTCTTCAGAGAGTTGGAACAAATCATCTTAAGATTTGTGTGGAATCAGAAAAGACCCCGAATAGCCAGAGGAATATTAAAAAAGAAAACCATAGCTGGGGGCATCACAATGCCAGATTTCAGGTTGTACTACAAAGCTGTGGTCATCAAGACAGTGTGGTACTGGCACAAAAACAGACACATAGGTCAATGGAACAGAACAGAGAATCCAGAAGTGTACCCTCAACTTTATGGTCAACTAATATTCGACAAAGGAGGAAAGACTATCCACTGGAAAAAAGTCTCTTCAATAAATGGTGCTGAGAAAATTGGACATCCTCATGCAGAAGACTGAAACTAGACCATTCTCTTGCACCATATACAAAGATACACTCAAAATGGATAAAAGATCTAAATGTGAGACAAGATTCCGTCAAAATCCTAGAGGAGAACACAGGCAACACCCTTTTTGAACTTGGCCACAGCAACTTCTTGCAAGATATATCCATAAAGGCAAGAGAAACAAAAGCAAAAATGAATTATTGGGACTTCATCAAGATAAGAAGCTTCTGCACAGCAAAAGATACAGTAAACAAAACTAAAAGACAACCTACAGAATGGGAGAAGATATTTGCAAATGACCTATCAGATTAAGGGCTAGTATCCAAGATCTATAAAGAACTTATTAAACTCAACAGCAAAGAAACAAACAATCCAATCATGAAATGGACAAAAGACACGAACAGAAATTTCACAGAGGAAGACATAGATATGGCCAACAAGCACATGAGATAATGTTCCGCCATCACTGGCCATCAGGGAAATACAAATCAAAACCACAATGAGGTACCACCTCACACCAGTGAGAATGGGGAAAATTAACAAGACAGGAAACAACAAATGTTGGAGAGGATGTGGAGAAAGGGGAACCATCTTGCATTGCTGGTGGGAATGTGAACTGGTGCAGCCACTCTGAAAACTGCATAGAGGTTCCTCAAAAAGTTAAAAATAGACCTGCCCTACGACCCAATTGCACTGCTGGGGATTTACCCCAAAGATACAGATGCAGTGAAACACCAGGACACCTGCACCCCGATGTTTAGAGCAGCAATGTCCACAATAGCCAAACTGTGGAAGGAGCCTCGGTGTCCATCAAAAGATGAATGGATAAAGAAGATGTGGTCTATGTATACAATGGAATATTACTCAGCCATTAGAAACGACAAATACCCACCCTTTGCTTCGATGTGGAGGGACCTAGAGGGTATTATGCTGAGTGAAATAAGTCAATCGGAAAAGGACAAACATTATATGGTCTCATTCATTTGGGGAATATAAAAATTAGTGAAAGGGAATAAAGGGAAAGGAGAGAAAATGAGTGAAAATATCAGTGAGGGTGACAAAACATGAGAGCCACCTAACTCTGGGAAATGAACAAGGGGTAGTGGAAGGGAGGTGGGCAGGGGGTTGGGGTGACTGGGTGATGGGCACTGAGGGGGGCACTTGGCGGGATGAGCACTGGGTGTTATGCTATATGTTGGCAAGTTGAACTCCAATAAAAATTTTTTTTAAAAAAATGTTCGCTGTAGTATTATATATAGTATGGTCGCCAACAAGACCTATTGACCCCCTGAACTCAGGAAACTCCTAGAAGCTTCTTGTAACTGTCCATTTCATCTTTTAGAAACTAAGAAACTGCTAGACAGGAAAAAGAAACATTTGAGGACAGAAAGCTCCTCACAGTTATTTCAGCTTCACTGTATGTTAAAATCCCCCTCCAAATATTCATGCGCAGCCCAAAATAAAAGGAGCTTGCCTACCCCTGGGTTATTCCTTGTTTGCACAAATAAAGACTGTGAGGGAGCCTCACCAGGTGTAGTCTTTGTAACTCGCCAAGGAGTGGATCCACCCTGGCCTGGTAACAGTATCAAGAAATAAGAATACTAGAATGTTGACAAATAAAGATCGTAAAACAAATTACAATATATTTACCTAGCAAAATATTTTACAAACCCACCCCCAACAGAAAAGAAATGCTTATTACTCCAGTGTGTATGAGAAAGCGTGGGCTCCAGAAAATGGCCCTGAGTTAAAAATCTGAATTCGATCAAGGACTGGCAGTGTGACATTGAGCAGGATATACGAACTTTTAGCCTGTGTTTCTTTACTTAAAATTGTGATATAATGCCTAATTTGGGTTTAATAAGTAAGTCAGTATCTGAAATGCCTATTTTGAAACTTGGCACACAGGAACAAATACTCTATGACAGGTGAAAAAGTAGAATTCCAGGTAGTATGTGCAGTATGACAAATTATGTAAAAACATTCACAATGGAAAATATTATACAATGTTACCTATGAGTCATGGGAATAAAGAGTGATTTTTCTTTTTCTACTTTTCTTGTCTAAATTATCAACAAATAAGCATATATCTCCTCTGCAATCTGAAAAGCTTTTAATCTAATCAACATAAAGCATAATTTAAAAATGTGCACAGGAAAGGAATTTAAAATACCAATATTTAGTTAATATTCACCCATGTACATTTCTAAAACATTACGAATATCTTTTAAGCACCTAGACATGCCAAGCACTGTTCAGACATTGAAATAAGACCCCTTTGCAAGGAGCTGATGATCCAAGAGTGGAAAGATGTATTTATTGCTAAATCATCAGTTCTAGAACTGATCCTAGAAGTACTTTTAAAATGATATTCTTGGCATTTATTATACACTTGCAAAAAAAAAAAAAACAACAAAACTTAGTATGTCATAATAATTTAAGTCACAAATTTTTTCCCCCAAAGTCACAAGAAGACAGTGTGTCAGAGCAGTGCTGTTTACTATGCATTCGAACCCCGCCCCTTGTCAAAATTCAGAATGTCTCGGGTGGTCAAGGGTGAGGCCTGAGCTTCTACCTTGTAGCAAGTCCCTGAATGCTGATGCAGCCAGGTCCATAACCACACTTTGAATAGAAAATGCTTAGAGGCATTGTTAGGACTTTTGTTTCAAAAAAAAAAAAAATGCTAAGGTTGATAATGCTGGCAGACAGTTTTGCTAATATATCCTACATTCTAATGTAAGCCTTTTAGAAAGGAAAACTTAAAGGTGTTACTAATATTTTTCTACCTAAAATTTAAGATTCTTGCATTTATTAAGGCCAGCTTTGTTGAACCAGATTTAGGATCCCATTCCTCAAAGTCCTGTCTTCCTACTATCCGTGATCACTAGCTCCACAGCCTCTGAGAGGCCCTGGGAGCAGAGGGCCTTCTTGTCCTTTTCTTCCCTCTTTCCCTCACACCAGCCTCCACCTCCAGCCTCACCTCTCATGATGGCCTCCCCCAGACTCCAGTCCACATGAAAATGCCAGGAGAGCAGTGTTCCCTGGGATACCTTACCACGTGTCATCTGTCCTTGGCCAGTGCCCATTCCCATGGCACATCTGGACAAACTACTGCCACTGCCTGGTGTTCTCAGAGCATCAGCTGTTGGGCCCTCCCTGGCTTTACTTCTCATTTCTTCTTCCAAGAAGAGGCCTTCCAGTCTTCGAGGCCTTGACCTACCTCCATGCTGCCAATCTTCTCTCTCGGCCTCTGCACTATCTCCCTACTCTTCTTCACACACACCCCCATTCAAATCCTGAAGAAAAAAAAAAAAATCCGACTTCTTCCATGAAGCCTCCCTGTGAGGTACAGTCGGTGTCTGAGGCCAAAGTCAAATTCTTGGGTTCATCCCAGGGAACTGGCAAGACAGGTTTCCAAACTCATGCAGACGGATGCACACTGGCCTCTCCTTTCCGTCAGCTGCTGGTACAGGAGGGGAGTCTCATCCCACGTCTCATCCCACAGGTAAAATGGGATAGGTAAGAATACCCCTAGGTTAAAAAAAAACACACTCCATGCTGGAGATAAAAGACTTCTGGCCCGAAGCTATGCTGTCCTGGCCTGGGAGATGCTACGGGGGCGGTGGGGGCAGCACCCAGGCCCCGTGGGGAGTTCCCGCAGACATGAGCCTGCGGTGATCCCCTGGAAGGCCGACGCCGCGGCTGTCCCTCCGAGGGCACCTCTGCTTCTCTCCGTGCACCCTGCCCACGGCTTCTAGGGTCTGACGGTGACCGTGCAGGACCCCAGCTCCGTCAGCTCGGAGCCCGGGATGGATGGCGGGAAACGCGGAAATGCCGCGCGAGGCAGCGTGCGGGCAGCGCCTCACATTTGTGGCTTGGGGTTGAGCAGCCACAGTCCCAAGTGGTCCCACACGGCAGCTGTCCGCGACATGTCCCGAGTCCCACCCGGCACTTGGTCCCCGTGTCCCTGGCTCGGTGCATGCTCAGAAGGCTCTGGTGTTTCTCCATCCTTGTATTTTTCAGTGTTTTGACTAAGTGCTCTAATAATAACTTGTTTCTCTAAATATTCATGTCTAAGGTGGGGCTGAGGGGGTAGGAAAAGAATAGCATCACCCGGCAGCTCCTGATTTCACTCTTTTTCAACATACACGGCTTCTAGTTAATTTTCAAGCGAGTTCTATAAATTATACTTCCAGCTACCCTGAGATTGCTTCATAAATGTCTATCCTTTGTATGTGTATGTTGTATAACCCCTGCTAAGCTCCAAATTTCTTGACGACAGAGACCACGCCTTATTTGTCCACATGACTGTTCCATCACTGACACGTACCACTCTGCAGGCACTGCACACAGGAATCTTTGAGAGGCACGGTACCTGCTCACGAATTGCTCACAGAAGCTCCTATAAGGCTTCAGCACACAGGGGATGCCAGCGACACAACAGGCCAAAGGGAAAATCCCTAAGATCCTAAATGTCCCTAAATGTCATTAGGCACACTCCTTATTTACACTGCATCAGCATAAACAGTACTTTTGCCATTTGAATCTTTTTAGGTCTTTTTTTTTTTTAAGATTTTATTTATTTATTCATGAGAGACAGAGAGAGAGAGGCAGAGACACAGGCAGAGGGAGAAGCAGGCTCCATGCAGGGAGCCAGACGTGGGACTCGATCCCAGGTCTCCAGGATCACACCCTGGGCTGAAGGCGGCGCTAAACCGCTGGGCCACTGGGGATGCCCACATTTTTGGTCTTAAAATCAAAATATCCTATATGGGAAAGGAGAGGCAGTTAAAGAG
This sequence comes from Nyctereutes procyonoides, assembly GCF_905146905.1. Classification (NCBI taxonomy): domain Eukaryota; kingdom Metazoa; phylum Chordata; class Mammalia; order Carnivora; family Canidae; genus Nyctereutes; species Nyctereutes procyonoides. The sequence continues at coordinate 37,300,051 of NW_026575044.1, forward strand.
AAATCTGTAAGCCCCTGTAAGTCTCCCGAGAGAGATCTGGCAATATATAGTAACACTGATCCCTTCCACCAAAGAATTCCACATCTAGTCATGTACCCGGATAATGTTTTGCATGTGTAGGACATGAATAAAGAGTTCCCTAAAGCACTCTTAAGGACCCTAAGGAAATGGAACTCACCCAAATAGTTATTAGTAATGGATAAGCCCAGCATCTATATACATGATGAAACACTATGCTGAACAGTTAAAATGATTATACTTAATTTATATGTATGACAACGTGGGTAGACTTCAAAAATTTAAAAATTGGATGAAAAATGCAAACTGTAAAAGGTACTCATTATGGACACTTAAAAAACACAAACCTATATGTTGTTTATGGGGAGAGATGTGTCAGAAACGTGTAAATGTGGATAACAAAGACCCATGACAACTTGAGGACAGTAAAGCCGCCTCTGGGGAAGGAAAGAGGGAGACTGGAACGGGGTTGGAGTACAAAGAAGATCCTAACTATGTCATGTTTTCTTTCTCTAAAAAAAATCCCAAGTGAATATAGTAAATATTAATATTTGTTAACTCTGAGTATGAAGGCCATCTACATTTTTATAGTATGCTGTACTTTTCTATGTGTTTAAAACATTCAGTAATTTAAAGAGAAAAAGTGGTATCACACTTTCATTAAAATTATTAAAAGGTTCAATTTCTCTCCTTGCTAAATAATAACTAAAGCAAACCAGGGAAATAGGAGAGTGTAAAGTTGACTAAGGTATCTCACAATTACTAGCTATTCCTAACCTAGTAACAAAGGCCAATACTCCTGCTGGACTTTGCATCAGAGAACTTGCTGCGCCTACATTTGCTCAGTGTCTTTCAAGTTGGTAAAAGCATTCCTGGGCCTGCTCCTGCCCGGTTACCCACTGCTAAGCCATTAGGTGGGTGCTTTCCACCCTACTCAGCCATCCACCAGAGGCCCCGTCAAACACAGGCTCTCTACAAAGTAGAGCCAAGTGTTCTCTTCCTGTGGTAGCTAATCAATGCTAATCCTGTCATCAAGGGAAATAACTGAGTTTCTGCTATAATGGACCTACATGTGAAGGCTGTTTTAGAAGCTACAATTAGCTGTGCTTTTAGCCTTGCTAGAAAGTAGGTGGGCTGATTTTGCAGCAGTGATCATTTTAACCGATGGCATTAGGAACCTAAGAAGTCATAAATTATGAAGTGACATCTATAAATCAAAATTTCCTTTTTCCAAGAGAGTTACTTCTTCTCATCTCTCTCTCTGGTAATTCAACAGTCCCTCAGATCCCCCACATTTTTTCTTGAACTCCATTCATTTCGCTACTATATTTAATGAGAATTCCACTAACACCAGTTTTGCATAGTGCTTCCTACAATCTACATTTCCTCTTTGTAACTGCTCTAAACATAATCAGAAATTTAGAATGTAGCCCAGAAAAAATATGGCACTACCATTTCAAACTCATGTCTAAAATTATTCTTGTTTTATATGCACATGCACACGCAAAATACACATCATAGTAGAAACTCAACCAATATCCACTCACTTAAATCTCCAGATTAACCAACATCAGAGGAAGAAACAGAAGCCCTTTGCCTACTGAACACTCAAGCTAGCCGGCCCTTCTCCGATGCCCACTGACATTCGCTGGTGACTGTCCTCAAACCTGCTTGTGCCTATTGATTTTACTACTGCAATTATATAATTCATTGTTTGTTATGTAAATAGATGGAATAAGGGCACGAAAAAAGTAACCTGGATGAAAAATAATTAAATGCTTTGAAAAGACCAATGAGGGGCACAGGACTATAAAGGTTCCTCTCGGATGAATGAGTGTGAGAGAACAACAAACTTGTAAAACCAAGGAGCTTCCACCCAGAACCCTTTGGCTTCAGTGTCTGGCTCCACTTTAAAGCCATTGATACTGAAAGTCACAGGAACGCATTAAAGGTGCGGTTTAGGCAAGAAAGCCAATTTGAGAATGCACAGCAAACTCACAAAGGAAAGGCCCTGGGCCCTGCATCGAAAGTCAGAACAAAATGTTTACTCAATGTCTTTCCATTTTTATAATTCCAAATTACATAATCAGTAGTAGTCCAATCACAGTGGATAAGAGACCACAAATATAATCAACTAGCTACTTCAAGTCCTTTTTCAATATTCAATACCACATACATTTCTTTCCTAAGAGTTAAAACACGTGATGTAACATTTCCCAATTTATACCAAATTGGTAAAGAAACTGTTATATTACATAATCCTTCCAATGTGTTCCTCTTTCTGTATTCCTATGCTCCCAATGGCAGCACCATCTAGCTAATGACCCCAAACATTCTCAATGTTCTCAACAACCAAAAAATAAACCAAAGCCAGTCCCATTGATCACCCCTCCTAAAATCTTCCACCTGGATTGTCACTTTGCTGTCAGCCCCCACATGGTCTACGACAACAGCCACCTCACTTGTTTTCTGACCTCCTGATTTAGTGTATACCTTGCCCCCAGAATTAATTTCCTAAAGCAAAATCTTGACACTCCTCTGCTCAAAAGCCATTAATGCCTTCCTATTGCCCAAGAGACAAGACTAGAATTCCATGGTTCCACCCACTTTACTGGTGTCAACCTCTATCACTGCTTTTAAACACATCGCTCTGCACAGCTAGGGAGCAGCTTGCCCCTGACTCTGAAGCATGCAGAGTCAGAGGCTATTCCTCACCTAAGTGCCCCAGGCTACTTCCCTACTTTTCCTCAAGGCACCTCCTCAGACACTCCCCTAATTCCAGGGCCCTGGGTTCAAACTCTGACTGTCAAGTGAGTGGGCTTGAAGGCCAATTCTTCTGAGCCTCCATTTCCTCATCTGTAAAACAGGGGTAAATAGTAAATTCCAAAACTGGTGTTAGTGGAATTCTCATTAAATATAGTAGCAAAATGAATGGAGTTCAAGAAAAAATGTGGGGGATCTGAGACACTGTTGAATTACCATCCCTCCCAGAATGGTAGGGGATGACTGAATGAGAACACCTGGCACGGTGCCTGGTTCACTATAAGTCCTCAATAAGGACTGGTATCCCTGTTATTACAGACCCACAATATGACTGCATGTGGAGACAGGGCTTTTAGAAGGTAATTAAGGCTAAATGAGGTCATGAGGGTAGGGCTCTAATCTGATAAAACTGGTGACCTTATAAGAGAAAGAGATTGCGGGCAGGCAAGCTCTCTCTCTCCATTTGTACTCAGAGAACAGGCCATGCCAGGACAGACTGGAGGGTGGTCCATCTGCAGGCCAGCAAGAGAGCCCTAACCAGAACCTGACCATACACCATTCCAGACTTCCGGCCTCCAGAACAGCGAGAAATTCAATTTCTATTGTTTATGCCACCAGTCTGTAGTATGGCAGCCTGTGTAGACTAATACACCTGTTCTTGTTTCTAGTTTCATGATGGGACTTCATTCATTTAAATGAGCTGCTGTGTGGGTCCTCCTCACCAGGTTGGTATTTCTTTCAGGGCAGAGAATAGGTATTCTGTACCTTTGTCTCCTCCCAGCACCTACCATGATTTGAACACAGTGGGCATTCAATAAATGTCTGACTTATTCATGAAAACAATGAGGATTTGTTTTATGCAAACATTACCTTCTACAGAAGCTCATGTTGAATTGTAAAAGCTTAATGTCATCACTAGATGTGCTTTTGACTATTCAAAGTACATGGATGTGCAGTATGGCAAGTGTCACTTTTTTGTTTTATTTTTGCTGACCCCAAGTGAGGCCCCACCTGCAGGGAAGTCTCTATATGTAGCCTGAAGAATGAAAAGAAGTTGAATGTCTTTTCTCTTAACCTGACCCATGATACCTGCCTTACACAGCTGCAGAGCAACACAAAATGCCATAGTCCTTTTATGACTTTCTTGAAGCACTAGGGGTTCACAAAGCAGCCCTGCCACCAACTATACTTTACTACCATTATACATTTGTACTGAATTTTGTATTTCAAAAAATATCATGCAGTGTCTAAGTGCTAAATGGGTAATACTGAAGTGTTACACTAACCACTGAACCCTATTCAGAATGCCTGATAAATGCAAGCCTTAAAGTAAGTGAAAGAAATTCATTCTTATCTAATATATCTAATTCTCCTAGTGAGTGAGTCTTATCTAATTCTCCTAGTGAGAGAATTTATCTGAGAACCTACAACACTACTTTCCAATACCCCACACAAATCTCCTACCATAAAGAAGCCAAACATTTGAAAGATGGGACCCCTGTGAAACTCATGTTCAAAAATAAAGATCATTCACACATCATTTAGTGACTAAGTACCTACTATATGCCAGACATTAGGCTGGGTGCTGGGAATACAATAGTGAGCAAATCACACAATGTCCTTAATCTCAAGGAGCATAGTCTAATGGAGGGAAGTATTATTAGGGAATGAAGGGAGTGCTTGTTTTACATGGTCATGCAGCATCCCAAAAAGGACCATGCAAGCTGAAACTACACAGTTATCTTAATAATAAATGAGAAAAATTACAATTGTGCTGTAACCTTTAAATTTGTTTTATCAAAACATTAAATCCATTGCAAATATTACTCAATGGTTAAAGACTGAACAACATATCCAACATCCTACCAGACGGCACCCAAAATAGGAAATTATCTCTATTCACATATGACATATGCGTAGAAAATCCCAAAATTACCACAAAAATGTAAGAATAAACAAATTCTGCAAGGTATCTGGATACCAAATCAACACATAAAAGTCAGCTGCATTTCTATATATTAACTATGAACAATCTGAAAAGGATATTACAAAAATAATTCCACTTAGAATGGCATCAAAAAGAATACGATATTTAGGAACGAACTTAACTGAGGAGGCAAAGACTTATATACTAAAATCTACAAAACATTCTGAAAGAACCCAAAGACAACCAATTAATGGAAAGGTGTCCTGAGGCATGGATTAAAATATACTAAAATATACTTGAAGCTATCTACAAATTGAATGCAATCTCTATTAAAATCCCAATGATGTTTTTCAAAGAAATAGAAAAATCCATCTTAAAATCCATAAGGAAAAGCAGTGGATACTGAATAGCCAAAATGATCTTGAAAAAGAATAAAGTTGGAGGTCTCACACTTCCTGATTCCGAAACTTATTACAAACCTAAAACCTAAAGTAATGAAAACAGTATGATACTGGCACAATGACAGACTTATAGACCAATGTAATAAAACAGCCCAGAAATAAACCCTCCCATATATGGTCAAATGATTTTCAACAAGGATGACAATCAGAAAAGAGTGTTTTCAAAACTCAGTACTGGGAAAAACTAGACATCCACATGCAAAAAAAAAAAAAAAAACAAAAAAAAAAACCCATAGTTGAATGCTTACCTTATGTCATACACAGAAATTAACTCAAATGGATACAAGTTTAAGAGCTAATAGTATAAAATCCTTAAAAGAAAAACAATGGGGTAAAACTTCATGTCATTTGATTTGGCGAGGTTTTCTTGAATGTGACAGTAAAAGCACAGGTGATTAAAGAAAAAATAAACTGGACTATGCCAAAATTAAACATTCTTCCATCAAAGGCCACTATCAACAGAGTGAAAAGGAAGCTGCAATCAGGAGAAAATACCTGCAAATCAGAGCTAATAAGAATTAATATCAAGAATATATAAACAATTTCTACAATTCAACAACAACAAAAACCCAGCCAGATTAAAAAATGGGCAAAGGACTTGAATAGATAGTTCTCCAAAGAAGATATACAAATGACCAACAAGCACTCGAAAAGAAGCTCAACAATAGAAATCACTACAGAAATGCAAATCAAGGCTAAAATGAGATACCACCTTACACCTTATATTAAGATGGCTATTATCAAAAAAAGATAGAACAAGAGTTGGCAAAGATGCAGAGAAATGAGAGTTCTTGGGCACTGTTGGTGGGGATGTAAAATGGGGCAGCCACTATGAAAAACACAGCAGTTCTAGGAATAGAATTATCCTACGATCCAGAAATTCTACTTCTGGGTGTATACCCAAGAGAACAAATCAGGACCTCAAAGCGACATTTGTATGCCCATATTTTTGCAGCATTATTCACAATAATCAAAAGGTAGAAGCAACCAAAGCATCCATCGATGGATGAATTGATATACAGAATGTGGCATATACATATGATATAGGTATATACAAAATGTAGCATATACCCACAATGGAAAATTATTCAGCCTTAAAAGTAAGGAAATTCTGATGCATACTACAACATGGATGACTCTTGAGGACATTATGCTAGGTGAAAAAAGCCAGTCACTAAAGGACAAATACTGTATGAGAGTAGTCAAATTCAGGGAGACAAGAAGTGGAAGGGTGGCTGCCAGGGCTGAGGGGAAAAAGGAACAGGGAGTTATGTTTAATGGATATAAAGTTTGAGTTTAGAAGATGAAAAAAGTTCTGGAGATGGAGAGTGGTTACAGTTGTACAACATAACTGCACTTAATACCACTAAGCTGTACACTCAAAGATGGTTAAAGTGGTAAGTTTTTCCCTGTGTTTTGTAATTAAAGAGTAATTGTAAAACATTAAAAACTGTCAAAGTTACAAATATATAAAGAAATAAACAGCAATACTAATTTAATAGGCTGTAATTTAATAATTTTATAGGCACTAACATTAAAGTACTTTACTTCTCTTTAAAAAGCTATCAAGAATATGTGAACAGCATTTGCCTTCTTGTCCTGTAACTTATGAGGCACATTGAGCATTTTGCTATGCCTTGGTGAACTGTCGTACTTCTTACTGTGAATCAGTGTCCAACAGTTTAATCTTTGTTGTGAAATACCTGAGACTTTAATGTGAAATTTTTTGCCTGCATCACCAACCCTGGGACATTTTCATCTTTTTCCTTACATCACTTTCCTCCTTTGTGTTGATAAGAATGCCTTCACTAGGGGTAGCTGGATGATTCAATGGGTTAAGCATCTGCTTTCAGCTCAGATCATGATCCCAGAGTCCTGAGATGGAGCCGTGCACCAGCTCCCTGCTCAGTGGGGAGTCTGCTTTTCCCTCTCCTTCTGTCCCTCCCCCACCAGTCATGCTCTGTTTCTCTCTCTCTCTCCCTCTCTCTCTCTCTCAATAAATAAATCTTAAAAAAACAAAACAAAAGAATGCCTTCACTAGGTACCCAGGGCTGCACATGTCCTCTCTCAAAAGGTGTCAGGGACATTCTAACCTTAGCTTTTCCTTCCATAACTCCAGTTATGTTTGATTCACATTTCAACTCCAACATTACCACTTTTTGCTGCACTTTCATCTTTGTTGGCCAATTCCCTCTTTTTGTTATCCTTTTTAGTAAAATGTTACGTGGGTTTATCCCTATGAAACAAGGCAGCCACACAAGGACACACTTGGCAGTCTGTGTGGGAACTGAAGAAGCACAATGACCAATCACAGGCAGTCCGTGGAAGAAATGATACGGTTCACTGATCACGATGTGTACCTGTCACACCTGTGGTGACTGGCAGGCTGCAGAGCTAGCAGCTTGTAAATATCATCACTCACAATTCAAACACTGGGGTAACTGAAATTTGAACCCTGTTATCAGGTCTTCTTTAATCTAACTCTGGTAACTGAAACCCATGCGTATCAGTACCAAGCAAAGCAAGTGCTATCTCTGTATAATTACAAACCGAGATAAGAAGACCAGAGGAAAGGAACAGGATTCTTAAGAGAACCTTTGAGAATCTGAAAGATGATCACAGTGGTTAAAGGTCAACGAGTAAGGGAAGAGTGCAACAATATAAGAGAAGGCTATAGAAGGATATAAATGGCCACAGTACTGCTACTTTAAATAATAGTTATTATAAATTCTAAAGCTTCTTAAGACCAAAATCACTGTGAATTTAAAGCTATTTTACTTTTTCTAAGATGTTATTTATTTATTCATGAGAGACACAGAGAGAGAGAGAGGCAGAGACATACACAGAGGGTGAAGCAGGCTCCCTGCAGGGAGCCTGATACGGGACTCGATCCCAGGACCCTGAGATCACGACCTGAGCCAAAGGCAGGTGGCTCAACCACTGAGCCACCCAGGCATCCCACTTTTCCATTTTTATATAAAGTGTCCTATGAAAAAGAGAAGCTATGAGTCTATAGTATGAGTTTACTTGGCTTTGTACAGTGATATCGTATAAGGAACACAACAAAATTATTTTTAAAATAGAAGAAAATAAAAAGATAAGTCCATAGATGGACAAGGGACAAGCCATGCAGGGCCAAGCCACAACACAGATTTACTGATGGAGGTTCTGGTCCTAATCCTCAGAGCAGTGGTAGGCTGTACCAGTTTCCTGGGGCTGCTGTAACAAATCACCACAAACTTGGTGCCCTAAAACAACAGAAATTTCTCTCTTCCAGTTCTGGATGCCAGAAGCCTGAAATCAGTTTCACTGGGCTGAAATAAGCTGGTGGCAGGGCTGCACTCCCTCTGGAGGCTTTATGGGAGAATCCATTCCCTGACTACCATGGCTTCTGGTGATTGCTGCATTCCTGGGCCAATGGCGGCCACCAACTCCAATCCTAACACCGGCATCTCCAAATTTTTCCTTCACAATTTTCATACCACCTTCTGCGTGTAAAATCTCCCCCTGCCGCCCTCTTATAAGGGTATGTGTGAGTGCACTTATGTAATCTGGGTGGACTAGCGATCCACCTGGATGGTCTTCCCATCTTAAATCTCTACCTTCATCACATCTGCAAAGACTTTTTCTTGGAGGCTGCACTACAAGGTAACACTCTGAGGTTCCAGGAATTAAGATGTGGGTAATTCTTTTGGAGGACCATTTTTCAGCCTACCACAAAGGCAACGTAATTAGACTCACACTGAAAAGACCACTGTGATGGGGTGAAGGAGGAACAGGGGATACGACGAAGTAGCTGGGCTACTATAGTGATCTAAATCAGAGGTAGCTTAGACTAGGTGGTGATGGAGGAGGTGGGGATGATGAAGAGAAGTGAATGGAAAGAGATACTCAGGATATGAGTAAAACAGGTGCGAAAAGGGCCTTCTAAACTCCTGGCATGTATAACTTTGTTTCAAGTGGTGCCTCGTGATGAGCTTGGGAGCACCAGAAGGCCAAAAGTGCAGGAGACCATCAAGCTAAACAAGGGACTTGCAATACTGCTGGGCAATGCAAAACACAGTAACATGAGGATTCTTCTGGAGGAAGTGGGGGCAAAGCATACTCTGTGGGGATGGACCAGATCCTCCACTCACAATGGTTTTTAACTTGGGTTCCATAACTCTTCGTGTTGTCACATGCAAAGTGATAACACTACTACTTACCCTCAGGGCCCTGGAAATAATTGGGAAGAAGGATGAAATGCACATGACACAGTGTGCAATAGTAAGCATTGATTGCCTACCTGATTACCATTCACTGCCACTCTTTTCCTGCACAGTAATGCAAGCAAAGACCAAGACTTGTATGATTACAAGACAGTAATACATTTAATTTCATTCTGATTCCTCTGTAGCTTCGCTAATTCATATTCATTTATTGCTAAAGGCCTGATGCTCATTTAGAGTTACTGATATATTCTGAAAATAACTCTTCAGGCTAAATAAAGTCAACTTTTTTTAGTTTTCCTAATTCTGTCATTAATGTGTATCAAATATCTTCCTAACTCATTACCGTTAGTTCCTGCTCTATCTTAAATCACACAAATAGGTAACTCAATCATCTCCATTCTATACCAAAAGCAGGTGGACCAGCATTGATAAGCAACTTACAAAGAAATAACCCAGACACATTTTATCAATTGCCTAAAAAGCCTTTCCAACCAACCCTTCCACAGAGGTTATTCTTAAAATTGTTCAACATATTTTTTCATCTGTAAATTATAATGAGGTCCCTTTATCATGTGTGGCAATAGTCCACAAACTGCATGAATACTTTAACTGAAGAATAAACAAAAACAGTTCAAACTGTTTGAACTGTTTGTATGATCAGTTAGAAATCTTATATTTCTCTATTACTTAGTTAAGAGACATTTCAAAGGGAAACTAGAGACTCATTCTTCATAATGAAGTTTCAGCAAACTGGTTCCTAGTAAACAGTTCTGACTAAACTTCATAAGGAAGTGTGGGTCTCTCACCAAGGCACCTGTATTTTCCTTTAGTTTTTAGAAGAGTATAGGTCAAGAAAATTTATTCGTGTTTCCTTCATCATTCATAAGCCCCTTAACTATAAATTTAGGCTAGCACAGAAAGCTCTCTGATCAAGTCTGGTTTTATTTTACTCAGATAAACGTCAACATTGTTTTATCAAGAGAAAAAGCTCACAATTTCAAGCTAGACACAACTACTCTCTCTTATCAGCCAATCCCAGATCTGAGATGCCACACAAGGACTACAGAAAAACACCCAAACCATTCTCTCATTTCCTGCCATTATAATAGCAATTTCACCAGAACAAGAATCTCTAAGAATTCCAACATGATAAATCTTTACACTTGGCTAAATGACTTTAGACAGCCATTCCCCATCTCCCATGCCCCCCGCTTTTTTTTTTCCTGTGCTACTTCAAGAAGAATAAGTCCTCACTCAATGTGTAATTTTGATAATTCAAAGTAATGATTGTCTCGTCAATCATCAGTCCAAAAACTATGTGGATCTACAGCTGAGGCAAATGGCATTCCAGGTAGAGACAAAACTCCTTCCCAGCCAATTAAAAAAATGCAGACTCTGCTATAATGTGGAGGAAATTAACATCCTTTGTAATTTCCTTAGTCTTCCAAGGTACACTGCTTTTTACTTGTTTTATTTACATTTTAAATATGCCCACTTCCCAACTGGAATGAGTTAAATTGTTCTTAATTAGAAGTAGTCTGGAAATTTCACTCCTTTGTCTCTCCCTCCCCTTGTGGGAATGGAGAATTACTCCAACAACTGCAGGCCTACAAAAAAGCAGCCCCATGCTCACTTTGGCCAGTTCAGGAGTCACAGGTATGCTGCTGAATTCAACCTGCTTCTTATAAACATCAAGAAGAGGGTGAGCATGATTTACAAGATGCAAAGATAAAGTCCTTTCTTTGCTCCAGAGATCAACTGACAATACATACCTTGAGATTTTTGCAATTCACTGTTCAGAATGGGGAGGAGGGGGTGAGCACTTGACAGGGACTCACATACGGGGAACAGTCCTAAAGACACCACACTTTAGTCCAGTTGTTTCTCAAAATCTGAATCTCTGTCATTTAGCAAATTCAACTTGGTTTCAGATATGAAATATCCTTTTCCCTCATTTCCTGTCCTGTTAGGATAGCACCACAATTTTTACTTGTGATAAAGAGAAAAAATACAAACGTTTAAAAGTCTGTTTATCTGGTGAAGGTTGAATAATCCACATGAAGTAAAGCCTGGAGGGCTGCCGCAGGGGAGGCAAGAAAGCCCAGTGCCAAAGCAAAAGACCTCTACCTAGATGGCAAAAAGGCCAAAGTGGGAAAAGCACCCAATAACGGCCATGAACTGTCGGTACCCAGAGACGGATGCCCAGACTCCTATTTCCCTTGAGCCACACACAGCGAGGGACAGGATGGTGCCATCAAACCCAGAGGCACACGCTGAACCAACATGTATTATGGGATGCAGCTGACGTCACGGTTGACAGTGGGGGTGGGGAGAACTCTCCATCTGGGCATCGAGGCACCCTATCAGAGGCTAAACAGTATGTGTGGGTGTTTTCTACTCACTGCTTCTAAGTACAATGGAACAGAAAATTGTCATGAAGCATCCCATCCAATTTCCTCCCACTTCAGAAGAATCGCTTTTGTGGTCTCCTTGGCTATGGAACTTTGGGGTAACTGTATCCTGACTCCTGGGGATTTGGGCCTTCTGTGCCTGTGTGTAAATGACCTACTTAGTAAAAAGCTTGCTCACTTCTGGGGAAGGAAGCGGACCATGGGCCAGCTTATACTTGGAGATTAAAAATTAGGAAGACCTGGGTGGGGACAGAACAGACAGACTAGGGCTCTGAAATCAAGTCGCCTAAGGCTGGAAAGACACAGGTCCTGCAAGCTGGCCCCACAGTGAAGGGGTGCCACAGGTTCTGCACACCCACAGGGAAAGAGACAGAAGAACCAGTGCTAAGATCTCTTCCTGGAGCTCTCTGGGCCCTAGAAACAGGCATGTGCATGGGTGCGTGCATGTGCTTATGTGAGGGGGGGGGGGGGGAGAGAGACCTGGAAAATCCGGTGTGTAGGAACAGTAATCCCTGGGATCCAGCACTGGAGGAACCCTGGGCCCTGCCTGGGTCCCCGTGGTCACAGGTGCAGTGGAAGCCCTGCCTTCGCCACCACACTCCTTCAGAGGCAGCCAACCCGCCTGGGGAGCCCCCCTCCGGCTGTCAGCAAAGAGGCCTCACAACCCTGTGCTACTTCCTGGGGCCCCAGGGTTCCAGCTCCACACCCCAGCCTGGTCTTGAGCCTCATGCCCCCACTCAGTGCCTCTCCATGGAGGGGTTTGGGAAATCCACGGGGCCATCTGGGGATGACACAATGACAGTGGCAGAACAGGCCGTGGATGCGGGGCAGCCTGCAATGTGGGAGACTCCTGCATATTGCCCCATGTCCCGCACAACTTCTGAACCCTACTTTCATCGGCGCAGAAGTACAAAGTCAGGCTGGCACTGTTTAAATATACCCCTTATTAAGATTCGTTCACAATTTTAGAGAGTTACATCACCAGCGGTAACACTGCTGTGCTACTAGAACTGCTGGCTTGCAACACCTCCACTAGCCTGCGTGTGCAGCTACCACAGGCCAAATGAACAGGGATATTGAAAGCTCCCCTAAATATATTTAAAGCCAAACATTTTTTGAAGGGTCAGGAAATACTAGATACCAATTATTTTCATTAACATATTTGATTTTTGTCATCCTATTTTAAGAATTTGTAACATACTGAGATTTATCACAAAGACTGTATATAGAAATATTTTGGGGTTTTATTCTAATTTTTCCACCCTACTCTGATACTATCCTCAGGGAATACGCACCACCCTCACCCCAACTTCCCTATAAGCTTTTTAAATTTATCCTCTAATCCCGGACCTCTGTTAAAGGTTTTGGTCTCCAAAGTACTTGGCTTGGTGAAGGATTTAAAGACGGGAGACCTATTTTCTAAGACACGTTGTCAGCACACATCCCCCGTCCTAATGCCGGAAGCTAATTATTCTGATGCCCTGACTCGGGCGGCCTGGCTCACTGCAAAAATGTCACCCTTCCTCATTTGCACGACTTCAACAGTGCTTAGCCTTGGCATATTATCCCTACTTCAGCTGAGGTATTTCCCCACTTTCTCTTAACATATACAGAGAAGTCTGGTCTATTACTTCTTTTATTTCAAAGTGCACCTGCTCTCTCATTTTTCTAGTATGGAATGGCTTTTGATCTTTTCCTAAATCCAAATTTATTCATTACACCCAGGTGCAAGCACTTAACTACTTTATCATCTGGTGAAGGTGTACTGAGCATGCACTTTTTGGAATGTACGTAGTTTCCTTTTTTTGAATTTCTTTTTACTTCTCCTTTATAATAATAGCATGTGGGCATTCCATGGACCGTTTTAAACATTGTGTGAGCAGGTCCTATCACCTGTCGATTTTATTTTAGGATCATAAAAAGAGGCCATGAGATCTGATACCGTTGAGAGTCCCTGCTCTAGACTGCTTCCCCTCACAGCCACCAAGTTTTTCCAAATACAGTTCTTCCTGAAATGCAGGACAGGGATTTTGGAGTAGGGAAGCTAGGTTTCTGCCTTCTCATGCCAAAGAGGCAAATAACACCAGAACGTGGCATGCCACCACCACCCAGGGGGAGCCAAGAGCCCTGTAGGTGACCAATAAAAGACAACAAAGGACAGGCCAGTTAGGGTAGGCTGCCTCTCAGCCACACACAACGCTGAGCAGAGGGCAGCTCACTCAAAGGACTGAGATCCCCAGAGTTGTCACTGCCAGGGGGACTACCTGTGACCACTTCAGAAGCAAGAGACTTTGTCAAATCACTCTGCAATCCCTCTGATTGCATCTGTTAGAACTAGCATGTACTCAGTGACAGCTTTGCTCCCCACTGCCCCACAATGAACACCGGGCAGCCTGGATGCACCAAAGGGAAGAGGCTGAGAGCCAGACAGTTCTGTTACCTGGTTCTGAGAAGCAGAGCATCAATTCTGGGGTCACACTGGAGCACTGCCACTGGCTCAAGAGACATACCTGGCACACATCAGCATGCTGAGGGAGGATGAATAATCCAGCTTCCAGAGCTCTGAAAGGGCACTGCCCCTGGGCTATACTTGCTGACTGGCAAATAAAGGAGTGCTTATATCCCCCTAAGATCTCTTGGGCCTCACATGACTCCAGTGACCTCAGGAAGGCCAGGAACCCCTGATCAGGAGATCCACCTATCTTTACAATCTCAGTTCACTCCTACAGAGAGGCAGTCGTGTACACAACATGCAAACATCACCAGTGCTAGAAAAAGGGACAGAAAGAGCCCACAGGGCCACTGAGGCCCCTTAATACCTTGGAGAAGTCAGAACAAGTTAACTGATGCAAAATACCCCAGCAGGACCAGTGGGAAGGAAACAAAGGAAGAGTCAGAGAAGCAGACAGGTCAGATCACAGGACATCCTATGTCAAGCGGGGACCCTTATTTTAGAATGAGTGCCCAAAGCTCTGGGAGACTTCTTCCCCAAAGGCCAACTCCCTGGCGGCTTATCAGGTGGCCTCTGGGTGTTAGGGTATTGTTAGCAGATTGCTGGGATCTCACCCCAAAATGACTTTAGCAGCACACAGGTCAACTTCTCATATTGTGAAAGTTATAGAAGAGCGGTACTATAGTGTAGGGGTGAAACACACGGACTCTGGAGTCCGCTGGCCTGGGTTCACACCCAGCTCTTCCGCTTAACTCTGAAAACTTGGGCAGGTCATTCAATGCAACTGTGCTTCCCCTTCACCCCCTGTGAGAGGGAGATAACAAGAGCACCCTCTCCTCACAGAGCTGAGGGAGGAGAAAATAAAGATGAACATTCTGGAAGTGCTGGTGTGCCCCTGGCACCAGTAAACACCAACTACTATTTACCATTATGTGCTTATTTTGACGTGTATTAGGAAAAGTCAGTCACCTAAGCCAGTGATTTCACAGACAGTACAGCTGTGGACAAAACGACGTGTTCAAGTGACCATTTCTGAGGCAGACTGAAAGATATCAAGTAGACAATACTGCCTCGAAGGACTTGCTTCTCACCTTTGTGTCTCACACACGGTAGACACTGTGCAGGGGTTTTCTCTGTAACCACAGATCATCTTCCTGGAAGACAGGAGTAACTATCTGTTGTAGATATATATTTCTTATGTACTGAAATCCTTGAGCAAGAAGGAAGAGGTGGAGAAAGCCACGCCAGCTAAGGAAACGACCAAGACAGCAAACCATCAACCACCTTTACACTTGAAAAAAAGCCCCTATTTCCCAGGCTCCTGGACGGTTCAGTTAAGCGTCTGCCTTTAGCTCAGGTTGCGATCTCTGTGTCCTAAGACTGAGCCATGTGCTGGGCTCTCAGCTCAGCGGGGAGTCTGCTTCTCCCTCTCCCTCTGCCTCTCCCCCTCTGCTCATTCTCTGTGTCTCAAATGAATAAATAAAATCTTAAAAAAAAGGAAAAAAAAGCCCCTATTTTAATCTCCACATCAGTTGCCAGGCAGTCAGGACTTTCTCTTCTGACACAGCAAATTTATGGGTAGTTTTATAGAAAACTATGTTTTTGTAACTATCTATGGTGAGGGATGTCAACTAGACTTGTAGTGATTATTTCACAATAGATATAAATCATTTATGTTGTATACATGAAACATCTATATCAATTATATCTCAATTTTTTTAAATATAGGGAAAGTCATATATTTAAAAACTGGAATGCATTTCCCCCATCAGAAAAAGGGTTTCAGTGGTGATTATGTTCCCAGGTTTGCCACAAAGGTAATTCAACCTCAACTTGAACCTGTGTGCTGGTTGAACAGCATACTAAGGATTCAGGGAACAGACTAAGTGGTGGGACAGGTCCACAAAAGAGAGAAGTTCCTCCCACCCACCCCAACCCCCAGCACTAGGCAGTTTTGAAATAACAAGAAAATTCTCTGCAGCACAGCCATCTACTTTCTGTACATCCTTTATACTCTTCTCCTCAAGCCCTTCTCAGAATTAGCCTTTATAGAGTCCCACAGCTAATGCAGGGGAAGGAGGAGAGTGACCTTGGCAAAAGAGATCAGGGTGCAAAAACAGAGTTAAAACAGCCTGAGCAAAAAGGTCTAGACCCCTGAAATGTGATGATGTGTCTGGGGATCTCCAAGTGGTTTCATGTAACTAGAACAGGAAGTGTTCTGTGCCTCAGTATTCTTGGTCTCCCCCTTTGTGTTTTCTTACTTCATCAAAACCTCATTTCTCTCAGTATAAGTCCTCTAACTAGGGTAGGGAAGAAGGCAATCTCTCAGAACTACTTGTTAACGCAGAACTCAGAGCACACAGATTGTCTTAAGGGCTCACATCTTTAACTGTGTGCTTCCAAGTACATGGAGGGGGACACACACACCGCGGTATACATATCCCCCTTTTTTTCCCTGTTAATTTCTTGTATATAAACTCTCCCATTAGTCTAGAGGCTTTTTTTAAAAAAATAATACCAATTAAACAAAATGAATCTATAATGGTTAATTGGGATCTTTCCAGAAAGTGCAATAATTGGGGGGAAAAATCTATCTATATATATTTTTTTTAACAAACCCAACCCTAAGTTTAGAAGGATGGAAAAAGGCAACAGAGGAGTTTCCTATTTTTCCTGCCCGTTCCCTTACACCATTTCTGCTTTTCACTGCTTCTCCTTTTCTTGCATTTCTGCATCTACGGACTATCCATAAACTCCAATGGCAAGGCACAGACATGCTGCTGTCTGGGAATAGCCAGACCATGCGGAAAATACAGGTGGCCTACAAGCTCTTCCTGTCCTCTAAAGTACCCACAGTTTTAGGCTCAAGCACCTACTGGCCCAGGTCTCTTCCACATGCCTTTTGAGTCTTTCCAGACAGAACTCTGGTTTGTACCAGGGGTCAATAAATTTTTTTCTGTAAAGGATCAAGGAGTAAATATTTCAGGCTTTGTAGGCTATGTGGTTTGTCACAGCTATTCATTACTGTTTCTGTATTGTACAACAACTACAGAAAAGGTATGTAATCAAGTGAGAGTAACTGTATCCCAATAAAACTTTATTTATAAAAACGGACATATTGGGCCCATGAGCCATCATTTGCAACCTCTGGATTATACTACGCCATCTCTATGACATGACTAGCTCTGTAAACCTTATGTGCACAAGTAAGACGCATGGCATATGGTTTTGTTATATGTGCCATAAACTGTGCTAAATAATCTAGAATCCATACTTTCACCTTAAACATAAACATTACCTGCTGTGCATTTTTCTCGCCTTTTGTTTTTATTAAGTTTGTCATTTTTTAGAATTTAAAATGGAAAAGAAAAATGTAACCCATAATACCAACTATTTACTAATTCTATAGTAAATCCCATATTTAAGTATGCATATTTATCCTCAATGAATATCCCTTATAACCACTATATGCTTGTTTTAGTTGACAATGATTTTTTTAATATGACTTTTTAATAACATCTACAGCCAGAAATTGGTGGTAGTGTCGGCAAGGTAAGAACTGCAGGTGATTTAAGGTCAGAAGGAACAAACACCAGGAGTTAAAACAGGACGTAGAGATAGTGGTACCAAGGGGAGGAGGGAGATAAATGTCCGGCCTGGGAAACAAGAACAACAAATTTCATTTTGGCCAGGACCTCCAGATACCTCCTGTCTTCCTACCTCAATGTGCTTCACCTCTCCTGATGGTCCTCCAATTAAAAAAGTAATGTTGCAAGCCAAAAAGAGACAATGGCACCAAGAGTTAACTATGGATGTGAGGGCCACGGTGAGGAGCATGGTCAGCATAAAATGTGAGTTGACTGGACAACCAGCAGCAAAGTAACCCCAAAAAGCAGCACTGACTCACAGGAAACACAGACCAACCAGTGATCCAAGAAAATACCAAGCATGGAATAAGCCATCAAACAGGACAACCTAATCACACTGATCAGCTTGCAGTGCTCACTCATTTTGCCTCTCCAGATGCCATTTCGTAGCTCCATGTGGGTTTTTCACTGTTTCCTAGACTTCATTTCCGCCCCACCACCTGTCACATACCCCTCCCAACTCCTCCCCCATCATGATAATCAGATATTTCCTCCACAAGTTTCCTTTGTATTGAATTACAAGTTGTTGCCCTCTACTCCTATAGGTCATGGTGGGCCATGGGTACGTCTCCCAGCCTCCATACCACTGCCAACTGTACCTACACCGCCACATCTGAAATCTAGTATCTTTTCTTGTGCATGTAACTATCACCTATTTTATTGTGTGTCCAAGTACCTAAAGCTCTGAGCCTCTGTCACACATGTGACCATCAGTTAGTGTTGGGGGGTGAGTGAGGGAGTGAGCATTGCCACATTAAGTCACTAAACCCAAATATCAACAATAGGAATTTAATTTCAGGTGGTATCATGAAGGTACAAAGTTATGCCCTTAGGCTCAAAGCAAAAAAGGCCTCATCACAGCATCCATCTGTCTCAACCTCTGGGAATACATCCCCAAGTGCATGACAGGGTCTCAGCACCAACAACAGAACATCTGGTTATTATTACATTATTACTATAGTTACAACAGAAGTGACACATTCTGAAATCCCAACTACAGGGCCTCTTAGAGCTCAAAAGAAATACTCCCCTATGCATATATTTCTACTTCCTATATATAGGATATCTAAATTACACAATCCAGCTTTTCCATTAATTCTGAATGGCCTTCGTGATAGGTTTCTATGAAGTAACCATTTCTCCTCATTCCATAGCTGTTGATCAAACTTTTATCATTGTGACATGAGAAAATGACCTTCTTGCTTTAATAAAAATGTTATTGTTACACTAGATGCAATATGTTTCTATTGTCAAACTATAACGGATAAGATTCCAGAAGGTTTGCTAGCAGGGTAAGGATGGTCTTCCATGACAAAACAGTCCTAAGAAAGGAGAAAACCAATAGCTTTTTTTTTTTTTTTTTTTTTTTTTTTTTAGCTTTCTCTTCTGTAAACAGAGTTGGAGGTGTTCCTGGAGTACTTATTATAAAGTCACTTCTAAGTTTCCCAGCAGACCATTCAACTCTAGAACAGAAGACAAGTTTCCCAATACATAACAGACTCTAAATCTTTCATATGCAGTATGTAAGGCTAACCTTAAATATAATGCTATAAATGCTGGGACAGCTGGGCAGCTCAGCGGTTGAGCGTTTGCCTTTGGCTCAGCTATGATCCTGGGGTCCTGGGATAGAGTCCCGCATCGGGATCCCCACAGGGAGCCTGGTTCTCCCTTTGCCTGTGTCTCTTTCTGTGTCTCTCATTAATAAATAAAATATTTTATACACATATATATTACAGCTACCTGCATACAGGAGGTTTTTTTCCTTCTACTCAAACTATGCCATCAAGAAGAAAGCACAACAATAGGGAAAACATCAAATATACAGCTAGCTAGTGTTTACTGAGTGCTTACGTTGTGCTAGCCATCGCGGATTATCTCTTTTAATCCTAACAGTCACATTATGATGTATGCTACTCCCATTGTATGAGCAAGGAAGCAAATTTTGAGTAACCAAAGTCAGCAGCTACACAAGTGGCAAAACTACAACTGCAACCCTTGTTATAGGACTCTGGTCTGCAAATACACCTCTACTCAGTTATGTTTCCAAAGTATGGATCAGCAGCACATTTAGGAGATGACAAGAATGCGAGGCCTTCCCACATCACAAATTAGATGGATCAAGGGAAAGCTGATGGCATAATGCTACTACGGTCTATCCCTTAAAGCTTCAATTGTCAGAAAATAAGGTCAGAGGGCCAATCGCAAGATACAGTTGAACAATGTGGGGGTTGGGGGCATCATCCATATGTTACTTCTGACTCCCCAAAAACTTAACTGCTAGTAGCCAACTATTGACCAGAAGCCCTATTGACAGTCAGTATTTTGTATGTTGTATGTATTACATACTGTTTTCCTGTAATAAAGTAAGCTACAGGAAAAACTTAAGAAAATCACAAAGATGTAAAAATATATTTATAGTACCATTTAAAAAAATCCACATGCAAGTAGATCCATGCAGTTCAAACTTATGTTAAGGGTCAACTGTATAATAATTCTAGTGAGACAGGCAAAATGAGATAATGAAAAGAGCCCTGATTTAGAACTGCTGTGCAGTATCCTGGGCCAGGCACATAAACACAAGATTCAAGCCCCCTGCTATAAAATTATCATGATAAAAATACAGCTCACTCTTGTCATCACTAGAATAGTCAGAATATAACGGTGTGCCTAACACTGTGTCTGGCAGAAAACAGATACTACAATAGTTTATTTCCTTTTTTATTCTCAAAAGGCAAGTGATCTCAGGCTATGTGGGATTGAGCCACACATCTTGGGTGCCCTGCTCAGTGAGGAGTCTGCTTCTCCCTCTGTCCCTTCCCCACCAACTCAAGCACTTGCCCGAGCTCCCTAAAATAAATAAATCTTAAACAGACACACACACACACACACATACAAGTAGACAGTTCCTGTCTATATAGTGTAAATTCTCCCTGGACACCTCCCTCTCCCTCTACTCTTAACACGCAAATCTACTCTTTACACACTAAAGTACATTTTTAGACTGAAATCAGACTGGTAGGCTTTAAAAATAAAATGGCCTGATAAGGCTGTTTCCATTTTTAGGTTTTTTGTTTTTGTTTTTTTTTTTTTTTTTAATAAAAACTGAATTAAGAGTAGGGACACTTGGGTGGCTCAGTAGTTGAGTGTCTGCCTTCGGCTCAGGTCGTCATCCGAGGTGCTGGTACCCCAAGGGGAGCCTGCTTCTCCCTCTGTCTATGTCTCTGCCTCTCTGTCTCTCATGAATAAATAAATAGAATCTTTTAAAAAAAATAACAAGAGTAAACTGTCTTTAGTGAAACGTTTATAGTTGTGAGATATTTGCTTTGCATTAAAAAGTGAAAAGCTCCAACTGTAGAACCGCCAATCTTTGAATCCGGAAAGAATCAGGGGTCTCCACCTATCCCTCTTCCAATTCTTTACAAACTGTGGTTCTCTCGATCACGGACGCACACGAGTCCCTACATTCCTTCCAGATCATTCAGGTCTTAAATAGTGTGAAGCATGTGGCCGTTAAACACCTAAGGGGAAGTTGCTAATCAACATCCCTGAGACTCAACATTGGAAGGGCAAATCACAAACTTGTCTCCTAAACCAGAAAGCAGATGCTTCTGGTCCCCAGCGCAACTGAAGGCTCCTCCCACTCACAGAAGAAAGATAACCAGGTTTCAGTTTCCTTTTTTTTTTTTTTTTTAAAAAAAAAAGCCGAATTTCTAAAAAGCAATTAACTGAGCACACGTGTTCTTCCACTCTTGCATGTATTTACAATCCCTCCATTTTCTTCTTTAAGTTAGAGAAGTCCACAGTAAGCACTCTCTTGAAAGGCATTAGGAGGAACTCATTTTAAGGACTGAGTTCTAGAAGACAGGCAGGAGGAGAGAGGTGAGCAAGCCGAGTTCGACTCAGTTTCCTTTTTAATTCCTGCACTACAAGGCAATTACACAGATCTGTTTTCAAACAAGAAAAGCGCCGAAGAATGCACCAACGATGCAAAGTAATGCGAGGCACAAGACACGGGCACGACGCAGCTGGGGTGCTCCGTGTCACAAAAGGCTGCTCGGGCACAGCCCCGCGAGTCGGAGGCTCCCGGCTGCCCCTAATCGCATCCGGTCCCAGGTCCCAAAACCAACGGGCTTCGGAGCCGGCGGCGGAAAGGCGGACCCGCGGGACAGGCGCGGACAAGCTCCGGGCGCCCCTCTCGGGAGCTCGGGGAGGGCGGGTGGCGGTCCGCGGAGGGAAAGGACAGCCGAACGCGGGAGCAAAGGAGCGATGTGACAAAGGCGCAGGAGCGCCGGCTGCAGCGCAGGCCGAGGGAGGCGACCCGGGCACCGGGGCCGGGGCTCGGCGACCCACGGGAGGGGGAGGAGGGTTCCGGGGCCCGCGGCGGAGCGCAGCGCGCGGGCCAGCCCCGGGGGCGCGCGGCCGGGCCGCAGGAGCGGGGCGCGTCGGTCACCTGTATTGCTTGAAAAGCTGGTCCGACTCCCTGAAGCCGTTGTTGAGCAGCATGTTGATGCCGGCCAGGGCCAGCTCCGCGTCCTGCAGGGGCGCCGCCGCCGCCGCCGCCGAGTCCCCGTCGTCCTGCCGCCGCGGCCGCTGCTGCTCCGAGCCGGCCATGGGCGCGCGAGGCTGTGCGCTGGGCCGAGGCGAGGTGGGGCGGCAGCTGCTGGGCCCCGCGCGCCCGGAGCCCGCTCTACCTGCCCCGAGCGCCTCGCAGCCGAGCGGGGGGAGGGGCGGCGCGGCGCGGGGCGGGGCGGGGCGCGGAGGGGGCGGAGCCGGGCGGGCGGCGGCGCGGCGGGGGACGTGAGCGCCCGGCCGCCACCTCCCGCCGCCGCGGGGATTACTCAGCAGCGCCCGGCCGCCTGCGCCGCCCGCTGCCCCCGAGACGCCCCCCTGGCGCGGCCACCCAAGTGGAATCCGTTTCCGGGTGTCCCCCCCCACCCCAGCCCACCCCCCCGCTGAGCCCGGGCCCGAGCGGCCGCCGCCCCGGTGCCTGCAGCCCCCGCGCGCCCTTTGGGTCCCCGCCACCCCGCAGCCCCTGCCCGGCCGCCCGGGGCACTCGCGAGGCCCGGAGGCCCGGGCTTTGACTCTCTCCTCCAAAAGAGCCGGACCTGGGGTCGCGGGGGGGGCGAGCGGTTTCGAAAAGGGGGCAGGGAACCCCGCCTGGGGCGCAGCGGCTGGAGGCCCCCGGGCGGGCCCGGCCCCCGGCGCCTGAAACGCAGAGCAGCCCGCGCGCGCGACCCCCGACTTAATCCCGACCTTGGGCCCGCCCCCTGGCCGAGGTAGCCAATCCCCGAGGAGGTGGGCGGCGGGGGCGGGGCCCGGGGGCACCTGTCGGACGGCCGCAGGGATGCCCGCGCTGGGAGCTGGAGCCCGGAGGATCCCTGATCCTGGTACTCAGCCTCTCCAGTCCCCACCAGCCTCTTTGCCCGATGGGGGCAAGAGGACAAATGGAGGCCCACGTGGCAGATACCTAAATATTCAAAGTTTATAAATTAAGCTCAAGTGTTTTCTGTTATCACCCTGACGATGATGCTTTCACAGCATTGAAACAGAAAAATAAGGAGGAAGCTAGGATTATTACAGCACTGAATATCAGTAAAATGTCAAAAATGACAGAACGCAGTCATTATTGTATATGTGTGACTGTTCTAATGATGGGCTGGTAATGTCTGAGTGAGTAATATTATGGAGACAAACAATTCGCAAGTAATTTTTATGTTTTTCCATAAATTTTTATTTTTCGACTTTAGCAAAATCATTAAATATATTGTGACAATCAAGATTATGTTCTCTTTTTTTTTTTTTGAAGATTTATTTTATTTATTTATTCATGAGAGACACAGAGAGAGAGAGAGAAGCGGGCTCCTTGCGGGGAGCCGGATTCAGGACTCAATCCCAGAACCTGGATATCACACCCTGAGCCAAAGGCACACTCTCAACCACTGAGACACCCAAGTGCCCCAAGATTATGTTCTTAATGTCAAATCAGACCACTTCTCTTCAGTCATTATAGTTCTTACAGTGCGGTTTATTAATTTCAGCTTGGAGAAATTGCTCTGCTGAAGCACTTACGAATGACATTGTTTTTAAAAATTAAAGCAATATTCGGGTTTAGAGATAACCCATTCACATTCAGCATTATAATGAGATCAATATGAAGAATTATCACAGAAGATATTTCAAAAAATAATTTTATCTCATCATTCAAATTGCTATCACTTATGATTTGTGCCATCCCTTACAGGAATATCTAAACTCATATAGCATTTCCAACATTCATATATACAAACTTAAGAGTAATGTGAACTGCTGTCATTCCTTAGCTGTTATTTGTTAGAACACCATGCTAATTATTTTTTAGGATCTTATTTATTTATTCATGGAAGACAGAGAAGTAGAGACATGGGCAGAGGAAGAAGCAGGCTCCTCACAGGGAGCCTGATGTGGGATTCGATCCCGGATCCCAGGATCACACCCTCAGCCGAAGGCAGATGCTCAACCGCTGAGCTGCTGAGCCATCCAGGCCTCCAGAACACCATGCTAATTCTTGAGTACATCTGGAGCCGCAAATTGGAACATCAAAAGAAGGAAGAAAATGGATGATTCTCACCTCTCGGAAACAATTCTTTGTAATAGAGCAATCACTGCATGCGTGTGATCTGAAGGGACTCGATAGGTTTGCCAGGTTTTTTTTTTTTTTTCAAGTACTCCTGGATTTAAAAGTGTTAGATTCAAGTATCAGCAGTGCCACAGATCTACATGGCATTCATGGGCTGTAACCTTTGTCATTAGGACATTGAGCAAGAGCTAAGTAACATTGCCTTGGGGTCTGAACAATGTTTTTTTTTTTTTAATTTTTTTTTGTTTTATTTTTTTATGATAGTCACAGAGAGAGAGAGAGAGAGAGGCAGAGACACAGGCAGAGGGAGAAGCAGGCTCCATGCACCGGGAGCCCGACGTGGGATTCGATCCCGGGTCTCCAGGATCGCGCCCTGGGCCAAAGGCAGGCACCAAACCGCTGCGCCACCCAGGGATCCCCTGAACAATGTTAATCATGAGAATGGATGTTAAGGGTTCTAAGTTCCCCGGAGTCAGCACTGAGTGCTGGATCCTGAGTGACAGAGATGCACACGTGTTCTTTAATAAATGTGTGTGTGTGTGTGTGTGTGTGTGTGTGTGTGTGTGTCTTAGGTACTGTACCAGCCGTGGGGCTCTTGCCAGAGATTGTTCCTTGGTCACACATTGCCATTCATAACCAGAGCTGACAACATGCCCGGTGCTTATAAGCTGACTGAACTTTGGATCTGTGGATCCATCTACCCCCTAATCCTGAAACAATCTAGTCAACAAGGGAGAGAAGCCAAGAGGGCATACCAAACTTAGCAGATAGCCTGTACTCCCCAACTGGAGAAGGCAGCCAAGCACAATCCTCCAGGTCCCTACTTCTGAAGAGGACAGTCAAGGAATCGATGGCCCCATGGGCATTGACAAGTTGTATCTGGGGCCCTGCAGCTCAGAATGGGGGATGGGAATGAATAAAATCAAAGCAACCTGTCTCAGAAACTTAGCACAAATGGTTACGCAGACTTAGTGAAGTTTAGCTGTTGAACAATTGGAGCAAGATCCAGTGCAACTGCCCAGCACCCCATAATAGGTGATAAGGTTAGAGATAATTCCGCCGTGTAATTTACACCGGATTATGTGCCAAATTGGATCTAACCAAATGCCACAATTAGATTAGCAGCAGCATCTTGAATGGACATTTTCAAATATTTGCTCTGCAATGAGGGATACAAAGAGGATTCAAAATGGGCCTCATGACCCGGAAGAGAAGCAATACATGAATCAGTAATTAGACCTGTGACAGCTGTAGTTGTTGGCAGTGACACCTGCCCACGGTTTACCTGGTAGGCAGGGAATGGCAGTTGACCGTGTTTTCTTCACTAGATAACAATGGCAGATAATGATGGATATTTAAGAGGTCACGGTGTATATTACCTACAAAAGGAAGGAAAATCTAGATTGCCAACACGTTAGGGCACCACACACTTGAAATGCTGAGATTCTTAGCACCCTTTTGTAGCACTAAGGCAGTCTTCAGTGCACTTGGCTGCAGCCTAATAGGATTTACCCGGTGTTCCCTTTGGCAGAAGGAAGGAGAAAAGGAGAGAGAGGGAGAGGAAAAGAAAAGCTCTTAAATGGAGGAAGAACCCGATTTCCTTTCTACATACCTCTTGTGGGTATTGTCAGTATTTTGTGGTTCTCCATGAGATTTCATTGTGAAATTGAAACCCCAAGTCT
Source organism: Nyctereutes procyonoides (assembly GCF_905146905.1). Lineage (NCBI taxonomy): Eukaryota > Metazoa > Chordata > Mammalia > Carnivora > Canidae > Nyctereutes > Nyctereutes procyonoides. Next base: position 37,326,239 of record NW_026575044.1, read on the forward strand.
AACCGATTAGTGAAAAGTTTGGATGTGTCTTACTTTTTACATGGTAGATTTTTTTTTTAAGTTAAGACATATTAGTTGCAAGTAACAAAAATCTGACCCAAATGGCCCAGAAGAAGTAAATTCATTGGTTCAGGAAGGGGATTTCCCAAAATGAGGCTGGACCAGGGCTGCAAAACTGTGACTTGCACCCAGTTTCTCCATCTTTCCACCCTGAGGTTCTGTTACTTGGGTGCTTGATGGGTCTATTCTTAGATAGATCCTTCTCTCCTGGTCCCCAAACAACTGGAAGTTTTTCAGGGCTACCTGTTTGCTTTTTTGCATGAAAATGCAAGACATTGCATTTTCAATGCTTAATCAAAATCCCCCTAATTGAATCTCATTGGCTTTCAGTGGCCAGGTTGTAGCCAGGTGCTCATTCTTTTTTCATTCTTTTTTTTTTTTTTTTTAAGATTTATTTATTTATTTGAGAGGGAGAGGGAAAGAGAGAGAAAGCAGTGGGGAGGAGCAAGCAGACTCCCTGTTGAGTGTGGAGACTGATCTGGGGACCCGGGGCTGCATTCCAGGACTTCTGAGATCATGACCTGAGTCAAAATCAAGTCAGATGCTCAAGCTCAACTGACTCAGCCACCAAGGCACCCCCAGGAGCTTGTTCTTGAACCAATGTGGTTAGCAGGTGGTCCCTTATGACCCACTAAGCCAATCAGAGCCTGCCCCAGGATCTGGGAGGTGGAACCCATTTCCCTCAAATGCCATGGCTGGGAAATTCTAGGTTTACCAGGAACAGGAAAGTAGGAAATGGACATTAGAGGGACAACTAAGAACATTCCCTGTCCTTGTCTTCCTAAGCATGTTTTGAGTTTTCAGAATTATGTTGCAAATGCATTTAGAGAATACACTACCTTTAGAAATCTTGTTGTATGTGCTTCGGTCATATTAACATTTCTTAGTAGTGTTAGTAATCGTGCTTTGATATATCTTTCTGTAAACCTGCACCATCAGTTGAAATAGATTAGGTTCCAGAAGGTCTGGAATTCTAAAGTGGAGGAGAGCTGGGAAATTAATGTCACTGCATTTTCATGTTAGGCCAGCTTTGCGATTAAATCAGCCCTACCACTCACTTACTGAAGGTGAGGGAAGACTTAGTTAACTGCTTTTAATTAGGAAGCCCATCAGGTCAAGGGCTGGCATGTAAAACTGTAGAGCAGGTTCCATCCTTTGCTACTCATAGATGGGCCGCTGACTGGCCTCTAAGGAGAGGAGGTTGTGGTAGACCCTAGGGGATGCACTTGGCTGTTTCTCCAGCAGGGGGGAGACAGGACACTCATGCCACCCTGCAGACCACAATAGTGGTGGCCACCAATCCCCTTCAGGACTGGGTACCTTTTCATTTTGTTGTCCCCAAACCCAATACCCAATAGATAAAGTATAGGCTTAAGCAAGTGTTTACATTGCTCTGCTGCTGCATCGATCCCGGGGCATGACTGGGGAAGACATCATAACCCTCCTCTACTTGCTTCCTTCCCCCAGGCAGCTCAAGCAGGGAGGCCCCCTGCCCAGGTCCCCAACGGGGATGTGTTGGAGTGGGAGTACAACTCCTCTCTTGGTCTTTTTTTTTTTTTTTTAATTCATGAGAGACAGAGAGAAAGAGAGGCAGAGACACAGGCAGAGGGAGAAGCAGGCTCCCTGCAGGGAGCCCGATGCAGGACTCAATTCTGGATCTCCAGGATCATGCCCTGGGCCAAAGGCAGGTGCCAACCCGCTGAGCCACCTGGGCTGCCCCTCTCTTGGTCTTCACAGAGGTTCTCTCTCTCTTTCCCTCTCTTTCTCCCTTCCCATTATTTTGTATTTCTTTCTGTCTCCCTTGCCTTTAACCTGCCTCCTTGCTTTTCACTAATATTTGCTGCTCCCCAGGTCTACCACCCTCCCTGCTCTTTACAGAAATAATAAAATCTCCATCTCCCTTAGTACCTTCTCATGATTTGCACATTTTGTAGCCTCTAGTGAGTCCATGACTTCCTGTCCACTGATTGCTGCTCTGTAAAGGAAGATATTGTCTCTCGTTTCAAGGTCTGGGTCTGTTGAGTCCCTGAGTGGGAAACAAATGAGCTCTGGGCTAATGGATGAAGGCAGGGAAAGGTGTCAGAAGGAGGTTTCATTTAGTGCACTGGTGGATTTTCTTCTGGAGTATATAAAATCAAACTTATCAGGGCACCTGGGTGGCTCAGTGGGTTAAGTGTGTCTGCCTTTGGCTCAGGTCATGATTGTGGGGTCCTGGGATGGAGCCCCATGGCAGGCTCCCTGCTCAAGAGGAAATCTGCTTCTCCTTCTGCCCCTCCCCCAAGGTCCAGTGTGCCCTCTCTCTTAAGTAAATAGAATCTTTTAGAAATTTATCTTGGGATCCCTGGGTGGCGCAGCAGTTTAGCGCCTGCCTTTGGCCCAGGGCGCGATCCTGGAGACCCAGGATTGAATCCCACGTCGGGCTCCCAGTGCATGGAGCCTGCTTCTCCCTCTGCCTGTGTCTCTGCCTCTCTCTCTCTCTCTCTCTCTCTGTGACTATCATAAAAAAATTTTTTTAAATTATCTTGACACTATGATTAATTTGACTTGGAATTTCCATTTTTATCTAAAAAATGATGTCTGTTTCTATCACATAACCTTATTTCTTACTAATAATCCTGGCCTTATTGTGCTAAGACATTATTAAACCTTTCCTACATCAACCGATAACAAATGTCATATCCCAGTTCTTCTAACCACCAGCCTTCTTCCTGACTGAAGGAAAAAGGAAGAGATACCTTTCTGTTCACCTAACCACATATGTGAATCTATTTTGGGTGGAAGCTGCAGCCTTGACATTTGCTTCTCAGAGTGGATTTGTTTCCAAATCTTAAAGTGTAGTCAGATTCCCTAGGACTGTCTAGAGCGTGTAATATAGGTTCTCAACACCTGTTTATAAGTTGTAGGATGAGGGTGAGCTACCAAGAGGGTGAATTGGAAGTACAGGGGGAGGGGATTGTACCAGGAGTCTAAATCAGAGATTATGATTCTGGTTCTGCAGTACATTAACTTTGTGACCTAGAACAATTCTACTTAACCTCTTTCAGGCTTAGTTTTCCCATTTATAATATGAAGGTAATCAGTACCTTCAAGGCAAGTAAATGAAATGGTGGGCATGTGTTTCATAAACTGTAATGGCAAGATATTATCTGAATCCATACAATTAGTTTTCTAATATAAATTAAAGCCAATTGATCCTTCTGTTCATATATTTACTTGTCAGTGGTATTATCTTGAAATATCCAAGATTTTTACAAAAAATCTGTGCAAATAAATAACCAGATGCATCATATGGAGATGATTAATTTAAACCATTTCTGCTATAAACAATACATTTTTGCTGTTATTAATGCAGCTGAGGAGGAAGTGTGGATTTTCTTCTGAATGTATAAAACATAAAAAGTAAAAATATCCAGGTTTTAGAATTCTTCATTTGTATCTGAATTATCTCTGCTTTAATAACCTATTAATATGTTTTAGACATGACTTGAAGGGTTGGACAAGGAAAACAATTAATATTTGGCATGAAGATTTTATTTTATTTTTTTTAATTTTATTTATTTATTCATGAGAGACAGAAAGAGAGAGAAGCAGGCTCCATGCAGGGACCCCAATGTGGGACCCGATCCTGGGTCTCCAGGATTACGCCCTAGGCTGTAGGCAGCGCTAAACCGCTGAGCCACCGGGGCTGCCCTGGCATGAAGGTTTTAAAAATCTTCTACATCCTGTGTGTAGTATATGTTTCACAGTCAGCTCTTACCTTTTCAAGGAGGGATGTATTACTAATATAAATTAGTGCCTTATTTATAAGTCACTTATATTTTGCTCTCAGGTTCAGTTAGCAATCCAGGATACAATCAACCCATACCTTAGAACCACTGAATTCCCCATGGTAACTTAAGGAACTAGTTGAAGAAAAAGTTTTCTATTAATGCAAGTAATCCACACAAGTATTACCTGTGCAAAAATCTGGACATCCTAGAGCTGAGTATCCTGAATCTCTGTTTTTTCACAGGGTACTCACTGAGTGTTCCCTCTGCATCAGAATAGGGGTGAGTGCTGGCAGCATTTAGACAAATATACAAGCCCTCTCAATACTGCATATGTGACATGTAGCCAGATACACATTGATCGTACAATATGGTAAGTACCATTAGCAGATGTTGGTACAAAGTTTGTACAATTTAATTCCAGGATCCATTTAATTTCAGGATTTATTCCTTAAATAAGTATAAAAAATGTATACTTTATAAACTGATAGATGCTGATTTTATATTAATTTATTAATTATTGACATCTTTAGAATTCATCTAAGAGCCACACCACAACACCTGCCTCACTAATATATGGCCAGTTCTTGATTTCTGAGTCTTTAATAGTATTAACCAGGTTGAGTTCCCCTATTAGTTGTCAAAGGGAGCTAATCACCATTTTTTAAAAAGACTATTTATTCACCAGGGACACACACACACACACACACACACACACAGGTAGAGACATAGGCAGAGGGAGAAGCAGGCTCCCTGTGGGGGAGCCTGATGCAGGATTCAATCCTAGGACCCCGGGATCATACCCTGAGCCCAAAGCAAACACTCAACCACTGAGCCGCTGAGGTGTCCCTAATCACCATTTTTTTTATCACTTTCACATGTATCTTCAAAAGCAAATCCATCACAATTGGAGATATTTAAAACAATGGGAATAAAATTTTGAAAACAAGTCCAGAAAAGGAATTCAAAAGATGAAAAAAAATAGTATCTTAGAAAAAGAATATTTCTAGTTTCCCAAGGTAGGTAAAGGAAGATATATCTGCTACAGTGTATAATATTGTATATTTCCTTTAAAAGACTCTATTAAAAGAGCTGCTTCCCTAACACATGCAGACATGCAAAACTTACCTTGAAAATGTTCTAAGATTGTATAGTGGTGATGATTACACAACTTTGTAAATATACTGAAAACCATTGGGTTGTCCACTGTAAATGGTAATTTTTTCAGTATATAAATCATAACTCAATAAAGCTGTTAATTTAAAATTAAAAAAAAATCATTCCAAACCATGGGATGCAAGACTGAGGGAGAAGGGAGTTTACGGTTTGCTTCTTTGATTTCACATATTTGGGCCGGAAAAAACAGTTTGTTATGAAAAAAAAAAAATAAACCCCTATCTTAAGGAGTACACATAGATTAGGAATGGCTGTCGGCTGCCACCACTACATGTCTATGGCTAGATAAAGACCTTACAGATGTTGTTCTATTTAATTCTCTAAGTAACCCTATGAGATGGGCTTTACCCCATGTTTACAGATGTGAAAAGAAATACAAAGAAGCTGGATAAGTGTCCCAATGCCATGTGGCCAGTGACGGTTGAAGTGAAATTTAACTACGGGTCTCATTGCACATAGGGAATAAGTCCTGGTTGTTAAAGTAAATCCAGTATTTTCTAGAGGCCTGACTGATGAAGCACACACCTGCACACCCTCATGAGTTTTAAGTGATCATCATCACCTCTTCCTGAAAGTAAGAAAGAGCATCACTTAGGTTTAGAAGGTATTTTGAAGACAGACAGATATATGATCTGTGGTGGGGTCCAGGCATCTGCATTTTACCTGGAAACCCAGGCAGGTCTAATGTCAGCAAACCTCACACAGTCCTATGAAAAAGAATCATCTAGATGGAAACTCCTAGAAAGCAGAGAGCCTATCACTCACATTTGTGTATATAGGCCTGATTTCTTACCTTCAGTGTATGTTGCAGAAATATTTCATCAATAAATGAGGGGGAAGCATAACCTAATATGTGATTTCGATGGTAAATCATTTTTATATTGTTGGATATGAACAGCTGTATTATTAAACTCTGGATAAAGGTGTATATTTAGATCTTTAAATAAAAGGCATTTTATATAACATCTTTAAAAAAAACTGTATGCATTCCACTAGCTAGTGATTTATATATCTGGAGTTGAAAGCAACACAATGCAGAGTGTAACCAGTCAGAAGAAGACAGGCCCCCATTAAAGAGGGAAGAGGATGTGGACACTAAGAAATCACTTAAAGCCTAACTCTTGACATTTATTTTTAAATGTGGTTGTAAAAGAAGACTCAGAACATTCAGCTGTGTCATGGCTAAAAATACACATTTCTTCACATCTCTTCACCCTCTTCACCCTGCCATCTTCTCAGAGACAGAAACAGTGAAAACAAGGAGATCTGGGAGACAGTAAAGGAAAAACGAGAACACAGATTATATCCCCAGATAGGGAGCTGGATGCCCAGATACTACAAGGACTGGCCTCATCATTTCCAAAATCAGACCAAAAAACAACAGTTTTCTGGGCTCAGGAACAACCTTACTTCCCTTACCTCTCTGAAAAGGAAACAACCTCCAATGTGCAGCCCCTCACTTCTGCCTGCGAGCAATGTCCTGTTTCCCTACCCCTACCCCAACCATACTTGCCTGGGAAGCTAACATCGCCTTGTGTAAATTCAAGAAAGAGGGGGAGGGCTTTCATTCCTCCAGACTTAAGATAGCAGTTCTGTTGTTTTCCTTTGTTCAATTTCCTTGTTCAAGCAAATTTTAAAATTATTTGCCTGTATAGAATTCTTTTTCGTACAAGTATCACACTGAGACAGTGGAGGATAAGCAAGAGGGACCCAACTCCTGTAAAGCCACTGATCAGAGGCAGGGGTTAAAAGTTTCCATACACTTAGAAACAAATCCCTCCTTCTGGGAAAGTGATCAAACAAGAGATAACAGCCATTAAGGGAGTCACAGTTTTCGGAGCAAAATTAGAAGTAGCAATTTAAAGCCTGCTTGTACCAATACTTCTATTTTCCAGGAGCCCCAAAAGCATGTTGACTATGGAGAAAGACATGTGATTGTCTTGTGTCCATTGAAAAGTAAGGACCACAAGATAATGACCGTGGGAGGAAGGATGCTTGGCCACTCCCAGCCCTTCACCCTTTGGAGAAGTGCCTTTATAAGCCTAGCATGCTACCCCTTCGGAGAGTGACATTCCTCTCTTTTATTGGCTCTTTTATATGCAAGCTATCTCTAATAAACTCTGCTTGCTTTCTTTAAAGTTCAGTGTTCATTTCTATGACATTGAGACTCAAAAACCTGGTCTTGGGGATCCAGTAACAATGCAAGTGGTCATAGGTATGCTAGTGTTTCATTTTTTTGGAGTTTCACTCCAAGAATGACACATTATGTAACTTGCAAGTTAACCCAGTTGTTGTCCAGGATGACTTAATTACTGGACACATCAGAAAGATGATTATATTTTACCTGTATATAGCCAGGTCTAGTTCAATTCAATGACCTTTTTCTCAAGGACTACTACTATGTGCCAGCCACTGTAGGCTGGCTGCTATGGAAGACAAGACTGAAGAAAGTACAATCCCTGAGTCTGAGAATCTTCTAGTCTAGTGGATGAGACAGACATACCAACAGATATTCTAATATTAAATGGTTATAAGATAGGGGTATATGTTGTGTGCTATGGGAGCACAGAGAGGGGACAGTAGTCCATCTAGAGATTCCTGGAAGGCTTCCTAGAAGGGTTATGATAATGAACTGAGTCTGGAAAAGAGAGGTAGGAAATATATCCCAGCTAAAGGGACCAGTATGAGCAATGGCATGGACATTTGAAACAGCTGAAATCTGCAAACACCACAGTGGCAGTTGCACCACCAGTTGTGCTTAGAGCGTAGGAAGTGTCAAGGGCTGTGGCTGGGGAGGTGGGTAGGAGTCAGGGCATGAGGACTTTCTATACTTTGGTAAGGAGTACACAGGCAATGAGGATCTGGTAGGGAATTTAGGGATGGGAATGACATGGTCACATTTGTGGGTAGATGGAAGGCTCACCTGATGTAATATGTAGGGCTAATTTAATGTGAAGAAGACCAGAGACTTATGAGAGCCAATTGCAGAAAACCAGATCACTTGTTACTCCCTAGTGTGTGAAATCGTAAGTTCTCTTTCTGCCAAACGGGCTTTGATGGAAAAGGTGCACCTAAGGTTAGATCCCTGGTATCTACAGGGCTTGATACACATGTTCACTCAGAGACGCCAGGACTCTACTCCTCTTTATGGGTTGGTATTTTTCCCTCCTGCAGTGAGAGAGCAGGTAACAGGACAATTCTTCACTCTGTAAGACTGTCCTGTACATTGCAATAGTCTAGCATTCCTGCTTCCCAATGCTGAAAGCATCTCCCAACATTTCAATGACCCAGAAATCCTCACATGTGTAAGAAAGAAAGAGTCCTGGGACTGGTACTATACTCCACCTTGAGTCATCACTCTAGGGTATGAGCAATCCACTGCCCTTGTTTTACCAGATTTCCATTTTCTATAGCACCTCAGCTCTTATAATTCTAAATGACTGCTGGTCAACTCGATTTCTGTGACTCTATGAGCAATTAACCAACATGAGAGATCTTCTCAAGCAGTAGTCTCCGAATCTAGATCCCACTCCCCACTTCTAGTTTTTTTCTGTGAGCTTTGGTCTTTTCTTTCTTTCTTTTTTTTTTTTTTTTTTTTTTTTTGAATTTCTACATAACCATTGCCAAGGATGACTCTGATTGATGCTGCTTGAGTCACAAGGCAATTGTGGACATAGTCCCTAGAAGATAGAACATTCTGATAGGCCAGCATAGGTCATATGGGGAGGCAGAAAGGAGGGTAGAGTACTCCTGGCTAACAGCCTCACCAGCCTACACAGAATGGGGAAGTTCTTTCCAAAGAAAGGAATGTCGGCACAAACTCAGGTCTACCTCAGAGGATGAATAAACAACGAAATATAATTACGGGGCACCTCACCCTAATGATGTTCCATTCTGTGGTAAAGAAAATGTTTTAAAAATCCAAACCTCCTTCTACCTCTTCCAAAAAGTTTGGAAAATGATCTATTTGCTTGGAATCCAAGAGTAATTTAAGTGCAACTTTATTCAATGTTTTTTAGGACATTGATTATTTATAACTGACTTGATAATCTCCAGGGTATGTTGGTGATGCTGGGGACAGAGCTGTGAAGAATGAATTGACTATTAGAAAAAAACTGTAGAACAGGGCTGGGAGGAAAAGTAGGAACATCAAAGGAGTGTCAAGCGACCAAGTTCACTGGCCTGCTGCAAGAGCACCAGTCAAGTAAGGACAGACAAGATAGACCAGGAGAGATGATGAAACTCCATGCACACAGATGAGAAGGTTGGTGTATCTCAGGAAAGCCAACAGGCTGAATATCTGGAACCATGGAAGGGGATCATCAATTGGTTCTTGAAGGCATTTCTCTAGGTCCTTGACCAAGGGCACAGATCCAGCGGCCTAAGGTCAGCAGTTTCTGTCTGAACCTCAGCCAGGAGGCTGGCAAGAACTCTGAGTCTTCAAAGATACAATGTCTAATGGGGAAATAAATAAAAGTAGACCAGCAGAGAGGACCAGCAAAAAAGATGGTATCATCCATTGAGGCTGGTATAGGAGCTTCTTAAGTAGGAACCTAGGGACATTAAGGCCCACGGAGAAAGCACGGAGCCTGGTTTCACATGTTCTGTGTTAGTCAAGATAGTGGGGTGAAGGCAGGCCAACTGTGTCAAGATTTTAGCTCCAAATTTTCTCAGTTTTCAGATGAGTTCTAGAACTGCAGAATCTCAAAATTGGATGGAACACAGAGGTCACCGCGTTGGAAACCTCAGTTCCTAATCAAACTCTGGCTAGTTCTGTTGACACTGCTGCTCACTCTGTCAGCTTCAGTTCCTTCACCAAACGCCAATAATGAGAAAGCTCCTGTTTACCTACAGGATTGCTCTCATAGCCAGGTGATGGGATCGACTATAAAATTAGTAGAGCTTCATGCAAAACGAAAACGTGGGGCTCCTCATTAAAAACTATTAAGAATTTTAAGATGGCAACAGCAGACCATGAAAGCTAGAGCCAGGTGCTTCTTTTTTTTTTTTTTTTTTTTTTTTTTTTTTTTGCCAGGTGCTTCTGAGAGCAGAGCTCTGCGTGACTGTACAAGTCTCCTGCCATGAAGTCAGCCCTGCCAGGTAGGATGATATACATCAAAGCATTTAGCAATCTACAAAGAGTTCCACAAAACTCCTGAGGGTTTTTGTCTTCCCTTGGTTCTCCAGCATTATATTAGTTTCTAGGACTCTCATTAAAAAAAAGAACCACAAACTAGGTGATATATACAACTGAAATGTGTTATCTCATGGTTCTAGAAGCCAGAGTCCAAAATCAAGGTGTCGGCAGGGCTGGTTTCTCCCGAGGACAATGAGAAAAGAACCTGTCCCAGGCCTCTCTCCTTGGCTTGTAGATGGTCATCTTCTCCTGACATCTCTTCACATTGCCTTCTCTCTATGTGTGTCTCTAAGGCCAAATGTTCCCTTCTTATAAGGACATCAGTCATATTCAATTAGGGCCCACCTCAATGACCTCATTTTTTTAATGACCTCATTTTAACTTCATTACCTCTGCAAAGACCCTATCTCCAAATAAGATCACATTTTGAGGGACTAGGGGATTAAAAATTCAACCTGAACATTTGGGAGGGAGGATATTATTCAAGTACTTACAAGTATCAACCCCCTTCTATTATTTGGAGGCATGCCTGCTGGTGTGTGGTCTCATGGGGAGGCAGTGATGTTAGGCTGTGTGTGGTGGGGGGGTGCCACCACGACAGGGCTGTGGGGTCACAGTTTCTGCTACCTACTGCTCATTGCACCTCTCACTGCTTGGTCTATAAGACCCACTCTTCAGTTCCTTAAAACTCTTATGTGTACACCCAATAAATTCCTTTCTGGCTTAAGAAAGCCAGAGTATGTTCCCGTGGCTTGCAACCAAGAACACTAACTGATACTCAAATATTACATTAGAATTGGAAAGGATATTTGTATTGGACTGGATTTCTGTGCCTCCCCAGACTTGCTTGGCACCCTCTGCCTCCTGGGCCCCGGAAGCTTGTTCAAGAGTAGCCCTGGCCTCCCACTGAGGCCTTATCTCTGCCACCCTCTGCAGACACAGCCTCCCCAGCGTGAGGACCAAGGGCTACTGCAACAGAAGCCACAGCAGCTTAGTCATCCAGGTCCTACCTGAGGAGACCTGCAGAGGTGCTAGCTCTTCCCAGCGCTCACATGAAGCACCTTGCCACCTTGCTAGGGGCATAGAAGATGGCTGCCACATAGCTGTGTGGAGGGGCCACGTGACCACCCGGAACTGAGGGATAGCTGAATCCCTGTGGGACCAGCCCTGAACAAACAATGAGAGTCAGGAGATGGAAGGAACTGGCAGGTAAGCTCTTCTCTCCCTTCATCCCTGGTGATTGAGGATTCCAACATGTGGTGGTTCTGTTTGGCCTACCCACAGAGTCATGCTGGCTTAGCACTGGGTGTGGTTTTTGTGGCACCTGAACAGTGTTATTACTCATCACCCTGCATTTGCTCCCATTCTCTCCTTAACACCCTTCCCTCTCCACTTATTCTTCTGCTCCTGGATAGAGTCTTATATACAACCTAAGCTTCACTTCAGGCTGTTTTCTATGAGGGCTGTTTTCATCTCCAAAGGCGAGGAGCCTTAGAGGAAGCCTTGGGTGTAGAGCCTCGGAAAGGGAATAGAGGAAACCAGTTCATCACACCCATGTGTCCATATGTCAACTTACCTAAGCTCAAAGACGTGGGAATGACAGGCAAGCAGAAATTACGAACAATGAGACCAGGCATATTATGAAAACATCAATTGTCTCAAACCTGCTCGGAGAACTGAGGCAATCATTGAAGATGATTCAGAGCAGCAGCTGAAGCACAAAAGAGCTTCCACCTGGACTGGCCATGTAAAGGTGGCTGTCTCAATGGGGGCCAGGATCCCAAGTGTGTATTTAAAGGGCATGGCTTTTTTGCCCTTGGTTAGAGGCTCCTGAATAGCAGGATGGAAATAATTTTTAACACTATACAGTAGATAACTACTTCAGTGCTCCCAAGAGCTGCGCTCTCTCTATTTAGAACCAGCGTGACGTTTACAGTTCCTATTGCAGTACCACTCCAGGGAATTAAAAATACAGCTCAGTGTGTCATTGATTCTGGTTGCACAAATGGTGGCTAGTCAGGCTGGTCAGGGCCGGGCAAATAAATTTATATATTCTTTTTTGAAAGTGAGGTTCCAGTAGGTCTTCTAAAACAAACAACAAACAAACAAACAAACAAAAAACTGAACTTTGGGTCAACCAAGACAAAAAGGGAAATTCCAGAAAGATAAACATTCTGTCATCTACTAGCTTTATGAACTTGAGCAAAGAACCAGACCTCCCTGAGCTTTAGTTTCCTCTTCAACACACTGGGGACTATGATAACCTCTTCCTATGTTGTTATAAGAATTAAGGGAGCTAGGGTGTGGGAGAAGCCTAGCACATAATGACCGCTCCATAAATATTAGTTATTATTATCAATATGGGTTAATATACATGATTACTTCTCAACATAGAGGTATGGTGATATGTAAGAACTACTTCCAGAACACCAGTTTGCAAGTACATAAACACACCATCCTAGTGCTCTCTGTACCTCTTCTTTCTTTCTTCTTTCTTTCTTTCTTTCTTTCTTTCTTTCTTTCTTTCTTTCTTTCTTTCTTTCTTTCTTTCTTTTCTTTCTTTCTTTCTTTCTTTCTTTCTTTCTTTCTTTCTTGATTTATTTATTTGAGAGAGAGTGCCCACACACAGGTGGGGTAGGGGCTGAGGGAGAGAGAATCTCAAGTAGACTCCCCATTGAGTGCAGAGCCTGACACAGGGCTCTATCGCACGACCCTGAGATCATGTCCTGAGCTAAAAGCACGAGTGGGCCACTCAACTGACTGAGCCACCCAACCACCCCTGTTCCCTACTCTCTGAAGGAAAACACAAGTCTCTATGCCCCCAAAGTGGCTCAAGGACATTTCTCTTGAAATGATTTTCTTGAGAAAGGTATCCACCATGGCCTGAAGATAAACTCTAGCAGTAGAGAGTGGGGTCCCTAGTCCTCCTTGAGTTGACAGACCTGAACGTTTTGAGAGCACAGGAACCACCTGCTGGGTTTATGCGTATTTTTAGGTCCCATCTTCAAAACTTCTGATTCAGTGGTTCTGGGTTTAGGGACTTGGGAATTATCATTTACACACGTGTGTATACATACACACACACACACACACACACACACACACACCATGATTGTGAGGTAGAAGGACTCTGGTCCACATTTCCAGAATTATCCTCTGGAGTTCTCACTCTTCCAGCTCTGAGGTGAGTATATGCAAACAACCTGAGCTCCCAGAAAACACTTCTAGTTTGCTTGGACTGCAGGCATGTTTAATTAGCCAGTCCTGCCTACACAGACCTATTTTAATGTTAGCACTGGTGCAATAGCTTAAGTTTAGAGTATACCTATATAAAGAGGTTATCACAAGGCAATACTTCCCAAACTTAGCTGCATATAAGTAATATCTGGGGAACCTTTTAAATTTATTTTATAAAGAAAGTGCATGCATGTGCGAGTAGGGGGAAGGGGAAGAGGGAGAGGGAGAAAAGTAGACTCCCTGCTGAGTGTGGAGCCTGATGTGGGGCTCCTTCAATAACCCTGAGATCATGACCTGAGTGGAAATCAAAAGCCATATGCCTAACCAACTGAGTCACACAGGCATCCCCGGGGAACCTTTTAAATGCCATCTCTCTCATGTCTAAATCCAATTAGAAAATGAGCAAAAGAGACTTTAAAAAGAGACATTTCACTGAGGAGGATATATGGATGGCAAATAAGCACGTGAAAAGATAATTGATATCACTAGCCAGGAAGGGAATGAAAATTAAACCACAGTGAGCTATCACTATACACCCATCAGAAGGACTAAAATAAAACATAGTGATAACACCAAATGCTGACAAGAATGTAGATAAACCGAATCTCTTACATGTTACTGGTGGGAATGTGAACTGGTACTGCTACTTTGGAAAATAGTTTGGCAATTTCTTTAAAAAAACTAAACATACACTTAACATATGACCTAGCAATTACATTCCTAACATTTATCCCAGAGAAATGAAAACTTAGGTTCGCACAAGACCATTTTATACAAATGTTCATGGTAGCTTTATTTTTATTTGAGTGTAGTTGACACACAATGTTACATTAGTTTCAGATGAACAACATGGTGATTCAACAAGTTTATACATTATGCTATGCTCACCACAAGTGGAGCTACCATCTGTCACCATACGTCTCTATTACAACATCATTGACTATATTCCTTATGCTGTGCCTTTTATTCTCGTGACTTCTTCATTCTATAACTGAAAGTCTGTATTTCCCACTCCCCTTCACTCATTTTGCCCATCCTCTTCCCCTCCTCCCTTCTGACAACCACCAGTTTGTTCTCTGTGTTTACAGGTCTGATTCTGCTTTTTTGTTTTCTTCTTCCTCCTCCTCCTCCTCTTTCTTCCTTCTTCTTCTTTTGGTTCCACATATAAGTGAAATCTTATATATTTGTCTTTCTCAGTCTGACTTGTTTCACTTGGCATAATATCCTCTAAGTCCATCCATGTTTTCACAAGTGACATGATCTAATCCTTTTCTGAGGCAGAGTAATATTTTATATACACATACACCACATCTTCCTTATCCATTCATATATTGATAGACAGGTTGCTTTCATATTTTGGCTACTGTAAATAATACTTCAGCAAACACAGGGGCCCATATATCTTTTCAAATTAGTGTTCTCATTTTCTTTGCATAAATACCCAGTAGGGGAATTTTGGGGACATATGGTAGTTCTAGTTCTAATTTTTTTGAGGCATCTCCATATTGCTCTCCACAGCGGCTACACCAATTTGCATTTCCACCAACAGTGCACAAAGGTTCCATTTTCTCTGCCTAATTGTCAGCACTTGTTATCTCTTTTTATTTTAGCCATTTTGACAAGTGTGAGGTGGTATCTCACTGTGATTTTGATTTGTATTTACCTTATGGTGAATGATGGTGAGCCTCATTAGTGTGTCTGTTAGCCATCTGGAAATCTTCTCTGGAAAAATGTCTATTCAGGTCCTTTCCCCATTTTTAAAATCGTTTTGGTTGTTTGGTGTTGAGTTGTATAAGTTCTTTATATATTTTGAATATTAACCCCTTAATGGATATATCATTTGCAAATATTTTCTCCCATTCAGTAGGTTGCCTTTTTGTTTTGTTGATGGTTTCCTTAACTGTGCAGAAGTATTTTGACATAGTTCCAATAGTTTACTTTTGCTTTTGTTTCCCTTTCCTGACAGCTTTATTTGTAATAGCCCCAAAATATAAATAATCAAAATGTCCTACAATCAGCACAGTAAACGAACTGTGGTATGTCCACATCATGGAATACCACTTAGCAATAAAAAGAATGAACTATTGAGACACGCAATGACTTGGATAGATCTCAAGAACGTTATGCTGAGTGAAAAAAAAAATCTCAAAGGGCTACATACTGTATAATTCCATTAATAAAATCTTCCTGAAATGACAAAATTAGAGACATGGAGAATGGAATAGTGTTTGTTGTGGGGAGAAGGTAGGGAGAAGGGGGTAGATGACACTATAAAGGTGTTAAGTACAAGGGTGATCTTTGTGGTGATGGAACAGCTCTGTATCTTAACTCCAGTGGTAGTTACAGGAATCTGTGAAATGTAAAATGAGAAAAAAAATGCCACAAAATATGCACACACATTGTACCAATGCCAGTTTCCTGGATTTAATATTGTAACTATGTTTATATACAATGTAATCATTACGGAAAACTTTACAGCCTCCTGTGAATCTGTAATTATGTAGAAAGAAAAAGTCCTGATACCCAGGCTGACCCCCACCTCCACCAGACCAATGAAATCAGAATCTTGGGGCAGGGAGCAGTTCAGGGATCAGCATGTTTCAAAGCTGTCAGGTGATGACTAAGTGTAGCCGAAGTAGAGGTCTACTGTAATTGGCATTTCATAGTTTCTGCTGCCACTAGTTTTTCATCCACTGAGCATCATACTCAGTAGAAGCAGCCATCCAACACACAGCAAGGCTATGAGTGCCAACACTGACTGCATAGCGATGAGGCCTTTTAAAACCTTGAAACAGGGCTGGCTGATAATATTCCCTGAGCAATCAGCATGTGGGGATGAGCCCCAACAATGGGGAGTGTCGGGATGGGGGCCCACGGTGTTAACCTAGGTAGGCTAAGGGAGACCCTGGGTTTCATTTTCATTTATTCCTTCAGATTTCTGCACAAATGCAAAATGCTCTCTTGGATTTCCACTTGAAGTTCATAACAAATTCCCTAAGTATTTGTAAAACATCTGCCAACCACGCTGGTGGGCTCTTATACAAAGATGTTAGAGATACAGGCTGGTTTCCTCTGGTGACTACAATCAATTCTGTCTCTGTCATTGTCTTCTCTATCATCTTATTGTAACAAATGAAAGACATTGCACAAAATAAAACCATACTTCTTGAAGGAAGGCATATTTATATATTTTTCCTTTTTATCTTTGTTTGAAAAATCTAAGGGCTGATCATAAAACTAATTGAACATCTTTTGCACTGATTGTTTACCCCTTTTTAAAGCTTTTACTTATTTCTTGCTATTTTATTGCTATAGTTTCATATTGTTTCAGAGCCTCCTGTGCCTGATGCTTCTAAATGCTTTCCAAAGTGAATTTCTCCAGCTGCATCTCAGTTATGGATGCTTTGTTAATTGTGGCAGTTCATTTATGATTAATATGAAGCTTTCGGGTTGATTGTTGGTGATGTCCTATGAACTCCCAAAACCTCTAATGCCAAATTCTATCCTTTCCCACTGTGTTTCTCAAGATAATTAAACTGCTGTATCATTTTTTTTAAAAAATGATATTTGGTTTATAATGTATGCAGTGTCTTTGAATAATTATTCAGAATGGTATTGCTAATTGTGGCATTATTGAAATATTTATGAAAAGAGAACTTTGATCTGCTATTTCATTCACAGTAGCTCAAAGATGGTGAAAGATGAGAGTCCAAACCTCACAGCCAGAGGGCTATATTTTGCCTTTTACATAAGCTTCAACTGATTCACAGTGACTTTTTCAGTCATTTTAAAATATTCTCAACCAAGTAAAAGTGTAAGAATTATAAGTGGGGGTCTACTAAATTATCTGATGTCAAAAGGGGCCATTAACTTTATAATAGTCATTACAAATGCAGTGGGCATTTGTCAATTTATTACATACTTAATATGTGCAGACATGATAGTAGACCTTTTCTACTAACTGGACATTAACACATGTCTTTTCACCTAACCTTCCGTGAAAGACCATGGAAATGCTTTAATATCTGGTATTTGTTCAAGTATTAGAGATTTTTAAGAATGGCGCTTGAGCAAGTCTCGTCACACTTTATGAAGTCCATTCTGGAAGCATTTTTTTTTTCAACCACATTTCTTGTCTATTTCATAGCGAAAGGTCTTTTATTGTGTCCTCAAGTGCAACAGTATTGTAAGATCAAAGCTGAACTTAACCAGTGTGATGAGATGCCTGATAAAAACATAAAATGATATAAGTGATTCTTCTTACCACTCATGCAGTCTCATTGAGCCACTTCCCACAAAAGAAACTTGGAATTTCTTAGGAGCAAGACAGGAGCCTTTCTGAGCTAATAGCAGGATTGTTTTTCCCAGTGACACTGAATGTAGCTGCAGGAGGTACTAGGTGTTCAGGAGAGACAGGAAAGGAACCTGAAAATAAATTCAATTCTACCATTGTTGTAACAAAACTCTTTATTCTTCCTCAGCTTTGCCCAGAACCCGCTTATGTGACTGTGGCTCACCTGTGTGTGTAGGTGGCATTAAAAAGCCTGATGTGGCCCTGGCAGTCTTTTCTGTCATGAGCGCCCAGGAGCACAGCCTTTCTGCTGGAAGTGGTCGGCTGCCTATCAGTCCCTGCGTGCCGCCCGGCAGTCTGGCCTGCCTGTCAATTATTCAGTGGTTTCATTGAGGGAGAATCGAGCTGTGCTTGTCAAACAGGTTGCTGTACTCTGAGCACAGAAATGTCAAGTGCACATAATTACTGCTAATTAGAAAACATACAAAAGCTGCTACAATTAAGGGGGCAGTGGGGCAATGCCTTTCCCATTTTTGGAGAGAACTAAAATTACAGCCGGGTAGTATCGTGAGCTCTCTTTGCCACCTAGTATATGCAGATCTTTTTGATTTATTACAATGTGTTATTACGTAGTTTTTGATCTACCCTCTCCCCATAGCCTCCACCAAGGCAAAGACCATATGTCTATTTCATCCTCCACTGTACTCACCCAGGACAATGTTGGAACTCAGTGACTGTTTAATGAACAGATGACCATAGTACTTCATTTGTGGGAAACAACTTCCAAATACATTTACTCACTTTCATTGTGACCTTATTCAACCATGTTGACTGGGCACTCAATATAAGCTCTACATTGTTCATGTTGAATTATTGGGCCACACATGGGGGATTGCCGTAGTAGCCCATTGACGTTTAACATAAAGCGTGATGGCCACGAAAGCTTGCACATCAAAAGTCATAGATGAGGAGGTTCATTAACTGATAATCTTTTCCATTTCTTTGTCTCTTGAAAGAGCTGCACTTCTCTCATTCTGTATAGCCATTTTCTGTATCCAAGTGATACAGCCTTTCTTAGAAAGATTTCATTGCCTCCTGTAATTTATTCTAATGCTTAACAGTCTTAAAGATGACACCATACTGTTGACACATAACAGATGTTAAATAAATATTATTGTTGTTTTTGTGAATTGAACTCAGCAGTAAAAATGAAAATCACAGCTACTAAATATTTGGTGTGAGTTATAGGGGTTCTCTTTAAACCCTGGTTTTAGTTCAGTTATGTTTGCATAAGTTTAATTGCCTTCCTTCTGGTACCCAATCTACATGTGGCTTTCCCACTAGAGGCAAGCATTTTCCCAGCCATTTTCATTTTGCCCTGCTCAGCATTTCAAGGTAGATGGCTCCAGGCATAACTCAGATCCGGAATACCTGACTGAATCGCTGTTCTCGGGACCCCTTAAAGGGTAGGGTTTACTAAATTATTTCTTGGTTTTCTTCTATGTACTTGAAAGAAATACATGCTCTTGTCATGTGCGATGCTTCATGGGTATCACCTCTTAAATATAATTTATTGGAAAATCACATTTTTACAATTCTTTGGTTAGTAAATTTTTAGAGCCATATAACTGCTAGGTATGAAGTATTATTATTCCACACACTTCCTATGAGCCAGGAGCCAGAACGACAGCTCTTATTATGATTAAAGCATTTGCTCACCACTTGGCTTACCTCCAGAAAGTGAAGGTGATGTTGCTTCCTCCGCAGAGAATTCTGTATGAGAAGTCATCTTGGCCAAGTTCAAGGGCTAAAAGGTAGGAGCATTATTTGTACATATTTTTTAGCTTAATCTTTTTTTAAAAAAATCTTGATTTAGGTATAATTAACATATAACATACTGCACATTAAAAATGTACTATTTGATAAGTTTTGACATCCCAGTTTTGACAAACCAGTGAAACCATCACCACCAATCCAGATAATGAACACATCCATCACCCCCAAAAGTTTCTTCCTTTGTCATCCCTGTCCCCAAACTCTCTATGCTCCAATCTATCCTTAGGCAACCCTGTATCTGTTCTCTGTAACTATAAATTATTTTGCATTTTCTAGAATTTCATAGAGATGGAATCTTACAGTATGTACTTTGTGTCTGGCTTCTTTTATTCAGCATAATCATGTTGAGATTCACCCAAGTTGGAGCATATATTAAAAGCTCATTCCTTTTTGTTGCTGAGTAGCATTCAATTGCATAGAGAGAACACCATTAATTTATTTGTGGATAGGAATTTGAGTTCTTTCTAGTTTCTCTCTTTCAAATAAAGCCTCTATGAGCATTCCTGCACATGGATTTATTCACGGACATATATTTCCTTTCCTTTTGATTGAACACCTAGAAGCAAATGGCTAGATTATACGACAGGTATATATTTAAGTCTTGAAGAATTTGTCAGTTGTCTTCTAAAGTGTCTGTATCATTTTCCATTCCCAACAGCAATATAGGAGAGCTCTGGTTCTTCCACTTCCTTACCTACACTCAGCATGGTTAACCTTTTAATTTTAGTCATTCTAATGGGTTTGTAGTGGTTTCTCACTGCAGTTTTAATTTGTATTTCCCTAGTGGATAATGATGTTGAGCATCTTTTCATGTACTTGTTAGCAGTCTACCTTCTTTGGTGAAGTGTCTGTTCAAATCTTTTGCCCAAAGTTTCTGTTGAGTTGTTTGTTTTCTTATAACATAGTTTCGAAAGTTCTTTATTCTGGATACAATTCATTCATCAGATATATGATTTGCAAATATTTTAACCCAGGCTGTTGTCTTTTTGTGCTTTATTTTGGAAGAGCAGAAGTTTTTAATCTGATAAATCCAAAACTTATCAATATGTTATTTCAGAGGGCTGTACTATTAGTGTTTTACCAATGAAATCTTTGTGTAACCCAAGGTCAAAAAGTTTTTTCTTATATTTTCTTATAGAAGTGGTATAGTTTTAACTTTCACATTTAGAACTGTGACCCACTTTGAGTTGACTTTTGAATATTATGTAGATATGAATCAAAGCCCCTCCTTTTTTGCATATGAATGTCTAATTGTTCTAGCACCATTTACTGAAGAGACTATCCTTTCTCCACTGCATTGCCTTTGTGCTTTTGCAAAAATCTGTTGCCCAGGTTTTTGTAGGTCTAGTTCTGGACTCCATATTCTCCATTTCACCATTTGTCTATCTGTACATCCATATCATTTATTTTGACTAGTGTAACTTTATAATAAGTCTTGAAATCAGGTCACATTAGTACAACTTTGTACTTTTTTTCAAAATTGTGTAGACTATCCTAAATCCTTCGCATTTTAGAATCAGCTTTGTCCACAAAAACCCAGCCTTCTAGTATTTCAATTGACACTGAATTGACAGTTACATCTGTAGATCAACTTGGGGAGAATGAAATCTTAATAATACTGATTCTTCTGACCCATGAAAATGCTATCTCTTCATTGATTTAGGTCTTTTTTTTTTTTTTTTTGATTTAGGTCTTATATAATTCCTGTCAACGATGTTTTGTAGTTTTTGGTGTAAAAAATTTTCACATTTTATGTCAGATATATTTCTAAGTATTTCATATATTTAATGTACTGTAAATGGTATTGTTTTTTAAAAGTTCAATTTCCAATTGTTCATTGCTTAGGGAAATACAGTTGATTTTTGTGTATTTATCATATATGACATTAGTAAACTTATTTATTAGTTTAGTATCTTTGTAGATTCCTTCACGTTGACTGCATAAACAATCACATTGAATAAACAGAGCCAACTTTACTAGCAATATTGATCTGCAATTTTCTTGTAATTTCCACCTTAGGTTTTGGTATCAGCATAATGCTTGCTTCATCAAGTGCTTTTTCAGTACATTTAGAGATATTGTTGCATTGTCTTCTCATTTGCATTGTTTCCAGCAAAAAATGCGCTGTTGTCCTTATGTTTGTTCCTCTGTATGTATGTTTTTTCCCATCTGGCTACTTTTAAGATTTCTCTTTCTATCTTTATTATTGAAGTTTAAAAAAAATTGTATTATTATCAAAAAATTTGTAAAGATTTATTTATTTTATTTTAGAGAGAGAGAGCAGGGGAAGGGGAGACAGAGAGGGAGACAAGCAGACCCCCATAGAGTGAGGAGCCCAATGTGGGGCTTAGTCCCAGGACCCTGAAGATCATGATCTGATCCGAAACCAAGAGTTGGTTGCTTAACTGACTGAGCCACCCAGGCACCCCTCTGAGCAATTTAATTATGATGTGCCTTGATGTTGTCTTTTTATGTTTCTTGCATTTGGAGTTCATTGATCTTATTGGATTTATGGGTTTATAACTCTACCCAATTTGGAAACTTTTCAGCCATTATTTCTTCAAACTTTTTTTCTATACTTCTATCTTTGTCCTCTTCCAAGGACTCCAATTACACATCTATTAGCCTAGTCAAAATTGTCTCACAGCTCACAGATGCGCTGTTTGTTACAAAAATTCTTCTTTCTTCATTTCGTTTTGGATAGCTTCTATTTCTATGTCTTCAATGTCACTAATCTTTTCATCTGCAATATCTAATTTGGTATTAGAAAGTGGAGGAGGGACAGTAAAGTATCCTCCAGACTGAGAAATCCCTTTGAGAGCAAAAAATGACACAAGCCACTCATTATGATTTATACTGAGTTTTATTCAGGTGAACTTACTGACAGGGGGATCTCATGGACAGCAATGCAGCTCTCTTCCACAAAGTCCAGACCTTAACTCACAGATTTTTTTTTTTAACTCACAGATTTTATAGAGCAAAGTGTAGTCATCTAAAGTGGTGCCACTTAGACAGCAGAGGGAAGATCAGAACAAGCCCTCCTGCATTCTGGTCAGGGCATTTATTAACTTCCAAGGGGCCTGGCATATGCAGTCCCAGAGGGAAATTCCTGCACAGACATGGACTGGAGGAAGGGCTAAAGATAGAGTCAGTTTTGTCAGCACTCTTACAGCCATTAATATCATTGATTGTATTTAAGATCTTACACATTATAGTTTTCATCTCTAGATGTTTGATTTGCAGCTTTAAAAAAAACTATCTTGAGAGAGAGAGAGAGCACAAGAGAGAGGAGGAAGGGGCAGAGGGAGAGGGAGAGAGAATCTTAAGCAGACTCTGCACTAAGTGCAGAGCCCAGTGCAGGGCTTGATCTCACGACCCTAAGACCACAACCTGAGTGGAAACCAAGAGTCAGATGTTAAACCTACTGCTCCACACAAGCACCTCAGGAGAGAATCTTTCAAGCAGACTCCCCACTGAAAGAGGAGCCTGATGCAGGGCTCAATCCCACAACCCATAAGATCACGATCTGAGCCCAAACTAAGAGTCAGTCACTCAGCCAACTGAACTAATCAGGCGCCCCAGATTTGTATCTTTTTTGGTATCTTCCATGCATCTACTTTAATTTTTTGAATAGATAGAATGGTGTTATAACTATCTTTTTTGCTTGTTTTTTAAATTTACTTTTCTAAGTAACCTCTAACCCAACATGGAATTCAAACTCACAACCCTGAGATCTAGAGTCGCATGCTCTTCTGATTGAGCCAGCCAGGCACCTTGTGTTATAACTATTTTAATATCATTGTCTGCTAACTCTAACATTGGCGTTCTGAGTTAGTTCAATGGATTGATTTTCTCCTAATCATGAGTCACATTTTTCTGCTTCTTGCATGCCTGGTAATTTTTTTTTTTTTTTTTTTTTTTTTTTGGATTCCAGACATTGTGGATTTTATCTTCTTGAGTGCTGGATATTTTTGCATTTCTATAAATATTGCTCTGGAATGCAAAGAAGTTACTTAAAAATAAATTGATCTTTTTAGGTCTTGCTTTGAAAATTTGTTAGGTGGGTCTGGAGGAATGCTCCATCTAGGATAATAATGATTCCTTACTATTCAGCCAAAGTCTTTTGTACTTTACAGATGGCCTGAGAAGCATGAAGTTTTCTGTCTGGCTGGTGCAGACAGAGGCTATTCCTGAATCTTTTTGAGCACCGAGCACTGTTACTTCTCATCCTTTAAAGACTAGTTTTTCCTCTTGTCTCAGCTAGTTCTCTCACTTGCACACACTAATCAGTATTTAGCTGAATACTTGAGGGGACTCCTCTTTAGATCACTGCAGTTTTTCCTCCCTGGGCAGCAAACTCATCTCCTGAATTCTGTCCTGTGAATTCTAAGCACGTTGGTCTCCCCTGACTCAGCTTTACCTGTTTAACTCACAGGATCTACTGATGTCTTCTTGGGTTTCCTGTCACTGTGCTGTGGCCTGGAAACCCTCTCAAGGCAATCCTCAGCTCGCCTCAGTTATCTCTTGTCCCCAGTTCTTTGTTGCCTGATGTCGAATTGCTTCCCACTTTGTTTTGCATATTTTGTTTGTCTCAGTCACAGTAGATCCAGTCCCCGTGGCTCCATTTTGGTCAGAAACAAGTCTTAAAATTTTTTGAGTCTCTGAACTTTAAGCCTAAATGGCTAGTTTTGTCTTGGCCTTTCAAATGTCATTGTCCTAAACTTATCATGTGACATGGTATTTGGATTTTCTGTTTTACTGTAGTTTTAAAAGGATTTTGTTTATTTATTTATTCATGAGAGACACAGAGAGAGGCAGAGACACAGGCAGAGGGATAAGCAGGCTCCCTGCAGGGAGCCCGATGTGGGACTCGATCCCAGGACCCCAGGACCATGTCCTGAATTGAAGGCTGATGCTCAACCACTGAACCACCTAGGCGTCCCTTGACTATATTTTTAAAGAAAAGTTCAGCTTACTGTAATGGTTACTATTACTATTACTATTATGGTTGTTGTTCAAAACAAAATCAGGTAGTAGTCATGTTAAGTACCATGTTAAGTGGTAAAGTAGTTATTTCAGATAATTGCAAAATGTTAACATTGTCCTTAAATAGTTATCCCTTTAGTGAATATTCCTTGAGCCCCCACTAGAAGCTGGGCATTCTGACAGACTAAAGATACAGTAATGAATAAACATCATCCCCGCCTGCAAGGAGCTGATGCTCTAATGAGAGAGCAGGTGGGTAGGCTGGCAGAGTGGTCCTCAAGTGCAAAGGCCGCATGCTGAGAGAAAGCACAGCACCTTTTGAAAAGAGCCACTGGTCCTTTATAGTTCCCAGTTTAGGAAAGAAAGATTCTCTCTTTTTTTTTAGATTATTTATTTATTTATTCATGAGAGACACAGAGAGAAAGAGGCAGAGACACAGGCAGAGGGAGAAGCAGACTCCATGCAGGGATCCCAATGCGGGACTCCATCCCGGGACTCCAGGATCACACCCTGGGCCAAAGGCAGGCGCTAAACTGCTGAGCCACCCAGGGATCCCCGATACTCTCTCTTTTAAAACAGCATCCCCAAAGAGCCCTGTGGGGATTGGATTTGATGATGATCCTAACAACAACTAATGTTTATTGATGTGTCATAATATGTCAGTCACTACTTTACAAGTTTTCTCTTTTAATCATCCAAACAACTCCAGGAGGGGTAAGGATTGTTATCATCCCCTTTTTATAGATGAGGAAACTGAGAGCAGTTAAGTAATAAGCCCAAGGCCATACTCATTGTTCTGGTTAAATGGTAAACTCACTTAGACTCATACTTTGGCCACACATTCTGTAACTATATTTCTTTTTATGGTAGGTAGTAGCATATTTATCAGCAGTAGACCATTCCTTTTGAACAGTTTGCCTCATAGTGTGTGGGGTACAAACTAAATAATCTGTACCTGAAAACTTAGTCCACAATCTTTTTCTTTCTAGAACATCTTCTGGAAAAATATAAGTTCTCAGATGTTTCTATTTTTATTCTAGTTTCCTTTTCTCTGTGTTAAAGCAAAGGTTACCCTTTGCTTTTGCCGAGTGATTAGTCCTCTGATTTTCTCTAGCTATCTTACTAGAGTAATCATTGGCTTCCATTTCCCCTCAAAATTTTCCCTTCAGTACCTTGGATCTGTTCTGGAAGATGCTAAGTTTTAGAGAATGCGGGACTGTACAAACCTCCAGAATTTTATTAAGTGTTTGAATTTTACCTGGAGAGTGCAATTTGTTTCAAAGGACTTATAATTTCATTATTCATGCAACCGTTTTTTTGTTGAGCGCCTTCTACGTGGCAGGTGTCAATGGAGAAGTGCATAAAAGAAAAATAAAGCATTTCTTTACGGAGCTTACATTCATATGTATGTGTGAGGGGTGGAGGAGGGCATATAGGCCACAAATAATTAAAATATAGTAGACAAAATTAAAAATACAAAAAAACAAAGGATAATACAGTACGTATAGCGTCTTCATATATGCCTTAGTTATTTCATTGTAACAAACAGGCATAAATTAATGACAACTTCTCCTGATCTCATACCTATTCTGGGGACTCAAACAAGAAAATTTGAGAAATTTGCTTATGGTAATGTTCTATATTTGATTTATCTTCATATTTACCTTTACATTCTTATTTCTTGAAATGTTTTGTCATAGACGTTTTATAGACTTTTTTTGCTGAGTCCCCACAATCAGTCTGAAACTCAGAATTTGCTTTACAAATATATAATTGAAGACAAATTGCCCATAGATCACTGTATCCCCAGGATACTTTTGCCTATATCCGATGAATCACTTGAATAGTAATTTTCAAGTAGTAATTCAGTTGAGGGTGGCCGGATGTTTACTTTGAGGATGTTCCCTTCTTGAAGATTAAGATCAAGACCAAGGAAAGGGTTATAAACATGAATGTGTTTAACCACATACTTTGTCCACTCAAAGACTAATTCTTCTTGGTTAAAGGAATCAGCAACTTGGGGTAGTCACCTAAAGAGATTTGGTATACATTCCACTGGTATTTATACTATTTCAAAAAATGACATAAAGAGGAGCAAAGTGATAGTGCTGGGCAGAAGAAAGACCACACATGAAGGTAGTGGTTGGTGGAACTAGTCTTTGGTGTTCTCCTCATTCTCTCTGGCCATGCCCAAGGCCTGCCATCTGCACCAGGGTGTGAGTGGGCATCTGTGGTGTGACCCCAGGAGAGACAAGGAGATACAGCTTTGTCTCTTGCTCATCTGTCACTGATGCCCAACATTCCCATTTACTGTATCTCTGCTACGTAGGGACTAAGAATTCAAGTAATAATAATAACACTAACAGCTGATACTCATGTGGTAGCTGAAGTAATTTACAAAGCTTAACCCTTTTAATTATCACTACACTCTATGGGGTAGGTACTATTTTCTCTTTTCTAATCTATGTCCTTCTGGCTTCTTCCCAATATACTTGGAAGGGAGCTGATTCTTTTTTTAAGATTTCATGTATTTATTTGAGAGAGAGAGCGAGTGAGCACATGAGCAGTGGGGAGGGGCAGAGGGAAAGGGAGAAGCAGACTTCGGGCAGAGCAGGGAGCCCAATGCAGGAATGCAGGGTTTGATTCTAGGACCCTGTGATCATG
Source organism: Nyctereutes procyonoides (assembly GCF_905146905.1). Taxonomy (NCBI): domain Eukaryota; kingdom Metazoa; phylum Chordata; class Mammalia; order Carnivora; family Canidae; genus Nyctereutes; species Nyctereutes procyonoides. The sequence goes on from NW_026575044.1 coordinate 37,353,393, forward strand.
ACCTGATCCAAAGGCTGATGCCTAACCGATTGAGCCACTCAGGTGCCCCTGAGGTAGGTACTATTATCCCCACTTTGCAGAAGTGGAAACTGAGGCACCATTACTCAGGTAGTCTGGCTGCAGGGTCCTACCTTGACTGAGCTATACTGCCTTTCAAACTGAAGGGTCATTAAGACACCAGTGGTGCCCTAGAGGTATACTAGTTCTGCAGGAAAAATTCACAGTCACTTACCCATTTGTTCCTTCCTTTATTCAATGTTTATTACGTATCTGCTCTAGGTTGACAGCTATGCTAGCTTGGAGGTTGGCCTATCCCTTGTCCTTATTGAACTCACAAGTTCACAACCTATTATAAAATGTGGCACATGCAAGATGGAGACATTATACAGTATTGTGGGAGCCCCAACTGGAAGCCATTGACATGGTTATGGAAGGGGGTAGGGAGAGCTTTCAAGAAGGTGATATTTGAGCTTCATTTCTAAGGATGGATTTTACATCTCCCATTTAAAATATAACTCCTGAGAGACCTAATGTTTTAAATTGGATCATTTTACAATTGTTTGGATGTATTCTTCTTTCCTGATGCTCAAAGGGTGAAGAGGGTGAGTGAGCAGAGGGTAAGAAAGGAATATTACTGGCTTGGCAGCTGGGACCAGGGAGAGGAGTCCCACTGGTTGGAGGAGGAGAGGCAGAAACTTCTGAAAGGGACTTCTCTTACTTCTCAATTTCCCATTTCTCCTTCTCCAACTTGTCCTCTGGGGGTCTGGTGCTGGACACAGGCTCACCTGCCCTGAGAATGGCTGGAGTTCCAGAGTCACTACCCACCTTGCTCTTTATTCTTGGTCAAATTCTCAGTTCTGGATGGAAACCCACTCTTATAAATCTGTATGTTTGCTTAAAAGTAGTCTGTTCTGCAGATATGATCATCCCTTTGAAGTTGGAGATTTTTTTTCAGAGTTCTAACTGTAGGAAGGCAGAAGTTACCCAAGAAGCCATTTGTGTTTGGCTCCCAGCATCCATGGGTTGGGGACTTAGGCTGCCAGGAATATTGTTACTTTCCAAGGAAAGGGCCACCAACACAGGGAGTCCTCTCCCTACATAATGAGTATGGTCTCTCTCTTACAGGAAAGCATGGAAAACATAGTTTTCTCTTTTGTACAAAGAGAGGATGTGGGTTGTTATATGGAGCTTATATTCTTTATACTCCAGAGGGGCTACAAGTAGACCTTTATAGCATAGGAATATTTTATATAAAATTGGATAGTTAATAAGTAGAAGGAAAATAAAGCATCTTAATAAATATTATAATAAATAATACCCTTACCAATAAAGAGTAAAGGACCACAGATAGATGGGGCGCAATAGGTGGTATAGACAGGAGAGTACTTCCTGAGGAGGGACACTTAAGTGGAGCATGAGGTAAAAGAGCAAAGCCATTGCCAAGATAAGAGGGGCACGGGTGGGTCAAGCCAGGTGGGAGATGGAGCCACACTTGGTGTGGGCCCCTCGTGGGCCTGTATCAATCATGAGCACAGGATCAGAGTAAGGCTGGTCTACGTAGCTTTGCTGAGGACAGAAACCACCTTCTCTAAGAGAGGTACCACCTTACCCGGTTGCCACTACTTCTTTTTCTGTCCATCACTCCTCTGGGATTGGCAGGCAGACCTCAGAGCCTGGAGAACAGATCCTGGGATGCAGGGCAGGCTGCTTTGGAAAAGGAGGAAAGGTTGCAAGTGGGACACAACTTGACTCCAAGCAGGTTGCTACAGTTACGGATATGATCGTTATCTGCAGAAAAAACTACTTTTAAGCAAACATACAGATTTAAAAGAGTGGATTTCTCCATCCAGAACTGAGAATTTGACCAAGAATAAAGAGGGTTCCAAAACACAATTGAGCTGGAAAAGCAGTGAAGACAAGCTGCACATATTCAAAGTTTTTCCAGATTCAGGAGCAGAGCCTCCCTCCCTCCCTTCCCCCTCTTCCTTCTGTCCACCTCTCCTTTCCTGTCTTTCCCTTAGGGACACAAGATTATGTAAGTCCTAACTCTTACTCATAATGCTGTCTCATCACTGGTCTATGCAGAGTCTTGGCACAGAGCATTTTAAAGTCTTGGGATTTCCCTGCTTCTCGCCTTGCTCTTGAATCGATTCAGCTGGAAGCCTTCAGCGACCTGAAGCTGACAGGCAGGCGTGGAAGCCGGCTGCCTGTAGTGGGCCTGGTGACTGTGGATGAGGTGGGCGTTGGGAGGATGAGAACCAGGCTATTTCTGTGCTCACTTACTTATCATCGGATTCCATGCAGACCCTAAGTCTCCTTTGGCCAACCTTTTGTCTTAGAGCCCCCACTTTCCACAGATGGCTGTAGGGAGCCATGAGAGGAAGGGTTGAGTGCCAGTGAGGCAGCCTGGGCCACGTGGAGGGCTCCCCCGGTGCACCTTTGTCCGTCCCTAGTGCAGAGCAGCTGTGGGGGCAGAGGGAGCCCTGCGGGCAGCTGCCCACCCACCGCCTGCCTATGGGATCAGCTGCCAGAGAGGCCCAGGTCCCAGAGACATTACTGCTGAGTGCAGTTGGCTGCTTGCCGCCAGGCCTGCTATCTATAGACCTCCCTCCCGTGCAGCAGAGATACTACACAAGAGGATTTCTGAGCTGGAACTAGGTTTCCTGTCATTTACAGCTTCTGATGGCCCTTTGTTATTAATCCTTCTGGAGAATATGACCTGCACCTTCTCAGACTTTAGCAGAACAATGAATAGTTCTTAGAAAAGAAACACCAGGGGAATCGGCGCCATCAGAACCGCCACCATGACTGTGGGCAAGAGCAGCAAGATGCTGCAGCACGTCGACTATAGGATGAGGTGCATCCTACAAGACGGCCGGATCTTCATTGGCACCTTCAAGGCTTTTGACAAGCATATGAATTTGATTCTCTGTGACTGTGATGAGTTCAGGAAAATCAAGCCAAAGAACTCAAAACAAGCAGAAAGAGAAGAGAAGCGAGTCCTTGTTCTGGTGCTACTTCGAGGGGAGAACCTGATCTCAATGATGGTAGAGGGACCGTCCCTCTACCTATCCTCCCAAAGATACTGGCATTGCCCGAGTGCCACTTGCTGGAGCTGCCGGGGGCCCAGGGATTGGCAGGGCTGCTGGCAGAGGAATTCCAGCTGGTGTTCCAATGCCCCAGGCTCCTGCAGGACTTGCAGGGCCAGTCCGAGGGGTTGGTGGGCCATCCCAGCAGGTGATGACCCCGCAGGGAAGAGGCACTGTGGCTGCTGCTGCAGCTGCTGCCACTGCCAGCATTGCAGGGGCCCCGACCCAGTACTCGCCCGGCTGTGGGGGTCCTCCCCCACCCATGGGCCGGGGGGCACCGCCTCCAGGCATGATGGGCCCACCACCTGGCATGAGGCCTCCCATGGGCCCGCCGATGGGGATCCCTCCTGGTTGAGGAACTCCAATGGGCATGCCCCCGCCGGGGATGCGGCCCCCTCCCCCGGGCATGCGAGGGCCCCCTCCCCTGGGAATGCGCCCACCAAGGCCCTAGACTCATCTTGGCCCTCCTCAGCTCCCTGCCTGTTTCCCGTCAGGCTTTACATAGTCCTTTTACTTCCTTGTAGCCTGTGAAACTAGTTTATAATAAACTCTTAAGAATATTGTAAAAAAAAAAAAGAAAAGAAAGAAAGAAAGAAGAAAGAAAGAAAGAAAGAAAGAAAGAAAGAAAGAAAGAAAGAAAGAAAGAAAGAAAAGAAAACACCGAGGGGCTAGGGGCTCAGTTTCGCAGCTGAGCTCTTGGGCGCTGTCCATCACCGGGCCTGCCTGACTCTCAGAATCCCTGCTGCCTTGTGAATTACTGCACTGCTCCCTCCTCGGGCTTAGAATACCTTTAAAGATGCACTAACATACTCTTGAGGATTTGAACACTGAAGGAAGGTGAATAATTAGACTATAGTGTATTGTATAGATAGACACACTTAGTAGGACCCGCAAAGCTCCCTGTGGGATTTTAATGATAGTAGGGTTTTGTTTTTTGTTTTGAGAGAAAGAGCATGAGTGGGAGGGAGGCAGAAGGGGAGAGAGAGAGAGAGAGAGAGAGAGAATCTGAGGCAGCCTCCATGCCAGCTCTGAGTCTGACCAGGGGCTCGATCTCATGCCATGACCCTGAGTTCATGAACTGAGCCAAAATCAAGAGTCACTTACCAGCTGAGCCACCCCAGCACCCTGTTTTCTTCTTTTATAATATAGATGATATTACAAGGGTGACATGGGTAATATTATTTTCTTACCAGTATCAGTTTAGTAAATGTAGTGATACTAACTCTAATTAGTATTAGTAATACTAATAAAGTTAATAATAATAGGTGATAGTAATACAGGTAAGATTATTTCCTTAACAGTATCAATTCCATTATCAGGCAACACAGACTAATACACTTTCAAAAGATCTTAGTTCATTAAAATAGCCAAGTTCCCGTTCATTTTAATAATGTTTAAGGTGTTAAACTCTTTCCAAATAGCATAAATCATGGTGACAACATTTAGCAATAATCAATAAAATATATAATTAAAAAATGATCACATAATCTTAAACTACCAGAAGCCAAGAGCATGTTAGTGATTCATTTGAGAAAGGTGTAGGTTTATTACAACTTACAAATTTGCCTAGAAGTCTGCAGTTTCAAGAATTTAACTGCCCTTGAATCCATTCCAGAGTCATTGAAGACTAGGTATATGGGTGTAGTGGGGTGAGGAATATGAAAAATATGTAGGTCAGTAAAAAGTATATCCATTATCTTAGTTTGGGTGTCCCTTAAACAATGCCTGAGACAAGGATTTGGCTATTTGGAATTATTATCCTGACAAGTAGGAGTTAGGGAATGGAGAGAGACAGGGAAGAAGGAAAAACCAGTATAGGTCCATATTATTAAGGGGATGGAGTGTATTTATCATCAGTTGGTGTTTGTGGTTAACTCTAAGTTTCGGCAAATGGAGTGACATAACATGACACAATGTGGCACAGATAACTGCATTATCTCACAGGCTGCAGAGCAGAAGTCCAACTCAGGTCTCAGTGGGCTAAAATCCAGGTCTTGGCAAGGCTGCATTCCTTTCTGGAGGTTTTAGGGGATGATTCTTTTCCCTTCCTTTTCATTTCTAGAGGCGGCTGACATTCCTTGGCTTATGGCCCTTTATCCCCCATCTTCAAAGCTGGCAACATCACATCTCCCTGACCCCTTTTCTGGCATCAAGGCTCTTTCTGAGCACAGCTGAGGGAAAAATTTCTGCTTTTAAGAACTCAAGGGATTAGATTGGAACCATCAGGATTATCCAGGATACTCTCCTCACCTCAAGGTCCTTCACTTAATTCCTTCTGCAAAGTCTCTTTTGCCAAGAAAGGCAACATTCACAGGTTTTGGGGTTCAAGCATGGACATGTTTGGGGACATGATGCTGCCCTCAAGAGGGGGCAATTGGCAGTAGGCAGTGCGGGGTCTCTTCCAAACTGCAGAATGCCAGAACTGTCTGCCTGAAGTAGAAGCTGAACAATTTATCCCCCAGCTCCCATGCCCCATTGCTGAGGCATTCTCCTGGAGATAACTTGCTGCACATCCAGCAGCCCTGGATGGGACAGGTGGGCTCTGTCGTGTTAAGGCACAGAGGTCCTGGGCCCTATCAGCACAAAGCGAGGAGAGCTGGCAAGGAAGGGTCTCCCACAGCTGCTCTAAAAACATAGGTGGCTGAGAGGATGTGAATCCTCTACATCTAGGGAATGATGGCACTTGGTGGCCTAAGAATCAGTTACGTCTGGAACTTGGATACTGGAACTCAAACCAAGTCCCATCACTCCCTGTGAAGGCTTCATGGGTGTTAACCCTTCCCCAAGCCTCAGTTTTCCCCATCTGTCAGAGGGGAGACTGCTCAGGAGCACATGGAGTAGTAGGGGCATTAAATGCACTACCAAATGCAAAGCAGCTGATGTGCAGTGAGTGGTCGTACAAATAGCAGCAGAAATTTGTGCTTATCTACCCAAAGACACATATATTGGTTGCCAGGCCCCGGGGATGCATCTGTGAGTGAGACCGGCAAGGTCCTTGGCCTCACGGAGCTTCTCTTCCAGTGGGGCAGATAAGCAATAGACAAGTAAATTAATATCCAAGGCCTTATGGATGACAGTTGCTGCAGCAAAGGATATGAATAGAGGGATGCTAGAGAAAGTAAGGGGGGTAGGGATGTATCAGAAACTGCCCAATGTCCCTCCAGTCTCCACCCCTACTTTTCTGTCCCAGCAGAACCGAGGGCACCCAGACAGCATGTGGGGGTTGCTTGACTGTGACAGCAGAGCCCCTCCCTCAGCCCCAGGGGTGAATCATGCTTGGTCTAAATCAGTGATGATCATCCCATTCTCTTTGGCAAACAACTGGCATAAAAGCAGACACTAGACCCACTGAGATCCAAGGGGCGGGGGATCGAGGCCTCTGCTCCTGCCCAGTGCAGAGAAAGCCTTTTGCCTTCCCCCCATTTCTCCTGTCTCAAACAAAATGAGTTGAGCCATCTGGACTGCCAACAACTTCAGATCATGAAACAGCAAGCATGAAGATAAAAATCTGATAGAGCAGTTCTGAAGGGCTGAGTCCTTGATGATTCTGTGGAGCTGCTGAAGCAAAGCCAGTAACTACTTCTCAAGATGGCTCATGTAGGAAAAAGAAACTTCTCTTTTTTTTCTCTATTTTTTTTTTAATGCTTCAGCTATTCTGGTTTTCTCTTGCTTGTAGCTGAGCAACACAGGTATTCTTAGCCAACACAGGTATTCCAGAAATGATTTTGATTGAAGGCAGGAAGGGTCAGCTATGGAAAGAACCAGGGAAGAGCACTGAGTCAGAGGAAAGAAGAAGTGGAGTCTGTGACGAGGTTGGAGGATGTTGGGGGGCCGATAGGGCGCTGAGATGGGGGGAGAGGGAACGAGTGAGGTGGCCAGGGGGCACCCTTCCCAGGGCCTTGACTTCAGGAAGAGAAGGAATTTCAGAAACAAAGTGAAACTACACCATGCATGGCTCTAAGCGGAAGAGTGACAGGTGGTCGCAGAGACTTGCAAATTCCACGTTCTTTAATGTAGAAATGGAAAACTATAAGACCTATCATTTTGATAGTGCCATAAAAATAGTTATTAAAGATTATCCTGAGACCAGAAACTTGCAGGTTTCTGATTAGCGGTTATTAGCAAAGAATCTAGGGAAGCTAAGAATCTGATGACTCAGTTGTCTTGGGAAGACAAGGCCTGGAGCTATAAAGCCTTTTACAACTAATTAATTGTTAAGGAGAAAGACTAGCGATATTAGGATATTTGACTTGGAAATCTTTAGAATGTAATCCTAACCCACGTTGGGGTAAAGGCCCCATTATGTCAGATTGAGTTGTTTTGTATTTGGTTATTGTGAAAATGTCTTTGCCAGTTTATAAGAATTATTTTACAGACATCAGGACTTTAAAAGTGTGATATACTATCTCCTGTAGAATGAAACCATCAATCCTAAAGCAACATATTAATTGATTGACATAGAAAATTGAACTCAACCTACTGTTTATAATTCCTCAGGGATGTGATTTCACTTTTTATCTTATTTTTTTGGTAGGAAAGTATCAAGTCTTTGGCTTTCTCCCTTCAGGCCTGATTGAAATGAATGACTTTAACACATTCATTGTAATAAGTAACTCTGATGTTTCTTTCTTTTTAAAAGATTTTATTTATTTGAGAGAGAGAGAAAGAGAGAGAACAAGCAGGGGAAGCAGCAAGGGAGAGGGAGAAGCAGGCCCTCTGCTGAGCAGGGAGCCCAAAGAGGGGCTTGATCCCATGACCCCAGGATCATGACCTGAACTGAAGGCAGATACTTAATCAACTGAGCCATTCAAACGCCCCTCTCGCATTTATTTCTTAAGAGAATTCTCTTGACAGATGTATCTGTCTGATGTGTCACCAAGAATCACCCTGACTACAATAGGAAGAATAATTGATAAAGAGCTAGAGCTGGTACAGGATGCCCACTGAGGAGGCTATCAGAGTAGCCCGGGACAAAGACTGACAGCTCGATTTAGGGGCACAGTGGAGACACAAACATGTGGACAGAAATGAGGTGTGTGTAGGAGGAGAAACTGAAATGGCAGGCTGACAGGACCAAGAATGAGTCATAGGGTTTTGGCTTGAGCACCAAGATAGATAGTGATACTATTTACTGAAATTGGGACATTCAGGAGATAAATAGTTTTGGGTGAATAAGCAGTTTAGATTCAGGCATATCTCAGCTCAAGGTGCCTGGTTGGTATCCAGATGGAGCTACAAAGTAGCCAGTTGGATGTACATAAGTGGGGTTCTGCACAGAAGAAAGTGTGCACCCAGAGAAGGGATCTCAGGTGAGACTCTGGGGACAGTATTTACAGAAGAACACCACCCCCATTTATATATAGGGAGTAATCTGTTACCAAAAAGAATAACGCCAACCAATTTTTCTGGCCCACTCTATCCTTCGTTGGAAGCCTTACAAATGCAAGATCTGGTTTAGGCATATCCTGTTATAGAATCTGTTGCTCCATCATTCCCAAAGACCCTGCGTCAATTCCTTAGGTACACGTAATGGAAGCTTTTGCTGGCAGTGGTACTCGATGTCCACCGTGGACAGCAAAGCCCTATTAACTGTGTGACTCAGATTGTTGAAAGCTAGCTGTCTGGGGTAACCACGACTCCTTTGAAAAGCATGCCTTTGAAAGAAGATGTGGTGCTTGGGCGATGTTTTAGTGCTTGGATGTTGGAGTGCTCTGTGGATCTTCTATTCATGTGCAGAAGTCACTTCAAGCAAGAGAGGAGGAGGGGAAAGAGAGCTCTGCTGAAGCCTGTGAGCTCATCTGTTCCCTACCTGCTTTTCACAAACATGGGACTGGGCTGAGATCAGCTCCAGGAAGCGGACAATCCTGTGTGTGTCAGCCCAGAACAGTGAGGCGGGAAACAGGCTGAATAAAGTTATTTTGGTGATTAATTACTATTTTCAACTGAAGTCTTTGGCTTGCTGATCTAAGTATGCTAATTTGGCCAGCTGTCCCTAGGTAGCTAACTTTACCCCTAAGTTAAAAGCTTCTATCTCAAATGGAAGAATGCTTTCTGGAGGACGTAAGGATGCCCACCCACCAGAAAGAAGACTAAAACAAAGTCCTACTTCCCTTCTGCAAATGCAGATCAAGGCCCCCCAGATATTCTGACATTTTCCTTCCCTGTCACCACAATGCCACTGAAACTCAGTGAGAAATGGAAGGCCACTACGGGGGTCGAGGAGGGTTAGTGGGTTAGACGAGTGGTCCTTTGTGCCCTTGGAATATACTCTTGAAGGCTTTATTTTGTCTTTGAACACACCCATTCTGTTAATAAATAAGTCGCAATGTATCCTGCTAGTGTTTCTGCTTTCATGATTCAGGTTAGTGCGGGGGTGACCCTGGGTGTGTATTAAAATGTAGGTCTTGTTATTTTTCAGGGATGGTGAGATCAGCAGATCGGGAGACAATTGCTATTGAAAACATAGCTTGTTATACTCATGGATCCCAATAGGATGTTATACTCATGGATCCCACACCATGCCGTGGACGAGGGAGGGAGAACCCATGAGAAGGATCAGGGTCAGTGGGGAAGCAGGAGGAGAGAGGACAGATGGGGGCAAGAGCTTTCACTGTGGTTTCAGTGGAAGAAACAGGTAAGGCAAGGTAGGCAGGGTTGGGAGTGGCTGATCTGAATAATTTCAATGGGGGGTGGGTTGGCATGGGGCCTCTCCCTAGTGATCTGGTACCTGACCCAGGGGATAATGGACCTGAGTGTGGGAGCCACAGAGGACGGGGGGCAGGGGCTCCAGACTGAGGGGTGAGCATATGAAGGGCACGTGTCACAGGTGATTCTTTCACCGCCTCTGTGAGTTAGCTAACCCTGGGAGAAGCATCCCTCCAGGATGAGCAAGCCTGCCCTCCCCCACGGTGGAGCATCCGGAGCGCACGGTTAATACAATGTGAATCATAGTTCTGTGAGGACTGACCTGCTTCTGATCTTTGACTGGGACAAGCTGGGGCTGCAGAGCATCTTGGGGTAACCTTGGGGCTTACTGAGTCTCAGTTTCCTCCTGTGCTAAACAGAGGAATAATACCTGACTCTTAAGGTGGATGTTAAGATTAAATGACGTTGTGTAGTCAAGAAGTTAGCATAATGTCTGGTACCTTGTCACGTACTTAATACATGGTACATGTGTTCTTTTGTTCTGTTTTGTTTTTAATTAATGGCCAGATCCTGAGCTTTGGTTACAGAAGCCTGAATTGTTCTGGTTGGAGAAGTTGTTGGGCTGCTGTGCCCTGCAGCATCTGATTCTCCTCCTTAGACAGCAGTTCCCATCAGGACCCAGGGGGTTTTTCTCTTTTTAATTATTTTAAATGCCCAAAGAGTTGCTTTGTGTGAAGCACAAAGGTGAAGGTGTCATTTTGATGAATCCATAGGTTGAACTGAATCCACTTACCTGGGGAAACACTGGACCCAGGAGAGGAAGTGGTTCCCTTAGTTTTCACCAAACAGTTGAATAGTCATTCTGTTTCTAAAAGTCTTCCACTGATTGATTAATGGATCAATTTCCCATTAACCTTTAGTAATAGAACACATGATGCTATTGAGAGTTGAGAGCGGTGTTTGGGAATCTTTACATTTTAGTTCATCCCCACTTGTGCAATTTCTTTCTTTCCTTCTTTCAATGAATATTTATTATGCCTGAGACATAGGGAGGAAGCAATTTACATAAAAGAATTTAATGGGAGGAAGCAGGGGGAAGGAAGCTCAGAGTGCCACACATTTTCTTGATATGTAACCAGGTTTGCTTTTATTTTAAATTTTTCTCCATTTTTGTGAGTGTGTAAATGAAATTACTAAAAGAAGAAAATGAAGTCTGAGGTCAGTGAATGCCTGCCCTTGACAGTAATTAGTTGCCTCTGGTTTACATTTCCCTTTCTTTTGACATGAGGGCTTTATTCAGCTTGTAATTATTCTGCAGTGTCTTCAGACCAAATGATGTTAGCTCTTGGATTTGTGGAGCAACTGACAATGCAAAACTATGTGGATAATAGGACTTGAAATAGCTGCCTATCGGCTGAACCTATCAGCTTTCATCTTTTGCTGCAGCCCCAGCTTGTCTTGGTCAAAGATCAGAACCAGATGCAGAGAGATGTTCTTTAAAAAAGGCCACAATCTTTCCAAACCTAGTCCCTACTGCTTCTCTTTTTTGTACCGTGCAGCTTGGTCTTTCCAGTTTTTGTCCTGTTCTGGGACCCAGTTCCAGCATGGAGTAGGGAAATACCTGTGTTCTGAATCAGAGCACCTGGCTTTGAACCTTGGCAAACTGCTTAAGCTTGCAGAGCCTGAGCTTCTTGGTCTGCAAGATGGGACCAGTGGCACCCAGAGTCAGATGTATTTCTGAAAGAGATCACAGTGCTGTTCCCGATTCTTGAGGAGCCTCCTTTGGGGCTGTGATGGCTTCCCTTGGTGTATAGAGTACAAAGCACTTACCAGGCAAGTGCACCCACTTCCCTATGAGGTAGAGTTTTGACTCAAATCCCCAAAAGTAGGCTGGGTCCCATGTGAGTCTTTTTTTTTTTTCTTTAAGATTCTATTTATTTATGAGAGAGAGAGAGAGAGAGAGAGAGAGAGAGAAGAGAGAAGTGGAGTGGAAGAAGCAGGCTACCTGCTGAGCACAGAGCCTGATGTTGGGCTCAATTGGAGGATCCTGGGATCATGACCCAAGCCAAAGTCAGACACCTCACTGGCTGAGCCACCCAGGTGCCCCCCATGTGAGTCTTCAGGAGTCTTTTGTTCTTTTAATTTTAGGACTAGAGGGGGGCCAGCTGATTCTTTTTTTTTTTTTTTTTTTTTTTTGCAGGTTAGAAAACCTGTCCAAGATTATAACACCAAGTTGTATCAGGACTAGGTCTCCAGCCCATTTGCTGAGTCTAAAACCCACACTCTTCCCTCTACATTTCCATTTTATACCGAGAGCATGAAATCCAAAGGGATCCACTTTAGTGGTTGAGATTAGTGAGAGCTCAACAACAAAACAAACATAAACAGCAGCACACTGGAGAAAATGCTCGAAGGACTCTTGGGCTGCCATGCCCTTCAGGGTAGGTCATCATGGCAGGTGGTCCCCACTCCTGCCTCATAGGCCCCCTGAACTTGTTGGATCTTCAATTATTACGGTACACCCTTAACTCTGCTCTATGGCCTAACCTTCTACGGCCAAGAATGACAGGTGGGGCCAGAGAAGGCAGCATCTAGTGTGCAGCTTGTTTGCTGTGTGACTCCTGCGTGAAATCAGGATGCAGCCAGTGAAGACATGGCTTTATGATGCCAGCAGAGTGCCTCCTGTCATCACGTGTGGGGCGGCAGTGTCAGCCCTGAGAAACCTGGCAAGTCACTGTCTCCATCCCACATCCAGCATCAATGTGACAGCTCCCAGGGTGGTGCCATGATGGCAGCTCCTATGAGCTCTCTGCATCCCTGAGGTAAAAGCAGAGTCTTTAATGTGCAACTTTGCAGAGAATGCCTACAGCAGGTAGCAAATCATGGTCAAGACCAGAGGAAGGCAAGGGGTCAGCTTCCCCTCTCCTGACCCACAGTAAGGGTCAGCCTGTGAGGAGAGGGGGAGAAGAGACATGAGAGGGGGTTGTGAGTGGTGCCACAATAGAGAGACCCTCTGAGCTGTTATCCCAAAAGCTTCAATCATGTCCCGTGCTAGGTGGCCACGGTGGCCGCGGCAGATACATGGTCCAAAGGAGCTTTTATTCAGAAGGCTGTGGAGCTCCTGGACTGCGCCCTGGCCTGAGGCAAGGGACGATTTGGTGGTCCTCCCTCCACCTCTGTGACTGAAACATCACTGCAAAGGGCATATCTGGCACATTCTCCATTGGCAAGACCCATCACACACTGCCTGTTTCCGCTTCCCCACCACCTCATCTGGAACACTCACTCTTTGCTGTGGGTTGGGGACTCTGAGAGGGAGACAGAAAGAGAGAGAGGGAGAGAGAGAGAGTGGGAGAGCATACACATTTGTGCATGCACATGCGTGTGTGTGAGTGAAAGGGTGAGTGTGTGTAGCCTTTAGGACCCACTACCAACTACATGGGACCAGGAACATCTGGCTTATTCCTGGTGCCTTTTCCTACTTTCTTTCCAGGAGGAGCCCTGTTAGTGTAATGAGCAGCACCCCCATTTCAGTGAGGCTGAAGTACCTCCCATCTCACAAGGAATGCTTTCTTCCTGAGAGACTCAGGACTGAAACGGTCGGATGCGGTAGTCTCAATCCAGGTATTGATCACTGTGCTCCATGTGCCTGTCCACCCCTCCCCATCTACCTAAAACAATATATATATTTTTTTTTTACCTAAAACAATATTTAAAGGAGTTCTTTAATCTCAAAACTTGGTAAAAGTTCAAAAGATTTTGTTGAAAGGGACACTGTGAAATGAAAGTTATGTTAAGCTATAATGAAATGAAACCCACGGTTAAGGAAACATGTATAAAACAAAGTTCAAAGGAGTTTCAGTGGCCACCTCTTATAAAATTCTAGTTATTGCTCAGCAAGCAACTGGAAAGGACTATTCCCCGAGCGTGGGTGACAGCAAAGGATCTGGATCCCAGCTAATGTATACTAATGTATCACCTGGGTTGCTTTAAAAATGACTTAATATATTGCCTCACTTAAGATCAGAACACTGGGGAGGTCTGGGGACACAGACATCTGTATTGAAGAGATTGGGAACCACTGGATGAAATAAGCCAACCAGGCTGTGAATGGAAGAGGGTAAAGAAGTCAACTCTTGGGGTGCCTGGGTGGCTCAGCGGTTGAGCAACTGTCTTCGGCTCAGGTCGTGATCCCGGGGTCCTGGGATCGAGTTCCTCATCAGGCTCTTTCAGGGAGCCTGCTTCTCCCTCTGCCTATGTCTCTGCCTCTGTCTCTGCCTCTCATGAATAAATGAATTAACAAGTTAATTAACTTAAAAAAGAGAAGTCAACTCTTGGCACCTGGAAAATGGAAGACAAAAATTGAAGGGAAAAAAATAAGGATTCGAAAGCTTTATTCTTTATTTCTCTACCTGTCTAAATATTAGTTTGTGAGTCAGTGCCACCAAAAACCTACCTTAAAGCATATCCCTGGAGAAGTCCCAAGTTCTCCGTAACTGTTGTGCATGTACCTGGCAAGCTGATCCTCATAGCGCCCACAGCACTCACTGACATTTTGTCTTTTGTCCTCAAGTCCCCTCCCACAGACCACATTATCTCCTAATTCTCTGGGAAAATAGAAGCTCCCTAAGTTCTCCAAGGGCGCACAGAGTCCCCTCTCCACTCATCCTCCCATCCTCTAGGCTCAAGGGAAGAGCCTTCCTTCCTCTTTTATCAAGGCCACTCCCTCCAAGTCCATTCCTGCCTCCTTTACCTCTTTGGCAGCATCAAATATCCTCCTTAACGTTTCCCTACAAACTAACTCTTTGCCAGCATACAACATACTCTATCCTGCCTTTTTTTTTTTTAAGATTTTTATTTATTTATTTGAGAGAAAGAGCACGAGCAGGGGAAGGGGTAGAAGGAGAGGGAGAAGTAAGCTCCCACTGAGCAGGAGCCTGACGTGGGGCTCCATCCCAGGACCCCGAGATCATGACCTGAGCTGAAGGCACACCCTTAACCAGTGGAGCCACCCAGGTGCCCCTCTACTCTGCCTTCTTAAGTCAAAACAAAGCAATCTACTCCAGTCATATGTTCCCCAAGTTCTTTCTCCTTTCCATCACAATCAAGCTACCTGAAAGTAATTTTCACGAATTGCCAATACTTCCTCATCTCCTGCCCACTCCCCTTGGGTCTCCCAGACTTTGACTTCAGGCTTTGTCACTCCACTGAAATTTCCCTCACCCACTGCCTCTTTCTTGCTTTCCCGTGTCTCACAGCAGCTAGTGGGGGATCTTCATGTCCCAGGACTTGGCTCCTGTTCACCCCCAACCCAGCACTCTCTGTTGACCTGCACCTGCCTCCTTGTGGTCACACTCTGCCCAAGCAATGTACCTGGGATTCTCATCAATTCCCCTTAGCCATGCTCACTCTCTTCTCTGTGCCTTAGCACATGCTCTTCCCTCTGCCTGTAATGCTTTTTCCTACATTTCTTTTTATTCCTGAATTGCATATGACCTAGCTTAGATGGCTCCTCATTCTCCTTTGACAGGAAGAGTTATTTCCTAGTTGATATGAGAGGGAAAAAAATGGCTTCTACCATTGGGCAGCATCGTGGGCTCTCTGATGCTTCCTGTGTGACACTAATAGATAACCCTCAGCTGTGGCAGTTCAGAAAGTTTGTTTTCCTCATTCTATACAATTACATTAGATCCTTACTTAAATGCAGATTCTCTAACTGAAGGATAACTGTTTTGGGTGCTAGTAATAGGATTATTTTCTAGGCAAATCTACCTATTTGTAGAATAGTAATGGAGTGAAATGTGAAGTCGTGTCTTTCCTACATTTGTTTGATTATGAGAACCACCTGGTGTATTTATTCAAAAAAACAGAATTCTGGGCCCTGATCCTACCTTGGGAATCAGAATCTCCAGGAGCTCTCCTTTCTCTTGAGTCTTTAGGGCAGCCCGGGTGGCTCAGCAGTTTAGTGCCACCTTCAGCCCAGGGTGTGATCTTGGAGACCCAGGATCCAGTTCCATGTCAGGCTCTCTGCATGGAGCCTGCTTGTGTCTCTACCTCTCTGTCTCTGTTTCTCGTGAATAAATAAGTAAAACAAAAACACAAAGGTCCCATTATCTCCTAGGAGGTAGGTTTGTGACTTTCTGATAGCAAGGCCAACTACCTGCCCATGCTCTATTGAAAAGGCAAGAAAGACCTTCCTGGCTGAACTGGAGAAACTGGGACATTTGAGCAACTTCTGAGATCAAGGCGAAACTAAACGCTAAGTTTTCTGCTCATCCATGGGCTCCTGACTGGTTCCCCTCACTCCTGCCTGAATTGGGCTTCTCCAAATGCATTATCGTATTGCACAAGGCATGTAGGGGAGTGAGGAGGTGAGTCTTTATGGATCCCAGTAATATTTTTCTGTGCTGTCATGGAATTGCAACATTGGTTCGAGTTTCAAGGCATCTGGTTCCATGGGGTCTTTACACCCACAGAGGACACAACCAGAAGACACACAGAGACAAGATCTACTTGTTAGAAGGTATCTAAAATTTGGCATCCCCTGAAGCAGAGCCTGAGCAAGGACTTGAGTACAGGTAGCTTATTTGGGAGGTGACAGAAACACCATTCAAGGCGGAGGAAAGAGAGGAAGACACAGAAGGATAGGCAGCCAATGAAGTGAGCTTTCCAAGCCAGTTTCCACTATGGACAACTGGAGAGGTATCTTGCTGGAGAAGCTCGGGGAACCAGTACAGTACACATCCTTGCAACACAGCTGGGGAAAAAGACACAAGCTCCTGAGAGTCATTGGCAAGGGACACACCTGAGGCATAAATCCCTACACAACTGGCTGACGTACTGCCTGAGTGGATACAGCTGACTTTGGCAATCAAAGAAAAGCCTAGAAGAAATGTAGGTGCTGGCATTTGGAAGTCAGGGTGGCCAGCCTTGCAGGGGTGAGAGTGAAGGCGTGTGAGCTGGCAACAAGCTGCATCTACAACAAAGGTTTTTTTCTTCCCCTGACATGTATCTTGCTCATGTACACGGCAATGCTATAAGCACGGGGGAAGTTGGCTTCCTCCACTGTTTCCCTGGAATGGCAAATCAGGAAAAGTGACAAACCTAAGCCATAAGTAGAATAGGAAACTTCCTCAACAGGTTTCTGGCTTTCCTACTTTTGGACATTTGAATTCCTTTCCCAGAAAAAAAACTGAAGGCATAAGGACGTATCCAACTTCTGATAGGTCTGTTCCCTGCTTTACATTGTTAATAGCAGGTAACGCCAACAGCGACTTTCTCAAACAGCTTATATTCATCATCTCACTGAAGTCTCAGAGAAGCCTTTGAAGTAAGGGATGTGATTTTTTATAACTTCTAGAATATTCTAAACCCTATGACAGAAAGCCTGCATGCTTGAAAGTCAATGGAAATTATAGGCCCAAGAGGGCAAAGAGTAGCTCAAATTCAAATGACTTCCTAGAGCAAAGGTTTTTCCCGAAGGTGGGGGGGGGGGGCAGTGGTTTTCCCAAGGGGCTTCCCTCTAATCATGAGGAAGTGAGAAGAGGTGGATTATGGGCAACAGTAGAGCAGGAGACAAACCCCACTGTGATTGGTGAAGTCCTTCAACACCTCACCCATGAGAGAGGCCTCCCCCTCACCAAGGACATTGCAGAAACATGACATTAAGGATCTTATTTTCTGTTGACAGCACTGTAGCTGAATGCTAAAGATGCTTGCTTATTTTATAGCACACAGACTACTTCTGAAGAAGCTTATTCCCCATAGGAATAGCAAGTTCCTACCGATATTTGTCTTTCGAATGGACAACATGCCGACCTACATCAGCAGTTATCCAGCTCCATTATATCTGTCTGGGAAAGCACGTTCCCTGGGTATGAAATGATTACAATTACTAATTACCAAAAACCCTTTGAGCAAGGGATGGTTTAATTGGTAAGTGTATGCTGTGCTGTGTGCAGTCACAAAGACTGAAGTGCTGTAGAAAGTTCCAGTCCTTCATCCTCTGAAATTCTCGATTCTCATTTTATCAAGAACTCAATGTAGAGTAAAATAAACCACACATTTAAAATTTATAGGGAATTAAACCTTCTTGGAGTAGAAAGGTACGTTTCACATTCTGAGGTCATAGAAGTTTTTTTTTTTTTTTTAATTTTTTTTTATTTATTTATGATAGTCACAGAGAGAGAAAGAGAGAGAGGCAGAGACATAGGCAGAGGGAGAAGCAGGCTCCAAGCACTGGGAGCCCGATGTGGGATTCGATCCCGGGTCTCCAGGATCGCGCCCTGGGCCAAAGGCAGGCGCCAAACTGCTGCGCCACCCAGGGATCCCTCATAGAAGTTTTTATGAACAAAGGAGAAAAAAACATTTTCAGTAAACAGTATTCATCATCTTAGGACCCTGTCCTCTGGGAGAATAACTTTTCCTCACCCTGAGGGTGATTAACAGATATTCCAATTTTGTCTCTGTTTTCCACACTCAGGCATGCAGGCATTATGCTAGAATTTCAATGCTGAGGAATTAAGTTATATTGTTGGGCAAATTAGGAAACTGGAAACATGACACATCTGTCACCAACCGCCAGTGCTATTATTGTGCTATTATTACCATTATCACTCATGTTAAAAAAAAAGGGTTTCTGTTCTGGATTTCTCCATTGTGGGGGGCAGGGCAATGAGAGGGACGGGGATTTGAGCTTCTACCCATTTAAACCCTAGAAATTTTGCCTCAGCGAATCCTTACTTAAGCTTCAAACCCAAAGAAAGCAAACTTACAAGATGGAGGAGGAAGAAGCCATTGACTAAACTCTGGCTCAGGTTCGGTGGCTGCCCAGAGAGCACAGTATATTCTTCAAACCCTCGGATGAGTGCCTCGCTCTTTTCTGGAAGCATGTCCCAGGCCTGACATTGGTTTGGGGCTCTCTGAGAGTGCCACATTCTGCAAACCTGGCCCCTTGTGGCTCAGCACTAGTTCTTAGGAACAAATGATAAAGCTGCCTGTGTTCTAAGGCTTACCATGTTGTGCAGAATGACCCATCAGAGCCCGTCAGCTGACCATGCATTTCCAGGTGCCGGGATTTTGGTTCAGATGAGCCTGGAGCATGGTGGTTGTCTATGAGCTGTTTGTTCCCACAGCTGCTCCTTGTCTTGAAGCCCAGGGGCAGATGTTGGTGAGTTTATACTTAGTGGCATCAGACCCTAAGGCCAGTTTAAAAAGATTTGAATGTAAGAGGATATATAACCTTTTAGGACACATGTGGCAATAGCTAACCACAAATATAAAAACGTTCATACCCTTTGACCTGGTAGTTTTACTTCTAAGAAGAAGAATAAAAATAAATGAGTTTATATTCCATGACATATTCATTCTAGTGTTGCTTATAATTACAAAAAGTTGAAACAACCCAGTTGCCTAAGTGGCTGGAGGTTGGTTGAACACATTATGGTAAATTCATTTGATGGAATGTTCTATAGTCAAAGACCTGGGAAAATCCACCATATAGTTTTGAAAACCATATAAAAATATATGTAGTATAATTGTATTTTTGTAAGGAAATACATATGCATTTGAAAAGAATACAGGGGCACCTGGATGGCTCAATGGTTGAGCATCTACCTTTGGCTCAGATCATGATCCTGGGGTCCTGGGATCGAGTCTTGCAGCAGGCTCCCCGCAGGAAGCCCTCTTCTCCCTCTGCCTACATCTCTGCCTCTCTCTGTGTGTCTGTCATGAATAAATAAATAAAATAAAATAAAAAAGAAAGAAAAGAATATGGACATATAACTAAAGACCTACAGATTTCTGAGTGATGAGCTATGAGTGATTTTTATGCTTTTCTGCATATTCTGATTTTTCTATAGTGAATGTAGATGCCAGTTGTATTCAATTACAATAATGCTATTGAGAAATGGTTCTACTCATGCTGGCTTTAAGCTGTCATCCCTAAGAAAGAATCTGGCCTCTCTAGGCTAGCACTGACCTACACAAAGTTGGAAAGCCAGGGAGCCAGGAGAGGGACAGGAGTCAATGTGGTTGGGAGGGCAGAAGCTGGGGCCTGGGGACTTTGCAGGCCAGCACTGCATGGCAAGTAGGCAGAAAGGAGCTAAGTCAAAGTTCTCTTTGGGGAAGTGAGACTACTTCCCACCCAGGAGGAAGGAAATGTCAGCATGTTCTGTCCAGGGCCATTACCCTCTGCCAGAGGGTTATGAGGAGTAACCCTTGCACTGAGAAATGAGGTCAAGAGGTACTCTGGGAGGTGTTCAACGAAGCAGCCCAGGAAGACACATGACTGCTTCATAGTTACCTGATGCCCCTGAAGTGACTGTTGTCTGGATGGTTGTGCTGGGCTGTTGGCTTTCTCACACTCCCCCATTCTCCTGGACCAAAGTGAAACCAACTGTAGACCTGTCATTAACTGGTCAAAGCCAACCACCAGAGAGCCTGCTGTCTCTTCTCAGCCTCTTGCCCCAAAGGTGAGTCCAACCCGTCAGTGACTTTGAGCCAGGAAGAAAACACCAGTGGTAATAATTGTGTGGCACTTTAAAGTTTACAAATAATTTGTACAGTGGTTCAGTTGAGGAGCTGTAAACATTCTTTTCAGAGAATACACATGTACAATCTGAGAGGAGGCAAACCAAGGGCTTTCTGTTTCCTTAATGGTAATTCCATCTGTGACACACTCAGCTGCCTTCTGGTGGCTGGGACAATACTCAGATAAGGCAGAGGGACTGCTGTTCTTCAAGCTACTACCAAACGGAAGAAAAACTGGTGGTGGTAGTGAATTCATTGTTCCTTTATAATGAATTAAGGAAGTGCTAATGAATAATCAGCACTAATGACTTTCAGTTAGATTAACAGCACGAACCCAGAGGAAAGAACCACCCATTTAGTGAAGCTGGTGCCAAGACGGGTAAAATGGATGCTCATGCAGACTCAGTGTCTGGGTGGTAATCATCTGATGAAGTTGTCATTTGAAAAGCAAATGTTGGGGATCCCTGGGTGGCTCAGCAGTTTAGTGACTGCCTTTGGCCCAGGGTGTGATCCTGGAGACCTGGGATTAAGTCCCACATTGGGCTCCCTGCATGGAGCCGGCTTCTCCCTCTGCCTGTGTCTCTGCCTCTCTCTGTGTGTGTCTCTCATGAATAAATAAATAAAATCTTAAAAAAAAAAAAGAAAAAAGAAAAGCAAATGTTTTCATGGGGCACATGAGTGGCTCAGTGGTTGAGCGACTGTCTTCAGCTCAGGTCGTGATCAGGTCCTGGGATTGAGTCCCGCATCAGACTCCTTGCAGGGAGCCTGCCTCTCTCTGTGTGTCTCTCATGAATGAATAAAATAAATAAAATCTTTTTAAAAAAGAAAGAAAATCAAATGTTTTCAGAAAACACATAGCTTAAGGTCATGCAATTCAATGTCTGAGTCAACATAGCACCTCTAATGCCCACTATGGTGCCAGCCTCTGTTGAATGCCCTCTGTGTTGCAGAACTTGCTACCTCTCCAGGAGAATAGTCCATGGTTACACAGATATGGTTGTTAGAAAGCATGTCCACAGGAATGCAGTGTGAGGGTCAGGAGAGCACTGGGTTGTAGGGAATGTGGCTCCATTTCAGAGGTGGCAGGCAAGGAGCAACAAAAATACCATATAGGATTACTATGTCCAAATTTTAGTATTATTTGTTATTTTTTCTTCTGAGGGAAAAATTCTATGTAGGAGACACAAAAATGCTTATATAGTTGTCTTCATTAGGAAGACTGGTGCTGGGTAATAATACTGGTCTAGTACATAGCTCATTATTTTGTAAATAAAACCAGAAGCAATTCCTCCTTCCTATTGATGCCTGTTAGCTTGGCATGCAAAGCTTTAATTATAGGATGTGTATCTATCTCAGCTCCCCTCCTAGATAGTTTTTGCCCTCAAGGAATTGATAATCATAATCTAGACTTGGTTGGTAGCACACTGTACATAGGAAACCAAAGGGAAATACAGGTTCATTAATTCCGTTTGTTATTTACTATTTTATGAATATTGTGTGTCTCTCCAATTGGACTGCATATTCCTTCTGGGTGGGAATTACTTCTTTTGCCTGATTGTATGTCCAACATTGAGCACACATAGTACCTCACCAGTATGTACTTAACAATTATCTGTGGAAAACTATGTTGTAGGCAGCACACTGAAGACATGCTGAAGAATTAGTATGATTAACAATGACCATCAAGCCATTAGTTTAATGCTAATAAGACATCATAATTTAAAGAGTACACTGCTTTTATTTAACCCCATAAGTTATAACCCCTTAACACATGTACCATTTTTTGTGTTTTTAAAGTGCTTTGAAAGATATTTATTTTTTAACAGGTGGAAAATAATGCTTTTCAAAAGACATTTAATTTTTAGTGGAAAAAGATATTATTGAAAGCATGTAACAATTTGTTCAGCATCTTCAAGATATGGGATTTTCATATAAAATACGCATGTGGCACCAAATGCCAAAATGATCGGTAAATGTGGTTGGAATTCAAAATTAGACTAGTCTAGATGGCATCTCAAGTCAGCAACGATCTTGCAGAGAGAGAGGGAGGTATGTTGGGTAGCCATGGTTTTGAAGGTGATTTCCCTTGCTGGAAAGGTTTGAGTTAGTGGTCAGGACAGCCATTCAGGCTGACAGTCCCCTGCACATCTAAGGCTTCAGTGACAGGGATGGGAATGTGGTTGACTTGAACGTTCTTCAGGCAGCCAAAAAATGATTTCCACACGGGCAGCTTCAGGGTCTTCAAATTGGCTTCAAGAGAAAAGGAGAGGCATTCAGTGTGTAATTCACACTGTCAAGTGAACGTACCCAACTTAAAAAAATAGTCTCATTAGAGCTAAAGGTACTGAGGGTCTTGGGCCATGCACCCAATGCCCCTGCCTGTTGTGATAAATAGCAGCAAGTCTACTCTTCAAAATCTTCAAAGAAGGAGATTCCATAGGCTAAATCAATAGATAACAACTCTGGACTCTAGTGCTTTTTATGGGTCACAGAAGACCCATAAAATTAACAAACTATTTGGAGGAACATAAAACAAGGAAGAATGACAAGGCTCATTCCAGGCGAAATTCCAGAACCTGCTTGATTCTCCATGCTGGCCCCCCAAAGCTTAATAGCTCACCAGTAAAACTAAATGCCTAGAGAGGAGAGACCAGTTTCAGCCCCTTTCCTGATTCTTTGCTGATATCAGGCTTCTAGGTTAATGAGGCCTCTTAGGAGGGGCTTATAAATGATAGGCTTGGACCAGAAGCAGCAGCAGTAATATGGCCTGGGCTATACAATTTGCCCATCGCTAGCAATGAGATTTTTCCCATGTGTTAGAGCAAAGGGCCTCACTGTCTCCACTGTCCAGCCAACTGCTGCCCAACTAATAACCAAATGCATTGGATTTAGTGGGATAAGATAGAAATGTTAAGAGCAGACACGGGGCAACACGGGTGTAGAAGAAGCCAATGCAAGAGTTACCTGGGATACCTCCAACATGTAGTGGCTCCTGAGTGCTGGCAGATGGGAAGGGAAGCCGTCCAGTTGTGTAGCTATTCTCTGAGTCCAGTTCCAGGTGCACGATATGTTGTTTTATGGTGACTGGGGGGAAAGGAAGCTGATCAGGTCAATTACCTGAGGAGAGCCCTGCCAAAGGCTTCCTGTCTACACTAGTGTCACCACAGGCTTCTGTTCAGCTCATTCCTGTGGGAGCACTATTGGTAGGAATTCAGCCAACCTGAACACAAATTCAACTAATTTCTCAACACCAAGTGGTATTGGAGTGTTCTACATACATTACAGAATTTAATTCTAAAATGAATCTGTGAGGAAGATATTATCATTCTTCTTTCCCAGACGAGACTATGACTCTCAAGTATTGAGCCTGACAAGATGGCTTGGTTATAAGTTGAATGAGTTGGGATTCCAACTCCAGTCTCCACAGGCCATGTTTATTCCATGCTATCTTAGCTTCTTTCCAGGGAGACACTGACTTCTGAAAATGGAGTCGCTTTTTACCCTCCAAATAAAATTCTTCCAATGTTAACAATCTTAACTAATCACCATGGAGTTGGCATTCCAATTAGACAAGAAGAGACTACCTCTTGTACAAAAGGTATTTTAGCCAATGCGTTTTAATGTTTCTCCAAACTAATGTGCACAGGTTATTCATAAAACCACAGATTTGGTTTGGGAGGCTATGCCTGTTCTCCACCTGGTGATCTGTCTACACCACCTTCAGTAATATTAAATGGGTTTTTTTTTTGAAGATTTTATTTATTTATTCGAGAGAGAGAGAGAGAGAGAGAGAGAGAGGCAGAGACACAGGCAGAGGGAGAAGCAGGCTCCATGCAGGGAGCCCGACGTGGGACTCAATCCCAGGTCTCCAGGACTAGGCCCTGGGCTGAAGGCGGCACTAAACCGCTGAGCCACCTGGGCTGCCCATATTAAATGGTTATTGAATAAAAACAACCCAACAATAAACTTTAACAATAGTAAGAGCAGATACTTACTAGGCACTTACTACGTATTGGGCATTGCTGCACGCTTTACATATATTATTGCATTTGGTTTTTGCCCTGGGAGGTGGATGCTACTTTTACCTCCCTTGTGCAGAGGAGGAAACTGAAGATAAAGAGCAATTAAGTGGCTTGCCCAAGGTCACTTAGATAAGGGCTGGGGCTGAGATTTGATCTCTGTTCTTTTTGATTTCAGAGCCAAAATCTAAATCATAATGTTATACTGCCTTGAAAACAAACACAGATTCTTAGTTTGCTGAGCTAAAAAAAAAATTTTCTGTGTCTGCATTGGAGGAGGGGTTGCGGCAGCCCTAAATTACATAAATACAGTTAGGATTGATGATGAACATGTTCTCACTGTGTTAACCTGGGTGGCCAGCCTGGTCAGACACTAATGGATTGAGGAATTGAGGCTGCCTTTGGGACATTCAAGTCCAGAAGGATAGGGAGACTGTTTCAGGGTGTGAACAACAGGCCACTGGACATCATACCTGTCACTGAGTGCCACCGTCCATCACACAGAGACCGCTTTGGTGTGATCGATGTCAGGATCCCCCCTGCCTCACTGTCTACTGAGGCCGTGACCTGAAACACACATGCATTTTCCTATTGCCTTCTGGCTGGGGGAGCCAACTTCCCTGCTTTCTTCCCTTCTCAACCCCCCACCACCCTGAAGCACTTTAGACACAAGCCCCCTCCCACAGTAGGTGATTGTACCAGGCGAAGGCTTTGCAGGAATCTCTCTGCTGCCTCCCTTCCAGGCAAGCAAGCTACAAACCCAGGGCCCAGCCTGAAGTTGCTGCCTAAGGTGATGGGCACTGCCCTCCCCATCCAAGCCCCTCCTCTGTCAGGCTCTACTCAAAGGGCACTGATGAGCATTGAAGACCTTCCCCTGCTATTAATACGTGACAGTGGCTCCATTTAGAAGGATGTGAAATTTGAAAGGCAAAAGTGCTGGCTGAGGCCTGCACCCCTCTGCAAGGGCCAGACAATTATAATAACTCCATGAATGCATGCCTTCTATGGGGTTCTTGTTCAAGGAATTCAGCAAGCTAACTGATTGCATTTGTACCGGGCACGTGTCAGGGGTCAGGCACTTGGTGCTAGTGTGCAGAATCTCACATTCCCACTCTCTGGGCCAGGGCCAAGGGCTGAACCAAGGTGAACAAATGCGAGGAGGAAAATAAGCTAGTTGGTAACTAATTTGCATTTAATTTGCATGTAGCTCAATAGGGCAGCCAATTCTCAGGCAATTTTCCAGCTGAACAATGTCAGTGCTGTTATGAAGGTCATCAGGTCTTTCTTTTTGTGTGTGTATTTCCTCCCCAGAAGCCCTCCTGGAGCCTCTCCCTCTCCCACCCCTCCCCTTTTCCTGAGAAGCCAGCTCTCACTCAAGGCTAGATGAAATGCTGCCTGATTCATGAATTGATTAATAAAGTCAATTAGATCTTCAAATTTACTCAGTTGAGTTTTTGCTCCTTAAGATTATCATTATTTGCTCTTTGCCTTGAGGCCTTCCTGGAAGGATTTGTTTTTTACAAGAGTTTTTGAAAAGCCAATAGATATAACCTGGTGGTGAGAATAGCGTAATGATCAGGCCCATGAGGGAGGGCAGGATGAGCAGTAGAAGCGTACACTGAGGGAGGAATCCATGCCAAGCCAAAGGAAGCCCGGAGGGCAGACCCAGGGGCCAGCCTGGCTGCAGGAGCCAGAGAGGCTGGTGGGTTGGTGTAGGGACCATACAGGAAATCTGAAACTGATTCAGCAGACACCAGGCCATGGGCCTGCATATGACATGCTATAGACTTCTGTTGAGAACATCTATCCCTTGACTTCTGGTACTGCCCTTATGAATAAAAGTAGAGATGTGACAAGGGATATGAAGGGGAGGAGAGAAAAATGAACATTTATCGAGTATATGACAGTATATGGCAAAAGCTCTAAGATATAAGCATTATTATCCACATTTTAAAGATAAAGAAAGTGAATATGAAGTAGGTTAAGTAACTTCCCTGGGGGGCCATATAACTAAGTGGTGCAGTTAGATTTCAGCCCAGCTTATTTGAGTTTTTCCAATTTTAAAGATGACCAAACGATACACTAAAAAAAACAAAAACAAAAACACTAAGTCCTAAAATCAGGTCTCTTAAAACAAGATGGGATCCCACTCCCTCACAACTCCATCTACTGTGGTCTCCTGAAATGAAAGTGGTTCTACTTAAACCCATAGACCTTGTCATCAAACAGTACGCACCTTTCCGGCCTCCATATAAACACATAAGTACCTCCCTGGCTGACTCCCGACGTGCATTAGGATGCCAGTGAGGCTTCTTGGGCGAATGCTGAAGACCAGCTTAAATTCGGGCCCCAATAGCACAGAGTTAGCTTTCAAAAGAAAAAAAGGTAAAACATCATAATTCAAGAGAAAAGATGGAGTTCTTCAGACTCAGAGACACAATCTTTTCCAAACTGCCCCTTACCTAGGATGACATGACCTCCCTCCTGGGAGAAATAAATGCCTTTCTCCAAAGAGCCACCCAGGCAGGGCGACACACCAACACTTGCAGAAGGGGTGTCCAGGGGTTTCAGATCCAACTGAAAATTCCTCAGGCATCCCACAAAGCTGTTTTGGGGGAGGCTCTGCAACCAAGTGGAAGAGAAAGCAAACTTCATTAAGCCACAGCTCCCAGACACACGTGGGCAGCCAAGGTTGCAGTTGCCTGTAAAAGGGGGCAGGTAGGGGGATTCATCTATCCTGCTTCAGAGTCAGGTGGGCCTGACTGTTGTGTTTGGCTCCCTGCCCACACTGCCAAGAAAAACCTGCATACCAGATGTCCGGTGGGTGGCTGAAGTCTGAGGGTGCCACCAAACCAAGTGGTGTGTGTGCTGGGGGCAGGGGCAGTGCAGCTTGCTAGCTAGTGCTGGTCAGTGACCCGATCCTGGTCCACCCAGAAAGGGCTGCAACAGGGGAAATTTCCACCTCGCTGAATACAGATCTCACCGTCTCTTTGCAGGTACAAACCACTTCTTCAGGTTTCATGAGCCTATGTGATTGCTTAATGCAGGGCAGCTGACTGAAAAAGAGGCCAAAGCATTCCGAAAATAATAAAGTGTAAAAAAGCTGCCTACATTATTGGGCTCAGTGTACCACCAACAAATCACGAAAGCAGTGGAGTTAAAATAAGACACAATGCACAGCGTCGGGGGGCAGGCATAGAGCACCTAAAGGTGGCCTGGAACATGGGCTCTTCACCTGGGGCCCAAGGATGCACCTCTAGGGTTCTGTGATCCCTTAAATTACATACCAGATGCTCTCCATATGTGCATTTTTCTGGGAAGAAAGGCTGTAACTTTTGAGAAATTTTCAAAAAAAATGGAAGAATCACTGAATAAAATCCTTAAACCCCCTTCCAGAATAAAGGCTTTTAGGACTCTGGAATCCTACAAAACAGATGCAGTGTATGATCATTTTAAGACATGGGGATATTAGTAGAGATGCATATGGTGTCAGTGTCAACAATAAACTAACAATTGGACTCCTGATGAAATTTTTAGTTTCTTAAGATTTACCATCTAATACAATGAAGAGCCTGTATCTGAAACCACTTCGACTCTCCAGGGAAGGTGATCCCTAACTGAATCCCTAACAGCCCACTGCAGATTTTGATATTCAGAGAAAGACATTGATTGGAGGAAAGGGTGTGGAGGAGGAGAAGCCATGGTTTGCACCCTTGAGTGGAAGGAATGCTGCATGAGGAAACTCAGTTTGTAAGAGTGATGTAGATGCAGTACTACAGGTCGTCCCATATATTAAGTGCTGAGTGTGACCTATCCAGGTCAAAAGAATAGCCATACCATGCTCTTGAATAGCAACCCTATCCTGTGATTTCTCTGAGAGGGAAATAGGTACAGAGGTTACCAAAAAGTAAACATTAGGGACACCTGGGGTGGTTCAGTGTTTGAGCGTCTGCCTTTGGCTCAGGCTGTGATCCCGGAGTGCCGGGATCGAGTCCCACATCAGGCTCCCCGCAGGGAGCCTGCTTCTCCTTCTGCCTATGTCTCTGCCCCTCTCTTGGTGTCTCTCATGAATAAATAAATAAAATCTTAAAAGAAAAAGAAAAGTAAACATTAACATCGAGGATTCTCCTCAGCAATTAATGTTATACATTATATATGTATTATACAATATATCATATATATTACATAATAGTCATTATATATAATAATGTATTATTACTATATGCAGTATTAATATATATTAATTATATATAACTATATGATATGTTATAAATATATATATATATATATATATATATATATATATATGATCTGTAGAATATAAAATAAAGCAAAACAATACTTTATGACTTGCTGGGGCTTTGACCCAAACCCCATTGCAAAACTCAAGTGGGCCAGGCTGAACCCAGGCAAAGGTATGGTGGCCTAGGCTAGGTCAGCCTGCAGGCCTACAATACAAGTTGGCTGAAATTTCCTGTTC
Source organism: Nyctereutes procyonoides (assembly GCF_905146905.1). Lineage (NCBI taxonomy): Eukaryota > Metazoa > Chordata > Mammalia > Carnivora > Canidae > Nyctereutes > Nyctereutes procyonoides. Next base: position 37,382,156 of record NW_026575044.1, read on the forward strand.
AAATTATGTCCACTTCCAGGCCCAGATTTGAGTCTTGGCTCTTCCTGCTGCACTGCAAGCAAACATCACACCATTTGTTTACATATATTTATTTTATGGTTACTTACACTTTATGGTAAAAAAATACTGGGTTTCCATTAATGGGAAGACATCCTTTTAAAATAAACTTAAATTTAGGGCACCGGGGTGGCTCAGTTAATTAAGTTTCCAACTCTTAATTTCAGCTCAGGTCATGATTTCAGGGTTGTGAGATTGAGCCCTGCCTCTGGCTCTGTGCTGAGTGTGGAGTCTGCTGAAGATTCTCTCTCTCTGCCCCTCCCCCACCACCCTGCTCACAAGTGCCAAAAAAAACTTAAAAAACTTAAATAGTGAGTTGACAAAGAATAAGCTATTAAGTAATTTTTTTTAAATCTTGGCAAAGATGTTGAAGGTGGCACATATTGCTAAAGTTTAATCAAAAAAACTTAATAAAAATTCTCCATCTATAACCTAAAACCTATGTTTCTGCATTCTCTGGAAGAGAAACAATTCATGTCTATAAAACCATGGAAAAGCCTTAGATTCACTCCTTCAAGCCTGTGTCTCAAGCTGAACTTTAAAAGGGAAGGGTTGGGAATGGGGAATATTTTCTGTGGGCTTCGGGACATTAATTAGATAATTTAAAAGACTGTTGAAGATATTTTGAGATTCTTGAATATCTTACATAATTACAATTATTATATATTAAAATGTTTTAAACTGAGATATAATTGACATATACCATATTATTTTCAGTTGTACAGCATAGCATAGCAATCTCTCTCTCTCTCTCTCTCTCTCTATATATATATATATATAGTATATATATATACATACACATATTGGTATGATTACCACAATAAGTCTAGTTAACATCCATTGCTACATATAGTTATAAACCTTTTTTTCTTATGATAAAAACTTTTATGATTTACTCTCTTAGCAACTTCCAAACATAAAATACAATATATTAACTATGGTCACTGTAATGTACATTATATTCCCAGGACTTAGTTATTTTATGACTGGAAGTTTGTACCTTTTGATAACCTTCATAATTATAAGGTAAATTATTTTTATATAAGTTCTAAAGCATAACTTTATTTTTTTGCATGAAATGCTTACCATGCTAAGTGTATTTACTGTCCATCACCATACAAAGTTATGACAATATTATTGACCATCTACCTGATGCTGTGCTTTACATCCTCATGACTTATTTATTTTACAACTGGAAATTTGTACCTCTTAATCCCTTTCTCCTATTTGACCCATCCCCTACCTCCTCTCCTGCCAAACACCAGTTTGTTCTCTGTATTTACATCTATTTCATTTTTGCTTATATGTTCATATGTTTTGTTTTTTAGATTCTACAAATAAGTGAAATCATATGGTATTTGCCTGACTTATTTCATTTGGCAAAATAGCCGCTGGGTCCAACTCTCTTGTCATAAACGGCAAGTTTTCATTCTTTCTTGCGGCTAATATTCCAGTGTGAGTGTGTGTATCACATCTTCTTTATCCATTCATCTATCAGTGGACACTTGGGTTGCTTTCATATCTTGGCTATTGAAAATAATGCTACAATAAACATGAGGTGCATATATCTTTTTGAATTAGCATCTTTCTTCATTTTCTTTGGGTAAATACTCAGTGGTGGAATTACTGGATTGTATGGAATTTCTATTCTTAATTGTCTAAGGAACCTCCATACTGTTTTCCACAGTGGCTGCACCAATTTACACTCCTACCAACAGTGCATGAGGGTTCCTTTTTCCTCACATCCTTGCCAACACTTTTTGTTTCTTGTCCTTTTGATAATAACCATTCTGACAGTTGTGAGGTGATAACTTATTGTGCCTTTGATTTGCATTTTGCTCATGATTAGTGATGCTGAGTATCTTTTTGTGCGTTGGTGAAACATAGCTATTTACCTTTGGATTCCCTGCGGGAGATGATCCCAGGTAAACAGGTGCTGTGAGGCTGAAGGTGGAATTTCCAGGCAAACTTCCCTCCCGGGCCCTCAGACCATCCACAATTAGGTGCCCCTTCTTGTCATCTTGCCCAAACACCACCTTAAGAGTAAAGAAAATATATTAATCATTTTTTATCTTTGACAATTGGTGATGTACTTTATTCTAGGTCACAGGATACTTTATTTTTTAAGGATTTTATTTATTTAGTTATGAGAGACATAGAGAGAGGCAGAGACACAGGCAGAGGGAGAAGCAGACTCCCCACAGGGAGCACGATGTGGGACTTGATACCAGGACTCCAGGATACGACCTGAGCTGAAGGCAGATGCTCAACCACTGAGCCACCCAGGCGTCCCACAGGACACTTTTTTAAAACAATGTTTCCAGGCAGCCCCGGTGGTGCAGCAGCGGTTTAGCGCCACCTGTAGCCTGGGGTGTGATCCTGGAGACCTGGGATCGAGTCCCACGTCGGGTTCCCTGCATGGAGCCTGCTTCTCCCTTTGCCTGTGTCTCTGCCTCTCTCTCTCTGTCTCTATGGATAAATAAATTAAAAATCTTAAAAAAAAAACCGATGTTTCCCTGTTTCTTCAAGGAGCTTTATAAAATCAGAAATTTTTCTCCCTAGTATTATCATCACCATTTTGTGAGATGATGTTAGATACTGGATAGAGTAGGCTAGAAAAGTGAGCTTTAAAAAAAAAGATGCCTCGCTGTGCCTGGATGGCTCAGTCGACTGAACATCTGACTCTTGGTTTCAGCTCAGGTCATGATCTCAGGGTCCAGGGATCGAGCCCCACTTTGGGTGGAGCCTGCCTGTCCCTCTTCCTCTCCTTCTGCTCCTCCCCTCCTTGCATTCTCTCATATAAATGGATAAAAACTTAAAAAAATTTTTTTCTCAGCAGGGCTCCTGGAGTAAGGGGCCAATGGCTACTTCTTTACTAACAAGAGAGCACACATTTTCAACTCTTCGTTAGAAGTCCAGATCCCTGGGCTCTGGGGTACACTCAGCCATCTCACAGCAATAAGACTGTCCACTAGTGACTCCCCGACGTATATTCCCAGCTGCGACCTCTGGCCGTTCCTGTCTACAATGGTGGGCTTGAATGTCTGCCAGGGAACCCAACCCCAGGATGTTCACAGCAGCACCCTTATTCTTCCCCAGCTCTAAAGTGCTCCTTTCTCGGCTACATGCCCTTCCTCCCCGTCTTCTGCGTCTCAATAGCAGTCCCTCTACTGACCCAATTGCTGGCCCCAAGTCACAGGACTTGATACTGACCCCTCTTTCTCTCACACTCTGCATGCAATCCATCGGCAAGCCCTCTCAGTTTTCGGAGAACATCCTAGACAGTGCACTTCTGATCACGGCTTCTCGAAGCAAAGGCATTTGTGTCCACCTGGCCCCCTTACTTCCCCTCTTACCCTCATCGCACCTCTTTAGCTAAAAACAGCTTTGAAAATATCCATCTATTCATGCAATGCTCCAATGCTCCTTTTTAAAGATTCTTCAGAAGTCTCAGACACACTCAGAGTAAAATCTGAATCCTCATCTTGGCTTCAATGTTTGATGTGGACCCTGCCTCTCTCTTGAATCCCAGCTCTCCTTTCTGTCCTGTTCACTCAGCTGGTTCCTATCTCAGGGTCTTTAGACTTGCTGATCCCCTCACCTGGAACACCCTGCCTACAACTTCACATGACTGTCACTTCCCGAAGCAAGCTTTCCCTCACTACCCTGTCTGACACTGTCCCATACTCAGACATGTCCTTACCTGGCTTTAGTGCTTCCTCCAAGCACTTCCCAGTATCTAGCTAACTGGAATTAATGGGGATTTTTGTTTATATGCCCCAGGATGGCAGCTCACTCAATATTTGTTCAGAGACTGAGTGAGGACAACTTGTCAAGCCACTTAAGTGTTTTGAATTCCAGTTCCCTCATCAGGGATAAAAAAAGTTCCTTCTTGCCTTAAACTGTATCTCTTGAAATCTGGGATGTCTTCAGGCAAGATCTGGAAAGCTAGGGATGTGGGTCTTTAAGCTTGTGTTATGCAGAAGGTATTCTTGGCTCGGAGAGGGCCTCAGACACCTGGGCATTGTCTTTCAGAGACCAATGGTCTAGGAAGCAGGGGTGGGAAGGGGCACGGGGCCACTGCCCAGGGAGGAGGCACGGCGGGACTGAAGCAGCAGTGAATAAAGCCCAGCTCAGCATCGAGACTTCCAGGCACCACGTCATTGCAATTGCCGGCAGCAGTCTCCATTGCCAAGGAGATGGGGTGCTCGGTGCCTCTGAGCACACAGGCTGTACCAGTGCTGTGCCTCTTGGCTGAGAGAATGCTGAGACTCCCCTCCGGCTACACCACAGTGAATTCTGCAGCCACCAGAGCTGCTCACGCAGCCCCAGCTCTTACCGTGTGCCATTTCCCATCATTGCACTTCTCCTTGCTCTTGAGCCTCAGCTTCTTCCCTCCTGCCCCCAGAGCGAAGATGAGCCGCCCCTTTGAGAGATAAAGAGCCATATAGGAGTTCTTGGTGCCTGTGTAGAACACCAGCCCTCTGGAGGAAGCCGTCTGCACGTCCACAGCAAACTGTGACCTGTGGGGAGAATAAAGCAATAGGCAAGGAAGAAAAATAGAGGTTTTTAGTGTTTTTCTGAGTCCCTGAAGCCAGGAGAGAGGGTGAGGCACAAACACCCCAACCCACATTATTCAAACAAATAAACTAAGGCATGTACTGATTAAATGACCTATCTCTTGGGGAATTTTTAAACGCTCTTAGGGTCCCGCTATTAAAAGTTTTGTGTATGATTTTCTTACTGTATTGGGGGATAATGAGGAAGCTCTATGGCAAACATACTCCTGGTGTTAAGTCCCAGCACGTGGCATGAAAGAAGGTGCCTTATCGTTTTTGTTTTTTTTTTTTTAAATCTACATTTAAAAAAATCCTTGTGGGGCACCTGGGTGACTCAGTGGTTGAGCATCTGCCTTTGGCTCAGGTCATGATCCTGGGGTCCTGGGATCAAGTCCTGCATCAGGCAGGCTCCCCACAGGAATCTTGCTTCTCCCTCTGCCTAGGTCTCTGCCTCTCTCTGTGTGTCTCTCATGAATAAGTAAATAAAATCTTTAACATTTTTTAAAAAAATTTAAAAATCATGGTAAAGCACATACACAATATAAAATTTGCCACTTTAATCTTTTTAAAGTTTACAGTAGGGTTAAGTACATTCACATTCGCAACCAGTCTCCAGAACTCTCTTTGGAGTTGAGCAATACCAAAGTTCTGTACCCATTAAACAAAATTTCTGCATTCCCTGTCCCCCACCAAAAGCCCCTGGCGACCACCATTCTCCTTCCTCATCTCTCTCAGTTTGATTACTCTAGGACCCTCATATAAGTGGAATTATATAGTATTCAGCTGTCTGTGACTAATGGCTTATTTCACGTAGCAACCAGTACCATTTTAACCCAGTGAATGTGGATCATATTTTGTATACATGCAAGGAGAGGAAAGTTGTAAGGGGAATTGTGTGGGGGGCTAGGGCAATTGGAATAGCAAGGTTTGATTTAAGCATTAGTGAAACATTTTCTTACTGTAAGACAGATTTATCATAGGCAGAAGAGTACAGACCCACCTTCTCCCACCCCTTTATGCTTCTTGGACCTTAAGACCCCCCTACGATGGAATAGGAATTAAGCAAGCACCATACAGTAAAAGAAGAAAATGAAAGCTAATATTCTTTTGCATAATGGTTACATATCATATGCACATCTGGCTACGCTAGATTGACTTTGAATGGGAACTCACATTTACTCATTTAGCCACCCACCCGTGCATCCAACAGATATTTAATGAGTGTGTAGCATGTATAAGGCACTGTTGTGGGGCCTGGGAATGCAGTGACAGATGTTTCATTCTTGGGCTGTTTCTATCCGGTGCACAGGTATACTGATGGGTCCCCAGAAGTGCAGTGTGCCAAAGTGGTGGGGGATACAGATCCCAGGAGGCATGCTGGATGGAAGGCAAAACCTAGGTCTCTCCTGCTTAAAGCTGTACGCCTGGTGGGTGCCTCATACACAGCAGGCACTCGACAAACAGTCGAGTTGAATTAAATAATTACTTAAATAGTTGGATTAAATGGTAAATGGAAAACTTGGAGGCAGAATCAGGAAGTGCCAGAGAAAATGACACTGTTTCTTCTTTTTGCTTTTTAATGCTGTGAGGCTGAGCAGACACTGAGATACTTGAATTTTTTAGGTTAACGAGTTTCCTTGAGGGTGATGTTCTTCAAAATGAAAGAGAAATCTATATTTGTTAAATTAAACCAACCAGATGGTGACACCGCTCAATATTTCTCTTGGTGTAGATGTGTGCGGAGGTTTGGAGGATGAGGGTTAGCCAATTTAAGGAGGATATTCGAACTTGCTACAGAATTAAAGTACTTTACATATGTGGGCTTGGTTATCAGGCTTGACATTTGCTTTCCAGAGTTATTTCTTAAAGCAGCTTTCTTTCATAAAAGGCTAACTGTCTAACACCCAGAAAAGATAGCAGTAGATTCAACCCCCAGCGTATGATACTGTAGCTCTGACTCTTCATTGCTGGTGGATAGGAGAATAAGGCAGAGAGCGAAGTGGCATTTTTATACATTCATCAAAAGGATAAAATAGTGGTGCAGCATTTTAAGGGAGAGGCAAAGAATTGGTAGAAGATAAATTAGAATGAGAACAACGGAACAGTCCCATATTCTGGACTTGCATACACTCTGATTGCTCCAAAATTTTTCAGACTTCAAGAATTTAAAAATTATGTCTATTCATGATGACCTTTTCCCACTCCCCCTTTAAAAATGTTCCTTTTCCCATTCATTACATATAATTTGGTGTTGTGAGGGAAGGTGCCGGGGCTGAATCATCAGAAGAAGCTAGCGAACTCACCACACCAAGTGTGTTCCGAGAGGAGACATGCGACAGAAAGGAGCTTTGCGGGGAGTGGGGAGGGCAGAGCTGGCGAAGCAGCAGCAGAGCCTAGGCAGGAGGGCACCAAGGCTGGGCGGCATCTGCACGGAGAGTGCTGTCCTTCAGGCCAGCCTGACCAAGAGCCCAGTGATGGGGAGTGGGACTTCCTCTGAGAGGGAGCCCTGGGGAGGGCTACTAACTCAGTGGGACCCCACTTCTCAGGCCCTACTAGCACAGTTCTGGCAAATCGGGGATCCCAACCCTTCCTATGGTGCAGATGGGGATGCGGAGCTGCTGGCATAGGGTTCTCCTTCCGAGCCCCACCTTTCCCTTTTCTGGCCCTCACATCTGCCTGTGAATCATGCCCTTGGCTTATTGAGTGGGCGTCCAAGGGCCCCTTACAAGCTACTACATCTCCTCCCTGCAAGGAAAGCATTATCAACCTCATTTAACTGGTGAGAAAACAGGTTCAAAGACATGTAGCAACTTGAGAAAATACGTGAGATGCACAGGATGATGCCAAGTTCTTGGAGAGAACGCTGAGGCTTAGAAAAGCTGGAAAACAGCCTATGGTGTCCATAGACTTGCTGCTCCAAACTCCCTTTGAGTGAATCTGCTGCAGGGGCCCAGTGGGTGGCAGCTCCCAGCCCCTGTGCCCTCAAATCTACATATGGGTGACTCCTAGCCAAGGACTCAGCTTGGCAGCAAAACTAGAGCCAGGCCACTTATACCCAACACTCTTCTAAGAGGTGACCTTTGCTCACAGCTTCCCCATCATCATTCACAGTGTGGGTCCCGTTTCAGCAGAAGGATCTTCCCATCAGCCCCTGCTCCCTCTACCTTTGTCTCCCACAGGAACAATACATCTCTTGCACATCTAATCCCATCTTGACATCAGCATCCCAGAAGATTGAACTGGCAAATGGCCTGAGGTTACACAGCCAGCAAGGGGTTGAGTGGGGGATTGAAAGCTTGGTCTTAAAGCCAGGCCACTTTGATCCCTGGGAAATGCTGCTTCTGTACATAAATCATAAAGGAATTTTGACACCTTGCTATTTATGTCTCCAAATCACATGAAAATGACAAACCTTGTTTTCCTACTGTTTTTTTCTTTCTGACATAATTAATATCTCTGTTCACCCCCTCCTCTCCAGAAGAGGTGCAACTTGTTAGCACAAGAACTCTCTAAAAGTACTCTCTAAAAATGATCTATCTGGCACTGAGTCTACTTAAAAGAATTATTTTTCTCTGACTATAGAATGCAGAGAAGAAAGGTGATTTATCACAGAAATAAATAGCAGCTTTGAAAAGAAGTATCAGTCTTATTTTTAGAACACCGTCAATTCTACACCAGAGCCGAGCTGATTGTTTCAGCCTCAGAGCAGCACATGTCACGTGTGCCTTCCAGCTGTGGGGAGGGAATGCACTTGGGCAGTCAGGCTCTGTGTCCTGGGCAGGCCAGCAACCCCTTCCAAAAAAGTGGTAGCATCACCTCATTGGGGACAGGATGCATGGTGTCATGCTGGCTGGCCTGCTCTGGGGTAGAATTGCAATCCAGTTCTGAGTTGGTGTGGGGCAGGAAAATTAAAAAATACCTGGGCTTCACCAGCTCCTGGGGAATCGTGAATTGCAAGTGGCTGGTGGGACTGTCCCCAAACCTGAAGGCTCCGGGACTGGTTGGGGCCTGCGGAGGTGGTAGGCAAGACTGGGCCTCTCGCCACATCTCCATGCTCCTTGGGGAGGCCACTGGTGTGTCCTGTAATGGCTGCAAGGAAGAGAAGTAAAAACTTAGGACAGCTAATTATCAGGGGAAAGAGTAAAGAATACTTATCTTGCCAAGTGCCTTGTTCACTTTTTACTTTGATCCTAGGTGATGAATTCAACAGAGATGAATCCATCCTTGGGGAGGATGCATGTTCTTCGCATCCGACACAAGTCTGGTCTTTTTCCTGACAGCTGCCGTGCCTGGACCCAGTGGGTATGCAGAGCCCCTCCCCACCTTAGAGCTGTGGAATAATCATAGTGTCCCTTGAGAGAGAGCCAGCATTTCTCCAGCAGCAGGAGACCTGCAGACATGGCAGTAGGACATGGAGCCGCCAACCTGCCACCTCTTCTGGAGCCATTCACTTGGGTTTTTGCAGCAGGGCAGTGCAAAAACAGAGCAGGAACCAGAAGGTGTGTGTCCGGTAGGGCGGGGGACGGGGGTGGGAGGGGGAGGACCACAGCCTGTCTCCACTTTAATCAGAATTGACCCATTCACAGATGTGTGTCATGAGCTAGATGATGCATTAAGCTTTTGAACCGAACAAAGTTTTAAAGCTGAAAAAGGACTGCAATAAATTTTAAGTAGGACTTGAAAAATCGTTGTAGAAACTGAGACTCTCCGGCCGTTCTCCCTTTTTTCCAGCCAGGCACAGCCCAGAGTTTGACTCCCCCAAGACTCAGAGCTACACTGGGATCTCTTATTTGTCAAAGTGAGGGGCAGGGGGTTGCTTGCCAGGGATTGGTTGAGGGACAAACACGTAACCTTCCTCTAGGCCAATAAACGTGGAGGGGAAGGAGGGGGCAGGGCCTCTGAGAAAAAGTTCTTCACTAATAAAGCAGAGCTGACCTGTGGATCTGGTGCGGGGCATCATCCGGTGACTACATGAAGCCCCGGGCTACGCAGGATGGAGCTGAGGTGAGCTGAGACGGGCCTGGCCTCAAGCCCTACCTCCTCCAAACTGTCCATGATGTGACTTTATGGATCTTAATGTTTAAGCCATTTTACACTGGAGTTAATGGCTGAAGACTTCCCAACAAATTTAAATTCCTCCAAGATCAGGTTTTCTTCTTGGACCCGATCCTGGATAGGGTGCTCAGAATGGAAACCTGATACCAGTTGTTTAAAACGTCTTGTGCTTACACATTGCTGGGTGGAGATGCGCAATCATGCCCACCAGAAAGTTAAACGAATTGCTTAAAACCACTCCAAATCCAGGCAAACCTGGATCCTAGTGGAGCTTCTTGTCTGGGACTCATAGCAATGGGGCCTCACTCCCTCCCTGAAAAATTCTTTGTGTATCAAGAGCAGTAACATCAAGATGAACGGTTTTCATAAATACCTTTTGCCACCAACTCTTCCTTCTCATAATGGCACTCCCCTCTTTCAAGGCACCCAGGCCCTCCTACGCCTTGGCCATCACAGATACCCACCTCCCTTGCCTTTTCCCCGAGCTTAGTTTCCATGTCCTGCTTCATCTCTACGGCACAATATCAACTCTTTTTTTTTCAGTCCTAGTTCCTCTGCCCTGAACATCAGGCTTCTGACTCTATTGCCTGGACCGTTGAAGTAGTTAGCCAGTTTGACTCCTTGTCTCTAGAACATTCCCTCACCAAACCATGCCACAGGCTACTGCCACTGTATTAATCTCTAAACATGACTTAAAGCAGTCCCTTCAATGGCTTCATGCTGACTAAAGAAAAAATCAAGTTACATCAGGCCATCTTATGCCTGATGTGGCTCAAACGTGGAATTCTGAGCTTACCTCCTTCATTTTCCTTTCTCCACCCAATTTCCCTTATTCACCAAGCTTTCCAAGCCTATAGAGGCCACAGGATGTGGTCTTAAGAGAACATTCCTTGAGATCTACAGCCCTAAGTTTGAATTCTAAGACTACCATTTACTGACTGGGTGCTCTTGGGCAAGCTGTTATTATTATTTTTTTTAACCTGAGACTCAGTTTCCTGACCTGTAGAATTGGTATTTTTTTCTGCTCTCAGAGGCATATGATGAGAACTGAAAGAGACAGTACGCAGACTAGTGAAGATCAAAGGGAATGTATAGGAGGTGTCTTGTACCTGAGTAGCACTCACATCCTGCCTGCCAACCACGGGCTTCCGCTCACGCAGCAGCAACATTCACTTGTCTAAATCCAACCCATACTCCAGACTCAGTTCCTGCCACCTCAGGTCTGTTGCATGTTTTGTCCCCTTCACTTAGGTTATCAGTGTGTATAATAATCACAGCTGATGCTTACCATGTGCCAGGCACTTTTCTACATGTTTTGTGTTTATTACCTCTTGTAACTCTCACAACACCACCATGAGATATTACTTTATATATCGGCATTTATGTTACAGGAAATAGACTCACAGAGTGGTTAAATGGTCATTCAAGGTCACATACCTTGAGAGAGCCTGATGCAAACCTAGTAAGTCTGACCCCAAAGTAGTCCTTAACCACAAAGCTTTGTTGCTTTCTTTCCGTTATTGAGCTTTTTGAGGCAGAATTAATGTCTTATTCCACCTAATCTGGGGGCTCGCACAGAACAGGGCACAATTAAAGACACACTCTGTTCACTGGCGGCTCCCACATCCATAGCTCTAGCACCTCCCGCCTCCACCATCAGCTGATGCCCACTCAGAGACACTTGACAGCCCCCCACCCGCCTGCCAGCTTTCTCCCTGCAGGCGCCTGTCACTCAATATAAATCACACTCCACTCAGCCTCTTCCTCTAAATACTTGTCCTTTTCCTATCTCCATGAATGGCATCTCCATCCATCCAATAATCTGAACTAGATGCCTCAGAATTACATTAACTCTTGCCTCTCCCTTGCCACCCACATTCAATTATTATCTGGGTCCTGTTCATTGTATCTTCTAAATAGCTTTGAATCCATTTCCTTCTCTCCATCTCTACCATCGCTGTATTAACTTAGTCCCTCAGTAACTTTCAGCCTTACAAGGAAAAAAGTGAATATATGATTTCATTCCTGATGGAGCAGTCCTAAAGATATTCCTCTCATAACAGTAAAATGACTAGCCTCTATGAACTATATTTCTCCTTAATAGCATAAAACATTTCTTATTATGTGCTATCAATTCAACTCATCTAAATCACTGTGCAGCAGGGAAATATTGGCAGACAAGTGGCATCGGGTTGACATTAAGTGAAAAGTGTGTTGAACAGAGGCACATTGCTCTTAAGAGAACACAGGCTGTGGGATGAGGCTATCTGGTTTTGAATTCCAACTCCACCTTCTGTCTGTGGGAGCTTGGGAAAACTACTTACCTTTCTAGAGTGCAGCATCTTTTTCTGTAACCTGTGGCTAGTAATATACCTGCTTGGTACTATTACTTTAGTATGGCGATATAGAAGTGTAGAATAATACTTCCCTCACAAGGTTACTTGCAGATTTAGTAAGAAAATCCACTTCAAGAGCTTAGCGTAATGCCTGGCACATAGGAGGTGCTCAGTGTTATCCATTAATCGTTTTAATTGTAACCTCCAGACATGGGGAGGTTAGCCTGTTGACCTCAGGCACAGCGAGGAATTAAGTCCTAATCCTGTGTCCAATTTATTACAATGCTTCTGCTCTTCCAAATAAGACATTTTACTTCCTTTCAGCCTCTTAGTGCTGCACATTAGAACCACCTGTAAACTTTATAAACTCCTGCCTCTGGACCCACCTCAAGAGCATCTGACCTAATTGGGTGGCATGCACTTGAGCATTAGGATTTTAAAAGCTCCCCAGATGTTTCTCATGTGCAGCCAAGGTCAAACCACGCTGATGTTGGCAAAGCCTGGGTGTGTGTATACATGCTGTCCTAGGAGGCGGGGTGGAGAGGTGTCTGTGGGGAGGGGAAAGGGGCATGACTCCTATACTCTAGAGAAACTCATTGTATCTGTTGGAGATGCAACAGAAGTGCCAAAAGAGTAAGGCATCATCTACAGAACTTGAGAGACCTAAGATTCAATTTGTTCCGTCTGTAAAAATTGCCAAATTTTCACCAAGATACAAAAGAAAAGTGAGAGGGGAAACCTTGTTTACATTTTGGTATAATCCAACTGTTGCTGACCCATCAATCCCACATCCTAGAGGCACTGACCACCAAGGGATCAGGCAATCTACACTCCTTCTGCTCCCACCCCCTCCCCAACATCTCAAACGAGGTAGGATTCGCGTCTCAGAATCCCCTGGGGAGAAGCAAAAGCCAGTGTAGGGTATACTCACCTGGTTGATATTGAAAGTGTGGGATTTGTTAAGCCTTGTAGAACCTCTAAGCAACATTAGGAAAGGTGGTTTGTTTAAACTGCAGCCTCCCAGGGACACATCTCTCTTGAAAGTTTTACTGGCCAAGTCCAGGACTGCAGGACTCTTTGATGGCCTGGAACGAGGGCAGAAAAGAAAACCACTGTCCAACTCTGAAATCTCAAGGAAGATACACTGGCAGAGAGAGCTTGGTTTAAAACTATACATTCCTACTGTCATAGTTTCTCCGTGAACTTTCATCTCTTACAGGTACATTATATCTACAGGAGACACCAAGCTCACAGAGGATGAGGATGTGCTGTTACCCACTTCTGCATTCCCTAAAATGCCCAGCCCTGTGCCTTGAGAAACTTCACTGACTTGAATGGTTAGGGCTGGGGTGAAGCCAGGGTAATGACAGTGCTCTCTTTGGAAAAAGTGTCATCTAGAAATATGAAAATGAACTCTGCAGAGAGGAGAAAAGTGGGCACCGATGATCTAGAACGATGGTGAACGTCAGGAAACCTGAGAGGTGAGTTTGCAGAATGGTTGATCTTGCTGCACTTGAGTAGGAGAGTCTCACAGATAAATCTGCTTATCTCTTGACTGTTGTCTGAGCCTTGATAGACAGCAGGAGCCCTCCAAGCTCCCAACGGGTTGTTTGAACTTCCTGACCAGCCCTGGGCCCTTCTCCTGCCCTGGCGAGGGTTTTGCCTTTTATCTAAAAATGACCATTTTGAATCAAAAGAAAAGAATATCTAAACATTTGCATGCAAATACCAGATTCCTCTCTCTGAAAAGTCATGGCCAGGTTCAACACGGTGGTGATTTGATTTCCCAACAGTGTTGGCTCCTGCAAGTTCTCAGCCCCGAAAACAGGGGAGAGCTGATGAAATCAAACTGCACGATCTTGATGAAAATGAAGTCAAACTTCAGTATGAAAAACTTTCAGGGCCATAATCTGAAAGTTAACTTTCATTGGACCTTTCTCAAGGTTATGTGCCAAAGCTGGGCCCAGGCGGCTGTTTGTTGGAGGTGGTTTGTTTCTAATGTGTGTATCTTGTCTAAGAAGGTGTTCAACAGCTGGTGGAATGAGACCCTCATGCAGCACATGGTGACAAATCCAACTCCACTACTAGAGCAAGGAGATGCCCTCTCTATAGGCAGGCCACTCTCATCAGCCACACACACAGAAAAAGGCACGCACCTCTGGATGAAAACGTTGCTGATACAACCCTCAAACTGGCTCCCACCCAGATACAGGGGATGCTGGGAACCTGACAAGTCTTGTAGCCTTTGGTTGCTTTTCAGAGTCTGGTCATCAATGAGAAGCCGCAGTCTGGAAGAGGAGGAAGGCACAACAAGAGTGAGAAATGCAGGAAGGAAAGTTCCTCACCACAAGGCTAACTTACGGTCTTCGATTCAGACTCAGTATCTTTAACCTCAAGTAACTTGTTAAACTAGATTTATTTTTAAAAGGCACTAAAATTTTTTTCCTGTTCTTCATTTATTATTTTTTATTGTGTTTTTATTGAAGTATTCTATACATACAGAAAGTGTACATATTCTGTGTACAGCTCAGTGAATTTTTTGCAATGTGAATACACCAGCGACACCAGCACCCAGATGAAAGAAGCAGAATTGACCAGTGCCCAGGAACCCTGCCTTGTGCTTCCTTTTTCCCCTTCAAGAGTATAACCCCCAAATCCTGAATTCTGATAAAAGAAATTAATTTTGCCTGGTTTTTAATTTTATATAAATTAAATCATAGGAGATGAATTCTTTTATGTGCGACCTGTCACATAGCAGTACACTGCCAGGTTTGTCCCTGTCCTTGGAGATCTACAGTTGTAGAACTTTTATGCTTATTACTCTGGTTTCATTCCTACATTGTGAATATACCACAATCTGTTTATCCATCCACCTTTTGACTGATTTATTTTTTTTTAATGAATAAATTCATACAGAACCAGGAAGAAGGCTAAGACTTACTAGTAAAATAGTGTCAGCATCAAGGACACATACTTCACAAAAAAGATACTAGAAAATTCCATTAAACTAAATAAAAGTCTTAGAGTTCTGGCAAAAGGGCCATTCCACTCACCCAGAGTTGTCACCTATTACAGACACATAATGCAGTTCACCGTCCATGTACGTCTGTGGAGATCTAATCATTAGGCTGTTATCTCTGGTGTTCAGTTCAATACGACCATCCTCCAGGGTGACTTGCAGGCTATGTTTCTGAAACCACCACAGAATATACCCATCAGTGTCATTAATTTCCACTTAAAGATCATGACTGTATCAGTACTGAAGTTATGATCAACACTACGGCTAAGACAGCCAGGATGTTTTGATCCTAATGTTTTGACTTCATTATTTCAATGTAAAGATTATTTTTGTGTATTTGATTCTGTGTGTATGAATATAAAAGCCTTCTGCAGATTATTTACACCGATGAAGCTGTCAAAAGCATCTTACAGACCCACGTCCATAAACCTACTTCTCCATCAATTATAGAAAACAGTTACACCATTTCTAAATTTTGCTAGTTTTACTTTCAGTCTGCTGAAATTATTTTCATCAGGGTCAATTCTTCTCTTGAATCATTTTTGTGAGGAAGTCTTAATTTACCCTCCCCCCCCCATATATGATTATAACAATGATATCTTCTTTAGTCATGACTTCTATTTTCTGGTCATAATTTCTAGGAAGTTCAATTTTCTAATGTCAAACTCTGCAGATCTAAATTTTGGCAGGTTGATTCAATTCTGTCAATTCTTAATTTAAAAATATGTGTAGTTTCTTCAGCTGTCATTTTAATTTTGTTGATTTTTTTCTCCTAGCAAGTACAAATTTTGCAGTTTTTAACAAGATGTGATCATTCAGTGAGCTTTTAGTCTAAGACAATTTTTACAGTGTGTGGTTGTGGCCACTATCAGTTTTATTTTGATTTTTTTTTAATTTTTTTTTTAATTTTTATTTATTTATGATAGTCACACAGAGAGAAAGAGAGAGAGGCAGAGACACAGGCAGAGGGAGAAGCAGGCTCCATGCACCGGGAGCCTGACATGGGATTCGATCCCGGGTCTCCAGGATCGCGCCCTGGGCCAAAGGCAGGCGCCAAACCACTGCGCCACCCAGGGATCCCTATTTTGATTTTTTTCAATTGGCAATATTCATTACGGATTGAATAAAGGAATGTCAATTTATATGTATGTCTTAGCTAACCCATTATGAAGTTGAGGGTGGTGTTTCTAGGATATTTCTAGGATCCCTCCAGTGTCTAGGATTGACCCCCTCTTTTGCTAAGTCAACTCTTCTGCCAGCTTTTGACCATTTTGCACATTATGTACTCAGTGTCCCTACCCTTGGCAGAGAAAACAAGCATTGGGTGTCAAAAGAGCTAGGTCAAAACATCCTACTTTGATGGAAAGCACACTCTGGTAATCAAAATGCTGGCACATAGCTTCTCTAGGGGGTAGTTTAAAAAAAAAATCTCTAAAGGCTGATGAACAAATATCTATCAAGAGAGATTAGGTCTTCTAATATGACATAGCCATGGAGTCAGCTACCATTCTTTATTTCAACAAATACTAGATGTCTGTTGTGCTGACAATCCTGAAGAAACAAATCCAAGAATGTCAGCATTCTACTTCTACTTCTGTTGTAAAATCCCCCTCATTCCACAAGAGGATTTCTTTTTTTTAATTTTTAAAAAATTTTTAAAAAAGATTTTTATTTACTTATTCATGAGAGACAGAGAGAGAGAGAGAGAAAGGCAGAGGCACAGAGCAGAGAGAGAAGCAGGCTCCATGCAGGGAGCCCGACGTGGGACTCGATCCCAGGACTCCAGGATCACACCCTGGGCCGAAGGCAGGCGTTAAACCGCTGAGCCACCCAGGGATACCCCACAAGGGGATTTCTAAACATTAGTTGACCTCTACACCTATGTAACCACACTAGTGAAATCCTATGAAGCCATAGAGGGTACCTCCTTGTTGCTCTGTTGTACATGAACAAAGAACCTTATTTTCTCTCATTCCCCAGATGTAAAGATTGTCCAACCAGCTGCTGCTGCAAGAAAGGAATCTGAAGAGCTATCTTTTGTGGAATCAAAAAGGAACAGTAGGGATACTTTTGGATTTTTTTTCTTAGATCTAAAACTTTAGGCTACATTGTCACTTATAACAGTTATAATTCACCTTAGCTCATGAAATTAACCCAAGACTGAAAATGAGTCCCTGAATACATACAAATTCAACTCTGTAAACTATAAGGTATTTTCTAAGCCTCATTTCTTTTAGGACATGCCCCAGGATGAAGAGTAACCTCAATGGCTGAAACATGCAATATCATCAACTATGTGATGATGGATAAAATGCCCAACTACTTTGCCTTCAAAAATCTCTCTATTGTTTTTGACATCAAACTTTGAATCAGGTTTAAGTCATGTTCAGTATTGCAATATTTCATACCTGGGACTGGAGATTGAATAATATGCCACTGGGTTGAAAGGTCTGAAACCCAAAGGACGCCTGGAATTCACTGGGCAAAGGGAGATCCAAACCGGTGAACCTCAACTGTCCATCCCTGGAGAATGAGGCAGATCGCACGAGCTAAAATGCAAACAAGGAATAAATTACTGGCATTGAAATCATCTGATGGCTGAAATCCGGTATCTTCTCTTGGATCACTTCACCTGAGCTGGTTAATGTGTTTTACATTGGCTCAGGAAGAAGCATAGTGTGCTTTTTCTGCATGATAATTTACCAGTCACCTGAGTTTTTGTATGTAGAGTTGGTATTCCTTTTTTTCCTACAAATATGCAAACCTGAAGAGGTTCTGTGTCTTGCAAAAAGGTGAGAAGTAGAAATAACCAGTTCACTCTAATACCAAGTGCTACCAGAAAAACTCAAAAGTTGATTTGTAAATGAATACCAAAGTACCAAAGACAGGTTGGTTGAGGAGCCGTACTTCTCTGCAAGGCTTTGAATTCTTACCTTCCAGTCCTCTGAGCATTTTTTTGTGACTCCCACAGTGTCATTCAGCCTCACAACACCGGTAGTTTTCTTCAGATTTTTCATGCAGCCTCGGAAAGCCGGTGTAGAAATGTTAAATCTGATTTGGGGCACAAAATAGGAAGAGGTGAATCAGACCAGCCTTGGCTAAGAACTGGAGCTGAAACTCTCTTCACTGTTACTTTTCACCCATAAACCAGTATGTATTTTATGAATATCTGTTCTCATGGGATTTCTATAGCACTACTTATATTGTGAAGCTGAGAAAATCGACTTCCTTTGTCTGTGATTCAGCATTCTCACTTTTAAAAGGGAACATAATAGTGTTGACAGAAGAGTGGCCAGTGTCCTCAAAAAGTTCAGGGATAGGGATCCCTGGGTGGCGCAGCGGTTTAGCGCCTGCCTTTGGCCCAGGGCACGATCCTGGAGACCCAGGATCGAATCCCACATCGGGCTCCCGGTGCATGGAGCCTGCTTCTGCCTCTGCCTATGTCTCTGCCTCTCTCTCTCTCTCTCTCTGTGTGTGTGTGACTATCATGAATAAATAAATAAAATCTTAAAAAAAAAAAGTTCAGGGATAGAGAATGTATGCTATCTTGAATAACTCCCCACCCTCCTTCCAGAGTCATAATAATATGTGGTGAATAGGAAGCCTATCAACAAATTAATATACCGGGGATCCCTGGGTGGCTCAGCGGTTTAGCACCTGCCTTTGGCCCAGGGCGCGATCCTGGAGTCCCGGGATCGAGTCCCACGTCAGGCTCACAGCATGGAGCCTGCTTCTCCCTCCTCCTGTGTCTCTGCCTCTCTCTATGTCTATCATAAATAAATAAATAAATAACTCTTAAAAAAACAAATTAATATATCATAAATATTTGATTAATAAAAAATAATTTATTAGATTCAAGAATGTTCTAGAAAACTCTTTGCTAAAAAAAAAAAAAGAAAACTCTTTGCTATTTATTTTCCTGTCCACTTTTAAGTTAGTTACTATTAACTCAGTAGAAACAAACGGTTATAACTTGGTTCTAGTCAGTGATGAAAAATGTGGTGTGGCATTTTTTCAATGCCAGGCGGGAATGATGGAAAGCATTGTGAGGGTCAAACAAGTTAATGCACAGGAATTACTTGGCACTGTGCCTGGCCTGCAGTTGTGAATGCTCAGGAGTTGTTTCTGAGAGACGAGACAGTGCTGCCCCAGATCTGAGGGCTCCTGCACCCCGGCTGCCTGGGTTCAAGCCCTGTCTCTGCTACTGGAGCTGGTGACGACTCCACTATTCTGTGACTGTTTCCTCATTTCTACCATGGGAATGTGTTAATTTGTTTCATAGAGTTGTCCTGAATTTAAATGAGTTAATATGTGTAACATACTCAAAACGGTGCCTGGTACAGAGTTAGGACTTCATGGGAGATGGTGGGGGTTAGTAACTCTCTCATTATGAGTAGTCATTATAATGAGAGCAATTTCTTTCTACAGCAGCTCTGCCTTTGCAGCTAACTTGGCATTCTGCCTCCCACCTTTTTCTTTCTTTCTTTTTTTTTTTTTTTTGGCATTTCTGCTTTGATTTAACTTTTGGATCTGTCTGGAGCTGACTTCACATAAAACATTAACACAGATGAACTGGCTGGAGTCTAGGCAAATATTTGTGTTTCTTAAACAAATGATGTGCGAAGAAAAACACAAAGCTGATTTCCTTATAAGTCCCTAAGGCAGCTCACCTTTCTAAATGGAAAGGTATCTGCATTCATTTTTATTCAAATCATTATAAATAGTTGAGCTACATATAATATACATAAAATTAAATTTCATTAGAAGGAAAAGGAAGAAATGGATCCTCACTGGATCCTCAAGCTCATTGCAGCTTGAGCTTAATTATTTTATAAAGGTGGCTTTTTGCCTCAGAAAAGAAGGAAAGTTTGTATTAATTCCTGGAGCTTGTCTATTTACACTATTTTAAAATCCATTCTCTCTTGGGTTTCCACATGGTTCAGACCCATCACCATTCCTTGATGTCCTTTCCATATAGTACAGGTCGAAGGAAGAAGGTAGCAGAAAAGCAGAAGGGGGGGGGGGGAAGGCAGCTGGCAGATATGGAGCAACTATTCTCTGTAAGGCACAGTTATTCTAGCCTCACCATGACCTTTTGAGGGGTGTATTTTCCTCTCTAACATTTACTGAGCTCTTACCACATGCCTGGCGCTGTGCTAACTCCTTTACTCATTTTGAATCCTCACATGGCCCTGAGAGATGGGTAGCTACTCTGACCATGTTCCAGATGTGCATGGGGAGGTGTGGGGAGGTTAAGTAACTTGTCTGAAGTCACGTGGCAAGGAAGTGGCAGCTCTGGCATCTGAGCAGTCTGAGTCACACAAACTAGCGTGACTCAAAGTCCTTGTTCTTTACACTTACACAGTTTGTATACCCACAGCACTTGGAACAATTAGGACTCTTTCCTACAGAAGAACTGTTATCTACAGCAAAGATGTTAAGACAGAAGATTTATTTCCATTCTTCTTTGGCAGTGTTCTTGTTACTGTGGCTCATGTGAGGGCCTAGACTTCCACATTTGCTCCAGCATACAAAGACTGAACACACTTGCTAGAGGAATGTGATGGTGTAGGAGTGCAGGCTGCTATATTGATGGGTTTGCACACTGAGGTATGTATGCACACCAGAGGTCCATTCACAAAGGCCTAACCAGTCCAAGCTCACGGCAGGCAGATTTCAGAGCCAGAAGACCCAAATGTGGTCCTAAACTGAGTAAATGTCCAACTGAGTAATGTCCAATGTTGATGTAGGTCAACAATGGTGTAGGTCCTGAGTAAAGATTTTTCCTGGTGGCTTGAGGGCCAGGAATCAGGGGCGATTTTCTCTTCTCACAGGAAGCAGATAGGATTAACAGGTTGTGATTGGACTGGAATCCTAAAAAAGTCATTCTTAGATGTGGGCCTCCATTCCCAAAAGTTACACTATAGTGAAAGAGGAGAAAACAGGGCATCTGCAAAATCTCTTGGTCAGCGCTGGTTTAGCGATTATGCTGGTTTGCTTTGCTCCAGACTAGGCTTATGTCCTACTGTCTGTAAGGACCTCCTACTAATGCCGGGGTCAAAACACCTGCCTCCTTTAGAAAAACTGCTTGCTTGCCCCTTGGAGCTTGGCCATGAGTGATAAGTAGGACTCCTCTCTGCCCACCCCACCCCTACCCTTCAGTGACTCACATCAGAGGGAGTTTTAGAACTCTCTGGACCATCAAAGATGTCACCAGAGGGATGAAGCAGGGCCAGAAACATCAATACGGCTTGGCATTTTATTTGCAAGGGAGTAAAAGGCCAGGGATATCTTTTGACTGTCTTTTATCTCCTATATTTTCCATGTTCTTGTGATTTTAATTTAAAAAATCAAAGTATAAACTTGCCCATAAAAGGGAATAATCCCTTGTTTGAAAGCCTCTAGGACAGATTACTAGGAAAATTCTGTCTATACATCTATCTGTATATGCATAACTAGATCCATGTATGTATTTCTTTAATGGATAGGGATGATGAGGCAAAGAAAGGCTGAGAGCTGACTTAACCCAAGATCACATGGCTCTTTGGTGGATAAGCCAAAATTAGAACGACTTCTTTTGGTTCTCATCCACTACCCTTTACTAGTAAACCCTGACTGACTGGTACCTGCATCACTATCTGGGGGTCTTTTGCTCACACTATGCAAATGCAAACCATGGGCCAGTGGCTTCCTTGCTGCCTCCGAGAATTCCTCAATGGTCTGGGTGAGCCCACTCCCCCTGTACCTGAGCTACACTCACCCTTTCTCTAGCCCAGACTTCTCTGCAGAAGTCCAGGCCTTTTGTCCGACGGCTTTCCAGCATCTCCACCTGCTATCTCTCAGGCTCTGGGAACTCAGCCTGTCTCAGACTGAACCCATCCCCCTGCCCTTCTGCTGGTGCTGTTCACATGCCCAAGTGCTGGAGCAAAACCCAAGTGTCATCCTTGACCACTTTCTACATTCCTCCCCAAACACACGCCATCATTCAGTACTACTCATTCACTGTCCTAGGTATGTTGAGAATCCATTCCCTTTGCCTTATCTGCGCTGCCATTCCCCTGAGGCCACCCTCATCTCTTACCTCTGTGGACATGCTCATCATGTCATCATCCAACTGCTCCACCAACCTCTGCCCTGCACCAGTCAAATCTGATAATGTCCTTTCTCTGGTAGTGTCCCTCCAGTGATGCCCTACTGAGTCTTTCAAGATCCTCTGTGTTCAGGCCCCTGCTTCCCACACCAGTCCCACATGGCATCCCTGGCCTGCTTCACCAGTGTCCTCCAGTTCCTTGAAAGGTCACACTTTCCCCAGCTCTTGGTGCTTCACATATGTTGATTGCTGCTGTCTTTCAG
Source organism: Nyctereutes procyonoides (assembly GCF_905146905.1). Taxonomy (NCBI): domain Eukaryota; kingdom Metazoa; phylum Chordata; class Mammalia; order Carnivora; family Canidae; genus Nyctereutes; species Nyctereutes procyonoides. The sequence continues at coordinate 37,404,535 of NW_026575044.1, forward strand.
GTCCAAGCTAGAAGCCACCTTCCCAATGCCCCAACTGGATTAAATTCCCTCCATGGGCCACACTCTGTGATCTCCCTTCGGCTATGTTCATTGTTGTGTTCCCAACACCTCTCACACTGCCTGATGTCACTGGACACCCAATGAGTATTTGTGTAATGAGTAAATAAACAGGAACCTCAGATGTGCACAGTAGTACTGACTTCCTTAAGTTAATCTATTTTATCAGATTTAATTGAATAAAATCAAGATTATTGCTCATTAGTAATAGCAATTCATGGTTGAATTGATATGATATGGATGATACTAAATATGAATATCACCTCTTTGGTTCTCAATTTCTTCATCTATAAAGTTCAGAAATTATGTCTCATGCAAGGTCCTTTCTAGTTCAAAGAATCTAAGACATTCATTCCCAAGCTATATTAAAGTGCTGAGCTTTCTTACCTGCATTTTTGTCTTTGAGGGCAACCAGAAGAACTTTAAAACAAATATTTGTTCGTCTTTACTATAGATGGACAGATGTCCAAATATATAAGGTTTCTTGAAGACAGACTACCTGTGCACAACACCTTATAAATCACATCTAGTATTCCTTCCAACTGATTTATAAATTAGAAAAAGAGTTCACTAGCCTCAGATCTTGTATAAAAAAATAATGATAATCAAACAATGTGGGAGTGCTCTTAACTCAGTCATGAGTCTGTACTAACCCTTCCAAGAAATCTTGCCACACATTATCATCAGCTGTTTAAAAGCCTTTTGGAGAATACAAACACATGTAAATGTAAAATATTTTTGTTTTGTAAAAGTTATTTTTAAGTGCATTCTCAAAGTGGTGGGGTTTTTTTCTCATTCAGATTAGGCTTCACTTCCTTTCAAAATAACTTAAGTCATCGATGTATTCATTATCCAAGAAGCAGTTATGCACCCGTTCCATAATTGATAACACATCAGGGGCAGGTGACACAGACATGCCTTACATTCTAGAGATACTTCCTGAAGGCAGCAACCCCAACTTTCAGTGCCCAGTGCTGCTTGTCAGGCCATGGAACTGTCTGGACTCTCCAATGCTATTGTTAAGGACTCCAGGGCCACAGCCTCCATTTTTATCAGCAGCATAGTCAACACAAATCATATTCTTATGGTTTCTCCGGGGTGACCCACAGTTTCCTCACTCTCCTTTCAGTGGCCAGTCCTATAATCCAGTGTTTACAAACTCTTTGACTCTGTAGGCTAACACATTAATACTGAAAAGTTAAACTTGTTGTTTTTGTTGTTGCATTTTAAAAAGGTAGACTAATCAATAGCAATCACAAACAAAACCACTCAACCATAATCTGCTCTTTTTTTTTTTTTTTGTATTTTTGGTTTTTTTAGATCATCTTACCTTTCCCTGATTGAGATCGGAATTCCTCCCAGATAATATGTGCTGAAATCAAATATGTCACCATCAATTTGGTTTTTTTGGGAATTCACAGCTATTGATATACGGTTTTGGAATTTTCCAATTATGATCAGTATCTAAAATAAATGAAAGATAAATCAGTAAGCAATGCAAAATTAAAGAATCCTATTCAGCATGAGTCAGGGCTATTATAGTTTTATTTCCTTCAGATTGATGATATACATGGTAGGAAGACTATGAGCAGTGGTGCTTTTGGATAAAAATATAATATTAAAACATTTTAATAGAAATGCTCACATTTGAAATTAATCATGTTTTATATATGCCATATACATATTTCATGCCCAGGTACTCAGATTTTGAAAGGATATGTCCCTCCTCCTTTATTTTTTTTTTTATTTTTTTTATTTTATTTTATTTTTTTTTAAATTATTTTTTTAACTTTATTTATGATAGTCACAGAGAGAGAGAGAGAGGGGCAGAGACACAGGCAGAGGGAGAAGCAGGCCCCATGCACCGGGAGCCCGACGTGGGATTCGATCCCGGGTCTCCAGGATCGCGCCCTGGGCCAAAGGCAGGCGCCAAACCGCTGCGCCACCCAGGGATCCCTCCCTCCTCCTTTAATTACTGTAACTTAGTCTGGTAATAGAAAAATGTTCTGGGCATTGACTTAATTTTAAAGGACATTTAACAATTCATGTGAATAGACTCAAAGGATGTACCCGGTGGTCTTTTCCATCATTGACAGTGTGTCCAATTTCTCTTTCTTTTGGTGGCTCTGAATTCAGTTTGTATTGCACCAGGAGCTTGCCATCTTCTATATTTAGAGATATGAAGTGATCCTAGAGCATGGAAAAAATGTAGATTACCAGAAGATTCCACTGAAGAAGACCCAGAGTGCTGGAACTCAAGTTACTCTCAAGTTACAAACTGCTCTCAGCTGTAGCTACTTCCTCGGTTAATAGGGACAACGGTGCTGAAATATCCAACGCCAGGATGGATATGATGGGTAAATGTCATAAACTGTGTTCAACATTGTGCACAGTGGCTGGCACACAGGAAAGATGCAATAAATGCAGCTGTTATCATGATTTTGTTTCATGATATCCATAACCAGCATGCACAATGGAAAGGGAAAAGATACAGGTCAATAATACCATTTGAAAAGATGATTGCTACCTTTCAGAAAGAGGTATGGTCTCAGTGAAACCCCTGACATTTGCCACCATCTGCTCACAGACTTCTTGTCTCAGTTTCATTTGCTGACTCATCCCTGTGTAGCCCCCCTCCTTCCATCTGAACGTGGAGGGTTCCTCCAAGGCCCGCAGAGGACCTCTTCTTCTCTTCCACCTTCTCTTTGCCTCTAAGTCACAGTTACTTCTGCAGCCCCAATGTAGGTGTGTGCCCATGAAGCCCAGATGATTCTCTCCAGCCTAGGCTTGTCTTCTCTGGGTCAGATCTGACATCTGATTACCTGACTGTTACTGCACATGTGACTCATGGATACCTCAGATTTGAATATCTCAAGCAGGAGTTGAAATCTACATGCCTCCCAGCTGCCAAGCTTGTCTCTCTGCCCTTTCCAACTGCTCGCTCTCCTCCTTTCTCTCTCTCACCACTAATCAATCACCTTGCAAGCCAGCCAGAAACCTAATAGGAGTCACTCTTAATCCTCCTCCCCCATTTCCAATCAAAACTTGTCAGTTCCACCATGTCTCAACTCTCTGCCCATTGCATGCCACCTAGTGTCAGCCACACTTCTTTGGTCAGACTGCACAGCAATAGTGTCCCATCCTCCCCATGTCCCCTCTGTCCCTTCCTGAACCTATTTGCCACTCTGCAACCACAGCGCTCCATGGAAAATGCAAGCACATGACATTACCCTCCTTTGCTGTCATGGGAGGAGGGGGACGGTGCAGCACATATTGTGAGGCTCTGACCACCCCTTCCGCTTGGTTTCTATGGTTTCTCTATGCTCCCTCTGCCTCTCCGTGCTCCAGACACACAGGCCACCATTCTGTCCCTGTCCTTCCCAACTCTGGGCCCTCTTCATGTCCCTCTCTCTGCAGGGCCCTATCTTCTACTTTTCCTCAGGGTCTCAGATTACCCAACCTTGATAAAGTCTTTTATACATCTTCATTCACCCCAGTGTTTTCCTCTATACCACTTATGACAATTGTGATGAATCAATTAACCAATCAATGAGTATAGCTTTGTTAAATATTTGTCTTCCTCTCTAGAATATAAGGTTCTTGAGGATAGCAACTGTGTCAATCTTGATTGTAACTGCCTCCCTATCCCTGGGCAAGGCACAGACCTGAACCAGCCCTTTCCTTAGTAGAAAGATACACTGAGGAATTTCCAATGTAAGGCTTAAAGGGTTATTCTTCCATGGTTCCCTGATGACAAGAAGGCCTTTCTTCGACATCTGCTGACAGAGTCCTTACTTAAAAGTAACATCAGTCCTTGTCTGGATCCTAAATCTTATCCTTGGGAGCTAGTTGGGGTTCATCACACTTAGAAACAACAGTCACATTGGCTCACTGAGTCATGAGCCACTCCTTAATGGCAGTGCTCAAAATCATTTTATCTGGTTATTAATGGTGTTCCATGTATTTTTTTCTAACATGAGTAGTATTTCTGGCTCTTAGTCTCCAAGAACTCAAAATGTAGTACAAAGAAGCCATCACTTTGGAAAATGGCCACCTTGCCCTGAAGATGCTGTGGTGACTTCTCAGCTCCCTGGACTCTATAGGCAGGTCAAGACCTTCCAAAACTCTCAGAACTGGCTCAGTCTTGGAATCTCCTGGAGGGTCAAGACCAGCCCCAGAGAGGAGAGCTGATCAGGTCCATGTCCCCACCCTACAGGTAGAAGGGGTTGGTCAAATCCCAAGTCCCATATCAATCCCTCCCTCTCAGACAGAGATCTCATGGGCTGATCCACATTTCTCTAGAAATGCTACCTGTGGAGCGACTGCAAGACCCCATTCTTAAGAGTAGTCAACGCCAGGCCCATCTCTCAGCAGATGGCGCTGACCATCACTTGTAGAGTCACTTTGAATTTTTCCAAACTAGACTTAAGAATGGCCTCTGGAAATCTCAGCTGCTTGAAAAGAGAGGCTTCCGTGTCTTGAAAAGCCAAGGATCAGGTTGATAAAGACATAATTCCACACAGCCTGGCAAGAGTCGGTCCAAGATGCAAATAGCAGGAGATCAAACAGTCTGACTCTCAGAGATCCCTAGGAAGTCGTCATGTGACGTCAGGCAGAATAAGTAGATTATGAGACAAACACTAGTTTTCAAATAAGACCGACGATGGCATGTTTTGGTGGCATGTTCTCAAATTCCCAATTACTTTGCCCTGTTAAAACACACACACTCCCATAGCCAAAGAAAGCAGAATTGGGCCAAGAGAAAAGATACAGGTAACACTGGCACACTTTTTCAGATCTAGTTAGTTGTTTATAATAACCCAGTTACCCCAAAGTTGCTGAATTGAATGGACAGATTTGGTATATTTGGATGTTTGTTATAGAATACCTGGTTTTCTGCAAAGAACAGCAGTCCTCTATCCACAGTGGTCTGAATCGTCAGTCCAAAGTTTGGGTTGGGAGCATTTAGTGGGGTCGGAACTCGAGCGTAGCCTGTACCTTCAAAATAATTTCTGTCTGACTCTTCCTTTCTCCTGTCAACATCAATGATCATACGTTAGAACACAGCAGTAAAAGACCACCACTCAAGTGTGCTTATTAATAAGAGATCCTGCTCTCTGAAAAATAGAGCAAAACCCATGCAATGTAACTGTCATGATTTTGTTCAAGAAGAGGAAATGTCTTTAGAACATTAACATAGCCAGCTATTTCTCTTGGATGTGTTCTTATGCTCCATGATAATCAAACTGTAGCTCAAAAAAAGATAATAGTTAAGCCTTTCCTTTGGAAAGATCTACTTAGGAAGATGTAGCCTAGGAGCTGAAGACCTTGAAATGTAAAAAATTATTAACTTGAAATATAATTTTCTTTTGAGTAATAAATAGTCTGTCCAAATCCTTTTAACTATAGGGAAGGTCAGGAGCTTAAGAGAGCAATTTTCAAATAGGTCCAGGTGCCAAAGTACCTAGAAAGTCATGGTGCACTTCGTGGACTAATATGTTTTTTTGAAACTTACAGTAAATATGTAATTTTGTGCCTGAATCAGAGATCATCTAATACTGAATATTTTGTGATAGGAGGCACCAAAAATTTTAAAAGGCTTTTTTTTTCAAAATTGAGAAATTATCAATCTAATATTTTATACAAATGAGGATATCATAGGTGTGGACTAGCAGTATTGCATGCAGTCATAATTTAAGATCTACTGGCCCAAAGCTATCAGTGACACCAAAAGCATCTCATCGGCTCATACCTTTATTTATTATATGTAATATAACTGCAAGTTACTAAAAATCACAGTTACAGAGACATTCGTTCCTGGTTGTTGTTGTTCATTTTTGTTTTTACCTTCTACAAGGCTCTACTTCAGTTGTGTTGAGATTGAAAGTTTTTTTGAAGTTGTACAAGCTCAGAACATTTTCATTGAGGTCATCTAATTCAATACAACCTTTGTACGGAGGGAAACTCAGTCTAGCAGGAAGCTGAAAGAATCAAACAAAAAATCTAATTCAACAAAGGACAATGATCAGGTCAGGCAAGAAATAGTATGAATCCATCACTTGTAACTGTCATGATAGCATAGGGGTTAAGAATGTGGACCCTGGAGCGGGAGGCCCTGGCTTTGATATTGACCAGCTGTCTGACTTTGGACAAGTTATCAAACTGCTCTATCTCAGTTTCTTCATTCATAAAAAGGGAATGGTACTGATTTAAACTATTTAAATTTATATGCTTAAGTCTAGATCACCGTGCACAGGAAGTACTCAATAATTGTTAACTTTTATCACTGGATATCCTTTAAGAATATATAGTTCAACCTATTTTATATATAGTGTATAATTGAAATAGAGACCTGAGGTCATTACGCCAAATTAAAAGGTAAATATATTCACTCGGTGAAAAAACATTTACACTTACTGTAAAGTCAGATGGGTAACCTCCAACATAAAATACAGTATTTTCAGGATCCAGATCGAGGAGTGTGTGGCTGTTTCCACTATCCATTTCATGGAATTGGGATGATCCAGGTTTACTGGATGTGGCTTTTTTGGTGTAATTTAGAGTTGCAAACTGATAAATTCTGTTTAAAAATAAATTAAGGTTATTTTTAAAAATTATATAAAAATGGAAGAAGTCAAAGCCAAGGTACTAAAAATGGGTTAGCAGTACATACAATGGGAGTTTGGTGACTGTGGGTCAGATTAATAAACAGCAGCGGTCAATGGGACTTGTACCTCTGAAATTTCACCCGGTCCATAATCGCCTCCTGAGTTTCGCTCTTGATCACGCTCTGGTCTACTTGGAGTTCAGACTCCTGTTCTCCCAGGTTGTAGACACATGTGAGCCTGCCATCTACAACTGCCATGCCAATGTAATCCCTGGAGGTCTGGATACATAAAGGCCACCTCAGAATACTTCCCATGCACACTGTTCCTCTCAACTTCCCATCCCAAAAGAGTCTATTTCAAGTAACTAACAGGTTTTACGCAATATGCCTTGGGCAGACAGAATAAATGAGGTAACTCCTTGTACAGAATAATACAGACAGAACACTTAATTAATAATGTCTGAACTGTCTTTGCTCCTAGATCACTGCACTCATGTATGCACTCCCCCATTCACTCAACCTGCAAATATTTGCCAAGCACTTGCCATAAAGGTGAACCAGATATAGACTTAGGTCTCCATTAGATTTTAGTCCTATAAGGGAAATAAGCCATGCAATGATGGCCCTGCACCATACAATGATTACGACTTTGTGCATGCCTCTGTTATAATACCTAGAACCCTCTGTTATCATGGTCAGCTATGTATGTATCCTTCTCTGTTAGAATATGAGCACCTGGAGGTACATAGGAAATTTTACAATTGTGGTAAAATATACATGAGATGCAATTTACATTCAAGAAACAAATTTTTGTTTATCATAAATACAGTGTTGTGCCTTACAGGTAGATGGTATAATTTTGTTGAAGGAATAAAGTAATGTGCATTTTGTCACAATACAAAGTAGAAAAGTTAAGCCACAAGAAAGCTACAAAGTACCAATATTTTAAAGCATTAGAGAGTTATTAATAATAGAGTCAATTTTAGGAATCTCTAAACACCACATTTACTAATGACAACCAACAACTTCCTAATTGGCTAGAATTTTCTAGAACCAGGTTTCAGACTTTTTTTTCCAGCCACTGTATCCTAACCCAGCCAGTGATTACCATATCCTCTGACACTTAAGTTGAAGAAATATACTTTAAGAGGAGGGACTAAAAGCTAAAATGAACTGTTCAAGAGGTGCCTGTGTAGCTCAGATGGAGTGTCTGACTTTTGGTTTTAGCTCAGGTCATGATCTCAGGGTTGTGAGATCAAGTTCTGAATGGAGTCTGCTTTAGATTCCCTCTTCCTCTCCCTGTGCCCCAGCCCCTGCTCACTTGCTCTCTCAGAAGAAAAAGAAAAAGAAAGAAAGAAAGAAAGAAAGAAAGAAAGAAAGAAAGAAAGAAAGAAAAAAAGAAAAGGGAAGGGAAAGAAAGGAAAGGAAAGGAAAGGGAAAGAAAGGAAAGGAAAGGAAAGGAAAGGAAAGGAAAGGAAAGGAAAGGAAAGGAAAGGAAAGGAAAGGAAAGGAAAGGAAAGGAACTGCTCAGAATTCCTGTAACATAGTGGTTTAAAGATTTTAGAACTAGAAAGAGATGGGGCAACTGCATATCTTATTAAATAGTCAGGAGAGGTTTCATTTCACTCCAGTCCTTATCCACAGATGGTGCCCCCCTGCAGACTTGAGGAAAGGTCCGCAGCTGGGCATTCTGAGGAGGAGGACAGAGTCATGATTTTGTGATGAAGAATCACAGCTGATTTCCATGAAGCCTTGTATTGTTGTCCTCGTTGTGCAGGGACAGATGCCAATCTTTAACCCCTAGTATTTATGTGCTCATGTGTACATACAAGTGTCATTTACTGAGCCCACTGGGCAAGGCCTCTCCAACAGATTAGATTAACAGATAATAATCTGCAATTGATGGGTGGCCCCTTGTGCCATCAGAGGTGGTAGAGTCTGCTGACATATTGGTGGGATTTCTTCCTGCTGTGCCAATGGCAGTGACACTCTCCTGACATGTGACTCAAAAACCATACTGTTTTGATCCAACAGCATTCCAGGAGGACACTTAACAGTTCTATGGAGGGGATTGAATGGCATGAAAAATGCCTCCTACCAACAACCAGCACTAATTTATAAGGCGTGTGAGTAAGCCAAACTGAAAGCAAGTCTCCAGCCCCAGTCGAGGCTTCAGATGACTACAGCCCCAGCCAACATCTTGACAGACACCTCAGGAGAGACCCTGAGTCAGAATCATCTGACTAAGTCACTCTTGAACATTGCACCATAGAAACAGTGTGAAATAATAAATGTTTACAGTTTCTTGGGACCACTAAGTTTGGTGGTCATGCAGCAAATATATAACCAATATTCCCCCCCCCCAAATCCGCTAAACCATATTGTTTCAAAAACAAGAGAAATGTTGAAGCAATACCTACATCTTTATTTCCAAGGTACATCACAAACATATTCTCAGTCCTCCCACTTTCTCTTGATTCAGGTCTTTGGAGAAAGAAAGAAAGAGATGTGTATCCTTTCAAATCTTCCAGGTCATTCGGCAGCCGAACTTCAACTCCAGATTTACCATTGAATCTCATTGGGACAGCAACCTGTGAGGGAAAAGATCTAGGTCATTAAATATTCTTCTGTGAGGAAAGGGGGTGTGCTCGGAAGGGCAGCCTGGGACTGTGCCACAACTCCTTTCAGCTCTGTATCAGCATTTCCCAGTTGTTACAATAAAGAGCAAAGGAATGTGCATGTCTCCTAGATCTGGGTTATAAACTCATGAAGCTGCTTCAGGAGCTGGGTAATAAAGCATTCATGTTCTTCCTGTTTACCAGCCAAAGGTCTTTGAGAAGTGTATCTAATTCTCTGTGCCAGAAACGATAATCATTATTATAATCATAGTTGCAACCCTAGGAAGTTTTTGTATAGAATGACCTAACATGTATGGAAGCACTTAAAATGGTGCCTGGCATGTTGTAGATTATAATTCATCAAATACTATTATTTTTGAAATAAATTCTTTAAGGAATCATTCCTCATTAATATATTACATGTTATGGTTGCATTTATTACAGGCATTCAGTCCTTAAAAATGAATGCATCAGGGCTCTCTAGAACAGTGCTTCTTAAACTCAGTGGACAAGTTTAAGAAGCCATTTTTTCCCCTCTCTAATCTGCCCCAGACCAGTACTTTTGTAAATATATTAAAAATTAAATTACTAGAAAAATGAAATAAAGAAGGTATGCAGAGTACACACCTACTATCCCATGCTTGAATTTTGAGGCAATTCAAATTATTAAAAGTTTTTAGACCTATACTTTCAACTTTATATTTATATATAATAGGCCTGTAACATAATTTCTCTGACTAGTATTGGCCTGTTGACCAGCTTGGGTAGATGGCACTCAAACACAGAAAATAAATATTCCTTAATGATCTAAAGAACAGCCTAGAATGACACATCAACTATATTTTATCTATCAAGCATTGAAATATTTATGGGAAACCTTGTATATACAAGGCCTTATGTTGGAATAGAGTACTTGGTGGTGGTGTGGGCTGTCATTTCTCCAACGTGCCTGTGACTGAGCACCCCTCACCCATTTTACAGGCTCATTTCACGCCTCTTTCTCACTCCCCTCTGCTCTCCAGTCTATCTAACCACATCCTGAGTCTTTCATGGCATGCCCTTTGTCACCTGGAAAACTCTATCTTTTTAATTTTTTTAATTAAGAAATCATTTCATGTATACATAAAAAATGGAGAATATACCTGCATATTCATTACATTCTTAAGAAATTAAACATTAGTGGTACCATTGCAGCTCCTTGCATGTCTCACCTTGTCCGTGTTCCTCTCTCAGAGGCCACACTACCCTGGATTTAGACTCCCATGCAGAGTCCATGCATGTTGTATTATTTTTATTAAAATGCATCTATCTATAGACTATAATTAATCTGATTTCTCATGTTTTAAATATTTTAATAGAAATGTTATCTTTACACATCCATCTACAATGTACTTTCTTAGCCTTACTCTGTTTTTAGGTTTATCTGTGTCGACACACCTGGTGGCTCCAGCTCATTCACATTTATTGTGGTATGGTCTTTGTATAATTTTATCACAATTTTATCCATCTCCTATTGACAGACATTTGACTTTTTTGCAATTATTTTTTGTGGTGACAAGCTGTGTCACACTGAACATTCTTATGCATGTCCTTTAGTACCATTCTGAGCCTCTCCAGGTAGAAAGGAGTATCAAGATCTGCATAACACAGCTTTATCTAGTTTCTTAATGAAGTCTGCTTACCAGCTGCCTCATGCAGCAGCTGGTGAGCAACCCGAGTCCAGGACTTTGGTTTACTAACCCCTGTATCCTGGGAGTGCCACACAACAGCTCAAAAGTGCTGGCTTATTTTTTGAGTTGTATTTTATAATTTTCCACTTACACGGTACTATTATCCAGGAACTATTTTACATTACCTACTTTAATCCTAAAAATCTCATGGGGTCTGTCTTTATTATGTACCCTGCTCTCCAAATGAACAAAGTAAGGCACAGAGTGATGAAGTGGCTGGCTCAAGGTCTCCCACCTCATAACTGACAGAACTAGGATCTAAACCAACGCAGTCTAGTTTGGTCAACAAGCTCTTAACCAAAAAAAAAAAAAAAAAAAAAAAAAAAACCAAAACAAGCTCTTAACCACTGTGTTATTATACACTTCAAATTTTGTTGGATAAATTAGTGAATGAACACAGAAGGACAAAAGCTAGAAATAATATTTTTCATTTGGTGTTATAAAGCACAATCGGGTGTGAAAAGGTGTGTCTTCCAAACTGTGCCTCGTACTTTATGATTTCATGCCACAGATTTTTTTTCCCCCTGCTAAAGGTTTTACGTTGGGAGTACTTCTTTTTCCCAGATCTAAGGGCAGAAGTAATAGGAATCAACCATTAGGGCAGTGATACTCTGACTTGGTTTCCCAACCCTCTCTCTCCAAGTATCTCACAGGGGGAGGGGGTAGATGAAAAACGCAAGATGTTTCATTAATATTATTTTAGGACAAAACAAATTGTGAGAAGTGTCAGGAATTCAAGTGGATACTGTCAGGTTAAAGTGAGAAAGGCTGATGAATTTGTATTCCAAAGAAGGATATCTGCTAGAATCCTCTGTCTTCAATAAAAGTGAATTCTACAACTTTCAAGTTATAATAAGAAAGCAGGACCTGTGCAGTATCACCCCAGCACATTCTGATCATAGAACCCCCACTTGAACTTGCAGTAATACTTCACCAACTGTCTGAAGGAGAACCCTTCCGCCTGCCTGCATAAACTCAGTGGAGAGGAAACTACTCCAGGTCTCTGACATTCCAGATCATTTAGGCATGAAAATAATGCACACTTCTGAAGGCTGGCAGGAGGAAGTCAACATTCACATCCCAAATAACCAAAGAGTTAGAACAAGAAAGACAACCAGTTCATGTGTAAACAAGTGCCTTCTGTCTTGATGAATGTGGTAACTTTTCAAAGAAGGAGGCTTAGTGCCTGGCAATGTGGGGACACACCTACCTTATTTGCAGCATCTCTGGCCTGCTGAATTAACTCCCTGATACGGTCCACATTATCAGAAATGTTGCCCAGTGGCAACAGCTGTTGGTTGATACTTTCAATCTTGCTCAGAAGATCAGGCAGTTTGTTGGTTAATTTCTTTACTGTTGGTGAGATTATAAAACAGAAATTTATAGTTATGAGTTAGGAAAAGGTTAAATGTAGATTTTTCTCATTGACAATATGTCAAGTGTTATGTATGGTTCCCAAATATTGGATAGGATGACTCAGAGTTGGGCAAATACCTTTCCTAAATACATCATGCCTTTATCCTATAATCTAGATATCAAGTTATCTTTCTTGACCACTATAGAAGAAAAGAAATCTTTGGTTTTTGATCCTTAATATCAATTATAATTTAACACCTCATAATTAAGGGATCTGTATCTCTATAAAAGGAAAAATCAATAGCAATGTTAATGGATTAAAAAAAAATCCTAGCTAGGAAAGCCTGGGTGGCTCAGTGGTTGAGCATCTGCCTTCAGCTCAGGACATGATTCCGGAATGCCTGGATGGAGTCCCACATTGGGCTCCCTGCAGGGAGCCTGCTTCTCCCTCTGTCTATGTCTCTGCCTCTCTCTCTCTGTCTCTCATGGATAAATAAATAAAATCTTTAAAAAAATTCTACCTAGTCTTTCTAACTAATAGAGTACTCATATTCTTTGAATGTATTATGTGAAGTTACTTTCTAATATTTTGATTTCTAATTTCAGGCTTTACCAGGGAATAATTTAAATCAATTGACCAGAGGCTTTAGCAGGGAAGAATTTAAATCAATTGACCAGAGGCTTTACCAGGGAAGAATTTAAATCAATTGACCAGAGCACATAACAGTGGAGAAAATGGATCATAGGTCCTGGCTGAAGGATGCCTGGTACCTGAGTTATCTGCGTCAGCGAGAGCCTTGTTGAAGTCTTCGCTCTGTTTGCTCCCATAGGTATCCTTAATTCTTGCCACATCTGTCTGAATGGGGCTGAGCCCATCTAGAACCTCATCTGTGATGTCGTTGGCATTTCTGACCATGCTCTTTGCACTACTGATCATGCCACTGATGTCATCTAATGCACACACAAAGAGAGAGGTGTAAGTATCTGAAATGCTCTACAAAAGAAGCCAAGTACAGTAGGTGGGGAGATGCTGACCTCTCTGTATCCCACGAAGGTCATCCCGGATGACAGTGATATTGGTGTCGATCAACCCTTTCCGAACTGTCATAACTTTCAGAGTTTGCTGTAGGTTGTTGAGAGCCGGACTGATTTCTACAATAAAATAAAGCATCAGGAGGCATGAATGTGCCTAGATGCATAGCTTCAGGGGATTCTGGTTACAGAGGCCAGGAGCATATCCATGCCTGGGTACCAGGCTCCTGAAAAATGCCCATGAAGAAAGAGAGATGCTTAATCATCTAGGGGAGGGTTAACTTCTACTCTGCTCAGGGCAAATGTCTCCACTTAGTGAGGGAAAGGGATGTGACTGTCTTATTCACTGCTATGTCACAGTGCATTGTCTGGCAATATTAATTAATTAATTAATTAATACTAATATTAAATCTGGCCTTAATATTAGTACATACCTATTGAATGAATGAATAAATGAATGAATGAGTGAGTGAATAATGTAGAAAGGATGCTTCTTTAGTCAGAATATAAAGAAGATGATAAAGAAGTGCCCTTGAGAGAACCTTATCTAAGCAAATAGACACACAAAGTAGGCATTGTTTCTGTTCATTTCCAGACTGATACATTTAAGGTGATTCATTGAAAGGGAGGGAGTTCACAGACATTCCTAGCTGATAATATTGCCATGGAAAATGACCAGTGAATGCTTTAAGATCCAAATGATGATAAATGGTCTAAATTATAATTCCAGGACTGATTTAAATAGCAATGTGGACAAATGCCTTAGGATCTCTCTTATATGTGGAATCTAAAAACACATCCAAAATGAAAACAATAAGCTTATAAATATGGGGAACATATTAGTGGTTGCCCTAACCCAGGGATGGGAATGGGAAAAATGGGTGAAGGGGATCAAAAGATAAAGAGAAGCAAGCAAGCAAGATGGTAGAAAACAAAAGAAAAAAATACCAATGTAGTTAGCATCCTAACCCTATGTAAAACACCAATCCTTTCCTCTTAGCTCAGATTTTATGAAGGGAGCAGATGTCATACCAGGAAACTCTTGCAATTTGCTAAGCAAATCCTTCTATGTTACTACATTTTTGTGTGTGTGATTTTTCATGTATTTAATTTTTTAAAATGAAAAAAGATAAATACATTTATTTACTGTCAGAAGGCATCTAATCACTAAAGACGCTAAGATAACTTATTGGCCATAGCCTCGGTGCCCATCGAAAGATGAATGGATAAAGAAGATGTGGTTTATGTATACAATGGAATATTACTCAGCCATTAGAAACGACAAATACCCACCATTTGCTTCAACGTGGATGGAACTGGAGGGTATTATGCTGAGTGAAGTAAGTCAATTGGAGAAGGACAAACAGTGTATGTTCTCATTCATTTGGGGAATATGAATAATAGTGAAGGGGAATATAAGGGAAGGGAGAAGAAATGTGTGGGAGATGTCAGAAAGGGAGACAGAACATAGAGACTTCTAACTCTGGGAAATGAACTAGGGGTGGTGGAAGGGGAGGAGGGCGGGGGGTGGGGGTGAATGGGTGACGGGCACGGAGGGGGACACTTGACGGGATGAGCACTGGGTGTTATTCTGTATGTTGGTAAATTGAACACCAATAAAAATTAATTTATTAAAAAAAAAACTTATTGGCCATGAAGGAACATGAAAGACCAGAGAAAAATAAGATATGGAATTTTCAGAACACTGGAATTTGGTGAGATTAAAATGGCTTCATTGTTTTGTAAAAAATTAAATAAATGGGAACATTTCAAAGATAAAATTTATCATTCAAAAATTCTCATGGTTCACAAGGGTAGTGATTTTGCTACTTTTACTTGCTAAGATTCTAAGACTTAAGGAATTTTCAAACTCCAGTGACCTGGAACTATGTCTGGGTCTTCAATGAGAAATCAGCCCTGCACATACCTCTACACCGTGCAGGTCGCCAATTCCACACTCACTTGTGGATCAAATTAAATAGGCCTTAAATCCAAGCCAAAACAAGCCTATCACCTTCAAGATCTATGTTCTACTCATGAGATTCTAGTTAATTTAGTACATGTGAGAATGCTAGGTGGAAACATCAAATCTGTAAAATAGACCAAGGATTTACAAAGTATTGTCTGCAATGATACTGAGATTCACAAAAAACATTTGTTTCTAGAATTTGCTGCTTCTCCTGATCTTATAGGTCATTTTCAAGCCCTTGTCTCTCCCAGCCACCAACCTCAATACCTTGCTGGAGCTTCTTCTGTGTTATCTTGGTTTGCTTTAAGAGTTTATCACTGTCGGAACTCAGGGTTTTCGCTTTTCTTGGAAGGTCTTCCTTTATCACTGTCTGCAATCAAACATTTATCAACCTTGAGCATGTGGCACACCTTAGGAAATGTGGAGTGAGATTTTCATCCTACTCTGAAAACCCTTATCTTTAGTCTTTAAAGGATGAGGCTCAAAGGTGAGGAGGAGGTTTAAAAAGTCTGTTTCTTAAAAGATATAGTTAAGGCTGTAAGTAGATACTTGTGGCTTGGGGAGGTGGGCTCTCCCCTGGTGGCAAACTGACAAATTATGTGACACCTGTCACATTTTCTCCATGTCGTTTGCACAATACCCTCTTCAGTAACTGAAGACAGACTGAGTTGCTTTTAGATTTTCAGTATTTGGGAGATAAGCATCTTCAACCTTCCAAGAAGGCCTGGCCCTAATTCTTTAATGTTTATATTTTCTTCTTTATTTTTAGATAGAGGGATATTATATGATGCAGAGAAAATCCCAAAGGACTCCAAGACCTGCCCAGGTGTTAAGACAAATGACAGGAAATAAATGATTACCAAACTGCGTACAAAAATCTCTCTCTTCTTTGGGAAATGTCAATACTTACTCACAGCCTAAATCATTCCTAGAAAGGAGCAGGCTATACTACTTGTCTTGGTTTGACATTGATAATCAGTGTAATTTCCATTTGGTTTTACAAATGGTTTTTCCACCTGTGCTACGTATATCAAAACAGTCAAGTAAATACAGAAGTGGGCCATGTTTGGAGCAAGTTCAAGTCTATTTTATACAAGCTTGATTTAAAAGAATGCTTGTTTATATTCCACAGTGCATACGGAAAGAAAAGGGGTCAAGGCAGGTGCCCACCTGGAGGGCAGACTCGGAGGCCCTGGTGGCCTTGTCAGCTGCATCCTCAGCTGCTTTGATGGCGTTGAGGATGTTCTCATAGGCGGTGGCGGCATCCACTGCACAGCGCACCAGCTCATCCCCACTGGCATTCTTCTTGATCCTGGAAGACAGTGTGGGTGAAGGGCTCCAGCATCCCCCACTGCCTCCCATCCCCCAGCCTCCCTGATTCATTAGGCAAATGGAGATCAGAGGTGGCAATGGATGCATTTGGGAATCAACCCCCCACCTCCTGCCCGTTGCAGGTTGGGTTGGGCCCTGGGGTCTGCCCTCCACCCTACTCTGGAGACCAGCTGTTGGGGAGGCTTTCACACTAGGCTCCAGCCACCCGTTCAGTTAGATCTTGGGGGTCACTCACTCCTCCAGCTGCTTTGCCAGCTCTTGTAAAGACTGTGCATGCTTTTCTGCCTCCACCACCAGGGACGTTTTGCTGGCGGACTGGGATAGTTCTCTCACTTTGTCATTTAGTTCATGTCTTTTTTCATTTAAAGTGGCAGCTAATTTTTCATATTCCTATGTTTTCAGGTAAACAAAGACAGTGTCAATTTAAGCTAAGATTGTATATACCATTTTCTTGAACTCTATCGTAAACTTCAGGTTCCCGGGATACATTATTTCCATAGTGGCACTGATAACACTTTTCTAAGTTTTCCCACCATTTGAACATTTTTCTTATGGTGGGTAATCCCTTTGACAAATTTTGTAAAAACATACTGTTATGTTGTAATGTTGTACTGAACCAAAATACTTTTTTTTTAATTTAAAAATAGTGATTATAAAAGGTATTTCCAAAATACCCGTTGGGCTGCTAATGCGGTCAATCTTTTACCAGTTCTAAATACGTCCCACTAACAAAAGTATGCTTGATATCTTAAAAACAGCATTCCAATTTTTGTTTTATTATCACAAAAGTACCATTTGCTCACTGGGGGCTAATTAGGTAAGAACAGACATAGAAAGGACATTATCATTAGCACCCCCTCCCCTGTGCCCAGGAGGGCACCTCAATAAACAGTTTGGTTTATTTCCTTCCGTCTAAAAGACATATACTGCAGAGAAAAAAAAAACCCACAACAGATTAGCCTATCTCATAGTTTCCTTGTATATGATCTGAATGTTTTTCAATTTTCCAGAGAATGAGTTTTGTCTCTACCTCCTGGCTTTTCCCCATCAGCTGCAGCAGTGTGTTGGTCTGCAGTAAGGAAGAGTCTGCAGTGGTTAGGTACTTGGAGAAATCACTCTGTAGGGAATTCATTTCTTTAACTTGTCTCTGGAGAGAATAAAAAGAGTATCTGTTTGAACCACATGATGGGTTATCAGAAGGCACAGGCATCGTTATTGGGCCACAGCATATAAGTAATTTCAAGCCAGAACATTCTCTTGAACTTAAAGATCATCTAGGCAACCACAGAGTGAAGGGAAATCACTTCAGTTTGCTGCGTGGGTGTGTTGTCATGGTTTCTTCAAACTCCGTGCCAATGAAACACAGCTAGCACTGTTGAAGAAGCTTTCTATACTGGGAGCAACTCAGCCAATGAGTGGATAGGTAAGTCAGCTCTGGTTTGTGAGGCAGAACAAGAGATTTTCACTAAACAAAGCAGCACTAACCATCACCATGATCTACCTGCCAGGCCCCGTGAGGACATAGCAGCGCTTCAACAAGAGAGCACCCGGAACCTGAGAAGGCCAGGAAGGAGCCGCCAAAGCTCTGAGGCCCACAAATTCGGATCATGCTCCACCATCATCAGTGACTCCCAAAAGCAGAGTCGCTGTCTGAAGAGGCTTTGGGAGTTAAGCGTATTGCCATCTACTAAGAATTTATTTTCTTTTACTAAATTCTTCTTGTTGGGGGGTCAGTCCTGTGTCATTCCACTCTGATCCTACTGTCATTTTATAAGGCCTCATGCTCATGTTGCTGTCTCAGCATATGATGTGCACCAGTGAAAAGATATACCTTGGAATCTCAAGCTCTAAATCTTGTCTCTGCAGCTCCTGGATGCAGAAAATTCATGAGGCCTGGATTTTCATCTATTTCCCATAATGCAGATAATGCCTTAAAATGCTGTTGCCAGTGATTATGATAATGATGTTTACCCAGCTGACACAAAAAGTCAGTTATTTAAAACATATATTATATGCTTGGATTTAATTATAACAATATTGGTTTCATTTCTCATCTACTTGGCAACATTATTCCTCCAGTACTCCATCAGCCCGGGGCAGGGAGAAAGCAATTTGCTCTGCTTTCCCTGTGGTTTAAGTTCACAATGTTTTCTGGTGACTGAGGAGTAGGAATGACTTTGGTTTTGCATTTAATTCCTTATGCCTGTTTGATTGGCATCTGCTGTACAGACAGGTGTGCACAGATCAGATGTACTGACAAAGTGCCTGGCCAGGCCATTTTATTAATGATAAAGATCCCTGCTCCCTCAGCCTGGTCATTAATGAAAGCATGCCGATTCTGACTGTGAACCCACCTCGAGGGATTCCAAAGTCTTCTCATTTCCTCGGTTGAGGCCAGTGGCCCGCTTTGCTTGGGCAGATGCTTCCTGTAGCAGGGCACGGAGGTCACTGAGTTTGGCTTCGTAGTCATTTAAAGAATCCCGCATATTCTTAACAAGTGCACCGTTCTCCACTTGGTGCTTCTCCAGCCGGCTCCTTATCCGAGTCAGCACTGTAAAAGATCACTTTTTGTTTTTCACTTGAGACACGAGTACCTTGAAGCTAGACTATGAAGACTACAGAAGAAGGATCGAGTTTCTACTTATTTCATGGTTTTCCTTGAACTTGCAAGTGAATGAGAAAGGAAACTAATATTTATGCAGTGCCTGCTGTGTGCATGGTTGTGTGTGCAAACATAATCACTTGAAAACTATAATAATATGTCTCCTGGTTCAGATATTGAAATGGACAGCCTGAGAGACTAGGTGACTGACCCAAAGTTGCATGACCGGTCAGCCTTGGCACTTGAATGAGACGTGCAGAGTATAGAGCACAAGCCCCTAACACTACTGCTCACTAATATTACTAACTGCTACTAACACTGTCTCCTCAGTCCAAAGCAAAGACTAATATTAAATTTGAACAATACAAGTGCTAAAAGAAAACTGTTACCATCTGCATATTAACCTCTGTCATATCATTTTACTAGAGAAAAAAACCAGTATTTGAAAAACTATGCACCAGACTTCTATTACTTCCAGGTTTGAATTAATGAGGCATTTTCCCTAAGCAAAGTCTCTGGATATATTTGGTATCTACACCCAGTTTTTGGTTTCTGCAATATCAGAATTATCAGTTTGTGATTCTAAACCCCAGTGGTGGTGAGGCAACCTTTACAAAATGATATAATGAGAAACCTGGATGGAGCTTAATGAAAGAAAAAGAAAAATGTAGTTAAAAAAGGAAAAGGAGGTATCAGTGTCTAATATCTTTGGAGAAGAATCTATTTTTTTTCTTGCATCATGGCAAGATGCTATATTCTTACAACCTGTTGGCAGCTTGGAGGGGCTATCCATTCTCACTTGATGCTCCTAACAGTCATGTACGCTGGGACATCCGGGTGGCTCAGGTGATTAAGCATCTGACTATTTTGGCTCAGGTCATGATCTCAGGGTGGTGAGATAGAGCCCTGAGCTCAGGAGCGAGTCCCCTTGAGATTTTTTCCCTTTCTCTCTACCCCACCCCCACCCTTCTAAAATAAATCAATAAATCTCTAAAAAAAAAAAAAAAAGTCCAGTATGCTGAAATGACAGGTCTCTCCACCTGTAACCGGGGACCCAACCTTGCACTTTGCACACTGTAGTTCAAGCCCATTAGAATGGACTGCATGCAAGGATCTGGGAGTTTCCTTACAGAGCTGAGCCTCTGTTTTTTCAGCTTCTGCTTCTCTCAGGTGCTTTCCAAAGTTGCGGTTCCGTAGTTCTGTTATCATGCGCTCCGCTTCAGCCAACTCTCTAGAAAAATCCCCTGAAGGCAGGTTGTTTCCTTCCCCATCTGTCCCAGAGATCTGCTTCAAGAGAACTAGAAAATATCAAGTAGTTTATTAAACTGGGAATTCTGGACTCCAGCTGACTACTAAAAAACAGAAAAGCGCAGAGATTTTTATGGAGGGTTTATATTAGTTTTTTAGTGTCACTACAGGATCTTTTTCATAATGTTGAACTATTAAGTAGAAAATCTTTCAGAGCACAGAACAGAATAAAAAAAAATATTTAATTGGACTGAGAAACTCCTTACTGTGCACATTCTGGATGACATTTTTAATCTTTGTGTCCAGCTCTTTTGCACTTTGGGTTGTCCGATCAACATTGTTATGTAATGTTTGTGCTTTTCTGGAATTTATTTGAACCTATATGAAAAATAAACTGATTAACAACAAACCATGTTGATGGGGGGAAACTAACAATATTTGGAGGACCACAAAAAGTTACCATTATTGACTGAACACCTTACCTTTTCTTGCATGGTTTCAAATTCACGATTCAAATTACCCAGTTCCTTTTCTAGACCATCCATTTTTAATCCATGATTTGAAATGGCAGAACGATAGTTGAATAACTGATTCTGGAAGCACAATGCAAAGTGAATCTCACATTAGAGCAGAAATCTAGACTAAGTCCTATCAACTCAGTAATCCTGGTAATGATATGAAGAGATTGATTTAGCAAGCCCAATGCTGGTCTACAGGAAAAGATTGGGTTCTTTGAAATCAGATACTTGAAGAATCTACTTTCTTTACTTTTATTTTTTTTTAATTTTTTAAATTTATTTATGAAAGTCACACAGAGAGAGAGAGAGGCAGAGACATAGGCAGAGGGAGAAGCAGGCTCCATGCACTGGGAGCCCGACGTGGGATTCGGTCCCGGGTCTCCAGGATTGCACCCTGGGCCAAAGGCAGGCGCGCTAAACCGCTGTGCCACCCAGGGATCCCTACTTTCTTTACTTTTTAAAAAAGATTGTATTTACTTATTTAGAGATAAAGAGTTGAGGGGAGAGGCAGAGGGAGAGGGACAGAATCTTAAGCAGAATCAACACTGGACTAAGAGCCAAACAAGGGGCTCGATCTCACAACCCTGAGATCATGATGTGAGCAGAAATCAAGAGTTGGATGCCCAACTGACTAAGCCATCTCAGGTGCCCTAGGAGCCTACTTTCTGATGTAAGTTGTAACATGGCTCTAAAATAAACTGAAAAACATGAGGAGACAAGAGATACTTTACTTGAGTTAGTGACCTGACCTTAAAGAAATGAAGGTGGTACCATTCACCTGATATATTGCTTTTCAACTCTATAATACATGTCAGTTGTTTTTAACCTATATTTAACATTATAATACTAAAAGCAGTGCCTAAGGCTACTTTAGTGAAGGAATCATTAGATTCAAAGAATCTTATGGCAGGAAGGGAACTGAGAGCTCACTTAATTGAATGCTCTCATATTACAAATGAGAAAATGTAAATCCAGAGCAGTTGGGTGACTTGTCCATGCCACAGCTGTAGAGCTGATCAGTGATTGCTTAAAGACCAGAATCCAGGTTTCCTATCTTTTCAGGTACTAAACTGTATCATTACTTTTAGAAAGTGACATTGCTGCACATAACATCTGAGTAGTGATTATTTTCCATTTTTTTAGAAAGAAGATCTATTTTAATTTTACTATGGGAAAACTGAGGCATATCACTCTATAGAATGTTAGAATACCTGGATAAGTAGAGTAGGTAAAGCATGGAATTCGATCTTTTCATATCTACCCCTCTTATTTGGTTTCTAGTGTTTTAAACAATTTTTTTAATTTCTTGTTCTTTCTATTGAATTGTTATTCTTCAAAGTAATTTTCAGATTGTCTTAGGATTTTCATTTTCTCCAGAGGGAACTCATCTCTTAATGGTTGCTTCTGTTGAGTGTCTTTTGTGTCCTTATTTGTCTATTCCAGTGTCGGAAGGTAAATATTGTTTCTGCTTCTCTCTGTACTCTCTGTGCCCTGGCCAGTGATCTTATGGTCATCACTGCTCCCACCCTAGATCTGCAAAGCCAGAACCAGGTCTTACATTGGCAGCTGAGGACTTGTACCCTATGGTGATGTTGAGGATGTCACATTCTAGTACAGACCCTGTACTAGACTTGTGAATCATGTCCAGATCTTGCTACAAGTGTAGCTTTTCTGGTTTCTCATATGCTCATTGCTCAACAATGGGCACTAGGCAGTTTTAAAGTTTTTTTTAAACCTCCATTTATAGGCAAGAGTGCCCTCAGGAAGCCTGACTCTGGCTCTGTGGGGCAATCTAGGCCCTATTACTTCTCTTGGCCACCTTCTTCCCAGTGCACATAGAATATTTTCTCAGATGAACCGTATCTTAAGCTATGAAACAAACCTCAACACATTTTTAAAAACTGGAATTAGGTAAAGTATGCTTTTTGACCACAATAGAATTAAATTAGAAATCAATAATAAGAAGTTACCTGGAAAATGCCTAGTTTGTAAATTAAACAACACATTTCCAAGTAATTCAGGGGTCCAAGGTATGTCATAAGGGAATTAGGAAATCTTTTGAATTGAATAAAAATGAAAGCAAAACATTTCAAAATGTGTGGAATACAGATAAAGTAGTGCTTTGGGGGAAATTTGTAGCAATTAAATGCTTATGTTAGAAACAGGAAAGGTTTGAATCAGTAAGATAAGCTTTCATCTTAAGAAACTAGAAAATGAATAGCCAATTAAACCCAAAGCAAGCAGAAGGAAGAAAAAATATGAATAATAGAAATCAATGGAATTGATAACAGAAAAGCAATGGAGAAAAATCAATGAAATAAGATCATTAAAATTGATAAACCTCTAGCCAGAATAATCAAGAAAAAAGGAGATAAGACATAAATAATATCAGGAATGCATGAGAGGGTGTTACTACAGATTTTGCAGGTATTAAAAGGATAATATAGGGGATCCCAGGGTGGCGCAGCGGTTTAGCGCCTGCCTTTGGCCCAGGGCGCGATCCTGGAGACCCAGGATCGAATCCCACGTCGGGTTCCCGGTGCATGGAGCCTGCTTCTCCCTCTGTCTGTGTCTCTGCCTCTCTCTCTCTCTCTGTGACTATCATAAGTAAAAAATAAAAAAAATAAAAAAAATAAAAAAATAAAAGGATAATATAGAAAACTATGAATAATTTTAGGTCAATACATTTGATAATTCAAATGAAATGAAAAAATTATTTGAAAAGCACAACTTACCAAATATCACTCAAGAATAAATACATAACCCCAACAGTCCCATATCTATTTTTTAAAAGATTGAACTTATGATTTATTTTAAAACAAACAAACAAACAAATCTTCCAACAAAGAAAATCCCAGTCCCACATGGCTTCGCTGGAAAATTCCACCAAACATGTAAAGAATTAATGCCAATGTAATACAAACCTGTTTTTGATTCTTTGAATGCAAGATACTTAGTTAAGGGCTCTAGAACAAAAATTAGCCCAGAAACATGCAGCAAATAAAGAATATTCACTTATAAGTATTAGTTTTGTATGTTCACTAGTACTTTCCAGCAGTAAAAACCTAGTCTCCATTTGGGTCAGAGGAAGGAAAGCCCTGGGAGCCTTCAACAAAGTCAACCTCTTCCCATCTCCTGCTTGAAGGGTACTCATGCAGCATCTATACACCAAGTAGCTTTTCTGGGCCTAATATTGCACTGGGTGCATGGGGTATTTACCCTCAGGTCCTTGATCTGGGTCTCCAAGTGCTTCATCTGCTCCAGAGTGCCGGTGCTGGCACTCAGGCCCTGCAGCTGAGACTTGACTAGGTGGAGCTCATTGCCCATAGTAGCCAGGTCGTTCAAGAGTGTCATCACACAGCTGTCACAATCTGTAGGGGCCATAGTCAAAGGCAAATGTGCTGTGGCTGCAGCCACATGAATGCAAACAGAATACAAGGGCTGTATAGCCCGGTTAATGTGCATATATGTCATCACAGGTCAAAAAAAAAAATTGCAATCCTAGACTTCTTAGGGAGGGATGCAGATTCTTCAAAAGAGAGACCTCTAGACAGGGAGCATTTTAAAAAGAAGTGGTGGGATGGGGGACATGGGTGAAGGGAGTCAAAAAGTACAAACTTCCAGTTACAATTCCTGGGGATGTAACAATGCATAACGTGACTATAGTTAACAGCACTGTATGGTATATTTGGAAGTTGCTAAGACAGTCTGTCTTAAAAATTCTCATTACTAGAAAAAAATGTGTAACTATGGGAGGCTATTAATAAACTTATTGTGATAATCATTTCACAATATATACAGATATCAAATCATTATATTGCATACTTTAATGTCACATGTCAATTATATCTCAAAAAATTGGGAAACGTGATTGTATGCAACGTGTCACTTATTTTGTATGTGAAAAATAATAATAAATAGCTTTTATTTATCAAGAGCTTGCTATTTGTCAGGCACTGTGATCAAAGATTTATCAGCATTTTGGAGAAACCAGGTCACTTGTCCACGGTCATAAAGCTATAAGTTGACAGAGGCTGGTCTTGACCCTAGGAAGTCTTCCCCACACTTTCTCCCACCATTGTTTTCCTAGCCTGGAAAGTACATGTCCCAGCACAAGGCTCACATATCTCAAACTAAACCCCACAAGTCGGAAAGGACGGGGCCTTTGTTTTCTCACCATCACATTCTTCTCCTGGGCTGTCATCTTTGGGCTCTTGGTTTATGCAGTCTGAAAAGAAGGATAACCAAAGAAGATATTATTATTAAATTTCCTCTTCACCACTTTTTAACTTGGCTTTCAGAAACGATAGTTTGGGAAGATTTTAGTCACCCAAATATCCAACATCACTGGCTCTTCCCTTCTTCCTTCTTTATCCATGCCACTGTTCTGGGAGCTTTCCCATCTCCCAATAGTCTTGCTACAGGAACTTCTCTTGTGACCTCCCTTACTGTATATTCAGTTTCTTCTCTACAAAGGGTCATGACATTCTTATCTAATTAAAATCCCAATTGTTAGTGTTAAGGCTTTCTTCATTTGATAGCTACCTATACAACTGTTGACATCTCTTCCCATGTCTTTCAAGAACATTCAATAAACATTGATTGAGCACTTTTGAGTGTCTACTGTGTGCCATGGTGTTGTGCCACATACAGGAAATATAAAGCTACTAAGACAAAAATCCCTGCTGTCCTGTAGTTTCCTGGTCCCATGGGAGAAGCAGATAAATTACACAACAGTGTGACAGAAGCTAAGAGAGATATATGCACACACCTGCATGCCAATTACCACAGATATAAGCTAGATTTTGAGGTTTTCAACTGTAGTCAGGAAAGCCTACTGGTCATCCTTGGTCATTTTAACTCTTTCCATTTTTACTCTTTTCCCCATACCTTGCATTGTTACAATGAAATCCCTCTCCTTTCTCTCTAGAAAAATAAGCTAATTTCACCACAGGAAATTTTAAAGCTCAAATTTTCCTAGACATGCTACAAGGAAGCTTTCATGTTTTGTCTTCTCAGCAGCAGGCTATATTCCACACTTCACATATATATGCATATATTTTAAACCACATTTACTTTTATTTGCAAAATAAATAATGTAAGTTCACTGTGGAAAATTTGGGAAAATCAGAAAAATAATATAAAAATATCACCCTTGATCCGACCACTCAAAGACAATATCTCCTTTCTATATATTTGTAGACATTTTATTATATATATAATATATATATATATTATATAAATATATATATAATAGGTTTTTTCTTACTCATCCTTTTTTTTAACCCATTTTTATGTGTATGTATCATTACATCACTTTAATTTTCTTAATTAGACTATAAATGCCTTGGGGCCAGGAAACGGAGTTTCATTTTTTTCACAATCTCCTACAGCATCTCGAATATTCTAGGGGGGACCTGGTTCATGTGGATGATTGATCAGGGCAATTTTCTCAATAAGCTTGAGTTTTGACCACCAATAAATCTGTAGGTTATTAATTAAAAGAAAAATAAAGAATAAAGAAGAGGAAAAAAAGCTCACAGGAACAAAAAAATCTCATGTGTGAGCATTTTCTTCCATTTGGGGAACACATAGTTACCATCCTCACTTCAGGTTGCTTTATTGTTGTTGTTGTTGTTAGAGCAGGAAAAAGAGGATTGAAAATATATTCATCTCATGAATATGCTGTGTGTGATGTTGAAGCTTCTCCTTGAATACCCACAGTCACAGTAGAAACTCATTTTCTCTAAACCAGTCTTTTTCATCTTAAAACCCCTGACACTTCTTCCTTAGGATGATTTAAAGTAGATCTTCTTCTCACTTTCACTCATTGTGTTCTACCCCTTATGCCATGTGGAACAAAACCAACCCTTCTCCCACACATCAGCCTTTCAAATATGTCCTTTCCAAGTCTTCTTCTTGTGGTTCAGGTTTGTCAATCCTTCACGTGACATGGCTCCAAGTTTTTTTCAGTCTTACCATCTTTCTGAACAAACTGTAGCTTATCGATTATCCTCTAGATACATAAGCCTTACATGAGGACTTACGTGAGCAGTGTACCAGGGAAGGGCAGACCTGGTTTTAGACTTTAGAATTCATTGAAGATCATATGAGGTGTTCTATGGGCCACACTACTCTCTTGAGCCATATTGAATTTGCTGCTAAGACCTCAGTCTTTTTCACCTGTTGCTGCTAAGCCACATCTCACTTATCACACACATAATTTTATACCATTAGCTATAGGATCACATGCTTATCCCTAACATAATGCGTCTCGTTAGAATTAGCCCATTTTTCTAAATGTGCCATAGGAGGCATTTTCTGCCTCTCCCAACTTTGAGTCATCTGTAAACTGGGTGGGCATGCCTTTTATATTTCCATTCAGGTCAACAGTGTTGAACAAGATGGAGTCAAGGATTAAGCTCCAGCATAGGTCAATAGATACCTCATTCTAGACTGATAATAATCCATTTAGTCTATACTCTTTTGGGAACAGTCACTTGACTCCATCTAATACACACATTCCCAGTTTAGTTCATCCTGTCCATAACTATAAAATAAAAGATTTTATCTAAGGTTTGGCATTACATTATATCTGTGATGTTTTCTTGGTAAATCATGTTAAAATCCTTTGTCAAAGGAAGAAAACCATCTTCCTTTTTCTTCTTAATTGTTCCTAATGAACCCATACTAATTCCTAGTCATTGTCTTTTCTTTGGTATGTGAAATTCATCCCATCTATACCAACCATATCATAGATATTTATTGCTATTTGAGAAAGAATATGCTGCCTCCTTCAGTTACACACATGAAGAAAACTGATGTGATGATAACCTTATAATGCCGAGGGAAATCTTAGCAAAATCACCAAAGTAGGAGTGGAGGTTATTTTGGCTATAATTAGTTGAGTTTTAAAACAATTTGTCTTTTCAAAAAAGCTTACTTGAAGTAAGTTATTTACCAAACTTTAAATACTACCTAAGCATTCCCAAGGTTGTTAACAAAAACAATTTGTTAACTGGAATTGTTCATTATGCTTTCTGAAACATTTGCCTGGGTTCCTCACCTGCTATTTTATACCAGATTGATAAATGTTAACAAAGGTGTGAGTCCATCTTACCTCCAGTCAGAGGGTGACAACTGCTCAAATGACCATTGCTGTTACAATTGCATGGTTGGCAGCTACCTCCAAACTTCTGGGGATTCCCGAAATATCCTGGTGCACATCTATCCAAAATAAAGAAGAAAAGGAGAAACACTTGAAGAACTCATCACTTGTTCCATCCAATTTTCTTCAGCTTCTAACTCCCTCTTATTGTAACCCTATGAGAGGAGGGCTGACATTGATTTGCAGGAATGAATGTGTCTCAATACAAAGACATTTATGGCTTGAATGAGAACAGAGAAAGTGGAAGGTGGTGGAACTTGCATCCTCCTCCTTGATACCAGGACAACAAAATCCTCAATCACCCCTGCGGTTGAATGGCAGATGAACAAAATGCACACAGATCCAGTGGTTGGACCGATATGGAAATCAGAGGTAGATGAATTTTATGCAAGAGTTATGTTCCTGAAGATATCATATAATTAAATGCTTAATTTATGGCTAATTTCCTCAAAGAAAAATTTAAAGCAATATTCATATAATTTAAAAATTTGTTCAAAAATGGGGATTTTATTAATATTTCTTAGTCTGCATAATTCATATTTTCACTACTTGCTACAGTGCCGTACTTAATGAGCTCAAGCAACTGAAAGCATTTACAGTGCCTACCCTTGGCTTGGAGCCTTTATTATTTCAGATAATTTAGTGATGAGAACTCAGTTCCTTATTTAAGTTAAAAGACATTTCCTTGATTTTGAGTTTCTATTTTTTTTAAAAAAAAACAACCGAGGTGCCTGGGTGGCTCAATCAGTTCAGTGTCCATCTTCACTTTAGGTCATGATTTCAGCGTCCTGGGATCAAGCCCTGCATAGGGCTCCCTGCTCAGTGGGAACCTGCTTTTCCCTCTTCCTCTACCCCTCCCCCCACTTGTGCTCTCTCTCTCTCTTTCTCTCTCTCTCTTGAATTAATTGATAAAATCTTAAAAAACAAAACAGACACATGTTAATGTTTTTGGAATTGGGATGAAAACCAAAATATTTCTGTCTATTAGCAAAGTTCCACACCCACTCTATCTCCCCCAAATTGTCATTAACTTGATGTGTGTGTGTGGTGTCTTATCAGTGCAACTGACAGAATCAAGGGAATGTGGTATTTAACTCTCTTCCCCAAATTTAAGCTTTGCATCAAGGAACTAATTTATGTAGGCTTCACCAATGGATACATTGGTGATACAGTGCAAAGGACATGGGCTTTCAATCAGGAAGATCTGGCTGGATCCCTGCCCCTACCATGTGCTGTGTAACCCTGGGCTGTTATCTTAACCCTCCAAGCTTCAGTTCTTTAATCTTACTCCTGTCATGAGAATGTAAACTCCACAGGGGCATGGATTCTCTGGCTGATCAATTGCTAGTATCTGGGATAGTGCCTGGGCCCATATTAGGTGTGAGATAAGTCTATGCAGAGTGAATAAATGAATAACTGCACTAACAATACCTGTTTTGATACATGAATATGAGATAAAAATGTAGTGAGGAATCTAATACAATGCCTGAACATAATAGACACTCAATAAAAAGTAGTTCCCATTTTAAGGCACGATGAAATATTCATGTATATATGCATCTTTGTATAATTGGTATCACTTGGAATTATGACATTTCAGAGAGTAGACACGAAGCAGAAAACCCATGTATTCCTTAATTACCAAGAAGGTAATTAAGCTGAGGTGGCTTATCTAAATCTACCAAGCCAGTTGGCATAAGGGTTTACTTTATGTGACTGGTCCTGTATTCTACTTAACAAACCATACTATGCAAAAGATCTGTGTTCTTTTTTAAAGTTTTTATTTATTTATTTGAAAAAGAGATGGAGCGAGAGTGATAGAGATAGCATGAAGAGGGGGAGGGGCATAGGGGGAGGAAGAAGCAGACTCCCCACTGAGCAGAAAACCTGACCCTGGGCTTAATCCCAGTACACTGCGATCATGACCTGAGCTGAAGGCACTCAACCGACTGAGCCACCCAGGTGCCCAAAGATCTATATTTTAAATACTTTATTTTTTGATGGCTTATCTATATCTAAACTTTCCATGTAAAAGATATATAATTATAAAATATTTCATATTAAAGTCATGTAAATACTCAGGAAGTTTGATTCCACTTCTTCCTTACTCTTGCAAAAAGCGTTATTTACTGATCACAGAAACAACTGGTTCCCTTATTCTTATTTTA
The DNA here is from genome assembly GCF_905146905.1 of Nyctereutes procyonoides. NCBI lineage: Eukaryota > Metazoa > Chordata > Mammalia > Carnivora > Canidae > Nyctereutes > Nyctereutes procyonoides. Next base: position 37,434,940 of record NW_026575044.1, read on the forward strand.
AGGTAGTGTCCAAACACAATGGACTGAAGTAAAATTTCCTGATTTCATAAATGGCATTGGGACAACAAATAAAGAGCAGAGAACTTATTTGTCATCTGTGGCTCTGAGTGGCTAGGGGAGAAACGTGTCCCAGAGCAAGGTATGAGCTGGGAATCCTTTCGTACCTCATTCCTCAGATTGTCTGCTCCCTCCTGGCTCCTGCTTATATTTTTACTCTTCACCCTATACTGTCCTTGTAGCTACCACCGCTGCATAGCCAACAACTAGAGCCGGAATGATGCCTGACACAGAGTAGGTCCTCAATAAATGTTCAACAAATGAAAAAATTTGACATTAATATAGCATTAACCTGTGGAAAAGTTTTTTTAAAAAAATTTAAGAAACACTAGTTTGCTTTCCTGAGACAGCAAATGTAACAAACATAAGTTGTGAGAACTGTTAATTAAGAATTTCTCTTTTCAAATCTGCTGCCTGCCAAGTGGATGTCTCAGCCAGTATGTTGCTGTTTTCTGCTTTATTGTTTGTGAAGAACCCTAAGGAGGATTACACTAGGACCCCTCTCCCAGGTGGGAGTGTCACAGCTTTTAAACCACAGAGCCCAGAAGAAACTTCCCAGTGCCCACCCACTCACCCATCCTTCCTATCTCAGGACAGCTGCCCCTTCTGTCCATCACCCCCCAAGGTTGGTTGGAGGCCCCTCCTACAGCAGCCTGACTTAGCCCAGTTATATTCTCAGCCACTATTTTCACAGCTGGTTTGTATATCTGCCCATCACTAGACTGTAAAACCCTGAGGGCAGAGTCTGTGCTCCAGCTGCTAACATGTCTCTAGTGCTTAGCACAGTGCCAAACATACTAGGATCGCCATACATTTTTCATTGGGAGAAAGAATGAATAATAGATGTGAGGCATTTGTGGGCAACGTTGCTCTTGCTGAAATGGAAAATAGAAGAACCTTGAAATTGCTTTTTTTTTACCACAAGACAGTGCCCAGCCCCTTAGCTGATGCTCAGTGATCCCCACAATAAGGCAGTTTGTGCCTTTCTCCCATGGCAAATATCCTTGAGGACCTTGCGTTTTCTTGCATGACTTCCCTGATTTGAGCCACCTTCCAACCCTACCTCTCTTGTCATCCCACCTTGTCCATCAAATATCCCAGATAACCCCAGGCCAGAGTGGAGCTGCTTTCCTATGAAATCCAGCTGAATTAATTTTCTGTTTGTTTTTTTTTTCTAATTAGGCAACACTCTTCTAAAGTTTATCCAGGAAAATAAAATGCCAGAATGGCCAAGGAAAACATTTTATATAAGGGTTATGAAGGAAGCTTTGCTTAACCAAATATCAAAAAGCGCTTTATATTTTCAGAAATGACACAGAAATGATAATGGCACAAAGAACAAATAAAATGTACAGGAACAAGTCTAAGTTTATGGAGAAATTTTGTAGATGCACATTGACCTTTAGTGAATTTAACTACATGTACTCGACCAAAGAGAGAGGAGTGTGACAGTTTGAGAGGAAAAGAGGGAAAAACAACAGGAGTGTCTGTCCTCATTCACTCATGAGCACACATTCTGCGGTGAGTGTGACATGAGGGATGCAAATCTGCTAGTCCCCTAATTGGCCTACTTTCCTTGTGCCTCCCCTAGTGTGAACATCTCACCTTACTGAGTGTGGCTCTGGGATGAGCCAAATACTACATGTATTTCATGCAACATGGGCCCTGGATTGTGGAGATGAAATACTGGGATAGTCAGAGTCACTTGGGCTCTGGCCAATTTTGGCTATCATGTTAACCCTAAATCTATCTGCCTTGTGAGAGGCTATGACACCCCCAAAAGGCTAGCTTCCAAATTTTCACCAACATGAAGAAATAAAACTATAGAAGTACTAAAAGTAGGGTGCCTGGGTGGCTCAGTTGGTTAAGAGTCTGCCTTCAGCTTCAGAATATGATCCCAAGGTCCTGGGATCAAGCCTCGCATTGAGCTCCCTGTTCCATGAGGATCCTGCTTCTCCCTCTGCCACTCTCTCTGTTTGTGCTCTGTCTCTCAAATAAATAAAATCTTTTTTTAAAAAAATAAAAGTACTAAAAGAATGCATTAACATTTATATAACCTCCCTAAACATGACCCCATTGGCTGACGCCTGAGGAATACAGAGTAGAAACATATAACAAAATAGAAAACCAAAAAAACATACAAACAAAAAACAAACTGAAAAAAGTATCTGCAACATATAGTATGAAGGGCTCATTACCTTTAAAATAATTTGTACAAACCAATAAAAAAAACTGATAAAAGAACATTTCACTAGAAAAAAATGAGTAAAAGACCTAGAAAACAATCCCAAAAAAAAGATCCACAAGTGGTCAATGAACACATGAAAAAAACTCCAATCTAATTATTAAACAAAGAAATGTAAATTAAAATGATACACAATGGTCCCCTACTAAACTGGCAGATATTTTAAAAATTGATCATTTCTAGTATTCACTGGCGGCAGCAGGTACTCTCTTGCCACTGGTAGGACTAGAAATAAGTGTGACTTTTCTGGAGGGCAAACAGGCAAAATGAATCAAAAGCCTGAAAAATACACCTACCCTTTGATCCAAGGAATCTACTTCTATTAATTATATCTTGAGGATTTATACACACAAATATTTTGCTGCAAGGATTTACTTTTAGTGCTGCTTTGAATGGAAAACAGTGAAACTATCTCAAAGACTAGGAGGAGATTACAGAACTTCTTGGTTCTGACATGATGTTATCAGTGAATACATTGCTGAAATGGAAAGACAGTGCTAACCTTCTACTAGATGAGAAAACAAGTCAAAACAGAAAGCAAAACAACAATCTACTTTTGTTTTTAAGAAAACATCTGTGCACACAGAATGATCTGTAAGAATATGCAAGTTTCAGCTGGGGTTTTCTGTAAATAAAATGATTATAAGTAGGATTATATGTGAGCATGTACAAGTATAAAGGGCTACAAAGAGGTGTAGTGGGCCTTACAGTTCTTTGCTCACTTGTATCACATCATTTTGAATAAAGATATGTATTGATTTTATGATAAAGTTATTCTAAATTTAAAAATATGCTGTCCATATGATTCATTTCCTATACTGTTACTTTTTCAAACATGTATGTGCCATCTTCCCAGGAAGACCGTAACCAGCTTTTACAGCCCTTATAAATGCTTGGTAGTGTATAGTAGCTAATCATGAAAATCTGTTCCTGAATAACTAAAGCTTGGCTCTACTGTCCTTCATAATTAAGTTCATAGTTTCCGTTCTGCAACACTTATTCTTTTGTTTCATTACTGAACATCCATTACATGAACAGTGCCACGGTAGGCAGCAGTGATTCAGAAATGAATGACACAGACTGTCCTGCAGGTGTTCATAATGTGTGGGATAGAGAGGGGATAATGTGTGGGTTTGGGGTGTGTGTGTGTGTGTGTGTGTGAATATCTAGGGCTGTGTGTGTGTGTGTGTGTATAAGAATATGTAGAGTTGTGGGTGGATGTCCTAGCAAGTAGGGATGTGTGGGGGGCAGAGATACATAGGGATACATATGTAGGGTGAGGAGTATGTAGGGATGAGTTTACATGGAGCTAGGGCTAGGTAGGGATATGTGTGCCAAGAAGGGCTATATAAGGATGCGTGTGTGGTGTGTGCGGGTATGTAGGGATCTGTATATGTGGGGTAGGGGTATGCAAGGAAGAATTTATATGGAGGTAGGGGTAAGTAAGGACATGTAGGGGGTAGAAGTATGTAGGGAAGTGGAGGGGGAGGGGCAGGTAGCAATACATAGGGGGAGGGGTATGAGGGAGTGTGCAGGTGGGTAGGAGTATGTAGGGGCTATGATATGTGGGGCCTCATTCTCAAATTTCTGAAACATGTAAGAAACAAGAAAGACAAGGAAGTTAATGATTTATTAAGTGAGCAGTCTTGTATTTTTCCCTGGGGATCTTTTTCCAGCCTCCGTGAAGCCAGCAGCCCCACCCAGCTCTGAGCCTCCACCCAGCACAGCCCCACCCACAGCCTGTGCCTGCTGCAGCCTGACTGCAGAGCCCACCTTCCCTGTGGGGTGAGGGGTGAGGGAGGGGTGGGGTGGGGTGGGGGGAGGGGCAGCACCTACCTTTCACACTGTGTGCCTGTGTATCCAGGTTTGCAGGAGCACCTCACATTTCCCCCCGTCACAACACAGCCAGTGGCAAAACTTGAAAGAAGCCAGAAGAAAAGCCTCAGTAAAAACATAAATTGATAGGCTTCATGCTGATTATTATTATTATTATTTTTTTTTTTTTTTTTTTGCCACAAAGCACTGACTTGGGTTAAGTGGAAACAGACACCAAGAAACTGGTTGCTTTCTATATGAAGAAAAATGTGTCCATCAAAACTTGTAGAGATGATAATGAGGTACTATTTCAGCTCACATTGGGCATATCTTGGTAAATAAGGACTGAAGACATTTATTTGGTTTTGTTTTTGGCTTCAAGAAATGCATTCCTTCACTTGAGACAGCAAAGTAACACTTCGGAAGAGATGATTACAACAGTATTTTTCCAGGAATAACAAGGAAGGAATAAAACAAGTCTAGGCAGAAAAAAAAAAAAGAAAAAGTTCTGATTCTTCAAAAAATTTTTCTCCTTGTTTATTCTAGTTCCTTCATATTGGGCACATTATCTCCTAGGAAGCAAAGGGGTCGGGCAGGACCTAAGGCACAGAGCAGGCTTGCCCATCTAGATATTTTTGTGGGCACAATCATTGGTGATTTCTACATTTTTAAAATCAAGCTGTGGCATTCCAACTCTCATTCTTTTTGTTCTAAACTAGTGCATATTTGAGACGGATTTTTTTAAATTAAGTGAACAGATCATGAAAAAAACTCTGTTGCCTTGAGAAAGGTCTATGAACATTACACTGAGCAAGTCTGAGGGAAAATAGCTCCATGTATCATTTGCTGATAAGAGAATTCTTATCTAGGAAGCTTCTGTAGTCTCATAGATGGATAGAGTTATACTCCTAAAAGGACAGTTAGAAATTCGTCAACAGTATGAATATCGCCGGAGGGAGAATTCGATAAAAATAGTGTCTCATTGATAATCTGAGGAATGATGGTGAGTTACTTCAGTTGTATGGAAGCCAGAAGCCGCCCTTCATGATAACAACAGGCTTTGCAACCAAAGATGAAAAGCCTTCCCTGAACACCGGGTGAAAATCTTGTTTCTGTTCCCTCTGGCTTCTGTTCCAACAAGTCTAGGCAGGTATCGAGTGATAAACCCCTTTGCAAATAAAGCCACAGGACTGGGCAAGTTGAAGGGGTATCAAATACACAGAGAGCAAAACAGGGTGACATTTCTAATATGCATCTTCAGAAAAGCCACATCTGGGCAGTGACTTCTGGTAACGTGGCCAATCTCTCGGATCCTGGACTGACATCAGTCAGCCTTGTGGCCTGCACTGTGCCTGAGCCAGTGCACTGCTTATATTCCTATAGGTATCTTCTAGGTCTTCAAATCAACTCTTGCTTCCTCTGGTTATGTGTGATATTTTGCTTGGACCCACAACGAACGTGTCACAACGAGCAGGAATAGGGCAAGGTACCAAGGCCAAATAGAATATGAATTACCATGAAATATATAAGTGGCAGGTTGCTACCTACGTTATGCATCTGCTGTGCTGGAGTCTGAATGATAACTCAGGTCACATCGCTGGCCTGTGGCTTCCGTCACATTGAGGGTAAATCGCAGTGCCTTACTAGAGCCTCCAGGATCTGAACCCTGGGTGCCCCACCTACCGGGCCTCCTGGCCCTCTCCCCCAACACTGTGCTCCAGCCACCTCCTTATTCCACAAACACATCAGCACAGGGGTGGTCTCTTGTTTTTCCTTCCCTCAGACCCTCATTGCTAAGATATTGCCCCACTGACTCCATCTCATCATTCCCTGGTCCATGCCCAAAAAACTCTCCTACTCCTCTGTAAAGAGTCTGCTCACTGGCTACCAGTTGATAACCCTGTTATCAACCGCATAGCCCATCTCTATCTGAAATTATGCATATTTATTTGTGCATTTATTTCCTGAGGGTGACAATGGCCCCTGCCCACATTCTCCAGGTGAATCCTGATGAGATCAGACTGCCTGATTGCTAGTCTTCTTTACTATAGTTGCCCTAGCACCTAGAGAAGGCTAACCCCTAGCCCCGAATTGGTCTCTCAGTAAATAATGTTTAACCATTGTATGAAAAGTGAAAGGAAAGAGGAAAAGGAAAAACACTCAAATGTACACTTAGAAAAACTGTTCTTGTTTGTTTTGCATTTTTGTCTGTTCTTTTAAAAATATAACTGCCTGATTGAGATATAATTCACAAACCATACCACTTGCCCATTTCAAGTATTCAATTAAATGGCTTTTAATAGATTTACAGAGTTGAACCAACCATTAGCATGATCAATTTTAGAACATTTCCATCACCCCAAAAAAGAAATCCCATACCCTTAGCAGTCGCTTCCCATATCCTTCCACTCTCCAACCCCAGTCCCAGGCAACCACCCAATGACTTCCAGTCTCTACAGATTATTTGAGAGCTCCCATACTGTACCTGTTTGAATGAGGACACGGGCAGACACTACAGGATCCGTGGATGGTGTTCCTATAGTGACCCTCTTTGCAGCGCTCACAGTGTTCTCCAGCTGTGTTGTGCTGGCAGTTCTTGGGACAGATGAGCATACAATTAATAGCAGCTGATTACATTTATTATTATTAAGATCATTATTATCTTCACCACTCACACAATTATAACTCAAGTCTTCTGACTCTGTACGATGATGTCAGTTCACTGATGGTATATTTTTCCTGTCTATTTAATTATTGTTGGTACTAAAAAAAAAAAATGTAAGTGCCCGTCCATCAACTATTTGATGCTTAATATCAGGAGGATGAAATGGAGGAAGACCAGTTGAATCCAAACTCAATCCAATATTTCATAGCTGTGCTATCCTGGGCAAGAATCTTCACCTTTTGAGCCTCAGTATCTTTCATAAATCACTTTTATTGGTGTATGATTTTTGCATAATTCTACTATTCTTAAGATGCATGGTTGGAATGATACCCACTTTCCAAGATTGCTGGGAGGATTTTAAAAAGAATGCTAGAACCTCAGCAAAATGCAAAAACCTCCCCCTCTTTTCCTAAAAAAAAGCTCCTATGAAAATTAACTTGATATTGCTTCATAATTCACTTAATGGTCATATACTAAAGAGGAATATAGTTCCAATAAGTTTTTAACATGTAGAATTTGTTAAAACCATGAGAAGCTGCACCATATCTGAAGAAAGCTCTCAGTTTGATCCCAGGGTCTCAAACAAGCAAGATGCTAAGTAAGTTTCCCTACATTATGTGTTTATGTAAATCCAATTATTTTCATGTCAAGTCAATGCCTTTTGAAAGTTGTTCTTCAATAAAGCACTGAGATGAGACAACTTTCCAACTGAGCAGTCTAATGAGACAAATATCCTAGTGGATGGTATCAAATTTGTTTATTTTGTGGAATCTTTAGCCTAGGATAACATTTCCTCATTTTACTCTAGTAATAAATATCTAAATGAACAAAGCTATCCAGGAAAACTCCCCTTACTGTGGGTATTTGATGATTCAGAGATACTCTGTGTTAATTCTACAGTGTGGAATAAGTATAATATTTTTTAAATTGCTCATATACCTTAACTCTGTCTGCAGAGATGGGGCTTGGGAGGAAGCTTAAATGGATATGAGTTTTCAATAACATCTGAAGCCTGGTTGTGGAAAACAATAGGCAGGGACATCCTAAGTGGGTATGGCCCCGCTCCAAATGTGAGGCTGTCCCTTCCTCATTATGTCATCCATTTCTTTAGCTTAAATAAATCCATCCCTCACAAACCTTTGAATAATGGCCAATTACACAAGCCACTAAGATGTTAAAATATCTTTCCATAGTTTTTTCAGTTATTAAATCGGGCTATACTCACAAGGGATACCGCTCACACGTTAACATGGGATCATCAGAGAGCTCACCCTGCCCTGAATCCTTCCCTCTTTCTCCAAATGTCCCCACCATGGAAGTGTCTTCTGCAGGCCTGGAGGCTAGGAACAAACTCATGCTGCAGTTTATCGGATGCACAGAGGGGTCTTTCCTTCACTTTTACCTTGCTCCGCTGTCCTCACTTGCTCACAAAACCGTCATTCATTTGAACTAATCATTTACCTCTCCACGTTAGTTTCCTTTCTTTTTAAACTCTAAATGGCAATCTTAAAGAAGAACCTAGCTGCTGAATAGCTATTCTTTAATCCTATATATATATTTAGTTCTGAGTTGAAAACACTGGAGAAGCAAGAGCATAGAGAATCAAGAAGTGCCATGTGCCATCTGTGACCTACTTAAAATACCTTGAACCCTGGTTCTGCTCAGGAGCAGGAAAGGATTGTAGGAAGGGGTGAGAACCTATGTTGCTTGATAAGGTCCCCTAAGAATGTCTGAAATAGTCCCACCCTCAGTTGAGAGCATCTATCCTGGAAGCTTGCTCGGTCCTGCTAATTTGAGACATCTGCCTATCAAGTTTCCTTGTGGTTTATTGCAAATGAATTAATGGATGGATGAATGAATGAATGAGTCCATGTCCACTCCCACAGCATGTGCTCTCCCAGCTCCATCTGACATCAAACATCCATGGGGTATTTACTATGTGTCCAACCATGCTAGGTGCTAGGGATGCAGAGATGGATTGGCACCCTGACCACAGCAGATAGAACCCTGTGAGTAGACACATTCAATGTCATGTGGAAAATATGATAACCAACATGTGCCAGCATCCCGTAAGAGCAAGAGGAGCCTCCGAGAAGAGCTTCTAGAGGCAACAATGCCTCCTGCATGGAGGAGAAAAGGAGAAGAATTAGCTGGGTAGAGAAGTGAGGGGAGGGCCCTCCAGACACAAGGAACGGTGAGCACAGAACCTCAGTCTTACAGGAGCCTAGCAGTGCGAGCAGGCAACATGAAGCAATTGGTATTCCAAAGGGTGAAGGTCAAAGTCGGATGGGATGCAGCTGATGCAGCTGGAGGCAGCCTGCACCAAGGAGTGTGGACATCTGGCCATGAGCCTCAGGAGAGCCACGTGGCAGCTGTGAGTTTCAGGTAAGTCATGCTGGGGGGTGGGGCGGGGGCTCAAGTGGCAGGGAGTAAAATGACGTAGATGAGGGGTGACTGAGACAGTGGAAGGTGAGGAGTTGGGGGAGAGGTGGAGATATGAGGACAAAGCTGGCAAGGAGAAGAAGAGAGAGGCAGGAAGTCGGGGAAGAGAAGGGGGTCTGTCACTGCTGGTCCTTCTGGCTGATGGCACCCACACATGGCCTGCTGCTCCTGAACGTACATGGCTTCACTGGCAAGGACCTGGGCGATTTTCTTTCCAACCTCCAAAGTTTATTCTTGAAACAACATGGAGAAGTGTGCGGTGTGAAGGTCCCAGATTTCAGAAATTGACTTTGGACATTGAGAGGTAAAGGCCAGTTTGCAGAAGAACCAGCCCGCTTGATGGTGACAAGTACTTGGTCTCCTCATTGCTGTTCTTTGAGAATGAGGGCTATATCTCTGGCTCCCATGCAGTGGGCACCCCCAAGGGTAATGGCAGCACTCAGTGCCTACCCCTGAGTGGTTAAGTGAGTGCAGGCAAGGGCTCTGTGCCTGTGTGTGTGTGTGTGTGTGTGTGTGTGTGTGTGTGCGTGTGTGCACAGACACATTCCCCACTGGACTGTAGGCCTTGTGAGAGTTGGGATTATGTCGAATGGTTTTATTTTATTTATTTTTTTTAAGAATTATTTATTTATTTATGATAGACACAGAGTGAGAGAGAGAGAGAGAGGCAGAGTGTGTCACAGGCAGAGGGAGAAGCAGGCTCCACGCCGGGAGCCCGACGTGGGACTCAATCCCGGGACTCCAGGATCGCGCCCAGTGCCAAAGGCGCTAAACTGCTGAGCCACCCAGGGATCCCCTGTCGAATGGTTTTAACCACAGCATTTAGCTCATACCTCCCACAATAGCAAATGCTCAGTAAGGGTTTCCTGAATGAATTCTTTCTAGAGGCCATCTGGCCATTAGGGACAAGTGAAGACAGAGCTACAAAGAAAGGAAATGGGAAAGAAAATCCCCTGTTTGATTAAAACAGATGAATTATGACTCACTAGTGCTCCTTTCACTGGGTGAATGGACTGCAGAAAATGTCTACTTTGTTCTTTGGCAGCTTTTATAAAGTGGACTCGACATCTAGCAATGGTTCAGTGACAAGATAAATATTTATTTTAAATTAAAGTACCTACCTGTGTTACACACAACATACAGCATGAAGCATAAACTACTATATAAGAATACTTATGAGCTGAAAAATAGTCTTTCCAAATGTCTTTTATTCCTTTTGAACTTACAAAGTTAAAGTCCTACAGAATATTCTATTAGGCTCTTTACAACCATGTCCTGTCCTGGCCTGTCCCATCCTGCAGCGGAAACAGTTCCCTGGGACATGCCGAACTTGGCTTAATACAGCCTAGGAACTCAAAGAGTTGAAATACACTTTAGATGCATTACACAATGCAAAGGAAATCTGTGCCAGAAGAATGTATTTCCAAATAGCACCACATAAAAGGGGGCTTGTGTTTATAGGGGCACCGATGCTCTCTCCCTTGTCTATAACTGTCCATCCTCCTTCAAGGTGGGAAGGCCCTGCCTTCCAGGGATGAAAGAGAGAAAGGCAGAGTAAAAAATGTTCCAAAAGAATACAAAAGAAAACTTTCCCAAGAATCTAATTTTCTATGGGAAATATTTTTATAAATATTCTAAAAGAAGTTTGTTTTCCAGTGGATAAACCATAGACAGCAAGGATTCACCTCACCTGTCTTCCTATCTAAGGTCACTTGGCAGCTATGAAAGATTGAGTGATTGAGAATGCACCTTAAGTCTTTCTTAGCATCTTCTCCCCAATTGCTTGCTTGAGTATCCTGCTCACCTAGCTACGAGGCTCCCCTCCTGCAACCTCCAGCCACTCCAACAAAATTTGGGCCCAAAATAGTGGTCCTGACTTGCTATATTTCAGCAAGAATTAAGTCCCCGGATGCACCCATTAACAACATCCAATGCAGTGAACGTTTAGAAGCTAGTGTGTAATTTCATTGTTCAGATGGGACTTCTCCTCTGATGGCACATGTTTAAAATGGAGGGAAAAGTGCAGTATAAAATAATTCAGCCTGATGACATTGGAGCCTCCTATGTTTACATAGCAACCTCTATTTAGGGTTTGGTTGGAAATGTGACATTCAATGTCTCAGGGCCCAGTGGGGTCGGGGTGGGGGAGTGAAGGGACAGAGAGACACAGATTGCCTGCCGGTAGCACTACAGTATCAGTTTACTCACAATACATATTCCGGAGCCATCCTGACATCGATTTGAATGTCCATTGCAATTGCAGGGAACACATCGTCCGGTATACGAGCCTCTGTTATCGCGATAGTATCCAGGGCTACAACCCTATTTTTCAAACAAAGCACTTAATCAGTAGACAGAAAGAATTATTATTCAAAGCATGTGACAATTCTGACTGTCAAACATTCACTTGTTTAATCTTTTTTCCTTTAGTTGGTGTGTGGATTTCTACTTTTGAACACTAGTCGGTCCACTAGCTCTTTTTGTCAGGTTTGACCTTGTTTTCACACCATGGCAGGAGTGCATGCTTGTGTCAGAGTGGGAGATGTGTGGGGAGAAGGGGGAGGAGTGTGGCAATAGCTTCCTCTCCTTCAACTGCTATAGGGCTAATGGAGGGGTGAAGGGGTAAGGAGGATCAGGATATCAGTCTTTAGCAAGGAGGGTCTCTAAGCCAATCCCTTCATGGTCAAGTTCTCTTTGGGTAGGCATTCCCTCTCCAAGCATGGGTCGGGACTGGTGGGGGAGGCAGAATGAGAAAAACGGGAACTAGAGTCTTCATTGGGATGGATCAATGCAGTAATGGCAGAACTAGAGGAATCACTGGTCTATGGACAACAGGGAACCCTGGGGAGAGGAACATGCTAGCATTCTCTACAGAATCCCACAGGGACGTTCAGTTCTGATGGGACACACAAAGACCCAGTGGGAGGGAATCCCATTGGGTGTGGTCTTCTTCTCTCACTTCATAACTTAATACTGCTTTATTTCTATCTCTAGTACATTGTCTCTTTCCAGTACAATATGAATTATTATTTTTCATATGGATGAAAGGAATTACAGTTTTCTTTTGATAAACTGTTTTTTTTTTTAAAGATTCTAGCCACCTGGGTGGCTCAGTGATTGAGCCTCTGCCTTTGGCTCAGGTCGTGATCCCAGTGTCCTGGGATCGAGTCCTGCATCGGGCTCCCCACAGGGAGCCTGCGTCTCCTTCAGCCTATGTCTCTGCCTCTCTCTCTGTGTCTCTCATGACAAATAAATAAAATCTTAAAAAAAGGATTCTAGTTAAGAATGCTCCCAATAGAAAAAGAAACAATTCTTTCAATACCAGCCATTAAAAAGTATTTCTATTTTTGCCTTTAAAGAGAATCATAAACATTTTGCTTATTTTAGCAGAGTGAATCAGTGCACCGATTAAAACCAAATGTTGCTTCCAGTTTCTTTAACTGACCTCCTTATATGCCCTAACTGAAATATCCAGAAAATATAATATTTCAAGATAAAGCATCATCTTTTATCTAATCCTCTTTAACAGCACTATGTAAGACTCTGAAGCTACAGTCAAGGAAAATCTTAAAATGAACCATCCATTCTCATTCATCCAAAGACTCTATCTGGTCAGGTAGAAAAGAGAAAGAATCCAACCTGATAGGTCTGGAGAAAAAAGCCTCATGTACTCCCCAGAGTAGAATATCCCAGTTTCTGATTGGAGCTTCTTCCAAAATTACCAATTAGTACACATTGTACACAATAACAAGACTATAATTTCCAATATATTTTTCCCTTTAGCTATTAGAAACCATGTTTAGGCAAAAGAAGCTATTGCAAAAAATGAGATTGCTCTATGTGTTATATGAATAGGCTTGTCCACAGGAGAATTGAAGTATGAAAGGAATGTTCTTTAATTGAAAACACAACGGAGAGATACGTTCGAACAAAATTCAGCCACTGATGGTGTGATCATATCTATAAGCAAATACTCTCTACTACTAAGTGGCAAGTACCTCTTAATTACCACTATATATCATGCCTCATGCTTCTAAAACAATCATATTTGGTAAAGAACAAATTATCCAAATAAATATATGTGGTTCATTTATGACAACATGCCTGAATAAAAAGCCTTAATGACACATGCTTTAGGGGGAGAATAGTCCATCCTGATTAAAATTAAACCACCCACCCTAATTTGCTTTTGATAAGAATCAGAAAAAGTCCCCTGCAAAAATTATACCTATCACGTGACTCTTAGGTAGACCATTTGTCAGTTCCTGAAATATAATCATTTTCTCACCTCTGTAAAGCACACAGACTATATTGAAGACTTATCCTACATGAAAATGAATGTATCCTAATATACAATTTCAGTAAAGAGGTTCAGCAATTAACCATTTTTTAAGTGACATTTTTTCAGGATAAATTTTCCAATAAGCTTTTGTGGTACAAATGATAAAATTATGTCCCTATCAGGTTTTCAGGGCTATTTCAGTAGCCATAAGATCTATATCTCTGAGTATATGTGTCAATGTCCAGAAAGTTGGGTTTGAGAGAGAGAGAGAAACAGAGAGAGAAAGAGAGAGAGAGAGAGAGAGAGAGAGAGAGAGAGAGATTGAGAGTAAGCACACACACAGAATTTATGAGTTTAATGCCTGGCAAATTGAAGCATGTCTTGTAAGGTATTATACAAACTTGATCTCATTACTTTCCTTAAACACAGATTTAATTGATTCTCATACTTTACTTGATTCTAGTAGTTTACTTTATCGGAGAATTTACTTCCAAGCAGAATTTGGAGGTCTACAGGCATTGGACTCTTTTGTCTTGGGGCTTGGGTGACTCTCGAAAGGCACAAAGTTTCATAGTATACTAACATCCCATAAACATCCAAATTCTGAGCCGTCTGGGCATTTCCAGGTGGGCTGATGTTTATAGGGTTTTGTGGTTAACAGCTTAGGAGAGCAATCTGTCAGGCGCCATAATAAACACTGCCAGTCAATGGCACAGGGAGGCTCTGGGTCCCTCCCCCAGCCCACCCATTACTTATTCATCCCCTTAACTTAAAATGTCACAAAGCAAGGAACCCTTCCCCAACCCAAACCAGAATGTAAAAGGGATGTTACCTGGCTGGGTTTAAAGTCCACATAACTTGATTGCAGATGGCTTTGGCCTGGAGGCTGAAGAAATGCTACCCTTTGCTGCTGTGAATTATATCCCAGACACTGCCCCAGGGCTGCCCCAAAGATCCACAGCCATCCGGAGCTCCTGGCTGACCACCTCACTGCTGGGGGCATCCTGGTCCCGGGGCGTCCTGCTGGCTGCGCACAAACCTTTGCCTCTCCCTCTTATACCTGCCCTTCCTGCTCAGCGCCCAGGCCCGCCTGACTCAGGTAAGGCAGGCTGTCTGCGGCAGGAGGCCCCACCTGTAACTTCACCCATGAGTCAGCCTGTGAGAGAGCGCACATAACAGTCCCACAGGGAAGCACACCGCTCTGTAATTCCTGCGAGGTGGGGCAGGCATCACCTTCTACCCACCTTACCCCGCAGACGGCACTAGCCGATGAGAGCAGCTGTAAATCACAGGCTGAGTCATGCGCAAAGAACACGCCCTGGGCAGGAGGCTGGTAATCGAGAGGTTCCACTCCTTCCCTGGGGCAATGGTTTTATTTAGGCGGGCTAGAAAAGAGATAGAAGGAAGGAGGGGAAGAAGAAGGTAGGCACTTGTGGACTCAACTACAAGACAGAAGTCTCCAGAAAACCAGGACAGGTAATATATTTGTAGGTTAGAAAAGGAATGCAGATCCCCTGGGGGCTTTCTGCTATCAAGGGTTGAGGACAGGAAGGGAAGGATGTTGCTAAATGTACACACATTGGGTGCAGGGAATACACTGAATGGCAATGTTTGCTCTTTCCTAATAACTGCACTAAACGTTGGGCTTGCTTTCCCTCCCACTAGGAAGAGAACATATTTACAGCTTGAGATATGAAACAGTTCGATTTTATGGCAAATTTTAATCATCCTAGGACAAGTCAGGCTGTCTAGTTTTCACAGGAAGATCTGCTGTGAGCTAGGAATTTGGGCAGCAACTTCCCCTGGAAGAATCAGGACATTCTTGGGACTCTACCAGCAGTAGGCATCAGAGGGACCCTCTGTTAGAGAACAACATGAGAACCCCAGCTCACCTACTGGGGAGGCAGTGGCTCAAATCCTGGGATGCCCCCTGGCGGGCTCCTTCCTACTCCCTGCAGAGTCCTGATTTCAACAACCCCCAAGATTGATCGAGTGCCTGTGGCTTTCCTGTGGAATTTGAGATGTTTGATGTTTCTTTTTCATTTTTAATACTTGGACCTAGGGGTGGTCCAGGTAAGATAGAAGCTATAGCCCAGGAGACATCTGTCCGATGGACCGAGTGCTTCAGACCATCCAGCAGTGCTGGGCAGCAAACCAGTGGGCCAGCCACAGGAGTCCTGGGGGAATTTTACAGTGGAGAGGAACTTCCTACCTGACATGAGTCACCGGTGTAGTCCGGGGGACAGGCACACATCTCTACGTTCTGTGCTCTACGTCCACTTCCTGTGTCAGAGGCCTCCTCCAGCCCCACCCCGCTCAGAGAGAGCCGCTGGGTCTCAGTGAAGTAGAGGCCTCGGAGGCGCAGGTCTTCCAGTCTAGACAGCACCATCATCAGCTCTTCCCGGGACACGGGGGCACTGCTGCTGGCATGTCTGAAGTTTCCCTACACGTAAAAATAGAGAGGTAAGGTCTTGCTTTGGCAAGTTCACTTCCAGGGGTTTCAGAGAGGCAGACATCCAGCACAAGTCAAAGGAAAGACATTTACAGTGCATATGGGAAAACAGAAGAGAATAAAATAAAAAATAAAATAAGATAGTGGATTTGTATTCAGAAGTCAGGTGTCCTGGGTTATTCCCAAGAAGAGAGTGCCACACGAAAGAGGAAAAAATGAAGGCAGGAAATAAGGAACAATAAAATGAAATGAGATTTCCCAGTGTTATACTTATTTTAAAATGCACGTTTGTATGTGCAAGTACAAACTGGGTGAGAATGATATAGGAGAGTAGCATATGGCAAGCCACTGAGTCATGCAGTTAGATCATTCGTTAAATGTACATAATTGGGACTGAAATCTTTTTTTTTCATACACACACATTTATATTATTTTATTTTACTTCTATGGTGGTAAAAAATATACAATATAAACATAAATGTAAATTTATACATTTACAAATTTTATACATTTATAATTTTATAATGGTAAAAAAACACATGACAACAAAATTTACCATCTCAACCATTTTTAAGTGTACAGTATAATAGTGTTAATTATATTTATATTGTTGTGCAACAGATCTCTAGAACTTTATCATATTGCAAAATGGAAACTCTGTACCTATTAAGCCATAACTCCCATTTCCTCCTCCGCCCCTCATTTTCTGGCAACCATCATTCTACTTTCTGATTTAATGAATTGGACTACCTTAAAGACCTCATATCAGTGGAATCATGCAGTATTTGTCTTTTGTGATGGGCTTATTTCACTTAAGATAATGTCATCACATTACGTTCCAGCATCTAACTAGAACTATCATATTCTAGCATGTGACAGGATTAGGTAATATTCTAATATATGTATATACCACATTTTCTTTATTCATTCATCTGTCGATAGACATTTCAGTTGCCTCCACCTCTGATCTACTGTGAATAGTGCTGCAATGAACATGAGTGTGCAAATAGCTCTTCAGAACCCTGTTTTTAATTCTTTTGGATAAAACCCCAGAGGTGGGATTGCTGGACCATATAGTCATTCTCTAAATTTTTGAGGAGCCTCAATACTGTTTTCCATAGTAGTTACACTGCCTTAGAGTCTTACCAACAGTGTACAGGTGTTCCAATTTTTGCACATCTCCCCCAACACTTGTTTTAACTCTGTTTTTTTTTTTTTTAAATGGTAGCCATTTCAATGACTGTGAGGTAGTATCTCATTTGTGGTTTTGATTTGCATTTCTCTAATGATTAGTGATGTTGAGCATCTTTTCATATAAAAGCCTACACTTTTCAGGCAGCCCGGGTGGCTCAGCGGTTTAGTGCCGCCTTTGGCCCAGGGCATGATCCTGGAGAACCAGGATCGAGTCCCACCTGGGGCTCCCTGCATGGAGCCCTCTTCTCCTTCTGCCTGTGTCTCTGTCTCTCATAAATAAATAAAATCTTTTTTTTTTTTAAAAAAGCCTGCACTTTTAACCTTTACATTCTGCTGCCTCCTTTAAACTTGGTTTCTACATCTCTTCAATGGGTATAGTAATACCTAATATCTCAGGACTGTGATGAGGATTGCAGCAAATTAAACAATAGCATGTATATAAAGTGTTCAGCCCAGTGCCTAGCACATAGTCAACATTCAATAAATGGTAACTATTATTATGTACATATAAATACAATACTAATACGATATTAGTTTATATGTTTAACAGTTTGAGGTATGATTTAAATACAATAATATTCCCTTATTTAAGTACACACTTTTTAATAAATTTACAGAAGTGTACAACCATCACCACAATGTAGTTTTACATTTTCACCCCCCCCAAAAAAAAGAACCTTTGTGCCCATTTATAGTTATTACCTATTCCTACCCTGAGCCCCTGGCAACCAGGAGTCTATATTTCTGCCTCTAGAGATTTATTTGCCCATGCTGGACCATTTATATAAATACAAACTTGATTTCAATAGTACACAAAAACTTTGCTTCTGTTCATTTCCTTTACTCCCTACTCTATTGTGCCGTTATTGTCATTTACATTGCATCTTTATAAATTGTATGCCGGTCAACACAGATCTATAATTATTGCCTTAAGCAGTTATCTTTTAAGTCAGAAGAAAACAAAGTTACAAACAAAAGATATATTTTTACTGCCTTTTATATTTACCTGTGTGGTTACCTTTACTGGTGCTCTTCACTTCTAATATGGACTGAAGTCATTGTCTATAGTGTCCTTTCATTTCAGTCTAAAGATTCCCATTAGTATTTCTTATAAGGAGGATTGGTCAGCACTGAATTCTCTTTTGTTTTTAATGTAATGTCTTCTTTCCTCCTCCATTTTTTTTAAAATTTTATTTATTTATTATAGTCACAGAGAGAGAGAGAGAGGCAGAGACACAGCCAGAGGGAGAAGCAGGCTCCATGCACCGGGAGCCCAATGTGGGATTCGATCCCGGGTCTCCAGGATCGCACCCTGGACCAAAGGCAGGCGCCAAACCGCTGCGCCACCCAGGGATCCCCTCCTCCTCCATTTTTTAAAAAAGATTTTATTTACTCATAAGAGATTGAGAGAGAGGGGATCCCTGGGTGGTTCAGCGGTTTAATGCCTGCCTTTGGCCCGGGTGCGATCCTGGAGTCCCAGGATCGAGTCCCGAGATCGAGTCCCACGACGGGCTCCCGGCATGGAGCCTGCTTCTCCCTCCTCTGCCTCTCTCTCTCTCTCATAAATAAATAAATAAATAAATCTTAAAAAAAGAAAAAGACTGAGAGAGAGAGAGAGGGCTGAGTGGGGGGGCAGAAAGAGGATCAGGCTCCATGCAGGGAGCCCGACGTAGGGCTCAATCCCAGTCTCCAGGATCAGGCCCTTGGCTGAAGGTGGCACTAAACCACTGAGCCACCCCGGCTACCCCTCCTCCTCCATTTCTGAAGGATTTTTTGCTCGGTATGTCTTTGTTGACAGTGTGCTTCTTTCAGCACTTTGAATGCCATCCTATTGCCTTCTGATTTGCATGGTTTCTAGTGAACAGTCAGGTGTTGACCTTATTGAGAACCCTTGAAGGTGAAGTACTTCTCTCCCCATTGCTTTTAAGATTCTTTGTCTTTGTCTTTCAGAATCTTTACTATGATGTTTCTGTGAATGGATCTCTTTACCCCTCCAAATCTTCTGGGGAGACATGTCTGAACTCCCTTCATTGAGAAGCTAGCCTTCTGGGCAGGCCTGAGTCTCAGAAATCAGGCCAGCTCATTTCCATTGAGCTGTCACAGCTTCTGGGTACGCAGGGTCTCACAGGCCTCTGAGAGAGGTACATTTACCCTACTTGGAGATTGTTGAGTTTGGATATGTAAACTAATGATTTTCATCAAATCTGAGAAGTTTTCAGCTGTTATTTCTTTAAATGTTTCTCCTCCGCCACCCCATCTCCTCTCCTTCTGGTATGCCAATTACGCACATGTCGTACATTTGATTGCATCTCACATATCTTTGAGGGTCTGTCATTCCTCATTCTTCATACTTTCTGTTCTTCAGACTGGATAATCTCCATTGACCTTTGAATTTGCTGCTCCTTTCTTTTTCCTGCTCAGCTCTGTCATTGAGCCTTTGTCTTAGCTCTGGCTGATATAGAAAATGCCAGAGACTCAATGACTTAAACAACAGAAATCTGTTTTTCTCACAATTCTGGAGGCTAGAAATCCCAGATCAAGATGGCAGCCAGTTTGGTCCCTGGTGAGAATTCTCTTGCTAGCTTAGATGGTTGCTTTCTTGTTGTGTCCTTACTTGGTGGACAGGGACAGTGAGTTTTCTGCTGTCTCCTCTTATTAGGACATTAATTCTATTGGATCACAGCTCTACCCTTATGATCTCATTTAACCTTAATTCCTTCTTTGTTCCAAGTACACTCAAACTGGAGATCAGGGCTTCAACACAAAAATTTGGAGAGGACACAATTTAGTCCACAGCAGTCCTTCTTGTGAATTCTTCACTTCAGTTATTGTAATTTTCAACCCCAGAATTTCTATTTAATTCTTTTTTATAATTTCTATTTCATTATTGGTATTTTCTGTTTGGGAAGATATTCTCATATTTTCCTTTAGTTTTTTTAGATATGATGGTATTTAGTTCTTTGATGTATGTTGATTTTTTTAAAGATTTTATTTATTTATTCATGAGAGACACATTTATTTATTCATGAGAGATTTTATTTATTTATTCATGAGAGAGAGGCAGAGACATAGGCAGAGGGAGAATCAGACTCCCTGTGGGAAGCCCGATGCTGGACTCCATCCCAGGACACTGTGATCACGCCCTGAGCCAAAGGCAGATGCTCAACCACTGAACCACCCAGATGCCCCTGATGTATGTTGATTTAAAGTCTTTGTGTAGTAAGTCCAACGTCCGGGCTTCCTCAGGGACCGTTTATATTTATTGCCTTTCCTCTCTGTGTATGGACCATGGGTTCCTGTTTCTTGTTCATCTCTCTCTCTCTCTCTCTCTCTCTCTCTCTCTCTTTTTTGCTGAAAACTGGACATTTAGCATAATGTAATGTGGCAACTTAGAAAATGTTATTTATCTCCCCAGAATTTGTTGCTGTTGCTATATTTACTGTCATTGTTGATGTTTTTGCTTAATGACTTTTCTGAACTAATTCTGTAAAGTCTGTATTCTTTGTCATGTATGACAGCTAAAGTCTCTGCTTGGTTAGTTTAATGGTCAGCTATTGATTGAACCGATTTTTTTTTTTAAATTCCTAAAACCAAAGTTCTATAATCATTGCAAAAGGGTTCTGTGTGTATGTTGAAGGACCCCTCAACACTCAGCCAGGCAGCTGACAACTCTGCATTAGCCTTCACTTCCTGCTTGCTCAGAGCCTCAAGGTTAGTCAAAGGTGATGGCTTAGGGTCTTGTTAGGCCTTTCTTGAACATGCTCACAGTCCTGAGTATGTGTAGCCTTCTACCTTTCCAAGATTGTGTTGGAGCTTTCCAAAGCCCCATGGATAACTAATTCCCAGGTTTTTATTTTAAGTTTTGTGATTAGCTTATAATTAGTCCCAACTATAATCCATCACCTCGGCCAGCCATGAAGCTCAGCAACTATCTCTAAATGTCTTCATCAATACCCCTAGGGAAAAAGCTTTTAATTTTGGGGAAAGCTACAAGTCTGGTCAAACAAAGACAGCCTTGGAAGTAGCATCTTCCAGAAAACCTTCAGATAGGTTAAATCATGACAGTTCTCTGGCAGTGAGGCTCTGCATAAACTCCAATGCCACCCCATCTCTTTTGGTGGCTGCTGGGCTACTGGCTTTCACTTTGGTGGTGGGCTTTTGTTTTCAAGGCTTCTGTGCAGGCAGGGGTGGCAGATGGGAACAGAGCAAGCTGACTGCCACAGAGCCTGAGGTTCTTACAGATTCAGTTATTTTTTCTGGATTAAACACTTTTCAGATTGCTGCAAGCCTATGGTCAATTTCCAGAGTTCTAAATAGTTAATTCTAACCATTTTTGCCAGTTTTCTCATTGCTTTAATGAAGGAGAGAATTTCTGGAGGTTCCTACCCCACCATTTTTGCTGGCATGGCCACTCTCATATGGATAGAATCACACAGTATGTGTGGTCTGTCTTGCTTCTTTCACTCAGTACATTACTTTTGGGGTTCATCTATGTTATCCTAGGTATTGATACTTTGTTTCATTTATTGCCAAATAGTATTCCATTGGAATGGATGGACCTGTACAGATATGTTAAAATATATCTACAAGTTCAAAGTGCTTGAAAAGTATCACCTTGAGGTATTGGACATATTTAATAATACAAATGGAACACTATTGGGATGCTTGGTAGCTCAGTGGTTAAGCATCTGTCTTTGGCTCAGGGCGTGACCCTGGAGTCCTGGGATCGAGTCCCACATCGGGCTCCCTGCATGGAGCCTGCTTCTCACTCTGCCTATGTCTCTGCCTGTCTCTGTGTCTCTCATAAATGAATTAAAAATCCTTAAAAAAAAAAAACAAAAAACAAATGGAACACTATTTTATTTTATTTTGTTTTTGTTTTTTTTTGCTTAAATACATATTTATTGCAAACCATGAAACACTATTTTAAAGAAGTTGTCATAACCAAGTAAATGTAACACAATGTCTTATGATTTGATAAGCTTTCCTTTTTTATCTATATTAATCTTATTTCTTTTGGTATTAGATATTTTTGTGGCTTTTCTATCCATTCATCCCAAGCATTTATTGGCCACTGAGGAAGGCATGAGGATGAGAGGGAGTTGTATCATAACATTTACAAGCTCACAGGGTTTATAAGACAGAGATAATTACCTCTAAAATGGAAGAGACTGCGCTAAGAGCCATACAGATAGTACAAATAAAGCCCTGTGAGGATGAACCTCTGTATGTTTTACATAATTTATATTTTAAATTTATATATGTGAATTATAGGTACATAAATATAATTAATATTTTAAATTTATAAAATAAAAAAATCACAATTGCCTGAAAGAACTTAGTCATAGAACAAAAAAGGATCATCAAGAATGATTTTATGTTTGTTTTTCCTTTACCTCCACCACCTGCACACGCACATGATACAGCCGGTCTGGTCGGGGGTTATTTGGTTCCTCATAGATGATGGACATGTGCTGGCCCTGTGTAAAGAAAAACACGAATGCCATGGTTGAGATATTCTGAGGCTTATCATGGATAAGAACAAAATTTCTATGGATCTGCATTACGTGGAATGCCTGATTCTACTAAATAGTGAAATGAATGGCCTGGCAAAAGGATTAGTGAATGGAAACAAAAATAATACCTAATGCAGTGCAGGTTCACAAAAAAAAAAAAACCCAGGAAAATCTCCCTGACTGAACGTGGCTAAAAAGACAGATTTCTTTTCTTAATTAATTAATTAATTAATTAATTAAATTTCACCAAAACCATGTGTTGCAGTCATTGTATGAGGTGCATTTCCATTATTGCTGACAGGACCTAGAGTGTAGTAGTAAGAAACTGCTTTGGTGGGTGAGTCCATGAGGAGGGCATGGTGGGCAGAAAGACTGCCAGGGCAGTGCAGGCTGCATAGACAGGGAGCCTCAGAGCATGTGGAGAAGGAGTCCTGCACCCCCAGAGCATGTGGAGAAGGAGTCCTGCACCCCCAGAGCATGTGGAGAAGGAGTCCTGCACCCCCCACTCCCTGTGGGCCCCAGCCGTACTCACTCTCAGCCTCTGAACTCCCCGCCCCATAGCAGGGGCTCTAATAGGTCACAACGGTAAGGTCAACACCCATCATCAACACCTCCACCCCAAACTCACACACAAAAGCCCTGGCTCTTTTGTTATAGCCCTAAACCCAAAAGGGTTCCATACACTAGTGCTGGGGTTTCAGAAAGAAGACCATTATCTGTGATCACAAATCATTGAAAACTTTAAGAAACATGCCCTATAGGCTTTTAATTACAGTGGTTTGGAACAAAGCAGCAGAGTGAATGTTTCATAAGCCTAAATTATTTTCCATGTTTGGAGGTAAAATTGAGAAGAAATTCTGGTCATCACTTCTCTGTGAATTCCAACCACCTGCATAATAAACTCCTTGGCAATAAATACTGGTATACTAATGGCCCAAACTTGAGATGTTCTGAAAAAAATACGAAACTGAAAGACACCACTGCCAGGATGGTATTTTTATTGTGGAGCTATTTTTCCTCTAAAATCTTTGATGCTTCATTTCCAAGATGTTTTACAAAGTTTCCTTGTAGTTTTTAAAACAACGGTTCAACAAATTTGGGTGCCAGCAAAAACAAAACACAACACAGCAGTGCCTAAACACAAAAATCAACCAGAATGCAAGGTTCTCAGCTGTGACAAGATGTGTGAGACTTGCTTGCTAGTCCCTATTTTACCATGAATGACACACAAACGGAAACCTTCAGGAAGCTGTCATTGCACTGCATTAACCACAGCACAAAAACCAGAAACAGAGTCAAGTTAAGACTCAGGGTCCTCAACCTGTGTTTAAGAGACTGGACCCTGCACTGTGGGAGATTCAAAGCAGAATGTGACATTGACCCCACCCTCAAGGAATTTTCTAGATTACAGTTCTAGATTACATGGCAGGTCTATAGTGTGTAGGTGCCACTTTTCTTCTCTTCTCAAAAAATCAAACTGGCTCCCTACTATCTACATAAACTCAAATTCCTTAGCACAATATTAAACATCTTTTTTCTTTCCAACCCTTCCTGGCTTGTTTCCTATGACTCGAGAATCACTGATAATACAGCCTGGTTGGACAGGTCGTCCCTTGTGCACTGCCCTCTGCCTTGGCTTATCTTTTTTTTTTTTTTTTAAGATTTATCTATTTATTCATTAGAGACACACAGAGAGAGGCAGAGACATAGGCAAAGGGAGAAGCAGGGTCCCTGCGGGAAGCCTGATGCAGGACTCGATCCCAGGACTCCAGGATCACACCCTGTGCCAAAGGCAAACGTTCAACCACTGAGCCACCCAGATGTCCCTGCCTTGACTTATATTATTCTTTGCCCCTGGAAGGGTGCTCTTGCCATGCCAATGCTTAAAGGTCTGGCTCAAAATTAACCTTTTCCATGAAGCCCTCTGAGGGCTTCTCAACCACGTAAGCCCCCACTTGGACCCCAGCTCTCACAGAGTCACAAGACTTTGTTCAAACTTCACTTCAAATGCATATTGTTCAGTGGATTGTAGCTATGTGCATATTTCTTCTACCTCCCCTCTTAGATTACGCTTTTGTGAAGGACAGGGATCACCTGTCCTTTCTGAGCCCAGCAATGAGCCTTGCCAACAGGAAGGTCTCAAAAGCTACTGTGAGACTAAATTGAGAGATGGAGACAATGGTGACACCTGGGTGGCTCAGGGGTTGAGTGTCTGCCTTTGGCTCAGGTCATGATCCGGGGATCCTAGGATTGAGTCCCATATCTGGCTCCCTGCAGGGAGCCTGCTTCTCCCTCTTCATATGTCTCTGCCTCTATCTGTCTCTGATGAATAAATAAATAAAATCTTTTTAAAAAAATATTGAGACATTCAACAAAGTTTAACATGAAGCAATAACTTATGAGAAGCAAGTGTGAGATACAGTGACATTCCTTGGGAGGAGACAGAAGAGAAGCCATGAGGGCTGGATGACCAGGGGAAGCAGGATCCTAAGGGGGGGCTTACCTGCTCTCAACTTCCCTTTCAATTTCTACAAAATATTGGAAATGACTTAATCTAATCTTTTATAGGCCATTTATTAAGATGTCCCAAAACTGGATCAGCAGCCAACTGCAATTGCCACTTCCAGCCCCTCAGGCTGCACTCTGATACCTACAGTGAGCTGCACATCTGGCTTCTTTTCCAGAAGAACCATGTCACCAGGTAGGCCAAAGGACTTGATTTGGTAGGTGAGGTAACCACCATATGAAGAAACCTAAAATTGCAATTATAGATCAACAGCATAAGCATTAGAAGAGCCTATGGCAACATTAGCCCACTTAAAACGCACACAGGCACATAGATCTGGAAAGATACAATCCACCTCTTAGTGGTCATCTTGAGAGTGAAGAATTGAAGATGGTATTTTAACTTTCTACTTTGTACCATTTTATATTACTTAAAATGTTTAGCATGAACACGACTGAGTTTTATAAGCAAGAAGACGCTTCTGTTAAAAAGAAAAATATCAGTCACACAGATACAAGATCCTTCTATTCTAGATGACCACTAAACCAGTGTTCATTTAATCTAGAGCTATCCCAATGTAGACCATTGGTTTCTTATTTAACTGAGAGAATTGGTTAATATCTATCAGTCACAAAATGAAACTCTAAAAATAATTTTTTAAAAAAACTCCCCCTGAGAGCAGATGGTGAATATTTCCTACATGATCACACATTCCCTGGTACCTAAACCATGTCTGATTGCTTCAGCAAGTGTATAGGGACCTTTTCTCAATGTCACCTTAGCAGCACGATCATGATGGAGGCATGAGGTCATGATTTTGTGATAGCAACTTCACCTCTGGTGTTGATACTTCTGACCCATAAAGCAAAAACTGATCAAGAAAGGAGTAATTGAAAGATGAAAATAAGAGGCGATATTACTTCCGAGTGGGGCAGGACAAAATTCCCCTCTTGAAAAACACAAATAACATGGAGCAGGGGAGAGAGAACAGCATTTCCGAGCCCTTGATTCAGTGAACTTCCCTAGAATCCATAACCTGACGAAGTCACAGGGTTATGATCTTAGAGTCTAGAAGTATTCCGGAGTAACATCTTAAATCATCCTTTGGAGATTAAATATGGCCTTTCTGATGGGCTAAGGTGGTTTTAAAAATATGCCCACAAATTCTTGATATTCTTGTCTTCAAGAGGGGGAGCTTAAATCTCCTCCTCGAGTGTGGGCTGGGCTTGGTGACTGGCTTCTAATGAATAGTACATGGCAAGAAGCAAGGGTATGTTACTTCTGAAATTAGGTCATAGAAAAATTGTGGTTTCTGTTTCGAGGTTTTTTTTTTTCTCTCTCTCTCTCCCCCCTCTTTCTCTCTCTATCCATTACTTTAGAGGAAGCCAGATGTCATGTTACGAGGACCCTCAGGCGGCGCCTGGAGGCCTCATGTGATGAGACCCTGACACCCTGGCTCAGCAGCCAGCAAGGAACGGAATTGCCTGTGACAACCACATGACTGAGCTTGGAAATGGACCCTCCAGTTCAGTTCTGGTGACTCCGGTGCTGGCTGACATCTTGCTCACAACCCTCTGAGCACCCATCCACTCTTCAACTCCTGATCCACAGAAACTGGGCAAGATGACTGTTGCTTTAAGCTGCACGGTTCTGGGGTAATTGTTTGCATAGTACTAGATAAGCCATACGTGGGCTCACCATGTGGAGGTGAAGATGGGCGTTACGTGTAGGAGAGGGATAGATGAGAGGAGCAACATTCCCCACACTCAAAGGCCAAAACCCAAAGTCCTTCAACCAGGAGATAGAATTAGAGACCTCAGGCTGACAAAACCCTAATATTTAGTGATTCTAAGAGACTATGGTGCCACCTGAGCTGGGCCCTATGAATTTTATACCTTCTCTAATATTCTATCCTCTGCTACCAGGTACATATGTTACCTAATGATGTTTCTACAGAAGCCCAACTTCTGTCTTTGGAAAGGAGTGTAGTGGGCCAGGCTATGACAATCTATGCAGGAAAGGAAGAGCAACCCATTTGTAAGCTCCCCGAGGAGTGTCTCGCTAACTGCATGTGATTCTGCTAATGACAGCCGAGCTGCCACTGGATCTGGTGCTTCTTTTAATAAGCTTGTGAGTCACTTTTCAGCTTTTGTTTTCCTGACAAGGAAAACCTTTATTCTGCTTTAAAACAAAGAATTCTTAGCATTGGCATTTAAAAGCACATGTGTCCCATCTGCAACAGATATTATTTAAACGGTTTAGCAAAAATGGAGAAAAACATGGTGCATGATTTCCTTTGCTGGGGAGCTCATGCAGGTGGGGGTACATGAGGGTCATTCACACCAGGTTCCTCCCAGGGGAGGACAGCATCTTTTCTGCATCTGTAGCTAATCTAATTTCATCAGTTTTAGTAACCTGAACTTATTGATGCTTCCTTCCAGACAGGAAATGATGCTGACGCAGTGATGAAGGAGGTCCAGCGAGGCTCAGGAGAACAACAGGACATCCTTACCTTGTCTCCCAAGTAGGAAGGAGGTGCCACCCAGGATGCACTGTGGACTGTTGAGGGCAGCTCCTGGAGATCTGCAACCACACTGCTGCTGCCCGGGTTGAATGAGACAGGGATGTGAGCTCTGTCCACCGTCTCCAGGCGCCAACCCATCATATCCACAAACTGGAACACAAGAGCAAAGGTTGGAAACGTGTGCCTGTAGCTTCTCTGATGATGGCTGAATTATGCAGAATAGAAAGAACCATGGGGCGGCCACCTTGCTCCAGAGGCTTCCTTTATATGCCTCCTCTAGAGCTTCAGAAACCTCACCCAGCGCTGCCTCCCATTGACCCATCACAACTAGGAGTTCTCAGACAGCGGTGACCATATGTATGTGGGATTTATCTCTGTATCCCAGCACACATCCTGGTTCTTGACATTTAGTAAGTGTGGGACTACTAACAAGGATGGTGAGACCATTTTAATGATGAACTCCTTAGAGAGCAAATGTGAGGTGGAATACAGTGGCCTGCTATCATTATTTTTCTCTAAATAAATCCACATAACGAAGTATTTCCCTGATCATAAAACGGAAGCCAAGAGTTAAATGATAAGGGGGAGAAAGAAGGAACTGATAAGACATTGGTTAGGAATAATGCTTCTGGGTTCCCCTGGAGGTAGAACTTTTCTGTGGATTTGTGAAGTAATTTTTTTCCTCAACTACAAGCCTACTTTCCTTTTGGGAATGAAATACATAAAATAACCTCTCCTTGAATACTTGTTGGATGTAAGACATTACTCATACAAAGAAAACAAGCATGAGACTGCTGGTTCATGTAATAATGAAGGCATCAAAAGTTTTTGTTTTGTGGAGCTAATTTAAAAACCCATATAGCACTGGGTGTTGTGGTAGATGTTGGCAAATTGAACTCCAATAAAAATAAATAATAAATAAAAACCCATGTAAATAATTTAGAAATTTAACTTAAATATTCATGTAAAACAGGTGAGACATAAAGTGAAACAGAAAGAAAATAAGCAAATAAGAAGAAGTGAGAGGGAAGAAGGACAAACTCCATTTAGCTGATGAGTGTTTAGTGAGCACCTACTATATTCTGGATCCTGTTGTAGGTATCAGGAATGTATGAGGAGCTTACATGCTAATGTTGGGGGAAGATACATAATTAAAAATTTCTAGAACTAACTGCATAATATGTCAGGGAGGGATAAATGCTGTGGAGTATACAAAGAAGGGTGAGCCCGTAGAGTGACCAGGGGCAGCTACTCCATAGGGAGTGGTGAGGGAAGACCCTACTGAGTCCAAAACACTCAGCAGACCTGAAAGACTGAGGGAATGAGCATGAGAACATCTGTGTAAAAAACACTGTGTGCTGAAGAATGGCGAGGGCAAAGCTTAACACTTCAACAAAATAAGATATAAAATCTCCACAAGCCCTTCATACTTCATGACAATCCACTTCTTCCCCCATTCAGAGGTACCAAATAAAAACAAAAATTCTAATCCCTTGCATACCTTAGCTCTTCTTTTATGGGTACTGTGACAATGACTATTTATTCCAAAACAAAAGCAGCTGGTACAACCCTTGGGATTTGCTGGGTCCAAGTAGAATGATCCTTCTCGACACACATTACACTCTGTACCCTCCACATTCTCCTATTGAAACAAAACACGAAACAAGAGATCACTTCTTCTAAAACTTCACTGATTGCGATTAGGTACTTACACAAATTAGATGCCATATAAGACGTTACGACATAGACGCTAACAAAACAAGAAAAGCTATGTAACTGATAAGCTTTTCTATCACATTAATTGTTTAAACCCTTCTACCACGCTCAAATGAAAGAGAGAATTTGCTCAATTTCACAAGATGCCCCTTGGCATCTTGAAGGTAGAGAAATAGAACCATGTGGATTCACAATATAGGCGGGCCTGGTTCATCCCACTTACCACCATCTCAAACAACTGCTGGGACTTAGGAATTCTCATACCACTTAGCAGAACCCTTTGGAGCAGATTATTATTAACCTGGGGTCCATAAGCTGGAAATAAGCTTCCAGGGCACCTACAAACCTCTTAAAATTGTAAACTAAGGGTTGTGTCAACTTCTCTGGAATGGGTCCATACCTGTTTTGTGATTCTCCAAAGGGTAAGAGGGGCTTTCCCTTCTGTTTCTATCAAACGAGCTAGTAACCATTAAATGCTACATGCATAGTGGAAATCTATTGCAGGTCAATCCCACTTCCCACATATTTGTATATATTGACTCAACATGAAGAACTTCCTCACTGACAGTGGCTGATGTCTCTGGCATGGCTCGTTCCGTCTTACCTTGCAGAGGCAAACTCCGGTTCCTGGATCACAGACTCCTGATTCGGTCCCATCCTTGTTGCAATGGCAGGGAATGCACTCAGGGAAGTGATAAAACCCAGAAGCACACTGGTCACACTGCCGCCCTGTGATTCTGGGCTTGCACCTGTATTCAAAGCCAAGGAAGCAAAAGTTTTTATCATCCTTCCTGCATGGTTCTGAAGTCCACCTGCATTGTAGCAAAGCAACTGTGACCCCGCTTCCCTGGGGGCAGTGATGCCTGAGCTGAGCCTAAAAGGACAAAGTGTCATGGGGTAGGAGTGGGGGTGGGTGTTCCAGACAGAAGGACCAGAGGGGAACTGCCTGGTGTGTGTGCGGAGCACAGGTATGAGTGGAGAAAGCTGGCCCATGAACTGAAGAGGGAGGCAGCTCATGTGGATGGAGATGCTGGCCATTGTGACACTGTTCAGGGGCAATGGAGCGAGGTGGCTGAGTTCTGTGCACTGAAGACCCTCTGGCCGGAGTACTGATCAGCTCTGGAACACAACAGATACAGCATCTTATTAACTTGCTAAGGCCTCATTTTCTCATCTGTGAGAGGGGATATGCTAGCTGCTGCCTCCCAGGACCCCTGTGGAGGTAGATGAGGTTGCACCTGGCACATGACAAGCTCTCGGACAAGGAATCACCATCTTGAAAAGCTTTAAGCAGGAAAGAGTGTGGTTGGGTGTGTGGGGGTGGGTGGAATCAAGATGACCAATTCCTCAGCCAGCTGTTGAGTCAAGAGGAAAAAGGGGCTAAAGTAGGGCAAAGACATTTGGGATGGAGACAAGGGATGGGTCCCAAGCTATTTTGGGGTGAGGTTGCTGGGGCTTGTAATGTTCTGGATGAGGAGACAGAAGTGGGGGGAAGGCAAGGAAGACCCTCGTCGTCCAGCCTGAGCACTGGAGTGGATGCTGGAGTGGGCAAGGCTGGCAGGGAGTCCAGCAGGCAGCAAGCAACCCTGTGCCTAGGTTCTAAGGAGGGCTCTGCAGGGATGGGGGAGCCATCCACATGTTTGTGCACTTGAACCACAAGAGGGGAGGGGAAAACACAGGCTGACAGAGGGAGAAGAGCAGTGAGCTGCCAGCAGAACTAAGAAGCTCACCACCCCACTAGGTGAAGAGAGAAGAGGAAGTGGGCACCAGGCTTCCTTCGTAGCTCAATCACTGAATTCCATGGTGGATGCCTGGTGGAAACCACACGCTGATCTTTTCTTTGTGCTTCTAAAGAGAGTACTAGGAAATGTGCTTTATATCAGGCCATTGGGAGGACAATCTGATATGAAATATTTTACCATTAACTTGCCCACAATACCTATTAAAATATCTTACCCAAGGGACCATCCTGAAAAAGAGAAATCTAACTTTATTTCCCACTAAGTTTGTCTTATATAAAATATCTGCTTAGAACCAAGTACAGAATTTTGTGTTGAATTAAGAACACATGCTTGAGGCAGGCAGCTTACCTCTGAATCCCAACTTGGCTACTTAACTGGATATAGACCTTGAGCAAATTAACCTACAGCTGAGTTTACTTCTCTGTAAACACGGAGATCATAAATTCAACTTTGTAGAATTATTGTGAAAATTAAATAAAATAATATCTGGAAAAGCCTTAGAACAGGGCTGTGCACACATACAAGAATTTGCTATTATTATTCTTACTATGGCATTGGCTAAGGGGAGCTAGTGGGACTCCCTTTATCTCACTCAGCACACCCAAAAAGACAGTCCATTTTACCTGCAAGGCCTACTGGCAGGTCAAATATCATTTCAGTTTCAACCCCATCCCCTCTGTCTTCCTCCCCACCTGATACCTGAAGAAATTCTTTTCATAAGGAAGCCAGTATTCTCTGAATCACCAGGCCCCTGGTGCAAATGGAAAGTGCCACCACTCTGCTTAAAGTGATCACTCCACTGCAGTGGATGGAAACTTTGGAAAGGGGTCAGAGACTCTTCCGGGAAGCTGGATAAACTATGGGTCACTCACAGGTTTGATTGATTGATTGACTGATTGATTCATTCATTCATTCATATTCTCTCTCTCCAACGCACACAAATTTGCATTCACTATCAGAGGGTTCCTAGGCCCTGATGGATAATACCTGCTCTCTTCTTGTGAATCTCAGACTAAATGCAATCAGACAACCCAGCAAAAAAAAAATGACTGTTACTGGATAACTCCCTATTTTGGGAGGGAGCAGTGACGGTGGCACATAAGACTCTAGTGGTCTAGAGTTAAGAAAGAAGAGGGTACAGACAGTCCTGTCCAACTAAAATTGTCAGAAAAAGAAAAGTGTGATCAGAAGAGAAGCTTGGAGATGGCCTGACTTAGACTGTGTAGGCTCTGCTCCTCTTAGCTGGCTGGGAGGGAAGGACACTGTGCACAGGCAGTGCTATTGTTGCAAGGGCAGCTTGTCGAACCAAAGTCCATGTTTCTTTTAGCAAACACGCAGTGCTTCTGGCTTACAGATACCTTAATTGAATGCTGGTGCCAAAGGAGCCACTCAGATGCTGAATGCCATGGGTGGACAAGGCTGAGAGTGGTGCAAATGCCCTGGAGCCAGGCCTTGAAAGCCAGGACAGGTAGACAGGAGCCTACTTTTTATATTGTCACTTGAGTGGAAAAGAAAGGAGCTGGAGTGTTTTGCAGGGAGGGCAGCTGTGGAAGCTGCTTGTTGAGACAAGGATAAATGGAAGCAAAATCATTCCTTGCCTCTTTATTTCAGAATGCTGTGAGATGTGGTGGCAAGGACAGGTGGGCTGAGGGCATGTGGCAACGTCAGGGATATAAGGTAAAGCTCTGGATCCCACTTTGCACGCATGTAGCAATGGAGCACATAGAGAGTGGATAAGAGAAAGCGAAAAGCTGGGCAGAGTAAGAAGAGTGGGGACCTGTGAGCTGACCCTGAGACCCCCAGATGAGACTGACAGGGAGTGATTAACGAAAACACAGAGAATATAGTATCATGATTCCTAAGCACTGAGCATATGAATCCCATGCAAAAAAAAAAAAAAAAAAAAAAAAAAAAAACAAGCAACCAAAGGACTTTTTGGTGGTGCCATGACAACAGGGAATAAAAAGGAAACTTCTTCTGTAAAGTCTGGCTGAATGTCTCTTAAAAACTACCTAAAGTCAGCCTGACCTTGACACATTTCTCCAGAGAAATATTCTGCTGCCCAAGGAACTGCCCTTGCTGCAAAGGCAAGAAGTTTCCAGCAGAAGCTGCCCGTGGGTGTAGAATGGCAGCTCTGGGGGTGCAGGTCAAGTGGATTCATCTCCAAAGCAATGGGCTCATGGCCAAACCTTACATAATAACATCTGCGCATGTGTGGGCGCTCGCCATGTTGCACAAACAACTAGAAAATCAGATGTTAGAGTGAACTCTATCCTTTGCTCATTATAATGGGTCTCTTAATATCACACTCATATCAATTCTGGTTGCAATCCAGAATCCAAAGTCTACCTTCTTCATTCATTGATTCCTTCAATAACTATTGAGTGCTTCCTATACACATATCTTTGTGTTAGGGGATGCAGGAGGGAAAGGACAAAGTAGAGTAAGTCGATCTTGACCTTGGCACATTTTCCACTAAGAACATAGGACATAGAGATGCAGAAAGTGAGGTAATCACGGGAGAAATAGGATGGCTGACTATCAAACTAGCTTGAGGCACTGAGATCATGAGGAAGTCCCTGTGGCCTCACAGAAGGCTTCATGCCTTCTTTGAGTTTGTTCTTTTCACACATAATCCTTGAAGGATATGCAGAATTTGGGGGTAACAGAAGAGGGGGAAGGAGAATTGATACCTGGAGAACTGAACATATGCAAAGTGTTTAGAGAAAGTAAAAAAACCAAGCCAGAGAAGAAAGCTGAAGAAAAGCTTAAGTTTGGGTAGGTGGGTGCCATATTACCATGAAAGCTGTCCTTTATTCGATCAGGGAGTTGAGACAGGTTCTTGTGCAGAGTGATATGATGGAAGTGGCACCTGGTGGACCCACGTGCCCTCAGGCAGACTGCACACAATCTGGCCCTCACCATTCCACACTGCCATTAGGACTTAGCACAGGACCTCTTGTTAGGAGGCATGTGTGCCTTCTGCATGAGGCACAGGACCCAAACTGGAGTGGGTGCTAGATATGGTCTGAGCCATAAAATATATTGGTATCTGACAAAATAGAATTTAAGGCAAAAATAAAAAATCACAGTAACCGAGAAAAATGTTTCATCCTAGTTTTAAGAAAATACCAAGAAGATAAGATCATAAACCTATAGGCACCAAATTCTGTAGCCTAGATTAATAGTTCTATATATTAGTGACAAAATTATGGGGAAAATAGATTTTTAAATCCCAGGATAATTGTATACTTGGCATATTCCTTTTCAATTAAGGGGCCAAAATGTTTTAAAAAGGGAATGAAAAAAAATAAATAAATAAATAAAAAGGGAATGAATGAGCGCATGCATAAACCTAGAAAAGGAAGGTCAATTAGGAGACCACGGATATCATTCAACCATGGGGGTGTGGTAAAACAACTCAACCAAGGTGGCAGCAGAAAGCAAGGAGCCATGGAAAGAAAGGGGAAGGAGATAATATACCTTTTCAAAAGTTGACACCTGATTGACTGTAGGTAAAAGGGGTTGATTTTAAGATGATACTAGGATTTCAGGCCTTAGGGACTGCGAAGAGACAGTCACTGGTAAGTAGAATTTTTTAAAAAATTCAAAAGAGAGAAATGGTTTGAAAGGCAAGGCAATGGCATGGGTTTCAGCTATGGAATCAGAGTTGAAAGAATTTT
Organism: Nyctereutes procyonoides; assembly: GCF_905146905.1. Classification (NCBI taxonomy): domain Eukaryota; kingdom Metazoa; phylum Chordata; class Mammalia; order Carnivora; family Canidae; genus Nyctereutes; species Nyctereutes procyonoides. The sequence continues at coordinate 37,469,779 of NW_026575044.1, forward strand.
GGAGTTGTAAGGACCCTTAAAGATCATCTAATCTAATGCTTCATAATACATGTGAGGAGACAGGTGCTCAAAGAGTTTAGAGGACTTGTCCAAGTAAGAAAAACTTTCAGTTTATTACGACTATAAATTACACAAGTCGCTCGTGGTAATTCCACTGTTGATGTTGAAAAGGCTTTTGATTACTCAAAGAGTTATTTCTTTAGAAAATATTAGAAGAAAGAATGCTCCTCCCTGACCCTCAAATGAAACTTCCTAACGAAATTGAAGATTGTGTTTAGAGGAACCTAATGAGTTCATGTGAAAGAATTGGTCAAAGAGACCTGAAACTTGCAACAAAAAGAAAAACACATTCTTTTCTCCATGATACAACAGACTTTCTTGCAGTTGTTTGTACAAATTGTCACAGATCTCAAAGCTGAAAAATTGGAATTTTCGAATTTTATTTCACTCTTTATAGGGGTTCAAGTTTATCATACTATAAGAAAATAAAGCTGTTTTGAATATTAATCTACTTTAAAATAAATTACAAAATAATTGTAGCAATCCACAGTATTCAATCTCTACTTCATTAAAATTGCTGTAATTTTCGAAGCAATTGGGAATAAATTAGGTTGGGGCCATAAATCTGCGCCCTCAACTCACCTTTGTCATAAATTAGCTAGAAGACTGGGCAAGTTACTCTCCTTTCCTGGGTGTCAGCTTCCTAATCCATTAATTGTTTGGTAAAATTATTTCTACCTGCCTTCCTGAAGTCCTATTCTATTTCCTCTTTAATTTCTGATTGTAACACACAAAATATTGCAAAGTTATATTGTATAGATGCCAAGAAATCCATTATTTTGTCCAATGCTAGACTGAGGTCCTAAAGACGCTTGTATTGATCAAGATTTTGTTTTTAACAGCAAGACTAATTCAATCTGATATAAGACTGATGAAAAAATACCTTTACCAAAAAAAAAAAAACCTTTACCTTGCTTTTAATAATGGAAAATTATGTCATCAGATTCTATGAATAAACAAAAGGACTAGAATATCCTCAGAAGATTCTGTCAATCATTGACAGATAAGAAACTGGAAATCATTGCTTTAATAAACTAGCATGATGGCGACCACTTTCAGGCTATATTGAGATCATCTAAAGGACATGGTAATCCACCTGAATTTTCAGTCAAGCCACTTGTACAAATGTGCCTTTTCAGAAGGACAATACCAACGAAGTGCCTTTTGGGGGGACTTCTGTCTCTGCACATCCTCACAGATTTACTAAATGTTTGTGTTAGAGAAATAAAATATCCACAAAGGTCATAGACTTGACATTTTTGGAACAGAAGTGCTTCCAGCTCGGTATAGTTCCATCAACCCTACAATTCAACAAAGGTACTCCTGCAGAACCCACACCTGCTGGGAGTACCTTGCAGGTGTGTGTCCACGCTTATTCTTCGGGGTCCTCATTACCCTAACCTATTCCCAAACTTCCATCCCAGCCCCAAACTCTTCACTGGTATGTTCTGCTTTCAATAGAAAAACTGAAGTAGTCATTATGGAAAAACAGAACTCTGTTGGTCTGCCTTGTACTTATTTTTGTGGCTTTGTTTTTATTTTAGTTATATAGGGGAATACTATAATGTTTTCATTATTTAGGGCTCTAAGTTTCTTCAGATGTGCCTGAGGCCACTACAGAACACTGGGCTCCATCCTCTGCCAGGACTCCTACTCCCTAGTAACTGTTCCATTCATGATTATCTTCCTCTTCTGCCCTTCATGGAGTTTTTCATTCTCAGGTTATACATTTCTTATTCTGCTATTCAAATGGAACCTGTTCTTTTGGTCTTTTTTTTTTAAGATTTTATAGATTTATTTGAGAGAGAGCACTCTTGCACACAAGTGGGAAGAGGAGCAGAAGGAGAGGGAGAAGCAGACTCCTGCCTGAGCTGGAGGCAGGGCTCGATCCCAGGACCCTGAGATCATGACCTGAGTCAAAGGCAGACGGTTAACTGGTTGAGCCACCCAGGTGCCCCTCTTTCAGCCTTTTTATATACAGATTCCTCCTATGATAGCTATTGAATAAGCAGAGGATTTTAATGGTAAGACCTCCCCTTCTATACATCCTGCTTTTTCATCAGAGTATTCTTTACACTGAAGGATTCACAAAAACCAATTCCATATAAAGACACTGAATTATTTCCTTTTATTTGTTCTTCAAATATATTAAAACAAAAATGATATTACTAATTTAATCTGTTTGCCTTTTTTTATAACACCCTGGATTTCCTTTCCTGAAGCCAGTTCGAAATCTATGGTTTCCTTTGGTCTGGTAGATGTAGTAGGGGAGCTCTCAGGAGGTTTGTGTGTGTCTTATATTTTTTTAATTTATTATTTTATATATGTTATATGTATGTATACTCTTGCACTATATTGTTGTATATATGTATACTAATATATATATATATATATATATATATATATATATATATATATATATATTTGGGGTGAGAGGCAGGGAGATAGAAAAAGGATCTTAACAGGCTTCATGCCCAACGTGGGGCTTGGTCTCACATCCCTGGGACCATGACCTGAGCCAAAATCAAGAGTCAGACATTTGAGATGCCTGGGTAGCTCAGTGGTTGAGTATCTGCCTTTGGCTGAGGTCATGATCCCAGGGTCCTAGGATCAAGTCCCGCATTGGGCTCCCTGCAGGGAACCTGCTTCTCCTTCTGCCTGTGTCTCTGCCTCTCTATGTGTGTCTCTCATGAATAAATAAATAAAATCTTTTTTTAAAAAAAGTCAGACACTTAACTGATTGAGCCACCCAGGCGCCCCATGTTTGTGTGTGCTTTAAACAAAGATACTGCTGACATGTTTCAACAGCAACACACCAGCTTGATTATTGTCTTTCAATTGTTGTTCTAATTCTCCTGTGACTACTTTTCATACCAGAAATGGCAGACCTTGTTGGTGTTGCTCTCTTGGCTTCCTAGAGAGAAATATCCCTGTAGATGTCTCCATGGAGGGCCACACATTTTATTTACAAATACCCTGGAGTTCTTGTGTCAAATGTTTATGACTGGCTATGAGTTTGCTGTCTATAAAAGGGTTTTGTTTTTCAAGAAAGGGAGATTGACACCTATGGGAACATGAAAAGGGAGAGGTCAGCGGTAAGGAAGTGACAGAAAAATAGTAGTGCAACATTTGCTACTTGAGGGAAGAAGGCCCTGCTAGATAGAGGTAGATGAGAACAATAGAAAAGCAAAGTGGGGGCTGTTGGACTCCAGAGGGAAAGTGATACCCATCGATGAAAGACCAGAAGACAAAAAGACAGCTCTGTGACATCATGAAGAGGTCAGGAGAGGAGATGCTGAGAAGAATACCAAACAGCTCTGCTGAAATGAGGCCACATGGCCATGTGAGAAACCAAATCTACGAGATTCTGGCATTTGTCCAGCTACTGCTTTGGACCAAGGGTTCAAAGAGAGGGTATGGAAGCAATTTTCCCTGGAGAGGCAAAACTGGGTCAGGAATGGAGTCACAGGATCACACACATCTGTCCTTTCTCTCTCCTTTCTAGAAAGTTGATTGTGTCATGATCAGCACAGGCAGATCCTTTTTAGCTTCCCACTTCTCCTTTGTAGCCACAAGCTTGCAAGTATCTCCTGGGATGGTACATCTTCTGTTCTTAAGCATTCCTGCAGGTCCTGGTAGAAGTCCATGCTTCCATCCTAAGTGCCATTGTCTTCTTACATCACTAACTAACTGAAAATAAGTTAGGCATTTTCATGGGCCCCTGAATGCATTCGAAACCTAATGAAATGTAGCATCTTCAATAATGAACTAAATGCTTGACTTGCTTCCAAAGAACAGCTTAAGCACTGGAGGGAACAGAACCTATTATTTGTTAACTAATGGTGATGAAACAACTCTGGATATAACCTCAAAATTCCTTGTGCAAATCACATTCAGCGTAGGCTCACAGTTTGAGAAGCATGAGCAATTGAGCTGACTCAGGGTGGACTCACACCTGTGGTTTTAAAGACTTGAATGTTTCATGACTCAAGTTGTCACTCAGCTCCTTTTCCTGTAGCACAAAGGGACAGTTAGGCCCCCGGGCAACAATTAAAGTTGTAGTCAAGGGTCCTTCCTTAGGAAAAGCAAACGTTGCTGCTATAGAGAGTTGAATTTTGTCCCCAAAAAGATGTGTTCAAGTTCTAGTCTCCAGTAGCTGAGAAGGTGACCCTTATTTGAAAACAGGATGTTTGCAGATATAATCAAGTTAAGATGCTTGCAGAGCAAGGTGAGCCCTAATCCAATATGACTGGTGTCCTTATAAGAAGACACACATACCGAGGAGAAGGCCACATGGAGACAGAGACACACAAAGAGGATCCATGTGATGGCGGAGCAGAGATTGTGTAGAAACACATCTACAAGCCAAGCAACTCCAAGGATTGCTGGCTGCACCAGAAAGTAAGAGGAAAACATGGAAACAGATTATCTCCCAGAGACTTTAGAAAGGGCATGGCACTGTCAACACCTCGATTTTGGGCTTTTAGTCCTTGGGACTGTCAGAACATAAATTTCCATTATTTTAAGTCACCCCGTTTGTCATAATTTGTTATAGTAGTCACAGGAAATGAATGCAGCCGTCCTTGGGCTGGAGTCATGGATGCCTGCACCAGCAGCAACAGCAACAGCCTCCCCACCCCTTGGCTGCCACACCCAGAGCACCCACACAGACCCCAAAACATCCACTCCCCTCAGGCGGAGGGAGTGTAGGGTAGATGTGAACCTTACACTTGCTCCTGCATACTGCCAACCTCTGGCTCAGTTTTCCTGCCATATAACCCCCTCTCCGACTCTTCCAGCCTCTTCCCCTAGAAGACTGGACCTATTCTTCGTCCCTTGTAGCCATTCCCCAGTCCTGCTGAGAGATCAGGCTCATCAGCTGCAATTATGTGACATTGGACTCTAGTTCCCAAGGCAGAGCTCAAGCCGCTGAGCCGAACCTCTTAGCAACGCAACATCTGTAGGAGCTGACATCTGCCACTGTCCCTTACCTATTGTGCCCTGGACCTCTCAGTTCCCCAACGGCAGCCCCCCACTCAAGTCAGGCTGTCCAGTGTATAGCTTCCTACCTTGCTTGCCCACTCCCAACTGGGGCCCACTGTGGAGGCCCCAGCACCCCTTTGAGCTTGCCTGTCTTAGGGTGGCAGGCCTGAGGCCTTAGACTTTGTCATGCACTTCCCTCAACAAAAATGCCAGCTTACTCTAGAATGAAGACTGGGAGCCCAAACCTAAATACAAATGGATAGGTATGCATCACAAGGTCACACAGTAGAAGAAATGATAACTTAATTACACATACATATGGGACACTCCGAGAGCAATGCTGGAATGGATGGGCAAAGCTGTTTATGGCCTCCGGAACCTGGCCACCCACCCAGCCATCCGCCTGGCCAGGCTCTGGCAGGCCACCCTGAGCCTGAGGGGCCCGGTGACTCCACACACCACAGCCCATCCAGGGTGGGGAGCTTCACCCTGAGGTGAGCACAGAGCAGTCCTTGGACCTGTGAGACATGGGAAGGAATGGTAACTGGCATGTGCAGATGACATCTTCCCTTCCCATAATAGGACCTAATGGGTTCACCAACCCAGGCTCACCTGCACTGCCCGTGGTCCCTGTCGCACTCCTGGGTGGCAGCCCCAACAGTGCCCCTCCTGGAACAGTTGCAGCCTTCGCAGCCAGCCAGGGGATGGAAACTGAAGGAATGCGTGTCACACACCTCACACTGTGGCCTGACTGTGTGGGGAGGGCAGAGGCACTTCCCTGTCATCTCATCACAGAGGCGTGGGCCACAATTGCACGCTGGCCAAGGAATAAAGAGACATGGTGTAAGGGTGAGACACCACCCAGCCTCCAGCAGGACTTCACCAACTGCCAACATTTCCAGAAGCTTCCAAGGGGTCTGGGAGAAAAGTCTTGCTTTTTCTTCATGATAGCATTATTGAGTGGGGCTGCTCTGAAAGGCAGCTTTCTTGGAGCCCAGATCAACTCTATCAAATGCTCATGACAGACACGGCATGTGAACACTGGCTGAGCACAGCGGCACCCACTGGCACCAAGGCAGGAACTCAAAGGAACCCACCCAGTTATAGTTATGTGCCATTCTCATGAGACGTCTCTCATCTGTCAGAGGATCCTCTCACAGGCTCCCTGAAGTGGCCCCACATCACCGTAGTGCAACTGAGCTCCAGGTGAGGTCATAAGGCAGCAGCAGGACCCTCGTTAGGCAAAGGCTGGTCTCCAAGTGAAGGCTCCGTTTGTACCACACTCACACCCCTCACTACTACCACATGGCCCGTGCTGACCTTATGTCTCAGGCCACAGGATGGTTCTTAGATAAAAGTACCCAGGCTTCCTATTCTGAAAGTACTATCCTCCTGTGACCCCGGCTCTCCTCCTATTTCAACTGAGTTTTGATTAGGTTGCAAACATTGAAGGAGCTTCCACTAGGAAGAGGGATTGAGTTGTCCAGTATCTTGATGCCTAAGGCTCTATAAACTCACCTGCCTTGCCAAGCACATGGGTCACATACCTTGGGAAACACAAATGTTTATCTCCTAGAACCTATCTTCTCATAATGTGGTCCATGGACCCCTGGCCTGGGCACCATCTGAGTTAAAAGAAGTGCAGAGTCTCAGGCCCCAGCCCAGGCCTTCTGCCTCAGAACCTGCATTTTCACAAGATCCCCAGGTAGTCTCCAGCACAGTGAAATTCAAGAAGGCCTGCCCTAGATGAGCGTCACCTACCTGGGACCAGAGACAACCTTGGGTGACCCGAACGTGCACTTACGTTTGCAGTGTGGGAATCCATAGTAGCCCATTCGACAGCGGGTACACTGCCGCCCAATGACGCTGGGCCGGCACGGGCACTGCCCGCCCTCTGGGCTGCAGGGACGGCCAATGGCCCCGGTGGGGTGGCACTCACAAGGCAGCGCGCCCTTGTGGTAAAGGGCCACTAGGGACCTGGCAGCGTTCTTACAGAATCCAGAGGCGGTCTGGGGGCTGTGAAGACAAAAACAAGGTATTATTCCAGTCCCAAACTTCCCTTTCCCACTTGCTCTGCCAAGTGGTGTTTTGGGGGAGGGACTCTGGCTGTGGAGTCTGGGAACAAGTGAGAGAATGCCCCACCCTGGGATCCACAGCCAGTGACAGCCACCCTTCCACCCATCCACCTCCAGAACACATCACCGGACTGGTGGGTGGGACTCCTGGTGGCTGCAATAAAAGGGGGAAATTTTCACCTGTGGGATGAATTCTCTGGTATGTGAATTATACCTTAATAAAGTGGTTATCAAAAAAATTATAGGGCAGCCCGGGTGGCTCAGCGGTTTAGTGCCACTTTCAGTCCAGGGTGTGATCCTGGAGACCCAGGATCGAGTCCCACGTCAGGCTCCCTGCATGGACCCTGCTTCTCACTCTGCCTGTGTCTCTGCCTCTCTCTCTCTCTCTCTTTCTCTCTCTGTTTGTGTGTGTCTTTCATGAATAAATACAATCTAGAAAAAAAATTATACCTAGATGTGTATGCACCAGTACCAATAACAATGGGAGCAGGAGGCAGCCAAGTACCTACCTTCATTGAATGTTGTGTGTTAGAAGTTTTGCCTACATCTCACTTAACCTCACAACCACCTAACCAGTTAGGCCTAAGCCTCATTTCATACATAAGGAAACTGAAGCTTCTAGAAGTTTAGTGATACATCCAAGGCCACAGAGCTACAGAGTGGCCAAGCAGGCATTCAAACCCACAGCTGTTGGACTTCAGAGCCTTTACTCTTCATATTTTCTATAAAGGAGACTTCTGCCCATCAGGCCCTTGGAGCTGCTGGGCTCTTCAGGGAACCTGCAGCAGGTACAGGGTGGGTTTGCAGAAGAGAAGAGCAGAAGCCCACATGTAGGGCTGTCCTAGGCTCTTGGCATTCAGAGATCCTGAGAGAGTGGACAGAGAGGTCCAGGGAGAGTGGACTGAGAGGTCTGCTGCTCCGAGACACTCCCCACTCAACCAGATGGTAAAGGAGGGAGAGAATCCAGGCTGACGCACTTCCCAGTGGAGGACACCCCAGGTGTTATCTTTTAGGAATCTGAGTTGGACAACAGGAAGCAGCCACGAGGCCAAGAAACTCCAAAGGAGCCCATGAATCCCAGCTCAGTGGGTGAACATGAGGCAGGATGGAAGTTGAAGACAGTAATCTTGCCCAAATGTGCAGCACAAGGTCTGGTGCAGGATGGTGTATGCAGAGGAAAAGCATCTCCCTCCGGCCCCAGGACTCCCTGCCACTCCCTTGGGCACAGGGAGGAAAAAGACAGACCCAAGGGCCAGCCCCACCCTGCGCCTTGCTCTGAGTGGGGATGTTGGAGAGCCTTAGGAATCTCTGCAAAGTGATACTTACTCGATATAAAAACTGTTTCCTCCGCAATTGGTGACAAACTCAAATGACTTGTCCACTGATTTTTTGTGAAGTATTTGGTAGTCATAATCCTCCGCAGGCACCACTAAAACACGGACCTAAAGGAAACCTGTCAGCATGACTTTGGATTTCCAACAGCAGGGCATACTGACGGCTATTCATTACACTTTCTCTTCACTAAGATCCATGCTCTTGATTGTTAAGCCCAAGACCACTTGAAACAGGATTTATGAAAAAGGAATCACAAGAACTACCCTAAGCCAGTATGAAATGTTCAACCCACATTCCTATGTAAGAAGTGGTGTGTGCTGAGGCAGATCCCTTGGAGCACCTGCTCAGAGAAGCAGCCTCCTCAAGAGCTAGGGGGAAACAGGAGATCTAAGGGATCGGGGCCTGTGGAGAGGGCCTGGGCCCTGCGTAATCTATGCCTGGGATGATCCTGGACTGCCAAAGGTCGCATTTTATATTTTTAAAGGTGAACAAACTAAAACAGCAGGACCAATGGGGGAAACTCATACCATGGCTTGCCCTGAAGCTGCATCATGTCAGATACTCTTATGAATAACTGCAGCCCTAATCTTTAGAAGTACTGCTTGGCTCTCTGTGCCTGTTTAAATCAGACTATACCAGTAACAAATGCTATAGGAAATTTCAAATCTCTGTGAACTACTCACCAACTTATAGCTTACAGACAGTTTCCTGCTCTCGTGCTATTCAATCAGTAAGCATTTGTGAAACACCATGTACTAGGTGGTGTTCTAAGCACACGGGATACAAAATGCATAAAGTCAGGCCCCTGTTCCTAGGAAGACGGCCTCCTCAGAGAAAGCAGGAAACATAAGGAAGAAATAAGCGGGTCACACAGCAGGGACTGAACAATGCTACCAAACTCTCTGGAAGGCCTTACAGGCATTAAGTGACCTTGATTCCATCAACCAAGGTAAAAACAGTGTAGAAGACACCTGGGGTTGTATAGGTAATAGGCTTAAGTCTGAGGGACTCATGAGGTCCTCAGCTATGTGGATATGCAGTAGATGGCCCCATACTGGGCCCAGAGCTCAGAAAATAACAGAGATGTGGTGTCATTTCCCCACAAGAGGGAACAGAATCAACAGGGACAGATGATACTGTCCAAAGAGGAATGACGGAACAAGGGGGCTCAGCGTCAAACCCCAGGGAACGATACCATATGTGGACAAAAGGAAAGAGAAATCACTGAAGGAGCACAGGAGGAAGTGGGAACAAAATGAGAGAAAGCAGTTGTGGAAGCTCAAGAAAGAAAGTCTCCAGGACAAAGGAGGATTAAATGCTTCAGAAAGAGACCAGTCAGGTGAAGAGTGAGAGGGGCTAATGCAGAGCGAGACACTCACTCACCAGAGTTTCCTGCAGGGGACTGTTTTCTTCCTATTCACTTACTTATTGTTCTAATTTCCCTTGACTTTAATTATCACCTACTTTTTTTTTTCTTTTTCTTTTTTTTCTAACAAGTGGCTATAAAATTCAAACATTTTTCTATAAATATGACTTCAACTCCTCGGAGGAACTATTGTCACAAGCCAAACAGGCACACAGAATGGCTAACCAAGGCAAACACATGAAGCTGAGGGAGAAGCAGACCATACCAATACTAAGGACTTTCCTTCTGGAACCTTCACAGTAACGGCTACCTCTGGCTCTGGGATGTCAAACTCAACTTGATCTTCAGCAATCACTTGGTCCCGGCAGCCAAGCACATGGGGGCAAAAAGAAGCACGGAAGACACCTGGGGGCAGAGTGGGAGAGGAATTTCTGGTACGGTACCACAAGGACCAGCTGGGCCTGCAGGCATGGCACTTGTCCCCTGAAGCTCACCTGGCCATAGCCGCCCTCCATCCACAAACACCTGGGTGGGAAATGTTGGGTGTGCTGGTTGATAAAAATGGATGACAATGACATATCGGCCTGGGTGTGGTACAAGTCCTCTGAGGGTCACTTGGTTCTATGTAGAAAAAAGAGGATAAAAAAAACTCCTCAAGTTGCAGAGCTATAAGTATTTAGAGCTTAAAAACCAAAGCAACTTAGGTATTTACCCAAGTGAAATGAAAACCTATAGTCACACAAAATTTTCACTTGAATATTAACAGCAGCACCATTTGTAATCAGAAATACTGGAAACAAACCAAATGACTTGCATCTCAGGATGGATGAACCAACACTGTGGTGCAACCATAAATGGTGTTGGAGGGAGTGTAATTTGGTACCATCACTTTGGAAAATTGTCTGGTAGCATTTACCAAAGTCGATCATATCACTGAGAAATTGCACTCTTAGGTTCACACCCAACAGAAATGCATAATGTTTGCCCAAAAGCCATTCAAGAATGTTCCCAGCATTCAAGTACTACTTATGATAACTGAGTAACAAAGAGCCAGAGTCCATTTTGGATGTTTGATCACTGACAGGCGTCAAGCGCCATCACTTGTCTTTAATCTTTTGTCCCACACCTGCACAAGCCAGTAAGAGAGCCCAAGAGCACATCCCTTGGCATAGGCAGGAAGTTACAGCCATACTAATTCTAGCCAATGGGAAGGAGCCCTTACCTTGCACTCCTCCACCTTCTCCTTGCCCCTGCCCAACCATAGTGAAAACCAAAGTCATGCCCCCACTTTTGCTCAAGATTGAGTGTGAGGCCTGCTCTCCTCAGAAGACCTCATTCTGTGAGAAATAAGTCTTCAAACCCTCAAAAAAACAAGAAAAATAGTCACAATAAAAAATCATCTTTCAGATGAAAATCATGACTTGAAAAAGGTAAGTAATTTGATAAACATCATACTCTAAGAGCAAAATCAGGATTAGAACTCTATTGTCATGATTTCAGTTCATCTCCCCCTATGATTCTGGGTGAACTTTCCCATACAGGATCTTATTAAATTTTCTCTGCCAGACCCTGTTAATTTCCTAACTTGATGCAATGTGAACAGACATGAGCCATCTCTAGGATTAAAGGGATAAAATATCATCAGGACAAATGGTAAGTCCTGCAATTTAAAACAAATACGGTTCCTTACTACATTTCATCTTCATGCTATGTATTATTAATCAATAAATGTTTATTGAAAATTTCCCACCTGCAAAGCATTTTGCTGGTATAGTTGGGGATGCAAAAAAAAAAAAAAATCTATCAGCTACAGCAACTTTCACAAGTGCTTACATTCCAATTTGGGAATACAACAATATTAAATAGCAGTAGCCAATAAAAATATGAGGTGTCACAAAATGGGCCATGAAAAATTGCCAAATGACGGTATAGATAGAGATACAGAAAGGAAAGAACTTCAAGATGGGGTGGTCATAGACAGGATTAGCCAGATGCGTCATGTCTAGGATTCTCTACGGTTGAGAGTAGAAGTCCCCAAACTACAGGGGCATCCAAATCCCTTGGAGGGTTTATTAAAACACAGATTCCTGGGCCTCACCTCCAGAGTTTCTGATTCAGTAGTTCTAGGGTGGGTTTGCAAACATGCATTTCTAACAAGTTCCCAGGTGATGCAGATCTTCTGGTAAGGGCCACACTTTGTAAATCATGTTTTAGAAACAACACCCTCGAGGGGAGCCCTACCTGTGGCATCTTCAAGGTGTTTCCAGTAACAACATCAGCAGAATGTGAAGGATCCTGGGTCAGGAGAGGGGAAGACTCTCCACTCGGGACATCCAAAACTAATGCTGTTGGAGGAGTTTCAGGGACCAGGGAGACACAAGAGGCACTGAAAAAAAGAAATATTTTAAAAACAACCAAAAATGGAAGAACTGTCCACTGGTGAACATATTGACTGTGAGCTTAAGACCGTGTGACATCAAGAGGATCCAGTCTCGAGAGAACCACAAGACTGTGGAGAGCTTTTTTTTTTTTTTTTTTTTTGGAGGGATCTTTATACAAAAACACTCAGTGTAGTCAATTGGCCAAGTGTATTCCAGCAACCTGCTCAATACAATGAGCTAAAACAGAAAGAAAATCTTAATTTTGAAAAATATTAACTAGACAGAAACTTATAGAAACTTTCTTTCTGGAACTAAAATTCATGTTAAATGGGGCCAATGCAATGAAACATTACTATCCACCTCTAAATGTAGATGTTGACATAAAATCATATAAAAACCAAAGAGGACAAATGCACATCATTTCTTTTTAAGCACAGCCAGATTTAACTGTCTTGGTAGTTTCTATAGTCCTAATCATATGCCTAAGATTTATGATGGTGTCTATAAATTATTTTTAATCTAGAACGAAACAACTCTGCCTAAACCCTGATAATCATTGGTTAGCTAATCCTCATAACATAGTGGTGAGGTGGGGCATTATTTTCACGGTTTTTTAAATGAGGAGCCTCAGACACGGAGATTAAAGGATCTTTGCGAGGTCTCAGAACAGTACTTGATAACTGCCCTTTAGGGCAAAGCTTAACTATTCCCCCAGTTGCTACTGTGTCAGCTTCCTGATATTATGGAATTCTGGAAAGACTGCTGGGGGAAATGATTTAGCTGATTTTTTATTTTAACCCATTATCAGCCTTTAGCACCTTGGCCTATGATCCCTTGTGAAGTTAAGCATAAAGTCGCAGGCTTACAAGCATTATAGCAACACTCAGAGCACAAACAAGGGAGAAAGGAAGGAAACCCATTACCTTTGATTAATATACCCCCCGTAACTGGCAATGCATTTGATTTGAGGTCTCAAATATTCAGTTGAGAATTCTTCAATGGGTATGATACAAATTTGATGCTGTTGAAAAAATACAATGCAAAAAGGTATATCATGTTTATCAGCAAAGCCAATGGTATGGTCAAACATGCTATTAAAAAAGCTCTTAAGTAAAGACATTACAATTGTTATCTTAAATAGACAAAACTGCAGAATGGCATCATTATGTGCAACAAATTTTACTGTTGTACAGGATCATTGCCAGAATGTTCTTGGAATAGTCATCTAAATAAATAAAATCACAAAAGTCCAAAAACAACTCTTTGTCCGTGACTTTGGATGCCTGTTTTTCTCTCCTACCCTGGGCTGATGCTGGCTCTTCAGACCCCTTGGCAAGGAGAGGATGATGTGGTAGGCAGCTAGGGAGCCTGCTGTTCAGAGCCTGTTGTCTGTAACTCCTGCTACAAATTATCTTTCTTAATAGAGGATGTCTTGAATCTCAGGCACATTTGGACTTCGTTGAAGAAGCTAGCTCCAGAGCTAGTTTTTGAGTCCATAAGAAACTCAGTTATTAAGTTATCAATACATTCTTTTTTAATCAAAACTGTATTACCAGTTGGATCACAAACCGATTCAGTAACAAGAATTTTTATTGAACACCTACTATATGCCAGGCACTGAGACCGAGGGATCCTATGAGACCAGGATGAATAATACCCCTGCCCTCATGGAACCTATATTCTAGTTAGACATCTGAATGATACTAGGGAACACTTATGCTTAAAAGATGAAGACTCAGCCTTGTTATAATTCCCAAAGATGAAGAGATTAAGATTCACTTGGATCATTATGTTTAAAAACAGAGTCACAATTTTAAAAAATAAAGTCTTCAGCTATTATATAATTTATGTAATAACTCTTAAAAACTCAATTCCAGATAATTCTTAAGAAAAGGCTCAAAGTTTTCAAAACTGTCAAGCACGAATATTTAAAACACATTAGAACAAGCTGGCCTAGCATTTCCCTTAATATTAGCAATGACAAGAAAGTTGCTTCATACTTAGATAATCTTCCATTCTCTGAGATATTTATTATAAATCTGGCCACCCCTTCCTAGCCCAGTCGCACTGCTTATGCTTATCATAATTCTCAATATTTAATTTGTGCTATTTAAAGGGAGGCATGAAGCGTATTTAATCTGCCAAACTTGGTATTTTAGGTCTTAATGGTATATATTTAATTAACTGAATAATATACTTATTGAGATAGAGTAACAAGAGTCAGGAAAAGAAATACCAGGTGGTTGCAACTTGAAAATTCTGAAAGAATTTGCCAAGATGCTAAAAGATATCATAAAATAGTAAATGGGCAAGAAAATAAACAGTAACTAATCACATTTCTATATACCAGCATAACAATAAACCAGAAACTATAATGACAAAGGATATTTCATTCATAATAGTAACAATGAGTAAACATTAATGAAATAGAGTTTTGTAAAACCCTTGGCAAACTTGATGAGGAAAATTTACTGGGTGCTATAAAAAAGGCTCAAACAAATGAAGAGGCAAGACAGAGTTCTACATAGGAAGAAAACACATCATTAAACTTGGCAATTCTTCACAGGTTCATTTTATAGATGGAGTACAAACCCAGCCAAATTTTTCATAAGTTTTAAAATATAGAGCTATCACCAAAATGCTTCTAAAATTCAAAGGGCAAAACAGAAGCATACCAGAAGGAATCGGCCCCTGTGTGCTTTGAGCCGAATGTCTGCATCTGCTAACAGCTCATAAACAGCAAGGCCACTCCTGCCATCAGTCACGACACTCCGGCAAAGGAAACTGCAAGAGGAAAGAGTGTTCTTAGCCTGACTCCTCTGGTCTCCCTGACTTTGTGCCTCCCTGTGGATAGCTGATTGCTATTCTGTTTCTCCTCTTTATAACCAGGTCACTGACAATGAATTTTCTGGCACAACAAGTTTGAAAGGGATGCAGTCCACAATCAATACAACAAAGAACCTTCTGAACTGTGCATCTCAGGGCTAAAGGCCTTGTTCACATTTTCCACCCAGCTTTATGTAATACTTGGCCTAGTCATTGGGAGAAAAAGCCCCAGAGTAAACAATGTCTGATCGATCTCCAAGACACAACCTTCTTGGAAATTTATTACTATTCTTGGTACCATCTGTGACTAAGGTTGCCTATTGGCCTCACAAAGATATCCCATACCACATCAGCCTTGGGACTGGCCTTACTCCAGGCATGAGAAACCACAGTGCTGTCAGAAGCTTAGCCTGCTCCACTCATCCTTCTTTCCTTGTTGTACTAGCTGTGCTCCTTCCTTCCACTCCAACAGGTGAAATATGAAGTTCAGGAATATTTAAAAGGTCACCTTTTGGAACCAAAGAATTCACTTTAATGGAGAAACCCATTAAGGAAGTATTTTTGGAGAAATGTTTCTGACTTCATATTGTTTGGGTGTTTTTTTTTTTTTTCTGACTTCATATTGTATGACAACTTTTCTGTCGGTCAATACAATTTGGAAACTAGTTTGGAGGCAAACTAAAAGAAATGACCATCTCCGGGAAATGTTTGAAATAATTTATGCAATGACTTTTTGGTAAGGATTAAAATGAGATACTATATAAAGAGCCACAGTTAGAAACTCAAAGAACAGTTATTTTCTTTTCCCTTTTGAGCATGTGTGTGTGTGTGTGTGTGTGTGTGTATGTATGTATATATTTATGTAATTAAAATGCCTTCCTTTTGGTTCAAGCATAATCCTGGGAGTTAAATATATTAGGTGATTCATTTAGATTAAGTTTTGTCGATATCCTTTTAAAATTTCTAACTAAGAATAGACTAATGATGATAATTATTGAATTGATTTAATTGTGAGTGAACCTCTCTTATAGAAGGACCATCAGATTTATCACAACATTGTTTTGAAAAGTGGTATTTTAATTAGCACCACTACTTTTCTGTTGGGATAGTTTTTAAAATAACACCATTAGAACTCACTCAAAAAATGTTGGGAAAGCTTCAACCCTCAGTAGGAGAAGCTGCAATGTTGAAAGGGCTTGTCATTTGAAGTAGGCTTTTATGGGTCAAACATTTTCCAATTGCACCATATTTTTGGACTCCATTACTGATAGCCTATTCAATTTCACTTGTCCATAGGACAGCCAAAGTAGAGAAGAAGGAAATATTTTAAACAAGTGAAATCACACCATGGGACATTCCTAGAAATGGTTAAATACAATAAAAGGAAGTCCTAATATAATACAATGCTGTCTTGGAATTCTAATGTCCCTGGTGAAGAACCTGGTGCTGGGATCCCTGCATGGCCCAGCAGTTTAGCGCCTGCCTTCAGCCCAGGCCGTGATTCTGGAGTCCCCGGATCCTTGCATGGAGCCTGCTTCTCCCTCTGCCTGTGTCTCTGCCTCTCTCTTTCTCTCTCTCTCCCTCTGTCTCTCATGAATAAATAAATAAAATCTTTAAGAATAAATAAAATATTAAAAAAAAAAAAGAACTTGGTGCTGTCTATCCAGAGCCAAAGCGACCTATGGAATACCACACAGCTGTCTGCCCTAAATGCCATTCAGACAGAGCTCATGAAACCAAGCTTGTGGCTTATGGAAGGAACTGTGGAAGGGTGCCCTTTCATTCTTTAGCTTTGAAACACTCCACTGCTTGGCATAGATGTTCTCAGCCTCTTCTGAGATGGTTCATTAGAAGTGTTTCCTTCTGAGCCCTTAGCCATCACCACCTTCTATCTTGTGGAGCAGGGATCAAGTGAAATAATCTGGAAGGTGGAAAGAGTCAGAGGGATGAACTAGAGGGTGGACATGGTCTAGAGAAGCCCTGCCCTAGGCCTGGGGGCAACAGTCTCCAGGACTCAGGTCGTTAGGTGTCCCACCCACCTGGGAGTGCACATTCCAGTGGTTGCTGATGTCATCCACAGATGAAACTAACATTTTCAGGTAATGAGAGAACATTCTGGGGAATTTTTTTGCTCAATCTGGTGCTCCTATTAAAAATCCCCATGCAGTTATATTCTTTGTTGTTGTTTTTTTTTTATCATCACCCCACAAAAAAGGGCTAATTAGATTTTTTTTAAAGATTCCTAAAAGAAGCCTTCACAGTTTCCTTTTTAAGGTTGCTGAGAGGGCAGCCCAGATGGCTCAGCAGTTTAGCACTGCCTTCAGCCCAGGACCTGATCCTGGTAGACCCAGGATCGAGTCCCATGTCAGGCTCCCTGCATACAGCCTGCTTCGCCCTCTGTCTGTGTCTCTGCCTCTCTCTCTCTCTCTCTCTCTCTCTCTCTCTGTGTGTGTGTGTGTGTCTCCCATGAATGAATAAATAAATAAAATCTTTTAAAAAAATAAAAAAATAAGGTTGCTGAGAGTATGATGTTAATTCAATAACCATTTCATTAAGTCTCATAAAAGTTTCCATTCTAAGTTCCTAAAAGTAAGTCTTTTCATAAGTTCTTTTACTTGCAAAACAGGAAAAATGTCCAACTATTCAGGTCATTTGGAGTTTGACAAAAAGCCAAAGGCAAGTGGTGGTAACAAAATGTTCAAGTTCACCAAGAATTGAGTGGGTTCACTGCAGTTCTCCACCTGCTGTCTGAAGAGACTGACTTCTAGAGCCATTTATTATACAATTAATTCCATGTTGAAAACACCCCTTGCACTGATTCTTTAATTAAAGCATATACTGAACATTTGCATAGATCTTGAAATATTATGCAAAGAAAATAATTTTTAATAAATCTTTGTCAAAGTTCTGGGAACAGAGTCACTTAATCACGGTAAATCTTTAAATCTTTGGTTAATTATTTTTCACCTGATGATCATCAAACATTATTCCCAGTTTCCGAAGAGCATGCTGTGAAGGCAGTTGTGACAGATACAGAGTCTTTTCTCCTTTCCCATGCACCCATGTGTTCTCTACACAGCATTTGAGCCTGGAGCACTGAGTTCACTGCACCACACAGGGTGTGGTTGCTACATGAATCTGAGCCAAAGTGGTGAGTGGAACACACAGCTTTTCAAGAATATGCAATATTTTCAAGATGTCCACAAGAAGCCTCCTGCACTCACACCAGAGGTGACACGGGATAGCCCAGTCACCTGCTTATTTTCAAGATCAAAAGGAAACAACTTCCCAATCCAGATAAAAAACAAGGCTGACCTCCTGATTGATCAGGTCCAAAGGAATCCCCCAGGGCATGACTGATTACCTGTACTTGCAGCTGTAGATGTTCACTTGGCCTATCAGGACAGACCCAGGGCTCTCCATGTGCACATCAACCACAGACAGCTGGTCTACTTCCGTGGAATACTCAACCATGATCACGTAGTTGCCAACCTGTGGGACCTGTAGCCACAGATGCAGCTCCACCTGTCAGAGAGCCCGAGCAGATGGATGTGAAATGTACTGGATGTGTTTACATACGCAAGTAAAACCAGGGCTGAGAAGACACCTGGAAACGGTTTTATATGTCATCATAGTAAGAAACGTGGTCCTATAGGTAGGAATGCCAGATAAAATACAGGATGTGCCATTAAATTTGAAATTCAGATAAACACATAACTATTGTTTATCTGCAATTCAAATTTAATAGAGCATTGGTATTTTTATTTTCTAAATCTGGCAACCCTACTTATAGGGGCTTCTACTCCTTTCACCCATCTATTTGTCTTGTTTCTTAAGGCCAAAGACACTCTAAAACTTGAGGTAAAGAGGAATCTCCAATGGGTGATAAGAGGAATAGAAGTATGCCTTGAGGATCTTTTACTGCTTTTCAACTTAAAAAATGAACTTTAAATTATATGGATGCAGATAATGTGAAGTGAGACATGCATCCCACTCCTGCGGTAGTAACTAATAGGACTTTGGTTTTCATACTTCCAAATTGTCCATGTCTAAAAATGCACACATATATACTTTTTTTAAAGAAAAATTGCTCATAGTAGGCAATCACAGATGCTTTTGGAGCATCACAGCAGAGACAAGTAGCTCCAACAGAGTCCATATGACTTGCAAAACCAAAAGTATTTACTACCTAGCCTTTTACCAAAAACAAAAACAACCAAAAAAAAAAAAATGCCCATACCCCCATTTGGAGGTTGGAGTCTGGAATCATGCTGCTTCCAGCTATGTGACTTTGAGCAAGTTACTTAAAGTCTATATGCCTCAGTATCCTCCTGTGTAAAAATGAAGATAACAAAAGTATACCCCTCTTAAAATTATTATGAGGATTAAATGAATATACGAAGAACTTTTAGAAGTATGTTTGGCATGTCACAAACACTATATAAACACTGATGATTATAACTCTGATTATTTCCTTTTGCCATGACTTGCTATTTTTACTCAAAAATATTTTCTCTGTTTATAACGGTACATGAAGATAAACTTCATTTTCTTAATGGCTTCCTACCATTCCAAATAGTATGAGCAAAAAATAATTTATTCAACTAATCCCCAATTGATGAACACTTAGGTTGTCTCTAATTTTCCCTATAAAATATAATGCTATATGATGATAGATAGATGATAGATAGATAGATAGATAGATAGATAGATGATAGATAGATACCCTTATGCTAGTATTTCTGTAAGATTCATAGAAGTAGAATTGCTAGGTCAAAGTATAAGTGCATATTGAATGTCCATGCCAATACTAGAACTACATTCTGTAGCACCTTAACCCCCTCAGTCTGCAAGCTCAGGCCCAGCAAGCTTTACCACGTTTAATTAAAATCCTCCAGCCCCTTGCTTTCAGGATATTCACATTTACTGTTCTCTCTGCACAGCACTGAACCACACAACTAATATTTTCCACAGTGATTTTTCTATCACTTATATAATAGAAAGACTTCCCTCAGGAAAAAAATGTGGATTATCCACACCACTTTTCCACTCTGTTACACAGTGAAATATGGGTCCAAATGGGGAGGTTATTATCAACAATAATATGCCCAGATGCCCTGGGCATCTCCAAACAAGGGTTCCTCTTTCTTAACCCACCAAAACATACACAGGGCAATGATGTATTCACTTTTCTCCCAGAAGTTATTATTGGCTGCCAGTTTTATCACAGTACTGTAATATAAGTTTCTACTGTTCTTTCCACTCTGAGTCCTGTAGATTGATTTCTTTAGAAGACTTGTAGGAAGGCTTTTGAATACATCTGTTGGTAAAAGGTTTTGAGAAACTCAGATAAAAGACAAATGATGGCAAACGGAAACTTTACTATTTGTTGTTTGTTATCAATCATGTATCTTAGTAAAAGGGTATTTTAACAGAACCAGTGTAAAACTGGAAGGATCCTTCTGGTTTTATGGCATAGAATTGTCCTCACCTAGTTATAAGTGTTTCAAGATAAAGATGTAAAAAGTGGGCATGTCAAATCTGATGCTTACACAAAGCTAAGAGGGATGATTACCATATCTGATGTCAAAATGAATCTTTAAAATGATTTGGTCAATCTATACTTATTAAACACCTACTCTATGCCAGTTCACATGATGGGTATACAATGGGAAACAAGACAGACTTGATCTTTGCCCTCAGACTTCTGGAAAAAAGGAAAGAAAAGATGGAGGAATGGTATGTGGTGTATTTGAATTAAGACAAAACTTACAATATATCCGAAAGTCTTGGGAAAGAGTAAAAATAAAATTTCTAGACAAAAAAGTTTGAGGTTGGTTTACAATGGGTAAATAAGCATTCTAAAATGTGTGTTTTGTAAAAGAAGAGATCAGAATTACTGGATAACTTTTGACTTTGTTGGAAAATATATACTTAAGAACATATGTTAAAATATTAAAGGTAGTCACTAAAATATCAGAAAACAATCTGTACCCATCAAACAAGCAGAAAAAAATTGTCTCAATCAAACAGAGGTAGGTGGTGCCTGGCTGGCTCAGGTGGTACATCATGCTACTCTTGACCTCAAGGTCATGTGTTCAAGTCCCATGTTGGGCCTAGAGCTTACTTTAAAACAAACAAACCAGAAGTAGATAAATTATTTTTAAGAAGGTAAATTAAAGGCTAGTAAACAGGTACAGCCACTCTGGAAAACAGTATGGAGGTTGAAAACTCAAAAAGTTAAAAATAGAGCTACCCTACAACTTGTCAATTGCACTCCTAGGTATTTATCCAAAGGATATAAACATAGTGATTCATGCATATAAACATGCACCCCAATGTTTATAGCCGCAATGTCCACAATAGCCAAAATATGGAAAGAGCCCAGATGTCCACCGACAGATAAATGAATAAAGAAGACGTAGTGTGTGTGTGTGTGTGTGTATAGAATAGAATATTACTCAGCCATCAAAAATAATGAAATCTTGCCATTTTCAATGATGTGGATGCACCTAGAGGGTACTGTGCTAACTGAAATAAGTCAGAGAAAAACAAATACTTTATGATTTCAGTGATATGTGGAATTTAAGAAACAAAACAGATGAGCATAGGGGAAGGGAAGGAAAAATAAAATAAGATGAAAACAGAGAGAGAGGCAAAGTATAAGAGACTCTTAACTATAGGAAACAAACTGACTAAAGGTTGCTGGAGGTGAGGTGGGTGGGGGATGGGATAATTTGGGTGATGGGCATTAAGGAGGGCACTTGAAGTAATGAACACTGGGTATTGTGTGAACATGATGAATCACTAAATTCTATCTCTGAAACTAATAATGTAGTATATGCTAATTAAATTGAATTTGAAAAAAGCTAGTAAACAAAATAAATAAAATGAGAAAAATAAGTTCAATATGTCTGAAATCACAATAAATATAAATGGATTAAAATCACATTGTAAAACAGAGATGATCAAACTGAAATATAAAAAAATATATAGATAGGAATTTGTTCACAAGAGACAGAGGCTTGCCTGGTGTACAACAGTGTGATATGACTTTAAAAGATGAACTACTGTCCATATTCCCTTTCTCAGAAAGAATAAAGAAGGGAAACTCAGGTGGCAGTAAGGGCCAAGGCTATGAATTAACAAAGAAATAGGACCAGAGCAGCCTTCATGGTATGTGTGTGAGACGAAGAGCTGTAAGTAAATAAAGGAGGCCATTTAATAGAAGAAGAAGTGAACAGGCAAACACAGAGAGAGAAAGGAAAGCTTCTCTGAGAGCCAGGTATCTCTGTCCCTCAAAGATTCATAGGAGACATGAATGTACTCAGTTCTTGCCCTTGGAATCCTGACAGACCTCTCTGTATCCTAGAAAAGGAAAAACTGTTCATATGAGCTAGGCTTAGTGGGTTGCTCTTTCAGTCCATGGTGCTGACTAGAACATATAATAGCAGTATGGCTAACAGTTACTAAGTGATCACTGTGTGCTGGGCATCACAACAAGAGCCCATGGATTTTTTTTTATTTATTATTTTTTCATGGATTATTTCATTTAATGTACTCATGATGTAGCTACTATTCTTATCTCCTTTTGGTATACTAGTAAATTCAGACCTATAGAGATTTTATAGCTAGTTACTGATGACCCTAGACATGCAGGTAGTTTCACTCCAGAACAATCTTGAGCATCCAACTACACATGGTTTCCAAAATGGAAGATGGAGGGTGCCTAGGTGGCTCAGTCAGTTAAGCATCTGCCTTCAAATCAGGTCATGATCCTGGAGTCCTGGGATAAAGACCTGTGTCAGGCTCTCTGTTCAGGGAGGAGCCTGCTTCTCTCTCTCCTTGCCCCCTGCTCATGCTCCTTCTCACTATCTCTTTCTCTCTTTCAAATAGAGTCTTAAAAAAAATAGTGGAGGGGTTACTCTGCATTGCTCCAGGTGGCTAATGATAACAAAAGTTAGCTTACCTCTAGGAGAAAATTACTCCTCCATCAATTTAAGTATTCAACAGAGGCTAAATAAATGTTTTATAAGGATAATTTTAAAAGGACTCTTTCACAGAAAGAAAAATCAAATGATTTCTCAGACCTCTTCTAAAGCCATTAATCTTTGAATTTTAGCACAATGATCTATTACAGCACTGTCCAATAGAACTTTCTGAAGTAGCAAAAATATCCTATAATCTGTGTTTTCCAATAAGGTGGCCACTAGACATATGTGGTTACTGAGCACTTGAAATGTGGCTAGTGCAATTGAGGAACAGGCTGTTTAGCTCTAGTTAGCTTTATTTAAAATTAATTTAAATTTATATAGTCACATGGGCTGGTCACTACTGCATTGGACAACACAAGTCTGGAAGCATTTAAATAAAATAGTAAAACAGACTGTTAAGTAAAACTGGACTGCCCAGGGCTTAGTTTTATGCATTGTGCAAATATGACCCTGCCCAACACTTCAGTGCTGTGGCTCTGGGCTAAACTGGGGGCAAGGATACTTCCTGATGAGTCATCAGCATCATTTCCTGGAGGTTGGCCCTTCTCAACAGGAAATGTTCTCTGCTGTCTGGGGAACACACACACACACACACACACACAGCTGTGTATGTGTGCATATTTATGTATGTACATGCATGTGTGTGTGTGTGTGTATACACAGCATGGAGAGGGAGGGATACAGCAGACTGTTAGAACGGAGTGGAAATGAGATCATTAGTTTTTCTTTATGCATATGCATATTGCTTTACTTGTTATAACAAGTATACATATTTCTTTTTGCAAAAAAAACCCCTCTACATTTAAAATAAAATGAAATGAAGACTAAAGAAATATCCTTAAAATCCTATAACAGCTGCCCTGGAAATGTTAGCAATATAGTCACAAAAATGTACACATCTATATATCCAGGAAATATTCCTTAATCCCATACATGTCATCAGTCTGCACATTTAATCATGAACATTTTCCTCAAAGGTACAACACAGAGAATGCTGTAAAAAGTCAGGAATGGAAATGTTGTGAAGGAAAGTTTTTTTCAGTGTCTTTATTTCAAGGTGTTGCATTGTGTGTTCTTAGTCTTGATATACAGTACTTCTAACCCAACTCTTGAATCAGTAGAGTCTTACATTGTTTTAAGGCTTAAAAAACTCAGGGAAGAAAAGCAATGCCCGAACCTGTAGAAACCTGTCCTCTAAGTCATAAGCGAGGTGCCTTGGGATGTAGCAGTTCCAGATTCTGAGCTCAAAGAAATCAGCCTTTACAAACTGCTTAGCCTGAGGGGCTGAACAGTCAGCATTGCATCCTTTTAGGGTAAGCTGTGTGGTTTTCTGGAGGCCTTTTAGAAAGACCTTGCCCCGAATCAGGTAGAGCAGGATGCAGCCTTATAAGTCTCAGGAATGCAAAGGAGAGAATTCTGTGATTGTCCATGTTCCTGTCCTGTCTCGAAAGTGCTCAAAGACTAACCTTACTATGCTCCATGTGGTGTACCGCCCAGCTACAACCTGGATCAGAGAACTCAGTATACCTATAATTAACACCTCTGAGAAATTCTTCCAGGTTTCCCTGAATTTGAGAAGCAAATGTGGCTAAGAGTTTTCAGCAGATACAGACGGAGAGGTAGCAATAGCTTTGACAGTAAAAAAAAGGCTGCCCCACCTCTCTCCCACTGAGGTCCGCCATGACTGGGTGTGCGGGGGTGGGCTGCCTCAATGCCAAGGGTCTTGGCTCCCCATCAAGCAGGAAGTGTCTGGCCTCACAAGCCAGGGCACAGGGGAATCGGGTCACTGGCAAATGCTGGTAAAGCAAGCAACTTCAACAACAACAACAAAATACAGCAGTTACAACTCAGAACAAAACACAACATCAGAGTGCATCCCCAAAGGATTCCTTCCATCCCGTTCATTCATCATTCCTTCAACAAATTCTCCTACCAATTGCCTCCTGTAGGAATCAGGTGGTAAATTTTCATTTGCATGAAGAATAAAAAAAAGGAAAGTTCCATCAACCCGGATTCTATCTTAAGCCCTTCCCTTCAGCAGATGCATGACCCTGAAGCTGTTACTTAGTCAAACATCCATATTTCTTTCTATGTGCTAGAGGGTGGGTGTCACTCTCCGTGCCAGCTACCGTGTGCAAAGTGCTTTGTGACTCTCGTATATAAGACAGTCGACTGCCTCAGAGAAAAACCACAATTAAATAATTATCCAAAGCATCTTGCTGCACTAGTGATGCTGAGGCCTCTCACAAATCCTTCCACCAAAAGTTCCTAATTTAGAGGACCTCGAGAAGCACCCCTGCCCCCATACTAACTTCTCCTGGGGAGGTCCTGAGTCAGCGCATGGCTCTGTGACTGGCAGTTGCAGGGAGGATGCCTCATAGTAGTCTCTGGGAAGCAGCACCAGGTAGTCCTAGTAAATGAAGACCAAAAGGAAAATTACTCATCTGGTGGTGGACTTTCTTTAGTAATAAAACAGTTAAGCATGCCAGTTAAGTTAATAATGACCAAGGGAAGCTCGAGACATTAAATTCTCCACAAAAGCTGCTTCATTCTACCCCCTGACTCACCAAAACACACAAAGCAACCTGTCGCAGGTGCTTCAAGCATTAGAGATAAGCATCTCAGGGTGAACGCTTTTGTATTCAAATCTCAGGGGAAATTTTACCATCTCTTCTAGACTGTGTATAAATTAAAAAATAAACAAAGATAATAAACTACCAACTGATGATCTGTTCCCTTGAAATACTGGATGCGTTCATCAACACATATCAGAATGCTTAATTGTGGATCATGTATTATGGCTTTTTACTCCCACACCAAAGCAACGCTTGCCTGGCATGGTATAAACGATGTTTTGTGATCCTGGTGAATCACAGGCTGAAACTGGCTGACTGCCTGTCTTAGGAGATGAGAGGAAGAATGTGTTCCATGGACTGTGCCAAATGAAGCCCACAGTGTAAATTCAGCTAAACAGCTCTTCAGGAAAGAGCAGGTCTCCAGGTTTCTGAGACACTGATGGTTTGACAGCTTCAGAGCAATGCTGGCATCACCGCCTATGTGCAGAGGGAAGGAGGAGGGATGTCTGCCACAACTGTGAAGACACTCATATACCAGCCATAAGGTTTTTTTCTCTTTAGGGTCCTTAATTTGTCCATGATGGAGAAAAAGAGAAATGCATGGAGAGGAAAAGTAGCAGATGGGGCTCAGTGGTCTACCATGGGGGTCTCATGGGGGTCCCAGTGGGCTTTAGTTTAACAGTGGTTATTGTTCTCTTATTGAGTTTCCTCAGGTTGGGACCATAGCCCCTCATTGCTTTATGGTCCTATAGATCCTAGGAGAGTAAAGGTTGATAAGTAGGCATTCAATAAAATATCTCTAGAGAAAACGAGCTCATAACATGGAAGCATATATATGAGTCACTACACAACTGCACTGACTAAATGTCATCAAGTATCTTCCATGTCTATAGAGTAACATAATGATTTTCTTTCTTTATCCAACTTTGTACCCATTGTTGGCATCAATGAAATTTTCCTTGTCCTCATTTCTAACATCCACGAAAAATTCTAAAACTTCTATAAAACAACAAAGCTTTCTACCAAGAAGATGCAAGAAAAATAGGGACTGAATGAATAGCATAAACCTTCACACTATCCTAAGATTCCAGATTTGGAAAGGACAGATATGGATAAACACCATCCCTATTACAGGGAAGAGATAACTGAGGCAGGCTTGGAGTTAAAGAACTGCCTAAGATATGCTAATCTTCCCAATCAAAAAGATTGTGTCAGAAGGAAAAGCTTGCTGTTTTCCACTCTGACTGCCTGAAACCACGCGTTTGCCAAAGACTTTATTTTCAGAAGACCTTTTTTTTTATATATAACATACCAATATCTCAGCAGTTTTCATTCCTTAATTACCCATGGATTCTCTGGCTATTCTATTAATGTGCAAGAACAGAGCTTTTCCCTTGATGCAAAGTTCTTTGTCCAAGGCCATCTGTCTGGTGAGACTATTGCCTACATTTGAAGTAGAAGGCAGGGAATGTCAGAGAAGAACTGGCTCCCCCTTCTTTTCTGCCATGAACAACTTCAATATTAGGATCTGCTCTTCCTGTAGCTTCTTCTGATTCATTCCACACAATTCCCAGAGAGACTGATTTTCTAAGATGTCCTTCTGATTCATAATGAAAAATCCCAAAGAAGCTTTTGAAGGGTGGGGACATATGCACATTAAGGTTTTGCATTTTTATTCTGATAACTTTGAGTCATTATGAGTTATAGTTGGTTTGGTTATTTTGTCTGAGAGCAGCTGGCTGAAGAATCTAAAGATATTTTGAGTTGGCTCTAATGCCATCTGAGGGCAAATATCACCATAGTTTCTTGTGTCTGAAAGGGAATTGCCTGTGATTTTAATATCTTAGGGTCTCTGTGGATCACTGTGGGTCACTGTGGGTGAGACCATCCTAAGGGGGGAAGAATCCCACATAACTCTCCACTCAGGAGGGCTCTTACCAGGAGGACTCCCTCTGATTTAATACAAGCAATCCATGTCCCTGGTGCAATTGAAAATGGGTCTGCCAAACCATTTCCAGGGATGGTGACAAAGGCTGGTACCTTACTCGGCAAGAAGATGACTTCTTTGCTTTGAGCAGCACCTGTCAGAAATAAAAAGAACTACCTAAGGCATTTGTCTAGCAATTACTGTTAGGATTTGGGATAATCGGTTTTGAATATTCAATTTACTTCTGAAAAGGTTTAAGATGGTTACTCATCATACTTACTGATCAAATTTATTGATTTTCTTTTTTTAATTATATGGATGCATCACATATGTATAAAACAGACCAGAAAGTTATTGATGTTAGCAGACATGATGTACCCCAGGATTGTGAGTACTTTCTAAATTTGCTAAGTGACTAAGTATTTTAATAAATGTAAACTGCTTAGAGAAGTTCATTGCACATAATCAATGCTCAATTCATTACATTTGACCTTAAATTATTCTTTTTATTTCTATTGAAGAACATGTATTTTTTTCTGAAATAAGAAAAAGTTTTGGTTTCCTGTTTGTTTTCAGGGTGCAAAGTTTTTCTTCTTCACAAAACAAATAGAAGACCTTCTATGAAAGTTCAGAAACAAACCAAACTGCTGTATCTGAGCACAATTGAGCCTTTTCATCAGAAGGAACATTTGCTCCACATCCTTGCATTTTCTCTACAAACATCCACTAGATCTAGGTTCAGAGCACAAGGCAGTGCACGCAGCCTGAATGACCTTTGCTTCCTGATGGTGGGACTGGAAAGGTGAGGGATTACAGACCAAAAAGAAGGAGAATTTGGCACAACATGGACACTCGTATTTGGGAGGAGGTACAGGTTACTATAGGTTACACAGCCAGGGCCCCTGACTCAGGCATGAGGGCTTAGGAAAGGTGTCCCAGGGGACAGGAAAACAAACCACAGTGCATTCCACCAGTTTGAGTTCATGGAGAGCAAACCACTAATGAAACTGCCATCAAGGAGACATTGGTGTCTACGAGAAAGAGCCTGGGGTCAGAAGACTCCAGCTTGTCTGCAAAGACCAGCTGTGCACTTGGGCAATTTACTAAAACCTGTTGGCTCTGTTTCCCCTTCAATTCTCATCAGTTCACAAACTTATCTTGTGAGGAAATCAGTGCCAAAGTACTTTATATGTGATAAAGCAAGTTTCCTAGTTTTTTATATCATTCATCAACATCCAGCCTCATGATCTGGCTGCCACAACTCAAGAGCACCCTCACTGCCCCCAATGACTTTGCCATGGATGTTGAACAAAGATGTTTGTATTTCAATCTTAAATAGTAGATTTCTAGTGGCACCATTTTGTGTCCATGTGAAATTCCTAGTGCTTCTTGGGATCTGTTGCCAGGAATGGTAGAAGCTCTAATTCTTGCAGAACAGACCTCCAGACCTTAGCTCTGAGAGCACTGAGATCTGCCCTCTGACTATGCTTCCCTCTGCCCTTGGGAATTCCTCACTCCTCAATGAGGTTTGCATGTTCCTCTTTGTACCTCTCTTGGGCTTTGTGCTTTACAACATTCACCTTAAAAATTCCTCTCCTGACTCATCTCTCCTTGGACTATTTGGTTTGCCTGAAAAACTGGGAAAATTCAGGGCAGTAGGCCAAGCTCCCACCCTTATCAGACTACATCAGACTTTATCTTTTCTCTGGAGGTAACTTTGTGTGAAAATTGGAGAAAATGTTCCACGAAGTAATCATTTCTTAATCCAACAGAGGCTAGAAAATTTGCCTACCTGCCTCAGCCCAGGATGGATAAAGAGTCACGCGACCAGATACTGCTTCAGTTCCAGGGTTAATATATTTCAGAATAACATGAAACAAGGAGAGACTTGACTTCCCCACATTCAACATGATCCTCACTTCATTCTGAAAAATACCAAAAAGCCAGACAGTATAGAACAGACAACTGGCTAAAAGAAATGCTGGCCAAACAGTGATTATACTCCATTTAACTTTCACTAGTGGGTACTACTACTCATGTGTACACACACTCACTTTCTCTCTCCCTCACACTCACTCACACTCAGCAAGCACCAAATAATTAACTCTGTGGCAGATGGAAATAGGCAGGCCTAACAATAAATCAAGAACACTTACAATTAAAGTTACAGTGAAAACCTGATCCCTCAGCAACTGAGATCCTCTTTGGACCCTTCTGGAATCAGGCAGACAGAGTGAATATTAGCTGGACTAGTTTAAGGAAAGCCATAGTGACAGGGGCAACCACCATGGGCTGGGAGAACAAAAAGGCAGAAGAGAAGGAAAGGATAGCATTATTTAACACCATCACTCCTGTATTGAGACCACAGGTCATATTTCTAAAATTCTAAATGGTCACAGAATGCTATGTTGGCTAAACAAAGGTTAAAATACCCCAAATACATTAGTGATAAAATCTGGATGTAACTAAAATATGCCTAAGTCACATGCAATTGATCTCAATTTCTATCCATAAGAATGTGGGCTTTAAAAAAATTATTTTATTTTGCAGCATGATGAGTGTACTCTAAAAAAAAAATATTTTATTTATTTATTTGAGAGAGAGAGAGAGTGCACAAGTAGAGGGGAGAGGCAGAGGGAGAAGGAGAAGCTGGCTCCCTGCTGGGCAGGGAGCCCAATGTGGGGCTCAATCCTAGGATCCTGGGATCATGACCTGAGTTGAAGGCAGATGCTTAATCAACTGAAGCACCGAGGCACCCCCACGATCAGTGTACTCTTTAAACCTACTCACCTATTTAAGTCATCCCCTCACCCACTTCCCCTCTGGTAACCACCAGTTTGTTCTCTATAGTTAAGAATTTGTTTCTTGGTTTGTCTCTCTCTCTCCTTTTATTCCTTTGCTTGTTTGTTTCATTTCTTAATTCTACACATAAGTGAAATCATATGGTATTTGTCTTTCTCTGACTGACTTATTTTGCTTAGTGTTATACTCTCTAGATCGATCCACATTGTTACAAATGGCAAGATTTCATTCTTTTTATGGCTGAATAATATTCCATTCCAATAATAAAGAGGACGATCCAACAAGAGGATGCAACAATTGTAAATACTTATACACCCAACATGTGAGCACCCAAATAAATAAAAACAGTTATTTACAAGCAAAGGAAATAATCAAGAGTAACACAATAATAGGGGACTTTAACATCCCACTTACACTGATGG
The DNA here is from genome assembly GCF_905146905.1 of Nyctereutes procyonoides. Classification (NCBI taxonomy): domain Eukaryota; kingdom Metazoa; phylum Chordata; class Mammalia; order Carnivora; family Canidae; genus Nyctereutes; species Nyctereutes procyonoides. The sequence continues at coordinate 37,500,526 of NW_026575044.1, forward strand.
ACAGATCATCCAAACAGAAAATCAACAAGGAAACTGTGGTTTTGAATGACACATTGAATGAGACGGATTTAATAGACATATTCAGAGCATTCCATCCTAAAACAACAGAATACACATTCTTTTTGACTGCACACAGAACTGTCTCTAGAATAGATCATATTTTAGGGCAAGTCTCAACAAATTCAAAAAGGTCGAAGTCATACTATGCACCTTTTCTGACCACAACACTATGAAACCAGAGATTAACCACAAGAAAAAATCTGGAAAGAACACAAATATATGGAGGTTAAATAACATACTACTAAACAATGAATGGGTCAGTCAAGAAATCAAAGAAGAAATAAAATACTACATAGAGACAAAGGAAAATGAAAACACAAAGGTCCTGTTCTACGAGGGAAGTTTATAGCAACACAGGCTTACCCCAAGAAGAAAAATCTCAAATCAACAACCTAACATTACCCCTATATAAGCTAGAAAAAGAATAATAAACAAAACTCAAACCTAGCAAAAGGAAGGAAATGACAAAGATTAAAGCAGAAATAAATGATACAGAAACTAAATAAACAAAACCCAAAAAAACAATAGAACAGATCAATGAAACCGGGAGCTTATTTTTTAAAAATATCAACAAAATTGATTACCCCTCTAGCTAGACTCACCAAAAAATAAAAGAGAGAGAGAGAGAGAGGAAACCCAGATAAACAAAATCACTAATAAAATAGAAGTAACAACAAACACCACAGAAATACAAACAACTATAACAGAATATTATGAAAACCTATATACCAACAAATTGGACAGCTTAGATGAAATGGATAAATTTCTAGAAACATATAACCTACCAAAATGAAAGCAAGAATAGAAAATTTGAATAAAGAAATTACCAGTAATTAAACTGAATTGGTAATCAAAAAACTCCCCAAAAAACAAGTCTAGGACCAGACAGCTTCACAGGCAAATCCTACCAAACATTTCAAGAAGAGTTAATGCCCATTCTCAAACTATTCCAAAAAAATAGAAGAGGAAGGAAAACTTCCAAATTCAATCTATTTAATGATAGTATCACTTTGATACCAAAACCAGATAAAACACCACAAAAAAAAGAACTACAGGCCAGTATCTCTGATGAACATTGATGCAAAAATCCTCAATAAGATATTAACAAACAGAATCCAACAATACATTTTGAAAAATCACTCAGCATGAATCAAGTGGGATTTATTCCTGGGATGCAAGGGTGGTTCAATATCTGCAAAACACTCAATGTGATACATCACATCAGTATGAGAAAGGATAAAAGCCATATGGTCATTTCGACAGATGCAGAGAAAGCATTTGACAAAGTACAACAACCATTCTTGATTTTTTTTTTTTAAAAAAAACCCTCTGTAAAGTAGATCTAGAAGGAACATAAGTCAACATAATCAAAGTCTTATATGAAAAACCCACAGACAACATCATACTCAGTGGTGAAAAACTGAGAGCTCTTCTGCTAAGGTCAGGACCAAGACAAGGATGTCCACTCTCCCCACTTACTCAGCATAGGGCTAGAAGTCCTAGCCTCAGCAATCAGACAACAGAAAGAAATAAAAGGATCCACGTTGATAAGAGAGAAGTAAAACTCTCACTATTGGCAAATGACATGATACTCTATATAGAAAACCTTAAAGACGCCACTGAATGTGGGCTTCCTGACAGAACCCATCTCTAAGTGTTAGTTTCCATTTTGAAAAATAAAAATGCAAAAATGTATAAGGAACAAAGTTAGGAATGATTTGATGGACACTACTAAGTTCTTCTGCTGATGAAAAATATTTAGATAAACTCCATCATTTGAAATTCATTTCCTTTGTGGGATGCCTGGATGGCTCAGTCAGCTGTCTGCCTCCAGCTCAGGTCATGATCCTGGAGTCCTGGGATTGAGCCCCGCTTTAGGCTCCGGAGCTCCCTGCTCAGCGGAGAATCTTGCTTCTCCCTCTCCCTTCACCCCTCCCTACCACTCATTCTCTCTCTCTCTCTCTGTCAAATAAATAAATAAAATCTTTTTTAAAAAAAGAAATTCATTTCTTTTTTTAAAAAAATTCCATAACTCTTCTAACACAAATTAGTCATTCTTTCAAACTGTAAACACCTGTGAGAAGATATCACCTTAACTAGACTGTCATTCACAGCCTATTATGACTTAATGGATGCCACTGTTTTTTTCTAAATAATGAAGGTCAGGTTGCTAAAGAAACTGAATTTTATATTTGGGAGAAGGAGAAAGCAGTGAGATCTTAAGATACTAGGTACTGTTGGGGTGACTGGGTGGCTCAGTCAGTTAAGCATCCAACTCTTGGTTTCAGCTCAGGTCATGATCTCAGGGTCATGAGATATAGTCCCATGTTGGGCTCTGCACTTAGTGGAGAGTCTGCTTGAGATTTTCTCCCTCTTCCCCTGTCCCTACCCTGTGGCTCACGTGCGCTCTCTATGTCTCTCTCTCTAAAATAAATAAATAAATCTAAAAAAGGGGGGATCCTAGGTACTGTTTGAGAAAGTAGCCTCATGGGGACAATCAGGCAAGAAGCCATATTAGAACCAATGATGGCTCCAAAAGAACTGCGACCCTGTCCCTGTTTCTCTAAGGAGTGGCTTACATAAACATAACAAGTATTAGTTCTGGATCTGCTAAGGACAAATATTGGGTTACCATGGTCATCAATTTACTTCTTGTGCTGAATTTCTCCACTGAGAAACACAGTTTGAAGAAACCAACCTCAAAGAGAAATCCTGAGAACAAAACTTCTCAATGACTATACAGAAATACAGAAATTGTTAGTTACAAATATTGTATAAGTTCTAAAAATAATGAGAAAATGTGTAAATTCCATAACTCTTCCAACACAAAGCCAAGAGAGATGGATATGGTAGAGAAGAATGAAGGAAAGGAGAAACACAGAAAAGAAAAATTAAATATCACTAAAATTCCTCATTTATCTTAATTTCTACTCATGTAGTAATTCAGAGTTTAAAGAGGCAAAAAAAAAAAATCCACAGCACTGGTCAAATATTAACACACACATTATCGGAATTATTTAATTCAAATAATTTTTATTCTCTACAAATGTCTTTATTTCTTTTTCTCTACAAATGTCTTTAAAGAAAAGTGTCTCATGTTAAAATATAGACTAATCTCACTTGGGAAACAACTTTTTTTTTTTTTAAGATTTTATTCATGAGAGTCATGAGGAGAGAGAGAGAGAGGCAGAGACACAGGCAGAGGGAGAAGCAGGCTCCATGCAGGGAGCCCAACATGGGACTTGATACCAGATCTCCAGGATCATGCCCTGGGCTGAAGGCAGTGCTAAACTGCTGAGCCACCTGGGCTGCCCGGGAAACAACTTCTTATAAGAAGGCTTTAGAGATCAACACCACTTTAACCCTTTCTTCAACTGATTTGGTGCCCAAATTAAATTAACAATAAACTGTGATATTGATACATATATTTATCAGTTAAAATCCAATCCTGCCCCACACTCCATCCACAGCCTGGAGAAAAAGAATCCTGGAGTCAGTGTGGGGAATGGTTTACCTTTTGGAGGAACTCACTGAGAGTGCTGTGGGTAAGTATATGCCCTACCCCACCATGAAGTAACTTCTTGCTGGCTACATACTTGTACTGAGGTCATTTGAGCATATCCTCTCCAGCTAAACTCAGGAAACTCCAAGGGATCAAATCCAAATCGAAGTTCTCTTCCATTAGGTGTAGTACCATCTTCAATTTCATACTTCATATGATGCAAATCCGGGAAATAGTAGTTGTTTTCAGGTCTTTTGTAAATAAAAAGTAAACGTGGATACAGCAAGTTATGTTCACTGATAGTCCAAATATTCTTTAATCTCAATAGCTACTGCTAAAGAACTCCCACCAAATTGACAGAATACAATAAATAAGAAGAAAGAGCCACCCCTTTGCTTTTTCTTTAAATTATTGCTTTCATTCATGTAAACATTCACATAAAATATACCCAATACCTATCAGTCTAAGCAATAAAATGAGAAAAATCACTTAGCACAACCCATAGTAGTAGCCTCCTTTAATATGTTCTAAATTGTTGTCAACAACTTAGCAAAATCAAATTAGCTTATTTACTATAAATTCATTCACTCATTAATGTATTTATATTCACTCATTACACAAATATTCATATATAAGTGTCGGGTACTGTTGCTAAGTACCATTTATGCAACAGTGAGTGTGATATAAAATATTTCAGGGATCCCTGGGTGGCGCAGCGGTTTGGTGCCTGCCTTTGGCCCAGGGCGCGATCCTGGAGACCCGGGATCGAATCCCACGTCGGGCTCCCGGTGCATGGAGCCTGCTTCTCCCTCTGCCTATGTCTCTGCCTCTCTCTCTCTCTCTCTCTCTCTCTCTCTGTGTGACTATCATAAATAAATAAAAATTAAAAAAAATTTTCATATGCTAAGTTTACAAGCATATTTCATATGCTAAGTTTATATATAGGGAGATACATTTTTCTCCCTATATATATTTTTGAATCATTAAAATGACTTTTTTATGCCTTGTATTTTCTTAAGCTATAAGCCTATAAATGGATTCCTTTCAAGGGTCCAAACATGGTAGTCATAGAGAAGGATCAAAAATATTCCAATGCTTGTGTGACATTTCATATTCAAACAATTTGAAGTTCTTCAAAATGGCACATTTTGACAATCTAGTCACAAACTAATATCAGTAGATTTAAAGCCATTAAGATCATTTAGTCAAAGGAAATAAGAGGTCATCGTCCTATATCACAAGTAGAATTACAAATGCTTACAATTTCTCTGGAAGTGATATACAAAGGTCCTTAAAAATTGACCTAGTAATTCTACTTCCAGGAATATATTCTAAAGAATGATTTTACACATAGTGACAAAGAATTAACATACAGGAATGTTTATAATAGTGAAAACCTAGAAACAACGTAAATAGTTTAAATTTGTGTACAATTTTGAAATACAATTATTAAATCATTTAAAAATTATGAAATATGTAACCATTAATATTTCTGAAGACTAATGATAATGGAAAATGTCTGCAATATGATGTAAAGAAAACATAAAAGCTTTACAATGAACATACATTACATCTATTATCACAAAAATTATTTAGAAAACAAGGTGAAAGTGAATGCTTGTAAGAAAAATGAAGAATGCCCAAATAATATCATAAACAAACATTGGAAGGAATTTAATACAAAAGGACCAAACCTAGAGAAAAGGTGGTATGGCATCTTTGATGCTAGTTTTCTATCCTTTTATCCTAGCTAGAATTTACCACTGACTCAAAAGACAATTTTGTATGTATGTATTGGCTATAATGTACAAAAAAAAAAAAAATCAATGTTTTTGCCTCTGGGTAGGTAATTTAATTCCTATTTGGTTGTATTATTTCTACCTGAAAAATAACCAGTTGCCTACATAGTTGGAAAGAAAAAAACTTTTGCTGGTTAAGTGGGGGAAAGCTCACTTTATCAACAGGAAGGTGAGAAGAGATAAAACCTGGGTGGAAATGTTTCTGAACCTATTTACAAAATTCCTCTGGTGCATCAGGTGCCTCGTTAGTCTGCAGGGAAACACACCCTCAGGTGTGTCCTCCTTTACATACCCTTTATTATGTGGCCCAGCAGTGATTGCCATTTAGAAATGACTGAAGAAAGCTCAGCTGGGTTGCTCTGACTGTTAGAATTCAAACGCTGAAAACATCAAGGGAAAGGGGAGAAGCACCATAAGAACTAAATACTGACAATTTAACTACACTAAAGATTTCTTTATTAATCTGTTGATAATGCAGAAGTAGTGAAGATGCTTGCAATTTAGAAGTTGCATTTCACAGTTTCCAGCATATGATTAAAAGCCAGAATATTAAAAATAAGTTTTTTCTTACCTCTACCGAGAGAAAATTATGGATAGATCATGGTTTCAAAAAAATCTATATTGATCTAACAGATAATATTCAGAACATTCCACCCTAAAACAGCAGAATACTCATTCTTTTCAAGTGCACACAGAACAGTCTCCAGAACAGATCACATATTAGGCCACAAAATGAACCTCAACAAATTCAAGAAGATTGAAGTCATACTATGCACCTTTTCTTTTTTTTTCCTTTTCTTATTTTTTAAGATTTTATTTATTTATTCATGAGAGACACACACTGAGAGGCAGAGACACAGGCAGAGGGACAAGCAGGCTCCCTTCAGGGAACCCCATGTGGAACTCAGTCCCAGGGCCCTGGGATCATGCCCTGAGCCAAAGGCAGATAGATGCTCAACTACTGAGCCACCCAGGTGGCTTTTTTTACCACAACACTGAAACTAGAGATCAACCACAAGAAAAAATCTGGAAAGAACACAAATATATGGAGGTTAAATAACATGCTACTAAACAATGAATGGGCCAATCAAGAAATCAAAGAAGAAATAAAGTATTACATAGGGACAAAGGAAAATAAAAACACAAAGGTCCAAAATCTTTGGGATCCAGCAAAAGCTGTTTTAAGAGGGAAGTTTATAGCAACACAGGCTTACCCCAAGAAGCAAGAAAAATCTCAGATCAACAACCTAACATTACCCTTACAGAAGCTAGAAAAAGAAGAACAAACAAAACCCAAACCCAGCAAAAGGAAGGAAATGATAAAGATCAGAGCAGAAATAAATGAAACTAAAAAAACAATAGAACAGATCAATGAAAACAAGAGCTGGTTTTTTGAAAAGATCAACAAAATTGATAAACTTTTAACAAGAATTGAGAGAGAGAGAGAGAGAGAAGTCAAATAAACAAAATTGGAAATAAATGAGGAGAAAAAAAACAACCACACTGAAATACAAAGGATTATATGAGAATATTGTGAAAAATTATATTCCCACAAATCGGACATCTAGAAGAAGTGGATAAATTCCTAGAAACATATAATCTCTTAAAAAGGAATCAGGAAGAAATAGAAAATTTGAACAGACTGATTACCAGCAATGAAATTGAATCAGTAATCAAAATAACAAGACCAGGACCAGATGGATTCACAGATTAAATCTTCCAAACATTTAAAGAAGAGTTAATATCTATTGTTCTCAAACTATTCCAAAAAAATGAAAGAGGAAGGAAAGCTTACAAATTCATTCTATGAAGCCAGCATTACCCTGATACCAAAACCAGGTAAAGAAACTAAACACACACACACACGCACACACACATACACACGAGTGTGTACACATATACACACAAAGCTGGAGGCCAATATCTCTGATGAACATAGTTGCAAAAATCCTCAACAAAATATTAGCAAACAGAATCCAACAATACACTAAAATAGCCATTGAGCACTATCAAGTGGGATTTACTCCTGGGATGCAAATCAATCAATGTGATATATCACATATGATAAAAACCATATGATCATTTCAATAAAAAAAAAGCATTTGACAAAGTACAACATCCATTTATGATAAAAAAAAAACTCTTAACAAAGTAAGTTTACAGGGAACATACCTCAACATAATAAATGCATTATAAGAAAAACTCACAATAAACGTCATACTCAATGGGGAAAAACGCTTTCCCTTTAAGGTAAGGAACAAGATAAGGATGTCTGTCCACTCTCACTACTTTTATTCAACATAGCAATGGAAATTCTAGCCATAGGAATCATACAAAACAAGGGACTAAAAGGTATCCAAATTGGTAAGGAAGAAGTAAAACTTTCACTATTTGTAGATGACATGATACTATACAAAGACTCCCCTAAAAATTCCACCAGAAGACTATCAAAACTAATAAATGAATTCAGTAAAATTGCATCGCATTTCTATACACTAACAATGAAGTAGCAGAAATAGAAATTAAGAAAGTCTCATTTAAAATTACACCAAAAATAATAAAATACCTAGGAATAATCTTAACCAAAGAGATAAAGACCAGTGTTCCAAAAAATATAAAAGATTGATGAAAGAAATTGAAGAGGACAGAAAGAAATGGAAAGACATTCCATGCCAATGTGTTGGAAAAACAAATACTGTTAAAATGTCTGGATGCCTGGGTGAGGTTGAGCGCCTGCCTTTGGCTCAGGGCATGATCCCAGGGTTCTGGGATTGGAGTCCTGCAATGGGCTCCCTGCGGGGAGCCTGCTCCTCCCTCTGCCTGTGTCTCTGCCTCTCTCTGTGTGTCTCTCATGAATAAATAAATAAAATCTTTTTAAAATAGATTGTTAAAATGTCCTCTTTACCAAAACGATCTACACGCTTAATGCAATCCCTATCAAAATGCCAACAGCATTTTTCACAAAACTAAAACAAATCATCCTAAGTGTGTATGGAACCACAAAAGACCCCCAAATAGCTAAAGCAATCTCGAAAAAGAATGTAACTAGAGATATCACAATCCCAGATTTCAATATATATTACAAAGCTGTAGTAATCAAAAACACTATGGTACCTGCACAAAAGTATGCACATAAGTCAATAGAACATAATAGAGAGCCCAGAAATAAACCAGTAATTTTATGGTCAATTAATCTTCAACTAAGGAGAAAAGAATATGCAATGGGAAATAAACAGTCTCTAAGAAATGGTGTTGGGAAAACTGGATAGCTACATGTAAAAGAATGAAACTGGATTACTTTATTATACCATATACAAAAATAAACTGAAAATGGATTAAGGACCTAAATGTGAGACCTGAAACCATAAAAATCCTTGAAGAGAGCAGAGAGTAATTTCTCTAACATCGGCCATAGCAATTTGTCTAGATATGTCTCCTAAGGCAAGGGAAGCAAAAACAAAAATAAACTACTGTGACTACATAAAAATATAAAGCTCTGCACAGCAGAGGAAGTAATCAACAAAACTAAAATACAACCTACAGAATGGAATTTGAAAATGATATATCTGATAAACGGATAGTATCCAAAATTTATAAATAATTTTACAACTCAACACCAAAAAATCACATAATCCAATTTGGAAAAGGAAGGAGACATGAAGAGACATTTCTCAAAGAAGACGTGTAAATGGCCAGTAGACACATGAAAAGATGCTCCACATCACTCATCATCAGGAAAATGCAAATCAAAACCACAATGAAACTCACACCCATCAGAATGACTAAAATCAAAACCACTAGAAACAACAGGTGTTGGGCAGGATGTAGAGAAAAAGGAACCCTCATGCACAGCTGGTGGGAATGCAACTGGAGCAGCCACTGTGGAAAACAGTTCCTCGAAAATTTAAAAATAGAATTACCATATAATCCAGTAATTTCACTTCCTGCTATTTACCCCCAAAATAGGAAACACTAACTTGAAAAGACACATGCACCCCTATGTTTATAGCAGCTTTACTTATAATAGCCAAATAATGGAAGCAACTCAGTGTCCCTCCCTCAATAAATGAATGGACAAAGAAGACATGGTATATATACATAAAATAATATTATAAATATATATAAATAATATTATAAAATAATATTAACTACATATATATGTAGTGGAATATATATAGAAATATATACATAGTGGAAAAAGGAATGAAAATCTTGCCATTTGCAACAACACGGTTGGAGCTAGAAGATGTAACACTAAGTGAAATGAATCAGTCAGAAAAAGACAAATACCATATGATCTTACATATATGTAGAATTTAAGAATCAAAACAAATAAAGAAAAAAGAGACAAGTAAAAAAACAGCCTCTTAGCTATAGAGAACAAAATGGTTGTTACTGGAAGGGAGATGAGTGGGAGGTTGGGTAAAATAGATGAGGCAGATTAAGAGCATGCTTAACATGATGAGCAGAGTAATGTATAAAATTTTTGAATCACTATATTTTATACCTGAAACTCATACATCATTGTATGTTAATTATACTGAAGTTTTTAAAAAAATTTTAAATCTATAAATTGTTAAATATGACAGGACACAGAGACAGTACGCTGCCATACTTGTGACAGCCCCCACCACCACCACCCCACCCCCACCCCCGGGGAGCTCAGTCTCCACTTACTCCCTTGCTCCTCTAGTTCATTTGAATTAGCTCCTGCATGAGATGAGGGACTTCATCTCGTTTCTAGAGTTTTCTTCCCATTCCTTCCAGACGCACCCAGGGTAACACAGCTGGCCTCCCCTCGCCTTCTGTAGGGGTCCCAAGGGAGGAGTTGGCACTGACTCTTCTTAGCCCAGGCACCTGCCCATCTGTTGGGCCCTCCATGCTGTCTTTTACATGAAGGTTCAGCCATGGGAACCCACCTCAAGCATCCAGCTCTAGTCTTGTCCACCTGGCTTTTTGCACCTGTGGGAACTTTCCATGAGGCAGCTCTGTAACCTACAAAATGGATGTCTTTAGAGCAACCTTACCTCCTGCTTTAATTGGGCCCACTGACAAGTGTCCAGATTTCAAATGACAGTATGGCTTCATGTGCCCTCTTTCCTGCTCTCTCCTGGGGACAGCTTATCTCATCACCAGAACTGTCCCCACAGATGGGACTGAGAGCCTCCCATGACATCAGTATGGGAGAAAACCTCCCTGCAGACTCACCGTTGGCACGCCTTCCCCACGACATGTTCTCGGCAATGGCATCCTCCAGAGGGCCCGCTGCACATGGGAGTGACCGCTCCACCAATGTCACACTGACACCCTGAAGGTTGGGAAACAACAGCAGTGACCCATCAGAGCATCTCTATGCTGAAGCTTCCCCTCCTTCTACAAGAAGCAGAAGTCGGTAAGGCCAGGGCTGCTTCTTACCCCTGCCACATCTGATATCCAGCAGATGTTCGAAATATGTAGGGACCTCCCACACGAAGGTGGGAGGAGCACCCCCAAAGTCTACTTGTAAGCTGGAGGTACACTTGGAGGTCAGCTCCGACACTGCTGTCCAGTGTAATGGGCTAGGAGCCAGAGAGCTAAACATGATTGAGCAGCACGGTGCTCTTGTAAACAACGTCTGCTCATGAGAGTCTGTGGAAGGAATATAACAGTAGCCTTGTGGGGCCACACGCCTGCAGGTGTATTATTTAACACAATATTACCTCTAAAATATGGTGTGAGCTGCTTTAATCATACAAAATATACCTTCAAAATGACTAAGTCTTGATGTTATTTACGAAATTAACAGATGACTCCCCCTCCGTCCCAATTATGTTTTCTGTAATTAAACCAACAATGTTTTGGTAGAAGAAAAGTGGAAGCAACCCCAACTGCAATTTGTTACTAGTCTCAACTGAGTATTTGGCCAAATTCCCTGGATAGGGTTTTTAAATCCCATCCCATCAGAAAGACTGCAGGAAGCCAAGGGAATTCAAGAAAGATGATCCGGACAGTCTCTGCCCATCAAAGCTGGCTTTCTGCAGGACCCACTGGAAGTATTTACCTTGACACCCAAAGTAATTGCTCTTTTTCAAAGCAAAATATCCATCTTCACACGTGTCACAGGAATCGCCACTGACATGGGACTTGCAGTGACAGTCACCATCTCGCTGCAGAATAAGCCAGATGACAACATTTGGTAAAATCACACAATTTGCTAATCTTCAAGATTTAAAACTGACTCATTGTATAACGTGAGGCGAGGATCTGAAGACATTCAGAGAGATATTAGCATGCCCTGTATGATGACAGAGGCACTAATGTCCTCCCACAGACACCCCAACATCAACTGCTCTAACATCTCACTGGTTTGCCAACAATCGGCCCGCTTACCTGCCCACACTCTCCGATTCCACTCACTGTCCCCGCCACGTGGCACTGGCATTCTGTGAAGAAAAGAGAGTGTCCTTGGACCAAGGTTGCACAAAGGACAGCCTTTGGCTCTGGAAACGTGACACAGCAGCAATCCTACATGTGTGGTCACTTTCAGGCACGCTTCAGCAGAATTCCAGTTTGCTCCACTGAAGCCTAAAATAGGACTGCTTTCTGGGGTCAGCAGAAACACCAGATCAATACCATCTACCTACGAGAAGTAATGGCTAGTTTATGACCACTCTGACACAAAGGCTGCAGTATCATGGATTTTTAAATGATTCCAAGGTCAAGGTCATTACTGATATGTTTACATGAAAACATACTCTATTTTAAGGACACATCCGCTCCACTTAGCCAACTTTAGCTTGGTGTTTTTAAGTTTTTATCTTGACTTCAATCTAAGCATAAAATGAAAATAAAATCAAACCCAAAAGAGGGGTTTATAAAAAGTAAGGCAATATAAACCATTTATCAAGTGGCTGCCTTTGCAAACAACAAAATACATATGGAAACAGGATATAAATCCCTTGCCGAGATTTTCAAAATGACAGAAGTTCTGCCAAAAGTAGGGGGAAAAACATCAAAACATTTACACGAAATTCCAGACAAATTGAACTTATTAAATAAATAGCTCTTTTGTGGGTTTAGTCACTGAAACAGAGAAAATTCAGAGGAATTTGCAATATAGTAAGTTACTATGCATAAAAACCTTACCTGAACACCCATTGGGGTTTTCTTTGGCCAGATTCCAATATAACGGTTTGCAGATGCTACAAGAAGGACTTTCAGCATGAGGCTTGCATTGGCAATATCCCTTTGAAAGAAAATCAAGCTAACACTTGACATCTCAAAATTAAGACATGTTTTCAAACATATGTTCTGAACAAAACTTGTCAGAGAATTATATTTTGACCATGAAAAGTAAATTAAGTGTAACCAGAGGGAATAAAACTGTACTGCGTTGATTTCAGCAAACTGCTCATGGCTTTTGTTTTATTCTTCATTTATTTTTTTCTACACATAATCCATATTTGCGGTTAAAACAAAATTGGAAAACACAGAAAAAGAAACATTGAAAAATCATTTTATTTTTAACAATTATCTGTTGATTCTATTACAGTACAAACTACTCATTTAAATGGAAAAATATCAGGGGCAGCTCAGGTGGCTCAGCCATTTAGTGCCGCCTTCAGCCCAGGGCGTGATTCTGGACACCCAGGATCGAGTCCCACGTCGGGCTCCCTGCATGAAATCTGCTTCTCCCTGGGCCTGTGTCTCTGCCTCTGTGTGTGTGTGTGTGTGTGTGTGTGTGGTCTCTCATGAATAAATAAAAAAATATTTTTTAAAAATAATAAATGGAAAAATATCTGAATATTTAACATTTTGAGGTTCAGTTGAGAATGATGTTTATCTGAAAGTACTTTTGTAATGCGCAGGGGTCCCTGCCTCATTGTAAGGATGCAGAACCTCTCTTCCTCTGTCCATCGAATGCCTGGAGGTCCACCATCTCCAGGCTTGAAGCTAAGACAGATAATTTCTAAAGCACTTAGAAAACTAACACCACAATATTCACAGTATCACATATGCACTTTGACCAAGAGCAATGACCTCTTTAGCAATTTGGATTCGGGTCTTATTTTAATTACTTTTAATTTCAGGAAGCTCCTAAGTGCATTCGTCTGTAATATGGATCAAAATACGTCAGTCAGAATTGTAACCTTTGGCAAGCTTCTACTTACCAAACTGGAGTCCAGGGTACCGGCTGGGTCACAGACACTTCTGGAACCTGTACATGATTTAGAAACATATTAAACGCCTCGTGTTTTTATGTCTGCCTGTCTCTTGGTTTGTTTTATTTGTTTTTAAAAAGAATGCATCTATGTGTGTATTTCTTGATAGATGGACTTCGCATGTAATTCAGAAAAAGGCACACGCTGATAACCATTATGCTCCTTAATCTCCGAATCACTTTTTTTGCCACTTAACTCCATTCCCTGCCTACTATTTAAAGTTCATTTCTGACTGATGGATACTAGGGAGAGGAGATTCTAGAATTTGGAACATCTTTAAGATTATCCAGAAGGGGGCAATATTGTACCAACAGACTTTTTAATTGCCCATTAAGTAGAAGTTAACAGATGTGTAAGTACACTTTTTAGTCAATCAAGATTTAAATCTTTAATTATCACAATCCTCTTGTTCCCCACCTGTACTAAAGTTATTTCTAAAATTAATTAGTTTGTTTTCCTGCCTAAGTCAATACAGTATTACAAGCCCAATATAATCACTCTTCAATAAAGTGGGATCTTGCAAAGTCTCAGTATTACTATTACACAGCAGTATTACTACTAGAAAGGAAGAGGGTTTGGGTAAGCCTGCCCTAAGCCTGGTTTCCCAATAATTTAAATGACCTCATACTATGATCTGGTCTTCTCATTAAGTTTTTCCTTAGACATTTTGCCATTGTCTCCTCTTTGTTTCCTTCAGCTTGTCCTTTGATGACTTCATGTGTCTCTTTCTGTTTTGATGTTTCCTCACATTCCTTCTTCCGTAAGAGTAAATACATCCTTCCCTCTCTTCGCTGGTTTTCAACCTGGCCATGCCCTGCCTTTGGCTCCTGCCCAGGCTGACCACTGCCGCCATTTGGCTCTGGAGGATTTATTGTGACTGTCGCACTGTGTGTGCCCACCCAACACACACCCCTTGCCCAGAAACCACAATGCTTCCTTCCACTCCTGGCCCACTGGAAGTGAACAGACACACCCAGGACAGCCTTGCACTCTGGGATTCTTCAGGCCTTCTCGAAAGCAAACTGCCCCCTCTGGCTACCGGCTACAATTTCTACTGGCAAGAAAACCTGGTCTCTTGAGGATACTGGTGAGTAAAGTTCTGGGGAATCAAGTTGGCGCTGTGGCCCTGTCTTCACTTAGCTCTGATGGCAACACTCAAAGAGTTACCAAGAGCAGGAAGGAGTCAGAGAAAACCATATTCTCCAAGTGGAAAGTCTGGTGCAGCCTTCCTCAAACATCTCTTCTCAACAGAGAAAGAGGCTCTAAAGCAGCTGCAGGAGCTCCTTAGCACTGGAGTCTGCGCACCCCAGAGAACACAGGGAGATTCCACGGGCATCTTACTTCTGCACCGTCTCCCACTCTCTCACTGGCTCCTATCAGTGGGGAGGGGTAAGTAGTGAGGATGCCCCGTGACAGTGACAGTGTTTCCTCCCTTGGCTCTAGGTCACCCTCTTCCCCTTGCACCCATGCTATGTGAGGACAATGCCCCTAGGAGGCCAGAGCAGTGAGGAGAGAGGGGCAGAAACACAGAAAAGGTCTTGCTCTGCCCTCCAGCAAGGGGACCTACTAAAATCACCCCTCAGGGGATTATGGAGCAACCAGCATCAGTGCTGTCAGCCTGGAACCAGAGAGAAGCCAGGATGCTTTGGGAAGGGGTAAAGGAACACTTGGTGTAGCTAAAAGGGGTTCACGTTTGCCATACTGCTATACACAGAGAACTGACATGCGAACCAAGAAGTATAAATTTAGAACACGTGGGGGCACCTGGGTGGCTCAGTGGTTAAGTGTCTTCCCTTGGCTCAGGTCATGATCCAGGGGTCCTGGGATCAAGTCCTGCATCAGGCTCCCCTTAGGGAGCCTGCTTCTCTCTCCACCTATATCTCTTTCATGAATAAATAATCTTTTTAAAAAAATTAGAACACCTGGGAATTAACAAAATTTTTTTAGGAATAAGTCATTTCTGGATTCCTTTGAGGATGCGTATCTGATACATGCATTTTCAGTGGACTCAAACTCAGGGAGGAACCAGGCAGATGAGGGTCAAATGTGTAGGGTGACTAGGGGTGTGTCCCCTGGGCTTGTCTGGGCTGCACACATACCAGAGAACAACCCACCCTCTGGCATTTTGATGTCTTCCCTACCTTGGCAGTGAGGGAAATCATAGGCTCCTGAGAGACACCTGTCACACCGCTGTCCTGTAATCCCCGGCTGGCATTCACACTGTCCCGTCACTGGGTTGCAGGGCGTCTGGTAGGAGCCAAGGACTGAACACTGGCAGGCTGAATGAAAAGACATCAGTCAGACCAGGACTGTGGGATATGGGACCTGGATAGAGCATGGTGGTGGGCCAGAGAAACCCAAATGCAAGTTCCCGCTACAGGATTTGTTCAGAGAGGCACAGTAGGTATGGCCAAACCAGAGCATTTACCACTATTCCACCCTCCTACTTCATATTCATCCATTGAGCAGACTTTGATTGAAGGCCTACTATGTTCAGTGGCACCAGGACTAGATGTGGGGGTAGAGGTAATTAAGAAAAATACACATTCCCTGACCTCAGAGAGCTTAAAAATCCGGAAGAGGAGCTAGGGAATTATTGACATAATATGAAGCACCTCCCTTGCCCCCACCGCAGCCAAGAAACTGTAAGAGAAATGAAGAAACATGCTAATGCCACTCAGCCTGCTCTTGGCAGACAGCGGGACAAGGACTCTGGTTTCTTACTGCCATCTGGGTCAGCATTGTTTCATGGGCCTACCTGCAGAGATCATGTACTTACCAAGGGGCTCATTATTGAGGAAATGTTCTTAGGTTCTGCAATGGTTAATTTTTATATGCCAACTTGGCTATGCTATGAAGCTTAGATATTTTGCCAACACCACTCTAGATATTGCTGTGAAAGTTGTTTTTTTTAAAGATGTTATTAATATTTCAATCAGTTGACCTTGAGTAAAGCAGATCACCCTCCACAATGAGGGTAGACCTCATCCAATCATTTGAAAGCCTTCAGAGAAAGACAGAGAGTCCCAAGGAAGAAGGAACTCTGCCCTCGGATTTGAGCTGCAGCATCAATCCTTCCCTGGGTCTGTAGCCCACCAGGCTGCCTTGCAGATTTTAGACTCTCTAGCCCCCACAATCATGTAAGCCAATTCCTTAAAATAAATCTCTCTCCATACACACACACACACACACACACACACACACACACACACACACACCCTATCGGTTCTGTTTCTCTGGAGAGCCCTGATTAACATAAGCTTTCTGCTATTTCTGTCTTAAAGGAAAGTGAATGAGGAAACACTGGCAGGCAGTTAGGGCAGCCCAGCAGTGGCAGCTCCAACCAACATAATGTGGAAGACATGGCCCCTGGCTCCTCAGGCCGCAGAGGCTGTCCACGGAGCCTCAGGAGACACAGTGACCCTCCAGAGGTGAAAACAAAGACCCAGCACATACGTTGTTTTACATCATGAATTACTCAATCTGGCATCACAGGTCCCATTTCAATCCAGGTAGCAGTGACAGCTGCCAAGTTCCAAACCCAAACCTCAACAACAGCAGACCCTCTTGGAAATACTATAATGTCTCACAAACATTTTCATGCTGCTCGGTGTATCGGTCCAGGTTCTTGGAAGTTTCGGGAGTATTTTTACCTCCCATCTATTCCTCATTGTTTCAGCTTTAAGACATTTTTACTCCCAAAGAGTATAAAAAATAATGACCATAAAGCTCCAAAGGGACACGGAGTGTGTCTGTTGTGCTCCTTCGATGGCTTCCAGCATCACATACAGCCCTGGACCCAGTAAGTGCCAAATAGATATTTGCTGATTGAAAGAATAAGTAATGCCTGAAGTCTTCCTGAGGTCCACACTGTGTAGGCTGCTGGCACACATTCCCTTACTGAATCTTACAGCCCTGCCAGGAGGCAGGTATTGTATGGGTAACGCCACCCTCTTCTCCATCAGTAAACAAGCTCATGGGGTGTGGTGGGGCTCTACTGATGCCATGTAAATCACAAGGTAAACACTGCATCTTACTGCGCCCGGGACTTGGAGCTTTTCCTTCTGTTGGAAAAGCAGCCTGGCACCTTCTCTAGTCAAAGCCACAAAGCCAACAGTCAGCTCCACTTGTCACCACCCACCTCTCTGGTTAACAGGGCATAGAGCAGATTAAATCTTCAGAAAGTCCTCGGGTCTCTTCTAACCAACCACCTCAATGTTCTCCCAGGTGAAAACTGAATTACGAAGTGAAGGGTCAGTTCAAGACCCAGTCTCACCCAACGTGGCTTTGGAATTCTCCCCATGCTCAGCCCTAGGGTTTTTTTCCCCTCCTAGAAAAGTGGGGCAGGGTCTCCTGGGAGTGTCCCCAGCCCTAAACCTGCCCTGCAGTGCCAACCACCATTAGCTGGAGCCACATGGCCTCTTCTCTTGGCTAGTTTTGTCTGATTCATGGGACTATGCTGACAGGTAGAAGGAGGTTAATCTTGCACTGGCAACCTATTTAGAGGAGTTTTCTAAGGAAAGACCTGTCACTACCTCCCAAGGACTACAGCAAACCCCAATGGGGACATTTCCTGGCCAAGGGTCAGGTCCGTGTGGTTGAGGTTTGGGGTCAGCTGCACTCGGCGCCTCTTTGGTTCCTAGTCATGGGAGGACCACTTGTTTCCACAGCCCACATCCTCCTAGGCTCTATTCTAAGTGCTGACTAGTTGCTGCCCAGCAAACTGTACCAGGAAAGGAAGGGAGAGGGAGAAGGAGAAATATGAAAGAGAGGAAAGCAGGAATAAGGAATAGGATGGGAGGAAAAGGGGGGAGGGGTATTGGGAGGAGGAAAAGTGGGGAGTAAACCCCTCAAATGACCAAGTTCACTGAGAGAATTACAGTAGTTGCTGTAGTTGAAGATAGAGGTGACCAGACATCAATGTAAACACAATTTTTAAACATGTAAAGACAGTTATCCAGTGTGGTCTCCTATCTATGATTTGACTTTCACCTATGAAAAAACTGCAGGGCACTTGTGTGAGTCAGAATTAAAATGAGAAGAATACAGCATTGTACTTAGGCAAGTCTGGAACAAATTAAATTAATGCAAAACATGAATGCAGAACCACAACTGGCAAGAACTTAGAAGGATTTTAGAGTTCCTTCTCAAGAAGATTTTTAAAAAATCTTTGAAATAATATAGAGCAAAGCCATAAGAACATTTTTTTGGCTAGAATATACTGGACCATCCGATGTAGCTTTTGGGGTCATGTTGATTTTACTCTAAAGTTCAGTGGCCAAGCAATCAGTTTAGTGAGTCTGAGCTTTAGCCACTAGCCTCAAAGCCGCCCCCAAGGGAAAATTTTAAAAAGAACACAAAAGCTGTTAGAAAAAGGATAGAGCAAGAGGAGAGACATCATTCTTCCAGAACGTAGTGGTCCCAATGGAACCACAAGCTTCAAGATGCATGCCGACATCATGCCAGGAATATGGTGGGTGGTGCATTTCTTGCAAAACTTGAAAAAGAGTGGTGGTGGTAGGCTCCTCTGAGGCTGGATGTACTCTGTCTGGCAAGGGCTACCGAGACAGGGCTTAAAGAGATTGCTCCCCCTACACCACCCTGTTCCAGTTCCAAAGCCTGAACCATGCTTTCTCTCTCACTGGAATGGGACTAGAATACACAATGTACATACCCCTCTGCCTCATTGTGTGAGCCTTTCTCTCCTCTTGAGCCATGACTTTGAACCACAGACAGAATCCAGCAGAGGCTTGCACATACATTCACGTGGGGAGCCAGGGAGCACCTGCTGCTCCCCCCCCCACCCTCCGTCCCTCTCTGCAGCCCTCGGCACACCTTCTCAGTCTCCTGTTTCCATGGTTTGCCTTTGGCCATTAAGCTAAGATGACTTTGATAGACCTTTGGAAACAGAGCTCTAAACCAACCATACCAAAAATATAAACAAGAAGATAGAATATTTTTTAAAAATCCAGACTCTATCACTTAACACAAGGATGTTGCATTATGTACAATAGCAGATTAAAGAGTTTTCATGTCAGGTGTCATCTTCTTGGGGGGGGGGAATGCTACAGTTAAATCTCAGAGGTTTTCTAATCTCTTATGGGACTAGACTCTTTGGGGAACTAGGTTTTCTCAGAGAGCTGACAATTTTACCGACTCACAGTTTTGCCACCCTGCTTTGGTTATGGCATCCTGATGTTGCAGTGGGGGAGTGGGTGGGGCTGGGGGTAGGGAGTAGGTCTAGCCCTTACTCCACCCATGCTGTTCAGACAATGGTCTTCACTGTAGTTCCCTGGATGTGGGGAGACTCAGGCTTGGCCAGTCAGGACACAGAATTCCACAGCCATGGAGTTGGTTCGGGAATGGACACATGATCCAATCAGAAACAGCCTTGACCTGGAGGAAAGCATGCTCTTTTCCCTCGACTTGAACCTGAAAGGATGTATGTCTTAGTCGGTTCCAGTTGCCGTAACAATATCATAGATCGGGTGGCTTGAACAACAGACATTTATTTTCTCACTGTTCTAGAGGTTGGGAAGTCTAAGATCAAGGTGCCAGCAGAATCGGTTCCTAGGGACTCTTCCTGGTTTTCGGACAGCAGCCTTCCTCCTGTGCCCTCACATGGCAGAGAGAATGTATGTAAAGGTTCATTGGTGTCTCTTCTTAGAACATTAATCCTATCAGATCAATGTTCCAACCTTGACCTCATTTAACCTTAATTACTTCCTTACTCCAAATGTAGCCAGTCACCTTGGAGGTTAGGGCTTCAACACATGAATTTGAGAGGGATACAATTCAGTCCATAGCAACATATGTCTAAGAAGTGTCAGCTACCGCCTTACTACCACCTGAGACCTAAAAATGAAGCCAATCTACAAGATAGATTTGCAAGATGGAGAAAAACAGACTTGCCGACGTCTTTTGAGCCCCTGGATTAATCTGTTCCTGAAACCAAATATGCCTGAACTATTCAATTACAGCCAATAAAGTCTTTTTGCCTTAAGCCAGTTTAGGTTAAGTTTTCTGTCACATGAAACTATAGAGTCAAAATTGACTCCTTAATCACCAAAATCTTTTCATTTTAAAACTAAATAGCACTCTTACTAAAATGTATTATATATGTTCCTTCCTCCTGAAATAGCTATTCAGATGTAATTTCACCACTACATCATGATCCAGAGCCATTACTATGATACTCATTTCCTTATTCTAACAGTGACATCCTCAGGACCTCCTGAGTTGAGGAGGATTATTTGCTCTTCATCAAATGGTGCCAAGCTATTATACTTCCTCAGTTTCTCGTCTGTTTTTCTCTTTCCTCCCTTACTGTCAATGTGTTGCCTTGGCAATATTTCCCTCTCTTCTAATTGTATGTTTCTAATTCACCACGAGTGTGGCTTAGAAAACAACCAAACTTAGCATAATTATTTTTTTTAAATGAGGCATAAGTAAGACAGGGTCTATGGGATTCTTCTAGCGGTGTAATGCATGGATTTTAGCACATATCTTTGGAAGCATGCTTTTTCACTTTACAGAGGCAATAGGGGTTGAGGGTCTTACTTTTGGTTCTCACTTTTGCTCCAGATACATGAGCCAGATAACCAAATTCCATCTAGATGGAATAATATTGTACTACAGTTCAAAGAATGATAGACTATGTTTAAAAACAGTCACTTTTTAAGTGGAAAAAATGACCAGAGTTTGAGGTTTATTATAGAAATCTATGTTTAAATAGGCAGAGCTTTAAAAATAACCACAGTTCCTATAAGCAGTATGTGAACCATGGAGTCCCTTTTTAAAAACTATGGTAAATTAAGCTACATGAAGGTGCAACTGAATGTCATATAATTGGGGTATTAAAAAAGCATAGCTCCTGCTGTAACTGAATCCCTTGGATCCTTTCAACTTCATTCAGGGCTGGTGATTATCCCCTGCACCTAGATGAACATGCTAGTAAGTTATTGGGCTCTTCGGCACTCTCTTAGGTAAGAGAACAATCATTAAGTCAAAACCCAGTTTAAGGTCAAATCCCAGGATATTTTTATTTATACCCTCCTTTCTGCTTGCTGGGTTTCAGGCAAGACTATGGATTAAAGAGGAAACA
Source organism: Nyctereutes procyonoides (assembly GCF_905146905.1). Taxonomy (NCBI): domain Eukaryota; kingdom Metazoa; phylum Chordata; class Mammalia; order Carnivora; family Canidae; genus Nyctereutes; species Nyctereutes procyonoides. The sequence continues at coordinate 37,522,192 of NW_026575044.1, forward strand.
AGGTGTGCATCTCGGATGAGTTCTTCATGCCCTTTGGACCTTACCTGTCCTATAGACAATGTGTAAAAAGATAAGACAGAGTGGTCTCTTGCATCTCAAACAGATTTAGGAAGGAATTATGCAATGTACACTGGCACAGGTGAAATCGATTTATCAGATGACTACTGCAATCTACTGAGTAATGCTTTTAAGGTGAAAGAGAGATCCTAAATTCACCCAAATACGCCATAATTTCAGACAGTAACTATTTGAGAATCTGAAGCCACAAAGCCAAAGAGTATAATAAAAGCAAAGTGACCAACTACTCAGAATCAAAGACAAAATCCTCCAGGATTACTTAACACAGTAGCTTTCAAATTTTTTTAGCTACATCCATAGTAACATATAAATTTTACACTGTAACTCAATAAACACACCATACACACACACACAGATAAAAATGAGGAAACAAGGATATTTATTAATATGTAACTATGAACAACAATAACTTTGCAAAACATTTCTTTCTATTGCTGCTTATAATGCAGAGTTTCTATTCTATTTCATTTTAATGCTGGTCCAAACTCACTGAATTGATTTCTCCATGCACTAGAGGATGGTGACCTGCCGTGTGAAAATTGCAGTCTGTGAAGCACAGTGCTCGCGCTTTTTGAGGTCCTGGGACCTCTAGGTGCTGCAGATATGAAGGAGAATATAATTCCTGAAGGTACACCAGGGTGGAGGTCAAGAAACAGGATATTACTCATCACTCTGCAACTACCTAGCTTCCCCTGGATCTCAGATGAGTTGCAGTAAAATAAGTAATTTCAATTTCTTGTAACTCCAAAATTCTAATGCATATTGTTTTATCACTGTTGTAAATAAGATACAAGGAGAGATGGGTGCAAATTTACAGAGCAATAAGGCTGAAGTGCATCTGGAGAGAAAAATATCCTGCTTTCATGTGTTGGATTCCAACTCCTTATCTTTTTGAAACACAGGTTTACTGAGATATAATTCATATACTATACAACTCATCCATATAATATGTACAGTGCTTTTTAATGTATTCACAAGGTTGTGCAACCCTCGGCACAATCTAATTTTAGAACCATTCTTGTCCCCCCAAAAGAAACCCCATCCTCATTAGCAGTCAATCTCCATTGCTCTGTCTCCGCCAACCTCACCCACCTCCATGCCAACCCTAAGCAACCACTAATCAACTTCCTGTCTCTGTGAATTTGTCTGTTCTTGACAGTTCATATAAATGGAATCACACAATATGTGGCTTCTTTCACTTAGCATCATGTTTTCAGGATTCATCCAAGTTGTGGCATGTGTCTGTACTTTACTTTTTCCCAATAATATGCCATAATATAAAGAGACTATATTTTATTTATCCATTCATCAGCTCATAAACATGCAGGTCATTTCCCTTTCTTGGCTACTCTGACTAATGCTGCTGTGGACATTGGTGTACAAGCTACTGTGTGGTTGCATGTTTCCATTATCCTTGGCTGTATAACTACGAGTAGATTTCCTGGATCATATGGTAACCCTAGGTTTGACATTTTGAGGAATAGCAAAACTGTTTGCCAATTGGCTATGTCATTGTGCATTCCCACGAGCCATTTATGAGGGCTCACATTTCTCCATATCCTTGCCAACTTCTGTTCCTGCCTGCCTTTATAGGGATAGAAAATGATATTTCATTGTGCTTTTAATTTGCACTTACCTAATTACTAATGATATGGAACATCTTTTCATGTGTTTATTGGTCCATTGTAGAACTATTTATTCAAATTCTTTGTCCATTTTTTTATTAAGTTGTCTTTTAATTAGAGTGTTGTAAGAGCATTTTAGATATTCTTTTTTTTTAAAGATTTTATTTATTTATTCATGAGAGACACAGAGAGGGAGGCAGAGACATAGAGAGAGGGAGAAGCAGGCTTCTCACAGGGAGCCTGATGTGGGACTCAATCCCTGGACCTGGGATCAAGCCCTGAGCAAAGGCAGATGCTCAATCACTGAGCCACCTAGGCATCCCTCTTTAGATATTCTTGATACTATATATCTGTGCCTTATCAGACACATGATTTGCAAATACTCTCCTTCATTCAACGGGTTGTCTTTTCACCTTCTTGATAGTGTCCTTTGAAACACAAAGGTTTTTAAAGTCTAGTATCTGTTTTTTCTTCTGTTCCCTTTGCTTTTGGTGTCAAATCTAAAAAATTATTGACTGACCTAAGCTCACAAAGATTTATATCTATGCTTTCTTCTAGGAGTTTTATAGGCTAAGCTCTTACATTTAGGCTGTTGATCCATTGGGGTTAATATCTTTAGATGGTATGTGTAGAATCCACTCATATTTAATGTTAATGATACAGTTGGATTTACTTCTGCCATTTTGCATTTTTCTACATGTCTAATGTCTTTTTGTTTCTCTGTTTCCCTTTTATTGCCTTCTTTTGCATTCAATGGATATTTTCCAGTGTAGCATTTTACTTCCTTTAACAACTTTTTAATTATTTTGTTATTGTGTTACTAGTTGCTCTAGAAATTACAAAATACATCTTATCAGAATCTACTTCAGATTCATATTAACTTAGTTCCAGTGACATGGAACTCCATGTAACTCCATTCTTTCTCTGTTTTTGTGCTATTATTGCTATACATATTATGTCCAAATGTCAAAACCCAACAATATATTGTTAAAATTATTTATATAATCCGTATCTTCTAAAGAGGCCAATAGAAGAAAAGAGGGAACATATAATGTATAGAGTATCTTAATAAACTTCCTTATTTATCCTTTCTGGCTCTCTTCATTTCTTGCCATAGATTTGATGTCACTTCCTTATTCTAATTCACAGCTTTGTTCTCACTCATCTCCTTTGCACTATTATTGTTAAATATATTACATTTATGTATGACACAGGCATGTATATATTGCTATGTATGTTATAGGCCCCCCAACATACATACATATGAGTGTGTGTGTGTGTATGTGTTCAGTCTTGTGCAACTTCTTTTAAAATTAATCAAGACAAGAAAGGATTAAAAAATGCAAATATATTATCTTTTGTAATACTTATTATTATGGACTGAATTACGTGCCCCTCAAATTCATATGTTAACCTCTAATGTGATTGTAGTTGGATATAGGACCTTTAAGGGGGTAATTGAGGTTAAATGAGATTATAAGGGTGGAGCCTGATTCCTACCAGACTGCCTTTTAGAAAGGGCAGAAATATCAGAGATCTCTCTCTCTCTCATTCTTTCAACCCATACATACAGGAAAGGCCATCTGAGAATACAAGGAGAAGGCAGCTGTCTGCAAGCCAGGAAGGGAGTACAATCAATCTTCTAGCAACCCGATCTTAGAATTCTAGTCTCTGGAACCATGAGAAAATGAACTCCTGTCATTTGGGCCACACAGTCTGTAGTATCCTGTTATGGAAGTCCAAACTGACCAATACACCTACCTAATTCCTTCACCAACATCTATATTTTGCAGGTGGATTCCAACTACTGTCTGGTGTCACCTGCTTTCAGCCTTGAAGAACTTCCTTTAGTATTTCTTGTAAGGCAGGTATGCTAGCTTCAAATTCTCCTTTTGTTCATCTGGGAATCATCAAAAGATAATTTTGATGGATATACAATTTTTGGTTGACAAAAATTTTACTTTCAGTTCTTAGAATGTGTGGTCCCACTGCCTTCTAGCCTCTGTTGTTTCAGACAAGAAGTCAGTTAACATTCTAACTGAAATTCCTTGGCAGGGACTGTGTCATTTTTCTTTTGCTCTTACAAGACCTTTTTTTTTTTTGTCTTTCAACATTTAAACTGTGAAATGTCTGATTAATGGATAAAGAAGATGCAGTATATATATATATATCAGTCCATAATAGTAAGTATTACAAAAGATAGTATATTTGCATTATATATATATATATATATATATATATATATATATATATAAAACAAGGGCAGATGCTTAACTGACTGAGCTACCCAGGTGCCCCTACTATTATTTCTTTACTTTTTCTGGCCCTTCCTCTTTCCTCTCTTTCCAGTACCCCCATTACATTGATGTCAGTGTACTTTGGTGTCCCATGTTTCTCTGAGGCTCTGTCCATTTATCTTCATTCTTTTTCTCTCTGTTTTTCAGACTGAAAAATCTCTATTGATCTGTCATCAAGTTTGCTGATTCTTCTGCTGGCTCAGATCTACTATTGAATCCCACTGGTGAATTCTTCATTTCAATTATACTTTTCAACTCCAGAACTTCCATTTGGTTCTTTTAAACAGTTTCTCTTTCTTCATTGATATTCTCTATTTGGTAAGACATTATCATTACCCTTTCCTTTAGTTCATCACGCATGGTTTCCTTTACCTCTTTGCATACTTATAACAGCTATTTTGGTCAGCTAAATCCACCATCTGAGCCCATTCAAAAGCTGTTTCTATTGGCTGCTTTTTACCTGTGTATGGGTCATACTTCCCTGATTCTTTGCATATTTCATTTTTTTGTTTTTTGTTTTTGAAAGCTAGACATTCTAGGTAACACAGTGTAGCAACTCTGGCTACCACCAGGATTGTTTTTTATTTGCTTAGTTGGTTGGCTGTTTAATGATGTGGCTGAACTAGTTCTGCAAGGTCTACTTCCCCTCCAATATCCAGCCTCTGATGATCCTATTCAGATTTTCCCCCTTGTGTTTATCTTCTGGCCTGGCCACCTTAGTGCCACCCCTGGGTCCGTACAAGCAACTTGCTGATTGAAGGTTCTGCTTGGCCAGTCAGATTTTTTATCCTTTCCCATTGCATATGTGTTTAGCTTGGAGGCTGCTCCCACAGTTTGGAGAATTCACTCCCCCCCCCCCTTACATTCAGCCACGGACTATTAGTTTGGATCTTTCCTCTCTGGTTGCTGTTGAGAGGCCACAGCCTTGGGCACCATACAGTTCTAGATAACCAGTGATGATGATGGTATCATTTTCAAGCCTGACCCCTTAGGAGTTACCCTGTGTCTGAGCAGCTTGCTCAGTCAGTGTTTGGTTAGAGATTGTGCTTAAACCCCTTTTGCCTGTGCAGCTACCACCCTATGGTAATGGATTTGTGCACAACATGGGGATATTTCTGAGTCTTCCCCCTGTCTGATTGGACTCCTGAATAGGTGCAATCTAGTTACATGCACACAACCTTTCCAACCCGCAGACTTATCTGTGATATCAGAAGGGCTCTTTTGGCTAAAATTCCTCTGCTTCTCTCTATTAAACTTCTGAATGCTCTGCCATTATGTTTGTATCAGAGCTACCAGCCTCCTTGTAATTGCTGTACATCAAGATCTACATTGTTTTCTACAACACCCTTTGGCACCCTCTGTTAAAATAATTCCCTCAGACAGAGCTTCCAAACTCTATCATTATCATTATGACCTACCTGTCCTCTGGCTGTGCAGAACCACTGGACCACCAGACTTGAAGATGAGGACCCACTTTTCCTGGAGTGACAGCCCTGCTCTACAAGCAGGCACTGGGGATAGGAATAGTAGTAGCTCCTGGTTGTCTCAGCTTGCCTCTCCTGGCTTAGGACCTCCACTCTATGAGCTAGTGGGGATTGGGGTGATTAGACTCTGTATTTTCAGTCTGCAGTGCTTGGTGTAGAGTCTCCACCATACAGGTGGGCAGGGTGGAGAAAGAGAAGATAGGATCCTCTCTGCTCACCCTGCCTCAAATAGAACACCGACAGTCCAGGCCAGGGGGCAATGAGAAATGCCAGCAGCCTGTCCATCTTCAGGTGAAAAGGTAGCCCCAGAACAGGAATTTAGAAGAAAAAGAACTCCCATCTTCTCGGCTCTCTATGCCCAAGGTAGGGATTCTACAACAGAGAGTTGGGCTGGTGGGGCTAATGGAGCCCAAATGTCACAGACTTGTTCTTACTGATATTTAGATTTTCTTAAATAAACGTTTCTTCATTTGCTGTTAGGACAATTTCCAGAGATTCTAAATGATTATTTAAAGGGGGATCCCTGGGTGGCGCAGCGGTTTACCGCCTGCCTTTGGCCCAGGGCGCGATCCTGGAGACCCGGGATCGAATCCCACATCGGGCTCCCGGTGCATGGAGCCTGCTTTTCCCTCTGCCTGTGTCTCTCCCTCTCTCTCTGTGTGACTATCATAAATAAATAATAAAAAATAAAATTTATTACCAGCTAAAGTTTTGTTTTGTTGGAGAGAACGTCCCACTGAACTCCTTACTCCATCATTCTGGGTATCCCACCTCCCACTGCTCTGTCCTAAATACACTTTTTTGTTTTCTCCCTGCCTTAAAACTAATTAGTTCTAGTAGTAAAGAAATGTGGAAAAGAGCATTGTTAAAATATTGTATTACTTTTCACCTTGGTATCCACAAATACAAAGGCCCAGTCGGACAGCCTTGCCCAAGGGAATGACTAGATTGGAATATTTGTCATTCATTCTAGCAGAATGAGTCTGGAGTTGTGGCTGGTAAGGAGGAAAAAAAACAAAGAAAATCTTTGGGATCCTTCCAATTATGAGCATAGCAGCTGACACAGAACTAATATGAATGTCAGCAGATTATTACAAAAACAACATGAGACACTGTCCACTCCTTGCCTCCAAACTTCTTACATCTAAGATATAATTGGGAGAGTGTCAGCAAAACAAAGGGCAGCTAGAAAATGCTTACCTGTTACAGGAGGGGAATGAGATAAACAACTTGGTGGCCCCAACCCTTCTGCTTTTGGTGAAAGGACCTTGTCTTCACCGCTCATCATCTTGCCTCCTGGTACCATAAGCTTCTCTGGGTTTGGGCCCTCATGGACATCTAAAATGTAGGGTCTCCACTGCCCTCTCCCTCCCATGGGTTCATGACACAGGGTCTCCAGCTTAAAATAAAAATGTAATCATTGCCAACCTTTATGCAAAACTTCATGATTTGGGATATCTTTCCATAGAACAATATCACGAGCAAGGATGAGGTTACCATGCCAGACCATGGAGCCAGTTGTGCAGAATCTGCCTCTAGTATGATTCACACAATTCAATCGTGAGAATCGCCCAAACTGTTAGGAAATGTATTGGGCATTCCAACTAACACTGAATTCCTCTGGTTGAGGGAGAGCTTCTGTGGCTCCAAGTGGCAAAGGCCGAGAAAGCAGGGGGCAAGGATAGAGTCTGTGAACAGGGCACGCCAGGGGACCAGGAAGGAAAGGAAGCCTTTTTTTTTTCCATACAAGTGAGAGAGTGCTCCCCAGGCCTCCAAGAGTTTCACAGTCAGTGCCACCTGGAACCTGCACGATTATGAGGCAAGTGAGAAGCAGAGCGGCTAAGCAACTTGGTTGGCCTAAGTGATACCTACTACGAACCTGATCCTTCACCACTTTAGCATCCAGCTCTGGGAGTGGGGAGGGGTGGTCCTGCTTGCACCCACCTCCATGGTTTTCTAGCGTGGCTGACCTGGCAGATGAGATTGCTCAAGACTGATTCTAGCCTCCATCTGTGTTCAGGGGCTGGCAAGCTCAAAACAGCACTTCCCAGATTCTCCTGGAGCTGGGTTCTGGATGTCTGGATGCCAACTTGGTTTTTGCAAATAAGAAGTACTCAAGTGAGACTAGAAAGGTGGAAGTAAGGAGAAAGCTGCCTTCCCACACCTATTGACCTTTTCCACGGCTGAACCCCATCTAGCTTCCTGGGAACCAAGAGGTGGCTGTGGAGGCATCAGGATGCAGTCCTTCTGTTCTCAGGCTACACTATGGAAATCTGAGCTTAACACTCAGCCTTTCTATTGGGATCCTCCTTGGAAGCCCCACCTAGCACCTGCTGCTCCAGCCCTTCACAACTTAGCTGAGCACCCAAGCACCTAGAGCAAGTCCCTGTCTGTTTATAACACCTGGAGTGGTGTTCAGTTCCTGCCTTGAGCCCTCACTGATAATCCTCTCTTCTTTTCGTCCCTCCCTTTCCCTTCTGGGGGAAGAACAGCAGCAGGCAGGCGATGGAGAGGAAGCAGAGGATCCCTTGAGCAATTTCATTCATTCATTTTCTCATTCACCCAACATTTACAACACTCCTATTTTGCTCTAGCGACTGGGTCAGACACCTCCTCTTCCCACCCTCCATCTCCTTCAGTGACTCTTACTAGGATGAGATCCTAGGACACAGAACAAGTACTGGGGAGAAGTTTGTTGGTTTCATGCCTCCTGCTCCCTGTCCCCAGGAATGCCCGGCAGTTCCCTAAACACTGCTCAGCCACCACCTCCTTTCCAGAGTCAGGATTTGCACCCAGGCAGCCAGCTCCAGAGCCTATGTGCTTACCACAGGGGAGGAGGAAGGGTAGAGCGGGAAAGACAGAAGGGGGGTGACATGGCCCAGGTAGGGGGACAGTCACATGTAACACACATATATAAGTCAGGGGGTCACTCACAGAACTGCAGGCCACACAGTTGTACCAGCAGGTGCCTCTGCGTTTTCTCAAGAGGAAATTTACATCGAGGACCTGATGATCACCATGCGATGTGTTGCCTCCTTACCTTGGCAAATAGGGAACGAGTAGAAGCCCGCACGGCAAGCATCACACCGAGGGCCCTCGACCCCAGGGCGGCAAAGGCACCTTCCATAGGCATCGCATATTTCAGGGAGAACGCCTTCCCAGTTACAGTCGCACCCTGCAAGAAGAGACTCTCAGAGCCTGCCTGGTCTCAAGTTTCTGCTATAGAAACATAGATAATGAATTATCTATGGTTTCTAGGCATTCTTGACCTAAAACACTACACATTAAAGGGAAATAAACAAATAGGAAGAAAAGGTCGGAGATGCCATTAAGAAACATCTACTGGTATCCAATGGAACCTCCAAACTGAGATTTCAGGATTGGCCTGTTCATCTTTAAGCCTTATCTGATGGGTTCCATGACAACAGTTAGTGGCCCACTCTGCCAAGCAGATGATATGCCTGGCCTGGAGAAGGACACAGGCAGGAAAGCACCCCCCCCCCAGCGGCTGTCACCCCCACCTCTGAGCTCCCATCCTCCAGCCCCAACCACACTGACCTAAAAGCTCCAGCAAAAGCAAGTAGCTAATTATAAAGTGACCTGGGGAATCAAACCTTTTTCATGATATTTGTCAAGAAACCTCCTGGGCACCCATGTCTTCAGGCTATGTGGGCAACTTTACAGAATCATCCCCAGATTGCTTTAGTCTTCTAGGTATAATCTCTGCTGTTGTTGTTTCACCAGTCCCTACTCTTTGTTTGAACTTGGAGGCATAAAAGAGTGTGCATGCCTATAGGCCAGAGTTTATGTTTTGCATACACTGTCATTTTCAAAGGAAGCCCTCGAAGATGTGTCAACTATACACTGACATCCTAGAAATAAATCTTAAGTGGATATAAATGATCTCTCAGACCCAGAAAACCCTGATAATATGCAAGGTTATGAAATACAATGAAAAAACCTGAAAACATTCAGATCTGCAAAACTGCTCTGCACCTTTTTCCTTCGAGTCATCCTGTCTGGAACTGAGCATATGGGTTTTCTGGTAAAGTGGTTCTCTATCTTGGCTGCACATTGGAATTTCCTGGTAAAATACAATTGCCTAGGTACAGAATCCTAAACCCAGAAATTCTGATATAAACCCACAATCTGTAAACTATAGCCTGAGAACCAAATCCACCTCTGTTTTAGGAAATAATGTTTTACCCGGACACAGCCGAGACTTTTTCCTGCACATGTTGTCTATAGTTGCTTTCCTGGTACAACAGCAAAGTTGAGTATTTGAACTTTGCCTACAAATCCAAATACATTTACCATCTAACTGTTGGGGGGAAAGTTTGCCGACCACTAAATGGGATTTCCAGTAATGAGAGCAGTGGTTCTCAACAAGAGAGCATACATCAGAATCATCTGGAAAACTTGTTCAAAATATAAGCCTGGACTTCATCCTGAAAAGCTAGCTTAGTATCTGGGGTGCTACAGAGGAATTTCTACTTTGTAAAAGCAAGGGTTTCTAAAGCACAGCCCCGTGTATTGGAAAACATGGAAACATGAAATACAAATGGGCTTTACTGAATTAAAATTCTCAGGGGTGGGATGGTGCTCGGTATTAGCCAGTGTTCTGCATCTTCTGGCAGTTGAGATGTTTGAGTTTCTTTTTTTTTTTTAGTTTGGGGTTTTTTTTTTAATTGATTGATTGGAGCAGACTCTCCACTGAGCAGAGAGCCCAAGGCAGGGCTTGATTTCACACCCCTGAGATCATGACCTGAGCTAAAACCAAGAGTCAGATGTTCAACCGGCTGAGCCACCCAGGTGCCCGGAGATGTTTCAGCTTCTAATGTTCACTGCTGGGAGCTAGACCCCGAAGTGGGGCCTAATGCAACAATAAAAGACCAAATTGAAGTGATATATCCATGCATTCAAATCCCCAAACAGATCTCACTGCATTCACTGAAACTTCTTTTCCTTGAGGTGGTGTTCTAAGGCTTCCCTTATATTTTGTAACAGAAGTCTGAACATCCCTTCAAGTTCAATTAAATTTCTCTTCCTGAAGTGGCCACCAATCTACTTGGGGGGAATAAGGAATTGAATAACAAAAGGATTCCTGGCCACAGCCAGTAAATGGGAGATCTAAGACATTCTTGTGGAAGAAAGCCCAAGATGTGGTGTAACCAAGTCTCAAAGGCAGAATTCCATTCTAGTCAATGAACAAACATTACGGAAACATTTGCAGGCAGCCACTGTGGACAGGATACTGCTGGCTATGGGTAGGATAGATACTACAGGAATTAGAAGCATAGCTGCTGTCCTCAAGTGACCAAGTACTTGGTGAAGGCTAATGACAATACTCCACATAATGACATAGAGCACCGTGGTTTGGTCAGAGGATCAGGGTGTGCATAGGGCACACGTCGGAAAGAAAGTAGGAAGGTAACTTGGATCCCGTTACCTGGCCTCAGGTGAGCTCTCGGTGCTGCCCCCAAATCCTATGACATTCCCCAAGTCCATTCTCTCCCCCCCACATTCTGGGATACCTCTTTCATACCTTCTATCTCTTTAACCCCAATGCTTCCTCTCCAACCTCACTCTCTGCCCTGACTTTGATCCTTATCTCATAGAGAGAAAAAAAAAGAACAGCCAGAAGAGAGGGTCCCTAAGTTCCCATCACCACATCAACCTGCTCCTTCCCCAGCCCTGCACTTTGCCTTGTCTTCTGCAGCCTTTCTCATCTCAACAAATGATATTTCTTCCTCCTGTGTGCTCCATCCAGAAGCCTTGGAGTCACTGAAGGGGCCTTTTTCTCATTACCCACTTTCAGGTCAGCCATCCCCTGGCAGGTCCTGTTGATTCTGTCTCCAGGTTATATCTACAGTCTGTCCTCTTCTTGTCACCTCTACCGCCACCTCCTGAGTCGGAGCCACCATCGTCTCTCCATCATAGATTATCGCAATAGCTTTCCAGGGCATCTCCATTCTTCCTCTTTTCTCTGCCTCCAACTGGTTTTCAACACAGTAGCCACAGAGTTCCTTACGCAATGTCCTTTCTCTGTGCACACTGCCCATGGCTCCTCTCTCATTGAGAATGGAAGGTTAAATCTTCGCAGTGGCTGACAGGGCCCTGCCATCTGGTCCCCGGCACTTCCCTTCCTTACCTCTCTTGCCTGTGCTCACTCCACTTTCACACACTGGTCTCCCTTTTGTTCAGTGAACACCCCAGCATGCACCCCAAGGACTTCACACTGGCTCTTTCCTGGGTCTGAATGCTTGTCCCCAGATACCTGCAGAGCTCACCTCTCACCTTCCTCAAGTCCTTGCTTATCTCTTCAGGAGGTCCCCCCTGACAACCCTGTTGAAATCTGCAAACCTCACATGCCCCCACCTCTCTCCCAGACTTATGTTCTGCACAGCACTCATGGCCAAACACCAGTTCTCCAGCACGTCTCTTGAGATGCCATATTGTTGCTGAAATGGAAATCTTCTGTGGAAGAGCACTCTCCAGAGACTTGTGACCCCTTCTGCCCACCCACACCCTGGACACACCCAGACGAGGGGAACATGTGCACACACACCCCTAGCACTACCTCTCCACAATGAGATGAGTATGTGACTGTCAGGCTGCTACTGGCACCCTGAGGAGTGAGAAGCAAGCTCACTGGGTGAGGTGAACATGATCCAGATGGGGCACAGTCATAGGCTGTGCACATGTGGTGTGCCCTTCTGCTGGAGCAGTGTGCCTCCCTGAGCATGTGTGTTCCTGCCTGTGCTATTATGGGCTCACAAAGGGCACTGCTGCCAACTCCAGAATCAAACCTCAAGACTTAGAATACTCCTCACATGGGTTAGCTTCTGCCTACAATGTGAAAAGCTCCCCCTTAAAAGGAGCATCCTTGTGCACAGCCCTGCATATCATAATCTAAGATATTAGAGATTTCAGTTGTTTAGTGGCTTATATACTATTTTTGTTATCATAGGACTTCCTCCCCCTGGAATATAAGCTATTAGGAGAGCTGAGGATTTTTCTCTGTTCTGTTCACTTATAAGTCCCAGCAGCCAGAATGGTGCTGTACACATAACTGGTGATCATAAAGCACTTGCAGAATGAGTGATGAGGTAGGTGTAGCACCCACACCCCCTCGATACTCACCTCTCTACCCAAAAGGTTGCTCCCTGCATATCTCTGCCACTGTCTGCACAGGGGTACCCATCTGGCTATGGGAGCTCCTCAGCCAAAGAGTTAATGCCCCAGAATAAGCCCTCCATCAGTGGCCAGTGACTGAAGTTATACCATCAGCTGGGATAATGCTGAGCAAGTTCTATGCTGTCTCCTATGCCTACAGGGATGGAGCTCCAGGTGCTACAGGAGAGCCTTTCTTGCTAATGCATCTTCGTAACAGCTCCCTTCACTCCTTGAATCACCCCCTTCCTGATGTCTCCTGGGATCACCTCCAGAATCGACTGCTTATGCTCAAATCTTTTCTCAGGGTCTCTGTATATAGAACCCAAACAAGACAGTAGGCAACTGACTGCCTCTGGAAGTTTCTGAACAAGCAAGTGACATACAATTCAAGCTGTTTAGTTTCCTTAATCAGGGAGCATTCGCACAAAAGACAGAGTAGCATAGACAATGGTGAATGGCAAGGAACTGAGACAGAAGACACCTGCAAGACACCTGCAAGGCACCTGCCAGGCTCCAGTAAGGACCACTTGAACTTGGGCATAGTGGCAGATATAGGAAATAGAAAAATAATACAGAGCACAATGTTCCCATTGAAGTTAAACCAAAAGACAAGATAATTACCTTTTATATCTCCAGCTACTGGGTCTTCTGGACTTGGAGTAGAAACAGGGAAAATGGGAATTCCTAGAAAAATCATTTAAAAAAATACAGAGAAAGATTAAGGAGACAGTAAAATATTAAGTTGCATGAACTAGAAAGAAGCCTTTCTAACTCAGTGCAAAGTAGCATGTGGAGCCTAATTTAGAGAAAGGCAAAACTGCTATACTGAACATGCAACCGAAACCAGGCTGATTAGACATTCTGATTTGCATATTAAATGAACAGATATGGATATTTTGTGCTCAGAATAGATATGTCTCAGTCTAAGCAGGAATGAGTTTGGTTTCTTTAGCATCTTTATTGGTTTTTTTAACATAAAATTGAGAAGTTTAAAAAAATTTTTTAAGTTTTTCCCTCTAAAATGTGATTTATGCCATAAGATTGTTTCAGGTTTCTGTCACTAAAAAGGCAAGTACAATTTCTGTTCAAACTGTATGCAATAATTACAGTTTGTAAATTGATTGAGCCTCAATTCAATGTTACTGTGTTTGGGCTTAAAAATTGGTTTCTTTAAAAATCAGATGATGATATAATTTATCCTCCAAACTAAGATACTGGACAGTGAAAGTGGATGCTAGCTTAATGATTCTCTGGGACGGCAGGTGTGAGCCAGAATATAAAGTCACCCCATTCACTTGAGTCCTACCCGAATGTCTCCACAGCCCACTATGCTCTGCCCACCCTACAAAGCTGGGAATGCAAGAACCAGTACAGCAATTGGGGGCCAGGGAGATAGTTGAAACAGTGTTTCTTTGTCCTAACACAAAAGTAGAGTTTTTATGCTTTAGCAAACCAAAAGAACCATGACTCTTGTTACAATTTGTAGGGCTGTTTCCAGACTCTCCTGCTTCATGTTTTATGGTGTTTCTGCCAGATAGGGATTTTTTCTCTTGGAGATGCTGAGATATTCACTTAGGTCACTGCAGTGAGGGTAGTGGGAGCTGGTGATAACCTGGCCTATAGTACAATGAATGGGAAAGGGGAAACACATCCCCCAGCCACCCAAAACACTGATACACACTACATGTGTGCAAATGGACATCTGGTACCCTTGACACTTCTTCCAAGTTCTTTTGTGAAGACAAATCACACACATGGATTACTGTTAAGTCAAAATTGCCAGTATGTGACCTTTCTGACCTCCTGGGGTGGTCAACCCAACCTAGTCATCAACCTTGAATAAGACTATGAAATGTACTCATATAAATTCTGCTCTCTAAACTCTTGCAAACACTTTCATGTGAACACAGCCTACATGGCCCCATGTCTGTGCTGCCTCCACCTCTGCCTGCCATGCCTTCAGGTGTTAATGCACCAGCTATGTGCCCGGAAGGGAGGCCTCTCCTCCTGCAGCAGCTACTTACTCAGGCAAAATGGGAAGTTATAATATCCAACTGCACACTTTTCACAGTTATCTCCTTGGAAATTTGGCTTGCAGGTGCAGCGTCCCGAGCCTGGCTCACAGTCATCAGCATGCTCAGGGTTACAGCTACAAGCTATGAGAAACACCAGGTTTCAGATGTCAGGGTGAATGCTCAGTCCACCAGGGCACTCCGTAAAGTGGCTTTGTCCCCAAGGACTTCTCAAGCAATGTCTACCATTTTACTGTTGGCCCCTACTTATTCTTGAAAGGGCACAGCCTGTTTTCCACTTTATACTTGGCTAATAGTTTGCATTCACCAAACCCCAGGGATCCTCAGAGGTAAGCTTGAAGAGGCATCTGCACTGATGCCTCTTCAAGTTCTCAAGAATACAGTTTATTACACTGAGTGCTGCCCAGTTCATGCATCAGAGGCAAGGTTTGCACAGACTCCAAATGGGCTGTGGGAGGATGTGCTACAGCCCCACCGCAGCCATGAGCCAACTGTGAATGTCCACATGGTGGTCATCACTACCTAGATACAATGTGGTCACAAGTACAGGATGCATAGACATTGACATATAACCTGTGGACAGCACAGCAAGATCACGCCCATAACCAAATGTTAGATTCCAGTGATAGGACTTACTGAAGACAGTCTTGCAACCAACACAACTGTTAGGTTTTCATTCCAGTAGACAGACTTGGGGTCGAAGAGGCTTGGCAACCCCTCACTTGGGAGCATCCCTTGACCTGACAAGTCCTCACCTTGGACAGCAAAAATACTGTCATAACACAGCTAAGTATATGTTCCATGGGGAACTGGGAAGCCAGGAAGCTGTGGGCAGCAAGCATCGCCCCAGGCTGGCTTCTTCTGGTGTTCTTTGCTTAGCTTGCTTAGGACGTATGTCTTGTGGATTCTTTATACTAAGCCTGTAACATTTCTGCAAGACTGTGAGAACACTTTGGTGATGAAGAAAGAACCTAGAACAGTGATGGAGAGCCGAGAACAGTGATTCTGGGGAAGGTACGTCTGCATTCACACTGTCTAGTCTCCTCTGCTAAGGCTTGTTCTTCTTGGCCCAAGAAAAATGATGGACATACATCGTGGGATGATGTGGGAGAGGGAGAATTAGGCCACTCTTGAACAAGGACGAATGCCCAATACAGAGGCAGAGGCAAATCAGAGTCACACATTCTCTGGACTTCAATGTCCTCAAATGTTAACAATATGATGAATGAATCTGGGGGCACATCGGGCCCAGTGGCCAACTTCAGGGCTGAACTTTTTTCTAATGGTGGCAGCCAGAGAACATAAAGCAGATTACATATGTAGGGCAAAGCCCATAGTCTGACCTGTGACCGGTAGGTAATTCCCCAGGGAAAACCCAATGGGATCCCGTTGTATCATGGGTGTGGTACAGCACAGAGGCATCACACAGAGGGGACCCGTACCAGTCAGAAGTCTTGTCAGCTGGCCCTAAAAATATTTAAATACTTGGTCTCCTCTTATCTAAACATGAAAATAATAATACAGTGTCCTAAATTGGTTGTGATAATCACACATTTGCGAAATTACCTCACAATGCCTTGCATATAGCATATAAATCACAGCTCTTTTAGATATTATGGCCATTATTAAATCCTTGCTAAATCACTACCATAGGGGCACCTGGTTGGCTCAGTGGTTGAGCATCAGCCTTTGGCTCAGGGCGTGATCCCATGGTCCCAGGATCAAGTCCTGCACCAGGCTCCCCATGGGGAGCCTGCTTCTCCCGCTGCCTATGTCTCTACCTTTCTCTGTGTCTCTCATGAATAAATAAATAAAATATATTTTTTAAAATTAAATAAAGAAAGAAAGAAATCACTACTCTGGTGTCTTGATGCTAACACAGACAAAAATGTGAAATTACTGGAGATCACAAAAAGCACGTCAAAACAACAGAAAATGGAGGAACTAACATTTGTCCGAGGACTGGTATGTGACCAAGCCCAAGGCTTAGCGTCTTCCTAGGGCTTCTTATGGCATGTCATTCTATCTTAGGGAATATGCAGGCATGGTTTGTTCCATTGTGCTTTGCAGATAGTGTGTTTTTTTATAAATTGAATGTTGGTGGCAACCCTGTGTTGAGCAAGCCCATCAGCACACTTTTCTCAACAGCATTTGCTCACTTTGTGTCCCTGTCACATCTTGATAACTCTCACAGTATTTCAAACTTTTTCATTATCATATTTGTTGTGATGATCTGTGATCAGTGAAGAAATCTGAAGCTTGGGGAGATTGTGTAGCTGGAAGGAATAGAAGCAACAATGTGAAGAAAGAGGGAAGGAAGGGACCTACCAGTGCATCAGAGTTTAGCCCGATGGCCACCCCAAAGCCGTACAGTACAGACAGTCTGACACACCAAGTCAAAATGAAACTTACGGATGCAGCCGTGGGGAGCATCAACTGGAACACCATAAGGGCGGTAATAACCCTTAGCACAGTTTTCACAGTTTATACCAGCTGTGTTATGCTAGAAAGAAAGGAAAGAAACTTAGAAGGAAGAGTACTGGAAAAGTCATTACTTTGTGCTATTAGTCCAGTGAGCTCATTCTGTCATATACGATTGCAATTTCAAAGTCAAAAAAATAAGTGTTGATCTTGACCTTGAGTCTCCAAGATTTATCACAGGGCACCGGCTTACAGGTGGCTTTGGATTCTCCACCCCACCCCACCCCCACCCAGTGGAAGAAGAAATGAAAGTCCGTTCCATGAACCAGACAGCCCGAGTTTTCCCTTCTACCACAGAATTTGATCCATGAAGCTGCTGACACTTCAGTGAGGAAAAAAACTCAAGAGCACCACTCTTCCTAGCTTCAGCCAGAAGTGAGTGGCTCGGGAGTTTAGCGCTGCCTTCGGCCCAGGGCGTGATCCTGGAGACCCGGGATCGAGTCCCATCTCGGGCTCCCTGCATGGAGCCTGCTTCTCCCTCTGCCTGTGTCTCTACCTCTCTGTCTCTCTGTTTCTCATAAGTAAATAAATAAAATCTTAAAAAAAAAGAAAAAAGAAATGAAAAGAACTTTAGAATCAGTCTGCCAATCTTCATTTAAAAAAAAACAAAACCCTGTAGGAATTCTGATAACAGTTGCACTGAAGTTATAGGATATTTTTGAAGAAATGGTGTACTTATATATTGAGTCTGGAAACACATTATGCCTCTCCATATAGGTCTTCTTTTATAAATTCCAATAAGGTTTTATAGGTCTGGATGCAGCCTCACGATGAATTCTTCTGCAATTAACTGGAGTCCAATATTTAGTTTCTTTTAGTGTGAAATTTACATACAAGTGCAAAACTCTTAATTGTACATTCACTGAGTTATGACAGATGAATACATCTGTGAAACTCAAATACCTGTCTCAACATAGAACACTACCATCACCTCAGAAAGTTCCCCATGCCCCTTTCCAGTCAATTGCTCCATCACCAACTCCCCAGAGTCAACCATCGTTCTGATTTTCCCCAATACTGATTAATTTTCCTTGCTCCAGAATTTCATTTAAATAGCCCTCATTCTATACGTATTCTTTTCTGTATCTTCTTTCATTTAGCATGATATTGTTAAAATTCTTGCATTTTACTGCATGAATCAATAGTTTGTTGTTCACTATTGCTCATTGGTATTCCATCATATAAATATGCCAGTTTGCTCATCCATTCTATTAATGGACACCTAGGCTATTTCCAGTTTGAGGCTATTGTGCATAAACCTGCCATAAGCTTTCTGTAAACATGTTTTCATTTCTCACAGATAAATGCTTAAGACTGGAATTTGTGAGTCATGGGGTAGGTGTCTGTTTAGTTTTCTTTTCAAAAACTGCCAGACATTTTCCCAAAGTGGTTGTGCCACTTTTTCATTCATACCAATAATGCATGAGAGGTCTGGTTGCTCCACATCCTCACCAAGATTGATGGTAAGTCATTATAATTTTAATTTGCATTTCTTAGATGACTAATGATATTAAGCCCCTTGTTGTACACGTATTGGCCATTCACATACCTACTTTTGTGAAGTAAATATCCAAATCTTGTCCAAATCCAAAAATATTTTATTGGGTACTTTTCTTTTTATTACCTAGCTGTGGACATTTTTTACATATCCTGGATATCAACCGTGTGTCAGATTTACATTTTGTGAATGTTTTCTCCACATCTGTGGCTAGCCTATTTGTTTTCTTAACAGTGTCTTTTGTGAGCAGAAGCTTTCGATTTTGATGAAGTCTAATTTGTTAATTTTTCATAATTATTGCTTTCTGTGACTTAAAAAACTCTGTTCATGTTCTGAATCACAAAGATATCCCCTATATTTTTCTCTAAAGAAATGCAGCTTTCACTTTTCTTTAGTCTGATCCATATCAATTTTGCTTTTATGTAAGATATGAAGTAGTGTTTAAGTTTATTTTTTCCCACAGAATATCATTATTCCAGAACTATTTGTTGAAAGGAATTTCTCTCCTACCCTCCTGCACTGGATTGCTTCAGTATTTTTTTTTTTAAGATTTTATTCATTCATGTGAGAGACACACAGAGAGAGAAAGAGAGAGAGGGCACAAGTGGGGCGGAGGGATAGAGGGATGGGGACAAGTACACTCCCCGCTGAGCAGGGAGCCCCTGACATGGGTCTCTTATCACAGGACCCCAAGATCATGACCTGAGCCAAAGTCAGATACTTAACTAGTGCCCCTGCTTTGGTATTTTTATCAAAAACCAAATGTCCATATAAGTGTAGGTCTGTTTCTGTACTCCCTATTCTGTTACACTGATATATTTATCTATCCTTATGTTGATATCACACTGCTGTGATTACTGTAACTTAATACTTAGTCATAAAGCAAGATAACGTAGTGGCACCTGGGTGGCTCATTCTTAACAGTAGCTAAAAACTGGAGTCTGTTAAGCCTCCAACTCCTGATTTCTGCTCAGGTCATCATCTCAGGATCATAATATCGAGCCCCATGTCAGGCTCTACATTCTCTCTCTCCCCCTGTCCCTCCCCAGGTGCTCTTGCACTCTTTCTCTCTCTAAAATAAATAAATAAATAAAATCTTTTTTTAAAAAAAGTAAGATAACATACCTCTTCCCACTTTATTCTGCTTCTTCACAATGGCTTTGTATATTCTAGGTCATTTATGTAATCATAAATTTAAATACAAACTTTAGAATCTGCTTGTCAATTTTTACCAAAAAACCTCTATTCAAGGGGCACCTGGGTGGCTCAATGGTTGAGCATCTGCCTTTGGATCAGATCATGATTCTGGGGTCCTGAGATCAAATCCCATATCAGGCTTTCCACAGGGAGCCTACTTCTCCCTCTGCCTATGTCTCTGCCTCTCTGTGTCTCTCATGAATAAATAAATAAAATCTTTAAAACAACAACAACAACCCTATATTCAAGCTTTAGATCAGTTTGGGAAGAACTGATAATAATATTGAGTCCTTCAATTCATAAATATCTTTCCATTTACTGAAGTTTTTCTAAATTTCTGTCAGCAGTATTTTTTAGTTTTTGTATAGAGGTCTTGCATGCCTTTTGTTATATTTATTCCTAGGCATTTTATGCTTTTGATACGATTTTAAATTGAGTTTTTATTTCATTTTCCTATGACTGCTGCTAGAATATAAAAATACAATTAATTTTCACATATCATCCTGTATTCCCACAACCTTATTAAATTCACTTATTAGTACTAGTAGTTGTTTTGTATATTGCCTACTAGGATTTTTTACATAAATTATGTCACCTGCAAGTGCAAACAGTTCTATTTTTCCTTTCCAATAGTAATGCCTTTTATTTCTTTTTGATTAAGGCATGTGATGGTTAGGATCTCCAGGGCACTGTTTAATAGAATTGGTCAAAAGTAAGCGTTCTTGCCTTATTCCTAATCTTTAGAAGGAAATAGTTCAATATTTCACCACTAATATTTGTTACTTGCATGTTTTTCATAATTGGCATTTGTCAAATTACACTATTTCACTTCTATCTCTAGTTTGCTAAGGGCTTTTATTGTAAAATGGGAGTGACTTTTGTCTAATGGTATTTCACATGATCCGTCTCTTTTATTCTGCTACTATGTTTAATTATGCAGACTGATTTTTTATTTATTAATTTTTTATTTTAATTCCAGTATAGTTAACATACAGTGTAACAGTAGTTTCAAGTGTACAATATAGTGATTCAACATTTCCATACATCACCCAGAACTCATCACAACATGTGCCCTCCTTAACCCCCATCACCTATTGTACCCATTCCCTCACTCATGTCCCTTCTGGTAACCATCTAATTTGTTCTTTATACTTTAGAGTCTGTTTCTTGGTTTGTCCCTTTCTCTCTCTCTCTCTCTTTCTTTGCTCATTCATTTTCTTAAATTCCATATATGAGTGAAATCATATGGTTTTTGTTTTTCTCTGACTTATTTCACTTAGCATTATACTCTCTAGTTCCAACTATGTCATTGCAAATGGCAAGATTTCATTCTTTTTATGGCTGAATAATATTCCACATATACATATATATACACTCCATTCATCACTGATGGGCACTTGGACTATTGCCATAATTTGGCTATTATAAATAATGCTGCTATGAACATCAGAGTCATGTAACCCTTTGAATTAGTGTTTTTGTATTTTGGGGGTAAATACCCAGTAGGGCAATAACTAAATGTAGAGTAGTTCCGTTTTTAACTTTTTGTGTAACCTCCATACTATCTTCCACAGTGGCTAAACCAGTTTGCGTTCCTGCTAACAGTGGAAGAGAGTTCCTTTTTCTCCACATCCTTGCCAACACTTGTTCCTTATGTTTTTGATTTTAGCCATTGACCAGTGTGGAGTAATATCTCTTTGGGGTTTTGATTTGCATTTCCCTGATGATGAATGATGATGAGCATCTTTTCACATGTCTCTTGACCATCTGCTGGCATTCTTTGGAGAAATGGATGTTCATGACTTCTGCCCATTTTTTAATTGTATTATTTGTTTTATGGGTTAGTGAGTTGTTTGAATTTTTAAAATATATTTTGGGGGCAGCCTAGGTGGCGCAGCATTTTAGCGCCACCTGCAGCCCAGGGCGTGATCCTGGAGACCCTGGATCAAGTCCCACGTCAGGCTCTCTGTATGATGCCTGCTTCTCCCTCTGCCTGTGTCTGCCTCTCTCTCTCTCTGTCTCTATGAATAAATGAATAAAATCTTAAAAATAAAATAAAATAAAATATATTTTGTATACTAACCCTTTATCAGATATGTCACTTGTAAATGTCTTCTCTCATTCTGTAGGCTGCCTTCTCTCATTCAGTAGGCTGTCTTGTTGATTGTTTCCTTTGCTGTGCAGAAGCTTTTTATCTTCATTTAGTCTGAATATTTTATTATTGCTTTTATATCTCTTGACTCAGGAGACATATCTACAAAAATGGTGCTAGCAGGAGCACCTGGAAGGCTCAATCAGTTTAGCATCCAACTCTTGATTTCAGCTCAGGTTGTGGCAGGAGAATGAAGCTAAGCTTGAACCCATTCTTTACTCCTCTCCCCAGTACCACATTTTAGGTAGATGGCATCATATTTATACCATTTATCTTGTGAATCCTTTGATGATTTTTACAAATATACTTATTTTTTAGACTCTCATGTATGGTCTTTCCTTTGTACTCAACGAGCCTCCTTCAATATTTCTTGTAGTTATGAACTCCTTTAGTTTTTATTTGTCTGACAAACTATCTCTCCTTCCATTCTGAATGATAGCTTTGCTGGTTGCAGATTTTTCTCTTTTGGCACTTTGAATATATCATGCCACTCTCTTCTGACCTGCAAGGTTTCTGCTGAAATCCACTGATAGCCTTATGGCATTTCCTGTATGTCACTGTCTTCTTTTCTCCTGCTGCTTTTAAAATTCTCTTCTTATGGCTATTTTTTCCCCTTTTAATTACTATGTGTCTTAGTGTGGACCTCCTTGGGTTGATTTTGTTGGGGAATCTCTGTGCCTCCTAGATCTGGATAGCTGTTTCCTTTCCAGATTTGGTAAGTTGTCAGCTGTTGTTTCATCAGATAAATTTTCTTTTTTTTTTATAAATTAATTTTTATTGGTGTTCAATTTACCAACATACAGAATAACACCCAGTGCTCATCCCGTCAAGTGTCCCCCACAGTGCCCGTCACCCATTCACCCCCACCCCCCGCCCTCCTCCCCTTCCACCACCCCTAGTTCGTTTCCCAGAGTTAGGAGTCTTTATGTTCTGTCTCCCTTTCTGATATTTCCCACACATTTCTTCTCCCTTCTCTTATATTCCCTTTCACTATTATTCATATTCCCCAAACGAATGAGAACATACACTGTTTGTCCTTCTCCGATTGACTTACTTCACTCAGCATAATACCCTCCAGTTCCATCCACGTTGAAGCAAATGGTGGGTATTTGTCGTTTCTAATGGCTGAGTAATATTCCATTGTATACATAAACCACATCTTCTTTATCCATTCATCTTTCGATGGACACCGAGGCTCCTTCCACAGTTTGGCTACTGTGGACATTGCTGCTAGAAACATCGGGGTGCAGGTGTCCCGGCGTTTCATTGCATCATCAGATAAATTTTCTGCCCTCTTTTCTGTCTCTTCTTCTAGGATTTCTATAACGCAAATATTATACACTTGTTGGAGTTGCCAAGTTCCCTAAGTCTACTTTCATTTTAAGTTATTCTTGTTTCTCTCATTCGTTCAGCTTGATTAATTCCCATTACTCCATCTTCCAGGCCATTAATTCATTCCTCTACTTCCTCTAGTCTGCTATTTATTCAATCCAGTGTATTTTAAATTTTGTTTATTGTGTTCTTCATCTCTGATATGTTGTTTTTTTTATTTATTCCGTCTCTGTTAAGCATCTCACTAATGTTCTCCACTCTCTTCTCAAGTCCTGTGAGCATCTTTATGATCTTTGTTTTAAATTCTCTATCAGAATATTACTTATATCTATTTTGCTTAGGTCTCTTGCTGTGGTCTTGTTATGGTTTTGTCCTATTCTTTCATTTAGGACATATTCCTCTGTCTCTTCATTTTATCTAACTCTCTATTTCTATGTGTTAGGAAAGTCATCTACACCTCCTGTACTTTAAAGTAATGGCCTTATAAAGAAGAGTTCTTATAGTGCCATGCAGTGCAGTGTTTCCTTTTTCACCAAAACCTGGCACTTCAGGGGTGCCTCCTATGTGTGATTGCATGCACCCTACTATTGTGACTGAGTTGCTTTTTCCTTCAGTCCAGGCTCCTGCAGTGGCTCTCTCTTCACTGTTTTGGACAGTGTTTGGTCCCTACGATGTTAGTGAACCAGTCTGGGGCCACCGAGCTTGAGTTTAGTCAGCTAGGCATTTGACAGAGATGCAGTAGCATAAAACTTCAGGGTGCTTTCCCTGGGTTGTCCCCTGAGAAGCTTTCAATGGTAGGCAGGGCCTGACTCACAGCAGCTGTCTGCCCTCAGCCCACCACTGAGGCCTCCATCTGACTGGCATGTATAGATATCTTTCCCTTCTCTGGGGCAAGAGTCACTTCAGAGTGGTGCTGGCCACTATAGAGGCTGCTTACATACTGCTAACCCTACAGCAGCATCCTGTATGGGCTCTGACCAAAAGGTTATTGGAGAGCGCAGATCCCCCAAGCACAATATGGAGGCTATGCTAGTAAGCTTTGCACACCATGAGAGTGGGCTCTGCAGCTCTGGGACTGAAGCAGTCCATCTGGATCCATAGAAGCCAAACAGGGGAGGGAGACGACAGGGCTAGTAAGCTTTGCTACCCCCTGTCCCCTGCGAGAGGGGCCCTGCAGCTCTAGGACTGAGGCACCGTCCAAAAGGGTGGATCCTTGGAAGCATATCAGAGGGAGGATGTGGCAACTGAGTAGTGGTGCTAGCAAGCCTTGCATCCCCATCCAGTGCAAGAGGGGCCCTGCCATCCCAGAGGTGTGGATTGGTGGAAGCACAGTGTGTGGGAGGTGGAGCAGCAGCATTAGCAAGTTAGGTAGCCAGTTGCTCAGGTGCCCATGTGTTTACACGGGGAGGGGGGGATAGGGTGGGGTGGGGTGTACCTGCCATTTCCTTTGTTCTTGGAGGAGTTACCCAGTGATTTCTGTCCCTCCTGGACAGACTCTGAGACGAGTAAATCACTTTCCCATATATCCCAGGATACTTTCAAACTGCTGCTATATCTCCACAGGCTTCTGTTGTGCTGTCTCTTTAAGGGCAGGGATTCAGTCTCCTCTCCCCTCTGGCTCTCCCAGAACTGAGCCTGCTGTTTTTGGTAAATTCCAGGCATTAAGTCCTGCTGATTGTAAGAACTCATGAAATCTGGCCCCTCTGGATTTTCAAAGCCAAATGTTACGTTACAGGGAGGGGGTGGTGAATCAGGTGTCCCTACCCCCACCTCCAACACTCCTGTGAGTCCACTTAGCTCCCTGTCTCTTCCTACCCTTTACAAGGTGGCCTCTTTACATTCAGTTGTGGAGTTTATGGTGTCAGTCTTCAGGTTGTTCTCTGAGTTATTTGCACTGCTGTGAGTATTCTCCAGTTGTATCCATGGGTTGAGGTGAGGCCAGGGTCCTCCTACTCCACCATATTCCTCAGCCTGCAGATTGATTTTTGAACGTTCAAACAATCTCACTTTCCTGGGATAAACCTCACACATTCTAATATACTATCCTTATGCTATATTGCTGAAGATCTGAGTTTCTGTCTGGCATCATTTCTCTATAACCTGAAGAACTTCCTTTCTCATTTCTGAGAGTGCAAATCTCTTGGTTAACAAATTCCCTCAGTTTTATTTTATCAGAAATATTTGTCCCTTTGCTTTTCCTTTTTTTAAAGATTTATTTATTTATTTATTCATGAGAGACATACAGAGAGGTAGAGACATAGCAAGAGGTAGAAACAGGCTCCCTTCAGGGAACCCAATGCAGGACTTGATCCCAGGATCCCAGGATCCCAACCTGAGCCAAAGGCAGATGCTCAACCGCTGAGCCACACAGGCGTCCCTGTCCTTTTGCTTTTCTTACTGAAGGATATTTTTGCTAAATACAGAAATCTTGGTTAACAGTTCCTTCCTTTTTCTTTTAGACTTTTAAGATATTTTCCTCTGTCCAATGGCCCCCACAGCATCTAATAAGAAGTTCGTGTTCATTGTTAGGTGTTGTTTTTCTCTACTTCCAAAATTTTCACGTTTTCTGTGGTTTTCAGCAGTTTGATTCTACAAGCTCCAGGAGTTGTCTTCCTTGTATTTACCTAGTTTGGGATTCAATAAGTTTCTTGAATCCTGATCTATTGAAAAATTTGAGAAATTTCTTTCCATTGCTGTTACCACTGCTACCACTGTTGCTGCTCTGCTGCTCCTACTGCTTCTGGTTCTTCTCCTTCTTCTCCTCCTTCTTTCCTTCATCCTCTTCCTTTTTTACTACATTCTCTGTCCTCTCTTCTGAGACTCCAATTGCATGTATGTTAGATCATCTGATATTATCCCACAATTTACAAGTTTCTGTTAATTAAATTCAAAAATCCTTAACTGCTCATTTTAACATCTGAGTCACTTCAGGATTGTCCCTATTGATTATCTATTTTCTTGAGAATGAGTCACATTTTGTTGGTTCTTTGAGTGTAAAAAAAATTTGACTTGTATCCTGGACATAATAAATATTATTCTGTAGAGACTCTGGATTCTGTAATATTTCTCTAAAGAATATGGAATTTGTTTTGTTTTGTGACATAACTAACTTGACTTTACCCAAACCAAAAGCTGTAACTCCTTGTGAGCTAATTCAAATCTCAAATAAATTATTTTACTCTTAGCTGAAATCCATTCTGTGTATCAATGGCTCAGGGGTCAGTGAGAAACTTGGGAAGATTTTATATGCAAAATTAGAGATTTTTTTTTCCTCTCATGATTTTTTTCTCCTGGACTCCCCAGTCAGTCTCCATAAATTATGGTTGTTCCGTCCAAGCTCTACACTCTTATACTTAAGGGAAGAGAGACTCTAGTTTTTCTAAAGAAATTTTAGCTACACCACAAAGCACCAACTTTGGTTTATCCTCTGGCTAAAAGTCAAAAACACATGTAGCTCACCCTATGCTGATCCCTTTTGCCACGCAGCAGCTTCCCTCCAGTACCCTCCCGCTCTTGTGTACTCCCCATTGGCTTCAGATCATTGGTTGGGGGAAAAAAGACTCCCTGGTTTTTTGTTTTTTGTATTTTGTCTGTAGTCTATAGTTATTATCTGTGGAAAGTTTGGGTCCTTTTGGACATACTAAGCCATAACAGAGGCAGAACTCTTCTTGCTCATGGATTATGAATATAATATAAAAGTTAATTATGCAGAGATACACACTTTAAGTGGCTAAACTGGTAGATTTTATATTATGTATATTTCACCACAATAAAAAAATTTAATTATGCTAAGCATCTAACTCAAACAACTCATTTTAGGTTTAAGTTGGAAAAAAAATGCAATGAACCTAAACAAATCTCAACAATTTCCTATGCAAAAGAAAAATGCTTTCACAGAGCCACTATTTATTTATTTTTTTGATGGTTTTCTGGAAGAGCAAAGTACAAAACAGAATTTCTCTGAAAGAAGGAAGAGGAGGAATAAGGTATTTTTTAAAGACACATTGAAGTGGTTTAATCCTTCATCTGGAGAAAGGACTCCACCTACACAGCCTAATCCAGTACTTCTTCAAATTTATTGTACCTGTGAATCACCTGAGGGTCTTTCCCCTACTATCTTAGACTCCTTCTACCACAAGATGGTCCATGGTCACAGCTAGGGATTCTTCCCCATATTTAGGTAAAGACCTAAATGGAGATAATCAATAAATTTGGACAAACATGTCTCAGTCCATTTTCTGTACAATCCCTAAATTACATCTAGGTAACAAAGACTTTTGTGTACAAAAGTAGAAAATACTTTCAGTTGCATATCACTTTATTGACATCTTTCTGGGAGCATGGCTTACTGAATGCTCCTTTCAGTGACATATCTACTTTGACCTACTAAATAGTAACTCACCTGACAATTAATGCAGACCCCACCACCTGCATAGATGCCATGGATATTCAAGCTTGCCTGCTGCCTCTCAACATCTGGATCATAGTAACAGTCAATGGCATGACCATGGCAGTTGCATGCTGAAAAAAGCATTCTAAGTTAATATTTCATTATTACTATGAGACATTTCATAAATTCCCCTAGATAGTATGATCACTCATTGTACCACAATAAAGTCTATTCTGGAACAGCATATTCTCAATGGAAAATTTTACAGATTTTTACACAAAGACTCATCTACAATAATATGCAATTAACAGCTTCTTTTATTTAATATTAAATGGCAGAGATTTCTCCTTAAAAAATATGTATAATATAAATTTATATAAATAATTTATATAAATATATAAATTATATAAAATTTATATAAATACATAATTATTGTGTATTATAAAATTATATAAATTTTATATAAATATATAAATAAATATGTATTTATTATATATAACATATTATATGTATATATAATTACAACAAATTAAAATAAACCAAAATGCCAGTTAGGTTTCCTGCACAATGAGAATATTATTTTTATTGCTATTACTACTAATAATAAGAAAAACTGAGCTCTTGGTGCACTGTGAAATGCATCTTTTACATGCATTATCTCATTTAATCTATGCAACAAGTCTCTTAGGTAGGTACTATTATCCCCAGGGCCCAGTTGGAGATGCTGAGGCTTAAAGAGGTTAAACCATATCTCCAGCAAGAAAGGTAGAACCATGACTTTTATTGACTCCAAAACCTATTGTCTCAGCCAATACTCTGAGTTTTTCATCTCAGTACTATTTATAGTAGCAAAAACTAGAAATAATCTTAATGTGTAATTATAGGGAAATAAGCAAACAACAGTGTCTTTGCTTGACTGTCAGTTCTATGAAGGCAGGGACAACCTGTGTTTTGTTTCCAATAGAGTCCAGTCCCCAGCATATAATGAATACTCAGCAAACACTTGCTGGATACGCTTGAATCTAGAACAACAATACTGTGTGCCATCAAAAAAGATGTTGACGAGTTTTAATAATATGAGAAAATATCTAAACCATCAAGTGAAAAAGAGCAGGATTCAAAATTGTATAAATAATTGTATAAGTAATTATATAAATAATCTAATACATATCAAATAAGAATATTAAAGTATGCATGAAGAAAAGACTAAAATACCTAGCAAAATATTCACAGGGGTTCTTTTTGGGTAGCAAAATTATTGGTGATTCTACTTTTTAAAAACAATATCCAAGTTATCTACAAGTAATGTATAATACTTCTAAAATTAGAAAATAAAATTTAGAAGCCATTTAGGCTTTTCATCATTGCCAGGATGAAAAAGATCTAACATGAGTAAAATTCTTATTCTCTTTTAGAGAGAATATATATTCATTACATTCCACATAGATCAAATTTTCCAGGTCTTTCTAGTAATTTGTATGTTTTAATCAAGCTCCCAGATAAATCTATTAGGGAAGAAGAGTGACAAGGGGTTGTGGAAAGGGAGGTGGGCGGGGGGTTGGGGTGACTGGGTGATGGCCACTGAGGGGGGCACTTGACGGGATGAGCACTGGGTGATATTCTATATGTTGGCAAATTGAACTCCAATAAAATAAATAAATAAATAAATAAATAAATAAATAAATAAATGTTAAAAAGAATTTCAAGTTACCCTGTGGGTAACAGGCTGAGCACCTCCTTATTTTCATTTCTTCAGTGGTGCCATGATTTTTTAAAATTCATGGCATTTATATTTGCTACATCAGTTATTTCTCAATAAATCTGTTCATTCTGAATTACATTAATTCAAATAGAATCTAGAAGGCACCTAACAAATGGATCTTAATAGGTCTGATTTCCATATGTTGGTTTTGGTAACTTGTAACAAAGTTTACAAGCTTTGACAAGTTTACCCTGAGTTGCCTGGGTGTCTCAGTGGTTGAGCATCTGCCTTTGGCTCAGGTCGTGATCCCAGAGTCCTGGTATTGAGTCCCTTATCAGGCTCCTTGCAGGGAACCTGCTTCTGCCTCTGCCTGTGTCTCTGCCTCTTTCTCCATGTCATGAATAAATAAATAAAATATTTTTTAAAAATGTTCCTATGTGCTGGAGTTAAGCAAGTCATTCACTGAAAGGTTCCACCAACCTGGAAACCTAATCAAATTGCTAATGTTAGAGTTCATGTGATAAAACTCATTCAATCAAAATATCCTAAACCAGCACTCAAAAACACTAGAAGAAATGATTCCTGATGAGTCCTTTTCCCTCTTTCTGGTCCCATTCTCCAGGAGGTCAGGAATGGGGAAGTAGTCACTGGGAAGGTGTCTATTAGCCGTTACTATAAAGTAAGAACAACTAACCACATAACACCCCTGTTTCTAGAGATCCCCCTGACCGTTCAGCTTGGGCAGCATCAACACCCTGCAAGTATTAGAATCTCTCAAAGTGCTCTCAGAACTCCTCAATAAAAATCCTTTTGAGTGTTTGCTAGTCAGAGAGCTCTTATCTCTTATTAGTTACAAAAACCATTTGGCCAAAAAGTATAAAGTACAGCCCAGTTCAACAAGGCTGAATCCAAATACATTTTCATCTTTTAAAAGAAAAACAAATCTGTCTGCAAATGCTAAAAATATTCAGAAAAAAATAGGTCACAGTTTCCAGAGCCAAAAACTAAAACTTAACGAAAGTGTTTTCAGCAATGGGAATAAATATGTGGCTTCCGAAGAAGATCAGCTTACAAGAGTATATTCAGTTGGATGTCTTAGGGTTTGTTTATTAAAAATAACGGTTTTCTTACTTTATATTACACCATAATTAAAAGCAGCCTCTCACCTCTTTTCCTTCCTTCGCTGGTCCCCTCCACCTTGTATCTACCCTAATCATACCACAATATTCCCCTTTTCTAATCAGTGCTTCCAACTGTCTGTTTAGACATCAGTCTCAAAACCTCCCCACCTCAGTCCTTGAAAGAGTGAGGATTCCCATCAAGTATCACATCCTAAGAAATGGTAAGGGTTTACAATTTAATAGTGCCTACGTGAGCTTTTCGACTGTTAAAAAGAGAGGCCAGCATTAAGTGAATGCTTAATACATTAGAGATTATTATTGCTGTTATTTTTGTTCTCCTGTTTATATCTGAATTTAGAAAGGGGCACTTTTATCTCCAGTCTGTGAGTTTTTCATTACAATAGACAGACCTAAGTCCCTAAGACTGATGCGACCCAACCCTCTCCACAATCACATAGCATCAGTCCTCAGGGAGAAAGGGGGGCAAAGCATGGATGGGGTCTCACTTCCTGGAGCCCCTTTTCCAGCACTCACCTTCACACTCATTGCTCTGCTCCCACGTGGCCGGTCGCCAGCGCCTCTGGTTGTACCCGGCACAACAGCGATCGCACGTCTTCCCACAGGTGTGGTGCTGGCATTCACACTGAAACCTGGTCATGTGGTCAAGCACACCTCAGTTATTCAAAAGTTTTGATTAAGATTAAGATCATTTGTTCTTGTGTCAAAAACTGACAGCCATGGTGGTTACCCAAGGTACCACTCATGGAGCAATTATGAGAACAAAGCACTTTGCATACATTATTAATTCAAGTCTCCCTCTCATCCTGCTTATTATTTCTATTTTGTAGATGGTGACACTGAGATTCCGAGATACTAAAACAAGTCAAGTGATGGTAAGTGGAGAGCCAGACTTTAAACCTAAGTCTGTCTTAACTCCAAAGTTCTAACTCTTTCTTCCCTGCCACCTTCCATCATAGGAAATGAACACAGGAACAAGGAGCGCTGAGTTTGCTAGGAGGTGTTGAGTCTCACATCTTCACAAAGATCTGGAGCAGTCCCATGAGAAAGGTCTGCTCAGGCCTCTTGCTCTCAGCCTGGAATCATGCACAGAGATTCACCAAACCCAAGAGCCAGGTCCTAACAAGATCTCAGAGGACTGAAAAAATTATTTAGGGAGGACTGCTTGAAGAACATAGAGTTCAACTACTCTTATAGAAAGATTAAAACTGAAAGCAGAAAAAAAAATGGGTCCTAGTCTGAATTGTATTTGTATCACCCACCAATAATTGCTTTTTCTTCTTCTTTCTCAGCCTAGGCTGATGGTCGATAGAGAAAACTCATCCTTGTATCTGCCGTAAGGATGTTATTGAAGATGTTGCTGACTAGAGAATCCTCTTCATGATGATCACCCCACACCACTCCGAGAGAAATTTCTTATCTGGTCCTAGTGTCAGCAGTTATGCTTGACCTAAACAACTGATCACTTTTTAGATTATGATCATAGTGAAATAAGAAACTAGGCAGGTTTCCCCTTTTGAGTTGACTGCTAGGAAGTTCAGAACTAAATGTTATCCATTCACGTTTCCATTAACCAAGTCATTATGGTAGACATGCTTAATTCAAGCCCTCTTCTGCCTCTTCATGGGTTCTACTTGATTAGCAACTAACTTTTCTATTGTCCAGGTTTTGTTCCCTCTGCTAAGTCACTGCATCTCCTTAAATATAAGATTTTTTCCTTGGGCGTTGGCCACAATGACTTCTTGCTAGACATGTCTCCAAAGGCAAGAGAAACAAAAGCAAAACTGAACTATTAGGACTTCATCAAAATAAAAAGATTTTGCACAGCAAAGGAAACAGTCAACAAAACTAAAAGGCAACCTACAAAATGGGAGAAGATATTTGCAAATACCTTATCAGATAAAGGGCTAGTATTGAGAATATATAAAGAATGTATCAAACTCAACCCCCCCCAAAAAAAAACCAAAAAAAAAAAAAACAGTTAAGAAATGGGCAGAAGAATGAACAGACATTTTTCCAAAGAAGACATACAAATGGCCAACAGCCACATGAAAAAATGCTCAATATCAGGGAAATACAAATCAAAACCACAATGAAATACCACCTCACACCAGTCAGAATGGCTAAAAGTAACAACTCAGGAAACAACAGATGTTGGTGAGGATGCAGAGAAAGGGGAACCCTCTTACACTATTGGTGGGAATGCAAGCTGGTGCAGCCACTCTGGGAAACAGTATGGAGGTTCCTCAAAAAGTTAAAAATATAGCTACCCTATGACCCAGTAATTGCACTACTTGGTATTTATTTAAGGGATAAGAACCTAGTGATTCAAAGGGGCACATGGAGCCCCATGTTTATAGCAGCAATGTCCACAGCAGCCTAAATAGGGAAAAAGCCCAGATGTCCATGGATAGATGAATGTATAAAAAAGACATGATATATATGTATGTGCAATGGAATATTACTCAGCCATAAAAAATGTAACCTTGCTATTTACAATAAGGTGTATAGATCTACAGAGCTAAATGAAATAATAACGCTAAACGAAATAAGTCAGAGAAAGGCAAATACCATATGATTTCAATTATACGTGGAATTTAAAAAAAACAGATTAGCATAGGGAAAGGGAAGGAAAAATAAAATAAGATGAAAATTGAGAGAGAGGCAAATTGTAAGAGACGCTGAACTCTAGGAAACAGTGTTGTTGGAGGGGAGGTGCATGGGGGGATGGGCTAGCTGGGTGATGGACATTAAGGAGGGCACTTGATGGGATGAGCACTGGGTGTTATAAGAAACTGATGAATCACTGAATTCTACCTCTGAAACTAATTTTTTTAAAAACATTTTAAGATCTTTTTCCTGTTCTTGGATGTGGATTTCCTCGGCATTTGCATGAATAAGCCTGTTGGGCAGAAGCAAACCAGCAAGGAGTGGGAGGAAAGGCTGTTGTGTTGGTGTATCCTGGAGCAAGGGGAAACAATTTCTCTACTCACCTTGATTTCTCAGTCTCTACCACACAATATGGAACCCTTCCAGGTCTGCCAAGGTCAAGGGCTTGGCACTCCTTCCAACCAGGAAGCTCAGACCTTCTCCAATGACTTCAACTCCTCTCCCACGTGGTGCCATTTTGTCTCAGGCTAAGGAACACTAAACTGACCCCTTTTCTCCCCTCTCTCTCCAACTCAGGACTTCTCTGTTCTGACTTCTAATGTCGTAGGGCTCTACCCTCCAGGAGACAATGGATTCATCATTAATAAATACATGCTTGCCAATTAAAGGCTAGTCAGCTGTTGGGTTCATGATGCAATCTCAGCACTGTCTGATCCCTGACAACATTAGGGATTGCTGCTGGTTAGGAATAGGGCTCCACACCACATAAGTTGGTAGCTGGCATCTGTGCCTGAACATGAAGGCTAATAAAGAACTAACTTCATTGGATAAAAGTAAAACATCTCTGGCAAATACCACTCATGGGGAATTGCAGACTATAAACAAAACACCGAGAGAAAATGACTACCTTCTCTAGCATCCAGTCATTTCCAGTCACAACAGCATCCCTCTTGTGTTGATAACATGAGTGTACAGTTGAACACTTACTAGTTAATATCCATGCACCTTATTATATGTAAAATAGACCTCAATACAAAAAAAAAAAATGGGTTCACCCATGTTCATAGCAGCATCCTTCACTATAACCAAAAGGTGGCAGTAAATGTCCATCGACAGATGAATGTATAAGCAAAATATGGTATATACATAATAAAATATTATTCAGCCTTTTAAAAAAAGGAGACTCTGACACATGCTACAGCATAGACGAACCTTGAGAACATTATGTTAAGTGAAAGAAACCAGTTGCAAGAAGACAAATACTGTGTGATTCCACTTACATGAAATACCTAGAGTAGTCAAATCCATAGAGACAGAAAAGAGAATGGTGGTTACCAGGGGCTGGGGAAGGGAGGAGTGGGGAGCTGTTGTTTAACAGATATACAGTTTCAATTTTGCAAGATGAAATGATTTCTGGAGATTGTTTGCACAACAATGAGAATGTACTTAACCCTACTGCCACTTAAACCACTGCCACTTAAAAATGATTAAGTTAGTAAACTTTTTATATCATGGGTATTTTACCATAATGAAAAAAAAAGAAAAATATTTGGAAATGTGTACCCCCTGATCTTGTTAGATCTAGGATGACAAGTTTTTGTTTCTCTTACTAACTCTCATCAATTATTCATGGCTGCCTGGGGGCGGGGCCACCGCTTGGGTATGCTCCACCCCCACCAGAGGATTTGGTGGCTGCACCCCAGATTATCCACTGAGGCCTGTGATCGATTAGCCATGTCTGCTAGGGGCTGGTTGAGGCACGTGGAAGCAAGTGCAGGGCCAGAGGAGGGAAGAAATAATACACACCATTTATTTGTTGAAAATGAAACATTCCTATTGAGGGCAAGAACTTAGAAGTATTTAATGGGATGCAAATATCTACTGAAACAATGAGACTTATTCACAGCAAAGCTAAAAAAATGTGTACAATGTACTTACAATTTTTCTGGATTGTTTGCATTGCACTCTTGGGCATGGCCATTGCAAACACACCGCCCACCAATGCTGATATCTTTTATGCTGTAGTAATACTATATAACAGAAGACACAAGTGTTAGTTTTACTAAGAGCAACAGCTTTGCTTTACTAATCTGTAACTCACATCTGTATTGACCCTCTTCTTTTTCATCCTGTATTCTTGATCCTATCTGAACACAAAAGGGAGCAGCATTTGGAGGTAACTTCCCTTACAAAATAAATGCATTATTCAATCAAATGTAATAGCAACCTCCCAAACATGTGCATTTTCAAAAGTCAAATGCTTTGAATGCATGGAAGGAAATCACCTTGGAAAACAAACATGCCAAATAGCCTTTTGTCAAAGGATTAAGTGATTCTCAGATTACTTTTAAGTGAATCTGAGTTTCATAAATCTAGGTTTCATATTTATTTACCAAAAATAAAATTTTATGTCAAATTTTGTAGCTACTACATGCAGGCTCCAGGAAAGGAGAAAATATTTACAGTGACAGAGCAGATGCAGTGCCGTGACTGGCAGGGCCCACCAGCAGTTGTAGAAGCCTTACTTACTTAAGGTTAGTAAGGCCAAAGGCAGAGTTCAAGCTCCAAAGGGCCAGACAGAGTAAGCTTCAGACTCAGCTGAGGAACAGCCCCTAAACCAGGCCACAGATATGAGAAACCATGTCATCCACCAGGCACATCTCCAGTATGTTGGAGACCTCCCCACTAGCAACAACAGGTGGCACTGTGCACCAGCTCCCTTACTTCTCAAACTTGGCCACTGTGCAGAACCCAGTGAGAAATTTAGGGGCATGTAGAATAATCTTTCTCATGAGGTCATGCTGCCAATGAGAATACCTGTCAGCAAGGAAGTCTTTGATCTCACAAGGACAAGAAGGTTTTTATATCTTTTTGTCGTTGCTGCTGCAGCCCCCTTAAAGTACTCTATACACTCAATATAAGGGTTCTGTTCTGATTTCCACACTGAAAACTGTTAAAGAGTCTAAGCATCCTGGCAGTCTCACTTAGTCTGAAGACGTCAGTGACCTCTCTCATTAATATGGATAGATCCAGTACTAGAGGGCTTTCTAAGACAAGTTAACACTAGAAGCTCTCATGGTGATCATCATAGAAGTTTCTCTCTGTGCATGTGTTAAGGGCAACAGCAGCAAGAGAGAGAAGTACTCAATCAGACTTCACCCCAGCCACACACACGAGGGTGTGACAGGACAGCTGGCATGCTGTTCTTTTTCACATAAAGAAGCAACCTAGATTAGGATGAGGGGTGTCCAGATGATATGTGATACGAGATCCATAAAAACGTACTCATAGAGACGACTACATTCCCCTAAGTGAAAAATATACATACATGTAATTACAAATCTTGCAAACAGCAACCCCCTCACCCAGACAATGAAATGAAAAAGAGGTTGTGTGAGGTACATTTGTGGCATGGCTCCAAAATATCCAGAGAATGGAAACCCAGTCTGTCTACAGTTTACCAGAAAGCCCAGCTATTCTGTGTAAATTTCATCCTGGGATCCAAGGTCCAAGTCCCCACCTACAGCAGCTCAGAGAGAGCTAAGTGGGCAGAAAATGCAGAAGACAAACCACAAATACCAGAAATTGACTGGCCTTTCTGGAAAATGCTTAAAACTGTAGCAAAACCTACTTTTCTCCCTGCCTTCGTCTTCCAATTCTCTGATATCACCTATAGAGGAAGCTAAACTCTACTAGGTACACTGGGCATCATCCATTCACCCTTCCAGGTCCACTCTCTAGGACCACCTTTCTCTTTCTCTTTCTGCCCTTTGCTCAGGGGCTGAACTTTATGGGCTGCAACAAGGATCTCTTGTCCACTGGCTTCCCTTTGGGATTGGCCAATGGGAGGTACCATCAGGAGATCAGTGGGTAGGAGAAGAGTGAGTTCAAGATATTTATTCTGCTGGCTCCCCCTCTGCCTAAGAGACAGGGAAACTGTCCTGACACTGAGAGAGAGAGATGTTCACCCAGTGCAGTAGGCAGCACTAGTGCTCACCAACACCTATGTCTCTTCCACTGTGGCTTCATTACATTACCCAGCCTCCTGCACATAGGTGGGGCTACACCACCAATTCCTACCAATGGAGGTGACCTGGGTGGTCAAGAGCAGGCAGGTCTGTCTTCTCTATGCACTCACTTTTTCCTCATCTGTAGACCATGTGCAGGGGATCTAGAGGAGGACTCTGACGTCCTACAGGATGGCTGCAACTCTAGATAGAAAGAGCCTGGTCTCCTGAAAGACTGCATGGAACTGACCCCACGTGCTGAACCACGTTGGACTGTGACATAAGCAAGAAATTAACCTTTATTTTGTTAAGCCTCTGAGACTTGGGGATTATTTGCTATAATAGCAGACTAACACATCTTTGCTTTTCATCCTCTTTGAATATAATGATTTTTCTTTAACAACCAAACTTCAAAATTATATCTAGTATTTCACACAAGAACAATTCCTATGCCAACACCATTACTGGCTGTAAAGATTACTTGAAAGGCAATTAATTTGATAAGCAAAAATAGGTAACAAAAACTGCTCTGTAGGCACTTAGAAATGCTACTCACCCGCCGAGTGACGGTTGGATCTCTCTGTGCTTTGGAGATGAGATGTCCAAGAAGGGTATTGGTTCGGAGAAAACACAGGCGGATATTTGTAGCCTTGGTGAACTCCCTCAGGGTGTGAGAGAAAGTAAAATTTTTTGCGCCTGGCCGACCATTTATCAAGGACACCACAACCTAAAATAACCACACAACACACACAGAGGGGGGAAAAAGTCCCATCGTGAAAATATTGCCACAAGTAACTAAAACTAACTCACATGCCCCAAAGCACTTGGTTTCTTTGAGCCATTAAGATCTTTGTAGGTGGTCGTGGATATTTCTTATGTCCAAATATATCACTGCTAGTTCAGTCTTCCCTTCTCATTCCTAGTTCCAAATTCTGGCAACCTCTCCTTAAGACCTGAGCTCTCAAAAAATGTTATTTCATTTCAAACCCTCTGTTCAATCAGTGTAGTTATGGGGTGGTAATACTATGAAATTTTGAAAATATAATATTAAATTCTATAAGTATAAAAAAACAACTTTTGGTTGCATCAAAGAAACAAAGCTAAAGTTATCTAAAAACCTAAATGAGGTTGAAGAAAGTCTCTGGATATAGAGTTGATTGTGAAGAGAGGACCCAAAAAAACCCAGGTTTTGTTTTAAAGCTTTAAGTGATGAAGTCCAAGTGCCAACAATTAGAGATACTCCCCAATCACTGGAAGATACTGGACAGAGCTGCTAGAAAGATCTCTCCACCTAAAACAGGAGACTGACACCCTTCAAGGAGTTCATTTGAAACTCACTTCATGCTCATGATGGCCTCACAACTGCCATGGAATTCTCCAATTTTCCCCATTCTGTTTTCCCATCTCCCGTAACAATAGCCTAGCTATTGGACCAGGACCATATGCAACCCCAAAGGGCAATTCTTTTCTCCCTACAGATGATGCCCACCCTGCCCAGAAAGACTAAGGATCTGTGCTATCACCTACCCTTCATCTCCTCACTCTTATGAGGGATATGTGTTTGTGAAGCAGTGGGAAGGATTTTCATCTCAATCACCAGCAGCCCACTTTCTAAACATTTCACCAGAAAAGACAGTGTAAGACATGTGGCCTTTGAATCCGGAATCCTGACTTCCGGAAGAGAAGGTGAGACTTCAAATAGAATTTTTTATGTCAATTATACCTCGATTTAAAAAATAAAATTAAATTTAAAAAAATAATTAGTTAATTAATTTAAAATATTTTTTATAAAGAATTTCCAACCCAACTCATTCTAGGAGTCCTTGATGGGATTCCTTTAGTAGTTAGTTCCAAGTTCTGGTTTCCATTGTGATCTATTTTAGATCTTGAAAGTACAAGTTTCACAATTATGCAAAATTGCATATCCTCATGTTGACTTCTGAGTCTCAACTCTCCCATCTCCCCATATCAACTTACCTCACCATTTTCCAAAGGGACAATCCGGGAATATTCAGTAGTACAAAGTACATCGTCATCTTGGGTGATAGCCATATTTGCCTTCTGCCCAAATTGTTCCAAACAATCTACTTTAGAGTCTAGGAAGAAAACATTTTAATACTATAAAACAAAATATTACCATCTTGTCATAAATCTTTTAAGGCACATTATGTTTCCTTAAGAAAATATGTCAGAAGGAAAGAACAGAGAAGCATAGAAGATTTTTTGACAAAAGCTTAGAATGAAATTTTAACTCATGAAAGAAAATACCAAGCCACTTCTGGCCACTTACTTTCAATAGCAATATTTGGAGATGTCGTTCTCACTCCTCACTCCTGATTAGGCAAGTTTACCCTCTAAGGAGCATTCATGGAAAGCCCAGTGCCTTTGTAAGCAAAACTCCCATTGCCTCAATTCATCAAAGGGTTCAAAGACACTGACATTCTTCGTTAGTTGAAGATGACAGGGTCAAGCTAAATAATGTGAAATGTAGAATCCCTAAAGATAGAACTTAGTCCCTAATTCTACATAAAAGGAAAAGGACTGGAGCTATGGCCTAGTTATGGGTACATTGTTTCTTCCTAAATAGTGGCCAAAACTGTTATCATAAAAGGCATTTCAACTTCAGTTCTACATGTGTATCCTTGGAATTGATGCATACATGCTTGAGAAATAGGGACGTTCTGAGAGTAATCAAGAGAGTTAAAATTGGTCAGTCCTTAATTAGCCAAACTGAGAGACTAATTTTCTAGTTAAATCCCATGTTGATCTGTTGCAAATAATTAAAGCTCTGCATAACATGGTAAGCAGAATTACTTACGAGCAAAATATTGCCAAGGTGAGTAGGTGCTTCCAAAGTCTACAGATCTTTCCAAGACCCAAAGATCAGGGCGAGGAGAATTTGCAAATTTGATTATAAGATAGGCCACATGGAAAAGCTGATAAAGCAAAGGAGATAACAGTTATTAAAGTCACCTCATCTATCTGCAACCTTGACCATCTTTATGTGATGCTGATCCCAAGGCAACACATCTAGCCACCCCTTTCCCAAGATGCAGATTCTATTTCTAATTGCCTATTGGACAACTCTATCTTGGTACACAGACTCTCAAGCTTATCACGTTCAAAACCAAATAATCATTTTTCTTTCTTTTCTAGATCTATTCATTAATCTTTGTCACACCTGAATCATTACACCCTTGATCTTTAACCTAACTATGGAACATCTTAGTCTGTACCTTCAAGATATCTGATTTTAAGCAACAACTATCATGTGCTAAGCCTTCCCAGAACCAAGAGCCAAGAGTATACAGCCCAGAGTGTCTCCTGGGAGTGTCATGGCCCCTGATTGGTTCCAAGTCTTAGAGAGTTCACAGCTGCAGAACTGAGAACAGAGCAGCTGTTTGGTAGAGTGATAGCACCTCCTTCCCCTGCACTGTCTCCTTTTATCCTCATTGTTCTCCTTCTTTTTAATTTTCTCATTTATCCTTATCACTCTTTTGCCCATGGCCAGGACAGTGCAGAAGTATAAAAGAGCCAAGGGGAGACTTTGGTCCTTTCTTTGCCCAACTACTCATGAATCCCAACATGTCTTCCAAAGTGGACCCCAGGAGTCTTTGCAAATCTACTCCTCCCCCTTCCCCCAAAACTTATCTGCCTTGGATTTTGAATCCTGAGAGTCTATATATTTCCCAAAGATCCTGGTATGACCACAAATATAGGTGTTAAAAGTGTTAACGAGTAAGGATTATCTCTACCCCCTCACATGCTCTCCACATCCCACATTCTCTGGCCCAAGTAACAGATCCAACAGTGACTTTTAGAAGAGGACTCCTCCACCTTATTAACTAGTCCAGTAGAGCCATTTGGACAACAAGTGCATCTAGTTAGAGAGAGAGCGAATACTTAGACTCTGTGAGATCCTTTCATTTCTTGGGGAAAAAAATAAGAGAGTTTCCTCTTTATATTTTTTACATACAATAATATGGTAAGAGTCATTATTTAAAAAAATAAAGTCTCAGAACCAGTAGCTACTTGTAAATGTTCCAAACCTGGTACTAGAAGCCAAAATCTCCAGGACAATGGTTCTCAAATTTTAGTCTCAGGGACCCATCACACTTTTCGGTTATTGAGAACCTCAAAAAGCTTTTGTTTACATGGGTTATATCTATTCCTACGTACCCATATTAAATATAAAAAGAAAGAGAAAAATTTTAAATGTATCTTACTAATTCACTTTAGGTAATAAAGTGAATTATTTCATGAAAAATTACTGTATTTTCCAAACCTTAAAAATTGTACAGAGAATGGTGGATTTACTTTATTTACATTTTTAAAGTTTCTTTAAATGTGTGCATTGACAGAAGATAGCTGGATTCTCCTATCTGCTTCTGCATTCAATTTGTTGTGATATGTTGTTTTAGTTGAAGTATTTAAAGAAAATCTGGCTTCACACAGATCTGTTATGGGGAAAAGGAGGATCTCAAAGTTTGCAAACCTCATGGGGACCTCAGTGGGTTCTCAACCACACTTTGAGAACCAGTGCTCTTGGTTACAGAGGTTACCCTTTGCTCTAATAAGCCTTATTCTCTGCAGAAAGAGTTGTCAGGACCCCTGGGTGGCTCTGTGGGTTAAACGTCTGCCTTCAGCTGAGGTCATGATCCCAGAGTCCTGGAATCAAAGAAGTCCCGGCATCAAGCCTCACCTCAGGCTCCCGCTCAGCGCGGAGCCTGCTTCTCCCTATGCCCCTCACCCCATTCATGCTGTCTCTCTCTCTCTCTCTCAAATAAAGAAATGAAATCGAAAGAAAGAAAGAAAGAAAGAAAGAAAGAAAGAAAGAAAGAAAGAAAAGAAAAAGAATTATCACACCAATTACTGAAAACCCTAAGTTCAGTCAGTTCTATCCCAAACACTTGCTCTTTGATCTGAATAAACTGCCTCCCTGGGCTCAGATTGTTTACCAATCCTCGGAAAAAATGACCCCAACCTCATGGAGAAAAAATAATTAGAAATTGTAAGGTATTCTGAAAACCTAAGAGAAATAATTTCCAAAAGATGCATACAATTATCACATAGTAGGAATTCATAGGAAATCCCAGAACTCCAAATTTGGAAAATCAGAACAAATATATTTCCCTGAAAACTGTTTGCGCATCTCTCTTAGACCACATCAAAGTAAAATAGCCTTTAGATATGTGTAAGGTAATATAAAGGAACATTTTTGGATAGAGGAATCATTCTAAGCATTCTTAACCTCCTCCATCAAAATTCCACAATCACAGCACACACATATCCTCAAAACCTACTCACTTAATAGTTTATGATCTAATGGTTACTATGTTCTATGCACTATGTTATCCAAGAGGCTAAGTAACATGTCCAAGTATTCTAGGCATAAAAATCTTGAGCCTATGCGTAGTCTACTCACTCATCATTAGCTCAGCCACAGAACCTAAGAGATACTTAATATTTGACCTGTTTTATCCTAGAGGAAATAAATTGTCAGAAAACTTCCAAACCCCATTATTTCTAAATATGCTAAGATTCCATTACAGGGACCTGGAGATGGAGAGCTATGCTATAGTACATCTCAAGAATTATGAGTACGTTTTGTCCAAAGCTACACTTTCTGCTACCAAAAAATCCAAATAAATGAAATAGCCTTGGTGGTTCATAAGGGATGCTCTTTTTTTTTCAACCCATCCTGTTCCAAAGTAATGTGTGATTCCTTTGAGGCAGGCACAGTTAAAAGAAATCCAAATCTAGAAACAGGTGCAGACATGCCTC
Source organism: Nyctereutes procyonoides (assembly GCF_905146905.1). Taxonomy (NCBI): domain Eukaryota; kingdom Metazoa; phylum Chordata; class Mammalia; order Carnivora; family Canidae; genus Nyctereutes; species Nyctereutes procyonoides. The sequence continues at coordinate 37,565,177 of NW_026575044.1, forward strand.
AGTGTGGCCCCTCCCCCCACTTATGTGACCCTGCCATCCGCTCTAATTTAATAAACCTACTTATTCCACCAACTCATCTTCTGGTGTCTATGGGATGGGACATTCCACTTCAAACTGCTTCCTTCCCATTTCATCATGGGAATTTGTTTCTGACGTTCTTGCCCTGACTATTGCCAAGGTGCACTTCCTTTTTTTTTCTGACTCCAGACGCTATGGTTTCTCTGTTACCACCACTGCTATGTGACTTGTAGCTGATTTTTGCCAAGCACCCCAGCTGAACTCTGCAGATCCAAAATGTTGCTGCAAGGCAGAGTGAGTGGTCCCCAAGGTGGGTTTGCAGCTCGGCTCATATAAGTCAAACTAACAGGTACAAATGTATTCTTTTCTAGTTGATCATTTAAAATTATGTGCCTTTGAAATGGCTCCTCTGTTAAACTCCTATTATCAGTTATTTATGTTTGCTCTTTGATCACTCAAAATTCTTCAAAGCACTCATGAATGATGCATCAAATTCACCCTTCTCATTGAGGTACCCCCCATGAGGCTAGAAAGCACAAATTTGAATATAGACAGTGTGTTAGATAATATTTTTGTGCAAATGATATCATTTCTTAGGCATCAAAATGTTGAGTTTATGTAGAAAAGCCCATGTTCTTGGGATATACCTGCTGAAATATCTAGATTTGAAGCATAATGATGTCTGAAACTTACTTTCAAAAATTCAAAAAGTGTGTGTGTGCAGAGAGAACATGCATGAGAGAGTGCACAAATGTGGCAAAACATTAATGTTTGGTGAATCAAATTAAAAGTGTATTGACATTCTGAGCTCTCCTGTAGGTTTGAAAATTATGTAAAATAAAACATCAGGAGAAGTAAATTAGAAAATGCCACTTTGTGGAACCATATGTTCATCAAATTATAAAACTATTACAGCAGACCAATTTCACATGATAAACTTAAGACTTTTTTGGTGGAGCATACGTTACTTAGTTGAATGAGAAGCTAATCTGGATGTGACTTTAAACATATTTGCATAACATTTTGCAGTTTCACCTGTACTGTTTATTTTCTATTTTTTTTAAATTACCTGTCCCAGTTATTCATTTCATTTCAATTTTTTTAATTTTTTTTTCATTTCATTTCAATTCAACAACATTTATTAGGCACTACTCTGAGGACACAGGGGTGATTAAGATACAAATGTGGGAGCAGCAGGTGTAAACAAATATATGCCCACAGAGCATGATGGGTGCTCTTCAAGATGGAAAAATATGAACTTTGTATGACGTGGATGTTATTGCTCCTTATTTACTTAACGAGTATTTTTTAATATTCATCCAGCCTTCCCAGATGGCATAGTACGTGGATGGATGGACAGATGGAGGGATGGATGGATGGATAGATGAATACTAAAGTTGTGTAATTGCCTCCAAGTTTAAGAGGCAGAGGTGAATCCCCAAGTGGTCCTGTCCTGTCTCCTGCCCAGGCCTGGTGAGCTGACTTCTAAGGCTGGAGGAGAACCAATCCCCCATTGTGAATCCTTGCCTTGCCACTCACAGGGCATGTGACTCTGAGCATCTCACTGAAGCACTCTGAGATTATTTCCTTGCCCACGAACGTAAAATGATTATAAAAAATATTTGGGGGCAGCCCGGGTGGCTCAGCGGTTTAGCGCTGTCTTCAGCCCAGGGCGTGATCCTGGAGACCCGGTTAAGTCCCACGTTGGGCTCCCTCCATGGAGCCTGCTTCTCCCTCTTCCTATGTCTCTGCCCCCCCCCCCCGTGTGTGTGTGTGTGTGTGTGTGTGTGTGTGTGATGAATAAATAAATAAAATCTACAAAAAAAAATATTTGGAGGCATTTCTTCCTCCTTATCTTTGACTCTCAAATATCCTTGATCCTCCTAATAACACCCGTTGGGTTCCAATCCAGAATTACATGCAGCATTTACTTGTTGAGTCTTTTGTCTCCTATAACTTAGAGCAGCTCCCCACCTCCATGGTTTTTGTCTTTCCTGACACTGACATTTAGAAAAGCCCAGGACCTTTCTATCACAGAATGCTCCACAATCTGAATTTGACTGGTTATTTTCTCATGATCTGATTCAGAATAAGCATTTTGGCAAGATTACTTTCTAGGGGACCCATTCTTTTCATGGCATCATGCTGGGGGCATGAGATGGCAGGGGGTCCTATTATCAGTGATGCTATGTTTGATCCTATGCCTAAAAAGTTGTCCACCACATTTCCCCATTATTAAGTTACCTTTTTACCTCTGTCATTAATCAGTCACCTGTGGAGAGCCATTTTGAAACATTTATTTTTATTAACTAAATTATAAACATTCTCACTATCCATGTAAAAATCCAAATACAAGTCATGAAAAGTGAGTCCCAAAAAATACAGAACCAAACAAACTTCTTCTGTGCCTGATGCCCACTTGAAAAATGTATCTAAAGGAGCTGATTTTATAGCCAGAATTTTAACTGAAAAGGAAAAATGCAGATCGAGTGAAATTAAACTCTATTTTAGTAACCTTGTTTGAAAACTCTACAAAATGAAATACAATCCTCATAAAACAATCAGGTGCAGTGATGAAAATATAACACAGCTGGCCTGAAAAAGGATCCTTCTAATCCTGGTCCAAAGAGCACATCTGCCAATGCCATAGAAAAGGCACTTCTTTTTTGTAGGTTTATCATCACCCTGGGCTGAAAAACCATAAAAAAGACTGTGCTCAGGAGGAAAATCAGTTTGTCCTTCAGTGTTTCTTAATGTCTCCCAGAAGCATCTGCTCACGTGCGAGAAGGGAAGGTGGATCATTCCAGAAACTTACAGGAAGGAACTCAAGAAGTCCCTAGGTCAACCTCTCACTCAGGTTAAGAACCTTCACCAAAAATCTCATTTTGAGAGGAAACCCATTACATTGCTGACAAGTTCTGGCCATTATGTTACCTTCGTGTTTTGTCAAAAACTTTTTCTCCTAAGTCAACCTCCCCTGCCTTGGAGTAGCACAGATTTCTACCCTTTATTCCACATGACAGCCTGCCCAGGATTTAAATACCAACACTACATCTCCCCAGGTTCCTTTTAAGGAATTAAGATTCAAGTCAGCAGGAGGTGAAGATTAGGGTAAAAACTGGAAAGGAGAGATTTAGAGTCTCTTGCTTCCTCATTAAAAATAACTACAGTTGCCTGAGAAATAAAAACCCTAAAGCAAAAATGAGTCTAAAGATTTGGATCACTCCAATAACTTGGAAAATGACAAGCCCACTATTTTTTTTAATGGAAGATTTCAAGGAAAAAAAATGGAAAGACAGAGTAAAAGTGAAACACTTGCATCTATATTTTATTATCGATGCATTTTTAACTCTGGAGGAAAAAATGATTAATGACATGGAGTGTGATTTGCAGTCCCTGTGGACTTGAATCATTATTCCCTAAGTAGACTCAAAGTGCAGAATTTAAGACAAACATATGTTACTCAAGAGCATTTTATCTACAATTAAAAATTTACGAATAGATTTGGTAGTGGTTTTGAAATAAGCTGAAGCCCACTGGAATCCAAGAACTCTGAGTCTAATTTCCTAACAAAGTCTTATATCTTATCCTACTCTGTGTGGTTACTCTTACTGTCGAGAATTTTTTTTTTTTTGGTCTAGTCCCTGATTCTCTCTGTAAAACTCACTTTTTCTCATTCGCACTTTTTCTGCTAATTTGTAAGAAAACTGCCTATGACATTTGGTTCACTCACTGAACTGAAAAGTAGCCTAAGAATCTGTCTGACAAACTGTACAGAACAAGGGAAATTATACAGTCATGTTCTTTCGAGGCAGTGGCCTCACTCAACTTTAAGAACCAGCAACTAAGTTATCTAAATCCTCCTTGAATCTATTTAAAATCTTTTACATTCAGTGATTCCTAAAAATAGATAGATTTCTATAAATGGCTTATACCAGGCTTCAACAAAATATTTCTCAGTGTTGGTGATTTGTCTTAAATCAGATTCAAAATGATGTGACTGTCATTTCTCATTAATAAGACACACTCTTGGGATCCCTGGGTGGCGCAGCAGTTTGGCGCCTGCCTTTGGCCCAGGGCACGATCCTGGAGACCCGGGATCGAATCCCACATCGGGCTCCCGGTGCATGGAGCCTGCTTCTCCCTCTGCCTGTGTCTCTGCCTCCCTCTCTCTCTCTCTGTGACTATCATAAGAAATAAAAAATAAAATAAGACACACTCTCCATAAAGTTCCCAGACTCCTCCTCTTAACCAATGTCTTTCTACCCAAACACACATTTCTGGCCTGCACTCTAAGAGTCCTTTCCTACTTTTAATTGGCATATTTATTTTCCTTTTTCTTCTGTTTCTTCTTTCCTAAATTCACCAACCATGGCTAAATCAGAGTTTTACCTAAGGCTAAAATTATCCTTTTGGCTATGCATCCCATGCCTTACTAATGATAGGGCACTTCAGAGACCTTTTCAACAACAGCTGTACATGTCTCTAGGACATAATTATGGTTATTTAAATGTTATTAGTCAGCCTTTTTTTTTTTTTTTTTGATGACCTTTAAGCTGATGTGTCATTTCAGATCAGCTGGGCTACATATTAAGTACTCTTAGAATTTATCCTTTGGCTAAAAATGGTCTTTTGAACTCCTGGACATTAAACTGCTAGTGTGGTCCTCCAAGAGGATGGTCCCATCAGCTGGGGTTTTTGGAAAATTTAAAGAGACATTTAATTGGTTGTCACAGTAACACACCCAAATAAGGAAAGAGACCATGCATCTGCAACAGCATCATTGCATCTCCACCCTGAGAAAGATCACAGCCAGCTCCAGGTGAGGAGCTGTTCTATGGTGTTTGTATCTACCATCCAGAGTATGATCGGACAGGGGGCCATGTTGGAGGTGTTTGTCTTTTGTTTATTGGACTTTCAAGCACCTGAATGCCCTTCCCACCTCATGAATCTTTCTGGGAAGAGAGTGCACCTTTCAACTTTTGAAGCTGAAAATGCCCGCTTCCTGGCTCCCGTGGCAGGTAAGGCAACATTAGTACATGATCTGGGCTCAGCAAATCAGATGTCTCCTTCCAAGATTTTGCTTCTAGAGCCAGTGATACAAAAAGGTAGCAATACAGACACTGAAGGATTCTTTCTAGAAGCAACAAAGATGGTGGCAGCATCTGGCTTCTAGGGACACTCGCTGACCCCAGCAGGGGTGTACTGAGTCCAGAGTCCAGGCTCAGGGCTAACTGTGTTGTTGGTTCCTGCTGCAGCAAGGTGTGTTCAGCCGCAGCTGTGGCCTTGTGGACCAACCTATGGTTCAGACTGTGCACAATCTTTGCTTCTGCCCATCTTCTGAGCCTGATTCTCCATGCCCCTCAAACCCCCTCCCACGATCCCAGCTCTGCTCCTTCTACCCTCAGAAGTGACTTTCCCTCTTTCATGGGGAGAATCACAACTACCAGAAATGAACTGCCTTCCCTTAGCAAATCTATGAGCCATATGCAACTACACATCCTCTCCTTCTTCCCCCTGGACCGATGGAGTGAGGAGCCTTTTCTTGTCAAGAGCCAATCCCTCCCTCAGCACTCTGGGTGCCCCCCCTGCCTTCTATTGGATCTTCCCATCAGCTTTGAAAGTCTCTTCCACTCTGAAGACAAGAAGAGCCTCTCTGTCCATCCAAACCCCCACCTCCCCTCACAGATGCACTTCTTCCTAGAGTATGCGCTGGCTCGACCCCCCCTTGCTTTTCCCTCACTTCCCGGTTCACCCAGGCTTCTGTTCTCAGCCTTTCCTGACCTCATGCCACACTCTCCCCACCTTACACCACGACTCCCGATTTACCTCTCACACCCAGATGTCCACAGAAGCTTCAGACCCACATGACAGCTCTCTGCTTAATCTCTACCTGAATTACCTCCCTTCCTCCTCAGCTGACCAGGCCTGTGAAGCCTCATCCCAGCCCCCAGAGCCTGCTAACTTCTGTTTAATCCTTAGGGCTCAGCGAAGCCTTCTCTCAGGTTAGTCCTCTGAATCTTATGTTTTCTGAAGCATCATACTTTTCCTTTAAACACTCCTCATAGGATAATTATATAAATATTCATCACCACAGTGCTCATGGCCTAGTGGACACAAAATGGTTGCCTGATTATTCTGCCCATTCACCAACGGCAGCAGGAATCTTCTGGCTACATGTAGCCATGGGCCAGGGCAGAGACTGCATTTTGCCTGGATGAGGGTGAGGCTGGGATTTGGCCAAAACCCTCAGGATTACACTTACTTGGCATGAAATGGGATGGCTCAAAGTCACTTTCACTGAAATGAAAAGGTCCCTCTTGGATGAACACCCAGATCTAGACAAGAGATGGCCTCCAGTGTCCAAATACTCCCTCTTAAATGCCCTGGCTCTTGTGGACCCCAACAGGCCCCTTCATAGCCAGACAAATGTATGGAAAATAGTGAAGCCACAGGGTAGGTGGAGGCCTGAGTCTGAAGGGTCAGAGTGGAATGGTGTGAAGGGAGGGGGTGGGCAGCAGATGGAGTGTGCATGGGCTCCACACCTGATGGATAGCAGGAAAAGTGGGTTCTGTGCCCATCTCAGCATCTGCCAGAGTCAGGTGACCTGGGGCCAGTTTCCTGAAATTCAGCCCCAGGCAAGACACCATCAGGAATTAGAGCAAGGATTCAAGCCTGCCCCAGATAGGACATGGAGTGGAACCTGAGGGGAGCATGCAGGGTGACCAGACACATCCACTATGGCAGATGGGGGTTAAGCTGAGAAACAAGGCAGTGGCCCCATGCTAACAGGCTGCAGGGGGATGTGGGAGCAGCAGCAGTCCCCAGTGTGGGCTGGCAGGAGGAGACTGGGGGGGGGGGGACACCTTCCATGTCCACAGGGACCATGCCACTAAACACCATCCACCACTTTGTGAGAATGAGGTCTGGATCTGAAGATGGTAGATGAGACGAGTAGCTAAGCACTCTAGAAAGGTGGGTCTGGGGTTGGAGGGTGGTGGGGAGCTCCAAATTCCATCATCCAACCTCTACACCATGACCCGCCCCCTCCCTCACTTCCCTTGGACCCATCTCTACCCTCCTCCTTTCCCTTACTTTCTGATCTTCTTTTCCGAAGCCTCTACCCAATCTAGGTCAGCTTTGGTCCTCAAACCCCAAAAGCTACACAGAAAGAGAGCATATACCATAATGTTAATGCCATCCCTAACACAGCTACAAAAGGTCCGAAAATGGTTGTTAAGAGATAGCGAAGAAAGTCCTTTCTAGGGGATCCCTCGGTGGCTCAGCGGTTTGGCTCCTGCTTTTGGCCCAGGGCACGATCCTGGAGTCCTGGGATCGAGTCCCATGTCGGGCTCCCGGCATGGAGCCTGCTTCTCCCTCCTCCTGTGTCTCTGCCTCTCTCTCTCTCTCTATGTCTATCATAAATAAGTCTTATAAAGAAAAGAAAAAGAAAGTCCTTTCTATAAGATTTTTCCAGGGAAAAATGCAATATTAGTTCTAAATATCTGATGTAACTCTTGGCACATAACCCATTTATACCTATATATGACTTCTCCTGAGGCAATATTTCATTAAATAAACCAATGTGAAGGATCATCAGTAACAGCTATACAAATAACAACCCCATAGTGGTCAGAAGCAAGGAAATGGACACACATACTATATCAATGAACTTTCATAACATGAAGTATATGAATATGGAACACATTAAACCAGATGTTACAGCACATTTATACAAAGTATACGTACATAATATTGTACACACAATCATACTCATTAGAATGGAGTCTGTGTCTTATTATGGAAGGCTGGCTGCACTGCAGTTAACAATCAACACAAAATCTCAGGGATTAGATCTGTTTGTATCTCGTTCACGCTAGACGTCTATTGACAGTGGGCTCTGCTCTGCATCCTCCTAATACAGAGACACACACCAATGGAACAACTGCTCTCTGGAAACATCACCAAGGCAGGAAGGGAATGAGGTGCATCATACACCAAATCGGGCCCCAGGACCAGGCTTTCCTTCAAAGACAAGACCAAGTGCATCTCTACTTTGAGCCTGGAAAGCGAGGAACTAGGAATCCTGGTGAGCTAGAAATGCAGAGGTGCTGATGCTGAGAGGACCTCATTCACCCCAGCTTCACCTCTGTCCTCTGCTAAGTTGGAAATCAGTGTTAGAAGTTGAAACTGCAAGGCAGCCCGGGTGGCTCAGCGGTTTAGCACTGCCTTCAGCCCAGGGCTTGATCCTGGAGACCTGGGATCGAGTCCCTTGTTGGGCTCCTTGCATGGAGCCTACTTCTCCCTCTGCCTGTGTCTCTGCTTCTCTCTCTGTCTCTCATGAATAAATAAATAAAAATCTTTAAGAAAAAAAAAGTTGAAACTACAGAAGAGTTGGCTTCCCTTTTTTCACCCACATGACCCACAATGGGCACAGAAGCAGAAGACAAGCAAAGCAGAGAGAGAAGATACATTTAACTCTGGATACCCAGCCAAGCTGGGGGACAGAATGACTGCAGCATTCTGAAATGTAGGCATGCACTGGAAGCAGCTGGGGAGCATGCTGAATGCAGATTCCCAGGCTACAAGTCTAGAAATTCTAATTCAATCCTGAGGCCCAGAATATCCACACAGAAATGTACTTGGTACCTGGATTTGGGATGAGTGAGAGCCTCATTCTTGTCAAGCAGCTCATGGCTCCACTACCTTGAGACAAGGATGGCACTGCCAGGCCCCTCCTTGGCATGATGTGCATGCAGCCAAACTTCCATTCATCTGCTCCCAGACCCCAGCCGCAGAAAAAGGACAGCAGTGTGGAGACAGGGAGAAAGAGGAGGATGGACGCATTGAGGCACCAGGGCTTAGGGGAGCAGATGGCTGAGAACCTGTCCATGGCGGAGGATGACACGAGCCAGCATATGCTCCATTGTCCTACTGGATTTCGATTACAAAACACAAACTCAAACATGAAATGATTAAGAATTTCAAGATGCACTAAGCCCAAGCATGGTTCCCCTTTCTGAGCACAGGGATTCAAGGATTAACTTTGGGAAATACGGACCTAAAGACATCTATGATCCAGAAGAAGAAGGTAATCAAGAGAAGTCCCAACATCAAAGAGTAGAACAAAAAAGTAGAGACATTGACAGCCAGTGCTACTCTAGGCAGGGAGTCCCTCTATGTTCTAGATAGAATCTGACATCAGGATCCTAACTACAGACTACAGGTCTCAGAAAATTGGTAAGAGAAAACAAGACTCTAAGATCCAGGCAGATAATCATGATGGACTGGTAGGGATGACCAACCATTCCAGTTTGTCTGGGACTATCCTAGTTTCACTAATGAAAATCCTACATCCCATAAAACATCTTGGTCCTGGAAGGAACCAGGATAGTTGGTTACACTATGAGTAGGTCCTAGTTCTGGCCCAACAACCTCTTTATCCTTGTAAGACTAATGGAAAGGCTGCTTTCTTGTGAAATCTTCCCAAAATATACCAAAGATGATACCTCCCTCTGAGATAGGGAAATTGAAGGATTCCATAAAAATCTGTGTTTTGCTCCTTTTCCTGCTTTTATCCTTGCTAGGACCTGCACCTCTACCTCACTCTACACCTGCCTCAGAATGCAAATAGTATAGGTCCTCCTTATAAGGGACAAGGAGTTAATGATTTCTCTAGAATAGATAACATCTAAGGAAGGACCAGGTAGGTGATCACAGGCATATTTCAGTCCCCTGGCGCTAGACATCTCGGCACCAAGACCCCCAGGCTCCAAAGAGTTAACACGTGGGCCTGCGTCCTTGTACTGACTAGTTCCTAGATGCCTGAGAGGACATGTACAGCAGACCACCATCATCAATAAAAACCCCAGACCCTGAACAAAATGAGACTCATGCTCCTTTCCTTTCCAAATTTCCCAGACGCTCTGTCTATATCTGCTCTCTCTCTATCTTCAGTAAACTCTACTCTCACTTCCTGTTGGCTCAAGTTTAATTTCCATCCAACTCAAGGCCAAGGATACTCACGGCTGGTCCTGCAGTATCTCTTCCGGTTTCCCAGACCTGGACTGCCGACACCACCTTCATGGGGGTGATACTTATCAGGATGTACACTGATTCTTCATTCGTGAATTTGACTCCCCAAGGAGAATGTGAAACCCCAGAAGACAAGAAGGGATCCTATGGTATTGCCATTTATAAGTAATTCATATTTGGGGGGGCATCTGGGCGGCTCAGTGGTTGAGCATCTGCCTTTGGCTCAGGTCGTGATCCCAGAGTCCTGGGATCAAGTCCCACATCGGGCTCCCTGCATGGAGCCTGCCTCTCCCTCTGCCTGTGTCTCTGCCTCTCTGTGTCTCTCATAAATAAATAAATAAAATCTTTAAAAAGAAAAAAAATAAAGGAAGGAAAGAAAGAAAGAAAGAAAGAAAGAAAGAAAGAAAGAAAGAAAGAAAGAAAAAAGAAAGAAAGAAAGAAAGAAAGAAAGAAAGAAAGAAAGAAAGAAAGAAAGAAAGAAAGAAAGAAAGATTTGGTCTTGTCTCCTTTCTGGCACACAGCTCCTAAAACCATTGGAATTTCCTAAATGATAAGAGTGTTAAATGTGCCTTTTGTTATATTAATGAGATTTCTCGGAAAGCCCCTAGGTCATCTAAGGATGGGGCTAGCTGCCAGAGAAACCAACCCCAGTGATTAAAGGGTCAGAACTTTCATTGACACCCCCTGACCTTCCTAGAGGGAAAAGGGGCTAGAGGTTGAATCAATCACCAATGGCCAGTGATTTAATCACTCATGCCTGTGTAATAAAGCCTCCATAAAAACCCAGAAGGACAGAATTCAGAGAACTTTGGGGTGGGCGAGCACATGAGGATCTGGGGAGAGTGGCATGCCCAGAGAAGGCAGGGAAGCTCCATTCCCACATTCCTTGTCTGAGGCATCTCTTTCATCCGGCCATTCCTGAGTTCTATCTTTTTATAACAAACTGGTAATCTAATAAATAAAATGTTTCTCTGAGTTCTGTGAGCCGCTCTGGAAAAGTTAATCAAATCAGAAGAGGGGCCTGCAGGAACTTCCAACCTATAACTGGTAGGTCAGAAGCACAGATAACAAATAGGACTTGTTGCTGGGGTCTCAAGTGGGGGTGGGGCACAGTCTTGTCAGATGGAGCCCTTAATCTGTGGGATCTGATGCTATTTCCAGGTAGACTGTGTCAAAACTGAGGTGGATTGTAGGGCACCCAACTAGTGTTTGAGAGTTGTCTGGATATGTGGGGAAACCACATACATTGGAACTGGCATCAGAATCGGAGATCCTGGTGGCACCTGAGTGGCTCAGTCAATCAAGTGTCTGCCTTTGACTCAGGTCATGATCCAGTGTCCTGGGATCAAACCCCGCTTTGGGGTCCCTGCTCAGTGGGGAGTGTGCTTCTCCCTTTCCCTCTACCTCTCTTCCAGGTTGTGCTCGCTCGCTCTTTCAGATAAATAAAATCTTAAAAAAAAAAAAAAAATTAAGAGATCCCATCACAAATGCCCAGGAGGGAGAAGGTGGGGAATGGAGAGGCCCCAGCTGCTAAGGTATAATGCAGGGGCCTGATGGCAGTAGGGCACCAAGCCAGCTCAAAGCCTGCCAAGTGCCGCTCATTGAGCTGGAAACCCCTGGCTCCTCAGCTCTGCTCCCTGGGCTGCAGCTTAGCCCTAGAGCCCGAAGGTCTGCCCTTGCTGGGATTAGTGCCCATCCTGAGCATGAGGAGATGCAGAGTCAAGAAAGAAAAACTGGGCAAGAGGTTGCAGTAGCAAGTGAACAGACAAAAAGGTGCTGCCTTCTAGAAGGATCAGCCAAGGATCAGCCGAGTAGTATCCCTAAGATAACAGTAAGAACAATGAGGAGGAAGAGGGAAAACTAGCATCTCCTGAGGACTGAGAAGTGCTTGTGTGTTTCAGTAGCCTTTACAATAACACTGGCCTATTGGTACTAATATCTCTGCTTCGTAGATGTGGAAACCGAAGTTTGGAGAAGATAGAGAACCTGTCTATAGCCACATAGAAGTAAGTAATGAAGCACGGACCGGAGCTCACATCTGTGGGATTTCAAAACCTGGACTTTCGTGCAATTAGCAATCCTGCTGGGGGGGACAGCTAAGGGCCCGGCAGGGCTAAAGCCAGGGAGCTTGATCCTTTCTTCCAGGAGCGTCTCCTCCGTGGTGGGTCTAGCCCATGCTAGAAGGTACTGCACAGCCTGATTTTCCAGCCCCTGTGTGTACCAGGCTTTCAAAAGCCAGAAATGACAGGAATATAAAGAGTTACTTTGCTGCCACAATGCTTTGTCCAAATACCTGGGTCAATGTGTCCCTAGCACCATGTCCTTTATTACTCACACGTCCCTTTGAGAGGTTTTGCCAACTCTTCACAGACATCATCTTGCACCAGGGGTCTTGCTTCTTCTCTACCACCCGCCCTGCTTCCAGCTCAGTCCTAGGGAGGCCTGATGATGAGCCTTGCCCTTCACCTCCCAGGGATGCCCAATGACAAGACAGGGTGTCTGTCCTCCAGCCCCCTGCTGCTCAGAGTGTAGCCTGTGGGCCAGCAACTGTGAATCACTGGAGAGCATCTCCGAAATGCGGAATCTAAGGGCATGCCTGCAACCTTCTGAGTCAGAAATGTTATTTGAATAGATGACTCAGATGTCCATTAAAGTCTGAGAACACTGGCCTTGCCCATGATATATATCCCTTTTTACCGTCAGGAGCCCATTGCCAGCATTCCTGTTCCTCCTATGGAAACCTAATCTCAAAGCAAATTTTAAGTCAGTGTGTTTGTTTCCTCTCTCAACATTTGCCTTTTCACAGCTTTATCCTCAGCTAAAGGAATTCCAGGCTTGGTGAACAGCTTGCTCTACATCCTGAAATGACACCCTGCCAACAGCTGCCAAACCATCTCAATAGAAAGCTGACCGAGTTTCTCTTGCAATGGACTATATGTCTTCTCCATGCCATGATTACAGACCAGTTTGGGGGGCAAAATAAGTATCTTCAAGTAGCCAAATTACAATCTATTTGTGCAAGCGTATCTTCTATGGGATAACATGTTGAGTAAGAAATTTCAGCATAGAACATACTTTATTAAGCCCCAACTGTTCTCCAAAGTAAGCAATAACTCTTCACAAGAGCAGAAATAATGGCTAGGAAGAGGTACAACGTGGGTGGCAAGGGGTCTTTGGAAAGAATGCCTCGAGGAGACGTTATGAGTCATGATCTGACTGCTTAGGATGAATCCCTATGTATTTAGAAATGAACACACTCTCTGCTATCAACACACACATTATTTTCCTACTGTCACTGGAAACATTCAGAAGCAAAGAAAAAATATATATCTGGGAATGAAACAGTACAATAACTAGTGAGGCCTTATAATTAAAGGATATATTTGCCCTAAGGAAAAAAAACATATCAAATCAGTACTAAAAGAAAATAGCTGAGCAAGAGCAAGCCCTTTGTCCATTATGTATTACAAAGGGAAAATTGTAACCTGGCAGGGGAAAAAAAAGGGTGGAGGGGTGCCTGGATGGCTCAGTCTTTTTAGGCATCTGACTCTTGATTTCAGCTCAGGTAATGATCTCAGGGTCATGAGATTCAGCCCCCCAGTCAGGCTCTGGAGCTCAGCGTTGAGTCTGCTTGATATTCTCTCTCTTCCTCTCCCTCAACCCCTCCCTCTCACCTGCTTGCTCTCTCTCTCTCTCAAATAAATAAATAAATAAATAAATAAATTCTTTATTAATTATTATTATTAATTAATTCTTCTTTAAAAAAAGAAGAAAAGAACAAAAGGATAGGGAGGGTTATAAAGTTCTAAGTCCTAAAGGATGTAAAAAAAAATTAACAAAAATGAAAAACAAACTATAAAGGAGTAAAAGGAAAATTATTGGTAGGGATGAACTGCTAAGCCTATAATAAAGTTGGCACACAAAACGCGGGTCATGAAGCTCTATGCACTCACATGGCAGAGCCAGAAATTTCTTTCTAGTGGTCAATACAAAGAAGAAACCTGGACCCCAGTGTGCCTATGTTTTGTTTGTTTGTTTGTTTGTTTTGGTTTTGGTTTTGGTTTTTAATGACACTTAGAAGTACAACTCTTTGGAGGACTAAAAGGATTTTTCAAATGGATCCTCACAAGGGAACACCGTGGAAAGTAATGGACAACAGCCTGGGCAAAGACAGCAGTTACAAGCGAACACCCACAAGGCCATGAGAACTTTACGGAGCCCGAGCACAGGCAGCCCTGGAACATCACACGCAACATTGCTGCAACCTACCTCAGGCCTGGTCCGCAGCCAGCGAAGCCTGGGTCTGTCCCATGCTCACCTGTGACTGGCAGCCACAGGCTGTATGACACCATCAGGCTGCATGCTATCTCTGAGTTTCAATTTCCTCTTCTAGAAACTAAGGACCCACCTTGTAAGGTTATAGCAAAGAATACATGAGTTAATACTCGAAAAGTGCTCAGAAAAGTTTCTGGCATAAGTATGTTGGCATGGTTCTAGATGCCATGAAACTTGCTGGGTTTTTTTAATGTTAACTGTATTTAAATTCTAACTTATGCATCTTGTTTTTTTTTTTAATTTTTATTTATTTATGATAGTCACACACACACACACACACAGAGAGAGAGAGAGAGAGAGAGAGAGAGAGGCAGAGACACAGGCAGAGGGAGAAGCAGGCTCCATGCACCGGGAGCCCGACGTGGGATTCGATCCTGGGCCTCCAGGATCACGCCCTGGGCCAAAGGCAGGCGCCAAACCGCTGCGCCACCCGGAGATCCCTAACTTATGCATCTTGTGAAGCAAGATGGTCTTCATCTAGATTCATCCTGTGAAATTACTGAAAATTATTCATCTTGCTTCATTTTGTGATGAAGACGTTGAAGAATTTTCTAAGACTTATGAGCTTTCCTATCACAAGGAAAAGAAGAACATACATTTCTCCTATTTTTCTAAATGTTTAAATGAATACTCTAAATATAAATGACTGAAAGCCCAATGTTTCCTTATGTCTTCGATACGCTCCAAGTTACAAGTGATGAATATTTTAGTGCCTATTTCATGCATATTTCTTTTGGTATGTGAGGGACATCTGTAAATCGGGGAAATAGAAGGAAGAAACTCTCCGTATCCCCAATTCATTCACACATTAAATGTACGTTCACTGAATTATTTCCATGTACCAGGCATTCTCTATAGAAAGAAACAGAATACTCTTCCTTATTTCATGGTGATAATTCAGCTAAGCTTGGGAGCTTCCTCTCTCTCACCATTATATATACTTTTTAAAAGCTTCTGGCTAGCCACCTCCTCCGTAATTCCCTTTCATTCTCTCAAAGATGACAACTGAGGGGTTTTGGTAAATTTCAATCACCCGAAAAGCCTCCTTCATAAGTCAGAGTGCTGGTGTCACTCAGAGCTCAGACAGAGACACACAGAGACAGAAGACTCTGTTAGAATGAAGAAACTGGGGAGAGTTTAACCAATCAGCTGTTTGCAAAGGAGTGGGCAGGGGTGATGGTGAAGCCCCTAGGAGCTAGCAACATCTGAGCACTCTCCCCACCACGAACCTCAAGGGCAAGGAGAGGAAGCAGGGCCTGGAGCCAAGACCGGGCTGTTGTTATAAGAGCAAGGTGCTTGGGACACCTGGGTGGCTCAGCGGTTGAGCACCTGCCCCTGGCTCAGGGTGTGATCCGCGGTCTCAGGATCTCAGGATCAAGTCCCACATTGGGCTCCCTGCCTGGAGCCTGCTTCTCCCTCTGCCTATGTCTCTGACTTTGTCTTTGTCTTTCATGAACAAATAAAATCTTAAAAAAAAAAAAAAAAAGAGCAAGGTGCCTGCCAGGAGCCAAGAGTCTCAATGGAAGACCTGAGATCCTGCACTGGGCAGGGGGTTGGGGGGGTCGGGGGTGGAAGGCATAAATGCCTCAGTCTAAATCTCCCCTCACCCTCTCAACTGAGCACTTGCTTGTACCTCCCATGGCCAAACTATGCCCAAAGCCCTAGGGCAGGGGAGCCTGTAGATGCTGCCCACAAGGTCACTGCTCCGGGCATTGAGCAGGGGGAGACTGGAGGGAGGGAGGAATAGGGACCATCTAGCTCACAAGAGGGCTGAGGGCTACATCTTAAATAATTAATAAACACATCTGAAACAGCACAACCAAATCCAAGCCAAGGAAGAGTCTTTTTAAAAAAAAAAAAGATTTTATTTATTTATTCATGAGAGACACAGGGAGAGAGAGAGGCAGAGACACAGGCAGAGGAAGAAGCAGGCTCCATGCAGGGAGCCTGACGTGGGACTGGATCCCGGGTCTCCAGGATAAGGCCCTGGGCTGAAGGTGGCACTAAACCCCTGAGCCACCCGGGCTGCCCAAGGAAGAGTCTTAAGGTCACCGACAGGAGATGCAGACTCTTCAGGAGAGAATACAGTGGGCATCAATGTCTTTGAAGGAAAATTGCAGTACATGGTCTAGAATGTGGTCCCTGGGCTGTTGGCGACTCAGCCATGAAACAAGGACAGAAATGCAGAGGATGCATTTTGAAACCGTTATTACAATTTGAAAGAATAAGTTGGTGTCTTTTGTATCTGATTTTTTAAAAAGATTGTATTTATTTATTTATTTATTTATTATTTTTTTATTTATTTATTTTTCAGAAAGAGAGATTGAGCAGGTGCATGAGCAGGGGGAGGGGCAGAGGGTGAATCTCCAGCCAATTCGGTGCTGAGCACAAAGCCAGCAGCAGCAAGGGTTGATCCCTGAGATCATGACCTAAGCCGTAATCAAGGGTCGAGAGGCTCCAGGGTGCATGGGTGGCTCAGTGGTTGAATGTCTGCCTTTGGCTTAGGTCATGATCCCAGGGTCCTGAGATCAAATCCCAGGGAGCCTGTTTCTCCCTCTGCTTATGTCTCTGCCTCTCTCTGTGTGTCTCTCATGAAAAAATAAATAAAATCTTTTAAAAAAGAGTCAGGAGCCTTAACCCACTAAGCCACCTAGGCAACCCTCTAATTTTTTAAATGAGGCTTGTATTTTCTATGTCTTTAGGTTTTATTTTTCATTTCATCTTTCTAAGAAATTTTTATTTCTACCGGTCTACTGGTCTGTGACAGATTAAAAATGTTAAAAAAAAATAAAAGTAACTAACTGATGCTTTGTCACAGATAGTTTGAGAAGCACTGCTCCAAGAGGCACTGCTTGAATCTTAATGTGTACACAGCCCAGGGGAGGAGACTGAAATGCAGATCTGATCCGAGAGGTTCAGGTTCAGGGGCCTGGGATTCTGCATTTCTTGCAAGCTCCCAGGGGTTGCCAATGCAGCCTGTGCAAAGACCACACTTTAAGCAGCCAGGGTGGGAGCCCCCCAGGCTGAAAATGAGCAGGATTTCAGGGATGGGGATGTCTGTCGTGGGTTAGGTGGTAGTTTGTGCGGCTGTGAGGACAGTGGGGGCGGGGAGACACACAGGATTAGGAAAGACAGGCAGGAAAGCAGCATCCAGGATTGAGGGGATGGCTAGCTAAGAGAATAAGAAAATGAGTTTAAACAGGGGCATGTGTGCAAGCCATAGCAACCCACGAACAAGGGCAAGCCGGGGCAGCCCGGGCAAAGTGTCAGACCCACCTGTCCTAAACCCAGGACTTTCAGGTCCAGCCCTGCCCAGGCCTAGCAGGTGAGGGAGCCGCCCTCACCCTGAAATGCAGGAATTTGCAAAATAGCTGTCCTCATACCCCAGGCTGTGAGAGGCTGGACGCTGCCTTTCATGCACTCCAGCTAGACTGGGCCGGCCCTGTCTGCTCTCTCACCCTGCCGCTAGCTGCCCCCTGCTCTGCCCACTTGCACCCTCTGGCAGAGACACCAGCCTGAATTCATGGCCCTAGGGATCTGGCAATTCAGATTTCACATTTCCCCTGCATTTCCCAGCCCCCTGGCTCCCTGGCCCTGGTTTGCTCACTCTGTTTCACCGGGAGCTCCAGGACAGGACAGGCACTGTGAGGGATGAGGGATGAGAGTTTGCGGAGCTAGGGTGATGGTGAGAGTCAGGGGAAAGAATCAAATATTCCACTGGAGTTATTCTGTGAGGTTCAGAAACTCCAAAGGTAAACATACCATCTCATTGCTCAGAGTGCTTAAAACATCCGGTAGAGAGCATGTCATGCAGGATGTATTGAGTCGGGCATTCCTCACCTGTTGAATGTTTATCTTGGTAGTTTAAGAGTCAAAGAGAGAAGTGCAAACAGCCCAGGAGCTTGCTGTTGCGTCAGAGCAACAAGAGCCTGAAGCATCCTTGTCTGCAGGCTACTGGGGCCAAGGAAACGGCCTGTGTAAGAACAGCGGGATCTGCAGGACCAGCAGCACCTGGGGAGCCAGGACTGGGCCCCTCTGGTCTGGAGGGCACTGCAGGAGTCCTGGGTATGCCAACCACACTACCTGCACCAGGGTCTGGCTGGTGGCCAGGCAGGTGGAGCTGAGCCTCCTTAGGGAGCCCAGACCCTCCCCACCCGCTCCACCAGTCCCACCCTGTGGCTGGGCAGGACAGCACCCCTCCTGAAGGCCGGCAGTGACCATGAGAAGAAGTGCTAGTTTGATCAGGTTTAAGTTTTTCCCTCAAGGAAAGAACACAATGGGAGAACATAAAGTGAAAAAGCAAATGTGAAGCAAAACAAAGAAATTGGAAAAGGGGGAACTTGGATGACTCAGTAGGTTAAGCATCTGCCTTCGGCTCAAGACATGATCCCAGGGTCCTGGGATTGAACCCTGTATCAGGTTCCCTGCTAAGTGGGGAGTCTGTGTCTCCCTCTCCCTCTGCTCCTCCACTCTCACGGGCATGCACTCGGTTCTCTCTCTCTGTCAAATAAATAAATAAAATATTTTTAAAAAAGAAATTGTAATAGGGAAAGAAGGGTTGTCAGGAAGACAAGAGTAAAGGAAGATGGTTTGGTCGCACACAAGGGCCTCCAGGTACACCGGGTGGAGGTGAGAGCTGGGGCTCTGTGGGGCTGCGGCAGGTGCTCTGGAGAGAGCTGGCACAGGAGGGGGGGCATCGGCCTGAGGGCTCCCTGGAGACGTTATATTGAACTCAAGCTTGAGTTCAAGCTTTCCCTGGAAGCATGGGGAAGAATTTGTGAAATTCAATTTTTCCTTATATATGCTTGCCAATAACAGTAATAAGAAAAGTGCCATGATTTAAAGCCAAAATATGCCTGAAATCACAGTAGTTTCACAAGGGAAGAAACAAAATCATTTTCAAGATTAGCTAAGGAGTAATACAGGCTCTTTTAAAAATAATCAATTTCCATTTACTGGGCATTTTTCTGATTCGGTTGGCATTTAAAGATCTCTAGCAGAGATCTCACTCCGGATGAAGTGGTCAGAAGTTTGTGTTGGGGGGATGGAGGGCATCAGGAAGTGCCAAGTAAGCTTTTTATTCGATACCTCAAATCCCACCAGGAATAATTGTTCCTTTTGTCTTCTCTGTACCGACTTCTTCTTTTTTACCCAAAAGAAAATATTTTCCCAATTAGCTTTATTGTCTTTATGTACAAGCTCAACTGAAAAAAAATACATAGTAACTAACATGGACTGAGCTCTTATAGCTCTTACAGGCATAAGTCTAAAAGCTTTATCTATTTTACCTTCTTAATTCCTCACGACAACCCTACGAGGATGGTACTAGATTTATCCCCAAATTTCAGATGAAGAAACTGCCCTGGAGACATCAACCTACCTAAAGAATCTGGTATCACACAGCTCAAAAGCTGCGACACCAGATTTGTACCTAGGAAATAATCCAGAGCACCGATACAAACTGCACTCTACATGGGATTTACAGAGGAAAGTAAAAATCACCAATAATCCCACCATCTGGGGAAAAGCATTCTTAGTATTTTAGATTTTCTCTTTTCTGACTTTTTTCTATGCTCAGATACACAAAGAAAATGAAATCATACCATACTATATACACAGCTTCCGTACTAGCTTGATTTCTTGTCTTCACAATGTAAGCACATACATAACATGTCATGTCATGATAGTCATGTTGGTAAAGATCCCCTCAGCAGCATCATTCTGATGGCTGACGATCCTTGCATGAATCAGTCCCCTTTCGTGGGACATGAGATTGTTTCCCAGTTATGTTATTATAAACAATACTCCCAAGAATACCCTGGCTCAAATTTTCTGACCATTTACCTCACTGTTTCCTTAGGATAAATTCCTAGTAGTCACTCCATGACAAAAATAGATAGTAATTTTTTTAAATGCAAACATTCTTGGGTGACATAACATCAGCACAGAGTTTCCAGAACTTTAGCGTGGATATATTTATATACTTCACTCGCTTAGACAACAGAAAGCAGGGTAAGCTTATTGGAAGTGCAGAAAAGGAGAGAAGGAAGAGTGTTAATGATTTGTCTAAGTAATAATAACAATATTCCACGTTTGTCTCATGTTTCATGAGGGTCAAAGCACGTTCACAGACATCATTTGTTAGCATCTCTAGCCATAGGCAGTGAGTCCTCCCCACACTCGGGGGTGAGGGCCTGATTTCCCAGACATTATTTTCTCTAATAGTGTTTAAAGATCTTAAAATCTATTTACTTACATATATTATCAATGCTATCCGAGCTAGTGATTCACAGAGCTAAACAAAGCCAGCATCTCAGGGATTTCTGTTGTTGCTCTGAAACCACTGAGCTTCCTTGAGTTTTTCACATGTAAAGAGAAAAGTCCAGATTGCCACCTTCTTCCTAGTGTATAAATTCCTTAAAAGGCACTTGAAAAGCAATTACCATCTTTAGGTTACTACTTAAAGAATAAAGAGTTAGCATAAAGAATAAAATTGCATCCCCAGTAACGCAGGAGATTTTGTTGGTCCCCCTTCTATGTACTAACAAATTATTCGCTTTCAAAGGTTGAGTCTCATGATTATATGTCTGTTAATAGAATATTTATAAATTACAAATTTGTTCTGAATTAGATATCTATGTCTTCTAATGATGTTATAGCTATAGAACACTAAAATGATGTTGCAAAGAGACCCAAATGTCATAAGTGGGACCAACCATCTAATTACAGAGCAGAGCCAAGGCTGGTCTACTCTATCCTAGAGATTTGGTCTCACAGCACTATACCTCCACTGGTATTATATCCTGGGAAGTTCAGACTGACCCTGACTCATCCTTGTTTTATTCAACATTCACTCAGTATATTTCTTAAGCATCCACTATGTGCTGAAACTGTGCAAGATGTTGGGAGCAGGACACCATACAGGGAACAAAAGAAGACATAGTCCTTGTCTTTCTGAAGTATATAGTCTAAACAATTCCTAAGGAATCTAGAAGACTGGGTCAAATCTAAGAGTCACCCACTTTCTGGATTGAACTATATCCACCCAAGGGCCCAAGTGAGTCAGACTTTTAGTGACCTCGTCCGCCTGGCATCCCTAGAACCAATTTAATCTCCAAAGTGCATTTGCCTAAGAACAATCAGAAACTAGCCCAGGCCTTCCTCCCATCTGAGTCAGAGCTGACAAGGGCTACAAAGAATGTTTTGGACTCATCCACCAAAGTTTCATAAAAGTTAAAAGAGGGCCAGAAAAAAAAAAAAAAAGATCCTAGGCCTTCTGCATACTAAATTCACTCTCAGATGGTTGGATGCTATAGTTGTATCTGGCCCCTGGGGAATTCACCAACTATGCTGAGCTCATGAAAAAACAGAGTCATGGCACAGACCTATTTTTTCTTTAAAAGTTATAATGCTGTTTCCTTTGTCACTCTTAATCTGAGAACTTTAGAAATATTTTCTGAATTTCCTACTTACTGCATTTTAAATAACCTTTTCATAGCATTTTCTTATGTGGATACCTATAGGGTGTTCAGAGTCTTGGCCTAAGCCCCCTTTCTTTCCTGTCTCCATTTGGGTCCTCTCTAAATCCAGCTCTGGGTGCAGGTAGTTTATTTGGGAGTTGATCTGAAAAAGCATAAGTGGGGAGCGAGGGGGGACCCAGAGGAGAGAGAAAAGCCAGTGGCTGATCTGTTAATGGTAGATTCTTACCAGGGCCAACTGGAGTTCAATTCTGGTGGAGATATTCTGAAGAACTGTCTCTTGGAGAGGCAGGGAAATGGAGAATCTGTCTACCAATTCCTGTTCCTCCTGGGTTGAGAGATGCCCCTGGGGACATTAAATCCTATATTTCCCAGCTGGCCTCCACCCAGGCTAAGAAGCTGAACTCTTTATATTTGGCCAGATGAGATGAAAGTTTCCTATAAGACATTGTTTTCTTCTAAAACCGATGAGTACAGTATCATCAAATGAACTTGAACAGCCTGGGAAAAGATCACTGTCCCTAGTGAATCACAGAAACTTCCTATGTTTGCCACCTTGTAAGGGGGACACTGCCCTTCAAGACCAAGTCCTGAAGCTGATGCTTTTACTTGCCAAGCTCTGTTGTCCAAGAAAAATGACAATGAAAACCACCAACTAGTCCAAAAGGAGACAGAAAAAAGTGACCTCCCCCCAATGACCACAGAAACCATCAAACTGACTACAGCACATCAAAATCAAATGTCAGTTCTCAATAGCTGGACAAAAAAGTAACATGGTAATAACAAGTTTAGGTCCTATATTTTATGTCCCAACCAGGCATCAAAATTCACACTTCAAAAAAAAAAAAATTCCCACTTCCCTTCATCTGAGGTCTGTAGGTTACTATTCAGTTACGAAATCTAACCTATCAGTGGCACTTTCGTGGAATTGGCTAATTCCAGCAAAAAGAAGAAAATACAGATCCTATCAATAGGGCATACAGTCTGAATCTCGCAAGACCAAACCTACTTGTTAGAACACATGTGGCTATGACGCAAAGAGGAAAGAAACACCTTCTGTCTGACATCTTTGATGATGCTTTTCCTGCTTCTGTGCTCTTTGAGAGTATTTCCTACGGTACTGTATACAGTGTTTTCTAGAGGAGCAGAAGTAATGAGTCTATTTAACAATAAGCGTCTATTGAAGTTCAGTTTATTTTATTAAATAAAAATATATTTCAAAACCACTGGCATAAAGAGGTTTAAAAATGAAGCAGCTAATTTGTCCAAACTTCAGAGCAATCTCATGGGGTAAGTACAATCATTATCTCCCTCTTAAAGGATGAAGCTCAGGACAGAGCAGTTGCTCAGGGCCACACAGCGAGTAAGCAGTGCACTAGAGTGCAAACCAGGGTGGGCCAATTCCAGGATCCACCATTGACTGCCCCCCCCATTCAGAGCAGCCTCCTCAGTCAGCCAAGCATTGGGGGAACACAATCTTCACACAGAAGGAAGATGGCTAATGTCTGTCAGCAACCAGCAAGTTACTAAATTGTTCCCACGTTGATTTTATTTTTTTAATTCAATTGTCTTAATTAGGTATTTTTCAGTGTATCAAAAGGGTACTTTTAAAAGGTAAGGTTTGGGGTGCCTGGGTGGCTCAGTGAGTTAAATGTCTGCCTTTGGCTCAGGTAATGATCCCAGGGTCCTGGGTTTGAGCCCATGCCATTCCCTGCTCAGCAGGGAGTCTGCTTCTCCCTCTCTTTCTGCCCCAAATTGTGCATGCTGTCTCTCTCTCAAATAAATAGGTATCTTTTTTTTAAATTAAGGTTGGTGGGTTTTTGTTTTTTTTTTAATAGCTTTTGGGGAGAAAAAGTAAATCCAGCAGACATGGTATGATAGGTACACATTGTTTTTGACAGGTTAAAATTCCCAACTAATTACAGAAATCCTCACTTAAATAATTTATATAATAGGTAAATTCTGGTCATCACCAGCAAAATGTCTACTGAATTAATAACAGAGATGAGTTATTAGAGAGATAAGACTAATTCATAGTTGAAATTGGGCTTGTTGAGCCTTTCAAACCATGAAAGGTCTTCCTGAATTATCTCAGATGAAAATTGTTGATGAAAATATTCTTGGGAGAAAGGTAATTTAAATACTTTTTTTTTTTACACTTTATGATAGTCACAGAGAGAGAGACAGAGACATAGGCATAGGCAGAGGGAGAAGCAGGCTCCATGCACTGGGAGCCCGATGTGGGATTCGATCCCGGGTCTCCAGGATCGCGTCCTGGGCCAAAGGCAGGTGCCAAACCGCTGCGCCACCCAGGGATCCCCGAGAGAGGTAATTTAATACAACATGTGAGCTTAAGAGGTTGACAGCCCTTCTATCACCAAACTATCCCCAACCAAAATGAAGATAACACACTCAATTGGTAAAAGTCTCAGTATCGCTCGATTTCTAGTCTATGGGATACATTGCCTTTTTGATTGCTTTCAAGCAATACTTTTTTTGGAGAAATTTGTTTTCTTTTCAATTTAAGTATAGTTAACATACAATGTTATACCAGTTTCAGGTGTACAATACAGTGATTCAACAATTCAATGCATTACTCAGTGCTCATCATGAGAAGTATACTCTTAATCCCCTTCACCTGTTTCCCTGTCCCCTCAACCACCTCTCCTCTGGTAACCATCAGTGTGTTCTCTATAGTTAAGAGTCTGTACTTTTTCAGGTAGCCCAGGTGGCTCAGCGGTTTAGCTCCGCCTTCAGCCCAGGGTCTGATCCTGGAGACCCAGGATAAAGCTCGTTGCATGGAGCCTGCTTCTCCCTCTGTCTGTGTCTTTGCCTCTCTCTGTGTATCTCATGAATAAATAAATAAAATCTTAAAAAAAAAAGTCTTTGTTTTTGGTTTGTCTTTTTTCTTTGTTCATTTGTTTTGTTTCTTAAATTCCACATATGAGTGAAATCATATGGTATTTGTCATTCTCTAATTTATTGCACCTAGCATTATACCCTTTAGCTCCATCCATGTTGTTGCAAATGGCGAGATTTCATTATTCTTACTGAATAATATTCCATTGTATATATACACCACATCTTCTTTAACCAATCATGTATCAGCAGACACTTAGGTTGCTTCCATAATTTGGCTATTGTAAATAATGTTGCAGTAAACATAGGGGTGCACATACGTTTTCAAATAAGTGTTTTTATTCTATTTGGGTAAATATCCAGAATTACTGGAATTACTGGATCCATATGATGATTCTATTTTTGATTTCTTGGGAAACCTGCATATTGTTTTCCAGAGTGGCTGCTCCAGTTTGCAGTGCCACCAAAAGTACACGAGGTTCCTGCAGCCCCACTCACCAACATCAGGAAAACACCCTGCAGGTAGACGTGACCACGGCCCCAGCAGATGGGCAGAGGGCAGGCATCTGGTCAAGCAGTATTTCCTATATGAACTATACTCTGTACACCACTATCACCAGCAGAAAGATGGGTTTAAACATCAGTATTAGTACTATCATTAGGGTTAGTGCTAGTGTTGTTCTATGTCTCCTATTATGAATCAGTCAGCAGTCTTTTTTTTTTTTTATTTGTTTATGATAGTTACAGAGAGAGAGAGAGAGGCAGAGACACAGGCAGAGGGAGAAGCAGGCTCCATGCACCGGGAGCCCGACGTGGGATTCGATCCCGGGTCTCCAGGATTGCGCCCTGGGCCAAAGGCAGGCGCCAAACCGCTGCGCCACCCAGGGATCCCTCAGTCAGCAGTCTTATCTTTACCTCACTTTCAACAGCTCTCCCCCTATTTCTTCTCTCCTCATTCCTTCGGAACTCTTCAAATTAGATTTCTGTACTCCAAACTTCCTTTCCTTTCACAATCTCTCTTACTCTCTCTGCAGTCAGGTTTTCAGTCCTGTCTCATCAAAGCCACCAGGGACCTCCACATTAGCAAATTCAATGGCAAATTATCAGTCATGACATGTCCTATGTTACTTGATGCAGTATTTGACATAGTCACTCTCCCTGCATTTTCTTTCCTTGAAACACTCTTTCCATGAACTTTTTGTTGATGTGTTACAGTTCTACTGAGGTATATCTCACACACCATTCAGTTCACTCATCTAAATGGACAGTCCAAAGGTTTTTGGTATGTTCACAAACTTGTCCAATCAACCACATTCAGTTTTCATTTGTCTTCCCCAAAACAAGCCATCCCTCCCAGAAGTCATCCCTCAATTCCCTCCAAAACCCCCATCCCCAGGCAGCCACTAAGCTACTATTGTTCTACGTCTATAGATATGCCTATCTGTACATTTCATATACATGGAATCACATGATATGTGATCTTTTTTGACTGGCCTCTTTCAAGCAGCATGTTTTCAAAGTTTATCCATGTTGTAGCATTCAGCGGAAATCCACACCTTTTTATTGTTGAATAATATTGCATGTATAGATATGGATATTAGGCTTAATTATTCAACAACTGATGGACATTTGAGTTTCTCCCACTTTTTGGCTATTACGAATAATGTTATAATGAACATTCATAAACAAGTTTTTCTGTGTATGTATGTGTTCATGTTTCCTGAATATATAACTAGGAGCAGAATTGCTAGGTCATATGGCAACTCTGTGTTTAACTTTCTGAGGAACTACCAAACTGTTTTCCAAAGCAGCTATGCCATTTTATTTTGCACCAACCATGTATTAGAGTTTCCATCTCTCCAGAACCTCATCAATACTTTATCTATCTTTTTGATTATAGCCACCCAACTGAGTGTGAAATGCTATCTCATTGTGGTTTTAACTTATATTTTCCTGATAGCTAATGATGCTAAGCATCTTTTCATATGCTTATTGGCCACTCATGTATCTTCTCTGAAGAACTGTCTATTCAGATCCCTTGCCCATTTTTTAAAATTAGGCTCTTTGTCTTGTATTATAGAACTGTAAGACTGCCTTTCTTTTGATATACTTTCTTCACCTGGCTTTAGGACTCTTTCTTGATTGTCCTCCTCCCAACTTTCATCTCATATCAATCTTCTTTACTGGTTCCTTCTCTTTTCCAGGACTTCTTAATCTTGGAGAGTCCCATGGCTCAGCCCTAGATCCCCTCCTCTTCTCACTCGCATGTGGTCTCATCAGTTAGCACAATCTATATGCCATTGATTTCCAAATGTCTATTTCAGCAGGAGCTCCACCTGTACCAGGCAGCCTTGGACAATGCACTGGGGAAGCAGTCTCTGCCCTGAAGGTACAGTGTGTCTCAACCCCTACTAAATGTCACTGGATCAAGAGAAGTTCATTCTGGCTCCACAGGCAGCAGCACTCCTGGGAGCCAGCCAAGCAAGAGCCCCAGTACCAGATGAACAAAGCAGACTAGAATAGTATGCACCAGTTCTGAAAACCAAATTGTCATCGGAACTACAGGCTGCAAAAGCAGGCCAGAGCCTACATATTAAACCTAAACAGGGTGACTATCTGCTAAGCTGAGAGATTTAAATAGGACTTAGAGTATCCTAATATAATATCTAAAATGTCCAAAATACAAGTGGAAATCACTCATTATATCAACACACAGGGGGAAATAACAAGTTGAATGAGAAAAAACAATCAACAGACCCAATAAGAGATGATGAAACAGATGATAGAATTATCTGACAAAAACTTTAAAGTAGCAATCATAAAAATGCTTCAGTGAGTAAGTATAAATATTCTTAAAGTAAATAAAAATATATAAAATCTCAGCCAAGGAACAGAACCTATAAAAAATATAAAGATATTAAAAAACCAAGAGGAAATTATACCAATTAAAACTGATACCTGTTTTTAATATAATTATTATCTCAGAAATAACTACAGAAACAATGATCCAAACTAATTTCTCCCTTTCCAATTGGAAGCATAACTTACCTGCCCTAGATCCAAGGTGACATTGACTTTGTTGTATTGTGTGCCTGAGGAGAGAGGAGGGCTTTGCCACCAACTCTCGGATCCATCAATTGCGTTGGTGACAGGATGCGCTTTCCTGGGGTCTTCAGAATTGCAATAGTCACAGAACTGACCCTGCAGGGGGAAAAAAGCTCTTTTTTTATTTTCAAGTAATTCTTTCTTAACAATTTAGTAAAGAGATAACTAAAAGACTGCTTTACACAGCTTAGAGATGTCAGCCATTGATTCATCATACTGTATTCTGAAGACAGTAATAAGGCTTTTTCTTTTTTCATTTAATCTTTTTTAAGATTTATTTATTTATTTACTTGAGAGAGAGAGCACATATGCAAGAGTTGGAGGGAGGAGCAAAAGGAAAGAGGGAGAAAACAGACTCCACGCTGAGCAGGGAGCTCAATGTGGGCCTGGATCTCAAGACCATGAGATCATGACCTGAGCTAAAGTCAAGAGTCAGACACCTAACCGACTGAGCCACCCAGGTGCCCCTCTTTTTCATTTAATCTTAAACCATACTGCCTGTTTATGTCTGTGTGTATAATGCTTCTAGGACATATATATTTATCTTCCATGTTTTACAATTATGTTTTTCTTGTCCTATATGACATTTTAAGAAGAACCTGTTGTACCTGAGATGCAAAGATGTTTTCTTTCAGCAAATCCTTTTTACTCTTTATGTTCTATTCTGCAATTTCCATGTCAAGCACTAAGATACAGAGAATCCCTGTTCACAGTCCCAGTGGAGATGATAAGTAGACAATTATAAGGGAAGTGAGATATGGCAAGACTATAGAGTTCCAAGTTGCTTGTTCCAAGCAACATGTATTCTATGGGCTTAGGAAACAGGGTAGAAGAGGTGGGATTAGTTGCTGGTGAGAATGGTCCAGCTTTGGTAAGTGTCAGTGAGAAGCAAACAAGGAAGGAGTTCCAGGTAGAAGAACTAGCCCAAGCAAAGGCATGGAGGCCAGTTGGTTCAGTTTAACAACAGAGAAGTAATCAAAGACAAGTCTCAAAAAGTAAGTGGGGAGATAATGGCTGAGCTGTGGATACCAAAGTGAGAAATTGATAGTTAATTCCATAGATGAATGAGAATCCATGTTTACCTGGAGTGATATCTATTTGGTATTATCAGCCTTACTAAATTCTGATTCTATTGATATCATTTCATCTCCTTATTGAATTATTCTTCTCGGTAGGCATTTTTTTTCTGTTTTGTTTTGTTTGTGATACAGAATTTTACAGCCATTACCACCAAAAAAGCTGAACATAGGCCTTTCTTATATTCTTATATATTGATTACATTTGAACTGGGTCAAAAGATCATGATTATCCAGTAATGGGTTTCACATACTGAACTGCTTTGTTCCCCCATTCAATTACCTTAAAGCATAACCACCACAGAGGAGGTGGATAAAGAAGCAAACTTACAGCTACAGCCTTCTCAGAAATTCTGTAATGTAATGAATGGTACCTCTGCCTCTCCCCCTGGTGAGCATCTTGAAAGTTAATTCTTAAGTGTTCAAAGATACATTTGATCCTGGTGGGTAACCAAATGTGTGACCAAATGTTTTCATCTACTGTGTAACTGAGGATTCTCTCATATGTGGTGATATATTTATGTACCACTTTATCTTTCGACATCCTATACTTATGTAACCCAAGAGCAACATCTGGGATATGCAGCCCCATGAGTTCATGAGATCAGAGATCATATGCGTCCTGCTTGTCACTACATTTTAGCCAGCACATTGTCTTGCACCTCAAAGAAGTTCCATAAAGTAATTATCTCATCAGCAATTCTTAAAAAAATGAAGGTTCTTTCTATAAAAATTTGTCAATATAATAAAAAGCATAACAATTCTTTAAGCTAAGACATTTAAACACTTATGAATATTTTTCCTTGCAATCATCTTTATTTTTCCCACTTTTCCCCAGAGAGATTTTACCAATTTACTTATCTGATAATGGAATTATATTATTCCCCTCTAAGGTTAGAAGCTTTACATGTAGTTAGAAGCAAATCTCTTCCAAGGATATGGATGCTTATGATCTGCATTTATCTCCATCTTCATCTCCATAGTGAACATATAAAGAATATAGATGATGCTTTTTGTGTTTTCAGTGATTCTCAATTTTCAAATAATTATATTAATAAATAAAGTGAACATTTAAAGAGCACCTATTCTGCACTGGGCACCATCCACTTCACATTTGCTCCCTAAGGCTATCATCTCTATTTTGCAGTTAAGGAGACACAGTGAGTAAGTTAAGTATTTTCCCAAGAATCACACAACTGGTAAATGGTAGAACCAGGATCCAAACCTAGGGTCCCAGAAATAGTATGTCAACCACCACCTAGTAACTCTCTTCCCCATCAAGCCCCTACAACTCTGGTTTATTAGACATTGTGAATAGCCAATAACATACATTACTCCGTATAATTGGTCTAGAAAAAAGAGGCCTCGTGGTGCCCTAGAGTGCAATACCTCCACTCCTACCCTCACCCCTGATTCCCCAGAACCAGATATTGCAGGGGTGTCTCCCATGGGAGCAGCATGCAGCCTCCTGCTGTGGCTGAACCACATTTGTCTACTGTCCAGCCAGCTGCAATGGCCCACTTTGTCCACCGGGGGCGTGCCGGGCAGGATTTGGTCCCTGTGCTGTCAGGGGGCCTATCTGGGGATACTGCAGGGCAGTGTCTGCCGTCAGACCAAATGCCTGTCCTCAGTCCATCTGCCAGTATTGCAATCACACTGAACCGCAGGGCACTCTTCCTGTGATGTCCCCTGAGAGGTTTTCGTCCTGCCCCCAGTCTGTCTGCTGGGGCTGTTGTTGTACTGATCACCAGGGTGCTCTCTCTCTGCTGCTAGTTAGAAGGAATGGCTGCTGGGACTGCAGATGCACTGGTGTGTGTGGTTATCTTCCCCTCTCCCTAGGGCAGGAGTCACTTTGGAGTGGCATTGGTCCCTGCTGGGGTGGTTCGCAAGGTGTGTAAGGGCAGAAGTGGCTTTAGGAGAGACATACGCCAAATGGGGTTGATGTGGGTGGGACAGATCTGCAGGGGAACACAAGGGCGGGGCACATGGTGCTAGCAAGATAAGTGGAGAGTGTTCACACTGGTTCCCAAAAGTGCCTGGCTATCCAGACTAAGAGGGCAGGGGATGGAGAGTGGGTGGGGAAATGTCACTACCAGCACCCCTGTCAGAATGGCTAGAATAAAAAAGACAAGAAATCCAAGTGTTGATAAGGATGTGGAGAAAGAGGAACCCTTGTGCACCTGTTGGTAGGAATGCAAATTAGTGCAGCCACTTCAGAAAACAGCATAGAGGCTCCTTAAAAAATTAAAAATAGAATAGGAATATGATTCAGTAACTCCACAACTGGGTATCTACCCAAAGAAAACAAAACCACTAATTTGAAAAGATATATGCATCCCTAAGCTTATTAGAACATTATTTACAATAGCCAAGATATGGAATTGACTCAAATGTCCATCAATAGATGAATGGATAAAGAAGAGTGGCATATATATACATTGGAATGTTTCTTACCAATAAAAAAAGAATGAGATTTTGTCATCTGCAACAACATGGATGGACCTACAGGGTATTATGCTAAGTAAAAGAAGTCAGACAGAGAAAAACAAATACCATATGATTTCACTCAAATATTGAATATAAGTAACAAACAAAATTTATTAAAAGAATTTCTTAGATCTAAATAAATAAAATGACTGTTTTCTTGGATAGGATAATATTAAAAAAGACTTGTCAATTCTTCCCCAAAATTGATCTATAAAATCAATATAAACCCAATAAAAATCTCAATGAGATTTTCTTGAGTACAATAATTTTAAAATTTATATGCAACAGTAAAGAACCAAGAAAAAAAACAGGATATTGCTGAACAGGGAGACCAGAGAGGAGAAAACTTGCCCTACAAGGCATCAGGGCTTATTATGAAGCTATTATAATTAAAACAGAGCAAGATGAGAGGAACAGCCCTACAGGACAGAGAAGAGCCCAAAACAGATCCATGCATTTTGAAAACATTAGTATATAACAGAGGTGGTTACATCAGATCAGTGGGAAAAGCTAATCCACCTCAAATGGGAAACAATAAAATCAAATTCCTACTCAAGCCACAGCAAAAATCGCTTCAGATGAATTGAGGACTTAATGTCAGAAATAAACTTTAAAACAAATTAGCACAAAATATCAGTGAATATCATTTAGAATTTGAAGCAAGGAACGATTTCTTAAACGAGATGCAGAAAGCATTGACTATAAAAGAAGAGCTAGATTAAAATTAAGAATAAAATTCACCTTACAGGTGCCTGGGTGGCTCAGTCGGTTAAGCGTCTGACTCTTGATTTTGGCTCAGGTCATGATCTCAGGGCCATGAGCTGGAACCCCATGTTGTTCTCTGTGCTGGACATGAAGCCCGCTTAAGATTCTCCTTCTTCCTCTGCCCCTCCCCCACCCACTTACATGCTTGTGCCCACGCTCTCTCTCAAAATAAAATAAAATAAAATTTAAAAATAATAAAAATATTTTTTAAAAAAAGAATATTGGTTCATCTTAAAGAAGTAGAGAGAAAAGTTACAAACTGAAAGGTATTCACAGTATACAAATGGCAGACATCTCTCATAATGGCTGCCAACAATTCCTTCTCCGTGTGTGTGTGTGTGTGTGTGTGTGTGTGTGTGTGTGTCTGCCACTTCAAACATCAAGCAGTAAAGGCTATTTTCCCTGGAGATTATTCTCTCCTCTTAACTGACTTTATTATTTGCAGAAGAGTCATTCTGGATTTTGGAGCAGAGGCCTTAAAAGGACTGGCATATTGTGCTCCCTTCCTCTTGCAAGCCAGCCTCCAGGTAAAAAGTCCAACTACCCCAAGTCACCATGCTAAGAGAAAGTCCAAGCTAACCAAATGGCAAGGAGCACCAAGACACCAGACATGTTAATGAAGCCTTCTTGGACCACTGAGTTATTCCAGCTAACATCACATGGGGCAGAAGAACCACCCACCTGAGCCCAGTCACCCCACAGAATCATAAGAAAGCAAAGTTTTGTTTTAAGCCACTAAGTTTTGCCGTGGTGTTACACAAGAATCAATACCTGAACAAAGAACATAAAATCAGCAAAGAATTCTCATCAGAAATATATACCAAACTTCTGCAAATCAGTATGGAAAGTATAAACAGATCAATAGAAAAACGGGCAAAAGTAGGAACAGGCATTTTACAGAAGAGAACACACATATATCAATAAACATTTGAAGAAATGTTCTCTCACCAGCATTAGTGATCAGGGCAGATCACAGTGTAATACTGTTTTATATCCATTCAACAGGACGAAGTTCAAAATTTGAAGATAAATAGTATTGGAAAGGACATGATAGGAGTACAAATTGGTGCAGAGACTTTGGAAACTATTTTGGCATTATCTTATAATGTTGAAAATTCACATTTCCTGTGACCCAGGAATTCTACCTTCAAGCACATAACCCATAAACTCTTGCACAAACCTGATGACATCATGTTCAAGAATATTCACAGAAGCACTGTTCACAAGAGCAAAATCCTGGGAATAACGTAATGACCCAGTCACATGAGTGTGAATGAATCAAGTAGTGAATGAATAAATAACCAATAGCGAATAAATGAATATATTTGACAACATGAAACAAGATGGATGAATCTTAGCAATATAACATTAAATGAGGGGGGAAAGTATGATATAAAGTCAAAAGCAACCAAAATGAGAAATACTTTTTAGGGAAATAGACATAATAAAACTATATAAAAAGGAAAGCAAAGAAAAAATAAAGGATTCAGGATGATGGTTACCCCATACTGTGGAAAACAGAGAGATGGGAAGTAGGGAAACCATATGGTTAGACACAAGTTACTACCAAGGCCCTATTCTGGTTTTGGTAGCAAGTACATAGATGCTTGTTATATTATTTAAAACCATCCATCCACATATGCATTAAAACAGACCATGCAAGGACCAATGATCAAAGCATGTCATAAACTGAGGGTTGTAGATAATCCAGAATCCAACTCTGCGTCTGAGGTTCAATATTTTAAAAATAGCCATAAATAAATAAAAGCAGGACCAAAACTGAGTCATGTCAGAGAAGAGGAGGACAAAGGGAGCAGTGGGATTCTTTCATGATTGTGTTGAATGAATCACCCATCCATGCTCACAAACCTGTTTCATCTACTCTGTATTCCAGATAGAGATGAAAATACTAAAAGACAAGGACTAGGGACTCATCTTGGAGATGGGGACAAGGGATGCATGCTCTGAATTGTATCAAGACTATTACTAGCCTAGACATATGGGAAATAGCAAATATAACAGAAGGGGCTGGAAGGCAAAGGGACAAAACTGTTCAAATAAACAACACAGAGTTGAGATCTAAGGTTGGAAGGCCCTGGAAAATAAGCCAGTGTTTCAGAGACCCACAAAGGGACCTATGCTTTTTCAGAAGGATGGGGAAAAAAGTCTATCTTATTTGTAACATTGTTGATGCTTCTACTTAACTGAAAGCCTCTTGTATACAATGCTTCCCAGCTAAATTCACAGTATAACACTGTATTGTTCTAAGACATTGATTACAGCAATGCTCCTAATATAATTTTTTTTGTTTAAACACTCATCCAGGGATCCCTGGGTGGCACAGTGGTTTGGCGCCTGCCTTTGGCCCAGGGCGCGATCCTGGAGACCCGGGATCGAATCCCACGTCGGGCTCCCGGTGCATGGAGCCTGCTTCTCCCTCTGCCTGTGTCTCTGCCTCTCTCTCTCTCTCTCTCTGTGACTATCATAAATAAATAAAAAAAAATTAAAAAAAAAAAACACTCATCCAGGGGCACCCCGGGTGGCTCAGCGGTTTAGCGCCGCCTTCGGCCCAGGGTGTGATCCTGGAGACCGGGATCGAGTCCAGTGTCAGGCTCCCTGCCTGTTTTTTTTTTTTTTTTTTTTTTTTTTTCTTTTTCCCCTGCCTGCTTCTGCCTGTGTCTCAGCCTCTTTCTGTGTGTTTCCCATGAATAAATAAATAAAATATTTAAAAAATAAACACTCATCCATTTATCCACCGTCTTAGAATTGCCAACGTGTAGAGCACAAACAACTACTAAGAGTTGGCCCCTGCCCCAAAAGAAATGTAGCAGGAGGGAAGAGAAGTAGCTCAAATACAATATATTACCGGAAGTTGCTAAAATCAAGCTAGCATGAGGATATTTAAATCCAGGAGTGGCATGCCATGCATGCACTACTTGGCTTCATCTTCATGACCCTCTCAGGCTTATATCAAGGTATTCAAAACTTCAAGGCAAAGAAGAGAAGGCTCAGAGAGGTGAAGTGCCTCCCCTCAAACCACACAGCTAGGATGTGCTGGAATCAGGACCTGTGTGTGGGTCTGGTGATGTTACTCACAGCCAGAACGCCTTCCATCCTTATCAAACTGTTCTGTGAGCTCCATCAAAGAGCTCTGTCTTCCATTTGGATGGAATGTGAGACCACACCGAAACAGCACTTATGTAAACTTTCCACATACCTGCCCACAACCTGGGAAAGAGACCCAGCTCGGGTCTCTACAAGTTCCATGTTAGTCAAATTATTTAGCCTCCCTTCAGCTCTGTTTTCCCTTTGCTAAAATGGGCTAACCCTCCAATTGTATGCAGTGGTTGTGAAAATTCAATGAGATGTCATCCAGGAAGTGATCATACTAATAACAACCATCCAACCCCTGGGGTATTTGTTTAAAATGGAGATCTCAGTCCTACATCCCTGCATGGAGGCTGTGTCTCTGAGCCAAGAATCAGAATTTTTAGCAAAAACCTCAGCTAATTCTTCCATCCACTGCAGTCTGGGACCACAGAGGCAGCAGTGACAGGCACAGGCGAGGTGTGCCACTAGAGACCCATCTTGCAGCAACAGTCACAGAAGTAGCTGCATTGACAGTAGCGACGACAAAAGGAAATACCCACCTGCCAAACAGGGCACCTTGCACTTTGTACATGGTGACTCGATTTTCATGATAAATCTATTAAGATGAGTATAATGAGTCAGCCCTTTTACAGATAAGGAGACAGAGGCTCAAAGAAGAGGTTGAGCAACTTGCCTAAGTGGTATAGCCAGACTGGAAACCTCGGAGGGAGGCTGGGAGGGTAGAAGGTGAGAGAGGTAGTGGGGGGAGAAGAAGGAGCAGGGAGCGGCAGTAACTGTCCAGCACCAGGAAGCAGCATCGAATCTGCTCGCCCCTCAGAAATTGGGCCTTGGCCAGAGAAACGTGTCCCGCTGGCCCCCACCTGCCTGTGAGTCAGGTAGGACCAGGTAAAGGAAGAGGCTTTTCAGCTTCTCCACCCCTTGACAATTGAGAAGTGTGTTTTTTCTGTTGGTACAGTGTTTCACTCTATTACCTCTTTTACTCTTCTAGGAATTATTTCAGACATTCTCGAAGCTCCTCAAACCTCCTCCCTCTTCCCCTCTCCTGAGGAATTTACTGAATATGCCCATCTTCCTAAACCACAAACCTCCCTGCATTTCTGCCCACACACCTGCTTTGCCTCCCATTGCTGTGGAGAAGCTGTCTTGTGCTCCAAAGTCTCCCCCTCCCCGTCCCTCCTCACCACATGCTGAATCTGCCCTCCCTACCTGCTCCAGGGCTTTGTATCTGCAATTAAACCCCCTAAACACACACACTCTTCCGTATCTCACTGTAGCCCTCTACTGGATCATTCCTATCAGACAACCCTCCACTTTCCCCTCACTCACTCCCCTCCACCCACACTGATCATTGCTATTTCTCATTCACACCAAGCACCTTCCCATCTCAGGATCTTTGCATTTGCTGTTCCCTCTCCCAACAATATGCTTTTCTCAGACTTAAGTCCCTTTTCCCAGAGGTCTTCCCTATTCACTCCATCAAAAGCAGTGCTGCACTGTGGCATCTCTTTCTACTGTCATATCTGTTTTCTCTTTCTTCTGAACAGAAAGTACTTATCATTTGCTGATTTTGCTATCATCCTTATTGCCTTGTAAGTGCTTTGAAAACAGGGACTTGTTCACTACCTAGAACAGTATCTGGCACAAGGTAGGCACTTAATACTTGTTCACTTAGTTAATAAATTAAAATGGCATAAACTATTTTGGGACTCTAAGAAACATACTAGAAAGTGATAAACAAGTTAATTAGTGATAAGAAGGATCAGTCATCCCAGACACAGCCCTCTCTCTCCCCAGAGGGGAAAAAGGGTGTGTGTGTGTGTGTGTGTGTGCGTGCGCGCGCGCGAGAGAGAGAGAGAGAGAGAGAGAGAGAGAGAGAGAGAGAGATTTTACCTATTTTTTTTAAAGGCATAGGCGCAGAGGAAGAAGAGAGGGAATCTTCAGCAGGCTCTATGCCTAGCACTGAGTCCAACATGGGAGTTGATCCTACAACCCTGAGATCATGACCTGAGCCAAAAATCAAGAGTTAGATGCTCAACTGACTAAGCCACCCAGGCACCCCTGATTTTACCTCTTATGTCAGAAAGTAAACTCTTGATGTTCAAAAACAACAAATTGCAGACTCTTGTCACTAAACTCATTAGAAAGCACAGTGTAACTAAGTTTAGACCAGCTTTTTCTCCTCTAATGAAGTCTACTTGTTTCATCCCTCAGGGTCTCCAAGAAGCTATTCCCAGCTCCTAACTTCCAACCACTTGTCTGCTCTGGCCAGGAAGCACCACTCATGCTCAGTTCAGCTCTCCCATCTTTCTATGGTACCTCTCTCATTTCAGAGACTTCTCAGGTACTAATTTTTCTTGCTTACCTTCCCATCATGGCCAAATCAGAGAACAAAGAAAGAAAATGATGGTAATCCTCTTGGCCACAATATGCTTCTTGTTGATTTCTTTCCATTCAGAGAAGTTTCCCCAGAACTATGTCTCCATCTCCTAATCTACCCCACCCACCACATCTGACCTCTATATCAAAGCCTTGATATTTCCACCTCCTCAATAACCTTTAGTTACAGTTACAATTTATTAAACACTATCTACGCCCCAGATGTATATGGTTTACTTCATGTAATCCTCAGGATAACCTTATGAACTAACTAAGTGGTATTATATCCCCATTTTACAGAAGATGAGACCAAGGTTCACAGAGGTTACATAACTCACTCAGGGTTACATCCTTAGGAAGAGATGCTTTCAAAGGGAGCTCTATTAATTCCAAAGCTCATGTTCTTAACTCTGACACCATACCATCTACTTTTGGAGGTTCTAGCACCAAATAGTTCCTTCTTGAAAGAACCCAAGAAGTTCCTTCTGGAAGTTTTTAAACTCATATTTTGATGGTCTCCATACATTCCTCTTTCTTCCACTTCTCCCTCTATTCTCTTGTTCTCTGTATGTTGTGTTGGCATTTTACTGGCAAATAAGGGGTCACTCAGTACCTGTCATTGCATGTAAGTTACCTGCTCTAACACAAGTTCAGGTTTACAAAGTGGGCCAGGTCACATTTACTTCTCCCCCAAACCCAAACTACTTCCTTCCAAGAGTTTCATGCCAAAGCCTAGGTTAATGAGAACCCATCTGCCCTAATAGTGTATTCAACTACTGACCTGCTAAGAGCCAGATACTGCCCTTGGGGACATAGTCTGACGGTGACCTGGTTCATTCCTCAAGCCAAGCTTTTCCCTTTCAATTTCCTTTTAGTTCCTGATCTTTTCATGAATCAATGATACTCCTCACTGCTTTAGTCTCCTATTGTCCCTCAACTCTTTTGTTCAAAGCTTTTCTTTTTTTTTTTTTAATTCATAAGAGACAGAGAGAGAGAGAGAGAGAGAGAGACACACACACACACAGGCAGAGGGAGAAGCAGGCTCCATGCAGAGAGCCCAATGTGGGACTCGATCCCAGGTCTCCAGGATCACACCCTGGGCTGAAGGCAGAGCTAAACCGCTGAGCCACCCGGGCTGCCCAGTTCAAAGCTTTTAAATTTCATCAGTCACTTAAATTCTTTTGAGGACCAGAAGGGATATAAATCCATACAAAACCAAAATGAAGTATTTATAAATTCTGGAAAGGATACAGAGGTCTCACTCAGGCATAACATTCAAAACACACAACTAGGGCAGCATGGCTTTCTGAATTCCTAGAACACACTGTGCCTGTTCCCACATCACAGCCCTTGTACCTGTTGGTCCCTATGCATGGAACACATTTTCCCACCCTCTTCATGAGGCTGATTTCTTCCCAACCCCCAGGTTTCTGTACCAATAACACCTCCTTAGAAAAGCCTCTCCATTTACTGAACCTAGAGAAGCTTCCCTTCACTAATCACTTTGACAATAAGGAGGGCACATGATGAGATGAACACTGGGTGTTATACTACATGTTAGCAAATTGAATTTAAATAAAATATTTTTTTAAATCTTGCTTATTCCCTCTATGATATAACCATAATCTATAATTATTGTAATATGTTTACTCATTGGTTGCAGTCTCCACAGATAACACCACCTCCATGCAGGTAGAGACCTTTGTTACCTTGTTCAAATTTGTATTCCCAGCCCACAATGTCCTTGTCCCCTGTGCCTGGAACATAGATGTCAATAAATATTTGTTCAATACAGGAGCGAGGGATGCCTGGGTGGCTCAGCGGCTGAGCGTCTGTCTTCAGCTCAGGGAGTGATCCCTGAGTCCTGTGATCGAGTCCCACATCGGGCTTCCTGCATGGAGCCTGCTTCTCCCTCTGCCTATGTCTCTGCCTCTCTTTGTGTGTCTCTCATGAATAAATAAAGAAAATCTTTTTTAAAAAATAGAGGAGTGAATGAATATTACACACATTCTCAGGTAGCAGTTCTTTCCTTCATTGATAAGAATCTACATTAAGAACCATCCAGGGCGGGGAGGCCTGAGTGGCTCAGCGTTTTAGGGCTGCCTTCAGCCCAGGGTATGATCCTGGAGACCCGGGATCGAGTCCCACATCAGGCTCCCAGCATGGAGCCTGCTTCTCCCTCTGCTTGTGTCTCTGTCTCTGTGTGTGTATGTGTCTCATATGAATAAATAAATAAAATCTTAAAAAAAAAAAAGAACCATCCAGGGCCACCTGGGTGGCTCAGTTGGTCTCAGCATTGTGAGATGGAGATGGAGTCCAGCTTTGGGCTCTGCACTCGGTGGGGAGTCTGCTTGAGGATTCTCTCCCCCTCTCCCTCTGCCCCTCCCTTGCTTGTACCCTCTCTCTCCCCATCTCTTCTCCCTCCCTCTCTCTCTCTCTCCCTCTCAAGTAAATAAGTAAATCTTTTTTAAAAAATCATCCACAAAAATTCTATCAGCTTCCAGGAGCTGAGATGGTCAATGAAAACAAGCCAATCTGAAAATAAAAATCAAGATTTCATTATTCACTGCAACAGTGAAAGCAAGAGGTAAAAATGCCAGCATCCCAGTGCTCCATTTTTCCCCATGGAACAGCACCAGGCAGGGGTCAGATGACAGAAGTATCTCACTGCCCAGGAGACCCAAACAAAAGGCTCCTGCCTTTTTATGATCCCAGAGGGTTGAGGGTAAAGAGAAGGGGAGAGCAGGAGTAGAAAAATACCCCATCACCAAGGGGAAAAGTGCCTCAGCCATAGCATCCCATAAGAAGTCTCAGGGGATGCACCTGGGAAGTACTGGAAGTCCCTGAATCTAAGCTCTAGGACTGGGAATGTAGATGAGCATAGGAGCATGGCTGGTCCAGGGGCACCTGAACACTTGGCTGCAACTCCCTCGAGAAAACTGCAATGCACTCATTGTGTACAGGTCTGGTGTGGGGAGGGCAGCTTCCCCCATGAAGCCTGCCAGTCAAAGCCTTCTAATTGTCTGTGGATCAGCCTAAAAGATAACATATAGGATTTTGACTTAACGAAGGACTCTCATCCCCTCTTCTTTAAAAATCCTTTTGGTGGTGCCATACACTCTGCACAGTTAGTTCTTCCCCATAGCTGATCCCAATCCTTTGTGTTACAACATTACACATCCCCTTCTATTTTGTCTTAAGTGAAGATGGGGAACACTGGTTACAAACATCTTTGTAACGATTCTGAAGACCCTCAGCCACATCTTCCTTGTGGTTAGTCAAGAAGTTCTACTGTGATTTGTTTCATCTTCAATCGTCCTAAGCTAGAGTGACAATTGCTGTACCTATTAGGCAGAGAAAACACCACCAGAACCTAGGCCAGCAAGCAATCAAAGAAAATTGAGGCTGCAGGTAACTCCAAGTATATGAGACATAAAAAAAAGTTCCATGCTGCTTAGAGAAAAGGAATGAAGGCTTTATTACTATTAGAAAGAGTGACTTCAACAGCTATATTTTTACTCAGATAAAAGTCCACTAAGTTGACCTGAAATAAATGAAATAAAACAAACAAACAAACAAACAAACTCAACTAGTTTATGGCAACCTTACTAAGGGATTTTCTTTCTTTTTTATTTTTATAAATTTATTTTTTATTGGTGTTCAATTTGCCAACATATAGAATAACACCCAGTGCTCATCCCATCAAGTGCCCACCTCAGTGCCCGTCACCCAGTCACCCCCACCACCTGCCCACCTCCCCTTCCACCACCCCTAGTTCGTTTCCCAGAGTTAGGAGTCTTTCATGTTCTGTCTCCTTTTCTGATATTTCCCACTCATTTTTTCTCCTTTCCCCTTTATTCCCTTTCACTATTTTTTATATTCCCCAAATGAATGAGACCATATAATGTTTGTCCTTCTCCGATGGATTTATTTCACTCAGCATAATAGTTAAAAATAGATCTGCCCTACGACCCAGCAGTTGCACCGCTGGGGATTTACCCCAAAGATACAGATGCAATGAAACGCCGGGACACCTGCACCCCGATGTTTATAGCAGCACTAAGGGATTTTCTTAAAGAGGTCTCCCACCAGGCAGCTCAGGTGGCTCAGCAGTTTAGCATCACCTTCATCCCAGGGTGTGATCCTGGAGACTAGGGATCAAGTCCCACGTCAGTCTCCCTACGTGGAGCCCGCTTCTGCCTGTGTCTGTGCCTCTCTCTCTCACGAATATATAAATAATTTTTTTTTTTAAAAAAAGAGGTCTCCCACCATTTTCTGCTGATTTTTCTGGTTCATTAAAAATATTCAAAATCACATTAAAGTTACATTAAGTGGTCAGTTGTCACAATAAAATAGGAAAGGCACCTGGAAACAGAGAAGACAAGAGGAAAATTCCAAAGTCTCAAATTTCTGTTCTTATCAAATCACGACACAAACTACCTTGCATGGAACCTTTGCCACCAATGTCTTCTGTGCACACAAATCCTCAGCAGTATTAGTCTCTGTAGAGCCAATCCCAGGACATAGGGAATTGGCCCTTTCATTTCACAATCCTACGCCACCCTTCCCCTGATGTAATCCCTCAACCCTCACTAGTGGTGAAGGAATCATCCAACCACTAGACTCTATGCAAAATGGATCCAAGGCTCAAGATATCCATTGTCCCCAAACTCCCAGTCTCACTTGCATTAGTCAATCCTTACTTTATGGCTCTCTGATACGCTCTTCACATTTAAAGATACTTTAATGTGAATGATCCCTAAATATTTGTTCTGTCAAGAGCAACCTCATTCTATTTAGGGACTACACTTTGAATTGCCAGATTACAAAGTCTCAAGGGCAGAGATCCTAGAACTATCCAGGGAGCCTCATGAAGTGCCCTTCATGCTCCACTCCCACACACAGATAACTCACACACTGAATAGTCAGTAAGTACTGCTGACTGACGGAGAGACAGGTTATCTGATTTAAAGTTAAAGTTAGTGCAATGAAAAAATAAATAAATAAAAAATAAAGTTACTGCAATGGACTGAATATTTGTATGCCCCCCACATACACCACCACAATCCCATATGTTAAGTCCTAACCCCCAAGATAATGGTATTAGGATGAATTGAATGGAATGAGTGCCCTTATAGGAGAGACCCCAGAGAGATCTCTCATTTCTCCCACTATATGCAGACACAGCAAAATAATATGAACTGGAAGTAGGTCTTCACTAGACACTGAACCTGCCCACATCTTGACCTTGGATGTCCCAGCCACCAGAACAGTGAGAAATAAATTTCCTTTGTTTATAAGTTACTCAATCTATTGTATTTTGTTATGGCAGCCCAAATAGATGAACAGTTACCATATTAGTCTTCCAGGCTGCCATAGCAAAATACCAGAAACTGGGTGGATGAGAACAACAGAAATGAATGCCTTGTCTCAGTTCTGGAAGCTCGAAGTCTGATATTGAGGTGTTGG
Source organism: Nyctereutes procyonoides (assembly GCF_905146905.1). Lineage (NCBI taxonomy): Eukaryota > Metazoa > Chordata > Mammalia > Carnivora > Canidae > Nyctereutes > Nyctereutes procyonoides. Next base: position 37,608,291 of record NW_026575044.1, read on the forward strand.
CAAGGCCCTACTTCCTCTGAAACCTGTAAAGGAAGGATCCTTCCTTGCCTCTTGCAGCTTCTTGGTCTTAGCCACTGTATCAGATATCTCTACCTGGAAACTCAACACATCAGGGCCACACCTGCCTTCCAAAGGCAGGTTGTTGAAATTCAGGTATTTTTTTGTCAAGCAGCACTTGTACACAGGTGTTACTCCAGTAGGAAAATTTGATGATGGTGTTGCCCTTTGGAAGTTTCTTCACAAAGCATCTATGGAGTATCTGTGACATGCTGCCAGAGGGAAAACAGATGTGAGCAGGAAAATGGGGCCCCACTCTCAGAGTGCCCTAGATCTATCTAATAAGGACACCAGACATGGAAATAAATGGCTCCAAGGCGATGAATGGAATTAGTGAGATGGTGCACAGCTGGGCAGAAACTCTGAAGGAGGAGTAGTTGGCTCAGCAGTGGCAGCATAGTATAGCGGCTAAGAGCATGAACTCTGCAGCCAGAGTATCTGGCTGCCCCATGTACTAGCTTTCTGATCCTAAACAAATCACTTAAACTCTCATGCTTCCATTTCCTATCTATAATATGAGCATGCAAAGAGTACCCCCTTCATAAACTGTTGTGAGGATTAAGATGTTGGTACATGTAAAGTGCTTTAGAACATTGCCAAGCATCAGTAAGTGTTACATAAGTGTGTTTTAAATTAATACCCTGCACTATGCAGGGGAATACATCCCCTGATCACTAGGCTGCTTTTCCTGCTCCCCATTCTGCCTCTTTATTTGGTATCATTTCTGTGCCCAGCATATGCAGTATATGGTATAACTTGAAAGAAGTGGAGAATTGCTTCTTTTTCCCACTTCTCACAGTTAAGCTATGCATAAACAATCTAATTAAAACCCATATTCTCTCTAGCTAATGTTCATTTATTAATCTCACATGTATTTTCTGAGCATCTAGGATGGGAAAACGACTGAGAACATAAAATATGTTTATGACATTGAAAAAAAATGGCAGGACACATGAGATTCAATGAGTTGGCTTTCCCCAGGGCATTTTCCACCCTGCTGGCATGAGGGATCTAATCAAGCCTCTGTTAGCTCATGCAAAAAGTGCTTTTTTTTTTTTTTATGAAGCAGAAAAAAGGCTCCCTGCCTCTGAGCAGAGACAGCCTTGCCCAGGCTGGATTTCAGCCCCCACATGTCCCTTGGCCATGAGCCCATGTATACAGTCAATTCCATTGACTAAGACCACTGAGGTATCATTTAATGAACCTTTTTCCTCACTAGGCAAAGGTTCCAGAATGTTGATCAAGGGTTAATGCAGGTTTCATGAAAGCCTGAATCACAACCAAAAAAAAAAAAAAAAATTTACACTCTGGAAGAATATATTATTGCCACCAAAATTAACCATAAAAAAATGTTACTTTTTTTTTTAATGATAAAAGTTGTTTATGGGGCACCTGGATGACTTAGTCAGTTAAGCATCTGCCTTCAGCTCAGGTCATGATCCCAGAGTCCTAGGATTGAGCCCCACATCAGGTTCCTTGCTTATCGGGGAGCCTGCATCTCCCTCTCCCTTTGCCTGCTGCCCCCCTCACTTGCACTCTCTCTCTCTGTCAGATGAATAAATCTTAAAAATCTTTTAAAAAATAAAATTGTTTAAGGTTTGACAGATGAATTTAAGTTCATAAAGAATTTCCTTGCATTTAATAAGGATGCTAAAAATGTTCTTTGCATTTTTAAATATTTACAGTTTCCTTTTTCTTTCAAAGTTCTGTGCATAAAAATAAATATATAGAAACAACCCCATCATCTATCTGCATCAGTTATCCTTGGTGGTGGGCTCACCATTTACAAGGAATACATCATTCAACACAACCTGTTGCAGAAACTGTCATACTAGCAGGGACTTCTAACTTGAAGAACCACCCAAGACTGTTATCACCCAGAGGACTTTATCTATCAACTAGCAATTACCTATGAAATCAATGAATGCAGTCATTAGCTTTATTGAGTGTGACCAACTGCCACTCCTGCTAGTAGTGATGTCTATGTCCTATGCTGACTTCAAGAATTAAAGACGCAGGTGTAGTAAAGAAGAGAAATAAATCCCCTGTTCCATGGCTAGTCACTGTGAAAAGCATGTGTAAGGCAACTGAATTGAGGGTTAAGGATTCATCTTGCTAATGTCAAAAGCGACACTAACAAGATTCTCAGCCTCATCTACCAGATGATGGGCCTCTGCCCAGGTCTCCAGGAGCAAGCTTCACTTCCTTCACCAAACAAAGGCTTATAACTACCTCCCTGCAAAGGCTTTCTGTTAGATTTTCATTTCAGCACAAGCGATGAAATAGAAAGCCCAGGATGGTCTTCTTCTGGAGGCTTTCTAATATTTACTTTGTACCTTTTTCCTTCTTGCATGCTGCCCCACATTTCAATCTTCTGTCTCCTTCTTTTGCTCATTGAGCTGTCTTAGTTTTTCCTGATACTTTTTAACTGGTGCATTTAATTCCTCTTGCATTTTCAAACAAGCCACTGCTAAAGCCTCTCGTCCTTTAACAATAACATCAAGTTCCACAGCAGTCCAGCTGCCTTTGCCTCAAGGCCCTCAGCTGGGTTGAAAGCTTCTGAAACATCACAGAGAGAAGGAGGCACCTGAGCACCTTCAGCTGGCAATGTTACAAGCCACAGGTACTAGCCGGGAGGTCACCGTGTGGTGCAGGAAGGGCAACTCCTCCATCTCCAAGGCCAGCTACATGGACAGTTGTCCAATTCCATGGCCATACTCCCCCTAAAATAGTTCTTTAATTAATATCAAAATGTGCCCCTATGTAAACAAATAATATCTAAACTAGCTATTAACACAGTACAAAAACAAATTAACATTGCTATTCTATAAAAACCACTTTGCCTGTGGATTATTTAGTATGCCAACTATGTTCAGTATACAATGCACTGTACCCTTCATTATTAAAATAATTTCTTAAGGGTACTTGGGTGGCTCACATGGTTAAGCATTGGACTCTTAATTTCGGCTCAGGTCATTATCTCAAGGACATGAGATCAAGCCCCATATAGATCTCCCTCCCCCTTGCCCTTCCCCTCACTCACTCATGCCTGCTCTCTAAATAAATAAGATTTTTTTTTTAAAAAAAAGAATTTTTTACTCAAAACTTTTAAATGACTATTGTGACAAATCATTGTAGTTTACCACTTTAGGAATCTTACCTAACAGTTTTTCCATGCCATGAGAAATCACATTCACTGAGCACTATGTTCCATAATATATGCTTGGGTGCTTTTTATCCTCCCAATAAATGTGTGTATTATTAATTCTGTCTTTTATATTGGGAAACTAAATTATGCAATTTTCCAAGGTCAAAGAGCTGTAGAGTTAGAATTCAAACTTGGGTCTACATGATTATAGAGCCAGAGTTATTCACCTCTAAATGAGAGTAATTTGATAATATATACAATGAGATGATATCCTATTTTCTCTCATAGGAGTTTCCCTGGTCTTTAAAAAAATTAGATCATAAAAACACTAGTCATCTACAGAAAGATCATGTCCATATCATTTTTGTATCCTCAGCATCTAGAATGATGCCTGGCATGTAAGGGCCACTATTTAATAAGTGTTTCTGAATGAATGAATGAGGAAAAGAAAGAAAGAAGAAAGAAAGGAAGAAAGAAAGAAAGAAAGAAAGAAAGAAAGAAAGAAAGAAAGAAAGAAAGAAGAAAGAAAGAAAGAAAGAAAGAAGGAAGGAAGGAAGGAAGGAAGGAAATTAAAGGAATACAGATTGCAAAGGAAGAAATAAAACACATGTAATTCTGTATGTATAAAATACTGAAAAATCTACCAAAAAAACTATAGGAAGGTCATAGGATACAAGATCCATGTGCAAAAATCAATTGCCTTTCCAGTGTAGATGTGTGTGCATATAGAAATTTGTAGATATGCATATATTTCCTAGCTTTGTCCACTGAAAGGGTCTAAATGCAGTGATACACTAGTAATAGTGAGCATTTACTAAATGGTACCTCATACCCAGATCGTGGTTTCTAAACATCACACTCATAATAAACTAAAAAACAAACAAATAATGCTCCTTGATAAACCAGTTGGTTCCAAGGCAGGAACAAAAAAAATTAAAAATGACCCTGGAATATGTTGTGGTACTGGAAAATAAGGAGGCACTCAAAAAGAAGATGTAAGGATGTCACCAAAAATAGCAGAGGAGAAAGCTGCAAAGATCCGTTCCTCCACTAAAGCAACAATTAATCTCACCAAAAAAAAGTGTCAAAATGAACATTTCTAGAACTCTGGAATCTATTCAAAAAATTATAACAACCTATAACAACCTGTAATCAATTAATTTGAAGATAAGCCTATTGAAAATATCTAGCCTGAGAATAAGAAAAAGAATGAAGAAAAATAAACAAAGCTCAAGACACCTGTAGGATCTTGACCTACAAACCAATATACACATTATGGGAGTTCCAGCAGAAGGAGAGAAAGCAGCAGAAAGGATATTTGAAGAAATAATGGTTGAAACTTCCAAAATTTGATTAAATTTTGTGATTAAATTAAATGAATCTACATGTCCTAGAACTTAACAAATTCCAAGTAGGACAAACTCAAAGAGTTTCACATCAGGATATATTATATATAATCAAACTGTCAAAAGACAAAAAGAAAATCTTGAAAACAGCAAAAGAGAAGCAATTAATCATATACAAGGGACCGTAAATAAGATTAACAACCTATTTTTTCATCAGAAACCATGGAAGCCAGAAGGCATTGAGATGACATATTTAAAATGTTGAAAGGAAAAAACTGTCACTCAAGAATTCCATACCTGGTAAAATTATCCTTCAAAAATGAGGGAGAAATTAGGACATTCCCAAATAAACAAAAGCTAAAGGAGTCTGTTGCTAGCAGACCTGCCCTATTGAAGGCTAAAAGGCTAGAGATGCTAAAGGAGTCCTGCAGCTGATATGAAAGGATGCTAGACACCAACTCAAAGCCATACAAAGAAATAAAAAACACCAGTACAATTAACTATGTAGATAAATACAAAAGCAAGTATTATTGGATTTTTGGTTTATCCCATATGAGTTACAAAACACATGCACAGAACAATTATGTGTCAATGGGCAACAATGTATAAAGATCTAATTTGTGACAATAACATCATAAAGAAGGGGGGATAGACCTGTATAGAAGCAGAGTTTTAGATGCTACTGAAGCTAAGCTGATATCAACTCAAACTGGACTGTTATAAATTTAGGACATTACTTGTAATCCCCAGAGTAACCACTATGAAAATAATTTTTAAATATACAGAGAAGTAAATGAGAAAGTAACCAACATGGTTCTTTAGAAAAAGAAATTAAATACAAAAGAAGGTAGTAATGGAGGAATTGAGGAACCAAAAAATATAAGACATATAGAAAACAAATAGCAAAATGGTAGAAGTAAGGCCCTCCTTATCACTAACCGCTTTAAATGTAAATGGATTAGACTTACTAATGAAAAGGCAAAGATCTGCAGAATGGATTACAAAAAATCCACAATACAGATCTACAAGAGTTCAGTTTAGATGCAAAGACACAAATAAATTGAAAGGACAGAAAAAGGTATACTATACAAATAGTAATCCAAAGAAATCTGGAGTGATCATACTAATATCAGTATCAGACAAATTAAACTTTAAAGTTAAAAATAGTTACAAAAGATAAAGACACACATTACACATTGATAGAAGAGCCAATCCTTCAATAAGACATAACAGTGTAAATATATCTATACCAAACAAAAAAGCCTCAATATCCATGAAGCAAAACTTAACAGAACTGAAGGGAGAAATAGTTCCTAATAATAGTTGGAGACAACACTACTCCATTTCAGTAACTGGTAGTTTCTCAAAAACTTAAACATACATTTATGATGTGATCTAACAATTCTACTCTTAGGAATCAAACCAAGAAAAACAAAAACATATGTCCACACAAATATTTGTTTGTGAATGTTGACAGCAGCATTATCTGTAGTAGCCAAAACTTAAAAACAATCCAAATGTCCATGATTTGAATAAAGAAAATGAGGTATAGCTATACAACAGAATAATATTTTATACAATAAAAAAAGCAAACTACTAAATCATACAGCAATAGTAATGAACCTCAAAATCATTATGCCAAGTGAAAGAAGTCAGAAACAAAAGGGGCACATAGGTGGCTAAGTCACTTAAGTGTCCAACTCTTGATTTCAGCTCAGATTTTAGCTTCAAGGTCATGAGATCAAGTGCTGTGTTCAACTCCACACTGCGTGTGAAGTCTGCTTAAAATTCTCTCTCCCTCTCTCTGTCCCTACCACACCATCTCCTCACCCGCTTAAAAAAAAGTTAGACACATAAGACCACATGTTGTAAAAAAGAAAAAAAGGCTACATGTTGTATAATTTCATTTATATGAAATATGCAGAAATGAGAAATTTTTAGAGACAGAAATCATAGTAGTGGAAATAGATGCAGAAATTGAGTGTGTAGACACAAGAGAACATTTGGAGCCGATGGAAATGTTCTAAAACTGGGTTCCAGTGATAGTTGCACAACTCTATAAGTTTATTTAAAAACATTTAATTCACACTTACAATGGATGCTTGTTATAGTACTTAAATTACTGCCTCAATAAAAATGTTAAAAATGACTCACATACTTCAATCTAGTTTTGGTAAAAAAAAATGAAGAAAATGTGCAATTTTTCACATTCATATATGCACTAAAGATGTAAAATGCTCACAGCTAACTTTCTGTCATGGGTTAAGTACAGTTTTCTCATAAGTAAGGGGCTGAAATTAATAATCCTTTGTCCTTCTCTTTCCCTATAGCTATATACTTTTCTCAGATTAAATGGTCTACATTCTCAATGGCACAGGTATTCAGATCATGAAGTAAAATCCTGCAATTCAAAGATTGAACATTCTCATTTCAACTATTCACCTTCAACAACCCTGAAAGTCCATGAGCTCAAGTTATTCGTTAGGGCAAAGATTTTAACTGCTGCCATTCTGGTGTGTGGAACCATGTTCCTTTGCTAGTGAGTGAAGGTGGCTCTCCAAAAGAAAACATTTATGTTTGTTTTCTTCGAATGATTTGTACATAAGCCTTCATTGCTAAACTTTGGCTAGCGTTCAGAAATGCAGAACAATTAGGTTAATAATTTTTTAAAAAGGATCATTCATCTTTAAATTGCTGACTGTAGTCATTTGTCTGAAGTCTCAAAATAGCTTGTGCTAAGAATTGTTACAAATATATCAATAGATGAGTAAATGTCTTTGATTTCTGAGCCCTTGCTCAAGACTTTCCTACCAGTTTCACAAAGGAAAAGGCCCTTGTTGAAAAGCTCACAAATGGTTTCTCTTTCACAATGGTTCTATAAACAGCTTTAGTGAAACTGAGTTTCCTGTTTATTGGAGATTTGTCCAAGTTACACAAACACACAACCTAGATGGCTCTGTGGCAAGCACTCTTGCTCTTGGCTGTAACTCACATGTGTGCACTTCCCTACCAGTCACTCAGGCAAGATACACGTTCCTGTGCGTAAGTTATAATGTAATGAAGGAACGTGACAAAAGATATGTTGAACTTCAGTATACAAAATTGACATCGTATGTTTGGTAAATATGTTCATTTCATTCCTTGTGAGTATAGTGTTTGTGCCAGCTAAACCAACCACAATGTTATATTTTCAATACAGCCTTCCATGTTTTACCATCATCTCTATCATACATCAGTAAATAATAATGTTTCTTGATCCATAGGTAAGTGAACATTTAAAATTGAAGAATAAGGCAGCCCCGGTGGCTCAGAGGTTTAGCGCCGCCTTCAGCCCAGGGCGTGATCCTGGAGTCCCGGGATCGGGTCCCACGTCAGGCTCCCTGCATGGAGCCTGCTTCTCCCTCTGCCTGTGTCTCCGCCTCTCTCTCTCTCTCTCTCTCTCTCTCTCTGTCATGAATAAATAAATAAAAATCTTTTAAAAAGAAAATTGAAGAATAGGGACGCCTGGGGGGCTCAGCGGTTGGGCATCTGCTTTTGGCTCAGGGCGTGATCCCGTGTCTGGGGATGGAGTCCCACATCCGGCTCCCTGCGAGGAGCTTGCTTCTTTCTCTGCCTGTGTCTCTGCCCTTCTCTCTCTCTCTCTGTCATGAATGAATAAATAAATCTTTAAAAAATAAAATAAAATTGAAGAATAAAATGTGACAGATTTCAGTGGTAATTACTTCTTAGCAGAACAGAATTATTTGTGCATTTTTCTTGTCTATCCTTTACATTAACTTCTTTAAGATTTTATTTACATATTCATGAGAGACACAGAGAGAGAGGCAGAGACACAGGCAGAGGGAGAAGCAGGCTCCCTGTGGGGTGCCTGATGTGGGACTCTATCTCAGGACCCTAGGATCATAACCTGAGCCAAAGGCAGACACTCAACCACTGAGCCCCCCAGGTGCCCCTACATTAACTTCTTTATAGCCTCTAGCTCTGTCTTCATTCCACATCCTTTCCTTCAATATTTTCTGAGCATATATACTCTTCCAGGCTTTGTGCTAAGCATAGGATACAGTAGTGAACCAGACAGACAAAATCCCTGAATCACAGAGCTCTCAAATATCAAAAACTTAATGTCTGAGCAGTAACAAGTATATAAAATCTTATTTAACAAATTTTAAGCCCAGAGAAACCACAATGAACATTTTTCACACAATAAATAAAATTCAAACTTTAAAAATGCCCTCCCTGTTGACACATGCTATCATTCAAGAATCAGCATTATTATTTATAGTCAGGACCATAAACCCAGGTTTTATTTTAAGATATGACTTTTATTCATTTTTTACATTTTTTTGCAAATTTCTTCTGGCTTGAAATTCTAAATCCTGGCTAGCCCTAAAGATTTATTTTTAGAAAGCTCAAAGAAAAAGAACTATTTTTGTTAACCCTTCTCCATTTCCCATCTTGAGCTGTATAAACAGAATCAAGATAATCATCATTCGGGTACAACCAACTGATCAATCATAATTTCCCACCCTTCTCCCATCACCCCTCAGTTTCCTGAGAAAGGATCTGTACCAGCTGCTGCCAATACAGGGCTTCTAGAACTCCCCTTCCCCATCTTGTCTCCAACACAGTTCTGTCCTCATTAGGTAAGAGCCTCTCACATCAGCAATCAGTCCATCTCAAGCCCTCGACTGTGAAAGCAGAAAGCACTATTCACCAGAGCTCTTGTTCACCCCTTATCTTTGGGGAGGAATAAGGCATAACACCAGATGGCATTCTTTTTCCACAGGCTATTCCCTGACCTAGAAATGCAGTCTACTGAATGACCTCAGAAAAGCCACCTCCGACTCTATCTAGAACTGTGAACCAAAGTTTAAGGACCTATCCTGGAAACTCAGCACAGAAAATATGACTTTCCTGGACTTCCAGGAATGTAGTATCAACCTAGGAGCACTCAAAAGAAAATAACAGTTTAGGAGAATGAAGGTTGGCCCATTCCTAGACAAATCTAGGGGAGAGGAAACAGTTACAAATTTCCTTGATACCTTCCTTCCCTTTGCATTTACCCTTCCCAGGATCAAAACAGCTCTCTCCAAAGTTGGACGTGCCAGGCAATCTAACTGGCTGCCAGGAGGGAATATTACAACTTGTTTGTTTTACTTAAAAATGAAGAAATTCAGTTTTACTCATATGTAATGTGCAGATTGCTTAGGGCCTTTACCCAGTCCACAAGTCAGTTGGTCACAATGGTCTTGACTGTCTGCCCAAGAGAAAAAGAGGAGGGGATCCAGCAGACTGTCATCTGACCATTACACACTGACGCTGACGTGAGCTTGGTTAAGTGGACATGCGGATTCTATTCTCCTAAGTAGTAGAACAGTTCCAACCTTATCCTAAAATGAGGAGTGACAAAGAAATCCTTTGGATGACATGGAGTCACTGCTTATCTCATGGTAAAGTACTTAAAAGACTTTAAAAGTTAGGAGTACCTGGGTGGCTCAGTGGTTTAGTGTCTGCCTTTGGCTCAGGTCCTGATCCCAGGATCCTTGGATGGAGTCCAACTTCCAGCTCCCTATGGAAAGCCTGCTTCTCTCTCTGCCTGTGTCTCTACCTCTGTGTGTGTGTGTGTGTGTCTTGTGAATAAATAAATAAAAATCTTTTTTTTAAAAAAAGAGTGAGACTTTAAAATTTAATAATGAGTCACATTTTTTTTTTACAAGAAATTCCAAATTTGCTTCCTCTGGGATGACAAGTAGCTGCCAGTAATACAGTACCTGATAAACATTTACAAAAAATGGAGGCACCTACCAAAGTAAAGGTGTTGTTTCAACAATGTATGAAAAAGTATGATTCTAAAGAAATGCACACTTTGAAAAGACTGTTTTGGAAAACAGATGTTTGGAAATGTTTTAATTTTTTTTTGTTGAAAAGACGGAACTGTGTTACTCTGAAAGTTGTCCTACTTGCACATTTTAAAAACATGGACACAGAATTTTATAATATATTTTAATATTTTCAAAAAAATACTTGCGGGGAGTTTTGGAAAGTTGTCCTACTTGCACATTTTAAAAACATGGACACAGAATTTTATAATATATTTTAATATTTTCAAAAAAATACTTGCGGGGAGTTTTGGATCGTTAAAGCATATTACCGTCCTATCAAGAAGTACTGCATGCCACTTGAAAAGCAAACATTGCCTGGCCAAGTGTCTACTTTACAAAATTTTTAGAATAATTAAAGGATGGGGCAGAAATATGAATACCATGATTTAGTGAACTCAGACAGTGTCAGACCTGTACAGTTACACAGAATCCCATGCTCGTAAAGGCCACTCACTTAACGTAATGGTCTGCTATCACCATCTTGAAATTCATAATTTTTCAAGAAAGCGCCCTATATTTTCATTTTGCATGGCGCTCTGTGAATTACGCAGCTGGTTCTGGAGCTCAGTGGTCAAGGCCATCCTCCTTGAATCTGCATATTTTTGAGATATCTTTTCAGCTACAATGACTAATTTCAAGTATAAATGTAAAACCAACCTTGAATTGTTGGATCATAAGTGCTGACCTAAACTTGTCAAAAAGAATTATATCCATAATTATATTTGTATATTTATAAGTAGTTATACACAATCACAAATTAAATATTTAGAGAAAGCAAAATTCTTTGGTGCTGTTAGTAAAGAAAATACATGCGTATAATTCATAAATAAATAAGCACCTCTTGGCATTGCACGTTCAACGATTTGACGTGCACAAGCGAAAGTTTCTAAAACACCGACCTAGATTCTCAATGATAATCTTTTGCTTTCGGAGTCCAAACTCCAAAATTACTCCCTCTTCCGGCAACACTTTCTTATTCCTCAGCAATATTTCCCAGTAGAATGAGGGAGGCAATTATGAATTATGGCTCAGTGGAAAGAGGATTTCAAGTCAGGACTGGGTTCAAATCCCGCTGCCCCACTTTGAGACGCAGCCACGTTTCTTAACCTGCTCCCGGGCTCCGGGTCCCAGCGCGGTCCTCAGGGTCGTGTGCCAGAGACCTGGGCGCACCTCCCGATGCTGGCGAAGCACCAGCAACACGACCATTTACACCAGGTGTTCGCGGGATGAGTCCGATGTCCATCTCCTCGGAGCGCCGTGTCCATCTCAAGTGTCATTCGCCCCAGGGACCCTGGAGGCCGGCACTGCAGGCAGCGCGCTGAGGCGCGTCTCCTCCGTGACATCGGAGCGATGCTACCGATACAACCTCCAAGTTCTCTGCAAACACGCCCGGGGAACGCACTGCCACCAACTTCTCCGACAAGGTCGGGGAGCAAGAAGGGCCTGCGGGAAGGAGGCGCGCCAGGGAAGCCGAGGGGCGCTCAGGGCCTGGCCAGGCGCCACCTGAGTGCCGGAGGCAGGATGGGGCGACGGCTGCATGCGCTCCGGAGCGCACCTGGGGACGTTTCTCCTCCGCGCCCGCACCCCGAACCTCAGCCTTCGCTCCCCTCGCGTGCTCCCCTCGTCCCGGCCGCCGGCGGCGAACCGGCCCGGGCGGAGCTCCGGCACGATCGCCCCCGGGCACCGAGCCCACCGCGCGGGGTCGCCGGCCCGCGCGGGGCCCGGGAGCCCTTCTTGGTGGCCTGGGACGCCCGCGAGCGCGGGGAACGGTCCCCCTCGCTCCGCTCCGGGTCGCTGGCCAGCGTGGGGGGACGCTCCGCCCCCACCCCCAACCCGGCACCCCCAGCTCGCCCCCGGGACCTTACCTGGATGGTGTGGCCGCTGCCCGGGGCGGTGGGTCCCCCCACCAGCTTGCAGTAGAGCTCGGGCCGGGGCCGGGGCCGCGCGCCGCCGGGCTCCCGCTCCCCGCAGGTGGCGGTGGCCCAAATCCTCGCCGCCTCCGCCAGGTTGAAGTAGGGCGGATGCAGGCTGAGCCGGGCCGCGGCCCGGGGCTCCCGAGCGGTGCTCGCGGCGGGCAGCAGGGACGGCGGCGGCAGCAGCAGCAGCAGCAGCAGCAGCAGGACTGGCCTCGATGGCCAGCCCGGAGCCCGCGCGGCCGCCATCCTGCAGCGCGTGATCCTCGGGGAGCAGCGAGCTCGGCGCCGGGGGTGGGCGGCGGCCGCTCTGCGCACCCTCTGCAGGCGCCCGGAGCCCGCGGCTGTGCGACCCGCGGCGCTGGAGCCGGCACCCAGCGGAGCAGGAGCCGCCGTGCCAGCCTCGGGCCCGCACCCCGGGTCTACGCAGCGCGCTGCGCCCTGCAGCCTCCGCGAGCGGGGAGAGCAAAGGCGTTCCCGGGCTTCACCCTGGCGGCTGAGGGGGGGCCGGGCCCGCCCCACCTTCCCACGCCCGGCGCACTAATCAGACTATTTCCTTTCTCCAGCGGCTCACCGTCTCAGACCCCGCGTGAAAGCCAGCTCCCGACCTCGGACAAGGGGGAAGGCTTGGGTGAGGCATCAGAGCAAACTGGCACTGCCTGCAGAGCTTACATCAAAGACACTGTGGTCTCCCGGACAAGTCTCCGTTGTCGAGCAAGTCCGGTCAATCTCTCCAACACAGGGCGCCAACAATCCCTGTGGCACTACAGCCACGTTCCGAGTGTGGGATCAAAGGAATTCATGGGGAATTGAGAGTGGTGGAACTTACACGGTTAAAAGAGAGCCAGTAGCGCGGGTTGTGGTTTGCCAAGCTGCGAAGACACCTTGGAGGAAATCCTTTGGATGCCCAATCGGCTAAATTTTAGATAAACTAGGGAGGTGTTGAGCGAATTACTGGAGCTGTCAAGCTGGCGTTGGAGCAGAGGATACCCCTATCCTGGGGCCGAGATTTGGTCTTGTATGCAGGATGACTCCCCCAAACCCAAACGGAGCCCGCTTTGGCCCTTGAAGCAATTTGGGGATAGTGTCACTACTGCGGGCCAGGACAGACCTAAGTGCCTCAGAGGAAGTAGGATTGGAGCTGGGAAGGAAGAAGGGAAAAAGAGGAAGGGTGTGAGAACATTGCTTGAGCAGAGATTGAGATAGGTGTAAAAAATGGTACACTTGAAAGGAATGAGAATTGACCAGCATATTTTATTAAATACCAGGATATGTGCTAGGAAGAAGGCAGTATACCCATCTAATCTTCTGTTTGCTCTTCAAAAACAAAAAGATTTTGTGAGTATAATACCAAAAGGAGAAGTCACAAGGATTGGTAAGTTGACAGAGAAACTAAAAGTTCGTACATCCAAAAGCACCATAACTAAGCAAAAATGGCAAACACACGAGGAGAAAATGTTTACCATAAAGAACATAGGATTAATAACTTTAATATACAAATTGCTTTCACAAAACCATTAGGAAAAGTGGAATACTCAAGGCTAAGAAACCTAATATAATTAAAAGGGAAAAAAAACTTTTCTAAGCTAATAAACATGTGAAAAAATTTTTTGACCTTCCTGGGAATTGAAATGCAAGCAAAGTACCAGTGAGATTCATCTTTTACCTATCAAACTAGGAAAGGACTTAAAAAAAAAAAAGCAATTAAACAGAATTAAGAGAATCAAATATCACAGCCTTGGTTGAAGTGAAAACCTTATAGCTTTTCAATGTTTTCAGTGCTTAGCAAATGACTTCCAAGTACATATATTTTGCCCTAACAACTCCACCTGTGGCTATGTACATCCAGGAAACAACTGCTGAGCCACCCAGGCGTCCCTGTATATATTTTAGAGACAGAGAATGAGCAGGAAGGGACAGAGAGAGGAAGAAAGAGAATCCCAAGCAGACGTCATGCCCAGAGTGGAGCCCACAACCCTGAGATCACAACCTGAGCTAAAATCAAGAGTCTGCTTAACCTACTGAGCCACCTAGGTGCCCCTTAAATATTTTTTTATTAAACAAAATATTAAAGTGAAATATTACAGGGTCACTAAAATGATGTCACAGAACTGTATTTTCTGACATAGAAAGATGTTCACAATATTTTACCAGAAAAAAATGGGGCTCCTGGGTAGCTCAGGCAGTTAAGCATCTGCCTTCACCTCAGGTTGTAATTTCAAGGTCCTGGGATCAAGCCCTGCATCAGGCTCCCTGCTCAGCAGAGAGTCTGCTTATCCCTCTCCCTTTGCCCCTCATCCCTGCTGGTGCTCTCTCTTATGTGCTCTGCTCTCTCTCTCAAACAAATAAATCAAATCTTTGAAAAAATATTTTAACCTAAAAAGGATATAAAATAATACATGTGCAAGAATCTATTGTATTTCTATACATGACAATGGACAATCCAAAAACAAAGTTAAGAGCAATTCCATTTACAATAGAATTAAAGAGAAGAGTTCTTTATTCTTAGGAATAGACTTAACAAAAGAAGTACAAGACCTATAATGAAAACTAAAAAACATCTTTGAAGGAAATTAAAGAATATCTAAATAAATGGAAAGACATACCATGTTCATGGATTGAGAGATAATATTGTTAAGGTGGTAATATTCGCTAAAGCAGTCTACAGATTCAGCACAATCCCTGCCTAAACTCCAGGCATTATTTTTGCCAGCATTGACAAGGTGATCTTAAAAATCATGTGGAAATGTGAAGAACCCAGAACAGCCAAAACAAGCCTAAAAAAGATTACCAAAATTGAAGGACTCACACTTTTCCAATTTCAAAACTCAATACAAACCTATAGTAATCAACAGTGTAGCACTAGCATAAGGGTAAATATATAGATCAATAGAATCAAGGGAGAGTCCAGAAATAAACATTTACATTTATGATTACTCAATTTTCACCATTTTTAATGATGCCAAGACCATTCAATATGGAAAGAGTAATCTTTTCAATAAATGGTGCTGAGGGGCAGCCCCGGTAGCGCAGCAGTTTAGCGCTGCCTGCAGCCCAGGACATGATCCTGGAGTCCCGGGATCGAGTCCCATGTCAGGCTCTCTGCATGGAGCCTGCTTCTCCCTCTGCCTGCATCTCTGCCTCTCTCTCTCTCTCTGAATAAATAAATAAATAAAATCTTAAAATAAATAAATAAATAAATGGTGCTGGGACAACTGGCTATCCACATGCAAATGAATCAAGTTGGATGCCTACCTCACACCATATACAAAAAATTTTTTTTTTCCATATACAAAAATTAACTCAAAATGGATCAGAGACCTGAATGCAAGGGCTAACACTATAAAACTCTTAGATAAAAACATAAAAGTAAATCTAGTGGTTTGGGATGAGATAATGGTTTCTTAGATATGAAATCAAAAGCACATGCAACAAAAGAAAAAAATAATTGAATGTCATTGAATTTTAAAACTTTTGTACTTCAAAGGACACCATAAAAAAAGTGTGCTGCCATTAAAAAAAAAGGCAACCCGGGATCCCTGGGTGGCGCAGCGGTTTGGCGCCTGCCTTTGGCCCAGGGCACGATCCTGGCGCCCCGGGATCGAATCCCACATCGGGCTCCCGGTGCATGGAGCCTGCTTCTCCCTCTACCTGTGTCTCTGTCTCTCTCTCTTTCTCTCTGTGACTATCATAAATAAATAAATTTTAAAAAAAGGCAACCCAAAGGTGAAGGAAAATATTTGTAAATCTTATATCTGATAAAAGATTCATATCCAGAATAAAGTACTCTATAACTCAGCCACTAAAAAAATTAGATGATTGGAAAAAATTTTGAATAGACATTTCTTCAAAGAAAATATAAAAATTGGCCAACAAGCACATAGAAAGATGCTCAACATCATTAGTCATCAAAGAAATGCAAGTCAAAACTACAATGAGGCAGCATTTCACAGCTGCAAGAATGGCTATAATCAAAAACATAGATAATAACAAGTGTTGATGAGGATATGGAGAAGTTGGAACCCTCATACATAGCCGGACATGGTGGGGGAATGTAACATGGTGCAGACGTTTTAGAAAACACTTAGGCAGTTCCTCAAAAACTTAAACATAATGCTATCATGTGACCCAGGAATTCCAATCCTAAGTATCTACTCAAGAGAATTGAACATCCACACAAGAACTTGTGCATTAATGTTCATAGCAGTGTTTATAATAGCCAAAAGGTGAAAACAACACAATGTTCACTGATTAATGAATGAATTAACAAAATGTGATATATCCATAGAATGGAATACCATTTGCCATAAAAATGAATAAAGTTCCAATATATGCTATAGTGTAGGTGTATCTTGAACACATTACACTAGGTGAAGGAAGACAGACACAAAAGGCTACATATTGGGGGATCTCTGGGTGGTTCAGCAGTTTAGCGCCTGCCTTCCGCCCCGTGGCAAGATCCTGGAGTCCTGGGATCGAGTTCCACATCAGGCTCCCTGCGTGGATCCTGCTTCTGCCTCTGCCTGTGTCTCTGCCTCTCTCTCTCCCTCTCTCTCTCAATGAATAAATAAAATCTTTTTTTAAAAAAAAGGCTACTTATTTTATGGGGAGTAACTGCTAATGGATATGGGATTCCTTTTTTCAATGATTAGAGAGTGCTAATAGGTATACAACCCTGTGAACATGCTAAAAACCACCACATTGTGCGTTTTAAAGGTGAAATTATGGTATGTGAATTATATCTTAATGCAGTTGTTATTTAAAAAGAATTTTGCAGAACTGAAATACATCTTAAATATAAAAAGTGCATAGTATGAATGTATACATATATGTGCATGTGCATTTGTGTGTGTGAAAGCAGACTCAAAGAGATCTTGAAAATTAAACAATAGAATGTTCAAAAGTGGATAGATAGAATGGAGAGAAGGGACTTTTTGCTAATTTTCTACTTTATGCTTGTCCTAATATTTTTTTTCATTTTTCCAATAATGAGTTTGTATTGCTTTCTCCTAATAAAAACTTTCAGATTTTAATAAATCAACTGAATCAACTGAAGCCCAGTGCTGCCCAGAATGGCCCCACCCAAGGTGGTATGTTCCTATCTTACTTGACAAAAGATGACTGAGAGAAAGTGAGAGATTACATACTTCTTTTCAGACACAAGATTATTTGAAGGAAAATATTTAACAAATGACAGATTCCAGAATCATTTTCTTAACATGCAAATATAAAGAAAAATCTAAATTAAAGAAGCTGTTCTCCACCTAGCCAGTGACTCTTCCATAACACCAAGCCATTTCACTGAGATTTTCTACTATCAGAATCCTCAACATCAGAACTGACCGACCGTGAATTCAAACCAAGACTTCTTCCTCACAGAACTTCATAGTTTGCTGTCAAAGGCAGCAGTTAAGAGCATAGCTTGTGAACTTTCTTTATTGTACAAAGACAATAGTTCTCCTTGATATGTTTTATTACATTCCTTAGTCAAATAATACATAATATCATTGACTTTAGTTATCATTACTGTTTAAAAATAACTTTATAATGTTAGAGAACAAGTGCATTTGCCCCCAGAGAACAGTTTTGAAGATGAACAAACAAAAACTACATATTTGAAGTTTAGATTTGCTAGTTATCTTTCTCAAGATAATGTATCCAAAACAAACATCTCAGGAACACCTACCCTCACAGTCTCAGATAGGGGAGATATGATGAGATTAATGACACTGGTTGGGGGAGGGGAGGAAGGCTGCTCTGGAGTTTAAATGAAGAAGCGAATGAGCAAATCGTGTTTGCTTGCAAACACGAAAGCAGATTTAATGCACACGTGTAGTTTAAAGGCAAGATGGGGCTGTTCTGTTTTAATAGGGAAAGATGATGGTTGAGGAAATTAAATATCTTGTTCATGTTTTAAGAAAAGTAGGAAGAATGAGCAGGAATGAGGAGGACTGCTGATGCCCAGTTCAAGCTCCTAGAAGAACACTGAGAGGACAGAGGAAAAAGCTCCGTGGGGGAGGCCCATCTGAAGTGTGAAGGCTACAAAGGGAGGCTCTCAAGGGGAGCTGCTAGGTTACTTAGTACCACAGGGGTGGGTACAACAGACATGCATAGTTGGTTATGAACAAACGCAAAAGAACACAAGTGAATTTGGGGTTTGGCTGGCCTCCCAATACTTCAGAAGTGATTCATGCATAGTTATGTCCTTCAGATTTTAAGATGAAAATGCAACTCACCATGCCACTGTTGAAAAGAATTTCCCCAGGGTCAAAAATCTAAACATGCAAAGGTTATAAACTCACTGTGTCTTGCAAGGGCATCATCAAACTCAGTGATGTCCCTTTACCATAGGGATGAGCCTAACATCAGACTCGGGCTGATGCTTTCATAAGCATAGCATAGGTTTTCTCCTTCTCTTTCCTCCCACACCCCCCAAGGTGGCAACTTTGTCCTTCTGTCCTCCCAAGCCCTCTTAGGAATATGACCTGGGATCAGAATCCTGGGTCCCAGTTATTATTGCTATTCTTTGAAGTTTACAGTTAAATACAACAACTTGCCTTTGGCTTGGTTTAGGGAGTAGGTTACAGTTTTCCTATTCATCACACTTCATAGAGAAAACAGTGATGTCATTGTAAGCCAATAGTGGTGTATGTATTGCCAATAGCAATGAAAAAAATACAAACAAAACAGAAAAACAAAGGCATTTCTTACTTCTTATACTACCACACACCTGGTGAGACCTCCCCCTTAAAAGCCAGAGGCAACTAGATAATGAAGAAAGGTCTGTCATCCAACTGATTAGCTTCATTGCAAATCCTAAGACAGAAAGCATCTTTTGGGACCCAACTATCCTATCATTTAAATAAATAAATAAATGCCGTATGTGTGTGTGTGCACATGCATGTGTATATGGGGTTTTTTTTGTAAAGATTTTATTTATTTATTCATGAGAAACACAGAGGGAGAAGCAGGCTCCCTGTTGAGAGCCTGATGCAGGACTCAATCCCAGGACCCCAAGATCACAATCTGAACCAAAGGCAGATGCTCAACTACTGAGCCACCCAGGTGCCCCTGTATATGTCCTTTTATTATGCTTCTCTCATGACCTCCTGCTTTGAAAGAATCTCACTAACTGTATTTCTTTTATTTTTACTTTTCTTTGTATTTTTATTTTTAATTGCAGTACAGTTGACATGCAACATTATATAGTTTCAGATGTACAATATAGTGATTTGACAATCATATACATTATGAAATGCTCACCACAGTGAGTATTGTTACCATCTGTCACCATGTAAAGTTATTAAAATATTATTGACAGTATTTCCTATGCTGTGCTGCCACTCATTTTTATTTACAGATAAGAAGCCAAGGTTAAGGGAGGGGCCCAAGTCCTCATTATCATGAAGTGGTATCCAGAATCCAGCTGTATGCCTGCCTAGGATTATAGCACATCTCATTCCCACTTCCTTCCATTGTGGGCCTCCCTGCTGCGGGCCTGTAGATCTAAGAGTTCCTTGTAAAACAGTCATGCTCCCTTGGCACATGGCTTGTGTCTGGCTCATCTTCTGAGCTCAGAATCACCAGTGTTAGCCAAACCAAAGTAGAAATCTCAGTATCCAGTTTTTCTGCTTCCTGCAGGCAGATTCCAGCTTTGATTGGAGCCTTAACACTGGTACCTCCCATTAGGGCACTCCCTGGTAGTTAGTTCTGCCAAAGACCCTATGAAGAATTCACATTCCAATTGCATGAATTTCCTCTCCAGCGCTTGCTTCATACACTCCACTTTGGCCTTTATGTGAAATATGCAGTTGGGCAGAGCCAGTAATTTTATACATTTGTTATTAAGGAAGATGCCTTCTTTCCACCCCAGGTGTGTGTTATTACAAGCAGTAATGCTAGGATAAAAGAAAGCCTACACGTATGTAATAGCACCTCCTCTTTATAATGAAATTTGTTCCTGCCAGCCCAGAGCTAACCCTGAAAGGTAGGTAGGTAGAAACTATCATTCTCACTTTGTTGATGAGTAAAAATAAGCTAGTGGGTAATCAAATCATCTTGCTCAGGCTTAGAGGAGATTTAAGGAATGGAATCCCATTCTCTTTACATGAAAGTTCGTAATTTATCTGACAGAGATTTTGAGTAAAAATCAAAAGGTAGATTCTACATACCCTCTTGTATCATTTTTACATTGGTCACCCTATGTTTTAGGATTTGAACTCTGTCAAGTGGTCTCTATGACGAAAAGAAATATCACTACTGGCAAGTTTAAATTGTGTCACCAGTGAGTGTTCAACCTTACTACGCTTTGTTTCCATGTTCAAAATACGTCACTTCAGAGAAATGCATTTGGTTAAAATTTGCCCAACAGGGATCCCTGGGTGGCACAGCGGTTTGGCGCCTGCCTTTGGCCCAGGGCGCGATCCTGGAGACCCAGGATCGAGTCCCGCATCGGGCTCCCGGTGCATGGAGCCTGCTTCTCCCTCTGCCTGTGTCTCCTCCTCTCTCTCTCTCTCTCTCTCTGTGACTATCATAAATAAATAAAAATTTAAAAAAAAATTTGCCCAACAGACCCAGTAAAGGGCTATTTAACAATACAGAAGGAAAACTCTTAAGGACAAATGCAGGCCCAAGGATTTTTTTTTCTTTGTATTTTTTAAGATCTCTGTAGAAGTGCCTTATAGAGAGCAGTAGATTTATAAATATTTGTCACAATTCTGATTGAATTTGTTTCACATGAGCCCAAACAAAGGTCTAATAAACAATTTTTAAAGCAAGTCTCTGATCACTTAATACTTTATTTTAAAGTTTGTTTATTTATTTATGTATTTATTTATTTATTATTTTATTTTAGAGAGATAGAGAGCACAAGCGGGAAAGGCAGAGGGAGAGGGAGAGAGAATCTCAAGCAGACTCTGTGCTGAGCACAGAGCCAGAAACAGAACTTGATCTCATGACCCTGAGATCACAACTTGAGATGAAACCAAGAACTGGTCGCTTAACAGACTGTGCCACCCAGATGTCCCATCTAATCACTTAATACTTTTTAATAACCCACTTAATGTTGGGTAGTTCACAGAACAAATCAGGTGTGAACTTCAATACTTACTTCTTAAGGCAATGTAGATCGAACTTGCTCATTTCTGTAAAGACTCCAGACTTATACAGTATCTAGTTTTGTTTATGGGATTTCCCAGTTATTTCCTTATCTCACACAGTGTGTTTTTCATAGAAGTAAATTCCAAAGAGGATTCTGAGAATGGCTAAACAGCCAGGCCTATAAAACAACTGGAAAATATGAGTAAACTACATGTGTAGCCCTGAGGAAATGGGAGGAGATGCGAGAGGGACAGAGTCCATGGTATGTAAATAATATGAAGAGATGGAGATAGAAATACCAAAGAGTCCTGAGGACTATCAACATAAGCTAGTCTGGTGGGATGGAAATGGCTAGCTTCCTACCAAGGACCAGTGCTCCTCTTCCATAGTAAAGAGTCATTCTGAGAAGTGGCCCCTGCTCTAAGAATACATTTCCCATGCTACATGCATCTAACTGGGGTCATATGGTGGATTTTGAGCCAATGAAAAGTAGGGATAAATGGTCCATCAAAACCTCTTGTGTGATTTTTTTTTTATGTTTTATCTCTTCCTGCCTGGAGGCAAAGGACTCCAAGACCCTAGGAGATAGAGGTCCATAACACAGAAAGATCTGAGTCCAATGTGGAAGGTTGTGTTCCACATGCCAGTATTGGATTGTTATATAAATAAAAATAGATTTCCATTAAATTAAGCCATCATGGTTTGGGGAATTATCTGTTAAAGTAGTTAGTATTATCTTAACTAGTATTTTTTATTGAATTATTATTATTGTAATATTTTTACTATATAGGGGAGAAAAAGAAGACCATCATAATAATCAAGTGTTCAAAGAGAAATAAGAAGCTAGCTTAAGCCCTAAAACCAAGCTATTACTTAATCCATAAATCTTGACAAACCTCCAGTTTTCTCACCTCACAACCCAAGTAAGCTTCTTGATTTATTTTAGTTATGTTGGAATATTGAACTGGGTTTATTTGAGTTTAGCTGGACTAATAATACTAAGCACCTGTTTTGCTAAGCTGTTGCCTGCTGCTTGCACTTTTCTATTCTTAACATTCTTTAAAGTATTTTCCTATTGACTTTGAAGGACAAGGTCCTTTTGGCTATTAAAATAATAGCTAAATAAAATAATATCAGATTCTGAGAGGACGGAGCACCAAAAAAAAAAAAAAGAGGATCATTCTAAAGTCTTAAAATGGAATAGAATTTGCCCTGCTAGATTTCAGATATGCTTGAGACCCTTGACCCTTTCTCTCCATTCAATTTCTGGTTTTAGAATGGGAATGTCTAGCCTACATTTGTTATGTCAATGCATTTTAGAAACAGATAACTTGTCTGAGTTCACAAGTTCACAGATGGAAAAGAGTTTGTCCCAGGATGAGTATGCCCAGTCTCAGCCATTCCTGATGTAGATGAGATTTAAGGGTTTAGAGTTGATGCTGAAATGAGATAAGGCTTTGGGGAGTATTGGAATGGAGTGAATATTTTTTCATGTGAGAGGACAAGAGGGAAGACTATTATTGGCTAAACAACGTCCTCCACCAAAATTCATAGGTTGAAGTCTTAACTCCCAGCACCTCAGAATGTGGACATGGAGTCATTGCAGACACAATTAACTAAGATGATATCCTACTGGAGTAATATGACCCCTTAATGCAATATTACTCATATCCTTATAAAAGAGAGAAAGTTGAACATAGACACACACACATGCACACACACACACACACACAGAAGAAGAAAACCCTGTTAATATGAAATTAGAGATCAGAACGATGTATCTGTCAGCCAGGGAATGCCGAAGTGGGCCTGCAAACCACTAGAAGCAGACAAAGGCATGGAACAGATTCTTTCTCTCATCCTTCAGACAGAAACAACACTGCTTGACACCCCCCAATTTCAGGTTTCTAGCCTGCAGAGTTCTAAGACAATAAATATCCTTTGTTTAAGCTGAGAAAATAATGTCAGATCCATTACCATGAAACTACCCATTAACAAAATCTCTTTAAGATGTTCATTGATCAAATAAACTATATATGTAAGTAGGTGTATTTTTTAAAATCCCGCTGCCTATGCATCCTTATTTCTCTTTTCTTACCTTTTTAACAAAAATACATATGGAAAAGGAGACCTTCCACTTGGGATACAATTCACATCCAAAATCTATGAAGTGGGTACTAACCATACTAACTATATCCTTTCCTTGGCCAGTACATTCCCATCAGTGACAAAACCAATTGTCTAGAATTCCAGAGAAGGTTTTTGTGAAAGTATCTAGCAGAGTGCCTAATACATAGGTACTTAATGATCATGAATTCACTTTTCCCTTTCCTTGTCCCTGTCAGACTGGAACACAGGGATTTCTCATTTGACTGTTCTCTTTCCCTTATGTTTAAATGGCACTAATATTCTTTAGCCTGAGTTTACCCATTCATCCACCCTCCCACTATCTCTACCTTTCCAGACCACTCTCAACCATGCCAAGGTCAACTTCCCAGCTGTGCCCTCCACCTGCAGCCTCTTTCACTTACAACCTATCTTGCAGAGTAATGGAAGACCAGCATTATATGCCAGATCAAGGTGTTATTATGACTTCCTACTGCCTGTCAATCTGAGCTCTGCTGCTCCACAGCCTCTGGACTTGGTGTCATGCTCTCAAGTATACTTCTTTGTCCCTGCTTCTTAGTACCCATCTTGTTCTTGTGATCCAGGCTGCTTCCTCATGTCAAATAGGATCCTATGTTCTCCCATTTCATTTCCTAAATAGTTCTCAAGTTGGCCACCTCCATCCATTCCCATGGCTCCAGCCTTAATTTGGGATCACTTAGTTCACACCTGAATTGTTACAGAGCCTTCGAAGTCCCTCCAGTCACACCCCCATCCAATCCATCCTCCATGCTGCTGCTCTGAGGATTTTTCTAGAGCGGAGGTGTCCAATATAGTAGCCAAAAGCCACATGTGGCTATTTAAATTAAAATTAAAAGATCAAAAATTTAGTTCCTCAGTCACACTGGCTGCATTTCAAGTGCTCAACAGCCACATCTGGTTAGCAGTTATCACACTGAACAGAGGCGATTATAGAACATTTTCATCAGCTGGGCAGTGCCATTCCTAAAATGTAAATGTGATCATGTGTCTGCTCTGCCTAACATCACTTAATGTTTCTTAGCACTTAGAATAAAATCTGAAACCCCTTTTAGTAGGGTGATTTATAAGTTGGCCTTTGTTGGGGGATCCCTGGGTGGCTCAGCGGTTTAGCACCTGCCTTCAGCCCAGGGCATGATCTGGAGTCCCAGGACCGAGTCCCTGCATGGAGCCTGCTTCTCTCTCTGTGCCTCTCTCTCTCTGTCTCTCCTGATTAAATAAATAAAATATTTAAAAAAAAAGTTGGCCTTTGCTCATGGCTATATTTTCTGTCAGGAATGCCCTTTTCCACCTTAGCAACTTGTCTAACTTCAATTAATTCTTCAAAATTCACCTTGGGCATCACCTTAGTTGGTAGGCTTTCCCTACCACCAACTCTTCACTTGCTCTCCCAGCCAGCCATGCCTGTCCCTGTGTTTGTACGTGTATTATTCTTGCCCCTAATGTAGCATTTAGATCTACCTACTGTGGGATTTGGGGAGGCAGGCACCAGGTTTAGTTCACATTAGCCACCAATTGGGCAAAAATCATCTGACACAGAGCCTATTTTATAATAAAGTGTTGAATAGTTCATGTAATTTATTGAATACTATACTGAAAATAAAAACCAGAAGGGTTGTCCAGAAACAGAATGGCTGTAATGTATCAATTGTTTACCCTCACAATGGTGTGGCCGACTGGGGGATGCAGCTGCCACTGCCCAGCATTATGAGGGAGGATGGTACTGCACATGACTATCCCTGGAAAGGAAAAAATGCAAAATTCAAAGTGCAGTTTCTACTGAATGCATATCACTTTTGTACCATCCTAAAGTCAAAAAAATAGTAAGTCAGGCCATTGTAAGTCAGGGACTGTCTGTAGCTATTTGAAGTCACTTAATTTTAGGGTGGTCCATTATGTAGCAACAATCACAACACTTAGAATTTTGACTCTTCTTATTCATCAAGATGACTGATAAATATCACCATTCCCGTGTTCCATTCTTAAATGCCTTGAGTTAGCATTTGAAGTGAAATACAGAAAATATTCTTTCCAATTGAGGTGAGGGAGTTTTTACTTCAAGATACTTCTAGAAAATTGAGATTTTATTTATTTATTTTTTTACTTTATTCACGATAGACATAAGAGAGAGAGAGAGAGAGAGAGAGAGAGAGAGAGGCAGAGACACAGGCAGAGGGAGAAGCAGGCCCCACACCGGGAGCCCGACGCGGGACTCCATCCCAGGACTCCAGGATCATGCCCTGGGCCAAAGGCAGGCGCTGAACTGCTGAGCCACCCAGGGATCCCCGAAAACTGAGATTTTAGAATGTGACTTTTGTATTTCTATTTTTTTTCTATGAAGCTAATGTCTTTAAGATAAATAAAGTTAATCTCTTACTTTTTCTTTTCTGGCTTTTGCTCTTGGGTCAGTATCTAGGGAAAAGAAAAATTTGATCTTATGAGTTTCATGCCGTTTTCTGCTCTTGCCAAAATGCTCTGCTAACTTCATTCCAAGTCAAAAAAGAAAAAAACTTCTTGTGAATATGCCTTCTGCCACGGCATCAAGAACAGTGCCAGAAAGGACAATTCTATAAAAATAGATTTCTGCTTTCTGTATCTATGTGAATCCACACAGTCAGATACTCTTTTTGTAGCTATCTGCTGAATCATAGTTTTCCTCTGAAAGTAACTTTTTGACCATTTGTGATCCTCCTTTGTAAGCACAGCCTTAGCTTCATTTTTTCCCTTCAGCTTGTTTTTTTTTTAAAGATTTATTTATTTATGATAGACATAGAGAGACAGAGAGAGAGAGAGAGAGGGAGAAGCAGGCTCCATGCACCGGGAGCCCGATGTGGGACTCCATCCCAGGACTCCAGCATCGCGCCCTGGGCCAAAGGCAGGCGCTAAACCACGGAGCCACCCAGGGATCCCCATAGGTTGGCCTTTGAAGGAAGACTTTCTCCCTTATCTCTCAGTTGAGGGAAGTATGGTTTACC
The DNA here is from genome assembly GCF_905146905.1 of Nyctereutes procyonoides. Taxonomy (NCBI): domain Eukaryota; kingdom Metazoa; phylum Chordata; class Mammalia; order Carnivora; family Canidae; genus Nyctereutes; species Nyctereutes procyonoides. The sequence continues at coordinate 37,634,856 of NW_026575044.1, forward strand.
TTGAAACAAAGAGTTTCTTTAAAAATTATCATCAAGCATTCAAAATCCCCCTAACATGATAAGCAAAAAAGTAAAACAAAAATAGAAAGAAACAGCAGCAAAAACTAGTTTTTCAGTTGTTGAGATGGCTCCAGAGTGGTCAAGTCTTGTTTAAATCAATGTGCTACTCAAAGTGTGGTCTGGACCAGTGCCAATCTGTGAACTGCTTGTGATGAAAAAAGAACAAAAATTGAGAGTGTTTATAAACTTTATAGCAATTTGATATTGCCATGACATCCAACCATGCTATCATTTTTTCTCATAGCCCAGTTTTATTGTACATTACCAAATATTGGTCAACAATGCATTTGAATTTTGTTGAAGATTTTATTTATTTATTTATTTATTTATTTATTTATTCATGAGAGAGTGGCAGAGACACAAGCAGAAGAAGCGGGCTCCCCACTCTCAATCCCAGGACCCCAGGATCATGACCTAAGCCAAAGGCAGATGCTCAACCACTGAACCACCCAGATGTCCCTAGAATATTTTTTAAATGGTCTTTCTTCACAGATAGTTAAAGGTGCACTAGTCTAAATGACCTCTCCAAATGACCTTACAGCCTCACACAGTGAGACCAGAGCGGACAGCCAAAACGTGCAGGACCCAGAGCGGACAGCCAAAAAACGTTTGTTGATTGGTTGGTCATTACTTGATGGATAATTTCTAAATCTCTGATGCTCCACTATTACATTGTCTTTACCATTCACTCAACTCTACATACAACAAATATAAAAAGTCAAAGTTTCACCATCTTTTTTAAAAGGGCATGAAATAACCTGCCTCATTCTCTTCACTTGGAATGAGTAATAATTACACCCAAGTTTAGAGAACACAAAAGAAATGACACAGAGCTAAAGTTAAAATTAGCTTTCACTTATTCCATAATAGCACCTACTGATTTAGCTGCCTTTGAGCAGAGAGATGAGTGTAAGGTGTTGAACTCAATGTAAGGACTAAATCCATGACTCATTCGTTATGGAGACGAACTGCATCATTGGGTTATATTAGGTAAAAGCCACTCCCTACACTTAGAACAGGAAGTCAGACTCCTTAAGTTATGTGTGTTCACTGTTGCTTTCTACCCTAGAGAAACTTTAGGAGGTCAGCTTTCAAGTTAAGGAGGCCTGGATGTGTAGCAGGTGTTACATCCTGAATTCCTTCCCCATGGCATGTCAGGCTCAGGGCAGTCTTGCTGCTGGCTTTGCTCTGACATGTAGTCCCATTATTACGTTATTGCCTTTTTCCTTTGTAGTTTTGACAAGCCACTTGGTCTTTATATGTTTGGATCCCTCATCAGGAAAACAAAAACAAAAGGAGAACAAGGACATGGAAGGTTAAAGGACATAATGTATATGAACATGTCTGCTGCCAGGCTGAACTGAGCCCCAGCAGGTGCTCACTATCATCGCCCTTCACCTTATCCACGCTCCCTGACCAAGCTTCCACCTCACAGTGTACTATCATTAAACCCACAGGCTATAGAGTTACAGACATGGAGTTAAGTCCGAGCTTCTCCATCTACTACGTCCTGGGAACTTGTCAGTTTGGGCAAGTTAAATAACTTCTCTCAGTCTCAGTTTCTTTGTCTGAAAAATTTTACCCTTGGAATGAGCTTTGTGAATGTTGAATGAAGTCATCATTATAAAGGGTCTAATGCAACGCCAGCTCATAGTATGCCTCCAATTGAGCTAGCTATTGTTATTTTTATGCCCTGTTTTAGAAATCATTGTGTCTGAATTTCTGTCCAGGGTCTTCCCTGGGATCCTGGTTTGCTCAGAACCTGAAAGCTTTCCTTGCTCTTGCCATCAAAGACTAGTCCTTAGTGATTGCATTTCTGCTTATATCCGTTAACTATGCTACAGGATATAACCCCATGCTGCCCACTTTTTACCTTGCCAGAGCCTCAGGATCTTGGAGGGCCTTGTCAGGGCTCCTGTAGAAGCTCTCACTGCCCTAAGATCCTCTGGTTAGCTGGTCTGCCTTGCCTACTACCTACTGTTTGCCCTCAACCCCACAGGACACTGCTCCAGCCTCCAGGCTTCTTCACTTTCTGTAAAGGGCTTCCTGGATCCTTACTCCCTCAGTGAGCTTGACCAGCTCCAGTAATAAGCCAGAGTAGACTGGCCCTCAGGCTACCTGCTGAGCCCCAGCTCTGACAGGACTTACTATGGAAGCAACTTAGGGTATGCACATCACCATGATGAAAGGCAGATGTTATAAGAAGCATTTTGTCTAGAAATAGTGTTTGTTTCTGGCTCTTCCCAGAACTTTTGCTTACATTTCTCTTTCTAATGAAATCACTTGGATTTCTTCCCCCATGCCCTTCTACTTTCTGCTTATGGTTCCTTCTCCAGCCCCATTTCATTTGTTGTGGCAACTGAGAATCCTACATCTGCACAAAATGCACCAAAGCCAACAGTGCCCAGTGAAGGGCTGTGATCTAAGTTTAGCTTAAGCTAAACTCCCTCTTGGGTAGTGGGGAATGTGAGGAAACATCATGTGTACAAACACAAGGTCCCTCATTCAACTTCATAATTCCAGAGCACCACCTTTACACACACATACATACACACACACACATACATACATGGAGCACCAGCTAATTTAAAACCCATACAAACATGCACAAAGATGGAGTCACCGACCCTTAGCAGCAATTTTTAGTACCCTCAGGTTCCTTCCAGCCTCATGTTGGGACCAGTGACAAGAAGCCTTTTCAGGGCAGGTGGGAAGGCTCTGCTTTCAGTGAAGCCATGATGGTAGCCCTCATGGAAAACTAAGATGATGTCCTTTATTGTTGCCTGTCCAATGGCCTCCCTTACAAACTAGTAGCACACACCTTAGGTTCTTGAATAGAAGAACCATGCAGACATAGACTCCAAATCTCATTAGAGAAAAGAGCATCAGAAGCTTTGGTTATAGAACCAAAATCTGAGAAGCTTGTAGATCCTCAAATAATCTGTGACCATTCATCCATTCATTCAAAAATACTCAGCGAGTACCTACTACGTGCTAGGGGCTGGACGCAGCCTTGGACCATGAGAGAATGAGGCAGGTATGGTTTCTGATTCCATGTGGCTCCCGCTGTAATGTTCAGTCTCACTGAAGTTCCTGTAACCCATCCTACGTCTCAGCTGTAAGAAGCCCACCAAGGAACACTCGCTGAAATAATAAACTGCCCACCACACTTGAGATTTGCACAATTTTTAATATACAGTTGGGCACATCACACATAATGGCCCAACAAGGACCCCCGAAGCCAAATGTGAATAAAAACATTATATTCTACATTTTCAACTGTGGAGGGAGGGAATTGGTTTCCTCCACAAACAAAATTAAATTGGAAGTCTACTCTCGCTCCCATGGAAGGTTGTGAGAGAATGCCCATAGCATGGGAGTCTTCCAGTCCATGTTTCCCTAGGGAGAGAACTCAGCTTTTTTTGGCTTCTCTTAAATGGTTTTGGTACAATTACAGTTTAAGCAAAACAAGTGCCAACTTTGCAAATAATTCAGAACTAAGTCTATGTGTATGTGTCTGCTATACTTTTACCCTTTATGGGTTTGGCCAGTGGGTAATAAAATGTAAGGAGTCAGAGTGGCTACATTAAAAGATAATGCTCCCACATGACCCCAGTGGAATGCTGAAAGCAGCTTCATTTAGGATGCACCTCTTTTGGGTGCATCCATAATAGAAGCTTTTATTCCCCAGAGCCAAATCAGTGAGAGGATACTTTCCAGTGATTAACCCAACTGTCTTTAAATAAATATTAGACCCCAAGGAAGCTGGGAGAGTTACACAATTATGCTCAGCATCCAAATGAAAATCAAACACTTCAAGCAACAATCTAGGCATCTGGCTAGGAGGTGAAAGCTGAGGGGCTGGCCTTTCTACCCCAATGCTTAGTTCATTGAGTCACAGATGAGGCTCCCAGAAATCCTGCTGTGTAGAACTCATAGTTCACTTCGAGTTTTAACTCATGCAACTACAAGTATTTTATGGAACTGTGCCAAAGTCAACTGGCCCCCAAGAAAGCATCATCAAACCCTATCGTGGAAGGGGAAGTGAGTGAAATCTAACATTTTGTTAAATCATTATGATGGGTAATAAAAGCAAAATTACTAGAGTATATCAAAAAGGAAAGTGTGAAAGAGGCCTGGGTGGCTCATGGCTTCTCAGGGGGAAAGTGGAGCCACTTTGCAAAGTTCCTCCATGTCCGTGTGGCTCTCTTTCTCTCTGGGGGAAAGGGGTCCAGTGGAATCTTCATATAAAGACAAGCTAGGACCAGGGCTCCAAGTGCCACTCAACCTGAGGCAACATTAGGATGCCCCACACAGAAGGAGAGAGATCACACAGCAAGCAAGCAGAGCACAACTTTATTAATTCACCAATGAACACTAGAAAAATTTTAGCAAATGAGGTCCCAAAAAACATTCTTTTCAGAAAATATGATAAGAACAGATTGTCAAAAGAGGAATCTCTTAAGAAATAGATTTAAGTATCAGAGGAAAATTAGCCTAATCAACAGCAGTATTTACAATATGTTAATTACAATGAAAAGACCCTGCAAAGTAGATACAGCATACCACAAGTGTCCCCGGCATCCTTTAATATTAGACTCAAGGGGCGCCTGGGTGACTCAGTCAGTTAAATGTATGCCTTTGGCTCAGGTCATGATCCCAGGACCCTGAGATTGAGCTCCACATTGGGCTCCCTGCTCGGAGGGAAGTCGCTTCTCCCTCTCCCCTGCGCAGCACCCCACCCCCCGCCCCGTAATTTCTCTTTCTCAAATAAATAAATAAATAAATAAATAAATAAATAAATAAAATCTTTTAAAAATATGTCAGACTCAAGATTTTTTTAAATGATTTTATTTATTTGAGAGAGAGAAAGTGCAAGTTGGAGGAGCAGAGGGCAGAGGGAGAAGCGGACTCCTCCAGAGCAGGGAATCCAGTGCAGGGCTCCATTCCAGGACCTGGAGAGCATAACTTGAGCTGAAGGTGGACACTTAACCACTGAGCCACCCAGGTGCCCCCAGACTCAATATGTTTAAAATTATTTTCATCAGAATAAGAATGGCATTAATTTTCCCCTTTTTTATTAAGATATAATTGACATAACATTATATTAGTTTCAGGTGTTCAATGCCATAAGTCAGTATTTGTATATATTGTGAAATGACTACCACAGAAGTCCAGTTAACATCCACCACCATACATAGCTACTTTTTTTTTTTTCTCCTGATGAGAACTTTAAAGATCTACCTTCCTGGCTACTTTCAAATATGCAACACAGTATTATTAACTAGAGCCATCACATGGTACATTACACCCCCATGACTTATTCATTTTATAACTGGAAATCTTTACCTTTTGACCTGCTTCACTCATTTTACTTACCCCCGCTGCAGGCACCCACCAATCTGTTCTTTGTACCTGTGAGCTTGGCTTTTGTTTGTTTGGTTTGGTTTGGTTGGTTTTTAGATTTCACATATAAGTGAGATCATACAATATTTATCTTATCCCATCTGACTTATTTCACTTAGAATAATGCCCTCACGCTTCATTCATGTTGTTACAAATGGCAAGACTTCATTCTTCTTTATAGGTGCATAATATTCCAGTGTCTGTATGTGTCTCTGTGTGTGTGTGATATGTTCTTTATCCATTCACTCACTGATGGACATTTAGGTGGTCTCTACATCTTCACTACTGTAAGATAATGCTGAAATGAACACATGAAGAATGGCATTGATTTTCGATTATTTTCCATTCACACATTCACTGATTCATTCAACTAATTTTTTTTTAATTTTTATTCATTTATGATAGTCACAGAAATAGAGAGAGAGAGAGAGGCGCAGAGACATAGGCAGAGGGAGAAGCAGGCTCCATGCACCGGGAGCCCGATGTGGGATTCGATCCCGGGTCTCCAGGATCGCGCCCTGGGCCAAAGGCTGGCGCCAAACCGCTGCGCCACCCAGGAATCCCATTCAACTAATATTTTTGACATAATAATAATACTAGCAATAATAAAACCTACAACTTAATGGGCACAATGCTATGTGCTTTATATGCAATACTTTATTTATTTTTTATTTTTATTTATTTATGATAGTCACACACACAGAGAGAGAGGCAGTGACACAGGCAGAGGGAGAAGCAGGCTCCATGCACCGGGAGCCCGACGTGGGATTCGATCTGGGGTCTCCAGGATCGCGCCCTGGGCCAAAGGCAGGCGCCAAACCACTGCGCCACCCAGGGTTCCCATATATGCAATAATTTAATCATCACAACAATCCAGTGAGAACATTGTAGTATAGCCATTTTACACATGAGGAAAACAAAATTTAGAGAGATTAGTATTAGGGTAAAGCATATGAAACTGCTGATATTTTCCAAATTTTGAACTTCTAAAATGGCAATTTCATATGATTTTGATCTGGAAAATTGGAAACTTCTCATACAGCAACCAAAAAATTTCCCAAGGTTAAGAAGTTAGTAGGAGATCCAAACTCCTGCTCTTAACAACTCATCAGTACCACTTAGTATGTGCCGGAAACCATGAGAGGTTCTAGGAATACAAGTGTAGGTGGATTTATTTTGATGGATGTTAGCCATCTATACATTATGGTTTTAGGCATGCCTAATAACATTTTACAGTTCTTTCTGTTTATTCTCCTGTCTCCTAGTCTCCATGTCAAATAAGACAAGCTAATGGGTTCTGTTGTAATTTTTCAATTCAGGGTAACAATGCACCAGGTTGTTAAAAAATCACTTTGTTTCTTGGCAGGTTGGTTTTTGTCATTGTCACTACTAATGATGAAGTTCTAGTTTCCCTTGGTCTTCTCTGAAACACACCAGCTCCAGCCCAGAACAAGTATCATGGTCTTGGGCCACAACCGACCTGGGTGTGTTGGAACAAAAATTGTATACTTGTGTCTTGGAATAGTTCTGCTTTTCCCTTCCTGAGATTCTTGAGCATAAAGTTCACAAACATAAAATTCATAAAGCCAACTATGAGCAGTACCTGGGTTCCATAAATATTCCCCCTGCCCCACTGTGCAACTATGCCTCCCTCCTCCTGATGACCAGGGTCAATTACCTTGATCACCGCCAAGATGGTGACTCATTTTCTCATCCACTGCCCCTACACACAGGTGCCCATCATGCCAGCACACACTGGGGAGGCCAATGATAAAAGATGGTTGATGTCAACTGGTTAAGTCATTTTGTCTATTTGGTCATTCAGTACCTCTCTTATGGTGAATACTCTCCATTGAGGATTAGTATGTAATACAAAAATCTTCACATTTTCTGCCTACTCCAATATGTTCACCTGTAGGCCTCTACCTCAGAACCCCTTCTCCCTCATCTTCCAATCTGACTCTTCCCTAGGACCTGAGCACAGGTCAAGCCATTCTCCTCTACCCATAAATCATATAGAGTCTAACCTTGGTCCAGTTCTACCCATACAAAGTTCTATCCATACAAAGTTCTATCCATACAAAGATGACCACATCTTCCCCCTGAAGTTCTGTTTTTCAAGCCACCATCAAGTCCTAACTGGGACTGTTGTGCAGCCACCACCCATTTTCAGTGTATACCCATTACTATCCCCCCATCCTAACAAACAAGCCACTAATCAAGCTCAAACTTTTCCCTTCTTCATCAGGTTGTCTTAAGGGCTTGCCACAAACAGCAAGTGCGAACTGAAAGAGAGGTGCTGGTGACCTGCTCGTGTGGGTTTGCTTGTGCCCTCTGATCCCTCTCAGACTTGATCCCAGATATACCACTCCCTTCTTATGGTGGATTGTTTCTGAGTCCACCAATCTGATAACAGAACCTAGTTCACTATGGGAAGCTCTGGCCATCTGGCCACAAGATGTCCGTGGTCAAGCACTTTGTCTACCAAGGCTCAGTAGCATCCTGCCTTGGGTTCTTCCTAGGCTCTATCTACCCTTGGCTGTATGGGTAGTCTCCCATTTAAGTTCATGTCAGGCTTCCGAACTATTGTAAGAGGAGAGTTCTGATTCCTAGTTCTTCTGTTGTTTACATGATTAAACCTCACACTTAAGCTAACTGTGCTCCAGGTACTAGCTGGAGAATAAACCTCAAACTGAGCCACTTGATGACTCCAGGAAACCAGTACTCATACAGGATCACCCAAGGGTCAGTAATCCACCCATTCTCCTGGAAGCCAGCCCAGCAGATGCTGTCCATAAACTGCAATATTTAGAGATTTCCTGAAGTCATTTGATGTTAGGTTCAGTTTACATAAAGAATGTCCCCAAAGTAGCACTGTGAAATTCACCAATGCATTTGCCATTAAGATATTATTGAGGAACAGAAAGTTAAAAATAGAACTACCCCATGATCCAGCAATTGCACTGCTAGGTATTTACCCAAAAGATGCAAAAAGACATATTTGAAGGGGAACATGTTCCCCAATGTTTATAGCAGCAGCATCAACAATCAAACTATGAAAAGAGCCCAAATGTCCATTGACTGATGAATGGATAAAGATGTGGTATAAATACATAATGGAATATTACTCAGCCACCAAAAAGAATGAAATCTTGCCATTTGCAGTGATATGGATGGAGCTAGGGTATATTATGCTAAGCAAAACAAATCAGTCAGAGAAAGACAAATATCATATGATTTCACTCATACGTGGAACTTAAAAAACAAGCAGATGAACATGGTGAAGGGGAAAGAGAGAGAGACAGAAAGAAGGAAACCAACCATAAGAGACTCTTAAGATAAAGAACAAACTAAGGGTTGATGGAGAGAGGTGTATTACTTGAATTTAGTTATAGTTTGGGATTTAGATATATCAAAGGCAATAATCAAAATCTATGTGTATCACTTGGATACCATGTTCCATCCCCTTCTCACAGCACCCTATCAGCAATTCATTTATTTTGAGGGATATTATCTGTAACCCTAAGGTTGTAAAATGCAGAATAGGAAACTTCATTCTGACATTTACTTAAACATCTGTGTACAAACCCAGTAAGACAGCATGGTAGAGAGAGGAGTTCTGCTCCCTTTGCCTGGGTTCAGACACGACTTTCCTACTTCCAGTGCTTACGAATGTGAACACGTTTTGCATCCGCTATGAGTCTCAATTTCATCAGTAAAACTTTCACAGGTGGTTGGAATAAGAATAAAATCACAGACACATTCAAAATGCTAGCACATAATGAACATTAATTGATGTGGGTGAAGTTCTTGACCCTTTGTCTTCCACTGCTTCTTTGCATTCACACCCTGTATCAGAATACTTGCAACAGAAAGTGCCTTACATATCAAAAAGTCCAGGGGCAAGGGAGCCCCCATTTGTCAACACAGACCTTAGTAACACCATCTGTTCGCCCTGCCACCCTCATGGTCACAAGGTGGCTGCAGCATTCCAGACATCATATCCATATACGACAGTGTCCCAAGGAAGAGAGAACCTTCTCCTGGGTACTCTTAGAAGTAAGGAAACCTTTCTTAGAAGCCCCCAGCACATCTCTTCTTGTGTCTCAGAGGTCAGGATTTGTCACACACCCACACCTAATCCAGGCACTACCACCAGCCTAGATCAGAGAGCTTTGGACAGGAAAGGGGGCTGGGCTCCCCTGAAGCATATCTTAAGGTGGAATTTGGTAGATACTTGAGCAAAATTAGTGTTCTAAGAGGGAAAAAGAAAGGGGCCCTGGATATTGGGGCAGATTATTCAACACTGTGCTGCTACACTCTGCACTATATGAAGCCTCGTCTAGTGTAAATCCCAAGAGAAGAAACTGAGCTAACCAGCTGGGAGATGTGGGGTGGGAGGCACACAGAAAATATATAAGGCAAGCTGTCCAGAGCAGACTCTTATTTGGGATGAAGGAGCTTGATCACAAAAAAAGAGGAGGGAGAGGGCTCAGGAGACCATTCTAACCTACTTCACAGTTCTGTCTACAGCAAATCTTGCTGGCACATAAACTGGGACAGTGCCACATCAAGAAGAAACACATGACAGTCTGCCGCTGGTGTGAACAGAAGGTGACAACAAATATGGCCCCATTTGAGATGAACACTGATGTCTGTGCATACCAATCACGGAGGCCTGTGGAAAGACGTGATATGGAGAACACAATCCCTTGAATCTTCTATTGAACGATTCATAAACTTTGACCACCTATCATTTCTCCAGCTGTGAACTAGCCCCTGAAGAAAAAAAGATAAAGTAGAAGACCGGGTCTGGCTTTGAAGAATCTAAACTCTGCTAGAGGAGTCAAAAGTAAAAGAAGTGAAGTCTAGAGCAACAAGGATGCTATGGAAGCAGGAGCTCAGCTACGCTGAGAGAGAGAGATGGCTGAAGGGCTGGGTGTGGGAGGGGAGCCTGAGCTGGGAGCAAGCCCCGGAAGGTAGGCTCTGAGTTAGGGAGAGAAGAGAGCTGTAGGGATGGGAGGGAGGGTGATAACAAGGAGAATCTCTGACAAGAATGGAGACACTCTGGTAAATCGTGAGAAATTATTTGGATAGAGAGAGTTGGGCCATAGGGATTTAATTTCAAGTATTTAGATGCGTCACCATTAAGTTTTAGAGTGGGCCTCTTTAGATCGGTGCTGCCTGGTGGCGATCATGAGGGTTTTGTTCTGTTTAGGAGTTTTATTGTGAAAATGAACTTGGCCAGGCATGTGGGCTGATCTACAGACACATTCTTTCCTGTGACTTTGACAAGAATCCCATCAGCAGCCTGGCCAGGGACTCACTGCCAAAACCAACTTTGAGCAGTAAGGCTGGTAGTGGAAAGGAAATGGGCTTTGGAACCAGACAGACTCAATTAAAGATCCAGCGCCATCACTCATTAGCAAATTATTTCATCTCTCAGGGCCTTAGTTTTTTCAGCTGTTCAATGGGCATAATACCTACATAGACAGCACTCAAAATACATTCTCTTCCCTCCTTTTGCTTATCGAAAGTATAATAGCAAAACCTCCCACGTCCAATCTTAGATAATAATGTTGCATGGCAACTTCAGAACTGTCTCATCCACAGACACCTAAGACAAGGAAAAGTTTTGACTCTTTCTTGATTTAAAACTTGAAATTTTGTATCAAATTTTGAAACGTTTTAATTTTAAAGCACAAAGCGAAGCGCCTGGGTGGCTCAGTCAGTTAGGTGGCTGACTCTTGGTTTTGGCTCAGGTTGTGATCTCAGGGTCGTGAGATTGACCCCCACCTTAGGCTCCAAACTCAGAGCAAAGTCTGCTTGAGATTCTCTGCCTCTCGCTCTCCCTCTGCCCCTGGCTAATGCACTCTCAATCTCTCTCTAAAATAAATAAGTAAATAAAATCTTTAAAAGTAATAAAGCACAAGTAATAGGTTTATCTAAAACAGAGAAACATTTTTTAAAGATTTTATTTATTTATTCATGATAGACTTAAAGAGAGAAAGAGGGGCAGAGACACATAGGCATAAGGAGAAGCAGGCTCCATGCCCAGAGCCCGACACGGACCCTATCCCAGGTCTCCAGGATCACATCCTGGGCCAAAGGCAGATGCTAAACCGCTGAGCCACCCAGGGGTCCCCCAGATAAACATTTTTATTTCATCATGAACTTTTATTCGTTGTTTTTGTTTCTTACTTTTGAATTAAATGTTACCAATTCAACTGAGAAGAGAGGAGGCACAACCAGAGGTGAGGGGAGAATGAGTAGATTCCAATTGTACGAGCATGTCTACTTTTACTTTGGTATTTGAATTTTCTAAAAAGGCTATTATTGCTTATTATACTTTAAAAACAATATATTATTTAATTTTTAAAAATGTGATTCTCCCGCTTTTACTTCCCCCAAACCAACGGTAGGCAAGCAGCAAGGCAGTATGCCTGAGGGAGTTAACAGCTCCTGAGATACTCCAGCTCTGCAGCAAAGGGCCAGAAGGAGGAGGCGACTGTTGTAATCAGGAGGAGGAGGCCATGAGTAACATTCCCAATTTTGCCGTTCACCTTCAGAAAAGAAAATACCACATATCACCCATTCAATCAAAAGGCTTGTTTCCCAGATCTTTCTCCAGGAGGAAAACAAAACGTAACAAAACAAAAAACATTAGAAAAGAAAAGGAAAGAAAAGAAAACCTAAAACGACAGAAATAAAATTCTTTTTAATTTATGATAGTTCACAGAGAGAGAGAGAGAGAGAGGCAGAGACACAGGCAGAGGGAGAAGCAGGCTCCATGCACCGGGAGCCCGATGTGGGATTCGATCCCGGGTCTCCAGGATCGCGCTTGGGCCAAAGGCAGGTGCCAAACCGCTGCGCCACCCAGGGATCCCAAAACAACAGAAATAAAAATGAAAATTCCTATTTGGATGGGTGATGGGTGAATTTTTTTGTTTCTTTTTCTTTTTCTTCCGGAGTTCAATTTGCCAACATATAGCATATCACCCAGTGCTCATCCCGTCAGGGGCCCCCCTCAGTGATTCTTCTCCTGTTTCATCGACATCATCAATGTCTGTGCTGTAATGGAGGTCGGGAGTCCTCCGAAGCAGACCATGCTCTTTTGGAAGATGTGTGAGGTGTGGGACGGGAGTGGGTGTGTAGTGTGTATATATACGCAGATGTGAGTGTGGGAGTATTATGTGTGAATCTGTGTGTGTGTGTGGAGTCTGGAGCGTGTGTATGTGCAGCAGGAATGCGAATGTGCATGGAAGGTGTGTAGAGGAGAGTGTGGGGGCGTGGACGGGAATCTGGACACCTTGCGTCTTGACCGTGGCGGATGTGCGCAGTGTGGCGTGTCCGCTGCTGTGTGTGCTTGCGGGTGTGGATGTGTGTGAGCAGCGTGGCGGGCTAGAGACGGCGAGCGCCAGGTGGGCGCGCCAGCCGCAGCCCGCGCTCTCCGCGGCGCCCCGTGGCCCCGCCCCCGAGGCCCGGCCCGCCCCGCGGCCCGCCCCGCCCGGCCCGCCCCCGGCCGCCCGCCCGTGGCCCCGCCCCCGCCCTCCCCTCGGGGCCCCGTCTCCGGCGGCGGCGGCGGCGGCGGCGGGAGCGCGCGGCGCGGGAGGCCGCCCCACTGCGGAACGCGGCGGGTGCCCCGGGCCGGGAGCGCGCCGGCCGCGCTGGGGTGGCCGCGGACATGTGCAAGATGTCGTTCAAGGTGAGCGCCGCGGGCGGCGGGTGCGGGCGGCGCAGACGCGCGGCGGGGGGCCCGCGCCCGGGGACCTCCGGGCCGCCGCCGGGCCCGCAGGGTGGAGTGAGCGCCGCCCTGGGTGCCGGCTGGGGCCCGGAGGAAGCGGCCGCGCTCGGGTGGCTCCCGTGGTTCGTGGTCGGTGGCGTGGGCTTTGCCTGCAGGGCTCTCGGTCCTTACGGCCGCAGTCCGGGGCGCTGGGCGGCGGGGACCGTCCCCGGGGGGACGGCGGGGGCGGGGCGGGGCGGGGCGGGAGCCGGCGGTGGGCGCTGCCCTGCGGCCGCACCAACCCCGGCTCCGCGGCCTCTTCGCGGAATGCCCGCGGCGCCGCGGTCGCCTCCTGCCACGGCACTTTTTGGACGCTGAAGCCGAGTGCCCAGCGCAGAGTGGAGCTGCGACCGATTACCAGGCTTCGGTGTCCAGAGGAGTCTTAAGAGTTTCAAGTCATTCCATTTAATCCGCACATTTCAGGAGGAGAGTGACGGTACTTGATTTGCCTCTATTGAAAGGTCTTAATAAAAATAATGACTAAAATGTATTGAGCACTTAAAATGTGCCTGACTCTGAGCCAAGGGCATCTGGGAGTGTCTTCTGAATCCTCAGGAAGATACGAAATGGTACCTCCGTGTGTCTCTCCTTTTCTTTTTGAAGCGGAAAGACCAAAACATGGAGAAGTTAAGTAACTCATCACAGTGTTAACATTACACCTGAATGGTGTTAATATTGAAACCCTAATGTGCCTGGCTTCAAAGCCAGTGTAATCCCATCTCTTCCAGTAGCTTATGTAAACAGAGGGATGATATGTTGAGATTTGCATGTGAGAAAGATCTCTGGCCACAGTTTGCAGAAAGGAGTGGAGCTGGGGTCATCCTTTTCAATGGCAGGGACTAGGGAACAGGTGTCTGGAATGGAAGGAAGTAAACAAATGTGAGTGACTAAAAAAATTTTTTTTTAATCCATGGAATTCTGTAATTGATATTATTCCCTGAGTTAGGGAAGGCTAGAGAGGTAAAGATAAAATTTTGGACATGTAAAGTTTAAGGATGAATGGAAGTCCAAGTAGAGATGTTGATTAGACAGATTTACAAACTGGGAACCCCAGGAGTGTAATCTAGGCAGAAGATAGAGATGAGATGTAGGAGTGAGCTGTGTTAAGTGATAATTAAACCCATGAGAATGAATGTGATTGTCCAGTGAGACCATGTAAAAGTGGTAAACAGAGGACTTGAAGACAAAATCTTGAAGAAGATGGAGCCTGGAGAATGAGCAGAATAAGAGAAGCCCATTGAGAAAACTGAAAAGCAGTCAGCAATGTATGAAAACAATCAGAAGCGTGTGCTGATAATTTAAGCCAAGGATTTCTAATCCTTTGATAAACATGGGGAGGAACTCAGTGATAAATACTACAGAGATTTCAAGCTGGGAATTGAAAAGTGTCCACTGTATTTAGTAACAAGCAGCCACTGGAGACCTTGTTCAGAGTAGTTTCAGCGAAGTGCTGGCTTCAGGAGCCAGATTGCAATAGCTTCAAAAGGGAGTGGGTGGGAACCACAAGTGTCCAGAACTGTTTCAGAAAATACCACAAGAAACAGTGGCCACAGCAGGGATTTGGAGTTGACCAAGGGTTTGCTTTAAAATGGTAGAGACTTGACCATTTTTAAATGATGAAAGATATCTCAACGAGACAAAGACAAATAACCCAAATTTAAAACGGGCAATGGAAACGAATAGACATTTCTCCCAAGAAGATAAACAAATGGCCAACAAGCACCTGAAAAGATGCTCAACACCATTAGTCATCAGGGAAATGCAAATTAAAACCATAAGGAGACACCACCTCATACCCACTAGGATGGCAGACAGTGTCAGGTGTTGGCAAGGAGATGGAGAAATTCAAATCTTCATGCCTTGCTGGTTGGAATGTAAAATAATGCAGTCATATTAGGTAACAGTCTGGGCATTCTTTGAAAGAGTTACCATGTGACCTAGCAATTCCACTCCTACATACATACACAAAAGAAATGAAACAAAAATGCATGTTTACACAAAAACTTGTACACATATGTTTTGTTATTCATAATAGCCAAAAATTGGAAATAACCCATCATTTATCATTGATAATAAACAAAATGTGGTATGTGTTAGCTTGAGCTGCCATAACAAAATACTAAAGACTACGCAGCTTAAACAGCAGGTATTTAATTTCTCACAGTTCTGGAGGCTGAGAAGTCTAAGATCACAATGCCAGCAAATTAATTGTCTGGTGAGAGCTCTCTTCCTGGCTTGCAAACTGCCACATTCTCACTGGATCCTCACTTGGAAGAAGAGAGGACTTTCTGGTGTCTCTTCGTTTTCCTGTAAGGACACTGATCCCATCATGAGAGCTCTACCCTCTTGACTTCATCTAACCTAATTACCTCCCAAAGGCCTCACCTACAAATACTATCACATTGGGAATTAGGATTTCAACGTATGAGTTTGGGGCTAGGGGGGACACAAATCTTCACTCCATATCATGGTATATCCAAGCAATGGACTATCATTCAATCATAAAAAGAAAGAAGAAAGCTCTGGTATATGCTACGATGTAGATGAACCTTGAGAACATGATGTTAAGTTAAAAAAGCCAAATACAGAAGGCCACATATTGTATGATGCCATTTATATGAAATGCTCAGAATAGGCATTCCACAGAGATAGAAAGCAGATACTTGGTTGCCTCGGGCTAGGGAAGAAGGGGGGAATGGGACAATGGATTAGAATAGCTGGTGGTGACTGGGTGCCTGGGTGGCTCCTGATGTTAAGCATTGACTTCTAGTTTCGGCTCGGGTCATGGTGTCAGGGTCCTGGGATCCAGCCCCATGTTGGCCTACGTACTCAGCACGGAGTTAGCTTGTCCCTCTCCCTCTGCCCCCCCCCCCCACTCTCATTCTCTTACTCTCTCAAATAAATAAATTTTAAAATCTTAAAAAAAAAAATAGTAGCCAGTGACATCTCGAAAGTGTCCTTCTGCACGCAGCTTCTCAGTCCTGCATTCTATCCTTATTTAATATGGCTTCTAACATCAAAGAAATTCATTACAGAGAAAAGCTAATGTTATCTTGATTTACTTAATAAGTACATAATCAAAACCTAGATTCTTCTAAACCCTGTTTTAAACTAATGGTCTAAGTCATTACCCCATCTTGACTTTTAATCAGAATTCCGCTTCTGTGCAGTAACAATTTCCCTTCTGTGCTTCCTTCCTGTAACTAATTGTTGGTCGTGTAATAATGTCTTTGCTTCACTTCCTTGTATGAGCCAAAATCCTGGCAGTAAAGGGGAGAAAAAGAGAAGAAAATATGGCATATGTGGAAGTTTATACTCCATTTTACTCCCAGGGTATAAGATATATGACCTCAGACTCTGGTTTGAATGCTGACTCCATTACTTCCTAACTGTATGACCTTAAGTGATTCATTTCTGTGCCTCAGCTTCCTCATCCTAAGAATGGGAATAATAAAAACACCTGTGTCATGGGGTTGTTGTGGGAATTAATGCATCAGAACAGTGAAAGCACTTAGCAGGCCTGATACAGACCAAGACCTCCACGTTGGTTGCTGTTGCTATTCTTCATGATACAGTGACCAACAAGCCTAAGGGAGGCTGCC
Organism: Nyctereutes procyonoides; assembly: GCF_905146905.1. NCBI lineage: Eukaryota > Metazoa > Chordata > Mammalia > Carnivora > Canidae > Nyctereutes > Nyctereutes procyonoides. The sequence continues at coordinate 37,651,707 of NW_026575044.1, forward strand.
TGGCCCCGTTGTAGAGAAAAATCAAGAAAGTGGTTAAATAGTAAAGCATTGCTACGTGCATCATTTCTTCCAAGGCTAAGGGGCTTGCCCCTGTCTCACTCTACAGCATTTGTGATAATGTGCATATTGTAACCAGAGGCAGTTTGGAAGTTACCCAGGCCATGATGTGTATAGACCCCAACAAGAAGGAAAGTCAGGGGACTTTCCATCTTGGCAGAAGAGGAGCTCGGAATGAGGATAGGAAGGCGGTCACTGGGATCAATGCTCCCTTTTTCCTTGCTGTCTAGAGAATTCCACCAGAGGCAGAACAGTGTGATGGCTAACAGGACAGCCTTGAGCATCAGGCTGCCGGGGCCTGAAGCCTGCCTGTCCTCTCTCACTTACCTCACCCTTGTAGCAAGATGATAACAGTGCCAACCTCACTGAGCTAGGATGGGGATTAAGTGAAGTGGTGTATGCAGAGCATATGCCAAGTGGTACAGAACTAGCACTTTAGTATTAGCACAAGAGACCTGCCCTCTGCTAAATGTGTCTGCCACAGAGTCACAGGAGTACTTACCCATGTTTTTGATGGTTCTTTCCACCTGGAAGCCCCTTAGGCACTAAAAGTCAGCAGGTTCAAAGCTGAACTCATCGTTTTTTCCCAAAGCTTGCTCCTCTTCTGGTGTTTCCCACTTTCAGGAATGCCACAACGTTAACGAGGCACTCAAACCAGAAACCTGAGAGTCAGTCCAGACTCCTCCCACCTTCTTCTGAACATAGGGTTGCAGACCAAAACTGTTTAGTTTGGTTCCTTAAAATTTCTCCAGTCTGTCTCATCCTCCTGTCCCACTATTGGTGCTTAAGCCGGGGCCCTCCACTTCAGTTGTCCTGTCTATGTGGTAGTCCCCCTAACCCTGTAGACACCGACCTCAGTCTGGCTCCAGGCATCAGTCTCCTCTCCCTGAGGCTGCCACAGAGACCTTTCTGAAACACAAAACCAATAGTATCTCCCCACCTTAAAACCCTGCCGTAGCTCCCTAGTGCCCAGGCAAACCCCATAACATGGCACAGCAGCTCCTCCAGGATCTGGCCCTGACTGCTTTCAGCCCCATGGTGCCCCTTGCCCTCTCTCCACTCCCTTCAATCCAGCCCTTCCAAGCTAGTGATAGTTCTCAGAAGGCCATGGTGAGCCTCCGTGTCTTTGTTTCACTTCCTTGTCCACCTGGGATGCTCCTTAGCCAGGTCCCTGCTCATCTTTTTAAATTCTTCTCAAGAATTCCTTCTCTTTGAAGCCATTCCTGGCTGCCCCACTCATATAGGCTCAGCCATTCTCTGCTCTCACAAGTAATCCTCATTCCTATTCTAGCTCCTGTAATTAACTTCTGATGCCTGTTGGCATGACTCGCTTTCCTACTGGGCCGTAAGACCATTAGAGCAGAGATCAAAGTTGACTCGTACCTCTTGGCCTAGCCCCTGGCCAGTACCACTGTCCCTTATGCATGCCAGTGACCAAGCAAATGAATTTCAAAGAGCTGTGAGGACTGTGTATTTATAGCTAACATTTCCCAAGTGTTCACTATCAAACTGAGTTTATGTGTATTCTCTCCTTTAATTCTCTAACAAAACATGGTAGAGGTACTACTCCTGGCAATGGGACAGAAATAACCTGGCCAGAGTCACAGAGCAGCGAAGTAGTAGGCTCAGAAATTGAACTCGGCACTTTCTTATGCCACATTTGACTATCTTCCTTCCACCTCCCAGTAAATCAGGCACTTGAGAGAGAAGGAAATCTTTATAGCTTTTCACAAAGCTGAGTTTCTAAAACCTTGTAGGAAACCAGGAAATCTAGCCCTGACAGGAGAGGAAGCCATAAGGCCATCCTCAAGACAAGAGAGGCTCCCAGCAGAAGAGCTTGTTATGACAATAGAAGTTTGTGGTTTGCCGATGGTTTTGAAAATAATTTGGGGTTAAATGGAAAAAACAAAATCACTAAAAATGATTTACAATTTATTACTCTCAAGTCTTCATGTTTCAAGGAAAGCCACCAGAGCTGTTCCCTGGTGCATATTAAGTTCTCTTCCTAATTCACCCTCCAGACTTCGTTTTGGCCTTGTGCAGTCTCTCTACTGAAAGGGCATTGTTCCGTGATTTATGATACAAGTCAGACCTGCCTGGCCATCACTTCAGCCACATACTGGCAGCTACAATGGTGGACTTAGCCTGGTACAAAAGCCACCAACACTGGGTGTGAATGTCATCATTGCATTTTGGCGTGAAAACTCCTGGGACCATAACATTTACACCTTTGGGGAAAACAAATTGTTCATCTGGAATTTAAGGTGATTTTTGTTTTCTTCCTACCTGCACCAGGAAACTATTTAAAGTATGTTTGCAACCTGCTTAACACTCCCTGCTTGGCCACGCTCTCCTCCAAGAATGCACAAGAGCACTAAGTCATGTGTGAGCTGAAGGGCTGCCGAAAAGAAACCCTCATACCAACAAATGCTGCCTTCATGGTGCTCTCACTGTGCTTTCATTTTAGATGGCTCCATGGAGGGGCACCTGGCTGGCTCAATTAGTAGAGCATGCACTCTTGGTCTTGGGGTTGTGAATTTGAGCCTCGCATTGGGTGTGGAGATTACTTAAAAATAAAAATAAATTTGTTTTAATCTTTAGATGGATCCTTGTTGTGAGTGATATTGTGCTTTCTTTTTAACTTAGCATAGGTAAATAAGATATTGAATTGAATACCTTATCAATACATTTAAGAGATGTATTGCATGAAAAGGCTTTGGTGTCAGAAAAGTGTTTTAAGCCCACCCAAAAAAGGTTTTTGTTAAACAATTTAAATGCTAGAAAATTTCCTGAAAAAAAAAATTTCCTGAAACCAGCAAAATTCTTATAGTACCAATATTTAATTTAATTTTGCCTACTGATTCTATCTCTGTAAAGAAAAGTGGACAGAGGGGATCCCTGGGTGGCGCAGCGGTTTGGCGCCTGCCTTTGGCCCAGGGCGCGATCCTGGAGACCTGGGATCGAATCCCACATCGGGCTCCCGGTGCATGGAGCCTGCTTCTCCCTCTGCCTGTGTCTCTGCCTCTCTCTCTCTCTCTGTGACTATCCTAAGTAAATAAAAATTATAAAAAAAAAAAAAGAAAAGTGGACAGAGGGAAAGAAGTATCTGTAAGCATTTATGATGTGTTGGGTACCATATTTGGCCAATTAATCTACATCATTTAATCCTTACCAGAAACTCCAAACCAGGTAGTGTAAGGCTCACTGAGGCCAAATCACTTGCCCAGGGCTGAGGTTGAAACCTGGAGCTATCTGGTTCCAGAGCCTCCCTTCCAGCCCCACCCTCTCCTGCCATGGACTGTTCCCTACAGATCCAGATTGATGTGTTTTAGAAAAGGCAATTTACTGCAGTCAATGCTGCCACTCTGATTTTTGAAGAACTGTTTGCCAGCTTTATTCCTTCCATAGGATGGTTCCAACATTAACTTTGCAACTTTAAAATAAGGCAGCAATGGAAAGAAGAATCCCATATGAGGACACATAACAGTGTTTTATGCCCAGAATTCCTTTCTTAACTGAATCCTCTGGCAAGTTCCAGCTGAAGCAAAGAAAATTCGGTGGAGGGAAGGTGAGGCATTGACCCAGAAAGCTGGAATCGGTAGAAAAGTTGGGGGAAAGAAAAGGTGTAGGTTGGGGAGGTCAGAATTGGGAGAGAGTTCTTTCTGCTCAGAGGCGAAGAAGGATTTGGGAACATTTCAGGGAGGAAATAGCATTTAAGCAGAGCCTTGTCCTTGAAGGATGGGAAAGAACTCCTTTCAAGCAAAAAGGAAACTGTGAACAAAGACACAGAAGCAGGAAAGTGAGAACATTGGTAGGAAATAGGGTATTAATAGTGCTACATTATCAACAACACTGCTCTTCATAACTGCACTCTGGTGTCTGGTATAAAATAAAATGTGTTCCCTAACCAAGTATATTACAATCATCTGTTATTGGAGGAGCTATCTTCCAGTGCTACAACACATCTGGAAATTCTGCTTTTTGAATAGTATATACTTGCATAGAAGCGGTCATAGGAACTGATAACAGTTTTAAGATCCTGTCTCATTTTGCTTCTGCAGAAGGAAACTCCACTTGCCAATGCTGCATTCTGGGCAGCAAGGAGAGGAAACCTGGCTCTGCTCAGGCTGTTGTTGAACAGCGGTCGGGTGGATGTGGACTGCAGGGACAGTGTACGGATGGATTCATTCGGTATATGCATGCCAAGGACACGCCATTTCCCCTGCTGGCATGAGAGCAGCTCACGAATACATTTCCCTTTACAGTGCTTATCTACTCTTTCATGTATGCTTGCTTTATCCTTTAAAAAAATCCAAGGTACCCTGGTGAATGTAAAAACATGGGGACTGGGAGGGGGCTGCTGGCTGGGTGGCTCAGATGGTTAGGTATCCAACTCTTGATTTCTGCTCAGGTCATAATTTCAGGGTGTGAGATCAAGCCCAAAGTCAGGCTCTGCACTGAGTGGGGAGTGAGTGGGGAGTCTGCTTGAGATTCTTTCCCTCTGCCTCTCCCCACCGCCCCCCCCCACACACACGCTTGTACGCACGAGCTCTCTCTCTCTCTCTCAAATAAATAAATATTTTTTAAAATTAAAAACATATTAGGGAAACCATCACATGCATAAAATGGAAGGCAGCCACAATAAGGAAAGAGGCACTTTAATGGGAATTAGAATTGGCAAGTTCCAAGAAGGAAAGCATTTTTAGAGAATTCAATCCAACTGCTTTCATGGAGAGTGGAGATAATTCAGAGCAGAGGAGGACTGCCATGAATGTGGAAGTTGGTTTTTTCTACAGGATAAGAGAACTGGAATGGAAGCTACCACCCAGCCTCTTACCTCTCATTATCATTGCAAACATCAATACACTCAATGGCAAGTAAAGGGTCTTAAAATGGATACTGCTGCTGTCATTTAGGGAGGCATCATTTAGGGAGCCCTTCCCTCCCCAGACAGAAGCAGTGATTTCTCTGTATTAAGCAGAACTGTGCATCTCTGGGCATCAGGGAAACCTCAAATGCGAGAGAGAGAGAGAGAGAGAGAGAGAAGAGAGAGAAATACTTTGATTTTAGGAATACAAATGTTTTCAAAGGAGTCTTATTGTTTTCCCAAAAGCAGGATATGCCATTTCCAGCTTTTACTGCACAAATTTGGCAGGTGAGATAGCCACCAGCCTGAGACATCAAAGTTTGCTCCACTCTGCCCACTGGGGGCATCGCTTGCTATGCAGTATCTTGGCTTTGCACCTCCAGATCCACCCAGAACCTTCTTCAGCTTGCCGTGTTCCAGGGCCTGAAAGGTGTGGTCTAGTGGACTTGTTTCCCTCTGGCCTGTAGTTGGGTTTGGCCAATGGAAGCACTGGTAGGAATCAGAAGGTGGGAGGACAGGGATGTTGGGGAACCCAATGTCCCCTGCTCTGTCTGGCAGCAGTGCTCTTGTTCTGTGTCCTGGGAGTCACTACCTTCCCCTGCAACTCCATGCCTTCACGCCTGGGCTAGCAAGGGAGCCCACTGCTGCTGACTCCCAATCCAGCCTTGTCCTTGTGTCCCTACACCCGGGGCACAGCTTTACAAATTATTAAACTTTCTTCCAACTATCCCAATGTGAGTATGCCATCTGTTCCTTACTGGGACCCAGAGTGATATGAGGACAGGCACCTGTGACCTGGCCATCCCAGTCTTACTTGGGTCTTACTGGGCAGCAATGCCACACTGGGCCAAACTGAAGTAGCTGGCTTTCACTGTGGCCTCACCCCTTGATCACATTGATGAACACTTCCTCTCACCTTTTCTCAGCCACCCCTATAACTGTTTCTTAGGGGCCACCTCACAGTGCCACACGCATCCTGCTCCCCAAGTAGTTTCTCGTACTCTCAGCCTTCCCAGCGCCCTTTCCTGCTTAGTGTGACCTGTCCTGCTACCTCCTTTCCCCTCAGAGCTCATCCTCCTGGTCAGCGGGGTGACCAGTAGTTATCTCAATCAGAAGTTTTGCTTCTGTGAACAGACACTAATATGTTTAATCCTCATTTAAAATAAAAACTCATTTAATTAACAGCTTTCTGGAGAAAGGATTCCTTAACCCAAAGGAGCGAGTCTAGTTGCTAGGTCATGGGGTAGCTCTATTTTAAACTTTTGAGAAACTTCCATACTGCTCTCCAGAGTGGCGTATCAGTTTGCATTCCCACCCACAGTGCAAGAGGGTTGCCCTTTCTCTGCATCCTCGCCAACACCTGTTGTTTCCTGTGTTGTTAATTGTAGCCACTCTGATAGCTGTGAGGTGATAGCTCATCATGGTTTTGATTTGTATTTCCCTGATAATGAGTGGTGTTGAGCATCTTTTTATGCACTACTGGGTATTTACCCAAAGGACACAAAAATATAGATTCAAAGGGATACATGCACCCCAATGTTTATAGCAGCATTACTAATAATAGCCAAACTATGGAGAGAGCCATACATGTATATATATGTATGTGTATATATGTATATATACACATATGTATATGTGTGTATTATATATAATATATATTACTCAGCCATGAAAAAAAATGAAATCTTGCCATTTGCAACAACATGGATGGATCTAGAGTGTATTATGTTAAATGAAATAAGTCAGAGAAAGACAAATGCCATCTTGATCTCACTCATATGGGACCTAAGAAAGAAAACAGATGAATGTATGGAAAGGGGGAAAGAGAAAAAGGAGAGAGGAAAACCATGAGAGACTCTTAACAATAGAGAACAAGGTTGTTGGAGGAAGGTGGGGTGGGATATAGGCTAGCTGGGTGATGGGCACTTAGGAGGGCACTTGCCATGATGAGCACTGGGTATTATATATAAGTGATGAATCACTGAATTCTACTCCAGAAACCAGTACTGCACCATATGTTAACTACCTAAAATTTAAATTAAAAAAAATAATTAAAATCTTAAAAAACAAAGGAGCAAGTCTAAATGATGTTAATTTCAGACATCTTGTTGATTTTGAAAGGGTCTCTAGGATCGGTGGTAACAGAGACAGGGAGTTGTTGGGAATAATATAGGTCTTGGCTCCCCTTAAAATTTCACTGGAAGGATTTCTATATCCTTCAGGTGCCACCTGAACATGGAGTCTGGGTTCCAGGATGTGCCTGGTGAGAATGACCTCTGCCCCAGCCAATGGGGCCTAGCCCCTGGTTCACCTGGAGCTCCTAGGACAGCTGATGGAATGCAAAGAAAGGCCCTGCTCCCCACCTCAAGTTCATGACCAAGTTCAAACTTCCAAGAAATAGCATTTAAAGAATGAATACATTATCTCCAGGCCACCCACCACATGACAAAGCTTTGATTTGCTAACATTCACCTTCATTCCTAGATTAATGTTGTCTTTGCATGTTTACTTTTTTTTTTTTTTGCTTCCTTCATCTCTCTGATGCACATTTACCACAAGATGTGCAATGGCAAGCTTCCTCTAGCCTTTTGAGACGAATGAACGAATGAACGTATGTCACTGTCCTGTTTGTTGTAGTCTGCACTGCATTTATATCCACTGTTTCCTCTGTTCAAAGTCAACTAGTTTTAAAAGGTACATTTTAACATCAGCCAATTGAATAAAGTAACCATAATCTTTAGAGAATTACACTCTGTCCAGCTAATACATTTTGAATATAAAGGAAACATTTTTATGTAGTTTAATAAATACATCTACAGATACTACTTCTTTATTCTCTTTCTCCTTTGTCTTAACTTGTGACTTTTTCTCAATTGACCATGATGTAGAGTTGAAATACAATCTATATTTTTAAATATGTTTCATTCATGGCTCCTTAACTTTAAAGCAGATGCATATAACATTTCTTATTTTCCATGGGATCCCTGGGTGACTCAGCGGTTTGGCGCCTGCCTTCAGCCCAGGGCATGATCCTGGAGTCCCCGGATTGAGTCCTGCATCAGGTTCCCTGCATGGAGCCTGCTTCTCCCTCTGCCTGTGTCTATGCCCCTCTCTCTCTCTCTCTCTCTCTCTCTCTCTCTCTCTCTCATTCTCTCATGAATAAATAAATAAAATCTTTAAAAAATAAGTAAATAAAGCAGATGCATGTAACATTTCTTATTTTCCTTTTTAAACATCAAAATTAAGTTGTCCTGTGCTTCCTGTGCCTCCTGATTGATTTTTATTTTGAGACAAGTATAACCTATGATAAAAAAAAGTTTTCTTGTCTGTCATGTAAAGGATGTATTTATAGCTGTCTATTCAGATTGGATTTCTTTTTAAATTTTAATTCCACTGTAGTTAACATAGAGTGTTATATTAGTTTCAGGTGTACAATATAATTATTCAACAATTCTATATAGTCTGGTGCTCATCAAGATAAGTGTACTCTTCATCCCCTTCACCTATTTCATGCATCCTCCCCTCCCCCCCCCTGTAACCATCAGTTTGTTCTCTATAGAGTCTATTTCTTGGTTTGTCTTCTTTTCCCTTTGTTGTTTGTTTCTTAAATTTCACATATGAATGAAATCATATTGTATTTGTCTTTCTCTGACTGCCTTATTTCACTTAACGTTATACTCTCTAGATCCACCCATGTTATTGCAAATGGCAAGATTTCATTCTTTTTTATGGCTGAATAATATTCCAGTGTGTGTGTGTGTGTGTGTGTGTGTGTGTGTCGATAGGCAGGTAGGTAGGTAGATAGAGAATTTTCTTTTATCCATTCACCTATTGATGGACTCTTGGGCTACTTCTGTATCTTGGCTATTGTAAATAATGCTGCAATAAACATAAGGGTGCATATAGCCCTTCAAATTAGTGTTTTCGTATTCTTAGGGCAAATACCCAATAGTAGAATTACTGGATCATAGGGTATTCCTATTTTCAATTTCTTTTTTTTTTTTAAGATCTTATTTATTTATTTATGAGAGACACACAGAGAGAGGCAGAGACATTGGCAGAGGGAGAAGCAGGCTCCCTGTGGGGAGCCTGATGCAGGGCTTGATCCCAGAACCCAGGATCATGACCTGAGCTAAAGGCAGACATTCAACCACTAACCACCCAGGTGCCCCTAGTTTTAATTTCTCAAGAAACCTCCATACTGTCTTCCACAGTGGCTGCACCAATTTGCATTCTCAGCAACAGTGTAGGAGGGTTCTTTTTTCTCCATATCCTAACCAATACTTTTTGTTTCTTGTGGTTTTGATTTTAGCTATTCTAACAGGGGTGAGGTGATAGCTCATTGTGGTTTTGATTTGCATTTCCCTGATGATGAGTGATGTTGAGAATCTTTTCATGTCTCTGTTGCCATCTGCATGTCTTCTTTTTTTTTTTAATTTTTATTTATTTATGATAGTCACAGAGAGAGAGAGAGAGGCAGAGACATAGGCAGAGGGAGAAGCAGGCTCCATGCACCGGGGGCCTGACGTGGGATTCGATCCCGGGTCTCCAGGATCGCGCCCTGGGCCAAAGGCAGGCGCTAAACCACTGCGCCACCCAGGGATCCCATCTGCATGTCTTCTTTGGAGATATGTCAATTCATGTCTTCTCTTTTTTTTTCAAACTGGATTAATTGGGTTTTTGGTGTTGAGTTGTATAACTTCTTTATGTATTTTGGATCCTAAGCCTTTATCACATTTGTCATTCACAAGTATCTTCTCCAATTCAGTAGACTGTCTTTTAGTTTTGTTGGTTGTTTCCTTTGCTGCCTTTGCTGTGCAGAAATATTTTATTTTGATGTTGTCCCAGTACTTAATTTTTGCTTTTGTCTCCCTTTCCTCAGGAGACATATGTAGAAAGATGTTATGGCTGATGTCACAGAAATTGCTGTTTGTGCTCTCTTTTAGAATTTTTATGGTCTCAGATCTCACACTAAGGTTCTTAATCCATTTTGAGTTTATTTCTGTGTATGATATGAGAAAGTGATCCAGTTTCATTCTTTTGCACGTAGCTGTCTGGTTTCCCCCACACCATTTGTTGAAGAGATTGCCTTTTTCCCATTGCATATTCTTAACTCCTTTGTCAAAGACTAATTGACTGGGATCCCTGGGTGGCACAGCGGTTTGGCACCTGCCTTTGGCCCAGGGCACGATCCTGAAGATCCGGGATCGAGTCCCGCTTCAGGCTCCCTGCGTGGAGCCTGCTTTTCCCTCTGCCTTTGTCTGCCTCTCTCGCTCTCTCGCTCTCTCTATCGTGAATAAATAAATAAAATCTTAAAAAAAAAAGACTAATTGACCACAACATCATGGGTTTATTTTCTGGGCTCTCTATTCTGTTCCATTGATTTATGTGTCTATTTTTGTGCCAGTACCATAGTGTTTCGATTTCTACAGCTTTGTAATATAATTTGAAATCTAGAATTGCGATACCTCCAGCTTTGTTTTTTCTTTTGCAAGATTGCTTTGGCTAGTCTGGGTCTTTTGAGATTCCATACAAATTTTAGGATTATTTGTTCTAGTTCTGTGAAAAATGCTGTTGATGTTTTTTAATAGGGATTGCATTCAGTCTGTAGATGGTTTTGGGAAGTATGGACATTTTAACAATATTTGCTCTTCTAATCCATGAGCATGGAATATCTTCCTATTTGTTTGCATCCTCTTCAATTTCTCTCATCAATGCTTTAAAGTTTTCAGAGTACAGGTCTTTCACCCCCTTGGTTAAGTTTATTGCTGGGTATTTTATTATTTTGGATACAGTCGTAAATGTGATTGTTTTCTTAACTTCTATTTCTGCTACTTTATTATTAGCATATAGAAATGCAGTGGATTTCTGTACATTTGATTTTGTATCCTGCAAATTTACTGAATTTATATTTATCAGTTGTAATAGTTTTTCAGTGGAGTCTTTAGGGTTTTCTATGTATAGTAGCATGTCGTCTGCAAATAGTGAGAGTTTTCTTTTGGATTGTCTCCTTACCAATTTGATGCCTTTAATTCCCTTTTCTAATCTGATTGCTGTGGCTAAAATGTTTAGTACTATGTGGAAGGAAAGTAGTGACAGTAAACATCCTTGTGTTTTTCCTGATCTTAGGGGAAAAACTCTCAGTTTTCCTGCATTGAGTGATGTTCATTGTGGATTTTTCATATTTGGCCTTTATTATGTTGAGATACGTTCCCTCTGTACTTACTTTGCAGAGGGTTTTTATCATGAATGGATGCTGTACTTTGTCAGATGCTTTTTTCTGCATCTATTGAAATGATCATATCGTTTTCATCCTTTCTCTTATTGATATGACATATCACGTTGATTGATTTGCAAACATGGAACCATCCGTGCATCCCAGGAATAAAGCCCACTTGATTGTAGTAAATGACTGTTTTACCATATTCTTGGGATCTGTTTGCTAATATTTTGTTGAAGAGTTTTGCATCTATGTTCATCAGACATTTTAGGCTGTAGTTCTCTTTTTCTGTGGTGTCTTTTATCTGGTTTTGGTATCAGGATAATGTTGGCCTCAGAGAATGAATTTGAAAGTTTTTCTTCCTCTTATATTTTTTGGAATAATTTGAGAAGAATAGGTTTTAATTCTTCTTCAAGTGTTTGGTAGAATTTCCCTGTGAAGCCATCTGGTCTCGGACTTTTGTTTGTTAGGAGTATTTTGATTACTGATTTAATTTCATTGCTAGTAACTGCCCTGTTCAAATTTTCTATTTCTTCCTGATTCAGTTTTGGTAGGTTATATATTTCTAGAAATTCAAATAATCCTTTGTATTTCAGTAGTGTTGATTATTTCTGCTCTTTCATTTCTGATTTTGTTTATTTGAATCCTTTGTCTTTTCTTTTTGATGAGGCTGGCTAAAAGTTTATCAATTTTATTGATCTTTTCAAAGAACCAGTTTCTGGTTTCATTGATCTGTTGTTTTTTTTTAGTTTCCATATCATTTATTTCTGCTCATCTTTATTATTCCCTTCCTTCCTACTGGCTTTGGGGTTTTACTTGTTTTATTTGTCTAGCTCCTTTAGGTGTTAGGTTAGGTTGTTTATTTGAGATTGTTCTTGCTTCTTGAGGTAGGACTTTATTGCTATATACTTCTTTCTAAGAACCACTTTCGCTGCATCCCAAAGATTTTGGACCTTTTTGTTTTCATTTGTCTCCATGTATTTTTTAAATTTCTTCTTTGAAAAAATAAATAAATAAAAATAAATTTCTTCTTTGATTTCTTTATTGACCTATTCATTATTTAGTAACATCTTATTAACTTTCATGTATTTGTGCTCTTTCCAGATTTTTTTCTTGTGGTTAATTTCTAGTTTCATAGCATTTTGGTCAGGAAAGATGCATAGTATGACTGCAGTCTTTTTGAATTTGTTGATACTTGTTTTGTGGTGTAATGTGAACATTCTCTATTCTGAAGAATGTTCCAGGTGCATTTGAAAAGAATATGTGTTCTACTGTCTTAGGATGGAATATTCAGAATATATCTGTTAAACCGACTGGTCCAATGTGTCATTCAGATCCACCATTTCCTTGTTGATTTTCTGTTTTGATAATCTGTCCAGATGCCAGTGAGGTGTTAAAGTAACTATCAATTAGTTCCTTTGTGTTTGTTATTAACTGTTTTATATATTTGGGTGCTCTCATGTTGGTTGCATATTTACAATTATTTTGTCTTCTTTTTGGATTGTCTCTTTATTATTATATAGTCTTCTTCTTTGTCTCTTGTTATGGTTTTTTTTCCGAAGTCTACTTTGTCTGCTATAAGTATTGCTCCCTAGGCTTTCTTTTGACATCCATCTGCATGATAAATGTTTCTCCATCTTTCAATCTGCTGGTGTCTTTTGGTGTGAAATGAGTTTTGTAAGCAGCATATAGATGACTATTGTTGTTCTTTTTTTTTTTTTAAAGATTTATTCATTTATTTGAGAGAGAGAAAGAGAGCAAGCACAAGTGGGAGGGGCAGAGGGAGAGGGAGAGAGAGAATTTTAAGTAGGTTCCATGCCCAGTGCAGAGCCTGACACGGGGCTCCATCTCATGACCCTGAGATCATGACCTGAGCCAAAACCAAGAGTCAGGTGCTTACTGACTGCACCACACAGGTGCCCCAATGGGTCTTGTTTTTTTATCCATTCCATTACCCTATGTCTTTTAATTGGAGCATTTAGTCTATTTACATACAAAGTAATTATTGATAGGTATGTATTTATAGTTATTTTGTTACTTGTTTTATGGCTATTTTTGTAGTTCTCTGTTCCATTCTTCCCTTTCCTCTTCTCTCATGGTAACTTGGCTTTCTTTAGTGATATTCTTAGATTCCTTTCTCTTTTTTGAATATCTGTTACTGCTTTATAATTTGTGGTTACCATTAAGTTTCCATATAACATCTTCTGCGTATAGTAGTCTACATTAAGTTGATAGTTACTTATGTTTGAACTCATTCTTTACTCTTCTACATTTTCCCCACCTCCACTTTTAGGTATATAGTGTCATACTTTACACCCTTTTATTTTGTGAGTCCCTTGACTCATTTTTACAAATATACTTATTTTTACTGCTTTTGTGTTTCCTGGTTTTCTTACTCTTAGTTATGGTCTTTCCTTTCCAAGAGTCACCTTTAACATTTCTTGTATGGCTAGTTTAAGTGGTCATAAATGCCTTTGACTTTTGTTTGTCTTGTTTAGCTGGGTAGAGCATTCTTGGCTACAGATTTTTTTCTTTTTAACACTTTGAGTATATCATGCCACTTTCTTCTGGCCTGCATGGTTTCTGTTAAAAATCCACTGGTAGTCGTAGGGAATTTCTTTTGTTACATACTGTCTTCTTTTTCTCTTGCTGCTTTTAAAGTTCTCTCTTTATCACTACTTTTTGTCATTTTAATTACAAAATTAAATTTAATTTGGGTTGATTTTGTTGAGGGATCTTCATGCCTCTTGGATCTGGATTTCTGTTTCCTTCTGCAAATTTGTGAAGTTATCAGCTATTATTTCTTCAAATAAATTTTCTACCCCCCCCCCCCCAGCTTTCTCTCTCTTCTCCTTCTGGGATCCCTATAAATCCAAATGTTATTATGCTTGTGATGGAGTCACTGAGTTCCCTAAATATATTCTCATTTTGCATTTTTTTTTCTTTCACCTGCTCAGCTTGATTAATTTCCATTACTCTGTCTTCCAGGTCACTGATTCATTCTTCTGCTTCTTCTAGTCTGCTGCATCTAGTGTTTTTTATTTATTGTATTCTTCATCTCTGATTAGTTCTTTTTTTATCTCTTTGTTAAGGATCTCACTGATGTCCTCCTCTCATTTCTCAAGTCCTGTGAGTATCTTTATGACCATTACTCTAAGTTCTCTATCAGGCATATTACTTATCTCCATTTCACTTAGGTCTGTTGCTGTGGTTTTGTCCTGGTCTTTCATTTGGGACATAGTCCTCTGTCTCCTAATTTTGTCTAATTCTCTGTGTTTGTTTCTCTGTGTTAGGAAAATCAGCTATATCTCCTACTCTTGAAAGTAGTGGCCTGATGAAGAAGAGGTCCTGTAGTGCCCTGCAGTGCAGTATCCCCTGTTCATGAGAACCTGGCACTTCTGGGGTGTCTTCTATGTGTATTCTTTGCCTTGCTGCTGTGGCTGAGCTACTTTTTCCTTTAGTGCAGGCATTTCCAATGGCTGTCCTTGCTGTTTTGGTCAGTGTTTGGTCCCTGTAGTGTTAATGGGCCAGAATGAAGTTTAGTCATATACCAGGTTTTTCCAGAGATGCAGTAGCTCCAAACTGCAGGGTGCTTTCCCTGTGTTGTCCCCTAAGACTCTTTCATTGGTGGGCAGGGCCAGCAATCAGACCAACTGTTTGCCCCCATCCCACCGCTGGGCCACAATATGACTACTTGTGTAATTATCTTTCCCTCTCCGTACAGCAGGAGTCACTTTGGAGTGGTGCTGACTCTTGCTGGAGGTATTTGCACATTACCAGGCTTGTGTCCCTGGTTTGAATGAGCTCCAAACAAGAGCACATTGGAGGGGACAGATCTGCAACATGCACAGGTGTTGGATAGGGGGTGGGGGATTGGTGTTAGCAAGTTAGGTAGTGAAATATCAGTGCCGTGCTGGTTTCTACAGGTGGTTGTGTGTTTTTGCTGGGGGTGTTGGGGTGGGGGTGGCAAAGGAAGGAAATGATGCCTGCCAGCTCCTTTGTTCCTAAAGAAGTCTTCCAATGATCCCTGCTCCTCCAGTACATCTCTGAGACTAGAAAACAAATCTCCCTCTCATATGCCCCAGGCATTTTTTTGAACTGCTGCTTCTATGCTGTATCTCCGTGGGCTGTTGTTGTGCTGTCTTTTTAAGGGGGAGGACTCAGTTTCTTCCCACCCTCCATCCTGTCCCAGAGATAAGCCACTGATTTTACAAATTCCAGGAGCACCTGGCTGGGTCAGTCAGTAGAGCAGCAATTCTTGATCTCAGTGTTGTGAGTGCGAGTTCCTCACTGCGTGTAGAGATTTCTTAAAAATAAAAAAAAAAATCTTAGGGGTGTTTGGGTGGCATCCAGCTCTTGATTTCAGCTCAGATCATCATCTCAGGGTCATGAGATAGAGCCCCACTGGGCATGGAGCCTGCTTAAGATTCTCTCTCCCTTTCCCTCTGCTCCTCTTCCACGCACATGCACACTCTCTAATAATAATAATAATAATATTATTATTATTATTATTTTAAAATCTTAATAAATACAAACAAGTACATAAAAGTAAAATTCCAGGCTTTAAGTCCTGCTGATTGTAAGAACTCATGAAATTTAGCCCCTCTAGTTTTCAAAGGCAAATTTTATGGAAATTCATCATCCTCATGTGGATTCCTCAGTGCCTTGGTGTGGTAATCTGTTTCCCTTCTCCCCAGCTCCTTCCCCACCCACCCCCCTCTCTCTGCATACAGCAGTGGTCTGTTTACCTCCCCACTGCATCTCTGCCCTTCCTACCCTCTCCAATGTGACCTCTTCTCTTCCTTTAGTTGTGGAGGTTATTCTTCCAGTCCTCAGGTCATTTTCTGGGTTATTTACACTGATCTGAGTGTTATTTCTTATAACTCCCATTGTATAGCTATTGATACTCCCTTTGTATCTTTCAGACAAGGTGAGCTTAGGGTCTTCCTACTTTGCCATCTTCTCAGCAGTCCTCCAGAAAAGATCCTTCTTTCTGCAATCTAAATATTGTTCACATTCATGAGGAAAACAGTAATACCAACTTCCACATGCCATTCTAATCCTGGGAAATACAGAAAAAGGTGTTCAACTTAATCATGAATGGTATAGCCTACACAAATGTCTATTCAACTACCAAATACAATCACATGTAAGTAGAAAAAATATCATAGAACATTTCTATGAAGCCATTAGCTTTTTTTTTTACTCTACCTGTACTTTTCATACATAGCAAACAAGACTTTCCCAAAATTAGTATTGAGATTCACAGAAATCAACAAAAGCCAGATGATAACATTTACTGAAATACCATAACATTTCAATACCTAGCACTTACTGAATTAATATCTAACATTACTGGCGCACCTCCATGCCTGGGTTGCTCAGTGGTTGAACGTTTGCTTTTGGCTCAGGTCATGATCCCGGTGTCCAGGGATCAAGTCCTACATCGGGCTCCCTGCAAGGACCCTGCTTATCCCTCTGCCTTTGTCTCTGCCTCTCCTTCTATGTCTCTCCTGAATAAATAAATAAAATCTTTTTTAAAAATGTCTAACATTACTATGCTAAGCACATTGCCTGTGTTATCTTGTTTACTCATTTAACTTAATCCAGCAGATGCTTTTATTATCCCTATTTTACAGATAAGGAGGAGGGTGAGCCTTGGAAAGTTTCCATAACTAGCCCAAGATCATAGTGTCAGTGACCACTCAACTTTACTGCTTTCCTACAAAATCCCACTGATGAAATTAAAGCAAGACTTGTGAGAGTCACTTATCACCCTATACCTTGCAAGCCTTCCTCCTGTGCAGAACCATCTTCTCTCTCTTGTCCACCCCAGAAAGGCAGGTTGCTGCATATGCAGAGGTAGTGGTCAAGATCACAATTCCAAGCCCTCACAAATAACTGTAAATTAAACTATAAACCCCAGGAATTATAAGCAACCTTCCCAGATTATACTGTTGATTGATGACAGAGGCAGACGAACCCCAGGGTTCCTGACTAACTACTGGAATCTCCTATTTCATTGAGGTACCTTTAATATTTACCTGAATCAGTTTTAAAATAGAGACTTCTAAACTGAGAAAACCAACTGGTACCACTTAACCCATTTTTACATTAATAACTGTTTTGGCTCAGGAACCATTTAATATGAACCATAAAATGAGACCATTACATCCCAACTGCCTTAAAATGCAATAATTATGGTTCATTTGGACTGCATTTCTGAAGATAATGGAATGAAGTGAGTTTTTAAATTGAAAATTCCACCCTCAGCAATTTTGTTGCTTTGCTTTTCCCTGTTTACTCGGCATTATAAGATTATTCATGAGACACTTTTATTACTGTGGGAAATTTTGTACTTGGACATGTCCCAAGTGGAGCTGACATCTCCACAGCCTCTTCTCCAGAACGGTCTCTGACATATGATGGCCTAACCGATCTCTCTGTCCTCCAACTAGCATGGCACCACGCTTCTCATGGTCGCTTCCTATGCCGGTCACATAGACTGTGTGAGGGAACTGGTTCTGCAAGGAGCAGACATCAATCTCCAGAGAGAGGTAGGTCAGGTTTATGCTTGAATAAGAATGACCCAGGTGACAGAGACTCAAAATTTTTACAGTTGTGATTTGGTAAGGAAGACAAGAGTAATCATTGCTTTTTTCCTACATGGCATTGAAGCCTAGATTTCAGACTTTCCTGTGCCTAAAATAAGGCCCAGGAATGGACCATTGGTTGTACTTCGGTTGAGTGTTGTTCTCCAGCATGTGTTGTAATCTGAAGTAACACATTCCCTAAGCACATTCCCTAACTACTCATACATTTCCTCTCAATCTTAAATCAGTTCTTCCTTCTTCCATTGGGATGAGGTGCTATAGAAGTTTTAGGATTTTCATACAGATCATTATATTTTTAGAAGGATTGGGTCACCAACCTGTTCTTAATTAGGCTGACTTGCTAGATTATCTCAGCCATCCTCATCAAACCATGAGTTCACAGGGCTTCTCTGACTGGCCACATATTGAATAAGCTGTCCCCCAAAAAGCCATGTGGTCAACATTGGACTAAAATGTGAGCCTGTTCCCACACTTCATTCAAGGGCCATCTTGGAAGTTCAGTCTGGCTAAAGGATCTATTCTTGGTCCAACGTATAAGAGTGATGGGAGGCTGGGCCTTTTCACGTACTTTGGGAGCAGATCTGAGGGGGATCCATTTATCTCTGAGCTGATCTAGAGCCTTGTAAATTAACCTTTATTGAGACACAGCCATAGCCTCAGGTCATCCCTAAAGTGAATTTTACCCCTCAGTCCACACGGACTCAGACCCAAGATGACACCCTGGGGCAAGCTCCAAATCAGACTGGAGCACTTGATTTTCCTTGATCCACTCTTATTTGAGGGCCTGCTCTACAGTTGTTTCAGAAAAGATGATTCATCAACCAAATTTTCATCAGTCAGCATGCCCCATCTTCCAGGCTGGCCTGCTACCCATGAGTGAAGCAACTTAAGACGCTGCATGTATGAGGACTAGATATTCCATGAGGCATCTAAAATCTCTCCCCTTGAGGTGTCTCCTTGCCTGTAGACATGGAAGAATGACACTTGATGGATAGAATCTGGAGTCTGGTTCTCTGTAGCCCTAGACCAGCAAGCCTGATCTATCAAGAGGAGCCATACAGAAAGGCTATAGCAAATCCAGTCAGTCTCACAGACAGAGTCTTCTGAGCAATTTTCACAACACTGGACCATTGTTTTAGGCTATTTTTCACGTCAGCAGCTAATTTTCTTCTGGGAAGAAAATGGGCCCATTTAGAATTATAGTTTGAAATTACCCTAATCTTTTTGTTTTTCCTTTATGCTTTCCAGTCTTGGTTTAGTATAACTTTAAAGAAGAGACAGATTTTCTGTAATGAAAACAATATGATTCAGATCTGCTTACTCAGAAAACTTTATCCTGAGGGGCAAGTTCCACACACATGAAAATATCTTCAGAACAACTGTGAAGAGCTAAGAGAAGAGAAACATTTGTTTGCTTTCCAGCCAATGTATGGTTTTTTTTATGGTTTTATATTTATCTTTTTTGTTCCAATTGCTCAACTAATATTCTTGGATGTGAAACCTGTGGTGCATTAAACAAAATGGCCCTCTAGGACTTAACCAAAGTGTGCCCAATTTAGAGGTAACCTTGTGGCTCAAATGATGATGCTATGTGAGTTCCCAGTGATCCCCTAAATTTCCAGAGGCCACACCAGCCTCCGGTGATATTGCTGCCAAAGAGAGTCCCCAGCCTTACCTCATCTGTATTGTAAGCAAAGAGTTATTATGGAGTGCTATGGAAGTTACTCATATAGCAGGCTTCTACCTTGGTTCATTCTTTTTATTATTATTATTAACTTGGTTCATTTTTCCATTTAATCCATGTCAAAATACTTGTTTCTTGAAAAAGTACTTATTGTTGTTTTCTTAGGATGGCTATCTAGGTATACAGAACTTGTTAGAACAGGAAGCTAATGATCCAGAGAGACCATTGCTCTAAAGAACCAGCAATATTGGCTAAAACTCTCAGGGATATGAGCTGTATATGCTGTTGTTATTAAGCACTGAGTTGCAGTAGTAAAGCACATGCATTTAAGATCTTCATTCACTCAAGTCTGGCTTGTATTGTCTACAGATTGCTACTTTCATGTGCATAATAATTAATAGTACACGTATGTCCAAAATGGACTCAAACTGCTATAGATATGATGTTTTAATATATCAGAAAAATCTTAGTGAAAAATCCTTGTTCTTAGTGAAGGAACAATTTCTATAAATTATCTCTGGTAGTGTCTAAAATTTAATGTCTATTAAGAAGGTGAGAATTTTCCTGTGCTAGCCCAGTTTCTTCATCCAGACCTAGTTACATCATCAGGTTTCTGGAAGTCAGTGTCCTCCACTGTAGGAAAACAATGAGAAGACGCTTCCCACTTGTTTCTGTAGGAACCAAGGAGAAAATCACTCCTGCATTGAGGCAGAAAGGCTCTGGGAACAATCATATTACCTGTGCCTCCCAGGGCAATGTCTGGTTGAGAGCATAGCCTGAGATAGAAGGTCACAACTGGGAAGGTATTGGCTTGTGTTCTGCCACAGTGATTGGGTTCCTTGTTCTCTGTCATGTGCACATGCACACATGCACATACATGTACACACTCACTTAAGAACAAGCTTCAGAGTGATCAGTAACCCTTAGGGCATGCTCCTCCTGGCTTCTCCCACCTGGGTGAGAACCTACCACTTTAATACTTCTGGGTGAGCCATGGAAGGAGGTTTTTCTCCTCATTGTGCCTGGGAAAATGTAATGTTAGCTTCATCCCTGCTCAAAGCACTGAAGAGCATCTTTATGTGAAAAATATATATTGCCCCCAAGAGCAGTATGATGATTTTGCTCATATCACACAACGATTTGGCTACCACTCTTTGAGTAGGCCTATAAAAATGGCTGGGAAGAGAGGATGCTAGTGTCTCAGTACCACTGATCACTTTAAAATTTGAAATCAGAACTATTTGAGTCCATTTGAGTGAACTACTTAGATCCTTTCTTGTGCTGGTCACTTTCTACTTTCTGCTTAACTCTGTAACCAGAACTCTACGGGAAGTCTTCCCTGTATGAATGAATGCCCATGTAACCAAGCATGGTAGTCCCTGTGGCCACTATAACCAATTACCACCAACTAGGTGGCTGCAAAGAACAGAAATTTTAGGATTCTGGAGGCCAGAAAATTCCAGATGTATCCACAGAGCTGCACCCCCTCTGGAGACTGCAGAGGAGAAACCATTCTTCACCTCTTCCAGCTTCTGGAAGCTGTGGGCATTCCTTGACATGTGGCCACATTCCCCTCATGTCAATGAGGTCACCTCCATGACCACATTGCTTCCTCCTCTCCTCCGTGTCAAATATGTCTCTGCCTCGCTGTTATAAAGACAGTTGTCACTGGATTTATGGCCCAGCAGGATGAGCCAAAATAAGTGCCTCTTCTCAAAATCCTTAACTTAATCACATCATATGCCACAGAAGGTAACATTCACAAGTTCCAAAAATTTGGACAGGGCCATATCTTTTGGGCCCACCATTCATCACATTTCACCAACAATAAAGTTCTCCTTTCATCTTCTCACTTCTCTGAACAAGGAAAATAATCAGTTCAAATATAGGTTATAAGGCTTACATATAAAAATAATTGTTTTGTTTGCAAATGTATAAATCAAATGCAGTGTAACTACATGTCTTAAAATCAGCTGCTTGTTCTCTTCTAGTCAGGTCCAACTGCCCTGTTCTTTGCTGCCCAGCAAGGACATAATGACGTCGTCAGATTTCTCTTTGAATTTGGAGCATCCACTGAATTTAGGACCAAAGTAAGAGAACTTTATTGATTTCATACCTTCTTGAAGAATTTTGGCCGTCATGAATATTCATGTCTCTCCCATCTATGATATGAATTTGTGCTTCTCTTTTTACAAAATTTTCAAGCCTAAGACAGTGGGTTTCACAAAGTTACTTGTAATGGTTCAGAGGTAGTACTAAGAATTCAATTCAAAAAATTATATTTTTACCCTGGGCTCATAATTTTATGGGGAATTATTTAGATTCTGTCTTTCACTGGTAGCTTCCTACTTTGAGACACTAAATTTTGTTAACAGAATAGATACAATACCAGGTGCTTTACAGCTCCCTGTTAATCTCAGTGTTCTGATAAGAACTGTCAAAGTATTAGTGAATCTGAGAGATTTCTAAGAAGTAAACTGTGGCAGTTTACTTTCTGAGATGTCCTCACTGAAATACATAATACATGATTACAGTTTATATAGTTGGGCAAGGAATTGAGGTTCTTCCTTTAAAATAGTCATTGATTCTTCATGTTGGAGATACAGATAAGAAAACTGAGGTTGCAGAAAGATCAATTTTGTGTTCACAATATCATTTTACATGATAACGGTTTATAGTAGGAGAATTTGAACTGCTCTAACATTTTTGTAATTGTCAACTTATTTCCAGCCTAATCATAACCAAAAAATTCTTGGAAATTTGCCTTTCTTGGAATCTTTTAGGCTTTCTTAATCCATTGTATGTGATATTTTGATATCAGGGGAGTTTCCAGTGGTTTTTTTTTTTCCTGTTAAGATGTTGACTATTAAGTAGATCTGAATTTCAGATAGGATTGGTCTGTTTTGAACCTGTTATTAGACTGTACACATGCCTTTAAACATGCTGAATATAATATACAGTACTTTACATGCAAAAATATATGTGTATATTTTTATATTAATTCTCATTTTATTTTTCATTATGAAAGTAATACAACTAAAATTGGAAAGTAAAGTCCTACAAATGTAAATCTCAACTCTATGAACTAAGTCAGAATGATCATGCACCACCATGTGGCTGCTTCAGTCTTCTTGGTTAACAGTGAATACTGGCTCAAAGCCTTTGTCCATGAGCCAGTTTGTGCTGTCCCAGAAATCTATGGAACATGGGGCCCAGAGCACAATTCCAGATGTTTCCATTAGATCAGCTGCAGGTGCCCAAGAACTTTCCATGCAAAGAAGAGAGTGTCGAGAAGCGTTGAGTTTTCATATGATCGTGTCATCAAAACTGCTTTTGTTTCAACAGTTGTTCTCATCATTATTAAAGCGATATCCCCCAAAATGTGTGTTTAAAAGTAAAAGGTACAGAGGCATCTTGGTAGCTCAGTCGGTTAAGCTTCTGCCATCAACTCAGGTCCTGATCTCAGGGTTCTGGAATGGAGCCCTGCGTGGGGCTCCATGCTCAGAGGAGAGCCTGCCCTCTCACCACCCTGTTTGTGCTCTCTCTCTCTCTTTCTCAAATAAATAAATAAACTCTTTAAAAATAAACAAATAAATAAATGGTACAGGGGCACCTGGATGGATCAGTCAGTTAAGTGTCTGGGTATGGAGCCTACTTAAGAAAGAAAGAAAACAATAAAAACCAAAGGTACCAGCTCTAAGGTATTTTATTCTTCCATCTCATTAGGCAAAGAGAAAATGGACAGAACAAAAGTTGGAACTGTGGTTCATTGCTGCTATTCAATTTCTTGTTGCCCACTTACCCCCTCCCCCAGCATACACCTGCCCCCACCACTGGCCGCAGCCCTCCAGTCTCTACCCTTCAAATCACAGCTCAAATGCCCTCTCCCCACCCCCTCCCACACACACCCCCACAGCCTGTGAACAAGGGAGCTCTTAGGACAGCGTTTCTCAAGTGAGGCCCACCTGTTTCCTTCATACCACAGTGCCCTCATGTGACTGGTCAGAAAGCCATTTTCTGGGCCTCACCAGAATCAGACCCTGTAGGGGTGGGAGTTGGAGGGCAGGCATTTTGGATAAACACTCTGCCCAAATTTAGAAACCACATTAACTTATAGTTATGATTTGTATTTCAGAGCCAGATGACATGTGGATGCATTATTTACAATTAGCGCAGATGTCCACATACCAATTCACAGAGCCAAACAAACAGCTCCGCAATTATAGATGGGAAAAGATAATGCCTTGGCTGCAGCACCTGAGAAAAACCATCAAGGGTTTCAATTGACCACAAACTCAGTGAGTCATAAGTGTGATGTGGTTGACATAAAAGCTAATTCTAACTTAGGCTGTCTAGATAAAAGTAGAGTAGATGGAACAATGGAATGTTCCATTCCATATCAGACCACATCTACTTTTTGGTGCTCTGATTAATTCTAGGGCCCACATTTTAAAAGAGATCTGGACAAACTGGCACATGTTCAAAGGAAAATGCTAAGCAGGATGGTGAGAGGTAGTACACAGGATATGCTGTAGTTATCTACTCTTAATGGATGCATACCTTGACACTTGAAGACAATAGCCCCAGGGGGTTACTTCATAAATCTCCTTAATCTCAGAGACCCACAGCTGGAGGGAACCACAGAGAGAAGCCAACGTTTGTCCAGTGGGTCTCTAGCCAGAAGACACAGGAGACTATTTGGGTAATTCCAAGACAGAACTGATTGGTACAGACTTTCTATTCTTTGTTTCCTTTACTGAGATACAAAGAAACAATTCTGCATTTGACTTGGGGAATTACTCATAATAACATAGTCCAGTAAACTGGAATCTATCCCAAGCAAGTCATCCACGTGTACAGCACAACGTCTTTAGGATGAACCATGCTATGATTATAAAGAAAAAGAGATGAAAAAGGAAAGTGAGTTTGTTGTTATCTATGGGAAAAAATCTTCTCCAAAGCTTTCCCTGTGTGAAAAGCATCTGCTTGGTAAATATGTGTCTGCACTCTTTCTAATGTGTTTATATTTTGCAGGATGGGGGCACAGCCCTCTTGGCTGCCAGTCAGTATGGGCATATGCAGGTGGTGGAGACCCTTCTGAAACATGGAGCCAATATCCACGACCAGCTTTATGTGAGTGCATTTTCAAGAGGACGTTAGATGGACCCTTACCTATCCTCTCATCACACACACATAGCATTGCAGTCTAAATTCAGATGCCGGAAATGGCAATTTCAAAAATATTTTAATGAACAGTAGGACTTTAATCTGAGACATCAAAGAAAAAAAGTTAATCAGATGAGCTTTTTCTATGAAGAAATACATAATCTTCTTTACCCATCTTTGTTCTACTTTTTAAGTGTCTTGTACATATGAGATATTTCATATAACTTATGCAGTTAGAATCATCAAAAATCATGTGACACATACTCATAACAAGCATAGAAAATGGACTTGCTGGGAAAAAATAAAAAACGCTCCTGGTATAGAGTTATCTAGGAGGAAGAGCACAAACAAAGGAAAAATCAAGTTATTTGGAAGAGAAGTGAGGTTGGGTGTGTGAACAACTATGAAGTACATGCACACCATTGACCTTCAAAAGGCTATTGTGGGTCTGTTACAGCTAATGGACAATTAGCACATTACCCATTGTCACTATAATTCCATAGGACTTATGGAAGATTTAGTTCTGGTTTTGAACAGAACTAAAAAAAAAAAAATACATACATATGAGGAGATGAAGTGACTTGATAGAGTCTCTCTCTCTTTTTTTTTTTTTTTTTTTTTGATAGAGTCTCCTAATGAGGAGTGGAAGGATTCCTACTGCCAGTTACCTAGGAATCATATTTTAGGCTATCCTACCACCAGACATTCAGTCCTATGGCACTATACTTTCATAGATGTGTAGTGAGATGTGTAGATGTGAACTTTTCCATGTGAACACCCTTTCTTGAGGTTACACGATTAATGGACAAATCATACCTAGCAACTAGCATTACCCCTTTTGCACTTCAAAATCTGTAACACCCTTTGAACCCATGGCTTTCACATTTGAATGACTGAATTACTTGACACAGGTCTGAAGGAGTGATTCTCAGCTCTGGCTACCATTAGAATCACATGGGGAACTTAAAAAAAAAAAAAAAAAAAAGACTTCCAGGCCTCCTCCAGATTAAGCCAGAATCTCTGAGGGCACAGCCGGGCCACAGATGGTTCTGATGTGTAGCCAAGTCTAAAAAACATAGGTCTACAGCTTTGGCTATTTCTCCAGCTGTCTATAATGAAGTATATCTGAGAGCATGAATGAGCAGATGTGTGTGTATATACGTGATTGAATCTGAAGAGCCCTCGTCTTCGGAAAAAGAAAGTGAGTTGTGATTTTCATCTGAAAATGACTGTTATCGTTAATAGCAATGCAAATTGACTGGCAAATTTGTACTGTTAGATAACATTCTTCTAGAAGGCTCACTAGAGTGGCATGGAATCTTAGAAATGTAGGGTTTGGGGAGAGCCCATTCCTGTAGTAAATTCCTCTCTGTTATTAAGTGGCTCAAGAAATCTCGTGCACTGAAATTTCCATTTTATGTTAAGACTTTTACCCTTACCCAAACAGTCCAAATGTAAATGTTTCCATTAAAGACAACTGAAACATGGAGGATCCCCAGTCAATGACTCCTGAAGGCTTCTAAGAACAGAAATTTGTAATGTGCACTGAGAACGCAATGCTTAGATATCCATTTGAGAACATTTCCAAGAGTTCACAGCTGCTAAAAGCGCAGTGGATTTTCTATGGCAACACAGTAAGGAGCAGCTGAACATTTTATCCCCATATCAAACATCTGCTTAAAAATCTATACAGGCTGAGTAATTTTTTAATGATTGCCTTAGGAGAAGTCTGGCAGCTCACCTGTCACGCACTAGAAATCCAGCACCCTCTACTGGTTGGACTTGCAGGGAAAAGAGCTTTGTATTTTAACTTGTGGTTAACATTTCTGATGGGAGAGATGGTAATTAACTGGTTTAGCTAGGTGTTTTCCACTAGGATGTGCTTGGGTTTTTCACAGCAGTCTAAAAATAATGAAGTTCACCACGTTCTATGAATGCTATCTATGTGAAGTGAGCATCTGGGGAGGATGCATGCTTCTGAACTGACTGCTGTATTTGTTGACATTACCAATGACATGTCTATAAGAAAGAAGAAATGTTCACAAGACATAGACACTCAGCAAAAAATGAAAAACAAAACAAAATAAAACAAAAAGCCACTAAAGAAAACCGCAGGCAAACACTTGCTTTGAGCTTTTATGCAGGATTTCTTAGTTGTCTACAAGTGGTGTTGATATCTGCCGGGCTGTCAGGGAGCAAGTTCATGGACAGTCTCACCAGGACAGTTTTTCTGAAAGCATATTTTGTTTCAAATCTTGGAAAAACTGCATGTGGATAAAGGGGCAAGAAAGAGAAAGGGGTAGGAAAAATTTAATTAAAAGGACACTTTTATTTCTGATTCATAAAAACATACCAAATATGTTTTGAGGACTTGTTCGTTGTTTTTTATTTATAGACTTGATTTTGTGTTTGTTTTTAAACTAACACTTAACCCTTAATTGACAAAAGACTTGAAGTGGGAAACTATTACATGTACATATTTTTGAAACTAATGAAAAAGGGGAATAAACCCTGAGATCACATAATGAAAGCAGAGATCGCAAGTAACGAGAAGTCTGTGTAGACAAGAGAAAAATGATGACTGGCTATTTGGACAGCCTCGATGCTCCTGCCAAGTGGGTGGATCATGAGTTGTAGATCAAGATGTTGTAGAATGAATGGTCCATGATCAAGATGTTGTAGAATGAATGGTCATTACATTTGTTATAACTTAACCTGATAAGACTCTTTGAAACTTTACCTTTCCACCAGACTTACTGTGATATGTTAGAACTATTCTTCAAAGAATAAAACACTAACCATTAATATGAAAACAGAGCAGGGGACAGAAATGGAAAGTTGTAGTAAAATGTATGTACTTTTATCGAATGTCTTTTAAAATAAACGTGACAGATTATTTGAATACTTTCATTGTGACACCTCTCAGGATGGAGCCACTGCACTCTTCCTAGCTGCCCAAGGTGGTTATTTGGATGTTATTCGATTATTGTTGTCTTCAGGAGCAAAAGTCAACCAGCCAAGGCAGGTAATGTCTACAAGCATGAGCGGTGGGGCAGGGAGGGCATCTTCCAACCCTTTTTGCCTCCGTGATGAAGCTAATCCTAGATTAGGGTTTCTCCTGGTCTTCGCTTTGGGCTCACCTGAAAGAAAGCCTGTGATATCGAGCTGACTTCACCATTTACTGTTTTTGAACCTTCGGTGTTGAGTGTTGGAAGTCAAGTACATACTTGGCCGCCTCCTGTTAAATAAATTATGGCTGCAGTGATGTCGTGAGAGTGGGCTAGCCTGGGACATAGGTAAATAGATGTGAGTCAGGTAGCCTTGCTCCTGCCCAGTCCCTCCACTGATAAGCTGCTTTATCTCTTACCCTGCTTCTTCTTCCACCACGCCAAAGAGGAGTGCATTAGTCAACTGGAAATCATTAGTAGGTTCCACCCCTTCATTTCTTACAATCAGAACACTACTGTGAGACTTAATTTACTAACAGCAAGCTAACAACACCCAGCAAATCAATTGATACTTAAAGGCACAGAACCACCTGGTAATATAGGTCACACTTTATGAATGGTAAAGAGCCATCCAAATCTAAGGCATTATAATTAGCTTTTCTTATATAGGATGATTTCTGCACTAATTAATTTGTTTTTAACAAAACATTTCAGATTAAAATAATATCACTTTAAAGGTACTTTTCTTGGGAGAAATCAAGCTGATTTCTTACCAATGTATGACACGCAGGCAGATTGCCAGTAATATAACCTGATGTGTAATGTAATACATGCCTATATGTTCACGTAGGGAGGATTCGTCTGAGCTCTTGGCCCCAGGTTTCATCAGTCTTTAGAAGTCCAATTGCATAGGAACCTAAGGAGGGAAAGGGCCTTTGGATACAGTGAGTTTGAGGTCAGGAGTCCTGAGTTCTAGATCCAGCTCTGCTAATAACTAGCTGTGTGGTTTGGAACATGTGAATCAGCCTCTCTGGATTTGTCCTTCATCTGAAAATTAGGAGACTGGGCAGGATGATCCTGACAATCTCTTCCAGATCCCCCTTTTTTAATAACCGTTTTATCCAATACTCAATCAGTGTTTCTTAAGCACTGCACATGTATATATTAGATACTGCTATGAATGTGAGATTAAATTTTTAAGATTTTTAAAGATATTCTTAGATTTAGATGGCTCCAGGAATACTCTTGGGAAAGCAAGCTTTCAGAAAAAGTTGTACTACCATACCTGCCAGAATTGACATCTGAGGACAGGAATTTAATATTTTCTTGCAGGTCCTTCTTATTTTGAAACTGTTGATTGATTCTGAATCAGACTTTTAACTTTGGTTTCATCTTGCCAAAGTTAGTAAGCAGAATTAGTAATTTTTAGATTGCAGGAGGGTTTTTTTTTAAGATTGTATTTATTTATTCATGAGAGACACAGAGGGAGAGGCAGCAACATAGGCAGAGGGAGCATTAAGCTCCCTGCTGGGAGCCCAATGAGGGGAGGACACTCAATCCCAGGACCCCAAGAATATGCCCTGAGCTGAAGGCAGAGGCTCAACCACTGAGCCATGCAGGCATCCCAGATTGCAGGAGCTTGATTTGGAGGCCATTATTGAGGGTACCACCATGAATTTAGAAATGAAAGATTGTTAAGATTATCAGGCCTTTCTATCTGCACATCTTTCTGAAATAATTTCTAGCACTTTGACAAATCTATTTGTGAAATAAATTGTATTAGCCATATGCCTAAGTACTATTCATAAAAAAAAAACAAGTTGATGTAAGAGATTATATTTCAAATAGTGCATGGATTGTGGCCACTCAAATCTAGATTGAGTTATACGACGATGCTGAAGCCAAGAAATTAAAGAGTGAGCCAACAGTGCCATAGTGGCCACAACCCCTACAGCTGCTTTTATTCCTCACAATGAGCATGACCTGGTCAAAGTAGATGACCTAGTCCAGCAGTGGGAGGATCCCTTCCTTGGATCAGGGAGCAAGTGACATGCCATCTGAAGACTGCACCTCATGCAATTGTTTGGAATTGAGTTCAGCTCTGAAAAGATTGTTATTCAGGAAAAGAGTGTTTTATAAAATAAAAATAGCTTTGGAAGAAAAAAGGAAATGGAATTTTTCCTTTTTAGAGGATACATGAACCCCACTAACTACTCTCGAGCCATAATCTTTTTATTACCTGCCGTGAGCTGATATTGAAAGGTTGTCTGGCCAGGTCAGACTAGCCCAAATTCTGTCTTCTTTTAAACTCTAAACTCTGCAGGGAAAAAAAAGTATAAACTCTGCATATTTTACTCCCTCCTAGAAAACAAGCAGTGTCATAAATATGGCAGTGATAGTAGTCCCATCTAACTTTGTCACAAGTTATGAGGAGGTAAAAAAAAAAAAAAGTATAATTCATAGTTTCCATTAAAATGGCCAATGCGTAGTAGCATCAGCAGGGCATTTGGAAACCAGTGTTTAATTCTGAAATCTCAGCTGACACGTGGAGTCACTGTCAGAAAAGTCTTGAATTTATAAAATTTATTTTTTTAAAAAAATATGAAATAAATAAAGACAAGGATGTATGCCAGATTTCATTTCTTGATTTTTTAATGCTTTTAGATAAATCTTATTTATTATTTTTCCTTGCTGTTCTATGGGGTCCTGACTTTTTCTGGCATAGTGTGACAGGATGTTAATGAAGTTGCATTGGTGTTCTTCAGCTGACTTTTGCTCTGAGCTACAGGGAATCTGAACATTCCCCAGGAATGGCTTTTCTGGGGAATCCCTGGGTGGCTCAGCGGTTTAGTGTCTGCCTCTGGCCCAGGGCGCAATCCTGGAGTCCCAGGATCGAGTCCCACATTGGGCTCCGGGCATGGAGCCTGCTTCTCCCTCTGCCTGTGTCTCTGCCTCTCTCTCTCTATGTCTATCATGAATGAATGAATGAATAAATGAATGAATGAATGAATAAATCTTTAAAAAAAAAAAAGGAATGGCTTTTCTGTGTAACCCTATCACAGATGAACTACCTGAAAACCTTTCTAGGACATCTGTGAAAAGGAATCAGAATCACAAAGCCATAAGCCGACTTTGGAAAGACTAAGCTCTTGATTTGAAACTAGAAAAATACTTCCTCCTAGTTTGTCCTAGATGAAAAAGGTCAAGAGTCACAGAGATCATTGTAGTCTATGGTCAAGCTAAAAACTCCTTTTCAGTTCTATGTGTGTGACCACAGCAAGTAGAGTAGAGACACACATCAGCCTTTTTAATCACCAGCTAAGATGGCTTATTTAGTCTGTTTTTCTATCAACAAAATGCTTTGACATCTCCTTTTCCCAACTCAACTCGTCCACCTTGTTAAACAGTACTTTCAGAGTGGTAAAGATCTGAGGGCTTACCCAGGGCTGAGTTTAGACTATCCTCACTCATCCTAACTAGTCCTTTCAGTATGCTAATGGGATCTCTTTGAAGCCAGACAGAAAGGCCATCTCATAAAGCATCCTCCCTAGCCCCTTGTTTGCACTTCCATGCAGAAATGCTAGGACCTGGATAGTGACAGGCCCCCTGGGTTGCAAGCTTGGAGGGGGTGAACCCAATGGTGAGCAATGGGAGAGAGTAGGGCCAATGGATTGTTTCAGGGTCCTAAGGGCTTGGGGGTAGAAGTGAACAGCAACAGGGAGGCCCCACTGCTTACATGCCCTCTGCACATGGTAGGCACTCTGGAAAGGTATGTTGATTCCAGAAGGTACCCCATAGTTTGAGCAGAGCTCCATGAGGCCTGGAAGGCAGAAGACAGTGATCAGTGGCTGCAAATTGAAACAAGGCTCAGATATAGGGCTTAAACTCAGGGCCAGGACACCAGTCCCAGGAAGACTGTAAGAGCCAGAGAGGGAACCAGATCCAGGTCTCTGGGTGGGCAGTAGCTTGTGAGTTATGGGAATATGGATCACTTAAGGAAATGAAACACAGTCTATTTCCTTACTAACTGCATGACCTTGAACAAGTCACTTACACTCCTTGAATTTCAGAGTTTCTTTTATTATTATTTTAATTCCAGTATAGTTAACATACACTGTTATATTAGTTTCAGATCTACAATATAGTGATTCAGCAGTTCCCTATATTGCTGTGTTCATCACAATAAGTGATTAAGTACTCTTAATCCCCTTCACCTATCTCACTCATCTCCCCCCACCCCTTTGGTAACCACTAATTTGTTCTCTATAATTAACAGTCTGTTTCGTAGCTTGTCTTTCTGTCCTTTTTTTTCCGTTGCTCATTTGTTTTGTTTCTTAAATTCCATATATGAGTGAAATCATATGGTATTTGTCTTTCTCTGACTGCTTTATTGCACTTAACCTTATACCCTCTAGGTCCATCCATGTTGTTGCAAATGGCAAGATTTCATTATTTTTATGGCTAATATTCCATTGTGTATATATACCAATTTTTCTTTATCCATTCATTTATCGATGGACACTAGAATTGCTTCCGTATCTTGGCTATTGTAAGTAATGCTGCAATAAATATAGAGGTGCATATATATTTTCGAGTTAGTGTTTTCATATTCTTTGGGTAAATACCCAGTAGTGGAATTGCTGGATCATATTGTAATTCTACTTTTAATTTTTTTAGGAACCTCCATACTATTTTCCACAGTTTGCATTCCCACCAACAGTACAGTTCCCTCCACATCCTCACCAACACCTGTTGTTTCTTGTGTTGTTGATTTTAGTCATTCTGACAGGGGTGAAGTGATGTTTTATTGTGGTTTTGATTTGCATTTCCCTAATGATGAGTGATGTTGAGCATCTTTTCATGTGTCTGTTAGCCATCTGTAGGTCTTTGGAGAAATGTCTGTTCATGTCTTCCGCCCATTTTTTAACTGGATTATTTGTTTTTTGGGTGTTGTGTTGTATAAGTTCTTTATATATTTGGATACTAACTCTTTATTGGATAGGTTATTAACAAATATCTTCTCCCATTTATTAGGCTTTTTTCTTTTAGTCTCATTGATTATTTCCTTTGCTATGTAGAAGCTTTTATTTTGATGTAGTCCAGGGTTTGGTTTGGTTTGGTTTGGTTTTCATCTGTTAAACCAGGATAATTATGGTACCTTTGCAATTATGATTTCTATTTCATCCAGGCCTCAGTGGAGTAGAAAACTCATCAGATATCAAGGATGCACTCTTTCTCTCGTGAGCCATGTAGTCCCTGTCATCTCAGAGTCCCTTCATGCCTCTCTCTCTTCCCACTCCTTTTTTTCTAGCATCCCTGCCTACTCATCTTGTATATAGTCCCTAAGTTCATAGGTCAGACTACCAAACTCTTGGGAGAGTGATGTCATTGTTGCCACTAGGCTCTGCACACCAGGCCACAGTGGACTGGTCCTCCTGCCCATCCTTGGTCTGATCACTTGTGGGTAGGGAGAATGAGGTCAGGCTGGGCAGTGCAGACATCTGGTAACATCTTTTACAGACTTGTTTGCTGGCCTGGGGCTACCAAGCGGGACCCAGTTATGAGAAATGGGCTCCAGGTCAGGGAAAGGCTGGACCAAAGTTGTCTCAGTACTGAACCCCGTCTGCTATTGATGAGATTCCTTATATCTCTTGGGCGTCCAGCTTAGAATGAATTGGTTCCCAAGACTTTCTGTCTGGCTTGAGCGTATACATGGACGTAGCCTCAGTGGGAAGACTAGAAGCAGCAGAAGCAAAGAGCTAGTGCCACTAAATAGACTCATTCCCATGGAAGAAAATAGTTTCAATACTTTTTCTTTTTTTAATTTTTATTTATTTATGATAGTCACACAGAGAGAGAGAGAGGCAGAGACACAGGCAGAGGGAGAAGCAGGCTCCATGCACCGGGAGCCCGACGTGGGATTTGATCCCGGGTCTCCAGGATCGTGCCCTGGGCCAAAGGCAGGCGCTAAACCGCTGCGCCACCCAGGGATCCCAGTTTTAAT
The DNA here is from genome assembly GCF_905146905.1 of Nyctereutes procyonoides. NCBI lineage: Eukaryota > Metazoa > Chordata > Mammalia > Carnivora > Canidae > Nyctereutes > Nyctereutes procyonoides. The sequence goes on from NW_026575044.1 coordinate 37,685,267, forward strand.
ACTTTTTCTAAATAATCTTTAGGAGCCTAACTAAAATGATCTAACATTGAGTTTCTGATACAAATCATGTCATACACTCCGTCTCCTGCTATGATCTATCTATAAAAATGTATTAGAAGTTACTAGAAAATATTATCTCAAATGGAGCAAGGGATAACCAGATCAGAAGAAACTGTACAAATCACCTGTGTAATCATCCATCAGATACATGAATCCTCTCTCTCACAGTCCTGCTGAGTGGCAGCCACTGGTGAACCCCTCCGGCATGGGGGACCCATTACTACTATTGAATCTTTAACCGGCTCTTACTACCACCTCTGTCTTACACTGAGCCAAAGTCTCAAGTGGCTTTTACCCACCAGCCCCCCTTGGTGCCAGTTGGTGTGCAGAACCGATCTAAATCCTTTTCTGCTTGGTTTGCACACAAATAGTAAATGACAGCTGTCATAACCCTGGGAATCTCATCTTCAAGCTAAGTGTCCTATTTCTTTTTCTTAAAAAGGTGCCACAGAGGTCCTAACTTACTGTGATTTATTTCACTGTAATTTATTTGTTTTGAATTTTAAAACTATAGATTTTTGTCAGGAAGTATTCAAAAACATATATTTTTTAATGTTTTTCCTATTCCAGTTCTCTCAAAACTCAACAAAAAGGAGCCAACTTGACTCAATTTCTATCATTTTCATTGTGAAGTCCTCTTTATAAGGAAGACTCTGACCCTTATAATAGTAATAAGAGAAAACAGGAATTGAGGTGTACAGATGAAGGGGAAAACCTCTCTCCACAAACTAGATAATCAACTAATAAGTACTTTGATTTGACAATAATGCTCCAACTCACATTCAACTTCCTGGGTTTAACCCCAAATCTCATTTTACCAATCATTCCTACCTGTTGGATCAGTTGTCTCACAGGAAAAGTAGAAAAATCAAATAAAGCATGTGGAGTGTTTTGTTAACAAAAGTACAAATTAAGGTGTTTATTGTTTTTCATGGTAAATATGCAGATTCAGTGACCTGTCTTTTCTAAGCACCCACTATCCAGTCCTGTGCTCAGCACTGTCCTACATGTTTTCTCATTCATGAATTTCTCTGGGATGCCAACGTTTTTGCAGAAGAGAACAGAGGCTCAGAGTGATTTGGCTCAGGTCTCATAAGCCAGAAGCGAGGACTTCTTTTTCCACCTACCATGACTATTGCAATTCAAGTGATAAAAGTGCAGTGTTAGCATTACTGTTATGAATCGATGCTATTAATATTTGTTCCCAATGTACCACCTCTTAGCACTTTTCCACATTAGTATCAATTAAGATCATTTTTACTAACAAGTAAGCCCTTGGAAGGCACCCGCCAGCCTCTTTGTTGCTGGCCGCCTTTCCTTGCCTGCCCCCTGGTGGAGATAGTGACAAAGAACAAGTGAACCCAGAGCAGGCAAAGACGGGCAAGAGCTTCCAGTACCCTGCCTCCCTCTCCTGCTCCCTGCCCCTCCTCCACGTCTCTCGCCCCAACCCCTGTTCCAGCACACATCCTGTGGGCCACAGTACGCTGGACTTCCTGCCCTGCCTGAACCAGCCACACCTGTCCAAGCCGCTTCGACTGGAAATGCTCTTCCTTCTACAAGGAATGTCCTCCTCCACCCCCCACCTAGGAAAATCCTAGTCCTCCTTCAAACCCTAATGGTAAAGCTGACCCCCATAACTCCCACACAGTAAGCAGACCCCTCTCCTGGTTCATCTTGGGCACTTTATCAAGTATCATCTTGCTACTTTACTATAGCACTGTAATCATCCGGAAATTGCCATGTCTCTTCTCCGCTAGACTGAGTTCCTATGAGACCAGAGACTGAGAAGATATTTAATAACGGTTGGTTGAGTGAATAAATGAATGAATGATTCTAAACTTGGAGAAGCAAATTAAATAATGAATGTGGACATGCTTTCTAAACAAAAGTACAAATTAAGGTATTATTTCGATTGCTAATAACAAATAACATGCAGATTTAAAAACATATCCAAGAGGCCCTTGTAAAAGCATGAAGTGGCTCTAGGTGTTCATCTGTCTTCTGCCCTTTGTTTCATTCAGCATCTCTTCCCCATCTTTCCCAAAACACAGGGGTGTAAGTGTCTTCCTACCACCCCTCAGCAAGCCTGGATCCTTCCAGGCTCCTGATTGGCCACCACCCACCACCCCATTCAGGCCTCTTTGTCTTCTGTCCCTTTGCTGGGATGGCAATGGGCAATAATCCTGTGCCTGCTAGTAGACTGGAGTTGAAATGATATGCTACAGCAGAAAATGAAACTCTGTGTTCTCCGACTGAATCATCCTGCTCTTCAGCCCCTGTTTCCACCGATGAGTAACTCAGTCTTATCTGGCCAAAACACTCCCGTGGGGCCATATACCCTTCATTACCTCAGAGCCTAAGTTTAGAGAATTCTGGTTCCTTTGCTCTCCTCCTGCCCTTCCTTCCAAAGTGGCCTAAGTTCTCAGAGGTCAAACTGTCATCCTGGCATTCAGGTGGTGTGGGGACACTGCATCTGGTCCTGTATTGGTTTGTCCACCCTTTCCTGTCTGTTTGAGTATCCTGCTATGAGTATCCTGTCTGTGAGTACCTAGTTGGCCTGTCATCGTGAGATCATGACCTATCTTCCCACTTTCAGGCTGACTTCTGGCCACCGTTACTGAGCACTTCTGATTTCCCACAGGCAGGCAGGGACTCCTGGGTGCCCCAGATTCCTAGTTGATGCAGACCAGGGGTACTGAGGGGTGTCTCGGACCCATTGGCCAAGACTCCATCACCCATTTCTGTTCTCTCAGGCACCAGCTAAGATCAGAGCTTCTCTAAAAGGTCTGCAGTTTTTCTGGGTTCCATCCCAAGAACAGGAGAAAATCCTTTTCCATCTGGAATTCACCGTCATTTATCTGGGTGTTTCTACTACCCCTAGCTTACCTAACCCAGATTCAGCCCAGGAGGAGAACATGGACACTTGGGTCGGACCTCTGCCTCTCCCACTCTCTCCGTAGAGCTGACTTCCAGTACTAGAAGGGTTTTCTGTTTTTCTCTTTGTGTCTAGCAGGAACCACCGTCCTGTCCAACCCTTCTCCGTCCCTTGGATGTGTCACTTTTTCTCCAGAGCAGCACCTCTCCGCTTCATGGCCTAGTGCTCCCATAAACAGGCTCTTTGGGGGAACGATACACAGAAAATATTACCAAAAATGCCGGCCTGCTATAACTCACGAGTGGGCATCCCTTCCCAGAAGAAACCATATCACATCCTGCATAAAACCAAACTCCCTAAAAATGATGTGACTGTGGGGGATTCTAGATACAAGGATAGAAGAGTTGAAGGAATGTCTTTAGTTCTGACCTTCACACATCCCATCACCAAAAACTGCCCTCCCTTCTGTGGGAATGAGGGCCCCCACTCAGTAGGGTGTGCTGTGTCAACCCATCAGTAAAGCAAACAAACTGACTGAATCTAGGGGAAAATAAGGACATGCAGGCTTCTCCTCCCCAGGTTTGTTAGGTTTGGTTCTGCTTATCTTGGTGAGCAACTCAACGGCTTCCTGCTCTGAGTTCCGTGCCCTGGAGCACCACACTAGGTGCTAAAAGATCCTGCCATTCAGTGGCTGTATGATAAGCCCAAACCCGAACGCTGGCTCACATGTCCAGGCACTGCCACATGCCCCTCTGTGTAAGTGGCTTAAAATCTCCGTCCTCATTTGTCGTCGGGGGGATGGTTGTGGGTCGTACCTTGTTGCTCGGCGGCTGCCGGGTGGCCCGGTGGGAGCAAGCGTGTCCCCTCGCCTGCAGGACGGGACGGCGCCACTGTGGATTGCGTCGCAGATGGGCCACAGCGAGGTGGTGAGGGTGATGCTGCTGCGCGGAGCGGATCGGGACGCAGCCCGCAACGTGAGTCTGAGCCAGAGCTGGGGGGCTGGGGGGCTGGGGAGGAGTGCATGCACCGAAGCTCCAAAATTCAGCCCAACCTGGACGTGCAGAGAAAACGCGCCTTTATTTGGTCTCTGACTCCCCTGGGCTTTCTCCCACCCTCCACCAGCTCTGTGGCAGGAAAACAAGGTAAATGTCTGAATCAGCTGAACCTTTGCAAGTGCTGCCCAGTCTCCCTAAGGGAAAGATGTGTAATCCTCCCAGATCCTCCTGCACCTGAGCTGACTGATGAACCCGAGAGGCTGCGGGAGGGAGGAGCCGGGCCTCAGGGGTTGCACGTGCGCTGGGCGCTGCGCCTCCTGCTGACCCGGGACCGCAGTGCCGGTGGGGGCGCCCCCTCTGTGGTTTGGGGGTCCCGCAGCGCTCCTGGGGCTCCGCCTCACCTGACTTCCCCAGCTGCAGACCCCTGCACCATATCCCCCATTGGCCTCCACCCAGCAATGCTTATGTCACCTAAGTCGGCCTCGGTGGGCCCCTCAGCGGGTCCTGCGGCAGCTTGGGGAGACCCTGCTGCCTGACCACACTGCCATTCGCTTTTTGGTTCTGGTTTGATTTGGTTTGGTTTGGTTTGGTTTGGTTTGGTTCTTACAGTGCCTGGCCTTGTTTCCCTTAGTATTACTCCTGCCATAGCAGGTCACATATGACCCACGTCCATTCTCTACATCTGAGCCCAGAAAGGAGGAAAGACCCAATCTGACCACTTTACTGTCTTTTCTCCCACTCTCTCTCTTCTTCCCACGTCTCTGAAACCAGAAAAGAAAAATCCTCTAATCTCATTTTCTTTCTTCCTGATTCCAGCTAAGCCTTTAGAGCAGGCTGGCGTATTAACTTTACTACAGAATTCTGTGAGCTGAATCCTCCAAATACAGCAATTGATACGTAAAAGCAGGAGAAAAATGAATTTGGAAACTCTCTTCCCAGGCCAAAAAGTGATGACAGAAGTTAACTATAAAGTTTTGAACTTGCCTTTGCATTTCTTTTTAACAGATTTCAATCCATCCCCTTCCTGCTCTCCACCTACCTACCCCCAGCCTCCAAGGACAGATACCTAGGGCACACTGGAGCAAGGTTGTTTACAAGACAAAGCAAAAAAGAAAAGCACATTTAAAACAGTAAAGACAATTAAAGACAATTCAGTAATTATTTAATCATTAAAAATAGTTTAACACCAATTTCTGCTAAGTGGTAAATTGCAGACAATGCTTCTTTGGTCGATCTGTGTCCTGAAATACATTCTTGATATTCCCCTTTCCCTTTACCCACTGTTCTAGAGACTAGAAGAGATGAATCCCCAAAGGCAGGATTCTTAGATAATAAATTATTTTGTCTAGCACTCTTTCATGCAGAACTAAATATGCTCTAAAATACTCCTAGGTTAAGAAATATGGCCCACTTGTCCTTTGGTTTAAATCTTTCACCTATTCTGACAAGCATATTCCTGGTTCTCAAGTAACAATTAGTTCTTAGCCAACACACACATATATTAATAGTCAACTTTTCTTTTCCTCTCTGTTAAGGATGGTACAACAGCTTTACTAAAAGCAGCCAACAAAGGGTATAATGATGTTATAGAGGAGTTGCTGAAGTTCTCACCCACCCTTGGCATTTTGAAGGTAAGACTTAAAGAGAAATTTTACAATCTGTAGAAGAGAGGCTAAAAATTAAGAAGCCCCTACTAAGGACTGCAGGAGAATCTGAGTGTAATTCACATGGCTAGTTGCATTCTTAAAAAAACTTACCTCCAACTTCTTAATGTTGGAGATTCATGATCATTGGTTGAAATGGCAGGGCGGTAAGAAGAGTGAACCAGAGTCTGTAGGTACTTAGTTTTCTAGAAAAAAAGAAGTTAGTAGAAATTAAACACTAACTTGGAAAGTAAATCATATATATTTATCATTGGACTAAAAATCTTTCACAACTCATGAAACACATGATTTGTGTCCCACAAAACCTGGGGGACAGATGCTCACATTTCTTCCCTTCATTATCTGGAGCAAAGAACCACATTATTACCTTAGGTGAAATAAAATAAACCTCAGATATCTGGACACAGCAAAGAATGTATCATTCTGGAAAGCTTGGGTCTACAAGGAAACAGCCCCAAAATTCTTCTTTAAATTTTAGCCATTTGAGACTAAGAGATTTCTAAATTACAATATATACCAGAAGGTGGCATAAAGGGCCAGGTAATAAATATGTTCGGCTTTGTGGGCCATACATACAGTCTCCGCTGGAACTGTTCAACTCTACTGTTGTAGCATGAAAGCAGCCATGGCGGGGAGGGGACAAAGGATGGCTGCAATTCCATTAACACTTTATTTATGGACACTGTATTTCTGGAATTTCATATTTTCACATAGTATTCTTTTTTAAGTTTTTTAAACCTTAGCTTGTCAGGACATAGAAAAACAGGGGGGCAGCCCTGGTGGCTTAGTGGTTTAGCGCCACCTTGAGCCCAGGGCCTGATCCTGGAGACCAGGGATCAAGTCCCACGTCAGGCTCCCTGCATGCAGCCTGCTTCTCCCTCTGCCTGTGTCTCTGCCTCTCTCTGTGTGTGTCTCTCATAAATAAATAAATAAATAAATAAATAAATAAATAAATAAATAAATAAATAAATAAAATCTTAAAAAAAAAAAGAAAAGAAAAGAAAAACAGAGGGCAGGCTAGATTTGGCCCATAGGCTATAGTTCGCAGAACCCCCCCTCCCACACACACACACACTATACACTACTATTTCCTTAAATTGAGGACAGGGAAACCTGTTCTAAACTTGAAACAGTGGCTTAGCACTTTTGGGGATGTATCCTCAGGCTTTATTGATGGGAAAAGTCAATCTTCCTGTGAATGACCCCAAAAGCTTTTTGGATACTCTGCTTCTGATCTTTATATACTTAGGCTCTATTCTTGTTATCAACTAATACAGGACTGCTGTTGTCAGGATGCTGGCCTCTCTGTCCCAGTGAGCAATTTCTAATCTCCCAAGAGCTTGGAAGCCAGAAAGCTACATTCATTAAAATTGTTTGTAAAGTAAGGGATCCCTGGGTGGCACAGCGGTTTAGCGCCTTCCTTTGGCCCAGGGTGCGATCCTGGAGACCCGGGATCAAATCCCACATCAGGCTCCCGGTGCATGGAGCCTGCTTCTCCCTCTGCCTGTGTCTCTGCCTCTCTCTCTCTCTCTCTCTGTGACTATGATAAATAAAATAAGAAAAAATTGTTTGTAAAGTAAGAATAAATAGCCTATGAAAGAGAACTCTGTGAATACAAGAAATGAGCTCCAGAAATGGACTTTGTAATGTCTCGTCTCATTTCAAAGAGCTCTATTTTGGCTTGGTATTTTACCTTAGCTCTGTTGCAAATGGATGAAGTTGAACAAGTTGGTGAAAATTTAGGTGGGTGAAATGTTACCAGATAAGTGAGTTATCATACACGTTATAAAAGCAAACATGCTCCTTTGGAAAGGAAAATGCTACTTTTTTGGAATTTTTCTATGGGTATGATTTTTTTTCTTTCATAAAATAAGAAAATGGTTTAGTAGTAGTAGCAGTAGCAGCTCATGTGTAAATTAAGCTTGCATTTAGATGCCATAGGTAGACATATGCATCTTCTGGAACAGGTATCATGTGACCACCCATCATTCCTTTATCAGGTTTGGTATATTCTCTTCCTCTCTCTTCCCAGAATCTGGCGACATGGTGTGCATAGATGATTCCTTAGTTCAATAAATATTTGCAGTGCATTTCATAAAATGTCAGCAACCTATCTGGCAGGCCCTTCTGTGCTCAGAAATGCTCCAAAAAAGGGCTTGGGGGTTTCTTCCCCCAAAGTGCTCAGGTCCTGGAACTCCACAGTGGTGCTCCTACCCCCTCTGAGTTAGGGGAGTGCAGGTAACTGGGCTGACTGCTGGGCCTTTTGGCTTGCCAGCCATTTCTCCAGCCTCGCTGGAAGCACGGAAACTATATTTGTTGCTCTTGAAGGAAAAAAACAATGTTTAACATAGCATGATTGCTTTTTCTGCAGCAAATTCTAATATATGTAAAATTGCCAGACCAATTGTGAAGTCATGTGTACCCTGGGCCAGATTTCTTGTTTCACTTACAAAAGGACGTTGGCAGTATTTATACTGCCCATCTTCTGTGTGCTGTGTACCTGAGGACACTGTATTAGATGTTGACGCCTTTGAGAGGGAATGGAAGGAAGAGCAAAGCTCCCAACATGAGTCTCATCACTCAGGTTGGTTTATGATAAAAGCCTGGCTCAGTGCTGATGCCTGTGAGCCCACTCCTGACTCTCACTGTTGTTTTCTCTTAGAATGGGACATCGGCCCTCCACGCAGCAGTGCTCAGTGGGAATATTAAAACAGTCGCGCTGCTCCTGGAAGCAGGGGCGGACCCAGCCCTGAGAAACAAGGTATCTGCCTTTCCTTATCTTTTAACTCCTTTGGGCTCCTATGCAAAGAGATAAGGCAGTTTCAGCCTAAGCCAAGATAACCAGTCACGTGCACCTTGGGCCAGACTTCGTTTCACTTGGAAAAAAACACGGGCAATACTTACACTGACCATCCGCTGTGTACCCCAGGACACTATATTAGATGCTGGTGTCTTTGAAAGGGAATACAAGAAAGAGCAAAGCTCCAACATGGGTCTCATCACTCAGTCTGTCTCTTCGTACCTCAGCATAGTAAGGGCATTGCAAGGCTGTCAGTAGGTAGCAATGAGCAGTGCACCTAGACCCAGAGAATTATGCTGAAAACCCTATATCGTCAATGGCTGTAAGCTAACAACAGTACAGCCTCTCAGGACAGGGGATGGGGAGCAGTAGTTGCAGGGAGTGGAGTTATGGGATTCTATCATCAAGGAAGTGTCCTAAAAATGTCAAAGTTCTAGTAGTTTATTGCTATCCTGCGTATATTGGATGTTCATAGCTTGACAACTGCTTGTGCTTTCTTTGGAGAGTAGAAGAAAAAGGGGGACATGTTGCTCTTATACAGTTAACAGGACTTTGTGCCGCTGTTACAAATCAACCCATGTTTTTTATAGGCTAAAAACCTTAGTTTACGAATAGGTCAGACATGGAGGTGGGAAGATCCCCACTACCCATTTTTTCCTGCATTAGCAGTCAAGTGCAGAACCTGGCAAAAGAGAGCAGCCAAGAAAAGGTTTTAAGAGAACACTAAAATACCAACTTTTGAAGGAGGAAGTGCTCATCAATAAAGAAAGGTATGAAAAGCAATTTTCACTTTGTACCTACGTACTATTTGAGCTTTTGTTTTTTTTAAGATTTTGTTTATGTATTCATGAGAGACAGAGAGAGAGAGGCAGAGACATAGGCAGAGGGAGAAGAAGGCTCCCTGCAGGCAGCCCAATGTGGGACTTGATCCTGGGACTCCAGGATCAGGCCAGGCTGAAGGCAGAGGCTCAACCACTGAGCCACCCAGTTGCCCCATTTGAGCTTCTTTTTTTTTTTTTTTTTAATTTTATTTATTTATTCATGAGAGACACACAAAGAGAGGCAGAGATACAGACGGAGGGAGAAGCAGGCTCCATGCAGGGAGCCCGACGTGGGACTTGATCCCAGGTCTCCAGGATCAGGCCCTCGGCTAAAGGCAGGTGCTAAACCAGCTGAGCCACCCAGGCTGCCCCATTTGAGCTTTTATAAGTATCAATTGCTATTTTTTTTTTTTAATTTATGATAGTCACACACACAGAGAGAGAGAGAGGCAGAGACACAGGCAGAGGGAGAAGCAGGCTCCATGCACCGGGAGCGCGACGTGGGACTCGATCCCGGGTCTCCAGGATCGCGCCCTGGACCAAAGGCAGGCGCCAAACCGCTGCGCCACCTAGGGATCCCCGATTGCTATGTTAATTTCTTTCATAGTAAAGGCCGACACAGAACCTTTTCCCTGACATTTTAAAAAGAAACCATTAAGTGCGATTAAACAACATGCCAGGAGACTCTTTTATTTCATTTACTTAGCATGTGGAGTTATTATTTCCTTGTTCTTACCATTAGAGTACTTGAAAACAAGGCTTCTGCTTATCTCTTCCTGTAGACTCCAATTTGTTTTCCATTAGCTGGCCTGGCTGTGTGATAAGCCAGCTAAAGTCATACTTGTGCTCTTATCTTTAGATCCTGGACACAAGACTGCCTAAAGAGATTGATCTTTCTTGCTAAAGCCATCCAGTACCATATGGAAACTGAAACAACATGCAATTCTTTGTCTCCTGGGGTTTCAGCAATAATGGTTATGGGGAATTTCCAGTGACCAAAATGTTAGACTTTGGATTATCCCTAAGCTACTTGAAGATATAAAGAAATAAAGATATAAAGATATAAAGATATATATATATTGCTCGTGCTGATGCTGGAGTTTCTTTTTTTTTTTTTAAGATTTTATTTATTTAGTTATTTAAGAGAGAGAGCCACAGAGAGAGCACAAGCAGGGAAAACAGCAGAGGGAGAAGGAGAAATAGGCTTCCTGCTGGGCAGGAAGTCTGATGTGAGGCTCAGTCCCAGGATTCTGGGATCATAACCTGAGCCAAGGGCAAACAATTAACTGACTGAGTCACCCAGACACTCCCACACTAGAATTTCATACAACAGAAGCTTTAGATATCTAGGAGTTGTTACCAGGGAACCCCGCCCCCCCATCTTACACATCTACCAGCCACCCCAAAGAAGCCAGCCTCTTGGAGGCAGCCCTAGAAGCAAAGGTGTTGGGATTCCAGCAGCCACTCAGGACTCTTGAAAGGGTATTCTCTGCCTTCATTCATTCAACAAATACTGAGCACCTACTAGATACCATGCACGGTGCTGTATACTGGAAAGACAGTGGTGAATGAAGTTCCCATAGTCTCTGCCTTCAAAGAGTTCAGAGTTTATGAGGGAATAAAAACAACTGAAACAGAAATTGCAATATACAGTGACAAGAGCTATCAGCAGGGAAGTAATGAACGCTACCGAAAGCTTCCCAGAGGAAATGACTTATAAGCTCAAACAGAAGCAATCTTCTGCTCCTAGGGTTCCAGAACTTCTGCTCTGGGACTGATAAGCAGATCCCGTAGGAGAGGGTAACCCATGGCCCCCAGAGCCACTCCCCACACCGTAGTTGTCCCCATGGGTGCAGGCCCCATGTTCCCGATACTCCCAACCGAGGACTCCGAACACAAATTCTCCCAGGACCAGTGGGGAAAGAGGGTATTTTGGTGCTGTGCTACCATGAATATGGGCCTGTGGCCCTGCTCCATAATGAAGAAGATGGCCCTTGGTAGCAAGGCTGGGGCACTAGCCATCATGAGAGTCCACACAACCTCAGCACTCTGAGCATTCAATGGGGACCAACCTGGAGAGAGGAGGAATGAGATCAGGTTTTTAGAACTATATGGATGATACATAGAACAGCAATGCAATGACCAAATTGACAACACAGTGTGAGGAGATGAAGCCCTTTTTCAATGGTAAAGGCTATAGACATTCATGGGGATGGTCACGCACGGGAGCTGTAACTCAGCAAGCTTGTACATAGAAATACAGCTTTCTAGATCTCCTCTTCCTCCTTCTTCTGGCTGCCTGCCAACCTGCTCACCAAGGACCTAGAACCCATGCAAAAAAGCTAGATTAGTCCTGAGTACTCTGAGACTAGATGGAGCTTATGTCTGTTTAAACCAGGAGCATTTCTGTGCAGGCCCAGGCATTTGGCCTGTATGACGTCTGTTCCTACAGGAACTAATAGTAGGATTCGAGCCTCTAGAGGGGACTCTGGTCTGTAGTAACATAGCATAGTAATTTCCTGCCCAATTCAGTCCAGCATCAGCATCAGGAGTCCTTTGTGGTGGGCTGGGGTGCAGCCACTGGACATACTGTGCAGCAGATCATTTGTGGCAAACATAAATTCCCAGCAACTCCATGAATAATTCCCGACAAGTATAGTCCCAGCTAGCAGGTGGCGGTCAACGAGCAGGACCCAACCTAGAAGGTAGGGACTTCAGGAGATTCACCTAGGATCAGGGTCCCAGATAAAGCAGGTATAATTCCAGGTGTGGCTCTGGGACAAAAAAAAATATATATATATATGTAAGATAGGTAAGATCTGCATCCAAGGCCTCTCCCCCATTCTGGGTGCCTTTCTACCCTTTACCTGCCTCCCCTGAAATCCCAAGAACATCCCGTGATTCATCTTTAGCAACAGTTCCCAAAGTATGGTCCGTGGACCCCTGAGGGTCTGTAAGACCCCTTTAAGAAGTCTAAGAAGTCAATAATAATAATCTTTGTAATAATACAAAGGTGTTATTTGCCCGTTTCACCGTGCTGACATTTGCTCTAATGTTGTAAAAGCAATGGTGGGTCAAACTATTGGCACCTTATACATCAAAGCAGAGGTATTAACTGTACTGGCAGATGATTTTACAAAACTTTGTAAGTTATTTTACAGATTTTGTAAATTATTTACAAAAATGCCAGTTTTACTTAACATCTTTGATGAAGCAATAAACAATTTTAATTTTATTAAATCTTGACCCTTGTTTTAAGATTCTACATAACAAAATGGAAGTATGCATACAGCACATATGATATGTTGTGGTTGTCTCAAGGAAAAGCACTCTCCATTGTTTGAATTGCAAAGTGAGCCAGTTGCTTTTTCAGAGAACACCATTTTAACTTTAAAGAACAACTTGTATCCACCATGCAAGCCTGACAGCTTTTTAATACAGGCTTTTCTTATGAATCAGAGCTGATATTAATGAATGTGATCTTTTGAGATTGCGTAATGCAACATTTATGTCAACATTTGAAAGATCCTATAACTCATTGAACTGATATTTTCCAAGTGACCAGTGTGGGATGTTACAAATCATACATGGGGAAAAATCCTCCCTGTAGATAAATAGATCAATGGATTTTTAATGTAAAAAACTCACTGATATGGTTTCAGATTCCACACTGCCTTTACCTTTAAGAAACTACCACTTGTTTAGTATAGGTATAGCATCAAAGGAGAGTATCTACAATGATCGCAAAAGGCTGTTCATGTTTCCCCCTTTTCCAACTACCTATCTGTACAAAGCTGAATTTTCTTCATTTTCTTCATATACTTTATTCATAAGAGACACAAAGAGAGAGGCAGAGACATAGGGAGAGGCAGGCTCCCTGCCAGGAGCCCAATGCAGGACTCAATCCCAGGACCCCGGGATCATGCCCTGACCCAAAGGTAGACGCTCAACCACTGAACCACCCAGGTGCCCCTTCTTCATGCTTTAACCAAAACAACGTATCAGAATAGGTTGGATACAGAAGCAAGTAATGAAAATCCAAATGTCTTTGATTAAGCTACATATTCAAGAAATATTCAAATCTCTTAAACAATGCTACTCTTTTTTTTTAAGATTTTATTTATTCATTCATGAGAGACACAGAGAGAGAGAGAGAGAGAGAGAGAGAGAGACAGAGACACAGGCAGAGGGAGAAACAGGCCCCATGCAGGAAGCCTGACGTGGGACTCGATCCCAGGTCCCCAGGATCACGACCTGGGCTGAAGGTGGCGTTAAACCGCTGAGCCACCCAGGCTGCCCAAACAATGCTACTCTTGACCTAACATTTTTGTTTCTAGAAATTTGGTTGTTTTTCATAATTTTTTTTCTTTTTTTAAGTTTATTTTTCATAAATGTTACTTATATTAATTACCCTGTAGTGCATTTATGATTTTTAATGAATTAAAGTATTTTTAAGTGTTCTTATTTTCATTTCTAAGAAGTTAAAAGCAAAAGCTCATTGGGATACTCAATAATTTTTAAGAGTGTAAAAATGTTCTGAGGCCAGAAAGTTTGAGAACCACTGCCCCATAACGTCAATTACACAGGGTAAGGACACACTCATGAAATAAATGCATCAAGAATGTTTCCCAGGGCAGCCCGGGTGGCTCAGCGGTTTAGGGCCGCCTTCGGCCCAGGGCCTGATCCTGGAGACCCGGGATCGAGTCCCACCTCAGGCTTCCTGCATGGAGCCTGCTTCTCTCTCTGCCTGTGTCTCTGTCTCTCTCTCTCATAAAAAAAATAAAAAATAAAAGAATGTTTCCCAGCAGCATGTTGATAAGAAAGAACATTCAGTGAAACTATAGGGTCAGGTGGGAAGTGGTGGCCACTGAAGCTGCTCTTGACCAGATAGATATCTCTTATTCTCTGAATATTTCCTGACTCTGTTTTCTCATCAGCAGATGCCTGTCCTGAGTCTTATGTCCCTAGCACAGACTGCCCCATATAATAAATGAATTAAATATAAAGTATCAAATTTAACATTGCCAGTATTTATTGAGCACGTACAGATGCACCAGGCATTGTGCTGGAAATGAGGATACAGTGATTAATAATACATGGCCCCTGACCTCCAGAAGATTGCAGGGTACTAAGGATATGGCTTAGAGAGAGAAATAGACAAGGAGATAAAAAAATAACAGATGATATTTATATTATTAAAGGTGACCTTTAACTTAAACAACGGTGAATCCAGTGGGGTTTTTCACCAGCAGAGGAGCAAATTTGGGTCAGGGGCCCCTCTTCAGAGTCCCTAAAACAATCCCAGCGGTGGGAATTCACCAACACCTGTCTTATCTTCTTTCAGGCCAATGAACTTCCAGCAGAACTAACCAAAAATGAACGGATCCTACGTCTCCTCCGAAGTAAAGAAGGACCCAGAGAGAGCTAACTTAGTTCCATATTCCGCTGAAAGATAGAAACCCTAACCACATTGTCCAAAAAGAAATTGCTTTACAAATAGTGTTGGAAATTCCTTTAAGAAAGGAAATGCTCAGAACGCCCACCCTGAGTCCCTGACCAGGGAGGAGCTGGGCTACATGGCCCGAGGCAAGAACAGAAAGGCTCTGGGACCCCTTGCCCTCACTACCCTGAGTTTCTTACGCTGGCCTGTGGTTTCTTACGCTAGCCTGTGACTCCACTGCTATGGGGCCTTGGCAGGTTGTGGAGTCCACAGAAACTCATCTTAAACTCCACTAAGTTGGGTCTCTCAGTTAAACTCTAAGAGTTAACCCCTCGAAGAGGTTAAAGCAAGATGACAAAAGCCTTTAAAAGACTGAAAGGCTGCTCTTCAGTGAATCAAAGCACTTCTGCTTTTGCATTACATGTCAGTGTGCTAAGAGATATAGCTCCCTCATATTTTACATGTAGATGTATGTCATCCTAGCATAAGGTGTTTTCTTCTACCCAGAGATCGTAAGCGTGTTTATTCTGAATTGATGCATAAATTGACATTAGAGAGATACTTCTGACATTCCACCATGTTATTTTTTCAAAGATAGACTGTTGAAGTATAAAAAAGACAAATTGTTTATTTGCGAGGTAATCCTCATCTTATTCTGAACAGGTAAAAAAAAAAGAAAAATCATTTTTACCTAGAATCAATATTGTAGGTCTGATAGGATACGAGTGGCAAATTTGGAAACTCAGAAAATTACAAACCACAAGAAACTTAGGCTTGTCTCTTGAAACTTTTATTTTGGTTCTATTGTTGGGAATCTGCTTCCCATGCCATAACTAAATAGACATAATAGTCTGTGCAGCCCTGAGCTTCCAGCACCAGTTGCTGTCATAGTGATTTTGAGGTCCTTGGGTGAAATGTGACATCTGCAAGTACAATATGTTGCTATTCTATTGCAGGAGTATAAATAATAAAGACTGTTATTCGTATTTAACAAGTGTTCATCTATGCATGTTCTTGAGCTGACTGACTCCAAGAAAGAAACCTGAGTTTTATTGAATTATTCCTTGGAGGGGAGTCAAAATTTATGTTCAATGCACTTTATACTCAATGGTGTCTAAATGCCTCAGTCAGTGCCTAATTGCACACACAAAAATTAGACGATCTTTCTAATTTACCATAATAAATGCTGATGGCATTTCTGTTATTTAAATACATCTTTGGTTTTCTTTTCATGTTTTGTTCTGTTTTCCAGCTAATGTTCTATGTAAAGACATGTTAAGATGGAAGGAAATGCAATCCCCAAAGTTTTTTTCTAACCAACTTGCAGTAGTGCTAGAAGCAGTATCTTGAAGTCAATAAATGATGGAATATAATTTTTGAAATTAGAAGATATTCTCTTAAAGTTTTTTATGATCAATAAAATAATCAACAAAAATCAGCTTATTTTAATCAATATCACAAACCAAGAGAGTAATGAGCAACCCACAGAGCTGCCAGAGATGTCTACAGCCTGACTAGCTATGCAACAAGTCTGCAGTCTCATTTCAGGATAAAATTTAGAAAGCTCTGGGGCACCTGGGTGGCTCAGGTCATGATCTTGGGGTCCTGGGATCAAGTCCCACATTACATCGGACTCTGCTCAGCAGAGAATCTGCTTCTCCCTCACTCTTCCTCTCTCTCCTCTCGCTCCAATAATTTTTTTAAAACTTAGAAAGTTCTGTCTATATCACTAAAACCCCTGGATATAAACTTTTAGTAGCTAAAAGGCAGTGCTGGTTTCCTCACTGACTTTCTTTTACTTAGCAAAGTAGTACAAATACACTTTCCCCCATGGAAATTTCATAAAGCTGTGTTCATTTTGAAGAGGAAAGTAGTGTGGCCTTAAATGCTTTGTGTTTTCCCCCCTTTGTTAGCCCTTAGGCCAAAACTGAATGTTCATCACTGATATAAATCAAAACAATATTATGGACACTGATAACAGAGTTCCAAAACATAAAATGGGATGAAATCACAAACATAATGTTTTCCGTAAGATATGTTGGCCTTGGCCTGTTGTTTTAAGTAGTTAATGTTCTTGATCAATATTAGGGCCATAAAAATGAATCCAGTAGCTTTAACAATAAAAAATATAGGCTTCCCTGCTATAGGTAAGTGGTCTTTAGCTTAGAACGATCACATTTGATCTAGATGAGCTTATGACATTATCCATAGTAGGAAAGATGAATATGTTAACCACTCACCAAAGAATGAACAAAAAGTCTGTTATTTGAAATAAAATTGCATTTGTTTTGCACACAGGTGGATGGTTTTTATTTTTTTATGATACTTATTTTATGTTAATCTAATTCAAATTCAGTGAGCTCTGCATCCTAAGACAGAACTAGCAATTCCTATGCAAATCATTTGTTAATTGAACTATAAAAGTTTTCATTATATCCATTTGTTTGATGATATATTCCATGTTATAATTCAAAATAAAGTTAATGTACTACCCAGCTTGCCTTTGCTGCTTTTTCTTGTTTGTTTTTTGATCAGAGGTTATTTCTCTGAGATTTTTAATAGCATGGAATTTTAGAGTGAATAATTCAACTTTGTTGATAAGTATATTGATGTTTGGGATCCTGAGTAGATCTTTAAGTTATAGGATTTCATTATTTCAACTGTGGAGAGCTTTTGTAACAATCCCATAAGGTTTTTCATTCAGACCAAAATTCCTGGGATAGCCACCAAAGATACTGAAAGTAGAAACTTTTCAGGGATCTCTGGGTGGTTCAGCAGTTTAGCGCCTGCCTTTGGCCCAAGGCCTGATCCTGGGGTCCTGGGATCGAGTCCCACGTCGGACTCCCTGCATGGAGCCTGCTTCTCCGTCAGCCTGTGTCTCTGCCTCTCTCTCTGTGTCTCTTGTGAATAAATAAATAAAATCTTAAGAAAGAAAGAAAGAGAAAGAAAGAAAGAAAGAAAGAAAGAAAGAAAGAAAGAAAGAAAGAAAGAAGAAACTTTTAATTGTACACTGTGATGATTTGACATCCATAGACATTGTGGAGGAATTCCCCCCATCTAGTTAACACATCCATCACCTCATATATTGATCTGTGTGTGTCTTAATTTCTATTTTTATTGCCTATGATGCTGCTGGCTCTTCAGTCCCATGCAGTGGCTTTTTTGGTCTGAAATAGCTGATGGTGTTGCACAACTGCAAACATTTGTAGTGATAACATCAGCTATCTGGAGAAGTCCATGGCCATTCTGGCTTCCTCCTCTGCTGTACCCACCCTCTGCAACCACAAAAAAGCTTTGTTTCATCATTCTCTCTCATGAGGACACCTAGCCTGAGGACAAGAACACCCCCAAATGCCAGGCTACTTGGCATCCCAGAAATGCATCTCTTGGAGTTTTGCTTTTTATAGTGGAGGAAAGCAGGGAAAGTAATGCCCAGATGGAGTCACAGTTGTAACCTCAAGGCAATGAGGGTAGTGAACACAGGACATATTTTTAAAAATATTTAGAGGTAGAGGGGCACCTGGCTGGATCAGTCAGTAGAGCATGCAACTCTTGATCTCCGGGTTGAGTTTGAGTCCCATGTTGGGTTGTAGAGATGACTTTAAAAATAAAAAAATTGGGATGCCTGGGTGGCTCAGCAGTTAGCATCTGCTTTTGGCTCAGGGCCTGATCTCAGAGACCCGGGATGGAGTCCCACAGCTGGCTTCCTACATGGAGTCTACTTCTCCCTCTGCCTCTCTCTTTGTGTCTCTCATGAATAAATAAATAAAATATTTAAAATAAATAAATAATTTTTTAATTTAAAAAAATTTAAAATTTAGAGGTAGAGCTAATGATAATTGGTGATTAATTGAACATAGAGGGCAAGGAAAAGAGGGTTAGGATTATACTAAGATGTGTCAGGGGACTTTAGGGCCTCCCCCAGATTGAGTGATTTGCTAGAAAGACTTGCAAGGCTCATCACCTGGTCATTTCCATGGCTAAGATGACAGCAAAAGGATATACAGCAAAGTTAGCAAAGGGAAAGAGAAATGGAGTGAAGATGGTGGAAACCAGATGCAAGCTTCCAAGAGTCTTCTTTCAGCAGATTTGCACAGGAGGCGCTCAATTCCTTCTGCAATGAGATGTGGCAACATTGACAACTGTAGGCTTTTTTTTTTTAAAAAAAGATTTATTTATTCATTTATTTATGATAGACATAGAGAGAGAGAGAGGTAGAGACACAGGAGGAGGGAGAAGAAGGCTCCATGCCAGGAGCCTGACGTGGGACTCGATCCCAGGACTCCAGGATTGCGCCCTGGGCCAAAGGCAGGCACTAAACCACTGAGCCACCCAGGGATCCCCTCATCCAGGCTTTGAAGTGGGAACTGGTCAGATAGGTACCCTCTGCCTAATGTTTACCAAAATTCCAGACTTTTAGAAGGAAATGAGACATTCAGCATAAACCACATTGTTGTATACAAATAGTTTAGGCACAGTGAGCCCTTGTCATTTAGGGAAGGCTTCAGATCAGTGTAGAGAATGGTTTAGTAGCCAAGTCCTCAGATGCCAGCCACTGATCAATCTCAGAAACAAAACTTTTTAATGTCAGTAGTCTCAGGTCTCCTATGTTAATTCTTTTCCAGAACCAAGGTTTACATGGTGGATAGTGACAATAATTGTGTTAGAAAGAGGGAAGCGGAACTGGGGTGGGGACAGGGAGAGAGCATTTGAACAGGTTCAGTCTAAATAATGTGTGAACTAGATTCCAGGAGGCAGTTGGAAGCAGCAGCTTGATGTTTAGGACAAGACTGTTATTACCGTTTCAGGCATCATATGTATAGAAGTGATGGTGAAAGTCATAGGATGAATGACGTCCCCAGGAAGATTCTGGGGAGAGGGGAAAAAACTGAGACATGATTTTGAAGGACAAAGTGAATTCAGCCAAAGAGACAAGATGAAGTGGACAGGAGCAGGAGTGAAACACACATCAAGGGAGGAGGAAGTCAAGGGAGGCAAGGAGGGTGGGCAACAAACCCCATGAAGTGTGACCACGTAGCAAGGGCTGACAAATTCCAGACTCCACAGCTTTGCCCTTGGTGAGCTTGTTGAGCTTCTTGAGTCATCAAAGAACTCTAGCCCTGAGTTGGAAAGTATAAGGAATCTGACTGGTCAGGACCTGGAGCTAATGTTAAAATAAATGGTCGTCTGGAAATGATTCTAGTTGTGATTAGTAGAATTGTATTTGTGAAGTGGATCCTAACACTTTCTGGGAACTGCTGGCATCTATCAGAAAGCATTGCCTCTGCTTTGTCACCGAGAAAGAAAGTACAGGCATACCTCAGAGATTAGGTCCGGTTCCAGACTGCGGCAATAAAGTGAGTATCACCATAAAGTGAGTCACGTGGATTTTTCTGTTTCCCAATGCATATAAAAGCTATGTTTACACTATATGGTGGTCTATGAAGTGTGCAATAGCATTACATCTTAAAAAACAATGTACATGTCTTAATTAAAAAACACTTTGTTGGGGATCCCTGGGTGGCTCAGCGGTTTGGCGCTGCCTTCTTCCCAGGGCGTGATCCTGGAGACCCGGGATCGAGTCCCACGTCCGGCTCCCTGCATGGAGCCTGCTTCTCCCTCTGTCTGTGTCTCTGTCTCTCTCTCTCTCTCTCTGTGTGTGTCTCTCATGAATAAATAAATAAAATCTTAAAAAAAAACCCACAACTTTGTTGCTAACCATAAAAAAGGCTAACCATCCTCTGAGCTTTCAGCAAGTCATAATCTTTTTGCTGGGGAGGGACTTGCCTCCATGTTCTTGTCGGCTGATTCAGGTGATGGTTGCTGAAGGTTGGGGTGTCTGTGGCAATATCTTAAAGTAAGACAACAATGAAGTTTGCTGCACCGATTGACTCTTTATTTCACAAATGATTTCTCTATAGCATGCAGTCCTGTTTGACCGCATTTTGCCCACAGAACTTCTTTCAAAATTAGAGTCGATCTTCTCAAGCCCTGCTGCTGCTCGATCAACTACATTTATGTAACATTCTAAATACTTTCTTGTCATTTCAACAAACTCCACAGCATCTTCACCAGGAGTAGATTCCTTCTCAAGAAACCACATTGTGTTCATCCATAAAAAGGAACTCCTCATCCGGTCAAGTTTTATCATGAACTTGCAGCCATTCAGTCACATCCTCAGGCTCCTCTCCTAATTCTAGTTCTCTTGCTGTTTCCACCACATCTGCAGGGACTTCCTCCACTGAAGTCTGGACCCCTCCAAGTCATCCATGACTTTGGAATCAACTTCTTCCAGAAGCCTGTTAATGTTAATATTTTGACCCCATCCCATGAATCTTAAATGTTCTTAATGGCATTATAGTTGTGAATTCTTTCCAGACGTTTTTCAGTATACTTTGCCCAGCTCCATCTGAGGAATCACTATCTATGGCAGCTATGAAATGTATTTCTTAAATAATAGGACTTAAAAGTCATAGTTGCTCCTTGATCCATGGGCTGCAGAATGGATGTTGTGTTAGTAGACATGAAAATCACATTCATCTTATTACTGAACCGATGTACATCCCCTCCTTGGTGAGTTAGCTCCCTCACTAAGTCATCTTTATTTGTACAAACAAGGAAATCATGTGGGATGACTCTCCAAACGGGTGAGCGGGCCCATTTTATGAGGGCTCAGGAGAAACATTCAGAGGAGATTTTAACATTATAATAAAGATGAGAGCTGAGGTAGCTTTGCAGGCACTTTCTGATTCATCTGAGCAGGGATAGTCCTGGGATCTACTCAAATGTTTCTTTTCCTGTTCCAGCAATTTGTTGGATAGTTTCTAAAAGATGAAATTGATAGTTAGAAGCTTCTAGGAGTTTCCTGAGTTCAGGGCCTCAGAGGTCATGCCAGTGACAAACTCATTGTCCATCAGAGCTCTTGGGTTATCAGGTGCATTGTCAACGAGCAGTAATATTTTGAAAGGAATCTTTTCTTCTCCGCAGTAGGTCTCAACAGTGGCCTTAAAATATCCAGTAAACCATGTCCTAAACACATGTGCTATCATCCCAGGCTTTGTTGTTCCATTTATAGAGCACAGACAGAGTAGATTTAGTATAATTCTTAGGGGCCCTAGGATTTTCAGATGGCAAAGGAGCAGTGGCTTCAACCTACAGTCACCAGCTGCATTAGCCCCTAACAAGAGAGCCAGCCTGTCCTCTGGAGCTTTGAAGCCAGGCATTGACTTCTCTCTAGCTGTGAAAGTCTAGATGGCATCTTCTTCCAACAGAAGGCTGTTTCATCTATATTGAAAATCTGTTGTTTAGTGTAGCCACCTTTATTAATGATTTTACCCAGATCTTCTGGATCACTGGCTGCAGCTTCTCTGTCAGCACTTGCTGCTTCATTTTGCACTTTGATGTTATGGAGACGGCGTCTTTCCTTAAACCTCGTGAACTCCCCTCTGCCAGCTTCAGACTTTTCTCCTGCAGCTTCCTCACCTTTCTCAGCCTTCACAGAATTGAAGAGAGCCAGAGCCTTGCTCTGGATTAGACTTCAGTTTAAGGGATGTTGTGGCTGATTTGATCATCTGTCTAGACCACTCAGACTTTCTCTGTCTCAGCAATAAGACTGTTTCACTTTCTTATCATTCATGTGTTCAGTAGGTTAGCACTTTTAATTTCCTTCAAAAACTTTTCCTTTGCATTTACAACTTGGCTAACTGGCACAAGAGGCCTCACTTTCAGCCTGTCTCAGTTTTTAACATCCCTTCCTCACTGAGTGTAATCATTTCTAGCTAATCATTTCTAGTTTAAAGTGACAGATGTGTGACATTTTCTTTCACTTGACCACTAAGAGGCAACTATAGGATTATTGATTGGCCTAATTTCAATATTGTGTCTCAGCAGCAAGGTGGGGTGAGAGAATGGTGGGTGGGTAGGTGGGTGTCAGAACACACAAGACATCCATCAGGTAGGTTCACTGTCCCATATGAGAACGGTCCCTGGTGCCCCCACACAAGTGACAAAGATCACTGACTGCAGATCACCATAACAAACAGAATAATAGGTGGGGGGGATCCCTAGGTGGCTCAGCGGTTTAACACCTGCTTTCAGCCCAGGGCATGATCCTGGGGTCCCAGGATTGAGTCCCGCATCGGGCTCCCTGTATGGAGCCTGCTTCTCCCTCTGCCTGTGTCTCTGCCTCTCTCTCCCTCTGTGTCTCCCATGAATAAATAAATTAAATCTTTAAAAAAAGAACCAAACAGAATAATAATGAAAATGCTTGAAATAATGCAAGCATTACAAAATTGTGGCACAGAAACAGAAAGTGAGCAAATGCTATTGGAAAAATTGTGCCAATAGACTTGCTTGATGCAGGGTTGCCACAGACCTTCAATTTGTAAAAAACAAAATACAGAAAAAAAAGTAGTATCTGCAAAGCACAATTAAATGGGGGTGTTCCTGCACTTTGTGCCATGCTATAGAGATGCAAGATCTGTGAGGTGCAGTGCCAATGGGCCTCTGAGTTAATGTTTGTGAACTTCCTGGAAAAAATAAGAGAAACTACATTTGTCTCTGCTGGTCAGTTGGTTTGGTGAGTGTTATTTCACTGTGATAAGATGCTAAAAACCATGCATTAGAATCAGGTGGTTCTCCACCGTGAACAGAGGTGATAATATCAGGATTTCTCATTCCATTGTCCAGCATCATCTCAGGCTCTTGTATTTACCTATGCTTCAAAGTATGGAGAACAACAGGCAAAAAACAAGTTATATGCTCTCTAGAAAAAATCAGAATAATTTATTTCACATTTCACTGGCTGATAGCTCAGCTTATATCTTTAGTCTGCTAACCATACCAAACAGTGAGATAAACCATGACAAGGAGAAGTGTTTCTCCAGACTCTTCAACTATCCTCACCCCTCAGTGACATCATTGATGCATTCGTGGATCTAGAAAGTCTTAGAATCTTTTCCTGGTGCTCTCACCCTTATTTTTAGCAATACTTCAAGATGACTTTAAAATGTGAGTGAAGTCATATTTTACCAATTAAAGGAAGCTAATTAAAGATCTTCAGTTCTTAGATGCCTTGTCAGATTCATCTCCATGAACAGAAAGAGTTCCTCCTCCCCACTCTGGTGTCTTCTGTTTTTCCTTCCCTAGGATTTCACGCTCTGATTTTTAACAAAGGAAATGCTGCTATTGCTCACACTTCCCTTAGTTGAACTTTTAAGAATAGCCATACAAAGAAAGTTTTCAGTTTATAGGAGTTGGACTCTCTATTTTAGGCAAGATTAGACCCAATACACCTCAAGCAAAGGAAATTGTGTCCTGTGACTGAGTCCTACAGAGAAGGGAATGCCTGTGTGAGGCACTGACAGCCAAGTTTCAAGTTATTCCCACATTGATAGCATCCTCTCCAAGTTGAAGTCACACGCAACCCACGGCTAGATTGATCAGCAACTCAACCATCCTTACTAGGGGGAATGTTTTACCATAAGTCTGACCCACAATCTCCCATTTCTGAGTCAGCCATAACCACTGGCACCAAAGTCATGAGTTATAGCTGTCAGCTGTTTTAAATAAGGATGTCTATAAAATTTGGCTTGCTTAAGTATGGAGTTTTGAAAGTCTATTGCAGAATCCAAAAGAACTGAGTGCACATTTCAAACAGAAGATATATTCATAGCAAGTTTATTTATAACAGCTTAAACTTGAAACAACCCAAATGTCTGCCATGGTATTTTTAATACCATGGAATACTATTCAGCAATAAAAAGGGTGAATTAGTGCTCTGAGCAATATGGATGAGTCTCATACCCACACATCTGACAATGTCAAGTGAAAGAAACCAGACACAGAGGGTATGACTCCATTTATATAAAGTTCAAGAACTGGCAAAACCAATTGATAGTGAGAGATGTCAGAATTGTGGCTACCTCATGGTTGGAGGAGGGGGATGATATGGACTGGGATAAGGCCCAAGGATATCTTTGCACTGCTAAAAATGTTCCAGAGCCTTCCCTTGGATGGTAGCTACATGCATCTGGGGCAACCAGCCCCCAAGAAGGCCTCCTATGCTCTCCTCCTCTGGTATTCTTGTGCTTATGTAGTTCTCCTCCTGCACTATATCAGGACTGGTCTGTGTGATCAGTAGAACATGGCAAAGCATAGCCTGATGTTTCTTTTAGCACTAGTTCTAGCCACTGGGCCCCCCCCCCCTTTTTTTTTCAGGCAGTCCATCAGCAAAACTTACAATGTCTGCGAATGCTACAGGGCGTTCTATGACATTAGCAGCAAAAACAGGCACTTCTCCAGCAGGCCCAGCAGACACAGTGCCTAGAGCCCCTGATACATACATTTAAGTTCACATTAAATGTTTTAATTTATATTTCTTTTAAAATTAGAAGAAATATAAGAATGTAATAATAATGAATATGTAATAATGAAGCCAGCCTGTATTACATTTGTCTTTCTGCCAATGCAGTTGTAAAATGTTACTGTTAAGTGGTTGTTGTGGAAGGAGGAAGTGACACCCAAAAGCAAAGGTGCCTAGGCCCACAAAAGTCATAATGCAGCCCTGAGCAAAAGGAAGGATGCTATAGGCTGAATTGTGCCTCTCCAGATCCATCCATCGAAGCCCTAATTCCCAGTGTAACCACATTTAGAGACAGGGCTTTTAGAAGGTCATTAGGCTAAACGGGGTCATAGGGTGTGGCTGTAATCCAATAGGACTGATGCCTTTATACAAAGAGGAAGAGAGAGATTTCTCTCTCTCCAGACACACGTACCAAGGAAAGACCCATATGAGCACTTGGTCAGAAGGCCGCTGTCTACAAGCCAAGAGGTCCCATCAGAAACCTAACTGGCCATCACCTTGAACTTCTACTTCTCAGTCTCCAAAACTGTGAGCTATAAATTCCTGTTGTTTAAGCCGCCCAGTCTATAGCATTTTGTTCTGGCAGCCTGAGCTAATACAAAGGGAAAAGTGAAAAAAGTAATCAAAGAAAGACTGGATCCATCAGCGATCGGCTCAGACATCACCAGGTGAAGTCAGTTGCATCCTTGTGCCCCAAATGCCCAGCTCTGTCTTCATTTCCTATTATTGGACTTCAGCCTTTAAATTCGAAACCAGGCAAGTTCACAATCTGTGCCATTGTTAATCATTCTTATTCTTTGCCCACTTGTATCACAGCCTACTTTGAAGTTTCCAAGTCAGCAGGAAAGAAAAAAGTTTCTATACTGGAAGGATTCAAAGGTATTTTGGTGTAATAAAATTTTATTAACATGAATATACTGCTCAAAATGCATCTCGAGTCTAGAAGATGAGGTACAGTCAATGCTTAGTCAATGAGGTAACCCACAAGAGGTTAAAGAACATGTTTTATGGAGGATAGTGTGATCATCTGGGCTGAATACACTAAGAGGTCAAGTGAGATGACAGCAAAGGGGTTATCATTAATTAGATTTGGCAACACAAAAACCAATGATAACTTTAACAAGAGCAGGTATCCCTGTAATTATCTAGGCTTTGTGGGGTGGAGGGGAACTGGATCCTTACATCACTCCTTGCAGCAAAATAATTCCAGATCATGATTTCCTTGGAATCATTAAAACTCTAGAGGAAAATGTGGAATAATTTTTTATGATCCTACAAACTAGTAAATTAGTAAAAGTACCTGCCACATATATGCTAGACAAATAGGTTAATTTTCTTAATAAATAGAGAGCTTTTGGATGCTTGGGTGGCTCAGCGGTTGAGCATCTGCCTTTGGTTCGGGTCGTGATCCCAGGGTCCCTTGATGGAATCCCACATCGTGCTCCCCTCGGGGAGCCTGCTTCTCCCTCTACCTGTATCTCTGCCTCTCTCCCTCTGTGTTTCTCATGAATAAATAATAAAATCTTTTTTAAAAAAATAGAGAGCTTTTACAAGTCAGAAGGAAAAAGGAAATAAAAAATAAACACAGAAAAAAGAAATAAATCATTATAAATGTAAGAAGATTCTTAATCTCACTTATAATTAATATCTTTTATAATCTCTCTTATAATTAATACAAATCAAAGCATCACAATTTTTAAAAATAAGAAATAAAATGAGTACGTGTGCCTGGGTGGCTCAGTTAGTTAAGCATCTTCCTTCCACTCAGGTAATGATCTCCAGAAATTGGGATAAAGCCCCACATTGGGCTCCCTGCTCAGTGAGGAGTCTCTCTCTCTCCCTCTACCCCTACCCCTTCACTCATGCTCTCTCTCTTTAATCTCTTTCTCTGTCTCAAATAAATAAAGCCTTTAAAAAAGAAATAAAGCCTTTTTAAAAAGAAATAAAATTAGTAAAAATCACAGATTCCATTTTTCACCTCTCAGAATGGCAAAGTAAAGTATTGCTAAGGAGGTGGGAATCAGGCACTTCCATAGGTTGCTAGCAAAAGGAGTAAACTGCAATCTCTTTGGAGGGCAATTTAGCCAGAATGAAAATTAAAATGTACATTTCCTTTGAGCCAATGATGTTTCTCCAACAGTTCTATATGTACATAATTGCAAGGACTGAGGCACAAGGATGTTCATTGCATTATTGCAGTAGTATTATTGCAGTAACCAAAGTGATCAACCAAATGTCCAAAAGGATATTGATTATGTAATGAATCAAAACTATTAAATATGAGTATTTAAAAAAATAAAAATAAATAAATATGAGTATTTCTAGACTTCCTCTTCCAACTGTGAGGTAAAGAAAATTTTGTTTTGGGTCAACTTTCCCATCTCCCTCCCTATAGTAAATATTCAATAGCTTTTAGACTTTTGTGATACAGTATCATGAGTAAAGCAGAGGACATAGAAAAATTCAATGCCTTGTGGAATCCAGACAAACTTAGGAATGTGAAGAACCATATGGAAGAAAAAGTGGATTTTTGCTCTATTACTGGAACTATACAAACCCTTCTTCATATATACCAGAAATGTAATTTGAGACTTGAGTTATTTTGAAATATTGATGGTTGATGAACTATATTTTACTGACTTACATATTACTCTGAGACTGGCCTCCATTACTCTGGCTTCAGAAATGTTATATATACATAATGAAATCCTACGGAGCTAGTAAAAGTAGTGAGGTGGTAAAAGCATATTGCTAAATAAAAAAACTAAAAAAAGCAAGCTTCAAACTGTGTACAGTATGTCCTACTTATTTTAAAACTCCATGTATTATACTCATATATGCTTTCAAATGCAGTCTTCCAAAGATGTTTCTGCATATTTATAAAGATGTATGTGTAATATTTAATATTTCCCTCTTATTTTCTCCTTTATTATTATGCAATGTTCAATGGTTTATAATGATGGTGGTATTAAACATCACCTAAACAAACAAAAAGTCTCTCTTGGGATCTCAACCATGTTAAAACATTTTTTTTTTTGAGATTTTGTTTATTTATTCATGAGAGACACACAGAGAGAAGCAGAGACACAGGCAGAGGGAGAAGCAGGCTCCTTGCAAGGAGCCTGATGTGGGACTCCATCCCAGGACTCTGGTATCACATCCTGAGCTGAAGGCAGATGCTCAACCGCTGAGGCACCCAGGGGTCCCAAAACAATTTTCTGTTTCTTTTAAGATTTTATTTATTCATTCATGAGAGTCACAGAGAGAGAGAGGCAGAGACATAGGCAGAGGGAGAAGCAGGCTCCCTGTGGGGAGCCTAATGTGGGATTCAATCCCATAACCCTGGGATCACCACCTGAGCCAAAGTCAGACCTTCAACCACTGAGCCATCAGGTGCCCAAAACAATTTTCATAGAAAAAATACACCACAGTGTGGCTGATTACCCATGATGGAATTTTTTTAAAAGATTATTTATTTATTTATTTATTTATTTATTTATTTATTCAGAGATAGAGACAGAGAGACAGACAGAGACACAGGCAGAGGGATAAGCAGGCTCCTTGCAGGAAGCCCAACGTGGGACTCCATCCGGGTCTCCAGGATCACAGGCCATGCCATGATGGAATTATAAATGATTTTTTTCTGTCCCTAAACTTTTGTGTATTTTCAAAGTTTCTACTATCAGCATAAATTACTTTGTTATCAGCAAAAAACCCCACATTTCTCTTAGAAATATGACAGTTTATTTTTAAAATATTTCCCAGGCATTCGGGTATTGTTGAAGTCGTACCAAAAAAAAAAAAAAAAAAGTCACACGTCTTTTTGTTATTGTTTTCGTGAATAGTGGACATCATTTGTGGGACACCAAAATTTCTGCCCATCCCAGAAATGTCTCGTATTTACTTTACTCAAGTTAATTATTTAATAAAGGCTCTTTTTTTTTTCTTTTTTCCATTAGGACTTTGCTAAAATTAGAAAGGTAACTAATCCACCACGATCCAAGGAACCCAGAGCAGTTTAGAATTTGAGTGTGCATTGGAACCACCTGAAGGGCTTATTAAAACCCAAAGAGCTGGCTCATCCCGAGTTTCTGATTAGGTGGGTCTAGGATGGAATCTCCAATTTGCAGTTCTAACAAGCTCCCTGTGATGCCCAATACTGCTGGTTCAGTGACATCAGTTTGAGTCCCTACAGAACTAAGGAACTAACGCACACTCAAATGAATCTCAAATGAATCTCAAATGAATCACCAGGGGTGGGAGATCTCGCACACAGCAGGGCCTCATGTAAGATCTAGGACTGAAGGTCTAGAGGAAATCCCTATAGCTTCAACGCCCAGTCAGCCAGATGGACATCCCAGGGCTGAGGGAGTGGGCAGGCAAGACTGTAACCAAAGCAGACCTTTGTAAGCGGCGCTAGGAATATCACCCGCATCGTGGTCCTGCCTAGGACTGGGTTTGATCATTGCTACAGATAGATATTTGGTCTTTTCATTGTAAATTGGCTTCCACATTGGGAAAAAGAGATCCTTACTGACTTTTTCTTGACTTAAAATGATAGTGACTGATGCTTTCGAGCGGTTTCAATAACTGAAATCTCAGAGGAAATGTTAGCTAGCAATGCATATAATAAAAATAATTGCAAGAGCGAAAAAAGGTAACAAGTGTAAGGCTCAAAATGAAGACGCTTCTTTTTCTTTGTTATACCTGACTTCACCTAGGAATTAAAAATGGATTCTGGTCCCACTTCTGGGTCAACCTTGCGGGAGGCGGGGAGGGGGGCTGGAGGGCTGGGGGGCTGGAGGGCTGGAGGGCTGGAGGGCTGGAGGGCTGGAGGGGAGTTCTTCTCCCGCGAACCGGTCCAAAGCCACGCTCGGCGCAGCTCAGCCAGCAGGTGGCGTAGTTCTAGCCCTGTTCGGGACGTGGGCTGAGCGGCCACCAAGCGGAGATTGGTTGGCTCGGGAGCATCTAACACAGCCGCGCTCCGCCCCTCGCGCCGCCGCATCACAACACGGTCAGGCCACAGCGCGGCACCGCCCCCGGCGAGGCGGAAGCCCGGGCACGGATTTTTTTTTTTTTTTTTTTTTTTTTTTTTTTTTTTTTTTTCTGGCTGAGTCTGGTGCGGAGAATTTGTTCCAGTGTGCTCATGGGGGCCGAAATACACATTCCGCTGAGGAGTGGGATCGAAATTGGGAAAAGTCTCCAAACGCTCCCATTTGCTAAAACCGCCGTCCCCAACCAAGAAAACAGAAAGGGGGGGGGGGAAGAGTTAAAACATCGAAACCACGCAACTCCAAAAATATCCTCCTTGGCCGGATCCCAGATGTTCGGCTGCCCGGGTCTGGGATCCCTAAGCCACGTCGCACCCCCAGGGCTGCAGGACCCCGAAAAGCACGGCGGGGACCGCGGAGGACCCCCGGCCCAGACCGCGCTGGCCAGGCCGGCCCCGCCCCCTCCCCTCCCCTCCCCGGCAGGCCCCGCCCCCTCCCCGCCGGCCCCGCCCCTCCGCGGGTCGGCCCCGCCCCAGAACGGGCGCCGGGCGGCCCGGCAGAAGCCCCGCCCAGAAAGGGGCGGAGCCGACGCCGCCTTCCTCTTTCCTGACCTGCGCGGGCCGCCGGCCGCCGGCGTCTGCGCCCTCCCTCCGTGGACACGGGATCCTGAGCCACGCCGCGGCGCCGACGCGGAACGAGCCGAGCCGAGCCGAGCCGAGCCGAGCCCCGCCGCTGTCCGCAGTCCGGCTCCGCCGCAGCATGACCGCCCGCCGCCCAGCCGTCGGCCTCCTGCTGCTGCTGCTCTGCCCCGCGCAGGTGAGCGGACGCCCGCGACCCGAGGGGGCTGCGGGGGGCGCCCGGCGGGGCCGCGGGGCGGGGCGGGGCGTGGCGGGGCGGGCGCGGGTCCAGCCGGTCCTGGGGAAGTTGGTCCGGCGATGGAGCGAGCCCCTGGCGCCCCCCAGCCCCGCTCCGGTGGAAGAGGTGGCAACTGGGAGCAGCTTGTTTGACCTCTTCTGAGCTCATTTCAGCCGTGGTCACCTAATTTCTGGCTTTAGGATGTGGAATCAGAGGCAAGGACGAAAGTGGGTGGGGGGAGGGGGGTCTTATTTATTTAACCGGCTTAAAAAAAAAATCCTGCTATAGGTCTGCGAACTCTTTATGAATTTGTTTAGGGTACTCGACCGCGTTATTTCCCCTTCTCCCCCGAAGACGAGGTGGGAGGGGAGGTAAGGAAAGGAGACAAATTGTCAAACACCAGATTGAAACAGTCCTAAGTGACTAAGCTTGGTCTTCTCGGGAGTGCAGGTTAACTTACTGTTAACTCTCTTTTACATCTTTAGAAACTGAGGCCCAGCACAGGATAGTTGAGTTTCCCCTTGTCACCATATGAGGTAGCTGCAGAATGGGGCCTGGAACTCAGTGGCCTAACTCCCTGGATTAGTTTTTCCTAGGACATGAATGCCTCGCTGCTATTTATTATTATTGTCGTTGTTATTACAAAAGTTTCAGGCGCGCAGCTTTATAATTTAACATCTGTTTACACTGCAGAGTGATCACCACGAGTCTGTTACTCATCACCATACAGTTGACCCTTCACCCATTTTCCTCAATCCCCAACCTCCTTCGCCTCTGGTAACAGCTAGTCTGTTATCTGTATCTGTGAGTTTGGTTTGGTTTGGTTTGGTTTGGTTTGGCTTGGTTTGTTAGATTCCATGTATCAGTGAAGTCACTGGGTATTTGTCTTTCTCCATCTGACGTATTTTGCTTAGCATGATCCCCTCAAGGTCCATCCATGTGGCAAATGGCAGGATTTCATTCTTTTTTATGGCTGAGTAGTATTCCATTATATAAGTATATCACATCTTATTCATCTGTCAGTGGACATTTAGGTTGTTTACATATTTTGATTGTTGTGAATAATGCTGTTGTGAATGTAGGGGGTGCATGTATCTTTTCGAATTGGTGTTTTCATTTTCTTCGGGTAAATAATCAGAGGTAGAATGGCTGGGTCATATGGTATTTCTGTTCTTCTTTTTTAGAATATTTTATTTATTCATGAGAGAGAGAGGCAGGGACACAGGCAGAGGGAGAAGCAGGCTCCATGCTGGGAGACTGACGTGGGACTCGATCCCGGGACTCCAGGATCATGCCCTGTGCTGATGGCGGCGCTAAACCACTGAGCCACCCGGGCTGCCCCGGTATTTCTATTCTTAATTCTTTGAGGAACCACATAGCGTTTTCCACAATGGTTGTAGCAATTTACAATCCCACCAACAGCGT
Source organism: Nyctereutes procyonoides (assembly GCF_905146905.1). Classification (NCBI taxonomy): domain Eukaryota; kingdom Metazoa; phylum Chordata; class Mammalia; order Carnivora; family Canidae; genus Nyctereutes; species Nyctereutes procyonoides. The sequence goes on from NW_026575044.1 coordinate 37,717,556, forward strand.
ATAAGGGTTTCCCTTTCTCCACATCCTCACCAACACTTGACATTTCTTGTCTCTTTGATAACATCCATTGTAACAGGTGTGAGGTGATACCTCATTGTGATTTTGATTTGCATTTCCCTAATAGTGATCTTGAGTGTCTTTTCATGTGGCTGTTGTATGTCTTATGTGCCATCTGTATGTCTTTGCGGAAATGTCTGTTCAGATCGTCTGCCCATTTTTTAATTGGGTTTTTGTTGGTGTTGAGTTGTAGGAGTTCTTTTTATATCATGAATATTAACTCTTTATCAGGTATATGGCTTGCAAATATGTTCTCCCATTCAGTAGGTTGCCTTTTCATTTTGTTGATAGTTTCCTTTGCTGTGCAGATACTTTTTGGTTTGGTGTAGTCCCTCCTCTTTAGCTTTCTTTTTGTCTCTCGTTTTTGGAGTCAGATCCCCAAAGACATCACTAAGACTGATGTCCAGCAGATTACCGCCTATGTTTTCGTCTAGGAATTTTATGGTTTCCAGTCTTCCATTCAAGTCTTTAACCCATTTTGAGATCATTTTTGTGAATTGTGTAAGATAGTGGTCCAGTTTCATACTTTTATATGTGGTTGTCCAGTTTTCCCAACACCAAGTTACTGACGAGACTATCCTTTCTCTATTGTACATTCTTGGCTCATTTGTTGTAGATTAATTGTCCTTACCTGTGTGGGTTCATTTCTGGGCTCTCACTTCTGTTCCATTGATCTTTGTGTCTTATACCAATACCGTACTATTTTGATTACTATAGATTTGTAACATAGTATGAAATGAGGGAGTGTGAGACTTCCAGCATTGTTCTTTAAGATTGCTTTGGCTTTTCAGTATCTTTTGTGGCTCCATATAAATTTTACAATTATTTGTTCCTGTTCTGTAAAGTGTGCCAATGGAATTTTGATAGGTATTTCATTGAATCTGTAGATTGCTTTCAGTAGTATAGATATTTTAATAATATTCTTCCAATTCATGAGCACAGATTATTTTTCCATTCCTTTGTGTCTCTTCAGCTTCTTTCATCAGTGTCTTATTTTTTTTTAAAGATTTTATTTTATTATTTATTCATGAGAGACACAGAGATCGAGAGAGAGAGAGAGAGAGAGAGAGAGAGAGAGAGGCAGAGACACAGGCAGAGGGAGAAGCAGGCTCTATGCAGGGAGCCCGATGCGGGACCCGATTCCGGGTCTCCAGGATCACGCCCTGGGCCCAAGGCAGGCACCAAACTGCTGAGCCACCCAGGGATCCCCTCATCAGTGTCTTATGATTTCCACCTCCTTCGTTAAACTTATTCCTAGATATTTTATTCTTTTTGAGGTAATTGTAAATGGAATTGTTTTCATTTCTCTTTATGATGTTTCATTGTTAGTGTATAGACACACCACAGATTTCTCCGTACTGATTTTATATCCTACAATTTACTGAATTCATGTATCATGTCATCTGCAAATAGTGGGAGTTTTACTTTTTCCTTTCTGATTTGGATGCCTTTTATTTATTTTATCTAATTGCCATGACTAGGACTTCCAATGTTGAGCAAAAGTGACAAGAATAGGCATCCTGTTCTTACTTACCTATCATCTTGTTGATGTGATATATCACACTAATTGATCTATAGATGTTGAACCATCCTTGAATCCATAGAATAAATCTCACCTAGTCATGTTTTATGATCTTTTTAATATGTTATTGGATTTGGTGTGCTAATATTTTGTTGAGGATTTTTGCATCTGTGTTCATCAAGGATATTGGACTGTTGGTTGTTGTTTTTTAATAGTGCCCTGGTCTGGTTTTGGTATAAGAGTAACACTGGCCTCATAAAATATGTTTGAAAGCTTTTCCTCCTCTTCAATTTTTGGAAGACTTTGAGTGTATGTATTAAATCTTTTAATGTTTGGTGGAATTTGCCAGTGAAGCTGTCTGGTCCTAGAACGTTTGTTTTGAGATTTTTGATTACTGTTTCATTCTCCTTACTAGTAATCAGTCTATTCAGATTTCCTATTTTTTCGTCATTCAGTCTTGTGAGACTGTGTGTTTCCAGGAATTTATCCATTTCTTCTAAGTTGTTCAGTTTGTTGGTTTGTAATTGTTCATAGTAGTCTCTTAACGATCCTTTATGTTTCTGTGATATTAGTTGTAACTTCACTTTTATTTCTGATTTTGAGCCCTCTCTTTTTTTTTTTTTTACCTAGTCACAGACTGAGGAAGGGATGGGAGAAAATATTCCATACAAATGGAAATTGAAAGAATACTGAAGTAACTATACTCATGTCAGACAAAATAGACATTAAAACAAAGACTGTAATAAAAGACAAGAGCATTCATTACATAATGGTAAAGAGGTAGATCCAGCAAGAAGATGTAACATTTATAATGATAGATGCACCCAACATTGGAGCACCAAAATATATAACACAAATATTTACAGACCTAAAGGGAGAAATTGAAAGCAATAAAACAGTAGTAAGAGGTTTTAATAGCTCACTTTCATCAATGAATAGACAAAAAAGTCAACAGGGAAACATGAGTCTTAAATGACACAGTAGACCAGGTGGACTTAATGGATATAGACAGAGCACGCTCCCTCTAAAAGCAGCACAATTTACTTCTCAAGTGTACATGGAATGTCCTACAGAATAAATCACACGTTGGGTCACAAAACAAGCCTCAGTAAATTCAAGAAGGTTGAAATCCATATCAAGCATCTTTTCCGACATTAGTATGGAACTAAAAATTAATTACAAGAAGAAAATAGGAAAACCCACAAAAAGATTAAACAGCATGCTACTGATCAATCAGTGGGTCATTGAAGAAAATCAAAGGAGAAATTTAAAAATATCTAGAGACAAAACAAATATGACCTACCATGATCTGTGGGATGCAGCAAAAAGGGTTCTTAGAGCAAAGTTCATAGTGATACAGGCCTACTTCAATACAGAAGAAAATTCTCAACTGCAACTTTATACCTAAAGGACCTAGGGGGGAAAGCCCCAAATTAGTAGAGAGAAGGGATTAATAAAGATCAGAGCAGAAATAAATGAATTAGAAACTAAAAAGATGAGAAAGGTTCAGTGAAATTAGGAACTGGTTCTTTGAACAGAGAAAATTCACAAACTCTCAGCTGCATTCACTGCTATTACTGCGTCGGCAGTGTTCTATTTTATTTTTAAAGATTTTGTTCATTTATTCATGAGAGACACAGAGAGGCAGAGACCTAGGTAGAGGGAGAAACAGACTCCTTGCAGGGAGCCTGATGCAGGACTGGATCCCAGGATCACAACCTGAGCAGAAGGCAGGGGTGGGGGGAGGAGGGAGAAAGTCTAAGGATATAGTGTTGATTAAACCAGATGAGGATGTTAGAGTGGAACTCTGGGAACCCTGTGCCCTTGTGCCCACTCATCTACGTGTCAGTAACAAGGAGGTAGTAAATCATAGGGAAAAGCAGATTCAGGAGCTTCCCTGGGTTAGGAAAAACCCCTCCTTAAATTTCTGGGTAGTTCTTAGAAGCAGGTAGGTTTTGCTGACCCAGTAAGGGTCCAAGAACCAAGAGAAGAGCTGTGGCTCCCTCCTTTGTGTATGTGGAGGGGATCCCTAGATGTGTGGGCTTGTGGAAGAGCATATCTCTGGTGCCTGGTTGGAGAGGAGCCAGAGAAGGGCAGGGAGGTGGTTTGGAATGGGGTCAGTGGATAGACTATCACTAGCTCTTGCTTTGGGGACGTTGCTCTCTCAAGCATTAGGGTTTTGTTTTGTTTTTTGAAGACAATAGCTTGTAGGATTATTGGGGGTTATTAGGGAACATAATACATAGATCATATCACTGTAGTAAAGACTCAAGAAACAGTAGTAATTCTGTGCCTTAAAGAAAATACAGCTATTCAGTTTGCCTGGAGTTTTAGGTCAGGATCTAGTAGGCAGGCTTCACATTGGTAAGTGACTTTAACTTACCTCTGAAATCCTTTTGCCGACGGTAATATCAAGACGGATGGCCGAGTGCTTTTCCTCCTAGGACTTTAATAAGACAGGTCAGAAGTTCATCATGAGTCTCTTGCAAAATGCCTTGGAGGGTCTGTAAATCTTAACTGGAAATATTCCTTTATTTTACAAATTAGCTTCCTCTGTGGCCAGAAACTTCCAATATCCCTGAACAGACTAGGGGGGTAAGGAGAGAGGTTTGCTTTTAGAATTCTTAACCAGTGATAGCACCGTGTCTGGGTTCAGTGTGAGCACTCAGGAAATTCTGTCACAGAATTAGCAGACGTAGTTGTCCTTGGTAAGGTCTGATAGACATTTTGAGGGGATTTTTGCCTTTCTTAATTCTTAGTGTTTACAGATGATGAAATAACTCTAGACTGCACGGCTTTTAAACCCTGTGGTTGGGCAGCCCGGGTAGCTCAGCAGTTTAGCGCCGCCTTCGGCCCAGGGCGTGATCCTGGAGACCCAGGATCAGGTCCCGCATCAGGCTCCCTGCATGGAGCCTGCTTCTCTCTCTGCCGCTCTTGCTCTCACTCTCTGGGTGTCTCTCATTAATAAATAAATAAAAATCTTAAACCCTGTGGTCATCCAAATAATGTGTGTAGTTTTGAGAAATCATATATATGTCTCTCTCCTGTCTGTAATTTTTGCAAGCTTTTTCTTGAGAACTTGAAACATAGTGAGGCCTAGGTAGAAAATAAGCCATTAAAATGGTTTTTCCTGAAGAGATCGACAAGGGTTTAATCTGACCAGAGAGCACTGAAGAAAACCCACATTCGCCCCAATTTCAGATGGTTAATCTTTCCCAGTCTCTCCTACTCCTTGATTGATGCTGGGATATCTAATTAACATAAGTAATCAAGGGAAAATGAGGTTTTTATTTTAGCGAGTGGGCAGAAAGAAAACGACTTGCTGAATAGGTCTTTGTATTGCTTCAGTGTTTGTCATGTTACCCAGAACAAAGAATCCCTCTGGTCTGAAGACAGTATGATCTCTCTTTTCCTGGGTAACCCTTCCCCACCCTCCCCTCCTCCCAAAAGGGAGTCTTTTCAGGGTGTTTTAAGGATGACACAGTATCTACTGCAGAAGCCAGGGTTAGGCCATCTCTGATCGTGGGCACCCCTTTCGGCCCTATCACCCACAGCTCTGTCAAAGGCATAAGCTCTCCAGCCAAATAAACTACTTGCTATCAAAACTCTGCCTGTCTTCCAAGGCCTAGTTCAAATGCTACATCATCCAGGGCATTTGTTATCCTATTCCCCAACTAAAATGCCTTCTCTCTGAGGCTCTAAGTCAGTGTTTATACTGCAGCAGCAGCTTTTACCTGGGTGTGGGTCTGGGCTCTTCCTCTCACCAAGAGTGATCTTGGGTAGGCCAGTGATCCCCTGGAGCCTCTGTCTCCTCCTCTGGAAGATCAGGTTAACATCTATGCCTACTTCTCACAGTGCACATGGAAAGGGCAAAGTATTGCTTGAATTGAAGTAGCAGATTGTAGGCTCCTTGAGGGCAAGAACTGCATTTTACCATTTCCAATAGGGCCAGGACTCTCTTTTCTGAGTCATCAGATCATTGGATCTCCATGGGTTTAGGTGTAGGGATAGGATGGAAGGATTCAGAAGCTAGTTGAAACCGGAATTGCATTGCTTTCTGGGTGATAATAATCAACTGTGGCCCAATAAATTTTTCTTTGCTTGGACTTATGCCTCTTATTTTCAGTCTTTAGAATGTTCGCTTTGGCAAGAAAACTTAGGGGGAAAAAGAAAAAAACTGTTTCGCATTTGTTTTGTTTTTTTACATTCCACCCAAACCTGTTTCTGGTGCAAGTGTGCCATTAGAGGATTTGAGAGGGAAGTTTTCATATTTGTTCTTTATCTTATTGTCCCTTAGGCCACAGAGGAACTCAAGTCCCTGCCATTCACTAGTTTCATAAATATAAAGTGGTTGCTGTGGGCACAGTGTAGGTACAAAAATAGACCAACAGTACTACCTGTACAGAAAGCAATCCAGAAACTGTAAAGTGCTGTGTAAATGTTAGTAGTCTCTGTCCCTGACTCGTTCACAGTTGACAGGAAGAAGGGTGAATACATAAAATTACAATATAGTGCAAAATGTACTCTTAACAAAGGGAAGAACAAAACATTGGGGAGTCAATTTTTGAGCTCTTCTTTGGAGGGTGAATTAATGCTTACCAAGTAGACAAGAGGAAGCTGGAGAAAATAGGGGGGAGTTACCTGGTTGTTACAAAAAAACATTCAACTGTATACTTGAAAAGGGTAAATTTTATGGTATGTAAGTTATCTCAAAACTTTTTCCGAGTGATATTTTAGATTACAAGAAACTACAAAAAAAAGTCACCTAATTTGTGCATAGTACTCCATTGCTAGGACACATCTGGTCTCGTTTTAACATCACAGGACCGCTTTAAGATACATGGGATGCTGTGTTTCCTGTTTTGCAGGAAATTAAGGATACTAAGGCTCAAGTTTGTCCCGAAGTCACATAGCTGGTAAATGGCAGACTAAGGGCGTGAACCACTGTCTCCTGACTTGTGCTCTAATTTATTCAAATTTAAAATATTGCTACCAGATTCTCCATATTTAGCAAGCAAAATTGAATGAGTGTTGAGCAGCTGATCCAGAGGGCCAATAGGGCATCTCCTTCATGGCTTGTTCCTAGCTTCAGTCTGGCTTCTCCAAAAGCCACTGATGAATGAGGAATCAATTTAGCCTGCTGGCCTGTCCCTTTGTTCAGTTGCCAAACTGTGTGAATGTTCCATAGGAAAAGACCTGTGGACGATATATACTCCCATCTACTTCCTTGGTTTTGTTTTAGTCTTGTGGCTTTTGGGTTATTTTTCAAACCTGTGGGTGTGAAGGCTCAGAAATGTCTAATACCAAGTAGTATGATCTTAGCAAGTCACTTAAGGAAACGATAAGCTAGAGGGGTTATTTGTAAGGCAAAGACTAGCTGAGACTATCTAGAAATGAAGTAAATGCCCATTTACAGGCATGCCTGGTGCTCCCACAAATTATCCTTTGTTGTGTAGACATGATCTCCCCAGGTTAGCTGTAAAACAGAGTTCCAGAGATTTCTGTCACCAGAAGTCAGACCAGACCAGCCTCCACCCCAAACGTCCCACCATGTTTGTTTGGTCTGCCTACCTGACTCCAAGAACGAAGCAGGCAGCTTAGTCTCTGGATAGGATTCTCTGTGTCCGTTCCTCCGTCCCATCCTGCGTTGTCATGACTGGCCAGGCCAGCCTGTCTGCTCCCTGCAGAGGCCTCTCCCTACCCCTTACCACCTACCCGAGCTCCCTTGCTAGAGCTTGAGCTGGTGTGTCCCCAGGGTCTGCCATGAACTCTCCCCATCCAGGACAGCGGTAGAGATGAGAGGACCCAGCCCTGCACTCCACATGCCATGGGGGTGGCCAGGGCAGTCCTGGAGCTGAGGATGGTCAGTGAGAGCTAACCTGACTTGACAGCTGCCTAGAGACATACATAAAAAGATGTAAATGGGAGTCATTATTTCCACAGGTGAACATGCGTGTGTGTAAAGAGCTGTATCCTCAGAGCTCTGTCTGTGTGACGCTCTGAGGATACATCTGTACAAACTGAGCTGGAGTTTGAGCAGTACAGCAGCTAGAGAGACCAGGGATAGGATAGTGTTTAATTAACGTGGCCTTTAAAATCTTCATTCTTGTTACTGGTTTTGTCACATACTAACCCCGTGACCTCAGAGAATCTTCCCTGAGCCTTGGTTTTGTTACCTGTAAAATGCCGCCGTACTACTCCAGAGGTATCAGAGAAGTACAGGAGGCAGTAAGGAAGAAAGCACTTAACTTTGTCACCAGCATGAGGTTGACGTTCATGAAGCATTTTGTTATGAGTTAGTTAATACGTCAGATTTACTACAGGTGGCCCAGAGTGTACGATTCTGTTGCTCATGTTCCAAACTTCTCCATAGGATAAGATGTGCTTTTGTAGAGTTCTCCTTTAGAGTTTATTTAGCAGTTGCTATAGTTGCTGACATATAACAGAAGGGGCTTTGTTTTTAACTTGCTGAACTACTGTCATACTGAAAAAAAAAAAAAACATTTCTCTCTAATCATATACCCAATTATTAAGCTCTAGAGCATGTTGTGAAATAGCCATATGCCCTGACCTTTAAAAGTGGAGACACTCTAGCCTTGTAACTACTAAATTCTGGTGGGAAGCCAAAACAACCCATACTTCTCATTTCTGAACTTCTTACACGATCCATTTGAAGTCCTGAGCTGATCGAGAGATTTGATGGTTTCTGAATGGGTGACCACTGGGTAAGGTACTGCAGAGCCCTTCAGAGGAAATATAACAGCCGGGCTCTGCTCTTGATGACTTTGCGGGCTTACAAGGGACTGGAGACGATAGCCAGAAACTACCCTTGGAACTTCTCCCTACATATCCAACTTGCAATTCTCAGAAATTCTGCTTCGTCCTAGGATGAAACCCACAGATCACGGCCTGGCCAGAGCTTGTTGTTCTGAATAAAGCTTTCTCTGTCACCCCTACACCCATCATGTACGTGTTGTCTGTGGTTGCCCTTGAACCACAACAGGCTTGTTGAGTATTTTCCACAAAGACCTTATGGTGCATAAGCCTACAATATTTAATACTTGGCACTCCATGGAAAAGCTTATTTACACCCCGCCCCCAGGGGATCCAGCTTGTGGTGGGTAAGTGATAGGAACAGATACTACCCCACCGGAGCTCTGGTCTCAGAACACCTGCTGACTTGAGCCACTGTGATGGATGCCTCTAAGGGCAGCCAGGTGCTGCCTGGGGCTGAGCTGCCTCTGCCCTCAGGCTAGCTCACCTGATGGGGGGCAGCACCAACGCTGGAACCAGGTCAGAGGAGTCAGAATGAAGCTTTAATGGAGGTGACTGCCTTGGGAGAGGCTTTTAAGGTAGGGATGAAACCTATGGAGAAGCACTGTGGTCTGGCCTTCCAGGTCCAGATGAATATAGTGAAGGGCAGGTTCAGGTTGAGCCAGAAGCCAGTGTGTGTGGGGTTGTCAAGACTTACTCGTTATAAAGCTATTTGAAAGTTACTGCACTTGTAGGTGTTTGTGGGTATATGTCTCTGCAGGTTACCTGCTGGGAGGAATTAAAAGCCTAGAAGACCCAGCTCTATGATAGCGTTGGTTAAATCTGAGAAAGAGGGTGGGGGTGGGGGAGCTTCCAGTGTTACTTTGCATACACCTGTGAGGTTTTGCAGATTTGTCATGAGTGGGTATGGAGTCCATGATTAAAGGAAATAAATCCTACAGTCATTTATCTTTAATATTATAGGAATCGGTAAAATTTTAAAATGCTTCAATAAGATCGTTCTTGGGGTTATAAATAGCCCTGTGACTGGTCAGTGTCCACAAGATCTGTGAAGAGTCGCTGTCCTTTAGATTCAGATCTCTGGGACTTGAGCGGAGCTTTAACAAGACGTGTCACCTGGCGCTCAGACCCGTAGTTTTGATTCTGTTTGAACTGGCCGTCAGGCTGCTCCATTGGGTCCGAGTGTGATGGTTGACAGAGTGCTCCCTGCATCCCTTGCCACTGGGCTTTTCTCTTACATGAAGGACATCTGGGCTCACATCTCATGGTAAAACACACATAGTATAAAACTGGCAGCTTTTAACTGTACAGTCCGTGTGACATGAGGACCAAAGCTGTTGCTGTGCAGCCACCATCAGTCTCCAGCACTGAGCTCGTGTTGGATCAGGTGCACTTTGGGCTCTGGCCGACCTCAGACAGTACTAGGTTTTATTTCAGTGTTGCTTCCCTAAGTGGGCATTACGCTGGTGTGAAGTCAGCAGCAGGCATGCTTGTATCCGCGTAAAGGCAGCGCCCAGCCACACCTTACTTTTAGAAAGTGGGTGCTTTGCTTAGAAAGGAGGTGAGCGCCCCGTGGGAGCTGTTGCATAGTACACTCTTGGTGTCAGCTTCTGCTGCCTTGACATTCCAGGGATCCTAAGGTCCATCTGTCTTTGTCCGTCAAGTCCTGAGCACCTGCTGTGCTGTTGCGATTTGGAGACTGGAAATCCAGCCGTCCCAATGCCAGCTACGTTCTTGGTGGGATACGGAGGTGAGCGTGGCCCAGCCGAGAGTGACCCTTGGGGTGGCCTGAGGAACAAGAACCCAGGCTTCCAGACCAGCCAGGCTTCGGGTGGCATCTGGCTCTGCCACTTTTAGGTGTGGCCTCAGATGAGTCACTCCACCTGGGTAATTGTCAGTTTTTTCATCTGTAGAGTGGTGTTATTCCAGTTCGGCCTCACAGGTCTGAGGATTAAGGGATCCAGTGCCTGGATTAAGGGAGAGGTGGGAGCAACCCCCGCTGGTGGAGCTCAGGGAGGGGAGGGGCTGTGCTTGACTGAGTCGAGAAGGCCCTTGGGGGAGGTGGTGGTTGAAGAGTGGCCTTGGCAGGTAGCGGGAGTGTAGGGAGTATAGGGGAGGGAGGCATGAACAGTGCAGGGGCAGGCAGGTCCCGCTCAGTATGGGACAGAAGGTAAGGACAGGTGGGAGATGAGCATGCACACTGGAGCCATGTCAGGCACCTGGAGCTGGTCTCATAGGCACCGGGAAGGTGGATGGTGGGTTTCTGGGCATCGGAAAGCTGTGGAGCCTCAGCTCAGCAAGAGTCCAGCTGACTTGCCAAGGTCTGCACAGGAGGTGGCAAGGCGGCCTGTAGGGAGTCGTGCCCAAGGGAGCAAAGGATGGCTGTGTGCTCAGTAGGAAGGGAAGTCAGGGGCACCAGAAAGTGCACTTGTACTGGGAGCTTCCCCAGGAGGTGAGCTTGGCAGTAGAGGAGAGATTGGTTTCCTTTGGATTGTGGGCCACGTAACCGCAAGTGCAGCTAGAGAGAAATTGGGGTCATTTGACCAAGAGGAAGAATGAAATCAGAGCGTTGTTTATTGGGAGGAGCATGTGAAGGGATGCACAGAGAGATGAGGTTGAGAGGATAGAAGAGGGGTCAGGTGGTGGAGGTCCCTGAGGAGGCTGAGAGGCGCTGCCCCAGCCGGGCCGGCTCCACAGCAGTGTTTTCAGCTGAAGGTAATTAGAGGAGGGTGAGGCAAGAAAGAGCTGAGGGGAAAAGAGGGCTCCCCCACCAGCACAGCAGTGTGAGTGAGCACACACGTGCCTATGCCTTGTGTGAGGGGGCGGGGGCTAGAGTGAGGACCTTCATTACACACTGATTACATTTTACCCAAAGTCTGTTTCTGGAACTAGAATGTTCTGGCTCTGCCTCTCTCGGACAGATAAACCTCTCTGTGCCTCCCATTTCCTCATCTGTGAAATGGGTATAATGGCACCTCCCTCATCAACTTGTTGTGAGGATATTAATCGGACTAATATATGAAGAGCAGTGAATCAGTGCTTAGCACACAGAGTAAATGGCTCATCAGGGCCTTCAGGCCCCACCGGGTCGGGGCTGCTTCTAGAAGCAGGATGACTGAGAAGCAAACCTACAAGCATTGAGTCAAGCAGAATTTTCCTGGGCCCAAAGAAATCTCAGGTGTTTTACTCCAGCTCTTTGGGACCCCTTTGCTGAGGTCCCAACGGTTGGGAGACATTAATAATAATTACCCTTGCATTTGATTGCATAGCACTTTACAGTTTAGTAAGTACTCCCACCTCCAGTCCCGTAAGCCACCTTCACGGCAAACCTGAAAGATTGGCTGCCGTCCACAGAGAACAAAACTGCTCAGCGCAGTCAAGTAACCCGCTGCACGTGCAGTCAGGCTCAGTGTGCATGTTGGTTGAGAGGCTCGTGAGCTCTGAGGATCGGAACCCGAGACTCCTGACCTCCCCCCACTTCCTTTTCCCACTGCTATTCTACCTGACTGTGGAAATGTTGCTTTCAAGTAAGAGACATGAGGTTCCCATAAAGGATGAATGGGAACCGCACACTTTCATAGCGCTGAAGGCTGAGGAAAGGAAACTCCACATGACCGCCCCCTCCTGTTAGTCATGCCAGCGTCGTGGTTCATTGACTGAGTTTGTCACTCCAGTGGGTGACTTGCAAGGGTGCCCCAGACCTGGGGACCTGCTTGCCCTTCAGGTCTGTTGAATGATCTGTGAGTTCTAAGGCTGGGTCACTTGTATTTAAGTTACACGTCGATACCAGCAGTTATGCCACCTCCTTAGCAAAAGGACAGAAAAGCCTTTTCAAACTTAAGTAGATGGATCATTTCCTTTTAGTATTTGGGAAAGAGTGATTCCCTGGAATTGCTAGGTTCATGGACTATTTGCTGCAATTCTTTTTAAATAAAAATGGTGGTGAAATTTTGCACCTTCTTGCCAAAGATTCGGTATGTGGCATTGTTGAAAACTGGTCACTTCCTCATTTGTATAATTTCCTTTCCTTGTGGCCCAAACTTGACTCTTAATGAGTCCAGATAGGAATAAGTCATAGATTCTGTTTTAAAATATCTGAAGGATGAGGGGCACCTAGTTGGCTCAGTCAGTTGAGCGTCCAACTTTTATTTTTGGCTCAGGTCATGATCTCAGGGTCGGGAGATTGAGCCCCGCATCAGGCTCCTCACTTAGCATGGAGTCTGTTTGGGATTCTCTCCCTCTGACCTTCCTGCTCACTCTCTTGCTCGCTCTCAAATAAATAAATCTTAAAATATCTGAAGATATGAATTCAAAGGAATCTTGATCTTTTTGATACCCCACACATACACACCCCAACCTCCTGCAAGCTTTTTTCCTGTCATGTTTCCAGCTCTGTCTGTGGTGAGATGTGTATCTTGATGCTAGGGACCAGCACAGACTGACCTCCTTGAACATGTGTTGGTCAGGAACATGTGTTGGTGGCTGGCCACTGCCGCTGGAGGGAATTCACTCAGTTGCTTTTCTTCAGATTTTTTTCTAGGGGCTTTTCCATGAGGTATCTTGGGAGTCATGGTTGCTTCTTGAGAGCCTTTGTTTCCCCATGGGCCAGATGATTGCAAGACTGTGGAGGCCCGTGGCCTTGGCCAGCATGACCAGGCTTGCCAACGTGATGATTCACACTGCTCCCTCCTCCCCTTCTGAACTTTCTGACAGCCTTGTGACTCTGACGTGGGAAGTACCAGTGGCTCTTGAGAAACCTTTACTGAAGAGTTGAACGTTTTTCTTTTAAGATTGCTGAGGTGGTTTTCCATAAAGTTAGCATGTGCCTTGCTTTCTACTTAAATCTGGAGGACACGGTGTTTATTCTTGCTCCTTCTTAGGGTTTGTTAGTGCTTTCAGGTTTGCTTTTCATGTTACTCATGATGCGCTGATAGAAATTTACCTAAATATATGTGGAAATGTTCTTTTGTTACTTGGAGCTTATATAGTTTCTTATGCAGATGTGCAAATATAGTGCCTTAGTAATTGCAGACTCCATACTGTCTTGCTTTCTTTACACTGATTCTTAGTGATCCTTACAGGAAGTATAGCTTCCTGTCATCAATAAATTACATGATTTCTATGACCTCCTTCATGACTGACTTGACAAGCCCATATTGGGCATCTGGTGTATCTTAATATTTTTTTCAAAATGTTAACTAACCAGTGCCTCTCACTGCCACTTCATTTTGCAGATAATGTTGGAAGGTTCTGTACTGGTGTTTGAAGGGGTGCTTTTTGCCACTGAAATTTCCTTTAGCCTTTGGGGCCCTGATGAATGGAGTTTTGTGTCAACTCTAGGTGTTTGCACAGTCCTGTGTATGGTATGGAGAGTGTGGAATTGCATCTGGAGACAAGAGATATAACTGCCAATATTCGGGGCCACCAAAACCCTTGCCAAAGGATGGGTATGACTTAATGCAGGTAAGTTTGTTGTCTTGGGCTTTGGGAACACAAAATTATAATCTGAGATCCTCTGTAATTATACCGTAAATATCACGGTGGGGTGGGGCTGAAACCAACAGGCTTAATACTTATCCCAAACCTTATCTGGGGCACACAGTGGCACAGAAGATAATGTAACTCTAGAGGCAGAATTTCTCTGGGGCTGACTTCCTGCCTTTCTCTTGGTTTCCCCATAGCAGGTTACTATTTAGGGACTTACCTTGGTACCTCAAATGTTGCTCTTTGCAGCTTCTTGAAAATATACTAGAAGTTACCTTTTTTTTTTTTTTTTTTTAGTTCCTGTATTTTAGGACTCAAGCCCCCTATAGGTTGCTAAGCAGCGTTGACTCTCTTGTCCTCTGTTTAGTGGTTCCTCCATTTTCCACCCAGAGCCTGTGACCTTTGGTTGTGACCAGGATTCTATTCTGTTCTTGTCTCGTTTACCATTCCTGATAACACAGGGATATTAGAAAAGAACTGGTAAAATCAAGGTGAAAAGACTGGTGCTAGAGGCTTACATGTAAAATCAGGTTGACGTGGGGGCAGCAGGTCTCTTCAGCTTGCTTTCTGCTTTCATCAGAATTATTAAAGACATCTGACTTTCCCCAGAGTGACCAATGGAAGTAGTAGATAACGTTTGGATTAAATTTAAACAGAAAACCTAAGAGTAAGAAGTAAAACAGATTGTCCAGGGAGGAGAGTGAGCTTCCAAATAAGAAAAAAAAAAAATCTCTATTGCCTCTACTTTTGCAACTCCCTCATTTCGAATAGTAAATTTGATAGCCTTTTTTTTTAAGGTTTTATTTATTTATTTATTTGAGAGAGCGCACAAGTAGAGGAGGAATGGCAGGCATAGGGAGAGGGAGAAGCAGACTCCCCGCTGAGCAGGGAGCCCAATGCAGGGCTTGATGCCAGGATGCCAGGATTATGACCTCAGCCAAAGGCAGACGCTTAACCACCTGAGCCACCCAGGCACCCCAAATTTGAAAATCTTTTAAAAGAATTCTACAAGAACTTTGCAAACATGTTTCTTACCCATGTGTACCTAAAGAAGGACTAGGCAAATAAAATTGCCTTATTTCGTTGAGGAATGTGGGTCCTCATCTGACTTGGCTACTGTGATAACCATGCTTTCTCACCCAAAAGGAGCTCTGTCCAGGATTCTTCTTTGACAATGTCAGCGTGTGCTGTGACGTGCAGCAGCTCCGGACCCTGAAGGACAGCCTACAGCTTCCCCTGCAGTTCCTGTCCAGGTAGGCTGGCCTCCTGGCACACAGATAAAAAATGGGTTTGGGGCGCTTATTAACCAGGGACAGTCTGATTTACTCCTAAAAGTCAGTTTTCATGTTTGATGTTTCAAGAAAGTAATCTTATCAAGCATAATTTCTCAATAAAGTAATAGTTGCCAGACTTTATTTTCTACTTAGTTCCATGCAGAGCTGAGGCATGGCTTTCCTCTGAGATGGTCCCTCTCCAAGGGTATCTGCACCGTGGACTGGGTCCTTTCACTTTTGAGCCTCTGGGTGCTGTGTGGATGAGAGGTTCTGGTGGTCCTGCCACATCTGTAACTGAGACCCTCCTCCGTGTGGTCCCCAACATGGCCATCCTCCCCTCCCTGCCCCTGGATGGGATGTGGTTCTCTCTCCCTATAGTAATGTGAGATGCTAGAGCCCCAGTCCTCCATAGAGCTGGCCTTTGGTAGCTGTTAACAAGATTGTTCTGGCAGTTTGCTGGTTTTGTCACAGTCCACTGTCCAGACTGTTCTCTATGACTGGGGCTGTGAAAAGGGTTGCATAATAGGTGTTCTCAAAGCTTATTCAGCGATTCTCAAATGTGCCAAAGAACAAGCTGGTGGAGGTCTGTGGAACAGCACTTCATGGTATCTTTCTAAATATTTCACACCAAAGCACCCTGATAAATGTGGGTGGGAGGGACATAAGAAGAGGGGAAGCACTTCTCCATGTGCATGTCATGGCAGGTGACAGGACAGTCGGCATCCACAGAGGAAACCCTCCCTGCTGCTTCCCAGGAGTTTAAATTGGCAATACAGAGTGGAAAACCTTTGCTAAACCATCCTTTCAGGACAGCATACCATATAGTAGATCAAAAAGTTGAGAACCTAATCAAACAGCATACCCTGTGGAAGGCTAGTAGATGTTGATGGAGCCATCATTCAGTCAAAATACATTTACTTAGCACCCTATGCCAGTTGAGGCATTATAGACCTAAGGATAACCAAGATCAAAAGATAACCAAACTTTCCCCCATGTTGTCAGCTCTTTTTTTTTTTTTTAAGCCAATAATGAGAAGCTAACATAGGGAATATTGTGGAGCTATGGAAACTGATGATTGCAGAGATGAAATGTAGTTACATGGCAAGAGATTTTTAATCCATGGAACATGGTAGAAATCTGCACCCCCGGAGCGCTTTCTGTTAGGATGGTGTAATTGTAGTTCCTGTTCTTGTCACGGTAGAGCACAGGACGCCTGAAAGCAGGTCAGGGTGCATGTCTGCTCCCTTACTAGACCAGGGGCAGTGAAGGCTGGGACCACCTTGCCTGCTCTGTGTCATGTGGCACGCGGAGTGGATCAGAACTGAGAGTGACCCCCATTGGTTGTGCCACGAGAATGCAGGTCTAACGCAGCAGTAGCTTTTGCGGCTAACAGTGAACCCAACTGGAGAGACATTTCTGCAACACAGTAAATCAGCATTAGGAGCTTCATCGGTGAACCTGGAGAGCAGACCGCTTGTAGTTCTCATGAAAACCCGTGTGCTTCTGCAGTGCGCGCACCACCGCTGTTCTCACAGCTTCTTCTCAAGCCACGGGGAGATCCTCTTGTGTTTAGAAAGGGTCAAGGGATTACCCAGGGCTTAAAGAAAGCCGTTCAATAAGAAGGTGAAAATTCTAACATGTGAATCTCATTTTTTCCTTGTTTTCCTTCTTCATCAGAGTTGTCACCATGACACTCCAGAGTCCTTTTAGCTTTATTTATTTTTTTTAAAGATTTATTTATTTATTCATTCAGAGAGAGCGAAGAGAGAGGCAGAGACACAGGCAGAGGGAGAAGCAGGCTCCATGCAGGAAGCCCGATGTGGGACTCGATCCTGGGTCTCCAGGATCACACCCCAGGCTGCAGGCGGCGCTAAACCGCTGCACCACCAGGGCTGCCCTCCTTTTAGCTTTAAGAAAAGGAAACATGTCGATAAATTATAAAACACAGAATTCAGAGAAGCATTTTTCCCTTCCTACAATTAAACCTGGACAACATATGTGTAGTAATTAGGGCAGTTTGTAAAGAGACCTCTGATTTTAGGTTTAGAACGGCTGGGTTTAAGATGTCTTCAGGCAATTTATTTGTCACCTTGTAAAATAAATTTTAAATGTTCTTTGTTGTAAATCATGTTTTCGCTGACCCTGTTACCTGTGAGATCAGACAAAATATAGTTTACTTTTTCTTTAGATGTCCATCCTGTTTTTATAACCTAATGAACCTGTTTTGCGAGCTGACATGTAGCCCTCGGCAAAGTCAGTTTCTGAATGTTACAGAAACTGAAGATTATGTTGATCCTGTTACAAACCAGACAAAAACGAACGTAAAAGAATTACAGTACTATGTCGGAGAGAGTTTTGCCAATGGTGAGTAAACTTTTAATTATTCCTTTTTTTATAGTTGGTATAAGGACAGTGGATTAATTGTTCCTTTCTTTTGTCAACTGTGTGAAAATGGCGGGTTTTAATTCTGTTGGCCATGAAACGAGTTGTTGTTTTGTGTGTATCCAGAACTTGAGCTACAACCTATAAAACAATCTTTTTGAAGTATTTGCTTAACTCTATCCTAATTTCCACATGGAAATTTTTACTGCATGCAGGTTTACTTCTGTACATTTTAGAAGCCATTAGAACTTTGTTTCCAGTGGACCTGCATTGTGTGACTTCATGAGTTGTTGCAAAACTTGAGAGGGTTTGGAAGGGTGAAGCAGAGGAGAGGAGATTTGACTATGAAGAAACATATTATCATAAGAGAGAGTAAGCAGATACAACTGCAGGAAGGGATCCATAGCAGCTAGAAATCCTAGGACAGTCTGAGAAAGACCATCTAGCGTCAGTTGAAAATGATGAAATAAAGGACTTCTGAAAGAACACAAGGGGAAAAGAATGAACAAATTAAGAGTAGAACCAACTGGCTCTATTGATGAAAAATAGTCCTTTAAGTGAACTAAAAGATAAACAGCAGATTCGACACAACTGAATAAGAACGTGCCCAGGAACGAATAAGAATTCAGCATATTAGGGATCCCTGGGTGGCGCAGCGGTTTGGCGCCTGCCTTTGGCCCAGGGCGCGATCCTGGAGACCCGGGATCGAATCCCACGTCGGGCTCCCGGTGCATGGAGCCTGCTTCTCCCTCTGCCTATGTCTCTGCCTCTCTCTCTCTCTCTCTGTGACTATCATAAAATAAATAAATAAAATAAAAAAAAAAAAAAAAAAAAGATTTAAAAAAAAAAAAAAAAAAAAGAATTCAGCATATTAGAGCAACATACAGATTTAATTGTAATGATCATTTGAAAAGGTAATCACAAATTTAATAGAAAAATTTAAATACTAAATAATAATATAAATTGATGTTAAAACAAAAGATTGTAAAAAAAAAATAAAAATAAATAAATAAATAAAAAATAAGATTGTCCCCTTCACAAAAGCAACAAAAAATAAGCTGTATAGGAATAAATCTACCACAAGATGTGATATAAAGGACAACCAGACTGAATGAAGAGGGATCATTTTGTCTAGAAACAGAACTTTGCATATGGAGAGTTGATACATAACAGGTGCATTGTTACAAGTCATTGAAGGAAAGGGTGGGCTAGTTGATAAATAGTGTTAAAAATTGATTAGTTCTCTAATTTTAATTGCATATCATACCAAAAATGTATAGAATAAAAAATCCTAATTTTGGACATTTTGGAAGTGTAAAATATCTTTATGACTTTAAGATAAGGTTCTAGAAGAGAGGAAAAGCAGAAACCATAGTGAAAAGATTTATAAACAATCAATATCTAGAGCAGTCATTGAAATGCAGATGAAAACAGTGAACTATCATTTCACATATCAGATTGGCATAAATGTAAAAAAAAAAATCAGTCAATTCCAAATATTGGTGAGGATATTCAAGCAATAGGAGTGCTAATATACTGCACCACTGGTAACCATAACTTAGTGGGGGTGTTTGAAGACCATTTTAAAAACAATTTTTGCACTACCTGGTAAAGTTGAAGATAAGTATACCCTCATCCCAGAAATTCCATTCTTATAGCTGCCTGCCACAGAGAAAGTTTTTGTTTTTGTTTTTTAAGATTTTTTGTTAATTCATTTGAGAGAGAAAGCACAAGGAGGAGGAGAATAAGAAGCAGACTCCCCGCTGAGCTGGGAGCCCAATGTGGGGCTTGATCCCAGGACCTGGAGATCATGACCTGAGCCAAAGGCAGATGCTTAACCGTCTGAGCCACCCAGGTGCCCCTGCTTTAGAGAAACTCTTAATGCATGTAAACAAAGAATGATATAAGAACATTCTTTGTAGGGTTTTTGCGATTATCAAAAACTAGAGACATCAAGAGAATGAGAAGGTAAGCATGACTGGGAGAAAATACTTGCAGGGGATCCCTGGGTGGCTCAGCGGTTTGGCACCTGCCTTTGGCCCAGGGCACGATCCAGTCCCACGTCGGGCTCCCTGCATGGAGCCTGCTTCTCCCTCCTCCTGAGTCTCTGCACCCCCCCGCCGCCCCCTGTGTCTATCATAAATAAATAAATAAATCTTTAAAAAAAAAAAAGAAAGAAAATACTTGCAGGAGACACATCTCACAAAGAACTGTTACAAAATATATGAAGAACTCTTAAAACTCGATAATAAGAAAGTGAACAAACAACTTGACTGAATACATGGACACTGATCAGACACTTCCTCATGATCAGACACTTCATCAGAGAAGATATACGGATGGCAGATAAGCAGATGAAAAAATGCTCAACATTATATATTATCAGAAAAAGTTGAATTAAAACAATAGTGAGATACAGTTTGCAATAGTTACATGATTTACGTCCACACATACAGTAGAATGGCCAGAACCCAGGACGCTGACACCACCAAATGCTGGTGAGGAGGTGGAAGCACAGAAACTCTCATTCATTGCTGCGAATGCAGAGTGGCATAGCCACTTTGGAAGACAGCTCTGCAATTTCTTAGGAAACTAAAAATACTCTTATCATATGATCCAGCAATCATGCTCTTTGGCATTTACCCAAAAGAGTTGAAGACACGTCCACACAAAAACCCTTCCAGGCCTGCTGATAGCAACTTTATTCAAAACTTCCAAAACTTGAAGTAACCAAGATGCCCTTCGGTAGCTGAATAAGTAAACGGGGGTACACCTAGATAATGGACTATCATTCAGCACTAAAAAGAAAGGAGCTATCAAGGCATGAGATGACATGGAGGGACCTTTAAATCTTTAAATCTAGAAGCCAATATGGAAAGCCTACATCCTGAATGATTCCAGTTTTATTACGTTCTGGAAGAGGCAAAACCATGGGGACAGTGAAAAAATGAGTCAGGGGCTGGGGGAAGCAGAGTGAATAGGCGCACAGAGGATGTTAAGGGCAGTGAGACTTGTTTAATTCTGTAATGGTGGGTACAAGTCATGGTATATTTGCCAAAACTCATAAAATGTACAACACCTAGTGTGAGCCCTAAAGTAGACTATGGACTTTGGGTGACAGTGATGTGTCATCCTAAGTTCATCAGTTGTATAACAAATGCACCAGTTGGGTGCTGTGGATAGTAGCGAGGTTGTGCTTGTATTGAAGCAGGAGTTATATGGGAATTCTGCTCAATTTTACCATGAACTTAAAACTCCTTAAGAAGTCCATTAAAAAATATATAAATAGGGGCGCCTGGGTGGCTCAGTCTGTTGAGTGACTGCCTTCAGCTCAGATCATGATCCCGGGGTCCTGGGATCAAGCCCCATATTGGGCTCCCTGCTCAACAGGGAGTCTTCCCTTCCTCTCTACCCCTTCCTTCCACCCCCAGCTCATACTCTTGTCTCGTATGCTCTCTTTCTCTTTTCTGTCTCTCAAATAAAAGTCTTTAAAAAGAAAAATCATTGAGGGCAGTAAATGCTAAGAGGGGAATGGATAAATATGTTGGAGCATAGTCATAGTCTATAATAGAATAAAAATATTTGAATTAGTTATGTCACTCACTTGAATGACTTAGAAAATTGAAAATAAGTTATGGGATATAGGTAGCATGTTTATAATAGTACTGTTTATCTATGGATACGATATATCATGAAAGTACACGAACACACACAGGAAAGATAAACATCAAATGCAGGATTATAGTTTACTGTAAGGAAGGGTTCAGGAGACTTCAGATAGGTGAATTGTATGGTAGATGAGTTATATTTCAGTAAAGCTGTTAAAAATCCATGTAACTATAGCATAGAAAAACTATAAAACTCCAAAGACAAGTATCTTAAAAAGAAGTAGAAAAAAATTACAAAAAAAAATTACAAATCATTATAAAAGAATTCCATTTGTAGAGTTTTTTTCCCAGCAGTGAAAGAGACCAGAAGGCCATGGAATAATCATAGCTAAGTCACTCTACCTGAATTGCCTTTCAAGAACAAGGCTAAAACAATGAATTTATGAAGCATCTCCTTAAAGTTTAGGGAAGAAGTTTCTAACAAGTAGGTGTGGTATCTAAATGGGGGCCCCCCAATGTGGATTAATTGGTGGCACAGGCAGTGAAAAAATTCACCTGAGGCAGAACAAAGGAGACAGAAGTTTGTTGAATATATCTCGCAAAGGGGGGGCGGATATGGACATGAGGGGAGCGGTGAGCAGGACTGCAGAGGAGCAGCTATGGGTGGGGGCTGTATTTAAAGGGGGAAGATGAGGTATGGAGAGTATGGAATTCTCCCTTTTTTGGTAACTGTGCCTGATTATTAGTAGCCCATTAGTCAGTTTAAGAGTATTGTGAGGTGGGTCACCTGATGGGCCCCTTCTACATGCCACTGCTCAAGCCTGTTTGCCTGAAGGTGGTTTCTACAGTAGGGACTGGTAAATGAATGTTAATACAGGGCCCATTACTACTACTTTTTTATGTGCAAAATGCCATTGACATGGTCCTTATTTTGTGGGCTGTCTATGTCTTCTAAAGTGGAACCAGGGGCGCCTGGGTGGCTCAGTCGGTTAAGCATCCACCTTCGGCTCAGGTCATGATCCCGGAGTTCTGGGATTGAGCCTGCCTCAGCGAGAAGTCTGCTTCTCCCTGTTCCTCCCTGCCCTGAGATCGTGCTTACGTGCTCTCTCTCTCTCTCCTCACACACACATACTCACTCTCTCTCTCAAATAACAAATAAAATCTTAATAAAATAAAATGGAGCCAAAATAGAGAGTAGTATTAGGTTCATTCATGTGACCTTTGCCCTAAAGCAAGTTTTCCCCTGTAAATTCCAAACTCTTCAGCCATAGTTTCCTGCCCCAGATTTCTGGAACCAGCTTCCCTGACTGAAGAGACCCTAGAGTTCTTACTTCTTCCCCAGCCTTAGTATGTTCTTCTCTGCAGCAATGATAATAGTCCTCTGAGCTACTGTGAGCTACGTGGGATGCCATAAAGCCTTTCCTGAGTATTTTTTTATGTTTATGTGACTTGGAATGTAGCCCTGCATATTACTGGCAGAGTGATGAGTCCACGTTACAGGTAATCTCCACTCCTGCGCTGGGTGTTTCCTGTCCCACCTGCCAGCCAGTGGCTTCTGACTGTGGTGCCTGTGGCTGAGCTCGCCTTCCAGAGGCCTTTTGTAAGATCTCCCCAGGGGGCTAAAGCAGTATGGTGTTTCAGCCTTTTTCCTTCTTCCTCTGCCAGCCATGTACAACGCCTGCCGGGACGTGGAGGCCCCCTCCAGTAATGACAAAGCCCTGGGACTCCTGTGTGGGAAGGAGGCCAAGGCCTGCAATGCCACCAACTGGATCGAGTACATGTTCAATAAGGACAACGGCCAGGCACCTTTCACCATCATACCCATATTTTCAGGTAGATTCCCAAGTTAGGCGTATTTATGATGTGATTTTAAAGCCCAGGAGCCTTCGTCTTCAACAGGAAAATAAATCTAGATAACTAGTTCCTGGAATTTCCCTCCAGTGAGAGAAGTAACTAGAACATTTCCCTTGCCCCTGGTTAATTTAGGGGGCTGGCAGTGAACATGGAGAAGGAGAATTACCTTCAGGTGTTGCTACCTAATTGAAAGAATGAGCCTGGATTTTTGTTTTGTATTAAAAAAAAAAAAAAAAAGCAAAGCATTTACAGAGGCCTTTTAAGGAGCCCTGCAATCATGTTAGACTTGCCCCTCCCCTCGCTGGAGGTTTGCTGTGGAATGTGGGGTACCCTAACCTCAGTGACAAACCTGGTGCCCAAAGTTATTTGAAGTAACTTAAACTTCATAGGGCTATGCAGCAAAACATCATTTGATCGGATGGAAACCTCTGGTCCTTTTTACTTTTATGGTTATGTGTTCTGTTTGTCATCTATATGCTTATCACTAGGTTTAAATATAATTAAATGCCAATTTTGTCACCTTTTTTTTTTTTTTTTTTTGAGATACTCATTCAAGCCCATCCTCTCTACAGATCTTCCAGCCCATGGGATGGAGCCCATGAACAATGCCACCAAGGGCTGTGACGAGCCTGTGGATGAGGTCACGGCACCGTGCAGTTGCCAAGATTGCTCGGTGGTCTGTGGCCCCAAGCCCCAGCCCCCACCCGCTCCGGCTCCCTGGAGAATTTTGGGCCTGGATGCCATGTATGTCATCATGTGGATCACCTACATGGCATTTTTGCTCATGTTTTTTGGAGCATTTTTTGCTGTGTGGTGCTACAGGTGAGCAGTTTTGTGTATTCCCCAGGGCGAGAACAGCAAGATTACCCGAGTGGCACTTCCAGCTTTCACCTGGCAGTCCTTGGTAAATTAAACCAAGAAACAAATATCACATGAATACCACTCCATGATTGCTAATGTCCTATAGTTAGCTAGTAAACAGAGACCTAGACATTTAAACATTTGAGGTTAGTTTCATTGATCTATCCCAAATGACAAGTGATGTTTATTTTTATTTTTTTAATTTTATTTTAATTCAGTTAATTAACATATAATGTATTTATCAGTTTCAGAGGGAGAGGTCAGTGATTTATGAGTCTTATATAATACTCATTATATAAGTGCTCATTACATCAGGTGCCGAGTGATTTTTTAAGCACTGTTAACCACCCATTCTTTAACAGAACATCTTAGGACCTGAATCTGATTCAAATCTAATTAAATGGGCTGCTGTCTACAATCCTTTCAGATGTTTGCAACTTGATTAGGAAAGTACATTTTCCTTAACTTTTTGTTTTGAAATAATGTTAGACTTGCCAGGAAAGTGCAAAAATAGTAAAGTTTGTATGTATCCTTTATGCAGCTTCCCTTAATGTTATAACTGACATCACCCACAGTATGTAATTACCAGAAACCATGAAAATAACATTGGTGTAGTATTTTTAGCTAAATCACACACTTTGTTCACATATCACTACATTTTCCTATGCCTCCCTTGTTCTGCTTTAGGACCCCACTCCATGTTCACCTTTTTAAATTATTTAGTATTTTATTTATCTGAGAAAAAGCTTGAGTGGGGTAAGGGACAGAGGGAGAAGCAGACTCCCCACTGAGCAGGGAGCCCAACATGGGCCTCGATCCCTGGACTCAAGGGTCACGACCTGAGCCGAAGGCAGGCACTTAACTGATTCAGCCACCCAGGTGCCTCCACATTCACTTTTTGTTCACTACTCTCCCCCAGTCTGTGACAGATTTTCTGGAATTTCTTTTATGGCCTTGACACTTTTGATGAGTACTGGACAGTTATTTTGTAGAATAAGTTAGGTTTTATCTGATATTTTCTCATGATGAGATTGAGGTTATGTGTTTCTGACAAAATATTACAGAAGTGATTTATCTTTCTCAGCACCTCATTTTGGTGGTACACGATCTCAATAGGTCTCTTCACTGGGGATAGTTACCTTGATCACTTGGTGAAGAGGGTGTCTGCTGGGTTTCTCTACTGTAGAGTTGGTGGTTCTCCCTTTGGAGTTGATAAATATCTTAAGGGAGATAGGTCAAAGCTGTGCTAAGGCCTCGTTTCTCCTAAAACTGTCCACTGATTTTTAGCATCCGTTGGTAGATCTTGTCTGCAGCAGTTCTGTGGTGTTTGCCTAATGGTGACTTGGTGATTTTGTATTTCCTGCATCTCTTCTGCACTTACTAATTGGACTTACTCTGTACAGACAGTTATCCTTCCTATGCTCTGTTTGTTTATTGGTTCGATTATATTTACATCATGGACTTTTGTGTGTGTGTGTGTGGGCTCTATCCAACACTGTCATTTGTTTCATTGCTCAGATTTTCCAGTTTTGACCATTGAAAGCACCTTCTGGTTGACTCCTGTGGATTTTTTTTTTTTTAACATGCCCTCACCTTTCTCAAGCCTTTGCTTATTTTCTGGAATCACAAGATGTTCCAGACTTATCTCATATGTTTCCTGCCCCAGCCCTGGAATCTGCCTCCTCTGCAAGGAGTCCTGGTTCCTTTTATTGGAGACCAATGTTGAGAACAGTACTCTAGGCACTAGGTATGCGCATTGCTGCTGCAGCAATGTTCAGTGTTCTTAAAGGACCTAAAAAAGTTTTCAACCTAAATGAAGGTTACAAGGTGAAATTATTCTTTATTAGCTTGAGTTTTTTTAATACCTTTTTTCTTTTTTTTTCTTTTAAGATTTTATTTATTCATGAGAGAAACAGGCAGAGGGAGAAGCAGGCTCCATGCAGGGAACCCGAAGCGAGACTCAATCCCGGGAATCCGGGACCACGCCCTGAACCAAAGGCAGGTGCTCAACTGCTGAGCCACCCAGGCGTCCCAGTTTTTTTTCATACCTTCTTGGAGTGCCTGGGTGGCACAGCTGAGGTCATGATCTTAGGATCCTAAGGTTGAGCCCTGCATATCGGCTCCACACTCAGTATGGAATCTGCTAAACTTTCTCTCTCCCTCTGCCCCTTCCACTTGCTATCTCTCTCTCTAATAAATATAAATCTTAAAAAAAAAAAAACCTTCTTATATTTTCTGGTGAGCAGGACTTAGAGCAAAGGAACCTGGGGTGGGGGGTAAAAGGGGAGACAGCATTTAAAGAGGAAGAAACAGAATGAGGAAGTAAGCTTTTACTGAGGTTATAGGATTAGCAGAAACACTGCTTGATCATGTCAGAGGTCTGCTAATACTGCTTACGTGTTTTTATTTTTCAGAAAACGCTATTTTGTCTCTGAGTACACCCCCATTGATAGCAACATAGCTTTCTCTGTAAATGCCGGTGACACAGGTAGGCACGTTTTTACTTACGTGGTGAGGATTGTGTTCGCCTGTGTGTTCATTTCCTCAGCGAGTGTTTATGCGTCTGGCCCGGGACAGACTCTGTGCTCATGTCAAGGACATGGCTGTGATCAAGACCGACTTTGTGGGAGTAGCCATTTAACTGAGGTGACAGAAAGGAACCAGGCACTGAATAATAATAGGATAATTAGGGTTGGGGTGAGAGCTGCAGAGGGGCTGATGGAGCAAGCAGAGGGCAGGTGCAGCTGCAAAGGTGGATGGGAACTGCTTTGGACCGAGTGCCCCGGAGAACCTGGCTCGGGTGTGAGCATCGCTCCTCTGACGGGTGGGGATGACTGTCACGGTAGGCAGGCACGATAGCTGCTGAGGGTCTGGGTTGGGGGGGCAGTGGGGAGCAATACAGGGTCTTGTGCCATCCCTGGCCGCAGGCATAGTTCTCACCACCATGTGGTAGTAGCTAACACTTGCCCTGTTCCGACTTTCAGGAATGGCTTGGCTCTTAACCTCCACCCTCCCTCCCTTTCCTGCTCTTCCAGGGGAGGCGTCCTGCTGCGATGCACTTGGTGCAGCATTTGAGGGCTGCCTGAGGCGGCTCTTCACACAGTGGGGCTCCTTCTGCATCCGAAACCCAGGCTGCATCATCTTCTTCTCCCTGGCCTTCATTGCTGCCTGCTCTTCAGGCCTGGTGTTCGGCCGGGTCACGACCAACCCAGTGGACCTGTGGTCGGCCCCTGGCAGCCAGGCACGCCTGGAGAAAGAGTACTTTGATGCGCACTTCGGGCCTTTCTTCCGCACGGAGCAGCTCATCATCCAGGCCCCCCACACCAGTGTGCACACTTACCAGCCGTACCCCTCAGGATCCGACGTGCCCTTTGGGCCCCCGCTTGACATAGGAATCTTGCACCAGGTATTGTGTTTTTGGCAGAAATCAGCCCGAGAGCCCCGTGGGTTTGTTCACTGGCTTTTACATGTTGACCAGCTCTACCTGATGTGAGATTGGGGCTGAACATAGTGGTGTATCTCGAAAATCGACAGTGAACAAGAAAGACGCTTTTTATTTGCTTTTCAAGAAAGCAAATGGTGGGTGTTGAACTTAATGGAAAATTTAGTGCTTTTGTATTTACTTCATATAGCAGCAGGGCTTGCTTCTTCTTGAAATTGGTTTGAATATTTCTCTGTTGAAGTAGGACATATTTATAATATACCTTAGGAACTTACTTATTTTTTTCCCTTGGTATTTGAAAAGTAATGTGCCAGGACCCAAAGGAGTGAAGCCTCTTAGGCTGTGCTGGGGACCTAGGAAGGAGCTTCTGCTGACCCTCCCTGCAGGAATGAATTTATCATTGCCTGAATGTGGGCCCCAGCCTGCCTTTGGTAAGAGGTGCATTGGGAACGAGATCCATCCTGTTCTCTTACAGAGGCCTTTACACCTTTGCGTTTTTCTCTGTTGCACTTGCCCTGAAAAACTCTATCTATGAATAAATGGCACCCACTAATTTTTTTTTAATGAATGATTGCACAGTCACATGGTTTTTCCTTTAAATTTTGCTCTTGCCTATGGAAAGTCTGGTATCTTTTTTTTTTTTTAAAGATTTTATTTATTTATTCATGATAGACATAGAGAGAGAGAGGCAGAGACACAGGCAGAGGGAGAAGCAGGCTCCATGCAGGGAGCCCGACGTGGGACTCGATCCCGGGTCTCCAGGATTGCGCCCTGGGCCAAAGGCAGGCGCTAAACCGCTGCACCACCCAGGGATCCCCCCAGAAAGTCTGGTATCTTAACAAACTTCAAAATGGTCTCAAAAAAAAAAAAAAAAAAAGAAAGAAAGAAAGAAAGAAAATGGTCTCAAGACTTTGACAGAATCTTTTCTCCACCCAATGACTGCTTTTTCCCAGCTTATTGCAAAAGATGCACAATGTAGTCATTTACCTCCAGGAAGATATTCTCTGTGAGAAAATACAGGGACATGTGAACAATCCTAGCACAAAGCAAGGTAATAGATAGCATTTTGTTGGTAAAAGGGCATGTCAGGAGGACCAGGCAAATTGCCTTCATCTGCCCTCTGTGGCCCTCTTGTTCACTGCTACAGAAGGGTGGAAGGGGAGAGATGTTCATGTATCCTGCCCTGACTTATGTCCTGGTGATGGTGCCCCATCCCGTTTCTCTGGACACCTCTTAGCAGGGTCTCTATCCCAGCTGGCTATCTCTGAGAGTGGGCCTCTGGTGCCATTAGATATTTTACCAGAGAACGTCTTGGTCCTCTCCCTTGCGTGAGGAAATATTTTCCCCAAATACTTTTTATCTTCTGACCTGTCAGGGCAAAAACAATTGGGCACAATCTGAGAGAAAACTGATGTGTTTCTGGATTTGTTTTTAAAATCTTCATTCAGGTTCTAGACTTACAAACCGCCATTGAAAACATCACCGCAACTTACAACAACGAGACTGTAACACTTCAAGACGTCTGTGTGGCCCCACTCTCACCCTATAACAAGAACTGCACCATTATGAGCGTGTTAAATTACTTCCAGAACAGCCATTCTATGCTGGACCACAAAATAGGGGATGACTTCTATGTGTATGCAGATTACCACACGCACTTGCTATATTGTGTACGGTACGTGGCAAGAAAGGGGTCATTAGTTCATCCCACCAACATGGGAGCACTTGCTGTCACTACACTTGTTGGTGCCGGAGACTGGCAGTGAGCACACAGCATGACCCTGCCCTGCGAAGCATAAGTTCTAATGGATGGAGACTGACAATGAATAAATAGATATATGCTCTGATGCCAGGTAGAGATGAGAGCTCTGGAGAAATTAAGCCTGGCAAGGAGATAGAGTGCAGTGGGGGTGTACTGCTTTAGATGGAGTGGACACCTGCTCAAACAGAATGGAGAGGAGGGTGCCTGTGAATATCAGAGGGAAAAGTGTTCCAAGTATACAGGTAGCATGTACAAAGATCCTAGGGTGGGAGTGTTCATGGTGTATAATCAAGGAATGGCAGGTACCACTCAGCCTTACACTCATGCCTAGAATGATAACACATAGTTGCACCTGCTACACCAGCAGTGGTATCATAGTACAAAAACAGAAACCTAGAGTCCTTTTTATTGTCTTTCAAATAGGAATTTATCCCATGATATCAAATTATTTTTAAAATATTGGGGCACCTGGGTGGCTGGATTGGTTAAACATCCAACTCTTGGGTTTCAGCTCAGATCATGATCTCGGGGTTGTGATATCAAGCCCCAGATCAGGCTCCACGTTCAGCATAAAATCTGCTGGAGAGTCTCTGCCTATCCCTTTTTCTCCCCTTCAGTCCCTCTCATGCATGTGTGCGTGCTCTCTCGCTCAAAATAAATAAAATGAAATAAAATGTGCAGGGTCCCCTTGAGAAGTAGGATTGGTACACAGTTTAGATTGGAGGGCGTTGAAGGTGCTTCCTATTGGAGGCACATCTAGCCGGGCAGGCTGCATTTATCATTTGTGTTGGTCACAGTGCTAGGTGACCTGTGAGGTGATCTTTAGGCCTGTGCCCTTGCCAGGGAGAGCAGCCTGCACTGGTAGGCCTGCTGTCCCTAAGTGCCCTGACCTGGCCTGGAGACAGCTGTTCAGCCAAACAACCACCATGGCTGTTGCATCACCGTGGGGACAGAGAGATTATTTCTTACTACTTTTTTTAAAGATTTGCTTATTTTAGAGCAGGAGAGCATGCAAGTTGAGAGAGGGACAGAGGGAGAGAATCTTTCAAGCAGACTCCCCGCTGAGCACAGAGCCCATGACCCCATGACCTGAACTGTAACCAAGAATCTGATGCCCAACTGACTGAGCTACCCAGGGGCCCCTATTCCTTGTCACTTTTGAGTGTGCTGTCAACTAACCACATCTCTGGAGCCAGCCACTCTGATGAATGGTTTGGTTCTGTTTTATTTTTTAAGTTCTGTTTAAAATCAGAATTTAAGTTCTGTTCTATTTTGTTACTGGGATGTGACTTTTTAGGTGGTTAGGCTGTGTTTGCTCTTTTTCAAGGAGATCACCTCTAAGAAATATGGGCTCTCCCCATAAAACGGTAAGTGTGTGCCTATACACCCTAAACCAGCATTCTCTACAGGAGAGATTGGTACAGGGCAGCCATGGGCAAATTAAAAAATTGAAAAAAAATTAATGATCCTCAATATTTATATTTAAAAGACAAAGCTGTTTACTCCCTGTCTTACAAAATGAAAGTCAACAAGATTTTGGCAGTGAGGGAGATGCATGAGACTTGTGTTTTATCTATGGTGGGTTGTGGTTCAGGTTGGTGTGGAAACTTTGCTGTGAATCTTTGTGTGCTCCTGGTTGCCCTTCCGTGTTTCCGGCTCTCCCCTCCCTCCTCACCAACTTTCCGTGGGCTTTTCCCCCAGAGGTCCTGCAGGAATGACAGACCCGGTGCACCCAGAACCAAGCACAGATCCCCTACTTTCCCCATACCCCCCATATCGTGTAATGGCACCAACATCGACCAGTTACTCAAACCGGAGGCGCTCTCTCTGCATCCTTCCTCATCCTTACCTCCCTCATGTGATTCTTGTGGATTTTGACCTCTGGATGAGCCCTCAAATCCACGATGTGGTGGGAGAGTCCCATGTGTGGGTTGATGGGACCTGGCTTCTGGGTTTTCCCCAGGCAAGGGCCTGACATCCGGGGCCTGAGCTCATCGGCCACGGGCTCTGAAGGTCTGCAGTTCGTGTTCTCTGTGAGAACCTTCCTAGGGGCCCAGCAGAGTTCTGGCTTAGGAGGTGTCCTGAAATGCTGGTCCCGGTACTGGCTGTCTTCACTGCACCGTCCTTGCCTAGACCCTTGCACAAACCTGACTGGTCTGCAGGCTTTTCCTTCTCACTTCCAGACCTTCCTCCACTTTAGCATTTGAGTTACCTGGGTAAAACAACTCACGACATCCTTTTTCCCGGGGTGTCTCATTGTTCCCCACTCCCTACAGGGTGATAATCCAAACCACAGAGCATGGCACTTAATCCTTTTTTTCATTGTCTATCCCTCACAGTTTCCAACTGTCCTTTCCCTCAGAAGTCCTCCCCTTTGTGGGTGTGCCATGCTCTAGACGGGACTTGGCGTGGCTCCTCACACTGCCATCTTGTTGCTCTCTTCTCTCACATATCCGTTCTCTCTCTCTTCCTTGCCCAAGTTGGCATTGTAGGAGCACCCTCACATCCCTCTCCCCCCCCAAGTGGATTCTCCTCCAGCCTTAAAGACCTGCTTCTCTAAGGCCTGAATTTGGTGGCATTCTTCTTTGTGTATTAGCTGCTCCTCTGCGCCATGCACCATGTGCTGTGTCATACTGCATCGTGCTGTGTTTGCCTGCCTGCCACTCAGTGGTTCTGAGCTCCTGAAGGCTAGTGTTGAACTGTGTTACTCACCTAAGGAACCGCAGGATCACATTGTGCTTCGAATATAATCGGCGTCTTTAACTGTTCATTGGGTAAATGTTTAGGTCTCTGTGATGTCTTGAGGCTTGTTCTAACTGGGAGATGTTTTCTAAACTTCTCAGGGCTCCTGCATCTCTGAATGATACCAGTTTGCTCCATGATCCTTGCCTGGGTACATTTGGTGGGCCAGTGTTCCCGTGGCTTGTGTTAGGAGGCTATGATGGTAAGTAAGAGAAGCTTCTACTTCTCCTCTTAGATAAAGTAGTCTTGGTTCTGTCATGGACAGTCAAGTGGCAATTATGAAGATTTCATCAATTGAACAATCTTACTCGTTCCCTATCTCTT
Source organism: Nyctereutes procyonoides (assembly GCF_905146905.1). Lineage (NCBI taxonomy): Eukaryota > Metazoa > Chordata > Mammalia > Carnivora > Canidae > Nyctereutes > Nyctereutes procyonoides. The sequence continues at coordinate 37,749,642 of NW_026575044.1, forward strand.
AAATCTCAAGTGTAGACTTGCTTTGGGTTTTGGCTTTGGGTTTTCTTCTGGGTTGAAAAGAAGTAGATGGTGTTAGCCTTCATAAAGTCACACTTGAAAAGCCAAGGACTTTTCCCCACAATATTATAATTACGCACCTCCACCTAACTAATTATTCAGGTTCAAGGACTTCAAGGAACCCTTAGGGAGTTGTGGGACCTCAGGCTACGAATATCTATGGGGGTACTTGGGTGACTCCATTGGTTAAGCATCTGCCTTTGGCTCAGGTCATGATCTCAGAGTTCTGGAATCAAGCCACACATCAGGCTTCCTGCTCAGCAGGGAAACTGCCATTCACCCTGCTCGTGCACTCTCCCTCTCTCTCTCAAATAATTAAAATAAAACAAAAAACGTCTGTAATGGGAGAAAGATAACATGTGAGATATGGGGAAAAAGAAAGAAAAGTTGTTCTGTTTTCCTCCTAAACCAGTTGGTTAAGAATTGAGACACTTCTGCAGGAGGAGGAGCAGTTTGCTCTTTGCCAGTTCTTGTAGACCTGGAACAGATCGCACCAGCTATGACGGGGTCATGATTCAGGTGACATCTTTGGCATCTGAGGCCTAATTAGGCAATTCAACAGGTTTTTCTTCAGCCCAGGGAAGCCAATTAGATGTTGTTCTCCTCACCCCAAAGGAGGGGAGAAGCCATATCTATATTTAAATTTTACTCTGCCTCATAAAATGCCACTTCTCTGATAGGTGGAGAAATCATCATGTCATTGACTGGCAAGCCAAGGCCATCAAAATTTAATTTGATCTCTATCTTAATCCTTCCATCCAAATAAACTACAGATGTGTCAAAAACAGATATATAAGAAGTGAAGCTATTAAAAATCTAGAAGAAAAAAAATCTAGAAGAAAATGTGGGAGGAATTTTTAAAAATAATTTTAAAACGGAAAAAGCATTTCTAAGCAAGACACAAAACCCAGAAGCCACTAAAGGAAACATTGATAACTTTGACTACATAAGAATTTAAAATTCCTATTGAGAAAACAAACATCTTAAAGTCCCCCCCCCCCAAAAAAAAGGGCAACTAAACTGGAGGGGGCAGAAAACCATATACATAACAGTATGTTAATATATGAAGGGCTCTTGTTAAAAAAAAAGAAAAAGAAAAAAAGTGAGCAACCCAGAAGAAAAGTGGGCAAAGCCTTGTGAAAGTTAACAAAAGAAAAAATACATGTTGTGGCTATTAATTATATGTGGAAAGTGCTCAGTTTCACTCCTAGATAGTGAAATGTACCTCACATTAATCTTTCTACCTAACACAGGGGCAAAGACCTAAGATTTTGATAAACCCTGGTGGGTGAACCTGGTGGGGACCCCATTGTTAGCAGAGTGTAAATGATTCCTAGAATTGAATGTAAGCAGCAGGAGGGCGGGCATTTTCCTCTTGTTTGTTCACTGACATATATCCATACTACCTAAAATAATGCCTGTCATGAAGCAGGGTCTTAGTAAATATCTCGTTGAATAAAGAAATGAAAAAAAGGATAGCCTCTTTGGAGGGCACTTTGAGGGAATTTATCAGTATTAGAATTGCACACACTTCTTGATTCAGTGCTAGTACTTGTAAGAATTGATTCTCCAAATATGTATTTTATACATGAAAAAGTACTTACACCAGGTTATTCTTTGTAGTATTTTTGTTTATAATTTTAAAAAATTGCAAAAATGTCATCAACTGGAGATTGGTTGAATTATGCTAGAAAATAGGATACAGCAGAAAAAAAAAAAGAATAAGGAAGCTCTTTATGTCTTAAAATGGAGTCATCTCCAAGATAAAAAATTAAAAATGTAATATGCAGAACAGCATGTTCCTATTCATGTAAATAAGAAGGAAAGGGGAAGAACAAATGTGTTTGCTTGGGCCTGCATGGACTATCTCTGGGAATATCTCAGATGGCAGAGAGGAAAAGTAGGAGCATGGAGGGAGGACTTAGGGGGGCGGGGAATCACCTTTCTGCCTGAAATTTTTCCCACACTACATAATTTTGTTTGTTTTAGAGAGAGAGAGAGCGTGCGAGCAGCAGGGTATGGGGAAGGGCAGAGGGAGAAGGGGAGAGAGAATCTCAAGCTGACTCCATACCCAGTGTAGATCCTGATGTGGGGCTTGATCTCACCACCCTGAGATCATGACATGAGTCAAAATCAAAGAGTCTGTCACTTAACCAACTGAGCCACTAGGTGCCTCACGTGCTACGTAGTTTAACAAAACAAAACAACAACAAAAAAGTTACTTGTCCTGAATGAACCTGCCTACGTCAGATAGATGTATTTATTCATTAACTGAGCTGCATAGACACTGTGTCAGTGAACTTCTGGTTTTTGTTCTCAGAGCAGTCTGTAGCCCTCGTGAGAAATCAGTCACCTCACTGCCACGTGATTTTTCCCTCGTGTGTATCTGATTTTCTGCACACTTCCCATATGCTTGATGTCACGTTTTTCCTTTCTAGATCAAAACTACAATAATGCTACAGCCCTTGTGATTACCTTTCCTGTCAATAATTACTACAATGATACAGAGAAGCTCCAGAGGGCCCAGGCCTGGGAAAAAGAGTGAGTTGCTGTCTTTGTCTGTGGAAAACTAGATGCTAGCACAACGCACTTCAGCCTCATTCAGCTAAATTAGCCAACAGCAGATCTAAGTCATTTTTTTTTTCACTTGGCACTAATGATGCTCAGAAAAACATCTGTACATCAGTTCATTTGCAAACCTTGTGTAAATAGATATCCCCACACAGGAATGCAGAAGTCTGCACAGGAGAAATGTTTCATGCCCCCATTCCTTAGAGCAAGCCCCCAGGAGCAAGCTGAGTGCATGGTAGTAAGGGTTGTGCACGCTGGGAGATCACACAGTCACTAAAGAGAGGCAAATTGATGGTTCCAGATATAGGATGTAAAAGCTGAAATCAACATGGCTGGGATTATATGTGCTATACACGCTGTCCATCCGTAGAAAAAATATCAAGCACAGGACCCTAGGAAATCGTTACCTGTATGTAACCCCTAGAGAATAGCACAGAGGGCTGAGGAGGACAGGGCATTTTGACCCTTTCTACGTTTCAGTGCTTTTTTTTTTAACAGCTTTGTTGGAATATAAATCCCATACCATACATTATACCCAATTAAATTATATAATCCAGGAGCTTTTAGTAGATTCATGGATATGCAAGTGTCACCACAGTGAATTCAACAACGTTTTTCTTTCTAAATCTTAAAAATCTTTAGTTATCATCCTCTGCTCCTCATCCTCCCACCTCCCAGCCCTGCAAAACCATTAATCTACTTTCTGTGTCCATATGTTACTGTATTCTGGACATTTATATGCATGGAAGCATACATGTGAACTTCTGTGTCTGGTTGCTTCCTCACTTAGCGTGTTTTCAGGGTTTATCCAGGTTATAGGATGTATTAGCACTTCATTCCTTTTTATGGCTGCGTAATGTTTGGTCCTATGGATATGCCACATTTGATCCATTCATCAGTTGACGCACATTTGGATTGTTCCTGCCTTTTGGCCATTGTGAATAATGCTGCTGTAGACATTCATATGCAGGTTTTTGTATGAACTTAATATGTTTTCATTTCTCTTGGAAATATACCTAAGTAAGGGTAGAATTTCTGGCTCATATGGTGACTCTTTGAAGAACTGCAAGATTGTTTTCCACGGTGGCTGCACCTTTTACATTCCCACCAGCCTGTGTGAGGGGTTCTACTTCTCCACATCCTCACCAACACTTACCACGTGACCTTTTGGTTCTAGCCATCCTAGTGGGTGTGAGGTGGTACCTCATTGTGGTTTTGATTCGCATTTCCCTGATGGCTAATGATTTCAAACATCCTTTTTTTTTGTGCTAATTGGCCATCTGTATAACTTCTGTGGAGGAATGTCTATTCCTATCCTTTGCCCATTTTTAACAGGATTATTTGTATTTTGATTATGAAAGTATAAGAATTCCTATATATTTTACAAATCTGCTGTCAGATATATGACCTCCAGGTGTTTGCTCCCATTTTCTTTGTTTTGTTTATTTTTGTTTTCTTGCTGGTGTCCGCTGAAGCACAAGTTTTTAGTCTTGAAGTCCAATTTTTCTAGTTTTTTCTTTTGTTGCTCAAAGTTTTGGTGTCCTAAGAAACTACGACCTGATCCAAGGACATGGAGATTTATGCCTCTGTGTTCTGAGGGTTTTATAGTTTAGCTCTCACATTTAGGTCTTAGATCCACTTGAGTTCATTTTTTTTTTGTAATGTGCTATCCAAATGATCCCAGACCATTTGTTGAGAAGGTTATTCTTTCTTTCATTAGATAGTCTTGCCACCTTGTCGAAAATTCAGGGAGCACAGATACAGTTTCTTTCTAGACTGTTACCTCTGTTCCTTTGATCTTTTTGCCTATCTTTGTGCTCGTACCACACTGTCTTGATTACTGTCATTGTACAGAAAGTGTGAAATCGAGAAGCGTGTGTCCTCCTCCTTTGTTCTTCTTGAAAAGGAAGGGTTTGGCTCCTCTGGCTCCTTTCAATTCCATATGGATTTTAGAATCAGCATATCATTCTATCAAGAAGTCAGCTGGGATCCTGACAGGGATGGCATTGAATCTGTAAATCAGAGGTTTGTTCTATGAGCATTTTTCTTTGTTATAATATGCTTCATTTAGAAATCCTTTTTAGTAAAAAAGAAATGAAACCATGAATTAACTTTTTTTTTTTGATGGAACACTTTATGAATTTGCATGTCATCTCTACACAGGAGCCGAGCTAATCATCATTCCAGTTCTAGTATATGTGCTGCCAAAGCCAACACCACGAACCAACTTTTACTTTTTTTATTTTTTATAATTTTTTAAAGATTTTTATTTATTCATGAGAGAGACATAGGCAGGGGGAGAGGTAGGCTCCCCGAGGGGAGCCCAATGGTGGGACTCAATCCCAAGACTCTGGGATCACGACCTGAGCCAAAGGCAGACGCTCAACCACTGAGCCACCCAGGTGCCCAACGAACCAACTTTTAAACTTGTCCTAAACTTGTTTCAGGCAATAGAAACTTCGTCATGACTGGAACTTTATAATCTGGGGGTGTCTTACCTTCTGGCCTCTCCAGTGTCGAAAATCCTAATGTAGGGATACAGGTTAAGTAAGTGTGGCTTTTGTGTCCTATAAGTTGGGAAGAAGTCCTCACTTAAAAAAAAAAAAAAAAGTCCTCACTTAGCTGTCACTAAGTTTTAACTACAAACTAAAAATATAAAATTTGCTCACTCTTCAGGTTTATTAATTTTGTGAAAAACTACGAGAATCCAAATCTGACCATTTCTTTCACAACTGAGCGAAGTATTGAGGATGAACTGAATCGGGAAAGTAATGGTGATGTCTTCACTGTTCTGATCAGCTATGCCGTCATGTTTCTGTACATTTCCATAGCCTTGGGGCACATCAAAAGCTGTAGCAGGTTTCTAGTAAGTGGTGTGTGTGTGTGTGTGTGTGTGTGTGTGTTGGAGTGAAATGATGGTGCACAGCATGATGTCATATTTTTTGCCTCTATTTTTTTGCTTGTTTGTTTTAGAGAGGGAGGGGGCAGAGGGGCAGAGAGAGAAAGAGAGAATCCTAAATAGGCTCCATGCCTAGCCAGAGCCCAACACTCAATCCCACAGCCCTGAGCCACAGGTGCCCCTGCCTCTACTTAGTTAATCTTAATTCATTATGTTCAAAACTGGTGTAATTCCCCTGTGTAACATTTCTATTTCCTGCACGTGATTTCTTCAGTTCCAATTTTTTGGTTTATTTTAAACGTAGAATTTATTTCCCATAATCTAGGTTTTCCTAATTTGACCACACCATCACCGAAGAATGGAAACCCATAAAACATGTTGTTAGGGAAGAACTGGAACATTTTTCATATCTTCTCTCAAACTCAGAGAGGACTTTAGCTTCCAAATATCTTTTCATATCTTCTCTCAAACTCAGAGAGGACTATACCCAAAAAGAGGTATAATGACGACCTTTTAGTCATCGCAGTAAAATGATAACTGATGATTTGTGTCTTTGTTGCATATCACAGGTGGATTCTAAAATCTCCCTTGGCATCGCTGGGATCCTCATTGTGTTGAGCTCAGTGATGTGCTCATTGGGCATCTTCAGCTACTTTGGGATCCCCCTCACCCTCATCGTGATCGAAGTCATCCCATTCCTGGTGTTGGCTGTTGGGGTAGACAACATCTTCATTCTGGTCCAAACCTACCAGGTATATTTCCATAGTCTCACAGAGCTTGCTGTCTGACCAAGTAGGGGGCTGCATTAATGGCTGTTTCACTCCATGCAGAGTATTTGTGAATGTGGACAGTGAGGAAGCTTTTGTTTCCTGTTCTCTGTGTTACTGATTGGTGTCTGTAACTTGTTCGGGACATTTTGAGACCAAGAAATTCATCCTTCTGTTGGGTTGAGAGAATAAAGTGAGAATTTAGTTTTAAAGATTTTTTTTTTTTTAATTTGAAAGGGAGACAGTGCTGGGAGGAGCAGAGGCAGTGGGAGAAGCAGGCTTCACACTGAGCAGGGAGCACAACACAGGGTTCTATCCCAGGACCCCGGGATCATGACCTGAGCTGAAACCAGGAGTCGGATTCTTAACCGACTAAGCCGCTCAAGTGCCCTGAAAATTCCATTTTAAATACATGTGCAAGAAGGGCTTGCATATTTCTGGAAAGTATTTTGGATACAACTGTTATTAAAATGAATCTCCAATAGTATGGAAGAATCAAAGATTTTTCAGAGATGCTACTAAAAAGAAGGGCAGCATAGGACTTGCTGATGTAGAAAATGGTCCCAATCAATTTCTTCTCTCCTGGTCTCCCTACTTGGGGACTCAGTGGCATATAAGAGTATAATTTAATGGTCCAGCCCCCTGCAGCATGCGTTGCATGTATTTTCCTAACAAGATGATCCAGGCTTCCTTGAGCATCTCACCTGTTACCTAGCTTAACTCTGGGGTTTAGGAATACCCTGGACAAATTACCATGATGAGTTGCGGGTCCCCCATCAAAAGTTTATCTACAGTAAGTAGAAGCTCCTAATCATTTGTCTTTACCATTGAATTAACACAGAGCAACAGTGAAGCAAAGAGATAGTCTTATTACTTAGAAATGTTAATGCCCTGTGTTTTGTTTTGTTTTGTTTTGTTTTGTTTTGTTTTTTTAAGCGCGATGAACGTCTTCAAGGAGAATCTCTGGAACAGCAGCTGGGCAGGGTCCTAGGAGAAGTGGCTCCTAGTATGTTCCTGTCCTCCTTTTCAGAGGCTGTAGCATTTTTCTTAGGTAATTTCTCTTTGAATTCTATCAATCCCACAGTTTTCTGAGCCTGGGAGTAGAAGGATCTGGGTATCTGAATGCGTCCCTTTGTGTTGCTTCCTTGTTTAAACAGCTTTACTCTGTAATCAGAAAGTATCAGAGTGGACCACAAGAAAAATTAGTGGCAGTATCTTGGGTATCATTTGGAAGTGTCCTCTTTTTTAGGGAGCGGGGCTGGGGGGCGGGCAGAGGGAGATTCTTAAGTGTCTCCACGCCCAGCACAGCGCTTGATCTCATGACCCTGAGATCATGACCTGAGCCAAAATCAAGAGTCGGGTACTCAGCCACATGGGCCACCAGGGACCCCTCCTCTTTCTCATGTTGTGTCAGTACAGTGTTAACGGGAGCCCAGGGTGACAGATACCTAGAACTCCTCTGCTGCTTCCCATTTTTTGGCACCTGTGGCGAATGCTGATCTTTGAAATTGGCATTCTCATGCACCCACAGGATCCTTGCCAACACAGCACTTGAGCAGAATCCACAGGCACTGGCTTGCAGGGTGTTCACCAGTGTTCTCATAGGCAGTCTTCCTCTCTACACACAAATCCTCGAGGAAGCAGCCTCATTAATGAGCAGGGGTCCTCGGACTTCACCTCACTACAAGGAGCCAGAGTAAGCTGGAACAGAAACCAGCACTTCTGTATTTCTTTCCTATGGAGAAATTACCAACCAGCATTCCTCACAGGGCTGCCTGCCCCCATGTCTGGTGCGTGGTAGTGGCAGGATGAGAAAACAGTCCATTTTCTCAGGAGGAGGCTGGATTAGAATTGCCCGGCAGGTCCAGAGAAGGAAGACACACGATCCATGGACTACAAACAGACCTGCCTCCATGGGCTACCGGGCCATCCTGCAGGGCTGTTACAGCATCGTCGAAGGCAGCATTCTTTCAAAACAGACACGCACCACTATACTGGTCTTCGTTTCTACAAAGCAATGCGCTTTGAAGCCTGTGGTCCTTACTCTTCCTTGTGATGGATACAGGTGCAAAGAAGTTATTTTTCTGATTTTCTCATCAGAAAATGTGATGAGAATAGCAGCTGACATTGTGCCTCAAGGCTGGAGTGATTTTGGGGGGAACAGTAGGAACAGTGGGGGTTGTGGCATACAGAGGACACAGGCCTCAAAAAGGCAGTTACATGTTGCTGGGCCAGTGATGCTAGGTCCAGTTTGTTTGTTGCTCTTTCTTTTCTTTTTTCTCTGTGAATCTAGATTTTTGTGTCAGGTTTCACTGTTAAATATTGGCTACTTTTTAGAAGAACTGGTTATTCATCCTAAAATGGATTGATCTAATATGGACCATACCAGGTACGTCTGGCCATGGGCTGCCAGTTTGCAGTTTCCATGTAAACCCAGTACTTCTGACTGGGAGCACCCTCATTTGGTTGTAAAGAAAGTGGGAGACTAATGTTGATGTAATAGCAGATTGAGAATACTGTTCCTGGGCCCCTGGGTGGCTCATTTGGTTAAGCGTCTATCTTTGGCTCAGGTCATGATCCCAGCCCTGCATCAGGCTCCCTGCTCAGCAAGAAATCTGCTTCTCCCTCTGCCCCTCCCCCTGCTCATAATCTATCTCTCTCTCTCTCTCTTTTTCTCTCTCTCTCTTTCTCTCTCAAATAAATGAATAAAATCTAAAAAAAAAAACAAACAAAAAACACTGTTCCTCTCTAGAGCAAAGCATAGAAGGTACCATAAGAAATTACCTTATACTGATGGTTCCCAGAGTTTAATGTGCGTAAATTCATCTGGAGAGCCTGTCAAATACAGTTGAATTGGGCATGAATTCCCACTGTTGTGATTAAGTAGGACGGGGGTAGTGCCCAGGGACCTGCATTTTTAACTCCCCAAGCAGCTCCGGTGCCAAGAGCATTTTGTACAATCCCAGGCTTATGGACCCGTCTTGAGTTCTGGTATGATGTCCACAGGCGGCGGTGGCGGCGGCATTCCCCAGGGTGGGGGGTAGTGTGGGAAGGACGGGTCTTCTCGTGGCTGCAGCCTGCTCCGGCCCCTTGTGTTCTCGTGTACGCATGGGTGAGAGGACTGCACAGAGTCCCCTGCTGGCCGTAGCAGTGATGCAGCAGCCTCTGTCCCCCTGCAGGAGCCTTGTCACAGATGCCCGCAGTGCACACTTTCTCTCTGTTTGCCGGGATGGCGGTCCTCATTGACTTCCTTCTTCAGATTACCTGTTTTGTGAGTCTCTTGGGGTTAGACCTTAAGCGTCAAGAGGTGAGTTGTTGTCAGGAGTACAGCCTGTTTAGAGTCTCGGGTCCAAGGAGGCAACAGGAGGGCATGACCTTTGTTCCTCTTTGTCCACTCAGAAAAATCGCCTGGACGTCCTTTGCTGTCTCACAGGCTCTGAAGGTGGAACCGGCATCCAGGCCTCAGAAAGCTGCTTATTTCGGTTCTTCAAAAACTCCTACTCCCCATTTCTGCTTAAGGATTGGATGCGGCCCATTGTGGTAAGTCTCTCTGTGGTTTTCCTCTATTTTCTCCCCAAAACAGATGTGTCACCTGCCGTCTTAGAAATCAACTTGGGTGGGGCACCTGGGTAGCTCAGTCAGTTAAGCTGTAATTTAACCACATCCAACTCTTAATTTCAGCTCAGGTCGTGATCCCAGAGTCGTGGGATCAAGCCCTGTGTCAGGCGCCCAGCTTAGTGTAGACTCTGCTTTTCCCTCTCCTTCTTCTCCTCCCCCTGCTCATGTGCACACCCTTTCTCTCTAAAATAAATAAATAAAATCTTAAAAAAAAAAAAAAAAGATATCAGCTTGGGAAGGAGATTCTGACAGCTGTTAAGTATATATACAAAATTGCAAAAGCAAATATGTGCAAGTATGTAGAATATTTTTCTAGCTGGCTTTTAGCAGTCATTCAGTTTTTATTTTGAAATAATTACACACATACACACAAAAAAAATTACAGATTCATAGAAAATTGCAAGGATAGTAGAGAGACGATCCAGGTACCCCTCACCCAGCTTCTTGCTGTGGTCTTACATAATTGTAGTTCAATGGCAAAACCAGGAATTTGACATTGGCACAGTGTCTGTGTCTAGTTCTGAGTCACTTAATCACATGTGCAGATTGCAATAACCAGCACTGCGATCGAGATCCAGAACTGTTGTCACAGCAGTCTCCTTCACGCTGTCCCTTTATAGTGCCACGAGCCTCCTCCCCACACCACCCACTGTCCCTAATCCCCAGCAACCATGCAAGAGCATTTTATCATCTATATACTGGCTGTAGCCAACAATAACCCATCACTTCTCTACTAAAAGAACATAGTTAGTCTCTGATAATGGTAAAGTAATAGTAATACTTAACATTTATCGAACATTTAATGTTGGGTACTATGCTAACACCTGGATTATCCCTAGATTCTCTCATTTAATCCACAAGACTGTTTTATGTTATACATCTTTTTTTCCTGTTTACTGACGAGGAAATAGAAACCAAGAGAGGTTAAGTGACTTCTCCAGGGCCACCTACTTTGTAAGTGGTGGAATCAGGATTTGAACCCGGATATTTTGACTCTAGATACTCACATCTCAGTCACTACCCCTTCCTCTCTACTTTAACATGTCACGTAAACTTTTCAGTTGAGAAAAATCCTGGGTTTTCTTATGTGTTTAAATTTTATTTACATTCTTAAGCTCTAATACACAAAGTCACCGTTTCATAACTCGCTTTTCATTCCAGATAGCGGTATTTGTGGGCATTCTCTCATTCAGTATCGCAGTCCTGAACAAAGTGGAGATTGGATTGGATCAGTCTCTTTCAATGCCAGATGTAAGCTGTTATCTCTTTTATCTTGTTTAGTCAGTGGTATGAATAAATTTTTCAAAACTTGCACACAGTTATTTTAAGTGGATGCCAGCTTCTAAATGCACGAGCTGACAGGTTCCCCTGGGTTATGAGGCCTGCCACAGAGCCCTGCCAGGGGGTCCCGTCTTAGCATTTGGGACTCTTGGGCCTCTGGGAAAGCCAGAGAAATCGAGCAGCAAGCCTCTTTCCTCGTGAGGTGCCCTCCTGATGGTGGGCCAGCCAGAGAAGTGCCTTGAGTGCAAGAAGGGTGAGGAGCAGGGAACTGGCTGGGTCAGGAATCCCAGGTCTGGGCTGAGGACATCTTGACAGCAGCCTTGCAGTGCTCTCTTCACCCTCAGCCATCGTCACCTCACCTAGACATCGTCAGCATGTTCATGCTTTGCCACCCTGTTCTTTGATCATTCTTTCAGGACTCCTACATGATGGATTATTTCAAGTCCCTCAAATACCTGCATGCAGGTCCCCCGTGTACTTTGTCCTGGAAGAAGGACACGACTACACCTCTTTGGAAGGGCAAAACATGGTGTGCGGGGGCATGGGCTGCAATAATGACTCCCTGGTGCAGCAGATCTTCAGCGCGGCTCAGCTGGACAACTAGTCAGTACCGCCCAATGTTCTCCTCCTGTAGCAGCAGCCGTCAGAAGGGGCTTTCGGCCAGAGGCCCTGTGGGCCTGAAATTTCTTACTGAAAATAGATGTGCTTAGAAAGTATGGTGTTCAGAATCATGGTAACTCTGGCTTTACCTAAGCAAAAGCTTTAAAAGGATTCATTGACCAACTCCTATTCCGAAGGGTTTTCCCATTAAGTGGTGATGACGTCTGCCCTCTGACTGGGCAGCAGTATAACACCTAGGAAAGGAAATTAGGTTTCGAGAAAAAGCACTGAATCTGCAGACTCCCCGTGGAGCAAGTCAGTAACATCTCCTTCCTTCTCGCTAGTACCCGCATAGGCTTTGCGCCCTCGTCCTGGATCGACGATTATTTTGATTGGGTCAAGCCTCAGTCTTCCTGCTGTAGAGTCTACAACAGCACAGATCAGTTCTGCAACGCCTCAGGTACTTTCATGTCCTTCTCCAGATCTTTGTGACATTATCCTTTAAACCTGATTTGCATCTCACCTCAGTTTATAGCTGTGATTATGCTGGCGCTGGTCCCACTTCCTTGGTCGCCATCTCTCTCTGGGCCATGCTCTTGGATGGATGTCATGTTTTTCTGTCTCCTCCTCCCTCCCGTCACGAGGCTGTAAGACAAACAGGGCCTCAGTCAGGGGACTCTGGTTTTCAGAGTTTTCAGCGTTCTCTTCTCCCCAACAACACTAGTAGTGTCTTTTGGTTGGGATCTGGCTGTAGCATCTCACAGGTATGCTTCCCTTAGTTCTCACTGTTGCCCTGTAGTTTTGTTAGAAACATTGAGGTTGCCCTTGAATTTCCTTTCTTTTCTTTTTCTTTTTTTTTTAAGAGAGAACAAGGAGGAGTTGGGAGGAGGAGGAACAGAGGGAGAAGGAGAGAGAAAAAGAATCTTTAAGTAGACTCTGCTCAGCACAGAGCCTGACATGGGGCTCCATCTCATGACCCTGAGATAATGACCTGAGCCAAAATCAAGAGTCGCTTACTTATCTGACTGAGCCACCCAGGTGCCCCTGTCTTCAAATTTTCTTAATAAAAACATGGAAGCCTTGGGCTCTGATAGGACCAATTGCAGTCATCGTCAAAGAGAAAACCTGCTTTAGGGAATAGAGTTTGTACAGCCTGCCTCAGATGAAGATGGCATCTCTATTGTATTAGGCTATGAAAATCACGTGTGTTGGAAGCTTTTGGATCAGGAAAAAGATTGAGGAAAAGAATTCCCCTCATTTATCAATATCTTTACATGTTTTAAAAATAAATCTGGAGACCGGTTTTTCTCACATTGGCCCCTCCTCTGTTTGTGCCAGTGGTCGACCCTGCCTGCGTCCGCTGCAGGCCTCTGACCCAGGAGGGCAAACGGAGGCCTCAGGGTGAAGACTTCATGAGATTCCTGCCCATGTTCCTTTCTGATAACCCAAACCCCAAGTGCGGCAAAGGGTAAGTGCCACTGAGCTGCTCAGGTACCTGCCCTATTTTGCACTGGACAACTAGCAGAGGGCTGGGGTGGAAGCGGTTCTACCAGAAAGGTCTCTTCTCTTCCCTTACCCATCCTATCCCGATCCTTCTGTGAAAAAAGAAAACCTAAAACACCTCTAAGGAAAGCTTCTCACCGTCTTCAATTGATACCACCCTGGCTCAGGAATTTGTTTCTTACTCTTGTCTCTGTGTCCTGGCTGTGCAAGTGGACGTGGAGCACTGAGCAGGTGTCTAGCAGGGCAGAAGGGGAGCGGGAACCTGTGGTGTTTCAGAATGTGTTCAAGTCCATCTGTGGGTGTCAGGGACAGCTTCTCTGCTTGGTAATGTCATCCTGAACTAAGGTTTAGATTCCTCTAGCCCCACCATTCTTCTTGCCAGCCCGTCTGGCTATGGGGCTATGGGCTGTTTCACTCCCCCATCTAGCCGAGCAGCCAGTTACCATGGAAGCAGGATGTCTGGGTCCAGAGACAGGGAAGAGGGCCGGAAGTCAGGCGGTGGGGGTGCGGGGGTACAATTCAGAGCCTTCTGTAGGAGGAAGAGGAGTGTCTACACGTACGTTAGGTAAACTCGCGACTTCCCCTGTTTTTCCTAAGAATATGTATTTGACCAGAATCCCATCAGTTAGGCATGTATATCATGGCTGCACTTGGAGACCTATACTTGGTATGGTGGAAAGACTGTGCCTAAAAATAAAGACGAATATTGCAGCTTGGTCTGCTTGCAGACTTGAACACTTTGGCCTACATAAAACAAAGCAGAGCATGTTCAGCTTTTATGAAAGCAACAACCTGCACTTAGGGGAGCCACCTGCATGCCAGGCACCTCATCCCCATCCTCGCCCTGATCACACAGCCTGTGAGTAGGTGGCAGAGGACACTGCCACCCAGATTCAGTTCCTTTGCCCAGGGTTCTGAGGCCAGTACGTGGCAGGACAGACCAGCCTCACGGCCACAGACTCCAGGGCCTTGTCCTTTCTCACCTCCTGTTACACAACACTGCTGAGCAAATGCCGTGAGGAAAACACATTTGATTGCGAGCAGAACCAGGTGTAGAAACAAGAGCCCCTCAGCACCCAAATGACCAAAAGCAATAAAGAGGGATCCCTGGGTGGCGCAGCGGTTTGGCGCCTGCCTTTGGCCCAGGGCGCGATCCTGGAGACCCGGGATCGAATCCCACATCGGGCTCCCGGTGCATGGAGCCTGCTTCTCCCTCTGCCTGTGTCTCTGCCTCTCTCTCTTTCTCTGTGTGACTATCATAAATAAATAAAAAAATTTAAAAAAGAAGTTATTAAAAAAAAAAAGCAATAAAGAAAAGCCAGTGTGAGAGAGAATACGCCAAAACCTTCACTGTTCCCTTTTGGGGGGCCCTTCCCTGTCTCTAAGATGGTGGTCGATCTGACCTCTGAGCCCAGGGTCAGGTGGTTCCCATTAGCCTTGAGCGCTTCGGGTTCTGTGAGTACTTTCTGCAGCCTCTGACACCGCCGAGTCTTCTCTTAGGGGACATGCTGCCTACAGCTCAGCAGTTAACCTCGTCGGCAATGACACGAGCGTCGGAGCCACTTACTTCATGACCTACCACACCGTGCTTCAGACCTCTGCTGACTTTACTGACGCCATGAGAAAAGCCATCCTCATTGCCAGTAACATCACCAAAACCATGAGCCTTAAAGGAAGCCACTACCGCGTGTTCCCATACAGGTAGTGTGAATTTTATAAATGAGGGGTCTTGCATGAGGGTCTGCATCCTGGGGGCTCCTTTGGTGGGATGCTGCTCCTGGCTTTCATTCTGGCACCTTCTCTGTCATGAGCACAAGCAAAAAGTAACAAGGGGAGGTAGCGTCTGGGCGAGGAAGGCCAGGCTCTTGGGCACCCACCAAGGTCTGAGTGCTGGTTGCACAAAATTTGGTCTCTGGGCCAGAGCTCACAGTCTGCAAAAGACCCACTCCCACACCGCAGTCCGGCGGGAGGGCACAGTCCTAGGGGACCAGGCTTCACAGAGAGGACTGAGCTGCCGTTCCAGGACAGTAGCCATGGGTTATCCCTGACCACTGATAACCTGGGCCTTTATGGAGGCTTTTCATTTTTGCTTATTTGGGTTTTTTCTTATAAAAAAAAAAAAAGCATTAGGAAATCCTGAATTTGGAAAATTTTGAAAAGTAGAAGAAACAGGTGGTTTTTCCCCAGCCCTATGATCTTGCTTAAAGGAGCTCCAACCCATTTCTTGACAGGAGGACAGCCTGTTTTTTCATGAAAGAAGTTCTCAGAGTGGGTGTCCTAATTCCTGAGAAGAGTGGGTTAACTTTGCCAAAAAAGCGTTTTCTTCTCAGGCCCCGCATAGACTGCATTTGGCCTAAAGGAATTCTCAGGATAGATCAGGACTTGTTTTTTCAAAATACCACGAAATAGTCTCTGTAAATGTCTATGAAGTAGAATAGGTTGGTTCATGAACAGAAACTTTATACAAGATACACATTTTAGGTCATTATTAGGCGCCTCTCTGGGTGTCCGTGGTCAGAGTTTCATTTGAATTACTGCAGAGGAGTCTTGCAAAAACGGAGTTTTTATGCAAGAGGTATCTCTCAGAGTAGTTTGTCTTACAGTAGCGGCAGCATGGAAAACTAGATCCTCCAGAAGCAAGAACGAGCCATAATGGAACCCTCTCCTCTCTTCTCCAGTGTGTTCTATGTCTTCTACGAACAGTACCTGACCATTATTGATGACACGATCTTTAACCTCAGCGTGTCACTGGGAGCCATCTTCTTGGTGACCTTGGTTCTCCTGGGCTGTGAACTGTGGTCTGCAGTGATCATGTGTGTCACCATTGCCATGATCTTGGTCAACATGTTTGGCGTCATGTGGCTGTGGGGCATCAGTCTGAACGCGGTTTCCTTGGTCAACCTGGTCATGGTGAGTCCTGGTCCGCTTGGTTTGTTCGTAACTCCCGGGTCACTTCTGTCAGCTGTTTCTTGGGGTCAGAGACCAAGGCCAGCTCTTGGACAGGTGAGAGGAGTGTTAATGGAGTGCAGGCATGAGTGCTGCGTAGAACAATGAACGTGTGACTTCATGGTGTTGCGGGGGTATTTTGCCCTGAACTTCTATACTGAAGGGTTTGCAAAAATATGACACGACACCCACTTTTTATTCCATAAAAATGCCCATTCCCAGTAGAATTCTCTACCAGTACCTTTTGCTTCCCATGCAGTTGCCAGGTACTTTTTGATAGTCTCGAAGATAGGAGCATTTGAGAAAGTATTAAAATAGCATTTGTCTGTACTTAAAATATGAACACTGTTTTGGAGGAGTGGCAGTGAGGCCCAAGTAAAGCAAATCTGATGACCCTGTGCTGGCTCTTGGGGGGTGGGGGCAACCTTGAGAGGCTTCAACAGATACCCCTGAAACAGGCCAATCTGCTATAGAGAAGAGCAGTTTGGGGCGCTGTGCCTTGAGGGTCCCACGGATCGTCCAGTACACCTTCAGGTGGTGTGATGGGGGCAAGGGGATGCTTAGGGCTCTTGTGCCTTCCTGGGGCACCCTGCAAACCATGGGTCCTGCAAGAGAAGTGCCTGCCTGCTTAGGATTTTCAGCCGCAAAGGGGCAGTCGTAATGGGAGCCCTCTTTTCCAGAGCTGTGGCATCTCCGTGGAGTTCTGCAGCCACATAACGAGAGCGTTCACAGTGAGTGCGAAGGGCAGCCGCGTGGAACGGGCCGAAGAGGCGCTCTCTCACATGGGCAGTTCTGTAAGTAGCCTGGCCAGAGATTCAACATGAAGCGCCCAGCTCATCAACTGAGTGCTTCTCAGGAACTGGGAAATTCAGTGGGGAAACCAGAATTTTAATTACTTCGCAACTCCCCAAGATGACTGGTCTTCGGGCATTTTATGAAATCGCTCTATCCGGAAATTTTTTAAACTGTTCCCTGTGGTGAATCCTTTATAGGCAGTGGAGCAGGAAAAAGAACAGAGGTTTGGTCTGAGGGCCAGGAGGCCTTTCCATGTAAAGCCCAGGCCAGGCACACGTGCTGACCGCGAGGGAGCTGTGGTGCTCAGAGCCCGGAGCATCGTCTTAGTTCAACCCCATAGCCTGCTTCTGCCTTTTAGTCAGTTACTTTGCTGCTCTAGAAAATACCATTCAATGAATGCTGTTTTATAACAGTTTGATACCTAATAGTTTTCATCTAAGAATATAAGGAAATCTGTGTAAAGACAGACTCCACTGTCTGTGCAGAATACGTGCTTTTACCCTTAAGCCTTTTTTTCCCAGACCCATACGCAGATCAAACCGTTTTGGGTAGAACAGAGTGCTTCTTACCCCTAACTCTGAAAGCTGGGGTGAACTCACCACCTGTTACTTTGGGGCTTGCCCGTCAGAAAATCGCTACGTGAGCAATCAGAGTAGGTTGGTAACTGCTTCCCAACCCTGTCTCTTCTTTCAGGTGTTCAGTGGAATCACACTAACGAAATTTGGAGGGATTGTGGTGTTGGCCTTTGCCAAATCTCAGATTTTCCAGGTATTTTACTTCAGGATGTATCTGGCTATGGTCTTGCTGGGAGCCACGCACGGCTTGATATTCCTCCCTGTGTTACTCAGCTACATAGGTAAGCATTCTTCTGCAGCATTTAAACTTGTGCTAATGGTCATTTGATAAATGGTACTAAAAAAAAAAAAAAAAAATTGAGAGGAAGAAAACGCTGCCTGAGGGCTTCAATTAGTGAAGTGCTAGCGGCTCTCCAGAGGTCCCCCACCACCACACAGGCCCCCTCTCCCCGCAGGTTGTGGTCTGGGGGGAGGTCCGCATGACTCCGCCGCAGCTCAGGCCCACGAGCTCCCCACGCCCAGCAGTGCTGCAGAGCAACTCTGTTCCCAGACCCCCGTCCCCACGAAGTGCTGCCTCTTTTCTTGTTTCAAGACTGTCATTAAGATCTTTTTACTTCTGTGGCCACGTCAGCTTCCGTAAATGACCTGTGGTTGGAAGGAGCAATACCAGTTTCCTTGCTTTAGAGCTTTCTAAGAAGTTGAAGCATTGAAAAAGGGAAAAAAGAGACGTTGGGGGATTTTTATTCTCTGGGGGGATAGGAAGTTTGTACCATAACAGAACTTCCCCTATCACCTTATCTCCTGAAGACACGATCCAGAAGTTGTTTTTTTGTTTTGTTTTGTTTTGTTTAATCCCTCACAGGCCCGTCAATAAATAAAGCCAAAAGTTTGGCCTCCCAAGAGCGATACAAAGGTACAGAGCGAGAGCAGCTCCTGAACTTCTAGCCTCTCGTGAGGTTTGGGGACCTTGAACTGTGTCTGCGGGTTGGTTTACCACTGGACAGTAGCTGCATCGTCAGGGCGGAGCTGGACACCAGACGGTACCAGACACCAGGCTAGAACAGCTTTCAACCTCAGGACTGCAGATCTGACGTGTGAAGCAGTATTACCAGATCGGAAGGCAACTCCAGGACGCTGAGGGGCCTTCCGGCTTCTCCAGGAACAAGACCCAGGGCAGGCAGAAGGCGACACTGGCAAGGCTGAGTGGGATCTGCTCCCTGACACTTTTTAAAGGCCAATCAATGCAATGTTTTTCTTTTGTTTGTTTGTTTTTGGAGTAAGCCATCACAACACAGGTTCTATACCATATTTTTAGTAACATTTGAGGATATTGTAGATACTTTACTATAACATTTTGTAGTTTAAAGAGCTTTATTAATGCAATAAATTAACTTTGTACACATTTTTATATATATAAAAAAAAAAACCTAGCAAGGGATTTCAGAATGTTGTAGGCCTCATTAGAGCTTGGTCTCCAAAAACCTGTTTGAAAAAGGCAACATGTTCTTCACAATGTTCTCCTATAAAGGAAATACAGATTTCATCAGATGTGACGTGAAAAGAGGAAAACAAGAGAATGAACATTTTAGGGCTCATAGATCTGTATGGTGGGTTTTAACTTATTTTTCTTTCATAAATACTTTGTTTTCCTAAGCTTTTGAGTTGTCCTTTTTATTTGTACAGCTCACGCCAGGGCTGTTGGACACCTTCACACCCCCTAGCGAATCACCGTCTGCCTTGAGACACGAGTAGAGAAGCTTGCCTGTCCTGGTCATGCCAGCCTGCACTGTCGACTAAGCTTCCAAAAGCTGGTGGGCCTGAAGCAGAGCAGCGCATGCTCCTTCCCCACCCTTGAGAAGTGGATGCCTTAGGTTTCCTGCCTAAGACAAGGCCCTCTCCCTCTGACATCCCTTAGTCACCGTTTCCGGTCACCATTTCCTGTCTTGTCCCTGCCTCTTCAGAAAGGAGCATTCCCACCGCCCAGAATGCATTCACTGCAAGTCCCAGAGCAGAATTTAGATTCCACAGGCGTACTGAATTTCCTCTTAGCACAATCACAGAATTTTGTTTCTAAAAAAGCTAACCCAGAGTTCTCCTTAGGAGAGCTCACCCAAAGGCTTCTCACCTCCTCCTCCAGCTTCCATCAGCACCACCATCACCATCCCGTCCCCCCACCCCGTTCTTTTCACTGCTGCCCTGTCCTCACCTGGCGTAAAGTTAGGGTTCCCTCGCAAACGCTGGTTTCGCTGTTCAAAAAACCGAAATATAGTATAGAAAAGCATGTTGTCTTCAGTCTGCTTCGCGGCATCTAAAAATTTTCGTGCAGAAATGTTGTCATGGCCGCCAATGCCCCGGATGAACCGTAAGGCGGCTAACACTTGGTGTTTGGAAAGCAGCACTTCGACGATCTCATCGTTGGCTGTCGAGAGGCGCTGGAAGGGAGAGAGAAAGGTCCAGTAAGTGCCAGCTGCAGGGACAGGCTGGAATGCGGTTTAAAACGTGGCTACAGCAAGTTACCTTCAGCATATCCAGAGACAGCTGGTGGGCGGGAGGGTAGAAACTTTCTAGGGATAAGAGCAAACAAGCCTGAAAGACACATTTTCAAACTAGCTTCAGCATAAGAGATCAGAAGGTTAAATCCTAGGTCTTTAATCACAGAGGCAGAACCCTGGGGACACGTACCAAAGGCTTGGAGTCGCTGAGGACGTGGTACTGCAGGAACTGATGCAGCATATAAAAGAGGTTGTGCTGTACCAGCGTCTTGATGACCAGCTCGTGTAAGTAATGCTGGGGACAGAGATGGAAGGACCGCCTGTCTCCCAACCACCCAACTACACCAGAGCAGAGGCCACGCAGGGCCAGGTCTGGAGCTATTCTAGGTGATGGGTGCGTGCTTCCACCATCAGTGGAGAAGTTTCTGCCACCTGCGCATCGACAGGACCCTTGACTGAACACCCCTCCTCCCACCGAAGAACAACATGGGAAAGTCACCCAGAATTCTGGGTCTGGTGTGTGGCCCCTGCTCCTCTAATTTGGGACAACACGAGCTGATGGGAGGGTACCTGCACTGTGATCTGAAACTGGTTAAGAGAACGAATGTATTCCATCAGCACGGCTATCACAAATTTATGAGGCATGTCCTGCGGAGGGAAAAAAAAGTCTTCAAAACCTCAAAGACTCGCAAGGAGGCCACCCGCAGCCCCTCATTTACCACCACTTGGGTCCACATGAATCTGGCCCAGAGTTCCATTGCCCTCCAGAACCTCCCTGGCCAATGGTCCTGTTTTGGCCTGAGTATTAGAAGTCTAACTACCGGCACCAGGTCTCCGCCCAGGACCACTCCAGTTGGTCTAGTCCCATCCTGAGTCCTACCACTGCTCAACTGACTCCCTGCAAACACGATCTTTGTGTGGGGGCTCCGTCACCTACCTTCTTCTCAGTGAACACCGACAGGACGTGGGTGTACATGTCAGACTGATCGATCACAGCCTGGGTCCGCACTGGCCTTTTGAGAAGTGGGCTGCTCCGGCTCTGCCCCGCTTCTAGTGCCTACACAACACAGTGCAAATGTGACCGTCGTCTTCCAGGTAATCTCAGAAGGCTGAATCCCCAAACCCTGTGAGCCCCAGACAGGAGCAGAGGGCGAGCTTATTATTTCCTTGGACAAAGCTAGTTTTCCCGTGCAGGGACAGGGCTTAGGAGGCCCGAGTTGCTCATCTTGGAAACAGGCTAACGTTCTTGAATGGAGCTAAGAGGCCTAAGTCCATTTCCTCTTAAGACACTTTTCTGTAACCTCAAATCCTTACTTTTCTTAATCACAGGCTTTCTGGTATTTGTTAGCTAATAAAAACAGAATGGCGTACTGCATGTTTGTTTTGTGAAGCCCTGACCCTACAGTACGGGAACGCCACTTAAGAGACCCTGAATTGGGATTTTTGAGAGGTACAGCAGTGTGCCCCGGTGCAGAAGCTGGGGGAAGGGCTGCACCACGCTCTTGACTGGCACATGTTTATGAAGCCGCAGAGCCGGAGCAGGGAAGCACAGGAAACCACTGGGGAGCAGCCCTATTGCTTCCCACGGTCTAGTACACTAGCAGCAAAGCCAGGAAGGCTCTGGAAGAGCTCAGCCCTCCTCTGCCCCCTTCGTGTCTAACAGGACAAGGACAGACACACTCCAAGATCGCTCAGCCTTCGGCAGCCAGCGTCAGTCCTGTTACCCCAAGGAGCTAAAGGGGAGTGCAGTTCTGGGCTTCCCATGGCTTACATCCACTTCAAGTGTTAGGGCTAATCAGATCCTTGAAGGGAAATACTTCATTCCACTCATCCTAACAGCAGAGCAGAACCGGGCTGTAAGCCTCGTTAATGTCTCCAGGCCTTCACAACACTCGAAAGTGCTACGTGAAAGCACAGTGCTAATATTTCATCACTATCCCGACAGGACACTGACCCAAAGCCAGGAGAACTCTTGCTTTTATAGCTATTACAGGCTAACAGGAAAGAAAAAAGAGGTGGCAAAATGGTTATACTTCTACTAATTAAGTCTAAGCTCTGACTTTGGCAGAAGGATGGATAAAATACTGCAAAACTGAAGCCAACTTTCTTATCCATAAGACAAGAAAGACCAAAGACCTAAGTGTAGGATCTGACACAGATCGGAAACAAAAGGTGAGAGGCTCCTGGGGGGCTCAGTCAGTTCAGCATCTGCCTTCAGCTCAAGTCATGACCCCTGGGTCCTGGGATCGAGCCCCACATTGAGCTCCCTCTCTCCTCTGTTGGTGCACGCGCGAGCATGCAATCTCTCTCTCAAAAAAAAAATCTTAATAAAAAAGAAAGGTGAAAGCAGTAGGTGATAGCGTCAAGCTAGTGGGCCGCACGAACTCTGAACCAGCTGCTCCCCCCTGCAACCACCCTGCCCTCCACCAGCCTCAGCAGTGTTATTCCCCCAGGACCTTGCAGTGCAATTACTTAGGACACACAGGGGTGGAGAGGAGCCCTCGTCACAGCATACACACAGCGTACCATTGTGTAGCTCTGCTCAGCATCCAGGTACTTCTTATACTCGTGATTGAGTTTGTCAAAAACTGTGGCAATCACAGGTAACGTTGCTCTGTCTGACTCACTCAACACTGGAAAGAATGTGCACAGGTCAACCGAGTTTCCGTCCGTTTCAGAACTTAAAACACGGGGCTGCGATAGAACTCCCCTCCAAGAGCCACCAGGGCAGACCTACCTTCCATGGGCATTTGGAGAAATGGAATCATTTGTGGAGACCTGGAGCACAGAACTCCCTCACTGCCCTGCCTGGGCACTAGGAAAAGTCTCTACAGAGGCTTTCAGGAGAATGTACTCCGGGCAGATACCTACGTAGTTAAGTGACTAGGAAGCTGAGAAATGTCTGCTTTCAGGTCAGTGGCAGGGGCGCTCCCTCAGGCGCGCCAGCTGGGTCTCGGATGCTCACACATGGGACTGTCCTACTAGGTTTTCTCCCCAAGTCATTATGAATCATTTTGATATTTCATCACCTTTCCAGGGGGTTAAATAATCCACCCTTTAGAAAGTGTGGGATGAGGCTACAGGCTGTGCACAAGGCAGAAAAATGTGGGCCGGCTTCCAAGAAAGCGGGTGGGCAGCACAGGCCCAATACGAGAATCAGACTGAGGAATGGGGGGACTGGTCCACTTACTCTGTGAACAGACGGACAGGATGACCATCTTGCATTCCTTCCTCTGGAGGAGAAAGTCCATCAATCTTCCTTTATCTGGCAAGAGGTTTACGATGGGCTGAAGCTTCACTTGGAGGTTCCAGAGGTAGCCTGGGTGGAGAAGCAGCACATTTCACATGGGATGCAAATCAGAACAAAAGTCTAAAAGATGGTTCCCCTGATACAATCATGGGGGGCCTGGGGTCAGGGAAATCCTGAGGAGCACAGATACCATCTTTGTCTCACTAACCCCAGCGCAGCCTGGGACATGCAGGATGTGCCTGACAGAAAGACCACAGCCATATTACAACTGCGTGCTCGATGGCTCCATATGACAAAGTGCTCTGCCACCCCCACACCCCCACCCCCGATCAGAGGGGCATCAACGG
Source organism: Nyctereutes procyonoides (assembly GCF_905146905.1). Taxonomy (NCBI): domain Eukaryota; kingdom Metazoa; phylum Chordata; class Mammalia; order Carnivora; family Canidae; genus Nyctereutes; species Nyctereutes procyonoides. Next base: position 37,773,343 of record NW_026575044.1, read on the forward strand.
TATAACTTTCGAAACAGGGGTAACAAGGCATTATTTTTTTTAAGATTTTGAGAGAGGGATCCCTGAGTGGCGCAGCGGTTTGGCGCCTGCCTTTGGCCCAGGGCACGATCCTGGAGACTCAGGATCGAATCCCACGTCGGGCTCCCGGTGCATGGAGCCTGCTTCTCCCTCTGCCTATGTCTCTGCCTCTCTCTCTCTCTCTGTGACTATCATAAATAAATAACAATTAAAAATAAAAAAATAAAAACAAAAAAATTTAAAAAAAAAAAAAAAAAGATTTTGAGAGAAAGAAAGAGAGTAAGCAGGGGGAGGGGCAAATGGAGAAGCAGACTCCCCACAGAGCAGGGAACCCGATGTGGGGCTCAATCCCACAACCCTGGGATCATGACCTAAGCTGAAGGCGATGCTTAACCTACTAAGCTACCCAGGTGCATGGGTGGCAAGTCTTTAATGAGCTCAGAGCACTTCCGGTCCTAGCCTCGAAGATTGAAAAAGATGTTAATGTGTGGTAATAACACGGGTCCTGTACTGTGGTTTCCCCAGCACTGGCTCTTCAGTCAAAAGGTAACTCCAGGGGCTCCCAAGGGAATTTCATGATTCATCCATTCATCATTCCGTGACTTTCTCGAACACCCACACTGCCAGGTAGGTAAGTAGTACCTCTCTCAACTGGGGTGCCGCAAGAGAATTCATCACTGCATTAAAAATGATCTCAAGGGCAGCCTGGGTTGCTCAGCGGTTTAGCGCTACCTTCGGCCCGGGGCGTGACCCTGGGGACCCGGGATCGAGTCCCATATCGGGCTCCCTGCATGGAGCCTGCTTCTCCCTCTGCCTGTGTCTCTGCCTCTGTCTCTCATGAATAAATAAAATTTAAAAAAAAAATGATCTCAGGATCCCCTTCTCAATTCGCCCACAGCTGGCCCAGAGCTAGCACCACTGCAGTTGGAGAGGAGAGAAGGGAACTCTACATGCAGGGGGTCCCACGGGCACTAGTGCTGATTCTCTCCCTGGGAATCCTCGTGGATGAGACAAGAGAATGCACGGGTGACTGAAGACCAGCACAGGAAGTACACTAACAGGAAGCCACAGGTGCTAGGGGGCTACCAGGAAGACGACAACGAGCATCCTGGGGGTGGGGGCATCCCCAGCACAGTGGGAGGCACGAGTGCCCTTCTGTGCACACAGGGAACAGAAAAGGTCACGGACACCTGACGATGAGGCGGTGGGAGTTAAGGATAGGGCAGGCAGGGCCTTGCACACTACGCTATGGGGCTAGCTTTTCAGAGTGGACAGAGCTGAATGGGCTAAGAGCAGGGGAATGGCCATTCCTCGTTGTTAATTTTAAAGATAACCTAGGCTCAGGATAAAATACAGAATAACAGAGAACAGAGTACAAAGTGAAAAATTATCCCATATGATGGGGTTGAAGGGAGTGGTCAACTCTCAGATTCACCTCAAAAACGTCACTGGCCACTGTGACCCAAAGCCAACAGGTACTATTGTCTAATGTGACGATCATCCCCTCTGACCCACCTTGGCTTGCACTGATGATGATGTCAGGTTGAAAGACAATCCAGGATGAAGAATCTGCATGGTATAGGAAACAGTACACCGGCAAGAGGAGAAAACAAGGGACAAACCCAGCTCTGATTAGCACTGTCCCGCCCCACCCACCCCGCATTTGCAGAGGCTACTTGGCTCCCGGGGGTGACTCCCAGGACGCTCTTCAGATAGTTCACAGCTGGCGAGGCTAAGGCCTCAGGACCACTCTCAGACACCAGTACACAGGGTGACAGCTTCCATTCTGTGCACAGCAGCAAGGCTGTTGTAAAGGATACAGAGTTTGCACGGGACAGGAGACTGGCTGGTCACAGGAGCAGGACCTACAAAGGGGAAACACAGGTGCTCAAGGACGGTGCCATCAGAAAATCCTGCCAATACCAACGTTTAGGATGTGAAATGCAGTACTTTTTAAAGCCTTCAGTAAATGTTTATTCAACTGGAGTTAAATGAGGAAGGAGTGAATGGACTTGTCCCACTGATAACACATAGGAGGAGGGAGGGGGAAGTGGAGAACAATCCATGAAAATGTCCTCCCAAGAAGGAGAAAGGTAGGGTATCAAGAATTCATTCGGAGTCGTTGGTTCTTCTGTAATAACCGAAGATGACACATCATCATTTACACACTTGCAATAAGGAACTGAGAAATGTTCCTGGATGATTCAAAATCAAATCCCCATGTAACTCACTGATACCACTTCGAATAAAAGGGTTTTGTGATTTAATTACCTAAAATAATTAGCTCAATTCTCCACTGCACAAAGCAGATCAAGGCACAGAGATCTCATCTAGGAAACAGACCCCAAAAGACCTTCCATGCCAAGGACGCACAACGACCAGCTACACGGCCCAGGCATCAGGCGGGCAGCCCACGGTGAACCCGACACACAGCCCTGCAACCTAAGCATCGCTCCCAGTTTTGTTCCGATTACCCAGGTACAATCAGAGCATCAGTTTTAACCAGTGGTTGGAAAAGGTGGTCATTTTGAACAGACCACCCAAAAGAGGAAAGGGCCACTGGGTCCAACAAGCTAAAGCAGAGAACACTTGCATTTGGAACCTGAGGGGGAAGGTTTGCATGTAGGCCTCAATTCTGGCTGCCAATCATGTTGACTTAACCGCTCTCAGGGACGAGCCAGGTGTCCTTGGGTATTAAAGCCTAATGTGTAGTCAGCTCCAGAAATACTGGCTGAACAAACCAAAACCAGAAGGGGAAATGAGAGCAGCTGGCTCTTCCCTAATTCGCTGGTGTCGTCTCTCAAAACAGCCTAACAAGCTCCTCCAGACGGCACGCCCTGCCACAGCCCCGGGCGGGCAACACACCAAGACACTGCAAGCATGCACGGGGCTTACAATCTGGCAGGAAAACAAGACACAAAGCCATTAACTGTATTAAAAAAAAAAAAAAAAAAAAAAAAAAAACCTGCTTTATCAGCCTACAATCTGGAGGCCAGAGATTCCATGGACCTTTGAAGTCTTAACCTTTGCCTAGGCTATTATTTTGATCACACCTGGCATCTGATTTATTACAACTAGCCAATGAGAACCTGACCGCCTAACTGGTCCCAAACAACCGACCCAGAGCAGGTTTTCCGTATCTCAAGATGCCTTTCCCTCCAATTCACCAGCAGTTACCTTCCTGCCAAGTAAGCAGCAGATAGAAGATAAACATCTGACACAATGAGAAAGATGGGGAAACAGAAAGCGCACGCACGCACGTGCGTGGTGAGAGGCTCTTAAGCAGGCTTCATACCCAGCACAGAACCCGATGCAGGGCTGGATCTCAGGACCCTGAGATCACAACTGAGCTAAAATCAAGAGTCGGCACTTAACGGAGTCGCCCAGGTGCCCACACACAATCTATTCTTTTAATGCTAACGTTATTAACCCAAGAAAAGGGAGATGCTGGAAGGAACACAGAAAGCCAAAAGACTCAATCTAACCTAAGAACTAGCTCCTTTGGGCCCCCCCAGGGGACTCAGTGGTTGAGCGTCTGCCTTTGGCTCAGGTCGTGATTCCAGGATTCTGGGGTCAAGTCTCCCCGTGAGGAGCCTGCTTCTCCCTCTATGTCTCTGTCTCTATGTCTCTCATGAATAAATAAATCTACAAATCTTAAAAAAAAAAAAAAAAAAAAAGACCTAGCTCCTTCCTCCCCCAGTGCTGCCAGAGTTACTAAATTTTGGCTGATCCCACAAGTCGAGGCAGGCAGACTGAAAGCAGAGCTCTTGCGAAACTCTCAGCCACAGCCTGACTGGAATCTTCCCTGACAGGTGCAAGTGCCTCCTGACTGCAGCGGGGCCCACGCCAGCAATACTATCTGACAGGGATCCCTTTTAAAAAGAAAACACTGTTACCGAAGCTCCAGATGTGAGGCTGTACACACGCATGGACACTGCTCCCATCTCCTTTAAGAGAGCTGAATGTTATGTGAGCTCTACCTTGAAATAAATTACGCTGGGAAAAGGCAAAAAGAGCCCAACAGTTTCTTCCTTCCTCGAAAGCCTGACCTCCTCTCCTCTGACTTCCTCCTCCTCCCGCCTAGGACAGGGCAGATTTCGAACAAGCAAAGCGGCACAGCCTTAAGCTCTTCCTGTGACCACCAGTGAGAAGAGAATGCAGTTTTCACCAAGTAGCCATGACACAGAATGTGTGAGAAAGACCTGGAAAAGTGATCCCGGTTCACGTAACAGCCAGAAGCAGCCCCGTTTCATCCCAGGGTTACAAAGCACAGGCAAACAGAAAACGGAGGACTTATTCGATCATTAATTTAAAAGATCTTTTGGCTTCAGTGGGTAATCCTGACTGAAATTTATCTACTTTTACTATGCTTTGAGTAGGCTCTGCGCCCAATGTGGCGCTGACACTCACGACCCTGAAGAGTCGTGTGCTCTACCCACCAAGCCAGCCAGGCACCCCTCCCCACTTCCCATTTTACAGCTCAGAGCAATCATTCTATCTTCTTCAAAAGAAGATTCCTTTATCTTATAAAATGCCTTTCACAGCAGCACAATCTTACTAATACCATCAGTAGGGTTTTCATTAAAACAAAACAAAACCACCCCTCCGCCAAGCACATGGCCCTGGGAACCCCTGTGTACACTCCTCATTTCAACTGCCACGCGGAGGACCCCTTACCTGCCACGGGGATCTGATAGGGCTGAATGGAGCGCGCTGGGAGCACCGGGTGATGGAAGGTGACAGTGCCATCAAACTCTCCTCTTAACTTGATGTCAAATATCACCGAGGTCTAAAGTGGAGAGAAATAAACTTGGATGCAGAAACAGGCCATGACTGCTCAACCTGCCCCTTCCATTCTCTCGCATCCTGCTACTCCCATCAGCCTACTGAGTCTGCACACACCGCACCCCTGCGGGCTGGCTCTACGTGGGGAGGAGCATGCTGTGATATCACAACACTGTGACATTGCTCCCTACACTCACGCGAACACGTACACTCCTGACGTTGATGACAGGGAGCCCCTGAAGTGCTCCAAGTGATTCCTGCAGATCTTTTTCACCTTAACTCACAATACCTTCTCTAATCAAGATAAGGGTGTCACCATCCTGCAGGAGGCATGGGACAAAAGGGGCTTGTCTACAACCAGATACCCAGCCAACCACACAGGAAAAAGCAGGACCCATTCGAGTCTTTCTCCTGGGCCACACAGGAGCCTCAGAATCACTGTCTCTCAGCACGATCGTCCATCCTCACAAAGGAAGTACAAAGTTCACATGCTCATGTAGGACTGTGGTTCTGCAGTAAATTCTTAGCTTAGTCGATCCAACCAAATGATTGTGCCAGAGTCAAATATCCTCTGGTGCTACTTTCTGGAATAGTTTTTAATTAACTGTCATCAATAGAGAGGGAAGCACTCTTTTTTTCCTGAACTGTCTAGAATGCCAAACCCATTTGCATCTGGAAGACCAAAGCTTTAGCATGAAGAGCACTTTCTAGTCTTTGTTCTGAATGTTTGTCGATTTTCACGACTCTTTTAAGCAACACTGGCAGACCAGACACACACACACACACACACACACACACACACACAGAGCTCCTACCTCTGTATCCTGATGATGAACGACCACCAGGTTATCCACCACATTCAGGGCAAACTTCCCCGTCCGAGATAACTTTAGTATGTGAGTCTTTTTACAGGCACCTTCTCTGTAGGATAACACAAAGGTCAAAAAATAGATCGACAAGCTTTAGTTCATATTTTTAAATTGGAGAAAGAGGACAGCATTAAATATACCGTGGTAGATGATATAGGACTACCTCCGCTCCTGTACTATTGGAGGTCCGAGAATGATGCCTCAAGAAGAGAACATAAAGCTGTCCATATCTAGAGGGCAAAGAGACAAGACGTCACAGCGGGCCACTGGAAATTCCTCCATTCTAAATGCTGAATTACGAGGCCATCATCATTAATTAGGACAGATTCACTAATACAGTATTTCACAACCAACAAAAATATTTATGTAATTTAAAAAAAAAAAGCAAAGTCAATTAGAAAGTGAAAAGGGGAACACAAAACCAAATATCGTTCAATCACATTTTTTTTTAAATATCTTATTTATTCATGAGAGACACACACAGAGAGAGAGGCAGAGACACAGGCAGAGGGAGAAGCAGGCTCCCCACAGGGAGCCCGATGTGAGACTTGATCCTGGGACTCCAGGATCATGCCCCGGGCCGAAGGCAGCCACTCAACTGCTAAGCCACCTAGGCGTCCCTAATCACAACACTTTAAAAAGAAAATACAACCATGATGTCTAAAACTACTAGAAAAAAAATATGTTATTTGTAGCTATCCTTGAATCATAAACTAAGTCTGTTTTCTTCTTCCGTAACTTTCTCTATCTTCCTTGATAATAGGAAAATTGTCTTCGTTTGTAGACCTCACGGAACCAATGCTGCTAGGTCCAGTTCCTGCGTGCATATTGCCGTTCCAGGGGCCGACACTGCGCTCAGTCTGCCACAGGGATGAGCATAAAGGCAAGGCAGTGGGTCCCTGCTGCTAGTGAGTGAGGACTGCTCTCACTCTATTTTTTAAACAAGGATGCCACCGAAGACTGCCTTAAAAAAAAAAAGGATTCTACCTGGTAAAAAATGTTAAACTTCAAAACCACTGTTTTAGACCAAAGAAGAATCTGAAGTAATTTAGGAACAAAATTTTGACATTTTTGAATAGGGTATATGGGGTATTCTTTGTATCAGTTTCTATTATCATGCGTTTAAAACTTCCATAATCAAGTACAAATTGAGATAATCTGCATTTACAAGTGAAGACATACCTTCCTAGTAATTCAGTTCCATGATTGTTAGATAAAAAACTGAAACTATGTTCTTCTTTAGAACAAATGGGATATATTTTAGCAAAAAGAAAAGTCCTTGAAAAGTGTGCCTGGGTGGCTCAGTCAGTTAAGCACCTGCCTTCAGCTCAGGTCATGGTCTCAGGGTCCTGGGATAGAGCCCCACGTTGGGTTCCCTGCTCGGTGGGGAGTCTGCTTCTCTCTTTGCTGTTCCCTCCACTTATGCTCTCTCTCAATGGCACACTCTCTCTCAAATAAATAAATAAATCTTTTTAAAAATAGTCCTTGATAAGCTTCAACTACTCACAGAATAAAAAAAAATTAATTCTAGAATTAAAACCCCTAAAAGATACACTGGTCCAGTGCTTTCATTTTATCAGACTAGAATGATGGGGAAAAAAACCTCCCTAAAGTCACAAAGCTAGTAAAATCAGTAAAGAATGCCATGCTGACAAAAGGTTTTCTATATTCACAAAATCTAGACACCGAGAGGGAAAGGGGCAAGTCTCTATCATGTGCTCAGAGGGCAGCTGGCCAAGGGCAGCCCTGCAGTGCTTACAATGCACTACTTCTATCACCAAAAGCAATTTCAAGAAGGAATTCTCTCAAAAGACAGACATACATGGTGGCCATCGCAATGTCTCTCTCAGAAAGGTTCAGCTTAGTTGACTTGGGCACCGCTGGCAATTCAATCTCAAACTTGGGCAGCTTCGACATCGTGCCAGCCTGTTTGGGTGATTAAAGTAATCAGGAAAAGCTGATTAAACCCCTCTGCTGCTTCAGCATTCCCTACGGAAACCACTGAGGCTGCGCACACACTGTCTTTCCATCCCTTCCTAAGTCCCACTGTGTCCTTTCCTCCCGGGGTCTGTCCCCACCCAAGGAGCCATTCTTGGAGGGGATGGGAGGGTAGAGTCCACCCTCTAGCGGCCAGAAGTGGGGAGGTCATCGCCTGGAGGAACTTGACCGCCTGAAGGCCTGAAGTCACCCTAGGACGTCAGAGGAAGGGGTGGGGAGGAGCCTTTCCTAAGAAGAGGCTCGCTCTTACCCGAAAATAAAAGGGCTGCAGCACATTTCCAAGGACCGTGGTAGACAGCAGGATCACAGCACCCTCGGGGCAGTACATGTACCAGTTCACATTGATATTCTGGCTCTTCAGGAGTTTCAGATTCCGTTTCTCTGGTAACACCTGAAGCAAAGTCCCAGAAACAGAATCGTTATTTTAAAACAGTAAAATGGAAAGACAATGGACAGTAAGTGAAGAAAACAATAAAAAGCAGGCCGCCTGGGTGGCTCAGTCACTCAGGTCCTGATCTCAGGGCCTTGAGCTCCACGCTCAGCGGGGAGTCGGCTTCTCCCTCTCCCTCTGGCCCCCACTCCCACTCAATATCTCTCTCTCTCTCTCTCAAATAAATAAATAATGGGCAGCCCGGGTGGCTCAGTGGTTTAGCGCCGCCTTCGGCCCAGGGCGTGATCCTGGAGTCCCGGGATCGAGGCCCACGTTGGGCTCCCTGCATGGAGCCTGCTTCTCCTCTGCCTGTGTCTCTGCCTCTCTCTCTCCCCCTGTGTCTCTCATGAATGAATAAATAAATAAATAAATCTTTTTTAAAAATTTAATTTAATTTAAAAAGCAGGAAAAAAATCACTAAATAAAACTGAAAAATTTGATCTGGTGCTCAGGACTTTAGAAATCTTGGCTCACGTACTCTCACCGCAACCCTGACGTGTGGGCACCACAGACACCCGAGCGAGGAGAAAACAAAGGCTCAGACACCAGTTACTGCAGGTACAGCCCAGGCTGGTCAGTTCCCCGCACTGTCGGGCACCATCCACCAAAGAGAGGGAGCAGCCCTGCCCTGGAAGCCTCGCACTGGATGAGCCACCACCAGCCTGCAGTACCTGCCTTCCTCCTGGCCTCCATCCTGACCCCAGTTAGTACCAAGCCTAGAAGCAGCCCCTGTCGCTAATGATCATATTCATGAGACGCCGCATACAAACCTAGTATTTTCTAGTCAGGTCTTAAATATACTGTAAATATTCTGATCCATTAAGGATCCTGGAGTGGAGCCCCAAGACATCAAATGCTCACAGAACTCTGTGCTGATGGAGGTCAGGGTCTGGAGGAAAAGGTTATCTTGACAATTGGGATAAAAAAATAAGGAGTCCTCTTTAACTCATTTCTTGAATTGCTGAAGACCACCTAGGTGACGTAAATGTATGCTTTTCCACTACAGAGGACAGAAAGCCGTATGACTGCCACCGAAGGAACCCTTCAGTGAAGCAAGCGATCCTTCCCACACTACCATACATACAAAACTCTCTGTGTGGAAGACATTTGTGCAGTTTCTGATGGTCATTACAAAGATTTTGATGACAGCCCCACAGCAAAACGTGGGGCATTAACATCTCACATTTTGCTTACACCAGTGTATTTTCTCCATCCATACATTCTAAATTATACTGCTTTCATTGGGTCAACAAAATTAAACCCTGAGAGAATCCTAACAACACTCTCTAGATAGGCTCCGTCGAGCATTCTCAGATGCATTTCTCAAGGTCAGGCAGTTGGAATGCACTATGAGATGATAAGGCAGGTATAAAGTTAAGTCAACAGAGTGAAAAGAAATGGGAAATATTTGCAAACCATTTATCTGATAAAGGGTTACTATCCAGAATATATGTCTATGGACTGATAATATGCAGTTCTGGCAAAACCATGAAAAATGGAGATTCCTACATTGAAAGCGAAAGTGCAGGAGTGCCTGGCTGGCTCAGGCAGAAGAGCAAGCCACTCTTGATCTCAGGGGTGTGAGTTCAAGCCCCACGGTGGGTGTGGAGTCTATTTGAAATAAAGATTTTTTTTAAATTATTTTTTAATTTATTTTTTTAAAGACTTTTTTCTTTAAAAAGAAAAAAAGGGACAACTGGTTGGCTTGGCGGCTGAGTGTCTACCTTCGGCTCAGGGCATGATCCTGGAATTCTGGGATCGAGTCCCACATCGGGCTTGCCTGCAGGGAGCCCACCTGCTTCTCCCTCTGCCTATGTCTCTCATGAATAAATAGTCTTTAAGAAAATAAAAAAAGGAAAAGAAAGATTTTACTTATTTATTCATGAGAGATACAGAGAGAGAGAAAGAGACATAGGCAGAGGGAAAAGCAGGCTTCATGCAGGGGAGAAAGAGAGAAAAAGAGAGAGAGAAAGAAAGAGAAAGGAAGAGAGAGAGAGAGAAAGAGAGAGGGAGAAAGAAAGAAACAGAGAAACAAAGAGAAAGAAGAAAGAAAGAAAGAAAGAAAGAAAGAAAGAAAGAAAGAAAGAAAGAAAGAAAAGAAAAAAAGAAAAGAAAAGAAAGAAAAGAAAAGAAAAGAAAGAAAAGAAAAGAAAAGAAAAGAAAAGAAAAGAAAAGAAAAGAAAAGAAAAGAAAAGAAAAGAAAAGAAAAGAAAAGAAAGAAAAGAAAGAATCTGTTCAGCTTTTTGGATGTTCATGCCTATGCTGTAATTCCAAGAACTGCTTCACTCAAGAACATACAGAAATGTTTGCAAGCATGTTCGCTGAATTGTTTTATAATCACAAAAACATGAAAACAAGCCAGAGGTTCAGCAACAAGGAGTAAGTTAAACTGTAATATACCCACACAACAGAATACTATTTAGTGAGAATAAAATATGGACAAGTGCACCTGGCTAGCTCAGTGTGCAGGGAGCATGACTCTTGATCTCAAGGTTGTGAGTTCAAGCCCTATGTTGGGTGTAGAAATTACTTAAATAAATAAAACTTTAAAAAAAAATTTAAAAAAAGAAATTATGGACAAATGTCCAAGACGTACTGCTATGCAAGGACGCCTGGGTGGCTCAGTGGTTGAGCGTCTGCCTTCGGCTCAGGGCATGATCCCAGTGTCTTGGGATCGAGTCCAACATCGGGCTCCCTGTGAGGAGCCTGCTTCTCCCTCTGCCTATGTCTCTGCCTTTCTCTCTCTCTCCCTGTGTCTCTCATAAATAAATAAATAATCTTAAAAAAAAAAAAAGACATACTGCTATGTAAAAAAAGCCAGCCACAAAAGTTTATATACAACATTCCTGTTTTTGTAAAAGAAAAAAAAAAGTTTGTACGTACGTAGGAAAATTAAGAATTATGTACTAAACTGTTCACATTAGTTATTTCTAGGGATTATGGGGGGACTTTTACCTTCCATATATCCTTCCAATGTTTAGTTGTTTTATAAAAAAGCATGTATTTCTTATAATTAGAAAAAAAAATAAAAACCTAAGCAAGAGACTAAAACTCTAGAATCTCAAAGTATCTATTTAGTATGGAATTCAAAAGGCTGCCAAACTGCCATCACGGACTTTTCTCCCACAAACATAAATGATCAACATACTACCTGGTAAAATTCAATTCCTTGATCTGTTATGAAGACAATTTCAGTAGAACTGGTCCAACAGAATCCTAATATGTTGGCATTCTTGGTCTGAAAAGAATTACAAAAAATTTTAATTAAAAAAGATATTGGGGGGCACCTGGGTGACTCAGTCAGTTAAGCATCTGCCTTTAGCTCAGGTCATGATCACAGGGTCCTGGAACTGAGCTCCATGTCAGGCCCCCTGCTCAGCGGTGAGCCTGCTGCTCCACCTGCTTGTGTGCACATGCTCACTCTGTCAAACGAGTCTTTCAAAAGCATAAAACATTCTATATCTATCACTCTTTACTAAAAGTTACCTGGATTTGATTACTCATTAACAATCAAACTTTTAAATACAATGTTCCCAGATTTCCATCTGGAACATCTCACTGAACACCTGATTCTGATTCTTTCTGCTCAAGAACGAGGGAAAGCCTAAATTTCGGAGAAAAGTAACTGATCACCCCTCAGGGATACCAAGTTCCCCTTTAAGGAATCAAAGGTTGGCTGACTTTCTCTTAGTTGGCCATATCATAAAAACAGGCATTATAAAAGCATAAAGGCCCAAAGGTTCTCAGTGAATGCTTACCACCCCAGGACTGGGGCCAGGAGCCCCCATGTCTGCCTTACCCAGTGTGCAGCAGCACCCGCACCCGAGGGCACACGGGGCTGTGACAGGGGCTCTGCTGCGCACACAGGGTCAGGAGGTCTGCGCAGGGCTCAGTTCCCGGGCCAATGGGCCTTTCCTCCTCCCAGAGCCACCCCGAACTCCATTTACCACAACAATGACAAAGCTGCTAAAAGCCGTACTCAGCCTCTAGCACCTTCTGCCTGTTTCCAGGGTGCCACACTGCCGCTTAAAGCTGAGTCCCCTCTAGCCTCATTCATTAGACCCAGCAAATCTAATTAAAACAGATTAGCATCTACATTTAGGGAACGAAACTAGAAGGACACAAGGATAACAGATCAAGAAAAGGATTCATTGTTGGGAGAAGGGGGAAAAAACTCTTCCTAAAACCCCCAAAGAGGCTGTTGTGAAAGGAACCCAGGATCTGACCCAGAGGCGCAGCCAGCTCAGGAGGAAGGGCTGACACTGCCCAGTGCTGAACGTCTTGTCACCCATTTAATCCTCCTGCTTCCATCTTGTTGAAGAAAACAGGCTTTTAACACTTTTAAACTAGTCCAGAGTTACAGAGCCCACGAGCAGCAGGTCTCAGCATAAAGCAGGGCCGGCCTCCACGTGTGTGCTGCCCATGACCCCGCCACACGACCAGCACAGGGAAATGGCCTGCATCCGGGAAAGGATCTGGGTCCATACCTTGCACTCTTGAGTGTATTCCAGCTGAGAACTATCCGGGATAAAGTTAGAAAAATCCTGAAAAGAAAAGAAAAGAAGAAAAGAAAAAAGAAAGAAAAGAAAAGAAAAGAAAAGAAAAGAAAAGAAAAGAAAAGAAAAGAAAAGAAAGAAAAGAAAGAGGGAGGGAGGGAAGGAAGGAAGGAAGGAAGGAAGGAAGGAAGGAAGGAAGGAAGGAAGAAGAAGAAAGAAGAAAGAAAGAAAGAAAGAAAGAAAGAAAGAAAGAAAGAAAGAAAGAAAGAAAGAAAGAAATTAATTTAGAACAAGTAGCAGCATACTGCCAACCTACATTGGCAGACAACAAAAGACACATTTAAAAAGTGATCAGGGCAGCCCGGGTGGCTCACCGGGTTTAGTGCCGCCTTCAGCCCAGGGCCTGATCCTAGAGACCCGGGATCAAGTCCCACATCAGTCTCCCTGCATGGAGCCTGCTTCTCCCTCTGCCTGTGTCCCTACCTCCCTCTCTCTCTCTCTCTCTCTCTCTCATGAATAAATAAAATCTTAAAAAAAAAATAAAAATATAAATAAATAAATAAATAAATAAATAAATAAATAAATAATTTTTAAAAAGTGATCAGAATAAAACTGATAAAAGACCAAAGAACTAAAAGGACCAATGTGGACAACCTGCCTTACAACACAATTAAAAAAAAGTTAATCCAAATACTCAGAGTTTAGAAACTGATACTGAAAATCAACTGATTTCAGGGAAATGTGTTGCTGCATCTTATAAGAAGCTTTTGGCGGGGAGGGGGAATCCCTGGGTGGCTCAGCAGTTTAGAGCCTGCCCTCGGCTCAGGGTGTGATCCTGGAGACCCGGGATGGAGTTCCACGTCCGGCTCCCTGCATGGAGCCTGCTTCTCCCTCTGCCTGTCTCTCTGCCTCATTCTCTCTCTCTCTCTCTCTCTCTCTCTCTCTCTCTGTCTCTCATGAATAAATAAATTAAATCTTTAAAGAAAAAAAAAGGAAGCTTTCCAAAACTTTTAGCAGTGAATACTGACAAAAAGAAATCAGATTCTGCCTCTTTCCAAAGCTTTCACTCCATTTTACAAATGACGAATACTTACGAAGGCGAAAATGCCAAAGAGTGCTCCAGCTCTGAACATCTACTCCTAGTGGGTCAAGCATTCAAAGATGCAAGAAGTGAATAAATGGAGCTATTCCGGGAAAGGTAATTCACAAAGTTGCCAAAAATACACCTCCCATAATCTATGCTGCTAGTTATCAATCAATACAAAAGACAGGCCTGAGGTTCCAAATTACTTAAAAAAAAAAAAATTAAGTCAAAAATGACAAACTAAGGCCCTAAGTATTTATCCCTTGAAAGTGTTTCTCCAAAAATTCCCAAGGCTCAAATACAATACAACATAACTATAACTTTCATGGTTTTAAAATAATAAGAATTTCCTTTAACACTGTTTTTTTGTTTTTTTTTTTTTTTTTTGGCTATTCATTCCCTTTTAAATGTACTTTAATGTGCTTTTCTTTATGTTATATTCAAAGCTATACTTAAACTGGCTCTGGCTCAGTTGGAAGGGCATTTGACTCTTGATCTCGCGGTCATGGATTTGAGCCCCACACTGGGTATAGAGATTGCTTAAATAAGTAAACCTTGAAATAAGTAAATAAAGATATGTCTTACCACAGTCTTTGAGGTCCTTTGAACAGCCAATATCTTATTTTCCAGGGAAAACTTAATGCACTTCACTTCTCCTTTGTCTTCCATTCTTTAGGGAGGAAAAAAGTAAGTTCTGAGTTAAAGTTAATAACTGAATTCCAGCATCTAGCATTTTGTGAGGAAAAGACATGTTAAATACTCAGGAAGGAGCAAATCTTAGCTGAAACTCATGTTTCTAAAAATAACAGGACTTCTTTTCAAACAACAAAATCCAACCGGCAACAAATTGCTGATGAAATTTACAGTTTTGTGGCTAACAAATGACTGGTGAATTAAGAACAGGTGCATTTTCCCTTGAGAATCATCTTAGCCATAAATAAGTAAGACCCGCACAGCAACCTTCTCCAGAAACTACCAGCTGTCCTTCCCCATCGCCTCACAGCAGAGCATATGAAGGAGAGTAGTCAAACAGACGTTACAAAGGGTATTCAAGGGATAGACTTCAAAGCATTACAAGCAAACTTTTGACTGTGGTGATGGTTAACACTCGTCAAAACTCAACTGTATGTGTTAAATATAGGCAGTTAATCCTACCACAATAAAATTGTTAAAAATACACAAAATTGCTAAAATAAAACTGTTGCCCATAAAATTAAAATTTAAAAGAGGATAAATTCAGTATCTTCCTCCTTAAACCCTACTAAGCCCACAAATCTGGACCATCTCAGGCTCACCTCATTTTCCACACCCAAATGACCATCAAGATCTACCCCAGGCCTTCCTAAGCACCCAAGTGCCTATGTGGTACCAGTCTACTCTGCCTTCGGTCTGGTCTTTAGTGTGCCTGGGTTTGGACTATTGCAATCATCGCTCAGTGGTACCCCCGACTTTGATACGCTCCCAACTAATGAGGCTTCAATGTTGTGAGCACCATGATCTTTCCAAGCCCCTGTAAGATCGCACCATGCCCCATCTTACAAATTTTCAATAAGAAGAAAAAGCCCTCCCTATTTCCATAGCAGAATACATAAGGTTGAAGGTGACTCTTGCCAGTGGCCAAACCATCACCACCTCCCCTTCCCTACAAGGACATCTGATCTCAATTACACAGACCTGAATTCCCCAAACACCATGCTTGCTTGCCTTTACACTTGATGTTCCCTCCATCTCAAAGGCCTCCTCTCTTCCCCATGCAGAATCATCCCATTCAAGCTTAAAAGTCTTCCTTAAAGGCTCCATCCTGAGGCCTTCCCCATCCAGGGCAGTGGTCTCCCCCCACCTACCCCAAGACAAATGTCTCATCTCTTTTGTGTGCTCAAATTCTAGCAGAGTGCTATTACAGCACTTTGCACAATCAACAGAATGTGTCCACACACTTGTCTCCCACGCTGAAGTTATGATTTCTGCAAAAGGCGCCAGTCAGATTCAAAATGTTCACATGCCCGGTGCCTAGCACAGCAGCTACAATTGGCATTTGCTGAACAAATGATGAGTGATTCATTTCCTACTTCAAAAAGCTGCTTCCTATTAGCACAGGCCACCTGCGAAAAATCTAAATCACCACTGAACTGAGGGCCCACACTGTACTTTCCTCTTCTGTAATCACAGGAGTTAAAGACCAGATAACTTATCAACCGAATCGAGATACTTCCGAAAGTGAAAGGAACTGCTATTCACAATTCTACTGGTTCAACTTGCGCAGACTGGGACGTCCAGTTGCCTTTAGTGGAAGATGGAGTTTTCTTAATATACATTACTATACAGGCAGCACTAACCAGGAATCTCCACCTACCATACACCCTGAAAAGACCTGGGCCAGATGAGGAAATGAAGGCCCTTCCGAGGTCGAGATGCTGGAGATGGGCACATCGACGAACTCACTTGCTAATTTCAGGTGCCAGGAAGTGGGTTCCCCATGTTGGAGCCTTTGATTCCCCAGCTACACGCTTCACTCTGACAGTAGGTACCGGTGTGCGCCACCAGCACTCAGAGCAGGTGTCTGTCTGCTTCCCTAACACACAGGGATTTGCCCGTGTGTGTACACACTTCAGACCCTTTTACAGCCAGAGGGCAAACTTTTAAGAACCAACTTCTGAACGCATCATTTTGTTCACAAGTGACAATCATTCTGTGAATGTTAATAGTTACCGGAATGAGATGGGATTCCTGTCTTCTGGGCCTTTAACCACCACGCCCGTAGCTCCACCTGACCGAACTGCAAAAACCTGGGAGGGCAAAGCGGCAACGTTAACCGAACTTTGAAAGACTTTAGACGCATCCCCCAGCCTACAAGTGATTGTCTCTACTACACCCCACTCCTGGCTCCGCTGAACTCACGTTCAATCTGCAGATGCGCGAAGCTCACATCAGCTTGAAAGGACAAGAGCGCAGAGACCAAGCACTGCGAGCGCAGCCCAGTGTGGAGACCCGGCCGGGGTCCCCCGCGGCCACACGGGTTCATCCGCCCCGCGCAGGCGCCCCTGAGGCGCTTGAGCACACCCGGCTGCCCCTCACACCGCCTCCCCCGCCCCCCAAAACTCCGAGAACCAGGGCGATCTCAACGTCTGAATCCTCGCCTGCAGGGGTGACCGAGGACGAACGCAGACAACAAAGGCGCCGGGCACGGGCCGGCGGGCCAACAGCTGACCACCCCGGCGCTGATACCGATGACGAGCCAGCCGAGTGAGGTGAGACGCGAAGGGCGCCGCGGGATGGGTGGCACAGCTTCGGGGGCCTCCTAGCTGCCACTCTGGAGAAGAAAGCCCGCCCAGTGGCTGCGGGTCCCTCCGCCCACCCAGCAGCTCGGAGCCGGCGCGGGTCCCGCACCGGGACGGGAGGCCCCAGGCCTGGCCCCCCCACCCCACCCCCGGCTCCCCACGTGGGAGCGCGCGGGACGCCCCTGGGGCGCCGGGGACGGCGGGCGAGGAGGGCGCGGGCGGCCCGGACCTGCTTGTTGGCCTCATCGAAGAAGACGCAGTTGACCGGGTTCGCCTTCTCGAAGTGCACCGGCCGGTCGCACAGCTCCAGATAGTAGTCCTCCTCGCCCATAGCGGGCGCCGCCGCTGCGGCGGGGAGTCCCGGGGCGGCCGCCAGCGTGCAGCGGGGCGAGCGGCGCCCGGCACGGGGAGGCGGGGAGGCGGGGAGGCGGCGAGTCGGGCCCGGCGGCGGCGGCGGCTGCGGCTGCGGCGGCTGCGGGGCGGCGGCGATCCGAACGGGCCCGGAGGCCGCTTCCTGGTGCCACGCCCCCACCCCGTCCGGCACGTGACCCGCCGGCCTTCGCGCTTAAAGGGGCGACGGCCGCCGGGCGGCGGTGGGGCCCAGCGAGCGCGCCCGCGCCCGCGCCGGTGCCCTGCGCGGCGCCAGAGGCTCCTCCCCTTTCCTGGAGGGCGGAGCCCCAGCGCGGCTCGCGGGGCGGGGCGGGGCGGGGCGGGGCGGGGGCGCGACCCGGAAGCCGCGCGGGCGGAGGGCGGGTGTTGGCCGCGCCTCTCCCGCCTGCGCTTCCCCCCGGGCGCGTGCGGGTGCCGGCTCCCAGGGCGTCCCGGGCGCCCCCCGGGCCAGGGCCGCCCCTGAAGCGCGGAAGGCTCCCCGGGCCTCTCGGGAGGGTTTCCTGCGCCTGCCTCTGGGAGCGGAGCGCTGTGGCCGGCGCCTGGCCGCTGTGAGCCTGGACCCGTGCGGTCAGAGCCTGCGGCGAGCGGCGAGCGGCGAGCGGCGAGCGGCTCGGGCCCCTGAGGAGCGGGGACGGGGAAACTCCTCGTGCAGGGGCGCTGGGAGGAGGGGAGCGAGGATCACGGACGCCCCCACCGCGGGGTGGCCTTTCTCAACTACCGGGTTCTTTACGATGGAGAGGCTTGAGAAGCTGGGCAGGGAGCGTGAAGATCAAGAGCTGCGTTTTGGGGGCGCCTGGGGGCGCCGCGGGTGCGCGTCTGCCTTGGGCCCAGGGCGTGATCCCGGGGTCCTGGGATCGAGTCCCGCGTCGGGCTCCCCGCGTGGAGCCTGCTTCTCCCCTGCCTGAGTCTCTGCCTCTCTCTCTCTCTCTCTCTCTCTCTCTCTCTCTCTCTCTGTCTCTCATGAATACATAAACTCTTAAAAAAGAAAAAAAAAAGAGTTGTGTTTCAGACATGTGAATCCGAGGACAGATGACATCTGGATGGATATGTGGGGCTGAAGCTCACCAAGAGCGACAAGGCTGGGGACAGTAACTAGGAGTTACAGTATTAGAACGGATTGCCTCACACCGAGCCGTAAGGTGAAAAACAACCAACCTGTAGCGAATCCGTAAAGGACAGCAAGCCGAGCCCGCCAGAGGAGGATTCAGGAAACCAGCGTGGCCATTGCATCTGGGCTGGAGGGAAGAACTGTTTCCGGAGGTGGGGTGCGGTCCACTTTGACAAAGGCTGCTGAGAAGTCAGAGCGCTGACAGCTGTCCTCCACTTTTACCCCCCGGCGCTGCAAGGACTGGGAGGCAGAGCCAGAGCCACAGGGCAGGCATCGGGCTGGAAGTGAGCAAGAGGGGCTAGCCAGCACAGCCCTAGTAACTGATCTGGAGAAGCCCATCTCGGAGAGGAGCAGAGGAACTGACGTGGAGGTGGCCCGGGTGGGAGGGTGTGGAAATGAGTTAGGTCTTCCAAATGAAAGCAGCAGCAAGGCTATGCATACTCTACTGTGCGTGAGAACCTTGTACGTTCTCTTGTGGAGCCCAGGAATCTGCAGATGCCAGGTACCTCTGAGACAGGGCTGGAGGACCATATTTAAGCAGACTGGGGCATCTTTGCATGAGTGAAAATGGTTTAGCAGAGAGGTAAAGATGGAATATGCAGAGAAGATGAGATAGCCAAGTCAGGTGAGATGGGGCAGGACCCCAGGTACACATGGAAGGGTCGGTCCTTTCCATAGCTGCAGGAAAGAAGGAGGCTAGGAGATCTATGGGTAGGAAAATGAGAGCCTTCCTGAAGAAAAGCAAAGAAAGGGAAGGAAAGGGAGGAAGGAAGGAAAATGAAAAAGAAGAAAAAACCTATTCCTGTAAGGCTCCTTCCATTGGCCATACCTGTCCTTGTCCCTGTCATCTGCTAACCGGGATTACAGGATCCTTCTGCCCATGTCCTGCCATCACCTGTCAGCATACCTGTGGATGACCCTCCAGCAGTCCCTCCAGCTGCCCCCGCCCCCGACCATTCTTCACCATCTCCAGGACCCTCCTTTCCCTACTTTTTCTACCCAGTCTATTGGCCCCTCCTTTCCTTCCCTCCTCATCCAGCTACAATTCCGTTTCCCTCCATTCCAGTGCTGATTTTGCCATCAGCCTTAACACCCTTGCTCCTCTGTCCTAGCCCACCTGCCTGCCTGAGCCTCAGCCAGATGCACCCCACCTGCTTTCTCTGCACCTGCTGCCACAGGAGGAGGCACACAGCCAGCCGGGCAGCAGGTACCACTAGGAATGCGGCCGGCCCTGGGTCCTGCTGGCCCTCCTCCCGTTGCTGCAAGACACCACCAGGCCTTCCCCTCTCTCCTCAGCCTGCCCACGGCCCTTTGCAGACACCTGGCCTCTGTGCGGAGAAAAGTGAAGTGTCAGATGGTGAGGCCGTGGCCCAGCCCGCCACTGCTGCCCCCTCCGCCCTTCCTCGCCTCCGTGGAGCTAGAAATACACCTGTCCTGCCCAAGGAATTATTTGGTTCCCATTTCTCACTTTCTCAGAAAACTGAAGGTGTTGATTATCACACCTCTCCTCACATCATGGCTCCTAGAAATGGTCTTTCCACTTTGCTGCTCTCTTTCTTCTTAAAAACAAAACGACTGAGCTGAAAACAAACACACGCCACAAACTTTACTGAAAAAAAAAAAACAAACAAAACCTTTCCTGAAACACTTGTTTCCAGCCATGACCCCCTTTCTCTCCACAGCACACTTCTCTGAAGAGTGGTGATGTGCTGCCTCCACTTCCCCAACCTTAACCCACTCTAGTCCACCTTATGCCCCTCACTGAAAACAAAAGAGGGCTCAGGAAGGTCCCCAGGGAGCTCCGTGTCACTAGGTTCATGGAAATTTTTCAGTCATTTTGTGGATTTCCCAGAAGTGCTCAGTACCTTTTAGTCACTCCCTTGCTCTCATGAAACTTTGTTGATATTTATGTTGGTAATTACCTGACTAAATCTGTTCCTGTTGTGCATGTGATCCATGAGGGGAGGGCTATGTCTTTGGACTGCTGTCTGGCCCTCGGCCCTTACATCCAGTTGCCTGCTTCTCTTCTCCACTAGGGTGCCTCGGAGCACTTGGAAACCAGCATCTCTAGAAGAACACTCCTCACCTCCACCACCAGGGTCCTCTCCCAGGGTCCCATATCCCTGTAAATGGCACCTCCACCCACCCAAATGCACTTATGAAGTAGCTGGAGTCATCCTGGACACTTCTCACCCTCTTACCATCCCCTCTGCCCAAATACCAGTGGGCCATCAATAAGGAAAGTCTGGTGATTGAGGAGCCCCCAAAGTTCACTCCTCCAACCTTCCCTACAAAAGAGCATATTTGGAACAGAAACCCTACAGGAATGTTGGCCAAGAGCAGGGAGGCAGTAGTACAGCGTGTTGGTGAGGTACGAGGAGGAGGTGCTCGCAAAAGACTTGCCTTCTTTCGACAGTGGGCATCTTATCCCTCTTCCCAGAGAATTAGATTCAGTCAACAATGGCAACGTTTTGCTCCTAACAGAGCCAAGGCTTAATTTTTTGCGCACGTCACCTTAGGTCTGCAAGCGGCATTGAGATCTGCCTGGCTATGGGTGAGAGGTCCCCCAGCACAGTGACCGTGGTTGTGGCCCAGGAAATGCAGAGCATCTGGGAAGCCACAGCAGGCCAGACAGAACCCAGAGGATCTGGAACTACCTTGGGCAAACCAAATCTTTGCCTCTCCATGGTCCATTTCTTTCAGTCACAAACATATTTGTTTCTGTACAGTTGAGCATTAAAAACAGTCTGATTGGGCAGCCCCGGTGGCGCAGCGGTTTGGCGCCGCCTGCAGCCCAGGGCGTGATCCTGGAGACCCGGGATCGAGTCCCATGTCGGCTCTCTGCATGGAGCCTGCTTCTCTTTCTGCCTGTGTCTCTGCCTCTCATTCTGTCTCTGTGTCTCTATGAATAAATAAATAAAATCTTAAAAAAAAAACAGTCTGATTGTTTGCCCCATGCCCACATAGAATTCCCTATTCTTCCCACATTAAAAAAAAAAAACTGTATCTTTTCCTTGGTAAACATCAAGACTCTGAAATGTAGTCCATAAAGATGGGTCAGCAGTCATTTCTAGAATTTTGAGTTTGCAAACATTACCGTGATGCAAATTCATAAGTGCCTGATACCAGTTTGGGAGTCCCCATAAATGACAGATCAGAATTATACTTGGGTGAGTATACTTTTCTCTCCATTGATCCCCATCCAGTCTGAAAATTCCTTCATTTATCAGAAGGTTCTTTCCGTGGATTTCCTTCATTACTTAGGTAGATGTTGCCTTCCTCATTTCAGTCACGTTCATAGGTCATAGTTCTGCTTTCTTTAAACATTACATGACATAAGGTTGTAAAGCTATACCTCTGTTTTAGTGTCTTTTTATTGCTGCCACACTTGTGCCAGCTCTAGATTTGATTTTCAGAGACAAAAAGTTTATATACAAATAAGAATAATGCAAGTGTTTTATATTTAAAATTTACTTTTATTGGGAATAAAGTTTCATTTTTTTAAATGACTCATTAAGCAATCTCAAAGCACTGTTCTTTTAACTGCATTTTGTTGTTTTGGAAGATAATTTGAGCAAAATTTTTCTAACAGCGTGTTTTTACGTTGAAACCTTGGAAAGACCAGTAATCGTCTTGCTCATCCTTGCTGTTGACTATATTTGAGTAAAAGTTCACAGGTGTGTTTGCACTCAAAGACATTTCCCAGGATTATCTAGCTCAATCGCTCCACAAACCAGTTGGTTGTCAGAATCAAGTTTTAAAAAATAAACAAAAACATGTTATATTGTAATTGTGAAAAGAATGCACACGTGGAGGTTAGTATTATTTCAATAGTACAGAAAGCTATCAAGTGTAAAAAAGCTCTCTTCTCCCTCTTCCCCCCAAGTCCTCAAGGCCACAACCCAGAGGAAACCTCTGTTACCAAGTTCTATTTTTAGCTCAGACAATAACACTGTAATTCTCATGTACTTACCTTGTTTTATGAGGTTCAAGTAGTACCTGTTACTCTACTATGAAAAGTAAGATGAAGGATTTAGTACAGCCAATCTGCCTCTTACCTCCCTTCCTCGATACTTCTCAACTTTTGTTGCTTATATCATTTTTAATCCTTCTAATATTCGCATAATTTCATATGATATACCCAGACCTCTGTTTTTGGCCCATCAATGTTAGGAAGTTTCCAGTAACTCTACACTATATAAGATGGGGAAATGAGGCTACCTGTATCAACCCCTCTCCTAGGGTGGCTCAGTGGTGGAGCGTCTCTGCCTTTGGCTCAGGGTGGGATCCTGGGATCGAGTCCTGAGTCCCCGCATCAGGCTCCCTGTGGGAAGCCTGCTTCTCCCTCTGCCTATGTCTCTGCCTCTCTCTCTGTGTCTCTTATGAATAAATAAAATCTTAAAAAACAAAAACAAAAACAAAAACCAGCCCTCTCCTCTACTTCCTCCTCACTAGTCCAAACTTACATTGTCAGGGTTTAGGGCATTTACATTCTATAAATATAAATTCAGTGCCTTGTCTATGGATTATAGCTAAATATTGAAAAGTAATAGTAATAAAATACTACCATTATTTTAAAAAATATTTTGATATTCATCATAGAACCATGTGGAATTAGAAAAAAAAACCATGTGGAATTACTGCGTCTATAGAAAAGTAAATATAGTTTTTGTTCCCTACATTTGACCACTAAACAATGATGTGGCTCAGTCGGTTAAATGTCTGCCCTTGGCTCAGGTCATGATCCCAGGATCCTGGGATTGAGCCCTACGTCTGGCTCCCTGCCCATTGGGAAGCCTGTTTCTCCCTCTCCCTCTCACCCAACCCCAGGAGGGAGCAAGTTGGAGGATGCAGAGGCAGTTCACTTCAGGAAGAGCACCTGACAACAGGTACAGCATAACACTACGGAAAGAAGAAAGCAGGCTACCCTATGCGGTATTTTAGAGCAACACAATACGATTTAAACGTCATGGGAAAGGATTGCTATGTGATTGCCACGTCATCACTTGGTGATTTAAAAGCTTTGCATAGGGCAGCCCCGGTGGCCCAGCGGTTTGGCACTGCCTTCAGCCCGGGGTGTGATCCTGGAGTCCTCTGTCTCTCTGTTTCTGTCATGAATAAATAAAATCTTTTAAAAAATAAAAGCTTTGCATAAAATAATATCTGATTTCTTCAGAGTTAACATTTGAGTCAAAGTACTCTTTTTTTTTAGATTTTATTTATTCATGAGTGACACACACACACACAGAGAGAGAGAGAGAGGGAGAGAGAAAGGCAGAGACATAGGCAGAGGGAGAAGCAGGCTCCATGCAGGGAGCCCGATGTGGGACTCGATCCTGGGTCTCCAGGACCAGACCCTAGGCTGAAGGCAGCACTAAACCACTGAGCTACCCGGGCTGCCCTCAAAGTACTCTTTTTTTTTTTTTTTATGATAGTCACACACACAGAGAGAGAGAGAGACAGAGAGAGAGAGGCAGAGACAGGCAGAGGGAGAAGCAGGCTCCATGCACCGGGAGCTCGACGTGGGATTCGATCCCGGGTCTCCAGGATCGTGCCCCGGGCCAAAGGCAGGCGCCAAACCGCTGCGCCACCCAGGGATCCCTCAAAGTACTCTTAAAACTGCTGTCGGGGTGTGGGGGGACGCCGGGGTGTCTCAGCGGTTGAGCGATTGTGTCTGCCTTCAGCTCAAGGCATGATCCTGGGGACCTGGGATTGGGGATCATCAGGCTCCCTTCTCAGCGGGGAGTCTGCTTCTCCTTCTGCACCCCCACCCCTGCCACTTGTGCTCTTTTTCTCACTCTTCTCAAATAAAATCTTAAAAAATAAAATATGGGAGGAAGGTGTATCCCACAATTCACTCAATTTTAAAGTGTTTAGGTAAAATAACGCCTGCGTGTTTACTGTTTTTATAAACATGACATTTTAGGTGATGGCTGGGCCTAGTCATTGTCTCGGTTGTGTGTCATATTTGTGTAAGAGCAAACTTAAAAAGAAAACTCTGCAGGGATCCCTGGGTGGCGCAGCGGTTTGGCGCCTGCCTTTGGCCCAGGGCGCGATCCTGGAGACCCGGGATTGAATCCCACGTCAGGCTCCCGGTGCATGGAGCCTGCTTCTCCCTCTGCCTGTGTCTCTGCCTCTCTCTCTTTCTCTCTCTGTGACTATCATAAATAAATAAAAATTAAAAAAAAAAAGAAAACTCTGCAGATCCTGGGGAGACAGGGAACCCTCCTCGACTATGTTCTGCATGCCATGGATAAAATTGCTACTGCACAGCCCGGCTGTTTTCGCAATGTGTGTGCCACTTATAGAACGTCCCACAGCTGAGTCCTGTGTGCTCTCCGGAGACAGAGGACAGTGTACATACTGGCCATGCTGTGCAGAGCTGGTGGCAGAGCCAGCCACACGGCCCCCTGTTTTACACAGCAAGATCAAGTCATCCATGGTATTTTCTGAATATGAACTCTTAACAAATAATTTAAAAAGATATTTTTATAGTTCCAACAGTTTTTGGTGCACTAGAAACTGGGAATGCTAAAAATTGGAACAACAATTAGCAAAAAAAATTTTTTAAATAAAAAATTTAGGATCTTTATCTTCATTCCTTTGTGAAAGTGATTTTTGTAGTTTTGTGAAGGTTCCAGAGAGCTACCAAGGCAGCTGGAACCTAAGAAGCCACAATCCTCGAGGGCAGGGAAGGCCTTGGCTGTCACTTTGCTCCACAATGAATTTGCTGCTTTGAAAGCGATGGCTGAGGGGGTGAGGCGCTGAGCAGGAGAGGAAGGATGAGAGACGCTGAGAAGCCAAACAAAATACATCTGTGGATACACTCGAGGCTGCAGTGGGAGAGGCATCCTGGTCACCACCAGGCCATCAGGCGTGCCAAACATCAGCTGAGGGAAAAGGCAGCGGGGCCTGAGTCAGTGACACTCCCCTGGGCGGCGGTCACCTGCTCTGCCCTGACTGTCCTTGGCTGTTGGTGAGTCAGCAGCAAATTCACTAGTTGATCTGTTTTCTTCTTTCTCTTCCGACCATGGACCTGTGTTTTCCAGAGCCACCAAAGCTCGGGGTAACTCCTGGTGTTTTAGATAAGCAACATCACGTGCTTGTTTTTCTTCCACAGTGGCTGAAACAGTGTTTATGGCAGCTTCTAAACCCGAAGCACAACACGCAGGCTTTTCTGGTTTTCTGTGTTTCGTGGTTTTTGTTTTTTTAAAGATTTATTTATTTATTCATGAGAGACACAGAGACAGAGAGAGGCAGAGACACAGGCAGAGGGAGAAGCAGGCTCCATGCAGGAAGCCCAACGTGGGACTCGATCCCGGGACTCCAGGATCAGGCCCTGGGCTGAAGGAGGTGCTAAACCACTGAGCCACCCAGGCTGCCCTTTTTTTTTTTTTTTTTTTTTTTTAATTCTTTTTCAGACTTTATAACATGTCTGGAAGGACGGGTACCAACATTTTCATAGTGGCTCTCAACTGTGTGGTAGGTTTTCGTGTGACTTGCACTTTCTTCTTTGAACTTTTAAAATCCCCCCCCCCTTTCTCAAGATTTCACCCATTTATTCATGAGAGACACAGAGAGAAAGGCACAGACATAAGCACAGAGGGAGAAGCAGGCTCCCCATGGGGAGCTCAATGAGGGACTGGATACCAGGACCCTGGGACACAACCTGAGCCAAAGGCAGACACTCAACCACTGAGCCACCCAGGTGCCCCCCTTTTTAAAATGGATCAATATTCCTCTCCTTTTAGAAGAGAGCCATTAGGTCCTAAATCTTTTTTGAGGCCAAGCATTTTCAAATTCTTTGGCTAATCCACACACAACATGATTTCCAGTCCCATTCTAATTGCTTTCCTTTAGGGACGTCTGGGTGGCTCAGCAGTTTAGCACCTGCCTTTGGCTCAGAGTGTGATCCTGGAGTCCTGGGATCAAGTCCCACAACTGGGCTCTATGCATGGAGCCTGCTTCTCCCTCTGCCTGTGTCTCTGTGTGTGTGTGTGTGTGTGTGTCTCTCTCTCTCTCTGTGTCTCTCATGAATAAATAAAATCTTTAAAAAAAAATGCTTTCCTTTAAATACCTTCTTGTGCCTGTATGTGGTAGAGCAGTAGTTCTCTAAATTTTGGGCCTCAGGACACGTTTTTACTGTCAAAAATTATTGAGGACCTCAGTGGGGCTCCTCTTTATGGGTTTTATCAATATTTACCACATTAAAGACTAAAACTGAGAAAAAATTTTGGTCACTTAAAAATAACAAAACTCACCACATGTTAATAGTATAAAGAACGTTTGTAGGTGAAAAGTAACTATTTTCTAGGACTTCAGTGGGAAAAGTGGCATTCTTAAATTTTTGCAAATCTCTTTAACAGAAGACAGCTGAATTCTCATATTTGCTTTTCTATTCTCTGTGTTGGGATATCTTGTTTTAGCTTAAGTATATAGGGGAAATCTGGCCTCATATAGGTAGACAGTTGGAGAAAGGAAGGGCATATTAATTGCCTTTTCAGATAATTGTAGGTGTTATTTAATACTACACCAGTACTCAACAAATGCTAGTTTCTTAAAGGTTAGTTGCAATATGGCATCTGAAACTGTATCAATAAATATTTTGTACTCTGTTACATTAAAATCCATTAGTCTTTCTTGAGCTTCATATGGATCAGTGATCTATCGCTCCAGTAAAAATTATTCCACAAACTTAATGGCTTAAAATCACAAACATTTCTTTTTTAACAATTTCTGTGGGGGCACCTGGGTGGCTCAGGTTGTGATCCTGGGGTCCTGGGATTGATGTGTTTCTCATGAATAAATAAAATCTGAAACACACACATACACACATAATTTCTGTGCATCAGAATGAGCATGACTTTCCTGGCTAGTTTTGATTCAGGGTATCTCATGAGCTGCAGTTATGATATTGGCCAGGGCTGTCATCTTTAGAAGGTTTGAAGATAAAGAATCTGCTTCTGACCTCATTCATATGGCTGTTGTCAGGCTTCGTTCCCCATGGAGTCTCCCCAGAGGCTTCTTAGTGTCCTCAAGACATGGTAGCTGCTTTCCCCCAAGAGCCAGGGATCCCAGAGAGAACAAGGCAGAGCCACAATGTCTGTTTTGAACTAAACAGAAGTCACACACCACCACTTCCGCTATGTTCTATTCATCAGATTCACTGAATAGAATCCACGTTCAAGCGGAAAAGAATTGGCTTCCATCTTTTGAAAGGAGAGGTATTAAAGAATTCACAGACATATTTTAAAGCCAGAATACTCATGATTTTGTAACATCATGCACTGGTCACTGGAAAAATACTTGTCCACTGAATTATAAGGATGTCTTAAATGTTGATAATTTCATGTGTTTTCAAAAAATCACATGTGAATATTACTATTGTTTTTTCAATATTACTATTGATCTCACTGGATATCAGTACATATCTATTAGAATAGGCTAAAATTAAAAGAAAAACAGTGATTACACAAAATGCTGGAGAATGTGGAGAAAAGTATACATTGAGGTGAGTGTAAAATGATATAGCCACTCTGGAAAATGGTTTGAGTTTCTTCTAAAACTAAACATGCATTTATCATACAACCCAACAAAAGCACTATTTTGTTCATGCAAAACCGTGTATACAGATGTTCATGGCAGCTTTATTCACCACAGCCTAATACTAGAAATAACCACCCAAATGTCTTTCAATGGGTGAATGGTCGAACAAGCTGTCTTGTAGTTCACTCATAGATTCCTATCATTTCACAAATCTATAACTTATATCATCAATCATTGTCTAAAACATTGAATAAACTAGGATTGATATGAAAGTCTTGAGTCTCCTGAATCTGGTTTGACAATGATTGGCTACTAGGTTTCTCCATAGCTAATCTTATGGAAAGTTACCACACCATGTTGTCTACATTCTTTTAGTTTATTAGGTGGAAGTGGGAAGGGAACAGCATGAGTCCAAAATCCTACCTCTTTTATTTCTCTCTTAATAAGCCTCCTTAACAGGTTTTTAGAAATTCATGCATGCTCAAGCAATAGTAACATTTTAATAACTAATTCTATATGTGCAACTCACTTTTATATATCTTCTTCCTTTTAAAAGTGGTCCTGGAGATTACCTTGAAGATTTCCAATAGCTTCCCATTCTCCATCATTCCTCCTTAATCATGCGTAATGTTCCCACAACCTCACCTGAACTTCTCCCAAACTGGGTGTATTTGTTGGATATCTGTCATCTAAGCAAAATTCTTACATCAGTTGAAGAAGTAGGATGCCTACCCCCCCAAAATTTTTATATCTACCTTAAGTTTCCATCAGCCTACTTGCACTATCATTGACTGGATAAATGAAAACAGAAATGAATTTTCTCACAGTTCTAGAGGATGGAGGTCCAAGATCAAATTGCTAGCACAGCTGGGTGTCTGATGAGGCCTCTCTCCTTGTAGGCTGTCTGCACCCCACATGTCCTCATATGGATTTTCCTTTGTTCTTGTGTAAGGAGAAATCTCTGGTGTCTCTCCCTCTTCTTCTAAGACCAGTCCCATTGGATTAAAGCCCCACTCTGGGGCACCGCCTTCAGCCCAGGGCCTGATCCTGGAGACCGGGATCAAGTCCCATGTCAGGCTCCCTGCAGGGAGCCTGCTTCTCCTGCCTGTGTCTTTGCTTCTCTCTCTGTTTCTCATGAATAAATAAATAAAATCTTAAAAAAACAAAACAAAACAAAAAATGCCCCACTCTGATGACTCCACTTATTAAAAGCCTCATTAAACCTCCCCACTTAACCTCCTGAAAAGCCCTATTTCTAAATACAGTTGTCACATTAGGGGTTAAAGGCAGCAACATATGAACTGGGTAAGTGGGGCAAGGCTTTAATTCTTCTGTCAATGTTTGTTTTACCATTTTCCAAATATGACAATTAAAAAAAAATGAAACTGATGAGTAGTTGTTACTTAGTAACAATATACTAATAGTATGAGCAATGGACTTGTTTCTTCAAGTCCAACTTTCAGGGGGCCCTGCGTGGCTCAGTCCATTAAGCAAGCGGCTGCCTTCAGCTCAGTTCATGATCTCTGGGTTCTGGGATCAAGCCAGGGGTCAGGCTTCCTGCTCAGCAGGGAGCCTGCTTCTCTTTCTCCTTCTGCCCCTCCCCATCGCTTATTCTCTCTCAATAAATAAAATCTTTTAAAAAAACACAACAAATTCAACTTCCAAACCCTTTTTGATGTTTTCTAGGTCTTTCATAAATTTTGACTCATTTGATGCTTTAACCAGACTCTTCTTATGATTTTGTGTCAAGTATTCTATTTTATTTTGTTTTCTGTCTCAAAAGGCATTAGAAAGATAAAATTCAGGGTTTTAAGTAATAGCACACTCATTTATTCTGTAATGGATACTGCACCCTCCCCCTCCATCTACTACTTTGTTATCTTTCCAATATATTTGATCTGAACTCCTCAAAACACTAGATATGATTGGGGAAAAGTTGGAAAGCCTAGCAGAGCAAAAGTAATACTGTTCCCACATGTACCCTTTTAGTATTTCCGAATTGAAAAACAAATAGGAAATAAAAAAAAATAGAAAGAGGCTTTCAAATGAGTAAACTGAGGTCTCCCAGCATAAATTTTGAGAACTGAAATCATTCCTTAATTTTATATGTAATCCATACAAAGTTCCAATAGAAAACTACCTATCCTCAAAATATAAGTATTGAGATTTGAAAATACAATCAGATGAACTTTCACTTCCATTTTTTTTTTTATTTAAGCAATCTTTTTGTTTAAGAATTCATGATCCCAGGGATCCCTGGGTGTCTCAGCAGTTTGGCACCTGCCTTTGGCCCAGGGCATGATCCTGGAGTCCCGGGATCGAGTCCCGCGTCATGCTCCTGGCATGGAGCCTGCTTCTCCCTCTGCCTGTGTCTCTGCCTCTCTCTCTCTGTCTATCATGAATAAATAAATAAAATCTTAAAAAAAAAAAAAAAAGGAATTCATGACCCCGAGATCAAAGGTTGCCGACTCTACGGACTGAGCCAGCCAGGTGCCTCTCACCCCCAATTTCTAAAGTGCTGGAAAACTACTCAGAATTTTGGAAGGTATAGTTACCAATCTCTTCTGATGCCTATAGCCTAAATGAGCAGCAAATGTCTTGCCTCTGTCACATCTTAGGGACTACATATCCTTCATCTTCCTTAGAGGTCTCCCATGACCAGCATTTCACCATCAGCAGTCTCATTGCATCCTTTCTGTTCAGATATTTTATTTATTTTTATTTTTAAAGATTTTATTTATATATTCATGAGAGACACACAGAGAGAGGCAGGGACACAGGCAGAGGGAGAAGCAGGCTCCCTGCAGGGGAGCCTCATGCAGGACTCAATCCCAGGACCCCAGGATCACCATCTGAGCCAAAGGCAAACACTCAACCACTGAGCCACCTAGGCTCCCTATTCAGATATTTTAAAATAAGAATGTATGCTGAAAAAAACAAAACAAAACAAAACAAAAACTTGGCAGGGATGCATGCCACACTATACACAGTGGTTTCTGGAATACAAGGGACTTCTATTTTAGCACTTCTGAGTTTCTGTAATATTTAAATTCAAATGAGCACACATGTCTTACTTTTATAAGCAGAAAAGTTGGTTTTTTAATAAAAAGGAAATGCAAAGAATTATTTTGTTGATATAAAAATCCTCTATAGTATCCTTATTTCTGTAACTTTGAGATATTCATGTACCCACTTCCAATAAAGTGAAACAAAATATCCTTATTTCCAAATTGTTTTTTTTCCCCTTTGGTATTTGAGTCTTTAATTAGCAAATCAACACTTACCACCTTCTGATACACAAGAGAAAAACCTATGTGTAATGTGAAGTAGGTCATTTATTGAAATCTAAATATGAGAAGTTGAATGGGAAAAAAATTGCTTAAGATAACACTACTCAATTTTATACAGGAGTAACTTGGTGCCAGGATATAAGTTAACATAAAGAACAGTAAGAAACCACACAAAGAACCAATTCTAAAATGCTCTCTTTATATTTAATATTTTAAAAAGCATGTTCACAGCACACTCCAAGAATGCCACATAGCAATGGTTTGCTGCTCTTTGTCAAACAGAGTATGTCAGAAAACAAAACAAAAATTTTTTTGAATGGTTCATGGTTTTTAAAATTAGTTCTCTGAAATTTCTGTAAAGCCAATAACCACCAGTCATCTAAATCCCTGTTTCAGAGTAGTAAACATTTCAGAAATGTAATGAGTATTTATCCAAAGATCACACTTCTCTGAAATGTAGTTAAAAGCTATATAACAGAAACAAAAATAAATATTTTTCTAGAAAGAACATATTTGGCATTTTAAAATAATGTTAAAGAAGCTTTCAAGTGTAAATGATTCTTAGATTGTTACTTTCCAGTACCAGATAGAAAGTTTGGGTTAATAGTAGCATAAATCTGGGTCTCTAAAGTCCATCTGACTTCAGTGATAGGAGGAATGATTACATTGTCATTAACAAAGTCAACCCTAACAAAGCCAATGTACTTTCCCACTAGAGTGCTTGTTTTAAGAAGTGACATCCAAAAAAATAAAAATAAAAAAGAAGTGACATCCAGCCAGTACTAAAGATTGAGGCCAGTAGTTCAAATTACTAATTTGGTACCCAAGTTGTTTTATACATACTTTTTATCACATGATTATTTAATATTTCTAATTAGCTTGCTCTATTTCTCTCAAAATCAGTAAGGACATAGTTTGAATAAAAAGTAAACTGAACTTTGTTTCACTGACTTCATTAAAATATGTCAAACATGGTTAATTATGTTCCATGCTTCCAGATAATTTACATTTTCATTATAAATGCAAAGCAGCTGCACCATGAGTTTTATCCTAACCACTTCATCTAAATGTAGAAAAACTGAAAGTTAAATGTAAAATTTTGAATAGTTAATACGTTCTTATATATTTCTTTCAGAGATCTGTGATGCCTTGTCTTGGATATGAGTATGGAAAAGAAAAATTCAGTTCATATTCATGATGTACCAATTTCTATTTCTGTCAGTCATTTAAAAACCAAATTTCCATTTATATCACCTCTAGAGAGAAGAAATTTTCCTATATAATCATGATCACAATCTGGAAAAAAAAAAAGAAGGGCTAATTTTAGGCCAATAAAATATTTGAGGAAAGATGTAACACAAAGCAGGGAGGTGAAAAAAGCAATTATGTTGTAATAAAAGCCTCCCTTGTAAACACACCTGTCCTTTCCTCCTATGTTTGGAAATGTTACCTAAGTTTTAAAAATTCTCATCAAAACATTTTATACCACAAATCCCGTAAAATCAGGTTGATTTCAGCCAGATAACCTATAGCTGTTAAAGAATTATATTATCCTGTTCATAAGATGAGAGGTAGTGACATTTTATTCTCCCAATGCTGAACTACAAATCCCACACATCTGGCACATGAGTTACAAGGGGAAAAAAGCACAGAAGCACCATTGTACACTCCTCATGTTTTGGTATTTCAAGTCACCCATAACTTCGTTTGCCATTGGCAGCTGACAATCACCACTGTGTTAACAATGAAAGCAGTGGGTGTTGGTGCTATTCATCATATAGGACTGGTGGACCTCCATCATCTTTCAAAAATGAAGCAGCTTTCCTTCCATTCTTCTGAACATGATCTTCATTCATTTTCTCCAAAGCTTCTATCTACAAAATTAATACATTGAATCCATTTGTCAAAATCTTACTTCATAGAAATCATACTTCTAACTGAACCAGTATTTTTACTATTAAAACTAGGTCATTCCTAAGGATGCTGGCCTTGAATTAGAATTAGTGTGTGTGACACACATTACAGTGTCTCACAAATACACATTACAGGGTGACATACATGTGTCTGTTTTGTACTTGACTGTATTATCAGGGCCCATATTTAGGGTCTTTATCAAGCTAGCAGCTAGGATCACAGCTTTTGTTTTTTGTTTTTTAAGATTATTTATTTATTTATTAGAGACACACACAGAGAGAGAAACAGGCAGAAGGAGAAGCAGGCTCCATGCCGGGAGCCTGATGTGGGACTCGATCCCAGGTCTCCAGGATCATGCCCTGGGCAGAAGGCAGTGCTAAACCGATAAGACACCAGGGCTGCCCAGGATCACAGGTCTTACTGTGTACTCTATAAAGCTTTCAGGAAACAAGAAAAATGAAATTCTAACATTGGTTCAACAATAGTAACACCTACTTACTGAACAATTGGATTGTACTAGAGGCCAGATTTACCATCTTCCTGTTACTTCCCTTCTACCCTTAAGTTCTAGCACAGCTTCACCAAATTCAAATCATACTGAGGAGTTCTAGAACAGACTCTATAATCACTCTCTGCTTTGGTATACTGTTGGGAGTAATTAGCTGCTATTTTACTTTATAGTTTTTGTTTAATTTTCAGAGAATTTCTCTGGAGGAAACTTTTTTTTTTTTAATGGTTCTGTAGATCCATATTGTAATGACTGGTATTTCTAAGGATGACCACAGCTAACTCTGTATATTAAGTTAAAGGTAGGGGCCACGTGTTATAGAAAGATAAAGATGCAGAAAGCAGTATCATCCAGAGTGTTCCCCAGTCTGCTTCCTCATTCAGAAATAGAGGCAACAGTACACTGGAAGTGGCGTTACTCGTCCATCTTAACCAAACTTGAAGTGTTTTGTTGTGAGTTTAGTTTTAAGCCTGAAGAGGACCGAAAACATCTCAAGGAAAGAAAAATCTCTAATTTTGCTTTTGAGGGGATAAAAGAATAAAATGAGGGGCACCTGAGTGGCTCAGTCAGTTAAGTGTCCAACTCTTGGTCTTGGCTCAGGTCATGACTCAGGGTCATGAGATCGAGCCCTGTGTCAAGCTCTACACTAGGTGTGGAGACTGATTGAGATTCTCTCTTTCTCCTTCTGCTACACCCTCGTCATCACTCTCTCTTTCTAAAACAAATAAATAAGTAAAACCTTAAAAAAATATATATAACATGAGTTCCGAGTTTCAGCTATCTACTCCATCTAGTTCTCCATTAGCAAGGCAACGCCGCAAAACATTTACCTCAGCTAAGAAATCAGCTTCATTATCTGCTGAAATGTTTAAGCCTGAAACAGCATTAAAGAGTTCTCGCTCACCCAGGACTTCTTTTACTCCTCCTTTCTGGAAAAACTATTAAAGAAATATAAGTCAGTAGGAGACACAGCAGGGTTCTCTTGAACATGAATACCAGAGAACAGTAAACTTGTAAGATACCAGTGAATTCCTTCCAACATTTTTAAACCAGATTTTCTCATTTCAAGTTTAACTATGCTGCTCAGGTTCTATTTGTCCTATTGAACATATCCCTGTGGCCTTCTGGATTTACTATATACATTGTATAGCTACATATATAGCTTCTATAGCTATAAATGAATGGTATGTATAAAACTGGGTGGCACTACTTTGAATGTATCAATTCAAAATATTCACTAAATCCTGTGAATTAAAATCTTCAAGTAGGTTCAGAAATTATTTCCATTATGAAGTTATTCTATCATTTAGAAAGATTATTCTTACCTGAATCTATTGCTAACAATGAATTTCCTTTAGCAAATAAATGTGATTCAATTCTGTTGATTATTGAGTTTTACCTTCCCTTCCCTCATCTGTTTGCTCTAACTCACAGAACCAGTAATCAGACACAATACCACTAAGGCAACTATTTTCTTTTTAATAGTAATAACAATGGCAGTAGGCATGTAGGCTTGCTAATAGAGCTGTGCTCAAAGCACTGTGTATGTATTAAACATCTGCTTGACTGCTTAAATATCTGCAGTCAAAATAAAAACTCACTCCCTTGCAAATTTAATTCAATAGCCCAAATATGAGGCATGCCATCAAATTATTGTTGAAAATGAACTCTGACAAATTGATCTCTGTATCTTTATCTCAAAAGTAGTCGGTAATCAAACCCTTCCTTCAATTTCTAAGAAAACAATCATCCAACTTATCTCAGGGGTGAGAAAACTATTTGTATCTGTAACATCCTATAAAAAAGATATATTAGTTTACATGCCCACCTGTGAAACATTCCTACAGTCACGGAACAAGAACTCCAGGCCATGAGGATGGGTTGGTTCCACAGACTGACTGACGTCAATCAACCAGACCTAGTTCAATGCAGAGCAGATACTCAGTACACATTTAGTAATTTACATCAAGTCATTTCATGTGAATGTTAACAAAATGTGCTCCTCACCTTCCCAGCATGCCACAGCATGTTATACTCACTGAGGTCGGCATGTACAAGTGTACATTCGTTATATAACTGCTGCATCAACTGTAAGGAGGCAAGACAGACATTTAGGGCGTAAGCAACAATTCTAATTTACCTATGTAACTAAAATGTCTGTGCCAACCAAAACTTTCCAGGAAGGCAAAGCTACATTAAAGAACTTATTTCCTCTTTGTGCAGTCTAAGACTGAATTTTTTTGTCTTTTGTTTTTAGGCAGGGTCGGGGAACATTGAGAAAAAGGGGTAGATAAGTATGACACTCTATATCCTCGTCTATGTGACAGCAATGAGATCAGGAGACCAAGGAGCAGACCTGGTTCCCCACAGGATAAGAAAGCAACCATTTTATGGCCACTAACCAAAGGAAAGTGGTTGAAAAAATTTTTTTCACCTTTTTATACAAGGTAAAAAGTACTTCTTGCCAGACATAGTAGGGAAGAGATATTTTTATAAATTAAGTGGCATTATATATTCATTATTGATTTCTTATGGCAGAAATAAGCATTAATGTTTTATTTTCAGCCTTAATAGAATAAAATAGAGAAAGTGTTATCACTACTTCATCTCTTTCCCAGTCATCCCACCGCCCAACAAAACCTGAAAAATGAACTTGATTTTCCTTTCAATTTTCCTTTCCTATTGGAAGCAGAGAATGTTGGATTATCTCCCTAGCTCTATCTTAAAAAAGTATTGGGATAACACTTTCATAATCACATCAGCTGCTGCAGGACATGAGCGCTTCATGCAGAAACCACATAAAAAGCACAGAGGCTTCTCTACTGTTCAACTCAAACAACTACAGAGGCAGAGCACATGGCTGGCTCATTTGGTAGAACATGTGACTGGATCTTGGGGTCATGAGTTCAAGCCCCATGTTGGGGGGACAGTTTACTTAAAGAAAAAAACAAAACAACAACACTACAGAGGAATGAAGACAGTATTAGTAACATTTTCTTAAGTGGGAAGGACCTCAGATGGAATTTAGTTGCTGTCACCAAGCATAAATGGCCTCAAGGCTCCTGAGGTGCACTTCCCAATTCTAAGACCTATGCACATACGAGAGACCACTCTCTCCCATCTTCAGTTTTTACCATCACTCATAATGAGACCAAATCTGCATCCCGCCAACTGCCCAATAACAGGCATTTTCTTAGCTGCTAAGCTAATAATTCAAGAAGGCATACAAACTAATGAGGCATGACATCTGGTACATGTGGAAATGTCAACTTTTATTTAATAGAATGTTTTGTGAACAAGAGCTTCATGCTTCTGTGTCACTAATGCTAAACCAAGAAGGCTTCATGGGCTCCTTAGCTCTATGACTTTTCTTAAGTGACTCAAGACAACAGCATGTTGATATAAATATAACTCTTCAGTGTTAATAGTCTATCACACACTTCAGTTTGTTCTTGTTACATCACCTTAAAATAGTACTATTTTAGGACATTTTTTAAGGTTTAGACAATATTTTTATAAGCTCATATGTGAATGCTTTAGAAAGCACAACTTACATGAAGAGTTTGGTAGTAGGCTTCTTTCATTTCTTCACTACTGAGCTTTACTTCTTTTAATTTAGGGGCTGGAACTTGATCATGACCAATAAAAGACATAACTAAAATGTGTTTCTTGAGTAGTACAACTGTTGGACAAGGAATTCCAGCTCTCTGCATTCTACACAGAAAGAAAGAATTAAGAATGTAAAAATCAGAAGGAGAGAATATTTCTCTTATTCACCAAATATCTACCAAGGGCTGCAATGATCTGCCACTAGGTTCTGCCCGGGGGGCGAGGGATGCAGAGACAGTAAAACACGGCCTATACCCCTTACAGAGCCATGGACTGCTGGGAGGCACAGACAGGGAAGGAGACAGTTCGCAGTGTCGTGTGGCACACACACGGGCAGGGCTGTGGGCCGGAGCCACGGGAGCACACAGCATCAAGGATGACTTAGTATAAGAAGTGGCTGAGGGCAGCCCAGGTGGCTCAGCGGTTTAGCGCCGCCTTCAGTCCAGGGCGCGATCCTGGAGACCCAGGATTGAGTCCCACGTCAGGCTCCCTGCATGGAGCCTGCTTCTCCCTCTGCCTGTGTCTCTGCCTCTCTCTCTCTCACTCTCTCTCTCTCCGTGTGTGTCTCTATGAATAAGTAAATAAAATCTTAAAAAAAAAAAAGTGGCTGAATAGGAATTAGCCAAATTAAGGCAGTGTGGGGAAACACTGGTCTAGGGCTAGAAGCGGTTTGTGGAAATGCATGGAGGCATTCAAGAGAGTCCATCTGGGGAATGTTTATCAATCAACATAGCTGGATCCTGAGTCAGAGGAAGGGCAATGTAGGTTGAGGTTACAGAGACAGGTGGGCTCCACACCAGAGAAAGTCTTTGAACTTACACTAAAGACTATAGGAGCTGTTGAAGAATTTTAAGAAAGGCAGGAATGAGATCTGAGAAGTATAGAAAAGAGATTGAAGGGTAGCAAGACCTCTTAGAAAATTATTCTACTTACAAGTCCTACTAATTAGAATTTTGCAACTAATAAATATGGATAATCACATTTGAAAGCAAACATCTTTAGAACAAACAAAAATTAAGCCTTTACTAGAGATTAAGATATGGAAGGTTTATTAATGAGAAAGATTACTGTATTACTTGGTTGATAAATACGTTGATAAATTCTGCTTAGGGAATTGAGAACCAAGTCTAATAAATTGAAGCAAAATGCAATTTGACTGGTCAGATTGCCACTACCAAATTAACAAACATCAGATGTAATAAATATTTTCTGAAACAAAAAGGCAAATCATTCTTTAACACAAGCCTAATTGGAAGCTGAACAATGACAGCATATAGTCATGGGGAAAAAATGACTTTGTTTCCTTCAAACTTTACTAAGGAAAGAGTACAGAAAATGCCTATTCATTCTAAAAGTATGAATTCAGGTTATACTCAGGAAATATTTTCTTATAGAAAGCCTCATTAAATACTAGAATTTCGAGGCCTTCCATAATTTCCACAAATGAATATAAAAGAAAGCATGGATATTTTTTTTGCCTGGCTAGTAGGTCTAATATAAAAAGGTAATTACCCTAGATAACTTCTAGCACAATGATTTTCTTTACCTTGTGAGATTGTGCATTTCTTTTTCTGCCCACATGCGGATGATCTTACGTGGATTTAGTTTACTGAAGCGATCTTTAAACCTGAAATCATCTTTAATATATTTGTCACGATTCTTAAACTCATTAAGGGTTGTTTTAAATACCTTGATGGCACATTCTGTAGGTATAACTTTACTATCTTCCTTTTCGTCCTCCATGCTAAATGGAAGAAAAAAAAAAGTGTAAGTTGCCAGCTCATAAGTAAAACAATTTCAAAATAAAATTCTATGATACAAAAGCAGTTTTGTCTTCTCTAAGAATGTCAAGCTTTGGTTTTTTGTTTTTTTTTTTTAAGCTTTCAAAGTTTTGGGTCTTAATAAAATCTTAGGATTTGGTTTTTTTAAAGAAAACATTTTCAAATAAATTGTCAACCAGTTTTCAACAATCTAGAATAGAATCTTCACTTAATGACTATCAAATAAACTTGAGGAACAGAGCAAACATACATACTTTAAAATAGGCTACAATCTACCTGGGATGGTTTATGGGTAAAATTCAACAAAAGCAACAAAATAGAACTTTTTAAAATGTGTCTTTCAGGATGTATGGGTGGCTCAGCAGTTGAGCGTCTGCCTTCGGCTCAGGGTGTGATCCCAGGGTCTGGGATGGAGTCCCACATCAGGCTCCCTGCGAGGAGCCTGCTTCTCCCTCTGCCTGTGCATCCACCTCTCTCCATGTCTCTCATGAATAAAAATAAAATATTAAAAAAATCAAATAAAATGTCTCTTTCACTTCTAACAGATAAAAAGGTGAGTAAAGGGGTCCCTGCCCCATGAGTATGCAAGGAGAGGCAGGAGAATATAAAAGAAGTACACAAATAGGGGATCCCTGGGTGGCTCAGCGGTTTAGCGCCTGCCTTCGGCCCGGGGTGTGGTTCTGGAGTCCCCGGATCGAGTCTCACATCGGGCTCCCTGCATGGAGCCTGCTTCTCCCTCTGCCTGTGTCTCTGCCTCCCTCTCTCTCTCTGTGTCTCTCATGAATGAATAAATAAAAATCTTAAAAAAAAAAAAAGAAGTACACAAATAGGACAGGTCCCTTTGGATTGGGAAGGCCAGATAAGGCTTTGTGATATAGGTGGCAACTGAAACAACCAAAACAATGGGTAAGTTATGAATAAGCACAGTCCCAGTATTAACAAGGTAGAATTGAAATTACAGGACATGTCTGAAGAAGGACAAACATGCAAACACTACAGTTAAGACTTGGCTGGAAAGGGGAAATGAAAGAAATCAGAGCTGAGGGATAGGATGGAGGCAGAGGTGTGAAGAGCCCAGACTGCATGGGTGAGAAGCCCAGATGTACTCCCAAGGGTGGTAGGAATCACCAAGGGTTTGACACACTTCATGAAGATCAAATCAATGATAATATCAGGATAGAAGGGGGCAGAAGAGTCCAGAGGTATGGAGCCTATTTAGGATGCTAATATAATGCCCCTCAATAGTGAGCCACTGAAAAGGCTTAAAACATGGTGGTGGCAATATGAATAAAAAGGAGGACAGAAGGACAGACTACTGTATTTACCTTTAAATATGTGAAGGCATGTTAATCTGGAGAAGAAGGAACTCTATTTCCAGAAGATAGGCTATGACTCAAACTCTCAACCCTTTCCTTCTGTACTGTATTTTCCCAGCTGATTCCTACTCTGCCAGTCTGTCTCACATTAGAGGACTCCAACTGTTTCTCGGTCTTCTCTACCCGGGAAATTTCATTAAGCCCTATGGCCTTAAACATACCATCTATATACAGGTAACTCCTATATTTCTACCCTCAGTCCTGACTCTCCAGAACTCCAGGTCGATTTGCTTGATCCCTTGACAGCACTTGGAGGTCTAGCAGGCATCTTAAATGTAACATACCAAATCAAAATTCTTATCAGTTGCACCCTAAACCTGCCTTTCTTCATACTTCTCTAGCCAAGAATGTACCCTTTCACATACATCCCATCCAATAGCACACACCCTTGACTCTTACCTTCAGACATTCCTATGGTCTCTCCTATTCTTGCACTATACCTCCTTAGTCCAAAGCACTGTTCTCTTTTATTTTTTTTAAGTTCACTAAATTTATTTTAAAAATCATAAAACGTTTCTTACAAAAGAGCATTACATTC
This sequence comes from Nyctereutes procyonoides, assembly GCF_905146905.1. Taxonomy (NCBI): domain Eukaryota; kingdom Metazoa; phylum Chordata; class Mammalia; order Carnivora; family Canidae; genus Nyctereutes; species Nyctereutes procyonoides. The sequence continues at coordinate 37,814,361 of NW_026575044.1, forward strand.
TGCACACTGCTCTGAATAGATGCCAGGGACATATGGACTATTGTTACTTTTCCTCCCTGTCCCACCCGCCCCCCCCCAAAAAAATGTTACAGTGCAAAGCACTGTTCTCTTTTAAACTACAATAACTTTTTAACTGGCCTTACTCCTTCTTCTCTCACCCCTCCTCTAATCCATTTTTCACACAGCAGTCTGAGTGATCTTTCAAATCACAGCTTTGGTTCCCACTGCACTTAAAGAGCAGGCTCCTTACCCGGGCTTTCAGAGTATCACCTGACCTAAGCTGTGCTTACTTCTCCAGCCTCCTCTCTCCTCTTCACAACTGTGCTCCCAGTGTACTGGTTTTCTCATAGGCTCTCAGAGATACCAAGTCTGTGCCTCTCTTAAGGCATTAGCATTAGCTGTTCTCTAGTCTAGGATGTACTTCCACCTATCTTTATACTGTATCCTAGATGTGTCATTCAAATCTTAGCTTAAATGTCACTTTATCAGAGTTTTCCTGTTCTACTAATAAAAAGTAGTCAACCAATTGCTATGACATCAGTATATTTTAACTACCACAACACATATCTGATGTTTTTGCATATTACTGTTTTGGAAGGGGTTTGAGATGTCGAGGAATACATTCTATGAACTCAGGGACCTTCCTTATGCCATTCATGGCCATACTCCAAACACTTAGAAGAGTGTCTAGCACATAATTAGCCATACAAATATTTGGGATTGGTAAATTAATTTTCAGGAGACAGATCAGAGATTCTATACCAGAAAAAAATTCCCAGTAATTTAAAGATTATAGACAATTATAGTAAATTAAAATTATAGACATCTTTGGATTTTGAGATGATAAATTTCTGTCATTGGAATACTTTAACCATAAGGTAGATGAAATAATATCAAAAATATCATAGGAGGGGATCCCTGGGTGGCTCAGCGGTTTAGCGCCTGCCTTTGGCCCAGGGTGTGATCCTGGAGTCCCGGGATAGAGTCCCACGTCAGGCTCCTGGCATGGAGCCTGCTTCTCCTTCCTCCTGTGTCTCTGCCTCTCTCTCTCTCTCTCTCTATCATAAATAAATAAATCTTTAAAAAAAAATACCATAGGAGAGATTCCTTATTTGGAAGGTATCTAGGATAGAGTCTAATTTATAAGATTCATAAAATTCCTTGTTTCTTACTAAATTACACATCCCTCTGCCTAGTTTTTAAGATCCTCCTCAATTTCTAGTTTGCTTGTATAGTTTTATACCATTACCTCTAAACATACACTTTCCCATCTCATTGTCAATTTCTTCATTGCCTAAATTTCAATCCTCCCATTTCCAGCCCTTTCATTATTTTAAAAGAATTAAGTGTTACAGGGGAGGGGCAAGATGGCGGAAGAGCAGGGTCCCCAAATCACCTGTCCCCACCAAATTACCTAGATAACCTTCAAACCATCCTGAAAATTTACGAATTCGGCCTGAGATGTAAAGAGAGACCAGCTGGAATGCTACAGTGAGAAGAGTCCGTGCTTCTATCAAGGTAGGAAGACGGGGAAAAAGAAATAAAGGAACAAAAGGCCTCCGAGGGGGAGGGGCCCCGCGAGGAGCCGGGCTGAGGCCGGGGCGAGTGTCCCCAGGACAGGAGAGCCCCGTCCCGGAGGAGCAGGAGCTGCACCAACCTTCCCGGGCGGGCGGAAAGGGGCTCACAGGGAGTTAGAGCAGGACCCAGGAGAGCGGGGATGCCCTCGGGCTCCCTGGGACACTAACAGACACCTGCGAGCGCAGGAGAGTGCTCCGAGCTCCCTAAGGGCTGCAGCGCGCACGGAGGGACCGACCGGAGCAGCTCGGAGGGGCTCGGGAGTGGCTCCAGGGAGGGAGCTGCAGGGCGGGAGCGCAAATCCAACAGCGCAGGCCCCGGAGCACAGGGCGCCGGGACACAGCCCAGGATCCGGCCTCCCCCTGGGACAGGCAGAGGCCGGGAGGGCCCAGGACAGCAAGGACGCTCCTGCCCCGAGCTGAGCAGATCAGCGGCCCCGCACCGGAGCCTCCAGGCCCTGCAGACGGAGAACCGAGAGCCCCAAGCCCCGTAGTTCCTGCGGAGGCTAAATCCAGGCTTCCAGAGCTGCCATAGCAACTGCGGCTGTTCCTCCTGGGGCCCAACGGGGTAAACAACCCCCGCTGAGCCCGGCAGCAGGCAGGGGCAGAGCAGCTCCCCCAAGTGCTAACACCTGAAAATCAGCACAGCAGGCCCCTCCCCCAGAAGACCAGCTAGACGGACCAGTGATACTCCCCCGTGTTCCAATACAACTTGTTTTTGGCCACTCTGCACTGAGCAAAATGACTAGAAGGAAAACCTCACCTCAAAAGAAAGAATCAGAAACAGCCCTCTCTCCCGCAGAGTTACAAAATCTGGATTACACTTCAATGTCAGAAAGCCAATTCAGAAGCACTATTCTACAGCTACTGGTGGCTCTAGAAAAAAGCATTAAGGACTCACGAGACTTCATGACTGCAGAATTTAGATCCAATCAGGCAGAAATTAAAAATCAATTGAATGAGATGCAATCCAAACTAGAAGTCCTAACGACGAGGGTTAACGAGGTGGAAGAACGAGTGAGTGACATAGAAGACAAGTTAATGGCAAAGAGGGAAACTGAGGAAAAAAGAGACAATCAATTAAGGGACCATGAAGACAGATTAAGGCAAATAAATGACAGTCTAAGGAAGAAAAACCTACGTTTAATTGGGGTTCCCGAGGGCGCCGAAAGGGCCAGAGGGCCAGAATATGTATTTGAACAAATCCTAGCTGAAAACTTTCCCAATCTGGGAAGGGAAACAGGCATTCAGATCCAGGAAATAGAGAGATCCCCCCTAAAATCAATAAAAACCGTTCAACACCTCGACATTTAATAGTGAAGCTTGCAAATTCCAAAGATAAAGAGAAGATCCTTAAAGCAGCAAGAGACAAGAAGTCCCTGACTTTCATGGGGAGGAATATTAGGGTAACAGCAGACCTCTCCACAGAGACGTGGCAGGCCAGAAAGGGCTGGCAGGATATATTCAGGGTCCTAAATGAGAAGAACATGCAACCAAGAATACTTTATCCAGCAAGGCTCTCATTCAAAATGGAAGGAGAGATAAAGAGCTTCCAAGACAGGCAGGAACTGAAAGAATATGTGACCTCCAAACCAGCTCTGCAAGAAATTTTAAGGGGGACTCTTAAAATTCCCCTTTAAGAAGAAGTCCAGTGGAACAATCCACAAAAACAAGGACTAAATAGATATCATGATGACACTAAACTCATATCTGTCAATAGTAACTCTGAACGTGAATGGGCTTAATGACCCCATCAAAAGGCGCAGGGTTTCAGACTGGATAAAAAAGCAGGACCCATCTATTTGCTGTCTACAAGAGACTCATTTTAGACAGAAGGACACCTACAACCTGAAAATAAAAGGTTGGAGAACCATTTACCATTCAAATGGTTCTCAAAATATACCCTAAAAACTATAGAACACTTCTGAAAGAAATTGAGGAAGACACAAAGAGATGGAAAAATATTCCATGCTCATGGATTGGCAGAATTAATATTGTGAAAATGTCAATGTTACCCAGGGCAATTTACACGTATAATGCAATCCCTATCAAAATACCATGGACTTTCTTCAGAGACTTAGAACAAATTATTTTAAGATTTTTGTGGAATCAGAAAAGACCCCAAACAGCCAGGGGAATTTTAAAAAAGAAAACCATATCTGGGGGCATCACAATGCCAGATTTCAGGTTGTACTACAAAGCTGTGTTCATCAAGACAGTGTGGTACTGGCACAAAAACAGACATATAGATCAATGGAACAGAACAGAGAACCCAGAAGTGGACCCTGAACTTTATGGTCAACTAATATTCGATAAAGGAGGAAAGACTATCCATTGGAAGAAAGACAGTCTCTTCAATAAATGGTGCTGGGAAAATTGGACATCCACATGCAGAAGAATGAAACTGGACCACTCTCTTGCACCATACACAAAGATAAACTCAAAATAGATGAAAGATCTAAATGTGAGACAAGATTCCATCAAAATCCCAGAGGAGAACTCAGGCAACACCCTTTTTGAACTTGGCCACAGTAACCGGAGAAGGACAAACAGTGTATGTTCTCATTCATTTGGGGAATATGAATAATAGTGAAAGGGAATATAAGGGAAGGGAGAAGAAAGGTGTGAGAAATATCAGAAAGGGAGACAGAACATAAAGACTTCTAACTCTGGGAAATGAACTAGGGGTGGTGGAGGGGGAGGAGGGCGGGGGGTGGGGGTGAATGGGTGACGGGCACTGAGGGGTACACTTGACGGGATGAGCACTGGGTGTTATTCTGTATGTTGGTAAATTGAACACCAATAAAAATTAATTTATAAAATTAAAAAAAAAAAGAATTAAGTGTTACAGATGAAGCTGAAGTTCCCTTCAATTACCACCCCTGATTGTTTTATTCCTTATTCCATCTCTCCAGAGGCAATCATCATCATGAATAGTATCTTTCTAGTCTTTCTAAAAGTTATATAAATACATACACACACACAAGCATCTATATTTAAAATTCTGTATGTTATTTTCTATATAACTTTAAAAATTTAATAAATGGTATACTGTATATATTAAAAGCAATTAGGTTTTTGCACTCAACACCATACTGTTGGGTTGTGGGTTTTTTTTTGTTTTTTTTTGTTTTTTTTTTTTTGCCTATTGTTTAAAATCCAGGTTGAGATCTTACTTCATCTTGACCCTTGCCCTGAATGTAACTGGTACTGTTCTTGTTCTGTTCACTATTTCTATCCCATATGCAAATCTCACTTGCACAACTGTGTATTCTATTGTGTAATTCTTTTATTGACCCTAACAGCTCTTGCTGTAATGTTCTCCTCCTGACTATGCTTTAAGCTCTTTGAAAATACAAAACATATTTTATACTTTACTCCCTGAAAAGCACCAGTTAGTATACCAATGATTGTGGATTACTTAGCCAACCTTAAAGTGATATAAACTAGACAGCTTTATGGTAGGCAGAGTCCTAAGATGGCCCCCAAGATCCCAGTCCCTGGAGTACACACTCTGTACAGTTCCCTCCCTTGATTAGCTTACATTATACAGCAAAGGTGATGGTATAGCCATTGGATTACATTCCACTGTCTTTAAGACTCAGTCTTAGCTGCCTGGAGGGAGAGATTGTCCTAGTAGCTTTGAAAAGTGACCTGTTTCATAAAAGGGCAGCATGATCAGGAATTGCAGGGACCTCTACAAGTGGAGAGTGGCCCCTACCTGACAGCCAACAAGAAAGCAGAGACCTCAGTCCTACAGTGGCAGGGGACCAAACCATAGGGAAGAAGACCCTAAGCTCCAAAAAGGAACACCACCCAGCCAATACCCAGATTATAGCCCTGTGAGAGTCTGACCAGAGAGTCCAGCAAAGCCATGCCCACTGGAACTTCTGATCAAAGGAAACTATGAGATAATAAATGAGTGTTGTTTTACGCTAAGTCTGTGGTAATTTGCTATATAGCATAGAAAACTTGCGAATTTTTAAAAGCATTTACTTTCACAAAACTTGTAGAAAACCGAATGCTATCTAGTTTTGCTAACTCACAAATGCTCAAGCACAGATTACAAGATCAATTCCACCAGAAAGAGAGATCATTCATTATATCAAAGTATCATTAAGCATAATGGAAAACGGACAAAGAATAAACAAGGCAGTTGACAAGACAAAGGAATACAAATGGCCAACGAAGCACTTGGAAAAAATGTACAACTTTAATCATAAATAAACGCACACCAAAATATCAAAATGGTACTTTTCATCTTTTACACTAACAAAAAAAAATTAAGTGTGATAATACTAAGTGTTAATGAGGATGAGAACAGGTTCATACTGCTGCATAAATTAGTTAACCTCACAGGGCAATCTGTCAGTATTTACTGACATTTATAGAATCTACAACAACCTGCAGATTGGACTAGCTCCTGGAGGAAATTGCATTTGCCCTACCATTAAAATTGAGAGGGGATCCCTGGGTCGCTCAGTGGTTTAGCGCCTGCCTTCGGCCCAGGGCGTGATCCTGGAGACCCGAGATCAAGTCCCACATCAGGCTCCCTGCATGGAGCCTGCTTCTCCCTCTGCTTGTGTCTCTGCCTCTCTCTCTCGGTGTCTCTCATGAATAAATAAATAAAATCTTTAAAAAATTAAATTAAATTATAAGACAAACACCAATTTGGTTTTTGACCTTTGGTGTGATATAGAAATTTTTTAAAATTTTTAATAAATAAAAAAAAGCTAGATATGCTGCTTGCTACAATAACCAGTTGGTACTCTCCATTCATTGAGGCCTTCCACTATTTAACAAAAAGTAAAAAGAATGCATAGTCTTTGCCAGTAATTTCAAAGCTAAAACTTAGCTTAATGTGTATTTGCAAAAGCACATCAATGTAAATGTACAAGGATATTTCTATCTGTGTACTCTGTTATGTAATTATCTTTTATCAACCATAACAGTTACTGTTATAATGTTCTCCTCTTTGCCATACCATAAAACCATTAACATAATGGAATGTGCTACTGTAAAAATGGGGTGCTAGAAGCTTAGAAAGAACTATTGACTGAAAAATTAAAATTCTGAACAGAGAATATAATCTCTTTTGCATAAGCAAATTTAGGGATATGTACATAAAAATTCCTGGGAGACTAAACTAAAAACAGAGGTTATCTTTGAAGAAAAGATCTGTGAGATGAGAGTTGATAACATGAAGGCTGTTTTCCATTTTAATCCTTTCTGTAGAGTTTTAATTTCTACCAGGAGTAATCTCTCATTTTAATTTGTGCCATTATATTTGCCTGGTCTTATGAAACCCTTAAATGAAATTTGGGAAGAGGTTAACAAAGCTTAAAGGAAAAAAATAAATATTAAGATTACTATATACCAGTCATGATCAAATACGATCTCATTTATCACCACAAAATCTTATGAGGTAACAAGGGTCAGTTTTTTAAAAAGGCTTAGTAGGGGATCCCTGGGTGGCTCAGCGGTTTAGCGCCTGCCTTCCACCGAGGGCGTGATCCTGGAGTCCCGGGATTGGGTCCTGCATCAGGCTCCCTGCATGGAGCCTGCTTCTCCCTCTGCCTGTGTCTCTGCCTCTCTCTCTCTCTCAATGTGTCTGTCATGAATAAATAAAATCTTTTAAAATAAAAAAAATAATAAAAAGGCTTTAGTAAATTGCTCCAGATCACACAGCCTGAAAAATATTGAGCTTTTTTTTTTAATGTTGAGCTATTTTATCTTAATATTCATTTTTATCCTTTTCATTTTGAAACTTAACAGTATAATTTGATATATAATTACACATGCATGTCTCATCTAGCAAGGGGGACTAACTAAATAGTTAAGAAAACCAAAAGCAAGGATTTAATCAATAAATGTTTGAATCCCCTTAAGTATACAGTAAATACCTTCTGAACCTAAAAAGAACTAGAATAATTCTGGACTCTATTTTACATTTTTGTCTATAAACATTATTAAGGTAAAGGAGTTGCTGAGGTAGTAAGCCTTGCTGATTTTCAATGGTAAGTGACCAGACTGATTTCACATTCCTGGCTTAATAAGCACATTCTCTAAACAGAGTCTACTTTAAACAGTATCTCCCTTCTTCGTGCCATTCTTTACTCATGTAAGCCCTTGTAACAAAAGTGAAGTGGGTAGGATTTGGCATGAGATCTTTACAAGATGTTTCCTTAAATGATGCAAGCATTACTTAATTGGTATTTCTTAAAGGATCAGAGTTACAAGGGCAAGAATCAGTAACTGATCTAAGCATATCCCCCTCAATCTGATGATAAAAGACCCAGAGTGTAAAGACCATGGGTTTTGAGACAAACCTAGCTTCAAATTTTGCTCTGTCACTTACAGCAGCCTGTATGATACAGTATGATTACAATAATGTAGAAAATAAAATATGTATAGAAAAAAGACTAACAGAGTCTATACAACCTGATTAATGGTTATCTCTGGATGGTGAGATTAGGATGAATGTGGGTTTTTTGGGTTTTTTTGCATATCCTTATAGTCTAGACTTTCTATAACACCTTTTAAATTACTCTGCCTGCCATATAGCACTGATTTTGCGTAAATCCATTTATATGGGAAGAAGGGGCTAAGATTTATTAACACATGGTACTCTATTTTGCTCATTTACCTCCCGCCATATGCATGAAAGACAACAGATTCCTTTCCTGTACTAATACAGCCAGTGATTGTCTCCAGCATTCCAGAGTTGACCATTTTATACATAAGCAAACGTGTCTTAGGATCAACTGCTTTTTCCTGAAAAAGATAAAGCACTATAAATGAAAACAACTGGTAATAACAAAACATTTTCTGAGCCATTTCTAGTAGCTAGCATTCAAAATATATACTTCTTTTTAGTTTTATGATTTAATTTACCTAGCTGTATATGTATAGCAGGCTCTTAAAAGAGTGCTGTCAAAATGCAATCCATTAACAAAATACAATCCGTTAACTCTAACTCCAATGTATTTAAAAGTAAGTATCTAAAAGAACTATTAAGAATCAGACACTAACTTAATCAAAATCTTACTTTATCTTCAAAGTTTAAATAGCTCTGCTCCTGTAGTTACTATTAGTTTTTCTAAAGTTTTAAAAATTACTTTATTCTTAAGATATTAGATACTATCTTCACTAATGTAAAACATTACAGAGTAAGTTATTACAAATGTCATAGTATAACAAGAAACAATTTTTTAAATCTTAAAACATTCATATTCAGCTTAATTATGACCACTAAAATTTTAGTTTTGAATAAGGGATTAAGAACTGTTACATTATATCTGAATAGTCAATCTCATGAAAAAAAAAGTCAAACATGAAGTCTTGTTTCTTCCCCAAATATAAAGTTTTCTAATATGAACCTTCCACCAAAGAAAAAAAATATAAAAATACTTACTGCCGTAGAATGCTCCTTTTTCTCATGGAGGCGGGCACTTCGACGTTCTTCTGAGTAGGCATGTTGTTTTAAAGCATTAAAAACATGGTTTGATAGTTTTAAATCCATTCCAATTCCATCTCCTACCTGAAACCCAGGTGCAAACTGCCAAAAAGAAAAAGATTAGTATCTGAATGCTTTAAAACAGGAATGGTAATAACAAAAAAATAACACCAGTTTTTACTTGAAACAGGTTTCTTACTCAGTCGATAATTAAGCTACAAAAGCAGAACCCATTGGTATTACAGAGAAAAAAATAACTCACTAAAAAACCCAACAGAAAGGAGAGCAAGACTATCTAAGAAAAGCACAGAAAATACTGAATCACATCTAAAAACTAAGGTATTTCAGCATATGCTTTGCACCTTGCTTTTACATTAGACAAAGGACACACTATATTTTGAAGGCTAGATAAATCTTACCAAAGAAATACAATCTTATAATTAATTATTTTTGAGGAGTGGGTTAATATAGCAAGCTATGCCCACACCATGATAATCATGTTCTAGAGCTGATTGTCCAAATAGTAGCCAGTAGCCACATGTCGGTATTTAAAGTTAAATATATTAAAATTAAATAAAAAATTCAGCTCCTTGGTTGCATCACTCAAATTTCAAGCACTCAATTACCAAATACGGCTACTATTAGTTAACAGGGATATAGAACTTTTCTATTATCACAGAAAGTTCTATTGGAGAGGGTTGTTCTTGAGTCAGACCTGAACTATTTCTAGAATTTAAAATTAAGTTTACGGGGCATCTGGCTGGCTCAGTGAAGCATGTGACTCTTGATCTTGAGGTCATGAGTTTGAGCCCCGCGCTGGGTGTGTAGACATTACTTTATTTGTGTTCTAAAGTCTAAATGTGGGCAGCCCCAGTGGCGCAGCAGTTTAGCGCCGCCTGCAGCCCAGGGTGTGATCCTGGAGACCCTGGATTGAGTCCCACATCAGGCTCTCTGTATGATGCCTGCTTCTCCCTCTGCCTGTGTCTCTGCCTCTCTCGCGCTCTCTCTGAATAAATAAATCTTTTAAAAAAAATAATAAATAAAAAAATAAAGTCTAAATGTTTTCTATTAACCATAAGATTTATAAAGGAGGAAGAATGCTAATGTTTCTTTTTCTATGTTTTTAAATTATATTTTATTTCTGATTTTGCAGGGGTAGTTTAGGCACGAGTTTTAAAAAATTCAAAAAGTAGAAAGGATTTCTCTCTCCCATGCTTATTCCCCAAATCACCACTCTTCTCTGTTTTTTGAGTAGGTGTGCTACTGAAAAATAATATGCTTAAAAATAAGTATGCTATTTTCATAAGAACTATTTCTTAATTTTAGAATCAATGCAAATGAAACTAGTTTTCTTAATATTGTAGAATTTTACTCTGGCATACATTCTCATTAGTGGCTGAGTTTTCATGGTCCTACTATATTATCATCTACAACATTTTTAGATCCATCTTTATGAAAGATATCTTTAGAAATTTAAGATATTGTATTTATTTTTAATTTAAAAGTTTTTTGTTTGTTTCACTGCGGTTGATAAAATTTTGTATTTAAAAATCCCATGTTTTTAATTTATCCCAATAAAACTCTTGATTCAGAGATAATACTTCCTGTAACTTACATTTTCCATTCTGGCTGTATTCTTTCTCCCACATACTACTTCATCATGTTTGGTGGTGATGTCTTTTCCTTTTCCAATAAAACCCTTTTTGGGAGTAGGAACTGGTTTTGCTAAAGGCGATTAAGACAAGCCAAGTTTATGTAAAGGTAGCAAAGACTAAATTCCTGCATTCAATGTTGTCTGAAAAGATATTTGAATCTAATAGCAAATTACCAAACAAGATTCAAAGAGTAAATATAAAATACAAGGATCCATTGGAAAACTTAGTCTTCCCATGTCCCTGTCCTACCCTCACCCCAGAAAATAAAAGCATTGATACCTGGTATGTAGGGATCATCACGAGTGTCTTGCCAGTCAACCTCATCCTCAGAGCTATCACTGTCTTCGTAAGGATGCACTTTTCGATAATTTTCAAAGGAAATGGAAACTTAAAAGGCAAAAACAAATGAAGATTTATTTAGGAACACATCACAAGTATTTCCTGCCACCCAATGGAGATTTCACAATAAGGTCACAGTACCTTTGCTATCTCCATTGAATTTTTTTTCTTCACGCCTAAGCTGTGCGTCATATTCTCTGTCAAATTCCATCTGTAGCATCTGAGCCAGCATTAGGTCACTGGAAGTGTCAATGTTTTCTCCAGTAATAAATGGTCCTTCAGAGGCACTGTTCAAAATAAGGCAACATAAATTAATATAATGTGCTTGCATATATACATGCTACCAATTATGGGACTAGAGAGTGCCTTTTCACTGTTACAAATTGTACTGAAGAAAAAAGGGAAAAATTAGATCAAATCATTCATCTTCTGTCCAGCTGCCCTTTGACTAATGGCAGGAGCTTGTAAAAGCACCAAATAGGATTAAGAGAGCTACACAAAAAAGCTAAAAGGGCCATAATAGAGATGCCTGGGTGGCTCAGTGATTGAGCATCTGTCTTCAGCTCAGGGCATGACCCCGGAGTCCTGGGATCAAGTCCCACATTGGGCTCCCTAAAGGGAGCCTGCTTCTCCCTCTGCCTATGTCTTTGCCTCTCTCTCTGTTTCTCTCTTGAATAAGTAAATAAAATCTTAAAAAAAATAAAAATAAATAAAAGGGCCATAATAAATCCAAACTGAAACTCAAAAATCTTCTTCTGTGTTCTGTTCTGGAGATATAACACATATACGAGAAGACAAAACAGCAATATTTAATCAAACCTGTATCCCACTTCACTATTTGCTAATTTGGAGATCATGTGGTTCAACTGCTGTAATAACTAAAATCCAGAGAAACACAGTGGTTTGCCCATGACAGTACCGACAACTAATTACAGAATCAGGACCAAAACTCAAATATCAGTGAACTCCTGGTATGATGCTCTTTCTACTGCGTTGATTTTCAAAATGTGTTTCTTAATCATTGGTCAAGACAACCACTAATCAAATCTTAAAACTTTCATAACAAGCTGCTGGACAAAATAGATTCTTTATGAATTTTACTTACGTAACTTCAGGAAAAGCAGCAGCTTCTTCTTTCAATTGCAATTCTTTAGCCAGCTGTTCACTCATTACATCAGCCAAGGAACAAGATATTGTGTTTTGAGGGGTAGCCCATGGACACTATTTAAAGAAAAGGAAGGGGTTAATTCATAAAAATGAAATTAAAGTATCTTCTAAACTTGAAAATAGGGCTATCTTTAGAGAATTAAAAAAAATCAACCCCAAATAATTACCTACTTACAGAAATCATCTTTAAAGTCATTGGGATGCCTAGTATCTGTCAGTTAAGCGTCTGACCCTTGATTTTGGCTCAAGTTGTCATCTCGGGGTGATGGGATTGAGCCCTGCATCAAGCTCCACGCTCAGCGAGGAGTCTGCCTGAAATTTCTCTCCCTCTCCTTCTGCCCCCTACCCCCGGCTCAGATGGGTGCTCTTGTGCTCTCTCTCTCTTTCTCGCTCTCTCTCTCTCTCAAATAAAGTAAATCTTTAAAAAAAAAAGGTAAAAATATCTCCCAGCTCAAATCTAATCAAAGATAAATGGAAATTAAATCTGTCAAAAGCACTTTCTAACCTGTTCAGTAGGTGTGTCTTTTTAGTTGAGGAGGAACATCAGGCCATTATAGCATTACCCCACTACCTGATGAGTACATGCAACCACCCTTGTTCTGATTGCATGCTCACCAAATAATCTTCTGCTTTTAATCTGGCTTCCCATGAAGACACTCTCTCTCTCTCTCTTTTTCCAAAGGTTTTATTTTTAAATAATCTCTATACCCAACGTGGGGCTGGAATTCACTACCCAGAGACCAAGAGTTGCATGCTCTACCGACTAAGCCCGCCAGATGCCCCTGGAGATTCTCTTTTAGGAAAAGACTACACCAACTAGCACAGTTCAAAGCCCACTTAGAAGTTACACCTCATTCTAATTTAAGGAGTAAGTCTTCTACATGTGTAAAGTGTATGTCAGCTGCTCTCAAGACATCTGGGGAATACGTTGAAACAAAAATAACAATGACAAACAGTAAAATCTACATTTCTGAACTTTAGAAGCTGAGAAACAGTCTTGAAATAATACTACTACAACAAAGCAATATTCTGTGAGGCTCTTCTTGGACGATCAGCCAGTTGGACTTCCTCAATGGCATAACTATCTCAGCCCTCTTGAAATACAAACTGTAAGTTTATTTCACAATTCCTAATTTTTGAGGGGGCAAGCTTTCCTTAGCAGCAGGAAATGATTACATTTGTGATTAAGACCACTAATATTGAATAATATGTCTAAATCTCTTAAACTGACCTAGCTTTCTCTATCTTCCTTCTGAGATTCTACTCCAAGGTATCACCCTCCCATTACCAGGCTACTCTATTAAGAGAGTCCTAACTCATCTTTCTGCTTCCAGTCCTGCTTGTTTCCATTTTCCACACCATATATAGCACACCAACTTTTCTAAAATGCAGATTTGATTAGTTCAGTTTCCCTATTTAAAGCTCTTTGATTGTTTTCATGTTTCCTACTACCTTTAGGATAAAGTCCAAACCTATTCCTTAACTACTGCTGGTGTCTAATTTAGAATTTAGAATATAGCATATGATATCTGTTTTAGCCACAAAACTTTTTAAAATTTTTTTATTTATTTGAGATAGAGTGAATAGGAGCTGGGGGTGGGGGGCAGAGGGAGAGGGAGAAATCCCTGCCGAGCAGACAGCCCGATGAGGGTCTTGATCCCAGGACCCAGGATCGTGATCTGAGCTGAAGGCAGATGCTTAACTGGCTGAGCCACCCAGGTACCCCTGTTTTAGCCATGGAACTTTTAAATCAAGTTTAGGTACTCTAGCTGGCCTACCACTCTTGTTCAGGTTCTATAGCATTGAAGTTCAGGAATTTAATTGGTTCAGGTTGTTAGAGTGAAGCTCAAATGATAACTATACTTATGACTTAAGTGAATCAGAATCAAGTTTTATCTAACCTCATCTGGAGATTAATGAGATGCACCCAGCCCCCAGAACATACCTATACTAGTCTACTGCAGAATTATTCCAGCCTCACATAAAGCCAGATGTGGGGAAAACAAGGAAGGCTTTCTCAAGGTCTGATGTGACTTTCATTCACTCAGATCTTCAAGTGCAAACGAGCAGTCTCCTGGAGAGGATTTTGAGGTCTAGAATCTTGAAGTTCTCTGTAATCCAGAGAATACAGCTTTCTCTTGGCTAATGACTCCTGCTGACTTCTGAATCCTCTAGAAAGAATACATAATGCTGCGTCCTAACCTAGAAATGTCTGGTCTGATCAGTTTCAAGGTCCAGATTCCAAAAGGCAAATGGCTGTATTCTCTAACTCAGATCTGTCAACCACATTTTGCAATGACAACAGAACAGACAACACTGGAATATTCACTATATTTGAGTCATTTGCCTAATATGTATAATTTGCATAGATTATTTGAGACACATAACCACTACATAGTTACAATATCATCCCCATTTTATAGATTGAGAAACCGAGACACAGAAGGGTTTTTTTTTTTTTTTAACTCAAGATAACACTGTAGATGGAGGTGCTATGATTTGAACCAAGGCAGTAGAACTTAAGAGGCTGTCATCAGCATTTTGCTATACTGCTTCCCTAATCACCTAGTTCTGGAATGTGAGAAACAAATCACTATACTGCCTGCAGTATGAAATCCAAATTCTTCAACAAGGATTGTCTTTCAAAATTTGACCTACTTTATCTTTCTAGTCTCAGCCCTTATGTACCCTATGCTCAAATAACAATAATTATATGCTAATTATGGCATACTTTCACCCCTCCATGCCTTCATACATGTTTTTTTTTTAAGATTTTATTTATTTATAGAGACAGAGAGAGAGAGAGAGAGAGAGAGAGAGAGAGGCAGAGACACAGGCAGAGGGAGAAGCAGGCATCATACAGAGAGCCTGATGTGGGACTCGATCTAGGGTCCCCAGGATCATGCCCTGGGCTGCAGGCAGAGCTAAACCACTGTGCCACTGGGGCTGCCCTTCATATATTTCAACTAAAACATATCACAAAAGTCTTCTATTAAATCAGACATTAGGGATGCCTGGATGGCTCAGTTGGTTAAGTATCTGCCTTTGGCTCAGGTCATGATCCTGGCTGGAGTCCTAGGTTGGAACCCCTAGTCAGGCTCCCTCTCCCTCTGCCCCTCCCTCCACTCATGCTCTTTGCTTGCTTGCTCTCTCTCTCAAAAAAATAAAATCTCAAAAAAAAAAAAATCAGACATTAAAGAGATTTGCAAAAAATACAATACTAAACCACTATTTTTGTTTGTTTGTTTTAGAAAATGGGGGGGTTACAAATGAAAATTATATTTGTATTAACATATGATGACTTTTAAATCACCTAATAAAAAATTCTTCACTATTTCACTTTTCATTTCTGATATGACAAATATTAAAAGCTGTAACTGATATAAACAAAAATTCTTTGGTGTCCTCAATGATATTTTAGAGTATAAATTCATCCTGACCAAAAAGTTTTGAGAATCGCTGGCCTTTAGCACTCTTTCCATTTTTCAAGACCTTCCTCAAATCTCCATCTTCTCCACGAAGCCTTCGATAATCACTTAGGTCTTCCAAGAGATTAGAGGAAGAAACCATTAAGAAATACATACAGCCTAACTAATTGTTTGGACTGTGAAAATGCTGTCTTCCAGTAGAACATCAATAAACTCCAGGATCATTTTTTTGTTAAATGATGAAAATGAAATTTTATATTTCTGATGATGCATACTTAAATGAAAATATGACAACAAATATTTTATTATTAGTTTTGTAAGTGAAATTTGTTCTGACATTAGGCATTCTAGCGCTCGCTTTGACAGCACATATACTGAAATTAGGTATTCTTTTTTTTTTTAAAGATTTTATTTATTCATAGAGACAGAGAGAGAGAGAGGCAGAGACACAGGCAGAGGGAGAAGCAGGCATCATACAGAGAGCCTGATGTGGGACTCGATCCAGGGTCTCCAAGATCACGCCCTGGGCTGCAAGCAGCACTAAACCGCTACGCCACTGCCACCGGGGCTGCCCTTTATTTTATTTTTTTTAAGATTTTATTTATTCATGACAGACAGAGAGGGAGAGAGAGAGAGACAGACAGAGACACAGGCAGAGGGAGAAGCAGGCTCCATGCAGGGAGCTTGACGTGGGACTCTAGGATCACACCCGGGGCTGAAGGCGGTGCTAAACTGCTGGGCCACCAGGGATGCCCTGACATTAGGTATTCTGAGCAATGTTTGTCTCATTTGACATTTTTTTTTGACATTTTTTAATCAGCCTTTAGGTGCTTAACTATAAGACCTTAACATATAAAGCATATATTTATTAGTATCTGGCTACTAATTTTCTTTTTATGTCTACTGGTCTTGGCCTCATAAGCAAGGCTTAAAAGAAGAAAATTACACAAAGTAACACGTAGATACAACATTTGCCAATAGATTATTTTAAATTCTCTCTATGGTTGTATGAGAACTTTCATAAAGTCAACTTTAATTAAACTTTCAGGGCAGCCCGGTGGCTCAGCGGTTTAGCACCACCTTCAGCCCAGGGCATGACCCTGGAGACCCGGGATGGAGTCCCACGTCGGGCTCCCTGCATGGAGCCTGCTTCTCCCTCTGCCTGTGTCTCTGCCTCTCTCTCTCTCTCTCTGTGTCTCTCATGAATAAATAAATAAAAATCTAAAGAAGAAGAAGACGACGACGTAGCCTAAAGATCCAATAAAACGAGTGATCCTTTAAAAGGAACAAATATTCCGTGACAGCAAGTGAAAAACAATTAGGAAGCTAATAAAAGTTGGACTCCTTCCAACCTTAATCTGAGGAACACAACATCCCAGTTGAAGCATCCCTTAATTTGAAGCAATCCTGCTTTCAAACAAACCCTCAATTAAGCGGCAGAAGAGTCTTTTCATCCTTCTGACAAAATTATCATGCAAAGGGGCAGTCTGAAAACCAAAAACCAAATGTGAAATAAACGTAATAGTTGGTTAATACAGAAAAAGAGTCTAAACCTGAAAGCGCAAGCAGATAGTAAGAACTCATAACCTTTTCTTTCTTTCTTTTTTTTTTTTTTTTTTTTTTTTTTTTTTTTTTACAGTAGGTAGTGTACACCTGAGTATCAGCCCGGGGAGAGGAGTATCAGCCCTGGACTTACCCAGTATTCACTGCTTCAAAAACGAGAAATTGCCCAAGTCGGATAACCGCATTGGTCAAGTTAAGGAAACAGCTGCCAATATGTCCTTCCCGTCGGGCTTTCCGTGCATTACTCGGCTGACTCACTCGGCCGGTGAAAAACAAGATCATGCTGGTTTCCCCTCAAACGTCAGAGCCTCTGAGCGGGCCCTGCCCAGACAGCTGCTAGGGAGGTTCAGGAGTCGAGGCGCAGAACTCGAGGGCGAGCCCTAACCGCCGACAGAGGCCACTGGCAGCCCCGCTACCCGTGCCCCACCTTCCGAGGTCGCCAGGGTCCGGCTCGGACCCTCCCGAGTCGCCGGCCGAGCCGCCTGGGCGCCTGACACTTTCTCCGGGCCTCCTGAGAGGACCAGCGCGGGTACCCAAGGCAGGTGCGTCAGCTCCGACCGCCACTCACCTTGCTGGGTCCCCAGGCTGCTGCGGGCCTCGGCTCAGGAGATGCCACTCCGACCAGATCCATGTTGGAAAACAAGCCAGCAACGAGGACACAGGGCAGACAGATGGCAGGACCGGGAAACAGCCTCCTCCGAGGAGACAGGCGGCGGGGCTGGGGCGACGCGCGGCTGGCGCCGGAGCTGAGGTGACAGATGGCGGCGCGGCCGCGGCCGGAACTACGTCTCTTCTCTTCCGCCCTCTCCGCCGGGACGCTCGCTTCTGATAGGCTGCCCGCCCCGGTCTGGCCTCCTTTCCCCGCCCCCCGGCGCGCCGCACTTCCGGCCGCTGCCCCCGGCCCGGTGTGTCCACGCCGCGGGCTTTGACTTGCGGCCGCGGTGGCCGGTGCCGGACGGAGCCGGCGGCAGGTGTGGCGTCCTCTGGCCGGACTGCGCCCTGTTCCCGCGCCTCCTTCTCCTTCCTTCCCCACCTGCCTGCCCGAGGCAGCATCTGGAGCTCGTTAAACCGAGGCTGCGTGTTACTCCGGGTATAACAACAAACAGACGAGGCTCCTTCTGTTCATTCGTTATTTTCGGGGCTCGTTCTGGACTGGGATGGTACGGGGGACAGAGAATCGCAGGAGCAGAGGGGTCCGATGTTGTTGTTGGGCAGTTTGCCGTTAGGAAGCGGGGCATAAAAAGTGAAAACTTGTAAAATGTGTTAAAGAACATTAAGCGAAAAACTAGGCCTGCCTAATAAAAGCTTTGATTGGTGTTTTGTAGATTCTCCTAAAGTGACCAGATAAAAATAGCTAAGCGTTACATTTCACTTACTATGTTCGTGCTTTGTTCAAAGTACTGTATTAACTCTCAGTCCTCAAAATAATCACTCACAAGAGGGGCACGTGGGGGGCTCAGGGGTTGAGCGCCTGCCTTTGGCTCGGGTCGTGATCGTGGGGTCCTGGGATCGAGTCCCGCGCCAGACTCTCCTGGGTGAGCCTGCTTCTCCCTCTGCCTATGTCTCTGCCTCTCTGTGTGTCTCTAACGAGTAAATAAACCTTTAAAACACACACACACACACACACACACACACACACACAAGAGGTGCATTCTATTTCTAGCATGATCTTGATTTTACCAATAATGAAACGCAGGCACACAGAACTGAAGCAACCTGCTGGAGGTCCTATGGCTAATGAGGGGCAAAGCTAATGCGTCGTGAACCCAGGCACCATGGGCTAGGGGACTGGCTCTCTATGTCTACATGTTGACTATTAAGACGTCCTAGACAGAAACGCTCGATAACAATGTTCCTGCATTGCCAGTTCTGGGCCAGGACCCCTGACTGTCTATGCTTGAGATCCCGAGGGTACCCACCTCGATGGTTTCCTTTAGCAAACAATTTTTGCCATTCCAGGGCAGGACAGGTTCTGAATCTTCCAGAAACTACAAATTAAAATAAGGCAAAACTATATGATAGAATACAGACTTATTCTTGGCAAAGGTTGCCCATATATATGAATGTATGTGAAAATCACATTCCCTCTTAAGGTTCAAAGGATTACAGTTGAGGTAGAGAGGGCCAGCTAGGTGGCTCAGTTGGTTGTCTGCCTTTGGCTCAGGTCATGATCCCGAGATCCTGGGATGGAGCCCTGTGTTAGGCTCCCTGCTCAGCGAGGAGCCTGCTTCTTCCTCTGTACCCCCTCTCTTGCCCTCTCTCTCAAGTCAATAAATAAACAAAACCTTAAGAAAAAGGACAGGAAGCCAAAAGTTGAGCTAAGAATCTGGGTATTTGTTTTAGATCATTTATTCAACAAATTTTAATAGAGTGCTTTCTTTAGCTCCTAACATTGAAGTGACAAATATGAATAAAAATAGATGCCCGTCCTCATGGACCTTGAAGTCATAAGCACAGTATGATTAAGTGTTAAAGATGCTATGATAGAAGTATACGCAGGGCCCAGTGATGACATAAAGAAAGAGGTCAGATCTATCTACTCAGATGTTCAGGAATGATTTCTTAGAATTATAGAATTATATGATCTAGCAATTCTACTCCTAGGTATATACCCAAGAGAACTGGAGGGAAGATAATGAATGTTAATTTTGTGTATGTTAAACTTAAGTTGCCTGTGAAACATCCATCAAAATATATAAATACACATTTATTTGCCTATTTTCTTTTTACTCTGTGAGAGCAGGGACCATGTTTATTTTGTTCACTGTTGTAATAAAAGCCTAGTATGGTGCCTGACTTATAACAGGCACTCAATAAATATCTGAATGAATGAACTGAATGAATGGATGCAGTTGAAAATGACCAACGGCAGCCTGGATTTGTGAGAAGAAGTATGGGCCAAGATTAGAAATCTGATAGTCATTCTCATAGCTACCATCTAGTGAATGCTTAGTATATATTGAACTAAACACTTCAAACATATCAGCTCATTTGTTGTTGGTTTTTTTTTTAAGATTTATTTGCTTATTTGAGAGAGAGAAACTGCAAAGGATGCAGAGGGGGAGAGAGAAAGAGAGAATCTCCAGTAGACTCCCAACTGAGTGTGGAGACCAATGCAGGGCTCAATCTCAGGAGCCTGAAATCATGACCTGAGATGAAATCAAGAGTCAGATGCTTACCTGACTGAGCCACCCAGGCACTGCATTAGCTCATTTGGTTCTTTTTAAAAAGATTTTATTTATTTATTCATGAGAGACACAGAAAGAGAGAGGCAGGCTCCATGTGGGGAACCCGATGCGGGACTCGATCCTGGTACTCCAGGACCACGCCCTAAGCCAAAGGCAGCCGCGTTCAACCGCTGAGCCACCCAGGCGTCCCAGCTCATTTGGTTCTTAAAACAATTCTGAGAGATGTTGTTATCCCCATTCTACAGATTAGAAAACTGACACTTGGGGAGCCAGTGTCACACAGGATGAATTATGTGGTTAATATTAGCTATGGGAAGAAATGAAAAAGGAGACAGCTTTTAGAAGGAATATAAGGAGTTAAGATGCAAGAGATTTTGATGCTGTTGGAGTGCATAAATTCAGTGGGAGAAATGCCCTAATGGAGCTGAAGAGTGAAGGGGTAGTGGACTCAACAGCAAGAGCTGGTGAAGATGTGGAGAACCTTCTACCTGGGTGGTAGGAATGTAAAATGGTGCCATTGCAGTGTAAAACAATTTGGCAATTCCTCAAAATATAAACATAGAATTATATGACCTAGCAATTCCACTTGTAGGTATAAGCCCAAGAGAATAGAAAACAAATACTTGTAACTGAATGTTCATGGAACTATTATTCACAATATCCAAAAGTTGGAAGCAATCCAAATGTCCATCAGTGGATGACTGGATAAATAAAATATAGTATATACACTCAATAGAATATTATTTGGCCCTGAAAAGCTACTTTTATGGATTGAATCATGTCTCCCCAAATTCATATATTGAAATCTCAACCCAGTATCTCAGAATGTAACAGTATGTGGAGATAAGTTCTTATAGAGGTGACTAAGTTAAAATAAAGACAGTGGGGTAGGGGCCCTAATCTGTTATGACTGGTGTTTTTATAAGAAAAGAAAAACACATCTAGGGCACCTGGTCACAGAGAGACTCTTGTGTGAAGGGGCAGCAAGAGAGCAGCCATCTATAAACCAAGGAGAGCAGCCTTTTAAAGGAAACCAGCCCTATAATCGCCTTACTTTGGATTTCTAGCCTCCAGAACAGTGAGAAAATAAATTTCTGTTGCTTAAGCCATATAGTCTGTGGTATTTTGTTATGGCAGCTCAAGAAAACTACTACAGGAGTGAAGTACTGATACAACCTACAATGTGGATGAACCTTGAAAACATCATGCTAAGTTAATGAACCCAGTGACAAAGGTACATATTGTATGATTTCATTTATACAAAAAAATCCAGGATAGGTAAATCCATAAAAGCCTAAAGAAAAAAAAAAGACCTAAAGCAGATTGATGGTTTTCCAGGGGATGGGGTTGGGAGGGGGGCAGAAATAAAGAGTGACTGCTTAATAGTTTACTTTGGGGGTGATGAAAATTGGAAATTGATATAGGTGATACTTATACAACATTGTGAATCTCCTCAATGCCAGCGAATTTTGCACTTTAAAATAGTTAATTGGGGACACCTGGATGGCTCAGTCAATTAGGTATCCGACCCTTGATTTCAGTTCAAGTCATGATCTCAGGGTCATGAGATCAAGCAAGCCCCACATTTGGCTGTGTGCTGGGTGTGGAGCCTGCTTAAGATTCTCTCTCTCCCTCTCCTAAAGAGATATAAAACTCTTTAGTATAATATTGAAACTAAGTCTATTTTGCAAGTGGTTGTTTCAGGCAATCAGTAAGTATTTATTAACTGCCTAGGATACTACTGAAGCCCTGTGCAAGAAACAAAAAAACTATCAGATATACTTGGAAAAATAATATATGCAATATTATATAACACATTTCTTTTTTTTTAATTTTTTTTTATTTATTTATGATAGTCACACACACAGAGAGAGAGAGAGAGGCAGAGACATAGGCAGAGGGTGAAGCAGGCTCCATGCACCGGGAGCCCGACGTGGGATTCGATCCCGGGTCTCCAGGATCACGCCCTGGGCCAAAGGCAGGCGCTAAACCGCTGCGCCACCCAGGGATCCCAACACATTTCTTTTTTTTAAAGATTTTATTTATTTATTCAAGAGAAACACACACACACAGAGAGAGAGGCAGAGACACAGGCAGAGGGAGAAGCATGCTCCATGCAGGGACCCTGACGCAGGACTTGATCCCAGGTCTCCAGGATCACGCCCCGGGCTGAAGGTGGCACTAAACCACTAAGCCACCCAGGCTGCCCTATCACAACATTTCTATCTCAAAAGAGTGCATGATTAATTGCCAAAGGACAGCTATAGAAAATGAATGTTTCAGGATTCACTGTGGGTTAATGAGATTTGGAAAGGCTGCATGGAGGACGTGCCACCAAATTACTCCATGAAGGTTGGAGAGAAGCTATAAAGCTAAGTTTCAGGGGAAGGAAGGCTGTAACACAAAGCATAGGGGCAGGAGAGTCTGTGGTATACTTAATGATGACTCAGTATTTTCATAAGGTTAACTTAGGCCACCTGACTGGCTCAGTCACTAATGCATGAGACTCTTGATCTCTGAGTTGTGAGTTCAAGCTCCACATTGGGTGTAGAGATTACTTAAAAATAAAATATTTTTTTTAAAAAGGTTACTAGAATGTAATGTAATGGATATGATTCAGTTGGGCTCTGTTGGGACTCAATGGTTCTAACCCTATGCAACCCATTGCCATTTTTTAATAACATATTTTGTTTTGCTTCCTTTACTGCATAATATTAAAAATTATATAATACTCTAACTATAAAGGATAAATAGAAGAATAACCTTTAGTAAAAAATATGTATTTGATCCTGCTTTTAAGAGGTATCTAAGGTAGTCAAACTCTTAGACACAGAAAGTAGAATGGTGGTTGTCAGGGGCAAGGGGAGAATAGGAAAAGAGGAGTTATTCAATAGATACAGAGTTTCAGTTTAGCAAGATGCAAAGTTCCAGGGATATTTTGCACAACAATGTGCATACACTTAATACTACTGTATTGTACATTTAACAATGGTTTTAAGATAGTGGGGTACCTGGGTGGCACAGTTGATTAAGCAACTGACTCTTGGTTTTGGTTTAGGGTCCTGAGATGGAGTCCTGTACTCAGCATGGAGTCTGCTTGAGATTCTCTCTCCCTCTCCTTCTGTCCCTTCCACTTGTGGTCTCTTTCTCTCTCAAATAAATAAGTAAATCTTAAAAAAATGGTTAAGATAGTCAATAATATTATGCATTTTTTACTGCAATTAAAATATGAATTTGAATATACTAAGTGGATTTCTTTTCATGTAGTATGCTCAGGATTCATCCCTACTGTGTCTAAAGACACACTTCCTATTGTCAGTTGTGGGAAAAATGCTTCTTTCATGTTCTCTGTATTCTTTTTTGGAACTCATATTAAATGTATATTAGACCATATCATCCTCAATGGCTCTCTCTTTTTTTTTTAAGGTTTTATTTTTAAGTAACTTCTATACCCAACATGGGGCTCAAACTTAAACCCTGAGATCAAGAGTTGCATGTCCCATTGACTGAGCCAGCCAGGTGCCCCATTTTGAATATATATATATATATATATATATATATATATATATATATTCAAAATCTTGTCATCTATATAGTAGGATAGTTTTTTTGTTTCTCTCTCTCTCTTTTTTTCTTTTTTTTTTTTAGATTTATTTATCTATTTGAGAGAGAGAGCGAGAGTGTGTGCAAGACTGTGTGGGGGTCGGGGCAGAGAGAAAGGGAGAGACAGTGTAAAGCAGTCTCTGCATTCTGTGTGGAGCCCTACTTGGGGCTGATCTCACAACCCTGAGATCATGACCTGAGCCAAAACCAAGAGTTGGATGCTTAACCAACTGGGCCACCCAAGCCCCTCTGTTTCTTCGGGGTTTTTGTTTATTTGTTTTTGCAATTGATCTTGCCTTTTACTTTCTTGTCTTATTGCCTTGGCTAGAACTTGCAATATTATGTAAAACAGAAGTAACAAGAATGGTCATCCTTGTCTTGTTTCTGATTCTTATGGAGGAAAGCCTTGTCTTTCACCACTAAGTATGATGCTAGCTGTGGGGTTTTCAAAGATGCTTTCTATCATATTGAGGAAATTCCCTCCTATTACAGAGAGAAAGAGAGAGGAGGCAGGGGAGACACAGAGAGGGAGAGAGAATCCTAAATAGGCTCCATGCCCAACTCATAGCCCACCTCTGGGCCAGTGTGGGGCTGGATCCCACAACCCTGATATCACGACCTGAGTTGAAATCAAGAGATGGTTGCTGAGCCACCCAGGCACCCAGCTTGTCTGCTTTTAAAGTGGGATTTAGGGTGTTTCCAAAAGTATGCTGCTGCTTCTGCGAACTTTTGAGAATTCTCCATGTTTGCTGTCAAAAAAAAAATCATTTTTAAAAAGATTTGTTGGGGAGAACCCCCAAAGGTATTGTTCTATCTGAGACTCCCCTTTTTAAATTCAACATTTATTGAAGACTTATGGATCCATTATCAAAAAATAAACTAATGACTATGACCTTTCGCTCTCAAAGATCTAGTTAAAAATAGAGCTACCCTATGACCTAGCAATTACACTACTGGGTATTTACCCCAAAGATACTGAAGTAATGAAACGACAGGACACCTGCGCCCCAATGTTCATAGCAGCAATGTCCACAATAGTCAAACTGTGGAAGGAGCCACGATGTTCTTGGACAGATGAATGAATAAAGAAGATGTGGTCTATATATAATAGAATACTACTCAGCCATCAGAAAAGACGAATACCCACCATTTGCTTCGACGTGAATGGACCTGGAGGGTATTATGCTGAATGAAATAAGTCAATAGGAGAAGGACAATCATCATATGGTTTCACTCATACGTGGAATATAAGAAATAGTGAAAGGGATTATAAGGGAAAGGAGGGGAACTGAGTGGGAAAAATTAGAGAGGGAGACAAACCATGAGAGAATCCTAATTCTGGGAAACAAAAGGTTGCATAAGGGGAGGTCGGTGGTAAAGGGTAACTGGGTAATGGGCACTAAGGAGGACACTTGATGAGATGAACACTGGGTGTTATACTATATGTTAGCACATTGAATTTAAAAATAAATAAATAAATAAATAAATAAATAAATAAATAAATATTAATGACTATGACCCTTCGCTCTCAAAGATCTCAATTAACAATACTAGTAGTTAAATCTTTTCATGTAGTTAGGTCTACCTTAATCTCATATACAGCAGATTGTTGTTTGACAGCATAAGACCTGGTGATTTTATTTTCATTCAGTCTTAGTTTAGTATGTTTTGCAAAACAGAATAATACAGCTTTGGAAAAATCAATGGCTCTCGCATGATCTATCAGCACTTTTCCTACACATGTCACCTTCTGTTTACATGGTTCTTTACTGTTCTGGTTGTTTCTGCTTGCTAAGCAAATTCTGTCAATAAATAAATAAGTAAGTAGTAACTAGGAAATAATAGGGCCCAAACCGAACTTGTTCATTTACTAAAAGTGCTCAGAGATTGTCAAGTACAGCTATTGATTTCAAAGAAATTCTGTTGGGGAAAGATTTTCTTTATAAGGACTATTTAGCTCTGAGATAGGTTCCCTAGAATAATGTCAAGGGAAAATTACTTTTTAGTTTACTTATCTTTTACGTAGAGTGAATACATCTAGTGTTTGCTTGGATAATGTAGTTTGATAAACAATTTTGCACAGGAAACACAAACTTTAAAAAGTGAAGTTTTCCTGGTGTGTGGGGTATTTCCAAAATCTGTGTTTCTGCATGTGAGGAACACTTGTACCTTTAGCTCCTGACAAAGTCCATGAACATGTTTTGTGCATATTTACTCCTACTTGCCAGAAGCCTAACTAGGTAAAATTCCTATATACTAGGAATAGGGGCAGTGCTTGAAACTACTTTTGGGAGAATTTCTTACTTTATGTAAATTTCAACATCCGAGTGATGAAGTTTTGGAATATAGGTGAGGTCTGGAGCCGATGACCAAGAAAGAATTCTTGAGGTGTCTTTGGTGCAAAATGGTAGTTTTATTAAAGCCAGGGGACAGGACCCGTGGGCAGGAAGAGCTGCTGCCCTGGGCCTCGGAGGGGTGGCTGATTATATACCTGGGAGTTGGGGACAGGGGTGGGTGTTTGAGGATAGCATACTCTCTAAAGGATTTTGGAAACAAGGTTTCCAGGAACTTAGGGGGCTAGCTGTTGTTGGGAAAAGGTCACTTATTACCGTCTAATAAAACCTGAGGGTCATGAGACCCTTCAGATGTGTATCAGTGGGCCATATGGTTGAAGGATGATTGCCAATGTATTTTGGGGGTTTAGAGATAAAGGAAAATTCTAAAGGAATTTTTATATGTTAAAGTAGACTTACAGGCTCCTGGGGGTTGCAGTAAGATTGCCTTTTGCCCTTAGCAAAGTATTAACGTGGAGGCTAGAGGAATGTCCCTTTGCCTGTTTTAAGGACTCTGCCTGTGTCTCTCATGAATAAATAAAATCTCAAAAAAAAAAAAACTTGTCAATGTGCTGCCTGCCCGAGGCTCGTGCCTTATCCTCAGCTACCCCTGTTCCTCATCAATAGAATGACTTCTCTTAAAACAGAAAAAACAAAACAAAACTATACTCATTCTAGCTCCTGTCTTCCTTCTTTTAAAACAGCACTTAACCTTTTTTTTTTTTAAGATTTTATTTATTTATGAGACACACACAGAGAGAGAGGGGCAGAGACACAGGCAGAGGGAGAAGCAGGCTCCATGCGGGGAGCCCGTGCGGGACTCGATCCCAGGACCCCAAGATCATGCCCTGGGCCTAAGGCAGGTGCTGAACCGCTGAGCCACCCAAGGATCCCTGCACTTATTAACTTTGGATGTCATTTGCAAAACTAATACAGACTCAACGTGGAATAGGGGGAAGATTCAGTAAAGTATAAACATTTTGCTTCCACCATCTAGAGACCGCAATGAACATTTTTCTTTAAACGGTAGTGGGGTGTCGTGAACTGTTTCGTAAACTGTTTTTTTCCCCCTGGTTTACCATTTTCGACTATTTTTACAACGACTGCTGTCCTTGTCCACAGTCGGTCGCAGGCCCCGCGGGGGGGTGGGGGGGCGCTTATCTCTCCCCGGATCTCCTTCCGCAGCAGGAGGCTGCCTCGCTCACTCTGCAGCTGCGCGGCCAACGGGGGCGCGGTCCCTTTAAGGGGCGGGCACGGGGGGGGGCGGGGCGGTCCCGGCGCCGATTGGCCGAGCTCGGGGCCACGTGGCCGTCCTGGCTGCGCAGGCGGCGGCCCGGCTCCGGACGCAGTCTGGGTGCTCCCCGCGGGGTCCCCGGGAAGGGGCGCGGGTTGACCCATGTGCGTGAGGAGGTGCCTGGTGGGCCTCACCTTTTGTACCTGCTACCTGGCTTCTTACCTCACGAACAAGGTGAGGGGGCGGGCGTGGGGTGGCGATGATTGCACGCGGGAGATCTGAGTCCGCACAGCGAGTGGAGCTGATGCAGCCTCCCGCATCCTGGTGGTGGTGGAGAGGAAGCCTACTCTGTGGCATCCGCAGGTAGAAATAGGATGTGTGGAACCGTGCCGGCCCTGCCTGCTTCCCGTCCTGTAAAGCATCCCTTGCATCTGCAACACCGAAGTTTTTGATTGGCGAATTTCCAGGAAATTAATTTGGGGTTGTGCATACTACTTTTTTTTTTTTTTTAAGATTTTATTTATTCGAAAGAGAGAGAGAGGCAGGCAGAGGGAGCAGCAGGCTCCATGCAGGGAGCCCGATGCGGGATTCGATCCTGGGACTCCAGGATCACCTGGGCCGAAGGCAGGTACCCAGCCGCTGAGCCACCCAGGGATCCCCTGCATACTACTTTTTTTTTTTTCATATCCCAGTACATTTATTTATTTATAATTTTTTATTTATTTATGATAGTCACACAGAGAGAGAGAGAGAGAGAGAGAGAGGCAGAGAGGCAGAGACACAGGCAGAGGGAGAAGCAGGCTCCATGCACCGGGAGCCCGACGTGGGATTCGATCCCGGGTCTCCAGGATCGCGCCCTGAGCCAAAGGCAGGCGCCAAACCGCTGCGCCACCCAGGGATCCCTGCATACTACTTTTAAGGGAAATAAAGCAGTTGCTTCTTGTCATCTCAGGGAAGGCGGAGTAGAAGAAATCTGACAAATCTGTCTTCTTTTTCTACAACATACCCCTGCTCCTAGAAACCCACAAAGTTCAGGAAGCTTTTAAAAAGAAGAGATCAATCAATCCATTTCCATCTCCATCTTTCCCTCACGTCACAGACTCCCAAACTTTTTCTTTTTTTCTATGTCTCCATCCCAGACACTTCCAGTATATTCAAGAGGTTTTCATGAAAATATTTTGGAAAATAAAATGTGAAATTTATTTAAAGTAATGTCACGTAATTCATCTTAATGAAAAGGCAGGTAAGCAGTGGCACCATGTTTTTATTTTGTTAGGAGGGGGAAGCTGGCCTTGGATTTAGTACCATGCAGGGAAATGTTGGACCCCTGTGGGGTAGAGTGGGGCAGCTCCTCCTGTCAGGGACATTGGGCTGGACACCAAGGTAAAGTGGTGATACCAGGCCCAGGATCACCTCCCACCATAAGGTCTCCATGCCCCCCCACCCCCAACCCCAAACCCCTCATGCTTTCTGGAAATAAACTATTAACAAATAACATTTCCTTATACCTGTTCTCCTAATGTGAGTAGCTGTCTTCAGTGCACTCAGAGGATACTCCAGAACCCTCTTTCCCCATGTCCAGTTGATTTTTAGTTCTAATGATGAAGATCCATAAATAGTACCTTCCTGGGAGGCAGTGATGGGTTTACATCCTGGCTCCACTCAACTTGATCTTTGGGACTTTAATTTCTCTAAACCTAAGTTTTTAAACTTTAAGGTAGGATTAGCAAGTCTTCTTCAAAGAGTCGTTCTAAGGATTAATGGAAATTATGTTAGTGAGGTGGCTGGACAAGTGCCCAACATCATAGTAAATTAGGTAAGTGGTAAATACTCTAGAAGAAACGGAAGGAAGGAAAGACAGTGTTTTGCTTATGGTATGATACAGTAATTATTAGCTTTTAACAGATTTGTTTCTTCCTCATTGAATAGATAGCTAAAGTAAAAGGTTTATTTTAGCACCTTTTCTGGAATATGTGAATTTGTGAAATCCTGGCCTTTTCACTTACATATTCTAATTTGTCTAGTTAACCTGATGAATATATTGGTAACGTTTCACTTAAAAACAGAATGACCTTCCTTTTATTTTCATATAATCATCAGAAGGGAAGAGTGAGAAGTCTTCATGAAAACCCACAAGCAGCGTTATTGGTTAACAAAGGAAGTACCCAAGTAAAACAGTCCTGCAGGCAGATAGCATTTAGTTCATAGCAATTTATACCCTCTCTGGATGCACATTGCATCTATGGAATTATTTTTCTATTTACTGGGGCCTCTCACCATTTTGCAATCAATGTAATAAAGACGGTAGTACATTCCATGTGCATCATGCCTCAAGGTACTAGATAAAAAAATAAAAAACAAAAACAAATAAAACAAATTGTCATGTGTTTAGGAGAATCTGATCTGAGTAATAGAAATCGTAGATTCCCAAGGACCCTCAGAATTTCAATAATAAATCCTTTTCCATTTTCCACAAAGGTTTGGAGTGCTTTGGTTCAGGGCTCTGGGGAATGTCAGAGTAGATGGAAAGCAGAAGAACAGTAAAAGGCAGAGAGAAAGGGAGGTGAGATTATATAAAGGAGAAAGAGGAAGTGGAGGCAAGAGTAGCAGAAAGCAGGTGTGAGGCCTGGGTAAGGTTGGGAGAGGTAGTCCTTCATAATGGGACTCTGGTAGGGACTTTGTAACTCTCAGATTATGCCATTGTTTCACCCCAGGACAGTCATGCTTCTTTCTGGCCTCCATGGCAGTTTGGCTTGGACCAAGTAGGGGCCAAATGAGAAGGAGCTGTGCCCTGGGCTCCCCAGCACATAGTGACTGCCAAATGAATTTTCTTTTGAATCAATAAAGATTATTTTATGTTTATAGGACAGGATCCTCTCTTCCAGTTTTTAGTAGACTCTATGCTGGTTTTTTTTATTTCTCTATTTCTCAGTATAGTTTCCTCCGCAAACCATCTCCCTGTGTTTGTAAAAAGAAAATTGATTAAAAACAAACAAAAAACCTTGCCTATTTTAGGCTTATTGCTTCTAGTGTTATAAGAATGGTTGATTTTGGTTTCAACAGCAGGTGTTGTGGCTCTCTGGACCTAGTCTGAGTGACACGTTGCTCCAGCCTGTGGAGATTCTGGCGGTAACCAGCCCTGTGGGGCCCAAGCAGCTACTGGTCCTTCTTCCTCTTATGGCTGTTAAGCTTTCCGCCTGGAGTCAAAGTCCACATCTGTTCTCCTTTCAAAGGCTCCTTCTTTTTCCTACGAAGTGCTCACGGCTGTTCCATTAAATAGCATTTTGTCCTGAGCAACACTTTTCAGTGACATGAAGAATTGCCGAAAGAATAAATATTAGGACTTAATTTCATTTTTCAGAGATTTCTTTTTTCACTCTTGTTTAGCAAGGTAAGAACTTCAGCATTTTCTATCTTCACCCCCAGTATCTATGACAAATTTCAGCACACAGTAAACTAAATAAATATTTATTATCTTCATGAAGGTTTTCTTTCTTAAAGGTTTTATTTATTTATTCGTGAGAGACAGAGAGAGAGGGGTGGAGAAGCAGGCTCCATGCAGGGAGCCCTACATGGGACTCGATCCTGGAATGCCAGGATCATGCCCTGGGCCGAAGGCAGGTGCCAAACCGCTGAGCCACCCAGGGATCCCCTTCATGAAGGTTGTTAAGGGTGATGTAATGCATGGCCCAGATGCTCACTTTATCCTTTCTCTGTCTCTGTTTTTTTTTTTTTTTTTAAGATTTATTTATTCGAGAGAGAGAGAGAGAGAGAGAGGCAGAAACACAGGCAGAAGGAGAAGCAGGCTCCATGCCAGGAGCCCAACGTAGGACTCGATCCCAGGACCCCAGGATCACACCCTGGGCCAAAGGCAGGTGCTAAACCGCTGAGCCACCCAGGGATCCCCTGTCTCTGTTTTTTTTTTTTTTTTTTAAAGATTTTATTTATTCATGAGAGACACACAGAGAGAGGCAGCAGGCACCCTGTGGGGAGCCTGATGCAGGACTTGATCCTGGGATCCCAGGATCATGCCCTGAGCTGAAGGCAGATGTTCAATCACTGAGCCACCCAGGCATCCCTCTGTCTCTGTTTTAGAATGAAAATATCAAGGAAGAGTGGGGAGGAGCATACTGAATTATGTGAATAAGTAGATTTCGGAAGCAGAAGGTCCATCTCTAGTGAATATTGATCAGAGCACAGCAGTTAGCCGTAATTGTGACATTTAGGAGCTCATACTAGAAGGCCTTGGTGTAGTTTTTGTTTGTTTGTTTGTTTGTTTTTTTGCCTTGGTGTAGTTTAAAAACAAGTATGTAAATTTGCCCAACCCCAGTCCATTCTGTTTTTTAGATCATGTGAAGAATCAGTAGAGTCCTTGCCTAAAGCTTTTAATGGTTTTTAAACTTTCCAAAAATTCTTAGTGTCCAATAGTAGGAAAAGATACCCAGGAAGACAAAACATAGTCCCCTCATTCATGAAGTGTTGTAAAAGACAGACTAGAAATACAAGTTGACCTTGGTCAGATTGGTTTGAAAAAATCCTTAAAATGCTAAAGCACAGAAAAAATTAATGATGCCTAAGCAGAATTAGCTAAAAAGAAAAAAAAGGATCTTTAGAATGCAAAAACCAAATTCTCCCAAATGGAAGAAACATGAAGGAAACAGAGTATGATGCAGTTCTTCCTTGAAGAGAAACAAAGGAGGGGTTTGGATTTTTAGGTAAATTGGACAGTAGATAACGTGAATACTTTGAGAAAAGAGACTGTGTCCATTTTTCTTGAGTTTCTGCAGCTCCACCATGGCACTTCTGGGGTCTGGAAAGAGGCTGAATGGTTGGGCATCCACAGCATCAGACCCAGCTGCTGGGCATCCCAATTTGCTAATGATCCCAGTTCCATTCCCCAACTGAGAGGTGGTCAGGCATCTGATGAGCCTGCAGAAAAACAGACCCACTCTTTCTCATATGACTTGGAAGGTCATTTTAAAATTTTTGCCCAGTGTGTGATTTTGAGGGGAGAAGGATAAAAGTCTTTTTGAAATTCGAGTGTACTTAGGTTTCTTCAATAAGAATTTCTTTCATTATATGATCAGTTCTCTATAATTTGTTCATTACTCTGATATTTGTTTTTCAGTATGTCCTGTCTGTCTTGAAATTTACCTACCCTACATTGTTCCAAGGGTGAGTATCTTTTATGCTTTTTGTACACATTTGTGGGACATGTCCAACCAGCATCATTAGCTGTACTTTGTACTATTTTTAGGGGTGCCTGAGTGGCTCAGTAAGTTTAGTGTCTGACTCTTGATTTCTGCTCAGGTTCTGATCTCAGAGTCTTGAAATGGAGCCCTGCTTTGGGCTACGCGCTCAGCAGGGAGTCTGCTTGAGATTTTCTTTCTCTGCCTCTTTCGGCTCCTCCTTCTGCTCACGTGCTATCTCTCTCCGATAAATAAATCTTTTAAAAAAATGTTTTTAATGACTACATAGATTTTCTTTCTTTTTTTTAAATCTAATAGACATACTGTAATTTATTTAACCATCTTATTAATGGGCATTTAAATTGTGTCCTATTTTGAAGGATAAAAACAATAATATTATCAGACATTTTTTGTATTCAAATCTATCAAATTTCTAGCTATTTCTTTGGGATATTAGATTCCAATATTAGAAATTTGGGTTAAAGCATATGAACTTCTTTAGTATTCCTCTTAGATATTAAGTTCTTTTCCAGAAATGTGTTACCAATTTACATTGTCACCCAGCCTCTATATGACAGCTTCTATAATGTACTCAAACCATGACTGTTTTTTTTCTCTCTGATGATTTCATGAGTCCCAAATGGTATAACACTTTTTGTCTTATCATTTCATAGATTATTAATGAAGTTGGACAGTTTTCTTATGTGTGTTACCTACTTGTATCGATATTATCAGTGAATTGTCTATTTGTGCCTTTTCTCCTTTTATTTTTACTGGGGTGTTAGTATTTTTTCTTATTAATTTAATGACTTTCTCATATTTTAAGATGCCAACCACTTGTCCATCATGTTTATTAGAAATTTCTTTTTTTTTTGCAGTTTGCCCTTTGCCTTTTATTTTGTTCATAATTATTTTGATTTTTCAAATATATTTTTAAGTAATATCATAGAGAATTTATTGCTAAAACATAAGAAGGAAGCAACAGAGAAAACTACAGATAAATCTAGCATGTGGTGTTATTTTTTTTTAAGATTTTATTTATTTATTCATGAGAATACACAGAGAGAGAGAGAGAGAGAGAGAGGCAGAGACACAGGCAGAGGGAGAAGCGGGCTCCATGTAGGGAGCCTGACGTGGGACTCGATCCCAGGTCTCCAGGATCATGCCCTGGACTGAAGGCGGCGCTAAACCACTGAGCCACCCGAGCTGCCCGCGTGTGGTCTTATGATTGAAGAATGTCATTATTAAAAAGAAGATAGAAGGAAAAAGTGTGGAGCTGGGTCAGTAGTCAAGATGTTGTAGAAGCAGCATGGAGGGCTCTAGCACTCACTTTTCCCTTCCTCACCTCATCTCCATTCAAGCTTTTAATTTTTTTATTTAGTTAGTTAAGATCTATTTATTTTGGACAGAGAGGAAGAGAGGAAGAGAGAAAGCACAAGCATGGGAGAGGGGCAGAGAGACAGAGAAACTCAAGCAGACTCTGTGCTGAGTAGGAGCCTGATGTAGGGCTCGATCTCACCACTCTTAGATCATGACCTAAGCTGAAACCAAGGGTTGGACACTCAACTGATTGAGCTACTCAGGCACCCCTCCACTCAAGCTTTTTTTAAAAAGTTGTTTTATTTTTATAGTGGACAAATATATTGATAATTATGATTGGTACCATTGCTTTTTTAAAAAATTTTTATTTATTTTTTCATGAGAAACACACAGAGGGAGTGAGGCAGAGACACAGGCAGAGGGAGAATCAGGTTCCATGCAGGGAGCCCGACATGGGACTCGATCCCCAGTCTCCAGGATCATGCCCCAGGCGGAAGGCAGGGGCCCAACCCCTGAGCCACCCAGGCGTCCCCCTAAATTGTTTTAATTATTATAACATTTAAATATGTCATACAGCATGACATCCTTCATTCTTTTTTTAAAAAAAATATTAGACAAATGCAAACAAAAAAGCAGGGTAATGATCTTTGCTAGATGAGGTTCAGGACAAAAAGCACTAAACACATGAAGAAAGATGTGTTATGATGCTAAAGCATGCAGTTAAAAATAAAAAGACATGTTATAGGGGCACCACGGTGGCTCAGCAGCTGAGCATCTGCCTTGGCTCAGGACGTGATGCCAGATCTCGGTTCTGGCTATACATGGATCTGCGGTGGCAAATTGGTACAGTATCTGTGAGTGACACTTTGGCAATATGGGACACTATTTCAACAGTCTGAATCCTTCAATTGCACGATTCCACTTCGAGGAATTTATTTGAGAGATTTACTTGCACTCACATAAATGAAATACGTATGAAGATGTACATGTGAAATGTTGCAGCTCTGTGACAGCAGGCATTTTTAAAAAACCTCAT
The DNA here is from genome assembly GCF_905146905.1 of Nyctereutes procyonoides. NCBI lineage: Eukaryota > Metazoa > Chordata > Mammalia > Carnivora > Canidae > Nyctereutes > Nyctereutes procyonoides. The sequence continues at coordinate 37,849,446 of NW_026575044.1, forward strand.
TTTCATCTCTACAGACCCCATTAAATAAATTATAGTATGTCCTTAATGGAATACTATTCAAATATCAAAAAATAATGACACTCTCAGGTGCTGAAATAAAAAGATTTTCAAGGGCAGCCCCAGTGGCGTAGCGGTTTAGCACCGCCTGCAGCCTGGGCTATGATCCTGGAGACCTGGGATCGAGTCCCACATCAGGCTCCCTGCATGGAGCCTACTTCTCCTGCCTGTGTCTCTGCCTCTCTCTCTGTGTGTGTGTGTGTGTCTAAATAAATAAATAAATAAATAAATAAATAAATAAATAAATAGATTTTCAAGATACATTTAATGGGGGACAAAAGCAAATCTGTTACAGGGTAGTACAGTACTATCATGTAGAATAGTGTGTGTATGTTTTCCTTATTTAAAAAATAAAGGTGGGATCCCTGGGTGGCGCAGTGGTTTAGCACCTGCCTTTGGCCCAGGGCGCGATCCTGGAGACCCGGGATCAAATCCCACATCGGGCTCCCGGTGCATGGAGCCTGCTTCTCCCTCTGCCTATGTCTCTGCCTCTCTCTCTCTCTTTCTCTGTGACTATCATAAATAAATAAAAATTTTAAAAAAATAATAAAGGTGAAGAAACTACCAAGAGTGGTTACCCATAGGAAAAGGTGGAAGCTGTGCAGAGAGGGGACAGGCAAGGGAAGAAGACTTGCACACTTCTGTTTTTACACTTATGGATTTTTGTTTTTTATCATATCACCAGTACATTATTTCAGGTGAACTTCAGAATTACTTTGTCAGGTTTCCCCCTACTATTTCATAGCAAAACTTTAAAAATATTGTTTATGATTATGTATACAGTAGTTCCCCCACATCCGCAGTTTCTCTTTCTGCGGTTCTGATCACCTGTGGTCACCTGTGGTCTGGAAGTAGATGATTCTCCCCTGACTTATTATCAGGGGTGAATGGTAGCCTAAGGCTCTATCACAATGCCTACATCATTCACCTTACTTCACCTCACCATCTAGGCATTTATCATGTCACAGAATCGCAAGAAGAAGGGGGAGTACAGATATTTTAAGAGAGAGACCACATTCACATTACTTTTTTTTTTTTTAAGTTTATCTAGGGAAACAGGATTATTATTATTTTTTTATTTATTTATGATAGTCACAGAGAGAGAGAGAGGCGCAGAGACATAGGCAGAGGGAGAAGCAGGCTCCATGCACCGGGAGCCCGATGTGGGATTCGATCCCGGGTCTCCAGGATCGCGCCCTGGGCCAAAGGCAGGCGCCAAACCGCTGTGCCACCCAGGGATCCCTCACATTACTTTTATTACAGTATATTGTTACAACTGTTCAATTTTATTATTGGCTATTGTTAATCTACTGTGCCTCGTTTATAAGTTAAACTTTATCATAGGTATGTGTGTGTAGGAAAAAACGTATTTGGTTAGGCACTATCTCCAGTTTCAGGCATCTGCTGGGGGTCTTAGAATGCATCCCCCCACAAGTAAGGAGGGGCCCACTGTATTTCAGTTAGTAAAGCTGGGATATTGTTTTCTCTGTTAATGAATAGGAATTATTTCCTGGTCCTAACTGTCTTGTAGTCCTTCCAGGTTGAGACTTAGGGAACTTAGGTGGGAAAGAAGGATCTCTAGATCTGGATTGCTTTTTCCCCTGTGTACCAGTGGATATGACATGCTGACTTTTGTGTCTCCAACAGACTGTAAGGTCTACAAATGGAAGACTTTTTAAAAAATCGGTCTTGCCACTGGAGTGTGACACCCCAGTGCTTAGAACAATGCCTGGCACATAGGAGTTACACAGTAGGGCAGCGTAATTCATTCTATAAATCCTTATTGGGTGCATACTATGTGCTGGGCACTGTTTTTAGACCTGTGGGGTACATCAGTGGAGAAAGCAAAGATCTCTGCTGTTGTGTAACTTTCTTTTCTCTCCTGCCTGTCCCTTAAATTTACTTGCTGTGAATGGTACCTTCTATCTAGTTGCCCAACTGAGAAACTCCCAGAAACCTGGGAGTTGATTCCTTTGTCTTCTTCATCCTTAACATCTAGTTAATCACCAGGACCCCCTGAACATCTTCAGAATCTGTCCTCCTTCTTCATCCAAATCATCCCTTCCTGGGCCACTGTCATCTCTTAATTTACTATTGACATTTTGGGCTGGGTAATCCTTTGTTATGAGGCTGTCCTGCACATTGTAGGATGTTTGGCAGCATCCCTGGCTACACTCACCAGATGCCAGTAGCACCCTCCCTTCTCCCACTGCAGTTGTGACAACTAAAAATGTCTCTAAATACTGCCACATTTTCCCAGGGGGAATATCCATATGGTTGAGTGCCACTGCTCTAGATCATACTGTTGGAGGGCATGACCCATATCTGTCGGCTCTGCTTGGCTGGGTCTGTGAAGGTTTCACAAAGAGGCATAAAAACAGGATCTTACAGGATGAGCAAATGTTCACCAAGACACAAGGAAATGGGAGAATATTATGGGTCAAGATGACAGCACATGGAAACTCTTAGAAGTATGAAATGACCTGGCACATCCAAGGCTGTGGGTTGTTTAATATGGCTGGAATGTCGCTGCCCATGGCAGATGGACAGGAGCTGATCCTGGAAGGGGGAGAGTGCAAGTCTTGGAAGGCTTGTGTGTCACACACCAGTGACTTTATCCTTTAGGCCAGCCAGTTCTCAACTGTCATGTCACAACACTTGGGTGTGTTGTAATCGCTTCTGAGGTGAGGTGTCTCAAGTCATAACTCAAAACAAGGTTTTAAAATGAATAAAGCAATAGAGTGAACCAAGGTGAAGTTATGCCTGTAATACCGTCTCACTCATTTTGAATTTTGCTATAGGTTGTACAATGGCAGAGGCAGGGGTGCTTAATTTACAACCTGTGCTCCCCCTGTACTCTGCATGCTGAGGAAGTGTGTCTCACATGAATTACATGACCCCGAGTGCGTCGTGGCAGAAAAGAGGTTGGGAACTGCTACTATCCACCTGGGAAGAATCAACCATTTTTAAAACGAATGAGTGAACAAAATTAAGTTAGCATTCTGGAACAAGCCCTTTGGCTGAAAGGTAGAGAATGGATGTTGCAGTACCATCCTGGGGATAGGGACACCAGTTAGGGCACTGATGCTGGGTTCAGGTGTGTCACAGTGGGAGTCTGCATGAGGCAGAGGCAGAAGAAATGGAAGTACTTGAGAACTGTTATGGGTTTATGCTTAATAGGATTTCATGAGCAGATGAGGGAGCTGAGTGAGGAAGAAGAGCTAGGATGACATCTAGGCTCTAGTTTGGCTGATTAGGGATGCAGGAGCGGATCAGGATGGGGAAGGGAAGTTCAAGATAATGTTATAGGCAAGTTATTATTGGGAGCTTGTGGAGTATCAGGGTGGCGGTGTCCAGGTAAGCACAGTTATTATTGGGAGCAATGGGAGAGGTGGAGACAGTTGTTGAGATTGTTCAGGAAAAGTCTAGAATAAAAAGAGAAGACTATCAGTGTCAGCACTGGATGGTACAGCTGGACTCAAGGATAGTACAGGTTGAAAAGGAGGGATCTGGGAACTGGGATGCCAGCTAGGAGAGAATGGGAAAAGAGAGTTGGGGGAAGGCTTGGATGTGTATATTTGTGTCAGCCAATGGGTCTGCAGGGCTGGATGGTGTTTGAGCCTATGGCATTCTCTCAAATTCACATTGGCCCTTGTTATCCTTTCTAGGTGGCAGACACTAATTGGTGGACTTCTGCTTCACGTGTCATGGAAGCTAGGCTGGGCCGAGATCAACAGCACTTCAAGGTAGAACTACCTCTTCTTGCTTGATTCATGATTCATACCCTGCATTCTTTTCACATTATTTGATTTCTTCTGGTGTTACGTTGGGAAACACGGATGTATATTTGAGTTGCTTGATCTCTTAGTTCCTTTCTGAGATTTTAATGCTTTTATAACCATATAGAACTCAAGGAGTGTTGTCCTAGTTAGTGGTTACTAATATAATATTAGAATTAATTGAGATACATAATTTATAACACTGTATTAAGTGAGCTTTGTGTTAGGTCATGGGAGCACAGTATATGGGTTTCTAAATCAATTTAAAAATTTTCTTGTAAATTTTTAATTTTGAAATTATTTACTACTTTACAGAACAGTTAGAAATAGTGCAAAGAACCTCTGTACCCTTTACTCATATTCCTCAATTATTATTTTACCTTGCTTCTCCCATCATTTTCTCTTGAGATAAATATATATTAAATATATATATATATACAATTTTTTCCTGAACTGTATGAGAATAAGTTACAGATTTGAGAGTAAAATGCCTGTTTTCTTTATTTCTAAATTCTTTAGTGTGATTTTTCTTTTTTTTTCTTTAAGAATTTATTTATTTAAGGGAGAGAGAGAGAGAGAGAGAGCACACAAATGAGAGGGGCAGAGGGAGAGGGAGAGAGAGAATCCCTAGTGGACTTGGTGCTAAGTGCAGAGTCAGATGCAGCGCTTGATCCCATAGCCCTGAGATCACAACTTGAGCCAAAACCAAGAGTCGGTTGCCCAACCAACTGTGCCACCCAGGCACCCCTTTAGTGTGTATTTTCTAAGAGCAAGGACATTTTCTTACCTGGCTGCAGCTCAGTAATCAAAATCAGGAAATTAATATTGATGCAATACTATTATCTACAGACCAAATTCATAGTGGAAGAAGTGATTGGTCAACAATGCATTAGAATTTTTTTTTAATATTTTATTTATTTATTCATGAGACACACACACAGAGAGGCAGAAACACAGGCAGAGGGAAAAGCAGGCTCCCTGCTGGGAACCCGATGCAGGACTCCATCCCAGGGCCCCAGGATCACAACCTGAGCCAAAGGCAGACGCTCAACCACTGAGCCACCCAGGCATCTCAAAATTTACCATTTAAAACAATTTGTAAGTGTACAGTTCATTAGCATTAAGTGCATTCACAGTGTTGTGCAACCATTACCACCATCCATCTGCGGAAATTTCCCATCATCCCAAACAGAAATTCCTTAACAAACAATAACTCCCCACCTTGCCTTCCCTCCCACCAGCTCCCAGTAACCACCGTTCCATTTTCCATCTCTATGATTTTGCCTCCTATAGGTACCTCATTTAAGTGGAAGCATACAGTATTTGTCCTTTTGTCAGTCATTATTTCACTTACTGTCCTCAGAATTATCACAAGTAAAAAAAAAAAAGAATTATCACAAGTATCAGGATCTCCTCCCTCTTTGAGGCTGAATAATATTCTGTTGCATGTATACACTGCAATTTGTTTACCCATTGCATCTGTTGGTGGAATTCTTCTGCCTTTTTTTTTTTTTAAAGATTTTATTTATTTATTCATGAGAGACACAGAGTGAGAAAGGCAGAAACACAGGCAGAGGGAGAAGCAGGCTCCTTACTGGGAGCCCAATGAGGGACTCCATCCCAGGATCGCGGGATCAACGCCCTAAGCCGAAGGCAGATTTCAACCACTGAGCCACCCAAGCATCCCCTTCTGCTTTTTGAGGGAGGGGAAAGAGGAATGACTCTAAACTGGATAAACTCAAAGATTCTTAGGTTCTTTGCCCTGGAAGAAGTGATCTTCCAATATTAAAAATTTGAGACCCAGTAGACACTGTTGTCCCTTGAACTTACGTGATGCTGGGTTCTACCCGTTGCAGATCTGTGGTCATACCCTCTTTCAGTCCCCCTGCTAAATTCTCAGAGACCATCTCACTTCTGTGTCCTGGACTTTCTTAGGTGGCTTCACAGCCTTACACATGATGTCGGCTCAGTTAAGCTCCTGTCAAAGATCTTAGCATCTTAGTTTGTAGTGGATCTTGTGGTTAATGACCGCTGGCACAGCTCAGGATTTCTAGTTGCCATGGACCCTTGGTAGAAGGGAGTGACCAGATGGCTAGCAGCAAGGACCTGGCCCCAATGTTCCTTCGTGTGTTGCCAGGGTAGGTTTGTGTTTGCCACAGTTGCGTTTCCTACTGGGCTTGGCTTTCTGATTATATCAGTAGAGAACTGAAGCCCAGCTTTGCTGTGTGATTGTGCACTTAGGTAGAGATAGCAGAGGTTGGACCCTACTAAAAATAAAAACAGCAGCAGGCAGACAGCTTGGAGTCCCTGAGGTCATTGCGGAATGGGGATTGTACCAGTGGGTCGTCCCCAAATCAATATTTAATAACATATGCCACGAGAGCTCATTTAGACTCCTTATAGCCTGGAGTGTAGGAGAATCCCAGATTCCCTCTTAAAACAAGTCACAGAACCTGGCATCACATTTCCTACTTTGCAGAGAGGCCATATCTGCTGTGTTGGTCAATCTCTGGCCATGTCATGTATTGACTCCATTGAGTGACCTGATGGAATCAATCTTCTCTAGGATTTTTACTTGGCAACCGTGATCACCAAGTGTTGGATGACACCCTGAGGCCTTCTGTCTTTAGAGAGATAGCACTGGTTTTTAGGCACAAGTTTGTCTTTATATGGCAGCTACTGCCACTGCCAGACAATTGCAGAACAGCAAAGTGATTTTTCTAGCAGATGTCGAAAAATCAACTGTAGACTATCTGTGTTTCCAAAACATGATCCAGAAAACTGACCAGACGTCTGGCAGTGAGACCACGGCATTGGTTACTAGAGTCTGGAACCATTGCTTATAGAATCAGGTGTGATTTCAATGGAGACTTTTCATACCATCCTCTGACTCCTTTATTACCAGAATACATTTTTAAATAAAGATATTTTGAAAGTAATGTGTACATACTACTTTTTTCACTGTATCTAAAACAGACATTTTTTAAAAAGATTTTATTTATTTATTCATGAGAGACACACACACAGAGAGAGAGAGAGAGAGAGAGAGAGAGAGAGGCAGAGACACAGGCAGAGGGTGAAGCAGGCTCCATGCAAGGAGCCTGATGTGGGACTTGATCCTGGGTCCCCAGGATCACACCCTGGGCTGCAGGTGGCGCTAAACCGCTGCGCCACGGGGGCTGCCCTAAAACAGCAAATTTTTAACTCCCAAGTTTTCAAGTATGAGAAGCTCTAAGTGAATAATTCTATGCCACAATTCCTTTGTGACCAGAGGTTTCTAACAGATGAAGAAGAAAGCCCCACTCCTTAATTTTCCACTGAGAATCTTTGCTGGAGAACCATAAAAAATTTCTTTGATAAAACCTCCAAATTAACTCAGTCCTGTCCCTAAAGAAATGAACAGTGAACAAATCAATTAGGATAATTCTTTTTATGATTGATTATTTGTTTTTAAGTGAAATAGCTCATCTTCATCAAAGTTACCTGTGGTTGGAGTTTCTCAAATATGTTTTAATGTGTTGGCATTTCATTTTGAGTGATTCTTAACAGTTTTATGAACAGTTACCTTTGCTCAGAGAGGAAAATTAACACTCAAATTCTTATGTTTTGGATATTTTTTCCTGTTGTTTTTTTTCCCCAAGGAATTCTTTATGTGTATATGTAGGAATTACTTTTTGGGAATGATAAAGCCAGCTTCCAAAGCATTTTCAGGAAAGATACAGAAAGCCACTGAAGAGACATACTATTGAATAAAATCTGATTGGTGTTTGTGTGGTGATTATGGTAGTTCTCAGGAGAAAAGCCCATGAGACCAGCGATGGCAGAAGGACAAGATTTTTTTTCAGTTTTATTGAAGTATAATTGCCAAACAAAATTGTAAGATTTTTTTTTAATTGTAAGATGTTTAAAGCGTACATTATGGTAACACAGTATACGTATACATTGTGAAAGATTCCTTCCATCTAGTTAATGAGCATATCCATCACATCACATATTTATTTGTTTGTTTTGGTGATAACATTTAAGTTCTACTCTTTTAGGAAATTTCAATAATATGACATAGTGTTATCAACTATAATCACCATTTTATGTATTAGATTCTGAGACTTTATCTTATAGCTGAAAGTTTGCACCCCTTTATCTACTTCCTCTATTGACCCACCCTCGGCAACCACCTTGACCCACCCTCGGCAACCACCTTTCTTTTCTTTGTTTCTGTGAATTTGAGTTTTTGTCTTTGTTGCTTTTTAGTTTTTCCTTTTTTTAAGACTCCATGTATAATTCTAAATACCATATGGTATTTTTCTTTCTTGGGATAGAAGTTTTGGACCTTCAAATTTTATAATGGCTGAAAGTCATGCCCATACCACCCAATGCGAAGGAATCTACTGAACTCACACTTTAGTGTCGACCACACTTCATATTGCTGCTGAATCCTGTCCATAGAGTGTTTTGCAACAACTTAACTCTACCTTTGTAGCAGGAAAGCCACCACAGACCGCATAAACAGATGGGTGTGACTGTGTGCCAATAAAATGGTATTTTCAGCAACAGGCAACAGGTGGGATTTGGCCCATGCGCCATAGTTTGCTGACTCTTATTCCAAGTTATGCACTGTGAAAAATTGTATCATCACAGGGTTCTTGAGTTCAGGTAACATTAAGGCTGAACTTTGTCAAGGGAGTTGACCCGCTATGAGTCAGAGGAAGAATAAAGAATGAAGGAGGAAATGTCTAAGAATAGTAGGAAATAGAACATTGAGTAAAATTCTTGGAGAATCATATTCACCCGTAATGGACGCCCCCCCCCCAAATGAAATTTAGGCATCTGCTTTAAGTAGGGAGTTAATATGTGTAGAAGTCAAAAGAAAATGAAGAAGAATATATGCAGAAGTCCTTGTACACTGTAAAGCAAATATTGACTTTACAGTTGTGAAATATTACTGTTTTAGGTAATGCCAATAGTCTACTTGAACCCTGTATCTTGTGGCTTGGTATTTTTGTTTGTAATCTGTTTTTAGCTCCACTAGGTGTCAGCATAATGCAGAGAATTTTTCAGAACTCAGCTCAAGGAGCCATTTAGGTACCCCTGAACAGATAAACTTCTGAGTGTTTTGAGGGAGCAGATGTTCCTTCCATAATGCATGCTCTATTTGAAAAACAAGTGATTTAATTTAATTAGCCTTCATCTCAATAGCAATAGTTTTTTAATTCATGGCAACAGACTATTGTTAGCTTCTTGTGAAATGCTTTATTCATCAGGGCTCACAGGGACAGAAGGATGTGCACAAACAGAAAAACAAACAAGCCCAAGACTCAAACAAGATGCCATACTTGTGCTTGTAACTCATGTAAGAAAACCTGTGTATCTCCACAACTTTCAAAGCAGATCCCATGGCAAATAGTCCTTTCCCCCAGGAGTTGCTGTGAGATGCCTCCCTGCGCACACAGATACACACACTCCCTGGCTCAGCAGCTCCCCAGAGGTCCTTGTGCTGCAGAGACCCAAGATTCTTCCAGGGCATCTCAGGATATAATTCCATCTTGCCCCCTTTGTTGGCACATAGACAGTGAAAGAATAAACCAGTATGGGAGGCCCAGGTGGTGCCACCTTATAAATTACAGATGCAGAAAAGATGGATTCAGTGATATGTGCCTGGTTTGTTCCCAATATGCAGGTATTTGGCTATTGTAGAATCTTAGAGTTGCAGTGGTTGACTTTATATATATTATATAATATAGGACTATATATATATATATATATATATATATATATATATATATATAGTCTTAGCTCAGGCTTCTATAACAAAAATATCAGAGATTGGATGGCTTAAACAGCAAACATTGATTTCTCACAGTTCTGGAGGCTAGGAGGTCCAACATCAGGGTGCCAGCAATGGTTAGGTTCTGATGAGGACCTTTTCTTGACTATTTTGTTGTATCCTTCCATGGTGGAGGGGGAGGGGGAGGAGGGAGGAAGAGAGAGTGGGGGCGGGGAGAAAGCATGGTCTTATCTCTTTTATAAGGGCACTAATCCCATCATGAAGGTTCCAACCTCATGACCTAATTACCTCCCAAAGGCCCCACCTCCAAATTCATTATGCTGGGGTTAGGATGTCAACATACGAATTTCGAGGGAACACAAGCATGTAGCCCATAGCAGAGAGTGCAATCAGGGTAACTTCTTTGGAAGGCAGTTTTGTAACCCATTCTGCACTTTGAGTCATGTATCTTTGAACAGCAATTCCACTTCAGGGAATTTGTCCTGATAGTGCAAAAAATGAATATGAAAAGGGAGTATATTCAAGGATAACGGTCATTGCATTAAAATAATGAAAAGAGGATTAACTTCAGTGTGCAGCAATAGCCTGTTAGGCAATTATTGATAATTCAATGATGATTTTTTGACACAGAAAGATGTTAAGCAGATTATGGAACCCATTGTACAGCAGGATCCCATTTTTGTGGCAGTGTTCATATATGTGCATCTGGGCACTGTTTGGAGGGAGACCTAGCAAGGTATTAACAGTGGTTATTTTTGGGTAGTGGGGCTGTAATTGTAATGTTTTTCTTGATTATCTGTATTTTGAAAATTTTCTAGCATGGATAAATATGACTTTTTAAATAAGAAAATGAGACAAATTATTATAGAAAAAAAAGTGACTGCCTCCATACAAGTTTCTGAGTTCATGTCTATTGAAGAAAACATGTTTGTTTGTTTCTCAATTCAGTTAGTTTCCCGTTGTCACAGGTATAGGTTACAACATGATTATTAGAAATGTTTACTGCAGGGCGCCTGGGTGGCTCAGTCATTAAGCATCTGCCTTCAGCTCAGGTCAGGATCCCAGGGTTCGGGGATAGAGCTTTAAAAAAAAAATCCAATAAGCCAGATAACATTAACAATTGAACTTTACAAAGAAAAACTGTCAGAGAGTAAAAGGAGGAGATGAGGCACCTGGATGGCTCAGTCAGTTAAGCATCTGCCTTCAGCTCAGGTCATGATCTTGGGGTCCTGGGATCAAGCCCCACGTTGGGCTCCCTGCTCAGTGGGGAACTTGCTTCTCCCTCTCCTCCCTAACTTGAGCTCTCTCTTTCTCTAGTGCTATTTCTGTCTCTTTCTCTTAATAAATGGATAAAATCTAAAAAAAAAAAAAAGATTATTGCTTATTGTTAGAATTCCCCATTAGGGCCAATTCAAAGAGGCAAATGGTAGGATGTACGTACTTTTTGCTTTCATCCCTGCCCTTAAAAACCCAGTAGCTATAAACACTGGCAATTCTGTTCAGAGCAAAGTCTCTGAAGGGCTTAAGAAAAGCATAGGAAGAAATGTGAATTAGGGTCATGCCTGGAGTATTCTGGTATATTTTGTTACTGTTGTTTTCCCTTCTATCAATCTAAAGAAGGAAGGGAAAATCTCTTTTTAAATTACAAAGTAATACATGATGATTCCTTCAGCATATATTTGAGTGTCTAGCATATATAGCAGACATTATTCTTGGTGTGTAGGGGGGTGTGTACAGTGAACAAAACAGTCAAAAACCCTTGCCCTCATAGAGCTTACCTTCTGGTTGACAAGAAACTAAGGAAAATGGAAGTACATGATATGTCAGATGGCAGTAAGTTTAGAGAAAAATGACGCCGGGTAGGGGAATAGGCATGTGTGTGGGGGTGTGTGTGTCTGAGTGTGTTCTAGTGGATGAGAATGAGGGTGGTTACTTGACTCACAGATAAGATGACTTTTGAGCAGAGGTCTGATGATGTGAGAGAGTGGGCCACGCAGGTGTCTGGAGGGAGAGGGTTCCAGGTGGGGAAGCAATAGCAAGCCCCAGGGTGCTTGGCACACTTGATAACCAACCATAAGGCCAGAATGCAGTTTTATTTTCCTTATAAATGCAAACATCATTGTGGATAACTTTAACTGCCTTTAAATACTGTATAGAGTATGCATATTTTTAAAGCTTTTGGTAAGTGTAACAAAGTAGTGTGTATGTGTGTGTGTGTGTATATATGTATATATATGTAACTTTTCATATTTTTTTTGGCTATTTGTATGTCTTATGTGTGTGTGAGAGAGAAATACACACACACACATTCACATACACATAAATACCTGGTTTTTGCCCACTATTTTTCTTTTATGGAGTTGATTTTTTTTCTTATTGAGTTGTAAATACTCATTACACATTAAGAATATGAAATTCCAGCCTGTTTTCTATGTTGCCAATAGTTGTTCATAGCTTGTTAATCACCAGTTGATTTTTTTTAAAGACTTTTACTTATTTGACAGAGAAAGAGTGAGAGAGCACAGGCAGGAGGAGCAGCAGCAGGCAGAGGGAGAGGGAGAAGCAGGCTCTCCACTGAGCAGGGAGCCCAACATGGGATTCAGTTTCAGGACCCTGGGATCATGACCTGAGCCAAAGGCAGACACTTAACTGACTGAGCCACCCAGGCATCTCATCTCTTGATTTTCCGTATGGTATTTTTTGGCCAGTGCATTTTGTGTAGGTGGATTTATCAATCTTCCCTAATGGCTTCTGTCTTTGGAGTTATATGTAGAAAAACCAGAAATTTATTGAGTATTGTGCCACGCACAGCTCTATTCTTTTGTGTCCTTCCTCTGCCCTCACGCATAGTGACCTAGGTGACCCTTAGGGGTCACCTACATACCTCCAGCCCTAGATGACCTGACCTAGAAGAAAGGGCACAGCCCAGGAAAATGTGTGAAATTTGTCCATCCCTTAGAGCTCTTGACTAAAGTTTTTCAGCTGACTGCTGGAACATTCCTTGGCAGCAAAGAGAGCTCTTTATAATTCCCAAAGATCTGGATAACCATGTGCATGTTATAAGGTTATGCTCTTCAGTGCCCAGAACCAGGTATAATTTCCATCACTTAATCTCCCTGGAAAATAATCGTCCATTTTAGCAGAGTTAACTAGGGTTTTAAAATCACAATTTCATTCTGTCCTGAAGAAATATTTTTTGTCTTTTAAAAAAGATTTTATTTGAGAGAGAGACAGAGCATGAGCATGGGGGAGGAGGCAGAGAGAGAGAAAGAAACAGACTCCCTGCTGAGTAGGGAGCCCAATGCGGGGCTCAATCCCAGAACCCTGAGATCATGACCTGAGCTGAAGTCAGTTGCCCAGGCTGAGCCCTCAGGGGCCCAATATTTTTCTAAAACTATTTCAAGGGGGTGCTTGGGTGGCTCAATCAGTTGAGTAACTGACTCTGCTTTAGCTCACATCATGATATCAGGGTCCTGGAATCAAGTCCCACATTGGGCTCCACTGCGAGTCTGCTTGGGATTCTCTCTCTCCCTCTCCCTCTACCCCTCCCCCCATTTGTGTGCTCTATCTCTCTCACTCTCAAATAAATAAATCTCTTATTTTATTTTATTTTTTTTGTTAAAGATTTTATTGGGGCAGCCCGGGTGGCTCAGCAGTTTAGCGCCTGCCTTCGGCCTGGGGCATGATCCTGGGGACCCTGGATCGAGTCCCACGTCCGGCTCACTGCATGGAGCCTGCTTCTCCCTCTGCCTGTGTCTCTGCCTCTCTCTGTTTCTCATGAGTAAATAAATAAAATCTTTTAAAAAAATAAAAATAAAGATTTTATTTATTTATTCATGAGAGACACAGACTGAGAGAAAGAGGCAGAGACACAGGCAGAGGAAGAAGCAGGCTCTAGGCAGGGAGCCCGATGCGGGACTCGATTCTGGGACTCCAGGATCATGCCCCAGGCCAAAGGCAGGCGCTAAACCCCTGAGCCACCCAGGGATCCCCCAATTAAATCTTTTAAAAACAAAATATTTCATGAGATGACAAAAGGACAAGAAAGCACTGCCTTGTAGTTCTGTCCTCACCTTGTCTCCACACATCCTGGAAAAGTATGGGAAACTCAGTTGTCATGCATTTTATTTACCCCAGGTAACTGTTGCTAGGCCTGACCTGTCCATGTTACTATAGCATATTAACTGATAGTCGTGGAAACCTTGTGGGCCAGAGATCCCATTTCTGAATCTGAAGCAGCAAGTATAAACTATTCTTCAAATTATGTTCACCTGCCCGTGGACTATACTGTCTGCAGCAGGTCCTCTCTGGGAGGGAGACAGCATGCACACCTGTGACTGCGAGTCTGTTTCCTATTTCTCCTGCTGGTGTGTAAATTAAACGAGATTGATGTTGCAAAGAATTTAGGAATGAATAGCTAGTGAAGAACAGACTTGTGACAAAGTCTTACTGAACCTCAAGAGACTTTTACTGCTGTGAGTAATGGACCAAGGTGGGAATGTTGTATCTCTTCTACTTCCCCACCCCAACCCTTTACCCACTTTAACTTTGAGGGTGGTTTTTTTTTTTTTTTTTTTTTTGTATAGATAGATACATAGATAGATTGATTGATTTGAGCAAGAAAGAGCACACAGAAGGAGAGGGAGAAGCTAAGCAGGGAGCCTGTTGTTGGGCTTGATCCCAGGACCCTGAGATCATGACCTGAGCTGAAGGCAGATGCTTAATCAAATGAGCCACCCAGGCTCCCCTAACTGGGTTTTATCTCAAATATCACTTATTAGAGGAAGGTTTCCCTATCCTCACTTACTAGATCAGATACCCTTATGGTACAGCTTAGTCCTTTACTTTCCTTAAAACATTCATCCATGTAACATTTGACTTTTATTTATATGAGCAAAACACACAGGACTCCCACCTTTGTGAAACTTACAGCTGATTTGAGACACATTAATAATATGTCTATTATATAGTATCTGGCTCTGATAATTAATGGGTTAATTGAAAATAAATCAAGAAATCATTTTTGGATGAAAACACTCTATTTTGATTTAAGATGTATAAATGTGCACTAGTTTGCTAATCTCATGGAAGAGCTTTTTCATGGTGTATGGATTGTCTACTGGGTTCCCTCGAGTGTTTTCTTGCATAAACTACACTTAACATGTACCCTGTGATTTTCAGTGGAATGAGAACTTTGATACTTTGGAGCAATGTGAATGCACAGTTCTTCTCAATTTTTAATTATTTTTCTGCCCCCGCCCCATCCTTTCACATTGGTTTTGCCCATATGTTTTGGCAGCACTGCCCCCAATGATTCATATTTATTCCTCTCAATAGCAGCTATACTTTTTTGTTGGTGTGTGGAGGAGGGAGGCAGCTGTCTCTGATAAGAGCTCATGAGGGGCAAGACAGGGTCAGGCAACCAACTGCTTCTGCAGGTGTCGAAATTTCCCCATTAGCGCACGTTGCTTTGGTTCTGCCCACCTAGGTGAGTGCTGAATGAGGTGATTGTGGACAACGTATGCATCAGTGCCCCTGCTCCTGGTCATAGTGCCATGGTTGAATCCAAATGCTCACACAGCTGCTCTGTAACATATCCCAGAAGTCTCTTTGGTTCTACTAGATCTGTGTTTGTTTTTTATAGTTAAAATCATTTCTTTGTATTTAGGGTAGAGGGTTAAAATACAAGGCGTTTCCTTAGCCATGTTTTCTCTTTCACATCCATGGTCACTCAAATGCCCTGATGTCTCTTGGAGCATATGGTTGGGCAGGTGTTTTCTTTGTTTAAGAAGGAGCAGAGCACAGATGCCTGGAGCCTTACTGAGCTCACATCCCAGAGTACTGTGCCTGCAGCAGCTAGGCACACTATGTCACAAAGTGCCTGACTTCCCTCCTTACCTGTGCTCCTCGTGGCAAGTGCTCTGGGCTGCCTTCTGGTGCTCAGGGGACCAGGGGCCTGGATCCAGTCTCCCTTGACCCTTGTGAGCTTTTCCTTCTAGAAAAGCCATTTCCTAGAAGAAGAGCAATTGGTTCAATGTTCTCCTTGACCCATTAGGAAAGAGAATGGCATCTTCCTTTTTCTGTTTGCCTTTTGGGTGCAAGTACAGACATGTCGTATTGCAGTGGCACTAGTAAGAACAGAGAATATTCCTTGGGTAATTAGCTGTTTGATCTGCTACCAGAGTAAAATCATGCTGTGTTTTTAGCTTATTTTATATAGGTCAGTGTCTCCCATTAGATTATGAGGTCTTTGGGGGCAAAGTATGAAAGGGTGGCTTAAAGCTAGGGCTTTAGAGTCAGATGACCTGAAGTCAAATTCTGGCTTTGCCATTACCAGCTTTTTTGACCACATGCACATTATTTAAGCTCTTTAGGCCTCAGTTTTCTCATTTGCACAATGGAAATAATGATAATATTTTCTTCATAAGGTTGTTGTGCTGTGTTTTAAACTAGCTCCATACCCAGTGTGGAGCCCAACGTGGGGCTTGGAATCATGACCCTGAGATCAAGACCTGAACTGATGTCAAGAGTTGGACACTTTACCAACTGAGCCATCCAGGCACCCCACACTGTGCAGATTTTTTAAAGACACAGCATAGAAAACATTTAGCATAGTGCCTTGTTTGTGGCAAGTGCTCAGTAAATGTTAACTGTGATGCTGCTGTTAATAATAATTCTGGTGCTGTCAGCACCTTGCAAATTGCTATAAATATTTGCTGAATGAATATATTCAGGAAGTAGGGTTTGGAGGCCTCAGTAGAGACTAGAGACATTTTAACACCAGGTTTGCTGGGAAGCGTACAAAAGCAGGTCTGATCACAGATGGAGTGCCTGCCCATGCTAATAAAGTTAATAAAGAACATTTCTTGAACAGGCACCATCCCAGGAGAGTGGTTCATTGAGTTAGCTGGGATTATTATGTTAAATTCTGCTGGAATGGTCTCATTTATTTCTATCTATTATTAGAATAACTCTAGGGACCAAATGCGTCGGTGACGGATGGGAGTGGCAAGTTGCAACCTCCGTGATCAGGGCTCTATGTAAAAACTGGAATTTTGCTTTTCTTCAAGAGAGCAAGAATCTAAACTGTTCTGAGAAAAGCAGTTTTGGGTGGGGCCACAGCGGAATCAAAGAAATGCACCCTTCTGAAGTCCTTAGAGATTTCAGGTTAACGGTGGAAAACGTCAGCACAAGGCCACCCAGTTCGAGTTCTAGCATTCTTTTAAAAATTCTGTCCTTTGACATTTGCTTCCTTTTGTTGTAGTTCCATGGAGCTGTTTGATATATTGCCTCGGTAAATAGTCTTTTTAAATTTTTAATAATTGGGCGTGAGTTCAAAGCCCTCTGGCTACTTAAAATCCAAAGAATAATGTTCACTGCCCCTTAAAAAAAAAAAAATCAAATCTGTTCTCTCTCCTGAACTGCAGGAAGCCCTCTTCCATCTCCAGCTTGTCTGTGCCCTGTCGTGGGACAGGGAACAGACAGGCTGTAGCTGGATAGCTTTGTCAGCCTTCCTCACTGTCAGTGGGCACAGACCATGTCACACTCCACGGGTCGCTCAGAGATTTTAAGACAAGCACCATCGTCGTATTTGGTGCATCCAAAGGGTCATGCCTTCCAACTAGGTCATTCGGACAGAAGATGACAGAAACATTATGGCCTCTTTCCCTCTTCCCAGATCTGATGTTTCAACGTGGCTTCCTGCTTCGGTGCTGTTTGTGGGTATAATCTATGCTGGTTCCAGAGCATTATCCAAACTGGTAAGTGTTAGAGACTTTTTAGAGAGACAGTTTCTCTTTCCTCTTCCCCTCTGCTTTTTAACTTACTGCACTTTGGATCAACAGGGGACAGAATCAACTTTCATAATGATACAGCCGGATTGGAGAGCAACATGGGGCCTTATGCGCTTCTCCCTGGGTTGAGGATAACCAGATAACTGGGTTGGGCCAACTTGTTTTACAAGATGAAGAGGCATAAATGGAGGTGCAGGGAAAGAAAGAAAGAAGGGATACTTATGGAGCCTGACACAGACAGGGTCAGCCCACTCTGCCTGAATGCAGGCTGTCCTCGGGAGCAGGGTGAGCAGGCTCAGCCTTCTCCATGCTTCCGAGGTACTGTAATGTAACCCTGCCCATTGGTGACATGGACTGGGGGGTGCTGGGCTCAGCACATACCCTGCAAAGCATCGGTACCCAGTACATGGCGACACTAGTAAAACAAGTGTCCCCCTGTTCTCCCACCGCAGCCACCCAGGTTTGAGCTCCTCAAAGGAGGGAACTGTAAAGGATAACTTATTCCAGTTACATTATATGAAAATATAAAAATTTATTTTCCCATCAAAAGAGAATCCATTGATACTACCGTTGACCAGAGACTCAGAACGAGGTTTAAAAATCAGTCATGCCTCTTCCTGTCTTGTACCCCAACTGCTCATACTGTTTTTATTTCTGAGAAAATGATTGTATTCTGACTTTTGGAGAAATGTGAAATTTGTGAAGCAATTTAGTCTTTTTATGCAAAGTTTGTTGTTATGTTGGTCCCTTAGGTCTCGGATACAAAAACACTAAAACAAACACAAAATCTGCCTACCTGCACAGCATTATTATTGTTAGGACAACCCTGAAGTTGCAAAATAGCAGTTGAGAGTTACAGGGGTAATTTCTAAATTAAATCATCATTTTTCTTTCATTGATTCATACACTTGAGTCATTGGGATGATGTGTTCAATGGGAGAGAAACGTCCTGGGTGGGCCCAGCAAATGACCCACAGCACATATTGGTGCGCAGCCCAGAACCTGAGACCTGCCCCAGCTTCCAGCTGCCCCTTCTGGATTCTGTTGGCTTCTGGGTCTGCTGCCTCGCTTTATGCCCTCTGGCCGTAGAGGGCGCTCCCCCTCGTGTAGCAGAATTACACAGGTGTTCATAAAAACAATGCATTTTTAAAGTGGTTTTTTAAAAATTTTTTATGATAGACAGAGAGAGAGAGAGAGAGAGAGAGAGGCACAGGCAGAGGGATAAGCAGGCTCCATGCAGGGAGCCCGATGTGGAACTCGATCCCAGGTCTCCAGGATCAGGCCCTGGGCTGGAGACAGCACTAAACCGCTGAGCCACCCAGGCTGCCCCTTTTTTTAAGTTTTAATTTAAATTCCAGTTAGTTAACATACAGTGTAATGTCAGTTTCAGGTGTAGAATTTAGTGAGTAAACACTTGATAAAACACCCGGTGCTTATCACAAGTGCACAACTTAATCCCCATCACCTATAAAATCTACCTTCCCCACCTTCTTCCCCTCTGGTAACCAGCCATATGTTTCTTGGTTTGCCTCTCTTTTTGTTACCCCCTATGTTCATTTGAAAAACAATGTATTCTTGTTCAAAGGCTTTTAAAATTTCTTATAGGAACTGGATAATTAAGATGCCAGAATTGTGAAGTTTGAATAACTATTGTGCTAATAATAACAATATTTTTTGTTTGCATGGTGCTTTTTTGAATGTTTCCATAGTGATTTCCTCTGTATCTTTTTATGTGATTCTCAGTCACCTGACAGGCAACGGTTGAGGCAAATGTTAATCACCTGACAGAGGAAGGGACTCAGGTGTGGAAAGTCTTGGTAACCTGCCTCTGGTGCCAGCTAGTGGCAGCTCCTCTGACTCCAGACCTTTTGTCTTTTCAGATTTGTCTCTTGGGCTAATGCATATGGATTTTAGAAGAGTCCAGGGTAATCAGACATAACTTTAGACTCTTTTAGTGACAAGTTATAGAAAGCACATAAACTGTTCTAAGCAAAAGGGAAACTAACTGGTTCATGTAATTGAAAAGTTGTAGATCAAGCAAGGCTTGATCCAAAGGTTCCAATGACATGCTTAAGAAGCCAGTTTCTGTCTCTCTGTCTTTTAGTTCTGCTCTGTCTTTGCTCCATTTCATGGCCAGGCTCTCATGGGTGTTGTTGACTCTGGGCTCACATCCTTATAACATGAAGTCTAATGGAAAGAGACCTTTCCTTGTAGCGCCTGCAGGAGTCCCAGGATTCACCCTAAATATACATCAGCTGGACATCTGCCCTTCCTAGGTTGGAAAGCTAACCAGGAAGATGGAATTATGCTGATTGGTCGGCCCTGGATTACAGTCTTCCAGAACCATTCACTGTGGCTGCAGAGATTCAGAGCACTGTTTGGCCAGCCCTGGTCATACAGGATCCCTGCCCAGATCCTGTAGACTGAGAGAGGGAACAGCAGATCCTTGATATTGGGATGCCTTACCAAAAGAAGGGATAAGGATGATAGGTAGCCTCTGAGGTCCATTGTAAGGGTCGGCACAGTACATTATCAGGCAGATGAGGAGTTCTGTAACCAAGAACAATGCTTCTCGAAGTGTGATCCACATGTGGTGGCAGTCTGTGAGCTTTTTGTTACCTGTCCATAAGGAGATTGTGCCAGAATGTACATCAACTTTGGCACTAAACACACTGTTTAGTTGAGCTTTTTTTTTTTTTATAGCAAGACTTTTTTTTTCTTTTAATATTTTATTTATTTATTCCTGAGAGACACAGCGAGAGAGACAGAGACACAGGCAGAGGGAGAAGTAGGCTCCATGCAGGGAGCCCAATGCATGACTCTATCCCAGGACCCTGGGATCACGCCCTGGGTCAAAGGCAGACGATCAACCACTGAGCCACCCAGGTGTCCCCATAGCAAGACTTTTTGAAGAAGGAAGAGTGCACTGATGTACCCTTTTGGTTCAAGCTCCTTATTTGACTGGTACTGTCATTGAGTGGCACTGGCCTAGAGCACAGCCTTCTTCAAAGGGTAAAAAGAAGCTGCTGCAATTCAGTCTTTGAGCAAAGAGAAACAACCAAAACCCAAATATACCCAATTAGGGTGGGAGGAGCAAAGGAAAGAGACACTCATTGTTTTTTAGTGAAATAATAACCCAGCATCTCTCCTTTGTTTTCTGATTTTTTTTTTTTTACATAGTTGCTTACAAATTCATAGAGTGGGTTAAACACGAGGCACTCATACAGCTTGTGTTAGATAGAAAACAGGCATCAATATGCTGGTGCCAAGCTGTCAGTTTAATGAGTCCACAAGGAATTGGGGGAAGGTGCTCAGTTAAAAGCCGTGGGCGTATTGTTATGCAGAACACTTTCGAGGTAGTTCTGCTCCATAAAGCCCTCCTTTATCTGACAAGATTTTGAAGCTCTGTTCTTCTGATGTGCAACTCCTAAGAGGAAGCAGGTTTAATTCTGTAAAGGCACAGCAGGGAGAATTCTTTACTGATTTTTCTACCTCACAACCGAATGATATAAAGAGTTAAGGGAAGGGGTTACTCTCGTGGCTATCCATTCAGCAAATATTTGTCAATGATCTACTTTGTACGAGGTGCTTAAAGACAAATAAGGTATGGGTCCTGACCCTGAGGTGTTAGTATGCGTTGGGCACTTTCCATTGTCCCTCTTCATGACATATGAAGCCAGACTTAATTACTCCCACTTACAGATGAGGAAACTGAGATCCAAATTATTTGGCCAAGGCCAACAACTCATAAATGTTAAAGTGGAGGTGCAAACCGAAGCCTGTCCAACCACAACAATTCATCTTGAAAAGTTACCCTCTTTCCCCATAAATCACATCAGCCAGGGGAGATCAGCCCATGAGGACTGAGTTGAGGGGAGTGGAGAGGAAGTGTGTATTTGCTGTCCCTTCTACTTGGGCTAATTTGGGTCAGTTTCTCCAGCTGTCCTATGCTGAATAAGGTCACAGTGATGATGGTTCTGATGGCGTGAGTGTTGGTCTTTGGAGGGTCAGTATGACCTTGACCGGTCATTAATACTCTTGTTGTAATTTTCCAACCAAAGCCTGGCCATCTAGACACGATTGCCTCAAATCCTGTGGTGGTAAGTGTTTAGAACACATGTGCAAAGTCAGACATTATGAGCTTGCCAGTAAGAGGCCATCCTGGTGTTGGTGATCTGGCTGTGCAAACCATGTCGTTTTCTTGCTCAGGGCAAGCCAAGGTCAGTAGTTGCTGGAACTTTGTTTGCGGTAGTGTGTGGGATGCCGGGTCAGGTACAGCGCTCAGGGGGGGCGATAACTGGAAAGGGGTGAGGGGGCCAGGGACCGTTCGGCTTTGGGCAGGGTTTGTCGGCCTCGTGGGCTACGGACAGGCCTACGCCCTCACGTGGGTTAGTGATGGAGATTGGAGGGGGTGGTGTGTTGTAGGATAAGTCACCAGGGATATGGAGACCAAGTGGGAGCAATGAGAGGGATGCTAAAATTCGGGTGCCCAGGAAGGCCCGCCCCATGGGGGGGGGCGCTTACATGTTCAGGTTAGGGAAAGGGGTGCGGCTTAAGGTAATTTTCTGTTGGGCATGGTGGGAGGGTATTTGGTCATGTCGCGGCCGACGTTGGAGGCTGGGGTCGGTACTGGGGAGGCATGAAGAGCACAGAGGGTAGGGGGGGGGGGGCGGTCCTGGTGGGGATTTGGGGCTTTGGGAATGTGGCGGGGGGATAGGTGTTATTTAGGGTTGGTACTGGGGTGGAGTGGGGCATTTAGTGTTTCACCGGTAGCGAGGGTTGTTTGAGTTGGCGGAGGGCGCCCGTGTTTGTTGGTTGGTGCTAGGGAAGGGCCAGGGGGGGCAGCGGGGGGGGACGGGGCGGCAGGCGGCTGCAGGGGGTCCGTGCCCAGGGTCCCTCGGGATGGCGTTGACAGACTTGGGGCGCACTGGAGGGTGCCGGGGTAGCCGCTATAGGCCGTGGGCGCGGCAGCGGCGAGGCCGATCGGGAGGGGTCGGCAGGAATGTCTGTTTGTTGTTATTTTTTTTGTTTGAGGAGGGGTAGGCGGGGTGGCCGGAGGGGGGTACGCTGGCATAGTGCGGTCGCAGTGGGCAGAGCTGGGTTGGGTGCGAGGGAGGGATGGTGGGAGCCCAGCAGCTGGCGATGCTCGGTGCTCCGTGGGTGGGCGGGATGGGGTGGCGCGCCCGCTGAAACGGGGAATAGGCGCGGGCACGGCGAGTTTTGTTGTTTAGGTTTGTTTGCGGGGGGTAAGTGGAGGGGCGCTTTTACCGGGTGTAATGGTCTGTGGTATATCTGGGGAGGCGGGTGGGGGGGGGGGTTTTTTAGGCTGGAGGTACATTTGAGTTTGGGTTATATTTCCAGTGGATACAGGCACCTTTGTCTCATGGCTAAACATATATGTAAATAGAGAGGGATGGGGGAACGGATGCATAGTGTATTATAATACTTTGGTTGCATCAAAGGCCACTATCAACAGAGTAAAAAGGCAACCCACTGAGTGGGAGATAGTATTTGCAAATTACTTATCTAATAAGGGATATTGAAATATATTTTTAGGCTCAAGATGGAGCTCCTCCTTTCTGGAGTGCTACATCAGCAAGCCAAACTTTAGTATTCCTGTAAATGCTCCACTTGACCAGAAACAGTACATCCAGACCTCTAATCCCCAAATACCAATGCAACTCTGGGTTCTGTACTTACTTCCTTGTTCCTTGATCTTCCTAAATAAAACCAGATATGCAATCCCAGCCAATCATACCATTTCCCCATTGCCACTTCTAATGCTTCATAAAACTCATTCTTGCCCTGCACTTCTTGGGAAGAGTGCTCCACTGCTTCTGAGGCACCATACTCCCCTAATCTACGGATTGTTTTCCCTTGATTAAATGACATCTAACTTGTTACTAAATTGTTTTAGTTCTATCATTCTATAGGGATTAATATCCAGAATCTAGAGATAGGCCCTCAACTCATCAACGAAAACCAATGCAATTCAAAAATGGCCAAATGACTTGAAAAGACATTTCTCCAAAGAAGATGCACAGATGGCTAATAAGCCCATGAAAAGATGGGCTTTTTGAGCTCAGTGTTATTAATCATTAGGGATATGCAAATCAAAACTATAATGAGATACCACTTCACACCCCTTAGGATGACTGTCATCAAAAAACCGGAAAATAACAAGTGTTGGTAAGGAAGTAGAGAAATTGGAACTCTTGTGGACTGATGTTGGGAATATAAACTGGTACAGCTGCTATGGAAAACACTATGATGGTTCCTCAAAAAATTAAAAATAGACTTATTGTATGATCTAGCAATTTCACTTCTGGGTTTGAAAGCAGGAGTTGAACAGATATTTAGACATCCCTATACATAGCAGCGTTACTTACAAGAGCCAAAAGTTGGAAGCAACCCAAGTATCCATTGATGGGGAAATGGATAAACAAAATGTGGCATATGCATGCAATGGAATATTATTTGACCTTAAGAAGGACGGAAATTCTGACATATGTAACACTGTGGATGACCTTTAAGGAGATTATGTTAAGTGAAATAAGGCAGTCACAAAAGGACAAATACTGTATGATTCTACTTCTATGAGGTGCTTAGAATGATCAAAATCAGAGACAGAAAGTAGAATGGTGCTTGCCAGGGAAGACAGAGGAGAGAATGAGGAGTTAGTATTTAATGGGTACAGAGTTTGAATTTTGCAAGATGACAAAGTTCTAGAGATAGAGGTTGGTGATGGTTGCATAGCAATGTGAATGTACTTAATGCCACTGAACTGGACACTTAAAAATGGTTAAAATGGTAAATTTTACCTCAATTTAAAAAATGTATTTATTTTAAAAACCCTGGACTCGGACTCTGATAGAGGTTTTCTTGAGGATTTATGAAGAGGAGGGGATAATAGGTTCTCACTTGATTCACTCAGAATTTCTTTGTGTGTTGTAGGTATGCACATTTGGTTTAACTCATTCATTTCAATGCACTTGGGTAAAAAAGTGTGAGAAAAATAACAATTCACTGAGAGCAGGCCAGCCTGCTCTCTGTTCCGGCCTGTACGTTCAGGCCCCCAAGGGAATGAGCTGGAGCAAACTGCTGTCCCTTGGGCCTTCTCTTATTCCCAGGCATCTCACCAAGGTGGAGGAATCCCTGGTACTTTAAAATGTCCATTTCTTATACAACAAGGCCCCTAGGACCAAGGCCAGCTACTTTATGTGATGAACAAATGAAGGACAGAGATGGCCTCCAGACCCCTACTGGAGATACACTGGCAAGAAGGGAGTCTGGTCCTCTGCATTTGGGGACTTTGCCAAATAATGACAGAATAGTAAAATTAATGTAAATAGGAGCACCTGGATGACTCAGTGGTTGAACATCTGCCTTCCACTCAGGTCACGATCCCGAGTTCTTGGGATCGAGTCCCGCATCAGGCTCTCCGCAGGGACCCTGCTTCTCCCTCTGCCTATGTCTCTGCCTCTCTCTGTGTGCCTCTAATGAATAAATAAATAAAATCTTTAAAAAAATTAATGTAAATAAACACTTAAATTTAACTCATGCAAGTCAACTTGTGAATGTATTCATGTATATGTACATATACTTATTCAAGTACCTCACCATCTTCCAGAAAGAATCAATGGTGGCTTAAAAGAATAATTAAAATAAGAAAGATATATGTATTTTAAGTAGGCTCCACACCCAGCATGGAGCCCAACCTAGGGCCTGAACCTACCACCCTGAGATCAGAGTCAGAGCTTAACTGAATGATCCACTCCCCCAAAATAGACATTTTTTTATAAACAATTTTTTCTTAAGATTTTGTTTATTCATGAGAGACACAGAGAGAGAGGCAGAGACATAGGCAGTGGGAGAAGCAGCCTCCCCATGGGGAACCGGATGCAGGACTCAGTCCCAGGACCCCAGGATCACACCCTGAGCCTAAGGCAGATGCTCAACCACTGAGCCACCCAGGCGTCCCTATAAACAGAATAAAAGAACTAGATGAGGCCAGAGAAAGACTTAGCATATAGAAACCTATGCTGTGGTAGCCTACAAAATAAATACAGTTGGGCCCTGAATTCAGTTTTCAGCATTCTGTAGCCAAATAAAAAGGTTATAAGACTTGTAAGAGGGGATCCCTGGGTGGCGCAGTGGTTTGGCGCCTGCCTTTGGCCCGGGGCGCGATCCTGGAGACCCGGGATCGAATCCCACGTCGGGCTCCCGGTGCATGGAGCCTGCTTCTCCCTCTGCCTGTGTCTCTGCCTCTCTCTCTCTCTCTCACACTGTGTGCCTATCATAAATAAATAAAAATTAAAAAAAAAAAAAAAGACTTGTAAGAGTGGAAGTCCCTGCTACACCTGTCGCGAGCATAGCATAACATAGAGCAATGTTGACTCACCCAAAACTGATGTAACGTGGTGTGTCAGTATCTTCTGATTGAAAACGTCAAAAGAAAAACAAGAGTGAAGTCATTGCTGGCGAACAGCAAAGTTTCCCTCAGGTTCTGAGTCCTCAATAAAAGGTAGACTAGGCCATTTAGTGAGGCAGGCTCTTCAACAACACCCTTATAACAAACACAGCGACAACCTAGTTCCTAGGATTCTTACAACGTTTTGGATGCATGATGAAATAGATGGGTTCAGTAGGAGCTGTTGTCTGAGGCTAAAACTGCTACCCTGCTTATCTGACTCCCTTTGCTCACTGCCCTGAGGCAACGCTCCAGGAGCATTGTTTCCAGCCTGCAGGATTTTGATAAAAATTGGGTAGCCAGCAGGTCAGGCCTGGAGTGCAGTTGTCCTGTCTTGTAGATTAAGCCCACACCCACATATTTAAAAATCGCCCAAAGGGAAGATGGGATTGACATTCTTTCACAAACATTCAGAAGCTGACCCAGGATTCCTGCTTGAAAAAGGGAGGCATCTGTGTCTGCAGAGTGACCCAAGGCCGTGCCTGTGCGCAGGGCCAGGATTTTCTATAGGAAACCTTTCTCACTCAGGCCCAGCACCTGAGCAAATAATAATCAAGGCCTCAAAATTCCATTCTGGAAAGCATGGGAATAATGAAAGACTTTAGGTAATAGATACCAGTTTCTCTTCACAACCAGAGAAAAATTTCCAGTAGTATACATGGAAAAGATGTTGAATTTTAAGCTAATGGAGTCTAAGGATAAATTAGTTGCAAACTGTGCCCCTAAGTAACTAAATGAATTGGCCTGCAGTGTACTTGAATTTGATTAATTACATTTTATGTAATCTTGGCCATTTTTCCTGATGAAGGATGGTAGGACCTTTTGTTGTTGAGGCCATTCCTAGAGTCCTGACAATGTGGAAAAACGCTTATTTTTCTGTTTAGCAGCAAACAAATACATAGATTTTCATAGATTCTCATAGATTTTCATAGATTCATAGATTTTCATAGATTTTTCTGGTTTTCAGATTATTAAGAGGTGGGTTAAAAAAGAGAACCAAAATATATTCCTTCATTTTATTGTCTGCGTAATGGGGATGTTAATAGTATCTACCTCATAGAGTTATTATGACAATTAAATATGCAAAAGCAGTTAGAACAGCAGCTAGCACATATTAAGCATTCGGTATATCTTAGCTATTATTGCTATTATAATTTCTCAGAACTTTTGTCTGATTCAACAAAATTAAGTCCTGCTGAACCTCACTCCATAAGATAATAAACGGCAGGTTTTCTTTTCTTTTTTTTTTTTTTAAGGACAGGTTTTCTAAAAGAATCAGTCACTCGGGGTCTCCTGAACTGATAGCATAGATCACAGACTGGGACTTATACAGAGTTAGAGGCTGAGGAAAATCAGTAATCAAAGTTTGTGAATTGTATTAATTGTTTTTTGTATACCTCTATGGAGGCTGAGATGGTCAATTATAGAATTACTGTTTCTTTTTTTTTTTTTTTTTTTTTTTTTTTTTAGAATTACTGTTTCTAAAGCCTGCTAGCTTCTCAGTAGAAAAATGGCTTGAGAAATCCAGATTTAAATTTTTTAAGGTAGAAATGGAAGCTATCTTTTAAAACATGTCACAGAGTTTATTCAGAGTTCATGCATTTTATTTTATTTATCTATTTATTTATTCATGAGAGACACACAGAGGCAGAGACATAGGCAGAAGGAGAAGGAGGCTTCCTGCAGGAGCCTGATGTGGGACTCCATCTCAGGATCACGATCTGAGCCTAACGCAGATGCTCAATCACTGAGTCACCCAGGTGCCTCAGAGTTTATGTATTTTAGATCATACCAGTTTTCTTACTGGAGGATGCAGACTGGCAGGATTTGGAACACACTAGTCCTACTGGACTTTGGATAGTTGTAGGGCCAGGAAGATTACCCTGGGGGCTTACTGTAATTGAGGTATCATAGCATCGAGGTTAGGGGCATGGGCTCTGCAGTTAGAGAAGCCTGGATGGGAGCCAGGGTTTGGCCCTGAACTAGCCATGAGCACTCAGCAAATTGCCTCATCTTTTAAGCATCAGGTTCCTTGTCTATAAATCAAGGTAATAGCACCCACTAAATGAGTTGTTGGAAGGAGATTTAAATAAGAGAATGTAATTAAAATAATTAGCACTGTGTCCAACACATTGTTGGTAGTTATCTTTAGTGCACTTGAAAATCAATTTGGTGTGTATTGATAGATCCTTTTCCAGAATGTGATCAGAGCAGGGCCTAGGAAGATTGAAAAACCTAGTCATGGTTTATAAAATTGAGAAAATTAGCCTCCTTGAGGAAGGCTAAATCTGGTCTCCTTGCTGGTTTTATAGTCAAGGAGACAAAAGCATTTTTTAAGAGGTCTTAATTTTAAGCAAATAGCATCCGGGTTATCCTTTCGTATTCATTTTCATGTACACATAATTAACTTGTCCCAGATTTTCTTTGCTATCTCCTTAAGCCAAGAACTGGAAGGCCAGGCCCTAAGTTTGCCAAACATAGGCCTAATGAATATAGCCAGTTAAAAAAAGATCTCTTTAACAATCTTAAAACACATAAGAATTCAAAATATAAAAATTTGGGATGCTTGGGTTGCTCAGCGGTTGAGCGACTGCCTTTGGCTCAGGGTATGATCCTGGGGTCCTGGGATCGAGTCCCACATTGGGCTCCCTGCATGGAGCTTGCTTTTCCCTCTGCCTGTGTCTCTGCCTCTCTCTATGTCTCTCATGAATAAATAAATAAATCTTTAAAAAAATACCAAAATATAAAAATTTAAGAGGAATAAAAAGCACAAAAGATAAATGAAAAATTAGGAAACAATAAAAATAACGTATGATTCTTTTTTTAACTTCACTTCTTTTTTTTTTTTTTATTTTAATTCCAGTGTGGTTAACATACCATGTTGTATTAGTTTCAGGTAGACAGTAGAGTGATTGAACAGTTCTTTACATCACCCAGTGCTCACCCCAAGTTCACTCCTTAATCCCCATCACCTGTTTCCCCCGTCCCCCGATCTCCCCCCTCCTCTGGTAACCATCAGTTTGTTCTCTGTAGTTAAGAGTGTTTCAGGACGCCTGGGTGCCTCGGTGGTTGAGCGTCTGCCTTCAGCTCAGGGCATGATCCCCAGTCCTGGAATCCAGTCCCCACATCGGGGTCCCTGCAGGCAGCCTGCTTCTCCCTCTGTCTATGTCTCTGCCCCCCTGTGTGTGTCTCTCATGAATAAATAAATAAAATCTTTAAAAAAAAAAAGTCTGTTTCTAGGTTTTTGTCTCTTTCTCTTTTTCCCTTTATTTTATTTCTTAAATTCCACATGGGAGCAAAATCATATGGTATTTGTCTCTCTGACTTATTTTGCTTAGCACTATACTCTCTAGCTCCATCCATTTTGTTGCAAATGGCAAGATTTCATTCGTTGGTATGGATGAATAATATTCCATTTGTGTGTGTGTGTTTGTGTGTGTGTATCATCTCTTCTTTATCTATCCATCAATGGGCATTTGGCTGCTTCCATAATTTGACTATTGTAAATAATACTGCCATAGACATCAGGGTACATGTCCCCCTTTGAATTAGGGTCTTTGTGTTCTTTGGGTAAATACCCAGGAGTGTGATTGCTGGATCATAGAATAATTCTATTTTTAACTTTTTGAGGAACTTCTGTGCTGTTTTCCACAGTGGCTGTGGGAAACCAACAGTGCATGGGGGTTCCTTTTTCTCCACTTCCTTGCCAACACCTGTTGTTTCTTATCTTCTTGAGTTTAGCCATTCTGAAAGGTGCAGGATGATATCTCATCTTGGTTTTTGTTTTTGTTTTGTTTTGTTTTGTTTTCATCTTGGTTTTGATTTGCATTTCCCTGACGATGAGTGATGTCGAGTGTCTTTTCATATGTCTGTTGGCTGTCTGCAGGTCTTTGAAGAAATGTCTGTTCATGTCTTCGGCCCATTTTTTAATTGGATTATTTGTTAAAGTATGATTTTGTTATTATTTATTTATTTATTTTTATGAAGTATCATTTTAAAAGGAAAAAACAGTTTGAGTTGCACTCTTAAGGAAAGATAAATTAAGACTAGAAAACCTTACAAAGGCAGGAAAATGGAAGGCAAGAACTCCAAAAGAAATAAAACAGTGCAAGTTAGAACAAAATACTAAAATAGGGCAGAGCTACAAAGTTATAAGTTTTAAAAACAAGGTAAAAATATACCCTCCAAAAAGATAAAGAATAGATCCATCTGGAAGTAGGCGAGCGGCATGATCTTAAGTGGATCCTCCAAGCTGGAACAATTTCTCTGCCAGGGTCCTATGTCGAGGCTGCTGAGGGTGCGCTTCCCGTCAATACTGATCACCTTTCATGCAGTGCTCCCGAACCACTCATATAGGTCCTTTACCTATGTCTATCATTCCTTCTAGGTACTCTGGGTCGTAGGTATTGTTCTCCCCATACTGAGGAGCAAAGTAAGGTTTGCATAAGTGCCCTGCTTCACTGGCCCCTTCTGATGCTAAAACCCATGCTTATTCTTGGTCTTTTTCTGCTTTTCAGGAAACATTATCAACCACCATCAACAGCAGAGACAATAACAAAATCCTGTGCCCTTTAATCCTTCCTGCTCACTGGGTCAAGATTAGCCATCAAATTAGGAGAGAAAGCCATTCTTCGCTAACAGCCCAGTGATAGTAAACGTGTAGTGGGTGCTCTTATGCCTTAATAACCCTCTGGAGCGTTGTTTTTTTAATGTCTTTTCCCCTCCCTCCTTTTTTCTTGGTGCAAAGTTGATCCTGGTTATTCAAATATTTACCCCAGTTCAGTTTCCTAAATATTTCCTTAATGTGGATGCTCTCCATTTTCAGTGCCACTTCCAAGTTCTGGCCACCATCTTGGCATTCCTTGGGTTAGTTTCCCATGACCTCTGTAACAAATTACCACATATCAAGAGGCTTAAAACAGTGGAAACTTGCTCTCTCCAGTTGTGGAGGCCAGAAGTCAGAAATCAGTGTTACTGTGCTCAGTCAAGGTGTGTCAGCAGGGCCACACTGCATTCCAGAGGCTCTGAGGATCCCCTCCTTGGCTCCTGTAGCTTCTGATGCTGCTGGCATTTCTTGGCTTGTGGCCACAGCACTCCAGTCTCTCTGGCTTTGTGATCACGTCTGTCACCTGTCGCCTCCTCCTCTGTGTGTGTCAGACTCTGTCTTTCTCTTAAAAATACATGTGTTTGCTTTAAGGACCTACCCAGATAACCTGGGACAAACTCCTCATCCCAGGGTTCTTAATTACAATTGCAAAGATCCCTTTTTGCCCTGTAAGGTGACATTCACCGGTCCCAGGGATTAGTGTGTGACTGTCATTTGGGGGTGAGGCATCTTTCAGTCTGCTACTCTGCTAAACTTTCGTACCATCTCTACCTTCTGCCCTCTACTACCAAGTTCCTTTCAACATGCAGATCAAATCACGTCACTGCCTTACAACTCTTTAGGGGCTTCTTGGCTCTTGGTGCTGTCTTGACTCTGTGATGTGTCTTGATGACCTCTCCACCTTCCTCTCTCCGGCTTCTCTCTTTACAGTCCACCGCTCAGCCGCACCCCCACCCCTATTCACTCTCACCCCTGCTCTTGTGTGTTCCTCTGCCTGCAGTACCCTCTGCCTCCTTGTGTTGTTTGGCTCACTCCAGTTCGTCATTCCGTTCTCATTTAGCCTATGGACTTCATTTCCTTCCTGAAGGCTTGCTCTCCCTGGGCTAGGGTAGGTGTGCCCCTCCGTGTATCTCATGAGAGCTCTTACCTGATAGGGACAGTCTCCCTATCGTAGATCCACCTTTTGCTCAAGCTGTGTTTCCTGCACCTGGCTCGGTGCCTGACACACAGTAGGTGCTTAATAAATATGTGTTGGGCCTCTACATCCACCACGCCAATAATAATATTACAACAGAGAGCGCTCATCCATGCAGAAGAGTTTTTGCTGGAGAGGATTGTATATGTGAATGCCAAAAGTTCCCACGGATCTTTATTTTTAAGCAGAAATCAAGTATTATGTAATTACGGGATCAAAGAAAACATTTTCATGCTTATTAAATTCTGTTTTCTTTCAGGCCATTCCTGTGTTTCTCACTTTGCATAATGTAGCTGAAGTTATCATCTGTGGGCACCAGAAGTGTTTTCGGAAAGAGGTAAATGATAATGCAAAATGCTAGTTTCGCTTCCCTTGCTTTAAATTTCAAAGGTGCACCTTGTTTTATGGCCCAAATTAGTGTCTACCTTTTCCTGCCATCTGTTTCCTGACAGTGGTCAAGACTGCCTGGCAGTCGTCACTAATTTCAAGGATCGTGTTTTCGACATCCTTTCGCATCACCAAACATACGTGGGAATGCTTGTTGATCTGAACGGCCCTCGACCCACCACCCACCGCAGGTCAGGGCACAGCAATCACTTTGGGATACAAGGAGGAATTTACCTCAGGCTGAGGTGTGGGGCCTGGGAGGCAGCGTTCCCACCCGAAGCTAATCCCAGGGCCACCAGGGAATATATGGCAGAGCTTCACATAGGGTGCTGAGAGCAGTAGCCTGCCCTGGGGAAACTGCCTTCTCTTCCCAAGCCCAGCTCTGGGTCACATCAGTTGGAGCAAGTCTTCACCTCCTTCTGAGAAAAGCGGGTAGTAATGACACCCAGCTCATACAGTTGTTGGGAGGACACAGTGAGGCACACGTGTTAAATGCTTCCAGCAGTTTCTGGTGCATGGTAGGTTCTCTGTATGTGTTTGCTACGTTTATTAACCTTATTAGTGGTGGTTTTAATTTGGTTCCTCTTTTGAGATTTCTTTCTTTCTAACACCTGCCCATTTGAAATGGTTTCATATAAAAAATTGGGAACTCTTCAACTAGAGAGACTAGGTGGCCATTCAGACAGCTCCCTTATAAGTGTGCAGGGGAGAGAGGTGTCCTTCCCATGGCTGGGACCACTCCGCACACCCGGGCACCCTGTCATCCCCACCTGCTGCTCGCAGGCAGCTGCATGGACTACCTCTTCTGTCCTGCAGAGTTAACCTCTCTCCCTCTCTGCAGCCTTTCTTTCCTCAACCTGTAGACACTCTCAGTGTTCCCAGTCCACTGAGGAGAGAGCAGACCCTGGGGGACCCACTCACACTAACCTGGCTCTGAAGGCTGCGTGTCCCAAACCAACACTGGCCAGGCACGCCAGCCGACTCCCTTGCCTGAGCACACCTGCACCTCTGCCCCGCCACGTCCTTGCCCTGGCCCAGCACCACGCCTGAGGGAGGGCTGGGTTCGGAGCTGCCCATGGCCTTGTGTCCCTCTCACCTCCAAGCTGCTCCTGCTTCTGCCCCCACCGTCACCCCGAAGCTGCTCTGCCTGAGATCACTTATAAGTGCATTTCCACCACTGTTGGCCTTTTACACCGTTCATCGCCAGGTTCATTGCTGCCTTTCCTTCAGTCTCTTGGCCCCCTCGACCTGCTGGTTCCCTTCCCCAGTGTCTGGCTCCTCCTCCTCTTTCATTCGTCTACCCTGTAGGGTCTCCGGGGGCTCTGTGTCAGGGTTCCTTTGCTCCCAAGCACACACTCTCTGGACAGCCTCCTCCACCATCCGCCTTTAGTTCACTGGTGACTCCTGTGTCCCATCTCCAGCCCGGGCCTCGCTCTTGAACTCACATCCCCATTGCCTGCTGCTGCCTCTGGCTCTCCACATACCTGCTCCCCGGGGACATGAAATGCAAAGGGACCAAACGAACTGCTCTGTTTTTGCAACCTGCTTGTTGCTTGGTGATCCTCATCCTGGTCATCACCACCCATGGCAGAAACACTGGGATCCCCTTAGAGCCCCGGTCTGGTCTTCCCACACACACACCCTATTTCTGAATCTGTCCCCACCTCTCCATTCCCACTCTGCTGCCACCTTGGTTCAGGCCCTCATCTGTTTTTCAGGGGTCAAATGAGATCTTGCTCCCCTGAGCCCTTGGGCAGCCAAGTAGGGCCTGGGGTGAGCAGTCCTGGCTTACATAGTTATTGTGTTCTGTGTGCACCATCACCTGCCTTCACCTGCCAGATGTGTGGTAGTGCCTGGCTGGTTTTCCTGCCTCTGCCTCTCCCCACGCTCACCTTCCTCCACATTGCACCCAAGTGACCTTTTGAAACTGATCGATCATGTCCCCCCATGTACATGGGGAGTGCTCATGACCTCCATGGAGGCATGCAAAGCCCATAACCACCTAGATGCCATACACCTCTTGGGTTTTAGAAAATCCAGCCACAACCAAACTTCTTATTTTTCCTAGACCATGTCATGATGTTTTCTTTCCTCTGATTGGTCAGAGAACCTCTTATAAGCACTCTTCATTCATTCTGAGTATTTTTGTGTACCTGTGTACCGCCCACCGTGCCAGGCTGTAGGCCTACAGTAGTGAGGGAAGGGCATGGTCTTACTGCTCTGGGCAACTCTTGGAGCATCAGCTGAGCAAAGGAGACACAAATATGACACTCCTCTGCTGGATTATATGGCCAGAGACGCCACTATGGGGAAGTGACATTTAAACACAGATAAAGGGGGCACCTGGGTGGCTCAGTCAGTTAAGCATCTGCCTTCAGCTCAGATCATAATCTCAGGATCCTGGGACTGAGCCTCACATTAGGCTCCCTGCTCATCAGGGAGTCCATGTCTCCCTTTGCTCCTCCCCTGCTCATGCTCTTGTGCTCTCTCTCTCTCTCTCTCTCAAATAAATAAATAAAATCTTAAAAAAAAATCAACACAGACAAAGGCTGAGCAGGAGTTCAGCAGGTGGAGTTAAGGGGAGGGCTCCTGGGAAGAGGAAACAGGAGATGCAAAGGACCAGATGTAGGAAGGGACTTGGCAGGAGTCACTTCGGGCTAGTGTGGCTGGAGCTTGGTAAGAAAGAGAGAGGGTGCCTAGGGATGAGGCTGGAGACTTAGGACAAGCCTTTGAGGCTGAGCTAGGAATTTGGGGGGTGTGCTGAGTGCAGTGGGAGGCCGGGGTTGGGTGTGAAAGCCCAGAGAGACTGATCAGATTTACTGTCTCTGGAACTGTCTCTGGAAGGGACAGGAATGCAGGAGGTGAGAGGGGACTCTGGTGACTCTCACAAGGGAGGCTCTCAGTCTTTTAGGCTGGTCTGCATGCAATTGGAGCCTTCCCGACACCTCAAGGAGCATGAGCACTGCTCTCTAACCTTTTTTTTTTTTTTTATCACACCATCTTGTGATTTCCGTATTTCATCAATTCTAACACATGCTGCTTTTTCTCACGTTAAAAAAATTTTCACTACCTACAGTTGTGATGCTTCTACAATCAGTGGAATGCCCTGGTCAAATGCTTTCTTTCTTAGTAATATATAAAGAATGAGAGATTTTATACTCAGTGGTACCTAAGGTTCAATGAACCTTAGGTGGGAGTTTCTCTGGGTCTCTGCCTGCTTCCTCTAAGCCCCCTCTTGGCAGGGACCATGTGGTTGTTGTCTTCATAGCTCCAGAGTCTTGCCCTAGAACTGCTGCCAAGACGAATATTCACTAACTAATCACTGAGGTTCAGAAACTCACCAAGAGCTGCTGAGGTTCTCGGAGACTTATGCTTTTGTGTGTGAATTGAAAAATGAAGATTTATTGGATCTGGAGAAGAGATCCAGGCATCTCAACAGGGTACTGTTTCCTGATGGATAAGTCGGGTCACATAGGCGAGGTAGAGTAGAAAACAGGGTTAGAGCATTCTCAGAGCTATTTCCATCAGGCAGAGACCAGGGGGTAGACTTTCAGGCTGAGAGGACCTGTCCTTGAAAGAATAAATTGGATGATAAATACCAAAATATTTTGAATCTTCATCTCCATTTCATCCCCAACACTAAACATCATTTCTCTTTTTAAAAATTTTAATTCCAGTATAGTGAACATAGCATGTTATATTAGTTTCAGATATTAAATATAGTGATTCAACAATTCTGTACCTTACTCAGTGCTCATCATGATAAGTGTACTCTTCATCTCCTTCACCTATTTCCCCATCCCTCCACCCACCTCCCCTCTGGTAACCATCAGTTTCTTCTCTATAGTTACGAGTCTGCTTTCTGCTTTATATTTTTGCTATGTTTGTCTTGTTCTTAAATTATACATATGGTATTTGTCATTCCCTGACTTATTTCACTTAGCATTATACTTTCTAGCTGCATCCATGTTGTTGCAAATGGCAAGATTTCATTCTTTTCTTTGAGGAATATTCCTTTCTGTATATATACCACTTATTTATCCATTCATCTACTGGGACACTTAGGGTGCTTCCATAATTTGGCTATTGTAAATAATGCTGCTATAAACATCAGGGTTTATAAAGATATATATCTTTTTGAGTTAGTGTTTTCATATTTTTGGGTAAATACCCAGTAGTAGAATTACTGGATCGTAGAGTAATTCTATTTTTGACTTTTTGAGGAACCTCCATACTGTTTTCCACAATGGCTGCACCAGTCTGCATTCCCACCAGTGATGCACAAGGACTCCTTTTTCTCCACATCCTTGCCAGCCCCGTTGCTTCTTGTGTTTTTGACTTTAGCCCTTCTGACAAGTGTGAGGTGATACTTCATTGTAGTTTTGATTTGCATTTCCCTGGTGATAAGTGATGTTGAGCATCTTTTCATGTGTCTGTATGGCTGTCTATATGTCTTCTTTGGAGAAATGTCTGTCCATGACTTCTGTTCATTTCTTTTTAAAGATTTTCTTTATTTACTTGAGACAGTGAGTGTATGTGTGCATGCGCACATGCACACACGAGTGAGAGAGGGGTAGAGGAAGAAGCTGACTCCCTGCTGATCAGGGAGCCCCACTCAGGGCTTGATCCTAGGACTCTGAGACTGTGACCTAATCATGAAGGCAGATGCTTAACTGACTGAGTCACCCAGGTGCCCCGACTTCTGTCCATTTTTAATCAGATTATTTGTTTTTTGGGTGTTGAGTTGTAGAAGTTCTTTATATATTTTAGATACTAAATCCTTTATCAGATATATGTCATTTGCTAGTATCTTCTCCTATTTAATTGGTTATCTTTTAGATTTGTTGGTTATTTTTTTATAAACAATATCCTTTCTTGTCAGGGCAAATTAGGAAACAGTTGCATGAATTATATACCTATTTAGTCATTTTTAAAGACTTTTCTTTCCTTAAGAATGTAATAAACTATAATAAGTTGTAGAACATGCAGAGGAAAAACGTCTCAAATCAACTGTGATCCTACTTCGCATATGATACTACTATGTTCTATCAGACTTTTTCTCAGTACACGTATATAGACATACACAAATGATATAACATATTCTATTTTCTGTTGATCGATTTGTCAGGAATCTCTATTCGTGTCCTCATTCCACTCCACATGGAACATGATGTGTTTTCCTGTTTATAGACTTGTAGGTGGTTTCTAGTAGGTTGGCATTAAAATCTGCTCTGTGATGAAGATTGGCTGTGATCTATTCCCATATGATTCTCTTTCCTGATCCTTTAGCCTGGAGCTTCGACAAGGTGACCAGATATTACTAGGAACACAACTGTATGACACTTCTTAGGCTTTGCCTGTGACTCATAGTGAGGCCTCTTTTGTCTATTATGTGTCAGGTTTCACCAGACTCAACTCTGGAGAGGAAAGTTGACCTCCTCATGACCTTGTTCCCAGGTTATAAGGATAAACTCTAATTGGAACTGTGGTTCGTTGTCACCATCCATGATTCTTTGTACATGCATGTGCAATCACATGCACACATATAGTTTGACTATAAGATAATGTGTGCCTTGTGAAATTAGTCCCGTTACCTTGCAGATATACTTGTCACAGTTAAACATTAGAATGCTGCTATTCATTCTTTTGTTCATTTGTTCAACATTGACTAAATCTACGCTATATATCAAGCATCTGGCTAGGCCTACAACTATGGAGATATACACGACACCCACGACACCTTGATCATCCTCACAGAACTCAGGTAAACGGAGGAACCAACATGTAAACACATTCTGTGATGTTCATAGAATGCCATATGGGTTGAAAACAAGGGTATGGGGTAGATGGAGAGTCTGCATGGAAAGGCCAGGAGGCAAAATTTGAACCCAGTCCCGTGGATGGTAGGAATTTTCAAAGTGCAGGGAGAAAGGGCACTCCAGGCAGGCAGAGGAAGCAGCATAGTAGTAGGTAGTAGTGTGAAAGGGCTGGCAGGTGTCACTGCAGGATTGGCAGGCTGCTTGTGTCAGAATAGCATCGTAAAGGATCAGGCTCCGGAGCTAGATCACCTGAGCCCAAACCCTGTGAGCCAAACCCTGTGAGCTTGGGCAACTTTACTACTTTCTCAGTGCCGTGGTGTCTGCATCTCTTGCACATCCTGAGACTTAAATAACCCATAATGAAATAAGTCAGTACATGTAGAGGCTTAGAACAACACTGGCATAGAGTAGGGAGTCCTCAGAGTAAGTTAGCTGACCTCCGGTAATATTAGTTGTTTATTGTTCTTTTTGGCGATGTGACTTTTGAGAAGTTATACTGACTCATTCAAAACACTGAGACATCATAAGGACTTATCACTGGGTGACTTTTGGACGGAGGAGCCTCAAAAGGTGAACACCAGACATTAACTCCTTGGTTGTTTGTGGATACCTGGGAAGCAGAGGCTCCCTAATGCATTTATTGCTTGTTCTAATCTCTGTATCTCAGGTTCTGGCTCCTCGGGCCAGAGGCGTTTCAAATAAAAAAGCAGTCTCTCCTCTGTGGAATGAGTGAACTGTCTCAAGCTCTGTATTGATTTGCTGCCCTGTGACAGAAGTCCCCAGACAGTTGCTGGATGCACGTGTTACTACTCATGGAACAGCTGGGCCATGCTTTTCATCTCTATCCTGTCTGTTCCTATTTTTCCGCCAAACTGTTGATATGTTGATTACATTTAGCCCAGAATCTTTCAGTGACACATTTTCCTGTGATAGGGCAATTCTCCAGGTGCCCAGAGTCAGGTCACCTTTTTGGGTCATCCTTCCTGTACTGAAGGGATGTGTCCCCCACCAGGTGGCAGTGGAGTCAAGGTTGGCATGGCCAGCTGAGGCGGATTCCACAGAGATAAGATTTAAGGATCTAAAGATGCAAGCCACTACTTTGCTCACAAACATGATCTTTTTATTAAAACAAGGGCAAGCTAGATTATTTAGTAATGCATGAAAACTGAAGATAGCCTTTATAGCAAACCATGTTTGTCAGTGCTTCACATTTAAAAAAAAAATTGAGATATGATTGACATATAACATTATATTCGTTTCAGGTGTCCAGCATAATGGCTTGATATTTGTGTATCTTGCAAAATGATCACAATAGGTCTAGTTAACATCCATTACCATATGTAGTTATAAATTTTTTTCCTTGTAATGAGTACTTTCAAGATCTAATCCCTTAGCAACTTTCTTTCTTTCTTTTTTTTTTTTTTATGATAGAGAGAGAGAGAGAGAGAAAGAGAGGCAGAGTCACAGGCAGAGGGAGAAGCAGGCTCCATGCACCGGGAGCCCGATGTGGGATTCGATCCCGGGTCTCCAGGATCGCCCTGGGCCAAAGGCAGGCGCCAAACCGCTGCGCCACCCAGGGATCCCCCTTAGCAACTTTCAAATCTACAATACAGACTTTAGTCACTGGAAGTTTGTACCTTCTGAGTGCTTAATTTTTTTAATATGATTTTTAAAAAAGATTTTATTTATTTATTCATGAGAGAGAGAGCGAGCAGAGATATAGGCAGAGGGAGAAGCAGGCTCCATGCAAGGAGCCCGATGCGGGACCCAATCCTGGATCCTGGGATCATGCTCCGAGCCAAAGGCAGACACTCAACCACTGAGCCACCCAGGTGTCCCAAGAGTGCTTTATTTTTAAACAATATGTTCATACTTCACTTTCATGAACTGGAATCAAAGCACTGTAGTTTGTCCCCAATTAGCAAAGTAATCCTTTTGAAATGTCCAGAATTAATCTGTTATTTCTTCTATCAAATATAGAAAAATCTTGCTTCTTCCTGCTAGAACTTTATACCTGAGTGCAAAGAACTCATTCCCTTAAAATAACTAATAAAAAGGAGAGGATAAAGGCAGGGTCCTCATTAGAATTTCTTCATTTCAGGGAGTTTTAGAATGCCAAATTTTGATTTCCCCAATCCTCCCTTTCTCTCTCTCTAGCAGTGAAACAGAGAGATTTCCCTTCTCCTTTTTTCCTGTTTCTTCATTTATACATCATCCCAGAGAGCTTACAGCACTGCTGAGAGTCAGAGCTAGATTAGTGAAAGGCAAATGTAAGGAGATGGACTGGAATAGAAGTTGAATGAGAGCCTGAATTACCTTCTTACACAGGTCACATCAATTGCTCTCTCTCCCTTTCTTGGTGTGTGAGATATTTGAAGGCTTGGCCCTGGCATCATTTTGGGGTTTTGTGAGTAAACACAGTTCCAGAGGTGAGGGTAGTAAAATTGCACACCCAGAGTGCTTTGGCCAAGTGACTCAACTTGGCCTCTGAGTCATCCTTCTCGTGGTCCAAGCAGGAAAAGCCTCAAAAAATACTGAGGTGCAGCCCGCTCTTAAGCCCCCAATAAGCTTACTCGAAATTTATTTGCCTCTTGATCTAAGTATTTTATTTAAGGGGAAAAGAGAATTTTTAAGACTAACTATATGTCTCTTTTTTTTTCATACAGAAAACTTCTCCTGAAAAGATCTGTAGGTAAGTTTAAAGAAAAAGAAAGCAAAACCCAAAGCCCTCTAAAATAGAAGATTTAACCTGATTTTTTTTTTATTTTTTTTTATTTATTTTATTTATTTTTATTTTTTTATTATTATTTTTTTAACCTGATTTTAAATGTTGATGATAAACTGTTAAGATTCCTATTTGAGATTTGACAGAATTTGTTATCAACAGCTACATTCCCCCATTTTGTGTCTTATTCTAAATTTTACTATCTCTTTCTCTCACTGGTTTTCTTCCCTGAAATATTCTGTTCCTAAGGGGAAAATAATCTGTAGATTTCATCACTGATGCCCAAAACTTCACTAAGAATTGTGCAATACTGATGGGAGAAGGACAATGGAAAACATGGAAAATGACTTCAAACTTTTAAAATAATGTTTGCAATTTATTGAGTCTTTATGATTCCTATGGTGGGAAAAGCACTGCCTGTAAGGTCAGGGATCTGAGTCGTGATCTTGGGCCACAGCAGAGTAACTAAGGGCAGGCTTCATTGCCCTTTGAGCCTGGTCCCTGGGGTGGAACCATGAGCTGGGCTGGACTCTCAGGCAGGTCCCTGGGCCCTCGGTGTGCTGACCTGTAACCTTTGTTCTCTGGCTTCTACCTGCCTCCTCTGCCATAGCTCTGAAGCTCAGTCCTGAGGATAGAGAACCAACAGAAATGCTTTGACACATGGATTTAGGACTTTTTGTTTCAGATATTTCTGGGCTTTCATCCAGTCTCTTATTTTGCTTTATTACAGGCTGCTACTTGCGGAAAAAACAAAACAAAACAAAACATAACACTCTCAGGACTTATCCTCTCGTTTAAAAGATTAGCAGGTGTTAAAGAGAGGAATTAAAACCCACTAATACCTGATATAATCATGTATTGCTCAAAGCCAAGGTTGGTGGGAAACCAAGTGCTGTCTCACACCTGGCAGTCCCCCATGTCCTATCAGCCTCGAGGGGCTGTCTGTTTGAGAGGACCTCTAACATTCATTGCCTGTGAATGAGGAAGCAACCTATATCCGATACAGCCTTCTACTCTATGCAGACACCAAATCTATTAGGGTTCTTGTTGTCTCCCACCTAAAACCTACCTAATCCTGTGCAGTCCCAGAAACCTTTCCCATAGCCTCTCCCCCATTCACCCCACCCTTTGCCTCTGAGTCTCTTGGCAATCTGCAGCCGTGGAGTCTTTTCCGGGCTTTTTGTATCTGTGTCTTAAAAGTTGGCAAGGCTATAGAAGGGGGGTGGGCTGACGTGGAGGACCTTTGTGTGCCTCGGATGTCCGGTGTCGTTCTGACCTTCCCAGGACTGTGGGTCCCCAGCTCTGAGCCCACCCGGCCATGCTAGGTGGGTTCTGCATATTTGACAGAAATGCCACACGAATGACAATGACATTGTGCCCTCCTCAGTATGTCATGTCAGAAGGCTCAGGATGTAGGTCTGTCCTGTCATTGGAGCTGTTACATTTGACCATTTGGTGAGGATGATGCACAAAAGATTTTAATGTGCTTTACATGGTGCTTTCTTTTTCCTGAGAGGTGGATCTGCAGTCTGATTAACCAGTTTTTTTACTAGTGTATTTTTGGGGATCTGCAGTTTAAAAAAAAATCTCTTATTATCTGTTTCATGGGCATCATTGTTTTTCTTGCATGAGCCAGCCACGGTTTTGCAAATGTCCTGCAAGTGCCCGTGTCCTGGG
Source organism: Nyctereutes procyonoides (assembly GCF_905146905.1). Taxonomy (NCBI): domain Eukaryota; kingdom Metazoa; phylum Chordata; class Mammalia; order Carnivora; family Canidae; genus Nyctereutes; species Nyctereutes procyonoides. The sequence goes on from NW_026575044.1 coordinate 37,891,739, forward strand.
AAATGGCCAGCTGAGCCCCAGGGAAGGGACTGTCTGGTCCCTGGTGGAGCACACAGTTGGAAATGGCCTAGGTAGCGGGGTGCTCAGAGGAGGAACAGGGGCACAGGGCTGGGTCTCACAGGGTGTCGGCCTTGTGCAAGCACCTCCTGATGTCTTCCAACCCCCATGCTGTCTGGGAAACCCTTTGATGTTGAAAGGTGAAGCTGCTTGTGTTCTCTCCCTTTGAACAGCACCCTCTTCCTTCTGGCTGCCGCAGGATGCCTTCCCTTCAATGACCCCCAGGTAAGTCCAAGGGCATTCATTTTGCCTTCCAAGTGTCTTCTACTCTCTGCAACCTGCGTGTGTGAGCAGAACTCCTAGTCCTTCCTTCAAGAATCAGAAGAACCCCAGCCTGTGCAAAGGCATTTAAAAGCTTCCGGGCTGGGTACCTCTTGGCCAGCTCAACACCTTTTCTGCAGGACTTTACCTTCTCTCCAGGGCTGCAGCAGAATGGCAGAGCTCTGGCCTCTGGGTGCCGTGATGGGTGCCACTAGCCCTCAGTCTGTGCTGGGAGGACCCACAAGCCCCAGACCCCCAGGTCGAGTACCCTAGCCTCCTGCATGGAGGCGAAGTTGAGTTTCCCTCTCATCCCCGAAGGCCTCATCTGCAGAGTGATTTTCACTTGTTCGCCTGAGTTTTTCCTTACTAGGCCCTGAGGACCCACCCCTACCCCCCAGTAGTCATCTCGCGGTGGGTCTGTTTTCTCTCTTTTCTCTCCCAGCATTTATTAAGTCCCCATCAAGTATTAGGCACTGAGCCAGGCTCTGGGGACACAAAGAAAAATTATCCTCTTGCAGGCAGAAGTCAGAGTCTCATCAGAGCAAAAGGGAGGAGGACAGATGAGAAATAGATTATTATAACACAGGGAAGCCAGGGCTCTGTCCTAGGAAGATACGGGACATAGTGAGGCACTTAAGAAGACTTGGGGACCCAGGAAGTAGGAAGAGCTAGCAATTATAAGGAGCTAGCTATGTGCCAGACTCTGTGCCAGTGCTTTATGTGCCTTATTTTATTTAAAATCTCATAGTTTCACAAGGAGAGGGACTCTTATTGTCTCCCTTGCGTAGCTAAAGAACAGCGAGGACCCAAAGATCACCAGCCCACAAATAAGTGTGGGTTTCAGAATTTACATAGACCTTTCTAATGCTAGAGCCAGACTCTGCTCTCTGGACCTAAATCTTGAAGGGTGAGGAAGTGATGGTCAGGAGAAGAAAGCAGGTGTGGGCACAGTCATGGGGTGTCGTGTATTCTGTGATTCAACTTTAGTGAGCACTTACTGTGTGTGTAACCCTGTGCAAATTCCTGCCCTGCTGGAATTTATAGGCTAGTGGATGGTGGAGAAAGAGATAGGTGACAAATTAAATGGAATGTGTCAGATGAGATAAACTTCTACAGAGAAAAATAAGAAAGTGAAGAAGAGAGGGAGTGCCCCTTGGCTGAGTTGATGGGGGAAGTGTTTGGGCTTGGGGAAGTGCAAGGTGTGACTTTCCATGGAAGGGGTGCAGTAGATGGGACTGGTGGGGTTGACAGGGGATTGTCATAGAGATCCTAGAGTGCCATGAGTTTGGATTTTATCCTGAAGTCACTGGGGGACTATTGAGTGATTTTAAGCAGTAGGTGACACCATGGGATCAGCGTTTTAGAGATGTGGTGTGGAGAATGGGAAAAAGGGGTGCTGGAGGCAGAGAGCCCTGTTAGGAAGATGTCATAGGCATCAGGGTGAGAATTGAAGATGAACTGGCCAAGGCCCCAGAGTCCTGTTGTGGCACCCTTGGTTGGTACTATGCATTGACAGTTAAGGTTTCTGGTTGTCACACTAGATTCCATTTGCCTCTTCTTATAGCTGTTTTATTATTTTTTTAAATCCTGTGTTACAGTTTGATCCCAATGGATATTTCTGGGCTGTAATTCACTTATTCTGTGTAGGTAAGTTTTAAAAGAATGCTTACTTAAAGAATTGAGGCTTATTACTTAGACCTTCTTATATATCCACTTTTCAGTAACCCTGAGCAATAGGAAGATTACAGATAAGGTGTCAAGGTTGAAATTAAATGGGGATTTTCTGATCTGGTTCTCCTGAAATGTTTCCATTTCTGACATAGTCTCCTCTTTTTCTCCACAAATACTAACTCACTCACCAGGGCTCTGGCCCTGCTGGCTCAAGGCAGAAGCGTGGAGAAGTGCTGGTTGGTCTTCTCTCAAAATGCTGAGAAGAGATCCAGAAGTTTGTGTTGGAAACATTGTCTTTCAGCAGTATATGCAAAGAAATGTGAGCGAGTGAAATAAAAGGGCCATTTGACTTTATTTCACATCATACGTTTGGTGTTTCCTGCCTGTAGTCTTAGGGGGAAAGCAGGGCCCTGATTGTGTTACACAGCGTTCAGAAATGGAGCAGCCGTGTTCCTTTCTCCTGTGCATCCTGCAGAGGAGGTTGAAAGCTTCCTGTGAATTGTATCCTTCTGCTGATCATGAGCCCTCCCAGCCCAGCAGCATTCTCTGTACCGAGTGGTTATCACCGGGGATGACTGCGTTAGCATCCTGGACATCCTCCAGAGTGTTGTTGCGCCCCCTGTCAGCCGTGGGCGACCTGTGTGGGAAGAACTGCCTTCCTCCATGTGGATTTTGTGCTTCCCAGCAGGTGCGGGCAACCCCTTACGCAGGATGTCCTGTGCCAGTAACACCCACTGTTTCATTTTCAGGGGTTTATAAGATAGTGCAGAAGTCCCGGAAACCCAACGCCTTAAGGTAAACTTCTCAAGTGTGCTGGGTTGTTGTTTGGTTAAAACAAAGGGATGAGACCCAAGGTGTCTTGAGCTTGTTCTGTTCAGCCAGAGACTGTGCATGTGTGGGTTGTGGTGAGGGCAGCAGCCAGGGGCCCCTGAAACCTTTTCTCCTGCTGTTGGGTCATTCCAGGCAGGATCCTCTAGCACCTGATCCTACTGGTCATCAGCAATGTGCAAAGAACAGGGGGGCCCTCTGCCCTCTTACTTCATGGGCAAATTTTTACACAACAGTTTTATAAAAATTGTGTGACCCACTGCTTGGGGGGCCCCGGTTTCTTCCGTTCAGAGGCCACCTCATTTTTCTTGTTTCCCTAGCCCCTTCCTAACTTGACTTTGTTTAGATCCAGAATTTCCCGTCATGAGCTCTGTGCTGGGGTAAATTGAGGCCTCTGTTGTGGGCAGTCAACGGACCAACCTTAGCAAATGTAAATGAAAGAGAGAGTGGTCCTCTGGACTGGTTTGCTGGCTTCTGGGGTTTGAGGCCCACCAGAAGGACCCCTGGGAGAAGGTTATACACTTGGAGGCTGTGACTTCAGGTCCGTAAAACACCTCTTGTTCCTTTAATGAAGTGTTTCTGCAGCAAGAAGCCAGTGGAGTTGCCAGATAAAATACAGGATGCCCAGTTAAATTTGAATTTCAGATAAGTAGTGAATCCTTTTTTTAGTGTGACTATGGCCCATGTGATATTTGGAATATACTTAAACATAAGTCTTTATTTGAGATTCAGATTTATTTGGGTGTCCTGTATTTTTATTTGTCAAATATGGTGGCCCTAGAAGTTGGTCCAATGGCCTGAAAGAGTTGACACTCCTCTCCCAGTGGCAGATGTAGGAGCTAATCTGCCACCGGTGAAAATGTGTGCTACTACTAAACTAGGAAATGTTTTTTAAAAATGAACCAGGAACAAGTTTCGAATATAAAATACCCTTCATACCATTTTTAAATGTAGAAACTCAGCCATAGATATAATTTATTAGTAGAATATAATGTCCCTTTTGTGTATGTGAAACATTTCTATTATTTTACATGTTTTATCTTTTTCTTTTTTTCTCATTCCTTAGCGACATTGAGCAGCAGTACTTAAACTATATGTTCAGGTAAAATATAATTTACATTTTCAAAGAACAACTCATATCTTTCTAGAGCTAATGGATTTTTATTTCCCAATAATATTTTGATTAGGGGGTGCTGAGCCAGTACGCCTACCAGAAACGCAAGCTAAATAATTTGTAAGATGACTAGAAGTTGAGAAAACCAAATAGCAGTTCGGTACATAGACCAGGCAAAAGGGACCTCTTTCTGACTCCCCATTTCAGAACATCATACCTCTCTCCATGAAGTATGGAGTCTATAAGGCTAAGAGGACATTTCTTCCCAGGGCCCACAGTCTCTCTTCTAAGCTGGAACCTAGAATTCTCTGCTCAGGAGGTCCTGAGCTTGATTCCAAGGTTTCCTATCTTTCCAACTCATTCCTAGACCCAAGCAGTGTCCAAAGACAGGCTGTTAGTAGGGGAGGAGGTGTGCATGGAGGGTGGACTTGCAGGCCAATGTGCCCACACACAGGTGTATGAGGCCTCAGGATGGAGCCTGGAGTGGAGAGAGAAGGGGGCTCATTGGGAGCCAGGAGTTGAATCTGTCCATGCCACCATGTTCTGACATGAACCTCCAGTGACTCCAAGAATTCTAAATCTTAATCTAGACTTCCAGGTTGTTTTTGAAGGTATAGTTATTAAGGTAGGATGAAGTTCGAAGTTTGATTTATAACATTTAAATGTGGTATATGAACTGCTGTTTGTACCCTTGCCCCAAGCCAAACAGAGGATAGAGCTCTGTCTACTAAATAGAATAGCTGCAGAGGAAGAAGGGTGGGATCTGCTGCTGGGAGCCCCAGCTTGCCCTAATGCACGACTGCTTGCAAAGACGACCCAGGCTGGGGATGTGCTGCTCAGCATTTGGTCACGCTGATTTTTGCAGGAAATTCATCTTAAAACGTTCAACATGAGCCGTATTCTTCATCTGCAGATAAAGCTCATAAATATTGTAGTTTATTAAAATGCCTTTTTGAAAGGATCCACCACAAGCATGGCTGTGGGCCTCTTTTGTACTCTGCTGAAAACAATCATTAGTTCTACTCTGGCCAGACACACCAGCTGCCTTTTAAGAGGCACTTCTGAAAATGCAGAAGGCCCTTAATGTTTAACATGTTCCCATAACATCAGAACACTTTGGGCAGTTCTTCTTCTCCATAGAACTTAGAGTCCACTCTAGTGGCAAAGGAATAAGAGGATGGAAAAGTGAGCCTCTGTGACCCCTGACTCATTCTCCTGCCAGCCCGATTCCCTACCACCCCCAAGTGAGGACACCCACTGCCCTTGAGCCTGGTGCTCAATGCTTCCTGGCTGGGCCTGCCACACACCTGGCTAAAGCCACAATTCTGTTTCCTAGTCTTCTTTCAGTACCTGTGATGAAGACGTGTGAATCAGAATGAGGGCCGCCGTTCAATTTCCCCTGGCCATGGACACTGAGGGGTTCCTCAGATCCATGCAGCAGATGTGCTGGTTGCTGCCAGCCGGGAGCTCTGCCTGCCGGGGCCAAGAACTAGTTTGGTCTCCATTTTTTTTTGAGAGAAGCCAGTGGTTGAGTGGTTCTCTACTTTGGCACATACAACTATTTTCTTGAGGGTGTATTTGCTCCCTGACGCTGACCTTCCCTGTTTCTCATATAAACAGCGGTCTAAGGCCCAAGGCAGATGAGAAAGGCTGAAGGAAGGAACAAAGGAGGAGGTTGTATCTGGGGCTGAAAATAATATGGGCTTCACCAGCATTTTAAGAAATATAAGACATTTATAAGGGATGATTATGGGATGTATGCCTAACGCCATTTCCTTTTAACATAAGCAGACATTATTAAATATTAATTAAAAATTAAAAAAAAAAATTATCATATGTTCCCTGCTACTACTCCACTTTCTCATTTTGCAGGTGAAATTGTGTGTGTGTCAAAGGGAAATAGACAGGAGTTCTGTGGGGGGTATGACTTTGATTGGACTTCAGCCTGTGGAGAACATATTTTTCTCCTATTTTCCCATTATATTTCCTATAAAGGAAATATAGGAAATAGAGGAAGGCTTTCTGTTTTGTTCATTGCCATATTCCCAAATTAGAACCGTACCGGGCACTGACCAGGCATTCAATAAGCAGCTATTGAATACATTTTAAAAGTCTGCTGTTCATGTCGTGATTTTAAAAGTCTGCTGTTCATGTGTCATGATATGCCTTTTATATGATTTCTTCTTTAGAGTTTACATGTCACATAGAGTCTTAGAAATGTAGGGGGCTTCAAGTTACACTTCTCTTCAAACATATGCCCACCACAAATAATCATAGAGGCGATTAATTACAATTCCAAAAACCTACGCAGTGCCTGCTGTATGTCTGGCCCTACTGGGCACCTGGAATTCAGAAGGAATAAAAGGTGACTCTTGCCCCCTAGGCGGTCACAGCGTAGGAATTAGGAGTGGCATGCCACTAGATTGGCAAAACTCAAACAGAGATTAGAGAACTCATTTAATTATTTCTCCTTATTTTATACCTTAATATTTTATTTTAGGGACATCCTTTGGGATGATGCCAGTGATGGGATTTGGGGTACCATGGGAAGCCCTCGGAGATATATTGGGATGGAGAGGGGCCTCTTCTATCCTGCCATAGGAGTCATAACTTCTGCTGCTGAAGTTATAACCAAAAGGGGACTCAATGAGATAAAATAATGGAGTATATACAGAGTCTGTGTTTGCCAAAGAAAGAATAGATGGCAAGCAAAGGACAGAAAGTCTCCAGTCTTGCTTGTAGTGTGCGTATTTTTTGTAACTACATGTCAGGCCTGTCTTATAAACCTACAACTGCTGAATGACCCAACGTGTGGCTCTTCTTTATTGCCTCTCTCCTAACCCTCCTCCCCTTCTGCCCCTTTGCATGATGCCACTTCTTGGAGCCATCAGACATCCAGTACTACAGAGGCAGAGCAGAGAAAGAGATGGAGAAATACAGAAGTGGTGCAAAGAGTTAACCCAGGGGCAGGGAGGGGGCAGAGCTGTCAAGCTCACAGTGGCTTCCTTGTTCAAACTGTCCTCTACACTGCCTCTAATGTCACCAACTAGGGACTTTGCTGATTCTCCACCCCAGTGCCTTTTAGTGCACCCGGGGGCTGTAACAAATGAAAACAACTGATGCCTGGATCTTGCCCTTAGAGATTCTAACCAGGGTGTTAGCTATTCTGATGCATAGCCAGTATTAAGAACTAGAGTAGTCTGTCTAGCATTAAAAATAAAAAAAATCCCCTCCTATCGTATGGGACAAAAAGTTGTATTCCTAACCTCTAACCAGGTAGCTGCTGGGGTGGCATGGAGTTGCAATGGAAGAGGTGTAGAAGGTGGGCCCGGGGCAGCATGAAGGCGTGGTAGGCAGGTACTAGGAGACGGGAGAAGCTTCCAGAGAGGAAGATGGGACAATACCAAGGACCAATATGGCCAGCATCAGAACACTCCTCCTCCTCTTCATCCTTTTCAGCTTCTATTGCAAATCAGTCCGGGTAATTTCCAGGCACATGGTTGATGGAATGGATCATTTTGTGGGCTGTCTTCTTGAAAATTTAACTTAACCTCCGAGAGAATTAATTTTATGGCAATGGTAGATTTAGCTCATGCTTGACAGCTTGTTTTTCAGTTGCAGCCTATGTGTAATTCAGAGTTCGCTTTGTTTAGCTTACAGATACTCTTGGCAGATGAAGTGAGTGTGGTAATAATCGGCCATACAGCTGGCCTCGGAACGAGGTGTGGGTCCTTGGTCCGTCCTGGAGTACAGTCCACCAACCCTCCTGTGGTGCCAAAACCTGAGGCCTCTCAGGAGATCTCACCCTCTCGCTGATGAGTGAGACCATTCGGTGCTAATAGTCTGCTTTTAGGCAGATCTCCCCGTTTCGGAGCAGAACTAGTGGCAATGTACATTGCTGTTTTCTCGGTGCTGGGGAGGACTTCCTCACTGCTCTGCTGTTTCGTTTTCAGCGTGGTGCTCCTGGCAGTCGCATCCCATCCCACAGGTAAGCCCGTTTGTTTGATGCTGCCCATTCCACCCAGTGCTCTGGCCCAGTTGTATTTGTGCAGAACGTTCTATAAGAGAACACGGCTTGCCTTCCAGGACGGGAGCACAGGGGTTAGGCATCGCCCACGTACTTGAGATGGGCAGTGACCCCTTGTGGGTTTACTGCCCGCGAATTTATTCTCACCCCTTCTTGAATTTTGTCGTCTGTGTTTTCATCGGGTGCGGTCTCAGCTGTCCAGACGGGTTTGTTATCTGCCCGACGAACGAGTAGAGTACTCTTCTCTTCTTCTCAAGCTCCTTCAAACATCTAGAATTGCTCTTCAATCCTAGTGTGAAAGGATTTGGTGAGAAAGTTCCGATTCACCCTACTTCCAACTGACATTCTTTCATACATTTTTATCATGTGTGATCATACACTATTCATAATTGCAGATTAAGGAAGTCGGGCTTAAAGCTTCCCTTTGGGGATGGCTAGGTGGCTCAGTGGTTAAGCATCTGCCTTTAGCCCAGGGCCTGATCCTGGGATCCTGGGATCGAGTCCCGCCTCGGGCTCCCTGCATGGAGCCTGCTTCTCCCCCTGCAACATCTCTCTCTGCCCCTCTTTCTGCAGAGTCTCTGCACCTCTCTCTCTGTGTCTTTCATGAAGAAATAAATAAATAAAAATCTTTATAAAAGCTTCCCTTTGCCCTGTTGGCTGCCTTGGTGACTCTAGAGTTGTTTTTCAGATTCAAGAATTGTCCACAATACTGTGTTCCATTGTGAGTTTTTTTTTCTTACTCTGAAAGGTTTTGAAGTTGATGCCAAAGATAACAACATCGTATCTGCGTGTGGTATGGCTGGAAATACACATTTTATTGGTCATGCTCCTTCAACTCATGTCTCTTGGCCATTTGCGGGGCAGAAGGCCTTTCCCGAGCCCTCAGAGTCTCAGGTGAAATGAGAAAGGTGAACTGGGCTCTTTGCAAAGCCCTTTCTAGCTCCTGTTGTGCCCTGAACAATGATTGCTCTCTGTTGGTGCCTTTAGCTACTTCAGACTGTTTGAGCTAGTCTCCTGAGGGAACTGTTGATAGTGATTCATTGTTTATGGATTGTATATGACCCATCTGAACCCATGTCTCATGAGGATAATTTGAATTATTCTTTTTTCCAAGCGTTATTCTACACTGGCCCTCACTAGGCACATGTGCTGTTTTCTGCCCATGCCCACAGCCTGGTGTTATGTCTGGACTATGAGGCTTGGTGCTGAGCGCCCTCTGCATTCTCATGTGTTGAAAGCCTATCCTTTGTAAAATAAAAATTGTATGAAACCCATGGTGTGAACCCTACCTGTTTTTGCTCACCCGAGCTGGTGCTTGTCTGCCTCTAAGTATGCCTCTTGTCATTCTTTCATGCTGCCAGGAGGTTGCCACCCAAGAGACATTCGCAAGCCCCTTAAGCACCCTCCCCCTTTGAAATGTGTCTTGGTCAAAGCCTTTGGAAAATTCTCTGCTTCTCCATGCTCGTTTGCTCCCTGAGTGACAAGTGGTAGATTTTGGTGAATGATTCTCCCTTAAAGAAATCACTCTGCCTTTCAACTAAGAGGTGATGTTTGTTCGTTCATTCCTCATGATTCTCAGAACTAGAAGGAGCCTTAGTGATTATCCAAGGTGCTGCTACATTTTACAATTGAGGAAATTGAAGCCCAGAACAGTTAAGGGACGTGGCCAAGATGGTGCAGGGGAGGTGAGTAGTAGAGAGAGACCAAAGTTTAGGTCCTGACCCTTCTCCCAGGTCATTCCCCACACCTGTACTAGGTAAGACACAGTAAATCCTTCTTTTCAAAGGCTTCTTTTTCAGTGATCCTGCAGTTTATTATAAAGTTTCTGGAGTGAATGAATACTTTTATACAATGTTACTAAATTTCCTTTTGGAGCTTCTCTTGGCTTTTGGTTTGGTTTGGTTTTGAGAGAGAAAGTGTGTGCATGTGCATGCAAGGGGGCTGGAGAGGGACAGAGGGAGAAGAGAGAGAGAATCTTAAGCAGGTTCTACGCTCAGCTTGGAGCCTGATGTGGGGCTCAATTTCACAACCCTGAAATCATGACCTGAGCCGAAATCAAGAATCAGATGCTTAACTAACTGAGCCACCCAGGGGTCCCTGGAGCTTCTCTTAGTTTGAGGAGCATTTGCCTACCAGTTTCTAAGCACCGTGATGCTGGTAATAGTTTATACAGTTTGACCAACATTCCCACATTTCACCTTGAGTTATTGCTAAACTTTTAGGCTAATGCAAGAATAGCTTGGGAACTTACTCTCTGGAAACACCAAGTAGTCAACAGCCTATAGTTGTAGAATGGTCTAGGCAGAAGAGTAATTTAAGATAGGCCTCAGGTTCTTTTTGAGGTGATGAAATGTTCTGGAATTCCATAGTGGAGATGGTTGTGTAACTCTGTTAATATGCTAAAAACCACTGAATTTTTAAAAATGTATAGGGGATATGAGCCACCTGGGGGGCTCAGTCAGTTAGGCATCCAACTCTTGATTCTAGCTCAGATCATGATCTCAGGATTGTGAGAAGTTGTGCAGTACACAACCTGAACAACTGTAAGCAGTGGCTCTTTGCTTCAAAAAGCACCTGAATACGGTAAAATGGTTATATTTTTGGGGTAGAATAGATCACTAAGGTAGATAGATATTAAGGTAGAAATTTGGTATGAAAAATGATGAAAGCTCAGAATTTAGAAGAGTACTGAGGGATCAATTTTTCTCAGCTTTATAAAGCCAAATCAGTTGATGACTTGGCTCAACTCTTTGATGGATCCTGGAGATGTTTTCTCTTAGCAGTATACAATTGATTACAAAGTTTCAGCAAATAAAACACCTGAGGAAAACTCTCTCCTCCAGAAATATTCAAGGACTGCTGTCATGGGGCAGCCCCAATTCTTTCCAATTTGTTAGCTTTCTCATTCAACCCATGGGTAGTCTAGCCTGTTTTTAAGTTAGAACAATCCTTTATTCTTCCCAACTTGCTTATTACACTTTCCATCTAGAATGTCCACAGCAGGGCCTTGTATCAAGGAGATTATATTCCTGATTCCCCACACCTGTACTAGGTAAGACACAGTAAATCCTCAAGGCCCAGGGGTGCAGTGGTTTTATGAAGGTTCTGTTAACAGTTTCTGGCACTTTATTTCTTAATTTTTTAAAGTTTTATTTATTTAAGTCATCTCTACACCCAATGTGGGCTTGAACTCACAACCCTGAGATCAAGGGTCACATGTTCTACCCACTGAGCCAGCCCCACAATTGCTGACATAAAGCAGGGCTTTATTCCTTTTTGTTTCTTTTCACCTCTTCTTTTTTTTTTCACCCATATCTTAATTATTTAGTAGGACTTTTAAAACATTAAAAAGTTGAGGTATAGGGGTGCCTGGGTGGCTCAGTTGGTTAAGCATCCAAATCTTGATTTTGGCTCAGGTTGTGGTCTCAGGGTCATGAGATCAAGCCCCTGTGTTGGGCTGCACACTGAGCATGGAGCCAGCTTAAGATTTTCTCTCTCCCAAAAATGAGTGAAAATATCAGTGAGGGTGACAAAACATGAGAGACACCTAACTCTGGGAAATTAACAAGGGATAGTGAAAGGGGAGGTGGGCAGGGGGTTGGGGTGACTAGGTGATGGGCACTGAGGGGGGCACTTGGTGGGATGAGCACTGGATGTTACGCTAAATGTTGGCAAATTGATCTCCAATAAAAAAAATTAAAAAAGATTTTCTCTCTCTCTTACTCTGCCCCTCCACACTCCGTGCTTGCACGCACTCTCTCTCAAAATAATTTTTTGAGGTATAATTTACATATATGAAATGCACCTGTCTTATGTATACAGGTTGATCAATTTTGACAAAGGTATAACGTAGCTTACACTCCCATTGAGAGACCATTTCTGTCACTAGTTTCCTCATGCCCCTTCCTCATTACTCCCTTCTCACCCACCACCAAACCCACCATGGATCTGATTTCTGTTACCATAGATAAGTTCTGTTTATTCTAGAGCCTTGTATAGCTGGAAACAGGCAGGAAATACTCCTTTGTATCTGGCTCTTCATTCAATATAGTGTTCAGAGATTCATCCAGGTTGTTGTATGTATCATTAGTTGATTCCCTTTTATTACTAAGTAGGGTGCTATTGTATGAACATACCACCTTTTGTTTATCCATTTACTTGCTGATGCTCACTGGCACTGTTTCCAGTGTTTGGCTGTTATGAATAAAACTTCCATGAACGTTCTCTATTTTTAAATTTCTTTTTTTTTTATTTCTTTTTAAAGATTTTATTTTTTTATAGCAGCAATGTCCACAATAGCCAAACTATGGAAAGTCCAGATGTCCATTGGCAGATGAATGGATAAAGATGTGAGATACATATATATTTTATATGTATATAAATATATATAATATATATGTATATACATACGCACACACACAGTGGAATAGTACTCAGCCATCCAAAAAAAAAATGAAATCTTGTCATTTGCATGGATGGAACTAGAGGGTATTATGCTAAGCAAAATAAGTCAATCAGAGAAAGAATTATTATATGATCTCACTCATATGTGGAATTTAAGAAACAAAACAGAGGATCATAGAAGAAGAGAGAAAAGAATAAAATAAGACAAAATCAGGGAGACAAACCATAAGAGACTCTTAATCATAGGAAACAAACTGAGGATGGCTGGATGAGGAGGTAGTAGGGGGACAGGGTAATTGGGTGATGAACATTAATGAGGGCATGTGATGTAATGAGTACTGGTGAATCACTGACCTCTACCTCTGAAACCAATAGTCTGTTATATGTTAATTAATTGAGTTTAAATAAAATTTTAAAATAATAAAAATTAAAAATAAAGATTTTTATTTTTAAGTTATCTCTATACCCAATATGGGGCTTGAACCTACAACCCAAAGATCAAGAGTCACATGCTCTACTGACTGAGCCAGTCATGTGCCCCACCCCCGCACCCCCAACCCCTGTCCCGCCATGAACATTCTTATACAAAACTTTTTTTGGACTTATATTTTCATGTCTCTTGAATAAATACCTAGGACTAGAATTTCTGTGTCTTAGAGCAGATGCACATTTAAGTTTTAAGAAAGTACCAGTTTTCTGAAGTGTTTATACCATTTTATACCCCTACTCAGCAATGTCTGAGAGTTCAGTTGCTCCACAGCTTCACTAACATTTGGTGTTGTCAGTCTTGTTTTAGCTAGTCTGCATGGTTTCTTGTTAGTGCTCGAGCTGTCCTTTTCACTCATTCCTGAGTGACCAGAAAGTGTTTCTGTAGGAGCAGATGATGACCCTTTGGGTTATAACCTTTAGAGTGCATTGGAGATGGTGGTAGGGATCAGATGGATAGTTCTCTTTATCCTGAGTGCAGACCCTGCCACTTTCCACCTCGGGGCACTGCATTTGCTTCTTGGTAGGTGCAATCTACCTTGCCATCTTTATCTTTCAACCTCATGATTCACACAGAGGCTTCAAGAGTTTTGGAACCTTGCTTCCCCTTGGACCATTTTAAGCAGTAGTAAAGAAGAGAAATTCTTCCTCTGTTTGAAAGTTTGCATTTCCTGTTTGTACCAGGTCCCTCTGTTGTGTGTTCAAGAGGGAGAATTTCTAGGACCCAGAGAAGAGAGAGACCCACAGGAACCGGACCCAGAAATGACCTTGTTACCTGGTTGTGCCTTTTGTTCATATGTGATTTAAAGCAAGTACTGCTTGGTCTTGGAACCAACCTTCCATTTTCGTGCCGGTTCTGAGGGCTAAAATGTGGTGAGAGGATGTGATGTTCAGATATCAAGCAGTCTTGAATGTAGTAAGATTGGGCTGCACTTTTCACTGTGGTGATTTCATGCTCTGATCTTCAGATAGATCAGATTCCCTCTCTCGCTCAGAAAGTCAGCAGAATTTTACTGTGGCTCAGGAAGGGTAGGGTCCTGCTGTGATGGGCACTGGTGATGTCTGCAAGTGTTGAATCACTATATTGTCCACCTGAAACTAAGATTACACTGTATATTCACTAACTGGAATTGAAATAAAAACTTCAGAAAAAGGGAAGGCCTAACCAGGGCTGTAGTGCAGAAGGCTGCACGTTGTTGCCTCAAAACGTGTTTACAACTGTTCAGTTACATAATTTGTGCTTAAATTGTGCATTCCACAATACCTGGTGCAGGAGCCTTGTCTTTGGAGCATCTCTACCAGGTTTTTAGGTTCCTAGATTTAGTTCTCACGAGTTTGGGCTGGCCAGCCATTCGCTGTCCCATCTTCGAGCATGGTCAGTAGCCTGTGCTGTGTGGGGGCTGGCTTGCACCCTCCTTGCTGGTGGAAGAGAAGCCAGGCTGAAGGCATTGGGGAGGGGTGGTGGAAGCATTTGAGACAGATTTGAAATTAAGGACCAGCGTAGCCAGCTTGCTTCCCCATTCTCTGCAGGGGAAGCAAGAGAAGTTAGGTGTTTCAGGTACTCTGGGTTCAGTAGTGCTTAGCCTAATGCACTACTGATGATCCTAATGCAGTGGATAGGAGGTGAGGAAAGGACAGTCCCTCCTCTCAGGGACTGGCTGGTTTCAAAAGCAGAGACAGGCATGGGTCCACTAAGTACTGTGTGAGAGACGTGTAGAGGTCTTAGAAATGGCTCAAAGATAAGAGTGAGCTCTTCTCTTTCTCTCTCTCAGTAATTTATAGGATGAGTTTTTTAGGATTTGGGTGAAGGTTATCACATAACTGGTAAATTCCCTAGGACCATGGTTTCATTCCTTTGTCTTCCTCTCTCCCAGCCCACCTCTGACCATTGCACTGCCCGTCAGAGCCCCTCTGCAGCCCACACTGGGCTGGGAAGGCTGCCCATGCCCCAGGAACCCCCTGCTGGTGAGAGCCTGGGCGGGGGGGGGGGGGGGGGGGCGCGAAGGCAACGCCCCAGGAATCTCAAGGTCCTACCCCTGGCTTATCTCTTCTCTGCCCTTCCTCGTCATCACACTGACTGCACTGCAGTTTCCTTCACACCTTCAGGGAAGTTGGAACAGGGCCCAGGACCACAGCTGGCAGAGAGACAGAGCAAACCCCATGGACTGTCGCTTTGCCCACCTGCACAGGTCGGGGGGGCTCTGGCCGCCCTCTGGGGCCGGGGTGCCCAGGGTCACCTCAGTGTTGCTTGTATGCAGGAAGGGACCTCCGCAGAAATTGTGCTGTTCATGCACTAGACACTTGAGCCCGATGGTGTCATTTGCAAAGCCTCTCCACCAGTGTGGGTCTGTGTGGACGGTGGAAGCGTTCCGGTGGAGTCGTGGCAGGAAGAAAGCGAGAACTCTGAACCGCTCGTTGGGCTGCCTGAAAACCGGATCCCAAGAGACCCTCCCCTTTGTAGTTAAGCACACACATGTATGCACAAATGAAAGAAAACAAAACAATAGTTGTGATTTTTAAAAAGCAAAAACAAAACCTCTAGGGAAGTGGAATTCAGGACTTTCCTTCCCATGAGGTGGTTGAATTATTTGAAATCGGTTAGGTCTCTGAGGAAGGATAGCAGCCCAGTCTGTCTCCTTCTGAAACTCTTGATTAATAAGTGCAGTGATGTAGGAACTGCTGCCTGTATGTTGCACTGCACACCTAACATACTGGAGTCCTTAGGAAGCTCAGCCTTTCTTGCCCTGGTCCATCCAGATCTGAGAGACTGAGGCCTGGGGGTCTGGAAGGTCTGGCTCCTCCAGAGTCTCAGAAACTCCAGATTTGGGAGGATTAGGCAATCTGCTGTAGAAATGCTTAATTCCTTTTCTCTGGACATTTTTGGAAGGCTTTCTGCTTATTTAATCTCCTGACTTCTTGTTTGTGACCAAGTTCAAATTCCAGAGGGGGAAGCAGCCAATATGTGTGATTATTTCCTCTTGCACCAAGTGGAACTAAAAGAATGAACTTACTTCACTAGAAATAAATGTACCCTTTAGACCTTAAACCCAAATGAGTAAGCACAGTCGGTCTGGCCTCTGTGCCATTTGTGCAGTAATTAAACACAAAATGAAAAAAAGATGTCAGAGGCATGCATTCACAGTCTTTTTTTAGACATAAGGCAGAAAAGAATAGAACGACTTTTATACTCCACCTTGTGCAGGGATGGCTGCCTGATGAGGAGGAAAGATTGTAAGGGGTGCCTAGGTGGCTCAGTGGTTGGGCATCTGCCTTTGGCTCAGGTCATGATCCTGGGGTCCTAGGTTCGAGTCCCACATCAGGATCTCCACAAGGAGCCTGCTTCTCCCTCTGCCTGTGTCTCTGCCTCTCTCTATGTCTCTCGTGAATAAATAAATAAAATATATTTTTTTAAAGTAAAAGAAAGAAAGATTGTAGAGTTTGGAGTGAGCGGGGTGTACCTTCTGGCTTCACTGTTCAAGAGTTGCGCAATCCTAGACAAATCCTTTAACTTCTCAGAGCACCAGTTAAATGAGGATATTAAAACACCACACACAGAGTTATAGTTATTACAAGGACTGAAAGAGATGCTATGCTGTATGTAGAGGTTTTAGCAAAGGGCCCTGCATGGGACAGACTCTTGCTGAATGGGCATTATGATCATTACACTATTATTTTAAGTCAGTGCCACTAACACACAGAAACCCTTGGAATGCCAGAGTGAGTTCAGTGCTGGGTGCTGGGCAGCTCAGTGCTCAGACGGCTGCTGTGCTAAAGACCCTTGCCTGTGTTTTCTGGGACAGCTGGGGATGGGGGCACGTGTGGTCATTGTCTCACTCTTGCTGTGCCCCTCAGGTGATCTCTTCAGTGTCCTGGACTTTCCATTCCTGTATTTCTACAGATTCCATGGCAGCTGCTGTGCCAGGTAAGCTTAACACCCAAAGCCTCTGGCTCTAGTAATTTCTGTGTGTCTGTGCTACACTGTCTTCATCAAGTCCAGGGTCACTACCAGTTATCCAAATGAGAGGCATAGGAGAGTGGTCGTGAGGCAGGTCTGGAGGCAGCTTCCTCAGCCATCAGCAGGTTGTCATGAGCATCCTTAAGGGCTCAGGGCCGGCCTGCAGCCTTGGGGACCTGTGTCCTGCGGAAGTTCCTTGATGAAGGCAGTGCTTTTCAAACTTGGAGAAGAGCCAAGAACCCTGCACTGTGTTTCTCTCTATGAGCCATTCCTTTTTTTTTTTTTTTAAGATTTTATTTATTTATTCATGAGAAACACACACACACACACACACACACAGAGGCAGAGACACGGGCAGAGGGAGAAGCAGGCTCCATGCAGGGAGCCCGATGTGGGACTGGATCCCGGGACCCCAGGATCAGGCCCTGGGCCAAAGGCAGGCGCTAAACTGCTGAGCCACTCAGGGATCTCCTACAGTTTGCTTTTGCATTTGAGCTTCAGAATGACTTATTTATCATCCTCAGCTAAGTTTCGGGAAAATACTGTCAGAATTCATCTTCTCAAGATGAGTCCTTATCAGTTTGGTCAGGCCTTGTCAGCTGCCCGTTACTAGGATCAGGGGGACATGGGTGTTGGTGCTGCTCTGGTGCCGGTGGACTTGTTTCCCCATGGGTCTGGTTTTTGGTAGTGTCAGCCAACAGTGAGGAGGGGAGGGCAGCTGTTGTTCGATTATTTGAAACAGAACAACACAGTTCACAGCCCGTTGGTGCTGGCTTTGTGGGGTGATATTTTAGCTCCACTTCTGCCCCTTTAATCTGTAACTTTCTTACAACCCAGCATGAAAAATCAGGGTTTTATGCTTAAAAGAGTTGGAAATCTTTGCTTGAATTGATGTGACCCTCTACTATGTTCTAACCTCACCAACCCCGCTTCAGTACAAAGCTTGACCTCTTTTAAGAACGTGTCAGTTTTCCCCACAACATCTCATGACTCCTGCATGACCATATCTCAGACTAAGAGTTGTCACCTTCAGAGGCCCTGGAGAAACTCAGAAGGAGTCATGGAGGCCTGAGGGGATGGTGGGAGCCATGACCAGAGACACATTAACGGGGAGCCCAGGTTCTTTTACTTCTGGGATCCTCGCATTGCTTTTAAGGTCTGCCTCCACAGCGAGGGGTAGAAGACCTGAGCGTGGAGGGAGAAAGAGAGGGGCCCGTGAGTTAGAAATGATTCACAAGCATACCAGTCAAGGGATGGGAAGGAGTCGTGGATGCTTTCCCAAGCATGTTGGGCACAGACTGGGAGTGGCTCTGTTCTAGCAAAGTCTGTGCTGAGGGGAAAGGGGACATGGATCATGCCCTTTCTCTAGCTGGAAGTGGGGGAAGTGGTTTGGAGGGGGTATGGGAGACAGCACAGGCACCTGCAAAGTTATTACCTCCCTGGAAGCAGGGGTAGAGGCCACCAGGAGGAGCCCTGGAGTACCAGCCACCTTACCTTCCACTCCCAACCTCGCAGTGACCTCAGCCACCTGCAGCAGTCGCGCACTATCTTTGGGTCAAGAATGTATCTTCATGGTAAAGTTTGAAGCACTGCAGAAAAACCCTTGAAAGAGCGAGGAAACCTGGATTCTAAATGTGGCTGGGCCTCAGTTTCCTTGTTAATGCAGTAAGATTTGAGGCTAGGGAGGCTTTCTGTTCCGAAAGTCTCTGATTTCCATAAGATAGGATGAGGACCACTGTGCTTAGTATATGTGCTGCTGAAGCGAGCACTGGACCACTGTGCTTATTCCTGCTTTAACAACACAGAACCTAAGGCAATTAAAAAAGAGATAAAGGGGGTTTAGTCAAGGTCATGGAGCCTAGCCTAGGTCACTCAATTTCCAGCCTGCTGCTTACCCACTGAACTTCCTTGCCTTTTGGGTGTGAATGACTGTCTTTATCCGTAGCTGCCCAGCCTCCCATGACCGCAGATGCAAATCTGAACAATCTTTGCTGGCTATCAGGGTCCAACAGGCTGAAATATACACAAGAGAACCCTCATCCCTCATCTCCGTCTTTGGTTCTGTCCCAGGAACATGGCCATGAACTAATCTAATGAAGCAAAGGCACACGTTTCTATGAAATTTGGCCTTACAGGTGTTTAATTCAATCCAACGTGCTTCTAAGGAAACCTATTGAACATTTATGTAATATCTACTGTGACCAAAGCACCATGTTTGGCTCTGTTGGGGAAAACACAGAGTAGCCCAAGGTTGTGCCCTGCTCTGTCAGAGCTCATGATCCAGATTAGAACCCCACATCAGTGCCTATAATAAAGGTGAGACAGCAGGACGGCCATTGAGGCCCTGGAGGTACAAATGATGTACAGCTCATAGGACCGGTGGTTTGGGGTACAATGGCAGTCATATCTCTTGCTTTTCAATTTCTAATAAAAGTCACATACGAGCCCCCACTTGCATATTATTTATAGGAAGTCAGCTCTATCATGGAGTCTCTCAGCTATACTCTTCCCCAATTGCCCCGCCTCCAAATGCAAGGAAAAGTAACTGTTCTGTTGAATTGCCCTTCGCTTTGTCCTTGACCACACAGTGATGCTTTCAAAAATGGTTCCAGCACAGGCCACTACTTCCTTATCCACCTCTATGCCGGTGCCTTGCACTGCTCCACACTCTAGAGCTCCCATGGGACATAGTCTCTCAGGTCATGCACATGAGCTTAGGCATCATTCCCAAAGTACAACTTCTGTGTAGCTTAGCCTGGTTTGGGGGATATCTGCTAGTGGAGCCAGCCCTCTGCTTTAGATTTTTACTTTGAACCCAGGAGTCGGGCCAGACCCTCTGTCCCCATATGGTAAGTTTTGCTTTGGAAGTCTTTTTCTAGCAGTTTGTTCTGCTTGAAAAAAAGTTGAAGTTCTACCTTGGCAAGCACCAAGCTCCAGAAATAATATGAGAGGGAGCAGGAGGTATTGTCCTCCACACTTTTCTTCTTTCATGATTTAGCCAGAGACTTCCCAAGTTTCTATACTCCTTCCCCCACTACCCCCTACCCAGTGGAACTCTCTTATCGTAGCTCCTTACGAAATTAGAGCTTCGGGGATCCCTGGGTGGCTCAGCGGTTTGGCGCCTGCCTTTGGCCCAGGGCACAATCCTGGAGTCCCGGGATCGAGTCCCGCATCGGGCTCCCGGCATGGAGCCTGCTTCTCCCTCCTCCTGTGTCTCTGCCTCTCTCTCTCTCATTCTCTCTCTCTCTCTCTCTCTCTCTCTCTCTCTCTCTCTCTCTCTCTCATAAATAAATGAAATTAGAGCTTCATGGATTTTTAAATATTTGATATTTTTATACAGAGATGACTAGAAAACCAAGACAAGATACAGATTCTCTAATAATTAGAAACTGGCTGGTAAAATGTAACAGAAAATAGCTAGCTATTGGCTAAAAGAAGAGAAGCCTCACTAACAAAAGAATATTTTCTCCTTCCAGTGGATTGTTAGGATTCTTTCTCATGCTCAGCACAGTGAAGCTGAAAAACCTTGTGGCCCCAGGGCAGTATGCAGCCTGGATTTTCTTTGCTAAGGTAAGAAAGAGGGAAGGAGTGGGAAAAATCAGTCTCAGGAACCTTTATGTCCAGTGTTTCTTGGAGCATGGGTAACATCAGGTTTGAGCTTCATGATATCATTTCCAGGCAAGGGCTCTGAGCCTGATCCTTCAGTCATTCCGATGACAATTTCTGAGGTCCTCTGCCTATTTTAGCAGCATGATAAAATCTTTGTCACACTCCTGGAAGGGATAATCCCTTTAACTTCCCTGAGCCTTAATTTCCACATCTGAACATGAGAGGTTTTGCCTGCAGAAATCTCTAAGTCTTCTCTGGTTCCACAAGACTGGATTCCTGGGGATGCCTGGGTGGCTCAGCGGTTGAGCATCTGCCTTTGGCTCAGGGTGTGATGTCGGAGTCCCAGGGATTAGGGATCGAGTCCCATATCAGGCTCCCTGTAGGGAGGCCTGCTTCTCCCTCTGCCTATGTCTCTGCCTCTCTCTGTGTGTCTCTCATGAGTAAATTAAAAAAAAAAAAAAAAAAGACCTTTAAAAAAAAGAAAAGATTGAATTACTGGATACGTGGGGCAGGTCTTCTCTTCCTTCCTTGGGGCTGTGAGTGTGTCCAGAGCCCAAAGTGACTTCCCTGAGAGATCTCACTCTGTCAGGGCTGGTAGAGAGAGGAAAACAGACAAATAGCCAGGTAGGAAGACTTTGGTGAAGTCTTCAAACAAGACTATTCTAAGCATGCCCATTGCATATCTGATGATCATGGTTGAGGCATAAGATAGAGAGGTGGGAAAATAAGGAGCAGAAAAAGCAGCTGTGGGATGCTCATTCGTGACTGAAACGCTTTGGAACCAACTTTCTTCTAGCGGAGCATTTCATTTCTTTCCTGTCTGCAAAGAAGTCAAGATGCTGGGCCCTATGTGCTGCTTCTGAGAATGAGCATTCTTAATTTAGCTTAATGAAATCATTGTTTAAGCTCGTACCTTTTATCATCTTTATATTTATTGGTTGATGTTTTTCCCCCAGAAAACAAAAACAAACATTTTTCTTAGAAAACAACCATTTCACCATCATATTTTCACCTCCATGGGTCTGCTTTTTAACCGCATTAATAAAGTCTAATTACAGTAAAATGTAAAGAGTGGCTAAGAGACTGGCTTCCAGCATGACAAAATGAGGAGGTTGACAAATCCTCCTCCCAAAAAGTAACTGGGAAGCTGGAAAAAGATTGTCAAAAATATCTATTTCAGCTCTCTAAAAATTGACCAAAGGCATACAACAAACTGAGAAGCAAGCATTTGTTCATGAAAACTGCAAAACTTTGGGTAGGAGCAACGTGAGCGTATGGCAGTATTACCTAAGGTTGCTCCCATCCCCTCCTCCTCAGTTCTGTTGGTGTGATATTTCAACCAGAGCAGGGCAGGCTGTGAAAACCAGCAGCCTTGCTGCTGCTTCTAGAATACTCCATTTGGAGTATGTTTAGTTAAAGTGGCCATGTCAGTGGTAAATAAGTAAGAAGAACCAGTAGCCCCACTATCTTGAATTTACAGTCCTCTTTGGGGCAAGCAATGGACCAGTGGTCTAGCTGAGGACTTACTAGGTAGTTCAGGGACATGAGACAGCCAGCAGGGGCTTGATAACTCTCCATGTGTCCCAAATTGACCGCAGTCTGTGTGCACGAGCAGCAGAGATGGAGTGTGCCCAAAACACCCACATGTCCCTGGCCAGCGGAGCCTGCATGCACACACAGAGGAGATGGGAGAGAGCCAGCAAAAGCTGGGGCAGACATGAAAAACTTCAGCCTGAAGTTTGAGTGTGCTCCCTAGCCCACACACAGTCAGAGGCACAGAGAAGAAGCCTGGCTGAAGGTGTTTGACCTAACCCTCTGACTAGTCTTTGCTAGACTACTAAGCTATGCACACATGGGGATGACTTCTAGAAAGCCAGAAAAAGTTTAAATGTAAAAACAAAAAGAAATTGAGTAAGGGACCTAATATGGGAGACTGATTTCATAGACTTAGTCCAGGCAAATTACTAAACAAGCAAAGCAACAGTACCAACAACAGTGCTCTGGGGAAAAGTAAGAATCCAAGGTTGCTGCCATATGTTATCTAAAATGTCCAATATTCAACAACAAAAAGAGTTAGGGACATTCAAAGAAACAAGAAAACATGATGCATACACAGGGGAAAAGCAATTAATAGGAACTATGCCTGAGTGTCCTCAGATGTAGGATTTAGCAAAAAAAAAACTGCAAAGCAGCTATTTAAATATGTTTAGAGATCTAAAGGAAACCATGTTTAAAGAATTAAAAGAAAGACTCGATGAATACAGAATCCCAATAAAGAGATAGAGATGATTTAAAAAGAGAGACCCAAGTGAAAATTCTGGAGTTGAAAAATACAATAACTAAAATGAAAAATTCTCTAGAGATACTCAATAACAGGTTTAAGTGGCAGAAGGAAAAATAAGTGAATTGGAAGGTGGAGCCCAAGAAATTATTCAATCTAAAAAACGAAGACTTTTTAATAATTGGAGAAATATGAGCAGAGTCTCAGAGACCTGTGAGACAACATCAAGCATATCAACATATGTATTATAAGAGTTCCAGAAGAAGAGGAAAGTGGTGTAGAAAAAAAAAAAATACAATCAATGGATGACTTCTCTCTCAATGGGGACCAGAAGGCAATAGGATAACATATCTAACATGCTGAAAGAAAAATCTGTCAATCAGGAATTCTACAAACAGCCAAACTGTCCTTCAAATATGAATGAGAAATAGACATTCCCATATAAAGACTAAGGGTTTTATTGCTAGCAGCTCTGCCAATAGTAATATTAAATGTGAATAGACTATTCTCAAAAAGCAAAGATAGACTGGATAAAAAAGCAAGATGTACCTATATGCTGTCTACAAAGGACACACCTTAGATTCAAAAACACAAATAGGATGAATGCAAAAGGATGGAAAAACTTCACCATGCAAACAGCAAGCCAGGTGTAGTGACTATATTAAAATCGGGCAAAATAGGGATCCCTGGATGGCTCAGCGGTTTAGTGCCTGCCTTTGGCCCAGGGCGCGATCCAGCAGTCCCGGGATCGAGTCCCACGTCGGGCTCCCAGCATGGAGGCTTGCTTCTCCCTCCTCCTGTGTCTCTGCATCTCTCTCTCTCTCTCTCTCTCTCTCTCTCTCTCTCTCTCTCTCTCTCCCTCTCTATGTCTATCATAAATAAATAAATCTTTAAAAAAAATAAAATAAAATCAGACAAAATAGACTTTATGACAGAAAATGTTACTAGGGAAATACAAAGACATTTATTAATGATAAAAGGATTGATACACTAGAAAGATATGACAGTTATAAACATATATGCACCTAACAACAGCACCCCAAAATGTGTGAAGCAAAGAGTGACAGACTAGAAAGGAGAAATAAATTATTCAGCAATAAGAGAAGATTTCAGTCCTGCACTTTCAAGTTGATAGAACAACTATATATAAAAGCAAGGATATAGAAGGTATAGATGACTTGAACAACACTATCAACCAACTTGTCATAACAGACATATAACATTCCACCTATTGACTGCAGAAAATATATTCTTCTCAAACACACATGAAACATTCTTCAGGATAGATGTTATGCTGTGTCACAGAACAAGTCTCAGTAAATTTTAAAAGATTGAGATCATTTAAACTATGTTCTCTGGCCACAGCAGAATTAAATTAGAAATTTACAACAGAAAAAAATCTAGAAAACAAAAACCATTTATTTGGCAATTAAATAACATACTTCTAAATCGCCCATGGGGCAAAGAAAACATCACAAGGGAAAATAAAAATATTTTAACCAAATGAAAACAAAACCACACAGTATGTCATAACTTAAGGGATGTAGCTAAAGTGGTGCTCAGAGGGAAATTTATAGCTATATTTACCCATATCGGAAAAAAAAGAAAGGTCTCAAATCATAACCTGAGCTTCTACCTTAAGAAACTAGAAAAGGAAGAGCAAATTAAACCCATAGCAAGCAGAAGGAAGGATATGATAAACTTTAAAGTGGAAATTAATGAAATACAAAACAACAATAATAAGGAAAATCAGTGTTGGTTCCCTGAAAACACCAACAAAATTGACAAACCTCTGGCCATACTGATTAAGAAAATAAGACAGAAGATACAACTTAAATAATTAGAAATGAAATGAGGGACATAACTACTGATTCTATAGAAACTAAAAGGATTATATGTTATGAATAACTTTCTTCATTCTATTATGCCATCAAATTAGACAATTGAAAGGAAATGGACAAATTCCCAGAAAGGCATAAATTAGGAAAATTGACTCAAGAATAAATAGAAAATCTGAATAAACTCCTAACAAATAAATAAATGTAAGTAGTAATTAAAAATCTTTCCACAAAGAGAAGCTCAGGCCCAGTGGGTTTTATTGATGAATTCTATCAAATATTTTTAAATGAAATATTTTCTCTTTACAAATTATTTTAGAAAGCAGAGGAAAGAGAATAACACCCAATTTATTCTATAAGGTGTTTACCTGGATACTAAAGCCAGACAAAAGTAAATCATAAGAAAACTATAGACCAATATTCTTCATGAACACGGATCTTTAACAAAATAGTAGCAAATTGAATATGGGAATATATAAAAAGAATTTTATGCCATGATCAAGTAAGATTTGTCAAGGATACAAAGTTGGTTTAACAAATGAAAATTAGGGATCCCTGGGTGGCGCAGCGGTTTAGCGCCTGCCTTTGGCCCAGGGCACGATCCTGGAGACCTGGGATCGAGTCCCACGTCGGGCTCCCGGTGCATGGAGCCTGCTTCTCCCTCTGCCTATGTCTCTGCCTCTATCTCTCTCTCTGTGTGACTATTGACTATATAAATAAATAAATAAAAATTAAAAAAAGAAAAACAAATGAAAATTAGGGCAGCCTGGGTAGTTAGCGGTTTAGCGCTGTCTTCGGCCCAGGGCGTGATCCTGGAGACCCAGGATCGAGTCCCACTTTGGGCTCCCTGCATGGAGCCTGCTTCTCCCTCTGTTGTGTCTGTGCCTCTCTCTCTCTCTCTCTCTCTCTCTCTCTCTGTCTCTCATGAATAAATAAAATCTTAAAAAATGACAATTAATATAATACCTTTGTATTTATAAAATAAAGAGCAAAAAATGTAGCCATATCAATAGGTGCAGGAAAATCACTTGACAACATCCAATGTCCACTCATGATAAAGACTCTCAATACACTACTAATAGAAGGGAATCTTCTCAACCTAATAAAAGGTATATGTGAAAAACCTGTACTTAACATTATATTAAATGGTGGAAGACTGAATACTTTCCCTCTAAGATTGGGAACAACACAAGAATGTTTGTGCTCACCACTTCTATTGAGCAGTGCAATTAAAAAAAAGAAAGGCATCCAGATTAAAAAAGAAGAAATTTTTTAAAAAAGATTTACGTATTTATTTATTTATTCATTTATTCATTCATTCATTTATTCATGAGAGACACACAGAGAGAGGCAGAGACATAGGCAGAGGGAGAAGCAGGCTTCTTACAGGGAGCCTGATAAGGGACTGGATTGCAGGACCCCAGGATCACAACCTGAGCCAAAGGCAGATGCTCAACCAGTGAACCACTCAGGTGTCCCAAAAAGGAAGAAATGAAATTGTCTGTATTCACAGATGACATTCTCCTATGTGTAGAAAATCCTAAGAAATCTATTAAAAAAACATTAATTGAACTAATAATTAATTTTTCAAGATCTCAGGATACAAGATCAATGTACAAAAATCAATTATAGTTTTATATATTGATAATGAACAGTTATGTTCATAAAGTGAAATTAGGAAAAGTTCATTCAAAATAGTATTACAATTAGGATCTTAAAGAAGTTCAAGACTGAAAACTGTAAAATCTCTCTGAGGGGAAATTTAAGAACTCAATAAATGGAGAGATTCAATGTTCAAATGGAAATTCTCCCTAAATTGATCAATAAATTCAACATAATCCCTCTCAAAATCCCAGCAAACGTTTTTGTACAAATTCACAAACTGATCCTAAAGTGTATTTGGAAATTCAATAGCCAAAACAGTTTTGAAAAAGAAAAAGTTGGGATTGAAAACTCACTATAAAGCTAGGATCATCCAGACATTATGGTATTGGAATAAGGATAGGCATTTATGGTCTGCTGACTTTCTATATAGATGCCAAGACAATTGAATGGGGAAAGTATTTTCTTTACAACAAATGGTGCTGGAACAATCAAATATCTATATGCCAGAAAAACAGTACTGAGACCTTCGTCTCACATTGTCAATTCAACCATGGTTCATAAACCTAAATGCAGGCACTAAAACTAGAAAACTTGGGGCACCTGGGTGGCTCAGTGATTGAGCATCTGTTTTCAGCTCAGGTCGTGATCCTGGAGTCCTGGGTCAAGTCCCAAATCAGACTTCTCTCGGGGAGCATGCTTCTCCCTCTTCCTATGTCTCCGCCTCTCTCTCTGCTTCTCATGAATAAACAAAATCTTTTAAAAAATAAAATAAAATAGAAAACTCTTAGAAGAAAACAAAAGAAGTCTCACTGACCTTGGTTTAAGCAAAGAGTTCTTAGACACCAAAGCATGGGTCATAAAGTAATTGGTAAATTAGACTTCTTTTTTTTTAATACTTTATTTATTTATTCATGAGAGACACAGAGAGAGAGGCGGAGACACAGGCAGAGGGAGAAGCAGGCTCCCCACAGGGAGCCCTACGTGGGACCTGATCCCGGAACCCCAGGACCACACCCTAGGCTGAAGGCAGGCACTCAACTGCTGAGCCACCCAGGGACCCCCGGTAAATTAGACTTCTTAAATGAGAATGTGGACTTCTTTAATTTAAATATTGAAATATTTTGCAATTCAAATTAATGGTCATTAGACACTGTTAAGAAAATGAAAAGCCACAGCCTACAAGAAAAGATTTGCATATTATGTATCTGATTAAGGACTTGTTTCTGGAATGTATAAAGAATTCTTATACTTTAATGAGGCTGCATACAACCTAATTAAAAAGTGGTCAGGGACACCTGGGTGGCTTAGTCAGTCAGGTGTCTGACGCGGTTTTTGCTCAGGTTGTGATCTCTGGGTCTTCAGATCAAGCCCCATGTCAGACTCCTTACTTAGCACAGTCTCCTTAAGACTCTTTCCTCCTCTCCCTCTGCCCCTCTTCACCATGTGGATTCTCTTTCTCTCAAATAAATAAATCTTTTTTTTTTAAAGATTTTATTTACTTATTCATGAGAGACACGGGGGGCGGGGGCGGGGGGGGGCAGAGACACAGGCAGAGGGAGAAGCAGGCTGATGGCAGACGCTAAACCGCTGAGCCACCCAGGGATCCCCCTCAAATAAATAAATCTTTAAGAAAACCCTAAAAACAAAAAAAAATGGTCAAAAGATGTGAATACATATATATGTATATAATGGAATATTACTCAACCATAAAAAGAGACACCTTGCCATATGCAACAACATGGATGGAGCTAGAGAGTATAATGCTAAGCAAAATAAATCAGAGGAAGACAGAAACTATATGACTTCACACATATGTGAAATTTAAGAAACAAAACAAATGAGCAAAAGGGGGAAAAAGAGAGGCAAACCAAGAAACAGGCTCTTAATCATAGAGAACCAACTGATGGTTACCAGGGGAGAGGTTGGGAGGGGATGGGTGAACTAGGTGATGGTTATTAAGGTAGACACTTGTGATAAAAACCAGGTGATGTATACAAGTGCTGAACCACTATATTGTACACTTGAAACTGATATTATACTATATGTCAACTAACTGGAATCTGAATTAAAACTTTAAAAAGGGAAGAAAGATGTGGATAGACATTTCACCGAAGAAGATATATGAATGGTTTATAAAGTCCATGAAAAGGAACTCAGCATCATTAGTCATTTGGGAAATGCAGATTAAAACCATGATGAGGACGGCAGCCCCGTGGCTCAGTGGTTTAACCCTTGCTTTCAGCCCAGGGCATGATCCTGGAGACCCGGGATCGAGTTCCACTTCGGGCTCCCTACATGGAGCCTGCTTCTCCCTCTGCCTGTGTCTCTGCCTCTCTCTCTGTCTCTCATGAATAAATAAATGAAATCTTTAAAAAAAAATCATGATGAGGGACACCTAGGTGGCTCAGTGGTTCAGTGGTTAGGCCCCTGCCTTTGGCTCAGGCCATGATCCCAGGGTCCTAGGATTGATTCCTGCATCGGGCTCCCTGCAGGGAGCCTGCTTCTCCCTCTGCCTGTGTCTCTGCCTCTCTCTTTCACTCTGTGTCTCTCATGAATCAATCAATCAATCAATCAATCTTTAAAAAAAATAAAATAAAACCATGATGAGAGTGCCTGGGTGGCTCAGTCAGTTAGGTGTCTGGCTTCAGCTCAGGTCATAATCCCAGGATCTTGGGATCAAGCCCCACATATGGCTCCCTGATCAGTGGGGAGTCTGCTTCTCCCTCTCTCCACCCCCTACTTGTGCTCTCTCTCAATATCTCTCTTTTGCTCAAATAAAAAAGTCTTTTTAAAAAAACATGATAAGATACCACTACACACTCACTAGGATGGGCTATAATAAAGAACTATAGACGATGTAAGTGCTGATGAGGATGTGAGGAAACTGGGACCCTCATAGATTACTGGCAGGAATGTAAAATGGTAAAGCCACTTTATTATTTTTTTTAAAGATTTTATTTATTTATTTATGAGAAATAGAGAGAGAGAGGCAGAGACACAGGCAGAGGGAGAAGCAGGCTCCATGCAGGGAGCCTGATGTGGGACTCAGTCCCGGGACCCCAGGACCACGCCTTGGGCTGAAGGCACGCTTAACCACTGAGCCACCCAGGCGTCCCTAAAGCCACTTTAGAAAACTGTCTGCTAGCTTCTTACAATGTTAAACATAAAGTGACTATACAACCCAGCAATTCTGTTCCTAGACATGTGCCCAAGAAAAATGGAAATAAAAAGACTTTAACATGGACACTCAGAGTAGCATTATTCATAATAGCCCCAAACTGTAATCTAAGTGTCCATCAGCTGGTGAATGTGTAAACAAGATGTGCTATGCACACGCAATGGAATACTCTTTGGCAGTAAAGAGGAATGGACTATTAATACATTGCTATACCACAGATGAATCTTAAAAACATTATGCTCAGTGAAAGATGCCAGTCGCAAAAGAATACATATAGTATGATGCCATTTCTGTGAAATTCCCCAAAAAGGAGTATTTATAGAGACAGAAAAGCATAGTGATGCTTTCCTGGAGCAGAAATTGACTATAAATAGACTCAAGGAAGTTTTTTTTTAGGTAATGGAAATATTCTAAAACTGGGTTTTGGTGATGGTTGCACCATCATTTAAATTAATTTCTTAAACGTGTTCATTAAAAATCATTGGATTTTACATTGACGGTGGGTGAATCTTATGGCATGTGAGCCATCCCTGAAAGCTGCAGAGTGTTCAAAGAATAGTGCTTGAATCTTGTCTTTTAGGATTAGAGAGGATATTTTTCCTATGTGTATGGGTTTGCCTGTTTGGCCACTACTTTCATGAGCCTCCTTTTTATTTATTTTATTTTTTCTTTTCCTCTTAAACTCGGAGGAAGGTTTATAATTTCCTTCTCTGTAGTTGACTCTAAAGTGGAAGGATTTTTTATATGGCTGCTGTGGTTTAATGCTAATCCTCCTTAAATGTGGAAGATTGGATTAGATGAGCCACCAAGGTCTTTTCCAGCCTTAGTGCTTCAAGGCGTCTCTCTTTTTTCTCCATCCCCTCCTTCTCCTTTCTCTTTTCTGTTTGAAAATAAGCTCTGTTACCCTCAGTAGCAGAATATTTACCCATTCTTTGGGCCACCTACACATCAAAATGTGCTGACATTTGAAATACAACATAATTGTTCTTAGCAATACAACATTTCCCCATGACGTCATTATGACTCTACTGAGTGCCAGCATATTCAGAAAGTGACTCAGAAGGATGTTCCATTGGCCCCAGAGGAGAATTTAGATTCTGTGGAAAAACTCAAGATACTCAGAAAGAGAGGTCATTCAGAAGCAGCTGAGGGTACCTTCTTCCATGTCTCAGATGGGCCCAGTCTCTACTCTTTTCCAGGGAGTTGTCATGTGAACTTCATCCCTTCCAAGGCATCCATGCTTCTCTCCCGTCCTTATCTTAGTGTCTTCTTTAGGTCTGAGAAATCTCAGCGTGGGAAAAAAGTGCCTTCTGAGTCACTTTATATTGTTACCGCTGTTATTGTTTTTTTTTAATCTGTGAATTTAAGAAATGTTCTAAAAAGCTAAAAATAACAGAACATTTAGCAACTTTTTTTTTAATTCCTCCTTTCAATTTGATAACTTCGGGTGTGTGAAATCTAACTTCATCTTCATAAAATCTTGGAATCCCTTCCCACTCGTGAAGCATCGATACAAGAAAAAAATGAATGAATTTAACAGGAAAGCAATGAAATGTATAGACATATAAGAAAGATGGGGCATGCTAATGGGTTTCTCTAGGAGATTTAAGTTCTCATGTGAGAATTTTTCCTGGATTGAATAGTGCCTTGTCTCATCCTTATTAACTTTAAACTGACTGGTGTTCTCAGCATCCATTCGGAAGGAGCAATTGAGGCCAGTGTGAGTTTCTGTTGAGGATGAGCCAGGAGAGGAGAGCCGTTCCCAGACAGCAGCTCCGCCCTCTATGGTCTTTCGAATCCAGTGTTTGCTCCCCATTTCAAAGCTGCCTCCATAAGAATGCTTTTTTCCTTTAAGCTAATGCTATAGTTGCTGCTGCCATTTTGTCCTGAGTCAGTGGTAGACCAGCAATCCAAGTTCTAGTTTATTCTCTTTATGGACCTGGGAAAGATTTTTCTGTAGCTTGTCTAGGATGTGTCTTTCAGTTTGGTTTAGTTTGTTTTTTTGTTTTGTATTTTGTTTTGTTTTGTTTTGTTTTTTATTGGTAGAGTCTCATCATTCATGTGCACAGGGTGGAGATGAAGGTGGACCTCACTCTCAGGGCCATGCAGTGTGGGGTCAGCACCAGAGAATGAGTGCCTCCTTACCTAATGCACATCCCTTCCCTGACACTGTGCCGTGCTTGCCTGAGACAGCTGTTAATTCCATGGGATTTTAAGATATACTAGATGTGTACAGTTTGGGTGGTATATTTTGCTAAGATTTTATTTTTAAGCAATCTCTATACCCAACATGGTGCTCGAGCCCAGAACCCCAAGTTTAAGAGTCACACAACTCACTGAGCCAGCCAATGCTCCTAAATGGAAAGCTTTTTTTTTTTTTCCCCCAAGTAATCTCTGCACCCAATGTCAGACTCAGACTCACAACCCTGAGATCAGATCAGGAGTCACATGCTCTACTGACTTAGCCAGCCATGGGCCCCCTCGGTGGTATTAAAAGTGCCTTATATTCAAAGTACATGGTCTCTCTTTGAATGGCTTTCTTTCCAGACATGATTCTACCAATCAGTCAACATTTATTAGGGGAGTCTTTGGAGTCCAGGGTGAGGGAAGTACATTGGTGTATGTACAGTGCCAGCCGAAGGCATTTTATAACCAGAGGAGGAGGTAAGAGTGATAAGGGTGAGACTATTAGAGGATATTGCTGAGCAGGGTGGTATGACTTCAGGGCTGGGAGAAGGGAAGCTCTGAGTGGGCTGAGATAGTGGAGAGATTGAACTGGCCCCTGCAAGCCCAGCTTTCCTGGGAAAAGTGAAAAATGGAAGAACGACTTTCCAGGACGAGTGACAGGGGCCCCAAGGCAAGATGTGCAGATGGGGAAACATTAGGAAATAAGTTTGACCAGACCAGGAAGAGAGTGTGGAAGTGTGAGGGAGAAATCAGGCTCTGGGGACACCTGGGTGGCTCAGGGGTTAAGCGTCTGCCTTGGGCCCAGGGCATGATCCTGGAGTCCTGGGATCGAGTCCCACATCGGGCTCCCTGCATGGAGCCTGCTTGTGTCTCTGCCTCTCTCTCTCTGTGTCTCTCATGAATAAACAAATAAAATAATAAAAAAAAGAAAGAAAGAAGAAAGAAAGAAAGAAAGAAAGAAAGAAAGAAAGAAAGAAAAAAGAAAGAAAGGAAAAGGAAAGAAAGAAGAAAGAAAGAAAGAAAGAAAGAAAGAAAGAAAGAAGAAAGAAAGAAAGAAAGAAAGAAAGAAAGAAAGAAAGAAAGAAAGAAAGAAACTAGGCCCTGAAGAGACAGATTAGGAAGCCCTAAAAGTTATGCCCCAGAGACCATGTGAACTTCTGAATGAGACCAACTAAAGATAAATCGTGTTGGAAATGAGTTCCAAGCGTTTTGAAGGGAGATGAATCAAGGTAGTGAGAGAAGGCAACAAGGTGAAAGGTCAACCTGGCTGATAATCTGAAGCAAAATAAATTGTAGTTATTTAATCGACTATATAAGTGTTGTTTGATGTGATCAAAGAATTAGGTAACAAAGCCTCAGATCCTTTTAGAGCAGTAAGGGGTGTGTGACAATCATCTGGGTCCAGGGAGTGTTAGATAGGGAAGATCACAAATGGCTCCAGGGTTTGTGGCTTGGAACATGAGAAATCCATGGCATGACAGTCACAAATAGGTGGGAGAGATTATAGAAGAACGCCTTTGGGGAGGAAAGCTGGTGAAATATGTTTTAAATGTGTATGGTGTGTATGGTTTAGTTATAGATGTTTTAGATGCGTATGGTTTGGATTTATTTTTTTTTTTAATTTTTTTATTTATTTATGATAGTCACACACAGAGAGAGAGAGAGGCAGAGACACAGGCAGAGGGAGAAGCAGGCTCCATGCCGGGAGCCCGACGCGGGACTCGATCCCGGGTCTCCAGGACCGCGCCCCGGGCCAAAGGCAGGCGCCAAACCGCTGCACCACCCAGGGATCCCCGTATGGTTTGGATTTAAAACATCTAAATGGAGTTATTTTGTGTTGGAAACATGGGGTGAAATGTAGGGGAGAGCTCAGGGCTTTGTGTGTCCGTTTGGACTTCTAGAGCAGTGGAGTTGGCATCAAGTGCATAAAGAAGTAGATGAGCTCACTGAGGGAGTGAGAGAGTTTGGACAGAGCAGAGCAAAGGGCTGGGACTTTGCTTGGAAGATACTTTGATGCCAGAGATCAGTAATGTGCAGGAGAGAGAAGTGATAGCTAGGGGGACCCCCGGAATTTCTGTGTAGGGAAAGGAGTAAAGCAAAATGCCACCAAGAGGTCAGAGAGATCCAGACTGAGAAAAGACTAGAACAAGGACATCGCTAGCCTTGGAAGAAACAGTTTTAGTAGAAGGGCAGGGTGGGAGGGGGTTGAAGATGGATCATAAATATCCAAGAATACACAGAATGCGGGAAGGAGATTGTGACTGGTGGTGGGCAGGGGGATGGCCAGATCTAGTGAAAATAACTTATTTTCTGGGGAAAGAAGGACTTTGGGCATGGTTGAAACTAGAAAAGAAGACACCAACCATACACAGATTTGGAGATGCTGAAGAATGAGGGAAATTGGGAGAACAGGTTTCAGTGGGAGATGGAAGGGGTATGGGGACTAGCTTTAGAGAAAACAACCTTTTTTCCTGAGCCTCAGTAGAAGGGCAGAGATAGATGGGAATGAGGCTTTCCCAAGAGATGTGTGGTAGGGGACTGGGATTTCAGGGGACAAGGAAAGAGCACTCACTGTTTGGCTTTGATCAGATAGCTCAGAAACGTTTCGACTCAGGTGAGTTCTGGCAGTGTTGATGTGTCTGATATTTAAGACTAAATGCTGATGACATGATCATTGATTATCAATGCATACTTCCTAAAACATTTGCCAGATTTTGAACATCCTTAATAGAATCCATTCAGAATAAAGTAGGAAACCACTCAGCAATATGACCTTCCATCTATATTACCAAAGTCTGCCTTCACTCCTATGTAAATGCTACAGGTGGTTAATTGGAATGTATTTTGTGTTTGGACAGTCAAAATCCTTGCTTATTCAATGGGGTTTCATGTCCCATTGCTGCTTAGGAAGACACTTCTCCCATAGCCCGGGTAGAGGATGGGGAAACCTTCCTAGATGTGGTCCCTGTGAGTCTTCAAACCTGGAGTGTGTGGTGGGCACAGAAATGGAGCAGGCAAAAATCAAAGAAAACTATATTGCAAAATTACAAAATTCTAGAACTGGACCCAGTGTTTCAAGACAAACAGAATATATGAGATAACGTATGTGAAAATAGTAGCTGGGGAGTGACACTGTGCTACACATGCAAACACAGATCATTATTACGTAGGGTCCTCTAAACCTGGACCAAGTCTGAAGTTTGACCTAGTTTTGAGTCCCAGGTCTGCCACTTCCTAGCTGGGTGCTTCATTTTGTCATCTGTAAACAAATATAATAATAATGTCTACTGTACTGAGAGGATCAAATAATATTTAGACAGCCCTTGAAGAGTGAGTGCCGACAGTTGGCAGGTCCTCCCTGGCACTGTCGACCACTAGTTTAATTCTTTCACCAAATTAACTGGTGACTTCCTGCATCTGAATTTATCATTTGTATTCCGTAGTTCTAGGTAAGTGAATTTAGCTGTGGGCAGCCTACTCTAGACTCTACTGGAAATTCAGCTTGCCTGAGAACAAGGACTCTCACACATATTTAATCAGACATTGTCTAACAAAAGAAGCAATTGATGCACCATTCACAATGTTTTTAAACCTATATAAAGAGTCATTGATTCAGAACAGTTGCTAGGCCTGTGAAAATGTGTGTTTGTTGGTTTCCATGGAGACCACCCTGCTGGCTGTTCTGTGATCGGAGCCCTGATTATACACTGGGATTGCCAAGGAGCCTTCAAAGCTGTCTCTATAACAACACCTCCTTGTGTAGTAACACGACCGCCATCCTGAACTGTTTCCCATATAGGAGTTGCTCTTAGAAGAGAAGTTCTGCTGGTTAAGTTTCAGCCTCCAATTGATTTATCCTTATGAAGATCCCTTAAGTGGATAAGAATTTTTCTGAGTTTTGACTGCCTATCTCTCTGGGTTTTTTGCCAGATCTTGGAGCATGGCCTAATAATGTCTTTTCTTTTTTCACTGACCTGTTGACATTTCTCTTGACCAAGATATTGAGCGAAGAAGGAATCTTGGCTATGTCAGTTTACTAGATAAAATTAAGCCTGTTCTACATATAGGATGAATTTGTAAAAGCAGTGTCAACAGATGCTGTTAGGGTTCAATGTTTGTAATTTTAAAATGTCTCCAAGACTATTGATAAAACTCTTGAGATTTCTGGTAGAATTTTTTTTTTAAAGGAAGAAGTAGCAGCTTAGTGTCCTTTAAAGATTTTATTTATTTATTCATGAGAGACACAGAGAGAGAGAGGCAGAGATGTAGGCAAAGGGAGAAGCAGGCTCCATGCACAGAGCCCGATGTGGGACTTGATCCCAGGACCTTTGAGCCAAAGGCAGATGCCCAACCACTGAGCCACCCAGGCATCCCCTTATTGCCCTTTAATATGGAATCATACAAATTTCATGCCCTCTAAATAACATAATTGTTTACTCCACTTAAATTTTTTTAGGTGTATTTGTACAGAATTTTCAAGGCTTAATTTTGAATCATATCTTGAACTTTTGAGGAGGTGACAAGTAAACACATCTTTCAGGTTCAGAAATCAGACGTCTTAGGTTCAGTCCGGCATGCATGTGTGTGTGTGGCGCGTGCATGTGTACCCACCCACCTCACACACACAAAGGACAGACTATGGGAAAATCCTGAGAGCAGAGTTACAATGCCCATCACGTTTTGCTCTCAGTAGATTGTCTTTGCTTAACAGAGTGTTAGTTCTCTTCCTCCTTCTCCTTCCTCCTTTGTTCCTACTATCACTCCTTCCCCTACCCCAGTTTTATTGAGATATAATTGACATATAACATTGTATTCCCTTAAAGTGCACCACATAATGATTTGATACTTGTATATATTGTGAAATGATCACTGTAATAAGTGCAGTTAACATCCATCACCTCACATAGTTACAGCAAAGTAGGGAACGCTTCATGACATTTGCATGTCATCCTTGTGCGGGGGCCACGCTAACGGTCTCAGTATCGTTCTAATTTTGGTATATACGCTGCCAAAGTGGGCACAATTACTTCCTTGTAACCTCATCATTCTTGTCGTCCTCACTGTTGGGTGTGGAGAGCTCGTCCCTGTCTTCCCACACTTCCTGCATGGGGAAAGGGAGTCAGGGAAGAGGAGCCTCCCCACCCACCCCTTCAGTTCACCATATGAATTTCTTCCCTCTTCTCAGTCGAAGACTCCACGCCTTCTTCCTGTAACCTTGGGAAGTTCATTCGAAGGGATCACTTTTCTCATAGCGCTTAGCATTCCTTATTCCTCCTCTGGTGGTTATTCAGCACCATAATGCATCAGGCATGGTCTGATGAAAATTAATTATTAAACTCAATGAAGCTGTGCTGTAGAGTGACTTTTATGTCGAAAGAGTGTACTTAAAAATCTAATGACGGTTATGACCTAATTAAATCCTTTTTCTTTTTCACAGCTTAAGCAGCTATGGCAATGTGAATAACTTTTCATGGAAAATTAAAACCTAGAGGCAGAGCCTGATTTCCTTTACAGTCTAGCTGGGCAACAAAAACAGCATGTGGATGTCTTTCCATGACATCACTGTTGAAGCGACAGGAGCTTGAAGTGGCAAGCTGGGGAGCTGCCTTGTTATTGTTGAGCTGTATGGAAACAGCAAAGACGTTAGTTATCTGGGAATTCTTCGTTTATGAATAAGGTTTTCCCAGAGGGCACGTGGGAGGGGAAATACACTTGTGGATTAAAGAAAAGAATTAAATTCCATTTCCTATTGTCAAAATAATTCATAGGGAAGGGAGTGATGCTAACGGATATTTTGCTATTTTGGATAAGTTTGTTATTTTCTTGTTTCCAATTATGCACTCCTAATTCTTTTCTGGGCTATTTCTAGTGCCAGTGACCATCACAGTGTTCTCTGCTGCAAAAATATGATAACAATGCTGGCTTTCACAACTTTGGGCCTGGATGAATTTGCATCAGTTCATTTACTAAGGAAATGCCTCGAATTTCTATAAATTTCCTGGCTCTGAGGTTGATGTATAATTTAAAATAACTAAAATTAAAGTGATTTTTACAACAGAAAGTCCAGTTAGTTGGGGACATTTACCAGGCATCTGTTGAAGGATGCACACTAAAATGGACCTAGTTCACTGTAGGACAGTATTGCATAAATAAGAGTGCTGAGCGAGTGCCTAAATATGCCGATCTTGTTTTACACAGCTTTACGGGTTTGTGCCCTCATGTCAGACATAGAGAAAGGTGGAATTCTGCATGTACCTCATCAAGTACCTCCCACAGCCCCCAATAATGTTCTTGTAATGCACACATGCCTTTCTTTGAGTGTGCCATTTATTGTCTCCTTCTAAAGATCTCTCCGGGGCACCTGGGTGGCTCAGGTTGTGATCCTGGGGTCCTGGGATGGAGTCCCACATCGGGCTCCCCAGAGGGAGCCTGCTTCTCCCTCTGCCTATGTCTCTGCCTCTCTCTGTGTGTCTCTCATGAGTAAATAAATAAAATCTTAAAAAAAAAAAAAAAAAAAAAAAGAAGATCCTCTCTCCGTGTCACTAAAACTAAGTTTCCCAAGGTGTAATCGAGCCCAGGGTCATCAGCAAAGAGCTCTTCAGCCCCTGTACATGCCCAAACCAGAGGGCAGGCTGTGGGCAGAATTGAGTTGGCTGTGCCATGAAAGAAGAACTGCCATAATCAAAGCTAATAAAATGAAACAGTTCTTGGGAAATCCGAGGGAGCAGACGTTTATTATGGGAAAGCTGAGTTTTGACGCATGATAGAAAGGAATGACTTGTGGATGTGAAAGACTTTTAGTGGTGTTGTTTTTGTTTATAATTGTGTCTGACTATAAGGCCAGGCAGCTCAATACCAGCAGGTTGTTATATTCAGCAAGCTTTTAGGATTCCAAAATAGCCAGTCAAATATGCAGCAAGAAAAGTTTTTTTCAGTCACCAATGAATTACCTGGTACCATATAGACACAACTAGTATTAGACTGTGTGTGTTGATTTTCTTTTAAGATTTTATTTATTTATTCATGAGAGACAGAGACAGAGACACAGGCAGAGGGAGAAGCAGGCTCCCTGTGGGGAGCCCGATGTGGGACTCAATCCCAGGACCCCGGGATCATGACCTGAGCTGAAGGCAGATGCTCAACCTGTGCAGCCCCCCAGTCACATCTGCCTCCAAGGAAAATTCTATCTTGTTTCTTTTCTGCCTCACCTCAGGCCATTCATTGTCCCCTGGAGCTTTAGGTGTTTTCTGCACAATTTTCCAGGTGTGCACAATGTTTGGCCCAGATTGTGGCAGGTGATTAGTCAAGAGTTGATAAATAAAATACCCAGCACTTTCCCTCACCTCCATGTTGGGAGAAGAAAAATAAGGGCAAGCAAGCATCAGGCTAATTAGAAAAATCACAATAATCGGGTCACTCCTTCCCAGCCAGCCACCTGGGTGTCATCCTGTGAGCCCAAGGAAGGCAGGGCACATCTTACTCAAGGTTATATCCCTGACACCCTCTGAAGTGCCCAGATCTCCATAAATATGCCAAAATAATGCATAAAGGGTCCATGTTTTCCCAGATGCAGAATTTGAACTGCAAAGAATTTGGTGACTGAAAGCACCTCTTGTATATTTTAGCGAAAATGGAATTCGGGGCCATTGTTTTTAAGTCTCTGATTTGTCTTTCGTACAGTGATTGCCACCCCCACCCCACACCCCCCCAAAAAAGCAAGATTTTGCTTTTTTTTCACAGTGGGTTAGGTTTATCTTCTTGGAATTAGAACACTTTGGTTTCAAGGATCCCATCACCTGTTAATGATCTCGGTACTGCCCTTTCTCCCCCAAAAGGATTTTCTCCAGGAAGACAAACGTTTTTCTTCAGATGAGCATAAGAGATGTTCTCATGACATGGGGCCCTGCATTCTCACAGATCTTTACCTTACAAATCCAGCCGTAAGCCTCATTGACACTGTTTGTGACATTTGGCTGTGCTGTTCAGAACTCTTCCTTCTGTGTGTCTTAAACTGTTAGGATTGGGGAGCTCAGCACTTTGGGAGGGAGGGGTTTGGCAGTGATTCGGTGTCACCTTTCATTGGCGTATGCTTTGTCAGTTTTGTCTTTCACGGATGGCTAGAACTCTTGAGAAATTAGAAAAGGAGTTCACTCCAGAGCACTGGAGGGAGTGCATGCCGTCTCATACCCCCCCAGAGCTGAGCCCATAGCCCAAGATCAGTAGTAGATACCTCATGAAAGTATTCCCTGCCCCAGCATCAGAGCTGAGTAAGGCAGTGTGAACCACTTGGATCTCGTTACGTCCTGATGTATCTTCTGTGAAGTCAATGATGGTTCTTCTTTTCTTCAACTTAGTCTCAGGCTGTTGACTGTTCACTCTACGAATTATGTAGAACCTACCTGGCTTTAGTACTCATGCTTCTTATGAGGTTTTCTTTTCCCTGGAGAATTTTTTTCACTGTGCTCTGTTGGAACATGTTATATTCAGCAAGTTTATTCAGCAGAGATTTATAGAGTGATGAGACAGTAGAGCCTAGTGACAGCCCAGCTCTTGGGAGACGGAAAGACCTGGATCAGCATTTCACTCTAGCCTTGTAACCTTGGAAAGATTACTTTGCCTCCGTATGTATCAGTTTTCTCATCTGTAAAATGGGAAACACCGTTATGACTTCATGGAAATGTTGCAGGAATTGTATGAAGTAATGTGTGTTGAGCATTTTACATTTGCTAGTGTGTTATTACTTGAAAAGAATGAGCCTTTCCTTTGCAGATGGAGAAATGTTTGAAGTGCTGTTTGCATTTGGGGTTCAGCTACAATTTTGAGAGCTGCTGATCTGGGTTGATAGAGAGCCTTTATTTCTGCTTGTTTCTATTTTGCCATTCTAGTATTGAGAGAAGTTTAAAATGTCCAGATCCAAGTGACACCATAGGTTACAAAGTGCTTTTTTCAATTTTTCAAGTAACCCAGAGAACCTAGTTAATCATTTTGGAAGCTCTACACAGGTGTTTATTAAAAAATTGAAGAAGAGAAAAAGAAGTATCAGCCCTAAAGATTGTTGGATAGGGTCTTCTGTAGGGAAATTGCGGCTTTTGGCCTGTACTAGGTTAGGTGTAAGAGAATGGGGAATTGAGACAGAAGTGGTATCAAATATGATTTGGAATCACACACCCATCAGATTGGCTAAAGTTATAGAAACTGACAATACCAAGTTTTGGTGAGGATGCAGAATAACATTTCTAGCTTAGAAAACACTACAGCTAGGGGTGCCTGGGTGGCTCAGTTGGTTAAATATCTGCCTTCAGCTCAGGTCATGATCCCAGAGTCCTAGGATGGACCCTGCATCGGGCTCCCTGCTCAGCAAGGAGTCTGCTTCTCCCTCTCCCTCTGCCTCTTCCTCCTGCTTGTGCTCTCTGTCAGATAAATAAAATCTGAAAAATAAAATTTAAAAAACTAATAAATTTGGAAAACACTGCAGCTAAACAAGGTCTATGTAATGATGGAGGAGGCCCACCCCTGGCATATACCTGAGAGAAATGAAGGCATAGATGCACATGTGCACTTCATCGCTCTTATCTACTTTTAATCAACATATTTTGTCTGTAACCACTGTATTTTTAAGCTTCTTGAAAATTCTCACTGGAACAAGTCAGGGAATAAATAAAATCCCTCATCCCCTTAAAAAAATGTTTTAAGTGAAAGACTAAAATTGAATTCCTGAGAAATACTTTATAGCTCATTTCTTTGTTTCTTATAGAGGGGAAAACTTAAATCCAGAGAGGGGAACTGGCCTGAGGCCCCCTCAATGAGTCTAAGACACCCAGGACTACCTGACTGCTGGCCTTACAAATCCAGCTGTAAGTATCAGACACAGGCACAAACACAGGCACAGGCGCAAAAAGAGATGCCCACAAGATTGGCATGGTCTCTTCTGAGGTCCAGTCCAAGGTCACCCCTGGCATGCTGATCAAACCATGTGCCCCGTCATCCTAGAACCAGCTGCCCATCATCCTTTAGGAATAGGATTCTCCATGGGATTTTTTTCAGTACCTTGCTAGGAAAAAGGGGTTCCTAGCTATTGTTTCTGTCTCTGTCTCTGTTTCTCTCTCTCTCTCTCTCTCTCTCTCTCTCTCTCTCAGTTTTCTTTCAGCTTTAAGGGTGACCACTACTCACCTGCCTTCAGCCCAGGGTGTGATCCTGGGATCCGAGATCGAGTCCCACATCGGGCTACCCGTGGGGAGCCTGCTTCTCCCTCTGCCTGTGTCTCTGCCTCTGTCTCTCTCTCAATCTGTGTCTCTCATGAATAAATAAATAAATCTTTAAAAAAAAAAGGGGGGGGTGGCCACTACTCACCTCACACTTTGTGCTCTGGTCAATACCCAGTGGCTTGGAGTTTGCTGACTTGTTGGTACTGTTCCTTCTATGTCGAAAGCCCTTTCCCAACTTCCTCTCTGGGTAATTCTTATTTGTCCAAGATGAACATGGGCATCATCTCGAAGTTCCATTGAAACGACTCTCGTGGTGGCCTCTAGAAGCAGCTGGCCTACACAGGGCTCCATGAGGGCAGGTTCTGGCCTGTCGCTCTCTCCTCCCTGGTGCCTAGGGAGGTGTGCAGTGCATGTCATTCAGCCTCTGCTTCATTCCAGCAATAACTCAAAGCCCTTTTCATTTTTCACTTTTGATTTGGTGAGAGCTGCTTCTGAAACAGTTAGTCATTGTTTTTTTAACTTTCACTTTTTTAAACTCTCCAAAAGAGCAAGGAATAATGTCTCAGCTTGGGCTGCCATTACAAAATACCACTGACTGGGCGGCTGGAGGAACAGATATTTATTCTTCACAGTTCTGGAGGCTGTAAGTCTGTGATGAAGGTGCTGGCAGGGTTGGTGTCTGGAGGGAGTGCTCTCCTTGGGTTGCAGATGGCTACCTTCTAGCTGTGTCTTTACACAGCAGAGAGAGAGGGAGAGAGAAGGAGAGAGAAGGCAAGCTCTGTGGTCTCTTCTTACAAGGTCACTAAGCCTATCATGAGGACCCCCCCACTCCACCCTGTCATGACCCCATCCAACCCCAGTTCCCTTCCAAAGGCCCCAGCTCCATATACGATCACATTGGACATTAGGCTTCAACATATGAACAGGGGAGGCGGACATAGTTCAGTCCATAGCAGAAGAGCTCACTGACATTTTTTCAGTGTGTGCCAAGTTTACAGCAAGAGCTAAAAGCCTTCGTGGTTTGTGTAAATCCCTCAAGCGGAATTGGGATGACTCTTGCGCAAGCTTTGTGCATTCCTCAGGAGTTCTCACTCTCAGGTCTTGCAAAAGTGAGTGTGACCAGACCTGGAACCAGGACACAGCCCGTGACGTCATGGCCTCACTTCTCCCAACTGATACTTCTCCAGGAATTGTTGGGCTTAAGGAAGGAGGCAGGTTTAAAGCTGCAAAGAGTTTTTACCAAATGGGCGCTATGTTTCTTTAAACACTACAAGGAGGTATTGATGTATATCTTCTGGCAAATCTGTTCTTTCCCTCCATTATTACTAAGGATAACAATAGTATGAATTGAACTTATATCAAAAGGAGATGAAAACATAGTGCCTTTCTTTAAAGCTCCTTTGAGCTTAAATTTATTTCATTTCTAAAAATAAACTGCAGAGATTAGATCTATCCTTTGAGTGAATCCAAACAACTCAGAAAATTAAACACCTTAGCCACATCCCTTCCTTTCCAGAAGCACAGAGCACTGTTTAGCTTGGGAGACATAGAAGTTCTCAATCAGCAGGACAAAATTTTAAAAATAACTTTGGCAGAAAGCAGTCATTTTAAAAGTAAGTCTGTCAGTAGACGAGTACATTTACTGAATAAAATGAAACTGAGAATGTTGAGAAAAAAGTACCAGGATGAAGAATCTATTGACTCCACACCAAGCTGTCTCTGAATTGAGTCTGAGACAAAGTTAGGATAGTCTCAGATTCTCCATTCATCTTCAACAATCGGATATTCTAAGGATGACAGCATTATTTTGCTCTTTGTACTGCTTGGCAAAGAAGCAGTACTTGGCATATTTACAGCCTCTTTACTTAAAAAATAAGTATATGATAGGAAATCAGATAAACCAGGTATTTTAGGATGAGCTGAAGTGGAATGCCCATGAAGAGAAAAGGATAAACAAAACCCTCCAAAGGTGCCAGGAAACACATCAGTGCACATATTAACCTGGCCGCTTGAGAAATGTGAAATACTGAAGAGAAAAGTCTGACACCCAGCCTGGGGAAGAGCTAGTACCTTGTAAAACCGTGCCAGGAAGTTGCAAGTCCAAGAGAAAAAAATGTCCAAAGGGCCACAGATATTTGAAGTTATAACC
Organism: Nyctereutes procyonoides; assembly: GCF_905146905.1. Taxonomy (NCBI): domain Eukaryota; kingdom Metazoa; phylum Chordata; class Mammalia; order Carnivora; family Canidae; genus Nyctereutes; species Nyctereutes procyonoides. The sequence continues at coordinate 37,935,594 of NW_026575044.1, forward strand.
AAAGGACTAGTATGGGATGGTATGACAAGACACATGGGTCTTTTCAGTACATAGTGTGTGTTGGAAAGTTCAAAGTTTTGACACTTAAACTCTACTGCCCACTCTTCCCTTTTTGGGATGTAGACTAAGAGAATACATACACAAGGAATAGTAGGCAAGTGGGGAAATAAAGTTGAGCTGAAAATGTTAAGCTCAATGAAATGTTGAAAATGTTTAGAGACTTAAGACTTTCTGCTCCTTATAGGAGGCATGGTTTCCACCCCATCTTCCATTCCCACCGCCAACAAGTGGAGACAGACTCCAGGGAATTTTATGCATGGATTCAAGTGAAGAGAGATACCATGTAGAGTCTGGGGTTTGTGTGTAAAGCACTAGAATCCCACTAACTAGTGTAATGAGCCTCAATAAACATATAGCAAGATGAGTAGGTCTTCCCATCAGAGTGAACTTGGATGAGAATAAAAAGCCAGGAGGCAGAAGAGTTTCCTCCCCCCATGGGCAGAGAGAATCATGAGGAAGAACCTTAATGTTCCTCTCACCACCAGCTGCCTAATTACTCCTCATCAATTACATCATACCTGAAACTATCTGAAGAGAAAGTGATTGTGCCTTTGAGCAAGTCCTGTTTGCCCCAGGCTGATTGTGTGTGTGTGTGTGTGTGTGTGTGTGTGTGTGTGTATATATATGATACATCATATATATATATGATCCAAGTATATGTATATATGCATATACACATATATATGATCCTAGGCTATGATAAAAGAACAAAGGTAATTAAAATTATAATGAATGAGTTAATAAGATTGTCACTGATCAGGAAAATGTTCAGAACAAGTCAGATAAAGCCTCCCCACCTTGCCTTACCATGACATCCAAGGAGGCTCTAGGGAAATAGTGGTTAGCCAAGCTTAGTTTGAAAACCAGTAGCTTACCATTTCTCTGGGTCTCAGTTTTCTTATCTATATAATAAATGGAAACCTTTTACTTCAGAGTAGAATGTTGAACATTGTGACAGGCCAGCATTCAACTGAAACAACTAGGGGAGAAAGCAAATGAATTGCAAAAATCATGTTTTTTAAGGAAATCAGAGGGGTGCCTGGGACGCTCAGGTGGTTAAGCATCTGACTCTTGATCTCAGTTCGGGTCTTGATCTCAGGGTCATGAGTTCAAGCCCTGTGTTGGGTTCCACACCAGGCATACAGCCTACTTAAAAAAGAAAAGGTAATCAGAAACCAATGAAAGCAATGAGAGCCACAGTAAATAAATTTCCAGAGAAGGAAGGACTCTTCCTAGGTATACTGAGAAGCACAAGCTCTTTTCTTCAAGGTAGTTGGGGAGGGGGAGGATACTTGCTGATTCTGGGTGGGGGATAAGGATCTGACTTGGCCCAAGAAGAGGGCATATTCTATGGGAAAGGGAAACTAGCAGAGCATTTGCAGTCATGGAATTGGTATGATGGATTGGAAACTAGAGGACCCCCCAAAGGCAAGTCCAGTATTCCCATGAGCCATTTGCTGAGTTCTGGATCAGCCCAGGAGGCTGCAGGCTGGCCCAGAAAGGCAAAGTGAAAACTCTCATGGTATTGGGGTGCTTATGAGACACAATTCTGCTAGAAGTAGGAGCCCATAGCAAATAATACGGTAAGTCCTCCCCTAAAGACAGTTGCTGGGTTTTGAACCTATGTGGGATGGGAAGCTCAAATGCTAAGGCCAGAATTTCTGAAAGGCAGTACTTTCAGGGACCAGGAGATAGAGATCCACCAAGCTCTTAAACGCAAATCTTGGTGGGCCATCCCTGAAGGACTATATAAAGTAGAGCCTTCGTAGAGCTTCAGCCCACCTCATTGGGTTGAGCCCTCATCCTAGAAAAGAGGACCCCACTTCCTGGTGGAAGCAGTCATCTGGAGCCTCTACAGTTCCTTTACACACTGTCCAAGACACAAAGTTATAGACAAGTGAGGAGGCGGGAAACCTGACTAATAATCAAGTGGGAAAAAAACCATAGGAACGGAGCTAGAAATAATCCAGATGTTGGAGCGAACAGTAACTTCAAGATAACTGTGGATACTATGTTAAAGAAAAGAAAACATGAATAAAATGATTGGAGAATTTCAACACAAAATTGAAATCGGTGAAAAGAAAGTTTTTATTGGACTGAAAAAAATGTGTGACATTATTAACATATTGGATGGGTCTAAGAGCAGTTACAGCCTGCCTTTCCTTGGAGATGTGGCAGTGCCAAGCAGTCCTGTACCAGCTGGACAGAGTAGTTCTTGAGTCAGCACTGGAGTTGAAGAGTGTAATGCAGAACTCCACGTTTGAATATGAAAACAAGTCACCTGGCTCTCTGTTCAAATGTACATGTTGTTCAGTAAGTCTGGGGTGAGGCCTAATATTCTGCATTTCCTGCAGGCTCCCAGGTGGCGTTGGTGGCAAGGGCATGCAAGACATCTGTTCTTCTGTGTGCCCAGCACTTTCCCTCTTTCCTCCAAGAAAATGTTCCATCCTTCATTCCAACTATGAAATTCAAGGGTGAACTTCCACCTTCTTTCATTATTCTGTCCACCCCACCCCCACCCCGGCCATGGTCAGTTGGTCCAGGAGACAATCAGAATCTTTCCTGGTATTTTTGGTCTTGGAACCTGAGTGAGCTAGTTTCAAATCCTCCCCCGCGGAGCTCTTTCTAGACTCTTGGAGGTAACTGGGCAAAGAAGTAGAGATGAGGAGCAGAGAGTGTCTCCAGTCTGGGTTCCAACTGCCCCTAATATATGAAAAGGGATTTAAAAATAAACAAGAGTGTCTCCCAAATTATCATATGATCTCACTCATATGTGGAATTTAAGAAACAGAACAGAGGATCATAGGGGAAGAGAGGAAAAAATAAAATAAGACGAAATCAGAGAGGGAGACAAACCATAAGAGACTCTTAATCATAGGAAACAGAGTGTTGCTGGAGGGGATGGATGGGGTGGCATGGACATTAAGGAGGGGGCGGGGTGGGCAGCCCAGGTGGCTCAGCGGTTTAGTGCCCTCTTCAGCCCAGGGCGTGATCCTGGAGACCCGGGATCGAGCCCCATGTTGGGCTCCCTGCATGGAGCCTGCTTCTCCCTCTGCCTGTGTCTCTGCCTCTCTCTCTCTCTCTCTCTCTCTCTCTCTCTCTCTGTGTGTGTGTGTGTGTGTGTGTGTGTGTGTGTCTCATAAATAAATAAATAAAATCTTTAAAAAAAGGGCATGGGATGTAAGAAACACTGGGTATTCTATAAAACTGATGAACTGACTGACCTCTACCTCTGAAACTAATAATATACTATATATCAATTAATTGAATTTAAATATAAAAAATAAAAATAAACAAGATTATGTCTTATCAGCTCAGATAACTACTGAGTTCTGGAAAATGTATCAGCCACTTACCATATGTAGGTCTCTGTTGGTAGATCCTCAACATACAAAGATGAACGGCGCCCGCCTGGTTGGGGAGACCACACATTTCCCTAGTTTGGTGTGTGCAGTGCCAAGGGGTATGGAAGCGACTGGAAGAGGTGATCCACTCAGATGTGTGGAAGAAGTGAAGGGCAGATTCAGAAAAGTTTTTAGGGGCGCCTGGGTGGCTCAGTCGGTTAAGCATCCAGCTCCTGACTCTGACTCAAGTCATGATCTCAGGGTCCTGGGAATGAGCCCTGTTTCAGCTCCGCGCTCAGTGGAGAGTCTACTTGAGGATTCTCTCTCTCTCCCTCTTCCTCTACCCTTCCCTACTCATGCTCCCCCCCCAAAATAAATAAATCTTAATAAAAATCTGTAAAAGATTTCTAGAAATGGATTTTCAAAAAGTGAGCAGGAATTGTCTGTGGAGGCCTGTGAAACTGTTCCAGACAGAGAGACTTTGTTGAGCAAACATGATGGTCTAAAACCGTGTTTGGAACACTACAACTAGCTTACGCAGGAGGTTCGGGCCTTTTCTATGTGCTGCGATCCATCCCTTTTTTCTTAAGTCGTATGTATTTAAGCAACAACAGCAAAGCAATAACAAACACCAAGCCTGACTCTGATCCCCCCTCATCCCAAATGCACGACTGTCTGGCAGGTTCCCACCAACAACCATTCCCCTTTCTTCTTCCCTTAGACAAACAGAAAATTTGTCTTAGGATCGAAATGAATGTTTAAAAAACAAGCCTGATCTGCTTTAAATACCAAAATCTGCTTCAATAACACAGAGGTTGTGACATCCGTGGACAAAGCCAGGAAGTTCAAAGCCCCGCTGCCCGACACAATGTATTGAGCTCTGCTGTTGTTGGCATCTCTCAGCCCGCGGCTGGTCCTGGTGTTTGTTGTTCAGATCTGAGTGTGCGACGGAGACATTCCTCAGACCACAGGACTCTTTCTTCTATGGGGAAAAATGTGTGTTTTTAAACGTGCTTTCTGAAAGCAGGAACAACAATTGCTAGGAATGGCTGCTACTGAAGTCTCTTGAATGGCAAGTGCCAAGAGTAATTCAAAGTCTAGAGCAGATTTTAGCTGTTTTAAAGGGTTAAAAAAAAAGTTTACACGTTTACTGACATCCGTACCCCGAACTTTTTCATCATCTAAAGCTGAAACCCTGTCCCCGTTAACACTAACTCCCCACTCCCAGTCTCCCCCCACCCCCCTCCAGCCCAGGGTCTGGTCACTTCCATTCTACTTTCTGTCTCTATAACTGTGACTACTCTAGGTACCTCATGTAAGTGGAACGCTACAATATTTGTCCTTCTGTATCTGGCTTATTTTGCCTGGTATAATGTCTTTAGAGTTCTTGTGTCCAAATTGCCTTCCTTTTAAAGGCTAAATAATTATGCACCACATTTTGCCTGTGCGTTCATCCATTGATGGATACTTGGGTTGCTTCCAAATTTGGGCTATTGTGAATAATACTGCTATGAACATGGGTTTGCAAATATCTGTTGGAGTCCCTGCTTTCAGTGGATTCTTTTTTTTTTTTCCCAAGAAAGCTGTATGGAGGGGTGCCTGGCTGGCTCAGTCAGTAGAGCATATGACTCTTGATCTCAGGGTTGTAAGTGCAAGCCCCACATTAGGCATAGAGATTACTTAAAAAATAAAATCTTAAAAAAAAAAAGAAAGCCATATGGAAGTGATGTGGGTGGGTCCTTTCTTGTTTTTGGCTGTGAGAGAAGACTGACCTGGGAGGCAGGGCGTTGGTTCTACTCCTCACTGCTCTGAGGTCCCAGGCCCCTGGAGCCTCTATCTCTTGGCCACAGGTCCCCCACCCCTGATCTTGGGGAGTCCCTTCCACCTCTCAGGTCCTTCCCCTAGGTAACCACGTGTAGGACACTCTGCACCCAGACATGCACCCTCAGCTACTTCTGGCTTTTGTTTGTTCCTTGGTGGAACTGGAAGTGGAATGGACCCTTGGCATGAGCAGGTGTATCATTCCCACTTTGGAGGATTCTTGAGCAGCCTTGATGGCCCATGGCATATAGAAATCTTTCACTTTGCTGAGGCATGAATTTGAACCTCACACATGGTGAGGTTGGTGTGTGGGTGCAAGTCACTTAGTGGGCAAGTTGGCCTGGCTGACTGCCCAGTGTCTGCCTCTTGGTGAGGCGTTGCTGGCTGCTACTAATCCCATCTTCGGCAATGACTTTTGTGAAGAGGCAGAGCTTTGATGAGTGAGTGTGTGTGTGTGTGTGTGTGTGTGTGTGTGTGTGAGAGAGAGAGAGAGAGAGAGAGAGAGACGGAGGGAGGGAGGGAGGGAGAAAATGCCTCTAATGCTGACTGCTTGAGCTGGCAATGGAAGCAAAAAAAAAGTAGAGAAGCCTATGATAGAAGCCTAATGGTTCCTAACTGAATAGATCACAAAGTGGTCCGTTGAACTTCACAGTAGCTCTGTAGTGTAGACAACTTCACTATACATTCACTATAGCAGTAAGACACACCTATTTGTGAAATTTTAGTGAGTGTCTCAGCCAGCAGAAAATGTGCTCATTGAGAGATAAAACTTTAGAAAAGTTTGAAAAAGTGCCTCAGGAGAAAAGCAAGAGACTGTACAAACATTTCCAGGAAGCAGCACATGGCAAAGGCACCAGTGTGGCTCCTAAACCAATCTTACTTTCAAGTAAGGGCTGGTTTGGAAGTTTTAAGATGTGTTTTTCTTGGCAAAAGGTGCAGTTAATAGGAATAAGCAGGCCAGTTGTCTATCTCATGGCAGACAGGATTAGTCCTGAGCTAAAGAAGTGCACAGAGGAAGGGAGGCACGCGTCCCAGGCTGTGAGGACTCCAGAGTGTGTGGGGGGTGGAGGCCTCACACGCTAGATGGAAGCTGTGGAGAGATTCAATCAGAGAATAAGGAATGAGTCCATCAGAGAAGGCCTTGAAAAGCTGGTATAAAGGGGCAAAGGGCCTAAAAACAATGGTGAAGAATGAGGAAAGGCCAGTTGAACCCTTCATCAATTTAGTGAGGTGTTCCGTTGCGCCAAGCTGCCAACATCACGGCCATCCATCAGAACCGAGCCTATTTCAGCGGTTCTAAGAAATCCCCATTGGCTCCATCCCAGGAAATATCCAAGAAGCAGCAAAAGTAAAGAGGGATTAACAAACTTAACTTTGGTTAAGACTAAGGAAGGAAAAATAAAAAAGAAAATGACAATAAAAATAAGAATAAAACATAAGGTAACAAACATGGGTGCAAATGAGAAAAAATAGTATTGCTTTCCAAATAGCGAAATGTGAATGAATTAGAAAACCTAGATGAAAGACGTTTTTGGAAAGTGAAAATGACAGATTTGAATCAAGGAAAATGGAAGATTCGGTTAAGACAGTGGCTGTTAAAGGCCAGCCCCAACTAGAAGGTCCATCCAGGTCCAAAGTATTCAAGTCAGAGTTAACATCCTCAGTAAAGATCACCTTCATCCTTTATTAGGAAGGTAAGCAGGGAAGCGGATGCACTAACTTGATGTGGTCGGTATAACGTTGTTCCCAAAACCCGACAGTTGCATGGAAAGCTAATAAAATTTTGAGATCCCTTCAGTTATGACCATAGATGCGAAGGTCCTAAGTATAATGTTAAACGAAATGGGGGAGGATAGGAGAAGAACAGCTGCCACTCACCCTGTTGTTGAAGATACCTGCCCCACACCCCCACCCCCAGCACTTTGATAAACCTCTTTCTCCATGCACGTTCTTTGGGTTTTGCTTTGCAATTGTCTCACTGACCTGGTCGCCACCTCATTCTTGTTCCTGAAGAAAACACAGGTCTGTTTTGCTGTCATGTTTTTTTGCTGTAAATCAGTAAAAGAAGCAAAGAGAGAGGGACCTCAAGTGGGTAAATTACACAGGTTCTACAGCCTCACAGAGTTTCTGTACTGAAGATTCCTGGTTTATATTTGCAGACTTTAAAAAAAAAATATTTGCAGACTTTTTTTTGAAATGGTAAATGAATGAGGGTGAGACTGATTAAATGTACTCCTTCCTTCTGGCCACCTGCTTGCTGCCTGATTCCCAGCTTGGAGACCCTAAGAGAGGCCTCTAGGACAGCATGAGTCCCCTTGAGTGAGGTGGCATTTCACATTTCCCAGGGTGTCCAGCCTGAGGGACCCATTCCATGATGACCCCCTGCTCCTTCTCACTGCAAGAAAGCACGTCCTTAGACTCACCTTCCCAATGGAAGCCAACTCGCATTTTAGAATACAGAATTCTGGGGAAAAAACATCTTTTCCTGAGCAGGCATTCCAAGTGGTGACAGAGTTGGGTCTTTGGTTCACACACACTACACTCTTTGTGCCAACCGTTTAGTGATACTATGGGAGTGTGAGTCCCTTTAATGCCATTCCTAAGAGACTTTTCTGTCATTTCTAGCTCTGAGAGATGCAGGGATAACCTCTTCCCTCTTTTGGCTTCTAGGAATTTGCAAATAATTTTTTAAAATTTATTTATTTTTTTAGTAATCTCGGCACCCAATGTGGAGCTCAAACTCATGACTCTGAGATCAAGAGTCACACGCTCCTCTAACTGAGCCAGCCAGGTGCCCCTGCAAATAATTAATTAATGATTTAATTGTTCCCTCCCCCAGGCAGCACCTGGTTTCTTAGAACTTATGGGCCAGAAAAACAGGGGCATTGGGACAGAGGGAGAGATGGTGCTGTGAGCAAAGGCAAGGTGACAGCTAAGTTTTTAGCTGGAGGATGTGGGAACAGATCAATGAGCAGAACTGGGTTTGGGGATTATTTATGCACATAAAGACAAGATGGAAATGCATATTCTTATTCTCCGCCTGCCCTGGAGAGAGATGGGTGAGATGCTGGCTGTGTGCCTCCTCTTTTGAAGAGTTTGTAAGTTGTGTTTCTATGAAGATATTCACCTCCCAAATAGACTAGGACTTAGCATTTTCTCCACCAAATGCTTAGCTCAGAGGAAGCACTAAATACAGGGCCTAGCAAGTGTGTGGGGAAAAGGACATGAAGTAAAAACAAGTGACGTCTGGAATCTGAACTAACATGAATTCAGCTTGTAAACAAGGGCTCCGGAGAAGGTTACCGAAGTCCTGCTGCTCTGATGCCCTTTTGTTGAAATTATTTCTGCAGGTCATCACAGCTGTTTTGTCAGTATTGCTGTTTGATATGATCCTGACCAATGCAACGGTGGGATGGTAAGTCTTTGGCACAGAGAGAGGAAAAGCAAATTCATTGTTTGGGTTTTATCAGGATACTATTTTTTTTTCCCTCTTAAATGTTGAAGAATGGGTTTTTGGGATATATATTTTATTGACCTGTAAATATACATTCTGAGAAGTGCATATGTCATGAATATGCACCTTGATGAATTTTCACAAACTGATTATACCGAACCTACTATAACCAGCATCCAGATTAAGAAATAGAACATCACCCACACACCTTTCAGCTACTTATCCACACAAGTATAAGCACTGTTGGTGAACTCCTAGTTTTATATATATTATGTGATGTTTCCAAGATTTTATAGCTACTATGACTAGACAAGGATTCAAAACCAGACCTGTGTGTGCCCAAGACCCCATAACCTTACTGTTCCTCCTTAAACCTGACTTGGCAAACACCAAGGATTTACCCACAGTATAGACAGTGTCTAGGTAGAAGTGGGTCATAATGGAGATATAAGAGAAATTGGCCTTGTGTTCTTCTCCCCCCAGTATGATCATCTATAAAGAACTTCTAGATAATTCGACAGCAACACAGAAGGAGCATTACTCAGGACAAGACAGCTCTATTTCTTGTTGAGGGTCTGACATGGTGAACTCAGAATGTCCAGTGGAATGATTATAGAAAAAAGATCTCATTGTCTTAGTTAATACCATAAACTATAATTCTGTCCGTTAGCTAAAAGTATTTATTGTGTGACTGCTGCATGCAAAGACATGTCAGCGCTCAAGGAGGGGAAGGGGCAGGGAAATCATAAAGATAATTTGTGGGATAAGACAGTCATGGTTTGAATGCACAGCAAATGTGAGGGCTGAAGGAAGGAGAGAGGATGGGCCATCAGGAAGGCTTTGGAACTGGCTTGAACTGGACCTTATGCAGAATAGAGAGGCTTAGCAAGGCTGCGGGTGGAAGAGGATTTGGGCCTTCTGGCCCCGGGAAGACCAGGAAGGATAGAGAGGCAGGAGGTGCCAATGGTGAGTGTTGGTGATTTGGAACCGGAGCTGCGGCTGTGGGGAAGGGAGCTAATTCCATGCTCCCCACTTCTTCCCCTGCACCTGTCCTTCCAGGAAGGCATGACGCCCACAGTGGGTGACGTCCAGAAGCCCAGCTGCCAAGATATCCTGATACATTCTTGAGACTTGTCCCCAAATGTCAATGTCTTCACCTACATAGCAGGAGTCTAAATTCTTGATGGTGTTTTTCTTTCTTACAAGTAAACTTCCGACTACTGTATTTTGTACAGAATTTCAGAATGAATTTTAAAAACCCAGGTGTTGAGCCGAGTGTGAGAAATAGAGGAGTGAGATTCCTCCAGCAGGGAGGAAATGCTAAGGCTGACTATCACAGCAGCAGTCTGTAAGAGGCCAAGCCTGCAGGCTCTTTCATGTCCTGTGAACTTGATGGGTATGCCCTGAACAAAATGGAAAGAAAGCCTGTGTGTACCCAAATCAAGGAAACAGCATGTGTGATTATTGCAAAAGGAACCTTGACTTTGGAATTTCCTGATTTTTGAGAACTCTTGAGTTTAAGGATGGTGTGTTTTCAGCCCCAAAGAATTTTCCAACCACAAAGTGAACCACCAGAGGAGGAGTGTCAGGCTGTATTTCAGATTTCCTGTCTTTTGCACAGAACTAGTCTGCACTGTCCACAGACTGGTGTGCTCAAGCTGAGCCTGGCTGACCGGCTCTCAGAGCCTGGGCGCCAGCAGGGCTGCCTTCTGTCTTGCGGGAGCTTAGAACTGATCAGAAGTCACAAAGGGCAGGGACTGCAGAACTGTTTTGTTGGGACCTCCTGTGTTTGCCTGTATCGTCGTTGTTTCTTGTTTGGTTTGCAAATTTTAAATTGGTTGACGTTGAGAAGTCAGGTGATTTCCCCATAAAGGTCCAGGTTTCCAGATTCTTTTGAAAATATGGAACAATGGCTACTTTGGGCCTGTACTTCCACATGGCCCCAGCTGCTGGAATAGAGACTGCCCCCTTACGAGGACATGGACTCTTGAAGTCAGCGCAGCCTCCACCACACCAGGCCGGCTGAGACCAGACGACCCTGTATCAGCTACGTCTGAGAGCCTCCATTTGCACATACATTCATTCATTTCACAAAAGGTGTTTGGTGGGCTCTGAGGCTACAGACACAGTGTGTGGCCCCAGCGAGGTCAACCATCCAGGAAATGAGTGCATGACGTGTCATTATCTACCTTCTGGGGGTGTGGGGGGGTTGGCTGGCAGCTTAGCTGCACGAAACATCATCATCTGAAGTAGGGTTTTTCACCTCAGCACTGTTGATATTTGGGGCCAGATAATTTGTTGTAGGGGGGTTGTCCTATGCCTTGTAGGGTTATTAGATGCAAACCTGAGCCCTATCCCACTGGATGCCAATAGCACCTGCTCCCCTTGGGAGCAGAACTACCCCAGTTGGGAATCAGGGATGTAAAGTTTTGTGGTGGTTAGTGAAGAAAATGCCATTTAAAATTTCGGCAAGACTTAGCAGCTTGCTTATCTCCTGAGTTAGAGATTTGGTCAGCCCGTGTGTCTGGTTCTTAGAAGCCCCTCCCACCCTCTCTGTGTGCAGCACACACCATGCTAAGTGACAGGTAGATGTGCACACCTCATCTTCCTGTGGCTGTGAGCTCCTCCAGGAGGGGAACCACACTCATGTACTTGTGTGGCTCACCGCCTAGCCCTAAGGACTGAATAAATGAGTGGCCAGTCTTCTACATCCCATACCGAGAAAACTTATAAACCTAAGTACCAATGTTGGTCAACTTTTTAAAGTCTTTTCTTAAAAGCAATTGCTCTTATCTGACAAATTATCTTGTTTTTATTATAAAAACAATCTGTTGCAAGCCCAGAATTTAAATACCCAGATGAATATTTAATTATTCACTTTTAACCAACAGAGTTTCATGTTATATATCAATATGTACTCCTCTATTCCAGAATTTCAGCAAAGCGGATCCAACACATACAAAAGAAAAAATTCTGAACCGTGAGCAATGTCCCTGTGGAGTAGAATTAGTTGTGGGTGCCCCTTCTTTGAATCCTTTTTAGAATAGGAGAGACTCTTACCTTTGCAAGTACTTAGATACAAGAAGAGAAAACAAATAATCCAAACACAACCTCTTTGTTCTGAGGATTCTGTGATCCCTTCTCGCCTTTGCCTTTGCTGATCGTTTACGGAGCCCGCCATTGATCATGAGTTACCAACATGCTGGATCTTAGCACAAGCCTCCCACACATGATATCTTCTGCCTTTATTTTCAGACACTGCACAGAGACTGCCCAAGCCTCTTTATAGGAAGAGTGAATTCAGGGGTGAAGGAAGTACTACTCCCCCCAACACACCCCAGAGTGCAGCTAGGATCACAGTGATGGAAATTGATCAGTTTTCCATTTTCGTTAAAAAATGCAAAAACTCTAAAATGCTAAGAAGGGCCTTCTAGAGAACTGTCCCTCATCACCTCTCCACACAGAGTAATTTATCAAATTGTGAACTGTCCCCCTCAGCAAGCCTCCAAGGGAGTGGCACATTAGGCAAATAGCTTTTCGTGGAAAAGAAAAAAAGCCAAAATAGTTTGGAACATGGATGGGAGCAGGGGGAGCAAGGATAAGAATTCATCATCATTCATGGAAAAAATATTTATTAGGCGCTGCATGTAGTGCTGGGCCCCCAGCCAGAAAAGGGTACAGGCTCTGCCCCATCTCATGGGGTCAGTAGGTGCTTGAATGAGCACAGTAATGAATGTACAGTTGAGGCCTCTTCTGATGGGCAAAGACTGGAGGGACCCTGAAACCCCACCCCATCCCACCCCTAACCCAAAGAGAAGCTAGTGATGGATGTTTCTGGCTGGGTAAGGTCTACAATCTGGTGCGTATGCCTTCGTTGCATGAAGTGTGTTGACTTCAGGAATGATGGGGATTACAAGATTTGCCAACAGTTCAGTGAGGCCCTGACTTAAATAGTTGTAATGCTATTAAGATTCCTGTGCCCTGTGTCAGCTTCTCCTGCTTTTTAGAAAACAACATCAAAGCTTACCTCCCTGGCTCTCTTACCAGTAAACTTGAACCAAGGTTTGTTTCCTTCTGAGCATTCACTAAGCTGCTTTGGTGTTTCATGAAATAGCTAAGCCCAGCGGATGAAATGCAAGGTTATTACACTTCGGCATTGTTCTAAGGCCGTGGGGGGAGAAGGGGCAACGAGCCAGCCCGTAGGCTATTCTTCTCCCTGGTGACTGCGGAGGATTACTGGAAGCTGCAGAAATGACTGAGCCCCCCGTTACATTTGCAGAAATAAGCCCCTCCCAAGGCCAAAGGCCCGTGCAGCCTGTGCGCCAGGTCACAGTGACTCTGAACTTGCCTGGGGGGTGCGGGTGGGGGTGGGGGGTGTTAAGAAGACGTGTGTGTGTGTGTGTGTGTGTGTGTGTGTGTGTGTGTGTGTGTGTGTTCTTTAAGGGATGTTGAAAGGAACAGTAAGATCTGTGTAAAAGGAAAAGCCTGGCGTTCAGGGCTGAGCCTCTGGACCAAAAGAATGGCTTCCCGTTCAGTTACGTCTTCATCCAAAGAGATGTCCCTGAATTAGACCAGGCACCAGCACAAATGGGTCATGTTTCCACATATGGCCTTCTGGAACTTGGACCCCAGTTTCTTACAGAAGCAATCCTTTAAACGATGATTATAGATCTAGGAAGGTCCTCGGGCATTTGTTTCACCTCTAACGTAAATGCTAATTTCAGTTGCATTGTTATGAGTTAAATGTGCATTAAAGAGAATTTATGGACTTATTGCCACTATTCATAGTATTTCTGGGCAAAGAAGAAAGTACATTCCAACTTGGAGCTTTGGAGACCAGGCATCCATCCCCCTCATGCTCTCACCTTTCCATCCCAGCTGTTCCCCTCCCTGGGGGGTGGGACACCCTCCTGGCCCCGTCCCCCAGTGACTGTCTACCTAACGAGTGCCCCTGCTCTCACCCAGAGGCCTGTAGTCACCAGGGAGAGGAGATGATGGTGGTTTAGGCGCTTTTCCCTCTCTAGGGTTGACAGGGGGAAGGGAGTAGATTTGTTCTCTGTTGTTCTAAAAGGCAGAACTGGGACTCACAGGCAAGGTTGTAAAAAGCAGCTGTTGGGTCAGCCTGAGGAAGGACTTCCCCCTGGAGGGAGGAACCGTGTGCCCAGGGTCTTCCATGAGTCAGAAGCCCATCGACACCGGCTTGAACCCTTTGCGCAGTGGGATGTGCCCCCCAGGTGAAGTCTTCAAGCAGCATCAGGAAGCCAGCTCTGAGGGCCAGTGAGGAAGACACTGCTGCCCTGGGAGGACAGTCAGCTAGCCGATAGGATAATATTTTATCACTTGTCCATTACAGGCCAAGTGTGGGGGTGATGGCTTCATGTATACCCTTTCCAGCCTCACAGAGATTGCTGGCTGTGACCGTCTCCCGTGGCACAGACGAGACGAAAGCTGGATAGCATGCACAGGGTCACGTAGCTCGTAAACACCTGAGCCACAGTTTGAACTCACTTTATTGTTTTAATAGTCTCACACTTAGTTCATCCCTGTGCTGAACGAGGTAAATGGTACAAGTTTTCTTTATGTCAGAGTCACTCACATAGGTGACATTTCTCACTGGGAATGTTCACGCCACCCTGTGTCTCATATATTGGGTGCCCTGGGTGTGTGTCGGACCCGTAAAGACGCCACGGCCTAGGTGTGTGTGTGCTGCATGTGGGTACATGGATGGAGGCACACATGGAACCGAAAGGCCATTGGCACCTCTGATCCAGAGCATTTTATCACCAGGGACCTCCCATCATAATCCTTCAGTGACGGCCCAGCCCAGTCCCCAGAAGTGCTTTTTGGGAAGAATTTGAGGATTCAGACAGCAGATTGTCTGCTGAGAAGTTTAAGATAGAAAATGTACAGACCTCTGGATGTATTAAATGTGAGGCATGTGGGGACGCCTGGGTGGCTCAGTCGGTTAAGCACCTGCCTTCGGCTCAGGTCATGATCCCAGGGTCCTGGGATCAAGTCCTGTATTGGGCTCTCTGCTCAGCAATCTTCCTCTGCCACTCCCCCTGCTTGTGCTCTTTGGATCTCCCCTCTGTCAAATAAATAAATAAAATCTTATTAATTAATTAGAGGCATGTTAAAATAGTCAACTCCTTCTCACCGTCTGCAGTGTTCCCACTCTACCTTTTCATTTTCAAATCGCTGACTATATTTCTTTCTGCTCTGGTGGGAAATTCATGATTTGCCGTTAGTATTTTCATCTCTAACTGTTCTGTTAGTCTCAGTGAAGTAGCAGGGTGCAGAGACTGTCACTTCAGTCACGGTAAGATTATGGATACCTGCATGGTGTCGTCCTGTCATCAAGCCTCCTCTGCAAAAAGGCCCCCTAGCAGCTGTATGGGAAGCCCTGTCCCCTCTGCATCTGCTGCAGAGCATTTGCTAGAGTACAGTCTCCTGTGCCGGGTCAGGATGAGCGGGATACCACCCCTGCTTCCCAGGGGGAAAGGCTCCAACCCCACCTTGCAGCCCTCTCCCCTCCTGCCACACAGCTGACATTTACTTGGGATCACCAGGCCCGACCTGACAGCAGGGCAGGTTAGGCAGGGGATGAGAGGGTCCCTACCACAGAATGAGGGACCCCTTGCCCTGCTGCAGGTGGGCACTGGGCAGCTCAGTGGGTATGCAGCCTCCATACTCAAGGGACCAGAAAGCTAACCTCTTGCTATTTCTTGCAGCCTCCTGCTCGGTGGACTTGGAGAGGCCTTGCTGGTTTTCTCAGAGCAGAAGAGCTCCTGAAGGCAGGAAGAGTAGACTCCCAGGCTGCCAGCTGGAGTGAGCAGCCCCTGAGCCTTGGAACTCCCTGTCGCATGTGTCAGGAGGAAGAAAGCAGGGACACTGAGGCCCCCACTTCTCAGGGCATCAAGGAGAGCACTCTCCGGGGGTCTCCGGGCTGCTGCAGAGAATGCACTGGGTTGTGTCTTCCTGTTTCAAGAGGCTCACTCGAGCCCTGCTGACCACGCCATGTAAACCCAGAAGCAGGGTATGTGTATGGGGAGGTCCCTCCTGGGGATGGCTCTGCTCACTTGATTGACACACAGGCCTCCGTATTCAACACCTGCAGCCAAAAACTGCTTTGACCACCTGGTGGTGGGCTCAAGGTATTTCACTGCACTTTTTGTCTTGTGTTGTGTTTTATATCTTTAGAGACTCTTCCAGGGGGACGTCCTTCCTTTGCTCTCGTGTGCTGCCTGGAGCCCACACTCACCCGCTTATGAGCACAGATAAAACTCCTTGGGAGGGCTCTCCCAAGCAATGAGGGGCAAACACTAGTAAGGACACTATCACTCCAGAGTGGGTGCTGAAGCCTTTTTTGTGGCTGTGTGTCATGTTGTGTTGACTTCGTACATTCTTTTTTTTTTTTTTTTTGCCCACTATTAGGTTAATTTGCTCCTACATGATCATCAGAGGGAATAAACTTTATAATTACTGATGGATATGCTCCCTGGACAGTGAAACAAACAGAACCAATGTATACACACAAGCACACACATTTATATTCATATTCCTTAAAGCTTTTAATCCGTCTAATTCCCGGATGGCTCAGAGGAGGTTTCAAATCATTGAACACAGAAGTATATTTTTCATCCCAGATTAAAAAATGGATTAAAAAAGTAATAATAAAAATAAATAAATAAAATAAAAATTGGATTAAAACTCTAAACCTGGCCTGTGTGGGAGTCAAAAGAAATGAATATGCATGAAGTAGTAACTTGATTCTGAACCCACCATGAAGGTTTAAGAGAATAATGTGTAACTCCCAATATTTCTGCTGATGACAGGTATTGAATACCTGATTGTCCCGCCGAGTGTCGGTGGTGGTCATGTCGAGATGTAGGAGGTAGTGAAGCTGCAGCCACTGCTCCCGAGGCAGGAAGCCAGCCTTCGGTGTTGGACGTCCGCGTCATGGATGGAGAACCGTCTTTAGCATCTGGGAACTCAGCCTGTCCATTCTCAGCTCTGGGAAGAGTAAAGTTAGCTCAGTCAGGGGCCATTCTTTCTGCACATTCTCTCCAATTTATTGAAAAAATAAACAGAAAATGAAACAAATGGGAATGGATTAGTAGATTTGGAACTCGAGTACCTTCAGTCCATTTCCTGGTCTTTTCCTGGTCTCTGTGTGTCATTTAAGGTAAAGATGTTCAGAGTGACCTCTATGCAGATGGAGTTTCAGTTTGCTTTTTGTTCTTCATCAGAGGTGTTAAACTTTATAGAGGCTGAGGATCAAATAGAAAAATGGGTTTAGAATTGCCCTTGTTCTTCTGCTCCCACAAAACCCTCTTTGTAAAACTCAGTTCTTCATCTTTTGTGGCAAGTGGCATCTGACCAAATGTCATCTTAAGCCTGTCTTTCCAGGTGCCGTCCAGGCAAACGGAGATTCCTAAGTCTGGAAAGAATCATGCACAGTTAATGGGCCCGTCTCCTGTTTCCAGGAGATCTGTTCTTCTTTTTTTTTTTTCTTTAAGATTTTTTTTAATTTTTATTTTATTATTATTATTTTTTATTTATTTGAGAGAAAGCGTGAAAGCCAGAGCACAAGCAGTGGGAAGCGGTGTGGGAAGAGGGAGAAGCAGACTCCCCACTGAGCAGGGAGCCCACTCAGGACTGGATCCCAGGACCCTGAGATCATGACCTGAGCTGAAGGCAGACATTTAACTGACTGAGCCAGCCAGGTGCCCCAGGAAGACCTCTTAAAAAAAATCTCTACCAAGGATTTTAAAATTTTTTTCGTTTGATTATTTTTTTAATGGCATTCCAGGGTCCCATTGTTTTTATTTTTCATTTTTTTATTTTAATTTTTTAAGTTTGAGTAGAGTTGACACATGTTATATTGATTTCAGGTGTACAACTTAGTGATTCAACAAGTTTATACCTTATGCTCTGCTCACCACAAGAGTACCACCTGTCCTCATACATCACTATTATAATATTGACTGTATTCCTTACACTGCACTTCTTACTCCCATGCCTTACTCATTCCATAACTGGAAGCCTGTAGCTCCCTCTTCCCTTTGCCTGTTTTGCCCATCTCTGTACCCCCTCAGGCAATCATCAGTTTGTACTCTGTAGTTCTGATTCCACTCTTTGTTTATTCATTCTTTAAGAGTCTGTTTGTAAGTGGAGTCATATGGTATTTATCTTTCTCTGTCTGGCTTCTCTTAGCATAAGATCCATCCATGTTGTCTCATGTGGCATGACCACATCCTTTTTTATGGCTGTATAATATTCCATTGCATGTATATGTGCACATATATATCATAGTATTTCTATATATATGTGCAATGGAATATTATACAGCCATAATATATATATAATATTCCATTGCACATATATATATATCACATTTTCTTTACCAGAAGTAATCTATCAGTAGACACTTAGACTACTTCCATATCTTGGCTATTGTAAATAATGCTGCAATAAATATAGAGGTGTGTATGTCTTTTTCATATTTTACTGTTTTCATTTTCCCTGGGTGGATACCCAGGGGTGGAATTACTGGATCATATAGTATTTCTATTTTTAATTTGGTGAGACACCTCCACACTGTTTTCCGCAGTGGCTGCACCAGCTTGCGTTCACCGCAACAGTGCATGAGGGCTCCCTTTTCTCCACATCCTCACAACACTTGCTGTTTCTTCTCTTGACTTTAGCCATTCTAACAGGTGTGAGGTAATAGCTCATTGTGGTTTTGATTTGCATTTCCCTGAGGATGAGTGATATTGAGCATCTTTTCACGCGTCTGTCAGCCATCTAGTTGTCTTCTTTGGAGTAATGTCTGTTTGGGTCCTCTGCCCATTGTTTGATTAGATTTTTTTTTTTTGTATAAGCTCTTTATATATTTTGGATATTACCTCCTATTGGATATATCATTTGCAAATATCTTCTCCCATTCAGTAGGTTGTCTTTTTGTTTTATTGATGTTTTCCTTTGCTGTGCAGAGGTTTTTATTTTGATGTCATCCCACTAGTTTGTTTTTGATCCCCTTGCCTCAGGAGACAGATCTAGAAAGATGTTGCCACAGCTGATGTCAGAATGAGTACTGCCGGTGCTCTCTTCTAGGATTTTTATGGTTTCATGTCTCACATTTAGGTCTTTAATCTGCTTTGAGTTTATTTTTGTGTATGGTGTAAGGAAGTGGTCTAGTTTCATTGTTTTAAAATCTCACATCTTTTCTTACTTTGACATTAGCAGGAGGCAGAGGATTAAGGTGTTTCTTCATTATACCACTCTGTTTCCTTCAACCTCCATCTCTTCTAGGGCTTTTTTCTCCACCCCCACCCCGAAACCTTAACTTCTATGTTTTATGCCCAAATTTACATGCTCAGCTCTGAATGCAGGTGAGCCCAGAGGTCTGTAGAGCCAGGGGCTGGCCCAGATTAGTGCAACCTCAGTTGTCATTATCTGTGGCTCCCTGGGCCCCTCTCTGGGTGGGAATCTCCAGGCAACCCCAGCACTCCCTTCTGTGGAAGATGATCCATTTCACCGTGTCCTGTCTGGGTCCTGATGGTCCCTGACCTTGCTGGCTCCAAGTCAAAGCCATGGTGCTTGTTTTTTTTTTTTTTTTTTTCATTTGTACAAATAAAGAGTATGCTTTCCATTAGGAGAGGCAAGGTTCTGTATGATTATGTATTGTTCCTAATTTGCTATGGATATAAAGAAAAATAAACCATTTGTTTTCATGGTAATTTGCCTTTCTTTTTCTTCTCTTCAAACTCAGCTGGAGAGTATTGTAAAAATAGTTATTATCCTTGGGGATGGGGGCTGTGAGGGGAGGGCTCTTGCATCTTCAAGACAGGCCAGACTTCTGCCAACATCCAGGCTGCTTAGCTCTGAACAGGGAGGGCCACCCAGCTTATTCTCCTGGACCTGTGCCATCCTGTAGGCTGACCCAGCATAGCCACATGTGGCCATTGAGCACCGAAATGGTATGTGTCCAAATTCAGATGTGCTGTAAATAAGTGTAAGTATATGCTGATTTCAAAGATTTCATATTAAAAAAAGGATGTAAAATATTTTGTAATAATTTTATACTGGTTATGGATCGAAATAGCATTTTGATAGATTGGATTAAATAAAATATGTTATCAAAATGAATTTCTCATTTCTTTTTATCTTTTTTAATGGGCTTGCTAGAAAATTGCAATCTCTACATTTAGCTCACATGATGTGTCTGTTGGTCAGTGCCAATTTGGAGCGATTCATCTACACTGGGCCAGGGAAGTGGCGAGGAGACGGATGTTGGCAGCAGCTGCTGGGGTTACCAACCCCATAACAACATCTAAGACACTCAGTTGCTGAATGCTTATCAAATGCCACACACTGTGCTAGGTACTTTCTGTGTCACGTCATTTAGTTTTACCAGTGGTGAGGCAAGCAACATTCTCCTCCGTTTTACTAAGGAGATTCGGGGAGGTTCCATGACTTTTCCAGGGTCATCCAGCTAGGGCTCGGGCCCAGGTTTCTCTGATTAAGCCTGCTCATCTTCACCTGAGAGAGTTCTGTTGTGAAGGAGGAACATTTTACAGGGAGTTACCAGTTCTGCGCGTGAGTGCTTCCATGTGGATTCCTGACATCTGTGAGGTCACTTGTCGCTTTCTCCCTGGAGGCTGTGTCTTTGCTAAAAGGTGGGGTCTGTGGCCTGCGTCCCAGCCGCCCACCAGCCTCTCCCCGAGGGCTGTGTCTGAGGTCCACCCTGTACAGGGTTGGAGCAACCAGCAGCACTCTGGGAATGGCACTGCTCCCACCTGAACTATAGCTCATAACGTTTCCAGAACAAACAGCCACTGTTGAATTCTCAGGCTCGGTTTCCCAGGGACTGGCATTTTTCGGTGGCTGAAGGATTTGAAGGTTGAAGAGCCTGGGTGACTGACACTTAGGTCTGCAGGCCCACCAGCGGGTGTACAGCTACTGATCTGGCTGAAACACATAAGCATGTACAAATACAATAGGTGGTTGTGAACGCTTGGAACATGGTATCTTTTTTGAGTAGTTGACTTGGGCAAAGTATTGAAATAGAATATGGAATCATCTGGAAGTTCAGGTGGTTGGGACTCTTTGGGAGTCAGTGGTCCTTTGATTCTTGTTCCTGGGAAAGCCAGTCAAAGGAGTGAGGCTCTTGAGCTTCTCCTGGCCCTGCCCTCACTTCAGGTTCTGTCCCCCAGCCCCACACAGAGGGAGGCTGTGCCAGCGTGTTCCCCCGATGCCTGCACCGCCACCCAAGGGTATTCACTCTCCTGTGAAGTTTCTTGCCCTTTCTCTTGAACCTGGGCTAGCTCTGTGACTTGCTTGCTACCAGTAGAACATGGTGGAAGTGATGCTACGTGACTTTCAAGGCCGAGTCAAAAGTAGCCTTGCAGCATCTACCTTAGTCTTCTAGAGCAGCCTCTGGGAGCCCTGGGCTGACATGTGGAAGTCTGACCACCATGGGGCTTCTGTGCTGCAGAGACCAGGTGCAGGCACTCCAGGAGACAGTCCCTGCCGAGCACCCCTTCTAGACATCCCATCAGGCTACCAGACTGTGAGGGAAGCTGTCCTGGAGCCTCTCGACCAGCCCATCTGCCAGCTGGCTGTCATCAAGTGACCTCAGTTGATGCCACGTGGAGAAGAATCGCCCAGCCCAGCCGCACCTGCATGAATTCCTAACCACAAAATTATGAGATAAGGTAAAATTGTTTTAAGCCACTAAATTTCAGGGAAATTTGTCCCACAGCAATAGATAAGAGACAGAGGTCCTAGAATTCTGGTCCTCTTTGGTGGCTCCAGTCTGTGCTCTGAGCCCCTCCGCAGAACAGACCGCTGCTCGGGAGAAGCGGTCCCTGCTCCAGCTGAGCTCTGGCCCCAGGAGCAGGGCCCCGGCTGACGGCGCCAGGCTTGCCCAGAGCCCCAGTGCAGGCCAGATCTGTACTTTGCGTTGAGGTACCTCCTTTACACATTTGTTCGTTCAAAACATATCGGGAGTCCGCTTGGCGTCCGGCTCTGCTCGGGCCCCGTGGACAACCGTGAGCAAGACAAGGCCTCCTGGAGCTTGCTTTCCAGCGGGGATAGAGACAGACAAGGAAATAAGAGCATTTCAGGGAGTGAAGGGCTTTTAAGAGAATAAAGCTGGGAAAGGAAGCACGGACTCTTCTGAGCACCTCCTGAAAAGTCAGGAACTTTTCTTCCAGAACGTGTGGTGTCTCCCACACACTTCAGCGCCGAGTTAGAGATGTACGTGCCGTGTGGCAGGCCCTGAGGCTTGCCCTGCGCCGCCCCGTGTTGCTCCAAGTGCTTCGCTCCTGAGGCATCTCCCTGTAGCCTCCCAAGGAGCCTCTGGTAGAGGAACTGCTTGTGGCCTCGTCTTTTTGCAGAGGAGGCGGCAGACACAGAGAAGGTGAGTAACTTCCCTGAGGCCAGTTACAGGGGGTGGGAGGACTCGCAGGAGGCTGCCTGAGCTCTCAGCCCACCTGTGGGCCCTCCCCTCCCATGCGAGGGGACAGGGGAGCAGGGACCAGTGAGCAGAGTCGGAGGCAGGGAGGTCTGACCACGCTCAGGGAGCGGCAGCCGAGTGCCAAAGCCGAAGCCTGTGAGAGGCCGGGGAGGTAGGTTGGGTCAGCCCGGCTGTGATTTAAATGCTGGGAAGGAAGTGCTCCTGGTGCTCTGTATGGGGTGCAGGTGCTCCCAAAATGTTTTATCATTAACTCTTTACAGTCCTCAAGGTCCAGCCTCTAGATGAGGCCTCGGAGACTCTGACAGGACAGGACACCTCCGCAAGCTCCCTGCTCCGTAGCCCAGAGGAGACCAGAGGAGCTCCAGAATGTTTTCACCACCCTCTCCGTGGCCCCTGCCCATGCTATGGGTTGTCCACGGGCATTGCCCACTCACCTCATCCTCCCGCCCCAGATCACTGGATTCTGAGCAAACCAGAGGAGACAAGCTCCCCTCCCCTGCAACTGGTGGCCCTCACTGCCAGGCATCACCACCCAGGTCCCTCGCAAGCCACCTGCTGGGCAGCTCCTGGGTCCTCCAAACCACCAGGAAGGCCGAGCGCATTCCAGAACCTATACAAGGCTCTCTCTGTCCTGGAACCTTTCAGAGGCTGCGGACACCCCAAGCTCCTCGTGAAATGAGGGATTCTTTGCTCCTGCAGGGAGCTGATTCTCTGCAGCCTGACCAGCAGCGTCCTGCCCTTAGTAAAACAAACAGTGGTGTATGAAGCTTTGTGTGGTTCCATCCAGGATCCACCGGGGAGGGGTCTGAAGGAACCGCGCCCCCTTCTCCCCCTCCGCTCCCCGCCCTTGGCAGCTGAGAGTGGAATCCCATTTCAACAACTGCCTGAGCCAAAAGGAACATTTGAGTCATTTATTTCCTGCCTGCGGTGCAAAATGGCCCACAGGGCTGGCAAGGCAAGGCTTTTGTGCCCATTTGTCTTCACACCGTCACTCCGAAGGAGCCTCAGGGAGTGCAGTGGAGCCTTGGAAGTGCAGGGACTTAATCCAGCCCCCCCACCCCCCTCTGTTCCCAGGGCCAGTGGGTCAGCAGGGCCCCTGGAAGTTTCGGGGATCTTGGGGAAGAGGGCGCTAAGTCAGAGGTAGAATCCTAGGGGCTCTCCAGGCTCTCTGTGTCCTGGCAAGTGAGGTCAATCATTCCTCAATCATTCCTTCACTTTCTCCTCACCCCTTCCTCCATTCCTTCATCACACTCGCACAGTGAATTCCCCGAGGCAGGGCGGGGCTCGTCTAGGTTGCAGGTGCTTCCGTTTGCTCCAGCACCGGCGACTGCGTTGACTACATCGCTGAAGGTAGGCCTGCCTCCTCACATCCGTGAGGCCAGACGCAGATCCTCCTCCCAAAGGGAAGCGTGAGGTTGTCCCCGGGCAGATTCTCCCTTGTTCTGGCAGGAGCAGCTCCCTGTGACTTTCCACGTGATTGTAGACGGAAAGCAAATACAGCTGACCCTTGAACAACACAGGGGATAGAGGTGCTGACTCCCCCACCCTTGCAAGTCAAAAATTCACGTAGAACTTTTGACTCCCCAAAAACTGAACTACTAATAGCCTGCTGTTGACCAGAAGCTTTACTGATAACATAAACAGTTGATTACATGTGTTTTGTATGTATATGTATTATATGCTGTATTCTTATAGTAATTTAAGCTAGAAAAAAGAAAAATGCGGTTAAGATCATAAGGAAGAGAAAATGCATTTGTAGTATTTTAGGTATATTTTTTGAAAACAATCTAGGTACAAGTGGACCTGATGGGTTCAAACCTAGTTGTTCATGGGTCACTATATCCATTCCCTGTTCTCACAGAGGTGCTGAGCCTACAAGAAGACCGCCGACAGAGCTTTGTTTTTAAAAAAAGCAGCTTTTCTAAGATATAATTCACATGTCCCAAAATGCACCCATTTAAAATGTGCAATTTGGTGGATTTTAGTATGCACGGGATTCTGCAACCATCACCACTATCTGATTTTAGAACATTTTCATCACCCCAGAAAGAAACCCTGCACTCATTGTCATTCCTCCCTACTCTGCTCCGGCTGACCAGGCAATTCACTTTCTACATCTACAGGTTTGTCTGTTCTGGAGATTTCATGTGAACAGGGATCATGCAATACGTGGCCTTTTGTGTTAGACTCAGGTTTTTAAGTACTTCATAAACTCCTATCAAAGGCTGCTTCCCAGAGCAGCCACATCTTTGCCTGGGGTAGGAGACCTGAACATGGGCCATGGAAAAACTGGGAGTGGGGGTAGGAATGGGGGTCCCCGGCACCTGGAGGTAGGTGAGAGAGTTCAGGAGAGAGGTAGCAGGAGGGGTCATGGTCGGTCAACACTTCCAGAGCCCTGGGGGCTCCCGTCCTAGTTTATTTTTCAGTGATGCCCCATTTGATCCTCAGGCCTTCAGTCAAGTCTCTCATTGCAAGACATTCTGGTGCTGGTTGTGCTTTGGGGAATGAAGGGTCCGGGTCTCCCGTGTGTGGTGGAGTTGGACAGGGGAGTGGAGGAGGGCTCACCACTCTCGGGGCAGGTGGTGACTCTTTAACCGTTGAGCTCCCAGCAACTGTTCTCCTTCACTCTGGGGCTCTTGAAGGTACAACCAAGTCAAACCTGTGCTTTATGTTTGTGTTTCTGTCAGCTGCTAGTCATGTCTAAGTGAAGCACCCTGTCCTGGGCAAGAGGGAAAAACAAACATAGCCAATGGAGGAGTTTGCGCCCTGACTGAACAGATTCATGTGCATGTGACGTGAGGACATGGACCAGAAGGCAGAGAATGGAGAGCATCCCTAGGAGCTGCCATGTCCAGGTTCCCAGCAACAGCCTTGGTGGAGGCCCCATAGAGGCTTGTTTGTAACCTCCCCTCAGGTGAGGGGAATGGACCTGATGGAGGAAAGCTGTTGGCCTGTGCTGGGGTTGGTTCCCACCTCTGCAGCCCCCACCCCCATCCCTGTCTTCACCCCCTGTTCAAGCTCACCATGGTCTGCCTCCCCCACTGGAGCCTTGGAGCTCGGAGGCACAGCTCTAGGATGCTGGCGTGGAGACCGCTAACTGCTTACCCAGCGTGCATCTCCTCTTCCTCACTGTATTTGTTAGCAAGGGCTACAGTAACAGTACCACAGACCAAGTGGCTTAAACAACAGAAATATATTGCCTCACAGCTCTGGAGGCTGGAAGTCAGAGACTAGGTTTTGAAGGGGTTGGTTCCTTCTGAGGGCTGAGAAGGAACAGTCTGTTCCAGGCATCTTGTCCCTGTGTCTCTTCACATGGTCTCCTCTCTATGCATGTCTCTGTGTCCAAATTCCCTCTTTTTATAAGGACACCAGACATGCTGGATTAGGAGCCACCCTGAAGACCTCATCGTGACCAGATCACTTCTGTAAAGATCCTATCTCCAAAGAAGGTCACATTCTGAAGTGCTGGCAGTGAGGACTTCAGCATACCTTTATGTGGGGGCCACAATTCAACCCCTGACACTTCGCAGTAGCAGTGATAGCAGTCAGTTTTACTTGAGAGGTTGTATATGTGGCTAAAAGGTGCACCCCTGCCTCCTGTACAGCCTGTATAGCTTATTTGAGTGGGTACAGGCCAAGCAGAACTTGGTGGGTGACACTTGGGGACAGTTCCTTCAAAGAGCTCACATGGGTAGACCTCTTGCCTTCTTGCAGCTTCTTTCTTGGATGGAAGACATGATAGCTGGAGTTCAGCGTCTCTCTTGGGCCCTGAGACAACCTTCATGTTGGAAACTGCCCTAAGGACAGTGGAGCAGAAGCTGGAAGGAGCCTGAGTTGCTGACGAGACAGCGGAGCTACCATGGCAGCCATGGGCTGCCCACCTCCAAACTTTTTTCTCTTAAGATTTTATTTATTTATTTATTCATGAGAGACACAGAGAGAGGCAGAGACACAGGCAAAAGGAGAAGCAGGCTCCATGCAGGGAGCCCGATGCAGGACTCGATCCCAGGGCCCCAGGATCATTTCCTGAGCTGAAGGCAGACGCTCAACCCCTGAGCCAGCTAGGTGCCCTCCACCTGCAACCATTTTAATTTGGAGAAAATAATTAAGTTCTCCCCCCACCCTGCTGTCTGCTCTGCCCTCTACGTAAGCTCCTCGGAGGCGGGGCCAACGTCTGGTTATCAGTATTTCCTCAGAGCCTCACGCAGACCGTGCCCACTGGCGGTGCTCTGTGCGTGGTGGCCCTGATGGATCTTACACCTCTCACTTAACGACTCAGGGGTCTCGGACTGGGAGTCTTCATTTGCATAACAATAAAAATGTATAATACCTGGACTGTTTTAAAAATTAAGCACAGGGGCATCTGGGTGGCTCAGTCGGTTAAGCATCCTGCCTTCAGCTCAGGTCATGATCCCAGGGTCCTGGGATTGAGCCCCACGTGGGGGGCTCCCTGCTCAGCGGGGAGTCTGCTTCTCCCTCTCCCTCCTCCCCACCGCACCTCATTCTCTCTCTCTCTCTCAAATAAAATATTTTCAAAAAATAAAATAAAAACGAAGCACAATTAAATGTATAGCATTAGCACAATGCCTAGCACCATGTTGGATGGCCAAGGAATAGTGGCCATTATTAGTATTACAATTTTCTGTAAAAAGTCTTGTTCGAGTTCCCGTGTGAGGCTCCACGTATTTCTGACAAACCAGAGCTTACTTTTCCCTAAGGCCAAGCCTCTGATTTATATTCATTGTGTTCGTGAGTTTCCCATCTTATTCTTTCTCCTTTTGGTCTCAAGAACCTCAGCAGTCTGAGCCCCTAGATTGCCTTGGTTCCGATTCTGGCACTTTCCAGTCTGTAGGCTCCAGGGCAGGCAAGCCTTCCATGCTCAGCCAGGCTACGGGCTAAGTCAGGGCACAGGATGTGGCATAGCACTGTGGTTTAGCGGTGGGGGCTATACATTCTGCCCCAGGGTCTTGGTGGGTGAAGAGGGTCTTCCGGTGAAAAGAGTAGGGAAGCATCGCAAAGATGACCCCGGGGTTCCACCGAGCTGGTGCCCCAGCCATTTGCAACACGATGGAGCTGCTTCACCACTGCTTGGGTCTGGGCCAGCCTTGCGACTTGTTTTGGCCGTAAAAGCAGTGGAAGGGACACTCCCAACTTTGAGCTAAGGCCTTAAGAAGCCTTGTACTCTTCCACTTGCTCTCCTGGACTCCTCTCTGAGGCCTCTTCTCCACGAGGTCTTTTCCTTGGCTGCTGGGTTCAGCTCAGCAAGATTCCTGCCAAGCCAGTTTAGCAAGCATCCCTCCCCCCACCCTTCCCCCATCCCTAACTAAGTTCCTTTCAGTATTTTTCCATCCACTGACTCCCTTAGCCTGCCCATTGGCTATAGGTCCCCAGCTCTCTGTTGGACTCAGAGTTGAGTGCAGTGTCTGCCCTGTAGCCATAGTCTTGACCTCTCCTGCAACAGTCTAGGGTAGTTTCCCTTGCCCGCTTAACTCCGTCCAGTGCGTGTTTTCTTTGACAGCTTCCACCACCAGCACAAGCCCAGCCTTGCCTGCTGGAAGATGAGAGACCATGTGGAGCAGAGCCAAGTGCCCCCGCCAAGGCCATCCTAGACCAGCCTGCCCTTAGCCGACTGCAGACTGGTTGGGATCAGTGTGCCCGGCTGAGATCAGCTGAGCTCGGCTTAGGTAAGCAGAAGTGTCCAACCCACCCCGAGGCAGAGAAATCACAAATGTCTGTTGGTTTATCCCCCACACTTGGGGAGGTGCGATTTGCAGCCATAGTGTGGTCACTATAGGTGACGGCAGGTGCAGCGGAGAAGGAAAAGACAAGGGAAGCGGAGCAGAAGGACTTTTTGAAAGAACCCCTGCCCTGAGCCCCTTGGGTCCCGCAGAGCTCCTCTCTTGTGGTCCCACGGCAGGGGGGAGGGACAGCACTATCTCTTTGGCCTACCACCCCCTGAAGGAGGTGGCTGCTGCTGTGTGGGTCCTGCCATCACCCAGGAGGCAACTGCAGAGAGGCCAGGGAGGGTGGAGCCCGGGCAGGAAGGGACTGGCTGGTGCTGGGGTGCCTTAGCCGGCCTGAGCCCTGAGCCCGCGAGGGAACAACTGGGTCCGATATTCCACATCACTTCAAGTGAACGCAGCGGGACCGTACTATTAATAGCGGGCTGAAGAACTCTGAACTGTGGGCACCCAACACACGGCACGCTGGAGTCCCCTTCTGGAACATTCTTCTCCTGGTCTGGGCCCACCCTGCCCTGGGCCTTTTGTTTTCCCACACGGCGTCTCGCCTCCTGGGCCATTTCTTTATTTTCTTTAAGAATTGTAAAATACCTCTATCATAAAATTTACTATTTTGACCATATTCAGCATCTGTTTCAGCAGCATTAAGTGCCTTCGCGCTGCTGTACAACCATCACCGCAGATGGAAATTCAGGACCCATCAAACAATGACTCCTGGTTCCTTCTTTCCTCCAGCCCCTGGAAACCTCCATTCTACTTTCTGCGTGTATGAATTCGCCTCTGCTAGGCACGTCATCTAAGTGGAATCCTACATTTGTGTCTCTCACCTTGTGTCTCTCTTTAGTGCCTCTCAGCTCTTTATTCTCAAAACCAAAAGTTTTGTTTTTTAGACATCTGAAAAGCAGCTCTCCAGGAATATGCACTTTCTTTCTTTTAAGTTTTTATGTATGTATTCATTTAAGTAATCTCTACACCTAACGTGTGGCTTGAACTCCCGACCCCAAGATCAAGAGTCGCATGCTCTTCTGACTGAGCCAGCCAGGCACCCCATCAACACCAAAAATTTTGTTTTCAGACATCTAAAAGCAGCTTCCCCGGGATAGGCACTTTCTTTAACACCCATGCCCCCTTCTCTGACCCTGTGTAAGAACTGGGCTCCCTGACCATGACCTTGGGGTACGGGTATCCCTGTCCTCATCAAATCTCCTCCCCAAACAAAACAAATCACTCTTCCTGACCAAGTTCCTGAATGGGGGCCAGGAGGAACCCCCACCCTGAATTTTCCTTTTGGCCTTGTGAATCCAGCCTGTCTCCCTACACACTCTGAGCTTCCAGATTGCTCCCCCTCCAGTCAGATGGGGAAGCCATGGTGCCCTGAGGGAGCTATGGGCCTCAGGTTTGCCTCAGCAACCCCCAGAGGACAAGGTCCGTATTCCGGGAGTGGCCCCAAGGCGCCCCACCCAGTTTTAGGTCAAAAGCTCAACAAATAAGTATTACTTCAATAGCAGAGGCCCTGGCTTGAGGTAAATTGGAATCAGACCACCCAATGGGGCCAGAGCAACGTGGTGGAGCCTGACGTCTGCGGGCAGCCTGTTTACACAAGTTGGTGAGGTAAAGATGAGGAGGGACATGCAGAATATTGCTAAGTTTCTACCCACTACTGCCCCAACCCCACCACGCACATGCTCATACACAGGCACATATACACGCACACACATATGCACATGCACGCTTGTTCACACGCACTCTTTCACACACTGACATATTCGCCCCCCCTCCACACACACATACACACACACACACACACACACCCCTACCTCAGGAACTCGTTTTTTAAGCTCAAGATGTGAAGGCTGCTCCAGGCATAAGTCACAGGTATTTTCCAGAAGAAACATGGGGGCCATGAGCAGTGGGATCAAAGTGAAACTGAAGCGGAGAGGAGGACTTTTCTCTTCCTTTTTTGGGAACTTTGCACTGCTCTGGCCCCTTGGCGATCTAGGGACAGCACCTGGGGGCCAGCAAGCAGGGCAAGGGCAGTACTGGAGGTGGGAAGGCTGCCTTGAGAGACTTTGGGTACCCAAGAGGGCAGGGGAAGTAGGTCCTGGGATGGAGCCCTGTATCAGGCTCCCTGCTGAGTGGGGTGTCTGCTTCTCCCTCTGCCCCTCACCCCACCCATGCTCTCTCTCTCTCTCTCTCTCATTGTCTCTCAAATAAATAAATAAAATCTTTAAAAAATAAATAAAATGGACAATAATCCCTTCATAGTTTTGTTGAAATAATTAAATGGGCAAAATGGGTGTGTATGTATATATATGTGTGTGTGTGTGTGTGTGAGACTGTGTACATTCACCATATGTTCGTGTCCATATACTGTATGTATGTATGCATGGCACTTAGCACAGTACCCAGCACATAATAAATAGTAGATATTACTATTAATATCTTTATCCTCATCCACGATGGCTTTCCGCAGTGGTTGGCTTTAGGTGACAGTAGACTTGGAATAAATGGAATGTGGCAATGAAGTAAAGTGACTTTTAGGTCTCTTAGCACTTACATATCCAGGTGAGCATGAAACATGCAGTCACCCCCGAAGTGCTCATTCAGGGGTCATAGAACAGGAGGGCACATTACATCCTCCAGACGCCCATCAGCACCAATCTCAAATGGCAGCTCTGTACTCACAGAACCAACTGGTCCTTTTCTCAGGCTGGTTCAGTCTCCTGGATCTCCACGACTGTTCCAAACACTCTCACTCTCCCCAAATCCCTTTCTCCTTGTCTGCCCTCCCCTCTCCCGGGTTGATGGCCCCCAGCTCTTACTGAAAGGGAAAATAGAAGCTGTCCGATGATGTGAACTTCACCCTCCATCTCATCCATACGAGCCAGCTTCCATTGGCACTGGGCTCCCCTTGCTTTTACGTTGAGTGCCTCCTGTCCAGCTTAGCATGAATCCCTCTTTCTCAGCTCATTTTGATTTTGGCTTCTCCTGCGACCTCAGGAACCTGACCACGACTCTCTTTGGGTTATTAGACCCCTCTTTTTCAACTGGCTTTAAACACCCTTGAGTCTTCCTTAACAACAACAAAACAGAAACAGAAAACGCCAAACTTGACTTCTTTCTTCATCCCATCATCAGGAGCTGGATCCCCAAATACGGCCAACACAGCCACCGATGAGAGGCAGCCACTGTGCCTTGCTGCGGAGGGCCATCGGGGAGCCCAGAGAAGCTTGGTTTTCAGAGGGGGGGACAAGCTGGGCATGCATCAAGAATTGGTGGTGAGTCTTTCAAGGGGGATCAAGGAGTGAGTAACAAGCCCCATCCCACAGCCCAGGATTGGTGCGGGTGGCAGGGGAGGGATTCAAAGCATCTCCAGGCTTGCTTCTCATTGAAGAGTTGATGGCTCTTGCGGGAAGTTTCTGTAGTAAACAGTTGCACCATTCCCTTGGGAGGACAGTCCCCAAAGAGTAAAGAAATGCTAATGAAGCCAGTGGAATAGCGACCTTGCGCTAACTGGGCAGTAAGGGGTGGTTTCACTTCTCTGTGTCCAGGCCAAGTGTGGGCGAGGAGGTTTTGGCTCCCAGTTTCGAGCTTCAGCCCCAGCTCCTTCCTCACATTCACAACTCAACTCATCAAAAATGTTCTCTGCTTGTCTCTCGCTTCCTTCTCACTCCTCAGCCCTCCAACCTGATCTCAGGCACCTTCTAAAACAGTGCTCATCCTCAGTGACCCTCCTGTCTTTCAATCCAGTTGATATTTTGCAAGCTTCCTTACACATGGCCTCCCTTACACATGGGTCTGCGGCTCCTTGGTGCCCGTGACCTTACACACCCCAGGGCCTGCCACCTCTCTCACACCACTCTTTCTCTTCTTTACAGGCTCATTCTAGTCTATCCAGGTATTAAACATTATCACCCCACCAGGCCTGAGCCTGGGGCTTCCCTCCTCCCTCTAGGCTTGCTCCTGTGGCAATGCCATGCATTCATGTAGCCCAGCTACCAGCTATGCACACATCATTTATAAACGTACATCTCCAGCCCGACCTGCCTTTGGGGCTAGATGTCTGCATGGAATCTCCTCTGAATGCCTGCAAGCCTTTGCAAGCCAAGATCTCTGGAAAGTAAAGTTAGCACTGTGACAAACTCCCGAATTTCAGGGGCTTAGCATAGTAAGAGCTTACTCCTCCCCGATACACAGGTCCAGAGTGGAGTTCCTGGTTGTTTCCTCCACATGGTGAATCAAAGATCTGGGTTTCTTCCATCTGATGGCTGTGCCACCTGCAGTATCTTCAGAGTCCTCTGCGCTTATCCAGTGTGTAGTGTAGGGGAGGAACGAAATGCTTTCCCTCTATCCTTCTAGTTTTAATAGCTGGGTCTGTGAAATAAACTGACAACAGGCAGATTAACAGGAGAAGAATAGAAAATTCATTCATTTTTACTATTATGTGCTTGGGGGCATCACAGAGAAAAACAAAGTGAATATCACCCCCCCCCAAAAAAAAAAAACATATGATGAGAATTGAGAGCTTATATACTGTCTTATAGGGGAAGGGAAAGAGAGGTAAAGCAACCCCAGAAAGAGGAAATGATTTTTAGGAAGAATGAAAGAACAGACAGGAGGGAGGACAGTATGTGACAGTTTGTCAGGCTGTGGTGCTGGCTTCTAATCTTTTCTCCTGTAGTAAGAATTGATCTTCCCTGTTTGATGAAACTCCCTAGAGAGGGAACCTATGACGACCAAGTTTCTTTTGGAGGATCTGACGTTAGGCAGGTAAGGAGAGTGCAGAGAAAGCCTCCCACTGCACTTACTGTTTTTCAAGTGCCTTCAGCTCAAAATAACCAGTATGCCCAAGGGCACATATTAGGGTGGCATGTCCCAAAGTCCTTCGGTAGGAAAAAGGGGAGTGTAAAAGCCACATCTGAGTTTTAAAAGCTTTGGCCTGGGAAATCATATTCCTTCTACTAATGTTCCATTGACAAAACAAACAAACAAAGTCACGTGGTATTATGGGTTCAATTATTGCCTACCATCCTTCCCAGAAGATAGGTTCAAATCCTAACAAGTACCCGTAAATGTGACCTTATTTGGGAATAGAGTCTCTGTAGATGTAATCAGGTTAAGATAAGATCACATTGGTTTAGGGCAGGCCTTAATCACATGACTGGTGTCCTTACAAGATGTCAGAAAGTTGAGCATGCAAAAAAAAAAAAAAAAAGAAAGAAAAGAAAGAAAGTTGAGCATGCAGATGGACACAGAGGGGAAGGTGATCCCTGTGAAGACACTGAGACACGGGGGTCGGGGGATGCTCTGTGAAGACAGAGGCAGAGATTGGAGGGGTCCGTCTACAAACCGAGGGACACCAAGAATTGCCAGCAACCATCAGATGCCGAGAGAGAACTAGGGAACAAATTCTCTCTCAGAGCCTTTGGAAAGAACTGACCCAACCACCACCTCCATTTTGGACTCCCAGCCTCCATCACTATGAGACAATACATGTAGGTTAAGTTATTCAGTTTGTGGTCCTTTGTTACTGCAGCCTCAGAAAAACAATACACTTGGCCACACCTGGATACAAGAGGAAATGTAGTCCCACATTTCAGTGAATACTCTATCCTGCTGAAGGGCTTCTGTCACAATGTGGACGCCTGAACTCACCCTCTTCCCTCCCAATCCTGGACCTCTTCGGGTGCTTCTCACCTTCGTGTGGGCACTGGCCTCCTTGTAATTGTCCAGGCTAGAAAGTGGCCTGTGACCACTCTTTATTCCTTGCCTCCCATATCCATTACCAAGTCCTAAATATGTCTGAGGTCTATTACTTCTCTCTGTGTCAATCACCGCCCACTCCCAAGCTGACACCCCATGTTCTGATCATTACAGAAGCCTCCTGACTGGTCTGCCCTTGCTTCTGCTTGTTCCTTGTTGAGCTTCCCCCAAGACTCCTGCCCAAATTCAGTTTCTAAATCACAAATCTGCTTGTTTTATCACCCTCTTTCAATGTGCTAATGATGTTCTATTGTCCAGAGGATAAAGATAAATTCCTTGTGGCCAACAAGGCCCTTGATAGTCTGTGATGGCTCACTTGATGTGTCAACTTGACAGGGCCATGAGGTGCCCAGACATGTGGCCATGTTTCTAGATGAGATCAACATTTGAATTGGTAGACTAAGGCAGGTTGCCCTTTCTAATGTTGCTGGGTCTCATCCAATCAGTTGAAGACCTGAACAGAACACAAAGGTTGAGTAAGAGGGAAATCCTCCTGCCTGATTATCTGAGCTAGGACATTGGTCTTTCCTGCCTTTAGATTCAAATGGAAAGATCCACTCTTCTTGGGTCTTGAGCCTGCTGGCTCTCAGACTGGAGCTTACACCTTTGGCTCTCCTGGCTCTCAGGCTTTTGGACTTGGACTGGAAATACACCATCAACTCTCCTGGGTCTCAAGTTTGTTGATTGTATATCTGGGGACTTCTCAGCCTCCATAGTCATATAAGCCTATATAACTCAGTCTCTCTCTCTCTTCATCCATCTATCTATCCATCCATCCATCCATCCATCCATCCATTCAACCATCCATCTTTCCTTGCTCTTGGTTCCGTTGCTCTGGAGAACCCTGACTAATACACTGACCCTATATATCTCTGTGGTCTTGTTGAGAACCACACACCACAATCCCTCCTGATGTTGGGGCTTTCCACGTGCTCTCCCCCTAGAAAATCTCTTCCTTCTCATCTTGCCCATTTTACTACTATTCATTTTTCCTATCTCAGTTCAAGCATCACTTCTTCCTATTTTTTCCTTGACCAGGTCAAAGCTCCCAACTAGATGCTTATTAACACATCATGAACCTTTCTACTGTAGGGCTTGTCAAAGTTATGCAGCCATTTGACTGTCTGTCTTCTCTATAGCCTGTGAACTTCACCGAGATAGTTATCATGTATGTAGTAACTACTACTCACTACTGGGCCCCAGTACCTGCCACAGTGCTAGGCCAAAAGAATATGTGGATTGAATTTTGCTACTATGTGGGGGGAACATCTATTTGGAGCACATGCCAGGCATGATCCAGAGCTGTGATAGACAGGCTGGATTGGGGAAGGGGGAAGAGACAGGCGAAGAATAAGTGGCCTCCATGCAGGGGTCCATAGGGGACCTGTCACCTCCACAGCAAGGGCAGCCAATCAGAATGAAGGCAGAAGGAAGGCTGGGGGCAAGTCAGGACAGATGCCACACAATTGCTCCAAGGACACCAACATCATTCAGAGCATCACTGGAACAAATCTTCTGAAATTAATTAACCATTTTCTTTCTTTAAGGCTTGCTATGGACTGTTGTGTCCCCCCAAAATTGAAGCCCTAACCCCCAAAGCAATGGCATTTGGAGATGGAACCTTTGAGAGTAATTGGGTCATGAAGGTGGAGCCTCCATGAGAGGATTAGAAACACAAGAGGGGCACCTGGGTGCTTAGTCTCCCAACTCTTGATTTTAGCTCAGGTCATGATTTCAGGGTCGTGAAATCGAGCCCTGGGTTGGGTTCCACACTGAATGTGGGGTCTGCTTGAGATTCTTTTTCCTCCTCTCCCCCTGAGCACCCCACTCCCAGCTCATGCATACACACACTCTTGCAAAAGAGCAAAAACAAAAAACAAAACCACAAGAGAACTTGCCCCTCTCTTTGCCATGTGAGAATACAATGAGAAGATGGCCATCTGTAAACCAGAGAAGAGGTCCCTCACCAGACACCAGGTCTGCAGGTGCCTTGATCTTGGGCTTCCAGAACTGAGAAATAAACATTTATTATTTAAGCTGCTCACTCTATGGTATTTTGGTTATTGCAGCCCAAGCAGACTTAGACAAAGCTGGATTTTATTTCTTGAACATATCAGAAGTCATTTGGTGCCAAAAGTGACTGGAACAGGTGATGGCTCAGAATCGTAGTGTCTCAGGTCAAACCAGAGGTGAAGGTATCTTAAGAGACTAATTTCTTACCCTACTTATGAATTGGCCCTCATTGCCAGACCCAGAAGAGGAATCCCCCACGTGGTTCTACTTGGCCCTACTGCTAATGGGTGATGTGTGAATACATGCTATGTGTCAGGTGCTACCTGTATACTTTATATTCATGATCTTCTTTACCCCTCACCACTTCCTGAGAGAAAAAGCCAGAGTCAACCCCATTTTATAGGTAAGGTCTGAAGCTCGGGGAGGTTTCATAATTGTCCCCAGCTCACTCAGGAAGTGAGGGGCAGAGAGAACCTGTTATGAGAACTTACACCTCTGACACCAGAGCCTTTCTTTAAACCACTCTTGTGTGCTGTGTCCCCAGTGGCTGATTGAGAGGGCAGTGGTTGTTTAAATAAGGCTTAGAATCATTATTAAAACAAGGATTTAATTGTTTTAAATCAGGGCACCTGGGTTGCTTAGTCAGTTAAGTGCCTGCCTTCGGCTCAGGTCATGATGATCTTGGAGTCCTCGGATTGAGCCCCACACTGGGCTCCTTGCTCATGGAGGACACTGCTTCTCCCTCTCCTGCTCCCCCTGTTTGTGCTTTCAAGCTCACACTCTCTCTCTCAAATAAATAAATAAATAAAATCTTTTAAAAATACATTTGTTAAAGAAAAACAAAAAACCAATAGCCTCTTTCACTAGGGGAGATAAACCATGTGAATATGCTATGCTACTTACTAATTGCTGTAGTGTGTACACACACAAAAATACATAGAGATAATGGGAAGGAAACATGCCTTCCAGATCCTTACTACTAAAATTACAAAAAAATGTGATTTCTGGCCCAGCAACCCCAGCTCCCTAAAATCTCGAGTTCCTTCCTAGATCTAGAGTAGCACCTGCTCTTTAACAACCTCACATGCTTGTTAAAGTTTGAGAAGCCCTGCAGATCGGTCTTTGCCTTCCATCTGTTACTTGCCATGGCCCCTCTCACTAACAGCCATGACTCTCAAACTTCTCAATGTAGAAAATTCACTGGGGAACTTGTTGCCAATATGGATTCCTGCTATCACTCCCAGAGATTCTAGAATTCCCAGGCTTTTTCATTTCTAAAAGTCATGTCAGGTGATTCTGATGCATCTGGTCCTACTGGGACACTGTACTTTGACAGGCACTCATCAGATCTCTAGTTTTCCAGGAGAAAATTTGTCCTTAATAGTAACTGGGCTCTGGAAACTTCCCTGGGCAACAACAAAAGCCCAGATCTTGTCTTAAATGGAATCAAGAGAACTGTTTCAGTTTGGGAAAGTCTATATAATAAATATCTAATTCTCCTTCTCTGCCTCCCCTTACAGGTCTGATTCCTATTCAGTTCTCAGCAGCTGGGACTCATGCTTTGGTTTAGAGCTAGGCTAGAGACTTCCTGAGAGTCATTTTACTTACTCTGCAAAAATAAAAAGCTTGTGCTCTTTCGGGATGGTTGAGTTAGCACACCTTTTTGGATCACTTGGTGAGACCAAATTGCTGTGGCCTGTGGGCTCTCGGAATCCTGCAGAGCAAATAAGCTCTCTCAAAAGTGAGACCTCAGGGACTTTGATGATCAGATAGCTACAGAAAATCCTCATCGCCAAAAGGTGATTGGGAATTAAAGGGACTTTCCAAACTTGGGATGGCCAGAGGTTTCGGCTGTGGGAAATTGAGACTGTGGGATGTTCAATGTGCTTGGAGAGATTACCTGTGTTCAGTGGCTGTGAGGCAGGAATGTGTACGAAGATGCTGAGGAAGCCTGGCAAGGGGGAGAGGGACTGTGTACAAAGTCGGGCAGCAGGAGGCCCTTCACTGGGCCAGGAGGACAGGTGGCAGCCAAGGACCAGAAGGGGCTTTGAGGTTCGGATGAGGGCAGGAGATCCCAGATGTGAAGGAGAGGTGCAGAGGGGTGTCAGCCAGACAGGAAGGAGGAAATGCAGGCTCTGGGTTGACTGCAAGGGGTAGGACAGCTTGGAGAGCTTGTGACAAAGGCAATTGGGAGATGAGCCAGTGAGGAAAGTGACTGCATTGTGAAGACTGGGAAGCGGAGTGTCCTGGTAGGGAAGAGGAAGGCAACTCCTCCCTCCCTCCCTTTCTTCTTTCCTCCTCTCCCCTCCCCTCCCCTCCCCTTTATAGTATATGTGTTGCCTGGAAAGCAAACCCTTTCTGAGAGCAGAAGATTAGGGCCTGGTGGTGGGCTGAGATAGAAAGACCACAGAACAATCCAGGGCCTCAGGAGACCCACCTGGGTGCTGGCAGCAGGGCTGAGTAGAGGACAGGAACCATCCCATCCAGAAGAGGCTGCTTAGACTTTGATCTGACACGTATGCAGAACCCGAGTGGACGTGTGAACGGCCTTGACTTGGTGGCGTGTAATGCCCACTGTGAGCGAGATGGGCTCAACTATGTGTCCCCTAAAGTCCTGTGTTGAAGCCCAACCCCCCAGAGGTCAGAATGCGATGCTCTTTGGCCTTTAAAAGAGGGAGGTGAGGGTAATGAGGCCCATGTGGGAGAGATCTCACCTGTTTGACGGTTGTCCTTCTAAGAAGAGGAAATTCGGACCCGCAAAGAGACACTAGGGATGTTCAGGCACACAGACAAGAAGAAGAGGCAGCAGGAGAGACCCTGGAGGAAGCCAACCCTGATGGCACCTCAGCCTTGAACTTCCAGCCTCAAGAACTGTGAGAACCTGAATTTCTGGGGCAGTGGGGCTGCGGGGCTTTGGCCATGTGGGACCGCACCTGTGACATTCCGTATGCCTTGGGCGGCCTGCTGGGCCGCAGGGGGGCGGGGAGGCAGGAGCAGGGACGGCAGGGAAGGGTGAGAGAGCAGCCCGTCTTCCCACCCGGGGTGCTGGGGTGCTGTGCTGAGCCCTGGCTGGTTGCAGTTACCGAGCTGGTCTCACCTTCCGCAGGGTGAGCGGGAGGCCTGCCGCAGGGCTGAGGGTCAGTGGGCCCCCCACTCTCTAGGCCTTTTGTCACAACGCCCTCCACCAGAGTGGGGGCGCAGGCTCAGTGGGGGACCCGGGCTAGCAGGCCAGGCAGCCCGGCCCACCCGCCCAAGGCTCCCTGGTCCTGCACGTGGGAAGCCTCTGGAAAGGAGGAGACTGGCTGAGAGAAGCCCCTAGGCCACCCCAGCTGGCGGGTGACACCTGCCAGGACAGCTGTCCAGGTGAGCTCAGCTGGGACTGTGGAACCCCTTTGGTGGTGGTGGCCCTGGGAGGAAGCACTGATGCCACAGGGGCCTCATAGTCTCCCCAGGACCACCCTACAGTCAGCATGGGTGGGGGGCGGAGTGTAATTTGGGCTTAAGGCAGCAGCGAGGCACCCAGGGCCCCTTAGCGGGCCAACAGGGGCAGGAGCTACCTCGTCATGGAGGCTGTCACCGTGCCCCGCCCGGCTCCTGGGTCCCCGCGCTGGAGCCAGCACCTCCATCCACCCAGCTGCGGGGGCAAGAATGGGGGGTGCCTCTGGGGGCGGGGCTCAAGTCACTGAGTGAAACAGCCTGCGCACTGCCACACATCACGGCCTCCCTCGGGAGAGGTGGAAGGGGGACACGAACGTCCTGGGGGTTAGCTCCAGCTGACAGCTGGTGGAACAGGGAGGGCACACACGGTCTCCTGCTCCCCACCCCGCCCCCACTGCTGGCACCTGCCCCACCTGACTATGTGCAAGTGGATGGTTTGAGTCAGGAGAAAATGACAGCAAATGCTGTGTGTGTGTGTGTGTGTGTGTGAGAGAGAGAGAGAGAGAGAGAGAGAGAGAGCGAGCGCGCGCGAGCATGTGTGTAATGTGACTGTGTGTGTATCTCAGTGTGTGGAGGCAGGAAGAGCCTCTGGTCCCAGTGGAGGACCCGTCTGGCCTGGCCAGCAGGATGAGTGGGCTCAGCCGCCGGCCTTGGGTGAGCGAGCAGAAGGCCCGGGCCACCCTCATGGGGCCATGCTCAGTGTCTGTCCTCCGGAGTGAGATGACTGGGGCTCCCACTCAGCCAGGAGAGCATCGTGGGGGCCCTGCTCCATTGTTGACCATGTGGCTCCCCACTGCTCTTCGTCCCAGCTGTCCTTGGGCTCGGGGGTCATAGTCTTCTCACCAACAGTTATTTCTGTTCTCTTTCTATCTTTATACACTTGCCCGGCCCCTTGGGCCTCCTGGAGTTTTACTCTAAAAACTTAGGATGTCCTGTTTGCGCTGGAATCCCCAGTGGCCTGAGCAGCATCAGTGTCCCATCGCCCCCGAGGTGTACCCTTGGGAGGACCAACTCAGCGCTCCCTGCCTCACCCCACTGCACCCCAGTAGGACTGGGGCTGAGATGGTGGGTGGGGCCTGGAATGCAGAGATTTCTTTTTTTTTTTAAGATTCTATCTATTTGGGGTCCCTGGGTGGCACAGCGGTTTAGCGTCTGCCTTTGGCCCAGGGCGCGATCCTGGAGCCCCGGGATCGAATCCCACGTCGGGCTCCTGGTGCATGGAGCCTGCTTCTCCCTCTGCCTGTGTCTCTTGCCTCTCTCTTTCTCTGTGTGACTATCATAAATAAATAAAAATTTTTAAAAAAAGATTCTATCTTTTTATTCGTGAGAGAACAGAGAGAGGCAGAGACACGGGCAGAAACAGGCTCCCTGCAGGGAGCCCGATGTGGGACTCGATCCCAGGACCCCAGGATCACGACCTGAGCTGAAGGCAGATGCTCAACCGCTGAGCCACCCAGGGGTCCCGGAACTCAGGGTCTTTAAAAAATAATTTAGAGTGAGTAGTTCTAGCAGAAGATGTCATCAGCCTCCCCATTGGATGCAATGAATTTTTTTTTTTTTTTTTGGTCAACTTCCATGACCAGCTCCTGTTCAAATCCTGTTCAAAGCCCCTCCTGTTCCCCTCAGAGGGGAAAGATGAAGAACTTTAAGGTTCCAAAGGAATGACCATTTGGTGGGGAGGGGGCCTGGATACCGCCGGGACCCCAAGGAGGGCTGATTTTAGGGTCAGGTTCATTGTAGCCAAACTGCCTTTTGTTGGTTGTTTTTTTTTTTTAAGGCATGTGATCTTCCCGCCTGTTCTCACTCATTCTTGATGGTTTTGTGGGATGATTTCCACTGTTTGCTTCCAGAATGATTTGGAAATCTAGAACGCTCTTTTTCCCGATTGCTCATGCTTGATGAAACACTGTTCTAGACTGCCAGCTGGCTGTGCCAGGTGGGGTGGGCCCTGGCAACGGGGGGCAATGAAAGTGAGTTCAGTGGGGAAACTGTGGAGGTGTGGACAGGTTAGGGGACCTAGGAGGCCGAGAGACCCCAGGACTAGCAGGGTCCCTAGGGTGGGGTGGGGTGGGGTGGGGTGGGGCCATGCAGCCCCCCAGCTGGCCTCCTTCTCCTGCTGCTCTTGTTCACCGGTGGCAGAACCGAAGCAGCGGCCGGAGGGCAGGGGAGATGGGGGGGGGGTCCGCGGGGTCAGAGCTGAGCAAGGCCTGAGCAGAGAACCGGGGTCATGTGCCCATGGGGGGATTGCCTTGTGATGACGCCCGTGAGACTTGAGCAACACCCACCTGGTGAGCGCTTGCGGGTGGTGGAGACTG
This sequence comes from Nyctereutes procyonoides, assembly GCF_905146905.1. Classification (NCBI taxonomy): domain Eukaryota; kingdom Metazoa; phylum Chordata; class Mammalia; order Carnivora; family Canidae; genus Nyctereutes; species Nyctereutes procyonoides. Next base: position 37,977,026 of record NW_026575044.1, read on the forward strand.
CTCCAGGCCGGAAGCCTGTGGTCGAGAGCCTGAAAGGGTCTCCGGGAGCACCTGGGGGGGCCTGTGTCCTGCCAGCGACATTTGGGGTCGGGGGTGTGAAGTCTCAAGCGGCTCGCAACCCCCAGCCGTTCTCTGGGCCGCGTTGTGACACGGCCTCACGCCCCCCGCCCCCCTTGCGTTGGGGAGGCCCCGCCTGGCATGGGGGCCTGGGGCAGCAGGTCGGGGGCATCTGAGGTCAGCCCGACTCGGGCGCCCACGTTTGTTTGTTTGTTTGTTTGTTTGTTTGTTTTTAAAGATTTTATTTATTTATTCATGAGACACACACAGAAAGGCAGAGACACAGGCAGGGGGAGCAGCAGGCTCCCCACCAGGAGTCTGATGCGGGACTCGATCCCGGGACTCCAGGATCAGGCCCGGGGCCGAAGGCGGCGCTACAACCGCTGGGCCACGTTGGCTCCCACGTTCTCAGCGTCTCGGCGCTGACCCGGCTTGAGGCGGGAGAGCTGGGTGGGCTTTGGAATCAGCCATCTGGATTTGCATCCTGCCTTTACCACTCTGTAACTGTGAGCTCCTGGGGAGGTGATTCTCAGAGGCTGCCTCTTGGGCTCTGAAATGGGAGCCGTGATCCCTAACTGTGCAGTTCGTGTAAGGGTCCCGGGAGAACTCGCGCTCTGAGTGTGCAGCACAGCTGGGGCGTGTGCTATCTCCTCGGTGAACACGCGGCCCCCCAGGCTGCCCACCAGCCCTCCCGTCCAAGGGGTGGCCTTCCTACCACAGGTCACGGCTCTGGCTTCTCCCCAACCTGGCCAGGCGCCCTGGTCCAGTGGCCTGGATTTGTCTGGCCATCCTCTTGGCCTTTACTCCTAGGACCAACGACGGCTCTAACTTGGCATGCCCCTGTGCACCCGGCTGACCTGAGTAGCAACTGCCAGCCCATTGCCTTGGCCCATGCGGGGGAATCTGGCCCACCCCTGGCACTGCCCTTTCTAGCTTCTGCACTCAGAGCTCCCTTGGAGACGAGGATCCTGGCACCTGGCAAAGATGACTTCTACCCACCCCCAGGGCTCCTTCCTCAAGCTCTGGAAGCCCCTCCCGGGCAGGCCTGGGAGTCCCTGTTAACACACACAGAATCCAATATAAGATATATTTTAAAATGGTAGGTAGGGGTGCCTGGGTGGCTCAGTCGGTGTGTTGGCTCGGGTCATGACCCCGGGGTCCTGGGATCAAGCCCCACATGGGGCTCCCTGCTCCATGGAGTCTGCTTCTCTGTCTGCCCTTCCCCGCATTTTGTGTGCTCCCTCTCTCAAATAAAATCCTTTTTTTTTTTAAATTTAATTTTTTAAGTTTTTATTTATTTATTCATGAGAGACAGAGAGAGAGAGAGACAGAGACAGAGAGAGACACAGGCAGAGGGAGAAACAGGCTCCATGCAGGGAGACCGATGTGGGACTCCATCCTGGGACTTCAGGGCCGAAGGCGGCGCTAAACTGCTGAGCCACCCAGGCTGCCCTCAAATAAAATCCTAATATGGTAGGTGGACCCCAATGAAAAAGCAAACTGAGAAGTCTGCTCCTCCAGGTCGCCAAGGTTGCGTGCGTGCAGCCCGCAGTCATACTAGAGGGGACCCCTGCTCCAGCACCCTCAACAGCCCTGACCCTCCACCACTGCAATCCTCCACCCTGGGCCCGACAACCTGGGACACAGGCCTGACCTGAACGGCGACCCTGGCCAACCCTGGATGAGGCCATCCACGGTGAGCCCGCTGGGATTTGCAGCATGTGAGCTGTAGCGCAGTCCGGTTTAAATCTGACCACGTGCATCCGGAAGATGTTAGAGGCAGTGGCTACATAATCTGACAGTCGAAACTGCCTTTCGGTGAGGGCCTGGTGCAACATGTTCTTTGTTTTGTTTTTGGTATTAAAAACCATCTACAGTATCTCTGCTTTTTTTTTTTTTTCTATTTTAGACAACTCTACGAGTGGTTAGTCTTTGTAGACAAAGAACTTTATTTCCTGTGCTTATCAGAGGAACGGTCCCTCTGAGATCTCAGCGTACACAAATCTTCATCAGATCTTAAGATGCGAATTCCGCATCTGTAACAAGCCCCCGGGCGCTGCTGGTGCCTGGACCACACCTGGAGTAGAAAGATGGCAGCGGGCGAGGGCGGAGAGGAAGCGCATCCTCGCCAGGCCCGCTTTCCTGCTGCAAACGGGCTTGTTTGCAGAATTTCTGGAATATCTATTTAGGAGTCTGAATGGTCCTTTACGGGGCGGGGGCTCTGAGCCAGCACCTGCGCCTTCTGCGGGGAGTTCCCCTGGCAGCAAGACCATTCCTTTCACCGATTATTTCTTTTATAATAGCTTTTTACTTCAGTTGTGCCTCACAGTTGCACTCCTGGAAGCCACCTTTTAAGTTGGTGTTGAGGACACAGGACTCCGGGTCTATAGTCGCGAGGTTTCCTCCCTTCTCCGGCTGCCAGCACTCTCCTACCTGGCCCTGCTGTCCCTGACCGCACGGCCCCGAGGCGACCCTCAGGCCACCCCCTCACAAGCTGTCTTCGAAGCCCCCCCCCCCCCCCCCCCCCGTCAATGCACCCACAACAGGACTGTAAAGAGGCAGACTGCAAGGGGGGCAAGGCGGCCTCAGGCTCGGATGGGTTGTGGAGGCAGCGGAGGGGGAGGCTGGAGGGAGAGGCCGGAGCTGGAAATGTCTGAGAAAGAACAATTCGGCAGCAGGGGCTGTAAATAGTTTTATTTCCTGCTGTTGGGAGAATGAGGGGACTGAGTGAGGAGGGCAGGGGTCTCCAGCGTCACCTGCTGCCACATCCGCAGGGCAGGGCCTCTAGTATGGAGGGGGTCGTGTGCAGTAAGGGGCCACCCCAAAATGGGCTCACTGGGTGAAGACCACGCCAACTGCAGTTAGGGGAATTCTTAGTTAAAAACAAGGAAAAAGACACTAAAATGAACAGCTTTGCAGTTGGTATGTTCCCGTTGTGTAGGTTTGACGGGGGGCGGGAAGGGGGGTGATGGAGGGAAAGTGGTGACCTCTGTTGTGCCTGCGCAGGCCCAGGCCCCGGGGCAGCTACACCGGGGCAGGGCAGCAGCGGCCACTTCCTCCCCAGGGGGCTGCACTAGCCTGTCTGCTTGGTTGGCATCCGTCTCTTAATAGTCACGCCTGACAAGTCCAATGTGGGGAAACCGAGTCAGGCAGAGCCGCTAGTGCCATCCTGTGGGGCACGCGGCCAGGCAGGGCTTCCCCACAGATGTGTGTGCACGGGGAGAGCTGGGGAGGCTTCAGGGCGGGTCTGAGGAAGTGGGACTGGCAGGGGGGCTGAAGCTGCCCCTTGTGGTGGAGGGTGAAAAGGGCAGAGCCTCAAGGTCTTCTAGAACAGTCTGCCAAGTGGCCCGCCTCCTCTCCACACAGGCTCAGGCTCCTTGACTCCTTGTCAAGGCCCAAGGCTGGAGCAGTGTGTGGGGTGCACTTCACAGGGGTGGCCCTGGCAGTGGTCTTCGTCCCCTACCCTCTGTCTCATCCTCCCCCACCTTTAGAAAGCCCACGTTAAGGACAAGCAAAAGCAGCCTCTTGACAAAATCTTTCATTCTGAGCCCTCTCCCAACTAAATTAAAACCAATAAAATTCCCCAACTCAACAAATCCACAGGCCAAAATAGTTTAAAATTAGGTTTTTTTTTTTTTTTTTTAAATAATGGACCAACAACTTAAGTTCACCTTGATAAATGCTAAAAACCAAACAGCCCTAAATTCAAGAACATTAGCTTGATTTCTGAAACACAGGAAGGACCTGGTGGCACGGGTCACCCACCAGATGTCCCCCTGAGCTTGGCAGGAGATTCAAGACAGATGGACAGTGGGGAGCTCTGTGGGCAGTTCCTAGATGCCAGTGGCCTTGCTCCTCGTAAAGGCTTCCCATCTGCCAGGCACTCCCCGGGGAGCTGAGCAGGCTGCGACCCTGGGGTGGCTCATCAGGGCAGCACGTGCCAGCCACCAGGACAGGAAGGTCAATGGCATGTTTAGTTCAGGCGGTAGAGACGCTCTGAACACTACGCCTCATCAACAGTTGGCACCCCTTAAATGTCAGTTGACTTAGAGGTCGTGTTCATCATGGCCCCCAACAAAATCATGGTCTTAAAACTGAATCCAGCCCAGGATACTTGTTAGCAAAATATTTAGTACTGAATTTGGTTGAACTCTAAGAGTCTGGGGAAGGGGAGTAATCTGTTCCCTCCCCAGCTGTTCCTTAAATCCCTCCATCCTGTGCCACTGTCGGGATTTATTCCGGCTCCGCTAACTAAAGCCGCGTGCTCGGCTTCCCTGTCACCTGCTCTCTGAGCTGATGTGAGAAGCTCCCATCTGCGTGCAAGTGGGGATGGTGGCACAGCGATCAGTAATCCTGGGCAAGGGGTGACCGGTGACATGTGTGTCTACACATACACGTATATAGAAACAAAATATTTTAATTTTCTTGCCCCGGGCCTCCTCCTGTCCAGTGAAGTCCAGCAGGCACAGCTCTTGTGGCTGTGACGTGCCCCGGGACCCCTGACGTGCCAGCCAGGCAGGACGAGTTACAGCGGAAGTTCTGCACAGACAGTGGACGGGGCGATGAGAAGTTGCTGCCTCTCCCGTCCACCGAACCTCAGCTTCAGATGCAGTCTGTCCCAGCGGTCAGACGCCTCCAAACACCAATCATGTGTCTCCCACCTACTCTGGATTTCTAGAAAACATGTATATAGAGCAAGCACAATCAATGTGCTTATTATGCACTCTAACATAGAGCACAGGATACACACCGCGGAGCAGCCCCAGCCGTCTCCGCAGCGGGAAAGTGCGAAGGTCAACCATAAGCACGCGGTGCGGCCTCGGAAAGGCATAGAGCGCCACACTTCATGCCTTTCCACGTGGCCTGTCCAGCATCGAGGACTCGTCCTCTTTGTCCCATTGGTGGTAGGAGCAGTAACAGAAACTATGGCATTTCCTAAGGGCGGAGAACGTCAGACAATCTGGTAGAGAGAGAGGGGCAGTTGCCCAGAGATGGTCTAGAACTGCTGAAGGTCGGGCTGGTTCTCGCCCCCAGGCAGAGGTCCGTGCTCTGGCAGGTGGCAGCTCTAACACACACATTCTCACACTCTCACGCCCCCTTCCCCCCTGGGTGTGTGCGCACACCTCTAAGAGCGGAGACAAAAACAGATTGGCAAACTGTTTTGACACAGTAAGGGTATCCTTTAAAAGCTTCCCCCAGCCACTGTAAATTCTCTTCCCTTCTGCTTTAGAACTCTGCTCTCTTGCGTGGGGCCAGGTCTGCAGGGGAGACCATGGACCATGCTTGCGAGGTCTGTGCCCAGAAGAACAGCAGGGCGGGGACACCTGGGAATGCCAGCCAGGTGAAAGCTGAAAGGCCCTCGGCCACCTCCTGCACGGGTCTCCCCTTCAGCTGCTGCGTAATCACCCACTCACGGCTCATGCCGGCTAGCCAGACCGGGACTTCCTGAAAAGTTTCAGGTACTGCTTCTCCACAAAAACATGTTGAGAGGAAAACAGGTTGGTATGTCAAGTTCTGTTTCTGCATTTCCAGTAGTAAGTGCTGCTCCACAAGCTCAGAGGAAGCGGTCCCCACCCGTCCTTGGGGCCTGTGCTAGGAGCTCTGGATCAGGCGTCTGTAATGGGGCATGACTTCGTGCTCTGGCAGATGAAGAGCAAACTCCAAGGCCACTAACACTGGGAATTCAAAGGCAATCAGTTCTCGTCTATTCAGCCGGAACTTCTCTTCCAGTTTCTGCAACAGAATGAAAGGAAACCAAGAGCATTTTAGCATTGAAATCAAAATCCTAGGCTTCTGCTCGTGTAAGCTCTCTATCCACCCACCAAGGAGTGTTTACAGAGAAACCCATTACGGGCAGGAATGCAGCCGAAGGGGTGGGGCGGGGGGAGTGGCCCATCAGATGTACTTCCTGCTCTCAGACCTAGTGGAGAAGGAATCCAACCGCCCCCAATACCCACGGTCTGCCTGGAGCCCAACATCCATCCCATCACTCCATTTACTACTCTCAATAATCCTGCAAGGTCAATGCTACTTTTATGCCCACTTCACAGATGAGAGAAAACATGGGGTGTAAACTGCAATGCTGAGCTCCAAACTCAACACCTGTTTCAAGTAGAGGCTTGGAGAGAAGACTAAAAAGACAGCAAATCGCCTACGACAGTAGTGACCATGTGATAAACTCAGGATTAGGGGAGCTGACTGTGTAGTTTGGTCCTTTCATTTCACACGAGGACCCAAGGCCTGCTGAGATCACCTCATGTTCAGGGCGTTGCACAGCTGGGGCGTGTGGGTGTGGATGGCCTGAGCACACAGCTGTGTTCAGCTCATGCCTGAGGCTCGCCAAGGGCACTGCCTCTCACTCCACCCAGCTGTGAGGGCTGCAGAGATAGAGACGAAGAACCTGGCAGGAAGGTGGGTAGGAAAGGCCTTGTTTTCGCCAGGGCACATTCTGCTTTGGCTTAATAAAAACAACTCCCCAGCAGAGACATTAGTGGCCATGTTCAGACTGTTTAACTAGGATGGGACCTCGAGTCAGGTTAATTGCTACTGGAAATGTCAAACCATTGCCTGGAACTGTACGTTCTGCATGGACACTATCAGCTTTTGCTGGACAGTATGTTACTCAACTACAATTACGTGTGTGTTAACACCGTGCTTGTAAAGATTAGTTCAGGGAGTATCTATGTAAACCTGTTGATTCTCCGCTCAGATCTGATAACCAAAGATGCCCTCCATGTTCCTATAAGTATATACTCTACAAGCTAGACAATTATGCACCATTTCTTAGAAACAGTAAAGCAAAAAAGAAAAAGAAAAGAAACAGTAAAGCACTGACTTAACACTTTCTTCCATCGATGGATGAATGGATAAACAAAATGTGGACTATACATACAGTCAGCCTTAAAAAGGAAATTCTGACACATGTTGAAGACATAATGCTAAGAAAAACAAGCCAGTCACAAAAGACAAATAGTTTATGATTCCACTTATGCAAGACAGCTGAAGTCATACTCAGAGATGGAAGGAATGGTGGCCAAGGCCTGGGAGGTGAGAGGGAAAGGAGTATTAGTGGTGAAGGGGGTCAGAGTTTCAGTTTGGCAAGATGAAAAAGTTCTGGAGACAGACAGTGGTGATGGCCACACAACAATATGAATGCACTTAATACCAGTGAACTGTAAACTTTATTTTTTTTAAAGATTTTATTTAGTTATTCATGAGAGATGGGGGTGGGGTGGGGGTGGGCAGAGACACAGGCAGAGGGAGAAGCAGGCTCCATGCAGGGAGCCCGATGTGGAACTCGATCCCGGGACCCCAGGATCACGCCCTGAACCGAAGGCAGACATTCAACCGCTCAGCCACCCAGGGATCCCCTGAACTGTAAACTTTAAATAAAAATGATAAAGCAAAAAGAATGCTCTTAGGTGGGAAGTACCTACATTAGCTCCCTTTCTGCTTTTCCTCCTGTGCCCCTGAGCCAGCCGCACAACTAGCCCACAGAGTATCGTAGTGACCACAACTTGTAGTTTCTGTAGCTTCTGTATTCTGACTCTTGGCCATCTGGAGCCTTGCAGACCCAAGAGGGCGTCCCCACCCCCCTTCTAGGACCAGCCAACTACTCGTGGGTACATCTTTTGTATGCAAAACCAACCCATCCAAGGCCCAGACATACCTCAACCATCTCCTCAATCCCCTTCTCACACTCCAGACCACTCTCCACCTGCCCAAATGTTTCACACAGGGCCAGGGGAACCAGTAAGGACAGCTCCTCTGCCCCAGAGTCAACTGGAATGATTCTAGCTAGCCAGTCTGAAGCCCACTTACCCTGCCTTGCCTGTTCCTTCCCATGGAAACAGGAGGCTCCATCCAGCCCACAGTTCCCCCTTCTTCCTCTGCCTCACGACCAACCACAGTACTTCCCCACATGGCTCCCCATGGTTTGGTGTCCCCACCAATCCTATCCTCCAACAACATATTAACTGGGGGGCTCCGGGATGTGGTCAGGTTGAGGAGCTGATGAGTGCAGTCCTCACAATGTGATGAGTGCCGTTAGAGCAGAGCAGAGAGCCTACCTCTTTCCCTGCTCCGTGAGGACACAATGAAAGGAGGCCATCTACAAGCCCAGGAGAGCACTCTTGCCAGGACCTGAAGCCGCCAGCACCCTGATCCTGGACTCCCAGCCTCCAGAACTGTGAGAAGTCAATGTCTGTTGTTGAAGCCACCCTGTCAATGTGATTTTGCTCAGCAGACTGAGCTAAGCCACTTCTCTTGGGAACCGTGATAGGAAGCTATCTTTTCAATGGCAACTGTCTCCTGATCTGTTGCTTTTATTGCATCTCAAGTTTTCTACGAATACAGTATATTTCAAAACAGGCATTTTGCACCCAAGATCTGGGTTTCATTGCTTTGATGGGGTTCTCCTTTAAAAGGAAGAGGTACCACTCAATCAAACCCATGCCCTTCCTTAAAGAAGAGACAACTAAGGCCACAGGAAGCCAAGGTCTGTTGAGTCAATGTGTCTGACGGACATTCTGTGGTCACACTGCCCACAAGCCCCTGTCCCCTTCCCACTGCAGTGGCTTCTGTGGCTTGAGAGTAATTTCACCCCTCAGGGTGTCTGAAAATGGATTTTTATGGCCTGACCCAATACTGGGGATCTTCGGTCTTGTCAAAGTGGATCATCCCTCTGTTCTAGAGCAGCCTGAGATGTGGGGCCTGACCTCCACTGCAGGATGACCTCACAGCCCTGGTCTCTCAGTGGGTACTAGCAATTCTCCTGGGCAGGATCACCAACCAGGCTCTTCCCACGTGCTTCCTCAGGCAACAGGACTCAGGTCACTTACGTCAATTAAATGCTTGACTTCATGTTTTTTGAGGTCACTTCCGATTTTGGCTGCTAATAGTACACATGCTCCGGCACAAAGCTTCCGGTTCTGTTTGTTTAGCTTTCCCTTGAGGGCGAGCTTCTCAAAATAGACAAAGGCCATGGCCACTGTGGGCTCCTCAAAGCCACAGTCCTCCTGGGCAAGCTTCCGCATCTCTCGCTTCAGACTATAGAAAGACAGGAAGAAAGGAACATTATTAGAACTCGGGAGTTTCAGAGGACCCCAAAGAAAAAAAAGACTAGTGCATCCCGAAAGCATTTCCTTTTGCTCATTCCCAGAAGGGTGACGTGGAATGGGACTAAATCCCAAGGGGTAAATTTCCTTTATACGCGGGCAACAGACTTAAGTTGCTAGGGCTCTTCTCTGTTGGTGAAACTGTACTGACCATGTCAACAAGGACACAGAAGACCACACTGAATCCAGGTGGTGTCTGAGGGTCTTTACTAGAAGTAAAGCTGTCCAAGGGAAAAGAGGGAAATTGCAGAGGGGAATTATGATCATTCCAGAGAGACACCTATAGATTTAAATTAGGTGCTTGGTATCAACTCTGAGTATCAGTCATGTTCAGAAACTGTGGCAGAAGAGGGGTTAGGCTAACAGCAAAACAGCCAGTGTACTTAGGAATGCTACCCAGCAAATGGACAGAGTGTGAATACATCACTTTTCTCACACTTCTCTGGCTTGGAACATGCCAGAATCAAGTCAGTATTGGAATACACAGCATGTAAATATTGGCACCTACTCCAACGCCGTGTTGGCGCATAGTCTAGCCTCCATCACTACATGCACTGAAAATCTGTCCTGGTGTACACACACAACCCCAGGCACTTCTCTCCAGGCTGGCACATGTGGGTCACCACAAAGTCAATCCAATCAGCTGCAGGGAAAAGATGGGTCTGATTTTGCTTTGTTTTGCCAAATGCTTAAAGGTAAGGTGTGGCTGTCAACTCTTGGGTGAATGACTGTGGGTGAAGAATTATCTCAAATGTTATCCAACCAACCGTTTTCTGTTTTGTCTACATTTGAGAAAGCAGAGAATGAGTTTTCTGTAACATAACCCTTACTGAACTGTTAAGCCTCAGGCAGTATGAAGTAATTATTCTTTCACTTAAGGAAGCTCCCCCCAGACCCCTGTCAACTAACTCATGTCAAGAGCTCAGTCTTCTGTCCTCCTTCCTTGGCTCTCACTCATGCAGGCAAGCATCCACCAGCATCGGATGAGCCTCATCTTGCTGCACGCACCTGTGTAAATGATTTCCCTCGAACTACAGGAGGAACCAGCTATACAAAGCATGAGCTTAATGCACACTAGGAAAGGGTTTGGATGGAAAGTTCAAGTGGATGTTGATCCTCACCTACCTCCTTATCTTGCTGAGTGTTAACTTAATGTGGGGAAACTTCTCCTTGAAGGTCTCATTCATGTCCTTCTTGAGATCTGAGGGCTTCACATAGTCTATTACTGTGGTCTGTAACAGATTGGACAACTCGGGTCACTCTTAAAGTTTTTAAAGATTTTCTTTAATTGAAAGAGACAAAAACACAAGCCTGGGGTGGGGAGGGCAGAGGGAGAGGGAGAAGCAGAGACTCCGCTGAGCAGGGAGCTGGACGTGGGTCATGATCTCAGGGTAGACCCGAGCCAAACGTTGAACTGACTGAGCCACCCAGGTATACCCTGGGTCACTCTTTAATATATAGGAGTCTTGGGTGAACGGTTACATGCATATTATGGCCAATGACAATCTCGGACACCACCGAGCAATGGGGAGCCCGGAAGACAGCCACATCAAGGGCCCCACTGAGCCTGAGCGTCTGAACAGCACATGGCTTCTGGAGGCAGAGAGAACACGAATCCCTGCTACGGCAGGACTGGGTGACATCTGGAAACACCAGCCTCCAGTCCCTCCTGCAGGTCCTGTGCCTCAGCCTGTTACTCAGCACAGGGGTGAGGGCATGGGGTGTGCACCGGCACACCTGAGGGTTCAATCCACATGTGACCATCACGAGTTATCTGACCCTGGGACACTTATTTAATGACCCCACACATCAGGCTCCCCATCTGTAAAATGAGAACAGCTAACAGTGTCTACCTTCACGTGGCTATTTTGAGAACTACAGAAGTGCTCTGAGCAGCACTTGGCATACAGCAAGCACTTGATAAATGTTAGCTATTATTTTTCTAGTTGTGGGAAAATATACACCACATAAAATTTACCATTTAAAGTATCCAGTTCAGTGGCATTAAGTCGATTCATGCTGTGTGGCCATCACCATCATCCATCTGCAGAACTTTCATCACTGTGTCCCCACTCAACAGCTCCCTGTCCCCCCCCCACCCCAGCTCTCACTCGCAAGCACCATTCTGCTTGCAGCCTCTGACTTCTCTAGGTCTCTCATCCAAGTGGAATCATACAGTATGTCCTTTTGTGGCTGGCTTGTTTCACTCAGCACAATGTTCTCCACGTTCAACAACAGTGTAGCATGTGTCAGAATTCTTTTTTTTTTTTTTTTTAAGATTTTATTTATTTGAGAGACAGAGAGAGAGGCAGAGGCAGAAGCAGGCTCCATGCAAGGAGCTTGACGTGGGACTCAATCCCTGATCCCCGGGATCAGGCTCTGGGCTGGAGGCAGCACTAAACCACTGAGCCATCCGGACTGCCCAGAATTCCCTTCCTTCTAATGGCTGGATAATCTTCCATCATGTGTACATGGTGTCAGCTACTGTTAACAATCCTGGAAACCTTGGGTTTCTTCCACTTCCCCTCTTCTTTTTTTTAGTAGGCTTTTCACCCAATGCGGGGCTTGAATTCACAACCCCAAGATCAAGAGTTGCAGACTCCACAGCCTGAGCCAGTCAGATGCCCTCCCCCTCCCCCTTTCTAATCCTATCCATCCTTAAAGACTGGTTCATTCGAGGTCCTTCTGAGGACCTGGGTCTTCCTGGTTGGTCTGTGCCGTATGCTATTAACTCTGAACGTAACAGTCTCTGGCTGGGTCTCACCAGGTTAGCCTCACTTCTCCTCAGGATCCTACTTTTGAAGAGCAACAAGGATGCCTGATGCCTCTCTGGCTGACTGTAGGCAGTAATATTCACCAGGCAGAGCCCGAGAAAAGAGCAAGTTTGGATTCTGCTGGGTAGGGAACAGTCCCGTGGATGGCTGCTGTGGCCTGGCCTCTTCTAGTGGAGGCATCACAGCTTTCCTCCAGGGCTCCTGCACAAGTGGGTAGCTATCTGTAAACACCTCCATTCAGAAGATGCTTGGCTGTACAGGCACGTGGAAGGCCTCTGGTGTCCGTTAATAACGGAGAGGAGACAAAGAGCCAGCACGTCCAAATTCACATTGATATTAGCAGCACCTTTGTAACAGCTTGGCAAGTAAAAGCAAACCATAGCAAGATGAACTCAAATGGTTCCACCAAACTCCTATGGAACTTTCTCAGATTGTGGGTGAAAACAGACTCAGTGCAATGCCAAGAGTTCTGTGGTACCTTGTCTTTCTGGCCCCATCAAGAAGGCTCTCCCTTAGGTGGCCCAGGACATGCTGGTTCTGGTAGCCAGTGGCAGTGTGGCACCAGGGTGCAAACAGATGCAGGCACACACTTGTGTGCAGTGACGTTTTGCTGGGCAAGAGGAGGGAAGTATGGGACCTTATGGAGGCCACTCAATGTCTGGCAGAGTGGATGCTTCCCCTGTGGCAGCCCTCCAAGATGCGTTTATCATCCCAAACAGACGTCTCCTCCGGGTTGAACAGGATGTAAGATTTTTCATTTAGGAAACAGGCAGCAGAATGGGGAACTACATCTAATACCGTTACCTCATGCTGGGCCCACTGGCCCATCAGCTACTATTTCTGTTTCCTAAATACCCAGCCCTCCCCCTCCCTCTCTCTTCTGCCCCACACCAGGCATCCCTAACTCCCAGAGCCAGCCTCTCCTGCTCTTCCTTGGTGGATCAAAGTCTCAAGCAAACCCTCGCCAGCTCTTGTTGGAGACTGAAGCCTTGTGAGCCCCAAGCAAGGATATCCTGGACTGGGAAGGGTGGTCTGGAGCCTTCCCTGTGGCAACCACAGCAGCTCTGCTTTCCCACTGCCAGAAGAGCAGCCTGCAGGTGTGTGCTAGCCACCTCATCTCACAGGTATGGAAGCAGAGGCTCAGAGGGGTGACGGGGAGGGGCCGGCACTGGAGCCGGGTCTCCCAGCTCGCCACATGGCCACATGTACTGCCTCAGTGCAGTTCCATTCATCAGGCTAAAACGAGCAGTGGAGACAACTCGAGACCGGCAGCAGGTAGGAAGGGCTGACTGCTGTCAGCGGCTCTGCCTCCAGCCACGTGGCAACTCCAGGAAAGATACTCAACCTCCTGAGGCTTCAGCTTCCCCTCCCTGAAACTAGGAAGAACACCTGGCAAGACTGCTTCAGGGGGTGTTCCTGAAGCTTGAACAAGAACATGATGTACCTAAAGGACACTGGAGAATTTTATCAAGAGCATGGAAATGGCATACAGCAGAAATCCGGGCTCTGCTCCAGGCGCGGAGAGTCAGCATGCGAGGGTGGGGCCCTGGATCCACATCATGATGTTTCCCAGGAGACTTTCCCCGCACCTGGGTCTCCTCACCCGGCAGCACCCATACACGCTTGGGCTTGGAGCCACCTCCTGCTGGACCGGCTTCCCTAAAGCCCTGGCTGTCGGGGCACTCCTCAGCGATTCAGCTGCATTATACGCAGTGGTCCGGATATCTGACACCCCCCCCCAAACAGGACCCATTTGGCTGTACTTCTTGACTCCTTTGCAGCTAGGATTCCAAACATGATTCCAATTCCTTCCATCAATGCACCGGCCCAAGAGGGCACCATGACGCGGAAGCCATGCTTCTGTTCTGCCAAGTGTCGGCAGGAGTCCAGGAGTCCTGCCTGGGTGCCCATTTCACCAGTAGAGGCACTCGAGGGTGGCAGTGGCAGCACCAGGTCTGACGCTGGCAGCCGCTCTGTGTTCCCAACCAGCAACGCGGGCCCTGATCAAGGAAGAGGTGAGGGGTGGCCTGGCTCTGCAGTGTGGGTCTGGGATCATCCCTGAAACCCCAACTTAGTCTGTGTGGTCAGCCTCTCCAGTGCCTCCGTAAGTTGTTGAGTATCCCATGCTAAACCCCTTCCTCTGTAAACTAGCTTGCATGGATGCCATTCTTCCACCATGAAACCATAACTGAGGAGGCACACACTCCTTTCCCTGATGGCACGGATTGCCGTCATAAGCAAATCTCACCTGGGAAGACATAGGGTAAGGGCAGAGCCCATGGGGAGGGTCTGTGGGCAGGAAGGCCCATCAGGGCACCAAGTCTTACCCCAGAGGAACCTTACACACCACTTCCTGACCAGTTCGAATTTCAGAATGACTTCACAAACACTAAATCCCGCTTAGCCTACAACCCTGGACTCAGGCCTTGAAGGAGAGACTCTTGTTTTCACAGGCAACCCTGTCCTAGCTCTTGGGTTAAGAGCCAGGGCCTACTTTTCCTGAGAGCAGTGGACACATACATTTATTTCCAGGCTGGTCCTGGAGGGGGGGCGGGCAGAAGGGGGCCAGTGAGCAGACACTGAGCACCTGGCCCCAGTGAGGACAGCACACGCCAGCTACAGGGAGAGCCAAGCCCTCGAATTCATCTTCTTGGGGGCAGAGCCCTGCCTTCCAGGGTTACATTGCATCACGCTCCCTATGTGGACTTTCCAGCCTTGTGGCCATGTCCTTGCCACTGCTCCCAGCATGGAGTAGAAAGCCTGCTGGCATCCTCCACTTATTTGGCTTTCACTGGGCTCATCCTCCACTTATTTGGCTTTCACTGGGCTACTCTTTGGGTCTTTTCTAAAGTAGATATGGTACATTTTTGGGTGGGGGAATCTCCGCAGATCTCCCATCTCTGTCAAGGCCCATTTCCTGACCCCCAGGGGGTGGGCAGCCTTCAGGGCAGTGTGGCAGAGGGAGGGGCTCTGTTGGAGGAAGGCACAAGAGGCACGTGGGAGAGCTGGGCCCAGCGCTTCCTGGGTGGCTGCTTCGGGAAGTCCAGAGGCACCTGGGGAAGGAGAGAGAGAACACGGACTACTGGAAATTTGTGGCCACTGTGTGTGAGGCAGGGGCCCAACAATGCCATCATCTCAGTGGGTTTACTGACATCAATGGCAGTGAGGCAGGCTGGCTTCTGGGGCGATGAAAGGCCTTCCAGACTCAAGACAGGAGGAGGATGGTAGTAAATTGTAAAGGTCAGGCTGAGCACCTTGGGCAGGGAGATAATGCCAAAGTGGTCACATCAGTTTCCTGTGGCTGTCATAACCAAGTACCAGAGGTCACAGGGCTTTAACAACAGGAATTTACAGTCTTTCAGCTCTGGAGGCCAGGAGTCCGAGATCAAGGTGTCAGATGGGTTCTGTTCTCTCTATAATTATGGCCTGAATCCTTCCTTGCTTTCTCCTTGCTTCTGGTCCCAGGCATCCCCTGGCTTGTAGACACATTACTGCGGTCTCTGCCATTCATCACCTGGTGTTCTCCCCATGTGTCTGTTCACATGGCCGTCTTCTCTCTGGGTCTCTGTTTGTAATGACATCAAGTCCTACAGGTTTAGGGCCACCTGAGGTACTAGGGCTTAGGATGTCAACCTGTTTTTCAGGGGCACCATTCATCCCAGGGCAGTGGTGCTTGCTCATAATGATGCTACTACACAGCCTTGCTGTGCTCTGTCCCAGCTGTCTCCACTGGCCTCAGCTCTGACCCAGACAGCAGGTGCTGCTGGCCTTGGCCACAGTGTTATGGGAGCACTTCCCACTTTCTTCTCTTCCCACCTCCTGTGCTTGCTGGGATAAGGCTCTCTCTTCAGTCTTCCTTCTGTCTCTGCTTCTCTGAGCTGTGGTCTGCAGGAGGAAATCACAAACTCTGGAGCCAGAACCCCCAGGTCGGAACCCAGCTCCACCACGCAGGGGTGCTTAGGGAAACCGCTCAGGATTCTGTGTTTCGGTTTCTCCATCTGGCTTCCCCATCACCTGCGGCAAGGCACCCCGAGATTTGTGGGGCTGTTTCAGGTCCTACTTAAATTCAGCTGCTTGGGGCAGCCCCGGTGGCCTAGCAGTTTGGCACCGGCTTCAGCCCAGGGCGTGATCCTGGAGACCCGGGATCGAGTCCCACATCGGGCTCCCTGCAAGGGGCCTGTGTCTCTGCCTCTCTGTCTCTCTCATGAATAAATAAATAAAATCTTAAAAAAAAAAAAAAAAAAAAAAAAAACACCTGCTCGGAGTCTAGTCAGGGCCATCTGCTCCCAGACCCTTGTTCACCCACTGCACCTTGAGCCCACCGCTCCATACTGACCCCACACAGCCCAGACTCTGGGTATTGGCTGAATCACCCTGAACCCAGGGCTGCCACATTAGGCAGTTTCCAGAGGGGATGATCGTCTTTGCTGTCCTCTGTTCCAGTTCCTGTTCACAATTATTCTCTGGAAGATAAGCAGCCATGATTCTCCTGTGTGGTCCTGTCTTGAGGTACCTTACAACGTCCTGAGAGGTGGGACTTCTCGACCAGCTGGAAGGCAGCAACCCTCTTTCCAGTGACAGAGATGAGCCAAGGAGGTAGCACTGGAGGCTGAGCTGCATGCACAGGGTTACTACGGGCCCCCAGTTACTCAGTCCTTCTGGCTTGAGAGAAAAATGAATTAAAGGTGCCATACTTTCCTATGTACTAGAAAATGAATTAAAGGTGCTACATTTCCTATGTACTTTCCTATGTACTAATCTAATATATAGACTCAATGCGCAGGTTTTGTCAGCGTGCATTACAATCAATCAAAGTGCTAATAAACAGGCTGTGGTTCCTTCCTGGCCTGGGACAGACTGAGTGACCAATGCTTTCAATGCCACCTAATTCCAGGCCATGGGATTGGCCAGATGTAGAGCTCCTTGTGGCCCACAGCAGAGGCTGACAGCTGGGCCAGGCGGTGTGGCAGGCAGTTAGCTCCAGTTCTCTGTGGTGCTTGTGATTTTGCAGAACAGCCATTCCACTCTGAACGAGAGGTAGCTTGAGTGCACATTCTTGCAGCTGCCTGCTTACAAGGAAGCTGTGTATACACAGCTGCATAGAAGGGAAGAGAGGAAGGTCGGCTGTGGGGAGACCATCCAGAATGCAGAATGTCCAGAGGTGCAATTTGGAAAGGGGCCTGCCCGTCAGAGACGGGAGGCCAGGTCAGGAGGGCCCCACCTGGGGCTGACACCATAACTACCTTCCGAAATGACAGGAAGAGACCGTAAGACCAGAACTTAGTCATCTATCTGGAAGAGTCTACCGTCTATTGTGGACACACTGGTATCTTTTGCTTTAAAAAAACAAAGACTGACTTACCAGGATAGCAGCGAGTGAAATGCCCTTGGGCTTACCTGGCTCACATCACAGTCATGGTGCTGTGCAGTGAGGGCCTCAGGTGGGGGTAGGTGAGGCAGGGAGTGGAGGCAGTTCTGGGGGGTGGGGGTGGTGTACAGATACCCCGATAACAATGCTGGAGAGTGAAGGGGGGCTCGCTGCTGGTCTGGTTTCCACAGAAACAGAGAAGTGTTTTTGCTTCAGGGCCTGATAAGTCCCTCCTTGTTCCCTATTCTCCTGCCCTCCACATCTCCCCAGGCAGCTCTGAACAGATGTGGCTCTGCCCTAGACACTGCTAAAGCTCCCCTCTGGGTCACAGGAGCCCCTGGGGGCAGAACATTCCAAAGGAAGGAGGGCTGATGGGCCGTGCTCTCTGCAGCTCCTTCCAGCTCCAAGGGCCAATGCATCACGGGACCTAGCCTGCTTGACTGCACATGCCCCGCATCTGTGGGCACCCCAAGCTCCGCCGGACACTGGGAAGCAGATATTCTATGCCCGCTAAGGTAGACCAGTGGCCTTCACTGGATCTAGCTAACCACAAACAGATGGGCATCTCAGCTCTTCTATGAATTTTTCCCTTCCCCTCAAGAGGCCAGTAAATCACAAGGAAAACTGTGGGAGTGAGTGGAGGGCCTCTGTAGCCCGGGGCATCATTTATTGCTATTTCTACCCACTGGATTCCACATCCATAACCCTAGATTTACTCTCCCTCCCTTGCCCTGAGGGGAGCAGCTCTTCACCAAAATGAAATCGTTTACAAAGCATCGAGAGAAACACAGGAAAAACAACTTTGGCTCCAGGTTTAAGCTGCCATGTGGATTTGCCAGAAGGCACAAAGCAGGTCCAGTTTCAGATACTTGTCAAATGCTTATCTGGTAATACAGAAAAACTTTTTGAAAGGTGTCTTCAACTCACTGAAGAGGACATTGGGTGTATGTGGCCTGGAATTCAGTCAGTCAGTCTCTCTCTCTCTCTCTCTCTCTCTCTCTCTCACACACACACACACACACACACACACACACACACACACACACACACACACACACACAGTATTCGGATACACTTTCAAATACATGTTTCTTCAGCAGTTGCCTCAGAGCAGGAGCTGATGAACTGTGAATGGAGTATCATGTTAAAGACCACAAAATGGTCACTGAAAATCTGAAACAAATAGAAAGGGAGCAGATGCAACAGCATGTTGGGTAAAATGTAGAACTAATATTTGATTTTGTATTATTTTTGTTAAGAAAAAAAGATTAAAAGAAAACCACCATATTGATGCATGCTACAATGTAGATGAACCCTGAAAACATTATGTAAGTAAAAGCCAGACACAAAAGACCACATAGTGTAGGATTCCATTTGTATGAAATGTCCAGAACGGGCAAGTCTACCGAGACAGACAAGTAGGTGAGTAGTTGCCATGGGGTGAAGGGGTGGAGGGTTGAGGGCATAGGGACTTCTCTTTGGGATGACATAAATGTCCTGAATTTGATTATGGTGATGGCTGCACAAATTTGTGAATGTTCTACAAACCACTTAATTATACACTTTATCATTTCTTATTTTTAGTAGGCTCACGCCCAATGTGGGGCTTGGACTCACAACCCCTAGACCAAGAGTAGCACGTTCCACCGATTGAGCCAGCCAGGCACCCCAATACACTTTAAAGAAGTGAACTGTATGATATGTGAGTTACAGCCAATAAAGCTGTCACATACACTCAATCCAAAAAACCCTAAAAGCCAGAAAACGAAACCTACCACAATGGAACAGGGCAATTACAAAGGCATTCTTAACAGTTGCACCAAAAGCTGACGGGTCTCAAAGACCCCATTGCTCAGCTCCTGTGCAGGTACCCGGCAGATTTTCCCCTCAAGCAGGTCTCAGGAGGCCTAGCAAAGGTGTTAGCATAATGACTCGTTACTTTTCCTTTTCCTAAGGAGGGTCTCCTGAATTGAAGGAGTTTCAAGCACCGTGAAACCTGAGGGCCCTGGAAGGAGCCTTACAAGGCAGAGCAGCAGGGCTCTCTATAAACCCACCCTGCAGATTGGTAAGTACCTCTGTCATCAAGAGAGCTTTCAGTGGAAGAGAAGTATGGTGAGGGAAACCAGAGCCCAACTGCCTACCATACAGAAGGTTGACTTAGTCTTCCTTTAACCGAGTCTCCAATTTCTCACAGCTCAGAATCCCATACTGTGCCGAGAAAGTTCTAAGACATATTCCCACAACACTGGGGAGGTCTGGGATAGGAAGGAGGGGCTTTTTTTTTTTTAAAGATTTATTCATGAGAGACACAGAGAGAGAGAGAGAGAGGCAGAGACACAGGCAGAGGGAGAAGCAGGCTCCATGCAGGGAGCTGGACGTGGGACTCGATTCCAGGTCCCCAGGATCACAACACTGGGAGGAAGGGAGGTGCCAAACTGCTGAGCCACCTGAGCACCCCAGGAGGGGCTTTTCTATGAGTAGTTAGATCGTAATACTAATACACGAATAGACGCTTTATCAAAATCAATCCAAGAGATGTCCTCTCCAGGTTTATATACCTATAGACGTCATAAAGATTAGTATAGTCAGTTTTCCTTCTGATGTCAAAATGGTTCAAGAGGGATAGGAAAAGGATCCAGATATGCATTCAAATAACGTTGACTGTGTTGGCATTATCTCAGTCAGCTCTTTTGCTTACTTTCTCCTCTTAATTGCTCTCCACACCCATAAAGGGGAAGAACAAACAAAACCACTACTGACTTCAGCTGCCAGGTTCTAATGATAAACAACCACTTTCTGGTGAAACTTTAATTACAAGCCAGGCGGCCCATGGGGCAGGAAACAGCGGGCTCTGAGTTGAGGCCTCGGGCCCACCCTCGCCACACGGAGAAACACCGTCATTAAGCGCTGGCCCTCTGAGAACCTGCGTGTAGCCAGCAGGCTCACCAGACTTTCCTACTCTGTGGTCACCGTCTAAAAATTTCAGGGCCAAAACCACAGAGGCAGCTGCAACTTGGCTTTCCAGACCGACCCAGAAGTTGTTGTTGTTGTTTTTTTTTTTTTTTAACTTCAAAATTTCCCCTTTGCCCTTTCACGGTGGCTCATAGTGGGAGTGACTCTCAGAGATCAAAGTTAAAAACCAGTGTTAAGTCTGAATGAATGCAAGGCCAGTTGTAAAGGGCTGCCGCTTGAACTTTGTACATAACAGGCTTCTTTCTAGGCCTCAAGGAAACAATCACCTCTAGAACTCTCCCGTTTCTGAAGGCAACTGTGGCCATGAGTGGCCCATTTATCTCATACTTAGAATACATGTGAACGAAAATACACATCCAACTACATCCTAGCAGATTAATATTGCCAACACTAGGACTCAGAAAGCCCACTCCTAGGTGTATCTACCCAGGAGAAATGAAAATACATGTTCACAAAAGACTTGTAGAAGAATGCCCATGGCAGCAATATTCATGGTATCCCTACACTAGAAACCCAAATGTCAATCAACAGGACCGTAGATAGACAAACTGGGGTGTATCCATACAAGGAATGGGGAAGCTCTTTAAAAAAAAAAAAAAACCAAACTACCGACACATGCAACATAAGCGAGTCTCACATATTAGATTCTATGAAAGGAGGACCACCGGCGGGGGGGAAGCACATAGACTATGTTTATAAAGCACCAGCACCAAAATACACAAAATAAGTTTATGGTGATAGAGTCAGAACAGCAGCTGCCTCTGCAGGTAGGAGGCAGGACAGGGTGAACAGGAGGGAACTTTCTAAGGGGAAAGAAATGTTCTATCTTGATTAAAGCAGAGATGACAAAATTCATGGAGCTCTACACTTAAAACATGTACGTTTGGCCATACATAAATTACACCTTAATATGAAAAGAAAAAAATGGTAGCTGGGAGATATGATAGAACAAAAGGTTTAGCTCATCACTTTCTGAGTTGACTCTGCAGAGGCAACATGAACATCTCAGGCCCTGGAATTCCACAGGAGCAAAACACCCCAAAACCCTGGACAATAGCCCCTGGTTCTCAGGCTTGAGGCCACCACTGAGCTGGCCTCCTTCAAGCTGCACTGGTGACCTAAGGAGAAGAGGCATAGGCAGCAGGACCCCACATGCCTTGGCAGCCAGTATGAAGGGACACAGGCAGTGCTGCACATACAGTCAAACCTGGCTCCTGGCTGGCCTCCCTCCCAATCTTCCAGCAAAGACCATGAAAGGAAGCCCCCAGGAAGGGGGACAGACGAGCTGGGGGTGCACAGACTTCACAGAGGCCTGACATCTGTCTGCAAGGGGCACCCTGCCAATGATGAGGGCTCATCTCCCACCCACCCACAGACCAAGATGGCCCCAGATCTTCAAAGGTTTTCAACAGCCTAAGTCAAGTAACCCTGTAGCTCTGTCTACCTTGGTAGTTAGTTCCTATAACTAGCACAGCTCTGTGTGCCTGTGGTCAAGGATGGAAAATCTATCAGGATCATCAGTCTATGGGCTTGCTTTCTCCACTTGTGCATGTGTGTGTGCACATGTGTAGAGGGAAGGACAGTGACTTTTATTGTTAAAAATACTGATTTTATACACTCACCCTCTTTCATCCCTTCACAAGACAGAGTCTTGCACATGGGCCTTTCCCACTGGGGCCTGGCATGGCTACTCCTTCTTACCACTCACACTCACCTTCAATGTCATTTCTTCAGAGAAACCTTCCTTGAGGCTGACCTCCCACCTTCACCCCCATACCCTGCCCCCATAACCTCCTACCACTTTTCTTCCCTCTCCTAACGACTATAGTGACTTATCTGCTTGTTCACTGTCTGACTTCTCTACCCACTGTAAGGCTGAGGAAAATGGGGATAGTAGCTGGTTTGTTCTCCACCATATAAGGAAGCACTTGGTCTGGCACATAGTAGGGCCTCAGTCAACACTGGCTGAATGGGCAAATTGTGTATCTTCAAGCAAACCAACCAAAACCCAAACCCACACACTTACTCGTGCAAGTCAGCTGCATGTGAAACAGCCCTAAACTCCATGCCTGCTTCTAGAGAAGAAGTCTCGCGGGGGCTAGTTTGAGGCTCTTAATAACACAGGACATGCATATCAGTGACAGAGAACAATGTTGAAAAGTGGACGTCCCATATTTGATCAAAGTACCAATCTCTGCGGCCAGAATAGATGTCCATCTTATGGGGCTGACCAGAAAATGCAGTTCACAAGCCATTTCATTCTTTAAAACATGTACTATTACAGGAAGCAGGGGCTGTAGATTCAACATGGTAAAATGAAAAATGAGCCAGTTGGGAACATAAAGCAAGGAGGAGAGGACGTATATGCTGACTTGGCAAATCATCTAGCACACTGTCCAAGGAGGAAAAATTACCTGTGTGCACAGGCATGCACACGAAGACTGCAGCCCAGAACCTCGAAGCTCACAGTGAAACCATTTAAAGAAAAAAATAAGATCTGGCACCAGCCTGACACAAGGCATCAGAAGGAGAGTCAATATTATCACCAGACACAACATGACCTACAGAAGAGCTCCCAGCCAAATCCCAGTCGATCAAAAAGAGTGCCCTCTCTTATTCTCTTGGTCACACAGAAGTTTTAAACTGTTGGCCCTAAAGAGTCATTGTCACGTCCTACCCTGAGATCGGCAGTTCTGCCGCTGACTGCTGAGGGATATGGGAGTCACAGGCCAAGTGAGAAGAGCACCAGGGAAGGAGCTCTAGCCTTGGCCCCCACTTCCTGTCTGTCAACGGTGACAGCCTCACTCAGACTCCCCAGCCACAGTTTCCTGCCCGTTACTTAGTAAATAAAGCAATGAACAACATAAAGAATCCTACTCCTACACAAGGCATGACGTTTCAGTTGCTCCCTCCTTTCCATTAGGGTGGTGATTCTGGTCATTTATTAAATACTTATTACGTGCTAGCTTACATGAATAAGCCCTGGTTTTGTAAAAGTAAATAATCTTTACAGGTCACAGAGCAGAACAAAAAATTATAAATGGCTCTGGTTCTGCTTTTTGAGTTAAGAGGTACAGAATGAGGATGGGAGAATGAGGAGCAGGGGCAATTTTAAACTCAGTGCCTTTGGTAATTCATTCTGACTCAGCATGCCATGGGAGAACAGGATATATGCTGGGAGCAAGTAGCGAGGACCTGAGTTCTGCCTGGTGTTTCTTTGGTGTCAGCCACTCGCCAAATGTTCAGGGAAGAAAAAGAGAGGCTGGAGGGTGGATCCCCAGGGCTGAGAACTCTCAGCTCAGGGTGAACGTTCAGGGGCCCTTTGAGTAAATGGAATCCCACTCTGGCCTCTGCAGACACAAGAACCCAGAAGAGAAAAAGGGACCGTGTGCTCATTCCCAAGGCTAGGGCTGCTGAGAACAGCACGGGCTGGGCAGGAGCAAGGGAACTGGAGCGGGATGTTCTGAGTTGTGCCCGCCCCTCCCCCCCAGGGCCCGTCAGGGAGGCGGTGGGAGCATTCCAGGTCAGTGCTCTCCTGCCTGATGCCGTGTGGGGCAGGCCTGGCCAGGCAGGTTTCCCACAAGCCCAGCGCTCCCCGCCCTCCACAGCTGCCCCAGATCTGCGAGCCGCTCAGTCCGGGCAAGTCTGCCCCAAGAAAGTACAAGGACCCAGCCAGGCCCTGCTGGAGTCTGGAGAAATGGCAGACCAAGTGGTGGGAAATGGTGGTCAGCCAAAAGCAGAAACCAAGATTACCACAAAGGGAAAAACAGGAAGAGTCCATGAAGTAAAAATGGCAAGGAAAGGTTTTGCATTTAACGCCCACAGTGGCCTACCTTCACTCTCCCAGAAGATAATTCTGTCATTTGGAGCCCAGTGCCAATTGTTTGTTTGGAGTGCACGTGGAAGCCTACAGTCACCAGGGAACTCCAGACAGAGCTGAATCTGATGGAACTGGTTCTTCCCTGGGGTGGAGGTGGGGGCATCTACAGATGAGTAAGCTCAGGTGAGGGTCCCTGAGCTAGTCTGGTAGGCAAAGTGGTTGATGCAGGTCAGGTGCCCAGAAGAACCCAGGACCAGCCCATGCTGGTTACTCTGTGAGCAACCCACACTGGGGAGCCTCCAGAAGCTCCCTAGGCTGAGCAGTGTGTGAACAAGCCCCCTAGACTCCAGAGAGCAGCCACCTGTTAGGATGGGCATGCCTGAGGGGCCTGAGGGGTGAGGCTGAGGGAGTGAGCAAACAGACCATCTCTCCTCCGCTACTCACCATGTACGAAGGAAAGATGAGAACTCGCTTGTGTTTGCCACAAGGCCACTGGGGGTCATCCAGGAGATTTGGGTCATAGTCCATAAAGTCTCCCAGGTCGCTACCTGAGGGTCATACACAAAATAATCAATAGGGGCCCCAGGGAATTGAGCCAAAAAAGTCACACTGCATGCTCTGACCCTCAGGAGATAGCTCCCCTTGTTGATGAAGCATCTCCCCTGCACAAGGGATCACCAAATACTTAACATTCGGACAGTTTTTCTACTTTGGAAAATTATTTATCACTCCCCCTGACCTGGGAGAGCACAAAACCTCCCAGAGCACAAAAGATGCAGCGAGCACCGGGATTACAAAATGTAGCACCAAAAATGTGCATTCGTCAAACCTGTAGATCCAATTAGCAACTCAAGTTCAGCCATGTGAGCTGCAGGTTTCTAGAGTGAATGCTTCTGGGCTGGCTACCGTGTCTTGTACAAACACAGATCAGAGCAGGCACCAGGGCAAACAGCTGTAAGTGACCAGAGATGGCGGGAACATAAGGACAGTGCATCCAGACTCAGCACCTGGACAGGTCTGAGGAACTTCCTGTGCCCCTGGAATTTTTCTGAGAATAAAAATAATACTGCTTTGTATAGTTTTCTCCCTTATTCAGGTTTACAAAGGTTTGATGAGGCAAGGCTGAAAGCAAGCAAGCCTTCCTTCATGTTTGTTGGCCATGTTAGCTCACCTGCTATGAGAGTCACAAAACGTTCCCACACCTAATCCAAATCTGAACACTAAGAAAATACAGGCAAGACCCAGGCTGAGATAAGGAGCTGAGTGGTGCAGAGAGGCTGGGGGGTAGGGGAGGTGGTCCCACCATATCTGCACATATCTTAGCATTTCTCCTTGAGGGAGCTTGGGTGCTGGTGGCTGAAACATCTCACTGATGAGGTCCCCCTCTGGCCTGGCTGTGAACCTGTATGGCCTGAAATTAGATTTGCCCAAAAGTCATGTCCCCCGTGGGATGGGCTCACACGCCATCCAGAGGCACCCATCCTCCAGTCTGCACACAGGAAGACCCAACACACGCTGTGCACCAAGGCACCTTCTGCCATGCACTGCCTGGCCTTAGCCCCCACCCAAGGTTACCTGTGTCCAGGCTCCCCTGGGTGCTGCTTGCACGTCCTATGGAAAGGCTGCGGTGGCTCAGGTTACGGAACTGGGAGAAGGAGGAGGTGGAGTCTATGGTATTTCTCCGGGCTCCAAAGGCATTTGTGGGTAGCAGAAATTGGGTGTAAGAAACAGTCTAAAAGGTGAAAACAAAAATGAGCAAAATAGATTATTCCCAGGCAATGTTAGCTATGCATCCTGACCAAGCTATGTTACCACACCAAGTTCATGTCCATATTCTTACATCTGTACTTTTTTTTATTTTATTTTTTTAATAAATTAATTTTTATTGGTGTTCGATTTACCAACATACAGAATAACACCCAGTGCTCATCCCGTCAAGTGTCTCCTTCAGTGCCCGTCACCCATTCACCCCCACCCCCCGCCCTCCTCCCCTTCCACCACCCCTAGTTCATTTCCCAGAGTTAGGAGTCTTTATCTTCTGTCTCCCTTTCTGATATTTCCCACTACTTCTAAAATCCAGTGAGATCAGAAATGAAACTTATTTTGGTATTTATTTGTGCCAAAACCTAAATTCAACTGACTTGAAGCTATATATAGTTTTAATATTGCACTTCATGTGAATACTCATGTTATGTGGTAGAAATGTTAGTGTGTTTGAGAACTATCCCAGAAGCTGCTGGGATGTTGTGTAATACATGACACACAGACTACATTTTTTTTTTTAAAACACCGAACAAGCCTTATAACCCACCAAGTGCAGAATCCCAGAACACATCAGGCCCCAAGAGTGTCTGATGAGGGGTCGGGGCCTCCTGTATGTTTCATTGGCAGATGTGATCTCTAGCTCACCTCCCTCATTGCTAGGTGAACGCTCAACCTTCGGCAATGAACAAAGAACAAGTTTTTCTTTTCACCTGCTTGGAGCAGCACACTCATGCACCCCTGCTTGTGAGCTCGGGGCTGATGTCACCCAGACACAGTGGTGACCAGCTGTTCTGGGAGAGGGGAGGGGAGGAGGTCATATGCTGCCCCAGCAGCTTCAGCTGGAAGCAAACTACCGTGGGATGGCTTCTCCAAATACCTGCATCATCTCCATAAACAGGCTTTTGAAGGGTTTGCAAAGACTGACTGGATCCAGCACAGAAAGTTCATCTTTCAACCTCACTTGCTGGACTTCCACCCAGCAGCTCACTGGATTGCGGATAAGGAGAACTGTGACAGCCTTCCTGTGAGGTGCTCACTAAGGCTGAGACTCAGCTTTTTAGGACCGTGGGAAGCCTCTCTCCCCAACCTCCTCCCACTCAAAACAAACTTTCTAGTGGCGGGAACATTGTTTGCTGACACCATGAATCAACCGGTGCATTCAAACCACCGGTCCTCTGATTCCAGGGCATGCACATGTGGGTGTGAGATACTCATCAGTATCCTGCGTTCCATTATGAGTAGCACTGGTAGAGAAATACTCGTGCTATTTCCTCACTGGCTTGGTGGATTTCTGGGTGCATGCTAGGGGAGCAGGGATGGGCCCCAGACCTGGTTCCTGTACCAAGAGCCAGGGTCACAGTGTGTCATGCTGCCTCGGCATCCTGACACGGTGGTGTGGGCACGAACCTGCCGATTGGAAGCCAGGAAGCCTTACCTTCCCGTCGGCTCCCAGCTCCACGCCTTCAAGACCAATGATCTCTTTCAAGCTCACAGCACCTGAAGACTGCTTCCCTCCATCCAACTTCAAATCCCTGAGGAGGACAGGCCCAAGAAAAAACACTTCAGTCTGTACTCAAAAGAGCCATGATGACGTTTCCCACAAAAGACACCACAGTCATACTGATGAAAATGACCGAAGGGGCCCTGGCCAACAGAACAGCCCTTTGAGCTTCCTTTGCGGCCCATCAGTAACACTCTGAGGGCAATTCTACTTTGTTTCATCCACTCTGATATAGATGAAATCCGGTGAAACAGAAAGCCTGTAGATGAAAGTCAGGCTCAGAAGCCCATGGAATACTGATGTTCCTCTCCGCCAGGCCCCTCAGCTCCTAGTCAGCCAACAGGAGGGCAGGGAGCATTCCCGGGGCATTATGGGGCAATGGCTCTTAGGCTCTGGCCATTGGTTTCATTTTAAAGCTAAGGGAGACCACTTCTCCTCGCTGCCCCCTTTATTAGCTGAGAGAAAGGAATTCTGGTCCTAAACAGTTTCCAGCATTACTGCTGGTAACAAAGGAATTACTGCCGCCAGAGTCATCCCAGCTATCTCACCAGGGGACCTAGAAAATGAGTATATTTCTACAAAAGAATGATCTCCAGTATTAACAAGCATTTATACAGCACTTCATGATTTACAAAGCCTTCCACACATTGTCTCTCTCATTTCTTAATAGGACCCTATTAGACAGGTATTGTGATTATCTTATTTATAGATGAAAAAGCCCATAGGAGGCTAAGTGGCTTGCCAAAGTCACCAGAATAGTAGGCTATAGACTGTTATCGCATCCAGTACCGTTTCTAGCACATCCTGTTGCCTGAGAGATGGAAGACTGAGCTGGCTGTGTTTAAGCTCAGGTGTAATTGCTCACATTGTCAAGGACAATCCCCCTTCTTACAGTAGTCCTCAGACTTGGCTGCTGATCAGAATCACCTGGGGATCTCTGACAAACTACCAGGGCCTGGACCCCATCCATAGACATTGTTTCAGTTGATATGCAGTGCAACCTGGGTTGTCAGTTTTTAACCCTTGCCACGTTTGGGAAGGACTGTCTTCCAGTTTCTTTCTCTATAACGTGGTGCTTGTTAGTCAAAAAGTCATCTCAGACTGGCAGTGGCCTTGCTGGGTGGCCTGGAGGGAGGCACCATATTCAATTCAGGGGCTGGCTCCCACAACCTAAGCAGGAACAAACAAAATGTACAGGCAGGACTCTCCAGGCCCAAGATAAAGAGAGGGAGCAAGGTGAGTGAGGGGAAAAGAGACAAGAAGCCTCTCCACCTAGGAAGGAAAAAACAGGGGATTCTCGGATTTAGTTGAGCAATCACTGGCTCTATAATCCTATCTATAATGCAGAAGTGTGACAGTTTTAAAAGAAACAGCCAAGGGGCACCTGGGCGGCTCAGTCAGGCATCTGACTCTTGATTTCAGCTCAGGTCATAATCTCAGGGTCCTAGAATCGAGCCCCCCCCGCATGGGCTCTGCACTCATGGGAGAGTCGGCTTGTCCCTCTCCCTGTGCCCAGCTGCCCAGCCCCCCACCCAGGGTTGTGCATGCACGCACTCTTCTAAAATATGTAAATCTTAAAAAAAAAAAAAAAGCCAAAATCTGCATCTAGTATTACTTTTTTTTGTTTGTTTAAAGTAGTCTCCTTGGGACACCATCCTATCTATGGTCATGCTCAAAACTCTCTGTGGAGTCCTTTCCGCAATCAACAGTCCAGTTACACAAAAGCAGCAAACAATCAACCCATCCCAGTCTGCAAGCTTTGTATTTATATGTATTTATTTGCTCTGAAAGCTATTACTAGAATCAGTGTTCCTCCCACCCACTACCATATCCTACTGACCAGATCTGACTGTAAAAGACTTCAGGTAATTCCAGACATCAAGCTCACCCTAAGGGATGGTGCAGAATAGGACAGTAACTCAGAACTGTAAGCACTCTGGTAGAAGGTGCACACCATCCCCTCCAGAGCTCCAAACATTCTGAGCAATGGGAGTACTTTCAGGCCATTCGTGCGTTCTCCCAGGGGCACCTGCTCTGCGAGGCACAGTGAGATCCAGGATAATTTAAGTCACATCACTTTATAAAACATGTGAACAGAGACCTGCATTCGTTAGTGACCTCAAACCTGCAGCTGGGAGCAGAGTGGGGCTCAGCAAGGCCACCGGAACCTGAGGGTGACACATGCCAGAGACCATCCACCCCGCTGCCCGCCTCTTAAAAGGCTTCCTCAAGCAACGAAGGGCAGAGAGGATGCCTGCACTCACAAAGGGCAATGCCAACAGAGCAAAAACCTGAACCAGGCAACGAATAAGGGGATGGCCATGGCAGCCCAGGAGGGGAGCAGATATAAAGGCTGCAGTGCCTGCATTTCATTAAAGGATCTTCGACTCACTTCCGGGACTTCCTCCTCGCCTAATGCGCACCCCAGCAAGCACGTGCCTCAAATTCCCAACTCCCAAACAACCGTCTCCTTGTTTCCATTATGCCAGACACAGAATGTGACTTAGGGCTGAAACTTATTTAAAAGCACAGCCTATCTTCATGGGGTGAGAAAATCGAAAGAAATAAGGATATTAAAATATGCCCATTTTAAGAGTGCTCTTGAATGAACTACTGGCTGCAGGCAGGGACGGAGGCTCATTCCACATTTGTATCCCATCTACACAATGTCTGCTGTGTAGTATTTACTTGAAGAAGCCAGGGAGTCTGGCTCTTCACTGTCTCACCAGTGCTGGTTTATACCGACGGCAGGGGACGTGGATATTTTTCCAGCATGCACCGTCCCATCAGACTCCATGTGCTCACAGGCTCCTGATTCCCTGGGAAGGCTTGTCTTGGTCAGGGGGACCCTCCCTGCTGGATGTACCCACCCCATCCACAGAACCAAACCGGCCACGCTCAAACCACAATTCCCTCTGCTTCCTGATGCCTGCCCCAAGGGAAATGGAGCCATAACATGCATTAAACTTTATGCGTTCACATAAAGCCCAAGATTCCGCTTAACAGATAAATCTCAAAATACATTTAAAGAAACAGGAATTCTTAGCTCCAGTGATTATTCCAGTCCTTCAGGACTGGACCACATGGAAGACAAAGGGTGACAGGCTAAGCTCCACCACACCTAACCACAGGAACCCATCTCTCCAGAATGACTGTGTGGGTCAGCTCACTGCAGCCATCACTTCCCGCGGCCCTTCACTTGTATCGTTCTCCTTTCTCAGTAAACTAAGGCCAAGCTGAGTCAGAGAACAAGCTAGAAGAGCAGTGGGTCCCCCCCTCAACCGCTTCTAGAAAACACACATTAATTGCTCATTAGAGACCCACACTATTCAACACCATTTCCTATGGAAACTTTCCTCCATCTGAATTGTCTGATGGGGCAGCCACTAGCTGTGTGGCAACTGGGCACTTGAAGTGTGACGAGTTGACTGAAGAAATAAATTGTTCATTTCAGTTAATTTATTTTTTCTATATGTTTTTTAAAGATCTGATTTTTAAGTAAGCTCTACAGCCAACATGGGGCCTGAACTCACAACCCCAAGATCAAGAGTCCCATGCTCTACTGAATGAGCCAGCCAGGCTTCCCTCATTTTAGTTAACTCAAATAGCTAGCTAGCAAGCTAGTAACACAGCTAGCAGCTACTGTAATGGACCAAGCAAGCCTTCCCCCAAGTGGCCTGGCCACTACCTTGGGATGTTTACCTCCCAAGCCCCAGCTCACTGGAGAAGAGACTGTGTCAGGTGTCCCAGAGGAGGTGGGAGAGAGGCAGGACCCTACAGATGGAACCAGCAGAGGATTATCCTCAGTGGGGAGGAAGAGGATCACTGTGGGACTCAGGTTCAAAGAGGACTCATGCCCTGCATCCCTTTAGCATTCTGGGAACAGGATGTGCCTACATGAGGCACAGAGCAGCACAGCTCTTCAAACTCAAGGCATTATGGAAGACTCCAGGTCCTTTGCACATCTTGGGGAGAAAGGAGGATACCCAGTGATGATTACATTTTAATTTCCCTTCAGCCTTGGGGTGGGGTTGGGGGTAGGGGCTAACAGTTCATGTTTAGAGAGTTTTTTTAAAAGAAGAAATGAGACATTTCCTGCACTCCACACCTGGTGTACTCCTATCTGCTCCATTTGAACTTCAAAACGTCATCTACACAGTAATAGCACAGTTGCTCCAGAAAATTGACAGGTTTGTGGCAACGGCTAAGGGCATGCTTTCCTTTTTTTCTGCCTTAGATTCAAGAAGAGGTTGTCACTAACTTCGTGGCTGTCATTTTGGTGGCACTGAATTAAGAGGACACTTGCATACACATCTGCTTGCATAGCCACATGTCCAAGCAACATGACACAGATCTTGTCTAAGCTAGGTCAGTGTGTTAGTTTCTTAGGTTTTTAATTTCTCTATATTAAGACTCTAGGCATCTGAAAAAGGCAATCTTTCACAAAGAGGCTGACAAACTTCTCTAGGTTCCTTAGCTAAGTGCTCTCATAAGAGTTGCTGAAACCTTGTGTTAACACAAGCCATAATGGAACATGTTGTTAAGGTGCCCACAGTGGTTTCACATCGCACCACCTAATTTATAGATATGGTAATTGCTCGGGACTTACATGTGAGTGTATAGCAAGCAAGACCTATGGCCCAGGATGCCTCCGTGTTTGGGGAGCCAGGAATAATCTTTTATTAAAAAGATTAATATATTAAAAGATTAATATACCCAGAAATAATCTTTTAAAAACTCCAGTGAAAAAGGATCATAAGCAGAAGTCCCTGGGGAGTACTGATAAAATCTTGATGTTTTCTTTCTAACATCATTGTTCTGAATTCTCATTAAAATGGTGTATGAAAACAGAAATATCTGCTTGGTGCCAAAGCCAACATTAACCCTTCGAGACCAGGAGACAGAACTGGGTACTGTGGAACTGCAGCTGTAAGTAATTGAAAGCAGACAGAAATTGGACTTTCCAGTTTCTTTGAAAAGCCTGGAAGATTATTTTTCCCAGATACATGTAGCATCCAAATATTAATTTATTTATGTTCCACCTCCTTCTAAAAATGGAATGGAGGCAAGTTCAAATACCATATGTGGATACTGTCCAAACTTGTGTGCATTGCGGTTTACACGCTGTAGCTTGCACTCAGAGATGAACATGGTTAGCTGCGTCACAGGGAAGGATCTCATTTGGACAGAGGCACTAATAGAACCAGTGGTCAGGAACCACGGACAATGCAAGGGTCTGTTTTCTTCTCTTCCACAGGCCCGGGTGACGCTATAGCTCAGACCTACTTAGCTCCAAGAGTTCATTTCTCATCTATTCAAGGTTCTTTTGCAGAAGCTGTAAGCAACAGACACACTTTGAAAACCCAGCACAAAGGTTTTCTTACAAAGTCTGGCCAATGGGGGTGGATATGAGATGTTTAAGGGGGGACAGTGCAGGGGGCTCACAGAAGATGGAGGAGGGGATGAGAATGCATTTGGGGAGATAGCCAAGCAGCAATTATACCCTTATTTAAAGGGGCAGAAACACAGGCTGGTTCTTTGTGGAGTGGAACTCTATTCTTCATAGGACCGCCCCACAATTCACTGAATATAGCTCTCCTTGAAAGCCTGTGACTTGGTGGTCGGAAACTCCCTGGACCTGTCTTAGTTTCGGCTCCCACAGCAAAGAGCAAATACACATGATTTTGAAGTTGTGGAATCATCTGGTCAGAGCAGATGGCCAATCTAGATATCCTGGTGTCCAAAGGGGATTACCTAGGTTGCTGTTAACCACACAACAACCAAATCCTGATTTCATCCCATGTAACAGGCAGAATGATCTTTCATTACCTTTTCTGCTCACAGAGCTATAATGCATGGAATTGATCAAACAAGATGCTGTATTAGATAACAAGAAGTTCAAGGTAAGGTCTTTTCCTAAAGGAGCATGTAATTAGCGAACCAATATTACTAATAAAAAAAGATGTAACATTTAAATACTTAACACCTGGTAAGTAGATGGACCTGTGTGTGCATAATCCATTAACTAGTTTCCAGGGCTTTCAGCTTCCAAGATGGCCTGCCTTCCACCTGCGATCATTTAATGGTGCTGTAAACTTGAGACCTCGTAATGCCAGCCGGAAGCACCACTGGGCTCTTGCTCTTTAAGGGACAACAATAGGTCAAACGCTTTGATACATAAATAATTTAAAGCCAGTTAAATATTAATAGGATTTCCAGATCTTTCAAAAAACAGATTTGCTGCAGAGAGCAAAGCTTGCAAGCTGGATTAGGAAATACCACTTGTGAGCTAATTTTAATTAAGAGATTATGCATCTACTGGAACTCAGTGATATAAGCAAGCATTTATCATAGTTTATGAAGTCCTATTTCTCGCCTCTTCAGATACAACACAGTTGCCATCTTGGATTGGGGCTGCTTACTTGTACCAGAGCAGAACGTTACACAGTTCAGTCAGTGGAACAAAGCTGAGGGCTGACAGGAAAAAGTGACATCAAAGCAGCTTTTAGTCTACAGCACTCCATCGATAAGCCATCCCCCCAAGGGTAACTGGCAGACAATGAAGGGGCCTTAATGTAGCTTACACCAAAATCTTTGTCTAAAGGCAGCTCCTATCAACAGCCGGATAACGGGATGATTCATCCATGAGATCATTCCAGAGTCTGTCTTTGTGTGGGAACATGGTTGGTGTGAGGAAAGAAACACAACTTGTGAATGCATAATTTCCCACCATGAAGATATGTTCTGGGGGATAGTGGGAAGGGAAGAAGAGGGGGTGGCAGGGGGTATTTAGGCTTTGAGGCCCCCTCTCAGAAACAGCCATTTTCTATGTCACAAAATGATCAACACTTGGGAAATGGACCCAAGAGGATGACCTCATCTGAAATGCCCCCATGCTGAAAGCTAAGAAGGACATCAACAAATACCACGTGGGCACTGCTATTTTATTTTTTTGATATTTATTTGAAAGAGCATGCACGTGAGTGGGGAGCAGGGCAGAGGGAGAGTGAGAGGACATCAAGCAGACTCCTTGCTGAGCAAGGAGCCAATGAGGGGCTTGAGCTCACAACTCTGAGATCATGACCTGAGCTGAAATCAAGAGTCCAACACTTAACTGAATGAGCCACTCAGGCGCCCCTGGACACTGCTATTTTAAAACATGCTCCTACTTCGTGCTGCACTGAGAGGCCATTTTCTTCACGACACAGTCGTGGATACATCCGTAATAAGTGAACCCAGTCACTATCACTCAGTCAGGTCTGGTTATCTGAATGGGTCCTTTTCTACACACACATCATCAAGCTGGAATCATACAGCGTGGTTATTTTACATTAACCCTGAGTCACAAGTTAACTGGGTTAACTGCTACTTTCTTCTGGTTGGATCCCTATATAAAGAAATACCCACTGATGTCTGTATGTTTTAGGAAATAAAGTGCATCTGGGCACTTGGGTTAGTCCCCATATGCAGACAGTCCTAGGACTGACCTCAATACAATGTGGGCAGTCTCTCACTCCAGTGGGTTATGTTCCAAAGCTTTTGAGTTGGCCGTCTGTAACTCAAAATGCATTTTCCTACTGACACGATGTTACAAATGGAGACTAGGCCCACACAATGCTCTTTTAGCCTATAATATCACTAAACTAGCCCCACAATAAAGCAAGAGCCGTGGTTGTAGGGATAACAGGTCAGAGGGTGTAAGAGGGCAAAGAAATAGGAAAAAAGTGGACTCTGAGTTTCCTGGTTTGGGGCTGACCTTCAGCAACATTTTAAGGAGGGTCAGGTTTGCATTATTTCTACCTCCCTCTCTGAACCTCCTTTTCCTTCTCAGGACCCTAGGATTCTCACTCCTAAGATGTTCCTTTTACCACTTCTCCCCGCCCTCTACTTCTGAACCCATAAATTCCTTTGCAGCTCCTGGTCCCACGGTGACGGCACAGCAGCCCAGAGGACAAGGCTGAGTGCAAGAGGAGGGGGCAGTGGTCTTAGGTAGAGGTGTGGAAGAACTGTTTAGCAAGCGGGGTCTGCCTACTTGAGAGTCGGGAAACTTGCTTGCAATGTATTTTGTAAGCAAAGGGTTGCCAAGCCAAACCACAGATCCACACTAGAAAAGAGAAGGCAGTGACTCATGTGGATAAAAGGCAAAGAGACTCAGTTGAGCCTTGGCAAACTGCTGGTTGAGAGAAGAGGAGCTGGTTTAAGGCTGGGACTCTTCCCAGAAAATAGTATAATTTACAAGCTTAATCTGAGAAGAGTGTTTACAGCTATGGGAAGGTTTGATGTTACAGTTATAGTGAAAAAGACGGGCAACATCTGTTCCTCTTTTCAGTGACCAGCTTCCAATAGCTTGTTTTGAAAGGTGGGATTTGGCAAAGCTTCTTCCCACCAGCAAGAAAGATCAAAACAAAACAATCATCTCTTCATATTCCATACAGGCACATGCACTAGGGGTAAGGGGGAAAAAAAGACTGGAAGGAAATAGACCAAAGTGTTAATGAAGGTTTTGTTCAGGAGGTAAGGCTCGAGAAATGACCTTCATTTTTACATACATCCTAGATTTTTAAAAATATGCACATACCACTGAGGAAAATAAAGACCAGATAAAAGCAGATCTGAAGATGAATCCCTTGTGTCTGTAGAAACACCATGCTGGCTAACTCATTATGAATCGGACGGATTTGCTGTGTTGGGGCAAACTTAGAACAATGAAATAGCTCTGTGACTAGACAAAAATGGAACCAAAGGGCACGTTTGAGGAATACCTACTATGTACAGCCTGGCAGAGTGCTCAGAGCTTTCATACATGATACTTCACTTAATACTCTCAAAACTCTGAGGCTGACATCACAGCCAGTTTTATAGACGAGTAGGCCTGGAACCAGCAAAGCTAATTAATTTGCTAAGACTGAGGGTTCAGCCTGAGCACCAGCTCTATCCCACGCAACCTACATCCTTGGCTTCAGATACTCACGAGCACCAAAGGCAGGGATGGAGGACCGTGGTTTTCCTACTGGGACCGTGAAGGGTGGAGTGAAAATGAGTGGGCTTCTCATTCCCACCCACTTTTCTGGAATAACTCTGTGGTTAGCCATTTTATTTATGGCATTCTGTGTAAATCTGTATTGGAGGAATGGTTTCTTCAGCAAAAAAAAAAAGTCTGAAAACCACAGGACTGAATCATCTCCAAATTCCTTCTGGCTCTAAAGGTCTATCTTTGGAGCTGAAGTGTGCTCCTTACCACTGAACTCACGTGAAACAGTGTGACGTCACGTGGCAAATCTTCTGTGTCTAGTGTCCTTACTGAGCCAGCCTGGGGATATACTGAGAAGTGGCAATGCCCTTATGTCCAGGAGGAGCTTCTACACCCTCGCTCATTGAGCACAGCCCACAGGCTTGCCATTATGAATGACAACTCACCTCTGTTAATGCTTAGTGGGAGCCAGCCTTCAATCTAAGCATGCTGGTAAATCCTGACATCTTCCCAACACACGCACCTCATTAGACATGGCCACACTGGGCCCCAGGAAAGACCAGACAGCGAGGACCAGAACACACACCAGTGTGTGAAGGTATGAGTGAGTGGTGAGAAAGACCAAGGCAAGAGCTTCACTTCACCCAACACAAAAAGGGCACCAGTGACAAAATAAAGTTCCCCACTGCTCCTTGGGGAATACTGGCCCTGGGAAAATCAACCCCTTCGAACTCCATGCAAAAATCAATTCAAAGATGTCCCTTGCTTTAAGCAAAAGCAGTATACACAAAAGGGAAAAATCACATGTTGATCAAAGGCTAGAAAACCAAGCCAGCTGAAAGCCAGGAAATTCTGATGGGGCTTGGGCACACCAGGTGTGACATCAGCAAAAAGGCCCTTGGCATTCTTAACATTCAGGGCGTTAGTATTTGTAAGCAACTCAAGGAGCACAGCATGAGTGATTCTTTGTGCTGGTGAAGTTAACATGTGGGGAGTCACTTGGCTGGGTAGGTCAGGGACCTAAGGTGAGGGAACCTAATTAAGGTTTAGCAACTGCACCTACGTGCAGCCTGACACCCCCCTGCCCCCCGCAGGGGGGCTTAACCTTCATTGTGGATGTGACAGTCATTTACAGAAAAACAGGGTACAGAGGTCCATGACAGATCATCCTCTTGGTACCATCCAGACCCTCCTCATGACCACCCATCCAATGCTGCCATTCCTATCAAGATGCCCACAAGTATGAGGCGCCAGGCTGAGGACTCAAGAGAGTACTTGCTCCTGTTGAAGTAAAGGGTTTGGCCATCATTCGGGGGGGGGGGGGGGAGTGACATATGCATAAAATTAGCCATTCTCCAAGGTCTAGAGACACGATCCTCAAAAATACTGTTTGTATTCATTCATTCAACAAATAGTGTCTACTACGCACACTGCAATGCAAGTGATGCCTTGAGAACTAAGACACAATCCACACCCTCAAGGAGGGTTAAGGACAAACTTAACAGAGATACTAAAATGTTTGTTAGGTGCTATCGATGACAGGTCTAAGGGTACCATGAAATACAAGTGGACTCTTAGTAGAGCCTTGAAGTGGGGCATTAGAGGGACTGTGAAAGTGGCCTGAGAAAGGGACTTGGAGGGGAGGTCTGAGTTCCATCCATAAGAAGCTCCAATGGGATGAGGGGCAAGACCAGTTTTTCAAACTCTACACCAAGTCTAGAAGTCCCAAAGGCAAGAATCCAGGCATTTTGCTAATAAGGCCAACAAGACAGGCCACAAGATGGGTTTGAGGAGAACTGAGGCTAGAGCCCAAGCCCTAGTCTCTGGGTTCATTAGTCTAGAAAAGCATGAAGGGGCTTTCAGCAGGGGTCAGACACCTAAAGTAAGAAAAATGACATTCAGGGTGTGAGGGCTCCCACACATCTGACTTCAGTCCTGTTTTCCTCAACTCAGCACTCACTAGTCATGGATGAGTCACAGAGGAGCCAGCATTGGAAAGAGCCAAAGGAGCTGGGCCAGGAACGAGGGGTGCCAGCAGCACCAGTCTCAAGCACAGGGCTGGGAGGCTGCAGGGCTGGTGGTGCTGCTTTCACCTGGATTTGGGTATGTATGGATACTGTCTTCTTGATAAAATTGAAAACCAAAAACAGAAAACCAATAAATACAAAATGAAAGTGAAACAAAGACATTTTCAGATAAAAAAAAAAAAAAAAACTTGAAGCAATGGATCCATATTCCAAGAAATAGTAAAGGAAGAAGATAAAGTTCTTCAAGATGAAACCGAAAAATAGCCAATGGAAAATTTAGAACTTCAGGAAAGAATGAATGCTGGAATGGGTTATCTGGGTAAATGCAAGGTCTTTTTGTTCTTTTTGCCATTTTCCTCTATTTCTTTACAAACTACAGGCTTGTTTGAAAACACAAAGTTTCTTCATTCAAGAAAGCATGTTTGTGGGGGCCAGAGGTAAGAAAGGGATCCACACTTCCTGAGGGACTGAGCTATGGCCAATTGTGGGGTGGAGGCATCAACAGCCAACACAGCCACATGTTTATTCCAGCTGCACTGTCTATCCTGCTTTCTGTCTTCCCTAGATATTCTGTGAACCACCCCAAATCTACGGCCTCCCCGCAACAGTCAGTGAGGATCCTATTGTCTGAGTGTATCCCACCCTGCACTCCACCTGCCCCCACCCCATGCCCATCAGAGCCACTGTGGGTTCATGAGACAGGCCAAGAGTCTGAATTAATTAGAAGAGCAGAAACAAAGAACAGTTATTAGACGCATCTTGTTTTATCTAACGGATGATTTCTTGAAGTGTTATATGTGAGCGAACTCTGTAAGTCAAATGACATTTTAAGAAATAAGAGAGCTTATTAGCAAGCAAGAAAGCATTTAAAAAAAAAAAAAGCCCTGTCACGAATGCTTTTGTGAAGTGAAGACATGTTTGGTGCTAATGTAACTATTTGACACACTTTCTCAAAGAGAAGCATTTTCCATCTGTGGTGTAATGAGAAGGAAGGTGTAAAGGTGACCCGGCTATGGCTGGGTAGGCGTTGGGGAGACATGAGCAGCAGCACTTCAGGACCATGAATCAGGGTGCCTCCACCATGTTGATACCTGCACTGTGTGACCACCTCCCCACTCTCTATAGACCCTCTTATTCTGTAGTCAACAAATAGTTTTGGGGGAAGTAAGACACAAGACTCCACCCAAAGATGCCTGGGGTTTGCCCTTGGAGGAGCCAGCCTGCAGTGTAAACTGGCAACCTCCAAAGCCTTTGGAAAGTCACCACCTAGCACCAAAGCCACTAGGTTCCCAGGAGGTAGCCCTCCTATCGCACGTACACAGAGCTCCACCAATACCCAGATGCCCACTGCCAGGCAGTGTTACCCAATGGTCACTGGTCCCAAGCTAGCAGGTGGAGCCCCAGAGCATGATGGTGAAAAAAAATACACTAGGCTCTCAGCTGTGCATTAGTGCTTTGGGAATTGCTCCTGTGGGGTCTGTTTGCCCCAAAGCAGAGAACACAGCACCTCACAGAGCCTGGAGTTGGCCTGCCCGCCCTCCCACCCTCCCTTCTAACTCAGCCACCACTGCTACACCAGTCTCTGCCCCAACCTCATATCCAAACTGATAATCCCAGAACCTACTTTATGAGGCTCTTGTGAAGATTATATAAGCAAATGTATAAGGGCCCTTAGCACAACACCCAGCATACTATAAGCATTATTTATGCTTCAGCTTGTGTTCCTTCCACTATCATGTTCACACAGATGTGGGTCTATCTAATCAGTTAACCTTAAGGAAATATGCTCTCTTCTCAAATATCTTTACCTATGAATCAAGGCAGGAAAGAATAGTTTGAAGAGTACGGTACTTGCTAAATAACCAGGGCAGTCTGCTTCAAGTGGAAGTTCTAGAAATCACGGTGAATGATTCTACTGTTAGCATAGAAGTCTAAACCTGATGGCATGTAAAAGGACTCCAGACATTGCATGTCAACCCCGGGGTGATTAAGCTCACACCAGGAAACCATGTATCAAATAAAACTGCAGTCATCAGACCTGCACTTTAAAAAAAAACTCTCAAATTTTAAAAAACTGAATGGAGAATAATTATTCAGATAGGAGCTCTAGAAGCAGCTGATCGTTGGTGGATGGAAAGTGTGAACAGCATGCCTCATTCATAAACTCCTCGTTCAACCAGACTTACAGCTTCCACATTAGCAAAATTGACAGGGATGATAACAGAGTGTGCAGATCTTTAGAGAGTCTAGTCAAAGCTCCACGTTGTATGAAACCGACCTGGGGCAAGCTGAGTGATGGGCCTGTGGCAGTGACATCTCAGAACCTGGTGTCCCAGGACAGCTCACTTGTCTCTACCCACTCCCCTCACTACCTAGGGCTCATTGCTGCAGTGTGGGTTAGCAATGGGAGCCCCACCTGGATGGCAATTTACCCAATTTTCTTAATGTTCCAGGCATTATAGAGAATCTTCCCCATCCTGCCTCCCAAGAAGTTCACAAGGGGCCGGACCACCTTCTACATCCTCAGAAGGCAACCGTGAGGCTGGAATACCCTCTTCCACTTCTCCAAGACCTCACACTTCTACATCTCAATGAAGACCTGTTGTCTCTGGGGAGCACTCCCTGATCCCTCCGTCTGAATTCACTGAACACCTTCCTCTGTGCCACAGCTGCACACTGCTTAGGGACTCGGGCAGAAGAAATGTATGAGTGATTAAGTAACTGAACAAATAAATGGTAAAACCTCTCCCGAGACTGGTCTGTCTGCTTTGGTCAACTGATGTCAGGAGCCAAAGTAAGTGCTCAGTTCAGTTTAAAACCAAGAACAAAGCTTTGGGGTCAGGGTGGGAGCCAGGACTGGGAAGCTCCAATGCAGCATGAGAAGCCAGAAAACAGAACCGGAAAGAGATAAGGCCATCCTGATAGATGCTTTCCTTGTAAAAGAGGTTCAAGTACACACTGGATGAACTTCTGAGTTTCCTGTTTTTAAAACTTCCTTGTGGTGGACTTGGAGCTGTATATCACCCCTTTTAGAGGGGTAGGGGGGACAGTTTACACTTGTCTGGAATAAACAGGCGCCTGTGGCTCAGTCTACCTGCATAAGCAACAGAAAAATGGTGACCAGAAAGAACAAAATCTGCAGGCTAAGGTGGCTGGGGTACCAGATTCTGGTGCTGCTAAGTGTCCACCCGTATACCTGAGGGGCCCCAGCTATGAAGCAAGGAGACCAGGCCATGTCATCTCTGAAGTCCTTTCCACCCCTGAAATTTTATGATTTGTGTCCCAATCAGAGAACTCCAGCAGAAAGCTATTAGTTAATACAGGCATGAACTATAAAATATAGATGTATATAATTTACTAGTATAAATACTTTTATTATTTGAGCATAGCAGTTTCCCAGTAATTAGTAAAAATAATCCTAATTTTAAATGGCAGTTATTCATTAACAGAATGTCTGCTCATCAAAAAATTTAAAAAACAGAACTGCTGCTTCATCCTGCTGCTAAATTACAGTATTCTGAATGGTGTTCATAATTTCTTGTGTGAGCACTTAAGTAAAATATGCTACAGAAATATGTTCTTTTCTCTGTCAGGCATTACAATGGACTTGATAATTTTTTGTTATAGAAAATTAACCTTATTGCACCTTGGTTTCCCTATTCATAAAGTCTGAAGGAGGAGAGTTTATTCATGTCAAAGCTGTAAAACGTTACATCCTATGATCCCACAAACACTCTGCTGCTTCCTCTGGGGTAGCCAGCAGAACAGCTAGATGTGCTGCCAACCCTGTGACATACCCTCCTGTAACCCACAGGGCCTTCCCAGCAGGAGTCGAGGAGACCCAGGCAGTGATGGATGCCCTCCTCCCAGCACCCTGGCTGCCAGCTAGTATTTCCTCCACATGTCAAAGATGTGGAGGGCCATATATGTCTACTAAGGATGCCATAGTCATAGTCTGGGTCCTCTCTTCCTAGGTAGTTTTAAGGTAAAATGTGCTCCCACGAGCTTTGCCTACAACACAGTGATCTTCAAAGTAACGACATGGGTAGGTAGTAATGTGAGATGCCCATTGTAGAGAGGAACAAGCAGAGGCTCAGAGGCAAGTGTTCCGCCCACAAAAAACTATTAAGTCTCTCAAATTCTCATTGACCCCCAACACTGCTTTTATGAAATGTGGGGTCCTTGACAAGTTGGCCCCATCTACCACCTTGTGTGAGGTGCCGTGCTGGACCTTGCATAGTCAGTTGCCCTAGGAGTCTTAGTTATTAATCTCTGTGAGGCAGTTTTCATAGAAGCTCCACTTCACAGATGGCCTTCTGTGAATATGGAACTTGTTTTGCCTGTGGGCCACGGTGACTCACAAAAGTTCTGGAGTTGGACAGATGGACAGACTTAGGTTCAAATTCCCATTCTGGCCCAAAGTTGCTGTTTGAGACCATAATTCTTGAGGATCAGAGTTCCTGGGTGGCTCAGATGGTTGACTGTCTACCTTTGGCTCAGGTCATATTCTCAGGGTCCTGGGATCCAGCTCCACATCAGGCTCCCTGCTCAGAGGGGAGTCTGCTTCTCCCTTTCCCTCTGCCTGCCCCTCCCCCTGCTTGTGTTCTCTCTTTGTCAATAAATAAAATCTTAAAAAAAAATTCTTGAGGATCAGTGGTCCTATCTACAAAACAGGGTAAGTACTTGGCTACTATACGAAGGAGTCCCAGAACTGGGAAATAAGATCACCATTCCAGAATGAAATAAACATGAACAGTTCTAAAACAAAAGCACAGAGAAGTCAGATTATGTTAAAGAAACCGAATGAGTTCTGAACCAGGAAGATTTGGCAGTCACCTAATTGAATATCCTTAGCCTTAATTAAAAGTGGTAATTAATCATGTGTGAAATCTTAATGTGTCTCCCTCCCCTTCTTGGTTGTAAGTTCCAGGAGGCAGGAACTAGGTCCAAGATCTTTCACTAACTTTATCCCAGGATCTAGTCACGTAATAAGCACTCAGTAAATGAATAAATGGGACATAGCCAATGGAAGAATACATCAATCAGAAAGGTTAGCAATGGAAGCCCAGGAAAATATTAAAATAAGGACAACCCCAGAGCGACCATCCAAGCTGGCCATGAGAGGACATACTTGCAGACAGCCTTCCACTGATTCTGGAACTCCGTGGAAATGGGCTCACAGGCTGGTCACACTGAAATAATCTGGGCCCTGGGGCCATGAATTGCATAATAAGATGAAAGGACTGGCCCTCTGGGTCACGCATAGGTCTGTGAGCTGGTACAACCTAGTGTCCACAGGGAGTAAGCCTGCTCTCAGGTGCAGCCAAACCTGGGACCACAGCAGGCTGGTAAAGTACACCTTTTCCTGAGGTCTCCTGGCAACTCTGCTGGCCACACCTAGGTGATTCTTGAACCTCTGAGCTGAAGGATTTGCTGTTACTTTCTCAAGAACACCTACTTTGCAAGGTTGTTGTAAGGATGCAAGGAGTGAAAAGGACCAGCACAAAGTTAAGTGCTCAGTAAACAGTAAGATTACTGCTACTCTTTAAGGCACACATCAAATAAATGATAGAATTTCATGAATAAGACTCTCTGTCCACAACACTTATGGCATAGAGTACAAATAAGGACCACAGTGAACTGAACAGGTGGAAGTCTGACAGGTCTTGGGGGATTAGGGCGGGACCAGGGAGGACCAGGGAGAGCTCGTGGAGTATGGTGAAAGAAGAATAAATGGTCAATCAGCACCAAGCGCCACAATACCCTCCCACGGTACAGTGGTCATGAATGGGTAGTGTGTCATTATGACAGTGTCTAGAGGGCAAGTCCAGCATTTAGTTTGTAGAGGTCACAGCCAACATCCTGCAAGTTTCTTAGCATCCTATTCAGTGAGCTATCCCTACTCTAAATACCAGCAGCTCCCTGATGACAAATCCCAGATGCAGTGACAGGTGAGGGGCAAGGCAGTCAAGACTCAGTGGACAAGAGCAGAGTTTGGCATGGAAAATGAAGAGGGAAGGCTCTGCAAGGACAGAAGGACAGAGCCTCACTTACCTACTTTTCTTCAGTGCAAAAGGAGGGGCTTGTTGATCTAGAGAAGTAAGTGTTCCTTTGGCCTGTGCAAATCACATAGGTCTGTTCCTGGTACCATTTTGCTTTGATATTTGCTCCAGCTTCCTCATCAGTTTCCAGCCCCAAGCCCAAGACGCAAAGAGGCAGGGTGTTCATATGGTTTATCTTGATTCCTTTCTTCACCTACCTTTCTCCAAAAAGTTGACATGGCCCTGAGGAATGGGATGGGTCCCTGGATTGCTCTTGCTTTACAGAAAGAGGTAATAAAATGTACATTTGGAAACAGGAGGTAATAAGGTGAGGGGACACACACACACACACACACACACACACACACACACACACAAAGTAACAAGGAAGCTTTCTGGCTGAAAAGAAAGTGGAGCTTTCTTCCCCCCCCCCCCCCATATTTACAAGTATTGAATTTGCAGTGTCAAAGCAAGGCAAGTTCTTTGAAATGGAAAGGGTAGCCACCTTATTATGAACACAGT
This sequence comes from Nyctereutes procyonoides, assembly GCF_905146905.1. Lineage (NCBI taxonomy): Eukaryota > Metazoa > Chordata > Mammalia > Carnivora > Canidae > Nyctereutes > Nyctereutes procyonoides. Next base: position 38,021,960 of record NW_026575044.1, read on the forward strand.
GTCACAGCTTTTCACCCAGAGAACTATAAAGCAAGCATGCATATACATACCCAACTTGGGCACTGTCACGATAGGGCAGCACGGAAAATATACTACAGAAGGATCTTCTGCCACTGATAAGGACTATTCTAAAAAATAAAAAATAAATAAAAAAAAAGAACAAACAACAAACTAAATGCAAAGACTCTTAAATTAAAAAAAAAAACAAAAAACAAAACAAAACACCCAACCGTAGCAATTAAGCATTCATGGAATTCACAGCAATATTTGCACACTCCCGCCGCCGCCTCCTCTGACAGATGGTATTCTGTGCTCCTTGCAAAATGCAACCTCAGCGCAGAAGTATGCTGCCTCTCTTTATCCAAAGGTTAACATGTGAGATACTGGTGAGGGTCTCTAAAGAGTATACATGAATCCTCTCTAGTGAGAGTGGTTGGCTGTGGGCGGCACGGCAAGATGGACAGACAGAGCCATGAGTCTGGGGTGCCCAGTGCTGCAAACAGTCATGCTGCACTGAAACCATCCATTTCTACTCTGCAGTGAACAATGCAAGAGCAATAGTGCCAGAAACCGTGAGCAAGAGACAGTCAGATACCATTGTGATCATTAGGTTTTTTTTTTTTTTTATGCTGGCAGCATGTTAGGTTCTGAGAATAAATTAAGGGAACAATTACATAATCAGTCTTAGTCTCCATTCCTGCTATAAAGATACTACTGGAAACAGTTCTGCATGATGCTCTTATGCAATCAAAGTCCACTTAAAACATTTTAAAAAACTCAAAAGTACTTATCCTGGCATATGAAAATAACTTTTGCCAAAGAGAATTGCTGATGAAAAAAAAAAGAGAAACAAGTGGAGGAGATTTAAAAACTAACATTTTTTTAAACACAGTAGCAACACACATCAGATATGGAACTTACGGACTTGTAATCTTTTTCTTCAATAATTATGATGATAAAAGCAGAGGAAAAAATACTACTAACTGCATCAAGGTTGGGAGATTATGACCTTGTTTTAAAACTGTAATATTAAATTGTCCACCTGCCCAGGATAAAGTTGGGTTCCCTGGCATGGCAAAGCATACTCCTGTCTTCTGGCTCTCTCTGCTTCTCCAGGCTCAACAAACAGGACATCCCCTTATCCCCTCACCCCTACACTTGATCATCCATCCATGCTAAGGGACTTGCTGTCCTCCACCTTTAAAAGATCCCTGCCATTTCATATCCTTGTCCTTTGCATGCTATTTCTTCTGCCTGCTATGCCCAACTTAGTGTGCTTAGTGAGCTCCTATTTATTCTTTGAAACCTGGTTCAGATGTCACTGCCCTGAGAAGCACTTCCTCCTCCTTCACTGAGTTACTCATTCCCTTTTTGGTGCTGTCAATGGCTCCTTATTTTCACTTCTGGAAGACATCAATCACAAAGGGCTGCTCACCACTGCCTCCCTCCTCTTCTAGAGGGTGAGTCTAAGGGTTGAGCACATGGCAGCCCTCCATAAACAGTAAGGATGCTGCCATGCTTCAGAGCAGCACCTCAATCCCCGTCATTGGGAAGGCAGGACCAGGGCTGTCTGTTCACCCCACAGTGATTCATGTCAACAGTGGTTAATAGGACTAAACCTATAATCACAGCTTCCAATGTCGGTTGTATCATCTTTGTATGACCTTGGACCTCTTACTAACCCTTCTGAGCCTGTTTCCTTAACTAACATTGCTCGGAACAATGCCTGGCAAATAACACTCAATAAATATTAACTAGTTTTACTGGGGATTGCCTTTTTGGGTTGAGGGAAGTTTTACCTGCATGGTACCTAGATTCTGAACCCCTTCAGACCTCTGTGCTAAAATACAAAGGCCTGCTAAGATATCAAAGGTGTGATCCAAGGGCAACTGAAGGATGACACACGTGACCTACAGATGTGGATTACTCATACAGAGGTGTCTCTCCTCTCTCACGGGAGAGGTTTCTCATGAGATAGCACACACCTAAACATTGTCACTGCTCCAAGAATGATAGTGTCACATCCAGAGTGGGCCACCAGGCCTCAAGGGCTAAGAGCTAAATAAATCACAAGCATACCACTTTGAACATACCCAGCCAGCCTCCTTGGGCTCTCACACTCAGGGTGACCAGTGACAGATTTTGACAGTATAGTGACTGTACATTTACGTAAGTGGACATTATATTATTAATACTTACTAAGTACCCATCAGATGCTCAATTCTAAATGCTTCAAATGATGAAAGCAAGTGACACGCCAAAGGTGACAAACTAGCAGATGAAACCAGTTGGGGATCTAAAGCCATGCTCTTTACCACTATGTGCCTTGATGCTTTGCCTTCTCTAAGACTTACTAGAAGAGTCTGCTGGTGATGCCTGGGTGGCTCAGCAGTTGAGCATTTGCCTTTGGTTCGGGGCGTGATTCCACAGTCCCAGGATCGAGTTCCGCATCAGGCTCCCTGCATGGATGGAGCCTGCTTCTCCCTCTGCCTACGTCTCTGCCTCCCTCCCTCCCTCTCTCTCTCTCTCTCTCTCTCTCTCGAAGAAGAAGAAGAAGAAGAAGAAGAAGAAGAAGAAGAAAGAGGAAGGGAGGAGGAAGGGAGAAGAAGAAAGGAGGAGGAGGGTGGAGGGAGGAGGGAGGAGGAGTAGGAGGAGGAGGAGGAGAAGTCTGCTCCTAGGGTTTTGACTGCATGTCCATGGACTCCCTGGACACCAAATCTGCCTTCATCCACAGTTTCTAGAGTGGCTTTCCAGCCTGGCCTGCAGGTGACCAGGTTGGGAATGGGCAGGGCCAGTGGGTGACTCATCATAAGAGCCCTAACATCAGGGCTGTTGGTGCCAATGGTGCCTCACTCTCTTGCTCTGCTCAGTCTGAGCAACTTTCTAGATAGAAGGGTAGAGGTTCTCTAAACAACCCCTACCATCCACCCAGGAGAAAAGCGTGGAACTACTCATTCCATGTAGCATTCAACATCCATGTCTTCTGCAACACAGAGGAAGGAATGTATCAAACAAACTCAACTGGCTTAGTGTTTGAGCATTTTCTTCATTATTGAGTGCTAATGTGTGCTTCTTTCCCACACACTGAATTTGTTTGGACATTTTTAATACAAAAACGAGAACATAAATGCATGTGAAATTAAATATTCTTTCCAAATTCCCAACCACAACATGCCTATTAGCAAATGGGTTGCACTATTCTCTAATTGAGTGCTCATCGGTGTGATCCTCACCATTTAGGTCTAGAAGAGGGTGACAGCCTGAGTCTCATTCAGAAAAGCGTGTTATTCTAATGCATATAGGTCAAGTTTAGCAACTATGAATGCGGAATGTTTTCCAACAATCCAGTAGGGTGGTCCTTTTTTTTGGTTGGTCATTCTCAAGCAGCTGGAGTAGGGAGGAGGTAAGAAAGGAATACATCAGCTTTAGGCACTTCCCTTCCATTTCTGGGTGGAACCATCCTGTTGATTCCCACATTATGCATATGCAGGGTTCAGAGGATTCCAGAGTGGAGACCCAGACAGCAGTTCCAGAGGTTTGTGGCTGTTCAAGCCCTGGGGAGCTGGAAATAGCCATTAAGAGCTTCCAAGAACGCATCCAACATGTTTCCTGAAGTAGCTCTGAATCCAGGAGGGGCTTCAGGCTTTAGCCAGAGCAGGCAACAAGTGGCAAGCTCTCACGTTCTATCTCATCTACAAGGAAGGCTGAGCAGTGGGAACCTCAAGACAGGCCTGTCATGACCAACTGCTGTATCCCAAACCTGGAGGATTCTGTGAATTTGCAGCTTTCCTCTTTGTCAGTACTGGGGAAATAAATATCCATCATCATGATGCCCAAGGAAACCAGATTCGTTTGCCTTCTTCAAGTGCTTCTGTATTTGTGAAAGAATTAAATTGGACGGTAGTTTTCAAGAACACAAGACAGCCACATTCGCTGTAGTTATTTCTTGTATGCTCAAACTGCATGCAGAGCCCGCAGAATTTTCCTTTCTGTGATGCTTAACACTCGACTTGGAATCAAGGTGACCAGAAAGCATTACACAAAAGATCGTAACTTCAAAAGAGTTAACTCCAGAGAAGTAGGTCTTTAGGGAACTAAAGATCACATTTCCATACAAACATCTGCCAGAGAAGGAGAACACAACAAAACAAAATAAAGGAAAAAGCTCCCATGGCTGCAGCCCACATGGGCAGAGTGGCTTCTGGATACACAATGTTTTCCAAACCTCTCCAGGACGCATTAAGAGTACCATCTTTCTTCTTCACATAGCTTCATTTCCTTGCTTAGTTGCTTAGGAAAGTTCTGGTAGGAGGGAGCTAGGGCTTCAGGCCACAAAGCTTCCAAAGGCACACCCTGCCTCTGAGATATGGAGTGCTCCCAGTAGCCAGGAGATGGCTGACAGAGTACTGCTGCCCAGTCATTCAATCTGCTCTCAACTCCTTAGTCCAGAGGCAGCAATGTCTGACCAGGCAGTAGCTCATGCCATCTTGGACTCTCATGTGTTCCCTCTAACACCGAAAACTGGTTTTTTGTTCTATTTCCAGAACCCTGGGACGCTTCTGTTGGCTATGAGAAAGTTTAATCCCTCCCAGGTGGAATATTTCCTGAGAGCAGAAATATGTTCCTAAGGACACAAAAACAAGCTACTAACATCTGAAGTTAGAGCAAAGAAAATCACATTCGCAACAATGATGGGTGAGCATGAACACAGTCCAGGAGTCTGTATGTGACATTCCCCAATTCTGTAGTTCATTTCCTACATGACCAGGAAGAAAGAAAAAAACACACTCCCAAATGTTGGGGTTTGGGTTGAATCGTGTTCCCCAAACAGACACGTTCAAGTCCATGTCACCCATGAATGTGGCCAGAAACAAGGCCTCTGCGGATGTAATCAAGTTGGGATGCATTCACACCGAATTTGGGTGGGCCTTACACCCAGTGGCTGGATTTAGTAAGGACAGATATTTGGAGACACCCAGATACACAGAGAGGAAAAGCCATGTGGTCACAGAGGCAGTACAGCCAAAAGCCAAATACGCCGGGGACCACCAGCCACCCCCAGAAGCTGGGAGAAGTGACAGATGATCCTTCCCCAAAGCCTTCAGAAGGCACAAGCCCTGCTGACACCTTGACTGCTGACTTACAGCCCCTGGAACTGTGAGAGCACACATTTTTATTGTTTTAAGCCACCTAGTCCATGATGATTTGTAGGGTGGCCCTAGAAAGTGAATCCAGCTCAGTCACTTTGTTCCCACGGCTACACACAAGCCTCCCACTCGGCAGGCCAGTTGCTGGTGCATGGAGAAGGTAAAGCTGTTAAGACTGATGCCAGAAAACAAACCAATATTATGAACTCTCAGGACCAGAGCCGGACGGGCGCCTTCTCTCCCTAGCCCCTGGCCCCCCACAACTGCTTCCTCCTCCCACAGTACTTTGTTATAAGCTAGGCAGCTGGGGACAGTGGGGAGCCTTGACACCCCCCTCCCTTGCTTTCTCTTTTTTTCTTCCTTGCTTTCTGAAGGGCTGACAATTATACAGCAGATGAATGAAAATTAAACCAAAATCAAGATGTTCTTGTTTCCTCTATTTAAACTCTTTATTAGTCGTGGGGGTGGAGGATACTTTTCCTCCTTAGAAACACCCACCCCTCAGCCCAGGGGGGCTCAGCGATTTAGCACTGCCTTCAGTCCAGGGGGCGTGATCCTGGAGACCCGGGACTGAGTCCCATGTCAGGCTCCCTGCATGGAGCCTGCTTCTCCCTCTGCCTGTGTCTCTGCCTCTCTCTCTCTCTCTCTCTCTCTCTCTCTCTCTCGGTCTGAGTAAATAAATAAAATCTTTCAAAAAAAAAAGCACACAACACCCGCCCCTGCCTGTGCTGTATTTGGGCGGAGGGCAAGAGCAGACAACCTGAGGGCATTCCAAGCCCACTCTCCCCCAAAGAGCTCTGTCTCTTCCCTCCTGGAGTGGGATAAAGACAATCTCCTGGGATCCCTGGGTGGCCCAGCGGTTTAGCACCTGCCTTCAGCCCTGGGCGTGATCCTGGGGTGCCAGGATGAGTCCCACATCGGGCTCCCTGCACGGGGCCTGCTTCTCCCTCTGCCTGTGTCTCTCATGAATAAATGAATAAAATCTTTAAAAAAGACAATCTCCTAATCTCCTAATTCTGGGAGTAGGAAAAAGGAAGGAACCGTGGGGAACAGGGACCTAGAAGCCCGAGCAAGAGGCAGGGCTGAAGCCAGGGGCAGATGCTTGGATTCCGGGCTCGGTCCTAGTGGAGGAGTGGGAGTCCAACAGTCAAGAACAGGCAACGCAGAGCCTGGGATGAAGGGAAACATGACTGTTGCCATGATGTGTCAGGCTCCCAGGCAGTGAGTGAAAGCAACTGGGGGACACAGAGCGGGCATGAGTTAGATGAGAGAAAGCATCTGAAGGACTGTGCTAAGTAGCCCACAAATACAAGATGGTGGTATCATTATCAGCAGCTGTGTTCATCTACTTGTCACAACTGCTCACACCACCCCAATCTGCACTGCCACCTGTGACTGCCAGCACTGCTACCACCATAGCAAAGGCCTTCACTGCCATGTAAGGGCACGGACCCTATCCTACAGCAGAAGGAGTGGTGGAGGACCTTTGAGAAACAGCTGTGTGTGATCTGCCTCTCCTTTCTGCCTCCCACAAATACTTTGAGAACTTATTCTATGCCAGCCCTTGGGGATCTGATGATGAAAAACAAAGACAGGAGTTCCATCCTCACAAAGCTTATGGTTGGGTAGAAAATACACTTACCCAGGGGTGGGAGTGCCCAGATTGAGAAATAGAGGTTGCTATCCAAGGGACAGCTAACCCAGCCTGAGAGAGGCAAAGTGAGCTTCCTGGAGGAAGTGACGCCTAAGACCTGTGAGATAACAGGCAAGGAGAAGATAAGCTGGTGGAGGGACTGCATGAGTCAAGGCCGAGAGGAGAAAGAGCAGAGAGAGGCCTATTGGAAGAACTGAGTATACAAGAAAGCTCTTCTGATTATGCAAGAAAACTCTTCGCTGACCTCACGTACCTGATCCACCAGGGTCTCCCCACCCCCCTGTGAGGCAGTTTGTCCAACACCCACAGCATGCTTAAAGCTCAGGCTAGAATACCCACACTAGACTGTACACTTACTAAGAGTTACTTAATGGAATCCACAACTTGTTTATGCCAGTGGCACTTTTTGCTTGTACTTGTTCAATAAAGACTGCACAAACTGATGAAATGTGAAGGAAAAAAGGAGAAATGCTACAAAAAGCACCAAATGCTTTAAAAAGTATTCAAGCAAGGTAAGTCACTAAAAAAGGGGTTGGGTGCTAGAAACAACTTTAAAAGATTAGGAAAACACTATGAAAATCCAATAGAATTTTGCACTTAAAATCCTTGGGTCACTTTAATGAGGTCCAATCCGGGGATGCCTGGCTGGCTCAGTCAGTAGAGAACGTGACTCTTCATCTCAGGGTTGTGAGTTTGAGTCCCATGCTGGGTAGAGGAATTACTTTAAAAAAATTAAAATCTTAGGGCACTTGTCCAACTCAGAAGAGCAGATGACACCTGACCTCAGGGTCATGAGTTCAATCCTCACATTGGGTGCAAAGATTACGTAAAAATAAAATCTTAAAAAATAAAGAAGCCCAATCTGGACATAGCAGCAATAGGTGGGAATAAAGGTATGTGGTTTTGATGCCAGAGACAGAGTCCGATCCACAGGCCCAGATGCAAAAAAAAAGGCTTGGCATCAAAAAAAAAAAAAAAAAACTGAACAGATGACCACAAATATGCCTTAAATTAAAGCACAATGCTTAAGCTACACACGTAATTTCTGTGGATGTTTCTTCCACGGGTTACTAAACTCTTCCTCCAACCACACAATTACTGTAGATAATTCTGCATAGCTGGATGGTGGCTTGGTGGCAGAAGAGCAGTAGAAACTAGTGAGGTTGCAGGCCTGCTCCTGAAAGGCCTCCTGAGCTGGGGAGGGAGTGGGTCCTGGGGCTCAGAAAGCCTGGGAGCCGTTTAGAGAGGGACGGTGACAGTCACCAAATGACAGTCACCAAAGCGGTGGCTAGACGAGCTCCCTAAAACAGGCCCTAAAACAGGACAGGCATCGGAACTCCTAACAGTTGTGAGCTAGAAAGGGAATGCATTTGTGGGGGCTGCCGGAACGAGGGGCCGCCTGCTGAATGCCTTACACCTAGAACTGCTTGTCTCTTGATCTGGAAGGCCAGAAGTCTGAGCCCACCATGTCCACAGGGCCATGCTCCCTCTGATGAAGGTGCTAGGGAAGGGTCTGCTCCAGGCCTCTCTCCCAGTTTCTGGTAGCACCTCGGCAGGTGCCAACATCACACCAACCTTCACGCGGCCACAGGGCATTCTTCTTGTGCACAGCAGGTCTGTCTCCAAATTTTCCCCTTTTAACTAAGACACCAGTCAGATTAGAGGCTCCCCTCGCCCCCTCAACTAATCTCAACTAATTACACCTGCAATGATTCTAGCTAGAGTCAAATAAGATCACATCCTCAAGTACTGGGGTTGGGACTCAGCAAAAGATGGGGGGAGGGGGGGAGGAAGTACACAAAGCAGCCAGTAACAGAGGTAGGAAGAAAACAAGCAGAGTTAGGAAGTCTCCCCTGGAGCCATGGAGCCCCCGCTACCTGGTCTCATGTGCTTCCAGGGCAGCACTGGTAGCTGTGTCCTGAGCCCTGGGCCCCAGACTGAAGCCGTCTGCATCAGTCTTCTCCTCTGACTGCTGCGCAAGTCAGCACTGGTGGGCACCATGACCTGGTCCACCTCGGGGCTCCCAGGCCCTCTCACCAAGCAGAGAATTGAGGGAGAACCACCAAGAGATGGTTCTAACTTTCGAACCATTTCTCTATGACTCATTTTACTTTCTGTAAATCAAACTAGTTGAAAAGAAGCAACAAGTGCTTGCACACTTCAAATATGTCTGCACACGTGAAACAGAAAATCATCTCTCTCCAAAGCTCCAAAGGTACAGAGTCCCCGTTTAACCTCCAGGCTTCTTAAAAAGGTGCGAATAATAAAACCTAGCATAGGGGCAGCCTTGGTGGCTCAGCGGTTTAGCGCCGCCCTCGGCCCAGGGCCTGATCCTGGAGTCCTGGGATCGAGTCCCATGTCAGGCTCCCTGCATGGAGCCTGCCTCTCCCTCTGCCTGTGTCTCTGCCTTTCCTTCTGTGTTGCTCATGAATACATACATAAAATCTTTAAAAAATAAAATTTAAAAAAATAAAACCTAGCATGGGGTGCTGGCCCCAAGGCACAAGCATCCCTAATAAGTGGTAGACACACTCGGCTCCTCCCACCACCAGGGAAGATGGGAAGGAAAGTCGCTGGGTGAGCATGCGAAGGGCAGGTCCAGGGCCATTTGGGGCCAGTAGTCTAGTGAGGTCTGGGGATTGCTGAAGGCTTCTTGACCCCCAGGCCCAAGCTTTCCTGACCGCTGGTTACAGACATTAGTGGATGCAAATGAAGATGCTTCCCTGCCAGCCTGTGCTACATGGGATAGAGGGTTCTGGTCTTCTGACAAGGATGAAAAGCTCCTTGATGGGAAAGGCATGCTTGGGAGAGGCAGATGTTGCACGGAGCCTCACAGAAGATGCTTGACATCTATCACATCAGATGTATTCAATTCAGGGAGAAAGGCAGTGACATTTTTCTTCTCTCAAGAAGGTCAGTCCAGAACTTAACTAGTGGTTTCATTTTATTTTTTTGAGATGTGCCATTTCCTCCAACTCATTTTTCAAACTAAACTAGGCTGACAGATTGGGACTGATGAGATCACAGGCAAGGTCTTAATTTAGTTATTACCCATCCCCTGCCTTCCCTCCAAAATTTTCAGTATAAAAAGGAAAGGCTACAATTTGACTTCAGTTACCATACTTTTACCACCTGACTTTGGAAAGCAGATAAAGGAAGTGGAAATCTTTTACATCTTTTCTTTCCTGCTGAGTGAGTCCACAATTGAAAGAAACAACACTCTAGCTCACTTCTTTGTCCACCTCCATCTCAAACCCCTTTAAATGCCTCTGAAAATTCCTCCCAAAGGATGAGACGGCCCAGTCAGTCACTGGAAAGAACACTTCTCTGCCTGTGCAGAGTGAAATGATTCTCAAAGCAGACCCAAGCGGTGGGCACTTACTTCCAGGGTACTTGACAGCTATCACTTGTGTACCAGGCAGATGTTTGAAAACCAGATGATTTCCAAATGGATGCCCACAGCTCTATGCCTGAGGCAGGGCATCACCCACCGGAAGTGAGGGCTCTTATCTCCTCTTATTCTCAAAGACAAACGTTTGTGGCTCATGAACTGGAAGTACCAAGAAAAAAGGTCCTTTCTTTTTTTTTTTTTTTAATAATTTTTATTGGTGTTCAATTTACCAACATACAGAATAACACCCAGTGCTCATCCCGTCAAGTGTCCCCTCAGTGCCCGTCACCCATTCACGCCCACCCCCCGCCCTCCTCCCCTTCCACCACCCCTAGTTCGTTTCCCAGAGTTAGGAGTCTTTATGTTCTGTCTCCTTTTCTGATATTTCCCACACATTTCTTCTCCCTTTCCTTAAAAAGGTCCTTTCCTAATAGGACCATGACGGTCACTAGACTGAGATGTCTCAAAAGGTCACTAGGCTACCTGCTAGTCTTCAATCTTCATGCTCAAAAGTGCCACCTTTCATTCTGATGGCCCTGTTCTACCTGGCCAGCAATTGGCTCTCCCCGGCACCAGCTGGCCTGGCGATGATGGGTCATTTCCAAGGGTGTATCTTATCCCTGAGACTGAGATTTGTCTTCACTTCTGTTGAGCCTCTCTTCCTCAGCAGACAGCGGGGGCTCTTGGCACAGATGCATATTAGAGCAAACGGTGACTGGGACTGGCTTTTCTCTACTGACTAAGCTGCCCACAGCTCCCACTTGCCAACCACCCTCCTCACAGGATGTCCAGGGGCCTTGTGCCAGATGCTCTGGCATGGGATCACTGGCCATCTCTCTCTCATGACAGAGGGTTTGCTCATACATTTGTAATTGTTTTTTAAAGACTTCAAGTCATTTTAAAACTTTGTTATCAAAACAAACTCATTTTTAAAAGATGATACACAATATACACATCCCCTAATTTTCTATAAGGAAAAGGTTACCAGAAAGTCCTGCAATGCCTGCCCTTGATTTTTGGTTAGCCAGAGTGCTCCTGTTCCAATGCAGGCCAGACCACACTGGTCCTCTGCCTGGCACCCGCCACAGCTCTCAACTTGCTCACAATAAAAACAGACATCATCACAATCCATCCTCCAGGACTTCTCAGGGTTCATCTCCTCCTCTCACCCTCTCTCTACTCCTCCCATGCCAGCTTTTCTACAGTTCCTCAGGCACACCCCTCAGCCACATTCCAGCATTAGTGACTCTGCAGTGCTATTCCACCCACTCTGAATGCCCTTCCCTGCTGGGACAGCACAGAGCTGGCTCTCTCACTTCCTTCAGATCTCTGCTTAAAAGTCTCCCCATCTAGGTGCATCAGTCCATTAAGTGACCAACTCTTGATCTAAGCTTAGGTCATGATCTCTGGGTCATGAGTTTAAACACTGCACTAGGCTCCGAGCTGGGTGTAGAGCCCACTTAATTAAAAAAAAAAAAAAAGTCTCCTCATCATTGAGGCCTTGCCCCAACCCCCACCTCCAAACCCCAAACCCCTCAGCTGCTTCAGTTTTCCTCCATAGCACACCTATCCCATCTGACAGGATGTATTTGTCTGCCTCCCCAGCTAGCCTGTAAGTCCTTGAAGCAGGATCACTTAAAACGGTCCCGGGCACAGGGCAGGTGCCAGTACCACTACACCTATCATTCTGCATTCTATGTAGGTACGAAACTACTTTGCTGGGCATTACTGTCTGGATGCACATCTCCTTCCCCCAAAAGGGGCTGTTTATATACAGGGAGTTCAATGAAATGGACACTCTGGCAGTTCCTATTCACTCACTACATGTCATCCATCCTTCCGTGGGAAAGGGGCTTGGAAAATCCTAGGCCCCTGCAATGAGGCCTTCCCAATACAAATCCGGTGTTCTAAAACATGACACTCCTGCTGATCACTACAGGGCAGATGGGACTGACCCTGGCTAGGTATGAAAGGGATACGTTTCTCTCCACTAGGACAAGCTAAAATAGCTTACTTTGTAGTTATGACACACTGCCTCTCTGGAAAACACCATCTAAATTCCAAGATATGTTTCCCACGAACTTCTGAAAAGCCTTTATCCTGTACAGTGAATGCCCATCGACCTCCATTGCATTTATCCCTGCTGAGTTTAACCTCATTGAGCTAGGCCTACCATTTCCAGCCACTGGGGAACCGAGGTACATGGTTCTTATCTCTAACACATTGCCCCTCTCCTGCCTTTGGTCTCCTGTATTGCCCAAGTGAGGCTTCCTGGCCTTGGCTCTGCAGAGGGGTGCAGAGGGGCAACATGCTCAAGAGAATACCATGTGCCATGCTTCTTCGAGTCCCCTTTGGGTGGACTGTGGTTGGCTCACAGCTTTCAGCTGCTGGCAGGTGCTCTAGCTTCACATTACCAAGTGAACACTGGGCTGTGTGATAATGAGGAACAGTCTAACATTTCGCTGAGATCAAGAAATGTCATGACTATGGCAGTCCTTTAACTTCCTAACCTAGTCATTCCATCGGTACAGAGACGAAGCTAACCTAACATGACGGCTAGCAACCTCCACTCTTTTCTGTAAGCACACAAACCATCTGTTGAACAGTCCTTTCTGGGGCTCTCCCAGCAATCTGCTAGAGGCTGCTATGATTGTTAGAACTCCCCCTCTGCTACCACCTTGGTCTCTTTGGCTTCTTAAAGGCAACATCTGCCTTGCAGTCAACTTAGAACTTCTTTCATTCTCTGTGGCATTTTAAAAAATCATTTGTTTCTCAATTCCTTCCATTTCCTGGGATCTAATCCTAAAGACTAACAATTACTTCAAGACGTAAGGTTTCTGTCTTCACTTATTCCACACGAAGTGGTATCTATTTCCTGGGTGCCTACGGCGTGCAGAGCACATTACCTTGTTTAGAGTCTTATGTTTCACAGTTCTGCTTGTTGAAGAAATGAAAACAGGGCCAGCAGCTAACATTTGCTCCATCCTTGTATCATCAACACCAAGAAGTTTACCATCCCTTCTCTCCCTCTTCTGACCATGGTTTTAAAAGCCCCCTGGCTATTGCTGGCATTTTATTGTCACAAAATACATACAGAATATAAAACTGACAACTTAACCATTTTTAGGTGTATGATTTGTCATCATCAAGTACATGCATGACACTGTGCAATCATCACCATTCCCAGATCTTTTCCACTGCCCAAACAGAAACTCTATCCCCCGGGGAATTGCTAATCTACTACTGTCTCTATAGATTTATCTAGTCCAGGTATTTTGTACAGATGGAATCATACACCATGTGACCTTTTGTGTCTGGTTTATTTCAGCCAGCATGATGTTTTTAGCATTCATACATCCTGGAGCATATATTAGCACTTCATTCCTTATTGTGGCTGAATCATATTCCTTTGTTTGGATATACCATATTTTGTGTATCCATTCATCTGCTGACACACACTTGGGCTGTTTCCACCTTTTAGCTATTGTAAATGACATTACTATGAACACTGACATACACCTATCTGTTTGAATTCCTCTTTTCAATTATTTTAGGTATATAACTAATAATGGAATTGCAGGTCACAGGATAATTTTATATTTAACTTTGTGAGGAACTGCCAAACTGTTTTCCGTAATGGCTGTACCATTTTATATTCCCACAGCCACGTATGAGGGTGTCAATTTTTCTTTCTCTTCACTCTTTACTTCACACTGGATTTTAGAGCTCCTCAAACTATTTTTATAGGTTTACTTAAACCATTCTTTTATTAGTCTCTGCCCTTTGTCTAATGGATTTTAAAATCAGAATTCAATGGTTTTCTCAAAACCTACCATGATATGCTGTCTTAGGATATTTGGATTTTTACCACCCACCTTCCTTTTTGATTATGAGAACGAGCTCTTGAATCTGATGCCTGGATCTGGATTCCACCCCCTGCTTTCCAGCCATGTGCCCCAGCTTCCTCCTTTGTAAATTGGGATGATGAGTGTTTTCATTTCTTATGGCTGCGGTAACAAATTACCACAGTCCATGGCTTAAAACAACAGAGTTATTATCTTATAACTGTGGTGGTCAGAACTCTGAAATGGGTCTCATGGGGCTAACATCAAGGGGTTAGAGCCAGTTCCCACTGAAGGCTTGAATAAAGTGTCTGTTTTCTTGCCCTTTCTAGCTTCTAGGGGCCATCATATTCTTTGGCTCACAGCCCCTTTCCCCACCTTCAAAGTCAGCATGGAGTGGAGTCTTTCTCTTGTTGTATCACAGTGACACTGACTGTTCTGCCTCCCCTTACAACTGTAAGAATCCTGGTGATTACCTGGGCAAACCCAGATAATCCAGTATAATCCTGCTACTCCAAGGCCAACTGGTCAGCAACCTCAACTCCCCCTTGCCACGGAACCAACATATTCACAGGTCCAAGGGATATGACGTGCACATCTCTCGGGGGCGTCATTCTACCTACCACAACAACAGCAAAACATTCCTCACAAGGTTGTTTCTAAATTTTTTCCATTCCTCAAGATACATAGTTCTGAAGACCAGAAATCATTTAAAAGATCTCCCCACTCATTTACTCAACAAATACCCACTGAGTGGAGTTAATGAAACAAAGCATATAAAGTATTTAGAACCCAGTACCCAGTAAGTACTCAATACATGTTATCCATTATCACGTTATGATACTTATATTTTATAATCCCCTTTGCCAATGTGGTTGCAGCCACAAGAATCCATTTTGTAGTCTGACGTTTTGAGATGTCTTCCTAAAACCCAGCCAAGCACTGCTTCCTTTCACAACCATCAAGTCCAACATAACTTCCCCATCACCTACCTGTCTTTGTTACAACAGAAGTGGGACCAGAGCACTGCAGCACCCCTCACCACTTCCCCAACCTGTGAGGAGATGAAGCACTACTCAGGGCTGGTCAAGAACACCTGGCCAGGACACCTGGGTGGCTCAGCGGAGCATCTGCCTTTGGCTCAGGGCATGATCCCAGAGCCCGGGATCGAGTCCTACATCAGAGTCCTTGCAGGGAGCCTGCTTCTCCCTCTGCCTATGTCTCTGCTTCTCTCTGTGCCTCTCATGAATAAATAACTAGAATCTTAAGAAAAAAAAAAGAACACATGATGCCCATCTGGTCCCAACAGTGTAGTGGAAGCTTCCATCACTGGATCTGTAACCTGTGTCCAGGCTGTAAACTTCTTTTACCCCCAACTGGCTCAAGGGTCTGCAACATGACCCCAAAACACCCTGAGCTTGGTGTTCTGTACTTTATCTACACCCAAAGCCTTCCGGCAGGTCCTCAAGACCAATCACACAGAATTCACTGATTTTGAAGAAGGTGAAGACAGGTTTTCCTTCAAGTAGATTCCATTCTCCAACAGAACCACACCTTTTATGGAAGGTACTCATCTCTACTTCACGGTAGTTGAGATTCGTCTAACGTCACAGAGAGAAGTGGGAGAACATGAAGCTGCCCAAGACCCCAATGTTTGTTTCTAAGCAGTTACCCTGAGATTCCTGATTGTTATGTCCACTTGAATTTGATGCAAGTGTTGTCTTTCTACCATATTTGGTTCTCAGTTTTTAGGAGTTTTCTCCTTCTTATTTTAAACTGTTTCTCATACTCACAGGTTGGGCACTGAGTCCCAGAACAGGTGCTCCCCTGTCCTGGTGTCAGCTGCACTTAGTTCTCGCTGAGCCTGGAGCCCAAATCCCCTTCTACGGTGGTGCTTCTGTCACTCAGTCAGCAGGCTTGGGCATGGAGCTGCCTCAACACTGAGGTCTTCAGTTCCAGAGCAGCAAGTGGGCCCCAGGGTGGGCCTGCAGTCTTGAGAGCCTGGTGTGTGCTAGTCACAGATCACAAGGACACTTGGAAGCTGGCATAGCCATGAGTGGGAGCCACTGTGGGACTGGGCCTGGGGGACTCTTCCGGCCCCTTCTCGGTCCCCTTCCCCAGGTACAAGAAAAGGCAGGATATCAGTACTCCAACCATTCCACTTTCAGTACAGACTTTCAAGCTCTTCAATGAACATCTCCAGCCTTCTCTGTAAAGTCTCCTTCCTTCCCAGCACGCAGGCAAACCTGAGTTCGATCCTCGCCACAAGAATGCACCATCTGGTACAGTGGTACACATACACCTCGGTACACCACAGGTGGGAGAATTGGACACCCCTGCCGATGCACCAGCCACCCTCCCTTCCGAGCATGACCAAGATCCCTCCTCCCCACCACTGCTGGACTAGAGCTCATCCACATGTCCCTCTGTCAGGACAACCTAATGCTGCCTGGCTATGATGGGGCCAATTCTTTCTTTTCTCAAAAGGCTAGATCACATCCTCCCATTCATCAGCTCTTGACCACAATTTCCTTCTGTTGCCTCAGAAACCATATTTTCTTCCTGGTGTCCTCTCAAGTTCTTTCTTTTCATCTACCTAAGGACAACCCATCCTTGCTACTAACCCAGAGGAAGAAGGGAGAGTACCTCCAGCCCTTTTATTTTTCCTCTGGCACAGGAGAAGCAGCTCTCACTGGGGCAGACACAACTGGCTGTGGCACAACCCACAGCCTGTGGTTCCCACAACAGCTCTTAGCTTGCTTTCCTGCCCTAAATTCCAATTCTCAGATCTTCAGATAAGCTAATAATCCTTCCTGGCTCCCTCTGAAAATTCCCCAGCAAAACTGCTAGCAACTGCATGCTTTCAGGATTGTTTGTGTTGTCCCTGGGTCAAGGGTGTGCCGGGAAGGCGGACTCTGTCCTGTATGCTGGCAATCCCATTAGCCCAAATGTTTTATTAGCTACATCCTCTCACTACCACACCAGGCCAGGTAGTTAGCTGCCTCTGCATCCTCCACAGCATCAGTACCACTAGAGGTGGGGAATGCTACTAGTCTGGCCCATTCCTCCGGCTTTGTCTTGATTTGATTTAGGTATTAAAGGCTATCTAGGTTTATTTTATGGTTAAGGAGATTAAAAGGACACAAATGTAAATAAACGATGAGTAATTATACTAAAAATGGCTTCTGAGTGAAGGTTAAGTTCAGTATGAGCCTCAAAAGAAAAATAAAACAGGATGGCTAAGGGAATAAGGCACAATAACTGTGAGAGTAAGATTAAGTGAGAGAAATTCAGAATATTCTCTTTAACAGACAACAGCTGGGTACATTTTAACTAAAAGCTCTGTATTTAGGAATATACACCAACTACATAAACACTGGTTGATGAGGGAGCTCGGTTCTCCTATTCTGAAACCACTGAACAGCTATAAAATTATGTTCCCTGTTTAAGTCAGTTTAAAAAATAGGCATTAACTTCAAGAAAACAAGTCCTCAAAAACTGTAATCATTAGTGTTATCTTTAGGGTTGTACAGTGTATTTCCTACCAAATTACAGATAGGTACTCTGGGCCTTAGTCTGTGCACCTAAATCAAGACTTTCTGGCAGGGCAGCCTGGGTGGCTCAGTGGTTCAGCGCCGCCTTCAGCCCAGGGCATGATCCTGGGGAGCCAGGAGTCCCATGTCAGGCTCCCTGCATGGAGCCTGCTCGTCCCTCTGCCTGTGTCTCTGTCTCTCTCATGAATAAATAAAATCTTTAAAACAAACATACAAAAAAACACTTTTTGGCAATCTTCATTTGGTATGGAACAGAGATTGTTAGTAGGGTCTATAGAGTTTTCTGTGCATCTGGAGGGAATAAAACAAAATGATCTTTGTCACAGGACCTCTGCTCCAGGGTGGCATCATGGGGAAACCACCCTGCAGGTCACAGGTCAGTGGGGAGGAGCAACGGGTACAGAGCACCAGGGACCAAGAGGTCTTGGAGCTCTGTTCCTGTGCTGCCATGAGGTTGCCATGAACAGACTTAGCCCTTTGGACAAATGTATGCGTGCCAAACAACCCTGATCTATTTGTTGCCAGTTTTATTATCATGGTTATATAAATTTCAGTTACACTAATTTTCATTGAATAGCATTTTCCAAAAAAGCAATGGAAGAGCTGGAGAAATACGTGCTCCAGCTGTCAGCAGGCCCAGGATTCTGAATCGGTGCCCAAAAAGAACCTGCCGGGTCGTCAAAGCTAGCAACAAAGCCAAGTGTGAGCACAGACCTGGTGGGATCTTTACTGACCAGAGCATATAGCCCTAGTGAAAAAAAAAAAAAAGAAGATAAAACCCAACAAAGCAGACAATTTTTTTAAAATGCACTTTTGCTTGGTTTTCTATAAAAATATATTTGAGTGCTATTAAATATTCCATTTGTACTTAGCCTGAAAATCTCACCAAGCCTTTGGTCGCTATCAGGGAGCATTATTTTCTGTAGACTTCTCTGGATGGTGCTAGTGGGAGTGGGGTGGAAACAATCTGTTTGGAAAGGTTATATGAGGTCCTGTTCATCTGAACAGCGTGGGCTTTGCTGTGCAGAGATCTGGCCACACAAACAGCCCCATCCTCCCATCCTCACTGGACCACCCCCCTCCTACAGCAGGGAGGCTGGTGGGGAGGCTTCAGATAGTGTAGTACCTGCCATTCCTGGTATCGTGCTGCCGCATGTTCTTGATAAAATGAATCTTCTTAAAGTTCTTTGGTCTGGGTGAACCTGAGAGAGTTCGACATCTGAAAAATAAAGTCATTTCAAAAACATGGGTCAGTTGCCCACAAGACAGCTGAGACATCTCCACACAAAGACAGGAAGGAAGACCAGACAAATGGTTTGAATCACCCCGAGGATAATGAGGACAATACGGCTGGAAGCAAGGAAGCTTTAAAAAAAAAAAAAACCTCCAACGAAAGACAACTTCCTTGATAATCCTGATAATCATTTATATGGGTCTCTGGAAAGCCAGCTAATGAAAACTATTGTCCTCAGTTACAATAACAGAACCTGCATGGATTCCAAAGACATTATTCTTTCTTGTCATCTTAAAAAGAATCCTCCTGTATCAACACCAGTAACGGGAACAGAAAACTGTAAATTTAAAGAATTTACAGAGGGAAGAAAAACACTGGAAAATTCAGTTTAAGAGCAATGCCAAATCATTTTTCTTCCATAGCAGGACTCTGGCCTGAACAACTTGGACAGCTGCGTCAATGCTTAACTTGACTACGCCTGGAAGTCACGGCTTTACTTTGAAGGAGCGGCTGTTCTCTTTCTTTTTGTCCCCCCAAGATGTATTTTTAAGTGAATATTTGTCGAACAAAATGACTTGGATTCAAATTATTTTTTTTTCCTGGAATATAGGACACCACTTGTACTACAGGGTAAACAGAATTAACCATAAGGCTAAAAAGATCTTGTTTGTCTCTCTTTTTTTTTTTTCCCCAAAGTTACCTGGCAAATTCTAAAGTTTTACAACCGCAAGAATAAGAAAAAGGGCAAGAAAACAAATCAACAAATAAGAGTCTGAAGTTTGGTCTTGTCTTGAGAAAGAGAGCTGGGATGTTTCTATTTGGGTTTTTGCTACCAATTTTTTGGTCTACTTAAACTTTTCTGACCATTGGCCCCAAGGGCTGGCTCCTGCCATGGGGCGTGGGTACCTTCGTACTCTTAGGCTTCAAAGAGTGAGTTTTGGAGCAGCAGTGCCTGCTATACTGAGCTCTGGGCTGGAGCCACCACCCAAATTCAGTCAGTTCTGAACTTGGAGGCTTCAGGGAAGACTAACAAGATGACCCAACAAGGAGGTCCAGTTGAGGGCAAGTGGGCTTGGGAGCATGTTTGGGTTCAGGACTAGGGAATGGGCAAGGTCACAGGCCTGCACAGCAACTCCAAGGGCCCAGCTTGAGGGAAACCAGGTGATGTCCCTGGCACAGATGTCAGGTGGTACATCCCTTCAAACCCCCGTACTCCTCCCCAGTAAGGACCAGTCTTCCCAAAAGCCATTCCCTAAGAGTGCTGAGAATGATTTTTTTTCCCCCCAGCTGGAAAAAAAAAAACCCTTACTGAATTCAATTGAGCACAGGCTAAATCAAAGACATAGTAGCAAACATTTCGCAGCTTTCATCAGGAAAACAGGGTTCCCCAGTCCTTGGGTCTAGAGGAGGGAAAGAAAGCCCCCCACTTCAAGTCAGGTCCACCACATCAGGGCAGGGTCCACGGACCCACATGGCCCTGAAAGACACTTCAGCAGAAACCACCATCCTCCCTGCCTCCAGCCTCAAACTCACTACAACTGATACCCCGACTTATCACTAGTAATTATTTCAGATCCCTCCTAGTGTTGCTATCAGGATTAAACTTAATGATATACACAAGAAATTCATAAACTGTCAAGTGACACAATCAAATACAAGCATTCACATTCACACAGGTATATACACATGTAAATATTTGTATACAAATCTCACTGTTGTGATTATTAACGGCCCATCAGCTACAATGCATGCAGATTTTGTTACTATTTGCTTCCTATCTTCTTAAAATTTTAACTGTCACTAAGGAGCCTGAATTCTTGGTTTTAGAGTCTTTTAAAGAAAGACTTGTATTTAGTCAATGTTTCCTGTGGCCTTCAGGCAGGATTTGAGCAGAAGGCACCCATCAATCCCCCTTTCCACTCCAAGCTTCCAAACCCAGATTTAGTCTTACTGAGGTTCAAGGGGATGGGAGCCTCACTCTGCCTTCTTTGGGTAGCTCTCTGGAAGCAGATCCAAGACCCCAAACTGCCGCAGTTCTACCTCCAAAATGACTGGAGTCTGCAGGCCACCCAAGGTCCCCAAATGTTTCTCAGACACACTGCAGAAGGTTCTAGACACATGCAGCCACTGGAGAGAAGAGAATCTCTGATTTAAGGCTATGCTTCCACTGGTTTCTGGATAGGGCCAAGTGTCCAGAAGTGTCCTCATACTCTTACCCTGTTTCCCCCCAAACAGTAGTTTCCTGAGCTAGTGGGCCAAGAACTGGACTATGAGGATAGAGGGTAGGTATGCCTGCCCCCACTAGCAGGAAGCTGGTACCGATCCCAGCCCAGAAAAGGGAAGACCTGAGCTGCTCTCTGCTTCCCATGCCTGCAAAAAGAAGAGCTGTTACCCTTCGGGTGTGAGCACAAAATTCCCTGGCCTTCTGCTACAACTGGAAGGCTGCAAAAGGGCCACAGGTGGTTGTTGGCACTCACATGGAAAGGAAGAGGAGCCAGTAATCACTGAATGGTGCAGCAGCCAGCACCCACCAACTCGGACAGGCTGGAAAAGAGGGGCAGGTGGAGATGGCTGGCACATTTGCCACCACCAAACCGAGGTTCTTCTGGACACCTCGTAGCAATGTCTCTCAGGTCCTTAATATTAGGATACCCGATAACCACCAGGCAGGTGGAAAACTCCTTAATCTAAAGCCTCTCATTATGAATGCTTAACTCCAGGAGTTGTAGTAGGTAGGTAGGTGCAGGACACTAACTCACCAGTAAACTGAGATGCAGGAAAAAGGCGAGACTTTAAAAAAGAATGGAGCAGCACCCAATTGTAAGGGCATATGCTACTAATCTAGCCCCTCCTTCAGACAGTTGTTTGTTGTCCTGCATTTTTTAAAGCTTTCAACTAAACCACCAGGGAATCTAAGAAATGTTTTAAAAGAGAACTGTGGCATTAGCAACAATTGCCAAGGAAACTGGAAGACTGAGCACTCAGCTTGTGGCAGGTTAAGCAAAGAACTAATTTCAGTATCCATTTAAAAACATACATCTTAAGTGCTGCAAAATTAAATTAGGATAGAATTAAATTAAAAACTAATTTAATGAAAGATTAGCTCTTTCTTGTTAGCACTGATTACAGGATACACTTAATTATGCAAAAGGTTTTTAATAGATGCCTTGCAGCCATTTAGTCACCGTGCTGAGTTTAAAAGCAAGTTGGGCTAATACCCTTCCGCCCCCACAGTTCCCAAAACACTTCAGTGTCATCACTGGTACATTCATTTCACAAAATTGGGAGCTGGAAAAGACCTCAGAGGGCAGTCACAGCTTGCTCTCCCATTTTACAGATGGGGAAAAATGAGAAGCTACATAAAATGTCTAAGGCCATGTAACCAGTTAGTAAAAGAACCAAGCCAAGGATTCAGGCCCCTAGACTCCCAAATGAATATCTGTTCTGGTGTGCCCATGCTACTTTTATTTCCTAGGAATAAGTACATGTCTTAATTAGCTGTTATTTTTAATTCTAGGATAGCTCCATGCAGCCTTTTATTAGTTTTAGGTGTACAATACAGTCATTTAACAATTCTGCAAAGTACCCAGTGCTCTGCCTAAATAAATATTAGAACTTTTTCTAAATTAAAAACAAAGTCTAGGGCAGCCTGGGTGGCTCAGCGGTTTAGCGCCTGCCTTCCGCCCAGGGCGTGATCCTGGAGTCCCAGGATTGAGTCCCACATCGGGCTCCCTGCGTGGAGCCTGCTTCTCCCTCTGCCGGTGTCTCTGTCCCTCTCTGTCTCTCATGGATAAATAAATAATCTTTAAAAAAAAAAAAAAAAAAGTCTATTAGGGAAAATAAAGCCTTCTCAAACTGGCCAAATTGGCTTAATTTCCTTGGTTTCAGACTTGTTTTTAAAATTTTACATTTATACAAGATTTCTTGGAAATTAAGTATATTGTTCTGTAAGTAAGAGCTGGATAAGTAGTAGCTCAGCAGTGGCTGAAGCCCTTTTTACTGTGCTCATTTGTGGTATCCTACCACAAGTGGGGTAGAGGTCAGAGGACCAGCCTGGGTGGATTCTGGGAGGAGAGGACAGAGGTGACGAGGCCGCAGGCGATCAGAAACCCTGCACGTAGCTCCTCGCCCTTTCTCTGTAACCACCTGGAATCCCTGAGGACAGAATGACATTCTTTTACCTGTTTTTCTTCCTTGACTCGCAGCTACCGCACTGCCTTAACTGAGGCATCTCAAATACCAGAAGCTCTTTGAGTTCTAGTCACTGATTTCCCCATTTGTGGCAAGGGTGACCTTACCTGCTCCGATGCCAAAGCCGCTCAGTGCCACCTGAGAACGTGTTTCGTTTTTCCTCCCTTCTCAGGATGATTCTGGGCCAGAGGCAGCTAAGTGGACATTTTGCTCTGCTTTTTGTAAGCCTATCTAAGGAAACAGCCCTCTCCCAACACCCAAGCTACATTACAGCCAGACGCCATTCGCCCGAAGTTGGTCCCAGAGATTACGTACGTTTCCAAAAACGACTTCAAAGGTGGAAATACAGACTGGCGCTGACTTTGTCTTTGGAAAGACATCAGCAGCGAGGCTTGATACACCCAATTTTTTTTTTTTTTTTAAAGATTTCATGATAGAGAGAGAGAGAGAGAGAGGCAGAGACACGGGGATAGGGAGAAGCAGGCTCCATGCAGGGAGACTGATGTGGGACTCGATCCCGGGACCCCAGGATCACGCCCTGGGCTGACAGCGACGCTAAACCGCTGGGCCACCCAGGGATCCCCCACCCAATACTTTCGATCAGATCTATCACCTGTCTACGCTGCATCTTCCATCCAGCTGGTCTGCGGACAGGACTAACCAGGGAGCGAAGCCCCAGCCGGGGAAGGGGCAGGCAGGTTCCAGGGTGAGAGGCTTCGGTCCACAGCAACACCCTCCCAGGCTCAAACCAGGCACCCGCGCTCCTGAGTCCGCTCCAGCGGCCAAAGCACAAGGTGCGCAGACCTGGGTTCCGGGCTCCCTCTGCGTCACCCACCGCGCATGCCCCGTGAAGCCGCCGCGCATGCCCCGTGAAGCCGCCGCGCATGCCCCGTGAAGCGTCTGGGTCCCACCCTGCCTCAGTTCCTTCTGCAGAAGCAACACTCCGCCACCAACCCGGCTGAGCCACCGCGAGGCCTGGCAGAGGTGTGCTGTGTGAGTACGGGGGGGTGGGGGGGTGGGCACAGATGGGGGGCGGCGGATGAGGGCGGGCACAGCTCCGCAGCTGCTGTCACCCAAACACAGGTGGCTTTCTGGGCCCCACGGAGAAATCCCTGTCGGCTCCTGGGAGGCCCTCACAGCTATCCTCGTCGACTCTCCCCAGCAACCGGTGATGGAGTCACGTGGCGGGCACCTGCTAATGCAACTCAGGATCATGACGACTGTGTCACTGCACCTAAGAAAACTGGGACAACGATGGGCTGGCTCGTCTCCAACAAGCAGCAGCTTTCACACTGGGAAGGAAGACAGCACCCAAAGCCACCATGCAAATTGGGCTTTCCAAACACAAAACTGAAGTTTAATACTGCTCTGCTCTCACGGTCCTCAGGCTTGGGGTTTCCAAACAATGGGTCCAGGGATCAGGCCATCATTTGAAACAATTTAATTCTGCAGATCAAGGACTTAAAAAACAGCCACCACCTTTGGCTGTCATATTGCACTGCAGGCTATTTACATACACATAAGTGCAACAGTAAAAACTTACCTCCGTAGAGGGGCATTTTCCTCAATATCTTCCAGGGTCTCCAAGGATGATCTCTGGGAGATGAGGCGACGTCTGCAGAAAGAAGGGGGAAAAATCCTTTTTAGTAGTTAAAACCACATCGTATAATGGAGCAGGCATTTCTGTAAATCTAAAACTGTTCGAAAAAATAAAGCATATCAAGAGGGGAAAAAAAGATCGGACAAAAGCTGTCTCTAAAAGCTACCATGCTCCCAGGCTGCATGCACCCTGAATGCCAGGCCCATCTTGCCTTGCTGAATCCTGAGCATTCTCTCCAGTCAATAAGACCTCTTTATGGTGATCAGGGAATTAAGTGATCCTTTTATGCTGCAATTTCCTCAAAAAAGACAAGGTGCCCCTTCTATAACTTGGATACTGTGTGGAGTTTTTCTAAAGCATTAGATAATACTATTAAGTATTCCACTACCCTGTGGTCTGAACCAGGTTAACTGATAAATATTAAATTTTAAAATCATATTAAATAAAATCTCAAAATCATTAGGATGCCATAAAAAAGTTATAGTCTCTTGATGGCCACGATTTCAACAGCAACTATAAACAAGTAAGACAGGACTCCTTTGGGAAAGTTTCTCAGAGACCAGTAAGAATAGACCTCAGAGCATGATTAGACAAGACATGGGACTCTTTTTCCGGGCTGCTGAAGAATCTCAAACCACCAACTAAAATCTCCTTAATCAAGTTCCTTTTGCCAAATTAAAAAATAATAAAATAAAATAAAATAAGAACAAGTCCTAGTTAATAACTAAGAATATCTGGTATAGGGACCAGGGTGGCATGGAGAGGCTGGTAACTTTACAATCAATCCATTTGTACAAAGAATATCATTTCATAGTAAATGGTTTGGTTGAGGGGGGTAGATAGAAAAAAAAATATGACTGGGTTTTTATCTTGAAAAAAGGAGACTATAATGAGAAAGATAAGTCTTTTATATTACATTCAATAAAAGTAGGTTAAGAGGCAGCCTGGGTGGCTCAGGGACTTAGCACCACCTTCGGCCCTGGGCGTGATCCTGGAGACCTGGGATCTAGTCCCACGTCGGGCTCCCTATATTGAGCCTGCTTCTCTTTCTGCCCCCCCCCCCCGTGTCTCTCATGAATAAATAAATAAAATCTTGGAAAAAAAAAAAGTAGGTTAAGAACATGCAATTGTAACCATGTTCTAATTTGTCCCCAAAGAACAACAAAATGAAACAAGTGTTCTTTGGTTTTGTGTGTACCTTTTCCTGACCAACTACCCTGAACCTTTTGCTTTATGTTTTACTTTTTTTTAATTTATTTATTTTTTTTTTTATTTTATGATAGTCTCAGAGAGAGAGAGGGAGAGAGAGGCAGAGACACAGGCAGAGGGAGAAGCAGGCTCCATGCACTGGGAGCCCGACGTGGGATTCGATTCCGGGTCTCCAGGATCGCGCCCTGGGCCAAAGGCAGGCGCCAAACTGCTACACCACCCAGGGATCCCCATTTTATGTTTTACTTTCAATAAGACCATCAGAAAGGTCATTTTTGCAAATGATTCAAGGGCTTCATCAATTTCTTTCTTTTTTTTTTTTTTTTTGGCTTCATCAATTTCTTTTTTTTTTAATTTTTTTTATTTATGATAGTCACACACACACACACACACACACACAGAGAGAGAGAGAGGCAGAGACACAGGCAGAGGGAGAAGCAGGCTCCATGCACCAGGAGCCCGACGTGGGATTCGATCCCGGGTCTCCAGGATCGCGCCCTGGGCCAAAGGCAGGCGCCAAACCGCTGCGCCACCCAGGGTTCCCCCGGCTTCATCAATTTCTAAGAGCCTTTCTTAATCTTCTGATATCAAATCCTTTCCAAACAGTCATCACACACATCTCTCTCTCTCTCTCGGGAACTGATTTTATAGGTGGCCAATTCATTAGTAAGTAATACTGTCCTGTGCGGCCCCATAACTCCAGGGACTCAGCTACACCAGGACCCCCATGAGAGCACCTTGCAGCTGTGGCTTTGAAGTGTCTGGGCCATCAGTTGAAACATAGCCCTTCCATGTACTCAGGCTGGGACAGGGCAAACACCCCGTCAGTCACATTCTCATCTATCATAGCTCTCCAGGACCAGGGCCCCCATGTTCCCCATCCAGAGGCAGGTGAATTCCGTAAGGGCCATGCATTGCTTTGGAATCTTAGAAAACCCCTTAATCTTTGAGCCTCAATTTCCTCACAGGGCAAAAAATGATTGGTAGCTACTGGGTTTTGGACAACACTCTAATTCCCCCAACTGGGGCTGCCTCCTGACCTGACACCTCCCCCACCATTCCCTCATCCCGGGTCAACTGACTGGGATCAGCCTGGCTGTCCTAGCTCTGGCCCTTCCTCCAAACCCAGCCAATAGCAAGCAAGGTCACCCCGAAATGCCTTGTGCCTGAGCCCACCTGAGGCACACCTACACCCTCTAAGAACTGCATGCCACCTTTGCCTATGCACTGGCCACCTAGACAATTAGTCCCCTCAGGCCTCTGTGCACTGTTCTCAATACCACTGTCTCCTCCAGAGCTAGAAGGTAATCATTAAAATATTTAGTCTGTTTATCTCTGAATTCTTAAAAGTCAAATATTTTTTTAAAAGTCAAATATTAATTTAAGTACACAGTCTAAATTGTCATTAGACGTAACTTTTAGCCATAGGCAGACATAAAGTATAGGTTTCAGATCCTGAAAATCTCAAAAATTCTGTCAAACTCTGAGCCTTCTTTTGTGGAAGAGCATTTTCAGATAACCAGTAAATAGACATTTTAATCTTCTATTCAATCTGCCACCAGGGTGGGTGACAGACCAACTTCAAAGCCTCCCTCCTTCAACGATCCTAACAGAGATCCACCGAGAAGTTCTGGGGTTGGGTCCTTGGGGAGCAAGGATACAACCGAAGGCCCCAGCAAAGACCAGGCATGTGCATTTTCTTAACATACCCTGTGCCAACATATTCAACCATACCAACTATGAGCCTCACCCGTGGGGAACATAAAGCCAACCCAGGCTTGATTCCTGTCTTTGAGGAGCTCATATTCCAGGGGGAGTCCATGAGACAATCTCCAAGGAATCTCGTTAATAATCCCTCAAGCTCCTCCAGCATTTCAGGCTGCCTCTCATCCCCTCCAAGGACGGCAGGGCTGGCACTCCAGCTGCAAATGCCAAGTGAATCCCATGGTAAACAGACAAGGCCCTGGTACATAGGCTGGGACCCCATAGGCTCTCATCTAACATTCAGACCAGGGTGCCCACCCTGGAAAAATAGGTCTATTCACAAAAGCACATAATCTGATAATTTCCCTATGAAAAAGCTGTATCCAGCTTTTCCCACACCAGAAAAGAAAGGTGCTTATTTGGAAAATAACCAAATTTGAGAAGTGCCTGGATCACTCAGTCAGTAAAGCATGTAACTCAAGGTTGTGAGTTCAAGCCCCATACTGCATAGAAAGATTATTTAAAATCTTACAGGGCACCTGAGTGGCTCAGTTGGTTGGGCAAATGACTCTTGGTTTCATCTCAGGCCATGGTCCCAGGGTCTCAGGATCAAGCCCTGCTTCCAGCTCCACACTCAGTGGGGAGTCTGATTGGGATTCTCTCTCTCCTTCTCTGCCCCTCCCCGTGCTCACTCTGTCTCTCTAAAGGTAAATAAATCTTAAAAATAAGTATCTTTTAAAAGAGAACCAAATTTGAATGTATTTTTCTGTACCTTTATAAGGACTTTTAAGAAGTAATCTGTATGGGAGAGCCTAAATGACTCAGTCGGTTGGGTTTCAACTCTTTTGGCTCAGGTTGTGTTCTGGGATTGTAGGATCAAATCCCCACATTGGGCTCAGTGCTCAACACGGAGTCTACTTGTCCTCCCTCTACTTCTCCCCACTCACTTGTGCAGTGCTCTCTCTCATTTAAATAAAATCTTAAAAAAAAAGGTAATCTGTATGCCCACGGTAGGACTGGAACTCACAACCCCAAGTTCAAGAGTCACAGCCAGGTGCCCAGGGTTTGTTTTCTAAAAGCCAGTGCAGGGATACCTGGGTGGCTCAGTGGTTTGAGCGTCTGCCTTTGGCCCAGGGTGTGATCCCAGGATCCAGGATCAAGTGCCACATCGGGCTCCTTGTGGGGGGCCTGCTTCTCCCTCTGCCTATGTCTCTGCCTCTCTCTCCCTCCCTCTCTCTCCTCTGTCTCTCATGAATAAATAAATAAAACCTTTATTTTTTTTTAAGATTTTTATTTATTTATGATAGACAGAGAGAGAGGGGCAGAGACACAGGCAGAGGGAGAAGCAGGCTCCATGCCGGGAGCCCGACGCGGGACTCCATCCCAGGACCCCAGGATCGTGTCCTGGGCCCAAAGGCAGGCACGAAACTGCTGAGCCACCCAGGGATCCCCAGAGAAAACCTTTAAAAAAAAAAAAAAAGGCCAGTATATTTGATACTTTCTTCATGAGCTGAACAGTTATAGATAGATTCATACACACCTACATGGATTTAAAGCTGGAATCCTTAAAGGAAAGAAAACCCAAACCCCAAATACCCACCTATTCCTTTAAAGTCAGTGGATGTGCTTCCCTCCTTCATGGATGGAACCAAGCAATATACATTTGACCCTTGAACACCCTGGGATCGACTACGCAGGTCCACTTATATGTGAACTTCTTTGATAAATACAGTACTACAAGTCTGTTCTCTCTTCCTTATGGTTTTCTTAACATTTTCTTTTCTCTAGCTTCCTTTGTTGTAAGAATACAGTATATAACACATATAATGTACAAAATATGTGTTAATCGATTATTTGTTATTGGTAAGGCTTCCAGTCAACAGCGGGCTACTTAGTAGTTGTGGGAGAGTAAGAAATTACATGCAGATTTTCCACTGCACACAGGGTGGGGATGGGGGCCAGGGCTGTGTTCCTAACCTTCATGTTGTTTAGGGTCAACTGTATTCTTCAAGATGGACATGCAGCGCTTGCAAAGAACATTTCAGTCAAAAAGCACCATGAAAACAAAGATGTGGTGCCTGCCCTTCCCACATAGGATAAACCTTCGTTCACTGCCACAAGGGTGCACCCTGTGGTGTGATCCCAGTGGTGCTGTGCTCATCTCTGCTCCCTGCCACTTGCTAGATCCTTCTGAGGTGTATAATAACCTCTCCTTTTGCTTTCTAGCCTCAGAAAGCCCAAAATGGAAGAGAAGGCTCAGGGCAGGTGGCCAACCCTCACCTGGCACTTTTACCCTGCAGTCTGCCTCATAAACTAATTCCATTACTATGCAAAGTCCTCATCATGCGGCAGTTACCAAGCAGAGGTCTTTGCATGTTTTAATGACTGACAAAGAATACATACCTTCTTATTAAGCAAGCAGACATTAAGTAAGCCCAAGCATTATGTGTCCACATCATTAAGTGGGAAGAGGCCGCGACTGGTTTCTCAGGTCGAGTCGTCAGGGTTCCCTGCCTTGTCTGACAGTTACAATTTGGGCCCTTCCACACTGTCCCTTGATGCTTTTGAGGCCAGTGTGGCTCACATTCAACGACTGTACACATCAGCTTCCTCAAAGCCCCCAGACTCATTTGAGAACATTATCTTTTGAATGCTGGACTCTGTCTAGACAAGGAAGGTGCAAATCTATGACAAGACTGCTTATCTGGATACACCTACCTGGACCAAATTAAGCCACTTATCATTACAGCTGATGGTTCATTGCAGAGCAAGTCACTGTGTGCTCCTGAGACTCAGGGCTGGTTATAATGAACCCATTTACATTGAACACCTAAGGAAAGGTCACTGGGAGAAGGGAGAAGAAAATCACACAGAAAAACATGTGAGTGGGTAACAGGACTGGACGAGGTAAGACCTGGGGCCAGTATTTTAAAGTGTCTTTTAGGCACAAAAGTGTCACTGGCTCCATTTTCAGGGAAGGAATAACAACTAACTATCCACACAAACTGAGGGCGGCCACAGCCGCTGTGAGCCCAGATGCCAGAGATTCTGGGGATCCCAGGAACGTGAGGGGCAAGGTGGGAGCTGTGCCCAGGGCTTCTTCATCAGAGGTTCTGAAAAGGGGCCGTCTCTTCTTAGCGCAGAAAGCAGAGTGCCTCAGAGAGAGAGAGCGCTGGTGTGGACAGGGGTGTAACTGCCAGAGCTGGACTCTAAGCTCGCTGCTGCCCCTACTGATCAGTGAGGCCAGGTGGCATCATCCTGGGTCCAGTTGGGCCAGCTGGCCAAGGCCAGTCCCCTTAAGGGGTGACCTAAAGCAGCAGCTTGACTTGAAAGCCAATGTTAGGCAGTGGGCACTGCTGGGGACAGCATGTGACACTGACAGGACCAGCAAGCGCTGAGGAAAGCGGCCCCTGGCCTTAGCCTCAGTGTCAAACAAGAAAGTAAGGCTGGATCAACACGCTCTCCCTTGGCTGCCCAATGGAACCCCTGGGGCCCGTTAAAAATCTCTGCGGGGGCACCTGAGTGGCTCAATGGTTAAGCGTCTGCCTTTGGCTCAGGTCGTGATCCTGGGTCCTGGGATCAAGTCCCGCATCAGGCTCCCTGGGGAGCCTGCTTCTCCCTCTGCCTAGGTCTCTACCTCTGTGTGTCTCTCATAAATAATAAATAAAATCTTAAAAAGTCTCAGAGCAAAACACAAGCTTTCAGCAAGGAGGAACCTGGACCATCTGAGCTAGCCATCACTATCCTCACAAAAAGGCAGTTTCCTCTGTGGCTCCAGCTCTCCCCATGTACGAAGCCCCCTTGCTGACTACAAGCCAGGCCACTGGAGGGCACAGTTATGTCCTCACAGGTGCGGAGGGTATGAGGGCATCACAGATTCCTCAGTTACACCAGTGATGGATGAGTTGAGATCGTGGCTTAAATCTGCTCAGTTATTATGACCCAAAAAAAGAAAAATACAACCACAAAAATAGCCCATTAATATAGTCGTAAGACATACACACACTTGCAGTTTATTCGCTTTTGTATCTGTCTTTCACCCACTGAACCATCTCTCTCCCCCAAATAAAAGTAAACCACGCTAGACAGTGGGCTGGCTCAAGTGAGGTTCCATGCCTTCCTCACTTGTGTGGCCTAGGAATAGAGCATGTTTTAGCGAACAGCAGGTGTACAATTAAGGCTGGCTGAATAAAATGATGAACTCCATCATCAGGCAGGTGGGTTCTCGTGGACTTTTCCCAGAAAGCACCTGACCTTTCACTCAGTGCTTTTCTATACACAATTATCAGTGAGTGGGCTCTCTCTATTCAGTATACGAGTTCCCAGTCTGGTCAACTAGAAGCCCCAAAATCATTCTCAGAAAGCTCCCCAGTGCCACACTACAGCAAGGAGTAGAGGGAGGGCGAAAAGGGAGGGACAGCTGAGTAGTCACAGGTATAAGACATGATGTTTAAAATGAGTTTCCTCTGGGGTGCCTGTGTGGCTCAGTCAGTCAAGTGTCTGCCTTCGGCTCAGGTCATGATCCCCAGGTCCTGAAGCCCCACATTAGGCTCCCTGCTGTTCAGGGAGCCTGCTTCTCCCCCTCTGCCTCTGCCTGCCGCTTCCCTGTGCTTGTATGCTTGCACACGCTGTCAAATAAATCTTTTTTAAAAATGGCTTTCTTCTGTTTGAGTTTATTACACATTCATTTTTTCAAGTGGAATCTGTACTGCTTTTGTGACTATTAAAGTAATAAATCTCACCATAAAAAAATTTCAAATCAGGACACATATGCAGTAGAAACTGAGAAATGACCTACAAACCCAGTGGCCAGGGGCACCCTTTAAGAGTTTGGTGTATGTCCTCTCAGACCCTTTCCTAGTTCCATATCTACTTATGAATGTAAATATATATATATTTGTGATTGAGGCTGAAAAGAAAAAAGAGCTGACTTTATAAAAGCAAGGGGCATTGGGAACAGCACCCTACCTTGGGATAAAGCTGCAACCTGTCTCCACCACTGGAGACACTCACAGCACCTCAGCAGGGCCCAACAGAGAATCCAGGATTCTCTCCCAGGTACCCTGTTCTCTGGCTGTGAACCAGCGAGTGAGGAAGAAGGTCAGCAGAGAGGGGAGGAGGGGGACCACCAAGAGGAGTAGGGCACCAACCTCACCATGAGGTCTGGGTCCAATGCCTGCAGGTTCACAATGTCAACCTGCAAGTGTGGGAGCAGTGGTCTGAGACCTTGCTGGGGTCTCAGAAAACTCTGAGGATGATCAGGGTGCTGACTCCCTTCCCCAGGTAATGCTGGTGCTATGGAGCTGTGGGCAAGGAGACAGGGCTGGCCACAAAGAAGTCCCACTTCAGCCAAGAGACCAAGGGAGGAGCCTCATCTCTTAAGTGTCCTTTTCTGACTTAAAAGTTCACAGCTTCCAAGAAAAGACACGGAGGCCACTAACCTAGAAACTAGCAGGGCTGGCCTTTTTAGTAGAAAATCTCTTTGTGAAATGTCCTGAGGTCCCAGCCTGCATCTCTTGCATTTCCACATCACAGACCTATTCTTTTGTTCTAAAAACAGCATTCAGCTCATGCACAAAAGGTGTTCCTGGAAAGCAGAGTAGAAATCTATAATTGGTAAACTTATTTACTATGGGAACCTATTTTTTTTTAATATTTATTTATTTATTAGTGAGACACACAAGGAGAGAGAGGCAGAGACGTAGGTAGAGGGAGAAGCAGGTTCCTTGCAGGGAGCCTGATACAGGACTCCATCCCAGGGCCCTGGGATCACAATCTGAGCCAAAGGCAGATGTTCAACCACTGAGCCAACCAGGCACCCCAGAAGTCTACTAGTTAAAAGAACCCTAAAGAGAAGAACCTCCATATATACAAGAAGTATACCTTTATTGATATGCCTTTTGTGAAAATGCCAGTTTTCAAATCCCAGGTTCTCTGAAGGCCAAGTGCACATCTAACACGCATTTTTACTTCCTTCATTTCTCCAACATAGCTCTGAGTCATTGGCACCACAGCATCATAAGCTTACTCTACAGATGCAGCAACTAAGTTTTGATAACTTTGTTCATGATTTGGCAAAAGTTAAAGCCAAGATTCCAGATGCTCCTTTAGCAGAAGTCAAATTAGACTGTGCCCAGTGAAGACAATGACGGTTTTTGCACCAAAGCACAGGTGATCACAGACAAAGAAAGAAGTCAGCCGTCACCTCTCAACAGAAGCTACATACATAGGCAGTCAGTCTTAAAGCAAAATCAGCCTTAGCTTCAGCATGAAGATGTGTGTATTAGAATCCGTGCTTAAGGGACGCCCGGGGGGCTCAGCGGTTAAATGTCTGCCTTCAGCCCAGGGCGTGATCCTGGAGACCTGGGATCGGGTCCCACACATCGGGCTTCCTGCCTGGAGCCTGCTTCTCTCTCTGCCTCGCTCTCTCTCATGAATAAATAAATAAAATCTTTAAAAAAAAAAAAAGAATTCATGCTTAATTCTTCTTTGCACGGATCTAAACCTTTGTCTAGCAGCAAAGGTGATGCTGCATCGGAGCACAGTCCTTACTTGCTCACCTGGCAACAGCTGCCTGTCAGACTGCGGAAGAAATCCCAGAGGAGAGCCGTGGCATCTAACACTGCAGTGGCAGACCAGCTGGGCAAGGCCACGAGGCTGGGGCAATCAAACAATGCCCTCCCTACAGGACCAGTCAGCCTTTGCTAGGCCTCTGAGCAAAGGACACACAGCTGGCTTGCCTGTGCAAGGAAAAACTTCCACTACCCAGAGCAGCTTATACGTCTAAAGCCAGCTCCATCCAGGACACAGATGGAAACAATTCAAACCCCCCAGCGGGTCATGGAAATCTTCCTTGTAAAAGAAGGAAAATAGAGGTGCCTGGGTGGCTCCGTTGGTTAACCATCTGCCTACGGCTCGGGTCATAATCCTAGGGTCCTGGGATGGAATCCCAGATTGGGCTCCCTGATCAGTGGGGAGCCTGCTTCTCTGTCTCCCCCTCCCTCCCCCCCAGCTTGTGCTGTCAAATAAATAAATAAAATCTGGAGGAGGAGGAGGAGGAGGAGGAGGAGGGGGAGGAGGAGGAGGAGGAAACATCTTTAAGAAAAGGAGGGAGTCACCTGGGTAGCTCAGTCAGTTGACTGGATTTCTGCTCAGGTCATGATCTCCAGGCCTTGAGATTGAGCCCTGTATTGGGTTCCATGCTCAGTGCAGACTCAGCTTGAGATTCTCTCTCCCCCTCTGCCCCACCTTCCAGCTCATACTTGCTGGTTCTCTCTCTCAAATAAAAATCTTTTTTAAAATTTGAAAAAAAGGGATGGAAACTGATTGTGAAAGTGGCTATGTTTTAACGTTTCTAACGAACACCCACCATTTGCTTCGATGTGGATGGAACTGGAGGGTATTATCCGTGGTGAAGTAAGTTAATCGGAGAAGGACAAACATCACATGGTTTCACTCACATGTGGAATATGAGAAATAGTGAAAGGGATTATAAGGGAAAGGAGGGGAACTAAGTGGGAAAAATTAGAGGGAGACAAACCATGAGAGACTCCTAACTCTAGGAAACAAAGGGTTGCGGAAGGGGAGGTGGGTGGGGGGATGAGGTGACTGGGGGATGGGCACTAAGGAGGACACTTGATGGGATAAGCACTGGGTGTTGTACTATATGTTGGCACATTGAATTTAAATAAATTTTTTTTAAAAGTTTAACTGACGGGTCAGGCAAAAATAAAATTTAAAAATCAATACACTAAGAGTTGCCAATCAGCTTGTTCAAGTAAGATGTTTCTACATTTTTTTAAAAGATTTTATTTATTTGACAGAGAGAGCGCGTGCGCATGCGCACACACACAGCAGGTAGAAGAGGGAGAAGCAGCAGCTCCCAGCTGAGCAAGGACCCCCCCATGTGGGGCTTGATCCCAGGACCTCAGGATCATGACCTGAGTCAAACATGGATGCTTAACAGATGAGCCACCGAGATGCCTCTGTTCCTACAATTTTATATGCAGGTCAAGAATGCAACTTTAAATGTTTACAGAGAATAGAAAGGCACTTGGCTTGCCTGAGTGTACTTTCGTTTCAAAGTTCTCATCAGACTCACCAAATCCTGGAAAACTAAGGTGTGAGGTCATCTCGGTATTTAGGCTGTTCAGAAATGGACTTGTTGGCAGGATATTCACCCCTTAGGTGCCCAGAGCCATCCTGCCTACCACCACCCCGCTAATCTTACAAAATACCTTTTCCATCGTATCATTCCCCAGCATGAAGAGCCACGAGGATTCCCTGTGGAAACAAGTTCAAACTCCTCTGACAAAGGGACTAGATGGAATGGCCAGAAGACAGCGGTGTCACACAGCACACTTGGCCACCGCAAAGGCCCTTGCTCAGGTCCTGGGACATCCACAGGGTATCAGGAAGTAAAGGGGCCAGCCAGCGCCACAGGCTGGGGGACAGTGCTGCATCCCAAGACCTGCTCAGCCTCACCTTGGAGGGAAGGGCCTTGCCCTGGAGCTGAGAGAACCAAGTTGACCAAATATGCAGAAAAGCAAAAACGAAAGCAGGTATAATGGTTAAAAAAAAAAAAAAATCAGGATCCAGAAAGGTTGGTTCTGTGTAGCTAAGAGATAAATGATGTCATCCTTGCTACAAAACATGCTGGATACCAACCAGGGGGCTGGGGGTGGGTGGGAGTGGGTACCAAGCCAGGACAGAACGAGAATGGGAAAGAGACATGAACAATGGAAAACAACTAAAAAATAAAAGGGTTGGCTTCACCCTGGAGACAAAAGAGCTCCAGTAACAGTGCAGAACCAGTGCAAGAAGTATGGAGCCAGCTCATGTATGTTCTGGATGGGCATCAGAATTCAAGCAATCAAATCTAGGTGTTCTCTGCTCAGGATTCCCTGAGCCAGGTGGGGGAGGGCAACTGGGAATCTCGGACCTGAACCCAGAGTTTAAGGCCAGGACCGACCAGGTACAGAGTGTGTGGGAGGCAGGGGAGGAGGGCATGAGTGAGCTCAGAGGAGAAACACAATTTAATTGGGAAGAGGCAAGGAGAAGGAGCAACCAGGCTAGCGTGGGAGGTTCAAAAGGTAAAACGCAGGGTGGATTTCTCCTACACCTGCCTTACCAGAGCTGAACAGGATGGAACACCAGGCAGGTCTCAGACACAGAGGGATCCTCTGAAGCGAAGTCAGGGAAGAATCTAAAAGGAGTCAGCAAACAGGCCTCCAATAAAACGGACAGGGTTGGTTCCAGGAGGAGGTGCGTGTGTGCACCTTCCTGCAGCGTGTCCTGTTGGTCTGACAGCAGAAGAACAAAAGAGGTGCAGAACACCTCTGTCGGGGCTTCTGTCGGGGAATGAGGGTACAGGCGCAGTAGGCTGGAATGCTTCCTTATAAAGAGGCTGACTGCACCCAGTTCCTGAGCCTGGTGAAGGCTGACGAGCACTGAGTTGTACCTGATGGATGCGTGGTTTCCATTGATCTCAAGCCTTTCAGGAAGCGTGTTTCATCCTGGACCCTCTTCTCTGTCCTCACAACGGGGCCTTCTCTTAACTACCCCATCCTGACAAGGGCCTGAGCGTGGATGACCGCACTTTCCTTCCCCATTACTAGGAGGACTTACTGGTGCTTTGCAAGGCCTTTGCCACATACACACTTACTTTCAGTTCAAAAGCAAGATGAGGGCTCTCTATGCCCAGCTCTATGGGGTTTGCCGCACAAAGGCCAAGGTGCACCAGCCCCAGCAAAAAGCCCAACTCTGACGGGAGGTGTGCTCCTCTCCCTGGCTCCCCAGTCCTGGAAAGGTGAGAGGTCAACGGGAGCTAATTTAATTAGGACCAGCAGGGAGTCAGGCAGGCTGGTTACTTCCACATCAGTATTTAGAGGGGCCTCTGGGAGGCTGCCCTTCCAGCATAATCGCTCCCCTGAGTTTCTCCCTTGGTTCTCAGCTTGACCTTTCTCTGTTCTAAAGGGCCTTCAGCAGAAATGGATTTTGACAGCTCAGAAACAGCATGCAATTATTTATAGCAAATTCAGGATTGACGGGGTTCCATCAATCTTTATTTTCTAGTTTTTCAGATTAACCTCAGCCCACGCTCAATAGCAGCTTATGGAAACAAAGATTGATGCATCCTTGTCCATCCGGCTTCAAGCAACAGCATCCTTTCTCCTAAGGAGGGACCCAGGTGATCTTTCTTTTCCAGAAGACCTTTTCAAAATGCCTTGTTTCTCCTGCCCCACAAAGTTAAGTCCCTTTACTGAAGCTGAACGGAGGACAAGGACTTCCGAATCACTGGCTTCATACAGGGTCTATGGGGGCAAGGAATGCCCCCAAGGGTGATCACACCTTAGTTCAAAAGAGAACTCAGAATCTGCTTCACCTGCTCTTTAGCCATCCAATCCTACCCTCTCCTCCTAAGGCACCGTGTGGAGCCACTTGCTCTGTGAAGCTGTCCCTGACTATTTCTGAAGTCCTACGTTTGGTATCTTTACCGTATTAGGAAATATTCATATCTAGATGCTTGTAGAATGATGTTTTTTTTTTTTTTTAATTTATGATAGTCACAGAGAGAGAGAGAGAGGCAGAGACACAGGCAGAGGGAGAAGCAGGCTCCATGCACTGGGAGCCTGACGTGGGATTCGATCCCGGGTCTCCAGGATCGCGCCCTGAGCCAAAGGCAGGCGCCAAACCGCTGCGCCACCCAGGGATCCCAGAATGATTGGTTTTATTCTTATTTTGTACCCTGTATCTCCAGCCAGACTGCAAGTACCCTGACCAGGTAAGTCTTCCCTTCTTTGAAACCCCTTCAATACCTACATTATCTTGTCATAGTAAGTGCTCAAAAAATCCTAAAGTACAGCAGCACAGATGACTGTCTGCAGCTACCATAAGCCCACAGAGGGCAAGGATAAATATTACCTGCTTCCAAGAGACCCTCAGGCAAGCCAATAGGAGCCAAAGCCATACTGAGAACAAGGTCCCAAACCAAAGTAACACTATGGAGATGGTCAGATTTCTGATTATTTTGAGCAGCAAAATGTTTTTTTCAAACCAATTTTATATCATATCCCAAAATGCAAAACAGATTAATCATAAATTTTACAATTAGATGTCTACTTATAACTCAACCACAGCAGTGAAGCCATTTTGATGGACAGACAATACAAAACCAGGAATTATGGATGACATTTCTAGTCTAAGATCAATCTCAGCATCTAATTTGTTTCTTTTGATCTTGGTTGTACAGTACAATTTCAATTGATACAGATAAGGAGGTGCCTATGGTAACTGGTTTTAAATATCTCAGGACCCAGTTCAATTAAGTAGATGTGGCAGGTGAAGCTTGATTGCACAAAACCAACTTACTCTGGCAGCACAAATTAATTAATGCATACATGGTCACCCATGTGATAGGGTTTGCTATAGAATACTAATGGGCTTATATCTTAACTGCTGTTTTAAAA
Source organism: Nyctereutes procyonoides (assembly GCF_905146905.1). NCBI lineage: Eukaryota > Metazoa > Chordata > Mammalia > Carnivora > Canidae > Nyctereutes > Nyctereutes procyonoides. The sequence goes on from NW_026575044.1 coordinate 38,060,954, forward strand.
ATATTTATATACAACTATATTATAGATGAACCTTGAAAACATGACGCTCAGTGAAAGAAGCCAGTCACAAAAGACCACATATTATGGGATTCCAATGATAGGAACCGCCCAAAACAGGCAAATCTATAGAGACAGTGCATTAGTGGTTGTCCAGTGCTGGGCGTGAGAAGTGGAGAGAATAGGGAATGGCTGCTAATGGCCACAGGGCTTCTTTTCAGGGTGATGAAAATGTCCTAAAATTACACAGTGGTGATGGTTGCCCAACTTTGTGAATATACTAAACCCATTGAATAATACACTTTAAATGGATGGTGGTGAGAATCATATCTCAATCAAGCTGTTAAAATACTTACATATGATATATAAATGCTAAACTATATATGCTATAGAGAGAGAAAAATTGAGGAAAAACACATAGTGAAAAATAAGTGTTTGTGGAACTGCTAAAGCTCCCGCTGAGATCCTCAGAGCTCTAGATCACACAATTTTTCAAACTAGAAATCTGGTTCAATTTCCCTCGACCAGCACTATAGAGACTGAGAGCTTGGGCGAGCCCCCAGGCCCGAGCCAGACATCAGGAGGGCAAGGCTGCCTCGCTGCAGAGCTACTGCTTTTCCTTTAGAAGGTGGGTTGAACTGGTCTTTTGGGGTTTGTTTCCTGCCCAGAGCAGCAGGCAGTAGGTACGAAGCGAAGGTGAATGGGGCAAACCCCGGAAAGGCAAAGCCAAGCCGGCTCATCACCTTCACCCAGCCTCAAGCACTACATCACCCAACACCTGCTGCACCCCCCCCAGCTCTCCGCCCCCCCCCCTTCTCCCTGCAGGGCAAACAGGCAACCTCCTTGATGCACACATCAAAGTGTTGTTTGTTTGGAGCTCTGAGACTTCAATTTCCATAACTCCTCATTTCCCTAGCCTCTAGTGTAAGCTGCCCTGGCAAAGGACTCCCTTTTTATTAAAGGTTGATCCTGTTTTCTAGGAGACAATCCAGAGCACCTTCAGGCATCCAAGAAGCTAGGTGGAAGACCATCCCCCCTCTGAGGTGCTTCTGTGCTCCTGTCAGTGTCTGGGGAGGGAGTTTAATTTTTTAACAGCTCTTTCGAGCCCTTTGAAAATATACTATTAGCGCATCTGCCTCACCGTATACATAATTAGCAACCACAGTTCTAATTACCAGGCTGTTCAGGAAAGGTTTCCAAAGCGAATTTGCGGCATAAGAGCTCTGCCTAAAACCACATGAATATTCACTTAGATGTAATGTGGATTCAACTGTTTATTAGATTCTTTGCAAAAGCCTATCCCAAAGGTCTGAATGGCCTCTTTATGCCAGGGCTTCCGTATGATACCACATGGTTATTGTGGAAAATAATATATTCTTAACAACCTGGGGGGGGGGGAGAATACATGGTTTTCAACCAGTGTTTTTGGAAAGCAATGGGCTAAATAAATGCAATCAGCCGCCTTTTTATTTCCCTAAGGATTCATTTTTATATGAAAGAGAGAACAAGAGCAGGGGGAGGAGCAGAGGGAGAGAAAAGCAGACTCCCTCCTGAGCACAGAGCCCAATGTGGGGTTTGATCCCAGGACCCTGAGATCATGACCTGAGCCAAAGCCAGGCGCTTAACCGACTGAGCACTCAAGGTGCCCCTTCCCTTAGGATGTTCAGTGGTGTCATTCTTTAGTACAGGATCCTTAAACTGGGGTGCCTGACTTCCCAGCACAGGGGTTCTATGCAGTTTTAAAACCAGATGTAAAGCATGTATATGTGTATACATCCACTTCTTTTCTGAAAGAGTCTATGTGATCCCAAGAAAAGACTAAAACCACTGCTACCAAGCAAAGGATAGTGCTAACAGGGTGGCAGGAGTAACAGGCAAGGTTCCAGATTCAACTGTCACTATTATGTGACCCTAAGCAAGATGGCATTGTCATATTATTGTCACCACCAAATGCACACAAGTACTCATGGTCCTAGGCGTCAGGGATACAAAGAAGAGCAAAGAAACACTAAGATGTGGCCCTCCTTCTGCGTGGCTCAAGACCTAGTATGGAGACAGGGCAAACACAACTCTAATAAAACTTCAAGATTTGGGGGCACCAGGGTGGCACAGTCAGTTAAGGGTCCAACTCTTGATTTCAGCTCAGGTCATGAACTCAGGATAGTGAGAGGAGCCCCACATCCAGCTCTGCTGGGCATGGAGCCCGCTTAAGATTTTCTCTCCACTCCTCCCTCTGCTGTGCATGTTCTCTTTCTCTGATACATAAATAAAGTCTTGGGAACAATAACAAAAAAAAAAAAAAACTTTCAGACTTTAGTCAGATTCTCATGGGCTAGGGACACCTGGGTGGCTCAGCGGTTGAGTGTCTGCCTTTGACTCTGGTCGTAATCCCGGAGTCCCAGGATCAAGTCCTGCATTGGGCTCCCTGCATGGAGCCTGCTTCTCCCTCTACCTATGTCTCTGCCTCTCTCTGTCTCTCTCTCATGAATAAATAAAATATTTTTTAAAAAAATAAAGAGCTACCTGGTTTAAAAAAAAAAAAAAAAGATTCTCATGTGCCAGAGCTTGGGATGCAGGTGAGCTCTGAGCTGTGCCTGCTTGGCATAGACACAAGGCCAGTGCAATCACGGGGAACCATAACTTCAGTGAAGGCACACGTGGTGGCTGGGTGCCTGATGGGGATCAGTCCCAGGCAGCTGGGATTCCATGGTGTGGCAACTATCTAGGGAGAAACTGAGGGATGACCAAAGTAACACTAGGACAGAAGTCAGAGACCTCTCTGAAAACTGAGTAGATTCCTAAAAATCGCAAGGAAAAATGATAACACTTTGATCTGTCAAAAGTTAAATAGCAACAAAACAAAGTCGTTGTAAAGTTTTACCATGAAATAGAAGCATAAACAAAGGTATGCAGGGCTGAAAAAAGGAGGACATATATGACAGGAAGGTTCAATGCACAGGAAACTTCCCCTCACCACCTGGGACAAAGCTCACCAGAATTATAAACTATGTGCCTTCAACCAATCATGCATCCCTCATTATGCACCCATGACAAGGTGCTGGGCAATCGAGGATGAAAAGAGCATGGTGCTTGCCTTCAAGAATAATCTGGTTCGGGGTGCCTGGGTAGTTCAGTCAGTTAAGTGTCTGCCTTCAGCTCAGATCACAATCCCAGGGTCCTGGGATAGAGCCATGGGTGGCGGTGGGGGGGGGGGGGGCTCCTTGTTCAGTAGGGAGTTTGCTTCTCCCTCTGCCCCTCCCCTCGCTCATGCATACACTCACTCAATCTCTAAAATAAATAAAATATTGGGACACCTGGGTGATTCAGCAGTTGAGCATCTGCCTTCTGCTCAGGGTATGATCCTGGAGTCCTGGGATCAGGTCCCACATCAGGCACCCTCCTGCATGGAACCTGCTTCTCCCTCTGCCTGTGTCTCTGCCCCCCCACGCCCCCACCCCCCGTGTGTGTCTCATGAATACATAAAAGCTTTAAAAAAAATAGGTAAAATCTTAAAAAAAAAAAAAGGAACAATTGGTGGACAGACCTATTAAGAGAGAATGATAAAGGTAGAGGGTGCACCAACAGGTGTGTTCAAGGTGTTAATGGCAGCAAGGAGGAGGGAGGATTCCAGCTCAGGCCAGGTGGGGCCAAGGAGAAGCAAACCAGGGAAGGCTTCCTGGGTGTCAGCGCTGGGAGGGACCCAGGAAATCACTGATCCAGGGGAGGGAACCATGCACTGCCCAGCTGCATAAGTCACGTGCTACCAAAGCCCACGAGACTCCAATCATTCACAACACTATCTGCTCATCTGGAGTAAACTCTTGCCTTCTTTGCAGCTGACATTTATGGGAGAAAAAAAAAAAGATTTTAACCTTTCCAACTTGAAACGCCCCTCCAATTTGTCCTGTTCCCTGCTCAGTCTGAGACATACATTTTTCCCCCCAGTCTGAGACAGTCTTTTCCTGGATTCTGACATGTGTGTCCTTCGAAACTGAAGCTTGTCAAGCATCAGGACAAATGAGACTCACTCTGAGGCTGGCCTGTGCCTATTAAAGTGGCTCCAAGATTTAATGCCTCATAATCATCAAGTGCCCATTTTCTCAGCTTCATAAAAAACCCCAGCAGTCTGGCTTCTGATTTTAGACTAATAAAAAAGCATGAGGGCATAAGGGGATGCAAAGCCCACCAACATGCTGCCTGAGGAGCCGTGGGTGTGTGGTCTTGGAAGCCACAAACACTGAACATAAAGCTCAGAAGTATCCTTGCCACCCAACCCTCCAGAGGCCCAGGGCAAAGGTGTGGGAGAAAGGGGACAGTCATCCTGTGTATGCTCAGACATTCCTTCCAACTGCACTAAGGCTCTCAGGAGGGACGTCATGCCAGATCAAAAACCCGGCAGGTCCTGGCCACACATTTATATTTCATTTTGTGAACATTACGTACTAAGAACTCTGCTAAAAGCTTTATAGACATCTTTGTGTTTACTTCTCACAATACCCCTGTAAGGTGGGTGGCGACTCTTTCATTTCACAGATAGAGAAACCGAGGTCCCGACATGTTCTGTAACCTGCCCAAGGTCACAGAGCCAGGAGGTGGTAGAGAAAGAACAGGGCAGTGTCTATATGACAGTCTGAGGTGGCACTTTGAAAAGGAAGATGCATTCTTTTGCCTCGTCTTTTCCAGAATGACAGCTCACAACAAGTGTCTCTTACAGAAGAAGCAATGGGGCTGTCTTCCAGAGGAGAACTGGGAAGGATAGAGGGCTGCCCAGAGATCCCTCCTTCCCAGAGGGCTAGCTGACCCACTCAGGGCCACCCCCATGCCCAGGAAGGAGCCACACTATCCTGAAGCCACCTGTGACCCCACCAGCGGCTGGCTCCAATTAAGTGAAACCCAACTGGGATTTCCAAGGAGTCTCTGGAGAGCCTCTGCAGGTCATACACCAACCACTTCAACCCCCCTCACTATTTATGCAAGCAACACATCTGTCCCACAGTCCTTTCAAATTCTGATGAGTTATCCAGAAGTTTGTTTCAAATGAAATGAAGTTCTTTCTGTTTCTGCTACCTTTGAAAGGAAGCTTCAAACAACTTCAAAGTTTATTTTCCAATGAGAGCTATTTTACCAAAGAAAGTTTTACCCAACTGGGGCGGTATGATGGGTTTTTAAAAAATTAGCTTTGGAGCACAGAGGAGTTAGGTTGTTTGTTGGAGGTCTTGTCTTTGCTTGGTGACTGCAGCTCTTCACTGGGCAGCAAGAGCAGCTCAATGTAGAGAAGCGATCTCAGACATTGGGGTAAAAGAAAATGGTCCCGGGGCACCTAGGTGGCCCAGCCAGCTGAGCATCCAACTCTCGGTTTCTGCTCAGGTCATGATCTCAGCATCAAGGGATTAAGCCCCGCATCAGCCTCCATGCTTGATGCAGTATCTGTTTATCTCTTTCCCTCTGCTCCTCCTTCCACTCTCTTTCATAAATTAAATCTTTAAAAAAAAAGTCCCAAGCCAAGCAGACAGCCTGTAAACCCACGGTTGGAATGGTACCCTGCAAATAGCTGGCCACCAAAGCCCCGGGAGAAGCGCCCCCTCTGCTGGTGGGGTGAAAAAAAATCCTCACGGCCAAAGGCCCGGGACCCTTGAGCTTCACAAGGTCTGTGGTTACCAGAAATCCACCTGGAAGCTGCCTTTCTATAGGCTGATGAGGGAGACTGTCCAGGATTTCAAAACCTACTCTAGGTTCTGAGTGGTATGCTTTAGGAGGCCAGGGAAGCGCACCTGATAGGCTCATCTGAAGAGACTAACGTGGCTGCCATCCACTGTAAGAGTCACCTTCATGCCCAAAGACATCCAGTTGGCTCGCTGGATACAGGGAGGGAGAACTTAAGTGAAGGCACTTTTTTTTGGTGTTTTGTAGTAAATTCTATGAAATATTTTGATTTAATTTCTGACTTTTTTAGTAAGCAATTGCTTAGAATGTGTTGCCTTTGTACTGAAATCAACCCATCTTTCCCTCAGGATGAATGCAAAAAGGAACTGTCACAGGCCTCAGTGATGTGATCACAGTCGCTCAGGAGTAACAAGTTGTTAATATGCAGAAGAACGGGGGATACTTGTTGCTTCTCATGATGCGTGTTTCTGGATATTAAAGACTTGATGGGTAGAGATTCACGTACTAGAATTGATCAATGTGCAGAGTTCTTTTGCAATAAAACTGGTTATGACTTGATCCAAGTGTTTAACAATTGGAGCTGTTAAGTCTGACCATACATCATTATGATAGAATGTGGGCTTTTTCAAGGGTGAAGATAACAAGTCTTAACCACAGTGTAACTTACGGTTTCCTTAAAAAAAAAAAAAAAAAAAGTAAACCTGGCAGCTATAGAATACACTATGTGCATTTATAATAGTTATTTTTATATATCGTAGTATCAACATTTTAAAATTAAATGTACATTACAAAAAAAAATTGGAACCTTGGACTGGGCCACAGCAAGCTTTGCTCTCAGACCTCTAAGACTCCATTAACAGAATAACTTTTTCCTAACGAGACTAGGACGCTTTTTTGTAAAAGGTCCAACGTTACAGGCTTAATGTATTTAGCCACCAGACCAGGTCTTTAGGTGACCAGAGCCTAGTGGAGACCCTGCAACCTGGGTACCCATGGGGGGAACCCTCCAGCACGGATGGACATGTGCAAACATCTGACTGCTCTTCTGCTGCATGGAGGGCCTTGTCTTTGTCCTCATCACGGGAGGCAATGTGGAGGGGGAGCTCCTCCTGAGGAAGGAAGCAGAGGGGCCAGGCACTCTTCCTGCAGGCTCAACACTCAGCCCTAGCCCAGAGCTCAGCTTTGCTCTATGCCTTTCTTTCCTTTCAGATTTATTTGAGAGAGTGGGCGAGCAGGGGGAGGGGCAGAAGGAGAAAGAATCTCAAGCAGACTCCGTGTCATGCTGAGCCTGGAGCCCAACACCGGGCTCGATCCATGACCCTAAGATCAAGACCCCCGTCAAAACCAAGAGTCGACCACTCAATGATGCACCACCCAGGCGTCCTTATGCCTTGCTTTCTGCCATTAACACTTTTTTTATTGCGATAAAATATGCATAACATAAAATGGCCATTTTAGTCATTTTTAAAGGCACAATTTGGTGGCATTCAGTACAAATTGTTGCGCCACCATTAGCACTATCCATCTCCAATGTTTCATCCCACGCTGAAACTCTATGCTTTTATGAAACGTTAACTTCCTACTCCTCCTCCCCGCAGGCAACCACCACCCTATTACTGTCTCTGTGATTTTGGTTACTTTAGGTACTTCACGTAACTGGAATCATTCAACATTTATACTTCTATGCCTGGCCTCGTTCACTAAGCACAATGTCCCCAAAGTTCATCCATGTTGTATGTGTGTCAGAAATTTTTTTTTAAGATTTTATTTATTCACGAGAGACACAGAGAGAGAGGCAAAGACACAAGCAGAGGGAGAAGCCAGCTCCCTGCGGGGAGCCTGATGTGGGACTCGATCCCAGGACCACAACCTGAACCAAAGGCAGATGCTCAACCACTGAGCCACCCAGGCGTCCCTAAGGCTGAATATAAAATATACCACTATTTAGTTGAGACAGTCATCTGTTGATGGATATGTAGACTGCATCCACTTTTTGGCTCTTGTGAATAATGCTGCAATAAACACGAGTAGGCAAATACCTGTTTGAGTTCCACCTCTGTTTTGTTTTTACTCCTAAAAGGCAAACTAGTATCAGTTCCATTAGATGCTCTGGGTGATCCTGAGGAGTCTCAGGTATGAAGCAGCAGAGGGAGTTCCCAGAGCTGCCATGGTCTGTCCTGAGCACACAGCCATGGCGGTCACCCAGAGAGCTGCCCTATGGTATTTTATGAGAAACTGCCTGTTGCTTCTAAGCAGGGGAAAGGACGGAAGGGCACAAGCCCTTGCAGGCCCCAGTATCCTTCTACCCCCTTCCCTCCAAGGAGGCAGAGCCCCCCCCCCGCCAGGGCATACCTTGGGCTGCAAGGGCCCTGTGGCTTGGAATGGCCCCTTCCCTCCTCCCTCTAGCCCCTCTGCACAGCCCCTGCTTGCTCCTATGGCATCCCGAGCACTGCTGTCACTGCAGCCCTGCACTGTCCTGGTGGATTTCCTGGTCTGGCTCTCTTAAGTGATTCACAGGTCCCTAATGTCCAGGACTAACTCACATTAGGTGCACAATAAATACCCATTAAATGAACAAAATAATCAGCACCTCAAACCCCCCCTAAACAATTAGCACCAAATTAGCACTATACAAATGACAACCGACGGAATCTAACCAATATGATTTCCCTAAGGATGGCACCTTGCTAGCCCTTTTAAGGGCTAGTATTTGAAAGAGCTAATAAAATCGCAAAAAACGGAGACATCTGGTAAATAAAACAGACCCCAAATTTCCAAAGAGCTTTTGAAAAAATTGGCCTGCTGCTGGCCTGAGAATTCTCAGTGGGGGTGGAGAGGAGCCAGTCCCAGGCACACACAGGTTCCCAGCCATGTGAGAGGAAACATCCCCAAGTCTCCCAAAGAAGCCTGGAAAGTTTTCGGGTTTTTTTTAAGTGAAGAAAAAAAAAATTAGACGTGGAATTAAAATTACCATTAAGCAAACATAAATATTAAAAGCATACTCCCAGGAGATTAGGGAAAATAATTTCCGCTGATAGCGATCTTGAGATTAGTTTTATAGAGTTACTGGAGCACCAGACAGTGAATGAGCGCTCTGGTTTCTATTTGTAGCTTCCCCCCAGTTCTGGTTAGGTCATTCACAGAGCTAACTTCTCCTTGTTTTCCTACTGTAAATTGAGGGAAATGCCACCCTTCCTCCGCCATTAAGATCTTCAGCAGAGAAATCAGGCCTGACACAGAACCTGGGGGACACCTGCCTCCAGAGGTGGCACCAGGGAGAGAACTCAGTCCATTTCTGAGAACAGAGTGCTACCAGGCAGCAACAGTCACATGCAGGATATGATTTAAAGACAAGGGGAGGGGGGTGGGGTGTGTATGTGTGTGTGTTCACAACATCTTAGTGAAAAAAGTAAACTTACAGAACAGTATGTGCAATTTGGACTCTAGTATTTAAAAAGAGAGAACATTTACATACACTGTAACAAACAATTGACAGGTAATAACCTGTCCATATGCGTGCATGTCCTACACCAAAACAATAGCGTCATCTCATCATCTCGGTCATTTCTGGGGGATAGGTTTAGGGGTAATTTGAACTTGTTTCTTCTAAACGTCTCACACAGCTATTCCTCTTTCTTATCAGAAAAAAAAATACAGTTTTGGAAAAAGATGTATTCATATTATATAGAGAGATTTAAACTTTTACCGTTATGGTATTCTGGGTAGTATTAAAGTATCAACTGGCATCATTACTGAAAAAAAACATAGGGCAGGAGGGCAAGAAATAAAACAAAAGGTTGATAAAAGAGCCCATCATGATTAATTTCTTCACCAACTGCTTGCACACATATGAACAACAAAAAAAAAAATCCCTAGAATTGCTTCTTTCCAGTAGACAGGAAATCAGTCATTTCCCTTAAAATGTGAACTTGCAAGCATCAAGTCTGATAAGGAATCATTGCCTTCAAACCAACCTTCCCCTCTCCTTTGTAAATCACCTGAGAGCCTGCTTCTAGATGGTTGTGGGGGGGGGGGGGAGTAAAATCTTTAGTGTGATTTATTATGCCCACATTCATAGCCATATTCACAATAGTAGAAAAGTAGAAACAACCTGAATGTCCATCGACGGATGAATGGATAAGCAAAATATGGATATACACAATGAAATGTTAATCAGCCCTAAAAAGGAAGGAGATTCTAACACATATACAACATGGACTTGATGCTGAGTGAAATAAACCAGTTATAAAAGGGCAACTACTAGGGGCTCCTGGGTGGCCCAGTTAAGCATCCAACTCTTTTTTTTTTTTTTTTTAAAGCATCAAACTCATTGATATCGGCTCAGGTCATGATCTCACGATCCTGAGATGAAGCCTCGAGTCAGGCTCTGCACTGGGATGTGAGATTCTCTCTTTCCCTCTCTCTCTGCACCTCCACCTGCTCTCATTCTCACTTAAAAAATCAAAGAAAAAAAAAACCCACCAAATACTGTATGATTCCGCTTATATGGGACACCTAGAATAGACAAATTCAGAGACGGAAAGCAGAATAGTGGTTTATTTTCTAGTGCTGGGGAGAAGGGACAAGGCAAAGTTATTTAATGGGTACAGAGTTAGAGTCTCACAAGATGAAAAGAATTCTGGTGACTAATCACAAAACAATGTGTGTAATATCACTGACTTGTACACTTGCAAATGGCTAAGATGGTGAATTCTATGTTATGCGAGGCTTAAGCATGATGGTACACTCTGTTAAGTTTGATTTACGGATGGAGGGAGCAATTTCTGATGCAGAGAAACCCATCTTTTCCCAACATCACACCTGTCTTTCAGCAGAGGCTGGGCCTGTAGCTAAACCCAACATGGGGGGGAAAAAAAAACAAGCTCATTCCTGCTTCTGCAACCCGCCACTCAGGTACAGATGCTTAAAAAAATACCCTGGAAAACAGAGCCCACCAGTGGCCCATGCACTAGCCTGCACTGCTGGCTGATGTGGGGACCCTGGGAGGTCAGGCGGCACACTTGTGGTAGGTTGGTGATGATGACCCTGGGGGAGAGGGGCTAGCCAACAACAAAAGGGAGACAGTCTCATCCTAACTTGCAAGGTGAAATTGGCCATTCATAACCAAATTCATATTCATATCCAAACAGAGCTGAAAGAGCCATTAGACACTTCCAGGGAAAGTGGTATTCCAGACTACAGAAGTTTCTCAACCAATTCCACTTCCTTATTATAGCCCTGGCCCCTCCAAAGAAGTGCAGCAAAAGACCTCCCCTGGGGAGGGGTGCTGCAGAGCCCTGAGGGCAGCATGGCATACCAGATAAGAACCCCAGACTCGATAACCTGACCGCCTGGGTTCAATTGCCAGCTCTACAATTTCTCAGCCCCGGGATCTTAGATGAGCTAAATAATCACTCTGTCATCTCTCTGCACCTCCTCCCCAGGCGAGTCCACCCTCTCTGCCTTGGCCTTGAACACCATCTGCATGCTGATGATGCAGAAATCTGTTTCACCAACCTGCCTCACTCTGGAGTTCCAGGCCCGCGTGTGCCCATCTGCCTTCCTTAAACCTCCACGTGGCATTCTCCAGGACAGCACCAGTATCAGCGTCCTCCTTCTCCCCTATTAGACCAGTTCTCCTTGGGCTGCCCCAGCTCAGTCTGTGGTAGCAGGAAGCCAAGTCACAAAGCCAGGACTCATCTCTGACTCCTGTCCCCAACACATCCACATTCAGCAGCCGTAAGTACTGCCCAGTACACTTCTGAACTTAGCCTTGAACCCTCGTCGTCAGGGCTCATCTCATCTCCTGGGTAGCCAGCGTGAACTAGCTAGATGTTGTTCTGGGCTTCAAACCCACTGAGTGCACTAAGGGAAACTAAACCCTTCAGGAAGTGCCACAAGGCACAAAAAGTCTTGCCTATCTCTCCCGTTGACCCTATAATTCTCAGGCACAATGGCCATCTTTCATTTCTTCCCCCAAATGGGATCTTCTCAGCCACATGGCCTTGGAACAGGTCATCGTTCCTGCTGTTATCCTTAACTCTTTCCCACACATTCCCTGTATACCTGAGGCTTCTCTTCCAACTGCTGAAGACACCTCCTTCAAGAAGCCTTCCTTGACTCCACCCAGTGGAAGCTGCTCTCCCTCCTCCATTAATCTCTTCCACAGCCCACATTCTCTTTTTCCAGGGCACTTATCACATCTTATACCCAAATTTGTACTTATTTACTTCTCTAATTGTCTGCATCCTATCTAGAACTCTAAGTTCCCTGAGGGTGAGAACCAATGACAATTTGTTCAATGTTCTATGCCCAGCCCCCAGCAAATATGTTTACTCCATAGACACTTCCGGGAAGAATGAGCCTAAGGAAAACAAACGTCAAGTACATGCCTCCCTTATGCCACCTAAGTTTCTGGAAGGACAACAGGACTTTAAGCAGCTGGCTATCTAACAGCATCTTGCTTAAAAAGAACGTAACATACCCAGCGATCATTAGAAGTGATTATCTAAGTAATAAAAATTGGCTCGCAAAGGATTTATCACAACTATTTCTTTGGAGTCTTCTTGATACAAATGTGGTTCATTTTTGCTTTAAGTGAAAAAGAAAAAGGCAATTCAACATGTAAAGCATGCTACCACTTAACAAAAGTGTGGCACACGCACACATCCTCAAACTCTGAGAGCAGAGTCTGTGTCCACATGCTATGCCTGCTCTAATCCCTGTCACCAGAGCTCAGGCCTGAGGAACAGGGGATGGAGAATGGAAGAAAGTTGGAACCCTACCCCAGGAGTAAGACCGAAGTGTTAGCAGTAATGGGATCACAGGTGTTTTTACTTATATCATTTCTGACACAGAAGATTCCCAAAAAGTATCAGTAAAGTGTTTTATCAGAAAGTATGAAGGCAAAACATAACAGATAAAGTGAGGATTGGTTTTTTCCCATTTTTCAAAGCAAAATTTTTATCACAGTCCCCAGGCCAGTTGGTGTTAATTAAGAAGGGGGCCCTTGGGATCCAAGGCTCAGCGGTTTAGTGGCTGCCTTTGGCCCAGGGTGCGATCCTGGAGTCCCGGGATGGAGTCCCGCATTGGGATCCCTGCATGGAGCCTGCTTCTCCCTCCTCCTGTGTCTCTGCCTCTTTCTCTATCTATCATGAATAAATAAATAAATCTTTAAAAAAAGAGGGGGGGGGCTTCACCGGGCTGGCTGGCTAGCTCAGTCGGTAGAGCATGTGACTCTTGATCTCAGGGTTGTAAGTTCCAGTTGGTGTAGAGATCACTTTAAAATCTTTTTTTTTTTAAAGGTTTTTATTTATTTATTTGAGAGAAAATAAGCAGGGGGAGGGGCAGAGGGAGTGAGAGAGAAGCAGACTCTCCTCTGAGCAAGGAGCCCTCGATCCCCGGACCCTTGGAGATCATGACCCGAGCATAGGCAGACACTTTACCAACTGAGCCACCCAGGCGCCCCTAAAAATAAAATCTTAAAAAAAAAATTAGAAGAAGAGGCCTTTACTGACAAGGATGTCAGGATGAAGACCAGACAGGACATCCGGCCCCTGCAAAGCATGTTCGGAACCATCTGGGGGGAACACCTGGGACCACCTCCCCCCAACACTGGGCCCTCTGCTGACTGTAGAACAACAGATGGGTGGAGGTCCTCCACGAAGGGCCAGCTGGACAGACGGGGTGACCACCGCAGCAGCCCAGGGCAGCACACAGCAGCGTGGCATCCCCTGCACCACACACCGTGTACCTGGCCCCGCACCCAGGGCAGAGGGCTGGCAAAAGAAAACTAGGAGAGGCCTTTGCCTGAGTCTTTTCCCATGTCTCAATTAAAGGCTCTAGTAATCCATCACCAAAATACCTATTTAAAAATCGACACATCTTTTTGAAAGTCCTTGCTTGGGAGAATCTTCTCTTATTTAGGTCATTTCAAAAGGGCCATAGCTAAGAATTACCTTCCAATTCTCCAGAGACACGAAAGTATCCTAGTGCCACTTGAAGATATTTTAACTTGGCAATGAGTTTAAACAAAAAGTTAAACCTTTATCATTTTCTTTACCCAGCTCTTTCAATGAAATGAAGAAAATCAAGTTCTTTCGAGAAAAATATAAAGAACCTCTGTAACACAGCAGACTTATTTTAATCTTGCTAGGAGCAACAACCTTTTGTCTGTGCATGTGTTTTAATTTTTTATTTTTGAACTTAAACAGATGTCTTTTATAAACTCGCACAGCCAGGATCATCTGACTAGAATCTATTTAGCAGTGTTATCTCACACCGTCGCCTCAGGCTGAGTAAACACAGACTCGAAGAAAGAATCATTTGTTAGCTGATTAAAAAAAAAAAAAAAGTATACAGTAGAAGAAACTATACTAGGGTAAAAGGTCTACTTAAACATGTCACAAAACACTTGCTTATTGGAAAGGTACCCTTTTAATAGGAATTTTCAAACAAGAGAACTCTATGTTATGAGCTTCTATCATGAATGCAAGCAGTTTAGGCAAAGCAAAGTTTACATTTACTATTAGATAGTAGGACAAATAGGACTTCAGGGTCTGCAATTTTTTGGTAAGGAAAATCAGAAAGGCCCCACCACCACCCTCCAGGGATGCAAACTTCCAAACCCTATTTCCAGAGAGCAAACAGGAATCTACTGTGTTGCTCTCAGTCTACTGCCCTATGCCCTTGCTCCTGACTAAAGCATCTCCCGGAAAAGATTTAATTTTGTGAGACCTGGGTCCATGGGGGGACAGAGAAATGCAGAAAGTAATCTGAATGCCCCAAATTGGGCCTTCCAGAGAAAAAGAAAAATAATCGATTTTCCAAATGACTACCATATTGTAATTGCACAGATGTGGAAATGATGCTGCGTCCTTTGCAGTTACCTTCTGCTGGTGACACAAAAGGTACTAAATCAAGGAAATGGGTTGGCTGCCTGATGTCTGTTTAGAAAGGTATAGGTCTGAAGGGTACAGGGATGGCTTCCATTTGGGGACCCTCCACATGATGTGGTATCGCCATCTGTATGGGGCACACAACTACTTTTTGCTAAGGTCTCTACCAGACGCTGAGTAGCAGAAGGAAGCAAAGAGAAACTGGCAGTTTTAAATACACTTTGGTGGGATGCCTGGGTGGCTCAGAGGTTGAGCATCTGCCCCTTGACTCAAGCGTGATCCTGGGGTCTGGGATTGAGTTCCACATCGGGCTCCTTGTGGAGAGCCTGCTTCTCCCTCTGCCTGTGTTTCTGCCTGTGTGTGTGTCTCTCATGAATAAATAAAATCTTTTAAAAAAATTAAATACACTTTGGTAGCTATAAAGATGGAGATTTTAGGGTAACATGGAAATGTGCTCTTTATATGCCTTAACCATATGACATCTTATATTCTTGTCTTCTATTACTTGAATATTCACAGGCAGGGACGATTAAACCCAGCAGGTTGCCTGGCACCCAGCAGGTGCCCACTAATATTTGTTCATCTGATTAGCTGTCCACTCACCAAAAATGACATCGACTTGACAAAAGTCCGTTTAATCTGCTGACAGTCAAACACTGGATAAATAAAGCTCTAAAACAGATTTTCCAGGTCTGAACTATGTTACCCAAATGGATCAAAAGGACTGGAAAATTGCAAAATTTCCTCCTGGCTCTGGGCCGTGCAATTGCAACCATACGTTACCACTTGCCTAACTTTTAGAGTCATCGTTGACTGACTCGACATGGATTTCCTGAGTACCCATCACGCGAAATAATCATGGCTAACACACAGCGGCTTACAATATGCCAGGCCCAGATCTAAGCACTAAATATGAATTAATTCCCATAATTCTCACCTTAACCCCACACAGCAGGTGTTAATACTATCTTTATTTTACAAATGAGGAAACCAAGAGTCAGGAAGGTTTTCCTTTACTTATAAAGTACTCCAAGTCACTCAAAGTCAGGGATTGAGTAGCAAAGCCAGGATTCAAATAGAGTCTGGCCTCAGAATTTATGCTGTCACCTTTTTTTTTTTTAAAGATTCATTTATTTATTTATTCATTAGAGAGGCAGAGACACAGGCAGAGGGAGAAGCAGGCTCCCTGTGGGGGGCCTGATACGGGACTCAATCCCAAGACCCCGGGATCATGACCCGAGCCAAAGGCTAACACTCAACCTCTGAGCCACCCAGGCATCCTGTCTGCCACCTTTATCTAATGAGATCATAGAGAAATTATTAGAAAGAGAATTTTTTAAACAGTATTAAAATATGATGTCAGCAGGTGCGTCTGGGTGGCTTAGTCGGTTAAGCTTCTGCCTTTGGCTCAGGTCATGATCCCAGGATCTCGGGATCAAGTCCTGCACTGGGCTCCCTGCTCAGCAGGAGCCTGCTTCTCTGTCTCCCTCTACCCCCACCCCTGCTCATGCTGTCTCAAATACTTTTTAAAAAATGTCAGCAAACTCTGTTTGAAGCACTCATCCTATCTTGTACTTATATCTCCCTGCACAGCACAGTGGAAAGAAAATAGGGTTCAGAGCCAGAAACTCAGATTTAGTGGGGATGCTGCAACCCAGAGTCAGGTCAGCTCTCTGGTTCTGGCTTTCTGGTTAATAAAGGGAAGATAGTAAAGCCAGCCCTTCTCCTATCAAGGGGGTTATCAGGAATAAATATGAGAACACACAGGGCAGGCCTCTGTAAAACAGAAAACACAGCCTTCCAAGACATCCCAGTCTTGGGGAGCCTCCAGCACACAGTACGCACTTAATAAACACCTGTTAAAAAAAAAAAAAAAAAAAAGACTAGTTGATTGTCCTTATTTGCAGATTCTGTAGCCATGAACTCACTTACTTGCTAGAATAAGATGTATTTGTAACCCCCCAAATCAATACTTCCAATGCTTCTGCAGTTCACTCACAGCCCTGTGCACATGCAGAGCAGGGGAAATTCTAAACAGCTGAGGTGATAGGGCGAGGCTCTGCCTTCCTGTCTCTGCTCTCCTACTGTACACAAGGGTCTTTCTCGATGTACTTTTGGTGCCACATTTTTTGCATTTTTGTTGATTTGGCAGTTTAAAATGCCCCTCAGGCAAAGAACTGAAGTGCTCTTCGGTGTTAAGTGCAAGTAGGCTGCAATGTGCTCACAGGAGAGACGCGTATGAGAGAAGCTTCGTTCAGGCCTGAGTTATTGTTGGTTGTGAGTTCAATGTCAATGAGTTAGTATCTTCCAACAGAAACACAAATAAAACAAGGTTATGATCAACTGACTGATGACCAGAGGCTCACGGGAGCCCAACTCTGTCCGTCCCCTCAGAGGGATGGTCCAGCACTGTGTCTGCAGCCAACTCAGCGCTCACGGGAGACTTGATGACTTGACCCAACGCGACTACTGTGGGTAATGGGAGTGACTATACACATGACCCCTGAATAACACAGGTTTAAATGTGGGGGGAGGGGGAATCTGTTTTTACATGAATTTTTTTTTTACATTACTGTGCTATAAACTTATTTTCTCTTATGATTTTCCTAATAACATTTTCTTTCCTCTTGCTTACTTTATTTTTAAAATTTGGTATATAATACATATAACATACAAAATATGTGGTAGTTGATTATTTATGTTATCAGTAAGGCTTCCGGTCAATGGAGGACTATTATTAGTTAAGATTTTAGGAAGTCAAGATGCCTGGGTGGCTCAGGGGTTGAGCGTCTGCCTTTGGCTCAGGACGTGATCCCAGAGTCCCAGGATCAAGTCCCACATCGAGCTTCCTGAAGGGAGCCTGCTTCTCCCTCTGTGTCTCTGCCTCCCTCTCTGTCTCTCATGAATGAATAAATAAAATCTTTAAAAAAAAAAAAAAAAGATTTTAGGGAGTCAAAGTATACATAGATTTTGACTATGTGGGGAGTCCGCACCCTTAAGCCCCATGTTGTTCAAGGGTCAATGTATAAGCCAAAAATGTTACATTAAAAATTCATTCCCTTAGAGTAGAGGCATTAACATAGGAAGACAAAGATGGGAGGCTGAACTCTGAAGAAATGTCAAAGTACTTGGTCACCCAGTCTAGGCACACTCTAGGTCTCTGTCCATAGCTCAGAAGTCCTTGACCAACATTAGCCCCAGGGTGCAAGGGCACGGGGTGCCATCCTTTTGTTCCAACATACATGATGCTCAGGACTGCATGGCAGCCTCACCCCTCTGGGCCTCTTCAAGGTCCCTTCTTGTCCATCTCAAAGTCTACAGCTTGGCCCCTGTAGGAAAACCAAGGCTCATCTGGAAGCCATGGAGTGACCTCACTCCACTCCACCCCTATAGTCCTCTAACTACCGGGATCTGATATTCCCTTTCCAAACTGATCCTCAGAGAGTGATTCTCACCAGAGTCTGACAGCATCCAAGGTGTGTAGCCAGAATTCAGACTCAGCTCTCTCAGTCATCCCGGCAACTCTCCAACAACTCAAAATGAGAAAATCAGCATATATTCTTACACAGCAGAACCTTTTAAAAAGCATTCAGGGAACACGGGAGAGGTGTCAGGCCATTCAAAATTCATCTTATGAGTCATTCAAATGCCAGCAGGAAAAACGGGCTGTAGGATAAGGGAACACTGTTGAGTCGAAACCTAAGACCCAAAACTAAAAGCTAAAAAAAAAAAACATAGGGGAAAATGTACAAGCCACCCCACGAGCCTGGGGTCCTGCCACATGGGGACCACATGAGGCCAGCTGCCCCAGACAGAAGTTCTCTTGTGCTTCAACTCTGACCTGAGGTTGAAGGGAATGGAAATGGAACTACTAGCTCTAGACGTGGTTATACAAGGCTGAGCTAGCTCCCAGCGCAAGTGGGAGATGCCAATGTTAATAAAATGTCACCTCAATTACTTTTGCCAGGGTTATAAAAAGAAACTGGAGACTTCCTCCCTTGGGCATCTTCTGTTAATTGCCATTTATAAAAGTTCTGTTTGCTAGGCCTGGAATATGCATTATTTTCCCTTTGAAAACAAAAAGAAACTTCTAAAATATCAATCAGCATTCCAAATGGCAAAGCGATTTGTTTTCCAACTCACACTCTCAGATCAGCTCGGGAGTCTGTCTGAAATGCAGGCATCTGGTAACAATTTGTGACAATATAAAATCAAAGCTGAACTCCCGTGTAAATATTTTTTTTTTTTTTGCCCAGATTTCACCAGTCTGCACGTATCTTATCCATTTCCTTATATTCCAATCTTGACTTTTATTTTCCTGGCTCCGAAAGAACTAGAGTCACACATAACAAATGTCACACCTCTTAATAAGCTCTACAGGCTAAATTCTTTCCAGCTCTGTGAAATGCAGCTTGCAGAGAGGGTGTATCTAGATTGGGAGACTGAATTGAAATATATCATTCCCATCTCTTCCAATCTGCCTGGCCTCAATTATTCACTTGCATTCGATGCAAACAGGGCTGAATTAAAACAATCTGGTTTCGTCACTATCTACTCATAGTTGCTCCCTACTGACACATCCATTGTCAAACATGGGCTGAATCGGGGTAAATGACTCAAACATCAGCATATATTCTTAGACAGTGAAAGGGTCGAGCAGTATGAGCGTCAAGAACCACCACCTGAATTCTCAAACAGAACCCATTTTGGTCAGGAAGGTCACAAAACGTGTTTTGATAAAAGTATGCACGTGTCACAGCCAATAATGCACAGTGGCAGGAATATGGACTCATAGGTTAGACAGGATCCCTGCTCTGCCGAGCTCTACGTGACTTGGCGGGAAAAGCAAGCTCCCTAGAGTTCAGTTCCCTCATTAACAGGGTGATGTCAGCCCCTACAAGATATGCAGAGCACCAGCAGAGTATATGGGATACAATAATCACATTGGATATTTACTGAGAACTAACTACATGCCAGGCGCTGTGCTAAGTGCTCTACGGAAATCACTGGATTTAATCTTGGCAGTCATACCGTGAGGTGTCTGATTATTAAATACTATTTCCTCATCTTTACAGATAAGAACTGGGTTCCACAGGGATTACAGAATCTGCCCAAGGTCACACCCAGGAAACAGCAGATCTGGGATGTGAAGTGCTTTCCATATGTCAATGTTCAGCTCAGAATGTCAGTATTCAGTAAACATGCCATTATGATGAAAAACCACCAATAAAACAAGAAAGAGACACAATTGTGCTGAAATATTAACACAGCACCCTGGCCTTACACTGAATCACGGAGCAAGTACGAAGTCACCCCGACACTGAATCCCTGCAGCCGGCCATCATGCAGATTCTCAAGTGGTGGCTCTTTTAGTCGTGAAGAGTATCTTTATCCCCAATCCCCCACGTTCAGATCATTTGGATTTCAGCACCTGGTAACGAACTGCAATACGCACAAGCTGAACTAGGAATTGTTTGGAAAATCTTATCTCACTCAAGGATGTTTTCTTCTTTAATAAAAAGCAATTAGGGATGCCTGAAGGGCTCAGGGATTGAGCATCTACCTTTGGCTCAAGTCTTGACCCCGGGGTCCTGGGATCAAGTCCCACAGAGGGCTTCCCCACAGAGAGCCTGCTTCTCTCTCTGCCTACGTCCCTACCTCTCTCTGTATCTCTAATGAATAAATATAATCTCAAAAAAATGTTTTTAAGTCAAGTCTTTAACTGAAATTAAATGAATACAATCTGCTTTAGGGTATTTTTTTAAGTTGATATGTTCATCATTTACCTTAAAAGAGGATTAGAATTTTTATGTCAAAAAACTTGGGAATGAGCATAAAACCTGAGATCATCTCTGCCTAAGCAGAATATCCTTCTCCATGTCAGAAGAACAAGGAAATGTATGCATCTTCACTCAAAAAGTTATTTATGATCCTACAGATAGGTCACTTCAAACTCTGGAGAGTAAAAGCATAGCTGGGGTGGTGGGGGAGAGGGTGGCACAGAGACAGTAAGAAGAAAGAAGGCTGGGCAGCCCCGGTGGCTCAGCGGTTTAGTGCCGCCTGCAGCCCGCGGTGTGATTCTGGAGACCCGGGATCGAGTCCCATGTCGGGCTCCCTGCATGGAGCCTGCTTCTCCCTCTACCTGTGTCTCTGCCCCCCCCGCCCCCGCCTGTGTCTCTGCCTCTCTCTCTCTGTCTCTCACGAATAAATAAATAAAATCTTAAGAAAAAAAAAAAAAAAGAAGAAGGTCCTCTTCAAGTCTACAGTTTTTCTCTTTAATCTCACAGCACTGGATCGTGTCTGTGCCCTACCCCGTCCCAGAGACAGAAGGGAGGCCGCGTCATCAGTTCACACACTAGAAGCCTGGGCGTGGCCCTGGATGCCCCCCTCTCTCCCACCCTCCACAGCCAAACCACCTCCAAGTCCTAAACCCCTGTGGAACCCACCCACTTCTCCACCCCGCCCCCCCCATCACCACCACCCTCACGAAAGTGGCCACCACTTCCTTTCCTTCCTCGATCAAACCCAGCGGTGGACCCTGGTTTCCTCCTTCCCACCTGAGGCTCCCCTCATCTCATCCTCTTCCACACTGCAGCGGCATAATCATTTCCAAACCAAGGTTTTGGAAATGATTCCACCCTGATGGAAACCCTCTGATGGCTTCCCGACCACTGTCATGGTGACAATCAACATCCCCAGCGCGGCCCTGAGTTCACTCGCCCTTCTTACTCTGTGCTCTAGACTGGCCCTTGGTCGGCATCCTCTGGGGCTCCCAGGCTGGTCTTGGGGCCTGCGCAGTCCTCCCTGCCCCACCAACTGCTCACCCGGCCCCAGTGTCTGCTTACCCTCCAGACCTTAGCTCAGCAGGCACGCCCACAAGCCAACCTTCCCCACCACAGCTGGGTCAGACACACCATGGCACTTATGGCAGTCTGTGACAGGACCAGGGACCTCCCTGCTTTAACATGCAACCACAGCGGCCATCTTACACTTGCTGGGAGATTATCCACATCTCTCTCCAACTGGACGTAAGCTCTATGACACCAGGGACCAGCAAGTCACCTGCAAGTTCTGTCCATTCTATTCCATCTGGAGTCCATTACCCCCCTGCCATCTCCACCCTCGGCCAGGCCACCATGTCTCTTGGCAGGATACTCACCTGAAGGCAAGAGGCTCCCAAATGTCTCCCCACATCCAAGCCTGACCTCCTTCAATCCATTTGCCACACAGGTGTCAGTGGGCCCTTGAAATATAAGCCAGAGAGCACCACTCCCCTATGTAGTTCTCCAACAGCTTTCAACTGCAGCTGTAAGACAGTGGGAACTGGGCAGCCGGGTGGCGCAGCAGTTTAGCGCCGCCTTCAGCCCAGGGCCTGATCCTGGAGACTCGGGATCAAGTCCCACATTGGGCTCCCTGCATGGAGCCTGCTTCTCCCTCTGCCCCTCTCTCTCCCTCTCTCCCTCTCTCTCTCTCTCATGAGGAAAAAAAAAAAAAAAAGGCAGTGGGAACTCCCCACCATGTTCTACAAGGTTTGGTGGATTACAACCCCTGCCCAACTCTGGGGCCTGAGCTCCCTTGGCCCCGCATCCACCATGGTCCAACTACCCTGGCTGCCTTCTCCCTTAAACACATCAACCATGTTTCCATCTACGGGCCCCAGGACACATGGTTCTCGATGCCTGAAACCCCTATGTCCCATCTTGACTGGCTAACTGCTTTGTTATCTTAGAAAAACCTTCCCCGGCCACTAGATTTAAGAGATGCAGACAGACTCACAACAACTCCCTCCATAGCATTCTTCAGAATTGCTTGATGGGGACACCTGAGTGGCTCAGTGGTTGAGGGTCTGCCTTCGGCTCAGGGCATGATCCCGGGATCTGGAATCAAGTCCCACGTCAGGCTCCCTGCATGGAGCCTGCTTCTCCCTCTGCCAGTGTCTCTGCCTGTGTGTGTCTGTCTCTCATGAATAAATGAAATCTTTAAAAAAAAAAAAAAAAACGCTAAGACCTCCAAAATGAGATGCCAAGAGGAGGCAGGGAAAACTAATGCGAAAGAGCCAGGTGTAGAAGTTCACCAGACACATGGGGGGGTGGGGCAGAGCCTAAAGCAGTTGTGTGGAGCTTCAAACCCGAATTACCTGGGCTCTCGACAGAGTCTGGCACCAAGAGAGAACTTCCACTGATTCACACTAGGATAACTGTGTTGAAGCAAAATAAAAAGAGGTCACATTACACCAGACACTGTTTACACCTTCCAGGAGGTACAATAAAGCTCAAGACACAAGAGGCTTTCTCCACAGCAACTGCTGGTCCTCAGCTCCAGAATGTCCGATTCAGGATGGCTGGGGTATGGCCTGGGAAGCTGCGTTTCGAATGAGATCCTAGGTGATGCCCAGGGACCACATTCTGAGAACGACTGGTCTGCCACTAAGACAAAAGAACTGATCAAAACTAGAACTGTTGGGACACTTGGATCGCTCAGCAGTTGGGTGTCTGCCTTCAGCCCAGGGCGTGATGCTGGAGTCCTAGGATCGGATCCCACTTTGGGCTCCCTGCATGGAGCCTGCTTCTCCCTCTATGTCTCTGCTTCCCTCTCTGTGTCTCTCATGAATGAATAAATCTTTAAATAAAAAAAATTTAAAAAAAAACTAGAACTGTCACCACAGAGTTTAGGTTTTCCTCCCCAAATTCCACAGTGCCCCAGCCACGTAGAGACATGCCTTCGGGCTGTGCACTGGGACTTTTGTACTTTCCCACTGGCCGGGAAGAGGAAGGCTGGTCCATACATGCAGAGAACCTGATCCAAGTCGGACTCTGAGACACTGCCATTCTGGTGTTTCCCAGGGTTGCCATCACAAAGTAACACAAGCTGGGCAGCTTCGAAAAACAGAAATTGATTTTCTCACAGTTCAGGAGACTAGATATCCAAAATCCGGGTATCGGCAGGGCTGGTTACCTCTGAAGGCTCTTGAGAAGAGTCCTTCCTTGCTCCTTCCCACTTCTAGTGCTTGCTGGCAGTTGTTTGGCATATAGATGCCTTGCTCAGTCTCTGTCTCCATCCTCCCTGGTGTTCTCCTCTCTGTCTCTTGTGTTCATGTTTGCCTTCTTATGAAGACACCGGCCCCCGGCTTCGGGGCCTCCCCTACTCCAGTAGGCCTTTAACCAATTACAGCCGAAAAGACCCTACTTCCAAACAAGGTCAACATTCTGAGGCTCCAGGTGGACATGAATGCTGGGGACATTATTCAACCCAGTACACATTTCAAAGGTTGCAGAGGTAGGTGACCCAAGGGACCGCAGAGATTACCAGTAATGCTGCCACTGAGGGGCATGCCCTCCATCCATGTCACGATGACAGGCTAGCATCACGTATCTGTGATGGTCAGAGGCCCCCACTGTCCTCTGGGACCCCTCCAACAGTTTCATCAATGATCTCACCCCCCTCCCTTAGGGAGAAATTTTTAAGCTTCCATGAACCCCTGATATTCTTCCTAAAATTCTGCAAGTGTAAAAAGCAGATGAACTCTCTAAAGACGAAAATTTTGGACACACACAAGTTAGGTCTTTCTGAAGTGACAACTAGGATGCCAAAAAGGTTAAAGACGGGGCAGCTAGGTGGCTCAGTAGGTTAAGCATCTGCCTTCACCTCAGGTCATAATCTCAGGGTCCTGAGATCAAGCCCCACATCGGCCTCCCTGCTCAGCAGGACGCCTGCTTCTCCCTCTTTCTCGGCCTGTTGCTCCCCCTAATTGTGTTCTGTCAAATAAATAACATTTTCTAAAAAGGGCTAAAAACATAAGGTACTTCTGTGTCCATCCTCCTCCTTCTGACCTGCCTCCGGCTGTCAAAAATCCAGCTCTGCTCACACTGCCCCTATTCAAAAGCCTCCCTCCTTCCTCTGAAATAAAGCTCATGTCCACAACTAAGTACTAGTGAGCTGTGCCATCACACCGCCTGCAGCCCCAGCTTCAGGGCCTCTGCTCCCCCTGTAGGAACAGCCGCCAGACTCTGACCTCTCTTGCTACCCGGAGCCCAGCTGCCTTGGGCTATAGTTCTCTCCTAGAAGGCAGGCACTGGCCCCACTGATCTATGAACAGTGAACCCACTTGATTGTCCACACAGAGGCGTGTGAACAACCTAGCACAAAGATGGGTGTGGGTTGCTGCCAACCCAATGCCAAGCCACACTGGGAGCCCTAGACAAAGCCTCAACTCTAACTCTATTCAAAGAAAGGAGCTGAGGCCACATGCAAAGGGACCTATGAACAGGGAGGGGAAGGGGAGGAGGCCAAACCACCAGAGAAGAACCCAACTGACTCCATGGTCATGACCACATGGGCCCCAGGGGTGCCCCAAGGTCCCTCACACTCAAGAGGATATCCTGCTTAGAAAAGGAGGCTGGGCAGGCAACACACAGACCACAGAATGAGGCTATGGCTTCTGCAAAGGGAGCGAGCAAAGGTGCATCTTCTAGAATTGTCTTTGGAGGTAGCAGTTCCGTATGTGTCCCGGGCAGCATCTTCCACATGCCTGCATGTAGGCCAGATCAGCTGTCGCCCTTAACCTCGCCACTTTGCTGCTCCAAGGGTACAACACTGAATATTTGAATTCAGCCCTCCTTGCTTCCCTGTCCCTGAGACATTTTGGCAATGGAAACTGTCAAGACTCCAGTGTAAACAGAGGCAAAATGCAGGGCCTAATGGAAAGGGTATTGTTTTCCTTCATCGCTCTGATTTTACTTTACTACTATTTATGAAATTAAAACAATGCAGCAAATTATCTGTTCAGTGTACCATAGCATGAGCTCCACCAAGGCAAACAACTGTGTTCCAGATGATCTTAGCAGACCCTGTCAAGTGGCTCAACTACTTCTCAACAGACCAGAAAAGGCACAGGGCAATTCTGAGTGGAATTACCAGCTCTTATTTTCACTGATCGACTACCAAGAGCCAAACCTCTGTGAGGTGCTCCATGTTGCATTCTTAGTTTAGTGCTTGCAATATCCCAAAGGCATTATCCCCATTCTACAGACGAGGATGTTGAGGTTCAGAGGGGTGAAATGAGGTGCCTCAAAGTATTGTACATTGCAGAGCCGTCCAACTCCAAAGCTGGTCTTTCCAGTCTGGAGTCCGTTCACCCAGTGAGCTAGGAGGAGGCCCAGCAGCAAGGGGCAAGGAAGCAGGAATACCACCAAACTAGGAGTTGGAGCAAGAGGTTGTTACTGGGGAAATATTCCACAACCAGGCTTCTTGGGCCTGCCCCAGAGGTTATCACGTGAAAATCAGCACCCCCGCCTGCTGAGAGGCACTGGCTAGCCAAAACTATGGCACAATATTTCTTTGTACTTCAGCACACTGAACACAAAATTCCAGCTCTGCCACACACACAGTTCATGACCATGGACCTCTTCGTTCTTAATAGGCTTGACTTCCTAATTTATAAAAGCGGCTACCACATTGCCTTTTTAAACTTGATGAAAATATTATATATGAAAACATTCTGTAAACTGTAGAGCCCTGAACAAGCAAATAGAACTTACATCATCAGATGCTTTGTTTTGTGATGGATAAAATCGAGTCCCCCAATTACCCCCCACATGACCTTGGATATCAGTAATCTTCCTTCTTCATTATTTATTCTCCCTCCAAAAGCAAACCTTATTCAACTCATTAAATGTAATACTTAATGAGAACCACCTTTCAACATCAGACCAACCATTTGTCCTCTAGCATGCCAACGTTTGTCTTTAAGCAAAACTAGAGACTTCGCCTGACCTCCAGTTCCTGACCTTCCCTACCCCCTTCCTAAGACAATCAAAGGAGACACCAGGTAATAAACATTGGTTTTATAAATCACCAGGTTAATGAGTAAAGTGCTTTAAAATAAAAGCCAATGTGCTATGCATCTTTGGCATTCTCGATATTTTATTATTTTCTTCCTGGTTTGTCATCTATCATGGAACTGAACTTAGGTTCAATTCCATGATAGTACACCCTGGCCTTATATCAAGGTGGCTGAGTGGTTGAGCATCAGGTCGTGATCCTGGGGTTCTGGGATCAAATCTCGCATCAGGCTCCCCACAGGGAGTGTCCCTGCCTCCCTGTCTCTCTCATGAATAAATAAATAAGATCTTAGTCATCAAGCATAAGACCAGGCCCTTTCACACATACACATATCATAATAGTCCAAGTCCTAAACTTCCAGTATTTGCATGTGCTGCTTTACAAGCTTTTGCCTTTGTAACTAGATGTGCAGCAATAAACTCCAAACCCCATTAATGATAACCCTGTTAAATATAAACTAGTATGCAATTATCCAAAATGCTAGTACAAACAAAAAGGGGGGAAAAAAACCCAGGAAACTCTGATTAGTTATGTGTTCTTGGAAGCTTTTAAAAACCAAACAAAAACAAAAATACAGCATCACAAAGTTTGTAAAAGGGAAGAATGCCTGATACTTTTGTGACTCCTACACATAATGCTAAATGGTCTGTTTGAGCTCCACTGTGTCTGTGATAAGGCTTGGTTTTTAAATTGCAAGTAGGCTGAAACTTGAGGGGGGGGGTCCAGTGTTTGAGGTGGAAAGTAAGTGGGGGGTGGCCTTTGGGGAAATTCACAAAATCGTATGAAGGAACAGATTCTTATTAAAAAAAAAACAAAACAAAAAAAACCTCTGGTTTTCAACACTTTCTCTGCTGGTGACATTCTGTACACCCCCCAGGGGGAGAATGGAACCAAACGATGTGTGGTGTGGCCTTGATACACGTGCTAGTAAACCAGCTGGGGGGTGGGGGGATCCCTGACTTGTAAAGTTGATGGATTCCCAGGATGGAAATAATCCCAGCAGGACTGATTCAGGGTATCGACCAGCTCAGATCCCCCAGTTGGTTGTCCTACCACGGTATAGGAGCCAGCTATCACACACTGGGTCTATAGCATAAACCCGCTTAGAAGTCAGAGAAACCAGAGTCGAGGTCCCAGCTCTAGACCCCAATTAGGCCTTGGGCAAGTTTCCTTTACCCTCTCCAAACCTCAGCCCCCATAGCTCTAAGACATAGCATCCCTATTCCACAGGATAGCTACATAAATGAAACAAAATGATGCCTGCGAAGTGCACAGGATTTTGAAAGGCACTGAGAACTCCATGCCTGTTCCCTCCCCTCCCCTCCCCCAGGGGTGAGGCGGGTGGGATGGGGGTACAGCTTATATCACCTGACTCACGCCCACAACATTCGCGTGGAGAGGTTACTTATTGCAGAACTGAGGAAGGAGGCGGTGGGGGAGGCGGTTTTACCAAATAAAGGGTTGGGGGTGACCGCTGCCATTAAAATAAAAAGACCTAAAAAAGCTGTGGGGGGGGGGTCACCAGGATTGCTGGGGAAAGGGGGAGGCTTTGAGGATAAAAGTGCCCCATAGAGGCACTTGACGGGATGAACACTGGGTGTTATTCTGTATGTTGGCAAATTGAACACCAATACAAAATAAATTTATTATTAAAAAAAAAAGTGCCCCATAGAATTTTAAGAGGGTCTGTCAGTGTCTTAATCCCAAATTGCCTTACCAAGGATCAGGGAATGTGGGTTTTGTTTGGTTCTGTGGTTGCTCTATAGAGGGAGCTCCTCCACCTTGCTGAGAGTCAGCTCCAGGTCATCACCAACAAGCCCTCCCCCCCCCCCCCGGAGCCAACATCCAGAAAGGGGTCCAGCCAAGTAGGTACAGACCCACAGGGAAGACAGAAAGTCAATGCTGAGACAATGCCCTTGGTGCCAAACATGAGGGCTCTGCAGGGTGACAGGTCAGAAATGAAGGGGCCTCTGGGGGGCGGGGTGGAGAGTGGGGACTCTTCCCATGGAGAAGAGTCAGAGCCTGGGGTGCCCTGAGGAAAGCCATCACAGCATGGACAGGACAGGCAGCATGGGGGTGTGGTTGGTTCAGGGGGGTTGTGGTGGTTGCCAGAAGGTGGCCACACATGAAATACAAGGAATTTAAACCTGACAGGGTCAGACATGGGTTTCACAAAGTTCCCTCTAGCAGCCTAGGGAGGAGAAGGAGTGGGTGAGTCCAAACAGAAGCCAGGAGCCTCCAGAAGGCAAGGGCAGTGAGGGCGGCCAGGGAGGGGCAAAGGGACCAATGCACACCTCCGAGGTCCAGGGTGCTGGGCGAGGGCCAGGGGTCCGCACACGTCTTCTGTAAGGAGCCAGAGAATAAATGGTTTAGGCTTGTGGACCATGTGGTCTCTGCCACAAGGACTCAGTGCTGCCTGGTAGCACCAGGGCAGCCAAAGACAATACAAAAATGAATGGGTGTGACTGCTTCCCAGAAGATGTTATTTATAAACAGCCCCTGGGCCACAGTCAGCAGACCCCTGAGTTAGGGGAAAGAGATACAGAGGGAGAAGATACAGAGGGTCCAAACAAAGGAAACACACCCAGATGGAGGTAGTATTATTCCCATCTCGCAGGTGGGAGCCTGGCGGTCATGATCACAAAGGACACATCAGGGCCCTGGGGCCACAAACAGTGCCGGAGTGCCAGGCTCACTCCTATTCCCGCCACGCTGTAAACAACGTAAGGCATCTGGTAAAGCAGCAGATACATCAAAACAGCAACAGAAGTGACAGAAATCCAGATGTGGCTGAGAAGAGTTTGGGAGGCAGGGCAAGCTCTGGACTGGACTGGGCTGCTAGGGTCTCAGGAATCTGTGTCCACCCGGGCCCATCCTCTGGGCCCTCACCCACAGAAGCCCCCCAAAAGGCCAGAAAGCCAGAAACCTAAGTGAGGAAGCCACAGGGCGCTAGCAGTGGCTAGCCTCCGCACACACGCCTCCTGCCCAGTTTGGCTGAGCCCAGGTGAACAAGCGCTCATGAGTCTGCGTCAAGCCACAGTGAAGGCAAAGACCCCGGAGCCAGGCCGCCTGCCTCTGAACCTGGCCCCCTGGCCTGCGTGTCCAGGCTCCAGGGACTCTCCGCCTCACAATGGGGGTGAGGCAGGAGTGCTGGTGGATGGTTATACACACCAACTTGCTTAATCCTCATCAAGCGCTTAGGAGAACACCTGGGACATGTTTGGTAAATAAAAATACTGTGTCAAGGCCCAGAGCCAGGTCCCAGGGGAGAGGGCGTTTAGTGAATAACAGGTTCAGCTCTCACCAAGTGCTCATTGGCCCACTTAGGTTATTTACGTCTCCCAACAGACAGGGACCACCTTTCAGGTCTCTATCTCCCATGATTAGCACACTGGCAGCTCATAAGTGAGAGTTGTTCAATGTTTGTTGAATAAATGACACAAGGCAGTAAGTTCCCAACCTAGAATTTTCCTCTACTACATACCTGACAAGAGCACCTGCAAAGTCACCCTCTGCCCACTCTGTGACCATGGATTCCTGCCCCTCCATGTCGTTAGGCTGGAATCAAGGTCTACAAAGTGCTTTGCAAACCTGATGACCCCCCCTGAGCAAGAGAGGACATTAGTACAGATCTCTTTCTCAATGGGGTGGTGTCAGTTGCAGACTGACCAACTCATGAGGCAGTGGCTTCCAGCTTGGCTGGCCTCTTCAAGTGACCACTCCAGTTATGACACCTTCACTGCCAGAGGGAGTATAGCTGAAGGGGTTTGTAAAGCTCTCCCTTACACTGGGGGGAATCCACTCATTCCCTCATTCATCAGCACACGTCCCGCCAACTGGCGCCCACGTGGGACAAAGTGGATGCCACTTCTGCAGCCAATTCTAAGGTTAGGTTACCTACACATCCCGAGCTAAACACATACCTACACCCCGGCCTCGGCGGTGGCAGGCCCACCACTCAGAGCCCCAAGCCAGGAAAGGCGGCAGCTCATCTAACCCAGCCCTCTAAATCCATGAGGAAACTGAGGCCAAAGGTGTAAAGTGACCCCATCCAGGGTTACTGGGCACAGCCAGGGCTGACCCAGAATCCAGAGCTGCCAAGGGCTGACTGGCATTCCTGATGCTCAACAGGTCACCTCACCTGGCCTCACCCACCATTCCTTCCCAGTGTGCTTTAGAGGCCACCTGCCCTGGGCCCCTCTCCCCACCTAACAGCTCTCCTTCCTATGGGAAAAAGTCCATGCAGGCGGAGTTCCCCAGGACAGCTGTAGGGACATGGGACAGAGCCATGCTGCCGCTGCCCTGCCCCCTTCCAAAGGGCAAAAGGTCACACTTGAACTAGCTGCCCTTTCTGGGTACTTGCCAGCGGTGAGCAGGCTTCCGATTTATTTCCCCTTCTGAGTTCACCCACAACATTACAGGCTCTGTGAGCGCACGAGGGAGGGCAGCGGGTGAACCTCAGGACACTGACCTCAGACCCCGACAGGGCACAGCCTCCGCAGAGTCCTGGGTAAGCGTCCAGACCAGGGCCTGGCCTGCCTGGGACTGCAGCTCTGGCCTCTACAGTTCATGTTGCTGGAAAGATGGCTTAATAACCTGGGTTTGCTTATTGCCGGAGGAGACCAAAGTCCTGTACGGACTTCTAAAATCCAGACAGGTCAGGTGGCTTACAACAGGAACATGGAGTGGTGATGTGCCTCATGTCACAAAGCAGGGAGGTGACAAAGTTGAGGGGAAACGTCCATCCCCTGGTGAGCCCACATGTGTTTTTCTTTTCAGCGAAGACAAGGACTACAGTTACAGCACATGGACCTTCACCCCAATGGGGCAAAGGAGAGGGAGGGGTGGTTAGAAGATCCAAAGCAGCCTGAGCTCTGCCCCAACTGGTCTGAATGACCTTGAGTATGTTACTTAATATTTCTGACACCTGGTTTCCTTGCTCTTACAACCAACTGGGACAATCACAGTACCCAGTAAAGCCTTCCTTTTCAAAATCTGTGCTCATTTGCATCCCACGAAGCTGTCAGAAATACAGAACTGAGGCTCTCCCAGACCTGCAGGATCAGAATCTTCCCCATTTTTTTTTTTCAAGGTCCCAGATGATTCTAAAAATATTTACATTTGAGAAGCCTGGATATCAAGCATTTGGGACACGCCCACACGGAGTCAGCCCTCAGCAATTATGTGAGCCCAATTCACACATGAAAGGGCCCAAGACCAGGCCAAGACTTTCTAGAGGAATCAGACCCAGAAAGGCTGATTACTTGCCCAGCATCACGCAGTAACTTCAGAATTTGAACCCAAGACTTGGGAGTTCTTTTGTACCATGCACCCTCTTTCCCATGTAAGAGCTAACTCTCCACCCATAAGGCATGATGCTAACACAGGTGCTGGAAGAAGCAAAACCCTCATGTTTTTCTAAATTAATTCCCAGATCACTGTGCAGGGTCCTCTGTCAGGCCCGGTGGCACACTGCTGGCTCACCTAGGCTCGACTCTGTGCTTCTGGGAGGCTGTCTGCCATTCAGAAGATCAAGGAGGTGGAGCAACCCAGGACTGCTGCCAGCTGCTGCCAGAGATGAAATTTCTAAAGTGAAAGGAAGGGGATCCCTGGGTGGCGCAGTGGTTTAGCGCCTGTCTTTGGCCCAGGGCACAATCCTGGAGACCAGGGATCAAGTCCCACATCGGGCTCCCGGCATGGAGCCTGCTTCTCCCTCTGCCTGTGTCTCTGCTTCTCTCTGTCTATCATGAATAAATAAAATCTTTAAAAAAAAAAAAATAAAGTGAAAGGAAGCCTTAAAACACACCTTATAAATTTACACTCCCTTTCACCTATTAACACCTTCCCCATGCAGCTGGCACCACCCAAACAGAGAACACAACGGGATGTCAAGCTAGAAGGCATCTTTTTGGCTTCCCACCTCTGACACCTAGCCAGAGAGCAAACCCCAGCATGTTGGCTTCCCAGGGTTGGAGCCCTGTCCACCAGGCTGGAAGATGCCCAGGCCCGCAGGACACAGTTCCCCAGACGGTCCAACGGAGACAGGAGCAAAAGGTAGGGGCCCAAACAAAGATTAAATATGTGGGGGGGGGGGATGGCTAAAGAATAGAGAATCACACTAGAATGACTGACCTGCTGTATTCCAAACATTTACAGTCAACAGCTCCAAAACTGTTCTAGGGCCTTCCACATGGAAGGTATCGCCATCCAGACTTGGATGTCAAAGATTCAGGTTCCTCTCTCGGCCAACACTGGGTCTGTGACACAATCTACACATAGGGTGGCTGTGCAGAGTCAATGACATATTATGTCAAATTTCCAGCCCTAAGCACAGAAATAGTCCCCAGGCCTGGGCACAGAAATTTTCCTCTGTCATGTTTTAAAGTCTGCAAGTACAAGCAATGATTGGTTTCTACAAGTGTCCAGGCAGAAAGAACACAAAGTGTTTCACGATTTTAGACTGAGAAATTCTGATTTTTATATAATCATAACACACTCAATAGAGGACATCTCAAGTTCATTCTAAAAGGCAGATTTCAGGTTAACTATGGCAATGCTTTCCAAACTTTCATTTGTATATGAATCATCTGGGGATCTTGTGAAAATGCAGATTTGCACTCAAGTAATCTGGAGTGGGGCCTGAGAAGTTTGCATTTCTAAGAACTCTGGTGAAGCTCAAGTTCCAGAGCCCACGCTTTTGAGCAGCAAGGTTCTATGGAATTCCTTAAATAGTAATAGACACATCCAAGGAAGGTTTAATTTGATTTAGAAAGGACATCCCAAGAGAACACCCATGAAGTAGTATATGGAGCCACCCTGGCTAGCAGGGTTTCTTGAAGGCGGACCACCAGGAAAAGCCAATGGCGTTCTTGTAAATTGGCCCTGGGCCCTATTCAATGAGTTTGTACCCTATATCACACAGCCTAGGCAGGTGGAAGTAGGCTGTAGTGATCATAAAAGCAGCACGCTTCTGACAAAAGTCTCAAAAGCAGCATGGTGTAGGAAACAAAGCATCCTAGAAGATTAAGTTCATGACCACTCCAACAGCTGTGGCCAAGCAAGGCTCTTCAAGGCCTTTCTTAAATCCCTGTTTTACCCATTTACCACCTCTCTGTACATTAAATTTCATGCTGTTTCTGTTGACAGCTGTAATTAAAAAAAAAAAAAAAAGAAGAAGAAGCCTCTTATCAAGTTGCCAGATACGGATAATTCCTAAATTGTAGGACGAATGTGACTGTCAGGAAGCACCTTATACTGACTGACTCATCGTAATGCGTGTGCTGGGAGGGTGAAGAGATCACTACAACATCCAAGGAGTTCATATTTATGAGACTGGAGATTAAATTCTGGCTATTATTTTGATCCGAAATACTAACACTGGGGCGCCTGGCTGGCTCAGCTCGTGGACCATGCGACTCTCCACTTCAGGGTTCTAAATTCCAGCCCCATGTTGGGTGCAGAGATTACTTAAAAATATAATCTTGAAAAAAAAAAAAAAAAAAAAAAAGCAACACAGAAAATCTTCCATATCCCCAGAAATGAGATTCCTGGAGACAAAGTGTGAGGTAATCTGATCTCCAGCTGCTTCTAGCGCAGGAACACATCTGTCTAACCATGAGACACAGGCCAGGCTTGCACACTGGCTTAGAATAACATGTATGTTTAGTACAATTCTTGTCATGACCCCCTGGCCTGGCTGGGCTTACGCTCGAACTACAGAGTCATTATGAACCAGTGTGTGATATCAAGCGGTAACAGCAAGCTGCCCAGAAGCTGCTGAGTGTGCACCAATCACCCAGAAGGGATTCCCCTCTTGCGCACTTGCCCACTAGCGGGGAGATGCGTGCTCTGACAAGAAATGCCAGGGCCAGACTGTCACCTGTGGCCAGCATCGCTAATTCATCCATGCAATCACCACGCTGCCTCTCCATTCCACGCCCCTCCCTGCAACCATGAGCAATCACACCGTGTGGCTACACACCAGGCAGGGTCAAGATTTCGCCCTGTGGGAAGAAGGAAACTCAAGAGCAAATTTCTGGATGAGCCTGTCTTGTTTTTCCCCATTTGTCCGTTGGGGGAGGAAGTTAAGTTTTCCAATAGGCCACCTTCTTAACTTAGGCCAGAAAAAGCCTGAGCTTTTGGGGAAAGCAGTACAGGAGAGAGGCTGTAACAGAAAATGTTCTCCTTCCTCCCTCCAAGCCTGCAAAATGTTTCCATTTTAAAAGGGGAAATTAAGGCCCCCAGAGGTTAAAATAACTGAGCCGAGGTGGAGCCCAGGCTATAAGTGACTTCATAGGAGGCCTTATTAACTACCGAGAGGATACTCCCTCCCAGGAAACAGGCCTGCATTTCTCCACTGCTCCCCGCTCGCTTCTTTTCCCAACTCGGTCCCGCTCCTTACACAGACCTAATTCCCAACTGTCCTCTGAACATATGTTGACAAACTCCAGCTATTTCCTTCACAATAAGCAAATGTTCATAGTTTTGCTGAGATGCCTAAAACCTGCAGATGACTTAAACTGGCAAATACGAGCTTTTAACGAGCTCTAGCAAATTCATCTTGGATTGGGGGGGGGGGGGACAAAAACCTTCAAGCCCAATTATTCCCAGTCCCCAAACTCGGAAGGCCCGCCCGGAGCTAGGAAATGTAAGACACTTGTATTTCTCAGGAAAGCAAAAGGAAAAGTCCCAAGTTTTCCTGGGACACGGGACAACTTCGAGCGCAGGCAGGAACTCCCCTCTGGAGGGGTTCACCGCGCGTCTTCCAGAAGTTCGGGCTCATGCGCGCCGCGCCGCCAGCAGCCGGACCCTCCGCCGGGCTCTGCGCCCCGCCAAGCCCGGCCTGGCCTGGCGTGGGGAGCGCGCGCCTCCGGATCCCGACCGCGTCCCTATTAGTTCGGGATCCCTCTCTTGCAAGCGGGAGGTCCGGGTGCGGCTTCGGAAGCGACTCCCGCCACTTGCAGCCGAGCGTGCCGCCGCCGCCCCGCGAGTGGGGCTCACGCACACGCCTGCGCCCGCACACGCCCTGCGGACTCCGCCTCTTTCGCGCGCCCTCCTGGTTCGGGATCCCGGCCCGAAGCCCCCGGATCCGGCCGGGCGCGGGCAAGGCGGGGGCGGCCCGGGTCCCGCCGCCAAGGGCCAGCCGGAGGGACGCGGGGGGAGGTGCGCGTGGCGTCCTGCACACTCACCGGGACCTCTGCAGCTGCTCCAAGGCGCTGGCGCTGGCGCCCTGGGCCGGCTGCTCCAGGGCGCAGTAGTTCTGCGAAGTCGGCCTGGAGAAGGCGATGGGCAGGATTCCCTGAGTGAACGAGTTGAGGCGACCCCGGCTGCCGCTGCCGCTGCCGCTCCCGGGGGTCCCGGAGCCCAGGAAGGCGGCCGCCGGCACCTGCACGCTGAAAAAGGCGTCGTCCTCCTCCAGCTCCTCCCGCCCGGCGTTCCCGGGCCCGTCGGGCAGCTGCGGCGGGGCGCAGGAGGCGGGAGGCGCCGGCCGGGGCGGCTGGGGCTGCTCCCCCGACGCCCGGCCCGCGCCCGGGGGGCTCAGGAAGCCCCGGGGCGCCCCGGGCCCGAGCCCCGCAGCGTGGCCGCCGGGGGCCAGGGGCGGCAGCGGCGCGGGCTGCGGGGGGCAGGGGCCCCATCCCGCCGCCGCCGCCGTGCCCGCCGCGGCGAGCGCGTTGCAGCCGCCCCGCTCGGCGGCGGCGAGCAGGCTGAGCCGAGTCCTCGCGCCGCAGGCGCTGCCGGCGCCGGGCTTGGCCGCGCCGCTCTCCTCGCCGCCGCCCCACTCCTCGTCCTGCAGCGGCGGCCGGCCGTCCAGCGAGATGTTGGTGAGGAAGGAGAGGGCAGCCTGGCGGCGCCGCGGGTCCATGCGCGGCTTCCTGGGGGGCTCGGGCGGCGGCGGCGGCGGCGGCGGGGCCGGCGCGGCAGCCGCGGGCTGGGGCTGGGGCTGGGGCTGCGGCGGCGGCGGCGGCTGCAATCCGCTGGTGCCCGCGGCGTCGGTGCCGGCGCTGCTGCTGCTGCTGCTGCTGCTGCTGCTGCTGCAGGCGGCCGTGCCGGTGGCGGCCGTGGTGGCGGCAGTCGCCGCCATTGTGTCCGTCTGCGGCGATATTTCCGCGATGCCCGGAGAAGCGAGCGGCGCCCGAGTGCTAAGCGGCGAGCGCGAGCGCCGGTGACCCGGGCTGGGCAGGGCGCGGGGCGCGGGCGGCGTGCGCGGCGGCCCGGCCCCCCCGCGGGCGGGCCATGCTCGGCCCCCGGTGCTGCGGCGGGGGACGCGGCCGCCCCGGGCCACGCGCGCGCCTGGCTGCCGGCCGCTGGCTGAGTCGCGCGCTAGCTCGCCGCCCGCCGGCCGCCGGGTCCGAGCCCTCCCCGCCTCCGCCCGCCGCCGCCGCCGCCGCCTCGCGGGCTCCGGCGGCGCGGCCCGGGAGCCCGTATCTATAGGTGCGCGCGCCCTGCGCTCGCGCCCCGAAGCGCTCTTTGCAACAACACGGTATCACGTGTGGGGAATGAAACCTGGGAGGAAAACAAAGCCGCCGGCGGCGGCCGCGGAGGCCGGCGGCGGGAGGAGGAGGAAGAGGAGGAGGAAGGGAAGCCGAACGGGCGGCGGGGCAGCGGTCCGGCGGCGGCGCAGGGGCCCGAGCGTGCTGCGGGGCGCGCGGGGCTCCAGGGGCGCGCGGGAGCCGGCGGAGGGAGGCGAGCACGCTGTGCCGCCGCGGCCGCCCTGGGAATTGGGGGCGGTGGTGGTGCGAGCGGAACCCGGGGTCGGGCTGGAGCATGCGGTCCCGGGAGAGTTGTGGGTCCGCAGGGTGGTTGCTTGGAGGGACGCTGGGATTTGGCCCACGAGCTTGTTACCTGGACCCCGCGCTGCCACTGGGCGCCGAGAAGTAGGTCCTTATTACTGTTAGGCGCGGAGATCACAAGCCTTTACGGGGACAGCCCCACCTCAGAGCGGTCGCCGAACTACTACGGTTGCGTCTCGTTCATTCCCAGGCCGAGGGGCCGAGGGTGCAGCCCCGGGGATAAATGCACACACACCCACACACCCCTCGGTGCATAAGAGCCCAGGCGCATCTGAGCATCTCCTGTATGGGCGGGCTGATTTACACATCCCCATTCGATGGTGCTGTCACTTTTCATCTCTTAGCAAAGGCCAACATCAGTTTTTACTGTGAAGACCGAGATAAGCTATGATGGCCTCACACCCTTTTCCCCTTGCCACCCTGCAAATTTAGTGGACTCTGACCTCTTTTTATCCCATATAAACTGGGGAAGATATGGACCGCTACTTTCTGTCATTTTTTTAAATGAACATCCCTTTGGCCCCTACCATATCTTAAGATGGGTACCTGCCCAAGGATTCGGTGATGTTCCAGAGCAGCAGACTGGGAGGAGTCAGAGAATGCTGGACCTCGGCCCCAACCCCCAACAAATGCCTGTGTTGGCAGAGGAGTATGTTGGGGCGGGAATGGGGGCGGGGGGGCGGGGGGCACCGGGAGCGATCTGAAAACGAGTACCGGTTTCCCTATGCGTTTGAGATGACTTACCAAATGCACTTTATTAAGCTCTGCGACATCTAAGACACCTCTCTACACTTTTCAGAGGGAGAAGCAATGTGTTTAAGATCAAGGGATTAATTTAATTAAAGGTTTAAATTTAGCCCTGGAACTAATGGGTAACACTACATTGAAATTCCACTCCACTTCAAGTTCAGGAAAGTAAATTGAGTAATGTAGAGCAAATACACCCTGTCCAGAGATGTGCAGCCAACCTGGAGTATATGAGATATGGGTGAGTTTCAGGTTACATTTGCTTAGGACAAACATAGCGTGTGGCCCTTTGCATGCTTTTAGGCATTTTTAGGCATTTTATGCCATTTTTAGGCCTTTTTGAAAAAGTGGAGAATGGGATCTATTTATAGCAGCCTTATATAGCAGCTAAGTCAAAACTCGGTGACCAGCTCTGTGACATTTCATTAGGAGTTTAATTATTTTGTTTAACTAACTACCTTGAAACTTCCAAGTGGCTTTATTACAATTAATTTAATTTGTGTGACCACTGGCCTGGCTGTGCTGGCAGGCAGTATTAAATGAAAGACACCAACCCTGTTCATGTTAAATACCTGTTTTTTATTACAAAAATGATAAATGTAAATTGCACAACATTTTGAGAATAAGGTAGGTAAAGAGGAGTTTTAATAAAAAAGCATCACTAACAATCTTTTTTTTTTAAGATTTTATTTATTCATGAGAGACAGAGAGAGAGAGAGGAGAGGGAGGGGGGCAGAGGGAGAAGCAGGCTCCATGCAGGGAGCCCATTGTGGGACTCGATCCTGGGTCTCCAGGATCAGGCCCTGGGCTGAAGGCGGCGCTAAGCCGCTGAGCCACCCAGGCTGCCCATCACTAACAATCTCATCTGCTGTGGAGATAACTTCAACTTTTTATTTCTCCTGTATTTTTAAACAAGTCAAAGCATCCTGTTCGCGTCTTGTGATTTTTGCTTGTTATGTTGTGATCATCTTTTCACTTAGAATTTTCTTTTATAGAATCATTTTAATGACTGCATGATGTTCAGTTCGATGGACCTGTACCCTATAATAAATATTTAGGTTGTTTCCATTTTTGCCGTTATAAAGAAAGTGGTGATGACTTCCTTTTTCTAAATCTTGCTGCCATCCATTAATATTTTCTTAGGTTAAATAGATGCTGGGGCCAACGGAGCATCATGTTTTCAAGGCTTCCCATCCAAAGGTTGTTCCAATTTGCTTCCTCACACTCTTGCCAGCAATGTCAATTTTTTCTTCCATCTTCATTTCTTTCTCCATCTCATATAACTCTTTGCCTATTTTAAGTGCCAAACATGCAAATTAATCTCAAATATTTATTAAAGCATCAAAGAAGAATCAATATCTTATTTAACCTCCACACTGTTCCTGTGATCGATTCTCTTATATAGGGATCATGAGAGATACGGTTTATTGTTTACCTACTGTGTGCCAGCCACAGAATATTTCCAGGTCCAACCCTTTGCACCCTGCAAGGAGGGGCGGTGGTGTGTTATTCTCAATGTTTTACGGATGAGGCTCAGAAAAATTAAATAATTTGCCCAATGACATCTAGCTCATAGCTGAGCCAGTACACAAACCTGTCATATCCAAAGACCCATACGTGGTCCTGCGCCCTCTGCTGGTGAGGATGTTTTATGGGGAGGTCCATCTCCAGATTTAATCTTATATTTGAACTTAAAAGTCAACTATCATGGAAGCAGTACAAACTTTGGAGGAAGAGGATCTGAGTTTCAAGCGAGGATCTGAGTTTCAAGAGCAACTTCTCCAAGCCAGTTCCCTTTGCAGGTTATCCCGAGCTACAAATGAGACCGATTCAGACGTATTTGTAAACCTTAAAGTACTTTTAAAAATGTAAATTGTTGGGGCACTTGGATGATTCAGTCGGTTAAGCATCTGCCTTCGGTTCAGGTCATGATCTCAGGGCCCTGGGATGGAGCCCAGAGTCCCGCTCCCTGCTTAGTGGGGAGTGTGCATCTCCCTCTCCCTCTGCCCCTCATCCCTGCTTATACATGTGCTTGAGCTCTCTCTCTCTCTCCACCCCCCTTAAATAAATAAATAAAATCTTTTCTAAAAAAGTCAGTTGTTATTTCTACCAGCACAATCTGCCTACTCCCGGATTTATTCCAAATTCACTTATTTTTCAACTACTTAATCACTAATTAAATATTATTGAGGAACAATGAAACATAGCACCACCTCTCTGGGAAAGGAAAAAAAAAAAAAGCGCAGTCCTTTGCCCTTGTGCCCCCTAGAGCAAAAATAGTGGAAAACAAAGCCAAAGCTCAGGGCACATTTAAATAAAAATGGGAGGCAGATTAAGTGCTCAAATGAGCAATCCCACTAGTACTGTGAAGGTTATCAAAATATGAGGCAGGACCCTTTTATTTGAAGTGAGGTCCTGCGGGGGAGGCCTGAGGTAAGAGCCAGAATTTCTTTTTTTTTTTTTTAGATTTTATTTATTCATGGGAGAGACACAGAGAGAGAGGCAGACACAGGCAAAGGGAGAAGCAGGCTCAATGCAGGGAGACCCATGTGGGACTCGATCCTGGGTCCCCAGGATCACGCCCCGGTCTGAAGGCGGCGCTAAACCGCTGGGCCACCGGGGCTGCCCAAAAGCCAGAATTTCAACTGACCTGGATGCTAAGGAACAAAGGGAAAGGACACTTCAGAGAGAGGAAGTTCTGCATACAAATTCCTCCCTGGATTTCAAGCAAAGAGGACTAGAACTGGAAATGTAATTCTTGATCTGCCAAGGTTTTTTGTGTTTTGGATCCCCCCACCCCCACCCTGTTTCATATTGCCCCTTTTCAGTACCCATTCTGAAAACTTTTTCTGCATGCATCAACTGTTTTGATTGACATGGATGGGAGTCAATTAAAAAAGAAAAAGAACCTACAAATAATCACTGACCCTTTAAAAACAATAATTCTGCAGAACAAGAGGTATGAAGATTAGCTTAGAGATGACTGTGGATGGCGCTCAGAACAAAAGCCATCTGACACTGTGGAAACAAGGGGCTCTGCTGCCAGCTTAGGTTCTTTCAGACTTGTGATCTTTGGGGGCCCCAGCTTGGGAAGATTATGAACCTTTTGCATGGATTGCTCCATCTGTAAAGGTAGGTTTCATAATATTTTACCTTGCAGAGTTGTGGGGATTCGTGATCATATAAATTATGTAACTAGCAGAGGATCTTAAGTAGGCAGCTATTATTAGAAAAACGCAAAATAAAAAAAGGTACACACAACAAAGACCAGAGTATCTTAGGTTCCACGTTTTTGTTGTTTTCACTAGTCCTGCCAGAGAGGCAAGACCACGAGAAACTTCAGATGCCACCTTCAGTTTGGATCAGATTCTATTACTGCATGTTCCGTAAAAGCCCAGGCTGCTGCGCACGGCGAGAACTCACCCCAGGCTAGTAGGTCTAAAATACAGGCAGAGTGCCTGTGAGAAACTGCTGCTTCCCTTCGTCAAATGAAAGTTCCGTTGCCAAGAGTAAAAGTGGAGAATGCCCAACACATGGCCCTCAACACCCCGGCTCTTCTCCCTGCAATTACCTTTCCCATGGGGATTTTTTTTCCCCCATGGGGATTTTTGATGGTTTCTCTCGCTTCTCTTGGCCAGGGATACGGGCAGTGAGTTGCGAGGGGCGTCACTGTTTTCCCTTTACAATTTGGCACAGATACTTTAATTTCCTTCCTTAATTTCTCCAGGACATCTGAGACCAAATGCAACATCTAAATTAGACTTGACTAGAAGCTCAGATATTTAAAGAAGAATTGAAGTCAGTGAGTACATAGAGTCACATATAGCAGATCATAAAAGGTGACTTACTCATGGTCCTCATCTCAGTATTTACTAAATGCCAATCCCATGCTAGGTTCTGTGTTAGGCTCTGTGAATACCAAGGAGAACGGAGTGTGATCCTGTCCTGGAGCCCTCAAACTAATGGCAAAGAAAGCTACGTCCATATTGTCACCGAAAATGCATCAGTATTTGAAAGAAAGAGCTGTAGGCATGGGGTTCAGCTAAACCCCAGCATACCTCCTAAAACAGAGGTTATTTCAGCCTTTGCCCCTACCACCAGCCACTTAAGACACCCTCCTCTTCCTA
Source organism: Nyctereutes procyonoides (assembly GCF_905146905.1). Taxonomy (NCBI): domain Eukaryota; kingdom Metazoa; phylum Chordata; class Mammalia; order Carnivora; family Canidae; genus Nyctereutes; species Nyctereutes procyonoides. The sequence goes on from NW_026575044.1 coordinate 38,103,017, forward strand.
CACAGGAGATGCCCAGGGAAGATGCATTCCTGCGACTTCCTGCCATAGTACGATCCTTCAAGTCTCCTTGTCGTGCATGAAGTCCTGCCCTTCCCTCCGTGGTTGGTACCTGCAGACCCTGCCACTGTCCACACCTAGGCCCACATAGGAGCATTTTGCCTCCAGACCCCTCACACTATGTGGAGGACAGAGGGAGAATGGTATTTTACTACAGTCCCTGCCTCGGATGATGTAGGGCCTCCAGGCTTTTATAACTTATTTGAGAAGCTGAGAAACATAGGAGATGGGGCACATCCTTAGACTGTATGAATAGTCACATAAGCCTGTGTTACTAATTTATTAAGGGCAATAGTTCAAGCCAAGAATGGATTTAGATATCTCATTAATCTGGAGAGATGTGTTTCAGTAAAACCCTTCCTCATATCCACAATGTTTTTAGGGTAGATATCCAAAGACAATAGTGCAAATGTCTTTACTCTTCAAATTCCTCTGATCCATCAGGAATCCATCAGGAATCCATCAGGAATGAAGCTAAGGAGAAGGGAGAGCCATTTAGGGTGAAGTGGCCGATCCCACAAACATAACAGGAGGAGGCCACAGCCAAAGGACACAGGCTTGAATTTGTAGATCCCAACTCTCTCACTAACCCCATGACCCCTGGGCCTCAGCTTCTCCATCTCAAGGCAAAAGCAAGTCCTACCTACCTTACATGTGCAGGTTAGAGCCAGGGCATGTGTAAAACATTTCCCAAGTGTCCAGCACATAGTGGGTGATTGTGAGTGGTGGCTGTGTGTGTCTTTCTACAAGGAACCCCAGAGAGGAATGCTATTGAGCAAGTGGGCAGAGGACATGATAGAAATCTGGCATCAGACTGTGTTAGGTAAATGCATTTCAGATGCTTCCATGAGATGTCCTCAGTCTTCCAGCAGGGCATTGTTCATGCCCATAATGCCACCCATCATCCAACTAAGGAGTTCTTATGGTATTAGTATTTTAAAGAAAGAAAAATCAATGCATTATCTTTGTTGTAGTACCTTTATACTTAAATCATAGCAAACTCTTCATTTCATTTTCTTTGAAATTAAACCATTTTGAAAAAAATTATACTGGTATGCATGCACAGCTAGCTCATGAACAAAGAAGAAAGCACTTCTCCTGTAATCACAGCTGCTAACATGCAACAGACATACGGCCTGCGAGCACAGGCCTCGGATGAAGGCTCCTCTAAACTCTGAATAAACAGGCAGGCCTACAGGGCTCTCTGTCCCCCCCAAACCCCCATAATAGCATTATTTTATAGTGTTTCCATTTCCTTAGGTCATTGTCACATCAGACTGGGTTGGATGTACCCAGATTCTGGGAGAAACAGCACCACTTTGCCTGCCACTGGCAAGTTCAGCTGGGCCGATTGGTGATCCAAGGTAACCTTGACTGGTAAGTGCACAAATGACATGAAGAGAAGACTCACAGAAGGTGAAATGCTAATGCCTGGCAATCCCTCAAAAGAAGGACGATTAATGGTGCACCTGGGTGGCTCAGTCCATTTAGCATCTAACTCTTGGTTTTGGCTCAGGTCAGGATCTCAGGGTCCTGGGATGAAGACCCAAGTCGGTTGTCGTCTGGCCTCTGCACTCAGCGGGGTGTCTGCTGGAGATTATCTCCTTCTCCTTCTTTCTCCTCTGGTCCTCTCCTCTGTGTGTACTCTCTCTTTCTCTCAAATAAATTAATAAAATCTTTCAAAAAGAAAAAGAAAGAAGGAAAGAGAAAGCACGGAAGCAAGGAAGGAAGGAAGATGATTAAGAGTAATAGACAGGGATCCCTGAGTGGCGCAGCGGTTTGGCGCCTGCCTTTGGCCCAGGGCGCGATCCTGGAGACCCGGGATCGAATCCCACGTCGGGCTCCCGGTGCATGGAGCCTGCTTCTGCCTCTGCCTGTGTCTCTGCCTCTCTCTCTCCCTCTCTGTGTGACTATGATAAATAAATAAAAAATTTAAAAAAAAAGAGTAATAGACACTCATACTGCTGGTGGTGTCGATTGGAACAACCTTTCTGGAAAGTCCGGTAGCAATATGTATGAAGAGCTTTAAAAAGTTCATGATTGGGGATCCCTGGGTGGCTCAGCGGTTTAGCGTCTGCCTTTGGCCCAGGGCATGATCCTGGAGTCCCAGGATTGGGTCCCGTGTCAGGCTCCCTGCGTAGAGCCTGCTTCTCCCTCTGCCTGTGTCTTTGCCTCTCTCTCTCCTATGTCTATCACGAATAAATAAATAAAATCTTAAAAAAAAAAAAAGTTCATGATAGCATGAGCTTTGGGGTCATACTGGCTAGGTTAAATTTTGCCCCCACTATTATGCTTTGAGCATACAGAGCATGTAACTGATTTGTACTTCACTGTTGTCATATGTGAAATGGGAATAATATCTACTTTTTAGCATTGTTATGAGGATTCAGTGCACTAACAGTACAGTAAATGCTTGGTACATGGTAAGCACCCCAGAAGTGTGTTGTTGCTTTTTTTTTTTTTTTTTTTTTTCTTTTAGGTAGGCTCCACACCCAATGTGGGGCTTGATCTCAGGACCCTGAGATGAAGAATTGCATGCTCTTCCAACTAAGCCAGCCAGGCTCCCAGTAATGTAGTTAATGTAATAATCCTCAGAAGCTATTGAGAAACAAGGTCAAAGATTTATGCACAAAAATATTCATTGCAGCATTATTTTACATAAAGGAAACTTGAAAAAAGTAGCCCTAAATGTGAACATTGGAAACACTAGGTAAATTATGGTTTACTCAAACAATGGGATACTGTGCCTCTATTTTTGAAAAGATTATCTTTACTGAGCTTTCTTAATGACATGAACAATGTTTTTTTTTTTAAATAATGCTAACCAAATAAAGCAGAATAGAAACTAGAGAGATCACAGTATCTCAACTTTGTAAACAATGAATGGAATTATTGTTTTAAATACTAATATGTATCTAAAGGCTACATTGTGACCAGAGTTAAATCACTGGCCAGCAGGATTATGGTGATTTTTATTTGCTTGTTTTGTTTATCTAAGTATAAATAAGCGTGTGGTCATTGTAGGAACTGTGCCTCTCAATTAACAAATTCTAAAAATATTTTTAAATGCGTGGAAATAAATTCTGGAATAAAATGTGCCCAAACAAATGGTAGAATTATTGGGGACCTTTTTCTGTTTCTTTATGGATATTAAGTGGCATCTAGCTTTCTCTGCTGTTGTTGAGTAGGATGCAGATGAAGGAAATGCCTTTTGGTAAGGGGGCTGAGAATGAATAAAGGATAAGAAAGGAAAGGACTTTTTGGATGTGACTGGGAATGAGTACACTGGCCAGAACGGTTACATTGAAAGAATTGTAGCAGTGAATAATGGGATATAAGATTGAAAAACAGAAGATAGGGATCCCTGGGTGGCGCAGTGGTTTAGTGCCTGCCTTTGGCCCAGGGCACGATCCTGGAGACCTGGGATTGAATCCCACGTCGGGCTCCCGGTGCATGGAGCCTGCTTCTCCCTCTGCCTATGTCTCTGCCTCTGTGTGTGTGTGTGTGTGTGTGTGTGTGTGTGTGTGTGAGTGACTATCATAAATAAAAACAAATTAAAAAAAAAGAAAAACAGAATATAGGGGCCACATCATGAAACCCTTGAATCTAAAATAAGGAATTTGAGGGGTGCCTGGCTGGTTCAGTGAGCAGAGCATGTGACTCTTGATTTCAGAGCTGTGAGTCTCAGCCCCAAGTTGGGTGTAGAGATTACTTAAAAATAAAATCTTCTTTCTTTAAGATTGTATTTATTTATTCATGAAAGACACACAGAGACAGAAGCAGAGACACAGGCAGAGGGAAAAGTAGGCTCTGTCCAAGGAGCCCAATGTGGGACTCAATCCCGGATCCCGGGATCACGCCCTGAGCTGAAGGCAGATGTTCAATCACTGAGCCACCCAGGTGTTCCAAAAATAAAATCTTAAAAATAAATAAATAAGATAAAATAAGGAATTTGAGCCTATAGGTAGTAGAGAGCCATAGATGATTTTCTTAAAAATTTATTTATTTATTTGACAGAGACAGAACACAAGCAGGGGAAGCAATAGGAAGAAGGAGAGGGAGAAGCAAGCACCTCCCACCCCCACGACCCCCACCCCGGCAGAGAGCCTGTTGCTAGGCTCCATCCCAGGACCAGGATCAAGACCTGACCCAAAAACAGACGCCCCCATAGATGATTTTTAAACAAGAAGTAACATGTCAAGAGCCAAATGGACAGAGCATTAATTTGGCAAATGTGCATTTGGGGTTGAACAGAGAGTCTAAAGGAGTGAAGAGGGATATTTATTCATTCTTCCATTTATATGTTTATTGAGCTGCTCTATGCCATGCTTTCTGCTAGGCACTCAAAGTGAGGCAAAGTCCCAGGCCTTAAAGAGTTAACAACCTGCTGAGAAAATTGGGGAAATAGAGCAAAAGGAACAAGAGTGGGTTCCCTTTTACATGCAAGCCCTGAAATAGTCATTTCTACATGCTAGTTTATTGAATTATCAGCACAGCCCTGCTGTTTATCCTGCCTGATGGATAAAGACACAGGCTCAGAAAAGTTAAGCATGGTGACGTGCCTCTGATCACACAGCTGATCCCTGCATAGTTCCTTCTCTAATATCTCAGGGTGGAGGTCTGCGTCAGCAGGGAACAGCCAAATCCTAGAGGTCAAGGAAGCCCCACAGAGAAGGTGATATTTGAACTTGGACTCTAGTGTACATGTGAGAAGGGACATTTTGGGTCATGCAAAGGCTCGGGGGCAATAATGTTAGGACTCTATTACAATAGGCAGTAAGACTTGGGATTGGCAGAGACAATGGAAAAGTAGGGTCAAGTGCACGAGACATTAAGGAGAAACTGGCTTCCAGATTTCCAACAGCAGGGGGATGGGTGCAGCTGTAATTCGTGAAAGAACCAAGAGTACTCTAGGGAGAAGAGAACATGTGAGAGGGGAAAATGCAGGCTAAATTTTGGCATGAGTTCTTGTCCTACACCATCACACAGTGGCCTCATGGAAAGGCTAAGGTCTTATTTTTCTTTCTATTTTTTTTTAAAGATTATTTATTTATTTGAGAGAGAGAGTACAAGCTGTGGGGAGGGGCAGAGAGAGGGAGAAGCAGACTCCCCACTAAGCAGGAAGCCCAACAGGAGACTCAATCCCAGGACCCTGGGACCATGACCTGAGCCAAAGGCAGATGCTTAACTGACTGAGCCACCCAGGTGCCCTAAGATCTTATTTTTCTAAATCACAGTTTGTTTTTTGTTTTTTTGTTTTTTTTTTGTCTTTATCCCACTGAAAGGGAAGTAGGCATTGAGTTGGTATGGGCACAGTCATGTGGTTACAGATGGGCTCACAGGGTGCATGGCTGGCAACACTCACCGCTGGAGCCCCTAGGCCAGCCAAGATCACGCACTCTATTTGCCCTTTGAGGCATAATTCAAAGCTGAAATAGCTTTCTGGCCCCTATTTGTGATACACCCGAGTGAACACTTAGGAAACAAACCTTACTAGGATCAGGCCTAGTTCAGCCATTTCCTAGGATCCCTTTGATTGCAGATGACAGAAACCCTATCAACACAGCTTAAGGAGAATTTGTTCTAAAGATATAGGAAAGTCTCAAGGGAAATAGGGTAGGAGCTAAAGCCCAGCCAGGCACACAGAGAAGCTTGGACATGAATGCCTGGGTACTTACCCTCTCCTGCCCGGTAACCTCGAGTGCCTGATTCCCGCTCATTTCCCTCTACAGATTAGGTTCTTCTGCCTCCCTCCATGGGCAAGAGAGAAGCAGGTGCTCCAAAGCAGGACATTTCTTTGACGTCCTCTTTTTAACTTAAAAATATATGAACTATGGGAACTTAGCATGTGATAAAACTGACATCTCAAATCAGTAAAGAAAATTAAATTGTTTAGTCAATGATGGTGGGACAACTGGGTTGCTAGCTGGGAAGGAAAAAAAAAGATCCAGGGTACCTGGTGGCTCAGTGGTTGAGCAACTGCCTTTGGCTTAGGTCATGATCCCAGGGTCCTGGGATTGAGTCCCATATCAAGCTCCCCACAGGGAGTCGGCTTCTCCCTCTCTGCCTCTCTCTGTGTCTCTCATGAATAAACAAATAAAATCTATAAAAAAGAAAAGAACCCTCACAGTTTATACCAGATTCAGTTCCCAACAGAAGAAAGATTTAACTGAAAAAAAAAAAGAAAAGAAAAGAAAAGAAAAAAGAAACCATGAAAGTACTTAAGAAAAGTACTAGGAACTCATTCACAGTTTGCTTAGTTCAGCAGGGCAACTCCAGCATCTAAAGCAGTGCTTGGCACAGTCAGACCTCAGTACATCGTTGGAGGCATGAATTAATGAGCAAATATTTTTTTTAATCATCTCAGGTAGGAGAGAAGCATCTCTAAGAATGAGGGTAGAAAAAACTCAGAAGCTATAAAAGCAAAGGTAAATCCAGCTACCAAAAAAAAAAAAAAAAAATTACAAGTAACTATATGGGCGGGAGGGGGTTAGGGAAGGGCCAAAGTAAATCAAAAGACAAACATACTGAAGGGAAATATTTGTAATTCAAATCACAAAAGGTACCTTTCCTAAATATTGAAAGAAATTCCTGGGACGCCTGGGAGGCTCAGCAGTTGAGCGGCTGCCTTCAGCTCAGGGCATGATCCTGGGACAGGATTCAGTCCCACATCCGGCTCCTTGTGGGGAGCCTGCTTCTCCCTCTGCCTGTGTCTCTGCCTCTCTCTCTCTCTCTCTCTCTCATGAATAAATGAATAAAATCTTTTAAAAAAATTCCTAAATACTGACAAAAAAGTCAACAATCTAATTGAAAAATGGGCAAATGATACGAAAAAATATTCCTAGAATAAGAAATACCAATGGATCACAAATATTAAAAAAGAGAGAGGGGGATCCCTGGGTGGCGCAGCGGTTTGGCGCCTGCCTTTGGCCCAGGGCGCGATCCTGGAGACCCGGGATCGAATCCCACATCGGGCTCCCGGTGCATGGAGCCTGCTTCTCCCTCTGCCTGTGTCTCTGCCTCTCTCTCTCTCTCTCTCTCTGTGACTATAATAAATTTAAAAAAAAAAAAGAAAATAAAAAAGAGAGAGGGATCCCTGGGCAGCTCAGCAGTTTAGTGCCTGACTTCAGCCCAAGGCATGGTCCTGGGGTCCTGGGATCGAGTCCCATGTCTGGCTCCCTGCATGGAGTCTGCTTCTCCCTCTGCCTGTGTCTCTGCCTCTCTGTGTCTCTCATGAATAAACGAATAAAATTTTAAAGGGGGGGGGAATCTTTGGGTGGCACAGCGGTTTAGCACTTGCCTTCAGCTCAGGGTGTGATCCTCGGGTCCCAGGATCTAGTCCTGCATCGGGCTCCCTGCATGGAGCCTGCTTCTCCCTCTGCCTGTATCTCTGCCTCTCTCTATTTCTCTCTCTGTATCTCTCATGAATAAATAAATAAAATCTTAAAAAAAAAAAGATACTCAAGTTTCTACATAATTTAAGAAAAGCAAATAAAAACTCTAGTGAGATACAAGTTTTACACATCAGACTGGCCAAGGCCAGAAAGTTTGAGAACACGTTATTGTCTGTTGTGTATTGGCTAAGGGATGAGGAAACAGAGACTCTGATATAGTAGAGATTGGAAAAGCTCTTGTGGGGGCAGCTGGACCCTACCACATACCCTGTGATCCACGTCTAGGAAGTCTTCTGTAGATATGCTAACATATGTACAGATGAAGAATATTCCGGGTCATATTTGTTGAGGTATTGTTTATACAAGGAAACTACTAGAAATAGCCATCATCAGACTGGTTAAGAAACTCTGGCACATCCATACAGTGAGATACTGTGCAGCTGTTAAAATAATGACATAATTCTTTATGAACATGCTATGAAAAGGCCTCCAAGATGTAGTGTTATCTAAAAAGAGCAAGTTGCAGAGTAGTGTGTGTTTTATGTTATCATTTGTACTACACAAAACAAAACAACAACCATGTACATAAGCACTTACTTGTATTACCTATAGACAATCTTCTGGAGGATTCCCAGGAACCTGGGAATACTAGTTGCCTCCTGGGAGTAAAGCCAGGTGGCTGGAGAACAGAGGGCTACAGTTTCATTCTAAACTCTTTTTCATGTTTTTCAAATTTTGTCTCATGCATATATTACCTCTTCAAATAATAAATTAAATTAAGAAAAATGTGTTAATTTAGCACTCTGCTCCACAATATCTCCAACAATTGATGTCATGTAAAAAATGTCTTAAAGTACTTACCTTACACAATTAACTTTCCCTCTCAAATCTTTGAGTGAAATTAACATTCTGGAAAGATGACACATTTATTCTGGGACTCCGTCTTCTGGGCACACCAGAAAAGTGTCCCCTTTCTAAAGAGAAGAGAACTTTGCAGTGTTTGGCACATCAAGTAACTGCCCTACAAATGCGAGTTCCTGTCTCTGTGGGAACGGAACTGTTCCTGGGAGGGGCGCCCTGGAGGGAACCCCTGTTCCATTGCCAAGAAAAGAAGGCTGATGAGTGTCTTATGCTGTGAGGCAAGGCCTTGGGAGACACAATCCGGTGAAATCCAAGGTTATACAGGGCCCACATTTTTGAGCCTAGTCCAGTGCCTGACACATAGTAGACACTCAAAAATATATGTTTTGTAATGAATGAACATACCAAGAATTATGAGATCTTGCCTGAGAGATGCCATTAGCTGTTTGGAGGCTTTGGGGAAATCACCTAAATAGGTGACATTGAACCTGGGACTTAAAGAAGGAATCCCTCACCCAGAGGAAAGGGGGATAAAGCAGGCATTTCAGACAGAGAGAACAGCTTACCTTTGGGATGAGAGTGGAAGGCAAGGAGGCCGGCTGGGAAGCACACAGGGCTCCCACTTGCCGGGCTGGGAGCAGTGATGGATTCAGGGCAGACATCCCAGCAGCACCACCTGTGATGCCTTACCTGACAAAGTTATTTGATAAAGATCCAGGAGCTGACAGACAGGAAAGAAGGTTCTAGGCTGGCATTCACTTGAACCTAGAAGAGGCTTTGGGAAGGAAGGAAGGAAGGAAGGAGGAGGAAGGAAGGAAGGAAGGAAGGAAGGAAGGAAGGAAGGAAGGAAGGAAGGAAGGAGTTTCCCCCTGGGGGAAACTGACATCAGGGGGTGGGTGGAGCCATGGTTCAGTGCCAAAGGCTTTTCATTCCTCTTCATTTGGCCAAGTGAGAGCCACAGGTAATTGAAGTTGTTATCCCTAATCCAGAATCCCAAAAGCTGAAAATCCAAAGTTTTTGAAATTAAAAAAAAAATTATTTATTTATTCATGAGAGACATGTAGAGAGAGAGGCAGAGACACAGGCAGAGGGAGAAGCAGGCTCCCCTTAGGGAGCCCGATGTGGGACTCGGTCTTAGGACCCCGGGATCAAGCCCTGAGCTGAAGGCAGATGCTCAACCGCTGAGCCACCCAGTCCTCCTCAAAGTTTTTTTTTTTTTTTTTTTCAGCAAAATCTGCCCTGAACTCCTCCAAAGCTACATATAGACTCTACTCATCCCACGCTGTCTATTTATGTTTTACTGTAGAAATATTAGTGTGCTTGATTATAGGATGCTGTTTCAGACCCCACTGAGGGGTTATATAATATACCGTGTGTGCAACCACACTACTTTTTTAAAATCTGAAAAATTCTGAATCCTGAAACACGTCTGGCCTCAAGAATTTTGGATGAGGAGTTATAGTCTAATATAATCAACTAACACATATGTTTAAAAATAAAGGTGATATAATGGCCTTGAGTGTATAATGAAGAAGTAAAAGACTAGAATTTTTTTTTAAGACTAGAAATGTTTAGTAATACAATGTGTATTTCAATATGTAAATACTCGGGCAGGACTACACTGGAAAGACCTAAAAAATGAATTGCGCACTTAACTCCTGAAGGTAGACTCTCCTGAATGTGCCAATTCAAATGTAACTGATCAGGACGTAAGCCGTAAGAGACTTTTTTTTTTTTAAAGATCTCATTTATTTATTCATGGGAGACACAAAGAGAGAGAGAGGCAGAGACACAGGCAGAGAGAGAATCAGACTCCATGCAGGGAGCCCGATGTGGGACTCGAACCCAAGAATCCAGGATCACGACCTGAGCCAAAGGCAGGCGCTCAACCGCTGAGCCATCCAGGCATCCCAGCCATTAGAGACTTTTGACTATAGAGAACAAACTGAGGGGTGCTGGAGGGGAGGGGGGTAGGGGATGGGTTAGATGGGTGATGGGCATTATGGAGAGCATTTACTGTGATGGGCACTAGGTGTTGTGTTTAACTGATAAATCACTGAATTCTATACCTGAAACCAATTTTACCATGGATGTTAACTAACTGGAATTTAAATAAAAACTTCAAAGAAAAAACTCAAATGAATGTAACTGATAAAGTTGTATATACTTTTTTTTTTTAATTTTTATTTACTTAGGATAGTCACAGAGAGAGAGAGAGAGAGAGAGGCAGAGACACAGGCAGAGGGAGAAGCAGGCTCCATGCACCGGGAGCCCGATGTGGGATTCGATCCCAGGTCTCCAGGATCGCGCCCTGGGCCAAAGGCAGGCGCCAAACCGCCGCGCCACCCAGGGATCCCTGTATATACTTTTTTGCAACCAAAATACCGGGAATCGTGTCGCAGTGATTTTTCCAAAATAGTGAACAACTCTAGGTAAAGTTACAAGTATAAAAGGCAGTCTCTCTCAATTGACTCAATAGTTGCATTCCTGGAAAATCATATAAAACCATGCAAAATTACTGCGTGTTCATTTGTAAAACATAATTAGGTTTCAGGCTCAGATAATTATAATGAGGTTTTTCACTTACAAGATACATTTTAATGGGACATTTGCAAGTAATTCAGGATGCAGAACAGTTCTTTGTTGTGGGCTACTGCCTCACACATGGCAGGGAGCCTAATGTGTGTCTCTGGCCTTACACATTAGATATCAGTAGTGCCCCCAAACCAGGCCATAGAACGATCCAGAATGCCCCTCACACTTCCACAAAGCCCCTATGGTAGGGAAAGGGAACACTGCTCACCCCTGACCCCACTGGGAGCCACCAGGTGGAAGAAGCCAGTAGGAGCTGTGGAGCTCCAGGTAGCCAAACTGCAAGTGGTTTTGGCCTCAGGCACCTTTCTCCCTCAAGGTGGTGCCTTCTGGATGAGCTGATGGGCCACATGCTACCAGGCCGATAGGCAGTTTGGGATGTTAGGCAACCCAAGGATTGTGTGCCCCCCTTTAAGAGTCGCTCCAAGTCTCAATGTATCTTAGTGGTTAAGAGTTAAACACAACAGCATTATTCACAACAGCCAAAAGGTGGAGGCAACCTGAGTGTCCACCTGGGGGTGAATGGCAAACACCTGTGCTGTATACACACACTGGAATGTATTCAGCCTTAGACAGGAAGGGACTTCTGACACCTGTAGGTGAAACTTGAGGACAGTATGCTAAGTGAAATAAGCCAGCCCGAAAAGGATAAATACTGTATAAGCCCATGACCTAGAGCAGTCTAATTCAGAGAGACAGAAATTGGAATGGTGGCTGCCGGGGGCTGATGTGAAGGAAGAGGGGATGGCGAGCTGTATTTCAATGGGAACGGAGTTTTGGTTCTGCAAGTTGGAAATCTGCAGATGGATGGTGGTGATGACCTCATACCAGTGCAAAGGGGCCTAATGCCACAGAAGTGCACACTTCAAAACGGCGAAGGTGGTAAATTTTCTGTTATCTGTATTTTACCACAAATAAGACATAGGTAATAAATCAGAGGAAATGTAGACAATAACATTTAGAAAAAAAAAAAGTGAAGGCTCTGACGGGGAGACTGGGGATCGAGTTCTGGCTCTGCTGCTCACCAGGATGTGGTACATCTTGGCCAAGCTAGCCTCTCTGAATCTCAGTTTCCCCAACTGTGAAACAGGAATAATGATTGAATTCTCCCCACGGGGCCGATGGAGCTCCCTGGAGACCGTGTGCATAAACCATGCGGCGGAGCACCTGCCAGGCACATTGTGGGGACTCAGGGAGTTGGGGTTATTATCGCGTATGTGGGTTTTGCATATCCACTGCTCAGGGGAGCAGTCTTTTCCCCCTCAGGCACCCCCATGGTAGCATTTAGGGCGTTTGGCTTAACAGCAAAGTTAGAAGGACACTGACAAAGAATGACAGGGGACCCGGGGAGGTGAACGTGTAAACTTCTGGAGTCTTCCTGCCACTGGGTCAGCATCTTTCCAGCGCACAGCGAACGGTCTCAAGGGCACTCAGAGCAACTTCGACGTATTTAGAGAAAGCCCTTCTGAACTGACCCCAGAGGGACACTTCTGAAATTTGAAAACTTTGCCATCCCCATTTCGACTCAGAGGGGGGGTTGATAATTGTTGTTGACAGCAGTAAAAGTCCATTTTCTTTTATTTTGGTTAAACAATAATTTGATTGGAAACTGCTTCCTGGAGCCCTAATTAATGACTGGTTGGAGGTAAAGCCGAAAGCATTTAACCCAGAAAGTCATTAGCTACCAGGAAACGTTAGACCTAGAGGGGATTCACTGCCGGTGCAAACTCTCAAATTGGTAGGGAGAAAGGGAGAAAAAGAAAAACGTAAGCAATTCCTTTCTATGCAATGAAAAGTTTAAAAATGGAGCGTTCTGTTGCCACAGCCACCCCTCCTGGCTCGGGCTCCCGCGGCCCTGGGCTGGCCTCCCCGCCCGCATCCAGCCGCTCAGCAATTAGACACGGTTTTCAGCAGAGCAGCTGCGCCTCGCAAGTACCTGTAATGAAGATCTGCGGCTCCGGGCTCCCGCGCAAATCCTCAAGCCTTCACTTGTCACCGTAATTTCCTTGGGAAGTGTTTCTAATTACACATTTCTTGCTGCCTGCCCCAGGTCAAGTCTTCTTGTACACAACATACGAATTGCATAAAACCACAACACAGCGCGGGGACCTACTCCACCCCCTAGAGTGGGCCCGATTGCTCTGTGGTTGCTTTGAGCTTAGTAGTTAAGCGCTGCTGGGTGTAACAGGGGCAGCGTTTGCATGAGCAGGAGCAACAGTCAAGGAACGGCGCGCGCCTCGTTCTTTAGGACGCTGGAGAGCTTAGAACCCATTTCAGCCAGGCAGCTACACAATCGCCGACCTTCCAGCTCTAAAACACGGACTGTTTAACTCTTCTAGTGGGGTCTCTGTGAAGAGGGACTTAACTGTTTTTGCACTGTTCTCCGGGACCTGCCATTTAGGGAACTTCTGGCAGTTGAGTTTCCTGGAGGTGAGAGCATCGTTATCCTTTGGACTCTCCTAGTTTAGGAAATGCTCCAGGATGTAAGACAACATTCGCCAAGTACCTTTAAAGGAAACTGAAGTCAGGTTAAGTTTAAATCGAGATGCTACTGTTTGGATGTTAAGTTTTCTTTTAAGTTGAGTAAAATGGAGGCTCCTATAGCTCTTGAATAAGGGGCAGGGCAGCCCCGGTAGACCAGCGGTTTAGCACGGCCTTCCGCCCAGAGCCTGATCCTGGAGACCTGAGATCGAGTCCCAAGTCGGGCTCCCGGCATGGAGCCTGCTTCTCCCTCTGCCTGTGTCTCTGCCTTTCTCTCTGCGTGTGTCTCTCATGAATAAATAAATAAAATCTTAAAAAAAAAAAAAGATAAAAATTAAAAAAAAAAAAGGGATCCCTGGGTGGCGCAGCGGTTTGGCGCCTGCCTTTGGCCCAGGGCGCGATCCTGGAGACCCGGGATCGAATCCCACGTCGGGCTCCCGGTGCATGGAGCCTGCTTCTCCCTCTGCCTGTGTCTCTGCCTCTCTCCCTCTCTCTCTCTCTGTGACTATCATAAATAAATAAAAATTTAAAAAAAAATAAAAAAAAAAAAGAATAAGGGGCAAAAATTGTTTTCTAGGGGCACTTGGGTGGCTCAGTCGGTTGTCTGCCTCAGCTCAGGTCATGATCCCAGTTCCTGGGATCAAGTCCAGAGTTGGGCTCCCTGCTCAGCCTCTGCCTGCTGCTTCCCCTGCTTGTGCTCTCTCTTTGTCAAATAAAATAAAATAAAATAAAATAAAATAAATCTAAAAGGAAGGTTTTTCTGGGTTGGGGCCACCCCCTCTCTATAGGAGGCGTCTATGGCCACCACCATCCACCCTGCCTTGTGTTATGGAAGACTGAGCACTTGAGAGCCTGGAGGTACTGACTGATCATCTTTGTGGGACTGAGGAGTTGGGCTCAGTTGAGCCCCCAGCTAGTGCCCCTTAGAGAGGCCTGGTTCTGGGCCCAGCCAATGGCCAATGCAAGAACCTGTCCTGACCCCACTTAAAACAGCCAAGTTTTGGGGTCATTTCTTACACAGCAATAATATCTGGAATGCCATCTGTATGCCATGATTCCCACATTTGTATCTCCAGCTTAAGCTACTCTGAGCCCTAGACTCACAATTCCCACTGTTTAGTCAGCTTTTCCATTTGGATGTCTAACAGGCTCTTCCTAGAACACACCCAGGATCAAATTATTGACTATCCTGCCTTGAAAAGCTGCTCTTCCCTCAGCTGTTCTCATCTGAATAAATGACACCATCACTTACCCAATACCCAACTGCTCAGGCTAACAATTCAGGCATTATCACTGACTCCTCTCTTTGCCTCCCAACTCCCATCAATCCATCAGCAAATCCCATCAACTCTACCTTCACAGCATTTCCCAGATAGGACTACTTTTCACCTACCCCACTGCTATACCCTAACCACATCATCTCTGTGCTGGGTTATGGCTATAGCCTCCCATCTTTCTCCCTGCCTCCCTGCCTGATCTGTTGCCCACCTCCCCACCCCCCTCACCCCCCCCACCCCCCCACCCCCCCGCCCCAAATCCTCAGGAGACTTGTTCCAAGATGTAAATCACATCATGAGCCTCAACTCCTCCTGTTCACTGGTCTTGCTGTTGACCAGGAACCTGGCAGGGGTTGTTGATGAGACCTGTGTGGCCTTCGTGTGGCCTGGACTTCCTCACAACGTTGGGCTGGGTTTAGAGAGCAAGCATCTCAAGAGAGAGGAGAGCCAGCTAGGAGTGCTTTTTAGGACCTAGCCTTGGATATCATGCAGCAGCACTTCTGACACGTTCTACTGGTTGAGCAATTAGGGAGGCCCACCCAGGCTCAGTGGCAGGGAACATAGACTCCATCTCTCAATGAAACCTGTTACAGTCACATTCTGAGAAGAGCATGTGAGATGGGATATATATTAGTGCAGCCATCTTTGGAAAACACAAAATGAGAAGATTTAACTATGTAACAAAGAAAATTATCTACACCCCCCACAATACCACAAACAATTGTAAATGCCAAAGGCAGTGCCAAGAAGTGCTAACTCTTTTCTCTGAGCTCCTCCTCTGGGCATTGTGGGTTGATACAAACATATTTCACTGGTAACCTTTTTTTATAGTACTACAGGGAGAGGTTGGGTCAACTGTGCCTGCTTCCTCGTCCATGAGGGCAGGAGGAAGAGAGTGTCCTCTCCTTAACTCCCATCTGGAAAGCTTACTTCAGAGGCAACTTTCTCTACAGACCCTCCATGATCCCCAATGTGGGAGTGCTGAGAAGTTTTACCCATCTCCCAAGCTACTTATATTTTCTCCCTTGTATTGCAGTTATTCACATGCCTTCTAAATCTCGTTTCTTTAAAACCTCAAGGGTGCATTAAACTTTAAATTTCCAAGGGGCAGGGACTTTAAAAAAATTCATCCGCTTCCCCTCCCGTCCTTGTCGCTGCATGTTCTCACGCAAATTACTCAGTCCATGCTGGTAAAATTCACAAAGAAGTAGTTGTGTACAGGTGTCTATGTCATCTACATTTGATAATCCTGGAACACAGGAGGTGCTCAATTAAAATATATATATATTTTTTAAAGAATTTATTTATTCATGAGAAACACACAGAGAGAGGCAGAGCGGCAGGCTCCATGCAGGGAGCGGGATGTGGGACTCGATTCCAGGACCTTGGGATCACGCCCTGAGCCAAAGGCAGACGCTCAACCACTGAGCCACCCAGGCATCCCTTAAAATATGTTTTTAGTGAATGAATTGTAATCGACTAAGCACAGGACATGTAAGCAGAAAATAAGCATAAGAGCTCTTCCTGGCCTTGAGTCTCTATTGACCTTGCACAAAAATAGAAGAGCTATGACAAGACAGTATAGTACATGGCTATGATTTATTGACAAAAGTCTGTGGGACTTAGAGAGAAGACTTTGTAAGCCTATACAGGCTAAGCTAGAAAACATAAAGATTAATAGTTTCTACTGCATAAAACATAAAAATAAAACACTTCTGTACATTAAAAAAATCATAAATACAATTAAGGCAAATGGCAAGCCTGGAAAAACTTGCCAATATATTAACAAAGGGTTACCATCCTTCTTTTTGTATATTATTTTATTGGAGTTCGATTTGCTAACGTATAGTATAACACCCAGTGCTCATCCCATCAAGTGCCCCCCTCAGTGCCCGTCACCCAGTCACCCCAACCCCCCACCCACCTCCCCTTCCACTACCCCTTGTTTGTTTCCCAGAGTTAGGAGTCTCTCATGTTCTGTCAAAAGAGTTACTATCAAGAAAAAAAAAGGGGCCGGGGGTTACTATCCTGAACGTGTGACGAGGTCTTCTGTATCTGTAAGAAAAAGACAAGTATTTGCAAAAAAACTGAAGAAAGGATGTAGTCAAAACAAAAGAAAAATAGGGTACCAAGATGGCTCAGTGGTTGAGAGTCTGCCTTCATTCAGCTCAGGTCATGGTCCCAGGGACCTTGGAGGAGTCCAGCATCAGGCTCATGAATAAATAAATAAAATCTTAAAAAAAAGAAAAGAAAAGCAAAGAAAAATATAAATGGTTAATGAACAGTGAAGAAAGCCCTACAATCTCATTAGCAATCATATAAATTCATAGTAAAAACACAGTGAAACCATTGTTTTCTTTTATCACATTGGCAAAGTATTTTTATTAAAATAATTTGCAATATTAGCAAGACTAGGAACACTGAAAATTGACATTTAAAGTTGCGTGTCAAAAATCCCTAAAATGGGCATGCTCTGTGACCTGGCATTTCCACATCCCCTAACTTAGGCCAAATAACATATTACTGAAGTTTATACAAAGATACCTCAGAAGTATTGATTTTAATTACAGAAAATTGGGATTAATGTCCAGCAATGGGGATTAATTTAAATTGGTTAAATAAATCATAGTGCCCCTTTAATGCAACCATTTCAAATCGCCATTTCAAATGCTCATACGAAATAATATCAAATAAAGTGGGAACATTTCCATGACATATAGTTAATTCAAAAAAATCAATTTATCTAGCAAACGTGGAGTCACTTTTTCCCCATCATATATATATATTCCATAAATATAAACATGAATAAAAGCATCCTAGAAGGATTTACCACCAAAAATTTTAGAATTCTGTGATTTTCCTTTTTCAGATCTCTTTTTTTGCATTTTTAAACTTTCTGCATGAACATTTTTTTCCATTCAGGGCAAAAAAAAATTATTTCTTGTAAGTGGTGTGGAAGTTGCCCCTGAAATATAGATGGGAATGCAAGTTCTAGCTGTTTCCCCTGAAAACATCTCGGGGCCCCATAGGCACACATTTACAAGGCCTGTTCTCTCCTGAGGATAGAGTGGGGGTGGGAGGAATTTGGGTGAATGTTTGTACTTGTAACTCGTCCTGCAGTAAATCTTTTAAGACTGTGGGAATAGGTGCTTTGTGTGCCCTCGGGCTGGCAAATGTACTTCAGGTTCTCTGCCCTTGGGTCTGCATCATGCAGAGAGATCTGTGAGTGGGGGGGCTTCGAAATCTAAATGTCAACCCTGTCAGGAGCATTTGTTTCATGGGCAAGGGATTCACTTTATTTGCTTTGTTTTGTCTCGGCAGAAAGAAGGGGACAATACAGTTTGTTCTGTGCACTGCACAAGGGGCTGGAGGTTTAGGGAATTACAGTATCCTGCAACAGAGTAAAAATGAGATGGGTGTGAGGGTTGGAGCACAAGAAGGAAACAAAGTTTACTTATTTTCTTCTTTCTTTAGCTCCTGGCTTTATGAGGATTCACAAAAATCGACAAAGAAATCTGATGGGAATAGTCTCTAAAACTAAAAAGTAACATAAGCCTATGGTTCAGGCTTCATGAATTCCTCGGACTCTATTTCCAAATATAATTCCGATATAAAACTATCCCATGGCACTTTGGGGACCACTTAAACCAGTGAATATTACAGGACCAAAAACAAAGAAAAAGGAAAAGTTTTAAAATATATGGGTGTTCAGATGCTTGCATCAGATATTAAAGCCTGTCACTTCACAATGGAGAATACCCACCTGGCCATAAATATAAGCAATTACATTTCCTTTGACTTTGAAGTTTTTTGTTTTTTGTTTTTTTTTTTTCATTTTAGTATGATTTTGACCAGTGTCAAAAGTATAGGAAATGTCTTAAAATGTATGAGTGATTTAGCTGACTTTTTATGAGATTTCTTTTGGATACAGGAAGCTTTGAATAACGTAAATGAGCTCTGTGTGGATGCTTCTAGAAAGTTTATGACCCATCTCAGGGACTTCCAGAGTGGTTGTCTCCGTATCGTACCTCATGGGACCTGTGACCCATGATCATGAAGTCAAAGAAGGCTGTAATTCTCTATCACCCTTGTTCAGGCTTGAAACTTGGAACCACCACAGAGAACAATACATTCAGGGACATATCCAATGGGCGGCTTCCCTGTCCGGCAGCCAAGCCTGCTAGGGACCAGGGCCATCATGGTGTGTTTGAGCCCTTGACCTGCTGCATTTTATTTTTATTTATTTGTTTTTAAAAGGTTTTATTTATTTATTCATGAGAGACACAGAGAGAGGCAGAGATGTAGGCAGAGGAAGAAGCAGGATCCAT
Source organism: Nyctereutes procyonoides (assembly GCF_905146905.1). NCBI lineage: Eukaryota > Metazoa > Chordata > Mammalia > Carnivora > Canidae > Nyctereutes > Nyctereutes procyonoides. The sequence continues at coordinate 38,122,007 of NW_026575044.1, forward strand.
GCAGGGAGCCCAATGAGGGACTTGATCCCAGGACCCTGGGATCATGCCCCCAGCCAATGCTCAACCACTGAGCCACCCAGGCGTCCCTAAAGGACAGTTTAATAATCATACACAGCCTCCCATGTCTCTCTCTCTCTCTCTCTCTCTCTAAACATTCCTCAAATGTCCTGCCTGTCCTTGGCTTCCCCTGAATCTCTGTCCTCTTTTTCCTCTTCACACCCCCCAGATTTCCCCCAGCTCAGCCGACTCTGGCATTTCTCTCTCCTCTTCTGCTCCTTCTTTCCCAAAGGAGTCTTTCTTCTTCCTATATCTGCTCTCTGTTCTTCCTGTATAAGTCAAATCAGCTTACCCTGGCCCTTCTCATTTTCCTCCCCTACCCAAACCCCACAACAAAGGCCCAGAATCTACCAGGAGAGGGAGAACTGTCCTTCTTGGGTGTGATAACAGAGTATTAGACACAGTTAACTCCCTTGACAGATGAGACCCTGGAGAATAGGTTAACTAACTTCCCCAAAGCCACAGCACCCTCAAGTAGCGGAACCAGGCTTCAAAATCCCTCATCCCAAAGTTTGAGCTATTCCCAAAGTAGGAGGGGAGGCCTTCAGGGAGGACTCTGGGTGGATGAAGAACAGAATTCCGTCCTATGTACCAAGGGCCACATCCTCTCAGGGTGGTGGTTGGGCTTCCAGGCCCAGGACAGGAAACAGCCCTTCTCCCAGGAAGCTCCCTGTGGTGTGTGTCTCCAGAGAATGTCACCATTCTCATTCTCAGAGGCCGGTTCTGCACAGCCCAGGGGGGAAGGGAGGGTCATTCACTCTATTTGCCTCTGAATGGCTCCCCCTGGAGCTGTGTAAGGCGGGGCCCTGGCTTCGAGGTTCCTGGATTTCTCATGGTGCTTTTTAGGAGGTCTTGGGGGGAAGAACTGTGACATCTGCTCTTGGAGTGTTTCCCAGCCTTGCTGAGGTTCAAAGCCCTCATCTGTTCCGGGGCTGTAGCTTCTGGTTCCTCTTGCCACTTCTCACTGAAGCTTTTAGGAGGTGACCAACAACCTAAGCTTAAAACTCAAGTTGTTATACACCTGGAAATATTTCAGAGCCTCTGAGAAAAGAGTATCCCAAAATGTACTTGTGAATGCATGGTTATATGTCAGGAAGCTACTCTTTTTTTTTTTTAAGATTCTATGTATTTATTCATGAGAGACACAGAGTGAGAAGCAGAGACATAGGCAGAGGGAGAAGCAGGCTCCCTGTGGGGAGCCTAATGCAGGACTCTATCCCAGGACCCTGGGATCACGCCCTGAGCCGAAGTCAGATACTCAACCACTGAGCCACCCAGGTGACCCTACTCTTTTTTTTTTTTTTAAGATTTTATTTATTTATTTGACAGAGAGAGAGAGAGAGAGAGAATGAATGGGGGGGGGCAGCAGAGGGAGAGGGAGAAGCAGGCTCTCCTCTGGGCAGGGAGCCTGATGTGGGGCTCCATTCCAGACTCCAGGATCATGAACTGAGCCAAAGGCAGATGCTTAACTGACTGAGCCCCTCAGGAGCCCTGGGGAAGTTACTCTTATTTTTTTTATATAATAAATTTATTTATTTATTTTTAATTTTTATTTATTTATGATAGGCACACAGTGAGAGAGAGAGAAGCAGAGACACAGGCAGAGGGAGAAGCAGGCTCCATGCACCGGGAGCCCGACGTGGGATTCGATCCCGGGTCTCCAGGATCGCGCCCTGGGCCAAAGGCAGGCGCTAAACCGCTGCGCCACCCAGGGATCCCAATAAATTTATTTTTTATTGGTGTTCAATTTACCAACATACAGAATAACACCCAGTGCTCATCCCGGCAAGTGCCCCCCTCAGTGCCCGTCACCCATTCACCCCCACCTCCCGCCCTCCTCCCCTTCCACCACCCCTAGTTCGTTTCCCAGAGTTAGGAGTCTTTATGTTCTGTCTCCCTTTCTGATATTTCCCACACATTTGGGAAGTTACTCTTAAATGAAATTGGAAAAACAGCCACTTTTAGATGAGAATCTGAGACACCTTAGGGAGTGTGGAGTGGAGGAGGGACAGAGCAGCAAGGAGACTTCAGGGTTCCTGTAGAAACAGTTGGAGGGGATGGGAGTCTTCCCCCCTTGCTCCCTCTTGGCTAGGTCTCCCCGATTTTGCTGGGCCCAGCAGAGTCAGAAGTCCACTTTCCCATGGTCGAAGGTCCTCACAGGTTCCTACCCAAACCCCCAGGGAAGCTCATGACCAAGGCAAATAGCAAGGATAAGGAGAAAAGCTGTCTTCATCTGTGGACCAAGAGTCACTTTAAATGAGTGAAACTCTGTGTGCCAGGGGCTTGAATAAGCCTGAACCTCCTAACTTATTTTTAGTATCCATCTTTGATCTGTTTTTAGCACAGTGACCAATCAACAGACAATTGACTCACAAGAGCCAGAATGGAAGGTAAGCTGAAGGAGGCTTCTAGAAAGCAATGCTCCCTAAACCGAAACCATCTCTCATGGCTGTGAAGGCTAGCATCTGCTGGCAAGCTTCCCAGGTGGGATTGGTGGCACTGAAGCAAAAAGATGGGAGTAATGGGGTTTGTTCTCCTGTATTCTGAATCAATAGAAGTAACAAACCTGTGTGATTACAATAAAGATATGTATTTGGTCTTTGTCACCAGTTCTTGACACAGAGCTCCTAATTCCCTTGGAATATCCTGGGTAATAGGAGGCTCTTTTGTTCTAATTAGGCTTCTCATGGCTGCCCCTGAGATAGCTTCATTGTGGGGGCTTATCTCCAGAAAGACCAAGCCATGATTAAAGAGTTGGCCCTCCATGGAGGGAGAAGGGTTAGAGATTGAGTTCAACCATCTGGATCCCGGCCCATCAACAGCAGGAAGGACTCAGCAGGCCGGGATCCAGAAGGTGGGAGACACCTGGGTGGCTCAGCAGTTGAGCGCCCGCTTTTGGTCCAGGGCGTGATCCTATAGAGTCCTGGGATCAAATCTCACATCGGGCTCTCTGCATGGAGCCTGCTTCTCTCTCTGCCTGTGTCTCTGCCTCTCTGTGTCTCTCATGAATAAATAAAATCTTAAAAAAAAACCAAACACCAGTGGCCAATGGCTTAATCCATCATGCCTGAGCAATGAAATCTCCCTAAAACCTCTTGACAGTGGGTTTGGAGAGCGGCTGGGCTGGTAAACACACTGTGGTGCCAGGAGACTGGCGTGCCCGGAGAGCGCATGGGAGGTCCATGGCCTTCCCCTCTACCTTGCCCTGTGCATTCCTTTCATTTGGCTGTTCCTGAGTTGAATCTTTTATAATAAACCAGAAATAGTCAAGTAAAGTGTTTTTCTGAGTTCTGCGAACCTTTCTGGTTAATTATCAAAACTAAGGGGGGTGGTGGGCTGTGAGAACACTGAACTTAAAGCCAGTTGGTCAGAAGTACCAGCGACAAATTGGGATTTGTGGCTGGCATCTGAAGTGGGAACAGTCTTGTGGGACTGACCCCTTAAACCTGTGGAGTCTGTACCAATTCCGAGTAGCCTCAGAACAGAACTAAGTTGTGCGACATCCACAGGTGTCCAGAGAGCTGCAGAATTGGTTGATATGGAGAAAAAAGCATCCTCACTTGGTGTCAAAAGGAGCATGAGTGAAAACTCATTACCAGTGTTCTTTTTTAAGGACAGAGAATTCCAGAACACTGAAAAAATTAGCACTAGGGGTGAGGATGGAACAAAGGAGGGGCATTTAATAAACTTTTGGCTGTTTCTGTTCTTTCACTGTTGGACAAGCTGATTTAAAAAATGGTTTTAAGTAGCCTGTTCAATGAAGCCATTTGTTTATTTGAGTTTTGGGGGATGTTTTGTTAAGATAAATGAAAACTAACTGATACCTAGAATTGCAGAGCCATAACTCACAGTGCTGTGCCTGGCCCATCAACAGCAGGAAGGATTCAGGAGGCCGGGATCCAGAAGTGACCTGCTGGCTCTGTCAGTACCACTGGACAAACAGCTGGGCTGGAGACAACACACTCAAGGAATGTTTTCTCAGCCTGGCCCAGGGAGGCTGCACATCTGTCCTGGCTTGTTGGCCTGCTTTCTGCAGCCAACAGAGGAGATGAGTCCAGCAGAGAAGGAGGCCATAAATCAATGGTATGTGCATAACATTCAACATTCTTCACATATTTTATGCTATATAAAATTAACATCATATTTACAATTTGTTTCTTAGAACCTAAGTGTGTTTGCTATGCAAAGATGAGCCGATGACATATTCTCTAAACATAGTTGAAGAATTTTAAGAAACCAGAATAAGAACTTAGAAAGAAGCATCCTTGCTTTCAGTGAATCAGATTCCATGTGTTTGGGGTTTGAAGAAGTCTGAACTTCATAGTTTATGTTAATATTTTCTTTGATCTGCTTTTTGCTAATGATCCATCAACAGACATGTGAGCGATGACTTCAAAAACCCTTTATATACAATACGCTGTGCTAGAGTCATTATCTCATGTCCTATTCAGACTCTATGGGAAAGAAAACTATTCTTTCTAGTTTCTGAACTTTCTAGTTCAGAAGAAATCCTTTCATCAGTTTATGTTGATATTAGTATTTTTGAATCTATTAAAATGTGGAACAGACTAAGTCTGAAAGTTCGAAATAGAGAGCTAAGTACAATCTTTCTAAAAACTCAATTGCCAGGGCACCTGGGTGGCTTTCGGCTGAGGTTATGATCCTGGGGTTCTGGGGTCAAGTCCCACATCAAGCTCCCTACAGGGAGCCTGCTTCTCCTGCTGCCTATGTCTCTGCCTCTCTCTCTGTGTCTCTCATGAATAAAGGAACAAACTCTTTAAAAACAAATTAATTAATTAATTAAAAACTCAATTGCCAATACACTAAAGATGTGTCTAAGCTGTGATCTTCCTAGAAACTGCCTACAAAACTGTCTTCATTGAAACTCTCTACTATCCCCTCCTCCCCGTGTTTTATACTAAACAGTAGGACGTGAACAGTAGCAACTGCTTTGAAGCTCCAGTTGTTTTTCCCAAGGAGTACATGCTGTTGTTATCAAATGTCTATATGTTGTGAAATTTTTACAGCTTCTCAAAAGCTCCTCATTAAGAGAAATGTGCTCTAGCAAGCAACAACAGCCACACACACACACACACACACACACACACACACACACACACTTCAAAAATTCAGAACATTCATGCCTGTGTCAACATGATTTCAGATAAGCACCAACCCAAGAACCCAAACATGGTGTTGGCAGAGCCAGTAAATAAAGAAAAACAGTGTTCTGCTGGCCCTCACCTCATATGCCTCCAAGAGAACTGTATTTTAAAAATTTAATGCATTTTTATTAGTACTTGGGCATTTTATCAGGAAGTATGATTTCTAATTTTTAGAAGAAAAAAAATCTTCCCTTATTTACAAGACTGTGGATGTCAGAAATTTAATTAAGGTATTAAAGATGTATGATACCCAGTTTTTAAAAATCACGTTGAGAAGGATCATGATGATCTATTTTAGGTTATCATGATTACTACACCCCAACATACACATGGATTACAAAGCAGGTATTTTGGGCATAGTTTGTATCACAGCTCATATAGATGTATCAACTCTGGGTGGAGCCGATGGATCAAAGCTTTTTGTTTTTAATTTTATTTATTTATTCATGAGAGACACAGAGAGAGGCAGAGAAGTAGGCAGAGGGAGAAGTAGACTCCATGCAGAGAGCCTGTTGTGGGACTCGATCCCAGGACCTCGGGATCACCTGAGCCAAAGGGAGACGCTCAACCACTGAGCCCCCCAGTCGTTCCCAGATCAAAGCTTTTTAAGCTGATTCCGGATAATCATCCTGCTACCAATTCAGTTATCAGAAATTTTACCAAATATTATTTGAAAACATTCCAGTCTATCATTCATGATGCGTCTAAGTGAATTTCTCTTTGTCAGGTTTGGTACCAATTTTTAGGAATTAAAAATGTGAATTAAATCAAAAGGAATCTATCCCTAGAGAGAAAAAGAGAACATTTTTAGACAAATTTTCTCATGATACATGAGAGCACCCGAAGATTATGAATTTGCTTCATAGTGAAACACTGCTCATTCCCTTTCTTGGGAACATGTCTGGGCTGTTTGTCCAACGGTGGCCAGTGACACTGCCTTGTATGAGGCCGAGATATCAGGGCATTTGGCCAAGAGATGTGAGAGATGTGAGGCCAGCGTACACAGAAACCTGAGGGCCTGAACAGTGATGAGTCAGAGGCAGGTGTGCTGTGGAAGTGGAGAGCTCAGAAATACCAAGGGCTGAGAGAGACAGGAAGGTCACATGCCAGCTAGGAAAGTTCGTAGACATGAAGTCCTAAACTAAGACATGGTCAAAGCATGAGGCCTTTGTTCGTTGTCTTTCCTCTCCCCAATTCTCTACTTTCCACAAATGCATCCTCTTTTTTTTCCCTATGGTTCTTCAAAACCTGCTACTCTTTTAATATTAGGGTTATATCCCTTTTCTCCATTACCGACTTGAGCCACTGTTGTTCCTTTCTTTGACTTATGCCATTAACTATCTGTGCAACTCATTTAGGACTCGATCTTCTGGTGTCTTTGGACATTTGGAATTGATGTTTCAGTGTGTTGTGAGCTCTAAGAGCTCCTTGAAACTAGGGCCAGATCAACAGTGTGCATGGCTAGACCAGGCACACTATTTCCAGAGGTCAGGTCTGCTCAACCCCCGATGGAGCCACTGGCCCGTGGTTTATTAGATTTTTCCTTAATAAGGACAGATTAGGGACGCCTGGGTGGCTCAGTGGTTGAGCGTCTGCCTTTTACCCAGAGCGTGATCCTGGAGTCATGGGATTGAGTCCCACGTTGGGCTCCCTGCATGGAGCCTGCTTCTCCCTCTGCCTGTGTCTCTGCCCCTCTCCATGTGTGTGTCTCTCATGAATAAATAAATTAAATCTTAAAAAAAAAAAAAAAAAAAACAGAAACTAAGGACAGGATTACTTCCAGAGGCTGAGGTGAGTGTGGAGTCTTCCAGGGTGACTCTGATGCAGCCTTGTTGGGATATGGGTAGAAATTCCTGGTGGGGCTTTCATCCTCTTATTATTTTGCTCTCCAATTCTCTTTTAACTACGGTTGTGCTACCTTTTCTAGATTAGAGGAAATTATCCCCTCTTTCTGAAACCTGTAAATGTTATATTCTTGTTGTACCTAAAGATATTGCTGACCACTCAGTCTTTGGCTTTCTTGACTCACTTTTTACAATTCCATGTGGGCCTTTCTCATTCCACCTTTACTATTTATCCTTCCCATTCATGGACCATGATTTTATGGACCACAGTCTGATTTTAAGATCAGATTAATAAGAAGAGCATCTCAGTGATCACTTTGGTCCTTGGTCTCCTCCATCAGTGCTGTTCGGTGGGGACACTACTGGCATTGAGGAAACGGTTGTGGGCTCCTCGGATTAAAGGAGTTTTAGCATTCCTGGCCTTCTAGCACTGAGAGCCAGCCTTGCCAGGGATTACAATAAGTAAAAATGTCCCCACAAATTTCCAAATGGCTCCTAGTTGAGTCACACTGCTTTAGATGCTGCCTTCTCACCCCACACTCCAGAAACACACATTTTCTCCCTAAATGGGATTGTTTGTGCCTCTATCAATAAGCTGTTTCTTTTCTGAAAGTTTGTCATATTTTAAAGTCATTCTTCCTTTTAAAGTTTTTTTTTTTTTTTTAGCCTTGGAATGAGTCATATGTTATTTTGTTTTGTTTTACTTATTATTATGGGAAATGTCAAACATACACAAATAGAGAGAGTAGCATAATGAACCCCCATGGATCTAACACTTCATATCAACAATGACCAGCTTATAGACATTCCAGTAATTTCTATACCCTCACCTCCCATTCTCCACCTATTCCCTGCTGCCATTGGATGATTTTTTTTTTTTATTTACGATAGTCATACAGAGAGAGAGAGAGAGAGAGAGAGGCAGAGACACAGGCAGAGGGAGAATCAGGCTCCATGCACCGGGAGCCTGACGTGGGACTCGATCCCGGGTCTCCAGGATCGCACCCTGGGCCAAAGGCAGGCGCTAAACCGCTGCGCCACCCAGGGATCCCCATTGGATGATTTTGAAGCAAATCACAGACCTCATTCATTGTATGTATCTTTTTGATAAATTTTTTGACATTTTTTGTGGGTGTTTTGAGTCAACAAGGGTAAGGTGAAACATATGCTTTATTCTCCAGGACTCCATCCATCCTTCTATATCACCCACACATTACTTCTGCCTCACCAAACATAAACCCGGGGTTGTAGCTACCTTCCTTGCTTCCTCTATTTTCTGAGACAAGAATGCCAAGCCAAGTTAAGAATTTGTCACATGCTCTGGTTTTAGCAGCTGTTTGTATCATACACGTGCTAGTTTGGTGAACTGTAGTAGGCAGTTGATAGCCACATCTTCTCTTGGGGAAAGAAAAATACAGTTTAACTCCATCCAAATATTGCTTCTATTTCTGCCCCTCTTTGCATTCCCTGGAAAGCTCTCTGCCAGGCTGGGAACCCTGAGCCCATGATTTAACCAACCCTCTTATTTTGTTCCTTGCTTGTCCTGCTAATTTGGAAAAGGTGTGTCCTTCTGAAGTACTCAAGTTACAGTCCTCATCCTAGCATTTAATGGAACCAAAAAGATTGCTTTTCAGTTGTGTTTATAAAATATTTTGAAAATGACAGGAATAGGGGCACGTGGGTGGCTCAGCGGTTTAGCGCTGCTTTCAGCCCAGGGCCTGATCCTGGAGACCTGGGATCGAGTCCCACGTCAGGCTCCCTGCATGGAGCTGCTTCTCCTTCTGCCTGTGTCTCTGCCTCTCTTTCTGTGTCTCTCATGAATAAACAGAATCTTAAAAAAAAAAAAAAAAGAAAGAAAGAAAAGAAAAGAAAAGAAAGAAAATGAGGGGAATATAAGCCGAGTCCATTCATGGTTGAGTGCCAATGTTCAACAGAATATTGGGATGATTAGTTCTGTTATGACTGGTTCTTAAATGATTAGGACAGTGCGTCCGGCTTTCTTCCTTCATACCCCTGTGGGATGTGTTTGCTGGCTATTTGATTGCTTAGTGCTTAGAACGGATTAGCCTTGCTGACTTCGGGGGCAGCTCTTTGAAAACAAATTGATGAACCTTAATCTGGAGCAATCATAAGTACCAAACCATTGACACTGAGGCCCCTGGGCTCTTCAGCTTATATGGGGAGCCATGACCTTGACCTGGATGCAACTTTTCAGCCAGTCTGTCCTGAATCATGACTATCCTCTTGGGGTTTTTTTTTCCCCGCAGAGGTACTTGCCTCTAGTTGAGTTCTAAAAAGAGAGTAAGTCTATGTTAGGAACACTTTGAAGGATTACTGTATACCCGGACTGCAAGCAGATCCAGCAGAAGAAAGGGGATGTTAAATGTTCATATCAAACACTTAAATGCTTAAATTGTTATATTTAATTTGCAAGTGCACTATTATTTAGAATAGTCTCGTCCAAACACTTTCCTATGTTCCACTTCTAAAAAGACATAATTTTGACTGTTTTATCTTCCTTTGTGCTTTAACATTAACCCTAGGGCAGAGGGCACAGAGGGATTATTATTATCATTATTATTGGCATTGGCCAAACACTGAGAGTGATTTAAGTAACTTGCCTAAAATCAAACAGTTCATTAGCAAGGAGTCTGGAGCCTAGGTCTGCTAGAATAAAGAGTATTTTGCCACCCTTGTCCACTCAGCCTATCTGCTTTTGCCAAAATCAAAGTCTATAATAATTCAGGCCTGAGTGACTATTTAAATGCCATCAGCAAGCAAGCAAGTCATCATCATGAACTACAGTGTAGAAGTACCTGCAGATAAAAAGGATCCTCATCCTTGCCTATTTCCCTTTGTTGTTGTTGCAACTGAAAGTGTAAATGAATGTGAAAGGTCTTTGTAAGCTATGAGGTCCTATTCAAATGAAGATACTGTTGAGGATACTAATGGCATTTGACATCTGTGGAGTATTTTCAGTGTATCAGTCATTGAGCTGAATTCTTTTTTTTTTTTTTTTTTTTTGAGCTGAATTCTTCATGCATCATTTCACTTACTCCTCTTTTTTAGTGCTGTAAAGACTACTCGGGACCAATCCCACTCCAAATCATTAATGTTTGCTAGAACAATACAAAAGGAACAAGAAAACCCAATGGACATCCCAAATAAATAAAATCAGGCACTTTGCCAAAACTTTCTCCAGCCTTTGTAATTCATCACTCAATGGGGATTTCTAAGCATCGAAATATATATATACTCTTATTTGTCCATCGCTTTTAATTTGCACTTAGATATGCATGCTCTTTACCTGCGAGAATATTGTCATATAACTCTTCAAATGACAAGATTCTTTTCAACACACATTTCCCATTCCATTCCGTCTCACTCTTGCACATACACACACACCTCAATCAACTCTCAGGCATCTCTGGGTTGAATGTCTTAGGAATTCCCGAGATGGGAAATTCCATCGATCAGATGATCAGATTGATTGATTGATTGATTGATTTAGATTTATTTATTTATTTTAGAGAGAGACAGAGAGAGCACAAGCGGGAGGGGCAGAGGGAGAGGGAGAAAGAGAATCTCAAGCAGACGCCACGATGAACTTGGAGCGGGACAGGGGGCTTGATCTTAGGACCCTGAGATCCCCACCCCAGATGAAATTAAGAGTCGGATGATCAACCTATTGCACCATCCAGGTGCCCCCAGAGGATCAGCAATTTAGCTAAAATTATTTGCCTTATAGTGTTTCTTCCAGGGACCTGGTCTTGAGTTCAAACTGAGGTTCATTTAATATATGAAGATTAGTTGACTAGAGGACTGATGGGAATGACGTCATTGGGTCTGCAGTCTGAGACACACTTTCATCCAGCTAGCTACCTCCCAACACATACCATCAGTGCAGGAGACAGTGGCAAGCGTGGATACCTCTAGCACTGCCCTGGAAAAGTAATGCAGAGCACAAAGCTGACACCAAGGAGAAGACGCATGTTCATGCTGCCCAAGCATATATTCTCTGTTTTAAAAAAAAATTTTAGGAAAAAAAAATTTTTTTAGGAATGCCTGAGTGGCTCAGGGGTTGAGCATCTGCCTTCGTCTCAGGGTGTTTTGCGATGGATAAAAGTGATGGACAAATACGAGTATATATATATTTCGATGCTTAGAAGTGAGTGATGAATTACAAATGCCAGAGAAAGTTGTAGCAAATTATAGTATAGTCATACAATGGAATATTATGAACCAATTAAAATAATTTTTTAATGAGAAAAATTGCAGTATGAGGAAATCCTCAAAATGGTAAAGGTTGGCAATCAGGATACGTAACTGCTTGTACGGTATGTTCACAGGTTTTTTATGCACACCCACACACATGTCTCAGAGTATGATCCCTTCTCCAGGGATGGAGTCCGCCTCGGGCTTTCCGTGGGGAGCCTGTGTCTCCCTCTGCCTGTGTCTCTGCCTCTCTGTTTGTCTGTCATGAATAAATAAAAGTCTTTAAAAAAAGTAAAAAATAAATTTGTTTTAAAAAGTTTGCCCAAGTGAAAAGGCCAACATTTATTCATCTGGGCAAGAAATCTGGTTGTGTGTCATGTTAGCAAAGGCAGAGCATTTGAGTGAGCTGTTCCTCTGGCCTGCATGCACACAAGAAGAAATGCAGAATGTTTAAAGGCACCTCGCCCAGCTCTGTATCACTCTCATCTCTACAGAACGCAAGCCACTTGACAAGGGGTTCAGGAAGATTTACTTACTGCCTTGCGGGATTTTGCAGCATATCTGCAGCACATAATTATACCTTCCCAAAGTATCTCAGCAGTTAAGTCATATTTGAGCAGTTTCACTTCACCTGTTCTCCTAATAAAGGTGAAATACTAGCAGGGAAGAGAAAAAAGAGGATGGGCCAATAACAAAAAGCCATATCTATATGCCTGGCTAGGCTCTTGTTTCTAAGTCTACATTTTTGTTTATATTTATGCCTATATGTCTGTAGAACCGTGCACAATGGTTTTCTGTTTGTAAAATATTTTTTAATTTTATGTCTAGGGCAGCCTAGATGGCTCAGTGGTTTAGCGCCGCCCTCAGCCCAGGGTATGATCCTGGAGACCTGGGATCAAGTCCTACACTGGGCTCCCTGCATGGAGCCTGCTTCTCCCTCTCCCTGGGTCTCTGCCTCCCTCCCTCTCTCTCTCTCTCTCTCTCTTTCTGTGTCTCTCATGAATAAATAAATAAAATCTTAAAAAATAATTTTATGTCTATATTTTTGTCCATGTTTATATCACTAGTTCATGAAGTTATATGTAAACATTTAAATTTTATATAAATACAAATATATATGAAAATAAATAAATAAACTCTAAAGTATGTCAGCAGTGACCTGCAATTTATAAACAAGAACAAGGCTTATCTTCCTCCCAATTATCACTCAGATAATTATCCACGGCCATCCCTTGGGTCTGAGTTCCTTGGATGGTGGCCTCTTTTCTCACCCCTATTCTTCAAAATAACAGAAAGAGAAGCCTTTGGAAGCAGTTAATGTGAACCAAAGCTAAGAGGGATAATCAGAGCCTGAGAAGAGGAAATGCCAGCTTCTTTCAAGATGATGTACTTCCTTTTTATAGACTAAACCCACATCTTTTCATGTTGGCTTGTCAAGACATAAGTGGCAGCATGGTTCCTAAATGTCTACCGAAAGGGAAATACCTTAATAAATTATAGTACAGTCATACAATGGAATATTATGAACCAATTAAAATAATTTTTCGATGAGAAAAATTACAGTATGAGGAAATCCTCAGAATAAAATGGTAAAGGATGACAATCAGGATACGTAACTGCTTGTACAGTACGTCCACAGGTTTTTTTTATACACACCCACGCACACAACATGCAATCAAATGAGAATAGAGGTTAACTTTCAATGTTGAAGTTATTAGTTTTCAAAAATTTTAACTATTATACTTTCCCTCTTTTTTCAAATATGCTATAATGAACATTTATAATTTTTATAATAAAAAAGATGGATGATGATAGTAAAGGGGTTATATATTGTGCCTTAAATGTAGGCAAGAGTTTCTGAAGACTATAGTTTCCAAAAGTAACTATATGATTTTAATAGTCCTATTTAATTGTGAATAGAAATATGATCTTTCTATGTTGCTTCCCCTTATTCTAGGTGCTTTTTAGCAGATTCCTACTTGCACTACATGGTTCTAATCTTCCCAGCATGTACAGAATTTCCCAGGAGTACATGCTGAATGTTTGGGCCAAATGACTTTCAGATGACTGGAGCTCAGCCTCGCTAAAGGGATCCTGCAGTGCATTAAGAGTTTCCTTCTAATTTAAAGGAGATTATTTAAATTTGCCTAAAGCTCTCAACGTGCTACTTGAAAGTTCTGCTAAACATAGAACCATACCAAGAAAACGTCTAGGGACTAAGTCTGGCAAAAATAGGAGTAAGGTGCATTTTTATGAGCAGGTATTTGGATATTAAATATTGAAAAGAAAGACATTTATTAATTGGAGATAAACTCCTTGAAAACCACTTAAAGTGTAAATATGGGACATGATTATAATGCAGAGGTATTAATTTCTCCCTTAGAAAAAGGATTTTTTAACATAATCAGAAAAAACATTTGGTGCAGCAGAGCTGCATCCTTGGGGCTCAAGACATGGATTGTGTTCCTGTTTGCAGTCAGATCCCTTCCCTGCCTCTCCCCTGCTCTTTTCCTCCTCTAGATAAGTCTGCTATTTCAGGGAACAACATTTCTCAGGTTTCATGCCCTCTGGTTTGATGTAGCTTCCATTTAACCAACGGAAACTCCTGGAAGATTGGAGTTGGGAGAAAGGGAGAAGCCATGGTGTTTTCCTCCCTTGGTGTCTACCTTGGGCTGTCTCTGGTTATGGCTTTTTCTCCTCTTTGGTATAGGCTTCTTCCAGGTGATGCCAAGTCCTGGGCTCCATGAACCCTTTCTGCCCTCTCAGCTTTAGCAGCTTCCAGCTGTTGCTATTCCGTTTGGCTTATCTACTCTTTCATCACTTACATATTGGATTCCTTCTATTAAGTTCCCTCCAAAATACTCAAATTGGTTTCTGCTTTTCACACTAGACTCTGGCAATACAACTGGTTGTAATTTAGGATCATGCTGGGAAATGCACCCCACCTCAAGGGAACATACTAAGGGAGGCAAAGTAAAGACATTCAAAGACCCACTGCACCATCAGATATTTTGTCACAGTGGCAGCCAGTGAAATGTAGGGCTGCATGAAATGGGGCTCATTTGTGCCAAGAGATTTAGAGAGAATTTTCAGCATGTGTCAAAGAAAAACAAAAGTTGGCTATCTTAATAATCCTGGTTTGATGGCTAATAACTAGTGAATTGTTTATGTATCATGAAGGGAAGCCGTTTCTTTCCTTAGGAATGAGCAAGGGAGCATCAAACAATACCTGTTCTCAGGGATGCCTGGGTGGCTCATCAGGTTGAGAATCTGCCTTTGGCACAGGGCATGATCCCGGAGTCTGGGGATCAAATCCCACATGGGGCTTCCTGCATGGAGCCTGCTTCTCCCTCTTCCTGTGTCTCTGCCTTCTCTCTGTGTCTCTCATGAATAAATAAATCTTAAAAAAAAACCCCACACAATATTTGTTCTCTTAAGGAGAAACATTCTGGGGACATCCAAATTTAATGAAACCCAAATAAAGCCTTGATATAGGAGTACATCTCCCATGGCTGTACTAAACATGACTGGGTAACAGGGTGTATTTAATTTTTTAAAAACCACTCTGGGATAATTACTAGCTGCTTTTTAAATTTTAAAATTCTCAACTCTGTATTTATTAAGTCAGGACCATAATTTGTGAAATCAAAGAATTACCAGTTGCTATAGTTTTGTCATCAATTGGAAATCCTTATGATAGAGCCAAGAATAGAACAGTAACCAACCGTGTCCAATAAAGAATGAAGGCAAATAAGTACTTAGTAGGTTCTGAGTATATAGTAGAGAAAATCTTGAATGAATGCATGCACTGAAATCATCAGTGAACAGGAACAAGCAATTCATTCTGTTTGGACTTAATAGTATCTTCAAAGCAATGATGAGTCATTGTGGAGACAAGAGCAGGATGGGATTTCAGGAAAACCCATAAGGTAGAATGGAAAGAGTGTGAGCAGTGGCCAGGTGAGGCTGGAGTAGGGAGTGTGGTAAGGCAAGGCTGGCTTTGTAGGTCAAGCAGTTTTGACTTCCTTTTGTGAATAGGAGGGCATGGAAGGCTTTGATTTGAGGAATGGTGTGATCAGATCCGTGCTTTGCAAGTTCCTTGCATGTACAAGTTCGATAAATATTCGTGAAATTAAATTTCTGAAATATGATCATTAAACAGCAGCTAATATTTCTTCTGAATATAATTCCTCTTCAGGTTCGGAGGATTTTCTTGCCAGGTGTGGTTAACACCTATTGTTGGTTTCCTAGCAACCATACATCCTTTCAGTGGAGAAAACAGAAGGGTCAATTGAATATCTGTTTATTTTATTTATTTATTTATTTACTTATTTATATAATATCTTTGTTTAGAATCACTCAAAGGACAGTGTATCTTCAAGGAGACATTTGCCTCATTTGTTCCCTCAACTTCCAGAGAATACAAGTTGCTCAGAAGGGATGGCTGAGGTCTGAATGGGGTGGGGTTGTGCTTCTGCAGGAGGGTTGGGGAGTACAGGATGAGGGAAGCCGTGCAGCCCTCTCCTACCATGCAATGCTTGAATCGGAATAAGGTTTTCAGAAAACACTTAGGAATTAGCAGAAAGGAATTTGCAGAGAGAAGCTCAGATGATCTGGGAGGTATGAGGCTGTCAGATGGGCTCCAAGGGTGAGATTTGGGTGAGAAAAGACAAAGATTAGAGTGAAGGGTAGAGATATCACCAACACACTGAGCATCTTTTTAGTAATCCTTAGAACAGTCCTGAAGGTGGTTGTTAGCATGTCCAGATTGATAGATGAGCAAACAGAGACCCATAGAGGCTAAGTGGCTTGACCAAACCAGCCAGATCAGGGCCTCATCATTCCAAGGACAAGGGGCACAAGCAAAGAACTCATCCACCAACCATGGTTACCTGTGGTCGTCTTGCACTAAGTCCATTCTCTGATAGTCCTTGACTTCTCCTTGGCATCTGCCCCTTTCCCACTTCCTCTCAAAAACTTGCCCTCCTTCACCTCCTACCGCTCTAGCTCCTTCCCCTAGGCATCCTTGACAGGCATCTCTTCCTCTGGCCATGCCTTCCTTCCTCTAAGAGGTGGTATATTCGGAGCTCCATGCCCAGCCTCTTCTCTTCTCACACTACAAACCCTCTGCAGTGATTTGTCTGCTGTCTTGACATCAACCTCCACTCACACTGAATTGACCTGTAAATGTAGGTTTCTTCAAACAGTTCAGCTGCTGCCACTCACGTACTTCCCGGTATGCATGTTGGATATTCCACAATCACTTCAAATACCAAAGCAGAACCCATAATTCCTACCCTGAAGTTCCCATCTGATTCCACATTCTGTTATGAGTTCCTCATCAGGGGATAATTGGTTTCAGAGACAGGGCCACTGTGTCTCTAAGGTTCCTTTTAGGTCTCAACAATCCAGGTCTATAATCATGGAATGAACACTATATCACAACCTGAACTTAGTGCCAACATGCCTTCTCCAAGAGGGAAAGTAGATCTCAGTCTATAACCTGAGAAGAGGAGGAGATGACGAAGAGGAGGGAGGGAAAGGAGATGCTGCTGGTAGAACTGCCTGGAATGAAGTTGGTTGCCTAGCAACAGTGCTCTCTCCTCACCTCCCCCTAGATATCAACTTGTGGTATTCCATTCTTCTCTTCTTTCCAGGGTTGCTCTCAATATTTCTTTTCTTTTTTTTTTTTAAGATTTTATTTATTTATTCTTATTTTAAGATTTTATTTCATGAGAGACACACACACAGAGAGAGAGAGAGAGAGAGAGAGAGAGAGGCAGAGACACAGGCACAGGGAGAAGCAGGCTCCCTGATGTGGGACTTGATCCAGGGACTCCTGGATCATGCCCTGGGCCGAAGGCAGATGCTCAGCTGCTGAGCCATCCAGGTGTCCCTCAATATTTCTTTCTTTCTTTCTTTCTTTCTTTCTTTCTTTCTTTCTTTCTTTCTTTCTTCTTAGATTTTATTCAGTTATTCATGAGAGACACAGGGAGACACACACACACACACACACACACACACACACACACACAGAGGCAGAGGGAGAAGCAGGCTCCATGCAGGGAGCCACATGGGACTCCATCCCCGGTCTCCAGGATCACGCCCTGGGCGGAAGGCAGCGCTAAACCGCTGAGCCACCGGGGCTGCCCTCTTTATTTATTTCAAACAGATCTTACCTATATAAAATTGGAAGAGAGGGAATGTATATATCATATTCTTAATGCTTACATAACTGAATACGGAACTTGCAGATCATAGAGAAATGCATAATTCTTCAAATGAAAATGTCTTCTTTTGACCATTATTTATTGAACAAATACTTATTGAATGTGTCTGCAATATGCCTGACACTCTGCAAAGTACTGACTTGAAAAATCATCCACAGGAAGGTTTGAAAACTGAAACGAGTCCCTGTGTCCAAGAAGCACTAAGAATTGGCGGGAAGATCACACGTTAAAGTTCTAACTTTAAGAACATATGTGGGTTGCTGGACATAATATCAATATATCAAAAATCCAATTGCATTATTATATGCCAGTAATAAACATCTAAAAAATACCATTTAGGAATGCCTGGGTGGTTCAGTGGTTGAGCATCTGACTTTGGCTCACGGTGTGATCCTGAATCTTTAAAAGATTTTTAAAAAAGACAATGACCAATATATGCAGAGATGCTCAACCTCACCAGTAATCAGAGAAATGTAAATTAAAACCACAGTGAGATGACACTTCACATTTGCTAAATTGGAAAAAAAAAAAAAAGCAGGCTGATAATTACAAAGGTTAGGGACATTATGGAGCTCTGGGAACGAGTGTGAATTGGTACAACTAGGGTGCTTGGTTGGCTCAGTTGTCAGCCTTGATATCACATGTGACTCTTGATATCATGGTCATGAGTTTTAGCCCACATTGCACACAGAGATTGCTTAAATCAATAAATAAATTTTATAAATAAATAAATTGGGACACCTAGGTGGCTCAGAGGTTGAGTGTCTGCCTTTGGCTCAGGGTGTGATCCTGGGGTCCCGGGATTGAGTCCCACATCGGGCTCCCTGCAGGGAGCCTGCTTCTCCCTCTGCCTGTGTCTCTGCCTCTCTCTCTCTCTCTCTCTCTCTCTCTCTGTGTGTCTCTCATGAGTAAATAAATAAAATCTTAAAAATTTTTTATAAATAAACAAATAAATTGATATAACCACTAAAGCAACTGAGTTATCACTAGCAAAATTAAAGATGTGTAGGAGTGCCTGGGTGGTTCAGTTGGTTAAGCATACAACTCTTGGTCTCAGCTCAGGTCTTGATCTGATGGTCATAATTTCAAACTCCATATTGGGCTCCATGCTGGGTGTGGAGCTTACTTAAAAAAAAATTAAAGTGTATATACCCTCAAGTCAAGTAATTTATTTCCTAGGATTTTTTTCTATATATGCACAAGGTAATAGAGGCAAGATTATTTTAACAGCATGGCGTATAATAGCAAAATATTGGAAACCACTGAAATGGTCATCAACAGGAGAATTTTTAAAATTGTGATATATTTATACAAAGGAGTGCTATTTAGCCACTAAGATAAAGGAATCAGAGCTACATTCGTCAACATGGATAAGTTCCCCAAATATAATATTGGGTAAAAAAAAACAAGTTGCAGAACAATGCATATACATGCTATCATCCATAGAAAATCTTAAAACGCAGATAGAAATGATTTAAAAAATGTGTCTCGGTGGTAACTTCTAGAGTAAGATAAGTGTGGGATCTGGGAGGGCTAAAACGGGCTTCATTTGAGACTATGCTGCTTTATTTCTTAAGCTAAGAGACTGGATATACAGTGTTGCCTGTATTTTCCTCTAAATTTTTGTATGTCTTAAGTAGGTAATAGTTTTTTTTTTTTTTATCTATGTACCTGGATTATACTTGGTATAAGTAGATTTCAGCCCCAAAGCCAAATCAAAGTCCCTTTCCCCTTTTCTGTTTACTTGTCTCAGAAATGACATACCCCCTAGGGCCTGCTTTGCCTCTTAGGCCCTATGAGAGCTTGTACACTCGTTGTTAGAAGCACCTGTCCTCGGGATCCCTGGGTGGCTCAGTGGTTGAGCACCTGTCTTTGGCTCAGGGTGTGATCCCGGGGTCCTGGGATCGAGTCCCATGTCAGGCTCCCCACAGGGATCCTGCTTCTCCTTCTGCTTGTGTCTCTGCCCCTCTCTCTCTCAATGTGTCTTTCATGAATAAATAAAGAAAATCTTTAAAAATAATAATAACAAAATAAAATCTTAAAAATAAAATAAAATATGCTCTAATAGATATGGATATAACTAGAGCCTGAAATCTAATACATGTAGAAGGAAACCAGACAACATACACGTAATGAGCATATGCTATGTGCCAGGCACTGTTCCAGACATTTGGGAGCTATATCAGTGAACTGAACAGAACTTCTGCTCCTGCATGGTCCTTTCTCCCTGCCCTCGGCCCCTTGCTCTCAGGAGGCCACAGTGAGTTCTTCCTCTGTCATGCAGTCACATTCCGCTTGCTCTGCAACTTGACCTTATTAAAACATCTCCTCAGCAAAAGCAAGGTTCTTCCTGTAAGGAATTCTTATACCACCACTAAGAGGTCAAAATTGTCTTTATCTTGTTACCTAGAAAATTAATTTTATAATAGTTTTATCTTGTGGAGGTGATGAAAATGTTCTGGAATTAGATAATGGTGATAGTCACATAACCTTGTGAATATACTAAACCGTACTGAATTGTACAATAATAAGAGGGTCAATTTTATGGCATGTGAATTACACCACAATTGAAAAAAAAAGATTCAGCAATTGGCCGAGCAGCTATCATGCAATAAGTGCTCAATAAATGATAGGTGCTATCTATCATCTATCCATCTGTCATCTCTTCCTATCTTTTATCCTTAAAAACAAGAAAGACCTTTGGGAGATTGTACACTTTTCTAGAATCTCCCATTCACCATTATGAAAATGTGTAGGGACCGTAGAGCTAATAATATTCTGTGGCTCTCATATGAACCATTCTGATTTTGGTTTGGATGCCGTGTATTGGGAAGCAGAGGAGGTCTGTTTCTTTTCCATTAAGCCTCTGAGTGGTTGATGGCCACCCTCTAGATTATTTGTGCAGCTTAATGAGAGGACAGCTTCAGTTTATATTGTCAACCTTTCCTTATATAAAAGGTTAAAGCTAAGGTTAAACTTTAGAGCTCCTGTAGTTAAATGTGCTATTTGTGATTCCGATACAGAGGTATATTAAAAAGATCTGCTACCAGACATTTCATTAGGTGCCTTTGTAGCTTCCCCCACTGGGTGCACATATATATGGTGCATCTTTTAAAGATTAATGAAAAGAAAGCTTTAAAAAGGGGGCACCTGGGTAGTTCAGTCAGTTAAGCATCCAACTCTTGGTTCAGCCCATGAGATCAAACCCTGAGTAGGGCTCCATGCTCACCATGGGGTGTGCTGGAGATTCTCTTTCTCTTCCCTTCTGCCCCTCTCCCCACCCTTGCACATTTTTTCTCTAAAATACATACAATCTTTAAAAAAAAAGTTACCAAAACACTAAAAAAAGAACCAGATTGAAGTATAAGAGACACATTGCACTTAAAATGCTCACTTAGGGATCCCTGGGTGGCGCAGCGGTTTGGCGCCTGCCTTTGGCCCAGGGCGCGGTCCTTGCGACCTTGGATCCAATCCCACGTCGGGCTCCCGGTGCATGGAGCCTGCTTCTCCCTCTGCCTGTGTCTCTGCCTCTCCCTCCCTCTCTCTCTCTCTCTCTGTGACTATCATAAATTAAAAATAAAATAAAATAAAATGCTCACTTACTTTTTACCTGGAATGGTAATCTGAAATACAAATAAGTTAATGGCTGATGAATATTTTTTAAATTGTAAGAATTATAAAGTTACTTTCTCTCTTTGCAAGATAACCAAGAGGGAACAAAAGCTAAATTATAAGCCTATGTAATTTACATTTCTCCAGGTTTGCCACTTGGTGAGTAGCAATAAAAAAACTTGAAAATAGTGAGAGAACTCAAGAACACAAGAAGATATTTGATATGACACTATTTATAGAAAACAAGCCACCATTAGAAGTATAAAAGTATTATATAAAATAGCCAACTGGTAAACCCACTCTACAAATCACCTTTGACTATAGACTTCAAAGTCATAAAAAAGTGAGCCTTTCTGTTTACCCTGAAGTTTGATACATAAGATGTTAGAAGGAAGACAACTTGGGGGGCTGGGTTTTTTTTTTTTTAATTTATTTACGATAGTCATACAGAGAGAGAGAGAGAGAGAGAGAGAGAGAGGCAGAGACACAGGCAGAGGGAGAAGCAGGCTCCATGCACCGGGAGCCCGATGTGGGACTCGATGTGGGACTCGATGTGGGACTCGATCCCGGGTCTCCAGGATCGCACCCTGACCCAAAGGCAGGCGCCAAACCGCTGCGCCACCCAGGGATCCCTGTTTGTTTTTTTATACTATTGCCCTATCTACCTTCTTAAAGAACAGAGAAATTGTTTATTTCATTTGGCAACAATAACAGTTTCTCTCTTCCAAAGAACTCAAAGTATTTGTACAAATATTCGCTGATAGCCCTGTGGAGATGGAGGAAAGGGGAGAGGGTGGGGAAGAGGGAGAGTAGGGAAAGGGCAAGGTGGAGAGGGAGGATGAAAAAGAGTGAAGGAGGACGAGCCTGCAGGCACAGGTGGTAAAAATGAGAAAGTAGTTTTCCTATTTTTCTCAATAATTCCCAGGATGTCCACACCTGTGTCGGCTCACCACTAAATCAGCTGCGAATTACCCTGTTCTCAACTGAATACTTGACACACAATGAGAGCACTGTGCTCTATTGAGTTGTTCTTGCAGGGTTGCGTCTGTCTCAGCCGAAAACGCGTGTAAATATTTGCACAAGCCGGCCTGTTATCTCAGGGAGTCCAGGAGTGTTTCAAAGTAGCTCCAATTTAGTTTAATGAGTAATTATTGAACCATCGCCTAAGTTCTGGGCCTTCTAGGGATTTGACGGTGGATATATTCAGGCAGGGCTTCTCACGTTGTGCTCCTAGTGCTGGTAATATTTGCAACACATGGGAATTTTTAAGAAATCCAAATTGCAGTGCCCCAACCCATCTCTACACAAGCAGAAACTGGGGGATTCTGGTCCCGTGTCTGCATTTTAGTAAGTCTTGGGGTGAATGTAAGCACTACAGCATAAGAACCATTACTGTTGGGGATCCCTGGGTCGCTCGGTGGTTTAGCGCCTGCCTTTGGCCCAGGGCGCGATCCTGGAGTCCCAGGATCGAGTCCTGCATTGTGCTCCCTGCATGGAGCCTGCTTCTCCCTCCTCCTGTGTCTCTGCCTCTCTCTCTCTCTCTCTCTCTCTCTCTCTCTCTCTCTCTCTCTCATAAATAAATAAATAAATCTTAAAAAAAAAAAAAAAAAACCATTACTGTTGGGACACCTGGGTGGCTCAGGGGTTGAGCATCTGCCTACAGCTGAGGCCCTGATCCAGGGTCCCAGGATCAAGCCCTGCATCGGGCTCCCCACTGGAAGCCTGCTTCTCCCTCTGCCTGAGTCTCTGCCTCTCTCTGTGTGTCTCTCATGAGTAAATAAATAAAATCTTAAAAAAAAAAAAGTTACCATTGTGTTAGTGACTTTCCATACAATAAAGCTTAGTAACTGTCAGATGAATAGATGGATGACAAAAAGCAAAAAACCCCAACATTTGGGACAGGCGCCTGTGCCCCGTACCCCCCCCGGGTGTGGCTGTTGATTTCTTTTTCTGTAGTTCATTTGTTTGTTGATGATTGTTCACTTCCGGTTGTGGGAAGAGCAAAACAACAACAAAATAAAGAAATGAATAGGATCAGACAAAACCAGGAGCATTTGAGAACTGGTGCTGTCCCGACAGCAAGTCAGGTTTTGCTGGATTCTTTGGGATAAGAGTGGGCAGCGGTTGGTTTGTTGTTTATTTATTTAAAGGTTTTATTTATCTATTCATGAGAGACACAGAGAGAGAGAGGCAGAGACACAGGCAGAGGGAGAAGCAGGCTCCATGCATTGCCGACGCGGGACTCGACCCCGGGACCCCAGGATCACGGCCTGGGCCCGAGGCGGCCTAAACCGCGGGGCCAGCGGGCCGCCGGGGCTGCTGCATAGGAGCGGGACGGCGCCCAGGGTGTCAGCTCTCTCCGCCTTGCTGTGCGGGCAGGCAGGCTTCTCTCTTGTCCCTCTTTCTGGAACACGCAGGCAGAGCTTAGCTCAGCTGTTTTGAAGTCAGAACTTGCCGGGGGACACCAAACTTCCTCCCAAACTTTTTTTTTTTTTTTTTTAACTAAAGGGAACACTTTCCTGTCTTCTGAGCTGCCGCTGGCCACGGGCCTGGCTCGCTGCAGCCCCTTCTTCCCGCCATCCGACTGGGCTGCAGGGGCTTCCTTTGGCATCCAAAACCCTCAGACGTCTTTCTGGTCTCGAGTGAAATAAACTCGTTGAGAACTTCTTTGGGTTGAATTTCAAGGGAATCTCAACTGCGGGGAGTCGGGGAAGTCATGCCACCCCTGCCACTGGAGCCACTTACCAGACAAGGACATTTGGGTTTCGTAATGTGACTTTTGTCACAGTGGAGTGCACTTTAGAATTTCACTTCCTGTTTTAATTGTTTGGAAATGAAATCTGCTGAGATTTCACTTCAAAAGAGCAATTCAAACCTCCTCGAGAGACTTTCTCTGCAAACTGGAAAAGCGAATGAGAACAGAATCCTAGTCATAGCGCCTACGGCCAGTTAAATAGGAATTTGAGTTGCCCCTGAATCCTGGGAGTTTGGTGCTGACCGTATTCAGGGTGGTAAACCTCGCTCTGCGTTCTGGGCACGGGGGGGGGGCGGGGGGTGTCAGGAGGGAGACAGAGGTAGGGGAGGTAGGGGACGGAGGGGGGTACGGAGGAGGGGTGGAGGGAGGGGATTGCTAACGAACTCTCCCACAGCAGGGTTTTGCAGGCCTGCAGGGGAGCCCAGGAAGGACAGGGAAAGCCTGCTGGAGACCTGGGGGCTGAGGTGTGGAGGGAGCCTGGTGTTTGAAAGGCTGTGGGGAGTGAGGCTGTGGGGCCTTGTGACAAGTTAAAGAAACATGGACTTCATTGCACAGGCCAGAGGGAGGTGTGGAAGATGTTTCCTCAGGGAGGAGGGGCTGAGCCTGTCCAGTTTGACAAAGATCGCTCTGTGGGAAAGAAGGAAGCAGCTGGGAGGCCGCTGGGATAGTCCAGAAAGCACTGGCCTCCAGGTCCTGGGCTCTTCCCCCTGCCCCAGAGCTCCTTGGCAAAGCCTAGTTCACAGGCAACTGCAGGACTGGACACTCAGCCAGAAACAGAATATGACATGCCAGAAAGTTCTTCTTTCTGGTATTAGATATTGTCTTAAAATTCATGCAAATGTTTGCATTTTGCTCCATAAAATTGGTGCTCCAGGAAGCTGGGCCATATTCATGCCCCGTAGCCTAGGGTGCATCCTCTGCATCCTCCAGGGCCAGCCATTCTCCAAGTTGGGAAGTGGCCTGCACCCTGCAAGCCTCGCTGTTTTTTTTTTTTTTTTTTTAAGATTTATTTATTCATTCAGAGAGAACGAGAGAGAGGCAGAGACATAGGCAGAAGTAGAAGCAGGCTCCATGCAGGAAGCCCGACGTGGGACTCAATCCCGGGTCTCCAGGATCACACCCCAGCTGCAGGCGGTGCTAAACCGCTGCGCCACCGGGGCTGCCCAAGCCTCGCTGTTGACATCCCTTTGCACACTACTCCAGCAGGGGTGCTCATTGTGTGGAGCAGCGGGCACATTTGCACAAATAATACGTTTCTGTGTCATGGAGACAATGGCTTCACTTGTCTTGGGCGAAAGGATTTCCTGAATTGGATTTCATTAAATTAGTTCTATTCATTCACTTCTAATACTTTTCCTCCCCTTCCGCAGAAACTCAGTTAATTGGCTTTAGTGAGCCATAGATAGCTAATTGGCGGGCGGGGAGGTCCTGGGGTTGACTCTCTAATGGGAGGTCTGTAGCTTTAGCTTCATCGCAGAGGATTTTGTATCCTGGGTCTGACTTTTCTAAGATTGATAGTAATAAGTTAACATTAACTGGTCCCTCACTGGGTGCCAGACGCTCCCCTGGGGTACATTATTTCATTTCTTCTTTACAACAGGCCTGAGCTGGATGCTGTTATGATTCCCCTTTTACAGATGAGAAGACTGGGATTTGGAGATTTTTCAAGTTTCTCAGTCCCACAGCCAAGAAGCTAGAGAGCCAGGATATGATGGCAGGTGGTCAAAATCCAAAATGTGAGTTTTCAGTGTGTTCACTGTAGGAATGAAATTAAAGCTTTGCTGCACGACTGGATCAGTAACACTTAAGATCCTCTGCGACTCTGGTATCCTCTGATTTTGTGAACTTTTTATTTTTATTTATTTATTTATTTATTTATTTATTTATTTATTTATTTTGATTTTGTGAACTTTTTAATGTTTTTCTTTAAAGATTTTGTTTATTTATTCATGAGAGACACAAAGAGAGAGAGAGAGGCAGAGACATAGAAAAGAGGGAGGAGCAGGCTCCATGCAGGAAGCCCAATGTGGGGACTTGATCCCGGATCCAGGGATCACTTCCTGAGCCAAAGGCAGATGCTTAACCACTGAGCCACCCAGGTGCCCCCTAATGTTCTGAATTTTTAAGAAATTTTTATTTAAGTCTACCCTCAACATGAGGATCAAACTCCTGACCCCGAGATCAAGAGCCCCATGCTCCTCCAACTGAGCCTGCCAGGTGCCCCTGATTTTGTGAACTTTTAAAAGAACAGACTGGGCAGCCCTGGTGGTGCGGTGGTTTAGTGCCGCCTGCAGCCCGGGCTGTGATCCTGGAGACCCGGGATCGAGTCCCACGTCAGGCTCCCTGCATGGAGCCTGTTTCTCCCTCTGCCTGTGTCTCTGCCTCTCTCTCTGAATAAATATATTTTAAAAAAAGAGAGAGAGCAGACTGATTCTGAGGAGAAAGGGCGGGCAGGCTGCTGTGAAATCTCACTTTTTCTCTAAGCGATCACCTTGAGACAAAAGTGTACCCAGTAAGACTTTTCCACTGGAATTGTGTTTTTCTCATTTTTATTGACATATGGGTAGAAATTTCAGAGTATTTTTTAAAAATATTTTATTTATTTATTCATGAGAGAGAGAGAGAGAGAGGCAGAGACATAGGCGGAGGGAGAAGCAGGCTCCATGCAGGGAGCCCGACGTGGGACTCGATCCCGGGACTCCAAGATCGTGCCCTGGGCCAAAGGCAGGTGCTAAACCGCTGGGCCACCCAGGGATCCCCAATTTCAGAGTATTTTAAAGAAAACCTGATTTTCTTTTTAGTTTTAAAACAAAAATGAAGACATTGTCACTGCCTTCGTCTACTGGGGCTGCCATAATAGAACATCATAGACTGGGTGAAATTTATTTTCTTCCAGTTTTGGAGGCTAGCAGTCCAGATCAGAGTTCCAGCAGGGTTAGGTTTCTGGTGACAGCTCTCTCCCTTGTTTGCAGTTGGCTGATTTGTCCTCATGTGGCCTTTTGTCTGAGGGAGAGGGAATGGGGGGAAGGAGAGGGACAGCTCTTCCGCTGACAAAGCCACCAGTCCTAGTGGATTAGGACTTCATCCTTATGCCCTCATTTAATGTTAATTACCTCTCAAAGACCTTATTTCCAAATATGGCCACTTTGGGGATTGGGGCTTCAACATATCCATAGTGTGCTCTAACATTGCCTTGACATTGGGTTACCCTTACCCTGGGGCAGGAGCCCCAGTGACTCTGTCTGGTCCAGCCTTGTGCACATAGAGGAGCTGGCTCTTCCATGGTGCGCATGTCACTGGCCTCACCATCCTCCAGGCATCTGGAACACTTAGGGCTGGTGCCCATGAGTAAGTCCCCATCCAGCACTACCTTGCTGTGTTTTGTTGTGTTGTTATTATGTTTGCAAAGCTGTCCCTCTCTTCCTAGGTTTAAAAATGCAATAGATATTTCTCATAATGAGCTGTGTCATTTTTTTTCTAGTGCATTTTAGTGGAAATCACTCTTATATATGCTATTCTGAGGAAATGCTACTTCCTTTATTATAAACCTTACAGAAGAGCAATAATATAGCTGATCACATTTCCAGAGCACTTCATAGTTTTCAAACTGATCCCATTTATTTAATTTCCTCATTTGGTCCCTGGGGAAGAAGCAAGACAAGTATTATTATTCCCATTTCACAGATGAGGAAATCAAAACTCAGAATGCATTGACTTGTACAGGTGAGCTGGGAAATTCTTCTATCTGCAAAGTTTTCTTCCCACCATGTCTCACCAGCTGCCCTGCCCTCTGTAAACTTAAGCCCCAGTTTCTCCATGCCACCCACTGATTCTCATCTGCTGGGTCATGAACCGGAAAGCATTGGTCCCGAGACTTAGGTTCTGGATTGTGGGGACCCCAGTCGATTCAAGAGCAAAGTTCATGAAGATTCAGGGGAAGGTTTGTTCCTGGTGTTCAGGATGCCCCTGGGTGTCTTCAGCTTTAGGGTCACCCTGCCACTGAGACACAGTGCTGCTGAGCTCACGGAGCACCCTGGGCTTGTTTTGACTGAAGTCGATGTCATCTCTGAGCTGTGGCTCCTGTGGTTTTGGGGATGCAGAGCTTCGAAGATGACTAGAAATACTCCGTCCCCATCCCATCAAAACAACCCAGTCCAAGGAAAACAGCAAAAGCTAATTGAAACTAAGACAACAGCACAAATATTTCTGGGGGCGGAAATTGAAACACTAGCAAAAACAAAGAATGCATTTCAGATTGGTGTTAATTAAACAAAAACAAACATTGTGGTATCTAATGGAAATATATTTTTCTTAACCATCAGATCTGATACGTTCAAATGATTGTTACAACTGGAAGGATAAAGTCGTATAAATGATTTACTCAAAATAGTAACTAATTTCAGCCATTTGCTTTCATAGTGATTGTCTAGGGTTGCCCAATGTCATAGGAAGGGCACAGGGAGGGGGCTCAGGACAAATGCCATAGTAGTCGTGTAACGTTGAGCAGGTCGCCTAACCCTGCCCTAAGTGCCTGCCCTTTAGTTTCTTCAGCTGAGAAGAAGAGAGAAGAGAAAAGAAGGGGTTGGGGAGAGAGACAGCTAGGCAGACGAGTTATCATCCAGAGGGGCTGAACTGTATGATCTCTAGCATACTGGCTCTACCTATGGGCTGGAACTAGGCTGCTCAGGTTCAAATCCCAGCTTCATTACTTACTGGCTGCGTGACCTTGACAAATTCCTTACTTAGCTCTCTGGACCTCCTTGCCCTTACCTGTAAAATCTCCACCTCTTTGTGTTAAGAGCACTAAATTAGTAAATGTATGTAAGTACTTCAAATAGTGCCTAGCACATAGGAAATACCTCACAAGTATTAGGTGTTACTATTATATTTATATTTATTATAAACATTACAGAATAGTGATAACATAATTGATCACATTTCCAGAGCACTTTATAGTTTTCTATATATAATATTTAATATATATAATATAGAAATATATATATAATACTAATCAGATGATCTTTTATTATTATCAGATGATCTTTCCTTGGGGGAAATATAACATGCCCTGGAGGAGAGAAGGAATAAAGGGGATTTCTCTAAGGATTCTGGGCTTAGACTAGGGAATCAATAGAAGAAAGAAAAGGAACTAATATTTAAAGACTTATATATTCCCATTGACTAGATAAGAGATGATACAAATGACTCAAAAAATATTTTCTCTAGGAGTAAATAATCCTGTGAAATAAGTTTTTTTTTTTAATTCCTAATTTTTTCAGGAGTGTGAAGACCAGAGAGGTTAAGTAACTTGCTTGAGATCACACAGCTAGCAGTGGCTGAGCTGGGACCCGGGCCCAGGTCTCCGCAGCTCCCAGGCCTGACTCTTCCTGGATTTGGAAATCCGTAATGCTTCCCAGAAGGTGCTGGCTGGGAAGGGGAGACGAATGTGTCCTGCCAGAATGAGATGGAACTCGTGCTCGGTGATAGCAGCTGAGCAGGGCCAGGAGTGTAGCAGTCCCACCAAGCGCTGCCTGGGGCCCCTTCATCACCAGCCACTGGCCTCCTCTGCTGCCCAGCTGCTGCTGTCACCGAGACTTCCCCACTCAGCCCTGTCTCTTTTCTGCTAACAGGACCAATGCCTGGTCTGGTCTGGGCGGGCGTGATATGTGGCTGTTTTGCATGCAAAATTAGCAGAGCCATAGCTGACTCTCAGCTGGTAGAAGGCAGGTGTTGCCTATGTTTGTATTTGGCTTCCAACCAGGAACGCAAGCCCAGGGCGCCTCCCTCAGGCTGGAGTCCTGCCCCTCTGCTCCCTGGACCGCCTGCCTAAGGAGGACCCCAAGGCCCAGTTGGCCTGGACACCCATTTAAAGGCAACTCTCTTGCTCATCAGGGTGTTCGCTGTCAGGGCTGCAGAGGTGAGTAAAGTAGGGACAGCCCTTGGGGAGTTGACAGGTAACTGGGGAGAAGGTAGTCCGTAGGTGGAGGTGCTCCCAGAGGGGCCAGACTGGTGGTAGGGGGAGGGGGCTGCTCAGTGTGTGGGGGGACTGGGAAAGCTCACAGTGAAGGCGATTTTTGAGCTGGGGAGGAGTCCAAGGGGTTCAAGGAAGGGGGAAATGGAGACAACCAGATACAGGCCCAGAGTCAGGAGAGAGTGTGGGACTTCCAGTGGGCAGGTGGCATCAGTGGGCACCTGGGGAAAACCGAGGCTTGGCTCGGTGGTGGTGGTGGTGGGGGGGGGAGCCTGCAGATCGCTGGGGCGGGGAGCCAGGGAGACTTTAATGAGGGGAGCCATGTGGCTACGCTGGCTCTGGAGTTAGGTTCAGGTGCTATGGAAGAGGCGCAGTCAGGAGGCTGGCTCCCCAGCTCATCTCTGGGGGGTACATGCCCTCTGCAGCAGGTGACAGTGGGAGAATTAAAGAGAAGTTATTGAGGCAAGTATGAAAACTCAAGCCAAGAATCACGCCCTGGTTTCTAGCTGAGGGACTGCGTAGGTGGTGACCATTGAACAAAAGCCAGATGAGGACAGCTTTGGCTCACACCCCAGCAGGGTCATGGGGACAAAAGTCTGCCCTCTTCTGAAAAGCACCCATGAGGGAAGCCCCCTCCCAGAGCCTCATCAGGGAGGGTGCTCACAGGGAGAGGCGGGTACCCCGTGATCACTGATTCCTTCATCCCTTCCATCCTGGAGTGCCTGCTGCAAGTCGCTAGGGAACTAAATGTGAGGGAGGCAGCGGTGGAAGAGCCAGTGCCTGGCCTCCAGAGACAAACTCGCTGTGACGAGGACAAGTAAACCGGAAAGCATGTTAGGGTATGATCCATGCTGTGGTAAATGTGAGATGGGAAAGCGATGGGGTCAGGGAAGACTTCCTGGAGGAGGTGGTATGGGACTTGAGTCCTGAGAGATTTGTAGAAGTTGGCCGAAATATAGAATCTGTGCCTTCCAGCAGAGGAGACGGTGCAAAAGTGTGGAGAGGAAGGAGGGGGACCAGCAAGAGAGTCAGGGCACCTGAATAGGGATCAGGTGGCCCTGGATTTTAAAAATGAAATTTGAAAAAAAAAAAAAAAGTTAGCTAATTGAGGTGTGGATGTGTTCCTTAACTTCATTGTGGTAACCCTTTCACAATGGACACATATATCAATCCACACATTCATGGTACGCGTTAAAAAAGATCATGTTATACAACCTAAATTGATAAAATTTTTGTCAATCATGCCTCAGTAGAGCTGGGGAGAAAATGAACTTTTTAAAAAAAGATTTTGTTTATTCATGAAAGACACACAGAGAGAGAGGCAGAGAGCTAGGCAGAGGGAGAAGTGGGCTCCCTGCGGGGATCCCAACGCAGGATCACGCCCGCCCTGAGCCTCCCAGGCGTCCTGAGAAAATGAACTTGGAGCAATTTCAGAACTAGAGGATGTTCCACAATCATAACAAGAGCTTCATATCAAGTAGCAGTTAGTTCAGTGCTGCCGCTGGTGGGACCACAGGGGATATTTGGGCAGGACTTGCTGATGACAGAAGTTGGTTCAACTGAGTCACACCTGGCCAAGCTGGGGCACCCGCTGTACTTGACTAAGAACACCTGGTTCTGTGTGTGCAAGGTTGGACACCCACCTTCTGAGCCCTCTCTGGAGTGTGTATAGTCTGTTTACCCATTACACTCCAGCTTGTCAATGAGTAAACCGTAACACAGGGCTCAATTCTTGGTGTGGCTTCATGTAAATCATCTTAGAGACCCAAGGGTAAGAAATGCCCAGGTATGTTTTACAGCTCTCCGTGGACCAGGTATGTCCTTCCTGACCACTGCAGGCAACACTTACTCTGGTGTCAGAATGGTCACACCAGCAGAACATCCCCCTTACTTCCTGGCCGCCATATACATGTCACCCGATGAGTTACAAAGCATCCGCTCTTCTGTCTGCACTGGTACCTCCTTTCTCTGGATTGGAGTCAGGGTACCTGGGCTTATCCATGGTTTGCAGCCAAGTCCCTCAGTGAATGTGGGCCAGGAACTTGACTTCTGTTTCTTCATTTTGAAAGTGAGGGGCCGGGCTACAGTGTTCCCTGGGGTCTCATCCACACCCAACTCTTGGCATATTGAGATGCCTGCTAAGTATCTCATTCTTCCTTACAGCCTTCTAAGGGTGTAAATAGGTTATTAATATGAGGTGTCTAATGTCAGCATTCCTTTTTTTTAAATAATAAATTTATTTTTTATTGGTGTTCAATTTGCCAACATACAGAATAACACCCAGTGCTCATCCCATCAAGCATTCCTTTAGCAACATACCACGAAATGGTCTGTTCTCTCCTTCTCTCTCCCTCACTCCTTCTCTCCTTCCCTTTCTCTTAAACTGGGCACAGCTGTGTATTTTAGAAACCATTAATGAAGACTTTTTTTTTTTTTTTAAGATTTTGTTTACTTATTTGAGAAAGAGAGAGAACAAGAGGAGGCGAGGGGAGCAGAGGGAGAGGAAGAAGCAGACTTCCTGCTAAGCAGGGAGCCTGATGCAGGACTCAGTCCCAGGACCCCGGATCATGACCTGAACCGAAGGCAGATGCTTAACCAACTGAGCCACCAGGTGCCCCTGATGCCATTTGTTTTTGTTCTTTAAAAGATTTATTTATTTATTCATGAGAGACACAGAGAAGGAGGCAGAGACACAGGCAGAGGGAAAAGCAGGCTCCTCGCAGGGAGCCTGGTGTGGGACTCGAGCCTGGATCCTGAAATCACAACCTAAGCTGAAGGCAGGAGCTGAACTGCTGAGCCGCCCAGGAGTCCCCCATTTGGTTTTGATAGGGTTTCTTTTCTCCTTGCTAGAGGAGCCAGGAATTTTCACTTGCTTGCTTGTCCTTACCTTCCTGGACAATCCCACCAAATCACTGCATCTTGGTACAGAGAAGGAACAGCATGAGCCGGGAACTGGCTACTGTCCTATGCTTGCATGATGAATAGATCAAAGAGAATTATGGAGGAAACCATTAATTTAAGCCAGAAGAAAGCCGAGCAAGTTGCAGACTACAAAAAATATAAACTGCAAATTAATTGCCCATCTTGGAAGTACCATAGTTTTTCAGATTATTATAAAGTTCCAAAAGAGAACTTAGAAATCAAGTAGGCCTACTGTATCTTTTTTTTTCCTACTGTATCTTTTTACAGATAAGGAAATGTAAGACTAAAAATAAGTTAACTTATCCAAGGTCGTAATACTAGTTGGTCTTATTTGAGGGAGCTGTCAAATGAAATGACAAATTAAAAAGAAGGGCTAATCGTCCAAACCAGAGTATAGAAAACTTTTTCTCAAGGGCCACATGGTAAATATTTTAGGTTTATGGGTCATACACTCTCTGCCATTGTATCAAAAGTACCATAGACATGTAAATGAATGGACATGCTATGTTCCAATAAAACTTTATTTAGAAAAAACAGGCAATGACAGTAGGATGGCTATAACAATAATTTTATTTTATTATTTTTATTTTATCTATTTTTTAAATATTTTATTTATTCATGAGAGACACAGAGAGAGAGAGAGAGGCAGAGACGGAAGCAGGCTCCCCGCAAGGAACCTGATGCGGGACTCGATCCAGGATCCCAGGATCAGGACACAACTCGAAGGCAGACGCTCAACCTGCTGAGCCATCCAGGCATCCCAATAATGTTATTCTTAATTATTTTAAAAAATATTTTATTTTTAAGTGCTCTCCACACCCAATGTGGGGCTCAAACCCACAACCCCAAGGTCAGAGGTCGTATGCTCCACTGACCCCATATAACAATAATTTTTTATTTTTCATTTTTTTTAAAGATTTTATTTATTTATTCATGAGAGACACAGAGAGAGAGAGAGGCGCAGAGACACAGGCAGAGGGAGAAGCAGGTTCCACGCAAGGAACCTGATGTGGGACTCGATCCTGGGTCTCCAGGATCACACCCTGGGCTGCAGGCGGCACTAAACTGCTGCGCCATCGGGGCTGCCCAACAATAATTTTTTAAAAAGGAGCCAGCCAGGTACTCTATGTAACAATTATTAAAAAAAAAAAAAAAAAAAAAGCGGGGCAGCCTGGGTGGCTCAGTGGTTTAGCGCCACCTTCAACCCAGGATATGGTCCTGGAGACCCGGGATCAAGTCCTATGTCAGGCTCCCTGCATGGAGCCCGCTTCTCCTTCTGCCTTGTCTCTGCCTCTCTCTGCGTCTCTCATGAATGAATGAATGAATAAATAAATAAATCTTAAAAAGCATTGGGAAGGATGTTGAAAAATTGGAACCTTCATACATTGCTAGTAGGAACATAAAATGGTATAGCCACTGAGGAAGGCAGTTGGCAGTTCTTCAAAAAGTTAAACAGAATTAGCATATGACTTAGCGGTTTTACTTTTAGATGCATACCCAAAATAATTGAAACAGGAACTTAAACAGGCACTTGTACAAACATGTTCATAGCAGGACTATTCATAACAGGTGAAAGGTAGGACTGACCAAATACCCATCAATGGATCAACAAATTATTATATGTACGTACAATAGAAAATTATTCCAGCCATAAAAAGGAATGAAGTACTGACATTGTGGATGAACTTCTTGCCATGACCCTAAGTCTTTTGCCAGACAAAAGACTGCATATTGTATGGTTTTATTTATATGAAAGATCCAGAATAGATAAATCCAGAGCAATAGAACACAGCTGGATGGTTGCCAGGGCCTGGGAGGTTGGGGGGGGGGGCGGGCAACTGGGGAGAAATTGCTTCATGTGCCCAGGGTTTTACTTTGGAATGCTGGAAATGTTTTGGAACTGGATGGAGACGGTGGTTGCACAACATTGTGAATGTTACAATAAATGCCTCTGAACTGTTCACTTTGAAACAGTTCCCTTGAAAACACTTTAATTTTTTTAAAGATTTTATTTATTTGAGAAAGAGAGATAGAGCAAGCATGAGCAGGGAGGAGGGGCAGAAAGAGAGGAAGAAGCAGATTCCCAGGTGAACAGAGCACCTCCTCAGGGC
Organism: Nyctereutes procyonoides; assembly: GCF_905146905.1. Classification (NCBI taxonomy): domain Eukaryota; kingdom Metazoa; phylum Chordata; class Mammalia; order Carnivora; family Canidae; genus Nyctereutes; species Nyctereutes procyonoides. The sequence goes on from NW_026575044.1 coordinate 38,156,889, forward strand.
TAGATCCCAGGACCCTGGGATCATCACCTGAGCCAAAGGCAGAAATGGACTGAGCCACCTAGACCCTGAAAACACTTTAATTTTATAACAATTTCGCCTCAACAAATTATTTTGTTATTTATTTATTAAAAAGTTTTTAAAGATTTTATTTATTAATGAGAGACAGAGAGGCAGAGGCAGAGGGAGAAGCATGCTCCCTGAAAGGAGCCTGATGTGGGATTTGATCCAGATCCCAGCATCATGCCCTGAGCCACCCAGGCATCCCTCGGCTCAACAAATTATTAAAAGCAAACAGGCAACAAGGTGTAACGACCCATAGATGATAATATAGCAAGCACTTCCTGTTATGAAAGAGAATAGAATAATTCAATGAAAAGCATGCTGTCATCATCAGTGATGTTTGTTGTTATTATAATTTATTCTGTCAAAGAATGGAAATAAAGCAATTTTCCGGGGATAATATTTTCAGAGCTGAGAATATTTATGAGTGTAAAGATGCCTCTAAACCTAGTCAGGTGAGTCTTGGATAAATTTCAGACTAAATTTAAATCTATTTTGGTAAGGCAAAATTCAATGTTGAATGGCTATTCCTATTTTTGGAACTCGCTCGACATCCATCCCAATTTTGGGAACTAAAATAAATGTTTGGGACTTTTTGTCAACTTCCTGTTTCTAAGGAAGAAGAACCTAGAAGAGTCTCATGTAAGATGTGTCAGAAGCTTTTGGGAATATCAAAGAATTCCCAGGAAGCAAGGGAATTAGTTCATTGTAAAAGAATCTGAAAGACACTAGATAATTTTATTTAATAAATACACAGGATAACTCTTTCTACAAGCCAATTCAAGGGATTTAACCCATTTGGGGTTCAATGACCTCAGAACCATGTCTAATTCAGACATGGACGCAAATTGTGAAAGATTGTGTCCTGGGGATTGATGAAAAATTCTCATGTGAAACTGGACAACTTGGCCTGATAGTCTCACTGCTATTTTAAATTAATTTTAACAGTTAGGAGATGTGAGAGTAAGAGGCTATCTTCAAAAGGGAAGAAGGTGGGGATCCCTGGGTGGCTCAGTGGTTTAGTGCCTGCCTTTGGCCCAGGGCGTGATCCTGGGGTCCCGGGATCGAGTCCCGCATCAGACTCCTGGTGGGGAGCCTGCTTCTCCCTCTGCCTGTGTCTCTGCCTCTCTCTCTGTCTCTCATGAATAAATAAATAAAATCTTAAAAAAAAAGGCGGGGGGGGGGGAGAAGGTAGACACGAAGGGATGTCTGTGTTTTGACTTTGTGTGCAAGAGCCTCTCTCCCAGTTGACAGAGGTGCCATAGCACCATTTCAATGTAGAACAAGCACCAGTTCTGTGGCTTTTGCTCAAAGAACAGCCATGCTTCAAGTTATGATAGGGCCCCGTTTAGGCTTTAAAAGAGTCACCAACAAATAGGGCTCCTTCCTGAAAGGCAGTCTTTCCTGGCACCCTCCTCCTAACACAGATGCCTTGTAGAAACATCAAACAGTTCTTATTTACATTTTAGCATGAATGAGTTTAAGGCAATGGGTATTTACTTTTAGCCGACTTTCACCATGAAATAACAGGTGCTGTTCCCTGAGTTCTGGTTCTGGGGAGCAGATTGGAACAGAGTATTTCTGGGCAGAAGCCTCCTGAGGGCCCTGAACATTCACTTTATAGGGGTTCCCCACTCTGTCCAAGACTAAGGCTGGCCTAAGAAGTGTCATTGACTTTGAGAGAGTGGTTAAGAAACTCTTAGAATGAGGGGCAGACACCAGAATACTTGAGGACATTTGTTGATCATGAAAGATTCATTTAGTTCCACCTCTTAGGTTCAAACAGTTGTTCACAGCCACGGTGGGAGAAGGGCTGTTGGAGTCTTTTCTGTCTCTTTATGCTTTGCTATATTTTCTATAATGAGCTATATTACTTTACTAATCAGTAAAAAAAAATATTGTCAAATTGTAAAAAACATTTTCAGCCTATAAATTATTTTTACTGGGGGCACCTGGGTGGCTCAGTGGATGAGCATCTGCCTTTGGCTCAGGTTGTGATCCCGGAGCCTGGGATCGAGTCTTTCATTGGGCTCCTTGTGGGGAGCCTGTGTCTCCCTCTGCCTCTATCTCTCCCTCTCTCTTTCTCTCTCTCTCTGTCTCTCATGAATACATAAATAAAATCTTTAAAAAAGCATTATTTTCACTGGTCCACAGGCTCACCCAAACTTTCATTCAATTTATCATTGCCACCCTTCTGAAACTGTCTCTTTAAAAAATTGCAATAGGAAAATTCTGAGAATTATCCTGGCTCTAGCTTTTGGTCAGACTGGTCAATGTTTTCTGTCCACACAGCCATGGAGACCTGTGAGGATTAGATGTTCTGATTTCACTGGGGTATGGACAGATCACGCTTGGTTTGATTGAAAGATACAGTTGAAGGGGCGCCTGGCTGGCTTCCTCCATAGAGCATGCAATTCCTGATGTCCAAGTCATGAGTTCAAGCCCCACATTGGGGATAGAGTTTACTTTAAAAAAATTTTTTTTGTTTTAATTAAAAAAGAAGAAGAAAGAGATGGTTGGACTCATTGGAACTGTTGTGTCCTGTTGGAAATAGCTGCCTTTTTGTACTACTCCCCACATCCTTAAACTAAAATACCACAAATACTATGCTCATTGTTGGAAATCTTATCTCTCTTATCTGATTGTGGAAGAATAGGAGAAAGCAGGAGGCATGAATGAATGGGGACACAAGATACTGCACCATCATGGACTTTAAGGAGACATGGATAGGAAGAAAAAGGAATATTGAAAAATATATATGTATAAATAAAATACGAATATATTATATATAATATATAAGAGGAGTATATTATATATAGAATGTAAAAGCAGTGTTTTAAAAATAAATGGATATAAATAAAATATAAATATATATTTAATATTTACAAATTATTCCTTTTTCTTTCTTTTTTTTAAAGTTTTATTTATTTATTTATTTTAAAGAGGGTGGGGGAAGAGGAAGAGAATTTCAAACAGACTCTGCACTTCATGCAGAGCCTCATGCAGGGCTCAGTCCCACAGCCCTGAGATCATTGACTCGAGCCAAAACCAAGGGTTGGATGCTCAACTGACTGAGCCACCTATGCTCCCCTCCTTTTCCTTTCTGCCCACATCTCCATGGCGTCCACATTGATGCAACATGGATCCCCATTTAACCATCTGTATGTACGTATTTGAGGCTGTCTCACTGTCTTTCAGATCATAGATACTGTTTTATAAGTTTTCTCTGATTTTCAATACATTATACATATTTTATAAACGTACACATGCATATTTTATACTTTTGTATATTTCCATGTCTGGAAGAAGGCAGGAATATTTTTTTTTAAATTTTTATTTATTTATGATAGAGAGAGAGACACACACAGAGACACAGGCAGAGGGAGAAGCAGGCTCCACGCACCCAGGAGCCCGATGTGGGACTCGATCCCGGGTCTCCAGGATCCAGCCCTGGGCCAAAGGCAGGCGCCAAACCGCTGCGCCACCCAGGGATCCCAAGGCAGGAATATTTTGTTATCAAAGAAAGTTGCTGGGGAAAAAAAAAAGTTGCTGGATCTGGCTTTACTTTTGAGAGCTGTAGTAAAGGGTCTAATTACCAAACCAGGCACACTTAGCCACTTTCATCTTGGTGCAATAACAGCATGCCAGTCCTCCCCAGCCCTGCTGGTTTAGATTATGTGAGGGCAGCGGATGGGTGTTCCCCACGCCACAGGGCAATCACTTGTCTTAGAGTCAGCAGCTCAGACTGACATTAGGCTGTGTCAGAATAATTATAATTCCCTCTTTTAGATATTTACATGTTGCAGTAAGATTATAATGTTGATGATTCAAGTATTCTTTTTTTTATATTTTATTTATTGATTCATGAGAAACAGAGAGAGAGAGAGAGAGAGAGAGAGGCAGAGACACAGGCAGAGGGAGAAGCAGGCTCCATGCAGGGAGCCCGATGTGGGACTCGATCCCGGGTCTCCAGGATCACAAGGCACCAAACTGCTGAGCCACCCAGGCTGCCCAATTCAAGTTTTCAATCTTCTATCAAGATGGCTTCTTTTGGGGGGGCACCTGGGTGGCTCAGATGGTTAAGCATATGTCTTTGGCTTCCATCATGAAACCAGGGTCCTGGGATCAAGCCCCAGATCATCAGGCTCCCAGCTCAGTGGGGAGCCTGCTTCTTCCTCCCCTCTGCTTGCAGCTCCCTGCTTGTGCTATCTCTCTCTCTATCAAATATTTAAATAAAAAAAAAAAGATGGCTTTTTGGGAGCAGAGGTTCCTCTCCTTTCCTGGCAGTTAGAATCCTTTTTTTTTTTTTTTTAATTTTTTTTGGCACTTAGAATCCTTGACAATGCATTCCCACTCTGTGCCTACTCTTGTTCCCTAAAAGCCATTCTAGACATGTCACCTGTCTTTAGTGAAAGGCATTCTTGTTTCTATTTATGAGTCCTTGAAGTAAAGCATGTATGATGAAAACAGTTCCAGTTTCTGCAGGGACTGGCCCATTTGAACTCCATGTCACGTCTCTGTTCCAATCTGGGTTTTGCATATTTGGAGTCTAGCATCTTGCAATAAAAACATGACTTTGATAAGCTGCCTGGGTCAACCAAGGGCTGGAACAGATGATCTCTTTTTGTAATCAAGATGATTGAATACAGTCCAGCCATCTGTTTCAGCCTGGCACCCTCGTGGTAGTTAAATGTTGGCGGGGTCACTATGTTCCAAACTTTTAGCTTTGCAAATTCAGATATTGGGTATCATTTGATACCTCAGAGCAAATCAGTCCCAAAGGAGACTGATTCACAATAATCAAACTCACAAAAGCCTGATGAATAAACCTACCTCATTAGGTGTTTGTCAGGATAAACTGAGAGTGGATTTTAAGCTTCCTTACCTGTGGCTAGGCATTTATAGCAAGTGTCCTGCAAATGTTGGCTTTTATTTTATCCAGTGACATGTCAAACATATAGTATTTCCAGCACAGGATGAACACTGATAAATATTTACTCTTTGGCTCTCTCTCCTAGATTCTAGCATACAGAGCACACCAGCCTTCTATCAGGTCATCAGTCACAATGTGATAAAATAGGTTAAATTTTTTTTTAAAAAAAGGTTAATTTTTATTTTATTTTAAAGATTTATTTATTTGAGAGAGTGAGCACAAGTGGAGGGGAGGGGCAGAGGGAGAAGCAGACTTCTCACTGAGCAGGCAGCCTGACATGGGGCTCGATCCCAGGACCCTGGAATCTCTAACCTGAGCCGAAGGCAGACGCCCAACTGACTGAGCCACAGAGGCATCCCAAAATAGGTTAATTTTTAAAGTCTTTTAAAAGTAGGCACCATGTCCAGCATGGAGCCCAAAGCATGGCTTGAACTCACGAAGCTGAGATCAAGAGTTGGATGCTTAACTGACTGAACCATCCAAGCACCTTTAAAAAAAATTCCTGGGATGCCTGGGTGGCTCAACAGTTGAGCATCTACCTTCGGCTCAGGGCGTGATCCCCAGAGACGTGATCCCGGGTCCTGGGATCAAGTCCCGAATTGGGCTTTCTGCAGGGAGCCTGCTTCTCCCTCTGCCTGTGTCTCTGCCTCTTTCTGTGTGTCTCTCATGAATAAATAAATAAAATCTTTAAAAATAAAATAAAATACAAAAGACTCCAGGCGTAAGGATGCAGTGGCCCACACGATAGAGAACCTCTGGTCTCTTGATTGGCTTCAGAGGTGCTCTGTCTCCTGATTATATTTGGCAGAGCTGCTGGCTCCTGTTGACGACTGAAGTGCTTTGCTTCTGCAGATGGTTGATCTTATCCATTCTGTGTTGATTCTTGTTCAATTAGCTTCGATTGTGATTAGTAGTGGCCGTAGATGAAAGTTTCCCCAGAGCTGCATCTGCCACCAAGGAAACATTTATGGTCGGTGCACAGGGAGTACTCCCAGTGCTGGTTTGTCATGGGCGACGTAGGGGTGGACAAGTTTTACTTCTTCCCTTCCAGGCACTTTGGCTGGTCTAATAATTAAATTGACATGAGAGATAACTGGAGAAAAACAAACGACAGTTTAATAACAGATATACCTCCTGTATACAAAGGGAGAGGCCCAAGAAAACAGAACCCCCCAAAAGGGCCAAAGCAAATACGCTTAAAACTAAAGATGTTGGGGGGTGGAGAGTGCGCTATGGGAGGGGACCAGGAGAAGCAGAGGTAAAGTCCTGTAGATTGAAGTCCTTGCATTCTCCATTGATAACAGATTTCTAGAGATTTAGATATCCTCCTCTTCCAGGGTCCTGTTGGAGACACCCTTACGCATGGAGATTTCTCTTGTAAATGTTTCCTACAAAAGGGTCATTTCTCAGTTTTAGCTTACCCTGTGTTTGCAGTTTCTTAAAAAAAAAAAAAAAAATCAGCCTAAGGGGCGCCTGAGTGGTGCAGTTGGTTAAGCGATCAACTCTGGATTTCAGCTCAGGTTGTGATTTCAGTGTGGTGAGATCGAGCCCAGCCTCGGGCTCTGTTTAAGACTCCCTTTCCCTCTTTCTGCCCCTTGCCCACTTGCAAATAAATAAGTAAATCTTTAAAAACCAAAAGAATCAGCTTAAGGTAATTATGCCAAAGAGGCATATCTTGGGGTGGGGGGACGACAGGCAAAATCTGCTCCCCTTGAAAGTCCACAAAATTTGCTGGAATTTGCTGTAGTGCTAATACTTAACACAACGTCATGCCCATGCCCAGTCTCTGTCGGGCATTGACTATGGCACCTCCTCCCACCTCCTGCCTTTCCAGATTCCACCCAGGCAGCAGAGGACAAAGCCCTCAGACTGGAGCTAAGAAAGTGGCTCTGGTTCAGTGGGGGTAGGGAGTCAGGGACCTGGATACAGCACAGAGCTCTGTTGGCAGGAAAGACCTGAGGGCAAGATGGGGCTACCCCGGGGCGGGGGGGAGCGTGGGGGGTGTGCAGGGTGCCAGGGCAGCCCAGGGCCTGCAGGAAAGCACATCATAGTTCCAGTAGAAAAGAGAAAGTGGGGTGCGAGTTGTTAGCACCATCCTCTACTACAGACACAGTCCCAGGGTGGATTCTGTTTATGGTGATGCTGGATGGTGCCACCTGCTTGCTGGGGAATGGCAATGAGAGAGGGATTACTTGCCAGGAAGACCACCAGAGACTATTGTCCCCTTGGAGGGACTGTATTGGTAAGGTATTTCTAATTGCTGGACAGGAGTGGGGTCTCAAGCAATATACAATCAGTTATAGGAAAATGAAGTAAGTGAAAAATTTTTCCCCAGGCAACCTTTCATACTGTAAAATTAAATTCCAAATACATTTATGAGCTAAGTGGTGAATGTGATCTCCCTGCTTTTTCTTCTTTTGTTTGTTTATTATTAGTGACAAATGTGAGAAAACATAAGAGAGAAGAAACTTCCTTACAGGAGAGCTAGGGCTCTCCGCCCCTGACATTTATATAGCAGGGAAGAGCTGGGGGCGCTGGAAGGATCAGGGGTGCCACAATTTGCCTGCTATTGGCACTGATTAAGTCAAGATTTATTCACTGATTATTTTTTTTCCAACAGGCCAATTAAACCCCAACAGTGGCAACTTGTTTTTAAGAATATCATTCATAAAAAAAAAGAATATCATTCATCACATTAAATTAATCAAATTAATGTTGTTTATTAAAGTATTATGGATGGTTTTGTTTGTATTTATTTTTTTTATTTATTTTTACAATTTTATGAGGGTTATAAGCATATGGACTTTATGCCTAGTTTATGTTTGTACTCTTTAAAAAACATAATAATCATTTAAGGCAATATTGAGGGTCCATGAGAATTATTTTTCTTTTAACCTAAGTCTGCAACATTTTTTTCCTCTTTAAAAGGGCCCATGAATTACATAATATTTGATGACCAGATGTCACTGAATTTTCTGTTTTTGTTTTGTTTTTTAAATACTTTCTGGGGCACCTGGCTGGCTGAGTCAGTAGAACATGTGACTCTTGATCTCAGGGTTGTGAGTACCAGCCCCACCTTGGGTGTAGAGTTTACCTAAAAAATAAATAAATAGGGACGCCTGGGTGGCTCAGTGGTTTAGCGCCACCTTCAGCCCAGGGCATGTTCCTGGAGTCCTGGGATCAAGTCCCACATGGGGCTTCCTGCGTGGAGCCTGCTGCTTCCTCTGCCTGTGTCTCTGCCTCTCTCTCTCTGTCTCTCACAGACACAGAATAATTAAATGAAATATTTAAATAAATATGAATAAATATTGAATAAGTAAATTCACAATAGCCAAAGGTGATTGTGAATAAATAAATGAATAAATACATATTTATGAATAAATATTTAAAATATTTATAAATATAAATAAAATCTTTAAAAAATAAATAGAAATTTGCACTATTTTTATTGCCTCATTTTATCATAGGGCTTAGTAGGTTTCCCACCTTTTGTGATATGATTTTCTCACTAGTGAAATCCCATTTAAGGGCAGCCTGGGTGGCGCAGCGGTTTGGCGCCGCCTGCAGCCTGGGGTGTGATCCTGGGGACCCGGGATCGAGTCCCACGTCGGGCTCCCTGTGTGGAGCCTGCTTCTCTCTCTGCCTGTGTCTCTGCCTCTCTCTGTGTGTCTATGAATAAATAAATAAAATCTTTAAAAAATATTAAAAAAAAGAAATCTCATTTAATGGGCAGCAACCCCAGGATTCCCACCTAAGATACATCCTGTAGAGTTTCTCCTTTTCTGATTGTCTAATTTCCCTTGTAAGCATAAGTCCCTGATATGCTAGGTCAAGAAGAGAGGGAAGAGATGCCTGGCTGGCTTCGTTGATAGAGCATGCAACTCTTGATCTCCGGGTTCAAACCCCATGTGGATATGGAGCCTACTTAAAAACAACACCGTACAAAAACTATCATCCAATTCATTAAAAAAAATTGCTTTCATCATTGATGTGATATTCTCACCTGTCTTTATTGTCTCATTTTTGTCTTATTAAATTAAATATCAACCAATATTCATGTCAGAACTATATTTGTTCATCCGTTGCAACCATTGTTGGCTGTGGATACAAGAGTTGAGCAAAAGTTAACGAAATCATTTTGTGAAAATTAGTTGCCTATGAGGAATTTAAAATGAAAAGTTTGTATATATTTTTTCAGTTTTATTGAGAAATAATTGATCTCCAAGAGCTTGTATATTTTATCATTTGTAAATCATGTGACTCACGTTCTTCATATCAATAAAATTTATAATAAACTTCTGCACACATATTTGCATACAGATATTTTGTTGTTGGGAAGCCGGTTGATGAACATTTACCAGCACTCCACTGGCTAGTTTGGTTGCTAACCATTGCCTTTCTTTAAGAAAGGACTTGGGGGCAGTGAGGAACACAAACATTTTTCCTCCTCCCCCCCTTTTTTTATTGTGGTAAAGCATACAAAATTTACCATTTTAATCATTTTTAAGTGTATAGTTTACTGGCATAAAATCCATTCACATTGTTTTCTCCCGTACTTTCCATCATCCCAAAGTGAAAATCTATACCTATTAAACAATTTTCTATTTCCCACTTTCCCAGCCCCTGGCAACCTTTGTTCTACTTTTGGATGCTGTCAATTTGACTGCTCTAGGTACCCTAGGTAAGAAGAAACATATAATAACATTTATTCTTTTGTGTCTGGCTTATTTCACTTAGCATGATGTCTTCACCCATGGTTGTAACATGTGTCTGAATTTCCTTCCTTTTTCTGGATGAATGATAATTCATTGTACATATAGATCACATTTTGTTTATCCATTCATCTGTCCATGGACCTTTGAGTTGTTTCCCTTTTGGCTATTGTGAAAAATGCAGCTATGAATGTGTATAAATGACCGTTCTTTCCTTTCTTTTATGAATGCCTTTAGTTCTGGAGCTCCCAGACAGCAAATGAGAGAGCTGGATGGATCAAAACAGGACCCCAGGATTATCTTATCCTTTGCTTTCTCTAAATGCTTGATGGCTCTTTCTGTTTCCTTCTCTTACAGGAGAGGTTGTGTACTATGGGAACAGCACCCAGAGAAGCCAAGTTCAGTGGCTGATGCAAAACACCACCTAATGCCTTTGCCAATGGTTGGGTTGAGCTCAGTGTGAACACCACCACAGTGTGAACCACAGGAGTCCCCAGCAACCACCTGAAACTGGCTGACAGAAACCATGGAAGGGTAAGAGTGTGGTGAGCAAAAGTCTTTAATACTGTGAATACTGTGAGAGGCAGGTGGCCTCAGGGATGACAGAAGCAGCCAAGGGCTCAGCCCTCTTTAGGATCAGGAAATGCCGCTGACACTGAACGACCAGGATGATGTGGATCTAAATAAACTTTTTTTTTTTTTAAATGCTGGAAATAATCCATCTTGATTTGTGCCTGGTTGCTGAAAATACCATCAGCCTCTTTCCAGATGGAACAAATTATTTGCCATTAAAAATTCATTTAAAAATAACATAACCAATTAGTGTGCTCCAATGTCAGCTTATAGACTAAAAGGAACTGAAAATAAAAAATGAAATGGGAAAAGTTTTCTTTCTTTCTTTCTTTCTTTCTTTCTTTCTTTCTTTCTTTCTTTCTTTCTTTCTTTCTTTCTTTCTTTCTTCTTTGAAGGAGAAAACAGACATCTTAGGTTTCTCTGAGCAAACAGAACTGTGTTCAGAAGGGCAAGGGCAACAGGACGAAAGTTTTTATGTGACATCAAAGGATGTGCAGACAGTGGAATCAAAGCTTGGAATGAGCACTTTCGGATATATTTTTATTTTTTTTTTAAATTTTTTTTTTATTTATTTATGATAGTCACAGAGAGAGAGAGAGAGAGAGGGAGAGGCAGAGACACAGGCAGAGGGAGAAGCAGGCTCCATGCACCGGGAGCCGATGTGGGATTTGATCCTGGGTCTTCAGGATCGCGCCCTGGGCCAAAGGCAGGCGCCAAACCGCTGCGCCACCCAGGGATCCTCGGATATATTTTTAAAATCTTTTGTCAGGCTTGGAACAGCTTAGCGAGTTGTAGAGTGCTGGCCTGGGCTGATATGTTGAGAGCTTTGATGAGGTAGGTTGGCGCAGAACATTGAAAGCTTACGATTGCTGACTAAGGCTGGACAGTCCTCGGCCTTCCCCAGCGGCTGCTCTCTGATTCCTGCCCACCGCCACAGACGCCCAGTTTGGAGGCATTTGTCTTCCCCTCCTTTTGGACTCTAGGGCACACCTGCTAGCCACTCACTCTCTGGAAGTGAGAAAATCTAGAGGGAACCAGTGGTCATGTCTGACTCACCTCTAACTGTGCCCAGGTGATTGATTCTCAAGGTCCTCACCATGGAACAGGGGCTTATAGATGCTCTGGATTGAGACAAGCCACTTCAGTCTATGCCTTCACCTGAAGCGGTTTATATAGGCTTGATACCCGTTTGCTGAAAAATGGATATGAACAAGCAGACCTGTGGAAAGTGTGTGTGTGTGTTTGTGTGTGTGTGTGTGTGTGTGTGTGAAGCATTAGCCCCAGAAGGAAGTAAAATCCTAAGTATCCAGGGAGTGCACGCAATTTATTTTTTTCTGATCCTATCTTAAAAACTGGTACTCAGGGGCACCTGGGTGGCTCAGTGGTTGAGAATCTGCCTTTGGCTCAGGTCCTGATCCTGGGGTCCTGGGATCCAGTCCCCCACAGGGAGCCTGCTTCTCTCTCTGCCTATGTCTCTGCCTCTCTCTCCTTGTCTCTCATGAATAGATAAATAAAATCTTTTTAAAAAACCCTGGTACTCACCAGGTAGCCATAAATAGCCATAGCACCTCTGAAATTGCTATGAGGTAAAGCTGACTTCCATTTAAATAAATTTTGCAAGATGGACTTCCTCTTGACAAAAATAAGTAGATTTCCATTTCAATGTAAACCATTTTCGACAGCTAAAAAAATCCGGTTAGAAATGGGTGAAATGTATGGAGAGACATTTCACTGAAGAGGATATACAGATGGAAATAACCACGTGAAAGGATGTTCAGCATCATTAGCCTTCAGAGGAATGCAAATGAAAACCTCAATGAGATATCACTACATATCTATCAGAGTGGTGAAAATAAAAAATAGTGACTATTATTACAATAGTCGCTAATACTAAGTGCCAACAAGGATGTGGAGAAACTGATCCCTCATACATGGCTTCGAAAAATGTAAAATGGTACAGCCGCTCTGGAAGATGGTTTGGCAGTTTCTCCAAATACTAAATCTGCTATTACCATATGATCCAGTAATGACACTTGGGCAATTTCCCAGAGAAATGAAAATGTGTGTTCCCACAAAAACCACTACATGAATGCTCACAGCGGCTTTATTTGTAATAGCCCCCAAACTGGGAACAGCCCAGATGTCTTACAACAGTTTAAACAAACTGTGGTAGATCCATACTATACCAGTAGCAATAAAAAGGAAGTACTGAGACGGGCAACAATTTGGATAAATTACACTGAGTGAAAAAAGGTCATCCCCAAGGTCACATACTGTATGCTTCCGTTTATCTGACATTTGTGAGGTGACAAAACTTTAGAAATGGAAGACAGATTGTTGGCTGTTATGGTGACTGCAGTGGACACCCAAACGTGATAAAATTGTCTAGAATTAAATGCACACACAGAAATGGATACAGATAAGACTGGAGAAATCTGAGTAAGAGAGGCGTGGTATCAAAGGTTATATCCTGGTGGTGATATTGTGCTACAGTTTTGCAAGATCCTACCATTGGGGGAAACTGGGTGAAGGATCCAGGAGCTCTTTCTGTATTATTTCTCACACCTGCATGTGAATCTATAATTCTCTCATTAAAAAACATGAATCACAAGCACAATACTTTCCTTAAAATGCTTTAAGTCGGGGAAAACTCCAGGACAAACTCTCAGTTCTTTTATGTATGTATGTATGTATGTATTTATATTACTATTTTTCTTTTTTTAAGATTTTATTTTTAAGTAATTTCTACACCTAACATGGGGCTTGGACTCACAATCCCAAGATCAAGAGTCACCTGCTCTACTGACTGAGCCAGCCAGGCGCCCCCCCCCCCCACCGCCCCAACTTTCAGTTCTATTATGGGATGCCACATGTCTTTCTCAGAACTTCACATTGCTTGGATTGTGTTTTTCACTACACTGCTCAGATGTATTTACATATTTTTCCCCTAAAACATTTTTTTTAATTTTTATTTATTTATGATAGTCACACAGAGAGAGAGAGGCAGAGACATAGGCAGAGGGAGAAGCAGGCTCCATGCAGGAAACCCGACGTGGGACTCGATCCCGGGTCTCCAGGATCACCCCCTGGGCCAAAGGAAGGCGCTAAACTGCTGCGCCACCCAGGGATCCCTAAAACATTTTTTTTCTTTACAGGCCTCACTCCCACCTCCCCATACTAATTACAGTTGTGGATATTAGTCTTCAATGCCCCAACAAACCTATTGAACAAGTGGTAATTTCATTCTTTTTTTTTTTCAAGATTTTATTTATTTATTTGACAGAGAGAGGGAGGGAAAGAAGGAGGGAGAGCACACAAGCAGAGGGAGCGGCAGAGGGAGAGAGATAGAGAAGTAGGCTCCCCACTGAGCAGGGAGCCTGACACTGGACTTTAGGTACTCTGCATGCTGATGAATTGACCTGGAGCGAATATGACCCTGAGACTTATAGCCCTCAACTGCTCTCTGGCTCCTAAAATCTCTTCCAAAGAGATTTCCTTTCTTAGAGGTCTTGAAATTATCTAACAGATGATCCATGGAACATTAAAAAGACGATTATTTTTTTTAAGATTTTATTTATTTTAGAGAAAGCAAGAGAGAGAGAACATGAACAGGGTGGGGTGGGGGAGCAGAGGAAGAGGGAGAAGCAGGCTCCCCTCTGAGCTGGGATGCAGGTTTCGATCCCAGGACTCTAGGATCATGACCCACGCCAAAGGCAGATGCTTAACCGACTGAGCCATCCAGGGATGCCTACATTAAAAAGATTATGATTTTTGATCTACTAATAGAGGTTTCATATCTTGGAAATAAAGTCTGTTTATAGAAAAGAGACTAGGGGCACCTGGGTGGCTGAGTGATTGAGCATCTGCCTTTGGTTCAGATCATGTTCCCGGGGCCCTGGGATCAAGTCCCACATTGGACTCCCTGCAGGGACCCTGCTTCTCCCTCTACCTATGTCTCTGTCTCTCTCTCTCTCTGTCTCTCATGAATAAACAAATCTTAAAAAAAAAAAAAGGAAAGAGACTAAATTTTCTTAATTTTTTTTTAGTTCTTACCATGTGCCAGACCATAGGGATATTCCTTTGCTTTGTTTCATGATCTTAACAAGCCTACAAGGAAGAATTAATTTTGCTGTCTTATATATATAAAAAAACTGAGGACCAGCCAGTTGCTTATAGTCACATAGCTAGTGACTATAAGTCAGTACTGGCACCTGGGTTGATTTGACCCCAAGCTCATTCTCTCTCCACCATACTGGCAATTGCCAAACTTTTTGGCATCTTGATTTCAAGCCAAAATCAAGAGTTAGACGCTTAACCAACTGAGATACCCAGGCACCCCAAAATAGAAAATATTTATGAAAAATAACTATGTATTATCACCAAACAATAAACTTAAAAGGGATATTTCAAATCTGTTTAATGTCTGACTTAACAGAAAATAGTTGGATTATCATGTTTGCTTCTGCATTTGGTTTGTGATTTGTTGTTTTGGTTGAGATATAGGAAGAAAATCAGGAATCACAGTCTTTATACAGATTTTTCAGATAGTTGTGGGTATTAGTCTTTAATACCCCAACAAACCTATTGAACAAGTGGTAATTTTTTTTTTGAGATTTTTTTTTATTTATTTGACAGGGAAAGAGGGAGGGAGAGCACACAAGCAGGGGGAGCGGCAGAGGGAGAGAGAGAGAAGTAGGCTCCCCTCTGAGCAGGGAGCCTGACACTGGGCTCCATTCCAGGGTCCTGGGATCATGACCTGAGCTGAAGGCAGCTGCTTAACCACCACCCAAGGTGCCCCCCAGTAGTAGTTTCTTAAAAGTCGTTTGCAATGTAGCATATGAAACCATATAAAAAAAAAAACATATCAATGAAAATTTGCATTAAAATCCATAGGTTTATCTTACAATTTGAATCTTTCCCCATACCTGATTGTAACAAATCATCATTCAATCAGAATATTGGTCCCACGAGGTATGCAGACCTCGATGTTGACCCATTTCAGTATATGGCGAAAAATCACATTCATTAATGCCACATCACCAGTCTCATCAAAAAAGTCTTTAAGTAGCAGATACAAGTTTCCCAAGATTCTAATTTTGACTTGAAAGTTCATGTTTTACCATTGGCAACAAATACCAGCAGTTGTTTTCCCTGAGGACACAGGCTTACTTCATTTTAGAGAGACTGTGAAATAGTCGAGTCTGAAGAACCATTTCTCTTGGTCCTTTTTCTGAAATGCCACTTCATGCAGAGTTGCTAGTTCAGCTTGCAACTCCATTGTACAAGTGCTTTCCCTCAAGACAACCATCCCCATGCACAATATGAAAAAGTTGTTGAGATTTAGAGCAATGCCTGGTCTGTCCACTCCGTGGGGAGTATGTGGTATCTTGGACTCTTCTCTCCTTTCTCGGACATTTCACTTTTTAGAAAATCCTTCTCCAAGACCCCGTCCTTCTTTAACAACATGGCAATTGATTACCTGAGAAATGAGTCACTGCCCAGGCGAGGATGACCCTTACACTGTTCAGTGTGGCAGGTAGGCATGTTCACATTTTATTTTTTTAAAAGACTTTATTAATGAGAAACACAGAGAGAGAGGCAGAGACACAGACAGAGGGAGAAGCAGGCTCCATGCAGGCAGCCCGATATGGGGCTCGATCCCAGGACCCCGGGATCAACCCCAGAGCCAAAGGCAGATGCTCAACCGCTGAGCCACCCAGGGGTCCCGCATGCTCACATTTTAACAGGAGAGGTCTGGAGTTCTGTAGAACGCTTTAACGTGAGGAAATAGCTCTGTGATGAGGAGCATTTCAGCTTAGGGTCATAGGTAAATGGGGTGATTTCTGGAGCCCCTGAAGTTACATCAAGGCTCTTTCCACTCAGCTGAGACAAAGTCAGAGGAATCGAATGATTAAACAATCAGAGGAAGGGGACAAAACCCACATAGCAGTGGTTTATCTCTTTGAGAGATGAAGGCTATGGTTTTTTTAATTTCAGTTTCTAATGGATAAAAAATATGCAATGTTTACATTGTCAGAGGACAAATAGAGCCACGATATACATCTCAGTTTACACAGCTCATTTCACAGATAATTCTATTTCTAATGTTTCCATGTTGCTTCCCCTTGATGTTAGGACATTACTAAGTAGGTAATGTTTTGGTATTTTAGGGGGCAAGTCTCACCAAGACCTCCCCACTGTACTGTTCTGTTTAAGGAGGATTTCATGAGTTTTCTAGGCAGAGAATGAAGAAGGGGTGTGCCAGGGAACATCTCTGGATAATTCAGCAGCTGTGTCAGGTTTGCCTGGCTTCTTCCTCTTGTCTGGAAAAAAATGGGGTGTCCAGGAAGTAAGTTGGGAGGACGGGTAGTACTGCCGAGCAGATCTGTGTACCTGAAATACTCACCAGCTGAGCAATCAGTTTTTTTTTTAAAGATTTTATTTATTTATTTATGAGAGACACAGGGAGAGAGGGAAAGAGAGAGAGAGAGAGAGAGAGAGAGAGAGAGAGAGAGAGAGAGAGGCAGAGACACAGGCAGAGGGAGAAGCAGGCTACATGCAGGGAGCCCGATTTGGGACTCGATCCTGGGTCTCCAGGATCAGGCTCTGGGCCAAAGGCAGACACTAAACTGCTGAGCCACCCAGGGATTCCCAGCTATCAGCCTTTTGTGTGTTGCATCTGTAGATGATCAAACTGACTTCTCTTTCAAGTCCTGAAATATGAAACCACGTTGTGCACTTTTTGGAAAATCCTCTTGTGAGTGTTCTAGAATTCTAGAAGTACTGATTTGGTCTTTCAGTTCTCATCTGGACCTAGGAAGCCTGTTTAATGTCTACCTCTAGTCTCTGCTAAATTCACTGTGAGTAAATAAGTAGTGGTCAATTAATATCTATGAAATAAAATTTATGGAGTTAAATTCACTTTTAAAAAATGATGGAGTCTTTATTTTTTTATTTTTATTTTTATTTTTATTTTTAATTTTTATTTATTTATGATAGTCACAGAAAGAGAGAGAGAGAGAGAGGCAGAGACACAGGCAGAGGGAGAAGCAGGCTCCATGTACCAGGAGCCTGACATGGGATTCGATCCTGGGTCTCCAGGATTGCACCCTGGGCCAAAGGCAGGCGCCAAACTGCTGCGCCACCCAGGGATCATGATGAAGTCTTTAAAAAAATCACAGTGTATGAAATGACTCTATGGTCAAGTGTTACTTGCTCTGTGGCCCTCCTCCAGAGTTTGAACATTTGGAATGTAGGGAGGTTTCAGGGCCTTAGAGTTTTAGTGTCATTTGTTCAATTTTACTTAAAGATCCTGACTTAGGGGATTCTTATATGTCCCATGGGCTGTGACTTCCCTATTGGACACTGCTACCTGGTTAATTGTCATCTCCTTGCAGCCCTCATCACAACCTGGGACCCCTCCTCCTCTAGTGCTCCCAGGCCTTTGCTCATATGACCCCTTTTCCCTTATGAAACCCCCTTTCCCACTTTGCTCCTCAAGTCTGTCTATATACCTTAACTAGTCTTCAAGGCCCAGCTCAAATTCTGACTTCTCCAAGAAGCCTCCTTTCTAATTTGTCACCACTGTCTCTTCAATGTTGACAATAATGGTACCAATGACTATCAATGATTGAAAAGTAACTGTGTGCCAGGCACAATAGGAGACTCCTGCAGCATCTCATTCAGTCCTCATGATAACTTTGGGGCTGGGAAGTACAGAATGCTCGGAGAGTCAGAGTGCACTGGCCATGTTATACTCTAAGTGACGGGGTTGGAACTCCTGTCCTGGTTTGTCTGGCCTTGACAGCCATGCTTTTAACCCCTTCCAATCTGCCCTCCTGAAAGGTGCTGATTATCTAATTGTGAGAAGCTGATGAAGCTAGGTGGGGCCTCAAAGGTCATATTATCTAATCCTCATTTATAGATGAGGATCTTAAAGCCCAAAGAGGCAAAGAGACAACAGGTAACACAGTGCGGTGTTAGCAGCCTCGGGGTAAGTACCAGTTTTCCTGGTTCTCAGACTCAGTCATCACTCATTCATTCAACAAAAGTATATTAAAGCCTTCTATGTTTAAGGCACTATGTTGGGTCCTGAGCATCATTCCTGCTGTACCGTTTGTGAGTTTAATGAATCTACACAAAAAGCTGTCTTTTTTTTTTTAATAATTTTTATTTATTTATGATAGTTACACACAGAGAGAGAGAGAGAGAGGCAGAGACATAGGCAGAGGGAGAAGCAGGCTCCATGCACCAGGAGCCCGACGTGGGACTCGATCCCAGGTCTCCAGGATCGCACCCTGGGCCAAAGGCAGGCGCCAAACCGCTGCGCCACCCAGGGATCCCACAAAAAGCTGTCTTAAAACAGGATCAGAGTGCTCGCTTTGGCAGCATAAAATACTAAAATTGGAACCATACAGAGATTAGCATGGCCCCTGCACAAGGATGACTCGCAAATTCATAAAGTGTTTCATGTTTAAAAAACAAAATAGGGGATCCCTGGGTGGCTCAGCGGTTTAGCGCCTGCCTTTGGCCCAGGGTGCGATCCTGGAGTCCTGGGATCGAGTCCCGCATCGGGCTCCCGGCATGGAGCCTGTTTCTCCCTCCTCCTGTGTCTCTGCCTCTCTCTCTCTCTCTCTCTCTCTCTCTCTCTGTCTATCATAAATAAATAAATCTTTAAACAAACAAACAAAACAAAACAAAACAAAACAAAATGGGATCAGAAAGAGCAAGCCCTTGCCTCCTCCTAGTATGGCTTTGTGCAGAAGTGCCACACACCACTGCCAGCTTCAACATTGGTACCATTGTCGTTGGTCTGACCCACTCTCAGCAGCAGCAGTGTGTTAGAGACTGGAGGGCAGGGTGTTTGCAGGGTCATGTGCAGAGTGCAGAAAAGCACTGCTTATGAGGATAATTCTTTTTTAAAAAAGATTTTATTTATTTATTCATGAGAGACACACAGAGAGAGGCAGAAACATAGGCAGAGAGAGAAGCAGGCTCCATGCAGGGAGCCCGATGCGGGACTCCATCCTGGGACTCCAGGATCATGCCCTGGGCTGAAGGCAGACACTCAACTCAACTGCTGAGCCACCCAGGGATCCCATGAATATAATTCAGTATTGTTCAAGTAGCTGTTTTAAGGACAAGCATTAGAAAACAGGAAGCATAACTCCAAGTTTTGCCAACAAAGTCTAATCCAATTCCAAAAGACTTTAACTTTATCCCTCTTTTGCTCTTGTGTGTGTGCGTGTGTGTGTGTGTGTGTGTGTATAGAAGTCACCAAGCTTGTCTTAGCTGTCTCCCCTCCTGACATTACTACCTGACTGTATTATTGTCTTTTATTTCATGGTCAGGTATTGTCTAAGGATCCCTGGAAATGCCCAACAAACCCTCTCAAGTGAGCTGACAGGAGTTGGGGGCCACAGTGAGATCCTGTTTAGGAACTTGGAAGGAAAGGAAATGCCATTGTTCCTTGAGATTCAAACAGTAATGTCAGCACATACTAGATCAGAATAAAGATAGACACGCACACTGATGTAATGGAGAAAGAGGGCTACCGGGCCAGCAGTATTGGACTGCAACCTACCACATGCCACCCGAACAAGGCTGTCTGACCCAACTGCACACAAACAGGCCTTTTCCAAGTGTGTCTAGTACGGAAGCACAGGCACAGAAGCAGTAGCTGAGGGACAGGCTCCCTGTTGTTCATTCCATGCTTGGTGCAGCCTATGGTGGTTTAGAAAGGCCAGACTTCAGCCTGTAGGGGAGGGAGCCTGACCCTTGGACTAGAGCTCTTATGCCTCATGGTTGGGAAACCCAGTCTGCCCCAGGTAGAGCACCCTCTATTTCCAACACCCCTCCAACCCTACCCACCCTCCATGTAAACTTCCTGAGAGGGACAAGAAGGAGGCTATAATTACAAGCAATTATCCACTTGCCCTAAGGGGCCATCAGGATTCCTGCCATCCTGTCCTATAATCTAGTGTCTCTGTTACTAGAAGCCTCTGGTAATCCTTCCCATCCAGACTGTTCCTTGGGTACAGTTTGACACATCCGTAATGTAACTCAAGCTTCCCAGACTCCTCTCTTTTCTATCTACAACCAAAATTGGTGACCTCATGCACCAAAGGCTTTCAATAGTGCCTGGAGGTAGATGACTCCCAAGCTGGTTTTTCCCACCTTAGCTTCTTCCCGAACTTCAAAGTCAGAAGCCATTCAGTTGGCTACCTCATGCCTCATGCCTGTGCATCTCAATGTCCAAGACCAATTCCTGTCACGCCATCCCAAATTCACTTCTCCATTTTCACCTCGCTGTGCAAGTTAGAAACTCTGGAGCCATCCTTGACTCAGTTTCCCTTGCACCCTTTTAAGTCGCCTAGTGACTCCTGATGCTCAGCTCCATTGCTCTGCCTCGTAAACCACCACCTCTCACCACCAGCTGCATTCATCTAAGACGCCCCACTCCCACTTTTACCCCCTCTCAGCCTTTCCTCACATCAGCTTGAATAATCCTTCTAACAGGTCAGGTCACATCACACTCCATCCCCTAATGGTTTCTCATCTCAGACTAAAAATCTAGTCCTTTCTGGGCACAAAGCTCTACACCATCTTGTCCTTGCTTTCCTTTCTGACCGTATTTTCCACCAGATACCCCCAGATATCTGCTCTGCTCCAGATAATGAGGGCTCAGCATGCTACGTACTCCTACCTTAAAGCCTTTATGCTACTGTTCTGCTTGGAAACCTCTTCCCCCCAGGTATTCCTGTGGCTCAGTTCCTCACTTCATTCTGATTTCCCTACTGAAGCCTTCCCTGAAGGCTCCTATCAAAAGAGCCTACACCACCTTTTAGAATGTAATTCAGAGATAGCAGGGACTTGCTTTCGCTTGCTCTCTGCTGAATCACCAGCACCTACAACAGTGACAGGGACATTGCCACTTACTAATTTTTTTGGAAATATTTTATTTATTTATTCATGAGAGACACACAGAGAGCCAGAGTTAGACAGAGGGAGAAGCAGATTTCCTGTGGGGAGCATGATGTGGGACTCGATTCCAGGACCCAGGGATCATGCCCTGAGCTAAAGGCAGACGCTCAACCACTGAGCCATGCAGGTGCCCACTAAATATTTGGTTTTTGAAGATTTTATTCCCGCACCGGGTTTCCTGCATGGGGCCTGCTTCTCCCTCTGCCTGGTCTCTGCCTCTCTCTCGCTCTCTCTGAATGAATAAATAAATAAATCTTAAAAAAAAAAAAAAAAGAGGGATCCCTGGGTGGCGCAGCGGTTTGGCGCCTGCCTTTGGCCCAGGGCGTGATCCTGGAGACCCGGGATCGAGTCCCACGTCGGGCTCCCGGTGCATGGAGCCTGCTTCTCCCTCTGCCTGTGTCTCTGCCTCTCTCTCTCTCTCTGTATGACTATCGTAAATAAATAAATAAATAAATAAATAAATAAATAAATAAATAAATAAATAAATAAAATGAAATGAAATGAACCCTGGACTTCTGAGTAAAATAGGTGATATGATGTGATTTTTTTTTTTCACCATTTTGGTAATAAGTTCTTCAGTGTGAATTTCAGCTTTCAGATATTCTTATTTTAATTAATTAATATTTTATTTTATTTTTTAAAAAAGATTTTATTTTGAATAAGTAATCTCTACACCCAACATCGGGCTCGAACTTACAACTCTGAGATCAAGAGTTGCATGCTCCACCAAGCCAGCCAGGTGCCCCTAATTAATTTTTTTATTTTACTTACTTATTTATTTTTTTAGGTAGGCTCCGTGACCCACGTGGGGCTTGAATTCATGATTCCAAGAGCAAGAGTTGCACACTCTACCAACTGAGCCAGCCAGGTGCCCCTAATTGATATTTTAAAAATTGTTATAGGGATCCCTGGGTGGCGCAGTGGTTTGGCGCCTGCCTTTGGCCCAGGGCGCGATCCTGGAGACCCGGGATCGAATCCCACGTCAGGCTCCCGGTGCATGGAGCCTGCTTCTCCCTCTGCCTGTGTCTCTGCCTCTCTTTCTCTCTCTCTCTCTCGGTGACTATCATAAAATAAATAAAAATTAAAAAAAATTGTTATAAAAATGAAACAATAGTTTTCAAAAAGAATACAAGTATTTCAGGCTCCTAAGTGTTTAAGTCTGACTTTATTTTTAAAAACCACATTTAAAACTATTAAAAGCTTGTAATGTGGGGGGTCCCTGGGTGGCGCAGCGGTTTAGCACCTGCCTTTGGCCCAGGATGCGATCCTGGAGACCTGGGATCGAATCCCACGTCGGGCTCGCGGTTCATGGAGCCTGCTTCTCCCTCTGCCTGTGTCTCTGCCCCTCTCTCTCTGTGTGTGACTATCATAAATAAATAAAAATTAAAAAAAAAAGAAAAGGGCCCAGAGTCAGTAAACATGAATGAATGATTATCTGAGGGAATAAGTGAATAAAGGATAAAAGAAAAGAAAGAAAAAAAGGCAGATCTCTTGGGCAAATCTCCAACTGGATGATAATGTGTACTCCTGAGCTTGAGTGGAGAGTAACAGCAATACTAGGGAATGCATTAGGAGAGATATTCCAAGCCAACTGTTAACAGCCCAATAAAATTGTCCTATATTTTGTGGGGTTTTTCTTTTTTGGCCTATGATTCAATAAATTATTTTTTGTTGAGTAAATATCTATTATGTCATTGCTGCTGAATTCTTTAATGTGTAAAAAAAGTTCACTTCAGAATTACAGACGAATTCATTTGTTTTTTAAAGTTTTACCATTATAAATACCATGTGGAGCAAGCGTCTCTTCTCATTTCCAGTGGGAGACATTGTCCAATTGATTCTTACTTCATGATTTCCCTTCTAAGCACTAAGTTGGTGATAGGTATCATATTCATCTTTTTTTTTAAGATTTTATTTATTTATTAGAGAGAGAGAGAGAGAGAGGCAGAGACACAGGGAGAGGTAGAAGCAGGCTCCATGCACAGAACCCGACGTGGGACTCGATCCAGGGTCTCCAGGATCATGCCCTGGGCTGAAGGTGGCGCTAAACCACCGAGCTACCCAGGCTGCCCTCATATTCATCTTTGAATCCTCAGCTGCCACAGTAAACTACAACCATGAAGTAGTTGCTTACATTCTCCACCCCATTCCTTCTGCCATCATCTTAGCCTAGCTGCTCTTTATTGTGGTTGGAATATTATAACAGATTACTGAATTTTTTTTCTTGTACACTTGATGCCTGACTACTCCTGACAAAAAAAAAAAAAAAAAAAGAAAGAAAGAAAAAGAAATCATCTTACAAATATTGCTAACTTGATAATTCTACCTAAATCAATGCATCATTAGGCAGCTCAAAACTTTAGTCAAGGGGATGCTGGAAGTTTAAAATTTTGCTACTTAGTTTTCTGTTGTTAAAGCGAAATTTCTTAGTCTCATCCTAATATCTGGAACTTTATATTTTTTCAAAGATTTTATCTATGGAACATATAGGTGGCTCAGTCAGTTAAGTGTCTGCCTTCAGCTTAGGTCCTGAGCCCAGCTGAGCCTCCCATCAGGCTCCCTTGCTCAGTGGGGAGTCCACTTTTCCCTCTCCTTCTGCCTTTCCCCCTGCTTGTGTTCCTTTTCTCTCAAATAAATATCTGAAAAAATAATAAAAGTCCTTATTCCTTTATTTTTAAAAAATATTGTATTTATTTATTCATGAGAGACACAGAGAGAGAGAAAGAGAGGCGGAGACACAGGCAGAGGGAGAAGCAGGCTCCATGCAGGGAGCCTGACGTGGGACTCAATCTCGAGTCTCCAGGATCACGCCCTGAACTGAAGGTGGCGCTAAACTGCTGAGCCACCAGGGCTGCCCAAAAGTCCTTATTCCTTTAAAAATATTTTATTTATATTAGTGAGACTGTGCATGTGCATGAGTGCATGCGTGAGTGGGGGTAGGGGTAGAGTGAGAGCATCTCAAGTAGACTCCTTGCTAAGCTTGGAGCCCCATACAGGGTTTGATCTCACTATCCTAAGATCATGACTGGAGCTGAAACCAAGAGTCCTATGTTTAATTGACTGAACTACCCAGGTTCCCCCGGAACTTTTGAGATTTCTAAATGCTCAGGCTATACCCGAATCAAAATCCAGAAAGGAAGAACCTAAAAATCTCTATTTATTAAGCATCTGGGTGACTTTTATGATTAAGTACTTGTGATCCTTGTACCATCAGCATCACCTGGGAGCAAGAAAAAAATGTACATTTTGGGCCCCTCTCTGCTTTGTGGTGGGGTTGATAGTTTTGGTGTAGTCTTTCAGGTGATTTTGATGTATACGAAAGTTTGAATAACATCAAACTAACCTCCAACAGTGACATAGGGCAGTGGTTCTTAAATTTGGTTGCACATTAGAATCACCTAAGGAGCTTTTAAAAAAAGTACTGATGCCTGGACCTTATCCCCAGAGAGTCTGATTCAATTGGTTTGGGGTATGGCAAACGTTTCAGTGGAATATCATGGATAATGAGGCTTATGTCCTCTGCCATCCATAATCATTTCACCATAATTTTGAATTTATTTAGTTTTGCTGACTGGATTTATACGCAAAGGTTTATTAAATTTGGATGCTTGAAATAAACTTATGACTTTAAAATATCATTGTTTATTGGGATTCTGTGTAAGATTTAATTTTAATAAAGGGATGTTACTAATGATTTGAAAACTACAGGACCCACAGACTCAAGTCTAAACTCTTTAGTCTTTTTAAAAAATTCAATTAGCCAACACACAGAACATCATTATTTCAGATGTAGTGTTCAATGATTTATTAGTTCTGTGTAAACCCACCGCTCATCACATCATGTGCCCTCCTTAATGCCCATCACCCAGTTACTCCATCCCCCATACCCCTCCCCTCTAGCAACCTTCAGTTTGTTTCCTTTAGTTAAGAGTCTCACGATTTGTCCCTCTCTGATGACTGCTCAGTTTTCTTTCCCTTCCTCTATCATCCTCTGCGCTGTTTTTTATATTCCACATGAGCGAAACCATGTAATTGTCTTTCTCTGATTGACTTATTTCGCTCAGCATAATACCCTCCAGTTCCATCCATGTCAGTGTAAATGCTAACCAAGTATGCATCCTTTCTGATGGTTGTAAACTCTTTAGTCTTGCCTTTAGGACAGAGTGTACTGCTTCTCTTATTGATACCCCCTTAGCTCTGCTCTCTAGCTGTAACACATGTCTAGGAGGTATGCCTTCAGCACTTAGGAAGGGGAAAGAGCACCATAAGGATGTCCCAGACTACATTCTAGTTCTAGCCCACTGGAATCTTGGCAAGTCACTAATTCTCTTTGGGGTTCTGTTTCCTCGTTATGAGGGGAGGAGATAAAACCAAGTCTGTCTAGGACCCCTTCTGAATTGGTATGTTATCATTTACACATTTGGGTGAATTTCCCAACTTGGAGTGCATTATCTTTTCCTTTCTGCTTCTCTGGGTTAATTTATCCTGAGGCATAGTTTGAATTCTAATTATCCTTACTATTTTTTTTTTCATTCAGTCTAAGTTTCTTCAACCTCTTAGGCATCTTTCTATGTTTATGTCTGGCTTCCTACTGAGTAATAACAAGGTCTCACATATCCCTTTGTATCCCCAAATAACTAACACATGGTAAATAAACAAGGTTTGGTTTGTTTTTTAGGAATTACTAAAAACATGAATTACTGCCGCTGCCCATTTTTGCCCAGTGAATCTTTCTTACTGTACCAAAGGTTCTAATTCATATCTTATTCATCTTATAAAGTTTCTTTTATCATAGTCCTTCCTATTTATCCTCTACTTTCCAGGAAGTATTCTCTAAAAACAGCTCTCTTCTGGCCTCTGCTGGTGTGATAGCAGACAACCGTTTTGTTAATTCTTGTTTAAGTGCATGCTCAAGGACTCAGGCGTAAGTAAATACACTGGAGTTTTGAAAGGAACCATTCTAACAGCATCAATTCAGCAAAGTGAAAGATTCTGAGAGGTCTCTTAAACTGCCACGCTTGCTGAGCACAGACAGCTGGATGGTAAAAATTTGAGATGTATTTCAAAATGCTTATTTCTGAAGTGGTATTTTTCACAATTAAATTCCACTGTTAAAAAAAAAAAATTCCACACTGTTAAAATCAGGATTAACAGAATAAGATTCTTAGGTGTAGGTTTCTTTTCCTTTTTAAAAGAGATTTTATTGGGGATCCCTGGGTGGCGCAGCGGTTTGGCGCCTGCCTTTGGCCCAGGGCGCGATCCTAGAGACCCGGGATCGTAATCCCACATCGGGCTCCCGGTGCATGGAGCCTGCTTCTCCCTCTGCCTGTGTCTCTGCCTCTCTCTCTCTCTCTCTGTGACTGTCCTAAGTAAATACAAATTAAAAAAAAATAAAAATAAAAAATAAAAGATTTTATTTGAGAGGGTGCGTGCACAAGTCGGTGGGGGGGGGGGGGGAGTGTAGAGAGGGAAAAGCCGACCCCACTGAGCAGGGAGCGCAATGTGGGACTCAGTCCCAGGACCCATGACCTGAGCTGAAGGCAGACTCTTAACTGACTGAGCTACCCAGGCACCCCAAAGTGTTTCTTTTTCTTAAAGATTTTATTTATTCATGAGAAACACAGAGAGAGGGAGAGACATAGGCAGAGGGAGAAGCAGGCTCCCCACAGGGAGCCCAATGTGGGACTCGATCTGGACTCTGGGATCATGCCCTGAGCCAAAGGCAGACACTCGACGATCAAAGGCTAAGCCACCCAGGCATCCCAATGCATTTTTATTTAAAGAGTTTTTAGGGATGCCTGGGTGGCTCAGTGGTTTGAGTGCTTTGGCTCAGGGCGTGATCCCAGAATCTCAGGATTGAGTCCCTCATTGGGCTTCCTGTATGGAAAACTCAAGTTTTAAAAAAGTGCATTTTAAAAACTCATTTAAAGGTAGAGTTGGTCAGGGGCGCCTGGGTGGCTCAGTGGGCTAAGCGTCTGCCTTTGGCTCAGGTCCTGATCTCGGGGTCCTGGGATTGAGCCCCATATCAAGCTCCCTGTTCAGAAGGGGGCCTGCTTCTCCCTCTCCCTCTGCCCTTCCGCATGACTTGTGTTCTCTCCCACTCGCTCTGCTCTTTCTCTCTCAAATAATCTTTAAGCCCGGGGTGTGATCCTGGACCCCTGGGATCGAGTCCCATGTAGGGCTCCCTGCGTGGAGCCTGCTTCTCCCTCTGCCTGTGTCTCTGCCTCTCTCTGTGTCTCTCATGAGTAAATAAATAAAATCTTTAAAAATAAAATAAATGGTTGGATAACTGTTAAGCTACAGGTTAGACTATCTCTTCCTGCGTCTGCTTAGGCTGCCTTTTATTTATTCTTTTATTTTTATTAAAAAACATTAAAAAATTTGAAAGAGAGAAAGTACTTGAACAAGTGCAGGGGATAGGGGCGGAGGAAATCTTTCAAGCTGACTCCATGCTGAGTGCAGAGCCTGATGCAGGGCTTGATCCTAGGACCCTGAGATCACAACCTGAATGGAAACCAAGAGTTGGTCACTCAACTGACTGGGCTGCTCAGGCACCCCTTAAGCTTCCTTTTATTTATTTATCTATTTATTTTAAAAAAAAAAGACTTTATTTATTTATTCATGAGAGACACACAGAGAGAGAGGCAGAGACACAGGCAGAGGGAGAAGCAGGCTCCATGCAGGAAACCCGACGTGGGACTCCAGGATCACGCCCTGAGCTGAAGGCAGACGCTCAACCGCTGAGCCACCTGGGCTGCCCCTTAAGCTTCCTTTTAAAAAGGAAAATCCGTGACGGGCACGGAGGGGGACACTTGACGGGATGAGCACTGGGTGTTATTCTGTATGTTGGTAAATTGAACACCAATAAAAATTAATTTATTAAAAAAAATTAAAAAAAAAGGAAAATCCATTGGAGATATAGAGCTCTAACTGCACATGTGGTGCCTGTTCAAATCCAGGTGTCCCTCAGACTCCTGGCCTTTAGAAGTACTATACGATAATAGATACAGCTCTGATTCTGGAATTAGGCAATCCTGGGCTCTAATTTTCACCTCTTAGTTATTAGAGGTAGCCCAGTATTAGAGGTAGCCCAGTAACAATTACGGTCATTGAGAAACAGGGGAGGTTATTAGGTGGGGCCTTCTGGAAATAAACTTTTTTTTTTTTTAAAGATTTTATTTATTTATTAGAGACAGAGAAAGAGAAAGAGGCAGGCAGAGGGAGAAGCAGGCTCCATCCAGGGAGCCCGATGCGGGACTTGATCCAGAGTCTCCAGGATAATGCCCTGGGCTGAAGGCGGCGCTAAACCGCTAAGCCACCAGGGCTGCCCTGGAAATAAACTTTTTAAGTTATTTATTTAAGTGATAAATCTCTACAGCCAATGTGGGGCTCGAACCCACCACCCCGAGGTCAAGAGTAACATGCTGTTCTGACTGAGCCAGCCAGGTACCACCTCAATAAAGTTTATTTGATGTTGAGTGGAAAACTTTTTAAAGAGGGGCAGAAACAAATGACATGTTTTTTTTCTTTTCCCTTCCTTCTGTTTAGAACATGGACATGATGTTAGAGGTGGCATAGCTACTTTATAGTGACAAGGATGAAGGCCACACACAAAATACAAAAGAGCAGAAAGCTAGAAGAATCTGAGTCCCTGAGGGCATCATGTGGCTGCATTACCAGCCTTGGACTGCTGACCTCCAGACTTTTTAATGTGAGAAAAATAAAACCAGTCATTTGTTGTTTAATCTGTTTTTTAGGTCCATTTTTTTTTTTCAGCTTAATGTTAAGCTGACACATGAATTCACAAGATTATTTAAGGATTAAAAGAGAAAAATCTATGGAAGAGTATAACACAGTTCCTGGCATATAGCAAAGTTACCACTGAATGGGTGCTATTATTTTGGAGAGATTGGGGACTGCCAGCAGGGAACAAAAATCAAATATAGGATAAACAATTTGGGAAGGGAAGAAAAGTGCTGAATAGAAGCTACGATATGGGGGATGCCTGGGTAGCTCAGTGGTTGAGCATCTGCCTTTGGCTCAGGTGGTGATCTCAGGGTCCTAGGATTGAGTCCCACATCAGGCTCCCTGCAAGGAGCCTACTTTTCCCTCTGCCTGCCTCTCTTTCTGTGTTTCTCATGAATAAATAAAATCTTAAAAAAAAAAAAAAAAAAAGCTACGATAGGGTTGTAAAAAATTCAGATCATGTTTAGAGCCAGGCCATGCGTTTTCTTAAGGGGTCTTAGAGTAGATACTCAGTGTATGTAATTTCTTTTGCTATCCTCTCTGTGAGAACATAAATTGATATCATGTGTTCATGTGAGAACCTTGATCAACGAAGAAGATGAGACGAGGCAGAGATTTCTAGGAACTCTGAGAACAGTTTTATGTATGTGGTTAGATTTTAGTGAGGCATTCCATTCGGTGTCTCATTTTCTCCTGCTTAAGCAATACTGTCAAAATATGGATTAAAGAAATATTCAAAAAAAGACACAGATAAACAAAATGTCACTGAAAATGGTGACACAAATATGGTCTGTCATCTTGATGACTCAGACACTAGGTCCCGGAGGAACAGAAGTTTGCTGAATAGAGAAATCTATTTTACTGCCCACTTGGAAGTTAATAACATCAATCATTTCAGAAAGACAAATACTACTGAGCTTGAACACATTGGCAGAGAAGAACCTAACAAATTCAGCTTGAAAACTGCACCGGAAAAATAAAAGTATGATGAAAAGAGACTATGTGAAAACCTGGGATATTATGATCAGATCAAAGAATTATGTGAACTTATAGAATATGCAAAAAGAAGGTTGGTATTTGTGGCTGAGCCTCCAAAGGAATTCAATATAGAATAGTAGCTCATTTCAAGTAAACCAAAGAAGAATGCTGTAAAGTTAAAAGGATCACTAAAATTTAGACTTTTTTTTTTTTTTTTAAAGACTTAAATGTCAGATAGTGGAAAGACCTAAAGAAGAGCAACTGATTGGCACGCCTGGGTGGCTCAGAGGTTAAGTGTCTGCCTTTGGCTCAGAGTGTGATCCCGGATTCCCAGGATTGAGTCCCACATCCTGCTCCTTGCATGGAGCCTGTGTCTCCTCCCTCTACCTGTGTCTCTCATGAATAAATAAATAAAAATCTTAAAAAAAAAAAAAAAAAGGAGAGCAACTGATTAAGAGAATGAAAATTTGTAGCGATTCACAAAGCCACTGCTGAATGTAAACACCAAGGGAAGACTGAGTAAAAAGATATGAAAGGCAACAAATCACAGACTACAACTATCATATTTTCAAAATTGTAATAAGGTATTAATCAAATAAAGTAAATAAACAACTCTTAAGTTAGAGTGCAAATGAAAGCACCTTACTGTTTTAAAGGTGCAAAGCAAGACAATACAACATAAGCACATCCACATTTTAAATAGTTGTGTGGTGGGTAAATGCCATTTAAAAACACGTTCAATAGAAAAATGATTTATAAGTCAGTTTATAGAAGATCAAACAAAATCAATGTTTAATACCAACTTTAACTATAAATAACTAAAAAGAAATGAACTGTCTTCCATCCTGTTTTTGCTTCAACATCTATGTCTTCTGCTCCTTGCCTTTTGGAGAAAACATTGCGTTGTAAGGCTGCCGTCTTTTGGGACGAGGACAAGGATCAAGATCTTCCTTAATGTAACCTTAAAAACAAATGACAAATTTAGGAGACTGTATTTGCAACATGTATTTCTCTCAGCATGTACCCAGTAAACATATGACTTATTTAATGCCTTCTAGTTTACATGCTCCTGCTTATTAGCCATGCAATGTTAATGAATGAATCATTTCACTACTTATCAAATGTGTTGTATACATTATCTTGGCTAATGCTCACACTCCTTTAAGTAGCCTCCACTATACCTCCTTCACAGATGAGGTAATGGAGACCCAAGGAAGTTAAAGAACTTGCTCAAGTTCACAAAGCCATGAAGTGGAAGAGGCTGACACTTTGCTAAATGGCTGTCAAACCTCCAGAACCAGAGCTCTTAAGTACTTTCCTAGTTTGCCTATCAGTTGCAAATGGGGAAAGACTGCTAAACGAGAACTCTTCACTATTACAATACTATTACAGTAATTCCAGGTGCTTATCAACAAGACTTTCTGTGGCAGTTACTTCTTTAGATGATGTGCCCCTATACTCTTCAATCACCCGATTCTCCTAAGGTATCCTGAATCATGTAGTTTGCATTTTGTCATAACCCCTTAAGGTCATAGTAGGTGTATAAACACAGGGTCTATCCAGATTGTTTAATTTTATTTGATGACCAGGCAGGGTCATCAAGTCAAAGGGAAGGTAATTTGGCTTATTAGTGGGGAAAGTGAAAATATGGTAATGGCTACAAGAGATTTTGCATCTTTTGGAAAAACTATCTTACTACTCAATATCTGGAGCTTCAGAGCTGTATACATTCTCAAGTCATATTAAATGTCAGCGCCAATTTGAAGGCGCTAGTTGCAGCAGTCTTCCAAACAATGGTCCTTTTAACTCAGATATGGTTTATAAATACCCAGCATTCTGGATTAAGTGAGGTTTTAAAATCTAAAATTCAGAGTAGTTGCTTTAAAAAGATACTCTCTTTTTAACGATATAACTTTGCTGGCAACTTTTGTAATGTCTTTTTATTAAAAGTCATTTTGATGAAAGGAAAGGATAAACAAGAAATTAACTTGCTGAAATTTGAGTGATAAATGAGGATAACGAATACACAATCGTATTTAAGTGATTATACACAATCTCTGGTTTCAATGACATTACTCACAGTGTTAAAGGTAAGCCTTTTATCTAGGAATTTATTTTTATGTCCCAGAACTAGCTTCTGAGCAGAAGGTAAAAGGAACCATGGGGAAAAGTCTAATGTTTAGACTTGCATATACACATTATAAAAAAGCCAAAATGTTATAATCTGCACTCTCACCTCTTTCCATACATGTCTGCGTGGAAGGAAAACCAACTTCCCAGAAATTCTCTGGTGTGTTGGGTGGAATGTAGCGGAATCGATGTCTTGAGCAGGAAGCCAATTTCTTTTCTCTTTCTTCTGCTGGAATATCTGCATAATACTAATAATAGAAACTGGTAAGTTTTTTCACTTAGAAATAACAAATGTACTGTTAGGCTTATTGATTATAAACTGGAAGCTAATAAAAAAGCTGTCAAAGTATTCAGCATGTTAAAGGGATGGCTGGGTGGCTCAGTGGTTGAGCATCTGCCTTTGGCTCAGAGTGATGGGGGGGGGGCAGCCTCGGTGGTGCAGCGGTTTGGCGCCGCCTGCAGCCCAGGGCGTGATCCTGGAGACCCAGGATCGAGTCCCATGACGGGCTTCCTGCACGGAGCTTGCTTCTCCCTCTGCCTATGTCTTTGCCTCTCTCTCTCTGTGTGTCTCTAAGAATAAATAAATAAATATTTAAAAAAAAAAAGTGATCCCGGGGTCCTGGGATCGAGTCCCACTATCAGGCTCCCCAGAGGGAGTCTGCTTCTCCCTCTGCCTATGTCTCTGCCTTTCTCTGTGTCTCTCATGAATAAATAAATAAAATCTTAAAACAACAACAACAAAGTATTCAGCATGTTAAGGAAACAACATTCACTGAAGATAATATTAGTAATTAATACTAACAGTAACTAGTGCTGGTCTGTGAAATCTTTGCTCCACAAATGAGAAAAGGAGCCTGGAGCTTTTATCACAAGGTAAAAGCAATATGCTGCTTTTCTCATTGATAAAGTCTTACAATACAAAAATAAAAACTGCCAGTTTAATAGTGTGCTGAGTGATGTAGTTGATTTATATACTGGCGCAATCTCAACTGTCAGATGAATAACAAAATTGCACTTTGAACACTTTTCTCAGATATTTGGATATAACATGTGTGTTCTGAAGTAATTTTCTTATTTAAGTAATTTTCTTATCTAAGTTTTTACAAATAAAAGTTTAGTTCTGCAGTTGCAGGTTTCATGACTTCCCCCTTCAAGCTATTTTTTCAACTAGGATCAATGATGTATTGTTTCTTACAACTGCAAATAAAGAACTTGAACTTCATAAAAACAAGGCTAAAATTTATTTTTATTTTTAAAAAAGATTTTATTTATTTATTCATGAGAGATACAGAGAGAGAGGCAGAGACATAGGCAGAGGGAAAAGCAGGCTCCCTGCAGGAAGTATAAAAAAGAAAAGAAAAATGAGGACAGAGGTATATGGGAATTCTCTGTACTTTCTGCTTAATTTTGTTGTGGATCTTACACTGCTTTCAAAAAACAGTTGATTAAAATAAAACAACAGAAGGAAAGCACATAGCAGCTATTTTAGTAGTTCAGAGTGATGAAATGGTGCCTTGGTCCAGGGGATTAGTGGTGGTGAAAGTTAAGTGGGTGGAAATGAGATACACTTTGAAGGTAGAACTGATGGGATTTGCTAATAGATCTGTTACTGAGATATGAAAAGAATAGAGGATAGTTATAAGAGCTTTGGTTTAAATAGCTAGAAGAATGGACTTATAGGAGATTGAGTTGAGTAGGGGATCAGTGGTAGAAACTCTGTTTGCTTTTGGATATGGTGAAATTTGAGATGATTATTACACTTCCATATGTATATTACGTATTCCACAGGTCGGAACAGACACTGGGATACATTTTAGCAACTGTCAGCATATAGATAATATTTAAATACACAGGACTGGCACTTTCACTCCTGGTCATGAGAGAGTAACAGGGAACAGATTTATCTATCTTAAACAACAAAAATATTGGAATAAAATATAAGAGACAATGGTTTTTAGAGACTGAATAGTAGACAGCATAAGAAATGATTCCTGAGAAAAAGAAAGCAAATTAACAGTTTGCACTATACCTGCACTATAAGCTATCCATATGTAACTAACTTTGCTTGGTCATCAAATTTTCTCTCTTCTCTTCTTCCCTCCCTCTTTTCTCTTCTCTTTTCTTTCTTTCTCTCTCTCTCTCTCTTTCTTAAGATTTTATTTATTTGAGATGGAGCAAGAGCAAGCATGAGTGGGAGGTGAGGGGTGGACAGAGGGAGAAGCAGACTCCCTGCTGAGCAGGGAGCCTGATGTGGAACTTGATCCCAGGGCTCCAGAATCACGCCCTGAGCCGAAGGCAGATGCTCAACTGCTGAACCACCCAGGCGTCCCAAAAGAAAATTTTAAAGGGGGACTAAATCATTAGAGGCAGGCATCTAATAGCTAACAGATAGCAAGGGAAGTAATTAAAAAAGCAGGTTTCAGAAAAACACAGAACCTGCATGAGATATTTAGTGATAGGATAATTAGTACTAATTCTACGTCATTAGTCCAAGATAGCCAATATATAAAAGGAAAATATAATTGTGTTCAAGGATGACACAGAACCTGTTCATCACATTTTGTTTAGGAGGGAGTATTATAAGTTAAGAGCTTATAGTTATATCAATTATTTAGAAAAAAAATTATGGATACATCTCATTTCCTGAGAGTACTGGTATAATAAATGTTAAAGATTCCTACTAAAATATCAGATTTTTCCCCAACAGCATATGAATAAGGAAGGGTCTTTGCTATAATATAACACCAGGGGAAAGAAATTAAAACAAATACAAATAAACAGGGAAAAGAAAAATGGCACAAATGTCTTAAGCTGGTAAAATGAATGAGGGCTTAGGCTCCAAATTCACTTAGTGAAAGTCTGAGAGACTGAGGGCTTTCATTTCCATGTATTTAATCTCTCAAGTCATAGCCAGTGTGCTCTTTAATTATGCATCCTGCTATTCCTGGCTCAAACTAGGTTTCTAGATACAAATATAGTCTCTATGATTTTTAAGTCATGCATTTATGATCTATAAAGCCATATTTTAAAAAATCCACTGGACAGTATTTACATTAGTACTTACAATTTCACACTCCTTGCATGTGTGTCCAAGCAATTTCCTTCTCTCTTCTTTTTTCCGAACTACCTCAATATGAGGAAAATTTTGTAACCTAGTCTCTCTGGAAGAAAAAGGAATTAAATTTAAAAATTAATTCACTGTTACTACAAAGGTCTTTGGTTCAGATTTTTAATTAATGAAGGTGAGAGCCTAGAGGAGAAATAATCCCAAAACATTTATTCATTTTACTTGAAATGTTTATTATGTTAGAAAAACATTTTGGACAGCCCCAGTGGCGCAGTGGTTTAGCGCCGCCTGCAGCCCAGGGCGTGATCCTGGAGACCCTGGATGGAGTCCCACATCAGGCTCTCTGCATGGAGCCTGCTTCTCTCTCTGCCTCTCGAGTCTCTCTCTCTCTGTGTCTCTATGAATAAATAAATAAAATCTTAAAAAAAATTTTTTTTTCATGCATTCTTCTCTAAGTACTTATTAGATACCTACTATTTATCAGGTATTTTTATGTATATTGTTCTCTAACTGAAAAAAAAAACCCTATTACTTCATAGTTTTGGCTCTGGATGGCAGAAAATAATATATAAAACAACCTAATTTATTATTATTATTTAAAGATTTTATTTATTTATTTAGAGAGAGAACATGTGGGCAGTTGGGAGGAGTCGAGAAGGACAGAGATAATCCCAGGCAGCCTCTGTGCTGAGCATGGAGCCTGATGTGGGGCTTGATCTCACAACCCTGAGATCATGACCTGAGGTGAAACCAAGAGTCAGATGCTTAAGTGACTGAGCCACCCAGGAGCCCTGAAAATAACCTAATTTAAAAAGAAATGCTGTACTATTAAAGTCAGGAATTGGTATTTTATAACATAACCAAGAAAGAGAATAACTGCCTGTTAATTCACTTTTCTTTAAGAACCTGTATTTCTGGGCTAATCTACTCCCCTCCCTCAAAAAAGAGATTCAATGGGATGCCTGGGTGGCTCAGGGGTTGAGTGCCTGCCTTTGGCTCAGGTCGTGATCCCGGGATCCTGGGACTGAGTTTCACATCGGGCTTCCCGCAGGGAGCTTGCTTCTTCTCCCTCTGCTTAGGTCTCTAGCTCTCTCTGTCTCTCATGAATAAATTAAAAAAAAAGAAAAAATTCACCGGTTTGTATGTTATTTGTCATTTTCTCTAAAAATTCCTTTTGAGGCCTCCACCAACCCTAGATACTTCAAAATGTTAGGAATAATTATTTGTGCTTGTCCTTAAATGGATCAGATCCTACTGAGAACTACTGGGAACTGAAGAGGGTCAAAGCCATGAGGTATGTATTAATGAGGTATAGAGTGTTTTGGGAAGAAAGAGCAAGCAGAAAGTATGGAACTTTTTAATATACTGTATCCTGCTATAAATTTTAAAGCCAAATATAGAAAGTCCAAACTTACAAAATAGGTAAATGAAGAATTAAATGATAGTATATATATTTGTTTGTAATAGAAATCTCCCCCAGGAGCTTCAACAGCCTGACTCACAAAATCTAATTTGTGAAACGATTTATTGGTAACATATCTACTCCTCTGAGGCATTCTGATCACATGCCCCTCTAGTTGACAAGTACTTTCTCTCAAAAGGAAGCTTTAATTGCTCTAGATCAAAGTATATGAGGTTATAGGTTCTGGGGTGGGGCTAAAACCCAGGAACTCTCAACTTTAGAACAATCTTTAACTTAAAAGGACAGATAAAAATTGCTTTCTTTCAAATAGTTTATGGACTTTTAAAAGCTTTTGCAGAATACATTTTGGCCATATCTTCTCCTTTGTTGTTTATTCTGCTTTTGTTGTTAAAATGCTGTCGGGAATCTATTAGCACTCTGGCATCTGTAGCAGACCTTAAGCATCACCTAAAAGATTACTAAGCTTCTTGTTCTACAAAACAACCCATCTTCCCAGGCTTTGCTAGTATTGTCTATGGGGAAAGGAATAATGCTAATCTTAAGACTTTTACCATCCTTATGCCTTATACTCAACTCTTAGGTCTCCAGCTATCTAATGGTTTCAGAATAAATAAAACTACACATGTTGAACCTTCAATATGAAAAATTTGAAATGACAGTTCTTACTCTGCAATCCTACTTCATGGAATCTACCCCAAAGATACACAACAATACAAAAAGAGAATGTACGTTATTCACTGCAGTGTTCTGTGTTAGCAAAACTATAAACACCCCAAATACCCATCACTAAGGAAAAAACTATGGTACAAACAATAAAATACTATGCAACTAAAAAGAGAAATGTGGAATACCATCATACAAAATTATGAGTGATTTCTAGCATATATACTTAAATGAAAAAATCAAAGGCAAAATGGAGAAAAGTATATATAACACCCTACCATTTGTTTAAGGGGAGAGAAAACAAAAATGTATTTCTGTATAGATATCTGCTTTTATTTTTTAAAAAAGACTGAAAATCCTCATTTTTAACGAATGGTTACCTTTAGGGGTGGGAGCTGATAGGGTAATGGGGACAATGACAGAAACTAGAGTATCTGAAAACACCTTGTTTTGTAGCCTCTGAAAACATGTACGTATTTTACATAATTTTAAAAAAATATTTATTTATTCATGAGACACACAGAGGCAGAGACACAGGCAGAGAGAGAAGCAGGCTCCATTCAGGGAGCCCAACACGGGACTCGATCCTGGGACTCTGGGATCACGCCCAGAGCCAAAGACAGATGCCCAACTGCTAAGCCACACAGGCATCCCTATTTTACATAATTTTTTAAAAAAGAATTAAAGATAAAAAGAAAAAATTTCTACAAAATTCAAAAGCAAAATAAAGCAAACCAAAGACTGAATCAGTGACATACCTACACAAAAAATAATTATTCCAAATGGCTTTAAAACACAGTGACTGGACTGTACATTTATAATAGTCATAACTTTTTTCATTTTTATAATTTTTATGTATGAAAATTTGCAGATAACATGGTTGTTCTAATAGATCTTAAGAACAAAAACCCCCACAAAAACACATTAAACCATTTTCATAAATCATAATTATTGGTGATAATTTGTTATTCTGAGTTTGCTCAATATACCAAAGAATAAAGTTAAAGAGAAATGTTGTTGGTAGCATTGAGAGGTGGGATTCTCAGAAAGGGAAAGTAGGTACAGATGTGAGACAAAAGAGGTTATTACATAAAGATCCTGAGGTTGCAGCTATCAATATGAAAAAAGTATAGTTATCTTAAAAATCAAAATGAAACAAAAACCTTATTCCTAACTCTGTCCACCCAAAAGATCTAGAAACAGTGACTAATAGTAGCAATGAACAACCCTAGTGCTCAGAATAAAACACACGAAACATTTAAATCCATGAGTTCATAATAACACCATAAATAAAAACTCCCTACTCACATTTGGGATTGCTAGAGTACTATTTCTTTGGAGAACTGGTAAATAAAGGAAAAGAATTAAGCACTAGCAATAAACAATAGTTCTTGTCTATCAGAGTCTTAAGGGTATCAACAAAAGTTTGTCTCAGCCTGAGCCTGTCAGATCTCTAAAATTCTCAACAGAAAGAAGCATAAATTTTGTATATTGAATGACTCAATTTGCCAACATCATAACGAAGAAAAAAAAACACAAAAAATTTTTAAATTGAATTACTATGCCTAAGTTCACTTCTAGAATGAATAGTACATGATTAAAAGTTACAAAATTTGCCATCTTTGGGGGCACTTCGGTAGTTTATTCTGTTAAACATCTGACTTTACCTCAGGTCATGATCTTGGGGCTCTGGGATGGAGGCCTGCATTGGGCTCCCTGTTCAGTGGGGGTCTGCTTCTCCCTCTCACTCTGCCCCTACCCCTGCTCATGCTCTCTCTCAAATAAACAAAATCTTTAAATAAAAAAAAACCAAACAAACAGAATTTGCCACCTTTGAACAAAAGGGCACAAAGCAGCATCATGGTTCAAAATCAAGATGTTCAGTTTTTCTTTTAAGGTTTAAAAACCCTCATGTGGGACGCCTGGGTGCCTCAACGGTTTAGCGCCTGCCTTTGGCCCAGGGTGTGATCCTGGAGACTCAAGATCAAGTCCCACATCAGGCTCCCTGGATGAAGCCTGCTTCTTTCTGCTTGTGTCTCTGCCTCTTTCTCTGTGTCTCTCATGATTACATAACTATAAAATCTTTAATAAAAACAAAAACAAAAAAAACCCTCATGCAATAATTCTTAAGCACAACCTAAGGCTTGCCACCTAAAGTCTTATTATTATGTAACAGTCACAGTATATAATTTAACAAATTCCTGAAATTTAAATAAAGTCCACAATAAAACAGAACTAGAATAACATTTGTTATAAAAAAGAGAAAATAACTATTGCCACTGTTAGAAAGAGTAGTGGTGATATCAATTGCCTTATTTGTAATATTAATTTTTATGCCTGACTCCATCTTTTTTTATGACCATAAAATAAAATAAGTGATCTGCACCTGTTTTTAACCAAAGTAGCAATTTAACAGTTCAGTGGTACTCTTGACAACGATAGCTCTGTTTTACTTCCAATCACATCACTAGTATTAATCGAGGCCAACTTACCTTTCATCATCCTTAAAATGTAGCTCCACAGATGCTTTCTGCTCGACTTTATCTTGTTTATTATCATCATGAACTGTAAACAAAACACACATACCACACACTGAATGCAGAACTAAGAAAAAGTTTTTTTTGCAACAGGAATGAGTTATATCAAAACTTCCATTCTTATTGGATTTCATACTGTAGGCTACTGGGCAATTCATTTAAATTTTCTGTAATTTTTTTTTCGTCTGCTTAATGAGCTGATTATCTTGTTTACCTCAGAATT
The DNA here is from genome assembly GCF_905146905.1 of Nyctereutes procyonoides. Taxonomy (NCBI): domain Eukaryota; kingdom Metazoa; phylum Chordata; class Mammalia; order Carnivora; family Canidae; genus Nyctereutes; species Nyctereutes procyonoides. The sequence continues at coordinate 38,196,917 of NW_026575044.1, forward strand.
ACTCGAGACAAAAATCTTACCTAGAAAACTATTTTAAACATTTTTTTTAAATTTTTATTTATTTATGATAGTCACACACAGAGAGAGAGAGAGGCAGAGACACAGGCAGAGGGAGAAGCAGGCTCCATGCACCGGGAGCCCGACGTGGGATTCGATCCGGGGTCTCCAGGATCCCGCCCTGGGCCAAAGGCAGGCGCCAAACCGCTGCGCCACCCAGGGATCCCTAGAAAACTATTTTAATTAAAAAAAATTAAAAAAAGATTTTATTTATTCATGAGAGACACACACACACAGAGAGGCAGAGACAGGCAGAGGAGGAAGCAGGCCCCCCACTGAGTAGGTAGCCCAATGCAGGACTTGATACTTGAGTTCCGGGATCATGCCCTGAGCCAAAGGCAGATGCCCACCACTGAGCCACCCAGGTGTCCCTAGAAAACTATTTTAGATTTAAAAACTATATATACGACGTATATGTACATATGTGTAGATTACATATAAATATCAAGTATTTTAGACTTTAAAAAGAGTTAGTCTGATGCCCGTTATCATTTGGCATCAAACAAGACAGCTTTTAATAAGTTTCATTTTTAGTCTTGTTGATTTTTATTTTTAAAGTAAGCTCTATGCCCAACATAGGGTTCAAACTCACAACCCTGAGATCAAGAGTCACAAGCTCCAAGTAGGTGGTCCAGTCCTACTGATTTTTATAATGTGTCTTTGAGGTAGATTAACTAGGAAATAGAGGTTAAAAAGTTTTATCAGAAAATTGGTGACAAAATTAGAACAGAAGCTCAGGGAAATGAATCCCAAATTGTCTAGACCCAAATAGCCAACTGCTATTGTGTATTCAAATAATCAAAATTTATCAAGCATCTTGCTAAGTTCTGGCCACGTAATGTCCAACAGAAGAAACCAGGTCTCCTGTCCTCCTGGAGTTTATGCCACAGTGAGGGAAAAAGGCATTAAGCAAGTAGATAGCTAAAGCTTATCTGAGGAAGGACATGAAAGGTGGTAACTAATTCAGCCACAAAAAACAAGAGTGAAGAATGGAGAAGGTTCCAGGTAAAGTTCTTGAAATGGGATAAAGTTTGGTATATTATAAGAACTAAGAAAAGGCCAGTGTGGTTGAGATTGAGTGAAGAAAGGTGTTAGGAAAGATGAGACTGAAGGGGTAGGCAAGTACCATATCATGATGGGCTGTGAAGGCCAAAAAGAGTTTGAATTTTGTTTTGAATGCAAAAGAAAGCCACTGAAGACTTCTGAAAATCCACTTTACTGAGGTAAAATTTATAAAGGAAACACCCGGATTTTAAATATATTAGGATTAATTTTGGCAAATGTTTACTCCAGCGTAACTACCAGCCAAATCAAGATAGAGAACTTCAACTTCCCTCATCCCTGGAAGTTTCCTCCTGTTCTGCTTCTCAAACACATGTTCTCTGCTGTCTCTTCCCTTCCCCTCTGGAGGGATGATTTCTGCCACCACAGCTTAGTTATGCTGGTTTTAAAACTTTGTATCAATGGAATTACATAGTATGTATTCTTTTCCATCTTTTGGATTTTTCTAGCTCAATAGATTTTAGATTTTTGCTGAGTCTAATATCCTCCTTTTTGTTGACAAGTAGATGAGTTTACCACAATTTGTATTTTGTTACCTGTTGATGGACATTTGGTTTATTTCTAGTTTTGAGCTACTACAAATAGTACTATGAACATTCTTGAGCACAATGCTTTATGAATGTGTCGTTTTTTAAAAAAAGATTTTATTTATTTATTTGAGAGAGAGAGCATTAGCAGTACGGGGTGGGGAAAGAGAAGGAAAGAAAAGCAAGCACCCCACTGAGCAGGGAGCCTGATGTGGAGCTTGATCCCAGGATTCTGGGATCATGACCTGAGCTGAAGGCAGATGCTTAACCGACTAAGCCACCCATGTGCCTCTGTTTTCATTTTTCTTGTTTATATACCTAGGAATGGAATTGCTAGGTACTATGGTGGGTATGTATATAACTTTATAAGAAACTGACAAACCTCAATAAAGCTGTTAAAAAAAGCCTTGCTGAACTCTTTTCCATAGCACAATTTTATATTCCCACCAGCAAAGAATGAGAGTTCCAGTTGCTCTTCACTCTTGCTCATGTCAGATATTTTCTTTTTCTCATGTCAGATATTACCAGTCTTTTTAACCATTTCAGTGGATGTGAAGTGGTATCTCAGTCCCTCATGTCCAATAACATTGGGAAAATATATATATATATATATATTTAATTTTTTTTTTACATTGAGCATATTTACATGTGTTTACTGGCCCTTCAAATATCTTTTCATTGAAGGTTTTTAAGTAAGAAGATAATACAATCCAACTTACATGTGAAATAAATGAATTTTAATTTTGTGCAGAGAATGGATTGAAAAGGAGAAACAACTGTCATAAAAAGACTAGTCAGGAGGCCTGTAGTTGAAGAGGTGGAGAGGAGAGTGGTTGAGACTAGAGCAGTGGCTACAGAGATGGAGAGGAAATGATAGGAGACATATTTTGGAGATAGTAGTGCCAGGGTATCAGACTGGGCATGATGAGGAGGTGAAAGGAGAAGTCAAATATGACTCCCACATTTCTATCTTTAGTAATCAGGAGGATAGTAACTGAGGTTTAAGGAGAACAGGAAAGGCAGGGGTAGATCAAAATTCGGTAGGAAAATAAAGATTTCTAATTTGAATTTATTAAGTTCAAGGTGCTCATAAGATGTCCAAGAGGTAGCTGGATTCAAGCCTGGGGATCAGAAGAGAGAGGAAAAGGCTAGGAATAATGAATATATAGAAACGTTTAACGATGACTTCTACATGACTTCTACTACAGCACATACTCCTGTTTCCTTCCTATTTCACTAGCTGTAGCTCCTTCCAACTTCCTTTGCTGGCTCTTCTTTCTTTCTCCAACCTTTTAAAGTTGTCATACCCTAGAGGTCAGAACTTGAAATGCTTCTCTGATCTCACTCAGTTTCGTGGCTTTAAGTACCATCATCTACTTGCTGTTGACCTCCTGCCCCCTAAATCATTTCTTTATCCTGGAGGTCTTGTCCAAACTCAACACCCTATCAATTACCTACTGATACTTCCACTTGAATATCTAGTAAAGTATTAACATGTCTGGAACTAAAGCTTTTGGTACCCTCCCTGAAACTTGTTCTTTCTAAAAGAGATGAGGTAGAATTTTGTGATATGAGGGTCAAGAAAATGAAATAAATGGACAGTAAAATCCTAAACCATGTGACTGAAAAAAATGAAAAAGTCTGAAAGGTCATTTGGTAAGAAATAAATGGAACCTGGCTTGGATATGTTAAGTTTAAGTTGTTGAAGAGACACAAAAGTAGCATTTGCATTTATATTACATTTTCTCTAAGAATTGCAGGATTGGGATTCATCAGAGAGGTCAAACTAGAGATACAGAGGTAGTTAAGAAAAGCATGAGAAAAATATACGAGAAAGAAAACAGAGTCCTGGGATACTCTAGGAAGCAGAAGTTCCCAGAGATCAAAAGAACAGTACAGCACTGACACAAATGATTAAGTGAGAAGAAACTTTGGGATGGTCAGTGTAAGATGTAACTGAAGAAAAAAAAAAAAAGAAATTAACAATTATGTCTAGTAAAAGAACCCCCCCTTAAAGATTTTATTTACTCATGAAAGACACAGAAAGAGAGGCAGAGACACAGGCAGAGGGAGAAGCAGGCTCCATGTGGGAGCCCGATGTGGGACTCGATCCCGGGTCTCCAGGATCACGCCCTGAGCCAAAGGCATATGTTAACCACTTGAGCCACCCAAGTGCCCCTCCCTCTCCCCCCCCCTAAAGTGAAAACAATTAGCAAAAGGCTCTTCTTGGGGGAAAAAAGTGAGCTGAACAGCTGTAAATTTTTATTACAAAAGTTGGCCTGATCAAGTTTTTGCCATGGACTGAACAAGCAAAACCCTGCTGTTTTGTACCTTTGGTTAAAGTCTTTCTCGCTTTGAGCTAATAAGGGCTGTATTTTTAAAAACCCGATGGAAGCACAAGGAAAACATAATCAAGAGACAATGTACTATAGCAGAAGGTGTGCTCATTTATAACCTTTGCACTGGACTACAAATTCCCTTTTATTCACAAAAAGAAAAAGACATTTAACTTTAACTTTCAATTCAGATTATCTACTTGGAGTTTCACTTATTCTTTTGATTGCTACCTTGCACTATAAACTACGGCTTCTAACATAAAGAGTTTTAAAAAGATTGATACATATAGTTACATTATGTTGTTTGGGAAGGAAGGTAAAGCATTCAAACAGAAAATTAGTCTGAATTTTCTATAAAACTTTCTCCTTCCACTGTATTACAATGATTAATTTATTACTTGACAAAAAAAATCTCAAAACTTTTATGAACTTTATGAGTAAGGTACAAAGAAATTTGTAGTATTCAATCAAGATTAATTTTTTAGTTTTTAAAGATTTTATTTATTTGAGAGAGTGAGAGCACAAAACTGAGAGGGTGAGAGCGTACAAGAGAGCATGAGCGGAGGGAGGGGCAGAGGGAGCAGCAGACTCCCCACTGAGTAGGGAGCTGGACCTGGGGCTTAATCCCAGGACCCTGGGATCATGACCTGAACCGAAGGTAGCCACGTAACCAACCAAGCCACCACCCAGGCACCTCAATTTCTTAGTTTTGATGAATATTTTATGGTAGTATTTAAAATAAGGGGAAAATGAATGAAAGGTACAGAGAATTCTCTTAATTATTTTTTTTCCTTCTGAGCTATCTTTTGTAACTCTTTTACTGGTCTGAAATTATCTATCTAAAAGAAAGTTATGTAAGAAATATGAAATTTTAATTGTTAATATATACCTCATCAAGCCTTTGTTAACTAGCTCCTTGACTTGATTTACTAAACTGAGTGTAACTGAGGAGCCATAATTAGGAAGAAAATAGTCTTACTGTTTGGTTTCTTTGTGGTAGTTGACAATCCCTCTTCTTCATCTGCCACCTGGGGGAAGCTATCTGCCAAACAGGATTCATATTCTTCATGTGTTGTCCGATCAAACATATCTTCCAAGCTATCATTCATTTTTCTTTCTCCATCTGTGTAAAAGAGAGCATTGGCTTAGGGCAAGAAGCAAACTTTTTGCTTTCTATGTAGACCAATGTGAAACTTGTAGTAACTGCCACAAAATAAACTTGCCTCAGATGTACATGGGGCAACAATAAACCAAGTCTAGATAGTTACTGTATTTATAAAGACTTAGCTTAAATGTCCCTTACTCATGTGCAGAGAATGCTACTTTTTTGTTGTTGTCATTACATACATAAAAATCTTTTTCTCCCTATTAGCTCATGTATAATTCATACTATGCAGGGCAGCGCTGGTGGCTCAGTGGTTTAGTGCCACCTTTGGCCCAGGGCATGATTCTGGAGACCCAGGATCGAGTCCCACGTCAGGCTCCCTGCATGGAGCCTGCTTCTCCCTCTGCCTGTGCCTCATTCTGTCTTTCATGATTAAATAAATAAAATCTTTATAAAAAAAATAGTAATTCATACTATGCTAAAACGAGTCTTCCCAAAAACTGTAAGGAATAGAAAATGCATCATAATGAATGATGAAAAATACTAAGTTTAAATAAAATGTGTATAAACAGCTGACATTAAAATCTATAGAATCTTGCTCATCTGCTTATTTTTCTAATGTACTTGCAAAAAATGTAATTTCTTACATCATTATTAACCATCATTTCTTACCATCATTGCTGGTAATTGAATACTGATAGAAATAATGAATTCAATTCCTCATTTGAAATGTTAAGTGCTGAATTCATCTTCAGAGTACTAACTACATTTCCTACTATATAATCACATTTTGAAAAACAGCAGTTAGCTAAAAAACAGAAATAGATCCAACTGGCTAACAAAGATGATGGAGCAGAAGCCTGCTGAAATTCCTCTCTATAAAAGAATCACTTCCCCAACCCCAATCCCTCTCTTTTTTAAACAGAAATAAGGAAAACATTATCAGGAGCTGATACCACAACAAAATACTCTTAAAACCAAAATATCTTCTTTTTTTTTTTTTTTTAAAGATTTTATATTTATTCATGAGAGACACAGAGAGAGAGGCAGAGACATAGGCAGAGGGAGAATCAGGCTTCCCACAAGGAGCCCGATGCAGGACTCGATCCCAGGACTCTGGGATCATGCCCTGAGCTGAAGGCAGATGCTCAACCACTGAGCCACCCAGGCATCCCAAAACCAAAGTATCTTCTTAAGAAGAAAGTTACTTAGGTGTCATTCACTATAAAAGGACAATAAATAACTGTTAAAGATTCTTTTAATAGGTATTGTCCTTTCCATGTAGACAGCCAGCTACTTGATCTTATAGTTACTTATTCCTAAAGAACAAAGAATTAAGGCAAAGACTACTACAATTTTTTCTTACATACTGCAGTTAGGGCAGCAAGAGATAGTGTTTCTTCGTCTTTTTTTTTTTTTTTAAAGATTTACTTATTTGAGAAAGAGAGAGAGAGAGAGAGAGAATGTGCATGAGCAGGGGTAGGGATCAAAGGAGATAGAGAGATTGGGGCAGCAGATCCCTTCTGAGCGGGGAGCCTGACATAGGGCTCAATACAATAACTGTGAAATCACGACCTGAGGTGAAACCAAGAGACAAATGCTTAACAGCCATCCAGGTGCCCCAAGATAAAGTATTTCAAAAGAAGTGAGAATAAGGGACACCTAGGTGGCTCATGGTTGAGCATCTGCCTTTGGTTCAGGGCGTGATCCTGGGGTCCCAGGATCGAGTCCTGCATTGTGCTCCCCAGGGAGCCTGCTTCTCCCTATGCCTATGTCTCTCTCCCTGTCTCTCTCATGAATGAATAAATAAAATCTTAAAAGGAGTGAGGACAAGACTGGCTTCAGCCCTGGGCAGGCAGATTACAGAATATTCAGAACAAGATAGGATATGTACATATAGTCTGATTGTCCTCAGCTACTAGCAGACGATCCCTGGAAAATGCCCTTGCTTTTGGCACTGCATCCTCTGTGGCAGATCCTAACCCCTCAATACATAAGGGTGTAAGTGACACTATTCCTGGGATATTGCTAAGATGGTGCCAATCAAAATCCTTCTACTGTTCCCGAGTCTTTTAGAAATTCAAGGCTTTATTTTATTTATTTGAGAGAGAGAATGAGTGAGCATGAGAGAGACAGAGAACGAGCACGGGCAGGGGGGAAGGGCAGAAGTAGAAGTAGACTCCCTGCTGAGCAGGGAGCCTGATGCAGGGCTCGATCCCAGGAGCCTGGGATCATGATCTGAGCTGAAAGCAGACGGTTAACCAACTGAACCACCCAGGCACCACAAAATCAATGCTTTAGATGAATAATTAATAGTTTGTCACCACAAAAGGCTAAATATCCTTTTTTGTAGAAGCAGAATATGGCAGAGTAACTCAGCATATACACGATTACTCTTAGTTTACTGTTAACTTACACTAATACTTATCAGTAGATCTCCCCTTATCAAATTGCTTTGGAAATTCTGCTTTCTAAAATAGGACTCTCAATATTCCCTTTTACAAAAAATTATCTAGGGATAATACTAGGGATCACAGCAAACATTTTCTTAAAAAGGTCAGACAGGAAATATTTTTGGTCTGGGGGCCCAAGAAGGTCTGCAACTACTACTCAGCTATGCTGTGGTACCATGCATGCAGCCACAGGCAATACATAAACAAGTGAGCCTGTGTTCCAATAAAACTTTATTTATAAAACTGGCAGCTGGTTGTGGTTTGCTGAGTGCTGGACAATTCAAATTCTTTCTGGAAAAAAAAGATTATGGCTAAAGATATTTTCCCCTTATAACACTGAAACTGAGCTTTAGTAAGAGAAATCTATTCATCAGAACAAGAAAAAAACCCTGGTTTATGGTGAAGAGGTCACTTCTGGTCATCAGTGCAATGGTATGACTATAAATTTCCCTCTACATTTTTATTAAATTAAAAAAAAATCAAATCTTACTTGGACTTTTCTCTCCCTTCTGCTCTTGCTTCTTCATTTTTAAAAGCACAGTTTCACTAACCAATGTGCAGTCCATGTCCACTGTCTCTCCTCCTGCTAATCTTGACTGACTGCCATCCTAAATATTTAAAAATTCAAAAATTTTAACAATTATCTCATATGGCCTTATATTTACTTTTTAAAAATTCTGGTAAAATATACACAGCATGAAATTGACCTTTTACCATATTTTAAGTGTACACTTCAATAGCATTGTTATATTTATTTTTATTCTTTAGGAATATATATAGATTTAGGTTTTATTGCCTGTAAAACATTTTACCTTCAATACACAAGTATCCTCTCTCAAGCCCACAAAAAGAAGGACTGCTGCCAAGGAAGGGAGAGATGCATACCACTGACCTCCCTGGGCTTCTCCTCCCTTTCTTCTCCAGTTGGCTTCACAGTAATGAATGTCAGTGTACACAAAGAACAACAATTTCATACTGTACCAAGTTAAATACTTCATTAATATGCTCCCAAGTGAAAGAGTACTTTTCAAACTATATAAAACCTAAAAACAAGCCAAAAGAGTTATTTCCACTAGGAATTTTAATTTATCTTTTTTTCTTTTTTTAAGAGCAGGGGAGGGGCAGACGGAGGAGAGAGAGAATCTTAAGCTGGCTCCATGCCCAGCATGAGGCCAATGTGAGGCCTGACTCATGACCCTGAAATTATCACCAGAGCTGAAATCTAGAGTTGGACATTTAACTGAGCACCCAGGAGCCTGGGAATTTTAATTTTTAGAGAAATATACAGTATTTAAAAAATAGCCAACTGGGAAAATAATTTTTTTCTTGATGGTATGTTATTTTTAAAGTTAATCAAGGCATATGATGAATTATTTTGATAAAATATAAAATTATTAAGGGGCCTGTGGCTGGCTCAGTTGATTAAGTGTCTGCCTACTGCTCAGGTCATGATTCCAGGGTCCTGGGATTGAGCCCTGTATCGGGTTCCCTGTTTAGCAGGGAAATTTGCTTGTCCCTCTGCTCCTCCTAGTTTGCGTGTGCACACTCTCTCCAATAAGTAAATAAAATCTTTAAAATATATATGTGTGTGTATAAATTATTAAAATATGTAATTAGCATTTTTCATTATTTAATACTATAATATTTTTCAGCAAAGGCCTTTCTTTTTCATTTTTTTTTAGGGGGGGGGAGAGAGAAAGAGAGAGAGGGAGAGGGAGAGAGACAGAAACAGATAGAGAAGAGGGGCAAAGGGAGAGGGAGAGAATCTTAGGTAGGTTCAAAGCCCAGCATGGAGCCTAATGTAGAGCTCAATCTCACAACCCTGAGATCATGACCTGAGCTGAAATCAAGAGTCGGATGCTTAACCTACTGAGCCCCTTGGGTGTCTCAACAAAGGCCTTTAAAGTCAGAAGGTATTATTACCCTTTCAAAAACATCATAAAGTTAAAATAATAAGCATTTTCATTTCTTAGTTTTCTGAATAAAGAAATGCGGATTTTATTTGGAATAAATAAATGCAGGAATGTGATTAGCTTAACGTCACAGTTAGGGGAGGAGGATGACTAACAACTTACTAGAATAACCACATGGGCCTTGGTTTTACTTTCTAACTTACCTTTGTATCTACTACAGTAGTATCCATTTTATATTGAGAGAGGTCTGCTCCTGGATCTATGCTCCACTGGATATTTTCAAAGGATCTATCTTCAATAAGGAGAAAAAAATACAATTAAAATGGAAAAAATGGATTTTAAACATTCTTATCACTTTAAAACATTATGGGATCCAAAGAATGGGGAAAAAAGATTTGCAAATCCTCTATCTGGTAAAGGGGCTGCATCCAGGACATAAAAAGAACTCTCACAACTCAATAATAAGACAAATACCCCACCTAAAAATAAGCAAAGAATCTAAACAGACAATCCTCAAAGAAGATATATAAATGGCCAATAAGCATATGGGAAGACATTCAACAGCATTAGCTGTCAGGAAAAGGCAAATCAAAACCAAATGAGATAAGACTTCAAACCCAAAGTATGGCTAGAATAAAAAAGATAATAACAAGTATTGGTGAAAATGTAGAAAAATGGGAACTTTAAGTACTGCTGATGGGAATGTGAAATGACATAGATGCTCTGGAAAACAGTTCCTCAAAAGGTTAAATACAGTTAGCATATGGTCTAACAATTTTACTCCTATATATAACTCAAAAAAGATGAAAATATACATCTACATAAGATTGCACTCAATGTTCTGCTATGAACATTCATAGTAGTGAAAAGTGAAAAGTCACAAAAAATCATATATGATTCCGTTCATATGAAAACACAATAGGCAAATCTATAGAGGGTAGACTAGTTGCCTGGGATTGGGGAAGAGGTAAGAGGAATGCAGAATGATTGCTAATGGGTATTGTTCTTCATGTAGAAAATTCTTTCTTATTCAAGTATAATTAACATCCAGTGTTATATTAATTTCAGATGTATGTGATTCAATATTCTATACACTTCTCAGTGCTCATCAAGAAAGCGTACTCTTAATCCCCTTTATCTATTTCACTGATTCCCACTCCCCCACCTCCCCTCTGGCAACCATCAGTTTGTTCTATGTATTTAAGAGTCTGCTTTAGTTTTGCCTCTTCTGTTTTGTTTCTTAAATTCCACATGTAAGGGAAATCATACAGTATCTGCCTTTCTCTATTTCACTTAGCATTATACCCTCTAGGTCCATCCATGTTGTTGCATAATGGCAAGATATTTTCCTTTTCTATGACTCGGTAATATCACACTGTATGTACATAACCGCATTTTTGTTTATTCATTGATTTATCTATGGACACTTGGGTTGCTTTCATATCCTGGCTATGGTAAATAATGCTATAATGAAATATGGGGTACATAATATCTTTCTGAATTAATATTCTTTTTAAATTTTTTTTAATTTTTTAAGTATTTTACTTATTTATTCATGAGAGGCACAGAGAGAAAGAGAGAGGCAGAGACACAGGCAGAGGGAGAAGCAGGCTCTGTGCAGGGAGCCCAATGTGGGACTCAATCCCCAGACTCGGGATATGCCCTGAGCCAAAGGCAGATGCTCAACCACCGAGCCATTCAGGCACCCCCTGAATTAGTGTTCTCATACACAGTAGAATTATCGGATCATATGGTAATTCTATTTTTAATTTTTTGGAACCTCTACACTGTTTTCCATAGTAGCTGTATCAATCTGCATTCCTTTTTTTTTTTTTAAAGATTTTTATTTATTTATTCATGAGAGATAGAGAGAGACAGAGAGAGAGACAGAGAGAGAAAAGCAGAGACACAGGCAGAGGGAGAAGCAGGCTCCATGCAGGGAGCCTGACGTGGGACTTGATCCTGGGTATCCAGGATCAGGCCCTGGGCTGAAGGTGGCGCTAAACTGCTGAGCCACTGGGGCTGCCCACCCATCTGCATTCTTTTTTTTTTTTTTTCCAGGATATAAGTGATTTCTATTATTTTTAACCCTGAATGATTTTAGGAAAGTTGGGAAAACATCATTAGAAAAACAGCATTAGAACATTAGAAAAACAACAACAACAACAATGCCAGCTCTACATTTATCAAGCATGGCTTAGTTTTTAATCCATTATAAACCAATATTGTTTCACTCAGCTTTTTTTTTTTAAATAAATTTATTTTTTATTGGTGTTCAATTTACCAACATACAGAATAACACCCAGTGCTCATCCCATCAAGTGCCCCCCCCCAGTGCCCATCACCCATTCACCCCCACCCCCCACCATCCCTAGTTTGTTTCCCAGAGTTAGGAGTCTCTCATCGTCTGTCTCCCTTTCTGATATTTCCCACACATTTCTTCTCCCTTCCCTTATATTCCTTTTCACTATTATTTATATTCCCCAAATGAATGAGAACATATAATGTTTGTTCTTCTCCGACTGACTTATTTCACTCAGCATAATACCCTCCAGTTCCATCTACGTCGAAGCAAATGGTGGGTATTTGTCATTTCTAATGGCTGAGTAATATTCCATTGTATACATAAACCACATCTTCTTTATCCATTCATCTTTCAATGGACAGCGAGGCTCCTTCCACAGTTTGGCTATTGTGGACATTGCTGCTACAAACATTGGGGTGCAGGTGTCCCGGTGTTTCATTGCATCTGTACCTTTGGGGTAAATCCCCAACAGTGCAATTGCTGGGTCGTAGGGCAGGTCTATTTTTAATTTTTTGAGGAACCTCTACACAGTTTTCCAGAGTGGCTGCACCAGTTCACATTCCCACCAATAGTGTAAGAGGGTTCCTTTTTCTCCGCATCCTCTCCAACATCTGCATTCCTAACAATAGTGCGCGAGGCTTCCTTTTCCTCTACATCTTTGTCAACATTTGTTATTTGTGTTTTTGCTTTCAGTCATTCTGACAGGCGTAAAGTGATATCTCACTGTGGTTTTAATTTGCATTTTCCTGATGATTAGAGAAGTGGAACATTTTTTCTTTTAAAGCCTACATTTTATTTATTTATTCAGACACAGAGAGAGAACAAGCAAGTGGGGGGGAAGATAGAGGCAGAGGGAGAGAAAGAGTCTCAAGCAGGCTCCATTATTGTCCCGGGGCTCGATCTCACAAACCTGAAATCAAGACCTGAGTCTAAATCAAGATTCAGATGCTTAACTGACTGAGCCACCCACGTGCCCCGGAGAAAATCTTTTCATTATGTCTGCTGGCAATCTGTAAGTCTTCTTTGAAAAAAAGGTTCTGTTCAGGTCCTCTGCCCATTTTCAAACTGAATTATTTGTGTTTTTAGTGTTGTCTAAGTTCTTCACATATTTTCGATATTAATTTGATGTGTACTGTTCTTTTTGAGGTGATAAAATGTTTTAAATTTAAGATTACAGTAGGGGATCCCTGGGTGGCGCAGCGGTTTAGCGCCTGCCTTTGGCCCAGGGCGCGATCCTGGAGACCCGGGATCGAATCCCACGTCGGGCTCCCGGTGCATGGAGCCTGCTTCTCCCTCTGCCTGTGTCTCTGCCTCTCTCTCTCTCTCACTGTGTGCCTATCATAAATAAATAAAAAATCAAAAAAAAAATTTAAGATTACAGTAATGGTTACACAACTCTGAGTATACAAAATAATGGACTTGTACACATTAGTGAGTGATTTTTATATAACAGATTGTTTTAAAAAAGTTAAAATTGTAGGGAAGCCTGGGTGGCTCAGGAGGTTGAGAGTCTGCCTTTGGCTCAGGGAGTGATCCCAGGGTCCCGGGATTGAGTCCCACATCAGGCTCCCTGCGAGGAGCCTGCTTCTCTGCCTATGTCTCTGCCTCTCTCTCTGTCTCTAATGAATAAATAAATAAAATCTTTAAAAAATAAAATGTTAAGATTGTAATACTGGAGGAGTTTTCAATGTATGTGGACATACATGACACCTATATAAAGCACAGTCACAGAACACAAAGTGGTGCAATATTAACTTTAAGTAGGTCATGAAAGGTTAAGTATGTAAACTATAATCCTTAGAGCAACCATAAGAAAAGAACTCCAAAACCAAAAATGTAAAAAAAAAAAAAAAAAAAAAAAAAAAAATCAGAAATGAGAGTGAAAAAAAGTGTTTTTTTCATGGAGAGACTAAAACTCTTGCTGGAAAAACAATTAAAAGGAAAATAAACCCAGTATGAATGAAAAACTCCACAATGAAGAATAAAAGAAAAAATACTACCTATACAGTACAGAAGCATTTGGTGGCCAAAAAACAAAGACTCATTTTAAAAACAGCAAAATTATGAAAAGATTAACATACATATTAGGAGCAAAAAAAAGGGGATCCCTGGGTGGCTCAGTGGTTTGGTGCCTGCCTTCAGCCCAGGGCGTGATCTAGAGTCCCGGGATCGAGTACCACATCAGGCTTCCTGGATGGAGCCTGCTTCTCCTGTGCCTCTGCCTCTCTCTCTCTCTCTTTCTCTCTCTCTCTCTCTCTCTCTGCCTTTCATGAATAAAATCTTTTTTTAAAAATAAATAAAATCTTAAAAAAAAAAGAGCAAAAAAAGATTTCTTTTTTTTTTTTTTTAATTTTTTTTTTAATTTTTTATTTATTTATGATAGTCACAGAGAGAGAGAGGCAGAGACACAGGCAGAGGGAGAAGCAGGCTCCATGCACCGGGAGCCCGACGTGGGATTCGATCCCGGGTCTCCAGGATCGCGCCCTGGGCCAAAGGCAGGCGCCAAACCGCTGCGCCACCCAGGGATCCCCAAAAAAAGATTTCAAATAAGTTTAAGAACCCACATAAATGTATATATGTGTATGTTTATATAGATACATGTAAATGCAAAGAAAAAGGACAGGCTACCTGTGGACTGAGGAAAAAAGGTTTGGATGATGGAGATTTTACTTTATGTATTTAAAAATTCCACATAGTTTAAAATTTGTAAAACTGGGGATGCCTGGGTGGCTCAGTGGTTGAGTCACTGCCTTTGGCTCAGGGTGTGATCCTGGGTCTGGGACTGAGTCCCACATCGGGCTCCCTGCAGGGAGCCTGCTTCTCTCTCTGCCTGTGTCTCTGCCCCTCTCTTTCTCTATCTCATGAATAAATAAAATCTTTTTTTTTTTCCTTTAAAGATTTTATTTATTCATGAGAGACACACAGAGAGAGAGAGATGCAGAGACACAGGCAGAGGGAGAAGCAGCAGGGTCCCTGCAGGGAGCCTGACATGGGACTTGATCCCGGGTCTCCAGGATCACGCCTTGGGCTTAAGGCAGCGCTAAACCACTAAGCCACCCGGGCTTCCCAATAAATAAAATCTTTAAAAAACAATTTGTAAAACTTTAGTAAAGAAAGTAAGAAATTACATAAAATAGGTAAATCCACAAAATCACCTATAAAAGTAGGTATTAAAGACTTTCATTCATTTTTTTTCAAAAAGCATGAAAGCAGGAAAATTACTTGTAAATGAAACCAGTGAGAACATTCTATAAACACAGAAATATGCAGGAAGAAACATTTTTCCTAAAACAATTCAATATAGCCAAAGAATATATATAGTATAACACTCAAAGCCATTAAAAAAAGAGGGGAAATACTATTTTCTTTTTTGGAAATACTACTTCCACTAAACATACCTTGACTGTTTTGTACAGACTTTGTTTTAGTAACTCTACATGGATTTAACTGAAGAACGGATGTAAGTTCACATGCTCCACGGACCGACCTGGCTATTTTTGTTGGCTCGTGAGAATCAGCTCCCTAAAACAGAAAGAATCATTAGCATCTAGATGAAATCATGAGCAATAATTTTAATAAAAGTACTTGAACATTTAACACAAACCTTCACATCATCGGAAAGATTCTCTGTCTCCAAACTTTCACGTGGACGTAGAGGGATTTTAAAGATGGGATTTTCTTCCTTGATTTGTAATGGTGTTTTATTATCTGAATATGATTTCTCCAAGGACTGGAGGACACACTCCTGTAAACAGGGCTCCTCTGGGGAATCTCTGGTAAACACAATGCTCCCACTCAAGCCCTTACGGCTTGAGGAAGAGCCCTTTGGAATGGGCTTCAAGGCCTCATAGAGAGTCACTTGCCTCAATCTGATTTTAGAGGTCTCACTTCCTTGGCTTTTCTCTTGACGCTGAATAGCTGAAAATCGATCAGACAGGTCTAGAGGTTTATCCATTACATAGTCTCCTCCGTTCATGGAAGAATGACTATCCAGTAAAAAAGGAAAAGCATTTTCTTTATCAAAAGAGCCTTGGGGGCAGCTTAGTTCATCTTCACTTTCTTCTTCAACTTTCCTCCTTTTGGATGTTCTGCTTCCCAATGATTTCAGGGGCACTGCATGTTTTTCTTTATCATTGACAGTATCTTTAATGTGATCAAAACAATCCTGTTCATTTTTGGATTCACTTATGTTTTTACTGATAAGCATCTGCTTAATTGAAGACGACTGGCTAATAATCTTGTTCACTTCAGACCCAAGATTATGATGTGTGAAAAGGGCACTATCTTCAGATTTTGATCTGGTTTTCTCTGATCTAGAAGTAGAAGTGTTGTTGAAGGGTGCTGTTTTCAGGAGGTTTTTTTCCCCAGTCTCTAAGAGAGAAGGGGATAAACTCGTATTCAAGCCTAAACTACGTTTCACATTAGAAGTAGCTCCAAATACAGGAGATGATACCCGAGCAGTCAATTCTTCTTGAGGAGGAGTCTTGGACTTAGAATCTGAAAATCTAAAAAAAAAATAAGGAGTGGTAAAACGTTCTTCCTACTAAAGAAATAGGATAAACATCCTAAGACAAGCATATGAGAAAGCTTACACTAAAACAGAATTATTAAGAGTAAGGGTCTTAGCCATGTATCAGACTCATGATTAACCAACATTTGAGATAGGGTAGAGTTGTCAGCTTTTCTTCCTTTGGCTGACAAAAGGCAGAGAGAAATGATACAGTAAATATATCTTAATACCTTGATATTCCTATCCATAAATATTTTTCCTAAGTTATTTAAACTTCACTATATAAAACAATCGTATTTTAATAAATTCCACTGGAGACCCAAATTCTTTTGTTGATATGAAATCTCATAGGTAACTTCAAAACACAAAATTCTTATACTACAGAATTGAACATAACTTAAGACTGAGCCTCCTTGTAGCAGAGCAGACAGCTGATAGTAGAAGAGTATTAGGTTAAAGTTTGAAGATGTGGAATGGGCAAGAGCTCTGGCTCTAGTCATTAACAGCTATCTAGTATTAAAAAAGGCATTTAACCTCTGTGGACTTGTGTTTCTGTTGACTAAAAAGTAGGAGTAATAAAACCTACTTTAATGAGTTACTTTGAGCAGCCACTCTGGAAAACTGTGTGGAGGTTCCTCAAAGAGTTAAAAATACATCTGCCCTACGACCCAGCAATTGCACTGCTGGGGATTTACCCCAACGATACAGATTTAGTGAAACGCCAGGACACCTGCACCCCGATGTTTATAGCAGCAATGTCCACAATAGCCAAACTGTGGAAGGAGCCTCGGTGTCCATTGAAAGATGAATGGATAAAGAAGATGTGGTATATGTATACAATGGAATATTACTCAGCCATTAGAAGCGACAAATATCCACCATTTGCTTCGACGTGGATGGAACTGGAGGGTATTATGCTGAGTGAAATAAGTCAATCGGAGAAGGACAAACATTATATGGTCTCATTCATTTGGGGAATATAAAAAAATAGTGAAAGGGAATAAAGGGGAAAGGAGAAAAAATGAGTGGGAAATAACAGAAAGGGAGACAGACGAGGAGAGACTCCTAACTCTGGGAAACGAACAAGGGGTGGTGGAAAGGGAGGTGGGCGGGGGTGACTGGTTGATGGGCACCGAGGGGGGGCACTTGATGGGATGAGCACTGGGTGTTATGCTATATATTGGCAAATTGAACTCCAATAAAAAAAAAAAGTTACTTTGATGACAAATTAAATATATGTATCTAAAACCAAAAGCACTTTTAGAAAGCTAAAGTATTACATAAATATAGGTATTACTAGTTAGCGGATGTTCTGAAGTTAGTAAATGAGTTGCAACACAATCTTAAAAATTAATGTAAGCTTATAGATGCATTTTATACAACACCTAGTTTTTGGAAATACAAACACAGAAGGGATGATTGGGTCTTTATAGAGGTAGAGTAACAAGGCTGAAACTTAAATAATGCTTGATAGAAGAACAGAAAGAGGAATGCCTGGGTAGCTCAGCAGTTGAGCTTCTGCCTTTAGCTTAGGGCATGATCTTGGGATCCAGGATTAAGTCCTGTATCAGGCTCCCTGTAGGGAGCCTGTTTTTTCCTCTGCCTATGTCTCTGCCTCTCTCTGTGTGTTTCTCATGAATAAATAAATCTTTAAAAAAAAGAAAAAAGAAAAAAAACCTAAAAAATAATATCTTTCTCTCTGCAGCAATGCAAAAGGCCCTCAATTCATCATAAAGTAGGGAAAAAATATATAGATTTATTGTTTGAGAGAGAGAGAGAGAGTGTGGGCAATTGTGAGGAGGGGAGGGGAGAGGTACAGAAGGAGAGAAAATCTCCAGCAGACTCCCCGCTAAGCATGGAACCTGACTTGGGGCTCAATCCCATGACCCTGAGATCATGACCTGAGCTGAAATCCAGAGCAGGAAGCTTAACTGACTTCATTACCCAGGCACCTCATGGGGAAATTCTAAAATTATTTTTTGAAGATTTTATTTATTCATTCAAAACGGACATAGGGAGAGAGAGGGAGAGACACAAACAGAGAGAGAAGTAGGCTCCATTCAGGGAACCTGATGTGGGACTCAATCCCAGGACTCCTGGATCATACCCTGGGGTGAAGGCAGGTGCTCAACCACTGAGCCACCCAGGCATCCCTGGGAAATTTTTTTTAAAATAAAAATTAAGGGACGCCTGGGTGGCTGAGTGGTTGAATATCTGCCTTTAGCTCAGGGCGTGATCCCAGGCTCCTGGGATCGAGTTCCACATTGGGCTCCCCGCAGGAAGACTGTTTCTCCTTCTGCCTCTGTGCTTCTCTGTGTCTCTCATGAATAAATAAATAAAATCTTAAATAAATAAATAAATGAATGAATGAATGAATAAATAAAATTAATACAGGATGTCTGGCTGATTCAGTTGGTAGAGCATGCGACTTGATCTCAGGGACGTGAGTTCAAGTTGGGAATGGAGCCTGCTTAAAAATAAGTAAATAAATATATATCACCGGAATGCCAAATATATGCTGACAGACAGGAGCAGTTTGATTATATGGAACTCACTATAATGAGATCGCATCAGGAATCTGTAAGTTTTTACCAGTGTCCCAAATTACCTTAAATTATCTTCATTGTTTCTTATAGATTCCTCAAAAGGTTGTTTCTTGTGATCTTCTAGACAGTGATAGAGTTCATCACCAAGAGGGCTCACGGGACCCTGAGATTCCTTTAATAGTAAAACAAGAAGTACATAAATACAATGGAAGATTATTCATTCTTTTTTTAAAAAAAGTTTTATTTATTTATTTGAGAGAGAGAGAGAGCACAAGAAGGTGGAGCGGGAGAAGGAGAAGCAGTCTCTGTTCTATTGAGTAGGGAGCCCAACTCAGGGCCCAGTCCCAGGATCCTGGGATCATGATGGAGCCAAAGGCAGATGCTTTACTGACTGAGCCACCCAGGTGCCCCAGATTACTCATTACTTTAAAGAGGAATGAGGGATCCCTGGGTGGCGCAGCGGTTTGGCGCCTGCCTTTGGCCCAGGGCCCGATCCTGGAGACCTGGGATCGAATCCCACGTCGGGCTCCTGGTGCATGGGGCCTGCTTCTCCCTCTGGCTGTGTCTCTGCCTCTCTCTCTCTCTCTCTGTGTGTGTGTGTGACTATCATAAATAAAAAAAAAAAAAAAATTTTAAAGAGGAATGAAATGTTGATATGTGCTGTGATGGGGATGAATCCCACAAACAGACTAAGTGAAAGTAGCCAGACTCAAAAGCCACAACATGTAGGCTTTGATTTACATGAATTATCCAGAATAGGTAAATCCATAAGGGACAAAAAACAGATTGGTGGTTGCCAGGGGCTGGAGATACTGAGGCATGAGGACTGAATTTTTAACAGTTATAGGTTTTATTTTGAGGTGGTAAGAATGCTTTGGAACCAGAGAGGTGGTAGCTGTATAATACTGTGAATGTATTAAATGCCAAGGAACTGTTAGAAATCATTAAAACACATTTAAAGTTCAAAGGTTAAAAACTACCCACTACCATTTGAAGAGTGATTTAAAACTAAAAAAAAAAAAAACAAAACAAAACAAAACAAAACAAAACAAAAAAAACCCAAATCCAAATGTAATGAAAAAACAATTCAATTTTTAAAAATTTAACAGCAAGAGCATTTTTTAAAAAAGATTTTATTTATTTATTCGAGAAAGAGAGAGAGAGAGAAAGAAGCAGAGACACAGGCAGAGGGAGAAGCAGGCTCCATGCAGGGAGCCCGACGTGGGACTCGATCCCGGATCTCCAGGATCAGGCCTTGGACTGAAGGCAGCGCTAAACCGCTGAGCCACCTTGGCTGCCGAGCAAGACCATTTTATAAGAGCAAATACACATTTACTGACTAAAGCAAAGGAATACTATACTAAAGTTGGATAGAAGAATTCAAGTTTTCTATTTTTAGGGATCAATTAAGAAAAAAAGTGAATGTGCCTGATGTAAGGAAGTACTAAAACAATGAAATGAAATTCATGTCCCAATCCCTAAGAATTAGATTGCACATGTAAGGACAAAGAACTAAAGCATCTACAGCAGTCCCAAGAATTCAGCCTGTTTTCCAAACCAAACCCCAGTTTGAAGAATATTGAAAAATTACAATAAATTCTGGCACCAACCTTAAGGTTTAAGTCTTCAGTTAGATGGAACAAGGTAGGGATAGGGAGGTTAGAGGAAGCAGGGAAGACAAACTTCCAAGCCATCATTACTTCCCTAAATTTTGACTCCACCCACAACCTTTAATACAAAGAATTCTAAAGACCCAGGTTTTGGGGATGCTGGGGTAGATAATGTAAACGGGCCTTTCTAACCACATAAATTTTATTCTAGGCCTTTATCCCATGATCTTTGGATAAAATAATTTTTCTCTTGCTCAATTCTCTAAAAACTGACCTAAAAAGACACCAATTAACTCATATTATCAACAAACTAAATTACTCACAGATTCTTCTTGAACACTAAATCCAAGTGTTTCAGCAACAACTGTTGCTGAATTAGAGGATGACTTAGCAGTAGGACAACTGCTTGTTCCATGTGTTTCTAAGAAAACAAAAACAAAAACCTGCAATTAATACAACTGTAGAAATGAGATGTATTGAAAAATACAAAAAAGGAAAAAAAGAGGCTCAAAGAACCATTTTATAAGATGGCACTGGACAATTTTAAAATTCTGTGCAAAATATCTATCATAAATAGCAATAAAGTGCAGGTATCTAGCAACTACATTTGCCAAAATTTTTTCAGCTAAGATTTTCTATTTTTTCCTAAATGCACTGAATGCAACAGGCAGATTATTTTTCTTACTGACACTGAAACCCCCCCCCGCCAATTATGTATATTTATGATGGCTTTCTTGTGATCTAAGATATAGCATATTTATAGTATCTCTCATGAAAACATAGTTTGTGGGAGAGATTTTCAAAATTTAAGCTAACATATATTTATACAGAAATTACCTATGTTCAAGTATTTTACAAATTTTTATGTATAGAGTTTCAAATCAATAGGTATTTGCAGAGCACATACTATATACTAGGCATTGTGCTAGGCACTAGATGAAAAAAGGTTCTTGTCCTCAAAAAGCTTAAGGGCTCATACAAGTGAAACAGGTAAAAAGAGAATTGCAATAAAATATCATAAACATTAAAGGCACATAAAAGAGGGGATTTAAACAGAGGAAGGACTCCTAAATCTGCCTTCGGTTATCAAGGAAAGCTATACCAAGTGATACCTAGGCTGACCCCTTGAGAGAAAGAGGAATTTGACAGGTCAACTGGGCTGGGGGAGAGAGGGTAGGCTCTTAAGTATGTGCTTAATACTTAAGCAGGGTTCAGATACATGAAACAAAATTGCATGCTTAGGGAACTACAGTACAGGTGTTTTAATTGCTGGAAATCAAAATGCAAAAGATGTAATAGTATTAGGACATAAGCCCAGCTAGGCTAGCGAGGGATCTCTCTCTCTCTCACAGAGATGTGGAGAGGTGAAGAGTGGAATCCCTACCCTACTGGATTCAACTGGAGTGAATGGGAGATAATATCGAAGAGCTACTGAACACAGACCACTTTTTCAGCATTGAAGATAAGCTGTAGCTAGTGATGGAGACAATAAAGAGAGGGGTTATTTTGAAAAGATGAAAGAAAACATGTGCATATTTTGAAAAGAATGAACCTCCAGAGAAGCTGGAGACGTAAGAAAAGAGGACAACTGAGGGAGCAAAGTTCTGGCAGCAGCAGAGGAGAATGGGCTCCAGAAGGCAGATAAGCAAGGATCTGCCACTCAGTGTTATGTCCTCAGCACCCTTTGCCTGACAGTGTGTCTGGACATATGTACACATACTCACACGCCCTAATATGAAATGGCTTATCTTTTATTTTTTTATTTTTTAAAGATTTTATTTATTTATTCATGAGAGAGAGAGAGAGAGAGGCACAGACACAGGCGGAGGGAGAAACAGACTCCATGCAGGGAGCCCGACACAGAACTCAATCCCAGGTCTCCAGGATCATACCCTGGGCTGAAGGTAGCGCTAAACCACTGAGCCACCTTGGCTGCCTAACTTATCTTTTATAGACTAATTTTTGTACTCATATTAAGTGAATAAGTGATTATCCTTGACCAATCCTTCCAAACACCAGACTCTGGATCCCAACTCCTCTCACCTTTTTTTTTTTTTTAAAGATTTTATTTATTTATTCATGAGAGAGACAATATATATATATATATATATGAGAGAGAGAGAGAGAGAGAGAGAGAGAGAGAGAGAGAGAGAAGCAGGCTCCCCATGGGGAGCCTGATGTGAGACTCGATCCCAGGACTCCAAGGATCGTGCCCTAAGCCAAAGGCAGATGCTCAACTACTGAGCCACCCAGGTGCCGCCCCCCCTCATCTTTTCACGGATGTAGTTATTGTTCTCTCTTTCCTGACAATTATTCATTTCTCTCTTTGTACTTGCCCATTCCATCAACATAAAAATATGCTGTAAAGGGGTGCCTATGTGACTCAGTTGACTCAGTGTCCAACTTTTGGTTTTGGCTCAGGTCATGATTTCAGGGTCCTGGGATTGAGCCCAGTGTCTGTCTGGCCCCTTGCTGGGTGGAGTCTGCTTGTCCCTCTCCCTCTGCTCCTTCTCCCTGCTTGCTCTCTCTCTATAAAATAAATAAATTTTAAAAATATGCTGCATATGTTATAATATCCCATCTTTTAACATCCTCACTTGACCCATTTTCTAGCTACTGTCCCATTTTCCCATCCCCTTGGCCACAAAACACCTCGAAGGACCTGTTTACAAGTGCTTTCTCCCATTTCCTTGTTAGCTTCTCGACATTCAACAGTCTAGCTGAATAGCATTACACCCTAATAGTTCATGTTATGAGTTTTAACACTCAATGATCTGCATGTGACCAAATCCAATGGCCAATTTTCAGTCATCTTCTCTGACTTATTGACACTCTCTGCCAGTTGACCACTCTCTCCTCTTTCCATGTGGCTTAAAGAACACTACTTTATCAGGTTTTTTTTAAAGGATGTATTAGAGAGAGAGAGAGAGAGAGAGAGAGAGAGAGAGAACAGGGGGAGAGGGAGAGAAGCAGACTCCTCACTGAGCACAGAGCCTGATGTCAGGCTGGATCCCAAGACTCAAACATCATGACCTGAGCCGAAATCATGAGTTAGATGCTCAATCAACTGAGCCACCCAGGCACCCCTATCTCAGGGGTGAGATATCACCTCATTGGCAGCTCCTTCTCTGGCTGATTACTTTGTTGGTTCTTTCTCATTTTCACAATCTCTAAATCACCATCTAGACAACTGTAAATACTGCCTTTAAAGAGGTGAAAAATGGTTCTTTGAAGGCAAAAGAATCTTTTTATGCATAAAGCATTTATATGGATATACTCATACACTATATCTGCAGTACTGAAATTCATGGAAAAGTAGTTAGGGAAAAAAACGTCTAAAAAGGCTAGTGTGATGGTGAGAAAAATAGCTATGAATCACTATTTTATATAATGAAGCACCCCAGAGCTAAGTACTTGAACTTCTCTTCTCAATCTACATTCACTTGCTTGGTGATCTCATCCAGTTTCCTGGATTTGATACCACCTTATTTTTTTTTTTAAAGATTTTATTTATTCATGAGAGACAGACAGAGAGAGAGACAGACAGACAGACAGACAGACACGGGCAGAAGAAGCAGGCTCCATGCAGGGAACCTGACGTGGGACTCGATCCCGGTCTCCAGGATCACATCCTGGGCTGAAGGCAGTAGCTAAACCGCTGAGCCACCCGGGCTGCTCTAGATACCACCTTACATGCTAACAATTTCCAATCATATCTCTATCTTAGACCTTTCTAAACTCACATCCAATTACTCATTCAAAAATCTTAACTGAAGTCTAACATGTCAGAATATTCTCAAAACCAAATTTTTGATTTCTAACCACTTCTATTCCTACCTCAATCTGTAAACCTGACACTCTTGGTTTCTTTCCTCTTAGTAAACAGCAGCTCCAAAGAACAGAGTTGCTCAAATCAATCTCCTCTGCACTCACTCTGCCCCAGTCAGAGGCTTCCTTGATGTTCTTCAGAAAGAACTAAACATCCTTGTCCCAAGGCCTTTGTGCTCTGATTTCTCTACCCGAGGTGTCCCTTCCCCCAAATCCACATGACTCCCTTGTTTCCTGACATCTCTTCAAGTGTCACTTTTTAATTTTGTTGATTATATATATGTATATATATATACACACATACACACATATATATTTATTATATATATATATATTTTCATGAGAGAGAGAGAGGCAGAGACATAGGTAGAAGGAGAAGCAGGCTCCCTCAGGGAGCTTGATGTGGGACTCGATCCTAGAAACCCCGGACCACGACCTGACCCGAAGGCAGACGCTCAACTGCTGAGCCACCCAGGCGTCCCGAAGATTTTATTTATTTATTTGAGAGAGAGACAGAGCAAGCACAAGCAGAGGGAGAGAGAAAGGGAGAAGCAGACTCCTCAATGAGCAGGGAGCCCAATACAGGGCTCGATTCCAGACCCCTGGGATCATGACCTGAGCTGAAGGCAGATGCTTAACCAACTGAGCCACCCAGGTGCCCCAAGCCTAAGTGTTACTTTTTTAAAGTGAGGCTTTCTAATATCTCGTTACCCTGCTTTATTTTTCATAACACTTACTTCTATCTAATATTTTCTTTCTCCCTCAACTAGATTGTATATTCTATGAGGTTAAAGGCTTTGTTTTATTCAGTGCCTGGTATACAGTAGGCACTCAGGTATTTGTTGGATGAATGAGTAAAGCACAGGAAAGCCTGTTTACTTAAAATTATTAGCAATTTACATTAATATGGACTGGGATAAATATGAATTAATAATAATAGGATAATATGACTTTCCAATATGAAAAAGATTGTCATACAACCAATAATACAAACAAAATCATATGGAAAATACTGTCTAATTCAGATTGTTGGCCACTCTTGGCCACCAGTAACCACAAACTTTAAACTTATATAGTAAATCTCAGTATGTTGCTTACTAGCCACGGGGGATTGACTCTGATCACAAGTGTCAGCCACTAGAATTTCACTTTCATTAGGTTTAGGCTGTGGATGAGTTGAAGGCTTTGGAGCTTTTCCCAGTTCTAAGGGGAAAAAAGAGATAACATAAATAAATATTTATGATATAAAATACCAAAATATAATCCAATACAAACTTGTCTTTAAGTGCATTAGAAGTGATATTTTATTGATAAAATTTTCATATTCTAATAAAAGGTTCACTCTTTTAGTTTCACTAAGAAACAAAACCAGAAGTTAGGACAGTGGGAGAGAAAGGACTAGAATAGATAAGCTGCTTCTGACTTAAGTATCTTAGAGTTCTAATTTTTTTTTTTGAGTTCTTATGTTTTAATATATCTTTTCCTTTCATATTTGTTACAAATCAGTAGGTTCATTTAAAATGAAAACTGCATTATATATCTCTACAATCTTTGTTTTTAGAGTTTTTATTTTCTGGGAAGAAATCCTGAAACATGCTTTATTAGAAATCATTCCAATGTTTAAGGATTTAATTTAAAGAAAACCAGAAGAAGAAGAAAGGGAAACAGACTTATTAATTATAACCAGAAAAAATATTATATCATACTATAAACTTTAAAATAAGCAAGGGTAGTTAGAAAGAGATGACCAACTAGTTATTAAATAAGTTTTAAAATAATTTGCATGGCTCAAAAATGATATTTTATAATCAAAATTTTAGATTCCAAGTAAAAATGATCAGAGCAAGATTAAAACAGACAAGTTTTAAAATACTTACAGGTTATTCTCATTTGATGGATAAATACACCAGAAACCAGAAGCATTTATACAAGATATAAAAAAAGACTTTCCTCATAAAGAAAACTGCTGTGATTTTTTTTTTTTTAGGTATTTTTACAGATGGATTTAAACATGATCTAAATTATGTAGATATTTATTTGTAGTGATTTGGTCAGCAGACTAAAAGGCCAATGAATGTTCATTTTAGATTCAAGATCTTACATTTTACTTTAGTTCCTAATTACATGTAAGATTTATAACAGTTCTTTTGTTTTCCACTAGATGGTGATGCAAGCTCATCTAAAATGGAAAAATAAAATGGTGCCAATTTTCCAAAGACTAAGATCTACTTATTATTTTATAAAAATAGCTACTGTCAACAATTTCTTTATATTATGAAAATATCTCTAGAAGTATGTATACCCCTTCCCTCCAAATGCTTTCCTTGTTACAATTTAGGTTAAAAATGAAAGTCTTTATCATTTATATCAGATCAATTTTTTTTAAGATTTAAAAAAAAATTCATTCATGAGAGATACAGAGAGAGAGAGAGAGAGAGACAGGCAGAGGGAGAAGCAGGCTCCATGCAGGGAGCCTGATGTGGGACTCAATCCCGGGATTCCAGGATCATGTCCTGGGCCAAATAAACTGCTGAGCCACCCAGGGATCCCCTACTTCAGATCAATATTAAAAGAAATAAATCAGGGGGATCCCTGGGTGGCGCAGTGGTTTAGTGCCTGTCTTTGACCCAGGGCGCGATCCTGGAGACCTGGGATCGAATCCCACATCAGGCTCCCGGTGCATGGAGCCTGCTTCTCCCTCTGCCTGTGTGTGTCTCTGCCTCTCTCTCTCTCTCTCTCTCTCTCTCTCTGTGACTGTCATAAATAAATAAAAATTAAAAAAAAAAAAAAGAAATAAATCATTGCATCACATCACATGATAAATTTCAGGCTATATGCAAAGGTAGTCTCAAAGTATTTAGCAGTAATTGTAAATGGGCCTGAATTAGAAATCTGTCATGGATAAGTCACAAGGTAGAGGTCTCCAGGATCACATCCTGGGCTGAAGGCGGTGCTAAACTGCTGAGCCACCCGAGCTGCCCAGTAGATACTTTATAAATAAAGCCATTTTCTTGGTTACCATCAATTACTACAAATTATAACAATTTAGCTTTATACAAATGATAACATTTAGCTTTAACTGGCTAAAGCTCTTGGTAGGAGAAGTTATGGGTAAGACATGGAAAGTACCTTTAGAGCCAGGATAATCTGTATTTAAATTCTGACTCATCTAGTTACTTGACAGGTGACCTTGCATGAGTTATTTAATTAATCCCTCCAAAGAGCATACCTTTCCTCATTATAAAATGAAGACACTGACAGCTACCTTCCAAGTTTGTCAGAAGAATTAAAAAATAGTAACAACGTACTCAAATCACTCACTTATCTGGCACACAGTAGGTGAAAATTAACATTAAGTTCTTTTCAAACAAAAAGTTCTTTCCTCTTTTCCTTCTAATCCTACTCATAGAAATATTTTTTAAATAAAAGCAGAAAACCTATACACTACATTTATATAATGTTGAGCGTTTACATATTCAGATAAGCAACACATGCCTATACATTACATAGGCAGAAAATGCCTTCCCAGTTCACCTCACTAATGGAAGTTAAACTTATAGTTGTGATGTGAATTCCCTGAACAATGGCTGTCTTTCTTCCACTTGATTGAAGAATGGAAAAACTCACCATTGTAGAATATGTTTTTATACGAAAACAGATAACTAAAAGAAAACTCCAATCCTTACCATTTGTACACACAGATTGCTCCAGTTTGGCTTGTGTTTGTTCTATGTACCGGACATGGAGGTTCTCCTTTCTTCGTAGCCGGTTAATGCCAGAAAATGAAAAGGCTGTTATCGGTGAATCTGGAATAACATTTTCCTCAGATTCAAGATCAGCTGGTTGGTGCTGTTGATCATTCCTAGACGAAAATGACAAACGAAAGAAAATAAATTCAACAAACATTTATTAAAACATCTCTATCTAGTATGAACTTATAAAAGAACACAGGTATGAAGCTGTAAGAGATGTAATTCCTTGCATTTAATGCTCCAAATCTAAATACAAGGATTAGAGAAGTATTCAAATGAATGATTAGAGCACCAAGTAGGGAATACTATTGTGAGAAGTGAAGTACAAAAACAAAAAAAGTGAAGTACAAAGTGTGATTGGTGGTACTCTGAGGTGAAATGAACTTCAGATGGCAGAGAAAATGAGCAGAGATTCCACACATTTGAGTAAAGGCATATAATACTGTGCACCTGGTGTTAGAGAATGGCAAGCTGGAACTACATGAAAAAGAGCCTTCTTTAAGTGTGTTCATAATTTAGAAAGCAAGGATAGAAGAGTTAATTAAGGTTTCAAAGCATGGAAGTAATGTGATAATCCAGCAGCAAGATCATAACATGGACTGGGACAGAGAGAAAGGAAGCAAAGAATCAACTAGGCAGTGGCTATAATGGTCCAGGCAAGAGTTTCTGTGGGTTTGGGATGCCTGGGGTGGCTCAGTGGTTGAGCGTTTGCCTTAGGCTCAGGGCGTGATCCTGGGATCGAGTCCTACATCGGGCTCCCTGTGGGAAGCCTGCTTCTCCTTCTGCCTGTGTCTCTGCCTCTCTCTCTGTGTCTCTCATGAATAAATAAATACAATCTTTAAAACAAACAAGACAAAACAGAGTTTCTGTGGGTTTGAACTAGAAGGTTGAAAACAGCTATGGAAAGGAAGGCCCGATTCTGTGGTAGCAGAATCAACATGACTTGGCAAATGACAAATACAGAGTGATTAATATTAACACTGATAACTACCAACATTTGTTGAGGTTTATGTTGCCAGGCACTAAGTGCTACCTGCATCAGTTTAATTATCACAACTGTATGAGCTATTAACATCATTTTCATTATACAAATGAGAAAAAATGAAGATATAGAGTAAAGCCACTTACTAAAATAATAAGTAACAGAAGCAGGATCTAAATCCAGACAGGCAGATTCCTAAGACAGTACCGAGAAGCATTCAATGTGTTACCCTTAGTACAGACCATGAGATAAATAACTGACTATAAGTAGGATTTAAATTTTGAGTTTCCACCACTGCTTCTACCCAGGCCCCTTTACAATCTACTCTCAACATATCAGTCAGAAAAGTCCTACAATTTAGTCATATATTACTCCTCAAATAAGCTGCTACCTCTCCCCATTTCACTGGAAACACAAGACAAAGTCCTTTAAATTATTTACAAGGTCCTACATGATCTAATTGTCCCTTCCTCCTACTACCTCTCTGATCTATTTTTATATTAGACTCTATTCTAATCATCCTTGCTTCCTCAAGGTTCCTTGACCTACCCACCTTAGGTTCCTTGCTCTAGTTCTTCCACCTGCTTGGAATGCTCATCTCTAGATATCGCTTAGCTAGATAACTCTCTCTTTTTAAAGATTTTATTTGTGTGTGTGTGTGTGTGTGTGTGTGAGAGGGGGGGGGGCAGAGACACAAGCAGAGGGAGAAATAGGCTCCCTGTGGGGAGCCGGATGGGGGACTTCATCCCAGGACCTGGGATCATGAACTGAGCCAAAGGCAGACGCTCAACCACTAAGCCACACAGGTACCCTTAAATATCTCATTTCTTTCAAGTCTTTGCTGAAGTTTTATTTTCTCATCAGTGCCTACCCTGAATGTGCTATTTAAAATTGTAACCTCTGGGGTGCCTGGCTGGCTCAGATGTTTGAGTGTCAGACTCTTGGTTTTGGGCCTCAGGTCATGAGATTGAGCACCATGCATCAGGCTCTGCGCTCAGCACCGAGTCTGCTTGAGAGTCTCTCCCTCTGCCCTGCTCAGTATTTATGGCTTTCAAACATAGTATGTAATTGATTTGTCTACTGCTCACCTGCCAGAATGTAAGCTCTAAGAGCATAAAGAATCTTTGATTCACTGATGCATTATGTGTCTACAACAGTAGGCACTTGGTATGTGCTCAATAAATTATTTGTTGAATGAATAAATATGAGAGAATCCCAGATTCCATTAGAAAACAAATTTGTGCTGATCCAGGCATATGTTTCTGTCTAACTCAATTCAGGACCAATGGCATGTAAAGACTGGGTTTAGACTGAATTGTGGTTATCAAGTAAATGATTAACTTGAACTCAATTGACTTTCCCGTGTGCAATGATTACTGACTTTATTGACCAATTCTTACCAGTCTGTCAGGCATATAAGGCTTTATGTGACAAAACCAGTCTATTATATTCATTATTAATTTGTAATATGATTTCAAACAAAAATTAATGAGAATTTTATAAATTATGACCAACAGAGGGTTCTGGGTGGCTCAGTTGGTTAAGCATCTGCCTTCAGCTCAGGTCATGATCCTAGGGTCTTGGGATCAAGTCCCACATCTGGGTCCCTGCTCAGTGGGGAGTCTGCTTCTCTTTCCCCCTCTGCTCCTGTTCTCTCTTATGCTAATAAATAAAATCTTAAAAAAAAATATGACCAATAGAGATCTTTAAAAAATTACAAGATTAATTTTTCCTAACAGATTTGTATCTTAATTTCCTGGGGAATATCAATATTACTTAGAGCCTATAATCCAATAATCTATATTGAGGAAAATCTTTAGAGCTAATATTTACTTTTAAACTGTCTTATTCTGGAAAAACAGAGTAAGCTAAGGTCATATGAGAAAGCCTTATAAATTAATGGAGTGTAAAATCTATCTGACTTTGCTTTAACTAATCACGTCACAGGCTATCTGCTTATTAGTCATGAAAATTCAACCTGGAACATGAATGAGTCATAAGAAATTGATTTCCCGGCATCATCTATAAGTAGTGAGGATCACAAAAGGAAAACAAAACAAACCCCAAAAACTCCTAGATCTAATTAGAGGAATAAGTAAACAAGTGCTGGCTTTGTTCTCTTTTTGTCATAAAAGGGAAAAAAACCAAAATAAGTCCATGTATTAACCAAATAAATCTCTTCTTTAAAGCATTAGGTCTCTGATTTTCTGAGAAACTTTAAAAGTTCACGCTATAGCTTTAGTTATTATGCACACTTATCAGCTTTCTTCTATTTTTCTAACAGCAGAGTAAAATTTTTTTGATTGTTTTATTTGTTGGCCTCTCCTTAAATTCCTTTCAAAACAGCTTTAGTTATTTATTCTAAAGACTATCTATAAAGATCCAGGGTCTCCCTCTGTATAGAGTCTACAAAAAAAGTTTTTAACATTGAGCTTTTCTCCTCTAAAGAACTTAGAGTTAGTGAAAACATAAACTTAATGAAGCAGTTACAGTCATCAAGTTTACTTCAATATTCTGATTTTCAGGGCACTTAGGTGGTTCAGTTGGTTGGGCATCTGCCTTTGGCTTGGGCTGTGATCCCACAGTCCTGGGATCAAACTCCACATCAGGCTCCCTGCTCAGTGGGGGAGTCTGCTTCTTTTTCCCTCCACCCCTCACTCATGCTTGCTCTGTCTCTCTAGCGCTCTCTCAAATAAATAATCTTTTTTAAAAAAGATTTTATTTATTCATGAGAGAGAGAGAGAGGCGCAGAGGGAGAAGCAGGCTCTGTGCAGGGAGCCTGACATGGGACTTGATCCCGCGTCTCCAGGATCACACCCCAAGCTGAAGGCGGCGCTAAACCGCTGGGCCACCAAGGCTGCCCCTCTCCCCTTTTTAAGATTTTTATTTATTTATTAATGAGAGACACAGAGAGAGAGAGAGGCAGAGACACAGGTAGAGGGAGAAGCAGGCTCCATGCAGGAAGCCTGACATAGGACTCGATCCTGGCTCTCCAGGATCAGGCCCTGGGCTGAAGATGGTGCTAAACTGCTGAGCCACCCGGGCTGCCCTCAAATAAATAAAATCTTTTAAAAAACCCCACAACATTCTGATTTTCAAAAAAAAAGAAAAATTCCCTAAAATACAAACTAGTGAGTCTGAGATCCTGCTCTCTTAGAACCACTACAAGTTTATAATATGAGTAATTCAAGTAAGGCTAATTTTAATTCTGAGGAATACTGTATATGTAGCTCTCTCTGGAAGGCATGTGAAAATGATCCTCTTGGTATCATCTCACAAAGAGTGATAATGAAAGAAATATGTAGTAATATGCCTCAGGGCTCCATCCTCAGGCAGATTTTGCTCAACATTTTATTAATGATCTTGATGCTGGGCACTAATGGAATACTCATCAAATTTGTGGAAGACATAAAGCTGAAAATAAGCCCTAACTTAATACAAGGCAGGAAAAAAACCAACTATGAAAGACTTCCAGAGGAGTGAATAATGGGCCAAATCTAACAAAGTCAAATAGAACAGGTTAAATGTGTGATTCTAAACCTCACTGAACTTAATCAGAAGAGAGAATCCGGCTTGCCACCCACACAGGCAGGTAATTTTTTGAAAATGCTTTAGCGTAAAACTATAGAAAGGGTATACAAACTCTGAAGTGAGGTAGACCTGGGTTCAAATGCTGGCCCTGACGTTTATCAGTCACTTTGGGTAAGTCAGTTAATCTTTTTGAAACTTAGTTACCTTATCTATAAAGTATGGTACTGTAAGTTACTACTTCCTTTTTATAGGAAAGCTGTGAAATGGAAGCAGTATACATAAAGATATAATCCAATTTCCAGAATATAGTACTTATTCAATAGTGTTCTTCTTTTACAATGGAGTAGGCTAAATAGTATAAGGTTTCTCTGCAGCCTACTCTGAAGCCATGACTCTGAAGTCCTTTATTTTTATCTAAAACAACGTATCTACAAGTAGAGGATAAGAAAGACGGATTTCAAAGTTCTAGTCACAGTAAGCCCAATAAGGAACAACCAATAATATCTAAATGCTTTGACTATATTAATATAAGTAAAAGAGACAGCGTGCAAGCGTAGAGCGGGTCTGTACCAGGGAGGTACAGAGGAAGAGAATCTCAAGCAGACTCCCAACATAGGGCTTGATCTTATTTATGACCCTGAGATCATGACCTGAGCTGAATCAAGAGTTGGATTCTTAACCAACTGAGCCACCCATGTGCCCCTAGACTACTGAATTTGTAATTAGGATTTTTGACAAACTAAAACGTTTAAGAGAAATGGTCCTTTGAAGTCTTGAAGTAATGCTGCCTGAGAAACAGTTAATGAACAAAGGACTATTTACCCCAAGGAAGAGTAAGACTCAGGAGGGCCCTGACAGTTGTCTTCATGTGCAAAGTAGAAGAAGAGTAAAATTTGTTCCAGAGGCTCCTGAAGGCAAAATTGGAATCAACAAATAACCTGTAAGTAGAATAATTTCTACACAAACTTAGGAAGAGGTTTTTAATATCTCACTAAAATTAAACAGACTCAGGGGATCCCTGGGTGGCTCAGCAGTTTAGCGCCTGCCTTTGGCCCAGGGCGTGATCCTGGAGACCAGGGACTGAGTCCTGTGTCGGGCTCCCTGCATGGGGCCTGCTTCTCCTTCTGCCTGTGTCTCTGCCTCTCTCTCTCTCATGAATAAATGGAACCTTAAAAAATAAAAAAAAAAAATTAAACAGGTTCAAGAGATTAAATTTACAGTAGAGTATTCAAACAATGGCTATTTGTTAAAGAAGTTATATAAAGAATTCAATTTAGAAAAGAGTGATAATGGGCAGCCCGGGTGGCTCAGCGGTTTAGCGCCTGCCTTCAGCCCAGGGCATGACCCTGGAGACCCGGGATCGAGTCCCACGTCGGGCTCCCTGGATGGAGCCTGCTTCTTCCTCTGCCTCTCTCTCTCTCTCTCTCTCTCTCTCTCTGTCTCTCATGAATAAGATCTTAAAAAAAAAAAAGAGTGATAATGAAATGAATCCTATAGTCCTTAACTGTATAGACTGCTTTGACCACTAATCTAGCACATTCATTTTCCAAAACAAAAAGAGCCATGACCTCAACACTTAGCTTATTTAAACTTATATTTAGCTTATTTATTGCTTTCTGTGACTGGTAGAGTTGAATATATGTTATACATATAAGGATACACATACACATTTTTAAAAACTTTATAACAGCAAATTTTTTTTCTGAATAATTTCTTAGTACAATGTCACTAAGTAACTGCCCTACCATATAACATATCTGTAACATCAAAACCAGTTTCGGTCTCAATTATTGCCTATAACAAGCAGAAGCATAAGTCAAATGTTTTTTCTAAAGTTCAGAGAAATTTCAGGCCCTAACAGCATAATGTTACAGTGGTTTAGGCAGTCAAAGAAAAGATAATACTTGTCATTTTTTTTAAACTGCCAAATAAAAGTAAATTTGTTTAAGGAAAGCAAGCTACAAAAGAGGTTGGCTTATGAGAATAACAACTCTCTTAAATTTCAGAAGAGAACTTAAAGACATGCTACATAAGCTCCTACACTGTTCTGATTCAGGCATGTCTGAAATTAAAGAAGCATACCTTGAAGCTCATCAACCTGGTTAATCTTAACTGTAATTTCAAACTTTAGCTCTCATTTCTTTTCTAAAATACCAGTGAGCTTCAAGTGACTTTTAGAACACTAAAAATAAAGTAATTCTGAATGAATTCGAGATCATATTTCATCAAGCAAGTGACATTATCCAGTTTCAATTCACTTCATATGCCTTAGTGTTAGAGGCACTCACCTCTCTGGTCTTATATTAACCTCTACACTCTCATTATCTTGTTTATCTTTGGTATTCATAAATATCAAGGTTGGTGTGTTCAAAATACTATAAGCTACATATGAATCACTTCACAAAACATTAATTAATATAGGTTAACCATCACTTAATCTGAAACCTTTGGGACCAGACGTGATTTGGAATACAGATTTTTTTTTTAACATGAAGGGTAATATGGAGCATATATAGCTTATTACGTAACACCTTCAGTGGAGCCCAAGGCATCATCCTGTAGTCAAGCATGCTGAGACTTTCACAGCAAAGCATAGGAATGCTCACATGAAGTGGGATAAATAAGGACTATATAAATAGCATCCTGTGAGTTGAGGTGAGGTTGCAAATAACATTTAAAAAACTTTTAGATTTTAGAATCATATAAAAGATTGTGGATGTATGTTCTAGCCTTACCTCAACATGCAGCATGAGTAAAACTGGAAAGTATTGACATTTTGAAAATTTCCTTTGCTAATAATATTTAGTTGACTGATAACATGGGAGGAATATCAAAATCCTATTGGATATCCAATACTTAAAAGTATATACTGATAAGGATATTAATTCCACCTGTAATATGTGTTTGCACTTAAGACAATAACTATTCTAAGCCAAAATAATGTTTTACACCTGCATAATTTACCAAACGTTTGTTTGTTTGTTTGTTTATTTATTTATTTATTTATTTAATTAATTTTTACCAAAATTTTGTAGATGTCCACTCATTGGCAATGCAATAGAATCTTTAAAAGCACGATAAAACCATTAAGACTATCCTGAACCTAATTCTTAAAAAATGTTTCATAAAGTTTATTATAAATGGGGACTAAGAATATCTTAGCTCTGACAGATCATATACACAAAAAGATTATTATTTTCTTTTTCTTTGAGATACTGTTGAATAATGGAAAAAATAGAGGCCTTTAGGTCAAAGGACAGATATCAAGCCCTGCACTGGGCTCCCTGCTCAGCAAAAAGCCTACTTCTCCCTCTTGCTTTGCTCTTCCCCCTGCTCGTCATGTTATCTCTCCCTCTCAAATAAATAAGTAAAATCTTTAAATAAACAAACAAATAAATAAAAATGTAAGTATTTCAGGGGCACCTGCGTGGCTCAATGGGCTGAGTGTCTGACTCTTGATTTTGGCTCAGGTCATGGTCTCAAGGTTGTGAGACTGAGCCCTGCTTTGGGCTCCATGCTTGGTGGGGAATCTGTTTGAGATTTTCTCTTTCCCTCCTCAGTCCCTGCTCATGCTCTCTCTCAAATAAATAAATCTTAAAAAAAAATACATATTAAAAAATAATTTTAAAAATTAAAATGCTTTCCATTAAAATGTTCTGATTATTAAATTATTACTAAATCAAAATGCTTTAAATTGTTTTTTATGTATGCATTATCCAAAGAGATACATATACACTCTTCATGTATACTCCCAAAACACAAAAAGTGCTTTTCTTATATTGTTACAGAAAACTGTACCGTTTTTTTAAAATAAAATCTGTAACTCTTATTAAATTATCTTTATAGTTTGTATACCTAAGTGTAATAAAGGAAGAAAAGTTGAGGGGAAAATATTCAATTTTATGCTGCAATTAAGGAAAGATACTTACTCAATTTTCTGCTGCAGCTGTTCAGAAAGCTTTTTATTTTCTTCCTGGAGAGTATTCTTTTCATTCACTTAAACATAATATGAAAAAGAAGCACATATTATAGCTATATGAACATGTCTGTTAGGCTTTATTAATATCATTAAAAATAATAATAATATCATTAATTATGGAGAAATTAGGATTTCTAGTTCTAAGTCATATGTTAGAGTTAATACTACTGTGCAAGACTAATCCGTTACTAGGTAGTGATTACTACATCCCATATACTGTGCCAGTTCCGTGTAACTAATTAACTGATAATTTTATTTTATGCTTTAGACAAAAGAGAAAAAAAGTACTTCATGTACTGGGGAGTACAGTTTAATTATCCATACTAAGGTCAAGGGAGCATTCCATCTGTTACTCAGCCCTACTAATTTCAAATACTATTTTAGTAAAAGATATCTTGAAATAAATCTTATAATAACAGTAAAATAACACTGAATAGCAGTATATAATTTTTATAACGTAAGCAGATTTAGGTCCAATTTTCTTCCTTAGTCATACCCTGTTTCATAATTTTGGTATTAGTATTTGTTTGAATCTACCTTGACTAAATTTGTGTTTATTTGATTTAGAAAGCAGAAACTCAACTTTGGGCTATAATTTCCACTTCAATCAGCACAAAATTATTATAAATCCTTAGTCTGAAGTCACTGTTAAAGCACATTCTTCACTAGGAGGAATATCTAAGATCATAGTAAATATGACTAAACCTCTAAAAAAGAAAGTTAATCATATTCCAAAAATATGTTAATAACTTAGTGGTTTACAAATCTAAACATATCTTCCTTCGTTGAGTACATAAAATTTTTTTTTGGCTATCTATGATATGTGAGGTTACTAAACTAACCCTGGTTAACTTTACTAAATACCAGTTAAATTACATGAAATAAGATAAAACTAAGGAAACAAACATGGACATGATCAAAGGAAATTTCCTTCTTGCTTTACAGCTGATAAGACTTTTTTATTTTTTTTTAATTTTTTTTAATTTTTTATTTATTTATGATAGTCACAGAGAGAGAGAGAGAGAGAGAGAGAGAGAGAGAGAGGCAGAGACACAGGCAGAGGGAGAAGCAGGCTCCATACACTTGGAGCCCGACGTGGGATTCGATCCCGGGTCTCCAGGATCGCGCCCTGGGCCAAAGGCAGGCGCCAAACCACTGCGCCACCCAGGGATCCCACAGCTGATAAGACTTGAGGGGAAATGTGAACAGTGTATATCCCATCTTTTTGTACCCTATTTCTTATTGAAATAAGCATTAAATTAAATCTACAGAAAGGGAATAAAGGACATTTGAACTTTTGCCTACATGAGGAAAAAGGTATGTAAACAATCCATTTGACTGCAACCAATTTAATAATAGGTTTAAACAACAGTACACTATGCTTTAAATACTTAATGAATAAAGAAAGGCAACTCACTAAGCTCTGTGATAAGTTTAAGATTCTGCTGCCGGATATTTTCAAACTCTTGCTGTTTTTTCCGCATATGCTCTTCAGTTACTGCACAGCGATCACATAATCCTGCTCTTAGCCTAGGACACAAAACCAAAATATTTTAATTTTTTAAAAAAGATTTTATTTATTCATGAGAAACACACAGAGACAGAGAGAGGCAGAGACACAGGCAGAGGGAGAAGCAGGATCCATGCAGGGAGCCTGATACGGGACTTGATCCTGGACCTGGGGATCATGCCCCGAGTCAAAGGTAGAAACTCAACTGCTGAGCCATCCAGGCATCCCAAAACCGAAATATTTTTAGAGTAGAACTTATTCTCACCAGAAAACAAATATGTGAGATGATGCTATGTTAATTAGTGAAAATTCTTTCACTATGTATATGTTTACCAAATCACCATGATGTATGTTTTATTTTACACTTTAATCAATTATACTTCTATAAAGCTGAAATTCAATTTTTCAACTACTAAAAGTTATTTCCTTATATTTGGACTCCAAGATTTTTATACTTTATGAAGCTCTAAAAGAACTGACTTGGTAAATATAGAGAAAATTAACTAGTTTAATGATGTATTATTCCTTTAACATATTCTAGAATAGGCTGAAATCATGCCACAACATCACTTTCTACAATAGATTATAATTCCAAGTGGAATTCTGTAAATTCTGCCATATTTATTTATTTATGTTTTAAAGACGTATTCATTCATTCATTCATTCATTCATTCATTCTTGAGACAGAGAGAGAGGCAGGGACATAGGCAGAGGGAGAAGCAGGCTCCATGCAGGGGGCCTTACATGGGACTCAATACCGGGAGGCCAGGATCACACCCTGGGCCAAAGGCAGGCACTCAACTGCTGAGCCACCCAGGCATCCCAAATTCTGCCAATTTTGAACTCTATCCAAGGGGACTTATTTATTGAAGAAACTGACCTTGTTTTATTTTATTATAGTCAAAATATGAACTCCAGTCCAGTACCATGGGGCTGAATTATATATTAAGCAAGCTGGCATCTGTATTGCTCAGTACAGCATTAACACATATTAAATGTTCAACGTTTTTAGTTGAATGACTATTAAAGGTCAAAGAATACAAAGTTAAAAAAAAGGTATTTCATATTTTCCTCTTTTCAGCACAAAAAAACTTAATGAGAAAAATTCACAATGTACTATCATGCAAAAAAAGTTTTAAAAATAGCTTTCACTGATTATTTGTTTAGTGCTGAAGGAAAGAGGGAAATACACATATCGCACACAGGGGATGGGGAATGGTACAGAGAAAGGTGTACTTCAAAATGTCAATAGTAGTTATGTTGTAGATACCAGTATTATAGACTTTTTTCCTCAGTGTTTTTCTATCTTTTTCATCATTAACATTTTTATTCAAAGCTTAGTGTAAAGTAAAATTATTACATTTTCTTCATGTTACCCTTTACGCCTTCCAGTTTTAGAAGAGTAATAAATTAAAGAAAGGCATATTCAGTAGTGGTGAATACAATAAGTAAAAGAAATAACAATGGGGGATGCCTGGCTGGCTCAGTGTTTGAGCATCTGCCTTCAGTTCAGGGCGTGATCCTGTAGTCCTGGGAGTGAGTCCTGCATCAGGCTTCCTGAGAGGAGCCTGCTTCTCCCTCTGCCTATGTCTCTGCCACTCTCTCGGTCTCTCATGAATAAATAAATAAAATCTTAAAAACAAAACAAAACAATGGAAATGATCAAATTGGTGATATATATATATATACACACACACTATACATGTCTAGTTAATAATACATGCAATAATTCATGATATATTTGGTAGTAATTTCATAATGAGTTTCTGTACGTGAAAAAAGGTAAAGATTAATGTCACCAGCATATTAGTTATTATATATCAACCCTCTGACAAACAGTAGGGAAACTAACTTAGTACTGGGACCACATGGTATGTAAACTCCTTTCCTTTCCATGTAAATGCAAACTGTTTTGGACACTGTTTATTGATGGATTAAAAAAACAATATAAAGAACATATTACAAAATATACTAGAATATTAAATGCATTGCTAGAGCCTTTTCTAATAAAGATAGTAGGGGAGGGATCCCTGGGGGCGCAGCGGTTTGGCGCCTGCCTTTGGCCCAGGGCGCGATCCTGGAGACCCGGGATCGAATCCCATGTCAGGCTCCCGGTGCATGGAGCCTGCTTCTCCCTCTGCCTGTGTCTCTGCCTCTGCCTCTCTCTCTCTCTCTATCATAAATAAATAAAAATTAAAAAAAAAAAAAGATAGTAGGGGAATAGCTATTTTGGGGCCATATTTTGTTTAGGTGACACCTATTGCTCTAATAGGGGAAGCCTTCTACCATTGCCTGCCATAACCCCTGTTAGATGCTGCACTGCACCACTCGGAAGTCCCTAAGGCGAAAAGACTGGAATTAAATTAGAAATCAATAACAAGGGCAGCCTGGGTGGCTCAGCGATTTAGTGCCACTTTCAGCCTGGGGTGTGATCCTGGAGACCCGGATCCAGTCCTGCGTAGGGCTCCCTGCATAGAGCCTGCTTCTCCCTCTGCCTGTGTCTCTGCCTCTCT
This sequence comes from Nyctereutes procyonoides, assembly GCF_905146905.1. Taxonomy (NCBI): domain Eukaryota; kingdom Metazoa; phylum Chordata; class Mammalia; order Carnivora; family Canidae; genus Nyctereutes; species Nyctereutes procyonoides. The sequence continues at coordinate 38,237,436 of NW_026575044.1, forward strand.
CTCTCTCTGTGTCTCTCATGAATAAATAAAAAGAAAAAAGAAAAAGAAATCAATAAGAAAATTTAGAAAATCCATAAATCTGTGAATCTTAAACAATGTACTTCTAAATAAACAATGAGTTAAAGAAGAATCACAAGGAAAATGACAAAAATAGGCCATAACACACATGTACATATAAAACAATGATCAATAAACAATAAAAAGTTCTTCAATATTAAACACGTGACTATCAAAACAACTTCAATAGTAGGGTTGTTGGAAAATAGGTATCTTCCAGAACATTGGGGGGGGGTAACAGAAATCAGAGAAAAGATTATAAAGTATTACTTTATGACCAAGAAATGTTACAAAAAGAGAGAACATATTAAACTGGAGACAGGAAATAACAGAAAAAGGTTGCCAGACCTTTAGAGATACTAGCCTTCAGGTTAGTAACAGGCTGAGTACCTAACACATTGAAGGAAACACACATACAGCCCCCCCTCACAAAATTTCAGAATGATAAAAAGATCAAAAGTCCCAGGAAAGAAAAAAATGTTACAAAGAATAACATTAGAATGATATCAGTCTTATCAACATTGGATGCAAAGATAATGAGAAAACAAATGTCTTCAAAGTTTGGAGGAAAATTATTTTGGAAACTAGAATTTTATATCCTTTCAAAATATCATCTAAATCAATAGTAAAATAACATTTTTAGATATGCAGGGACTCTGAAAATTTACTTTCTGTGCTCTTTTCAGCAGATACTTGAGGGTGACCTATAACAAAATGAGCATGAAAAACCAATAAAAAGGAAAAATAGGCCCACATTTCAACCATGTTCACTAGTGTATCTTCAAGGTCTAAAATAGTGCCTTGGCACAAAACAAGTGCTCCATAATTATTTGCTAATATGAGTAAAAAGAAATAATGGCATTAATGTGGGGATCCAGTGAAGAGAAACTCCAGAATGGCAGTTGTAGAATAACCTAGAAAGTAAATGGTCCAAATCAGTACAGAGTTTTTCATCATCCTTGAAGATGCCTTCAAGGAAAAGAACAAAAAAAGATTATAATCAATAAATAGAATAACACATTACATAATAGTAATGACATGGTAAGGAAACATGTTTCTTATCTCAATATGAAAAAAGTTGTTAGAACTTCTAGGAAAAACACAGCAAACTCACTTAAATATGTCCAAGTCATAATATAATTATGGGCTGATTTGAGCAAGATATGAAACAGAATAGAAAAGAATCTATGTGGCCTGGACATTGGAAACAGTCTCAAGTGGCACAGAGGTCATGATATTGGATCTGTAGAGAAGGAAATCTTATCCTGGCTCAGCTGAGAGTATTTACAGAATCAATAAATAAACACTGTTTACAATTTTTCAGCTTCTATAATTAACTTATAAACCAAATATAAAAGATTGAGATCTGGTAACAGAAAACAATGTAACATTTATCAAGCTTGTCATTATTTACACTTAAAGGTTCAGCTGAACAGAGTGGGAAGTAGAAGAGAGGAAGAATGATGCCGGGAAGGGTTAAAGTATCAATACCTTCCTGCAATATAGTGGTGAGTTCAGGGAGACGGTTCAGACATTTTCCTAAAATATATTCCTGTAAAGACATACTTTTACAAAAATGTATGTATTAAATAGGTTGGAAGGTAAAATAGAACTAAAATAGTAACTATTCAAAAATACACAATAGATAAATAGTATACTCATCTTCATAGTAAGAAGTAAGCAGATATTGTCTCAAATCGATAAATCAAGTGTTAGAGTGAAAATACATTATTTATGGGGCACCTGGGTGGCTCAGTCTGTTGAGTGTGTGCTTTCGGCTCAGGTCATGATCTCAGAGTCCTGAGACTGAGCCCTGTGTTGGGCTCCCTGCTCAGCGGGAAGTCTGCTTCTCCCTCTCCCTCTGCCTGCTGCTCCCCCCGCTTGTGCTCCCTCTCTTGTTCTTTCTCTCAAATAAAAAAAATAAAATCTTAAAAAAAAAAAAAAGATACATCATTTAGAGCTTTGGAGAATGAAGAACTGGGACTGGCAGGGGTGGCAAAGAGAAGAACAAAAAAACCTACTGCTTTTATAGTAATTATACAACTTTATACAACGTACATGCCTTACTTGAATAAAAATTCAAAAGGGGGAAAATAAGCTAAATGGCATATTCCTTTTATCATAGCATTTTAATTTAATAGTAGTACATTCTAGTAAACTTTGTGTGACATATTTTTGAGAATTAAGGTACTAAAAAAGACATACATCTTCTTGTCTTTCTGCTCTAATACATGTCTTCAGATTCTCAAGCATTTCTAAAGCTAATGGTAAAGTCTGTTTATGCCCTTAAAATTCTAAAGGAAACAAGTCTCTGTAAACTATTCCAAAACCAAGACACTATTAAACTATTTTAAGAGGAAACTCAATTTTAACCATTTGCTTAAAGTACCTGACATTTCATATTTACATTTCTCTTTTAAGATTTGTTCAAATTAATAGCTTAGGGTCCAATTAATAAAAATTCAAATACTTGACCCAATTGTGGTAAATAATTTACACACAGAATTTTTAAACTATAAAGGCCAAAGAGATGGGGGATCCCTGGGTGGCTCAGCGGTTTGGCGCCTGCCTTTGGCCCAGGGCGTGATCTTGGAGTTCCGGGATCAAGTCCCATGTCAGGTTCCCTGCATGGAGCCTGCTTCTCCCTCTGCCTGTGTCTCTGCCTCTCTCTCTCTCTCTGTCTCTCATGAATAAATAAATAAAATCTTAAAAAACAAAAAAATAAAGACCAAAGAGAACAGAATATCGAAAAGTCACTGATGGGGCTCCTGGCAGGCTCAGTCAGTAGAGCATGGGACTCTTAATCTCAGCATTTTGAGTTCAAGTCCCACGTTGGGTGTAGAGCTCACTTAAAAATAAATAAATAAAAATTAAAATAAAAAATTGAAAAAGTCATTTTTGAAAAACACTGAATGAAGGAGATAAATGGCATTTAACAATTCTAATGGTTATTTAAATGTCATTCTACTAGTTGATTTGTCAGTAAAAACTGAACACTACTTGTTTCTAAGAAATCAAATCTAATATATTAAAATATCATAATGTATCATCAAAAATAATCCCTCAGAACCCCTACTTTCAAGTTTAAAAATGCCCTTGTATAGACAGTTCTAAAATGAAACAATATTTCCTAATTTATTACTTCCAGTTTTCTCCAGTCAACTGCCACTCTTTTTTTTTTAATTGGAGTTCAATTTGCCAACATATAGCATAACACCCAGTGCTCATCCTGCCAAGTGTCCCCCTCAGTGCCCATCACCAAGTCACCCCAATCCCCTGCCCACTTCCCCTTCCACTACCCCTTGTTCATTTCCCAGAGTTAGGTGTCTCTAAGTTTTGTCACCCTCACTGATATTTTCACTCATTTTATCTCCTTTCCCTTTATTCCCTTTCACTAATTTTTATATTCCCCAAATGAATGAGACCATACAATGTTTGTCCTTTTCTGATTGACTTATTTCACTCAGCATAATACCCTCCAGGTCCCTCCAAATTCAACTGCCATTCTTGATAACATCTGTGAAAGAGTCAACTCTCTTTTTTTTTTTTAAGAGTCAACTCTTGATTGCTTACAGATCCTAGTTTAAATTTAAATGGATGTGAGAAAATATGCTAGCTCCTATTTCCATCAGCAAAGTTCCACTGCTTTCCTCTTGCCTCTCTTCCACTGATGCTATCAGAAAAAGAAACATAATTCCACTTGTAAGATTAGAAAGCAACATGCTTCCTAAGTCATATTACAGTTTGCTCATAGAGATGAACAAATAAAACCTTTCATTTTGCAATTGGAAAATTTACCAGACTAACAGAATGCTCAATTGTTTATATCCCAAAAAGATTTCCTCAAATTTATTCATTTTCATTCAAAAGGGTTTACTGAACACCTACAATGAGTACTATACATGCCAATATACAACAGTGGCCAAGATAATGTCATTTGTTTTAAAGAGCTTACAGTGTATTAGAAAAAGGCAATAAAAAAGTTAATTATGGCAAAGTATGATTCACATTGTGACAGTGGAAATACACGGTACTATGAAAGTACTTACCAGAATTAAATCCAGTCTAAAAAGTCAGAAGTTTCATGAAGAATATATTTAAATTCAAATCTATGGGACACCTGAGTGACTCAGCAGTTGGGCACCTGCCTTTGGTCTAGGGCGTGATCCTGGAATCCCAGGATGAGTCCCACATCAGGCTCCCAGCATGGAGCCTGCTCTCTCTCTGCCTATGTCTCTCATGAATAAATAAATAAATAATCTTAAAAAAAAATCTATGAGTAAGACAAAAAGAGGACAGTCTATTATTCGAAAAATAGTTTCACAACCATAAATCCTCTGATTAGAAGTACAAATTCTCCCTTTCAATGACAGATGGAAATATGACTTTCCCATGATTGCCAAAAATGCTTTTAGAAATACTAAAATCTATTAGACAATCATGGTTTAACTACTTTGTTCAGATTTTTTTTTTAATGCATTCTGTGTCTAAATAGTCCACACAATGACTATTTCTTAGATTTAGTGAAATACTTTGTTTCCTTTAAGGAAAGTCTGTTACATAAATAGGAGTAGAATATAAACCAGCCACAGAAAATTAGAACTTTTTATTATCTAATTTACTTTTACCAAGTAATTCCTCTCATCTAAACATCTCACAATGTTTTCATGTAACTATAAAAATAAAAATGGTCTCATCCTACAAAGAGTAGTAGCAAGTTTCAGAATTACTGTCTAGAAATTTTAACAAAACACTTTTGCTTTTTAAAGGTCTTGGCAAGGGATGCCTGGATGGCTCAGGGGTTGCGCTCTGCTTTTCCACTTGGGGCGTGATACTTGGGTTCAGGGATCAGGTCCCACATCGGGCTCCCTAAGGGGAGTTTGCTTCTCCCTGTGTCTCTGCCTCTCTCTCTCTGTCTCTCATGAATAAACAAAATCTTTAATAAAATAAAAAATAAAGGTCTTGGCAAAACATTCATTTGTATAGATTCTTAAAGCTTGCTCTATTTATCATTCTTATGTAACATAAAACTACAATGAAATTTTAAATAAGGCAGAATTTTACCAAATGTTATCTACTTAGACATTTAAAAGTAGAATATAGTTAGCAATTTAAAGGAGAAATAAAAAACAAAACTTCCCCCAAAAAACCAGACTAGAAAATGGACAATGCTGGGGAGTTAATATTTCAGAGTATCTGTTTTGGTAACTTTAGGTCAAATACAAATACTTTGAAATGATCAGTTAAAGTATAATTCATTTATATCACATTTACAAAATTAAAACAATATACAAGCAAAGCTTCAGGAACACAGAAAATAGGGGTTTGTAAGGTCAAATTTTACCTCATTATCCATTAACTGTGATTTAGGGACAGTTTCTTCAATCTTTGCCAGCTAAGTTTCCTCACATGTAAAATGGTTTTATCATCTACCTTATAGCATTAATGTGAAGATTAAGTGCTAGATGTCTGGGTACAAAGTGAGCCTTCAATACATATCAATTGCCAGAGTTTTTTTTTTTTTTTTAAACATTTTTATTTATTTATACTCATGAGAGACACAGAGAGAGAAAGAGGGGCAGAGACACAGGGAGAGGGAGAAGCAGGCTCATGCAGGGAGCCTGAACTGACGTGGGCCTCGATCCTGAGTCTCCAGAATCACTCCCTGGGCTGAAGGTGGAGCTAAACTGCTGTGCCACGGGGACTGCCCTGATTGCCAGTTAAAGCCTAAGAAAGATATGCTCTCCACCATTCCTCCTAAATGCTCCAATACATATCCAGAGAAAACAAGGAAATCCCTCACCACACTAAGAGTACCTAGCTGATGGTTTCCCTTTTGATCCTGAAATGGGGAGAAGAAGGGGGCAAATGACTTTCTAGTTTCCTGATACCTCAGCAGGAGAGAGACTGGGTCTGGCTACTCTACAGACTGGAGTACAAATGGCTGGAATCATAGTCACCAATTAGGAAGGATACGTTTTAAAAAATTGTAAGTTTTAAAAAATTGTTATTATATACTTCTACTTGTATTAATCTCATTTTATCTTCAAAATAGCCCTGCGGAGAAGGTATGGTTAATGTCATGTCATATGTTCTTGACTTTTCTTCTACTCTGATAATTTTTCTTTCTCAATTTTTTTTGCTGGCTGAATCCTTATTCTTCATTAAACCTTAATTAGTATTAGTATGTCCAAGGATTCAGCCCTAACGCTTCTAATTTTCTTCCAATACTCTAACATGTCCTTAGATCTCTTACCCAGTCTCTAGGTTTCAAATGCCGTTTATATGCAGATGACTTTCAAATTCTTTTCTCTAGCCCTAATCTCTCTAGTTAGTTTCAGACTCAACATACCTATCTACTTGACATCTCCACATGGATATAACAGATGCTGTCAATACTTGCTCATATCCCTTCGTAATTTCCCTGCTTAAACCCTCCAATTGCTTTTGCAATTAAAATCCAAACTGTTGCAATTAAATCCAAACTTTTTGCCTATGATTCTACATAATCTGTTGCAATTAAAATCCAAACTTTTTGTCTATGATTCTACATAATCTGGTTACTCCCACCTTTCCAATCCTAGCTCCTATCAGTCATTCTCCTACTCATTAAGTTAGAACCACAGAGGACTTCCTATTCTTCAAATATTTCAAAACTCATTTCTACCTAGATGTTTTGCATTTGTCTGTTCTCCAGGTGACTAGCTCTTATCTGTATCATTCAGATCTTAGTTCAAATGGCACCTCCTCAAAAAGGCTATCCCTGACACCTATCCCTTCACTTCCCAATGTCTGTGGTCACTTCATTACATAATTGTATTTCTTCATAGTCCTTACAATCTGAAATCATGTTATTTGTATGACTTGCTCCAAACCTTTGAAAATTAAAGACCAGCTTCATGACATACTAGGGATAGTATTATCCCTAGCATGTATAACAACACCTAGATTGTAGTAAGGACTCAAATATTTATGAATCTGAATTAAGGGCACAGTATAAACCTGATTTCAAATTCACACCTATGATTCCAAAGCATATGGAGCTTTATTCCACAATAGGCTGCTTATTTTAGTAAATGTGCATCATCTGGGACAGGAACTGTAGAAGACAAACATACAACTGCAATTTGCATAGGTGCATAGTAGTAGGTTACCCCACCACTAAACGAACAGTGGCAAACTCAAACCCACCAGCCCTTCTGTAGCATATACAAAATAGTAACAAAAGAAAATTATTAATTATAAACACAGGAAACATTATTTGTCATAGGTAGTTCAAAGTTTTAAATAGCACTTATAGTTCAGACAAGAAAATACAGCAAATTCTGGAAGTCTCTTCTAAACCTAGGGTGTTAATCTCATAGGAGTGAGAAACAAAGAAGGATGTATGTGGAAGTAGAGTGATAGGCATCATCTTGGAAATACTCAGAAGAATCCCTAGACTCCCCGCAAGTAGAGAAATATGCAGGGGAAAAAGGGCAGAATACGAAGACAAATAGAATTGTGAAGCAGTTGCCACCTACTTAGAGGTAAACATGGAATTAAAGGATCAAATGAATTAGAACATTAATTCTAATTAATTAGTGCTACTCTTACGCTTGTCCTGTATCAAATACCAGATAAAGAAATATTATTTAAAGGGTAAATTGTTGAGATTGCTGTAATTAATTAAAAAAACGAACTTGCAAGAGTAGATCCTTGATTTCATAAAGTATTTACTCAATGTTGACACTGGATAAAGGGCATTTATATAAAGCTTGGGAAAAGGGTACTTTTAGTCCCAGAACTATGTATAAATTAAAAGCAATGTTCTATTAAGGAGGGAAATAACCTCTTATGCAAGAATACCCAAGAACTAGACTCACCGATCTTCTAAAACTTTAATAGTTTCATGGAGGACTTTCTGTTGCTCCCTCAGTTGTTGATTTTTGGTGAAGAATTCCTCTAGTCTCTGCGCATCTCTAAAAGTCAAGAAATAAGTTTTTAAAAAATCCTAATAGGATAATTATAACAAGATTAATTCTACTATAAGAACTCCAAAGTATGGTCTCACATTTATATAACATGTATTTCTTGTATCAAAATAAGTAACTTCAAAGGTAAAGTTTAAATATCTTTTTAATTATAGTTCAAATTATACTAGAATTTGTTACATAGTATTTTTATGTACCATGAAAGTATTGTCCTATTACCAGCCATTCATTATACAATGTTGGAACAGAGGAACAAGTGGATTCTGACGCCATCAGTGGATTTTGATGACTTAATGTTGTCAAAAATGCTATTAAAATGTACACTTACGGTTTTTTATTATTTTGTCTAGAGTTGTTAATGTAAGTAACAGATATCTCCACTCATCTCTATTCCAGTTATGGGAGAGTTCATTTGCAAGGACTAAACACTAATTTGTGTATAGCATGCAGAATAGTACAAGCACATATTAAGTTCTATTTAAGTGTTTAACATTGTGATTTTATAGTCAAGAAAAAACAAAGACATCTAAAATTTTCTCCTAGATTACCTAATTTCTTTCCAAGTTAGTGTCTTATTCTATCCCTCCATATTTTTAAAAATCACATTATTATATAAAGTATACATATCATTTAATTCTAAGAAAACCCATTAGGTATTTGACTGGGATTTTCTGTATGGTCTTGAAGCTGGAAAAGATAATACTGTGATTGAAACATCTTCCCCAGTTCTCCCAAGGGTCTAAAATATCAAATGATGACAAACCAGTTCACTTACAAAAAGTAGATGTCAGAATGCTTATGTCAAAATGGTTAGACTGTAATATCACTGGTAGCAAAACAGAGTCAAACTAAGTAAAATGCCAGATACCCAATACAGAGGATACTTCATCATGCTGGTTGAACAGCTGATATTGAATGAGAAATGAAAAATCAATACATCTAAGAATAACCGCCTAGTGCATATGGTTTTGGTAGCATATGTAGATATCCAAAACCTGAGGAATAATATGGTGATAGCTGAAACTCATTAATTTGGCAGTTTCTCACTTAATTAAAAAAAATTATCAAAAAAAATTATCAAAAAAACCCACCATATTTTCCAATACTTCTAGAAAATGTATTTCATTCAGATGCAGTACATCAAGCTCTCGCTGATCCTACTTTGCAAGTACTTAACAAATATAACCAAATTTAAAACTTGTCTGAATTAGGGGGAACTGAACACATTTTCTAAGTTAACAGATGGTTAGCTGCTAAAAATAATTTGAATTTAATTTAAATCATAAAAATATATCAAATATTACATTCCAGATTCATATATTAAAGACTTAGACACACACATTCTCTCAAGGAATGAAAAGTTCATAGCAAAACTTTTTTTCTTAAATTATGAAAAGAGAAAACTTGTAATAGTAATGTAATGTCTGATTTTCCTACATCTATACATTGTTTCTATTTAGAATGATTCAGAACATAATAGACTTTGTTTTAAAACCAGACAGACTGATGGCCAAAGTTCAAATTAAATCTAACCTCAATTACTTAATTAAATATTCACGTCAACTCAGTGGTAAACAACAGGTTTCTACTAATTATAAGGATATTTTAACAAATTCTTTAAGAAAGCAAATTGATGGATTCTAAATGGTACAAAAAATAGTCATGCAATTTCAAAAAAAATTGAGTGAAAAATATTGTTTTCTTTTAAAGATTTTATTTATTTATTCATGAGAGACACAAAGAGAGAGAGAGAGAGGCAGAGACACACAGGGAGAGGGAGAAGCAGGCTCCACACAGGGAGCCCAATGTGGGACCCGATACTGGAATTCCAAGATAACGCCCTGGGCCGAAGGCAGGAGCCAAACCACTGAGCCACCCAGGGATCCCCGTTTGTTTGTTTGTTTGTTTGTTTTAAGAATTTATTTATTCATTTATTTATTCAGAGAGAGAGAGAGAGAGAGAGAGAGAGAGAGAGAGAGCGCACGCAGAGAAAGGCAGAGGAAGAAACAGGCTCCTCACAAGGAGTCTGATGTGGGACTTGATCCTGGATTCTGGGATCAAGACCCCAGCCAACGGCAGACCCTCAACTGCTGAGCCATCCAGGTAATTACAAGTGAAATATATTGTAAGATAGGTTCACCTTAGAACTCATCCAAAGGAAGTTAGTGACTAACCAACTTCACCTATCTAAGGTAAGCTCAGTGTATCTATCCCACAAGCAACACTTTACTAGAGACTTAGTATCATTTTCCTAGTAGGCAACCTTCTGTTTTTCTGAGGTAAATGAATATTTTATTTTATTTTTTTTTATTTTTTTTTTTAAAGTTTTATTTATTTATTCATGAGAAAGAGACAGGCAGAGGGAGAAGCGGGCTCCATGCCAGGAGCCTGATGTGGGACTCGATCCCGAAACTCCAGGATGCCCTGGGCCAAAGGCAGGCGCTAAGCCGCTGAGCCATCCAGGGATCCCCGTAAATGAATATTTTAAATAAATAGCATGTAAATAATATCTGGCATGTAAAAGTGGAAAAAACTTTAATTAATTTTAATTAATAAAATATATAAATAACATAATTAAATTTTATATATTTTAATTAAATTTTATTAATTAAGAAGTTAAAAGTATGAAAACAGTCCTGTACAACTGCAGGATTTTTAAAAAATATATATATAATATATATAAATAAATTTTATATAATTAAATTTTAATTAATTAAGAAATTAAAAGTATGAAAACAGTCCTATACAACTGCAGGATTTTTTTCTTTGCAATTTAAAAATTAAAAAAAATAATTTAGTGATCCCTGGGTGGCGCAGCGGTTTGGCGCCTGCCTTTGGCCCAGGGCGCGATCCTGGAGACCCGGGATCGAATCCCACGTCGGGTTCCCGGTGCATGGAGCCTGCTTCTCCCTCTGCCTATGTCCCTGACTCCCTCTCTGTGTGTGACTATCATAAATAAATAGAAAAAGTTTAAAAAATAATAATAATAATTTAAAGGGGTTTATTTGTTGGTGGTTAGTTTATTTGTTGGTTTAGCATTTCTAAATTTCTTGGCAGCTAAAAAGGGAATTATCTTTACTATAAAGCTGGATAACTGAATATGGTAAATGTTAATTTTTATATTTCCTCAGTGAAAATTAAAGTAATTATTATTTTTCTTTAAAGAATGGCAAGGGCACAAAGGTGGCTCAGTAAGTTAAGCATTTGCCTTTGGCTCAGGTCATGGTCTCAGGTTCCTGGGATCGAGCCCCACATTGGGCTCCCTGCTCAGCGGGGAATCTGCTTCTCCCTCTGCTTCTTCCCTTTGCTCATGTTCTCCTCTCTCTATCCCATGTTCTCTTTCAAATAATTAAATAAAATCTTAAAAAAAAAAAAAGGAATGGCAAATAAATAGGATGATCAGATTCATGAATTGATAATTAAGACAGTTAATCAGTTGGTAAGTAATGGATATACATTGGCAAAGAGATGTAGTCCATGTTCACAAGCAGGTTAAAACAATCAGGCGGACCTGGCTTAAGTATAACTTTTCAAAAACAATCTCACAATATTCAGCTGTTGACATTTTTCCATGTTTAGTTTTATAAATGAATTTGTGTAAGAGAATACCATGAACTACATGCAAGAACTATCATCAAAGCACATATCTGAAACAACCAAGTGATGAATAAAATATGGTATAATTAATTCCTCTTCTAATTGCTTTTTTCCAGGTGGGAATCTCTAAGGATAGGGAATCCCTATTTTTTTTTTAAAGATTTATTTATTTACTCATTCATGAGAGACATAGGCAGAGGGAGAAGTGGGTTCCATGCAGGGAACCCGATGGGGGACTCAATCTCGTGGTATCACGCCCTGAGACAAAGGCAGATGCTTAACTGCTGAGCCACCCAGGCATCCCGGGGAATCCCTATCTTATAAATATAGCTATTCTAACAATATGGAAATAAGACATCCTGATTATTCTTACACCCTCACCGTATACTGTAAAATATACCGATATAGGGGGATTATGGTAATATAGTCAAGCTCAAGTTCCTGATTTCACAATGCAAAGATTTAACTTACTACAAAATAGAGCACCTCATGAATTCTCTGATTACTCAGGGAATTCAGTAACTTACCCGCGCTTCCAAAATGTACACCCCAAGCTACCTGAGGTACACAGGTACAAAGCAGTTACAATATATATTAGAAGGTTGCTAAGATGATCAAATGACTCTGTAAACTTACAAATGAAGGCATTATTATCAGCTATTGAAAAACCAGCTTTGTTTCCATTCTTTAAAAGTCAAAGTTGTGATAGATTATTTTTGAGAAAGTAAAATTCAGCAATCATTTACAGATTTAAGAAGTTTCTCATGTGGCTGATTGGTAATAGATACGGAGAAATACATTTGTGTAAAAAGTCTGTAATAAAAATGTACATTTGTGATAAGCAAATCTAGATGGCTTCTAATTATGTGTTACCATTCAATTGCAGGGTAATGATTCTGATTCAAGGTCTACCTTGTAGTTATAAATCTAGGATTTAAAATAGTAATATATTTTGGGGCACCTGAGTGGCTCAGTGGTTGAGCCTCTGCCTTTGGCTCAGGTCATGATCCCAGGGTCCTGGGATTGAGTTCTGCATCAGGCTTCCTGCACAGAGCCTGCTTTTCCCTCTGCCTATGTCTCTGCCTCTCTCTCCGTGTCTCTCATGAATTAATAAAATCTTAAAAAAAAAAAAAGTAGTATTTTAGAAAAGAAAATTACTAGGCCTACACGAAGAATCCATTTTAATAAAACTAAATTCCTTTAAAAACATGTTGTGAATGCAACTTAAAATGTGTAATCAAATCACAAACACAGTAATTTCTGTGTTTCAGTACTGCTTCTTAAAAGTGACCAACATTTTGATTAAAAGATGTCATTCTGGGATACCTGGGTAGCTCAGCGGCTCAGTGTTTGTCTTTGGCTCACGGCCTGATCCCAGATTTCCAGGACCAAGTCCCACATCAGGCTCCTTGCATGGAGCCTGCTTCTCCTCCCTCTGCCTGTGTCTCTGCCTCTCTTTCTGTATCTCTCATGAATAAATAAATAAAATCTTAAGAAAAAAAAAAGATGTCATTCTAATCAATGGTTGTTAATCCAGCATTAACAAGATTAACATGGAACCAAGGTACAATATAAAGTACTCATTTTCTAACTACTAATCAACGCAGAAACATTACACTTTTGATATTAGAAAAGGCCAGAAGTTGGACGCCTGGGTGGCCCATTCAGTTAAGGGGCTGACTTGAGCCTGGCTCAGGTCAAGATCTCAGGGTGGTGAGACTGAGCTCTGAGTTTGACTCCACCCTGAGGTGGAGCCTGTTTAAGATTCTCTCCCTCACTCTCTCCCTCTGCACACCACCCCCAACCCCTGTTCATGTGCTGCACATGCTCTCTAAAAAAAAAAAAAAAGAAGAAGAAAAAGAAAAAAGGCCAGAGGGAACAAGTTTGGTATGGTACTTATTTTCTGATTAACAATGTTTGTAGCAACCAACACTAGCTGGGCTATAAATAAAAACGAGGATGGCAACAACACAATAAATACATTTTATAATTTTAAATCTCAAATGACTCAAAGTATTTTCACCATTGAAAAGAAGTGTATTTATTTCTAAGTAAAACAAAGATGTTTCCCCTTTTTTATTTCAAGTGGATTAAAAAGAGAAATTTTACTTAAGAAAATGATCCTGTTTTTCTCTTTTGACACAATTTCAAAATATTTATTTTTAGAATAACTCTTATTATTGGAAGAATTTACATTTAGAGTTTTCTTCTGCTACTCTTCAGATAATTCTGACATACATAAACATAAGGTGATACCATCAATACTAACTAAAGTACACTAAAGAGCTGGAGTTTTTAATATCCCTATTGCCCACAGAAACAGAAGGTAATTTGTGCCATAAAAGGAAATCATGCCTCAAAAGTTGCACTGGCAACTACTCTCTAAACTGTAGGAACAGGGCTAGTCTAACTATAGTGACATTTTTGGTTGCCTGTCCAACAGCTATTTCTTTCTCATTCCTTGCTAAAAGAATGCTGAATTTCTTAAATATGCAACAGCTGCTTAAAGAGAAGATGATCTCTCCAGATTCAGGAGATGAATATTAATTTTAAAATTTTTTTTAAATGTTCCATTTTAAAATAATTTCAGATTATAAGTTATAAACATAGAACAGAGTACCTGTATATCTATCACTCAACCTCTCAAAATGTTAACATTTTGTGTAATCATGATACAATTATGAACATCAAGAAATGAACACTGATACAATACTATGAACTAATCTATAGATCTATAGACCTTATTCAAATTTTGCCAATTGTCTCTCTAATGTCATTTTTCTGGTCCAGGATCTAATCAAGACCCTACACTGCATTTCATGTCATGTCTCCTTCAATCTGGGGCAGTTTGTCCAACTTTCTTTGTCTTTCACAGTCTTGACATCTTTGAAAAGTACTGGCCAGTTAATTTGTCCTTCGACTTGGGTTTTCTGCGTCTCCGCATGACAAAACATGGGCTGGGGTAATGTGCTCTTCTTAGTGCATCAAATCAGGAGGTGTGTGAGACTGACATACCATTATTTCTAGTTAACTTTCAGTTTGATAGAGATGAAATTTATAATTTTATATTTCTGAATTTCAGTCATCTCCCAAACATGATTTTCTAGGTATGAAAGAAACTTTCCAATTTTCATTTTCAGATTATAATGGAGAAAAACAACTGGGTGTGTTTTGATGGGTGGTTGTTAACTTCAGATTTTGGTTAGAGCCTTAGAAGCTTTAGGAATATGAAGTAACGGAGGCCCAGTGGTATTTATACACCATAAAGCAAATGCAATATTAGTCACAATGATATTAATTTTGTTATGAGCAATAATATTCTATGACTCCATATGTTTTAGATTCCCCGAATGTGGAAGATGTAAAGAACCATGAATAAGATCTGCTTCTGACTTAGAAAATCAGATCTGATTCTAGGCTTAATAACCAAAACAATTTAAGGGACTCTCTGGTAACTTCACACTGGTTAATAAAGGGGTCTCATATGTTCCCATTTCTTTTATCAGTTCAGAAATCCCATAATTATTCTGCTCCCTTCTTGTACTCCAGGTGTTAATCACAGCTGAGAAAAGAATGTCATTAATAGATCAAAAATGAATGTCTAGACCAGCTCTCATCTTAGTACTTCATGGAAAAAAAATTATATACACGTACAAACTTATATGTGTGCACATATAAAAATTATATTAAAATATAAATACATGCAAATATTAACTAAGATATACTCAAAATTAAATTATTCTTTTTACCTTAGAATTTTGAAAAATTCATTGTCAACTATCCAAGGTCCATGTTGTAAAGCTAATTTCTTATAAATAAGACACTGAGGTCAAATAGAACATCAGTGTCAATTGCTTTAAAAATAAGTAATCAGTGTTATATACTGATACTTACAAAATTCGTTCTTTTTTCAGTTTGGTTACTTTTACTTGTAAACCTGAAAAAGAAAAAAAAAAAAAACACAGTATTTTATTTATACATTCATCATCTCCAAAGTAGTTGATCTGAGTTTCTTTATGAGTCTAATGCTACACTATTAAGTCACTCAACTCTGGGCTCTGAATAATGAGCCAGGTCCCATTAGTTTGGAGAGTGTATTTCCCTTACTTGTACCCTGAGGTCACAAAAGTATATCTGCAACATTACTGCTTTTAGTCTACTATGTGACAGCTAAGTAGAATGAAATTTTCTCCACCTAAAGTGAGTTACTTCCTTTATAATAGCAGGGGCAAGCATATAATTAGAGGTTCACTATAAACGAAGGTCTATGTTCTGACATAGCCTAGGTATTTGCTAACAGTAATCGTGCTTATGTAGGCTCAAGTCTTCTGGGATTAAAATAGATTGTGGCAGGAAGTCCTGGACAGGGAGCGAAACTGCTTACACTAAAGTACTTAACAAAGTACACTCAAGATAGCTGTTCTATGTATTTTTAATTTTTTTTTAAAGATTTTTATTTATTTATTCATGAGAGACACACACAGAGAGAGAGAAGGGGGCAGAGACACAGGCAGAGGGAGAAGCAGGCTCTATGCAGGGAGCCTGACATGGGACTCGATCCTGGGTCTCCAGGATCAGGCCTTGGGCTGAAGGCAGCGCTAAACCGCTGAGCCACCTGGGTTGCCCTGTATTTTTAATTTTAATGGAATCTGACATGAAACACAAGAAAAGATCTCTGCCTATGGAACTCAAGTAGTTATTGTGAAGAAAGTAAACTGACGGGCACTGAAATTGCAAAGAAGGATATGAACAAAATAGGGTGACATTTCTAATTTTCAGAAATAATAATTAACAAAAGGAGAAAAACAATCATTAAACAAATATGAAAAGCTATCCAACATTACTAGCAACTAACTATAAATTCAAACCAAAACAATTACTTAGCAAAATTATGATCATAATACCTAATATGATAAAAGTGTTATGAAACTATACTCCTGTACTTTGCTGGAAATACTACAAATTTGATACAATTCTTTTGGAAAGCAATTTAGCAATATGTAATAGGACTCTTTCATCAAGATCTCATTTCTTGGATTCTAACCTACGAATATAATCCAAACCAGAAAAACTTATAGTCACAAAGGATACTGAACAATTTAAAGCAATATAAAATGCTTAAAATAGGGATATGTTTAAGTAAAATATGATATAAACACTTGATGGAATAATACAGTTATCAAAAGCATTAGGTAAAAAAAAAAAGTCTGTTTAGCAACACTAAACAATTTGGTTTTCTATTTTCTCTTTGACCTCTATTTTCTGCAATGTGATTATCATAAAGGAAGGAAAAGGTTTCTGTGTTTACTTTTTCTGATTCCTAAATCAATCTTTATAGTATTTTACAATTTTCCCAATTGTGGATACAAGTTTTACCTCCAGGAAATGTTCAATTGATACGATACAATTTTACTTATTTTTACAGCTTAAAACTTAAATAAACGAATATTATGAAAAGTAAAAAAAAGTTATAAATAATCAACTGTTCACAGCAGCTTTATTCATAATAGCCCCAAATTACAAACAACCCAAATGTCCTTCACCAAGGCAACTGTTAAAAAGAAAAAAAACTGGTGCATACTTATAGCACAATGGAATATTCAGCAATAAAAAGCAATGAACTACTGATACATGCAACAACTTGGATGGTTTCCAAGGAAATTATGCAGACTGAAAAAAAGCCAATTTCAAAGAATATATCCTATGTGATTGTACTTGTATAACATTCTTGAAAGGAAAAAATTATAAAGAACAGATTATGCATAGCCACAAACTGGAGGGGTAGGGATAGGAGAAATGGGGTCAGGAACTTTAAAAAGCAGTGTGAGAGATCTTTGGTGGTAGTCACAGGATCTATGTGATTTAACTGCATAGAAAACACGGTGCACACATATATGAGAGAATGCATATAAAATTAGAAGAATCTGAATAAGGTTGGTAAATTGTATCATTGTCCATCTCTTGGTTGTGCTATTATACTACAGTTATAAAAGATGCCTCCCTGGGTAAAGAGTACAGGACAATTCTTGATATTTCTTACAACTTCATGTGAACCTACGACAAGCTAAAATAAAAAGCTAAAAATATTTATGGAAAAAGATCAGCCCCAAGAGTTGGAAGACCATTAAAATATGAAACATAATAGGGGGACGGGGTGGCTCAGTCATTTCAGTGTCTCCCTTCAGCTCAGGTCATGATCCCAGGGTCCTGATATCGAGCCGCACATGGTGGTCTCTGCTGCAGGAGTGTGTGTGTGTGGGTGCGGAGAGCCTGCCTCTCTCTCTCCTCCCCCTCTGCCTGTTTCTCCCTAAACTGGTGTTCTATCGCTCTCTCAATCTCCCTCTCTCAAATAAATGAAATCTTAAAAAATAATAATAAAGGAAAATATTTTAATGTTAAGGATTAAAACTGGTACTATTTTTTAATCTTTTCCATTTGTCAAACAAATTCAGGTAATGACAAACGCATGAGAACCTGAAATTACTTTAGTAAATCATCAAATCATTTTGGAGAATTAAGAACTTATGACCTGGGATCCCTGGGTGGCGCAGCGGTTTGGCGCCTGCCTTTGGCCCAGGGCGTGATCCTGGAGACCCGGATCGAATCCCACGTCGGGCTCCCGGTGCATGGAGCCTGCTTCTCCCTCTGCCCCCCCCCCCCCCCCCGTGACTATCATAAAAAAATTAAAAAAATAAAAACTTTAAAAAAAAAAAAAAAAAAGAACTTATGACCTGATTAGGCCAAAAACTGAAGTCAGCAGTTTTTCACTCTTTTTTCTTCCCAAAGTGTGTGAAAATTTACTTATTGATAGATTTTCTTATTTTTAATTTTAGCTGACTTCTAAAATTCAGTGCAGCCAAACATGAAGTGGATTCTTGCCATGGCCATTTTAAGAAAAGAAACAATGGGATAGAAAATCCATATAAACATCAAAAGAAAATTCTTGGGAAATATGGAAAGAGTACTCTTTTATCTTACAAGCATTCAACACCTGTGAGGCATTTGTTCTGTCACGCAGATCAGCCCTGAAACAGGTTTATGTATGTATGTATATGTGTGTGTGTTTAAATTTTACCATTTGCTATTCATCAAGTCAATTAGGCATCTACAATTAGAACCCCTATAAAGTGTGCTTTAATCCTGCTCCACACCCATCGGAAGGAATGAGGCTATACAACAATGCAGCTCCTGTATGAACAGGTAGTCTGTTCGGCAAAGTATTTGGAGTTGTAACACTGGCAACCTGAGATACCTATTGAGGAAACAGCATTCACAAGACTAAGCACTGTACTACAAATTAACCCTACACTGGCTAACATATGAATATTAGAAGAAATGAAAGAATTAAGGGCCCATATGTATAGTTATAACAATGACACAAATTTATAAGAATTTAGAAATGAGGCAAGAATTTATTATAAACAAAATAAAAATCACTGTTAATTTTTTACTTATTTTAGTTGTCTACCCAGAACAATCCATATATGGTGTACATATATTGATTGAGTCACTTTATTGATTTTTTTAAAGATTTTATTTATTCATTCATGAGAGACACAGAGAGGCAGAGACACAGGCAGAGAGAGAAGCAGGCTCCATGCAGGAAGCTTGATGTGGCACTCGATCCCGGGACTCTGGGATCACGCTCTGAGTCAAAAGTAGATGCTCAACAGCTGAGCCACCCAGGCATCCTCGTATTGTCACTTTAAAACAAGTTACTTATGGTTTTGAATAAGCCTAGTAATACTTTTCTTGACAAATAGTGGTTTTGTGTATACAGCTCAAGCAATTAAATTTCTACCAAAATATTACTATTAGTATTTCTGCAAAGGCTCTAATAAGTTATTTCAATGCCAAAGTAAAAAATCTTGACTTTATAAGATGTTTTGTTTGGTCTTAAGATTTAATTATCTCAAAATGGATAAGTTACTTTCTGTAGACTCAATTGAACTTATAGATGTTAACACAAATGGAAAAATAATAGATGTGAGAGCTGCTGATAGAATTCTTAACAATGAGTTCAATTGAACTTATAGATGTTAACACAAATGGA
Organism: Nyctereutes procyonoides; assembly: GCF_905146905.1. NCBI lineage: Eukaryota > Metazoa > Chordata > Mammalia > Carnivora > Canidae > Nyctereutes > Nyctereutes procyonoides. Next base: position 38,257,116 of record NW_026575044.1, read on the forward strand.
AAAATAATAGATGTGAGAGCTGCTGATAGAATTCTTAACAATGAGTATGACACTGATGTCATGGACCAAAATTGCATCCAATTCCTTTCACTATTTATATAGTCTTAATATAAATGTTATCTTTTAGGAATTTTTGACGAAACATCTGAGGAAACAAATGAAATAGTCCAGAACTGAATCAAGAAGTATTTATCCTGTTGTATGAGAACCTCTACAGTTTCCTATTTATTTCTTTTTAAGTAATCCTCACTCAACATGGGGCTCAAACTCACAACCCTGAGATGAAGAGTTTCATGTTCTGACTGAGCCAGCTAGGCGCCCCTAGTGTTTCCTATTTCTTCAAAAGGGGTTCCAATTTTGTCCTGAAAAACCTGCCTAGTTTTCTAAGAAACTGATGTTCAGATTTACTAAAACATTATTAGATGAGATGCTGACAGTAGAACCCGGCACGGATAAGAGACTATTTATTAAAATGGTGCCATTCTAAGGTGCCTCTACACCACAATGGGTGTAGAGATTAATTAAAAATGAAAATCTTTGGGATCCCTGGGTGGCGCAGCGGTTTAGCGCCTGCCTTTGGCCCAGGGCGCCATCCTAGAGACCCGGGATCGAATCCCACATCGGGCTCCTGGTGCATGGAGCCTGCTTCTCCCTCTGCCTGTGCCTCTGCCTCTCTCTCTCTCTCTGTGACTATCATAAAAAAAAAAAAATTAAAAAAAAAATGAAAATCTTTAAAAAAAAAAAAAAGAAAAAGAAAATGGTAGCATTCTGAAAAATAAACATTCTAACTTCTATTTTATTACCTGTGCTTTTAAGTAATAAACTTGATTCTGAAAGATTTAAAAAGAAAAAAAAAAGATATTGCACCCAAATACTTCATTCAAACCTTTAAAATTGAACAAATTCTGAAATTTCTATTAAATTATATTAAAACATAAAACATGCTCTAACAAATTATCAGTAACATTTATCTGTAACAACTTGTTTTTGACCCTGATAGTAGCAGCATTTGCCACAAAAGGAACACAAAACACTAAAGGGAACAATCATGAAAGGATACAATTATCCTAAGGATACAAGATATAAAAACTAAGTCACAAATGTTTCCAGAATTTTCCAACAAAAATGGTCTCCTTTACATATTGTTTTTCAACAGAGGTTGACTTTATTCTTTCCCAATATAAAAAGAAATGCATGTAGCTTAATACATTCTTGTGATTAATGTACAAACTGTTTTGTATATGGCATGTTTTAGTTACCATTTTATCATGTTTTGGTCAAATGAGGGAAAAAAACATCTTAAGATACAGTGTGGGTATTCAGATGCATGTAAGTGCCTATGGGTGGGCAGACTTCCTTGGATATCTAAGTAAAAATTATATATTCAAGTACTCTCGTTCAAAACATTTCTTTTCTCTCTTTTTAAAATTGACACATAGGTTTAAAAGTTATGAGTCAATTTTGATTCCTATATATACTTCAAAACCTGCAAAGTCTGGACAAGTCCATGTTTGATGTCTTTCAAATAGCCTCTTATACTGGTTTCTCCAAGTGGATCCCCCACTTTAAAAAAAAATTAAGTACCCTTCAGGCATGTCTTTGATCTTATCACACAGTTGGAAGATCTAATTTTATATGGAACTATGTGGAATACATTGACAAAGAACTATGCTTTAAAAAGTCTGCTTTCAAAAAGAAAAAAAAAGTGTGCTTTCAGCAAACTTGCCTCATCTAAACCCACAATTTTTTTTTTAAAGATGTATTTATTTATTCATGAGAGACACAGACAGAGAGAGGCAGAGGGAGAAGCAGGCTCCTCACAGGGAGCCTGATGCGGGACTTGATCCCAGATCCTGGGATCACGACCTGAGCCAAAGGCAGGCCTCAAACCACTGAGCAACCCAGGCGTCCCTAAACCCAAATGTTTTAAAATAACATTACTTTTTTTTTTTTTTTTAAGATTTATTTATTCATGAGAGACACAGAGAGAGAGAGAGAAAGGCAGAGACACAGGCAGAGGGAGCAGCAGGCTCCATGCAGGGAGCACAATGTGGGGACTCGATCCCAGATCTCCAGGATCAGGCCCTGGGCTGAAGGCGGCACTAAACCGCTGAGCCACCAGGGCTGCCCTAAAATAACATTACTTTTTTAAAAATAGTACTCATTCAACACCTTTAAGAATCCAACATGATTCTGAAATTGGAAAAAGTACCCTGATTAATCTAGTATTCTAAGGTACCAGAAATTATCTTCACATCAATTCACACATATATCTAATACCTACCATTCATAAGACACAGATATTAGCTAAACATACTAAAAATGGTTATATTCCTCTCAATATTTTCAGTGTATACAAACTCTCTCTCTTGGGAATGTGATGAGTATTGGGACATAGCTATGAGCACACAATTTAAAATAATTATTGCCATATAATATTTGTGAGTTTTATATGTTTTATAATCTGATGAATATGGCATGTTGTTTCTTATAAAAAGTGTATTATTTATTTTCCTGACTCTTCCTCATCATAAAATAGGTATCTTCTGAAGACCCTGAAACACTGAGGAACCTGAAGAAGAAATCTGCCAAATATTTTATCCCTGTTAAATTAAGATCCTAAAAATAAAACTGGCCCAATTTTATTTTTATTTATTTTTTTAATTTTTTAAAAAATATTTTATTTATTCCTGAGAGACACAGAGAAGCAGAGACATAGGCAGAGGGAGAAGCAGGCTCCCCATTTGGAACCCGACGTCCACATCAATCCTGGAACTCTGGGATCACACAGAAGCTCAACTGCTGAGCCACCCAGGCATCCCAGTGGCTCAATTTTAAATGGGCATATATAAAAATGCTAAAATGATTACGCACAACATGGAAAAGCAAGCATGCTTGAGTTTAAATGAAATAATAACAAAAATAAGCCAGATATAAAACACTATATACATTGATCACAACAATACAAGCGACACAAATTTCTTTTAAAACTAGGAATGAGGGATCCCTGGGTGGTGCAGCGGTTTGGCGCCTGCCTTTGGCCCAGGGCGCGATCCTGGAGACCCGGGATCGAATCCCACATCGGGCTCCCGGTGCATGGAGCCTGCTTCTCCCTCCGCCTGTGTCTCTGCCTCTCTCTCTCTGTGACTATCATAAGTAAAAAAAATAATAATAAAAATAAAAAAATAAAAAAATAAAAAAAAAACTAGGAATGAGGGGCAGCCCGGGTGGCTCAGCAGTTTAGTGCCGCCTTCAGCCCAGGGCATGATCCTGCAGACCCAGGATCGAGTCCCATGTCAGGCTCCCTGCATGGAGCCTGCTTCTCCTTCTGCCTGTGTCTCTCCTGAATAAATAAATAAATAAAATCTTAAAAAAAAAAAAAAAAAAAAAAAAACTAGGAATGAGGGATGCCTGGATGGCTCAGCAGTTGAGTGTCTGCCTTTGGCCCGGGGCATGATCCTGGGGTCCCAGGATCCAGTCCTGCATCAGGCTCCCTGTGTGGAGCCTGATGGGTAGTAAAGTATTTCAGCATTTTAAATAAATATAAAATGCTGATATTTTCATGTTATGGGATTTAAAATACTGATGTTCATGAAAATATTCCATTGACCAAGCTATAAACTATGTAATTCATTCATATATCATTTATTATTTTTTTTTACTCTGTGCCAAGCACTCTTACCTACAAAGATGTAAAGATGAGTAAGATAGTTACTCTGCCTAATAAAAACTTATGATCTTCTTCAAGCCAGTTATAAAACAACAGAAAGTAATTTTTTTTTAATTTATTTATTTATTTATTTATTTATTTATTTATGATAGTCACAGAGAGAGAGGCAGAGACATAGGCAGAGGGAGAAGCAGGCTCCATGCACCGGGAGCCCGATGTGGGACTCGATCCTGGGTCTCCAGGATCGCGCCCTGGGCCAAAGGCAGGCGCCAAACCGCTGCGCCACCCAGGGATCCCAACTACAGAAAGTAATTATTTGAAGGTTAAAGAACTTAACTTTATGCCTGAAGACAGCAGAATGCTAATTCTGTATCAAATGTTTATTAGTAACTAACTCAAGTACATCTGGTCCTATTTAAATTACTTCAAAGTATTGTATTTGCTTCACTTCCAGGTTAACTTTTAAAATATGCAGCAGTAACACTCCCATAATAAACTTAAAGCTGTTCTTATTGGTACACCTATGTGATACAGTATGAGAAACCAAAAAGAAGATATTGCAGCTCTTTAACAGAAATTGGAAGACTTTATTCCTCCCCAGTTTTAAAAGTAGTGCATATAGTGGATTATATTGATGCTATTAGGATTACAAAGACTCTCTTGTGACTTATTTTTGCTATCATTATGCAATTATATTGTATAAACATTTTCCTTAAAAGAAAAAGAAGGGATCCCTGGGTGGCACAGCGGTTTGGCGCCTGCCTTTGGCCCAGGACGTGGTCCTGGAGACCTGGGATCGAGTCCCGCATCGGGTTCCCTGCATGGAGCCTGCTTCTCCCTCTGCCAGTGTCTCTGCCCACCCCCCATGTCTATCTTAAAAAAAAGAAAAAAAAAAAAGAATACAGAGCCCCAAAACCCACTGTGTCTTCTTCACTGCTGTATCCTCAGCAACTCCTATCATTCCTAGCATATAATCCAATTACTACTCCCTGAATGAATAGGAAGTCAGTATTAAAACTCAGAATTTTTCCTCAATGTTTTACACTAGATTTTCTGGGAGAAAACCGTATAGTCAAAAGAAGAGCAAATTAATTTAAAATATTCATATTTATCCCTGGACATATGACCATGAGCATAGTTCACTTTAAAATTAGATCTTTATCACTACAACAATTTTGAATTTCCATTTTTTAAAATATCTGAAGTCAATTATCTGCCTCAGTCAACTAAACAGCTCCAAGAAATTGAGACGAGAAAGGCCAACAATCCTAAAAAGTGAGCAATAAGGTATATAACAATTCATAAAAATTGTTATAAATTTGTAAAATTGTTATAAGTTCATAAAAATTCATAAAAAATATAAATTACCTTTAAGCATAAGCAGATGCTTAATCTCATAAGAGAAATACAAAAATAACATATACAGTAATCAAATATAACAAGAAGATGTCTTTTAGATTCAGACTTGAACAACCAACTATAAAGACACCTTAGGTAATTGTAGAAATTTGAACTCTTTCATCTATTAGATATTAGATGTTAATAAATTGTTTTGTTAGTGTGATAACAGATTTATTTGGTAAAAAAAAAGCCTACGGGAGGGACGCCTAGGTGCCTCAGCAGTTGGGTGTTTGCCTTTGGCTCAGGGTGTGATCTGCGGTTCCGGGATCGAGTCCCGCATCGGGCTCTCTCCATGGGACCTGCTTCTCCTCTGACTGTGTCTGCCTCTCTCTCTCTCATGAATAAATAAATAAAATCTTTAAAAAAAGAAGCCTACTGGAAATACATACTAAAGTATTTATAAATTAATTATGTCAGAGACGACAAAATGACTGACTGAAAGAGGCATTGAGAAGTACATGGAATACAAGTAAAATAAGACTGGCCATTTACTGATGATAGTTCAAGCTGAGTGATTAAGTATATAAGAGATTATTATACAGTTTTCTTTACTTTTATATATAGTATTTCCTAAACAAAACAGAACAAAATATTTTAAACTTTATTTTAAAAAAATTTTTAAAGATTTATTTATTCATGAGAGATACAGAGGCAGAGGCATAGGCAGATGGAGAAGAGGCTCCCCATAAGGAGCCCCAATGTGGGATGATCCAGCATCCTGGGATCATGCCCTGGGCCAAAGGCAGATGCTCAACTGCTGAGCCACCCAAGTATCCCCATTTTAAACTTTAAATTAGAAAAGAACATAGAAGAACTCAAACACAAAGGATTATAAAAGGGAGCCTGGGTGGCCCAGTTAGTTAAGAGTCTGTCTTCGGCTCAGGTCATAAACCTAGGGTCCTGGGATTGAACCCGATGTCGGGCTCCCTGCTCAGCAAGAAGTCTGCTTGTCCTTCTTCCTCTGCCCCTACTCATGCTCTCTCTCTGAAATAAGTAAATAAAATCTTAAGGAAAAAAAAAAAGATTATAAAAGTGGTTGCCAGTTTGTGTTGGGGTATAACTTTTTTTACTTTGTGTTTCAATATTTTTAGGAAAAAGTTTAAGCTAAAAAAAAATCAATACATAAAACAATAATAAGGAAATTGATACCTGGACTTCTATTTTAAAGATTTTATTTATTTATTTGAGAGAGGGAGAAAGTATGTACTCGAGAGAGCACAAGCAGTGGAGGAGAAGCAGGCTGCCTATTGTAAAGGAAGCCTGGACAGCCTGGGTGGCTCAGAGGTTTAGCGCTGCTTTCAGCCCAGGGTGCGATCCTGGAGACCTGGGATTGAGTCCCATGTCAGGCTCCCTGCATAGAGCCTGCTTCTCCCTCTGCCTGTGTCAGTGCTTCTGTCTCTCTGTGTGTCTCTCGTGAATAAATGAATAAAATCTTAAAAAAAAAAAAAAAAAAAGAATAGAAAAGAAAAAAGAAAAGGAAGCCTGACTTGGGGCTTGATCCCAGAATCCTGGGATCATGACCTGAGGTGAAGGCAGCTGCTTAACTAAGACACTCAGGTACCCCAATACCTGGATTTCTAAATGAAATTACACCCTAGTTGCATGAGCAATTCTATATGCTGAAAGAGGACTTTAATGGAAACATGAAACAGAATGATCTATCAAAGAATGAGACTAGAAGAGTAAGGGATACTTGTATAGTAGAGGTAGTTGAACTCCAACCTTTCATAATAAAAAAAAAAATTACAGAGCTTTTAATGTTTATTTCAGCTAGGAATGAAAAAAAAACTACAATTAATAAGTAAAGACCTCCAACAAAGTTGCAGGATACAAAATCAATACATAGAAGTCAGTTGTGTTTCTATAAGCTAACAATTAGAAAAGGAAATGAGGGGTGCCTGGTTGGCTCAGTCAGATGGGTATGGGACTCTTGACGGAAAAGTATGTGACTCTTGAGATCAGGGTTGTGAGTTTGAGCCCCATGTCAGGTGTAGAGATTACTTAAAAAAAAAATTAATGAACTTATAAAGAAAAAATAAATGAAGGAAACAATTCCATTTATAGCAGCATCAAAAAGAATACTTAAAATAGACTTAACCAAGGAAATGAAATATTTAGACAAAGAAAATTACAAAATATTCCTTAAAGAAATTGAAGAAGGCAAATTAAATAGAAAGACATGGCATGTTCATGGGCTGGAAAACCGAATATTGTTAAGATGTCTAAAAGACTACTCAAAAAGATCTATAGATTCAATGCAATCTCTATCAAAATCCCAATGAGGATTTTCTTTTTCTTTTTAGGATTTTTGAAGTAACAGAAAAATATCTTAAATCCACATGTAATCTCAAGGGACTCCCAATAGCCTAAATAATTTTGAAAAAGAACAAAACTAGAGATCACATACTTCCTGATTTCAAAACTTAACTAAAAGTTACAGTAATCAAAACAGTGTAGTACTGACATAAAGACAGAAGTGGAGACCAATGGAATAGAATACAGAGCCCAAAAGTAAACTCTCATATATATGATCAAATGTTTTTTGACCATGGTGCCAAGACCATTCAACGAGGAAATGGTCTTTTCAACAGTGCTGGGAATACTGGTTATCCACATGTAAAAGAATGAAGTGTGGCCCTTACATCAGATACAAAATGTAACTCAAAATGGATGAAAGAAAAAAAAAATGGATGAAAGATCTAAACATAAGAGCTAAAACTATAAGATTCTTAGAAGAAAACAGGGGAAAAGCTAAATGATCGATTTGGCAACGATTTCTTGGATAAGACACCAAAAGTACAGGCAACAAAAGAAAAAAATAGATAAATTGGGCTGTATCAAAATTTAAAAGTTCTGTGCATCAAAGGACACAATGAACAGAGTGAAAAAGCAACCCACAGAATGGGAGAAAATATTTACAAATTATATTACCTGATAAAAGATTAATATTCAGGGGCACCTGGGTGGGTCAGTTGGTTGAGTATGGGACCCTTGATTTTAATTCAGGTCATGATCTCAGGATTGTGAGATTGAGCCCTGCTTCTTGCTCTGCGCTCAGTGGGGAATATGAGATTCTCTCTCTTCTCCCTCTGTTCCTCCTCTGCCCATGCATTCTCTTTTTTTCTCCCAAATAATCTTTTAAAAAAGATTAATATCTAGAATATATAAAGAACTTCTACAACTCAACAACAACAAAAAACAAACCTGATTAAAAAATAGGCAAGGACTTGAATAGATATTTCTCCAATGATACAGAAATGGACAATAAACACATGAAAACACGTTCAACATCACTAATCATTAGGTAAATACAAAGCAAAACCACAGTATCACCTTATATCCACTAGGATAGCTATCACTATCAGAAAGAAAAGAAAAGAAAAGAAAAGAAAAGAAAAGAAAAGAAAGAAAGAAAGAAAGAAAGAAAGAAAGAAAGAAAAAGAAAGAAAGAGAAAGAAAAGAAATGAAAAAGAAAGAAAGAAAGAAAGAAAGAAAGAAAGAAAGAAAGAAAGAAAGAAAGAAAGAAGTGTTGGTGAGAAAATGGAGAAATTATAATCCTCATGCACTGCTGCTGAGAATGTAAAATGCTATTATGGAAAAGAATATAGTAATTAAAAATTAAAAATATAATTACCATATAATTAAGCAATCCCATTTCTAGGTATATACCCAAGAGTTGAGAGCAGGATCTTGAAGAGATTACTTGTACACTCATGTTCAGAGCAACAATTATTCACAATAGCGAAAGGATGGAAGCAACTCAAATGTCTAATAATGGATGGATAAGCAAAATGTGGTATATACAATGGAATATCATTCAATCTTAAAAAAGAAAAAAATTCTGATGCTACAGTATGGATGAACCTTGAAGACATCATGCAAATGAAATGAGCCAGTCAGAAAAAGACTGTAACATTCCACTTTTACAAGGTGTTTACAGTAGTCAAAATCACAGAGATAGAAAAGTAGCTGCCAGAGGCTGGAGGCAGGTAAATGGGGAGTTATTGTTTAATAGGTATAAAATTTCAGTTTTACAAGATGGAAGAGCTCTAGAAATGGATGTGGTGATGGTTGCACAACATTATGAATGTAATACCACTCAACTGTGCAACTGAAAGTGGTTAAGATGAAAAACTTAAAGTATATTTCATGACAATATACTTTTTTTTTTTTTAATTATTCCTGAAAGACACAGAGAGAGAGGTAGAATCAGACAGAGGGAGAAGCAGGCTCCTCATAGGGAGCCCAATGCGGGACTTGATCCCCGGACTGGGATCACACCCTGAGCTGAAGGCAGCAGACGCTCAATAACTGAGCCACTCACGCGTCCCCCTCATGACAATTTTTTAAAAGTAACTATCCCCATTCTTCAAAAAGAGATAGTAACTCTCCCTTGAGATAGTAACTATCCCGTGCCAAAAGACATAGAAGATAAGAATTTTCTAAGATTTCTTAAACATTTAAATTTTCTCATGTTTACTTTGGCCATTCTTTTTTTTTTTTTTCTAGAAATTAGCAGTTTACAAAAATCATAAAGAGGAAAATAAAAGGTATCAGTATGTGAAACCTCTGTTACAAATTTTTTTTTGTTACAAATTTTTAATAGTATCTGATTGTATCTAGCTGGGATGGTGGTCCACAGCAGGCATTGATAATATAATGGTGCTGCTTCAGAAGGATAGCATTCTAGTATCTAATCACTAACACATATTTTCTTTACTATGTGCCAGAAACTCTCCCCAATGCTTTACATATATAAAACTATTTAATACACTATTAAGTAGCTATTATTAGTATCTTTATTTTATAAATAAGGAATCTGATGCATCATAAAGTTAAATAACTTGTACAAGGCCACTACCTTTGAATGGTGAGATGGCTTTCAAATGGCATCTTAGATGGCAGCCTCCATCCAGAACTCACAGACTTAACAAGTATATCTCTTTCTCAACACAGCACTACTCCCAAACCATAGAAATAGGTGTTGTAGGATTTACACTAAATCCTAAAGGCAAAGCATGATAACAATCCCTTAAGTATAGTACATACTGTTTTACATAATCTGAGCCTATCTCCCCTTCTAGCATTATCTCTTATCCACCTGCCCAATAAACTCCCATCTCCTGCCTCATTCCCTCTGTGGGCTATACCAACCTGTCTACAGTTCCTTGATTAAAATGAGGCCATTGGGATCCCTGGGTGGCTCAGCGGTTTAGCGCCTGCCTTTGGCCCAGGGCGCGATCCTGGAGTCCAGGATCAAGTCCCACGTCGGGTTCCTGGCATGGAGTCTGCTTCTCCCTCTGCCTGTGTCTCTGCCTCTCTTTCTCTCTCTACATCTATCATGAATAAATAAATAAAATCTTTAAAAAAAAAAATTAAAATGAAATAAAATTAAAATAAAATAAAATGAGGCCATTAACTGCCAAACCTTTGCATATGCTGTTCTCTTGACTTCATTCGATTGTAAAGCCTGGTGTGACAGTAAATCTCACATGCACCCCTGTTCTTCCTTTGTGTTCCCAGATAACAGGGTACACTACAAGATCCCTTAGAACTATAACTATATATGATTCATTCTTATTCACAAGTTATGGCAGATGACAAGTGCACCCCTTCAATAAGTGTCTCCCAAGTACACTGGAGGCATGCAAGAATACTTCTGGGGCTCATGTTTCAGAACCTATTAATTAATGATGAGTCCATTATGATGAAGTTCTGCCAGAAACTACATTTACCACAGGAAAAGTTCCAACACCTAGATTTAGGTGGATCATGTTTTAATGGCACCCCAGCATAACGTAAAAGCTGCAAAGCACTGTACTATTAAACCTATAGTTGGGATCCCTGGGTGGCGCAGCAGTTTAGTGCCTGCCTTTGGCCCAGGGTGCGATCCTGGAGAACCGGGATGGAATCCCATGTCGGGCTCCCGGAGCATGGAGCCTGCTTCTCCCTCTGCCTGTGTCTCTGCCTCTCTCTCTCTGTGTATGACTATCATAAATAAATAAAAATTAAAAATAAATAAATAAATAAACCTATAGTTACAACAAGAAACAAATGTAATACCACGCATTTCTCATGCATCGGAAAAATGTATTCTGTTACAGAATTAGATAGATGATAATATTATACCTTGAGTTTACCTTTGTATTTTTAAAAAGATTTTATTTATGAAAGCACAAGCAGGGTGAGGGGCAGAGGGAGAAGCAGACTCCCTGCTGAGCAGGGAGCCTGATACAGGGCTCAATCCCAGGACTCTAGGATCATGACCCAAGCCAAAGGCAGACAGATGCCTAACTGACTGAGCCAACCAGGTACCCCTTGAGTTTACCTTTAATTGAAAATTGTTTTATATGGAGTACCTTATAACACAATCACAAATAATATTTATATATTCATCCCAATCAAATAGCTCAATCCTCTGTACACTCACTGTACATTGTATAAACCTTTTAGCTCCTATTTCATTACACTGTAATTATCTGCTTATATAACTCTATCTCTATTAGGCTTCAGGCTCTTTTTTTTAAATATTTATTTATTTATTTATTTATTTATTTATTTATTTATTTATTTATTTATTTAAGACAGAGAGAGAGACAGAGAGAGAGAGAGAGAGAGATAGGCAGAGACACAGGCAGAGGGAGAAGCAGGCTCCATGCTGGAAGCCCGATGCAGGATTCGATCCCGGGACTCCAGGATCATGCCCGGGGCCAAAGGCAGGCGCCAAACCGCTGAGCCATCCAGGGATCCCCTAGACTTCAGGCTCTTTGAGGGCAAACTGCCATTTGTTTTTATATCTTAGTGCTTGGTAGCAAATAGATTCCCAAAGGCCTAGAGAATAACAAGTAGTATGTCAAAGTCTATAAAGAATCCTGGAAATTGGGATCCCTGGGTGGCTCAGTGGTTTGGTGCCTGCCTTTGGCCCAGGACGTGATCCTGGGGTCCCAGGATCAAGTCCCACATCAGGTTCCCTGCATGGAGCATGCTTCTCCCTCTGCCTGTGTCTCTGCCTCTCTCTCTCTGTGTCTTTCATGAATACATAAATAAGTAAAATTTAAAAAAAAAAAAAAAAAAAAAAAGAATGCTTCAAATAATTTTACAGAAAAAAAATTAAGTTTAAAGCTTATTAAACTGAGATCATAGAGCAAGGAAATAAATGAATTCAGAATTTAAATACCAGTCTTCAATCAACAATTTCTATGCCCTTTCCACCATACCACACATATTACTGTAAGTAAATAACTACATATTGTGCAAGAACTACATTCTATAGTAGTTGTGTATAGTTATAAAGCTTAACCATAAATGGATCACAAAAACTTACAATAAAGGTACTTTAAAAATGAGATCTCAGAACTGTCACACAAAGTTATCACTATTAGTCTTGATAGAATACTATTAGTATTTAAAAAAAAGATTTTACCTTGTACTTCCTTATCATGATACTCCTTTAGTTTTGTCCAAAGTTCCTTAAAGTCATTAGATACATCTACAGAACTAGGGCTTCCACAGTTGCTTCCAGAGATGTTCATCTTGTTAAAATGCTCCACACTTCTATCTGCCTAATATTTTCTGACCTTTTTCTGTTACATTATATAGGTATGAAGTTGTCTTCAACAGTTGAAATACCTGAAACAACAGATGGCAACATAAATGAATTTCGCATTTATCTGTATGTAATTTGAAGTCAGAATATCTTTGAGCCTAGCCAATTCATCTCAAGTTTTCCTTTACCTACAATCAATCACTTTGAGAATTCGGGGGACAGAAGTGAAGAAGATAATTATGGTGAGAACCCTCATGGCAGTTATTTGGTCTTTAGTTAAGCTAAATCTTCAGGCAAACTTTCTCTAAGTCCTCCTAGAAAGAAGCAATTACTTAAGTTGAGATGATTCTACTTTTGACAGGTTTGTAGTCATTCATGCTCAGTATTAATTGCTTCACCTTCTAAAAAAATTTATTCCTCGTTAAACTTTTTTTTTCCTCGTTAAACTTTTGAGTTGCCTGGAGTGCAACAAAAACTGGAAAACTTGACATACTTTTGACTTAAACAACATTCACATATACATACCTACATATTCCAAGAAACACAAACCTTATAAAAGAGCAAGAAAGATGATTGTGATGAATACACCTGAAGATCTGAATACCTTTCACATAACAAGAGAAATCAGTGAGCAAGACACAGGAACAGTAAAGATCTATGAACACAAAAATGTCTAGCAACAAGGCAAAAAGGTAGTAAGGCTATACTGTGTCCCTCTCAGAGTAGAGGTGAATGATTATCTGTGTGGCCCCTAAAAGAAGCAATGGTATGCTAAGAACTTCAAGTGGATTCATAAACATTTTTAAGATGTGTCCTTAAACTGAAACCATTAACTAACTACTTCTAAAAGTAGAAGTAGTTTTACTTTACTTTCTAAAAGAGTAAAACAAGTCTACTAAATTTCACATATGGCTCCTTAGCCAAGGCCTTACTATTGCTAACGTGCCCAAACTGATTTAAGTGTCTCTTACAAACCACTTCTCAAGGTCTCTGATGATGAAGCTAAAATAAACAATGACTTTCTTTTTGTAAATGCAGGCTCCATGCCTAAGGTGGGGCTTGAACTCATGACTCTGAGATCAAGAGTCCTATGCTCAACTGACTGAGCTACCCAGGTGCCCCAGCAATGACCTTTCTAAAGGAGCAAAGTGATGAGTGAAGATACTTTAAAAGCACTACAGAAATACTGTTAAAATACACCTTTATTAAGCTTTTTTAAAAATTGTGATTAGGCTTTTTTGAGACAGTGAAAACATGTACTGGATTTTAGATAATGTTAGGGAATTATTTTTAATGGTCTTGGGCATGATAGTGTGCTCATGTTAAAAAAAAAAAAAAAAAAGGGCAGCCCCGGTGGCCCAGCAGTTTAGCGCCTTCAGCCCAGGGCCTGATCCTGGGGTCCTAATATCTAGTCCCATGTCACGCTCCCTGCATGGAGCCTGCCTCTCTCTCTCTGAGCCTCTCATGAATAAATAAATAAAATATGTATTTTTAAAAAAGTCCTTAGCTCTTGAGATATATTCTGATATGTTTACAGGTAAATTCACCTGTTGTGCATTTGCTTTCAAATACTTCAGCTAAGGGATCCCTGGGTGGCGCAGCGGTTTAGCGCCTGCCTTTGGCTCAGGGCGCGATCCTGGAGACCCGGGATGGAATTCCACGTCGGGCTCCCGGTGCATGGAGCCTGCTTCTCCCTCTGCCTATGTCTCTGCCCCCCCCCCTCTGTGACTATCGTAAATAAATTAAAAAAAATACTTCAGCTAAAACAAAAAACGAATGTTGGATGAAATAAGAAGGGCTGCTTTGACAATCATTGAATATAGGGAATGGATGGATATGTGACAGAGTTCGTAATTCTAGTCTCTTTCTTGGGTATATTTATTATTTCCGTAATTAAGTTTTTATTTTTTTTTAAGACTTTATTCATGAGAGACACAGAGAGAGAGAGGCAGAGGGAGAAGCAGGCTCCATGCAGGGAACCCGACCTGGAACTGGATCCCTGGTTTCCAGGATCCTGGCCCTCAGCTGAAGGCAGGCGCCTTAACGCTGAGTCACCCAGGTGTCCCAGTACTTAAGTTTTTAAGAGGGGTTGGGTGCATGGATTAATACAGCTTTAATTCCAAAGAGGCCTGAATTCTACTATACCTTAACCCTAAAAGATAACAGGCCTATCTATTGTCAACAAAAGCTACCATTGACTACTACGTAAGATACTGGAAAAAAAAAAAAGATACTGTAATGTTTTATAATTATATCTTAAAACCTAATCTTGAGAACTCTGTAAAACAACTACTGTTAATAATTTAATTTAAAAATAATAATAATTTCATTTTAGAGTTGGAGAAACAGGTTTAAGAGATTAAGTAACTCGCCCGAGGTCATACCGTCAGGTCCAACAAAGGCTACTAAATCCCTGGGGCACCGGTCAAGAGGTGGGGGGAGGGGGCTCACAAGTGATGCTAATTAACTACAGAATACTGCCGCCCAAGAAAAATAATTATTTCTCTTAAGTGATAGTTTAAAATAAAGTCTTATTCACCTTAATGAATGATTTAAATCGCGTAGTATCAAATAACAAAAACAATAGTGTAAAACAAGCATTCTTCAATGTGTCTTCAGAAGTAGTTAAAAAAAAAAAGGGGGGGGGGCAGCCCGGGTGGCCCAGCTAGGTTTAGCGCCGCCTTCCCCACGGCGTGACCCTGGAGACCCGGGATCGAGTCCCACGTCGGGCTCCCTGCGTGGAGCCTGCTTCTCCCTCTGCCTATGTCTCTGCCCCTCTCTCTCTCTCTGTGTGTGACTATCGTAAATAAATAAATAAAAAATTAAAAAAAATACTTCAGCTAAAACAAAAAACGAATGTTGGATGAAATAAGAAGGGCTGCTTTGACAATTATTGAATATAGGGAATGGATGGTTATGTGACAGAGTTCGTAATTCTAGTCTCTTTCTTGGGTATATTTATTATTCCCGTAATTAAGTTTTTATTTTTTTTTAAGACTTTATTCATGAGAGACACAGAGAGAGAGAGGCAGAGGGAGAAGCAGGCTCCATGCAGGGAACCCGACCTGGAACTCGATCCCTGGTTTCCAGGATCCTGGCCCTCAGCTGAAGGCAGGCGCCTTAACTGCTGAGTCACCCAGGTGTCCCAGTAATTAAGTTTTTAAAAGAGGGGTTGGGTGCATGGATTAATACAGCTTTAATTCCAAAGAGGCCTGAATTCTACTATATCTTAACCCTAAAAGATAACAGGCCTATCTATTGTCAACAAAAGCTACCATTGACTACTACGTAAGATACTGGAAAAAAAAAAAAAGATACTGTAATGTTTTATAATTATATCTTAAAACCTAATCTTGAGAACTCTGTAAAACAACTACTGTTAATAATTTCATTTAAAAATAACAATAATTTCATTTTAGAGTTGGAGAAACAGGTTTAAGAGATTAAGTAACTCGCCCGAGGTCATACCGTCAGGTCCAACAAAGGCTACTAAATCCCTGGGGCACCGGTCAAGAGGTGGGGGGAGGGGGCTCACAAGTGATGCTAATTAACTACAGAATACTGCCGCCCAAGAAAAATAATTATTTCTCTTAAGCGATAGTTTAAAATAAAGTCTTATTTACCTTAATGAAGGATTTAAATCGCGTAGTATTAAATAACAAAAACAATAGTGTAAAACAAGCATCCTTCAATGTGTCTTCAGAAGTAGTTAAAAAAAAAGGGGGGGGCAGCCCGGGTGGCCCAGCGGTTTAGCGCCGCCTTCCCCACGGCGTGACCCTGGAGACCCGGGATCGAGTCCCACATGAGGCTCCCTGCATGGAGCCTGCTTCTCCTTCTGCCTGTGTCTCTGCCTCTCTCTGTCTCTGTGTCTCTCATGAATAAATTCTTTTTTTTTTTTTTAGTCTTTTTCCCCCACATAAAAACAATTGGCTAACACAACAGTAAACTTGGCATTTCTGGCTCGCAAAGCCGTCTCCAACCTCTGCTGCACGCCCGCTCTCCTGTCAAAACCTCGCTTTCAGCTGGAACCGTTACCTTGCACGATGACGTGCCCTAATTTCGCAAAAGTGTTCACCTCGCGTCTCGAGGGGCCTCCCGCGCTCAAAGGTCCGTAATAACGTAACTCATTCCCGTGCATCCTGCGGCAGTGTCAGCCACCACAGGGAAGGCGCCCAGACAGAATTTCCTTCCTGTCGCACCCACCACACGTTCTCGCACTGGGAGGGCGGGAGCCGCGCCCGGAGTCACACAGGCGCCCGAGGTAAACCAACGGGGACTTGGGCCGGTCCTCCTCCGAGCAAAGCAGAGGTGCGGAGGGCCCGCAGCCGCCGGCGCTCCCGCCCTGCGCCGCGCAAAGCTCCGCCACCGCCGTCACCCAAACTTGCGAAACCCTGCGGCGGCGCGATTGGCGCATGCGCGGGGCGGGCTCGGCGCCGGTAGGCCGGCCCGCGGCGCGCGCGGGAAACCAAAGGCCCGCGGGGAGCGCGCGGGCTCGTCCTCCCTCCGACCCACCTCCGGCCGAAGGTCGCCGGGCCCCAGACCGGAAGTAGCCGCGACGACCCACCGCTCCGGATTCGGGGAAGGAGATGCCTCTTTACTCACGGCTTCCAAGATTGCCTCAGAGATTCTCGAAAGCCCCCGCGCGGAAGCAAGCACGGCTCCGGGGCGGCGAGGAGGCAGCCGCTCGCTCTTCCGCCCCTCACCAATCTGCCAAGCCCCCTCCGCGAGAGCCGGCCCCTCGGGGAGACTTGCGCTTCCGGAGGCGGGGGAGCGCCCGAGGGCCGCGGGCCAGGCTGGGAGGCGCCCGGCCCCGCCCCGCCCCGCGCCGCGCCCGGGCCCGCATGACGTCACGCGGGGTTCCCGCTGCGTCACGCCGCGCCTCCTGCGGCCGAGCGAGGTGGTGCCCGGTGTGTCCCCGCGCCGCTGCCTGGGACTCGGGAGCCGCTCCGGGAGCCGCTCCGGGAGCTGGCGGCCGCGGCTTTTTTGTTGCGATGCGCTGGAGAAAGCGCATGCTTTTCTGCCTGGGGAACTTCGAGCCCATGGTGCGTCTGACTGCGGCGCATTTCGGGCAAGCATGTGCGAGAACCTCCGGGAGGTTAGAACCGAGGAGGGAGCGGACTCGGATCCGTCCACCGTAGTTCCTGCCCTGTAGCTATTACCTGCAGCTCAGTAGTGATGGGAGCGGACAGGACCGGGCGCTGAGGCCGTGTAGCAAGACGAGGTGTATTTTGCTGAGATTGCAGGCAGAGTTCCTGAAGACCCTGAGATGAGACGGAATCAGAAGTGACTAGTATTATTTGTGGGACCAACAAGCTCTTAGGTAATTTAATGTTCTATTTATTTATTTAGATTTGATTTATTTATTCATGAGACACAGAGAGGCAGAGAGAGACACAGGCAGAGGGAGAAGCAGGCTCCATGCAGGGATCCCGACGTGGGACTCGATCCCCGAACTCCAGGATCACGCCCTGGGCTCAAGGCAGGTGCAAAACCGCTGGGCCACCCAGGGATCCCCTCATTTAATGTTAAAAAAAAAAAAAATCAACAGTGCCTGTGGCTGTTTATGACATTCAAACCGTTGGTATGTTTTCTTATTTATTTTGATTAATAAAAGAAGCGTGTTAGCATTAACAATTCTACAAATGAAGTTGAAAATAAACAGAACAGGCTAGAATCAACAGGATCTTTTAAGGCGGTTCAGTCCTTTTCTGTAGTACTTCTAAGACCTGGGTGGAAGACAGGATAGTATTAGGAACTTTTAGAGGTTAAGCAGTATTTAGGAGACCATAGATACGAACTGTAAAGGTAATTTTTCCACTCACTCCCAATGTTAAGGGATGACTGTCAGAGCTTAGTCCTTTTGGAATGGCACCCACAGGGTGTTCCTATACCATTCTACCAATGCTATAGGAACGTTGGTTTCTTTAGGGAAGAGAGTTACTGAATCTTCATTACCCTATGACGGTAATCTATCATTTGCTTGTAAATTTTTAAAAATATTTATTTATTCATGAGAGAGAGGCAGAGAGATGGGCAGAGGGAGAAGCAGGCTCCTCGAAGTGTGGGACTGGATCCCCACAGCCAGGATCACGCCCTGACCTGAAGGCGGATGCTCAATTGCTAAGCCACCCAGGCATCCATTTGCTTCTAAATTTTATAAGACTTTATTCATAACACTTTTAAAGAAAATGGGTGAAAAATTGACCGTCACTGCTGATACAACACAGGAGGCATAATTGCTTGTATAAGTGTTTAGAATGGAAACAGTTTTGTTATAAATGGAAAGAACTTGTAATCAGTTTGTCATATAATAATAGTACACTGGAAGAACAGTGTACTTGTGGTCCAAAGAAAAACTGTCAGAACAAAATGACCTAACCTGTTCCTTTGGCCTCTGCTGAGGTTCCGCTGTCCAACGCATTTATACAAGTCAGAATCCAAAGAATCTGGTCCTTGGCACCTTTTTCCCCTTTGGCCCCTGTATCCAACCTATTACCAAGCCCCTTCAGTTTTACTTACCAAATATATTCCAAATTAATCCCCTTCTTTCCTTCACTACCACCATATTCCAATATACCACTTTCTCTTACCTGGTCTGCTAGTCTATTTTCCGTATCTACCCAACCAACAAACCCACCTAAACCTTTCTCTTCACTGGTGTTCAGAAAAAAATGTGAGTATCTATTCTCAATTCATCCATATATTTAAATTTTAAGTTGTATACATTCAAAAAAAAAAATAGGGGCACTTGGCTGGCTCAATCGATAGACTGAGACTGCCAGCTCTTGGTCTTGAAGTCATGAGTTCAAGCACCACTTTGGGCGTAGAGCTTAATTAAAAAAAAAAGGGGGGGGGCAGCCCCGGTGGTGCAGCGGTTTAGCGCCGTCTGCAGCCCAGGGTGTGATCCTGGAGACCCGGGATCGGGTCCCACATCGGGCTCCCTGCATGGATCCCGCTTCTCCCTCTGCCTGTGTCTCTGCCTCTCTCTCTCTCTCTGAATGAATAAATAAATAAATCTTTAAAAAAAAAAGATAAATTGTGTACATGTATTGTTGAAAAATGGTATATAGTCTAATGGGTAAGCTGGGATCTGGAGACAGACTTCTGGGTTTGAATCCTGCTCTAACACTTCCTTAACAAGTGAGCTTGGACTGATTTTTTAATCTCTCTGTCACCTTTTCTTGCCAGTAAAATGAGGATAATAGTATCAACCATACAGGGTTATGAAGAGTATATGATTGAATACATGTAAACTGCTTAGTACAGTGTTTAGATGCACAGGAGGTGTTCAGAAGAAAAAGCTAGCCCTTATTAGTACTTCTGAGCTAACTCATGACTATTATTATTTTTTTATTAAAGATTTTATTTATTCATTGAGACACAGAGAGAGAGAGGCAGAGACACAGGCAGAGGGAGAAGCAGGCAGGCTCCATTCAGGGAACCCGACGTGGGACTCGATCCCGGGTCTCCAGGATCACAACCCGGGCTGCAGGCTGCACCAAACCTCTGTGCCACCGGGGCCGCCCCAGTATTACATTTTTGAAGACATTTTTAAAAAGGATGAGAAAAAATGGAAATCTAATATTTTTTCCTCTCCCACCGTAAATTTTATGCACTCTGAGTCCACTTCTTTACATTGTAGCTACTGTGATCTTTCTGAAAAATCTGATAATGGCTGCATACTCTGAGGAGTAACTGAACTGTCTATTGTGTCTCCAGGCCTTGCTGACCTTTTAGCGTCTTGCAGGTCTTTGCATGCCTTCACTTCTGTTTGGAATTATCAACCAAACCTACCTTTGCTGTTTGCCTAGCTATTTACTAATCATTTTATCTAGTTTTAATAGTCTTTTCTATTAGATCCTCTTATGTTCCTATGTACCTTCCCACCTTGCACTTACTAGTTTTTTTTTTTTTTTAAGATTTTATTTATTCACGAGAGACACAGAGAGAAAGAGGCAGAGACACAGGCACATGCAGAGGAAGAAGCAGGCTCCATGCAGGGAGCCCGATGTGGGACTCAACCCCGGTACCCCAGGATCACATCCTGAGCCAAAGGCAGATGCTTAACCACTAAGCCACCCAGGCGTCCCGCACTTACTAGTTCTAATTAATTAATTCTCTCTCCCCACTAAACTAAATTTCTTGAGGTCAAAACCATGTCTTGTCTACCTTTTTTCTGTTGTTGTTTTTTATCACCAGAAACCCAGTGCCTGCCATAAAGTCTGTACTGTGTGGGTAAACGAATAAATTGGGCATCCCTTAAGGGATTGCTATTTTTTATGTAAGTGGAGAAAATCTTTGAATCCATTTAAAATTCTTAGATTCTCCATGTGAGATTTTATGGTGGTCACTTAATAGTGGAAATGGTGGGCATACTCATAGATATTCTCTCCCGATAGGAGCTTTAAGCCCCACGTTGTAGAATAAATTATGAGGTCCTAAAGATAAGTGAGAAAACTTTGTAGCTTTGAACAATGTTTCCCAAACTTTTTCAATACTTAGAAAATTAGTATTAGTATTTGTTTTGCATATTGTAATAAAAAAATGAACACACGATATTAGTGAACTGGGCTGAGCTGTCTATAGTCAGAACTATTTTAAGAACAAGACAAAATGCTGTTTGAGAGATAAGAGGGAAAAGAAGTTTTGAGACAAAAGAAAATTATGTTACCTGTCAGCGTTTGTGTCAACTTGAACACTTGATTTAATTTTTTAAGTTGTTTACAGTAATTACTAAGTGTTGTTTGTGTGTAAGAGTATATATCAGTTGGTGATCATGCCCCAAGTGCCAAAATGTTTTGTTTATGATTTGAATTGATGGTGGCAAGATTCCAGTTGGGTTGAGCAGTTTTATAATTGTTTTAAGAATGTATTTAACATTCTACAGAGAATGTCAGTATTACAGTTTTTATTTTGGCAGTCTTAAATGGTCATTAATGTACTTATAACAGACATTAAAGATTATACATTGCTTTCCAATTAGAAAAATTAGCCTTATGTAGTCTGGCCAACTTCCAACTTAGATATAAGAAGCTTGATTTTTATTATGGCTACATAAACATTCTTCATTTCTCTTTATAAACTATTAAAGTAGTTTTTTTGTTGTTTTTAAAAGGTTTTATTTATTTATTCATTAGATATACAGAGAGAGAGAGAGAGAGAGAGAGAGAGGCAGAGACATAGGCAGAGGGAGATGCAGGCTCTATGCAGGGAGCCCAATGTGGGACTCGATCCCTGGACTCCAGTATCATGCCCTGAGCGAAGGCAGACACTTAACCACTGAGCCACCCTGGCATCCCGGCTTGTGTTATTTATATAGCTACTTCATTTCACATCAGTAATGGGCAAAGTTTTATTAGATATATAATTTGCCCAATTTATCTCTTTATACTTGATAAAGATTTCTATACACTATACACTATACACAAACCAATATTTGGTTAGTTGCCTACGTTTAAATTGATGGCAGGCTAATATAGAATGATGATATGTTACTACAAAATGATTTATTGTGAATGGAAAAGGTCTTCTTTTACTTCCAGGTCAATAATTTTATTATTTGGTGGCTGCTTGACAATATTTCATACTTATGCATATAGGTCTATAAATCCCAGGAATTTTGTTAGTTAGCCCTTAGGTCTTCTAACATTGGCATTTATAAGAACTCCAGAGCTTAACTGCTATGGAGATGATAAAAGAATTTAAGAGTGATCCATAAGACCATAGAATACAAAAGTGGGTTTTATTTTTAAAATCTTATAAAACTAAGTAATATTTAACTTTTTATCCAGTAAATATAGTACTATACTTGCATTCTGTATACATATGTATAATACTAACATGATGAAAGCTGTGGGGACAATATTTAGGTACAATAATGTAAATGGAAAATTTAAGAAGGATTAGCTGTGAGAATAAGTCACTGAAAGTTGGATTCAGTTGAAGCAGTCCTTAGTAGGTTCACAAGAGCAAACACATTTAATATTCATTGTTTTGTCCACTTTAAGAAAAATAATGATTCATGTCTTACATGGTATTTTTTCCATCTATGAATTGATGAATTTATTCAATCCTGAAAAATAGCTGTGATCTTTAATGTACTCATGCCTCACAAATTACAGGTTTGTCTTCAAATCACTGGCAGACTTTGTTTCCCAATTTTTCTCTATTCTGTTGGAGAAAAATAGACTTTGTTTAAAATATCAGCTTTTTGCTTTTCCTAATTCATATGTCAGTCTACAGTTAAGGAAGTTTTGATAGTTACCTTTCCAAAAATGTTTACATTTTAAATTTAGTTCTTAGGGATGCCTGGGTGGCTCAGCGGTTGAGCGTCTGCCATCTACTGAGGTCATGATCCAGGAGTTCCGGGATGAAGTCCCACATGGGCCTCCCCGCAGGGAGCCTGCTTCTCCCTCTGCCTATGTCTCTGCCTCTCTCTGTGTCTCTCATGAATAAATGAATAAATTTTTAAAAATTTAGTTCTTAGAGGAGACCTTCAGTTTTAGCCAATACCTGTCAATTTTACTTAAGTTATAGTCAGAAGTGTTAGAAATTAAATTATGTTTTAACTTACCTCATACCTTTGGTGACTATTTTTGTGGATTATTTATGATACTAAGACAAATCTAATATGCTTCTTATCTAAAGTGACCATATCCCCTGGCTTACTAGCAATAAGTCTGGTTAATATCTATTGTTCTGGTTTAATTATTAATAGGGCTCCTGTTTACTCTCAAAAATGTCCTGGTTTGGGTGATAAATCATATGGTCAGAAGCTTTAAGGCATTTGAAATATAAACTAATAAAAAAAGGAAGATTTAAATGACTCTTTGTAGTCAAGAGTATTTCCTTCACAACTATGTACAGACCTATCTAAATTATTATTATTTTTTTTTATAAATTTTTATTTATTTATGATAGTCACAGAGAGAGAGAGAGAGAGGCAGAGACACAGGCAGAGGGAGAAGCAGGCTCCATGCACCGGGAGCCTGACGTGGGACTCGATCCCGGGTCTCCAGGATCGTGCCCTGGGCCAAAGGCAGGCGCCAAACCACTGCGCCACCCAGGGATCCCTCTAAATTATTTTTAAAGAATATTGTGGAATAGATAATATAAGCCATAAAAGGATTGTATTTTTTGACTTATTGATACTACTCTGAAATTCCCTATGAGTTGAGGAGTGGTTTGTTTAATACTTATAGGAAATGGATTCAAAATAATTAGCTATAGTAAAATACAAAATACTTTTCCTACATATCTTCCCGTTGAGCCTAGAAATACCTGTCATAAAGGTAGAACAGTTTCAGTTTTCATCTTTTTTTTTAAAGATTTTATTTATTTATTTATTTATTTATTTATTTATTTATTTATTTATTTGTTTGTTTGTTTGTTTATTTATTTATTTATTTACGAGAGACACAGAGAGAGAGAAAGAGAGAGAAGCAGGCTCCATTGGGTCTCCAGGATCAGGCCCTGGGCTGAAGGCGGCGCTAAACTGGTGAGCCACCAGGGCTGCCCCTGGTTTTCATCTTTTTCACAGAGGTTGAGAAATGAGGTGATTTGACTAATACTATATGTACAAGCTAGTAGGTAAGTTGATCCAAGACTCCTAACCCAGTTTTCTGGCTATAAATCCTTTATCTATGCTCTTTCCAGTACAGTATGCTATTTTTGAACAATAAAATCTATATAAAGTTTATTTTGTGCTTTTCTATTTTTTAACTTGGAAACTATTTTTGAGAAAACAACCAAGTAAAGTTTCTAAATTTTGATCAGTAATTATTACCTATCACAAAAATTATTTTGTAAAGGCTAATTTGCAGTCCCAGTACATTTTTGTATTTATTTCAGAAAATTTACAAGAGGTTACTAAAAGGAATTTTAAAATTTGATAGCAATTTAAGTCCGTAATTTAGAAAAGAAAAATAAATTGGACTCTCTCCCTCAGGGTTGGAGTGAAGCACCTCCTATATGGACCAGTCATTTTTTGATTTTATTTATTTATTCATGAGAGACACACAGAGATACAGGCAGAGGGAGAAGCAGGCTCCATGCAGGGAGCCTGATGTGGGACTCAATCCCAGGTCTCCAGGATCATGCCCTGGGCCGAAGGCAGGGGCTAAACTGCTGAGCCACCCACGAATCCCCTATAAATCAACATCTAAAGGAGTTAGCAGAAGCATTCATACTAGCTTTCTGCTGAGTTTAAGCTTCTTCCATGTTGTAAGTTTAAAACTAAGTAGATGGAGGGGTCTTAAATTATGTTGTTCTCTCAGAAGGGACCAGAGCAAGGAGTGCTCCAAAAAACTATGTTCTAAATCGATGATGGCATATAGACATTTTCCTGGCCTAGGATACTGTACAAGTCCTGAGCTGGAGACAGGACCCAGGATTTAAGATTTAAGCGCTAGGATTCTCTGATAATCTGCATGTTTCCTAGGCGAGTCTTATTTCCCCCAACTGAAAAATGAGAATATTCATATTGTGTCCAAGGGGTTGTTATAAAAATAAAATAATACATGTGAAACTTCTTAAGGAAAATTTCAGAGAAGTTTGAGGCAATTTGCCTATTGGGAGTAGAATGGTAGAAAGCTTTCCAGGCAGAAGGTATGTGCAAACATTCCGCTATGGGGAGTTATTGTAAGTGCTGGAAACTGTAAGTATATAGTAGTGTATAGGTTGAATAAATTCTAATTTTTAATAATCATACTGAGCTAGAAATCTAACTTATCTGTGCCTCAGTTATTTATCAGTAATATGAAGATAATATATACTTTGGGTATTTTACATGCAAGATTGTTGACAGAATTGAATGATTATAAATGTATACAAAGAGTGTAAGAAGCTGTGGTTAATAGATTAGAGAAGTACAGCTTAGAGATCTCTTCAATTGCAAAAGTTATGTAGTTGTAGTAAAACTATTGAAATGCTATGAAAATTGTGAGATACATAATTGTAGAAAAGTTTAAATTACAGTGTAAGTGCTTTTACATCTTATTTGATTCATGTAACTAAATGTAAGCCAGATAGAATTATTATATTGGTGTTATTTCTGTTACATTCCAAGGGACTTTTTTTTTTTAAAGATTTTATTTATTTATTTATTTATTTATTTATTTATTTATTTATTTATTTATTTTTTTAGTTTTTATTTACTCATGATAGTCACAGAGAGAGAGATAGAGGCAGAGACACAGGCAGAGGGAGAAGCAGGCTCCATGCACCGGGAGCCTGATGTGGGATTCGATCCTGGGTCTCCAGGATTGCGCCCTAGGCCAAAGGCAGGCCCCAAACCGCTGCGCCACCCAGGGATCCCAAGATTTTATTTATTCATGAGAGACACAGAGAGACAGGCAGAGAGACACAGGCAGAGACAGAAGCAGGCTCCATGCAGGGAGCCCGATGTGGGACTCTATCCCTGGCCTCCAGGGTCATGCCCTAGGTTGAAGGCGGTGCTAAACCTCTGGGCCACCGGGGCTGCCCACCAAGGAACTTTAAAAATCATCTAGCTAAACTGCAAAACTGTATAGAAAGGGGAAACTAATTTCTTCATGTGTTTTGGAAATTTGTGATTGTAAGAAATTGTTTACCTAACAGATTTATATTTACCTACTCAGCTTCAGGTGCAAGAAAGGAGGTATTGGCATCAAGTTGGTTCTGATCTGAACTAATTTAGTGAAGATCTGAGAATATTTGGTAACTCCTTCTAAAAATAGTATCTCTTCGTAATGGCCTTTGTTCAACAGTGTGTGTCCTCACTTTTAAAAAATTTCTATGCCCTCTTTAGTTCAATTTCTCTATTTTACCCTTATGAATTCATTAGCTAATCTAACCACTGTCCAAGAGAGTTATTTTATAAAACTCAGATATTTGATTTTAACATAAGTTAAATGAAGAGATGATATGCTTTTATTCAGCTCTTTTTAAAAAATTTATATTTACTCCTTCCTCATTTTCTCTAAATTCGGTTTTTATAATTATGCAACAAATAGGATATTTACTTGAGTAAAGCAAATAACTGGCTATTTCAGTTTTCTGTTTTTAATCTACTTGAGTAGAGCCTTCCTCTAATGTATTCTTCAGAGCTATGCTCCAAGATCACATAAAGGTTATAATGAATTAGCTCTTGTAACCAGACCCTCTTGGACATAGTCCAACACAAACTTGTACTATTCAAAATTCTGTGTTTCACTATAATGAGAAGTGTTACTTTAGGGTCCAGTGTAGTCAGTCTGTTTTTAACTATAATTTTACCAATGTAAACTAAACAGTAAAGCCTTTGAATCAATACTGGGCATAAAAGTATTTACAGAGTACATACTGATTTGTTCATTTGGTGCTGTTTGGCCCTTTAAAAATTGGCAGCCAAATTCAGGAAATGAAATGTAGTTTATTAGAAAATGCCTTTCTCACAAAAGATCAAGTTTCAATGCATCTCAGGTTTTGTGGGAATGGATCAAATACATCAGACAAAATTAGGCTAAAGTTCTTCTCTTGCCATTTGAAATTGCTATACTCATTTTTCAGAAAATCCATTTTAGTTGCATATGTATTAGTTTAAATTATATTGGTCAGTTAAGGAAAAAGTAGTTTAATCATATTTCTCCTATCACAGTGAGGTACTGGACAGCTCTTGGACTCCGCTGGCTTTAGCCGTTCCAATGGCAGCTGGATTCTTGAAGGTGAAACCTCACAGCCCTTCACCTGGCTTTCTGCCTGGGGGCTTCTTTGAAGCCTTTGGAAACAGAAGTACCCCCTGAAAGTGTGAGGAAATTAGCAACCTATGAGGCAACCCTTAACTGACAGAAGTCAGAACTGATAGATAAATGCTTCTCTCTCATCTTCTGGCAGGCAAGCCTGAGGCAGCTTCATGGTTTGTAAGAAGGGTCCTGGGATTGAGCCCCATTTGCCAGTATAGAAGTAAGCATTCAAGGATGCACTCTTGTTTTGGCTTTCCCCTTTTCTTCTAATGCCCAGCTCTTGTTCCCTGGGGATGACTTCTCAAGTAGAGAATTTGCATGTAATTTGGAAGACTCATTTTCCACAGAAAATCCAAACTAAGACATAAGGTTTCCATTTCAGGGGTGCCTAGCTGCCTCAGTTGGTAAAGCATGTGACTTTTGATCTCAAGCGTGTGAGTTCAAGCCCCATGTTGGACATAGAGCCAATTCACTATTTTTATTTTTTAAAATTTATTTATTTATTTGAGAGAGAGGGAGAGCATGCAAGAGGGAGGCAGAGGAGAGAGGAAGAGGGAGAAATTCTACTTCAGAGAATCCTGAAATAGATCCCCTTCTGAGCAAGGAGCCCCATGAGAGGTTCAGTCTCACAACCCTGAGATCATGGCCTCAGCTGAAGTAAAGAGTCATCAGATGCTTAACCAATGAGCCACCCAGGCACCCCATCCATTTCACTATTTTAAAGTTATTAATAGAAAATTTAACTTTTGGGGGTATCTTCCTGGTTCAGTTGATAAAGCATATGACTCTTGATCTTGGGGTTTGAGTTTGAGCTCCATGTTAGACATAGAAATTAATTTAAAAAAAGAAAAGAAAACTTAACTTTTGAAAGTTTGAATGTGTGGATGGGACAGTCAGATTAATTATATGCAGTAATTTGTAAGGATTTTGATACTGACTCAAGACTGATTGGACTTGCACAATTGAGGCTATTTTTCTGGTAGTGGTAACAGTTTGATTTGAAGGAATTTATACACTCTTGCTCAGTCTCTTATAGGGAAGAGAATCTTTTCTTGCCACTTTTCAAACTTTATTGAACATTAGAATAATCTGGAAAAAATATAAATATGTAGATTCATAGGATCTAATGTGATATGTCTAGAATGGAGTTTAGCAATCTGCATTTTTAATAAGCATCCTTCAGGTGAATCGGATGGTCTACAGACTACACTTTGAGAAACATTGATACATTATTACAGTGATAATGCTGCTGAGGGTAACCTGTGACTATGAAATAAATGAAAGCCAATTTACTCCACAGGGACTGAATGAGTGTCATGATACTATTAATCACATGTTCTCATAAACTGAACTAAGAAACCATAAACTGGGTTGTCAGATTGAAAAGATAACCCAATTTTAATTTCAGAGTCATTGTGCTCTTCCTCTGTAGAAATTTGATTTGGTAATACTTACTTGGCTTCAACATTTGTATAAACATGTGGTTTGTTATGATACCAATGAACTGCTGAGAATTTAATTTATGCTAGATGTGTTTAATTTACATTTAGTGGAGAAATTAGAACAACATGCCATTCATCTCAAAGATGTAAACATATCTTAACAAATAAAGCTGTGGGAAAAGAGATTGATATTGTCATGCTGGAATGGACTGAACAGCTTTTCTTGCTGAATGGCCTGTAGCCAGTTTCAAGTGGTTAAATTGACATTATAGTTAAAAAATAGTATACTTACTCCTGAACAACATAAATTTGTTTTAAATTTTGTTAAACAACTGCTTGGAAAATGACTAGAACAGAATTTAACAGCTCATTAAAATGCTATGGAATAGTATTTACCATTCAGTAATTATTATATTATTGAAAATTGATTACAGTATTAATACTTTTAGAGACGTGACTGATTTTACCATCTACTTTCAGTTAGGAGAACTTGCCCTCCAGATTTAGCCCTGTATATGTTAAATGTAAATTTTTAAATAAAGATCCACATTACAGAACTCTGCAATATTGTTCCAGGTTCATAAATGTACTGTGAGCTACATAAAGTTACTGATATTGTATTTCTTAATGCTTCAAGATTCATTTAGAAATTCATTAGATTTAAAATGTTTTCATATTGGGGGGAAGTGTTTCTCACTGCTAATCTAAATCATTGTAGTAACAGACAAACTTCAAGGGAATTGTTTTAAGATAGAACTTTGAAACTAAAGTTTGCCATGCAAGTTATATTTTCACTCTGTCAGTAATACATAACTTCTAAGGCAATAGTTTTCTGATTACTTTTAAGTCTGTATGTCTTTAAGGATGAGCTATAACATCTTCTGTTTCCTAGTTAGTCTTTGAGGCTTATTAGCAAGTTTGATTGTTAGGGCTGATTTATCCAAATTAGCTATTTTATGCAGAAATTTTTAAAAATTCTTTTTTTAAACTAAGCTCTATGCCCAATGTGGAGCTTGAACTCATGACCCCAAGGATAAGAGTCACATTATCTACCAATTGAGTCAGCTAGTGCCCAAATAAAGAAATATTTTAAAAATATTTTTAAAATTTATGTTACTTCCTGCCTTTTCAATTGTTTATAGTAATACCCACTCTAAATACATGAAAATAAATACGCAAATTGAATACTAATTCAATAAGTAGTCAAATAAAGCTAAATTGTTTATGTATCTAATAAAATAGTTTTAATAAGAATAGTATATAATTAGTGGGCTACATTGGTGAAGTGATATTTTTGTCTCTAGGTATACCATCTACATACAAGCTTTTCACTTTAAAAGAAAAACAGTTTGGGGCTTTTGGCTGACACAGTTGCTAAGCATCTGACTCTTGATTTTGTCTCAGGTCTCCTCTCATGGTCATGAGATGAAGCATGTCTGGCTCCATGCTCAGCAGGGAGTCTGCTTGTGATTTTTTTCCTTCTGCCCTTTCCCACTGCTCAAGTTCAAGGACATGAGCTTCCTTCAAATACATAGATCTTAAAAAAAAAAAAACTTTCAGGAAGTTAAAGTTGATTGCAAGAGCTCACTAAGATGAGTTTGTGTTATAAGTGAATCTATTTGTTGGTTCTAATATCAAGTCATAATCTGTTTCCTGCTTTTTATGGAAGATGTGTCAATCAACCCAACTTTATTTATTTTTAAGATGTTTTTGTTTTTGTTTTTTTAGTAATCCCTACACCCAGTGTGGGGCTTAAACTCATGACGTCAAGATCAAGAATTACATGCTCTACTAAGCTAGCCAGGTACCCCCTTGGCCCAACTTTAGTTAAGTAAGCTCTTAGCTCACTATTCTGAACTCCCTTCTGATCCATGATATAAAATTTCATAGTATCTCACATGTGAACTTTGCTTGTTGGTTTCATCTCTTAACCAATGTATCACTAATTTAGTATTACTTTTAGAAAATGTTAAATCCTATTCCATCTTACTTCTTTCACCCACCCCTCTTTGGACTCAACCTCTCTATCATTATTTATTATCATGAGAATGAAATACAATTTAATATTGACCTACAGTAAATTTAATTTGGAAGAGAATCTTTAAGAAGAACAAAAATATTCTAGAGCCCTGAAGAAATAATTCAACTAGAAAGAACACAAGCCTTAGAGCATATAGAAATCTTTGGCCAACTAATCTCATGTCTTATAAAATAATAGATACAAATTGCTATGAAATGGCTTTGAAAAACTTAGATATGAGGCACAAGTAAGTATGATTTGTACCGTCCTTGCCACAATTCCTTCCTTTGGTATAGATGATTGATATCTGAAATTTTAAGAGTGCCTGGCTGGCTCAATCAGCAGAACATGCAAATTTTGGTCTCAAGGTTGTAAATTCAAGCCCCACATTGGGTGTGGAGCCTATTTGAAAAAAAAGAGAGAGATTATCCTTTACTAAGGAGCCTATCTGCATAATAAGGCAACCTTTGTTTTTCCAAACACATCCTTTCACATTCTTGCTAATGATTTTCCTCCCCTTTGTATCCTCGAACCATACCCCCTCTTGCTCATATAAGTTTCATGTTGTCTCATTTTCTTTGGAATTTCATGTTTGTGTGAATTCCCCAAATGCCTATTAAATTGGATTTTCTCCTGTTAATCTGTCTCATGTCAATTTGATTATGAGTCCAGCCAGAAGGACCATAGGGCAGGGGCAGGCATTCCTCCCTGACACTTTCCAAGGTTGCTAATTTAGTTTTTATCTCTCTGACAAAAATAAAGTGTATACTCCAAGCTAAATTTTGACTTTTTTATGTAAGCCATTTGTTGAAATTTATTATATAGTCTATTAAAGAGATGGGAAGGATATTGAATTGACATCTGTGGTACCTACCGAGTACTTGCTAGGTGGTTTAGGCAAAGTATCTCATTTAATCCTCCCAACAACTGAGAATGGTATTCGCTTCCTTAATTTACAAATGGAGAAAAGAGAATTCAAAGTTAAATAATTTGCAAAGGTAAACTAGGTTGTAACAACCAGTATTCAAATACATCTTAGTTTGACTCAAAAGCCTATGTTTTCCAGTATACTACCTTTACTCTTAATTGTAAAAATGAGAAACAAATGGAAGTGATTATTTTTCAGAGTCCATTTGGACAAAACTAAATTTGCGAAAGTTAAGCATCCCTCAGGTACAAGTTTACCTGTGAAAAAATAAGGGGATTAGGAGAATTAACATTTAATTCTAGAAATCAGAATTGCGATTTTTGAGCCTTTGTTCTCAAGATTTCTGTGGTCCCATTTCCTTGGAATTCCTCAAGTTAAAAACATTTAAAACATTTTTTGAGAACTTATGTGCAAAGCACCATATTAAGAACCTTACCCCTTAAAAAAGCAGGTTCTATTACCTCTAAAATGGGTTTTGAACTTTGCAATTCTGGTCTTTATAACCTTACTGAAATTTTCCTGCCAGTTCCAACCAAATTTTAGAAGTACTAACTTCTTTGGCAAATCCTAAACTATATTGATATAAGATTAATATATACATATATACATATGTATATATGAAAATAAACATTTTTTTGTTTATGAGTTAGTAGAGACTTATAATTTTACCTTTTACAGTTCTTTAGAAAATATAGATTAGATTTCATGTAATATTCAGAAGACTCAATGCAGGATAGTGAAAAATATTAGTTTGGGCTAGTATTCAGGAAACTGAAATGTTTTGCTCCCAGGTCTACTTTTAGCTTGAATAGTAGTGATTTAACCACGTTTGGGGGCTTTTTATTTAAGTAAAGAATGGAGAGTTGGATGCTTTATTTATTTATTTATTTATTTATTTATTTATGCATTATTTATTTATTTTCAAGTAGGCTCTTGGCCCAGCCTGGAGCCCATTGCAGGGTTGCAGGGTTTGAACTCATGACCCCGGGATCAAGTCCTGAGCTGAGATCAAGAGTCAGAGACACTTAACCGACTAAGTCACCCAGGTGCCCCTGCACTAGTTATTCTTTAAGAGTTCTTCAAGTTAAAAAATTTCGGGATTCTAAGTGCTTTTTGTTGGAAACATATGAAGAATTTAGGAAGGAAAGAGGTTGCAGTTGTTAAGAAAGCTAGAATTGTTGACAAAAAGAGTCATTGTGTGAAACTGAGAGGCTAGAAATAAGGATAAAGGAATGCATCCCTGACTTAATTTAAAGAATAAAGAGATTTTTAGATGGGTAGAATCCTTTTTGACCTGGGTCCTGAGATAATGTAGGGCTATGTGAAATACACACATGTACACTTACAGCTCCATAATTTGATTTATAAATCCATATGTCCTTAATTTTAGCAAAACATCACAATGCATTAGTATTTTAAAGGGATCAATTTACAGGAAATACATAAAGCTCATATTTATGGACTTTCATATATTTGAAACTGCAAAGTGTATTATATGAGAGCTGTAGAATCCTTTTCCAAAATATAGTTAGACTTGAAATTTTACCCAAAGTTTTCATGTATATATGAAATATGTATCTAGTTTCTAAATAGCTTTCTTCAAAACCATAAACAAAAAATGTCCACTAAATAAACTGCAGTTCCCACTTAAGTTTATCTTTAAACAGAAAGCCTTTATTTTAAACATAGTATAGTTTAATTTTTTTAAAATTAATATGTATAACATATTTACCAGAAACACTAAAAGTATACTCTAATGACATATATCTATATCTTGCCTAAAAACTAATTGAAAAGAGAAACTTTCAGCCAACGAAAAATTTTGATCTATAGTCTCCCCTAAAATTGTCAGAATACAAATATATGCTGAATAAAATTGATTTCGGTTTGTTGAATCAGCATATTCCTTATGCAGATTCAACATACATAGCTTTTTAGAAGTTCAGCTGAATTTTCAGAAGTTTTGTGCAGAATTGCCTGCAATTCTGTGCAAACCTTCCTGCAAACAAAATGATATCTGAACATTATTTCTCACTTAAAAAAATTCTTTATTAACTTCCTAAAGAAACTTTTAGAGCCTTTGAGTTTGAACATCATGACAAAGTGGGGACCTGGGGACAATAAAAAAGATGCATCACTCTTGCTCAGTTTAAGACAAAGTCATATTAAGATGATCTATAGACAGCTCTTGACAGAAAAGTATTCAGTATAATTCTGTTTTAAAAAGCTGTTTTAATTCCCAGATAAATTCACTTGTCAGCTGCTATATTCAATGTCCAGAAGATATGTACATTCAATTCAATCCGATATTAATAACTAAGGGAGTAGTTTGGTAATCAAAATAAATGTAAAGGGATTGATTGGTAACTTTGATTTTAAATGACACAAACTACTTAAAATAAAAATTGTATCAGTAAAAAAGAGAGGTAAAAATTATTTAAAAATATAAAGGAAGATCCAAATATTCTTTAACTTAAAAAGTTTTTCAGACCTAATAGGCATGACAAAACCTGTCTTCATTCCTTTCTATTCAGCTCAGCAAGTACTTTTGAGCTCCAATAGTTAATCAGTTACCAGATTCCACAATCTTTGTTTTTCACACTTCTCAATTCTTACTGTGAATTGTTCCTGTAATGTACTTAGGATCACCAAGCAGGCCAACACTATTTTTTATGCCTTAAAAAGGCAATTATTATCTATTCACAATTAGATTTACCATATAAAATTGTTACCATATAGCAATGACCTATAAAACATGATAGTATATTATCAAAGAAGTAGATAGCTTAACATGAATCATTAAGAGGAAATATATTTAGTAAAAGTATTCAACCCAGCTTTCTTCATAACTAAAGCCATGCCCAACTTACAAAAAATAGTGTATTATATACCAAGGAATCTTTAAACAAATCAATGAACTTATATATAAGTATAAAACAATATTTAGCCAACTTGACATAAAAGGTATAATCCAGGCATTATCATGTTAAACATAGATACCTGTTTAAACATCATTTCTTAATTTAGCTTTTCAAAAGTGCATAGAAAATTGAGGAATATAAAAAAACATGTTAACTTACCCTTCAATTTATTTAGGAAACCTCTGCTCTGGGTCAAAAGCACAAGGTGTTTCACTTCTGACTTCTGAAGCTACAAACTTAAACAGTAAATCAGAGGAAGCCGCTTCTCTGGACCACACTAGAGTTTGCTACACACTACTGCTATGTGAAAGAGTCCTGCTGCATCTAAGCTATATACAGTGTGCAATGGATAACCTAATATGCCTTTCATTTAACTGGCTGGGCAGGTTTCTACCGTCTGTGGAACATGGAATCAAACCAGAATATGTTGGCATAACAGGCCAGTCAAACCGGTTCTTCTGTAGATCCAGAACCTGTCCAACCAGTCTGCATCAAAGGCTAGCCCAACAAGCTGCAGCGGCTCAACTCTGCTAAGCTTGTATGGGTGAGTTATCCCCACCTCCCATCAACTCCCAACAAACTACTCAGAATGTTGTAGCCTCCAGCAAAATAATTCAGAGTTCTAGTGGGAGGGATAGATCTATGCAGGCATAGCAAAAGTCCATTGTTATAAACCTCTTATTGTAGATACTGGAGTATCTATCATCTTCAGAGGTAGGTAATCCTTTTAAAAATATACTTCAGGGCTTTCTGCAGATTAAAGCCTCTAGAAAGAGATTATCTACAATGAAGAAGAATCCATAGTGCCTGACCTTTTCCACTAGTCCACTTGGCTCTGCTTGGTCTAGTTTAGCCTTGAGAGGGGGGTTCATATTCCCTACAAGGGTAGTGGCCCTGAGACCTAGATGGAGGCATTTGTAAAGGGAGGAAAACAAGGTATAAGTTGACCAGATGTTTGCCTGAATATGTTATCTTCCTTGTACTCAAATGATCCTCATATCATTCCAGTCTAAAGCTGGGAAGACCTCCTATTTCTATATACTAGGACAACTTGAAGGATTTTTACTTTGAATATTCAGCAGTTGAACACAAATTATTGATACCTACCATGTGCCAGGTACAGGGTTACAGTGGTGTAAAAGAGAAGTTTAGTAAGAGATTGGAACAAGGTCCCAGTTCCCAGTTAAGTATATGTAGTAATCTTTTGGAAGGAAGAAATAACAGAAGATCATATTTTGACAGAAATTGGTTGTATTAAGAGAGATCATGTGAGATTTGTTCTTCTCATAATATTTGCACATTTATAAACAGCCTTTCCTACTTACAGATACAGTGATTCTCAAACTTTCCTTTTTTTTTTTTTTAAACTTTCCTATTTAAGTTATCATCTGAAGTGCTGATTATGAACAGATTACTGGGCCTTACCTCTTGAAATTCTGATTCAATAGGTCTGAATGTTCTTTAGCACTCCGGTGAATCTGCTGCAGCTGTTGAAGGGACCATAGGCCCAGATTCCATGCTCAATTTCTTTTCTATATTAAAAATTGCCGTATTCACTTTTCTATCTCCAGTGTCTAGAACACTGCCACTTAGAAAGTATTTAGTAAATGCTTATTAAGTAAATATCTACTCAGGCCCAGCACTTTCTAGATCCCAGGGGAGTCATAGCTAGTAACTATGATATGAATGAAACTGCATTAAGTACTTTAATTATAATAATTGAGAAAAGGAGCAAGTATGGTTGAGTATGGGAAAGACTTCACAAAGGAGGTTGGTTTAGAAACTTTCTTTTTTAACCATGACCAAAGATTGCTATCTGTAGGATAACAAAAGGTTGAGGAAACAATAAAAAGAATGTCTTTGATTTGATATAGTAATAAAAGCTTTAAAAGTACCTGAGGACATCATGACCTCAAAACTTAGTAATAAGGTTATTTCTAGAGCAGGGGTCAGCAAATTTTTCTACAAGTGATCAAAGAATAAATCTAGGGGGATCCCTGGGTGGCGCAGCGGTTTGGCGCCTGCCTTTGGCCCAGGGCGCGATCCTGGAGACCCTGGATCGAGTCCCACGTCGGGCTCCCGGTGCATGGAGCCTGCTTCTCCCTCTGCCTGTGTCTGCCTCTCTCTCTCTCTCACTGTGTGCCTATCATAAATAAATAAAAATTAAAAAAAAAAAAGAATAAATCTAGGGTCTGTGGGCCAGATTGTTTTGTTTCAATTATTTGTCTTTAACATTATAGTGTAAAAGCAGGCATAAGCCATAATCAAAGACTGAGTGTGGCTATATTCTAATAAAACTTTATAAAAACAGGTGACAAGCTGGATTTGATGAGTAGGTTATAGTTTGCTGACCCATGGTCTAGAGTGAAATGTATAGAAATTAACAAGATTGCTTAATTGGCTAGGAAAATGGGTTTTGGAAGGCCAAAAGACTTGGGTTCCATTCCAATTTTGTTCCATTAAATTAGCTTTGTCGGGCAGCCCCGGTGGCTCAGTGGTTTAGTGCCCCCTTCAGCCCGGGGTGTGGTCCTGGAGACCCAGGATCGAGTCCCATGTCGGGCTCCCTGCATGGAGCACGCTTCTCCCTCTGCCTGTGTCTCTGCCTCTCTCTCTCTCTCTCATGAATCAATAAAATTAAAAAAAAAAAGTCAGTTGTCAACTGACTTATAAAAAAAATAATAAATTAGCTTTGTCATGTGAATTAAGCATCTGTTTTACTCATAAAATATGAATGAAAATCATAATACTTACCCTCTAGAGTTACTGAAAGCTTCAAATACTGTAATTCATGTGAAGTTTTATACAAAAATCAGTAAAGACCCAATAAAATGTCAGCTAAAAATAAAACTCATTAAATATGATAGTTAAACATATTAGTGTTTATTTCCATTTTTTAAAAAAAATTATTTACTTATTTGCGAAAGAGCACAGCAAGAGGAGCTACAGGCAGAAGGAGAGAGAGAAGCAGCCTCCCTGAGAAGCAGGGAGCCCAATGTGGAGCTCAATCCCAGGACCCTGGGATCATGACCTGAGCTGAAGGCTGACGCTTAATTGACTGAGCCACCCAGGCACGCTATTTCTATTATTTTTAAAAGTCCTGCTCCAATGGCAGTAAAGAACCAATAGCATGAACCCTTAAAAATCAAAAAGAATGAGGAAGATAGCGGACAAGAGATGTCCATAAATTTTGGAAGAACGAATGAGGATGAGTGGTGATTGATTTAGCAGAGTAGAGAAAGAGGAAATGTAAGCAAGTTTATCTCTACTGCAGAATTCTAAGTAATGTTGGGGATTTGAGGCACAAGATACCTCTAAGTAGTCTAGGGGAGTGAGTGGGGGTGGGGGGCTTGAAATGGAAAGATCAGTTAAAAATCTGCTTAAGGAGCAGTTTGGGGCAGCCTGGGTGGCTCAGCAGGTTAGCACCGCCTTCAGCCCAGGGCATGATCTGACATCGGGCTCCCTGCATGGAGCCTGCTTCTCCCTCTGCCTGAGTCTCTGCATCTCTCTCTCTCTCTCTCTCTCTCTCTCTCTCTCTCTCTCTTTCTCTGTGTGTGTGTGTGTGTGTCTCATGAATAAATAAATAAAATCTTAAAAAAAAAAAAAAAGAAGGAGCAGTTTGCTCCCTAGATCCCTTCCCCAATGCAGGTGCCTGGAAACTGCTCCTTCTTCAACCTTGAGAGAAGATCAGTGGGAGTTGTTGATTGTTGATGAGAGAGATTGTCCCAAGTTGGTTCTGGTCTTGAGAGTATCAAGCAGAGGTGAGGGTGATTGGTAAAGTACTAAAGTGTAAGCAGTGTGATTATGTTAGTTTTCTATGGCTACTATAACAAATTACCACAAATTCAGTGGTTTAAAAGGACACAAATTTATTATCTTCTAGTTCTAGAGATTAGCAATCCAAAATGGGTCCCAATGGGCTAAAGTTAGAGTGTTATTCTCCTTTTTGGAAGCTAGGAGAGAATCTGTTTTCTTGTCTTTTCCAGCTTCTAGAAGCTGTTTGCATTTCTTGCCTGATAGCCTCTTCCATCTTTAAAACCAGCAATAGCCAGTCATTCATGTTGCACCATTCTAAAACTGACTCTGCTGCTTTCTTTTACCCTTAAACCCAACTGTGAAATTCACAGTAATCTCCCCATTTTAAGGTCAACTGATTATCCACTATAATTTCATATGCAAATTTAATTCTCTTCTGCCATGGGACATAAAATATTCACAAGTTCCTGGGATTAGGATGTGGACAGTTTTGAGAGACCATTATTCTGCCTATGGCATGGATTAAGTCAAGGTGTCTATATTAAGTGGTGAGACACCCAGGTCCAGTCTTCTGGTAGGCTTCTGAATGCTGGTAACCAGTTTATATTCCTTACTCAGAAAGCAGAAAACTGGATAGTTTATCACAAGAAATTCTCAAAACTCTCATTACCAGAATACAGTGGTTACTAATTAAGGATGATTTTGAGCCCAGGGGACATTTGGCAATGTCTGGAGAAATTTGCTATTGTAAACAACTGGGGGAAGTGGGGAAGAGGTGTGCTGTTGGCATCTAGTGTGTAGGGGCCATGGATGCTACTAATATTGTACAAGGCACTGCATTACATCCTTACTTGTCCTTACACCCAAAATAATTATCTGATCCAAGATGTCAGTAGTGCCAAAGATGAGAAACCCTACTCTAATGTTAAGCTAACAGGTCAATATCACTCTAATATAAATAAATAAATCCTACCTAGGCACACACAGTTGCAAATGAGCATTTTTATTCCTCGTTTTATGATACAGAGAGCATGTAGCATGAAAGAGGCAAAAAGAAACAAATAAGAGATAAAATGAACTTACAGAAAATAGTCAGTGTTGGGAGCAGAATAGTTTTTTAAGTATATTAATATTTTCAAAGAAATTAGAGAAGATACTGAGGACATAAAACAAGACTATCTAAAAGTGGAAATTAGGGAGAATAAAAAAGATATTGGAAAGTGAAAATATGATAGCAGAAATAAAGTCTGCAGGAGTTAGAGGATGATGTTGAGGAAATCTACCAGAAGTGAAAATTAAGAAATTATTGAGGGATGTGCTACAAAATAAGAGTAAATTAAGAGAGATGAAAACATGGAAGTTTAGAAATGGATATAACAGTCCCAAGACCACAGCACTATGTAAAGTTGCTTGCATGCCAATAAGGTATTGAAGACTCTGTGGTTTTTACTTCAAATTTGAAGTGTCATGACTGAGGGAAGGAAGGGGAGGTTGGGAGGAGAGAAGAGAGTGAGAGAGAGGCTACATGGGAGGAGGGAGATGGTTTGGTTTTGGGTGAAAGATATAAATTTAAAAGATTTAAAAATGCATGTGTTCACTTGCTTCACCACTAACCAAGGGTTAATGTTCAAAGATCACAAAATGAGGAAGGTAATCAAACTGTACAAGTACAAACTTGCACCTGCAGAAAAAGTCTGCACAAATATTTATATCTGGCAGTATTCATAAGTAAAGGTTTGCAACATACTGTCCAATAGCTAGTAAAATCTGATCATTGTAAAATTAAAAGTATGTTGCACTTGAATAAGTCCAAATGATGAAACCTGATTTTAAGCTTGCCTCAGTCACTCTCAGTTACCTTTAGTTACTCTTATGTAAACATGAATTAGTTAGTATTTGCCATCCTGAAGCTGGGTTGCTTCATTTATTAAATGAGAGGATTTAATTGGATATATTCTTTAAAAAAAAAAGATTTTAAAAGATTTATTTATTTGAGAGAGAGAGAGAGAGTGTGAGAGTAGGGGTAGGGGCAGAGGGAGAGGGAGAGAGAGACTCTCAAGCACACTCCATGCTGAGCATGGAGCCTGATGCAGGGCTTGATCTTATAACCCTAAGATGGTGACCTGAGCCAAAATCAAGAATTGGAAGCTGAACTAACTGAGCCATTCAAGTGCCTGCCTCCGACACTTAACAGATTGAGCTGCCCAGGTGCCCTGGCTATATCTGTTCAGCTCAACACTTTTATTCTAAAGTTTTTTTGAGGGGATCCCTGGGTAGCTCAGTGGTTTAGCACCTGCCTTTGGCCCAGGGCATGATCCTGGAGTCCCAGGATCAAGTCCCACATCGGGCTCCCTGCACGAAGTCTGCTTTTCCCTCTGCCTATGTCTCTGCCTCTCTCTCTCCCTGTGTCTCTCATGAATAAATAAATAAAATCTTTAAAAATAAATAAAAAGAATTATTAACCACAGGGCCTTGTTCAAATTCCAACATAGGAAATTACACTTAAAAAAAAAAAGAATAAAGCTTTTTTGAACAAACAAAACATTCAAAAAATGTGGGAGCAAAAGCAAAATAGACCAATTGAGACATTTTATAGAAAAGCAATTTTAAAATGCAAGCTAATTTTAGGTTGTGTTCTCCAAAAGCTGACACTGAGATATGGACCCAGGTGCAAGTGATTAATTAGAAAGGTGCTATAAGGGATGCCTGGGTGGCTCAGCCGTTGAACGTTTGTCTTTGGCTCAGGGTGTGATCCCAGGGTTCCAGGACTGAGTCTTGGATTGGGCTCCCTGTGAGGAGCCTGCTTCTCCCTCATCCAATGTCTCTGCCTGTCTCTCTGTCTCTCATGAATAAATAAAATCTTAAAAGAGAAAGAAATGTGCTATAATATGAAATCAATAAGGTAGTCAGGAAGGCAGGACAAGAAAGGAGAATAAGAAAAGCAAGGGTGGGCAGCCTGGGTGGCTCAGCGGTTTAGCGCCGCCTTCAGCCCAGCGCGTGATCCTGGAGTCCCGGGATGGAGTCCCACGTCAGGCTCCCTGCATGGAGCCTGCTTCTCCCTCTGCCTGTGTCTGTTCCTCTCTCTCTCTCTCTCTCTCTCTCTCTCTCTCGAATAAATAGATAAAATCTTTAAAAAAAAAGAAAAGCAAGGGTATGATTTCAGCATCAACTTAGTCCCAGGGACCTCCAGAGCATAAATTACAAAGATAGAGTTTATCCCACCTGGAGGCAAAGGAGCTAGGCTTTCTTACTCTGAACAAGTTACTAGCTACTGACTACTCCTGGGATTTGTAAATCTCCAGGTACTTTCACCTCTCTGTGAGAAGTGGCTCTAGTAACTCAAGAACATCCCTTTGAAGAAGATTGCAGGTACTATAACATTAAGAGTGAAACATTATGACTTCTGCTTCCACCCAGGATGGAAGTTATAGGAATCAGATTTACCCTACCACCTGAAAAAAAAAGAAACAAGGACAAAATGTATAAAACAAGGGTTTTCAAGACATTGTATATCAATCAACAAGAATAGTTATCTCTAAGAGAGTAAATAAACAAACAAGTTGAGTTCTGTCAAGTTGGATAAAATTGCAAAACCGAACTTTATACTGCCCTCAGTAAATATACTTTGGACCTAGAAATCCAGATAGGTTAAAAGTTAAAGGATTGAAAAAGATATACCATGCTAATATTTATCAAAAGACATCTGGAGTGGTTATATTACTATCAGACAAAATAGGTTTTAGATCAGAGAATACTATAGGGCACCTGGCTGACTCAGTAAGAGTGTGTGACTCTTGATCTTAGGATTGTAAGTTTGAGCCCCACAATGGGTACAGAGATTACTTAAAAATAGATCAGAAAATATTACCAAGGATAAAAAGGGTGATTTCAAAATAAAAGGAAATGTAATCTACATATTTGTGCATCTAATCATATAAATAAAAAGTATGTGAAGCCTCTCTCTGTGTCTCTCATGAATAAATAAAATCTTAAAAAAAAAAGTATGTGAAGCAAAAGCTGATAGTGCTGAAGGAAAAGAGAACATATCCATAATTACATTTAATAATTGTAGCTGAGGATTTTAACACCCATTTTTCAGTAATTGTTAGAATAAGAAAGGAAATCAGACTTAACACTATCAACCAACTTGATATAATTGATATTTATAGATCACTTGGCCTAAAAATACTTAAATACATATTTCTTCAAGTGTATATAGAATATTTACCAAGTTAGACTATAATCTGGGTCCTAAAATAAGTCTTAAATTTAAACATATTAGAATCCTACAAACTATGTTTTCTGACCACAATGGAACTAAATTAGAAGTCAGTAAAGGAATGGTGTGTGGGGATGCCTGGGTGGCTCAGCAGTTGAGTGTCTGCCTTTGGCTCAGGGTTTGATCCTGGGATCTGGGAAGGAGTCTCACATCCGGCTCCTTGCAAGGGAGCCTGCTTCTCCCCCTGCCTGTGTCTCTGCCTGCCTCTCTCTCTCTCTCTCTCTGTGTTTTTCATGAATAAATAA
Organism: Nyctereutes procyonoides; assembly: GCF_905146905.1. Lineage (NCBI taxonomy): Eukaryota > Metazoa > Chordata > Mammalia > Carnivora > Canidae > Nyctereutes > Nyctereutes procyonoides. Next base: position 38,300,020 of record NW_026575044.1, read on the forward strand.
AATCTTAAAAAAAAAAAAAGAATAATGTGTGGAAAATCCCCAAATATTTGTAAACTAAATACACTCTTAAATAACTCATGGGTATTTTAAATAAATGAAAGTAAAAATACAAAATATTTAAGTTTGGGAAGTAAATATGTATTTAAATTCAGAATGGTCTAATGTGATGGTGGTAGTAAATCACTTTTAAATCTAGTAAGAAGGCTAAAAGACAAAAGTATTAAAAATAACTATAATTATAATTATCTGTTAATGGATACACAAGGTAAAAAGATGTAAATTGTGACATCAAATACAATGTTGGTAGGAGAGAGTAAAAATTTTGAACTTTAGTATGTATTTGACGTTAAGTTGCTATCAAATTAACATAGACTCTTATAACTATAAAATGTTTTATGTAAGTCTTGTGGTAACTACAAAGCAAAGACCTATTTTGGATACATACATAAAAGATAAAGTTATCTAAGCATAGCATTACAGAAAATCACAAAATCACAAAGGAAGGGAGTAAGAGAAGAAAGGAACAAAGGAATTATAAGACAACCAGGAAACAGCACAATGGCATAGTGAATCCAGTTTTATCAATAATTACTTTAAATGTAAATGGACTAAATTCACCAACAGAAGACACAGAGTGGCTAAATGGAGAAACAAACAAAGAAGACCCAACTATATGCCTACAAGAGACTTATGCTTGAAGGGCATACATAGACTAAAGTGAAGAGATGGAGAAAGATATTCCATGTAAATGGAATCAAAAGCAAGAGGGATTGCTATACTTATATGACAAAATAGATTTCAGTCAGAAACTATAACAACAAAGAAGGCCATTATGTAAAAATAAAGGGATCAATTTATCAAAAGGCTATAACAATTGAAAATATTTATAACCCAACATCAGAGCACCTAAATATATAAAGGAAATAATAACTGATCTGAAAGGAGAAATAGACAGCAATACAATAATAGTGGGGGACCTTATGCATATATGGGCAATTAATTTATGACAAAGGAGCCAAAAAATACAGTGGGGAAAGGACAGTTTCTTCAATAAATGCTAATGGGGAAACTGGAGAGCCACATGCAAAAGAATGAAAACAGATTACTGTCTTACACCACACACAAATCAACTCAAAATGGATTAAAGACTTGAATATAAACCTGAAACCATAAAACTCTTAGAAGAAAACATAAGCAGTAAGCACCCTGACAGTGGTCTTGGCAATTTTTTAGATTTGACATCAACCACAAAGCCAATAGAAGCAAAATACAAATAAGTGGAGTGCACCAAATTAAAAAGTTGTATATTATTCTGTATATTTGAAAGTTTAAAAATGTTAGATATTAGATCTTAAAAGTTCTCATCACAAGAAAAGAAAATCGTAACTCTGTGTGGTGACGCATGTTAACTAGACTTATTGTGATGATCATTTTGCAATATATACATATAACAAATTGTTATGTTGTACACCTGAAACTCTCAAAAGGCTATATGTTTATATATATATATGTTTATATATATATATTTATATATATATTTAAGATTTACTTAAGTATTTATTTATTTTAAAACATTTTTAAAAAATATTTATTTATTATTTATGATAGACATAGAGAGAGAGAGAGAGGCAGAGACACAGGAGGAGGGAGAAGCAGGCTCCATGCCAGGAGCCTGACGTGGGACTCCAGGATCGCGCCCTGAGCCAAAGGCAGGCACTAAACCACTGAGCCACCCAGGGATCCCCAAGTATTTATTTTAGAGAGAGAGTGGGGGGAGAGGCAGAGAGAGAAAGAAAGAAGCAGACTCCCTGCTGAGCATAGAGCCCAACACAAGGCTCAATCTCATGACACGGAGATCATGACCTGAACTGAAGTCAAGAGTCAGATGCTCAGCCAACTGAGCCACCCAGGCAGCCCAATTATATTTCAATTAAGAAAACAAAATGAAGTCAGAGGCTATATCTCCCTTGTTTTACATTATACTCCAATTCCTAGCATAGGATCTGCTTGACATAGAGCAAACATTCAATAAATACATGTTGCATGAATTTGAACCAAATTCTATTTGACTTAGCAATCTGGAAATATTTCTTCTTTTCTCTAAGCATTAGTTTCCCTGTCTGTAAAATGAGGGCTATGTTCTAGACACTCTGTAAGGTTCTTTTCGGATTTGTCATTTTATGGTTTACTTTCCTTAAACCTCAATCTCACTCTCAGTAACATTTCTTATTGATGAAAAAAAAAAGGGGGGGGGATGCCAGTGTGGCTCAGCGGTTGAACATCCGCCTTTGACTCAGGGCGTGATCCCAGAGTCCCAGGATCAAGTCCCTCATCGGGCTTCCTGCATGGAGCCCACTTCTCCCTCTGCCTATGTCTCTGCCTCTCTCTGTGTGTCTCTCATGAATAAAATAAAATCTTAAAAAAATAAAAGAAAGAAAGAAAAAATAGTAGGGGACTTTAAAACCTTGCTTTCAACAATTGATAGATTATCTGGATAGAAAATCAATAAGGAACATTGGGCTAAATTTACACATTTGATTAGATATACCTAAAAGACATACACAGAACATTCAATTCACATTGGACTATATGTACCTAAAAGATACACAAGACATTCCATCCAGCAGCAGAATACACGTTATTCTCAGTGCACATAGAACATTCTCCAAGAAGACTTTAGCAAATATAAGGAGACTGAAATCATACCAAATATCTTTTCTGACTACACTAGTATGAAGCTAGTTATCAATAACAAGAGGAAAACTAAAAATTTCACAAATGTGTGGAAATTTAGTAATATACTCCTGAACAATCAATGCATCAAAGAAGAGATTAAAAAGGAAACTAAAAAATCATGAAACAAATTAAAATGGAAACACAACATATCAAAACTTATGGAATGCAGCAAAAGTAGTTCTAAGGGAGAAGTTTACAATGATAAATGTCTACATTAAGAAAAAAGAGTTCACAGTGAATGTGGGGCTTGAACTCATAATCTAGAAATCAATAGTCAGATGCTCTACTGACTGAAGCCAGCCAAGTGCCCCATAAAAAAAGAAAGATATTAAATAAATAACCTAATTTGATATCTCAAGCAACTGGAAAAAGAACAAAGTCCAGGATTAAGAAGGAAGGAAATAATAATTGGAACAGAAATAAATGAAAGAGAAACTAAAAAGACAGTGGAAAATATCATTGAAACTACGAATTGGTTTTTTTGAAAGCTAAAAAAAATTGACAAACTTCAGTTAGACTAAGAAAAAAGAGAATAGACTCAAATAAAATCAGGAATGAAAGAGGAGACATTAAAACCAATAACACGATTACTAAGGATCATAAGAAAATGTGAACAATTATAATCTAACACAATAGATAACCTAGAAGAAATGGATAAGATCTTAGAAACATGCAACCTAGGGCACCTGGGTGGCTCAGTTGGTTAACCATCTGCCTTTGGCTTGGGTCATGATACCAAAGTCCCGGGATTGAACACTGTGTCAGGTTCCCTGCTCAGTGGGGAGTCTCCCCCATTCCCCTCTCCTTTTTTCTCTGTCCCTCCCCCTGCTTGTGCTCTCTCTCAAATAAATAAAATCTTAAAAAAAAAAAAGAGAAATATACAACCTATCAATGTTGAAGCACAAAGAAAGAGAAAATCTGAACAGACTAATACTAGTAAGGAAATTGAATCAGTAATCAAAAACTGCTCAACAAAGAAAAGCCTATGATCAAATGATTTCACTGGGGAATTCTACTAAACATTGACAAAAAATTAATATCAATCCTGCTTCAACTCTTCTAAAACATTGGAAAGAATACTTCCAAACTCATTTTATGAAGCCAGAATATCCTGATACCAAAGCCAGAAAAGATACTATAAAAAAGATTATAGGATACCAGGGTGGCTCAGTGGTTGAGTGTCTGCCTTTGGCTCAGGTCATGATCCCAGGATCCTGGGATTGAGGCCTGCATCATGCTCCCTGTAGGGAGCCTAGTCTCCCTCTGCCTATGTCTCTGCCTCTCTGTGTGTCTCTCATGAATAAATAAATGAAATCTTTAAAAAAAAATAGGGCCAATATCTCTGATGAATGTATTTGCAAAAATTCTCAATAAAATATTAGCAAACAAGATTCAGGAGTACATTAAAAGAGACATACACCTTGATCAAGTGGGATTTATTCCTAGTATGCAAGGATGGTTCAACATATGCAAATCAATAAATGTGATACACTATATTAACAAGATGAAGAATATGAATCATACGTTCATCTAAATAGATGCATAAAAAGCATTTGACAAGATTCAACATCCTTTTATGCTAAAAAAATTTCATCAAGTTGGGTAAAGAAGTAATGTAAAGGCCATATATTTCAAACACAGAGCTAACATACTCTATAGTGAAAAGCTAAAAGTTTGTCTTCTAAGATCAGGAGCAAGACAAAGATACCAATTGTCAATACTTTTATTCAACGTAGCACTGTAAACCCTACTCAGAGCAATTAGACAAGAAAAAAGAAAAGCATCAAAATCAAAAAGCAAGAAATAAAATTGTCTCAGTTTGCAGATGACATATTACATATAGAAAACCCTAAAGACTCCACCAAAAGCTGTTAGAACTAATAATGAATTCAGTAAAGTTTCAAAATACAAAATCAGTGATATTTCTATACACTAACAGCCAACTCACAGAAAATGAAATTAAGAAAACAATCTTATCAAAAAGAATAAAATACTCAGGATTAATTTACCAAGGAAATCAAAGATCTGTATGCTGAAAGCTATGAAACATTAATGAAAGAAATTGGAAAGATATTCTGTGCTTATACATTGGAATATTATTAAAATGTTCATACTAGCCAGAGCAATCTACAGGTTGAATGTAATCCCTATCAAAATTCCAATGTAATTTTCCCCAGAAATAGACAACAATTGTAAAATTTGTATGAAACTACAAAAGACCATGAATAGCCAAAGCAATTGTGAGAAAGAACAAAGGTGGAGGCATTATGCTTCCTGATTTCAAACTATATTACAAAGTATAGTAATCAAAACAGTACAATATTGGCATTAAAACAGTCACATAGGTCAATGGAACAGAAGAGAGAGCCCAGGAATAAATCCACATGTATATGATCAATTAATTTATGACATAGGAGTCAAGAACACATGATGGGGAAAGCATAGTCTCTTTAATAAATAGTACTGGGAAAACTAGACAGCCCCATGCAAAAAGAGTAAAATTAGATTGCTATCTTACATTATAAACAAAAATTAACTCAAAATGGATTGAAGAATGTAAGGGCTTAAACTGAAACCCTGGAAAGAAAAAAGGGGGGAAGTTCATTGACATTGGTCTTGGCAATGATTTTTTTTTTTTTTTGATTCGACACCAAAAGCAAAGGAAACAAAAGCAAAAATAAACAAGTGAGACTACATCAAACCTAAAAGCTTCTGCACAGCAAAGAAAACTGTGGACAAAATGTAAATGCAACCTACTGAATGGAAGAAAATATTTGCAAACCACATATCTGATAAGTAATATCCAAAATGTACAAGGAACTCTTACAACTTGTAGCAAAAACAAAAACATAAAATCTAAATATATATGGACAAAGGACTTGAATAGACATTTTTCCCAAAGAAGACATACCAATGGCCAGTAGGTACATGAAAGGGTGCTCAACATCACTAATTATCAGGGAAATACAAATCAAAATCATAATGAAATAGCACTTCACAACCTATTAAGTGTGGCTATTGAAAAGACAAGAGGGGGCACCTGGGTTGTGTAAGCATCTGACTGTTGATTTAGGCTCAAGTCATGATCTTAGGGTTGTGAGATAGAGCCCCACATTGGGCTCTGTGCTGGGTGTGGAGCCTGCCTAAGGTTCTCTCTCTCTCTCCCATTGCCTCTCCCCCCTCAAAAAAAAGATGAGATAACAAAAACCAGTGCGGGTGTGAAGAAAAGGAAACCTTCATATATAGTTGGTGGGAATGCAAACTGGTACAACCAGTATGAAAAATAGTATGGAAGTTCTTCAAGAAAATAGAATTACAACTTCTATATGATTCAGCAATCTCACTTCTGGGAATGTATGCAAAGGAAAATAAATCATATCCTGAAGAGATATCAGTACTCCTGTGTTCATTGCAGCATTGTCACAAAAGTCAAGATACAGCAACAACCAAAATGTCCATTGATGGACAAAGAAAGTGTGATATATATTATTAATAATCACATAAACATATTACATATAATATTACATTGTATATGTAACATATTATTTATGTATGTATTATTCAGTCATGAGAAAGAAGAAAATTCTGTCATTTGTGACACCATTGGTGAACCTGGTGAACAGTAATGCTAAGTGAAATAAGCCAGACAAAGACACATACTGCATGGTATCAATTATATGTGGACTCAAAACAATTGAAGACACAAAAAAAGAGTAGAATGGTAGTTGCTGGGGAGCTGGGTGATTTGGGAAATAGAAGAGGCTGATAAAAGGGTACAAACTTTCAGTTAAAATGAATAAAGTCTGAGAAGTTCTATTGTGGGCAAAATGCTACACAAACAGCATTGCATGCTGCAGAGAAATCATCCATGAAAGAAAGAGTCAATCAATGAGGGAAACTTCATTACTTCATTGTTCCTTATTTTAAGAAATTGCCACAGCCACCCCAACGTTCAACAACCACCACCTCGATCAGTCAGCAGCCATCAACATGGAGACAAGACCCTCCACCAGGAAAAAGTTAATATTAAGTGAAAGCTCGGATGATGATAAGCATTTTTTAGTAATATTTTCAAATTAAGGTATGTACTATGTTTTTTAAAAAATGGTACTATTGCATACTTAGACTACAAAAGAGTGTAAATATAACTTTTATATGCACAGGGAAACCAGAACAGTCATTTGACTTGCTTGATGATGATACTGGCTTTATTGTGGTGGTCTGGAGCAGACCCTCCAGTATCTGTGAGTTATGCCCATAATTCAACCTGTAGCACTGGTATTTGTCATTAAGATAATGTAATTTTTACTTTTGTTACCTTTGTTTCTTAGTGTTTATGAGGGAGAAAAAGTCTTTTTTGCAGCAGCTCAGTTTAAACCAGCAGATTAGCTGATTAGAATTAGGTTTCAATTCTAAATCCCCAGGAGCGAGACTCAGATGGACAGAGGTTAGATTATATATCCATCCCTGAGCACTCAGTTTTGGCCAAGGTCAGGTTTTTCAGTACATATCAGGCTAATGGGGCCCATCCTTGTTGACCAGAGGTAATTTCCAGTGAAGTGAGAGCAGGAGCTGGTCAGTTACCTAAAACAATATTTACCATTAAAAAATTGGTATAGGGGGATCCCTGGGTGGCGCAGTGGTTTGGCGCCTGCCTTTGGCCCAGGGCGCGATCCTGGAGACCTGGGATCGAATCCCACGTCGGGCTCCCGGTGCATGGAGCCTGCTTCTCCCTCTGCCTGTGTCTCTGCCTCTCTCTCTCTCTCTGTGTGACTATCATAAATAAATTAAAATTTAAAAAATTAAAAAAAAAATTGGTATAGGGCACCTAGATGGCTCATTCAGTTAGGTGTGTGCATTTGGCTCAGGTCATGATCCTGGGGTCCTGGGATTGAGCCTGCTTCTCCTCTCCCACTTCTCCTACTTGTTCTCTCTCTCTCTCTCTCTCTCTCTCTCTCCCTGTCAATTAAATATATGAAATCTTTAAAAAACAATTGGTATAAAAACTGTTTAGAATTGAATAAAAAAGAGAAATATGGTATATTTTCCAATTTTTATGTCTCAAACTAACTTTAGTAGTAGAATAAACCTTTGAGAATTTATTACTTAGAAAATTTTATGTTTGAAAAGACTTGAAAGAAAAAGAACTTGAAATGGGTATTTTATATCTATATTTAAAGCTGAAGTAATTGGTGTGCTTAAACTTCCAATATGAAGTCATAGAACTACAAAGCAAAATGAATTTATGGTTAAATATTGCAACTTACTTTGTCTGAAATTACCTAAGTACTATATAGGTGCTAATGAATTCTCCAACTTGAGGAGACATGCAACGAAAATTGCATCATTCTTTCATTCTGAGTACTGCTGTAAGCTGTATTTTTTTTTCCACCGAGGCTTTTTTCCTTTAAATTGTTACCTTGTGCCAAATTAAGAGATATGAACTTGAAAATAGCTTCATTTTATGTGCTGCAATAATAACTAGACTCACCAAGGAAAAGTAACCTCAGCCACCTTTATAAAAGTTCCTATTTTTTTTTTCACTTTATACCTGTGTCACTACAATTTTTTTTTTTCTGTGACACATGTTAGAAGGAGATTTCCTTGGTCTGAGAGTGTCATGACCAGTGTCTTTAATGCCAGAGAAGTTGTAATTAGCTGGAAACATGGCTGGAGGTCACATTTTCTAAGTAACAACATGTCTTTACTTCTGGCTTGGAGAACAGTGGCAAGCTTCTCTTCTTATCCCTCCAATTCTTTTCTCCTTGGCTTTATAGTATAGTTGTTAAGAGTTGGGTTTCAGAATGAGAAAGGCTGAACTCAAAACCCCCTTAAACCACATACTAGTTGTTAATTCTTGGGTAAATTACTAGGCTTCTGAGCTTAGTTTCTTCATCTGTAAAGAGAGATATAATAAGATTATTACAGGGATTAAATGGGATAATATTTGCAACGTGCTTAGCAAGAGGCTGGCGCATACTAAATGTTTAAAAAAGTAGTAACAATGATTAAAAATGATACTGATGATTATTTTCAGTGCTAGGCCTGGGGAAACAAAGATGCTGATGCATGGTCCTTGTCTTGAAGGAACTCATAGACCAACAGAGTACAGGACTCAGAAAGTACCACTGTAAGTTTATCTATGTTGAGGAGGCACTTGGTAAATGATAGTTGGTTCTTGATATTTCCATTAAGCACTATATTATTATTATTTAATAATCTATAAATACAACTTATTCTTAACTTTGGATTTTAAGAATATTATACTCAGAGAAAGTTATTGTAAACAACTCACTAGAACTGTAGGTGCTGGCATTCTTTGCCTTGTTCTTAGTTCTATCCCAGTTACATAGGCTGCCAGGCTTTTTCTTGGGTACCACAGAGTGATTAAGATGAAAAAAAAAATGAAGCATATCCTATCTAGAAGATTGGCTCTAGTACCAGATTTGGAAGTGGAAGGACTAGAATGTGAGAAACAAACCCACGCAATCTATCGAGAGTTGAGGCAAAGAAAAACAGGCTCAAGTCACTCAGTTGGTACCTGGAGCCAGATGTCTTCCAGGCACCTGTACCTGGAGAAAAGGAAACAGAGATACTAGGAATTCAAGAAGTTTGAGTAGAAGCTCAAATCAGCATCCTGACCCTTACACAAGCAGCCTAACCTGAGGGTTATGTAAGGTGAGAGACGTGGAAAGAACAGCACTACCAATGCTTTTGCCCAGTGGTGTCCAAACCTTTCTGAGTGTTGGTCTTTATTTATAAATTATATACGGGTATCTCTATTCCTAGTAGCATATTAGTGCATAATAAAGTTCATTGTTAAAGTTCATTGTTAAAGTAATTGCAATTACTTAATTTTTCTGTAGTAAAAAAGATTTTTTATTAAGAAGGCTTTGTGCAATTACTTTAGGTAATATAAGTAATTTAGAATTATTTTGGCTGGCTTCTTGGCAGATTTGATTGTTACTTTTTTTAAAATGAAGATAGGCTGATGAAGAAGAGATTGGGCAGCTTTTTGATGTTTGGTGTTGCACTTGCTTTATCAGTGTTATCTTCAGTTTGCCTTTTTTTTGCATTTTAAAGCCATCATGTGAAGGTTAGGTTAGTAATTCCTAAGTACACCTAATTGAGCACATAGAGACAGAAATTAATTTCTATATACTGAAATCCAATGAAAAATTAGGGTTCCCTTTTCTCTCTTTTGATTTATAAAGCTCCTTTTCCCTCATACGACCATGCATATCACATGGAACTTATATCCTCCCCACATTAAAAGGATCCTTTTATTTTTTTCTGAACTGATGTTGGGAAGAGATTGGGAGAAGTTACGGAAGTAACACTGCTTTTTAAAGAAGGAGAAAGGAGACAGTTTTATGTATAGGGCTGCAGAGAAGAAGAGGAAAAAAGGGGAGGTTAAAAAGATACAGGAAATTACCAATTTTGCAATGACAGAGTACATATAACACTTCACACTCAACGTGTCTTTCCTTGCTCCTTGCCTGTCCAAATTCTGTTCAGCTCAAAATCCACTTTTTAAATTAACCTGTACCAGATTGTATTTTCTAAAAATGGAGGCAACGATATCTCCCAACCCGCGTGATCTTTTACCACCTTGATACTCTTTCATTCACTGAAGAGTTATTATAGATGGGAAATAAGTCCATGAAAAAATGTTCAACATCACTAGCCATTAAGGAAATGCAAATGAGGACTACAATGAGATATTTCTAACATAATATAATAAGTAAAATAATATATAACATAATATAATAACTAAAATTAAAAAATGGCAATACTAAATACTGGTGAGGATAGTATTTATCTATCATATATTGTGAGTGGGCATATAAAATTATATGGCAGTTTAATGGAAAATATTTTGGCAGTTTCTTAAAAAACTAAGCATATATTGGGGTGCCTGGATGGCTCAGTTGGTTAAGCATCTGCCTTCAGCTCAGGTCATGATCCCAGGGTCCTGGGATTAAGCCCCTTGTCAGGTTCCCCACCCAGCAGGGGAATCTGCTTCTCCCCTCCCCACGCCCCACCACCGCCACTTGTGCAAATTCTCTCTCTTGCAAATAAATAAAATAAAATAAAATAAAATAAAATAAAATAAAATAAAATAAAATAAAAAAACTCAACCCCCCCTCGCCCAAAACTAAGCATGTATTTAATGTATAATATAACCTAGGAATGACTCCTGGCATTTATCTCAGAAAAATGAAAATTTATGGTCACAAAAAAAAAACTCTTGACCTAAATGTTCATGGTAGCTTTATTTATAACAGCTCCAAACTGTAAATAACTGAAGTGTGATTAGCTAAGGAAGTGGTGGCATATCCCTACCAGGGAATACTGCTTAGCATATCCCTACCAGCAATACTATTGATGAATGCAATAATTTGGTTGAATTTCAAAGGATTATGCTGAGTGAAAAACATCAGTCTTAAAAGGCTACATACTGTAATTTCACTTATATAGCATTCCAGAAATGACAAAATTATAGATATGGACACAAATTAGTGGTTGCCAGAGTTTAGGAATGATTGAGAGGGTGTAACTCTAAAGGGGTTTCACAAGAGAGATCTTTGTGGTGATAGTTCTGTATCTTAATTTTGGTGATGGTTCCATGAATATACCAATGTGACCAAATGGACAGAAAATGACAATGTCAATATCCTGGTTTTGAGATTTCTTGGTTTTGAGTCACTATAGTTACTAAGATATAACTGTTGGGGGAAACTGAGGTGAAGGGTATATGAGACATCTCCGTACTTTGTGTGAATCTATAATTATTTCAAAATAAAAAGTTGAAAGAATGGAAGAGACTCATTTTAGGTTAGATCTTTATCAGTCTTTGTCTCTATTTTTTCTCTGATCCTGATAAGTCCATAGAGGGGTGCTAATGGGCACGTACCAGAAATATTTTATAATTTTTCTTGTGAATTTTTTGACTTCAGTATTATGTAGAATTATATTATTTAATTTCTAATTTAATTCCATTGTGTAAGATTTTAAACTTCTGAAAATTTTTGAGAATTTAAAGCCCGGTATATATTTTACCTTAGTGAGCTTTCTAACTACACTTAAGTAGCATGTGCATTCTGCAGTTGTTGCTAGAGTGTTTTATGAATATTAATTAGGTCAAGATGGTTTATTTTTCTGCTTTCTTCCTTAATTCTACTGCCTAATTTAGTCATTTCCTAATCCAAATCCATTGCCTAATTCAAAGCAGTGGATTTTATTTTTTTATAATTTATGTTTTTCTGCTAAAATTTGCTGTTTACTTATTAAGACCATATTCCCTTTGGACAATTGTCTTCTATGTCACTGAATATGTTTATAAAAGCTTCTGAAAGTCTTTATTAAATTCAACATCTGGATCCTCTCAAAATTGATTTATATTGACTATCTTTTTTCTTGACTATAGGCCATGCCATATGTTCTTGTTTATCCTTCTGCTCAGAGTCTTACAAGGATGAGAATGTAAGTGTTGGCTGAGCTATGTTCTCATCTAGAACTGAAGTCCTCTTCCAAGCTCATTTGGTGGTAGCAGAATGGAGTTCCTTGATTGTACCACTGAGGTCTCCATTTCCTTGCTAGTGGTCTTTAAGTGCCTCATATAGGTAGAATCATACAGTATTTGCTTGTTTTGTGATTTGCTCCTGTCACTTAGCATAATGGTCTCAAAGTTCAACAATGCTAGCATTTTGCAAAATTTCCTTTCTTTTAGAAGCTGAATGATATTCTGTTGTATGTATATACCCATTTTGCTGATTCATTCATCTGCTGATGGACATTTAAGTCACTCCCACATTTTCACTATTAGGAATAACACTGCTACAAAAATGTTCATAGTACTCTCTCTCTCTTTTTTTGAAAATATTTTTATTTATTTGAGAGTGAGAGAGAATACAAGCAGGGGGAGTGGCAGAGGGAGAGCGGACTCTCTGCTGAGCAGGGAACCCAACCCGGGGTTCTGTCCCAGGACCCTGAGATCATGACCTGAACTGAAGGCAGACACTTAATGAACTGAGCCAGCCCCCATGCCCATCACTTTCATTTCTGATTTTAGTGATTTGTGTCTTATTTTGTAATTCTTCTTAGTCCATTTAGCCAATGAATTGCCAATTTTGTTGATCTTTTTGAAGAAGCAACTTTTGGTTTCATTGAATTTTCTGTATTGTTTTTCTATTTTATTTGTATGTGCTCTAATTTTTATTTTTCTTCATTCTGCTAGCTTTGAGTTTAGTTTGTTCTAGTTCCGTAAGTTGTAAACTTCAGTTCTTGATTTGAGATCTTTCTTGTTTTTATATATTTATTTATATTCTCTTTTTTATTTGAGAAAGAGAGCACAGGCTTGAGTTGGGGGAGGGACAGAGGGAGAGAATCTTCAAGCAGACTCCCCACTGAACATGGAGCCCAACACGAGGCTCAATCCCATGAAATTGAGATCATGACCTGAGGTAAAACCAAGAGTTGGGTGCTCAACTGACTGAGCCACCCAAGCACTCCCCCTGTTTTTATTTCTTTTTAATCTTTTTTTGGCATCAAGTTGGTGAGCTGGAATTTCATCATATTTTTTTCTAGATGGTTCTTTGCGAGCATTCTGCAGTGAGTAAAGGTAAGTCAAACAAATTAGAGTGTTCTTTACATTATTTTTCTCATAGTGTTAGCAATTCTTTACACTTGTGCACTAAGCTTTGTTATTTCATTTGTTCATTCAGCAAATATTTTATTGAGCACCTTCTATGAGCCAGGAACTCTTCTTCTTTTTTTTTTTAAATGAGGTATAATTGACATATAACACTATATTAGTTTCAGCTGTACAAAATAATGATTTACTATTTGTATGTATTGCAAAACGATCACCACAATAAGTGTAGTTAACATCTGTAACACATCCATGTATACACAGTCACAAATGTTTTATTCTTGCAATGAAGTCTTTTAAGATTTACTCTTTCAGCAACTTTTTAAATATGCAATATGGTATTATTAACTATAATCACCATGCTGTACATTACATCCCCATGACTTGTTTATTTTATAACTGGAAGTTTGTTCCATTTTACCCTCTTCACCCATTTTACTCTCCTCCTCCCCAGTTGCACCTCTGGCAACCACCTGTCTACTCTTTGTATCTATTAGTTAGGTTGTTTTGTTTTGTCTTGTTTTTGCTTTTAGATTCCACATACAACTGAGATCATATGGTTTTGTCTTTCTCTGTGTGATTTATTTCACTTAGCATAATGCCCTCAAGATCCATTGATGTTACAGATGTCAAGGTTTCATTTCTTTTATGAACTGAATGTTGTACATATGTACCACATTTTCTTTATCTATTCATCCATTGATGGACACTTAGGCTGTTCCCATATCTTGACTATTGTCAATAATGCTGCAGTGAACATGGAGGTGCATATAACTTTTTGAGTTGAAGTTTTCTTTTTTTTTTTAAAGATTTTATTTATTTGAGAGAGAGAGAGAATGCACTAGTGAGCATGAGCAGTGGGAGGGACAGAGAAAGAGGGAGAAGCAGACTCCTCACTGAGCAGGGATCCTGACATGGGGCTTGATCCCAGGACTCTGGGATTAACCAACTGAGCCACCTAAAGTTTTCATTTTCTTCAGATAAATATTTAGGAGTTGAATTGCTGGATCATGTAGTAGTTCTTTTTTTAGTTTTTTGAGGAACCTCCATATTGTTTTCCATTGTGAGTACACTAGTTTATATTCCCACCAACTGTTCACAAGTGTTCCCTTTTCTTTCCTACATCCTTATGAACACTTGTTATTTCTTATCTTTTGATAATAGCCATTCTAACAAGTATGGGTGGATGTCTCATTGTGCTTTTGAGATGCATTCCCTTTTCATGTACCCATTGGACATTTATATGTCTTCTTTGGGAAAATGTTTATTCAGATCTTCTGCCTATTTTTTTAAAAGATTTTATTTATTTATTTATGAGAGAGAGAGAGAGAGAGAGAGAGAGGCAGAGACACAGGCAGAGGGAGAGGGAGAGGGAGAGGGAGAAGCAGCCTCCATGCAGGAATCCCAATGCAGGACTCGATCCGGGGTCTCCAGGATCACACCCTGGGCTGAAGGTGGCACTAAACCTCTGAGCCACCTGGGCTGCCCCTTCCACCTGTTTTTAAATCGAAAAATGTTTTGCTATTATTTGTATGGGTTCTTTATATATATTGGGTATTAATCCCTTTATCACATACATGATTTGCAAATATTTTCTCCCATTCAGTAGATTGCCTTTTCACTTTGTTGATGGTTTCCTTTGCTGTGTAGAAGCTTTTTAGTTTGATGTAGTCCCACTTATTTATTTTTGCTCTTTTTGCCTTTGCCTTTGATGTCAAATCTAAAAAGTCATTGCCAAAATTAATATCAAGGAGCTTACTGTCTATATTTTCTTTTAGGAATTTTTTATCTCATGCCTTACATTTTTAAGTCTTTAGTCCATTTTGAGTTAATTTTTGTTCATAGTGTAAGATAGTGATTCAATTTCAGTCTTTGGCATGTGGCTGTCCAGTTTTCCAAGCACCACTTACTGAAGACACTGTCCTTTCCCCATTGTATATTCTTGACTCACTTGTCATAAATTAATGAACTATATATGTGTCAGTTTATTTTAGGGCTCCCTATCCTATTCCATTGCTCTATATGTTTGTTTTCATGCCAATATCATATTATTTTGATTACTATAGCTTTGTAATATAGTTTGTAATATGGTTTGAAATCAGGACACATGATTCCTCCAGCCTTTTTCTTCTTTCTCAAGATTGCTGTTAACTACTCAGAGTCTTTTGTGGTTTATATAAAATTTAGGATTGTTTGTTCTACTTCTGTGAAAAATGTCACTGCAATTTTGATAGGGATTGCATTGAATCTGTAGATTGCTTTGGATAATATGGACATTTTAACAGTTTTAATTCTTTCAATCCATAAGCGCAGGATATCTTCCTATTTGTGTCTTTCTCAATTTCATTCATTAGTGTCTTATAGTTCAGTATACATTTCTTTTACCTCCTTGGATGAATTTATTCCTAGATTTTTTGGGGGGATACAAAGTTTGGTTGTTGATTTGAGATCTTTCTTGTTTTTTAATATAAGCATTTAGAGCTGTACATTTCCCCTTCTGCACCTCTCTTTTCTGCAGCCCATAAGATTTGATACGTAGTGTTTTCATTTGAATTTGTAAGTATTTTCTAATTTTTCTTGTGATTTATTTTTTGATTCATTGGTTATTTAAAAATATGTTGCTTAGTTTCTATAATTTTGTGAAATTTCCAGTTTTCCTTCTGTTATTGCTTTCTTTCTTTCTTTCTTTCTTTCTTTCTTTCTTTCTTTCTTTCTTCTTTTAAGATTTTACTTGTTTATTCATGAGAGACATAGAGAGACAGAGAAAGAGGCAGAGACACAGGCAGAGGGAGAAGCAGGCTCCATGCAGGGAGCCCAATGCAGGACTTGATCCTGGGACTCTAGAATCACGCCCTGGGCTGAAGGCAGACGCCAAACCGCTGAGCCACCCAGGGATCCCCATGCTTTCTAATTTCATATTGTTGTGATTAGAGAAGGTACCTTATGATATCTGTCTTTTAAAATCTATTGAGGGATGCCTCAATAGGATGCAATAGGATGCATGGAGCCTGCTTCTCCCTCTGTCTGTGTCTCTGCTCCCCCCCCCCCCCGTGTCTCTCATGAATAAGTAAATAAAATCTTAAAAAAAAACTATTAAGACTTGGGGCACCTGGATGGCTCAAGTATTTTAAGTGTCTTGTCTACCTTTTCCTCAGGTCATTATCTCAGAGTCTTGCTCAATAACAAGTCTGCTTTTCTCTCTCCCTCTGCCCCTCCCCCTACATACTCTCTCTCTCTCTCTCTCTCTTGCTCATTCTCTCTTAAATAAATAAATAAACTCTTTTTAAAAAGTCGATTGAGACTTAATTTGTAGCTTATCATATAGTCTCTCCTGGAAAATGTCCATGTGTACTTGAGAAGAATATGTATTCTGTTGTTGGTTAGAGTGTTCTGTACAGGCCTGTTATAAACCAGTTAGTTCATTGTTGTTTAAGTCTTCTATGGTTTTGAATGTATCTTTGAAAAAAAAATGTATCTTTGGTCTGGTTATATCCATTGTTGCGAGTGGGGTATTGAAGTCTCTCTTATTGTAGAACTATTTTTTCTTTTAATTCTGCCAGTTTTTGTTTTATATATTTTGATCTATCATTACGTGCATAAATGTTTATAATTATTATATCTTCTTGCTGTATTGAAAATTTTATCAATATATAATGTCTTTTTGGGTATTTTGTAAACTTTGGGGGTTTAAAGTCAATTTTGTCTAGTATTAGTATAGATAACCCTGCTCTCTTTTGGTTACTACCTGTGTGGAATATCATTTTCCATTCCTTCACTTTCAGTCTATTTAGGTCTTTGGATAGCATATACTTGGATTGTGCACTTTCACCATTATGTGAATCTCTCTTTTTAATTGGAGATTTTATGGCATTTACATTTATTTATTTATTTATTTTTTAAAAAATATTTTATTTATTCATGAGAGACACACACACAGAGAAAGAGGCAGAGACACAGACAGTGAGAGAAGCAGGCTCCATGCAGGGAGCCTGACGTGGGACTCAATCCTAGGTCTCCAGGATTTCATCCTGGGCCAAAGGCAGGTGCTAAAATGCTGAGCCACCCAGGGATCTCCATCATTTACATTTAAAGTAATTTTTGTTGAGGCTTACACCTGTCATTTTCCTATTTGTTTTCTATCTTAGAGCTTTATTGTCCCTCATTTCCTATATGACTGTCTTCTGTGTTTAGTTTCAATTCTTTACTCATTTGCTCTTGTGCATATTCTATAGCTTCTTTATTTGTGGTTACCCTGGGGATTACCTTTAGCATCCTTAAGTTGTAACACTGTATTTTGAATTTATAGGAGCTTAACTTCAATAATATACAAAAACTTCTTTGTTAAAGCTCTATCTTCACCCCTTTCAGTTGTTGATGTTACAGAATGACATCATTACACATCGTGTGCCCCCAAACACAAACTATTAATTATTTTAATTGTAATAGTCTCTTAAATTGAAGAAAACAAGATTTGGAATTGTAAACCAAAGTTACAGTAATACTAGCTCTTAGGCTAATAGTTAGTTTTTCCTTTTTATGTATTAGCTTTTAAAATCATATAGAAAATTAAAAGTCAGGATACCTGGGTAGCTCAGTAGGTTAAACACTGGGTTCCAGGTTTGGGCTTGGATCATGATCTCTGGGATTGGTCTCTGCATGAAGCCTAGCGTGGAGCCCCACGTGGAGCCTCATGACAGGCTCCATGCTCAGCGTGGAGTTGGCTTCAGATTCTCTCTCTTCCTCTTTTTCTGTCCCTCCCTCATCCTTCTCAATAAAATCTTTTAAAATAAGGTCTAAAAAAAGAAAACAAAAAGTGTAGTTACAAATCATCATTATTGTCCTGGGGTAAAAAAAATAAAAACAACAACAATAACAACAACAAAAACAAATCATCATTACAATGTACTAGCTTTTATATTTGTCTATATACTTAACTTTATTGAAATCTTTATTTCTCTTTTTGGTTTTAAGTTACTGTCTAGTATTCTCTTATTTCACCTTGCAGAACTTCCTTAAACATTTCTTGCAGGGTGGACTAATGGTTTAGTAACTCCTTCAGTTTTTGTTTATCTGGGAGTATCATAATTCCTCCTTCACTTTTGAAGGGCAGTTTTGACAGATATAGGATTTTTGGTTGATAGTTTTTGTTTGTTTGTTTGTTTGTTTTAGCACTTTGAATATAGTAGCCTGCTATCTCCTGGCCTCCATAGTTTCTGATGATAAATCTACTGGTTATCTTTTTGAGGATTCCTTATATGCAATAATTCACTTCTCTTTTGCTGCTTTCATGATTCTTTGTTTTTATATCTTGAAAGTTTGATTATAATGTGTATCAGTGTGCATATCTTTTAGTTCATCTTACTTGGAGCTTTTTGGATGTTTATATTCATGTTTTTCATGATCTTTCTCTGTTCTTTCACTCTTAATCTTTCTGGGACTTCCAAAATGTGTATGTTGGTCTGTTAGATTTGTACTAGAGGTTCTTTGGGTTCTGCTTACTTTTCTTCAGTCTTTTTTTTTTTTTTTCTGTTTCTCAGACTTGATAATTTCCCTTGTCCTGTCTTCAAGTTCACTGATTCTTTCTTCTGCCTTTTCAAATCTGCCTTTGAATACCTTTAGTGAATTTTTCATTTCAATGATTGTATTTTTCAGTATTGTACTTTTCAAAAAGTATTTCTTTTTGGTTTCTTTTTAGATTTCTTATGTACTGATATTCTGATTTTTTTCTGTACATATTTTTCTTGACTTTATCCTCATCTTCCTTTAGTTTTTTTGAGCACCTTTAAAAGTATTGTTTTAAAGGTCTTGGTATGTCTGCCATAAGGTTTTTTTTCAGAGACAGTTTTTTTTTTTTTTATTAATTTTTGTCCCTTGAATGAATCATATTATCCTGTTTCTTTGTATGCTTGGTAATTTTTTTGTTGTTCAATACTGGATTTTTGAATCTAATAATGTGGCCACTCTGGGAATCACATTTTCCCCTTCCTCTAGGAATGTCCTAGTCTTTATTTTTAAAAAAAATTTAAAAATTTTTAAATTTTTTAAAAAGATGTTATTTGTTTATTCATGAGAGACACACAGAGAGAGGCAGAGACACAGGCAGAGGGAGAAGCCGACCCCCTGCAGGAAGCCTGAAGTGGGACTTGATCCCAGGACTCTGGGATCACACACTGAGCTGAAGGCAAATGCTCAACTGCTGAGCCACCCAGGCGTCCCAATTAAAAAAAAATTTTTTTAATTAAGTGTTTATCAACCTCCAGTTTATTCTCTATTATTAAGAGTCATTTATGGCTTGTTTCCCTCTCTCCTTTTTTTCTTTTGTGCTCTAATATTTTAAATACCTTTTGTTAACAGCATATTGCTGAATTTAAGAAAGTATCAGTTTTGAGGTCTGTGTTTTTTGTGAGGTATACCACTTAGTGATTACTGAATTATTTTTATCATCTTATTTTGTACTTCCATTTACTCCATTTTTTCCCCTTGGTTTTTTTCCTTTCTCACTTTCCTCAATTGATTTGATCAATTTTGTTTATTCTCTCCCCCTTTGCTGGTTTAATTCCTTTTTATTCTATAATTTCAGTGGTTTTCTTAAAATACATACATTTCTTAACAAATCTAAAGCTAATCAATATCCATTCTCTGGGTAAACAACATAGGAAGCTTAAATTACTTTAATTTCAGTTATCCCTTTCCAGTCTTACAGAAAAGATAGATTGCTTATAAATGAATGACAACCTGATGGAAGATTTCTTATCAGCATCAACAGAATACAGCAGTGAAATAATATATTCTGAGACCTGAGGTAAACTGTTTACTTAAAAGTTAGTAACCACCCAAAATATAATTTAAGAGCAAACTCAAGATCCTTTCTGAAAGAACGCTACATGATGTACTTTAATCAGAAGAAAACTGAATGCAGAAGAAAGAGTGGGGTGTAAGAAATGATGTTGAATAAAGAGACTGGTAAATGTATTGGCAAATTTTTATAAGCACTAACTATAAGGTGTAGTATTCCAAATAATCCTTAGTTGGCTCCCTATTTTTACAGATAGAGAAAAGAAGCGTGGAGATGCTAAGTATCAAACTTATATGAAATCACACAGCTAAAGGAGGCTAGTGCTAGGAGAATGCCCTCTTGTTCAGAAATGCCATAAGACTCAAAAAGCAATACTAGGAATCTGTGTTCATTCTTTGACCTAACTTGTGACTCAGAGAATTCTTGGGTCTATGAATTCTAGAATGTGTAAGAAAAATTCACTCAGGTGTTATCCTCTGAATTAAGGAGAATATGGAGCAAGAATACCCACTAAAGATAAATTGTGAAAGTTTACCTTACTTGAAATCCCAGTGGTACAGAATGATTTATCAGTCACTTAGCAAGATTCCATAAACTTTGAGAAATATTAAATAACTGATGCCATATGACCACGTTAAGAAACAAAGGTAGAGGGGTACCTGGCTAGCTCAGCCAGAAGAGCAAGTGACTCTTAGTCTCAGGGTCATGAGTTCAAGCCCCACAATAGATGTAGAGATTACTTAAATAAATAAACTTAAAAAAAAAAGATGGAGAGAGAAGCTGAATTGAATCAACAAAATTACTCCCTGTAAATAGCAAAACATAGAGTTCCTCTGTATTCTAAAAAATAAAACACATATGGTGTTGTATTTTATTAAAAATCACCTGATTTGTTCTTTAACCAGGCTTATAAGCTACAATGTAATCTTTTAAAATTATAGGTAATTACAAGAAGGTGCATTAAACCTTAGTTAATCACAGTTGTTTCAAAAATATGTCCTCTCTCTTAACAAAGCAGTAACCCAGCCAAAGCTTGGATAAACTGGCATTTCCCTAGATCACATGTTTCATTCCTAAACACAATGCCCCTTGTGTTTCTTTCAGGTGTCCATACTTTTTCTGAAAAATAGATCTCCCCTTCCAAAGCTTGAGTATTATCTGCTCTTTGTTTGAAAATAAATGCATTGTTCATGTGTAGACTAGTCGTGCAGGTGTTTTACCTCTCTTTTCCCAGTCAGGCTGTTTCTTAAGCCTTTCATGAAATCAGTTCAGTTTAGTTAAACCTCTGACATTCACTTCTCATTGCCATTTCCCTTTATAGCCATAATATAAGCCCCAAATACAACCTGATCATCTTTCATTCCATTATGTTTACATTTTTAAAATGATCTCAGGAGTTGCCAACACTACATCTTTCTCAGTTCTTGAGGGCTAACTCCAGGGCAAGGCCAAAGTTCTGCTCAGTTCAGGTTGCTTTCATTTTCCCTGAACTGGCAATCACTGCCTTATGGTACAGATTTGCTCCTGTCACTGGAAAGAACTACCTGAAAGCTTTGCATGAAATTAAACTCCCTGAAGTGTAACCAAACTGAATAAAGCCACAGAAGCTTGTATTGAAACAACTCTTTTCCTGAGTGGGGCATGTGAAACACTGACATTCTTAACACAGCGAGGACTGGTATTGAATGTCAGGTAACCAGTTCTGTCTTCTGAGGTATAACATTTCAATCCCTCCTTTTATTTTCAAACAACCACTTTCATGTTATTCCTTAGAGAATGAGGATGGTATGAATCTCAGATCACTGGATAAACTATAGCTGAAAAGGGAAAATGGGGGGCAGGAGGCTGAATCACTTAAAGACTTAATCTCTTCAGTGCAAAAGATAGTAATTGATACTACTTATCAAAGTGTAACTTGAAGTTTTAAGCAATTTATTATTGTCATCCATGCCTCTAGATTTTTTGTATAATCCCCATTCTCTGTCATTTTCTGTAACTCAATGGTACCTCAATAAAACATAGTGCATATTTTAGCATTTCATTATTTTTATTGCTCTTATGGCTAAGAGTTCAAAAAATTTCATATTCCATTGTAAATGGTGGAAAGCTTATGTGTATCTAGTGAATAATTATTCATTTTCATAGTGAATAAGAAGTAAAGAATCTATGTGCTTTACTTTTTCCAATTACAGTATTTTGCTTAACACACTGTGCTCACTAATTTGTTGATTGAAGAGAAGAAAGCAACACACTTATATGGTGTGTATTATTGCTGCTTTGTCCAGTTTATGAAATAGGACTAATCTGAATTTAGTTGTGAAACACATTGTTCTGAGTATCTGTAGAGCTCTTGCAGAATGTTGCAAGTTCATTTTAAAAACAGGGGATCCCTGGGTGGCGCAGCGGTTTGGCGCCTGCCTTTGGCCCAGGGCGTGATCCTGGAGACCCGGGACCGAATCCCACGTCGGGCTCCCGGTGCATGGAGCCTGCTTCTCCCTCTGCTTGTGTCTCTGCTTCTCTCTCTCTCTCTCTCTCTCTCTCTCTCTCTCTCTCTCTTCTCTGACTATCATAAATAAATAAAAATTAAAAAAAAAACAGGTACACATTTGTTCGGTTGTTTTAAAAAGCTGTTTTGTAGAAATTAGCAATCAATCTCAAAATCAATTTTGCTTATATTTTGGAATTGATAATACTATAGAAGATTTTAGAGCAGAGTTTGGTATTCATATTACACATGGAAATTGTCTGAAACATGGTGGTCTAGTTCATATGGACTATACAATGGAAGTCAGCAATGTGAAGATATTAAGATTTTACTTAGGAGGTGCCATGCTTCTGGCTTTAAGTGAACATGGGTCTATGATTTACACTTGAGCCAACTAATTTCAAAACTCTTAACGCATACTCCCTTGGGATAGCTCAAGAAAGGTCTATTACTAGATATGTGGGAATTGTATTCTGAAACTTCTTGAAATGGAGAAAGGGAAAAACCCTATTTGCTCAGCATCCTGGAGTTAAAACTCGCAAATACAGTTTATCCAAAATTTCTTAAGAGTTTACTTAAACTATAAGCACCACTGATAAATCAACTCAACAAATATTTTTTTCTTTTCAAATTTATCAATAATTAATGCCACAGTAAGGATGATTTGTCTTTTTTCATTTATTTGTTCAACCACTTATTTATATCAATATGGACCACACATATTTATTTTATAATTTGGGATTATAATTCAGTAGCATGTTATTTGTTTTAGTGCTCAAATTGTTCCAGCTTTGGCCACTGGGAGCTCTTTCTGGTTGGCTTCTGTGTCTCTTTGACATGCTTCATACTTTTTGTTTGTTTGTTTGAGCTTCCTTTCTGACACTACAAGAGATCTAAATTTATCTTTTTTTTTTTTCCTTCACAATCCTAGAATCAGCCATTTTCCCAAGTATCCCTGGTTTCTTTGATTGGAAAATGGTATTTAGAAACCAAGATGTGTGTGTTCTTTACTGCTGGGGTGTAGTTACCGCTCAGTGTTCAGAGTGAGGTAAATATATATGTGTACATATTCATGCACATACATCTATAATTGGTCTGTATATACCCGTATAAATATTAAGTTAAATACGAGTTCATAATAATGTCTCCAACTCTGATCCATTACCACAGGGTTCACTCTATCTTGCCTTATTGTTTATCTGCAACTTTCACCTCTGACACGGAGAAACCTGGCTCATCCACCACCTGTTCATTTAATTATTCAAACTTAGTATTTGTGTAAAGCAGTGTTACAATGTTTTAGATGCAATTCTGTGTCTAAAAATTTATTCTACCGTACATTCACATTGGTATGCAAAGATATGTGGACAAGAATTCTCCCCTGTCCTTTTCATTCTTTTTTTAAAAAATCATACTAAATTATCTTTGATTTTTGAAAAAGTTTTTATTGTGGACATTTTCAAGTATATGCAATAGTAGAGGAAAAATTAATCAGAACCTTATGTGACTGTAGTCCAACTCTTAACAATTTTTAGTATTTTGCCTTTCACTTATATCCCTTATTCTTTTAAAATGAATTTTAATGTAAATACCAGATATCATATCATTTAGCCTATAAATAATTCAGTAAGTATCTCCAATCTCCAAGAGATGGCCTACAATGATAACCACAATGCCATGATTATATCTTAAAAAATTAATGACAGTTCCCATATATGATACCCAGTTTCTGGTCGAATCTTCCCAGTTCTGTGAAAAATGTCTTTTATAGTTGCTTTGTTTGAATCAATGTCTGTGGCAGACAGAAAAAAAACCCTTCTCCATTCATTAAATGTCTGTATCTGAATCCCTGGTACCTATGAATTAATTAATATGGCAACAACAACTTTGCAGATATGATTAACTTAAGGATACTGAGATGGGAATGTTATCTTGGGTTATCTGCATATGCTCAATGTTATAACAAGGGTCCTTATATGAGAGAGGTAGGAAAGCCAGAGTCAGAGAAGAAGATGATGGCAAAGGAAGATGGAGGGACGCCTGGGTGGCTCAGCGGTTGAGCGTCTGCCTTTGGCTCAGGGCATGATCCTGGAGTCCCAAGATCGAGTCCCGCATCGGGCTCCCTGCATGGAGCCTGCTTCTCCCTCTGCCTGTGTCTCTGCCTCTTTCTCCATGTCTCTCATGAATAAATAAATAAAATCTTAGGGATCCCTGGGTGGCGCAGCGGTTTGGCGCCTGCCTTTGGCCCAGGGCGCGATCCTGGAGACCCGGGATCGAATCCCACATCGGGCTCCCGGTGCATGGAGCCTGCTTCTCCCTCTGCCTGTGTCTCTGCCTCTCTCTCTCTCTCTGTGACTATCGTAAATAAATAAATAAAAAACCTTTAAAAAATAATAAAATCTTTTTTTTTTAAATAAATAAAATCTTAAACAAAAACAAAACAAAACAAAAAACAAAGGAAGATGGAATAGCTCCATTGCTGGAAGGGGGCCATCAGCCAAGAAATGTGGATAGCCTCCAGAAACTGGAAAGGGCAAGGAACCGATTATCCCCAATAGCTTCTAGAAAAAATGCAGGCCCAATATCTGATTTTAGCCCAGTAAAGCCCATTTTTGGACTTCTGACCTCCAGAAGATAATACATGTATTAGATTTGTGTTGTTTTAAGCCACTAATTTTGTGGTAATTTGTTACAGTAGCAATAGGAAAATACATCACCCAAGATGTATATATTACATTGGGTTGTTATATTTATCAAGTTTCTTTTCATCTACGATAATTCTAGCTCTTTTTCTTTTCTAATCTGTTGAAGAAACTGTTTCATTCATCCATAGCATCTTTGCATTCTGGAAACTGGGTCATTCATCCTTAGAATCTTTACATTCTAGAATCTTTTTTGCCTCATGGTATTATTTAAATTGTTCTATACCCCATGTTTCCTAAAAACTGGTTTTAAGTTATAAAAGCTTGTTTCTAATCAAGTTTGATTTGGGGGTAGTACAGAGTATTTCATAGATGGTACCTTTTACTTTCTATTATATCACATAAGGAGATAACTAACAGTTGTGTCATTGTTAGTACTGCTAGCCTGATCCACCCACTAGAAAGCTTCCATTAACCTTTTACCTAGGGTTTTAGTAACGACTGATGATTGTTGCTTACATCCGTTGTTTCACTAGGGGTTCCAATATGGTAATGTGTTATTAGCTGGAATTCTAAAAAAAAGAACTTTCCCTCATCAACAATTTGGTTACTCTGAAATATATTTTTTATATGAAAGCAGGATAAATGGTTGATTCTTTGTCTTCACTCATTAATTTTTCAGAATAGTAAGTTTGTGTGCCTTAGCAAACCTCTAATGGTAATGAATGAAGTTTATTTTTATTTATTTATTCATTTTTAAAGATTTTATTTATTTATTCATGAGAGACACAGAGAGAAAGGCAGAGACATAGGCAGAGGGAGAAGCAGGCTTCCCACAGGGAGCCTGGTGTGGGACACAATCCCAGAACTCCAGTATCACGCCCTGAGCTGAAGGCAGATAGATGCTCAACCACTGAAACACCCAGGCATATCATGAATGAAGCTTTAAAGAACTTGATTTAATTACAAATTCATGGATTTATATGTATTTGTTTTGCTTTGTTGTTATTTTATTTGTTGCATTTTAACCAGTTGGATACAAATTATTTTTCATGCTCAGATTATTCTTTGGCCAATGAAAACTCTTCAAGGTAACCCCTGTTCCATTTGATGCTGTAAACAAAGTACTTTTGTTCTCTTGCCTTTTTTACTCTGTACCAACCTGTGCCCCCAGAATTTGGTTTTAGTTTAGGTTTTCACTTATTCAAATTGGAAATAAAAGGAAGTGTGTGTATATTTTAGTATTCTTTCTTTTACACAAAAGTTAACATACCATATACAATGATATATACCTTATTTTTTCAGTTAATAATATCTTCTGGTGGTGGGGATCCCTGGGTGGCTCAGCAGTTTAGTGCCTGCCTTTAGCCCAGGGCGTGATCCTGGAGTCCTGGGATCAAGGGGCTCCCTGCATGGAGCCTGCTTCTCCCTCCTCCTGTGTCTCTGCCATTCTCTCTATGTCTATCATAAATCAATCAATCAATCAATCTTTAAAAAAATAATAATATCTTCTGGAGATCCCTACATATAAGCATGTATAGAGAGATGCCTCAATCCCTTTTCACAGCTGCATAGTATTTCATGTTTGGATGGACCACACCTTAGCCAACCAGTTCCATATTGATTAATATTTATGATGTTTCTATTCTTTGGTAAAGAACAGGAAAATCATTCCTGCATATAGTATGCAGGATGCTATGATGTTTTAGAATCATTCCTCTTTGGGACCTAGCTGTTTCTTTAGTCAGTGAGTTTTGGGTCTAAGAACTGGCTCAGGTCTTGGAACCAAGCAAGGGATTGCAGCTTTTTATTGGTGTATGTAGTTACCTTCAGCCTCTTTTTTCATCCATCTTTGATTTCTTTTCATCATTTAGATTGAGCAATACTTTTTTTGGCTGCCTATTTAACTAGCCCCAAGGATATTGTGCTCTATTAAATGTATCTTTTTGTGGTTCAGGTCTCACCACCACCTGCTCCCCATCAGTTTCCACAATGAACTTGTTGTTCCTTTTGATACTTGTGCCCACCGTGCTTCTAGTAGCTTAGCTTCATCATCTAGCCTCTGTAATTTGGAAGCCTATCACTCCATTGCCATCAATAAGACTAGTTCTATAACTCTCTCTTTTATTCTGTTTTAGAGAATAGTCAACTCTGAGCTTGTCAATGATTCTGGTGCTTATCCTTTTTCTTTTCTTTTCTTTTTTTTTTTTTTTTAAGACTTTACTTATTGGGGCAGCCCCGGTGGTGCAGCGGTTTGGCGCTGCCTGCAGCCCGGGGTGTGATCCTGGGGACCCAGGATCGAGTCCCACATCGGGCTTCCTACATGGAGCCTGCTTCTCCCTCTGCCTGTGTCTCTGCCTCTCTCTCGCTCTCTCTGGATGAATGAATAAATAAATCTTAAAAAAAAAAAGACTTTACTTATTTATTTATGAGAGACACAGAGAGAGGCAGAGACATAGGCAGAGGGGGAAGCAGGCTCCCCACAGGGAGCTTGATGCAGGACTCGATCCCAGGACCCCGGGATCATGACCTGAGCCAAAGGCAAACACTCAACCACTGAGCTACCCAGGTACCCCGGTGCTTATTCTTAATCACTTTATTATTTTTTTTTTTCTTAATCACTTTAGAAAACAAATTGTCCCCTATGCTCTCACATGAAATATATTTAGCTTTGAGTTTCTGGATTTATATAGTATATACATTCTGGCCTATTTCTGAGTTTTTTTTTTTTTTTGACTACTTCTTACAACAATTTCCCAAGACAATTCTGGCATCTTACTTCACTTAATGTTGGCCCTTGATTTTTCTGCCTCCAAGAGTTATCCTGTCAGCATCATAGCACTGTCTCCTAGGGTTCTAGCCAAGCTTCTAAATCCTTTATCCCAGGAAAGTGCTTCCATATTGAGAAACTGACCCTTGTCTAACCTGATGTTCCATTTCCACTGACCCATTACCCTCAGTATCCAGCCCTGTGTGTACTTTCCCAGCTTCTTCTGGTCCACACTGGCTAGATCCTCCAGTTCCTTTGGCATGTGGTCCCCAGGCCTAGCACTTCCTCTTCTGGGTTATATCAAGGGTGACCCTAGTTATTGGTGATGGTCATGAGGAGAAGAGGGATTTGATCTTGGAGGGGAGGACAAGTTTTGTCTCCCAGCAAGGGTGGTGGGATGGAAGGCTAGCTTTTTTCTTTTTTTTTAAGATTTTAAAAATTTACTTATTCATGAGAGAGAGAGAAAAAGAGAGAGGGGCAGAGGCATAGGCAGAGGGAGAAGCAGGCCCCACAAAAGGAGTCCAATGTGGGACTCCATCTTGCAACTCTAGGATCATGCCGTGAGCTAAAGGCAGAGGCTTAACTGCTGAGCACCCAGGCGTCCCATGGTAGGCTAGTTTTTAACTGAGAGGAGTAGGCCATTTGTCTCAGAGGTTTCAAAGTTTTTTAATGAATTAATTTAGATATCTCCAGATCTCAACAGGGCTCTGACCATAACATCTTTCTCCATCAGGGAAACTTTGACATGTCAGACTTTGTGTACTGGAGAATTCACCTTTCTCTGGTATTCTGCAGCTCATAATTAAATACTGATCCTGATCCTTAGATTCTTCTGTCAGCTGGATTCTGGGTATAAGAATCTCTTTGTCTGCTACATTTTGAGTTTTGCATTTCCCTTTAAATTAATAATTATCCTTAGCTTTTGATTGTCTTTTTCCAGTTCATCAATGGCACTTAACAACAGTGATTTGATTTAGTTGTCCTTATAATTAGTACTTCTACAAAAGCCTGAGGTATTACAACTGTTAGTAAGTTTCCTTCCATTATCGTCCCATTGCAGTTTACCGTATGTACACTTTTAACAATGGCACTGCTACAGAATGCTAGATACTATCTGTATTCCATCTACCAGTAGGGATGTGGTCCTCAGCTCTAAAATCCCATTGTTTTTCAAAGGGTTTATTTATTTATTTGAGAGAGAACACGAGCCAGAGGAGAGGCAGAAGGAGAGGGGAGAAGCAGACTCCCCACTGAGCAGGGAGCCAATTTGGGGCTTGATCTAAAATCCCTGTGATTGTGACAGCACAGGTTTTTTTTTTTTTTTTTTTTTTTTAAGATTTTATTCATGAGAGCCACAGAGAGAGAGGCAGAGACATAGGCAGAGGGAGAAGCAGAGTCCCTGCAGGGAGCTCGATGTGGGACTCAATCCCAGGACCCCAGGATCACATCCTGAGCCAAAGGCAGACACTCAACCACTGAACCACCTAGGCATCCCTAAAATCCCATTTTTGAGTCTGCTTCCTTGGACCACTGTGACACCAACCAGTTGGGTTCCCTGGGGAACAGATTATGAGCAGAGATTTACATGCAGGAAGCTATTGGTGAGTGCTTTTGAGATTACAACCTTTGAAGGAGTTAAGTAAGTACAGGTAACACTGGGCCTTGGGAAGAGTTGAACCACAGTGGAGTTACACCAAAGGCCTCAGCCAATCCCATGGGGGAACTCTGGGGCTAGATGGTTCTTTAAAATGTTTTTTTCTTAGAGAAAGGGGGCAAGCAACAGAAATTTATTTCTGTTGCCTCCCTATACTCCTGAATAGAACAGTCACTGGATGTGAATTGGGAGGAGGCCCTTTTCAGCAAAAGATCATTTTTAGGGAGGATCTCAGCTGAGAACCATCTGGTGCTACACTCACAAGAGTAGAATCACCTATAGCCTATGTCATAAGGAAGGCATCTGGATAATCCACCATCACATCCAGTGTAGTATTTTTGCAAGTATACTTTTGGAATAAATTCCTAAAAACGGAATTGTTGGGTTAATGGGCAAATGTATATGTCATTTTGCTAGATATTGCCAGATTCTTCTCCATAGAGGCTGTATTATTTTGCATCATTACCAGCAATATATAAAATGCCCATTTCTCCTCTGCCTTACTGATAGGATTATGCCTTCAAACTTTTGGATTGTCAATGTGAAAAGTGACAAATGGTATTTCAGTGTAGTTTTAATTGCAAATTGTTTTTAATAGCAAAAACTTAGAAAAAACTGAATATCCATCAATAGGGAACTAATTGATTAGATTACAGTAACTACCTTCTATGTGGTAATATATTCTATGAAGTAGATCTATTAGTTCCACTAGAGCAAAATCTCTAAGATATGTTAAATGAAAAACAATTTGCTTATTAATATATAGAGTATAATCTTTTTTGTGTATAAACAAAGGATAAATATATTTACATTTTTGAATTTGCATAGAAAATTCCTGGAAGACCACAAAAGAAAAACTACTCTGAGAAATGTGGTTAGTAATTGAAGAGAGCTGTATTAATTGGGTAATTAATTCAGAGAATCAGAACCAATAGGAGATATATACATATATACATAAGTCCCACAATCTGCTGTCTGCCATGTGGGGCTCAATGTGGAGGTCCATCCCAGGAACCTGGGATCATGACCTGATCTAAAAAAAAGGTAGACACTTAACCAACTGAAACACCCAGGCACCCCAGCTTGACATATTTCTTGAGAGCTTTCCATTTTTTTAATATAAATTACAATGTCCTGAGATCTCTGTTGGAAATGGATATGTTTTTCACTATCAGACACAGATTAAGCCATTGTCTATGAGTTTTCCCAGTAGATCATTCGTTAATCTGATATGCTTTATTTTGTTTACATAATACAGGGTAAAATTTTACCTCTTAGTTTTATAGTCTGCCTTTTTTTTTTTTTTTTTTTTTGCTAGGTAGAAACATTGTTTTCAGCATAATGTCATTGTTGGCCTTTACTGGAAACATATTAAGGACCATAATAAGGCAACTCTAATTTTTTTTTTTTTTTTTTATGATAGTCACACAGAGAGAGAGAGAGGCAGAGACACAGGCAGAGGGAGAAGCAGGCTCCATGCACCGGGAGCCTGATGTGGGATTCGATCCCGGGTCTCCAGGATCGCGCCCTGGGCCAAAGGCAGGCGCCAAACTGCTGCGCCACCCAGGGATCCCCAAGGCAACTCTATATTATAACTGGGCTATCCACTTCAGCCATATATTTCAGTTACTACAAGTCTTCTTTTTTTTTAAGATTTAAAAAAAAGTAATCTCTACACTGGACGTGGCAGTTACTACAAGTCTGGATGGATTATCTCACTCATCAGAACTTAGTATTTTCTTTTTTTATTTTTATTAGCATTCTCTTATAGTAAGGATATTCTTAAGCATCTGTTATAAATTTAGCACTGAAGCTGTCAGTTTTCTTGATTTTCCTTCCCAGAGAGCATTCTAGGCTCTTGAACACTGGTATAGAGAAAAGTTAAGGCTCTTTATTATTTTGCCTCTCAACACCCTCCTTGTAGGCACCAATTCTGGCCAGTGAGAGGCAGTCTAGACTAGACATAGTCTGAAGTTTGGGGGCTTTAAAGGGGCTATTTGGGAGATATATTGAAAATACAACAAACTTGTCTTTGCTTGCTGCAAGGCAACAAAATAAATCTTTTAGCATTCACACAGAAAAAAAAAAAAACAAAACAAAACAGAAGAGCTAACATCAGTCACAACTGTTTTCATGATAACAAACAAGCCTGTTGTCTTCACACCAGCTTCTATTGTTCCTGTACTGGATGTCTTCCAATTGCACACTCCACCCTTCCTCTCTACCCTGCTTTCTGCTCTAAGAGTTTGACCTGTTTCGATGAAATCAGTGGTTTTCCTAGTGTGTCTTGGGAACTTATTAGAAGTGCAGATTCCCAGGCCCTACCCTAGAGCTTTTGAATAAGAACCCCTGGGGGTGGGTCCAGGAATCAGTTTGAACAAGGCAGTCCTGCAGATGCTTCTGATGCCTGCTAAAGTTTAAGAACCACTAGATTGCATGTTAAGCTGTGTGTCTGTGGCCGCTGGTTGGGCCTGGTGTGTGAGGAGCACCAGTAGGAAATCTAAGGAAGGAAAGAGAGGAGGCTGGGTGTTTATTTTCGCAGCTCCCTCCCTGGGAAGTCACCACCAACTGGCTATGTTCTTCTAATGGAGGCCATGGTTCCTTTCACAAGGCCTTCTGGACTCTTACCTTTTGCAGGTCATAGTGACCTCTCCCCTGATTTTGGGCTCCTGCTGTTGCTAACCTCACAGGGTACGACTTTATCCCTCATTAGCTTCTCTAAAATCTGCTCACACTTTTGAAAATAATCCCTTGAATAAACTCTAAGTTACCCTATTTAATGTTTGAGGATTCTTGGATCATGACTGGTTAACAGTTCCTAATGCCAATTTTTTGTGACATACATATAAATGGACTTAACTTTATATTCATGAATATCCACTCTTCCCTTACTTACTTCATAAGGCTGTTAGGAGGGCTAACAAATTAAGTGATTGTACAGTGCCTGGCTCACAAATCTTCAATATACAGTAGTTGTTTTTGTAGAGGCACCATAAACTGAATGTCCCCCACCCCCAAAATTCATTTGTTGAAACCTAATCCCTAAGGTTAAGTTATTTGGAGGTGGGGCGTTTGGGAGGTAATTCTACTATGATGGTAAAGTTCCCATCATGGGAGTAGTGCCCTTATAAAAGCAACCCCACAGAGCTTTCTTGTTCTTTCTGCCATGTGAGGACAACAGTAAGATGGTCATTCATAAACCAGGAAGCAGCCTCCTCACCATACATCAAATTTGCTGGTACTTTGATCTTGGACTTCCAGCCTTCAGAACTGTGAGAAATAAATTTCTGTTGCTTATAAGCAACTTGGTCTATGATGTTTTGTTATAGCAGCCCAAATCGACTAAGACAAATGATGTTACAATGTCTTTGCTGTATGCAAGCATGAGATATCAAAATGTTAATGTCCTCAGCACCATTGCCTTCTCTCACCTGTTTTACCTCTGCCCCTTGGCTTCCCAGTATTAAAGTTGATTTCTATATTGATTAACTGATTTCAGATGGAGGAATTCTCAGAATTGCAGAAGAGTTTAACAGTTTGGGAATCACTTATTATTTAAATGTTAAAACCTATTTTAAATGGTCTGATCCAAAATATCATTAAACAATGATTATTATCTAATTTATAAAGTGTAGAATTTTTTTAAAAATGTAGAATGTTTTATTTCTTTCCTCCTTCCTTCCTCTCTTTCTTCCTTTCTACTTCCCTCTGTCCCTCCCTTCCTCTCTCTTCCTCTATTTCTTTCAAATACGCTCCACACCCAGTGTGGAGCTCAATGTGGGGCTTGAATTCACAACCCTGAGATCAATCTTCAATCACTTGAGTAGGTAAAAAATTTAGCAGAAGAGGGTGAATGGGTCTTTACAGTGACTTTTGTCTCAATGTGTGTATGATGCACTCAGAAGGACTTCTGCTTGTTTTAATGCTCTGTTGTGAAATTTTTAAGAATTTTTGAACAAGGTATTTTACATTTTTATCCTGGATATGGTAAATTATGAATCTGGTTCTTCCTCTGCCATATTCATATTTGTTCAATATGACCAAATAAGCATGAGAACTATAAAAAAGTAGTATTGGTTCTTAGTATAATTATACCTATTAATAATTGCTTTATTCATATTGGTTTCTAGATACAAGGTGCAAACCCCAGCTCTTACAGTATGTCTTTCTCAAGGACTGAAAAATAGTACACCAGTATTACCATTTCTAACCAAATGTAACAGATAAGGAAACAAATGAGATCCCGCATACAAAGTCTCCACAATTATGTTGAAAACACTGAGAGGCTGACTTCAGGCTCTAACAGGAATTTCTGTTCTGTTTCATCAGGCAACCAAACCCGGAAGACTGGCTCAAAGCTAGAGACACAAATGAAAAATGTTTTTCTTTGGAAAGTTTTTTTCTTGAGAACAAAATAAGAAATAGGAGATGTCTTTTGTAGCTCAGCAACAGGTAAACACCATCTAAACAGTAACAAAAAGTCAGAGACTCTTTCCTGAATAACCTAAAATTGTTTCTAGAAGTAGAAATATCATGGGTTTGGGAAGAAACTTTTTCTACAGATTTGAGACTTGGGTATAAAATTAGAAGTAATTTCTGATGAAAAATTTGTTTCCTGAAGGAATAAATATCTAATGCCTGACATAAATATGACTCAGAATGTCACTATTTCCATTTTTGGCACCCAACTCACCAATCTTAGAAAAGGCTACATGTCCCAATTAACAGTCTTTTCCCAATGTAGTGAAGAGAGTTTAATTATGGGTCTGCACTGCAGCCTTTATCACCATCTTTACTCTGCCCAGTCCTAGTGGGACATGGCATAATATACAATTGGGTCCATTCACATAATTTTCACCATTGTATATTCATAAAAGACGGAACCGTGCCATGGCAAGTCAAGCAAGCTCACTACCCAAAGCAGCTGTAGGCTAAAGGAATGTCCGGGCTTGCAGGGACAGATATATGGGAGGCTTACAATGTGTGGGTAGGGTTGTGAGCCCTCTTATGCTGGTGCTTGGTTACATCATCTGCTTTCCTATACTTAGGACTTTTCTCCTTGTATTCCTTGACTGGACTCCCCTACAGGAAACTTACAACATTCAAACTTAGTATCTACTTTCTCATTGGGTGAACCACCTAACAAGTGTTTTGAAGTAAAAAAGAATCAGAGCGTGAATGATATACTACTATTCCTTCCTCATAAGTCACTAAAGAGGGTCCTTTGGGTGGTACCCTTTGAAAGCACAGAAGCTGTGATTAAATGGGCGTAAGACATTCCCTAAATAGAAGATTTTCTGTCATTTACTGGACTTTAAAAGGTCTTGTAGTCAGCTACTAGTGTGCATTAGCAGAAGTTTATACTTACTTCATAGAATTCAGTAGTATTCAAATACCACATTGTTCTGGCAAAAGGGTCTTTGAAAAACTGAGCAAACCACACATGATTTCTTTCCAAAATGGAAGAGTTAAGATAAAATACACTTAATAGTTTGAACTCAATTTCTCCCTCTTTTAAAGGGTCTGAAAGTTACATATGTTGGATTCTACAGTGTAAAAGTGTCTATCCCTAAAGAAAGTTGGCGTGCATCCCAACACTCTGAAATGTACAGCTCAATGATTTGAACATTCAGCCCTTCAAAATAGGAGTCAGTCTATAATTGTACAAATTATGTATCAAGTCAATTATTATTAATTACTACTATTATCACTTTAATAAATAATTATTTATTAGATATTAAATAAGCAACCCTGGGTTTTCTTCATTAGTGATTTAATTCTATGAGTGGTACTGCATTTGTGAGACATAAATGTAATTTTCAGAATGAGAAATACTAAATTTCATGGAAAGAGTATGCCAATTATGTACTACTTAAGATTAGTGGGAGACTTCTACCTCTGGACGAGATTTAGAGGAGAGTGTATATTCTCTCCTGGCTGACACAATTAAAACAACAACAACAACAATAACAACAAAATATATGAAAAGACAGTTTTCAGACAATGGACATCCAGTAGTGAACCACAGTGATCCCTGAGAGAAAGGCAACAAATGAGGATAGCTCTAAGAAGGGAAGAAGGCCATGTGAAGATGGAGGAGGAGAGTGAAGTGATGCATCTATAAGGCAAGAAATGCCAAGGATTGCTGGAAACCACCAGAAGCCATGATAGTTTCTCCCTCCAAGTGCCCAAAGGAAACCAATTAGACCAATAACCTGGTTTTGGACTTCTTGACCTCCTGAACTATGAGAGAATACATTTTTGTTGTTTTAAGACAGTTTGTGGTAGTTTGTTATGTCAGTCCTAGGAAACTAATACACACAGGTAGAAAACAGACTGGAAAAAAACAACAGTGTATCAGTGAATTAGAATTTCAAGCAGTCTTATAATATATGTACTTGGAATTTTCAAAGAAGAAGAGTAGGAAGGAAGAATAAAAAAATTATTTGAAGAAGTAATAGCTGAAAATAATAAACCTAGAGATTTAAGAAGCTTAATAGACTTTAAGCACAAGAATTATGAAAAATACTCATCATAATAACAATGATAAAGAGAAAATGTTAAAACACAGTGATAATGGGAAAATATTAAACCAGTGATAAAAATTAATAAAAATATTCAGTAAAAAAAAAAACATCTGGGTGGCTTGGTTGAGTCTGACTCTTGATTTTGGCTCAGGACATGATATCACTCTGTCTCTCTCTAAAAATGAAAATAAAATAATATTAAATTTGAGGATAAATGGAGATATGCTGTCCATTTTCCTTTTGTATTCAGATATAGCACGTGCCAATTTTCCTAGATTGCTTCCTCGGGAATTACTGTGTCTTCCTAAAAATCTGGCTAAACCTGAAAAAATTGTTCTTAGGGTGGAATAGAAGTCTTTTTAAAAGACATTCTGGCTTTAATCAGGCAAATCTTCTGGCTTTGCTTTTTTTTTTTTTTAAACAAGGCATTGCAGGATTTAAGTGAACTCTTACATATTACTGTTGTAAAATTTCTTCTGTGTGAGTTTTCTATTGCTTTGTAAAAATTACTATCAACTTATTGGCTTAAAATAGCATATATTTATTATCTCACAGTTTCTGTGGTCAGGATTCTGGGCATAGCTTTGCTGGTCCTCTGCTTAGGATTTTACCAAGCTGTAATCAAGGTGTTGGCTGGGCTGCATTCTTATCTGGAGGCCTGACTGAAATCTGTTTTCAAGCTCACTCAAGTTGTTGGCTGGATTAATTTCTTTGTGACTACAGGACTGAGGGCCCTAGCTTCTTGCAGACTGTAAGTTGGAAGTCATTCTTAACTCCTAGCAGCTGTCTGCAGTTCCTTGAGGATTTTTGCCATGTGGGCTTTCCCATCATAACTGTTTAATTCATAAAGCTAGTATGGAGAGTCTCTAGAGTAAGTCTGCTAATAAGACAAAGTGGTACATAGCATAATGTAATCACAGGAGTGACAGGACATCCCATGATCTTTGTTATATTCTATTGGTTAGAAATCCACACACAAGGGGTGGGTATTAGACAAAGTATGGATCCTAGGAGAGAGGATCATGTGGAATCAATTCATGGTCTACCTGCATATATGTTTATAGGACTTCAACAACAGATTCTGTAAAATAAAACTGAAGCAGAAATAAAATAATTATAAATGAAATAAATTTTAAAAAATGAAATAAATTGAGAGATACAGGAATCTGGACTGGATGATAAATTGGTTGGGTTCAGTTTTGTTCAGAGATCATTTAAAAAACTCGAAGTTTGATTAGTGGTGCACATTAATTTATTGAGTGTTCAGATTTTTATTATGCTGCTATATAAATCTTATCTTTCAAATTTGGCTGCATTTCCTACTTCTATGGTATTCAGAGAGTATCTTCTAGCATGTTAATGAGAATATGTAGGAATTCAATAAATTTCATTTGAATGTTTACAAACACATAATGAATGAGTTCATTACATATTTAAAAACAAAAGTGCAAAAAAACCCCACAAAAACCACCAAAAGTGTTTTGGCCTTATCTATTGGTCAATAAAAGAATAGTGATTGGATTCAGCTCAGTCAGAGTTTAGAAAAATAATGTGATATACTTGATTTAGGGTTCATTTTTAAAAAACACTTTTATTAGAAAAATGGAAACATATACCAACTAAATAGTATTTGGGTTTATGTTTTATTTTTTTAAGTTTTAGAAAATTTGCTTATTTTATGAATTAGCAAAAATTTAACATTATTGCTATAAAAGTTTCACTGTCCTTTACTTGCATTCTTGTATTTTTTTTCGAAAGGGAAGTTGTTACCAGAAATTGCACTTGAGTCATGACTCATTCCATCCATGCTAAAACCTATTGTGAATTGTCCTTTAATTTATTAATTATTTTATTATGATAAATATCAAACATGCAAAAGTGGAGGAAAATAGTATAATAAACCTTTAAATATCTATAATTGAGCTTCACTAATGATCAAAACTATGGACAATTAAACTATGGACAAACTATGTATGGACAAGGGTGTATATGGGTGTGTCACATACACCCTTGCCAACTTCTCTCCACCTTGTATCATGTTGAAGCCAATACTAGGTATTATATAATGTCACTTACAAATATTATAGTATATATCTTTAAAATATACTATTACACTTAAAATTGATAGAAATTGGGCAGCCCCGGTGGCTCAGTGGTTTAGCGCTGCCTTCAGCCCCACGGGTGATCCTGGAGACCCAGGATGGAGTCCTACATCGGGTTCCCTGAATGGAGCCTGCTTCTCCCTCTGCCTGTGTCTCTGCCTCTCTCTCTCTCTCTCTCTCTCTCTGTATGTGTCTCTCATGAATAAATAAATTAAAAATTAAAAAAAATAAAATTGATAGAAATTACCTACTATCCAGTATTCAATTCATGTTCAATTTATCCAATTATTTAACCTTTTAAAAACAACTGCTTTGGGACACTTGGGTGGCTCAGTGGTTGAGTGTCTGCCTTTGACTCAGATCTTGATCCTGGGGTCCTGGGATCGAGTCCCATATCAGGCTCCCTACATGGAGCCTGCTTCTCCCTCTGCCTATGTCTCTGCCTCTTTCTGTGTCTGTCATGAATATATAAATAAAATATTAAAAAAAAAACCCAAAACCCAACTACTTTGAGTTAGATTTCGAACAAGGTCCATTTGTTGTCCTTAGTTGGTATATGTCTTAAATCTATAGATCCCTTTTCCTTTTTTATTTGTTATTTTTTGATCTAGATCCTTTAATATAATTTTTAAAAATATTTTATTTTTATTTATTTAACAGAGAGAGCACAAGATGTGGGAGGAACAGAGAGAAAGGGCTGAATAGGGAGCCTGACATGGAGCTCCAGCCCTGGGCCCTGGGATCAGGACCTAACTGAGCCAAAGGCAGACACTTAACTGACTAAGCCACCTAGGCACCCCTAGATCCTTTAATATAATTTCTATATTGAAAGTGGTTAGAGACCTTGGGAAGTTACTTAATCCATTACCTCATTTTCATGTCAAGCAAGATCACACCTAAATTATCTTGGATAGAGCGGTGCTGCCTGAGAATGTTTCTATTTTGATGAAATCAGATCTCTTGGGGTGTCTTCTGCATTGAGATATCTGAGGCTATTGAGATACTTTGCAAAAGGGAGCTGTCTAAATTGATTTAATGTGCACAATAGATTGGACTGCTGCAAAGACTTATTTTCCCTTCAACTCAGTTAACTAGGATTCACTTTTGCCACTAACCTGAGAAGAGGTTTTCTTTGTTACATGTGAGAGGTTATTATGAAAATATAAAGAATGCTTCTCAATGGAAGAATTTGTCCAGGGATGATATAGTCCTTCTATGGGCCTCTGAAATTCTTACCTTAGATAGCGATTCAGTTAGACAGTGTTTATATGCTGCTTTGTATTATCAAAAAGTAATTGGCATTTTTCTTAGAATCCTGGCCAAATTCCAACTCTGATAAATATATTCTACTTCCCAAAATGTCACTTGCAATTTCAAATGGATTCTGTATCCTTAATTACCTGTTCCAACCTGTTTCATGGTATTGAAGTTCACCTATTAAGCAGCTGCTACTTTTGGCACCAAAGGCTTATACCTTTTGGGATTAGAAGAAGGGAGTCTGGCAAATTTGGCAAACAATTATGTGTATGTGTGAGTTTGGATGACTTTAAGGGCCTAGAACTTAAACTTATCCTCTAATATGAAAAAATTGAAACTTAAAGAGATAAAAGGAGGGAGGGAGGGAGAGAGAGAAATACATAGCCATTCTAGAAATATGGGGCTTTTCATTTGTTCAGTAAACTTTTATTAATAAGTTTATATGTGTGAGGCATTGTTCTAGGTATTGTGGGGGATACAAAGATGAAGATTATAGTTCTTGCCTTATAGGAATATACAGTCTAGAAGAGTGGATGTTTTCATATTGTTAATCTGTTAATTACTCTTTTTTAAAAAAGTCTTCCTTAAATGGATGAAAACTTGAGTAAGTTCCCTACCTCCTTAGTCCCAGGTTTTCTTATCTGTAAAATGGAAATAAAGCTCCCTCTCAGAGGGTTTTGTGAAAATTTTATGATGTAAAGCACTAAAAATATTGTCTGGCACATAGTAAGAGCTCAATGAACATTAGTAATTTTTGATTTCTCAATATGGCCCCAGGGTCAGCTGTCAGGGAAATGTTAATGCTACTGAATACTGTACTGGGTTGTTCATATAGATTCAGATATCTCGACTCTCTCACTCATCCCATAAATACCAAGATTATAGGAGAATTCCACACTTGGATGCCTAGAAGGCTGTAAGTCTTTCATTTACTAGTTCTCTGGTAAAGATTACAAAGGGTGGGAGAAGGAATTGGGATCTTTCTGCTCTCACACCATTATCTAACTTAATTTTTTTTCCATTATCTAACTTAAAATCCTGAGTGGTGGTAGGGACCATGATTTGGAAATTCAGACCTTTAAATCTGTTACAACAGGAGAAAATAAAAACTTTACTGTTTGACTTTGGCACATATTCCAAAGTCCCTCCCTATTTAATAAGCTTTTAGCTTTCATATGAGACATAAGACACTTAAGGGAAAAAGTATTGCCACAAGGCTAATGATGACAACAGCTGCCAGCACACCTTCCATCAAAAGCAAGTGAAGACTTGAAACAAATCTGAGCTCCGGTTTGTTTTAGAAGCATCACTATGACATGCCTGTGCCGGCAGAGGCTCAGAATGCATTCCTTAACACTAGGACTCTAAGATGTGCTGGATGCCAGAAGCCCAGTGGTAATGAGAGAGCAATTGTGAAGCTTCATTCAGATGGTGTTCTTTCATTGTGGGCATGCTGGCTCTGACAGTTTGGTGCAGGGAGCCACAAGAAAGAATGGACCAATTCCTTTCCTTCATCAGGGGTTATAGTCCAACTAATACATTCATTTGTACCTTTATCCTTCAGATATTTACTGAATGCCCACTATATTCAAAGGCACTGTGTTGATGATTATAGTGGGTGAAATAGTATATTTAGGACTGGCAGTAAATTATAATCTTCATATTCTATTCTTTGTGTATTTTGAAGAAAATCCATTGAAATGCTTTAAACTGAATCAAGGGGCACCTGCGTGGCTCAGTGGGTTAAGCGTCAGACTTTTGATTTTAGCACAGGTCTTCATCTCAGGGTCATCAGTTTGCTATGTGTTGGGCTCCTCACTGGGCATGGAACCTACTTAAAAATTTTTTTTAAAAACTGAATCAAATCAATAAGTATACATAATATGAGTATAAGGTAATGAACTTGATTCTTTTATAATGAGAATTTATAATATGTAGAGTACCATTCTGGGTGCTGAGGAAATCCTAAAAATAAAATGGTTGGACTGTAATAACTAGGTTGGTGTGGAAGCAGATATCTTCATTAGCTTCACAAAGAGGAATCTGTGTATTTTTGGCAGGGCAAGGGGAACACTCTGCTTATAAACAGACCCTTTACTAAATCTTAGCTTCCTACCCATGGATCAAGCAGCTAGCTCATTCTAAAAACCCTAAATTAGCAAGTTGTGATTTCAACCTCCCTAGATATTTGTGGGCTTTCCATGTCCATTCTTGCTGTGATCACTTTCCTATCTTCAATTTGAATGACTGGTGGAAACCCATCTTACCCTTTTTAGCATCTTAAAAGATTATATTTCTATAAATATCTATTGGGATAAACTGTGTATATATAGTGTCTCCCTTTATTGTTTTTTATTTTTTTTTAAAGACTTTATTTATTTATTCATGAGAGGCACACACACAAAGAGAGAGAGGCAGAGACACAGGCAGAGGGAGAAGCAGGCTCCATGCAGGGAGCCTGATGTGGGACTCGATCCCAGGTCTCCAGGATCAGGCCTGGGCTGAAGGCGGCGCTAAACTGCTGAGCCACCCGGGCTGCCCCAGTGTCTCCCCTTAAAACTATTTGTTTTTCACATGTGAAATGAGAGGGATCCCTAGGAAAAATTTGTATAAATTCATTTTAGATATGCCCAGTCCATCAAAGTTTTATTGGATAAGAATGCTTTACATGGCCAAAAAGTGCTGTATTTTTAACCTCTAAAAGCCTATGAACAGAAGTTTTATTAAACTGTTATCAGGTTAACACAATAAGACAGAATCATAAGTCTTTTTTTCTTTATTACCTGAAAATCCAGTTATACTCATTTGCAGCAACTCTTCTTTTCCTACTGTATATCCTTAAGAGAGTAGGTAATTTTCATTTGGCTTCTCCTCCCCACTTTTAGATAATTCCATTGTGACTTGGGATATATGATATTTATTCCTATCAGCTCTTTCTGTGTGGTTTGTCTTTATGTGTCTTCTTTAATATCTAGGCTTATAATCCATATTCTTTTTTATCCTTGACAATTCAATTTGCTTGACATTATACTTAGCCCTATACTATATATTAACAAAGATAT
This sequence comes from Nyctereutes procyonoides, assembly GCF_905146905.1. Taxonomy (NCBI): domain Eukaryota; kingdom Metazoa; phylum Chordata; class Mammalia; order Carnivora; family Canidae; genus Nyctereutes; species Nyctereutes procyonoides. The sequence continues at coordinate 38,342,705 of NW_026575044.1, forward strand.
TATTTCTGCTCACAAAGAATTGGCATTCTATTTGGGTATATAAAACATATACCTTTTGGGAGAAATAGCTCCTGACTATATTTCTTTCATGAAATTTTTATTTTATGAAAGACCATAATGATCTTAAGACTTAAAAAATGTAAGTAACATTGAAAAACTAGGCACATAAATAAGAAAAATATCTTTAAATTATCCAGAATTATGGAATGATTCAAAATTTTAGTTAATGGCACAGCTGTCTTCTAAAAATAGTTCTTTGTGTCAGTAGCCACTCAATTGGCTAGTCTTTGGTATGTTGGGACTCTTCATGCTGTTGTTTGTTGCTTTATTTATTTATTTTTTAAAGATTTTATTTATTTATTCACAAGAAACACATACACACACACAGAGAGAGAGAGAGGCAGAGACATAAGCAGAGGGAAGAGAAGCAGGCTCCATGCAGGGAGCCTGATGTGGAACTCGGTCCAGAACCCTGGAATCATGCTCTGAGCCAAAGGCAGATGCTCAACCATTGAGCCACCGAGGTGTCCCTGTTGTTGCTTTAAATAGGATAATCAAATGGTCCAGCCATGCAGGGATTCAACTTACTGTCAAGCAATGCAATACTCTTATTTCTTCTCCTAAATATAAATTTTGTTTTAATATAGTTGAATGTTTTGTAGTCTTTCAGCTTAATAAGGTAGAAAACAGCAGAGGAATCAGAAAGCACATGGCTAAATATTTTTGGAAATTATTGGTAAGAATACTTCTGATTTCTGAAAATAAACAGTACCTCTGGTGCATCAATGGATAACATGTGGTTGAACTAGGGTACTTATAGTTAGGGAAATGGAAAAAAACAAACAGCAGCTTAATGGAAGCAATACTGCAATTTTAATCCTTTGAAGGTGCAGACAAATGTCTGTTAAGTTTCTGATTCCAGGTAAGATGGAGCAAGCACATTCCATCTTGTCTCTCCCTTTGATTCAGCTATAAAATCTGGACAGAATGCATTTGAGGACTCTGAAAAGTAACTAGCAATAGGCAGATGGTAGAAGAAAAGAATTCAGAACACCACCGAATAGGATGAGATTACCATTTCTTATTCTCTGTAACCTCCAGCCTGAACATAAGGTAACCTGCAATCAAGAAGAGGCATAGGTGTGTACAGAGTGAGTTCCAGGAGAAAACTTCTAGTTGTAGCTTAAGGAACAGAAAAGGGATCAGCTAACACTCAAAACAGGGGGAAATCTTGCTCCTTCTTTTCCTCCTCTTTTTCTTCTTTTGAAATTCTTTTCTGTTCTTTTGTGCTCCAGTCCTTTGGCAGTCATGCTGTGGTAGGGGCAGTGGCAGCAAGAAGAGCAGCAGCTGGGGCCCTCAGCACCTAGGATTGAGGAAGAGGAACATTTCTCTCTGATTGGAGGAATTGTAGTCCCAAAAGGGTGAAGTGAATCTCTACTGAATTTTATTTTCTCTTTCTCTATTATCCTGCTGCTTGGCCCCACTGAAGTATGAATCTCGGGAAGTGTGGAGAGAAGTCCAGCTTCCTGACCAGATAATTGAAAAGGGAGCCCCAGGACACCAGACATACCAAACGAATAATAGAGGAAGTGAGAGTCTGAGAAGAAAACCCATAAAGTTGTTCATGAACTCTTGGGCTCATTCTAGAGCTGTGCATGCATGGATCTGATCCTAAACAGCATATCAAAGACTGAGAACTGAACTAAGGGATAGGTGACAGCCCATGTCTCAAAATGGTCATTGGGTAGCGCACATGTGGAACAGAACTGAATACCAGGAAAATCTCAACTTGTATGAAAATTGACAGATGCTAGTCAATCTGAGCAATCAGAGATTGGCAGATACTAATGTATCATAGCTGCTGGAATTACCAACAAAATATGTTCAAAGAAGTAAGAACATTCATTTCTTTTTTAAAAATAAATATCGTATTGTGGTAAGAACATCTAACATGAGATCTACAGACTTAAGAAAGTTTTAAAGTATACAACAAATGCATTATTGTTGACTATGCAATAATACTGTACAGCAGATCTCTAAAGCTTATTTTGCTTAAATGATACATTATGCCTTTTGATTTAGTGACCTCTATTTCCCTTGTGCCCAGCACCTAGAAACTGTCATTCCATTCTTTGAGTCTATGAACTTGACTATGAATTTTTATGAGTTAAGATAAGTAGAATCATGTAGTATTTGTATTTCTGTGACTGGCTTATTTCACTTAGTATAATATCCTCAAGATTCATCCAGGTTGTCAAACCAACAGATTCAAAAAGTTCAGTGAATCCTAACCAGGACATACCCAAAGAAACTTATGCCTAGACACATCACAGTTCAACTGCTAAAAACTAAAGACAAAATATTTTCAAAGAAGCAAGATAAAAATAATGCATTATTGAGTAGCCTGGGTGGCTCAGCGGTTTAAGCGCTTGCCTTCCGCCCAGGGTGTGATCCTGGAGTCCTGGGATCGAGTCCCACGTCAGACTCCCTGCATGGAGCCTGCTCGTCCCTCTGCCTGTGTCTCTGCCTCTCTCTCTCTCTGTGTCTATCATGAATAAATACATAAAATCTTTAAAAAAATGTATTATTAAAATAATGACAGTTTCTCATTAAAAATTATATAAGCAAGAGGTGCCTGTGTGGCTCCGTCAGTTAAGCATCTGCCTTCCGCTCAGGTCATGATTTTGGGGTTTGGGACTCCCAAGGGGCTCCCTGCTCCACAGGGAGCCTGCTTCTCCCTCTCCTTTTGCCCCTCCCCCCACTTATGCTTTCTCTCTCACATAAATTTTTTTAAAATTATGCAGACAAGAAGAAAATGGGACATTTTTAAAGTGCTGAGAGAAAAAGAATTATCAACCAGAATTTTTCATCCAGTGAAAATATCCTTCAGGAATGAAGATGAAATTAAAACATTCTCAGATAAAGGGAAACTAATAGAATGTAGCACCAATAGACCTGTTTTAAAAGAATTATTAATTGAAATTCTTAACACATAAAGGAAATGATACCAGAGAGAAGTTTGGAACACCTGGAATAAGGGAAAAGCATATAAATGGCAAATATTGGGTTAAATATAATGGACAAATTTTTCCTTTTCAGTTATTTAAAATCTGTTTGATAGTTGAAAGCAAAAGCTGTAACATTGTCTGGCGGGGTTTTCAATGTATGTAGATGTAATACACGGGACAATTACAACATGAAGTTGGGAGGGTAAAATGATCTATATTGTGGAAAATTTTCTATACTGCATTTGAAATGACAAAATAATGATTCTAATTAGACTGAGAAATCTTTAGCATGTATACTGCAATACCTATAGCAACCAACATACAAGCCAAAGAGAAATAGTGAAAAAACAAAACAAAATAAACCCTGGATATATTAAAATAGAATACTTAAAAGTGCTTGAATAACCCAAAAGAAGGAAGGGAAAGGATAACAGAGGAAGGAAAAAACATAGCAAGAAAGAGTAAGCTAATAAAATGGTAGGCCTAAATCCAAACATATCAATAATTATATTAAATGTAAGTGGTCTAAACACATCAATGAAAAGATAATCAGAATGGGTAAAAAGACCTCGCCCAACTATCTGCTATCACAAGAAACTTACTTCAAGTATAATGATACAGGAAAGCTAAACATAAAAGAATGGAAAAAAAACATATGCAAACACTCATCAAAAGAAAACTGGAATAGTTATAGTAATATCAGACAAAGTAGACTTCAGTACTAAGAAAATCACCAGGGATAAAGTGAGATATTATGTAGTGATAAAAAGAGTCAATTCACTAACAAGACATAAAAATTCTAAATGTGTATGTGCCTAATAACAGACTTTCAAAATACATTTAGCAAAAAATGGACAAAATTGAAAGAAGTAGATGAATTTACAATTGTATTGGAGACTTCAATGCTTTTCTCTCAGTAATAAAAGTAATAGAAAATCACCAATGTTATAGAATTGAATAACTTTATGAACTAACTGACGTTTATAGAATACCTTAATCAAGTAACAGTAGAAGACATATTCTTTTCAAATGAAAAAGGAACATTTGCCGGATAGACCATATCCAGGTTCATAAAACAAGCCTTCATAAATATAAAATAATTGAAATCGCACAAAGTATGTTCTCTGACAACAGTAGAAATAAACAAAGATCAATCACAGAACACATGGAAATTTAATGATTTCTTTTTTTTTTTTAAAGATTTTATTTATTTATTCATGAGAGACACACACACACAGAGAGGCAGAGACACAGGCAGAGGGAGAAGCAGGCTCCATGCAGGGAGCCCAACGTGGGACTCAATCCCGGGACTCCAGGATCCCACCCTGGGCTGAAGGTGGCACTAAACTGCTGAGCCATCCGGGCTGCCCTGGAAATTTAATGGTTTCTAAATGATCCTTGGGTCAGGGGTACCTGACTGGCTCATTACATGAAGCATGTGACTCTTGATCTTTGTTTGGGTCATGAGTTTGAGCCTCATGTTGGGTGGGAAAAAAAAAATCCTTATGTCAAAGAAAGTCTTAAGGCAGATTTGAAAATATTTTTAGGCCTGCGTGGATCATTTGGTTAAGTGTTTGACTCTTGATCAAACTTGATCTTTTTTTTTTTAAAGATTTTATTTATTTATTCATAGAGACACAGAGAGAGAGAGAGAGAGGCAGAGACACAGGCAGAGGGAGAAGCAGGCTCCATGCAGAGAGCCCAACGTGGGACTCGATCCAGGGTCTCCAGGATCACGCCCTGGGCTGCAGGCGGCGCCAAACCGCTGCACCACCGGGGCTGCCCCAAACTTGATCTTTAACTTTGACTTGACTCTCAAGTCTTGATCTCAGGGTTGTGAGGGTATTTTTCCAGGTCTTCATATTTTGTACATCCTGTCCCATTAGCTTCTAGTATCTGTTGCCCACCCTACTCTCCCCATGCCTATCACATGGTGAACTTCTTATATCTTCAAATTTTAATTTAGATATCACCTTCTCACCTTCTTTGTGAAGTAAGTGCCCTAATGCTCCCCTCCTGCCATGTTATGTCATTATAGTACTTTGCACATGCTTGTCACAAGGTAGTGCAAGTATTTTCTGTTTTGTCCAATAGAAGTGAACTCCTTGAAGAGAGGGACTGTTTGTCTCTATATCTCATGTTCTAGCCCATTGCCTGACAGAATAAATACCCAGGCAATGTTTGTGGAATGCCTAAAAGAGTTATTGCACTTTTAGTGGTTTATTGCTTATTCATAAGAGTAAGCACCTACTCTGGAGAATCTGGTACATTTATAACTTCATAATTACCCTTTACGATGAAGTGAGTCCCAAAAGAAGTTGTGAAACTCTTGTGGTGCAGCTTGTTCCTTCTCATTTATAGATTCAGTCCAGGGCTCTAGAGGGCGTTGGGAGAAAATCATGACTGTAATTATTAAGCATTCCTCGTAGAATCCGTAGCATCTAACATTTGTAAGTCTAAACATCTGATATAAACAAAGTTAACCTTGCTTTAAAGGTCAAAGAATTAACCCCCAAAAAATATTTTAAAATTTTCATAAATAGCCCAAGCTCTTATACATGCATATCATAAGAGTACTTACTTAATAAAGCCTTGCCCAAAGTAGGTGTTCCACAAATACTTATTTAATGAATTATTTTTTCCTGCTGTAGCAAAATTACAATAGCACATGGCACCTATGCTTACGTTTCCTTGTGTATCTGAATATGAACTTGACTCTGCAACTCTTACAATCATAGAATATTAGATCTAAGGTCTTTGAACTTATTAAATGTCCTCAAGTTATAGATGAAAATTGAAGTCTGGAAAGATGAAACCTTACTTGAATTGGATCGTGTGAAATTGACATTTTAATAAGTCAAAATGGTCTTAAGATTAGCCATTTCATTTGTTGCAACCTAAAAAAGATCAGAGTGTACATTCTATATTAGGATACAGAATTCTCTGAGTAAAAAAAAAGAAGAGAATTAATATCTAGAGTGAAAATGAAACATCAAATGGGTTAACCTTCAAGTTGTAGGAGAGAAATCATGTCTGCTCCTGTTGTGGCTTTACCAGTTGCACATGGTCAGGAACACATTTGGATCATAGCATATAAGGTAATGTTTTGCACTGATAGCAAGTTGGGAACCTTTTTTTTTTTTTAAGATTTTATTTATTTATTCATGAAAGAGAGAGAGAGGCAGAGACACAGGCAGAGGGAGAAGCAGGCTCCATGCAGGGAACCCGATGTGGAACTCGATCCGGGACTCCAGGATCACGCCCTGAGCCAAAGGCAGGCGCCAAACCGCGGAGCCACCTAGGGATTCCCAGTTGGGAACCTTATAGAGAAATAGTTGATGAATTTTTTATTTAAGCTCCTGAACTATAAAAAATTCCTCGGTGAGCTTTTGAAAATGAGATTTAAAAACTTTGGCTATTTAAGTTTAAGTAATATGGCTATATTTCCAAGGGCCAGAATTTCTCAAAGGATTCCTATTCTCTGAAAACTCGAGATCCTACTTAAAATAATTTAAAAAATGTAGCTGAAAGTGAGGATTATTTTGTTTACTCTGACCTGCCTTCATGGGAAGCTAGGCTTGCTATGGAACTGCATTTCATTTTCAGAATGAGCTTTCGACAGGAAGCGTTCTGCTCATGCGTGCATGACAGGAGAGGAATGTGCCCTGAGATAATGATATTTTTAACTAAGAGTTTTGGCACAGGGATTTCTTTGGAAAATCTCTTTATAGTGTTTTTCCCCTTGACACATGTGGTCTACTCGGCACTATTCCTCATAAACACATAGAGTTCAACCCAAGCCATCCTGTGGACCTTTCTCTCCTTGTTTTCTCTTCTTTCTATAGCCTATCCAAAGGGAAATTTGATATTAGGCTTGGGGCCAGAGATGTCATCAAGTTCTTCGAGTATTCAGAGGTTTCTAATCTTAGAATTTGGGCCCCTTTAAGTCCCATAGGTGAAAAGGGAACACAGATGCAATTTCCTAGACAATCAGACTAAACGAGTTTTTGTTTTACTTTTAGATTAGTTAATTACTTTGACTCTTACCTTTACCTCAAACGTTTGGGTAATTATTTCTGCTTTCTGTTTTTCTTTATGTCTATTGAAGAGAATCAACAGTGAGGAGTGGTTTAAAAATAGTCCCATGTTTCTGATTTTCTTAATGAACATAGATTTCCTGGACAGCCTATCTAATTAATTTTATAGTCAGTTAAAATAAATGTTTTATGGCTGTCTGCAAATATAGCATATGCTGACATCCATAAATTCCATGAGCTGGAATTGTCTGTTTTGTTCACTGTTGGATCCTTAGCTAGTACTCTGCCTGGCACATAAAGGGACTCAACAAATATTTGTTGAGTAATTGAATGGAAATAGAAATATTAACCTTGAGCTCTGCAAGAGGTAGTTATCTAACCTTATACAAATTAGCCCAATGAAATATTCAAATATGGAGCATAGAGAAGACATAAAAATTGCTGTTCTGACATGAAATAGCTCAGAGAGGCAAGTGCCTGCAGGAGATTTAACCCCAATTCTTATCCTTCAAATCTGGGTGTCCTTGAGCCTCAGAATCTGGAGGAAATATTAGAGATCATCAGATCTAATTAGTTATTTGACAACAGTCATCCAGCCTTCAGTTAAACATCATCTATAAAACAGTGACTCGGGACTTACTAGTTAAGGAATACACTTTTTCTTAATGGAAAAATTATGATGCTATAAAGTTTTGTCCTATTGAGCCAGAATTTACCACTCTATGCTTTCCATATATTGGCCCTAGTTCCACTTTCTGGGACCACATGTGAAATGCCTGATGGCAGACCCACCAGGCCCAAATTAAGGGTATATCCTTTATATCAGCACTAGTTCAGATTTATTTTGAGGCAAGGCCCAAAACAGAGGATTGGTCTTCATTCTTGCCTTATGTTGTATGCCTGGATTAACATGCTTAGCACCACCTGGTGTTCTTATCTCATACATTGTGGGAATGCAAATTGTTAATACTTTGTTGGAGAGAAGTTTGGCTCTACATATGAGCCCCTAAAAATTTTAAAATAATTTAAATTTTCATCACTTGGAGAGAGATAAATAAATTGGATACATCAATGTAAAAGAATTATAAAAAAGAATGAGATAGAGCTATGTATATACAATTGAAAGATACTCATTATATTATTAAATGAAAAAGTAAATATAAAAACATGTATGATATGCCTTCATTTTATAAAATAATAGAAATAATAATACGTCTAAGTATATCAGTAAAAAATCTGAAAAATTATATATCAAGCTGGTAGCACTAATCTCCAAAGAATAGCATTATGATGGACTCTTAAGTTTTTACCTGATATATTTCTGTAGTCTTTGAACATTTAAATGAATGAACATTATCACCACTGTAATCAGAAAAAAAAAAAAGCAGGCATTTAAAAATGTCACCTGGAAGAATTATAGACCATTGGGACTTGAGTAGGCTTTAGATTGTGTAAGAAAGGTCTTTAGAATTAATCTAACCTAATACCCTGATTTTACAGATAAGAAAACTGAATCCTACAAATGTGAAATGAGTTACCTACATCCCCCAAAGCAGTTAATTAGTAGCAAATCCATTTTTAGAACATGGTCTAGCACTCTGAATTATACCACCATGTCTTTTAAAAATAGTACAAATTTTGAGAAAAATAAAATATGAAAGTATTTACTTATGAATGTCTCCATATTTCTTCCTTTAAAAAAGTAGCTCATTAGAATAATATGAGTAACAACTTCATAAACTGTGATAGGTTTTTTATTTATAAGGACCTGCATGTTATTTCAGAGATAATGAACACCAATGTTCTCATTCTCAGAAGAGAAAATTAAAGCCTAGTGATTTATGGAAGATTCCATAGTACATTAGCAGTACAGCTGGAACTTGAACTGTGGTCTTAGGATTCTCAGTCAACGACTTCTTCATTTTGCCATATTGCTTCCTGCACATTGATGTGCATTTTTAAAATATCCATCACAGTGCTAGATACTGCTGCCAAGGATATACTAGGCACAGTCCACACCCTTGAAAAATAAAATAAAGTGTGCCAATACAATGTTCATTCAAGAAACCTCAATGTAGATAAGATCAATTAAGTTGAGAAAGCATAGTGAACTAAGTCTCAAGGTTTGATCAAATTCTTTGTCCTGAAATTAAAAATGGTGCATATGAGAACTTCTTACCCTTTCCCTAACTGAGGAGTTCACGCCATTCTATACAAGCATATAAAGCATCACAACTTTCTCAAAGGGAAAGATTAATTATATCCATTAGGAAATGAAAGTATAGAGACATTAAATGGTTTGTCCATTAGTCACGAAGAATGAGAATAACTCTAGGATCCCTGTGTTCTGGGTGAATCCCAGAAAACCACACCTTTCATGGATCCAAATCAACTTTGGACTGCTCCTAGAATCCTGGACATATCTGGAAAGTGAATAGATCCTTGCACTTTATTTTAGGTTAAGTCAACCACAAACCTGGCATAACCTGATGCGTCTGAGCAGGGTCCACCAAACTATGGCTTCTAATCTAGGTTTACTCCACCAGAACTGGCAAACCATTTATTATTCTGTGGGTGAGGTTGGATGAATCAACGGCCAAGTCAATAGCAGATGAATGGAAACCACAAAATTAAAGGTGTTTTTGGCACCAAAACCCAAAGTAAAAGTGCTGATCCAGGAATGACAATCCCTAAACATTTTCAGACAGGTTAGGAACACAAGTAAGACCAGCTCTGGGCAGATCTCATTTGTGGGACTGGCAGTAATGGCATGGTGCATGTTTACCTGCGCACTGTGGCCACACCTGCCCCTTTGTGCTTGGTTATGTTCTACGCAAATTTTTTTTTTAAATTTTTATTTATTTATGATAGTCACAGATTGAGAGAGAGAGGCAGAGACACAGGCAGAGGGAGAAGCAGGCTCCATGCACCGGGAGCCCGATGTGGGATTCGATTCCGGGTCTCTAGGATCGCGCCCTGGGCCAAAGGCAGGTGCCAAACCGCTGCGCCACCCAGGGATCCCCGTTCTATGCAAATTTTAAGACACAAAGCGTTTTGTTCCAGATTTATTTTCTTACTCATCTTCAGACTCTGCTTTACTTAACAGGTTACCTTCATTCACTGCAATAAAGGTAAAGAAATAAGTCTCTGTGCCCTCGTAATGTTTGAAAACCTTCTGATTGCTAGTGGAAATGCAGAACTTTTCTCCTATAGTCCTTCAGGCTTTCAAGGTGGGTTAGGTTAGGTCCTCCAAGAAATAGATTTATGGGGGACTGAGCAGGAAAAGGTGGGGAAAATTTTTCAGGTCGTGTCGAAGAGAAGGAAGTACAGAAGGCTGAGTAGGAAGTGTCTCAGACTGCAGTATAGTGCCAAGAAACATTTGGCCAGATTGATGGGGAATCCTGAAATCATAGTCACCAAGGAGTCCTGTGTACTGCCAGAATGGGCCCGCCCTAGTGCCTCTGCTGTGCAGCTATTGGCTGGGAGCAGTCCATGGAAGGGTGGCCTCAGGGCAAATGCAGTGGTGGATCCAGAGGGACCGGATCTGAGGCTGTCAGTCAATTATGCTCTCACAACAAAAGATCTGAGAGGAACATTTTCATGACTGACACAATGGCAACCCAGCTGCTAATGATTTTTATTCTTCACAGGTTAGACACATTTGTGTATTACAATTGAAAACAGCTAAAAGAAAATAGGCTAAATAGGTACTTCTGAGATATTTGAATATCATTTATGTGACAACTTTTCATTTTTAATTTTGAAGAAGGCAAACTAAATAAATGTATCTAAACAGTTGACATCATGAAGGTGGAATGAAAAGTCTAACCCAGGTTACATCACTTAGACCCCAAACTTTCATTCTCTCTGGTTCCCTAGTGGCTTTTTGGACCTGATATGCATGGGTGTCATTTTGCTATAGTATAACTGAATGTATCAGCTTATTCAGATGATCACACTACCAACATTACTGTGGAATTCTAAACCTACGGAGGAGGGGACTATCAGAAACAAAGTTCTGCTCCTGGTCTGTAATGCACTGTGACTGCTTCAGGCCGAGTCTTTCAAGACTCCTGCATCATACATGTGGTTTTATCTTCTAAGTAGCTATTTGCCCTGTTTTCCCTCTTGCCCATGTTTTCTTTCTTTATCCACCTCATAGTATTATTAGAGTCCAGACACCATACCAAAAAAGTTTGATAGTTTATTGTTGAGATTGATAATAATGAAGTAACTTGACATTTGGCAATGCAGGATGTTTCTCCAGCTCACATTAGGTATCTTTTTGTTGTTGTTAGGTATCTTCAACACGTGTCTTATTAGGTAGCTTTCTTATACTGCTAGAGAATGTGCTTTTCCCCTGTTATCTTGATAAATCATAGTTTTTCTAATTTCTTTCCAAGTTTATTCTTTCAGTTCGTAACTTTGTTTCTCCTTTGGTATTTTGGGAATAGTCATAAATGTCGGGCAGAAAAACTAAGAATGGTGAAGCCTACCTTTGCATATGTACACTGTATTTTTGGGACGCCTTTGTTCTTAATGTATTATCAGCAGAAATTCCCCAGATGCCTGTATGGCCAAGCTAAGTCAGATAACTTGGTACCTATCCATCTCAAAAGACACTTTCGATTTATAATGGAGATAAGGCAGAGACAGGAGAGATTACTTCAGTGAACCCTGTTCAGGGCTGTAGGAGTTCCCTGAGTCTAAAATGAATAAAAGTTATGTGCTCTTAGGGTCAAAACAGAAACTATGTGCTTGAGTTAAATAGTCGGGATATGCCGGTAAGCTGATACATACGATTCATTTTGAGTTCTCAAGCTGTGCTAGATGGGGCTATAGACTATATGTGGTTTTTTGAAGCTTACTTTAGTGACACAACTAAAACTCTTTTGTCCTTTCTATGATTTGACAGCATATCATAAAACATTTTTAATGCATCTTCTTCTGTACTCCTTTTTCTTCCTTACTTAATCCAAATGGTGTAAGCAAGGAGGCATTCCGAAGAAACCAAGAGAAAAGAGATTGAGAAGATTGCCTTAAAGAATTAACCACCTTAGCTTTCTTTTAGGATTCTGGCGTTCAGATAGGTTCAGTTTATGCCTCTCTGTTCTACAATTCCTTTTTTCTTCCTTCCCCCTACCCCCACTGCCTCACACCAAAAAAATCACAATGCCAAAAATAGCAAATAAATTCCATGTGGATTCTTCATACTTTTGAAATGGAAAAGGAATTGTAACATATCTTCTGTAATAGGGGAGAAGTGCTAGGAGAGATAACAGGGAAAGAGGTCTGATGATGTTTGGAAGTTAAGAGAAAAGGGTAAAAGTTGTCATTTAAAAGTTGTTGGGGAAGAAGTTTTGATTTAGGAACTTTATTATCTTTCTTTTCAAAGAGTTATTTTCATCTCTGTTGCTTCAGATGGACTTGTTTATAATTTTTCCTCTCTCCCTTTCCCCCTATTTAGTATTAAAACAACTTTGTTGAAGGAATATTTCATTTTCCTAAAGGAAGTCTCATAGAACAAGTCAAATCATTATCTCCTAAATATGAGCATTTGGAATAAGTTTTTCTTTATAAAAGCCATTATCCAGAGAAAGGGAAGCCAGTCAACAAGAGACGATACTCCATTTCAGCAGTTGAAGGAACATGAAGACATGGACATATTCCCATATGTCAAAAAGGAGCTGGGAATGAACCTTTTTTGAACTCTTATAGTGTCTTTACATACAGGAAAGTTATTTAATTTTTTTAAGTTATTTAATTTTAACAGTAGATTGTGAGATGGGTACAGTGTTACTAGCCTTACTGCACTCACAAGAAAACAGGCTAAGAGAAGTTGAGTAATTTGTCCAAGGCCACACAACTTAGTATGGAAGTAGTGGAGCCGACTGGCTTTAAAGTCTATGATTTAAAAAAAAAAATAAAGTCTGATTTTCCCATTCTATTCTTCAATATTAAGACTACACACACACACACACACACACACACACACCCCGTTAGATCCATGTGTAATCCATTATGATTGTTCCTTATGGACAAGACTTTGAATTTAATAATTAACTACCTTCAGGGGCACCTGGGTGGTTGAGTGGTTGAGCATCTGCCTTCGGCCCAGGGCGTGATCCTAGGTCCAGGGATGAGTCCCACATTGGGCTCCCCGTGGGAGCCTGCTTCTCCCTCTGCCTACATCTCTACCTCTCTCTGTGTGTCTCTCATGAATAAATAAATAAAGTCTTTTTCAAAGAAGTTAACTACCCTCAAAAGAGAAAACACCAGTTATGAGGTGAGAAAGTGTCCTAAACCAGATCTGGAAAGAAAAGACAGAATAGTCTTAGACAAAGTTGATGCTTTCTCTTTAAAACTTGTTCATCACTTGGCTTTTCCTGCCACATCAGCCACTATTTCTGTTTCCTATACTGATTCCTATCCTTTTTTTCAAAAGAATTATGCTGAAATAACCCAGAACTCAGCTTTTAGAACTTTTATCAACACAGACTCTTTATATTTCATTTATTCCAAGAGTTTTAAATAACAAATCTGTGAGGTTGACTATAAATGTTTATCTCTAGCTTGGATCTTTCACCTGAACATCAGGCTCATATATCCAACTTCCTCAATATCTTCACTGAAGCGTCTACAGGTATCTCAGACCTAATGTGTTCAATACTGAATTCCTGATGTCCACCCTTCCCCTGCCCCATGTATTGACATGCAATTTTTTCCTTCTTAATTATGACAACCGTTTGCTTTTAATTTGAGATAAAACTTTGTCTTTGAAACTAAAGTGGGTCTCCTGTAGGCAACACATAGTTGAATCATTTCCTTGGTTCTTTTAAAACATTCTAGCAGTATCTGTCTTTTAATTGGCAAGTTTAATATGCTTATATTTAAAGTGATTATGGAAAAGGAAGAATTACTCCTGTCATTTTTCTATGTGTTTTTATATATCATACCTTTTCTGTGTCTCAGTTCCTCTAATACTGTCTTCATTTATGTTTGATCTTTTTTCTACTTTATCATGTGATTCTCTTCTCACTTCCTCTTCTGTATAGACTTATGATTATTTTCATAGTGGTTACCATGGGAATTATAATTAACAATCCTACATTTATAACACTCTAGTTTGAATTGAAGCCAACTTAGTTTCAATACCAAAAAAACCTGTGCCCTTACACAACTTTGCTTCCTTTATGTTATTGTCACAAATTTTGTCTTTATACATTGCATACTCATTAATAAAGAATTATAATCAGTTTTTATGAATCCAGCTTTTCATAAACTTGACGTTTTATTTAGTTTTGGCTTATCAGATAGGAAACAAAAAGGGAATTACAAACCAAAAATAAAATAATACTACCATCTGCATTTACATATGGATGTAGTTACCTTTCCTAGGGTTCTCTATTTTTTCATATGGCTTTGAGTTACTGAAGTTTCATTAGCATTTCTAGTAGGTCTGCTTGTGGTGAGCTTTTTCAACTTTTTGTTTATCTGAAAATGTCTTACTTTCTCTTCATAAAAAAAAGTTTATTCATTATTGAATTTCATAGAAATGGGATTATAGAGTATATACTGTTTGTGTCTGGCTTCTTTTGCTTAAATGTTTTTTTTTTTTTTTTTTTTTTTCACTTTTTCTCTTCTATGCCCAACATTGGGCTTGAACTCATGACCCCAAGATCAAGAAATGCATGCACTATACACTATAGACTGAGCCAGCCAGGCACCCCTCTCCTTCAATTTTGAAAGATAGTTTTACCAAATGTATAGGTCTTGATTGGCAAGTCTCTCCTACCCCTTTAGCCCTTTAAATAAGTCATCTCAATGCCTTCTAGATTCTGTGGCTTCCAGCAAGAAATTCACCACTAATCTTTTTAAGGATCCCTTGGATGTGACAAATTACTTCTCTCTTGCTGCTGTTAAGGTTCTTTCTGTGTCTTTGGCTTTCAACAATTTGGTTATAATCTGTTAGTGTGGATCTTACCCTATATGTAAAGTTTATTAGACTTGGAGTTTGTTGAGTTTCTTGAATGTCAAGTTTCATATCTTTCCTCAAATTTGGGAAGTTGTTAGACGTTATTTCTGCAAATATTCTTTCTGCTTCTTTCTCTCTCTCTTTTTCTTCTGGAACTCACACTATGCATATGTTGGCATGCTGGGTGGTGTCTCTGAAGCCATATGTTGCTCTGTATTACTATTTGTTTTCTATTTGTTCCATATGTTTTCTGCTCCTTTTTTCCCTGCCTACTTTTGAATTAATTGCATATTAAAATTTTTTTCTTTTATCTCCATTTTGCTATATTCTTTGCTTATTTTTAGTGGTTGTTTAGTGTTTCTAACATGTATTTTTAAGTTATGATAGTCTACCTTCAAGTTATATTGTATTACCTCCATCATTCACTTGTAAGGACTCTTGTAATTATATTGAGTCCACCCACATAATCCAGAATAATTACCCCATCTCAGATCCTTAACTTAATCATGTCTGTAAATATCCCTTCTGCAATGTAGGGTAACATATTCACAGGTTCTATGGATTAGGATATGGATATCTTTGGGATACTCAGCCTGCTACCCCATTATATAAAGCATTGAAGTATATATTTTTCATTCCATCCCATTAAACCACTCATTAAGTAACTCCATGCAAAGATTATCTTTAACAGGAAGTTTCCACATGGACAAAAAGAAAAAAAGTTTAAAGGAAAAGGCAGAGTGGTAGAGAAGAATGATCTCTAATCCTGAGTTTTTGTCCCAGATCTGTTTATCAATAACTGTTTATTTTTTAAAATAACCTACCTCTCCAAATCTCTGTTTTCTTGTAAGGAAAAATAACTAGGAAATCTCCTAGATCCTTCTGTTTCTATAATTTGTAAATCTTATGTATCCTGTAAATTGATTAAGGCAGGATATGAAAGTGCTCATTGTAGAATAGATTCAGGCTTACAGATTTTAAAGGAGGTTCAGTTCCTCAGATAAAAGAGACCTACATTCTGCTTTTGCTACCAGAAAAGAACTGCTCAAATCTAATTGCACATGAGGAAACATAACCTAAGCAGAGCTTCTGGGGAAGGCCCAGGAGTCAGAGAGCAAAGATGAGAAAAAAGACAAAGGGTTGGCACAGTTTCAATGCTCAGGAGGGAAACCTTTTAGCAGTGTTCCAAGAGAATCAACCAAGGTGTGGGTAAAAGCCCCATCATCAAACACTTGCAAAGCCTTTCCCTGAGGTCATGAAGTGGAAAAACAGACAGATAATGACTCAGAGCCTTAGCTGCGTGTGGGAGCCACTGAAATAAACTGTCAAAGGGGAAAGGTGGATTGCAACAGCTTCCACCAATGGTACTGTGGCAGTATACAAATTAGTATAAAGCAGAGGTAGAAGTCTTAGTCAAAAATATTGTCAGTGATCAAGGAAGTGCCTACAGGTTACTAATCAGCATGTGGGACTGCTTGCCTGAAGCAGGGTGGCAGGGAAGCTGGCTCCCCTGCTGGGACTTTGTCAGCTATCCAGGTACCACAGTGAGAAACAGATTTTGTTGTAGCAAGAGGGCCAGAAAAGTCTTCATTCTTGACCTGATCCATCATCTGAGAATTTTCAGCATGTGAAAGAGCTGATAGCAAGTATCAGTTGCATGTTAAACAAAGCAGGGAGCATGCCAGGGAGCAACACTTCATGTTGAGCTTAATGAAGAGGTCTGGTTATTTTTCCAGAGTCCTGTCAGGGACCAGGAGGGAACACAGAGTAGAGTAAATCAATGGATTTAGAGACGGGACCAATGGTTTGACTAGAATGATTTGACTAGAACTGCTGAGGACAAATGTCTGTGTGGAAGGAGAAGAAAATCATTCTCAGGCTAAAGAGAGAAGGAGATACAGAGAAAGATTTTTGATGTTTAATTCTATTATAAGATTACAGAAAATTCTCGTTAAGAGCTTTTTGGTAAGTATGCCACGTATTATGTCAAATTCCTGGAACATATCACTAAAATAATTTTCTTTCAGGTGGTTTTAATCTTTAGTGTGTGGGCATTAGATTAGCAGGTTGTATGGACTATTAATTCAATGAGGAATTTGAAGAAAAAATTAGCAAAATCACTAGTAAGCCTGGATTGTTCTAGAAGTTTGATCAAAATGGTATATTTAGTATGTCTGAGCAGAAATATTTATTGTGCCTTTTGATATGAGAAAGAGGGAACAATGCCAGTGGTGTAAAATACATGCTGGATCCTCAAGCAAAGAATGGGCCTCCTTGTGGCTTGCTTATTGGCAGAATAAAAGACGTCTTTTGGTTGACCCTATTTCGTGGTTGGTTGCTTTGAAATTCTGTTCTCAGACCGAAATTGAGTAGAACACATGATTAGAGGCTTCTCCAGTTATGAGTATCTTTGTAAGGCAGAACCTATTTTCTTTTCTAGAATTAGAAAATTCCAGTGGGATGCAAAGGAGCCAGGGATATAAAGGAGAGGGGATCAAAGAAAAATATTTCTGGCTTTCTCATAGCATTAGCAGTAGTAGCAAAAATCAAACTTCTGGCTTAGCAGTGGCAGTGGACTGGTTTGCAGTAGTAGTTGCAACAAGACTGAATTTATAGGGTAGCAGCGGTATCAACGTTAGAGGTGTTGGTAGTTCCCCATAACTGAATTCCTGGAGGCAGTTGTGCAAGCCATAGTGTTTAGTGTTCTTTGGCATTATCTGTGACTGCTTCATGGGGTGAGTTTGGTAGCATAATTTTTTTTTATGGTAGCATAATTTTGACTTTCATTTCTTGCTATTTAGCTCCAAGCTTAGTTCTTTCAGACCTCCTATTTATTTTATAAGCTGCCTAATGTCTTTTTAATAGATTATTTTCACTTTAGTTCTGCTAGACTTTGGTTTGCTGCTTGCAACTCAGAGCCTGATGGATACTTCTGAGGACTTGGTAAAAATACAGATTCCATGGCCTAGACAAAATCAATCAGAATATCTGGCACTGGGGCATAGGAATCTAGTTTTTTAAAGATCTTGGATCAATCAATATTTTCTTTTTTATAGAAAGTAACAGAGAACAGAATTCAAAGCAATTTAAATAAAAAAAGGGAATGTATTTGCATAATTTAGAAGTCTATGGAGTAGACATTCAAGCAGTACTGAATTTAGAGCTCAAGCAATGCCTTTGGGATTTGGTTTCTCTATTTCTGTTGGTTCTGTTTTCTGTGGTGTTTTCTTCAGTCTAACATCCCATGTAGTCACAAGATGTTGGTAGAGACTGCAGGCTTTACATCCTCTCAGTTTGTGTTCTCATAGACAGAACACTTGTCTTTTTCCTGGAAGCCATGGTTCTGATGGAGAACCATGTCTGAAACCATCACTGTGGCTAAGGGATTGTGAAGCTCCAGTTAGTTGGCTGACTTTTCTGCCACCTATGGAGCCAAGATTTTCTCAGGAACACATTTTCTCTTTCCCTTTGTTGATAGTATCAACTTTTTGTTAACCATTAAACATCCGCATGCTTGCAATTGAGTTGTGTACTCATTCAGTCACTTATTCATGAATAGTTTGAACTTGTGTTGTATTAGGCAAAGTGGATTTAAAGTGGAATATGATGTGGTCCTTTTTAAAAAAGAGCATAGACTCTATTGAGGGAGACACATAAGTAAAACATTATTTAAATTCATTTGATTTATTGATTATCTATTGAACACTTGGCATTATTCTAGTGCTAGGGGTATAGCAGTAAAATATAATAAAAATATATAATATACTCATATATTAATATAAATACAGTAATTTAGTAATATGGGAGTAATATAATAAAATAAAGTGCTTGTCCTGAGAGAGCTTTTATTAAAATGGAAGAAGACAGAGGTAAAACAATAAACACAATATAGGAGACAGTGATAAGTACAATCGAAAATAGTTAGACAAGGCCTCTTTGAGAAGGTGGCAGAGGTGTGAAGAAGTGAGGGAGTAAGCATGTGGATATCCCCAGGAAGAACATACTAGACGGAGCAAACATCAGCTGTAAAAGGCCTGAGGCAGGACCATGCTTAGCCAATGTAGTTGGAGTAGAGTACAGGGGAGAGTTGTTGGAGGTAAGTTTAGGGAAGTAATAGGGGCACTAGATTATGTAGGGTCTTATAAATCATTGTAATACCTCTGATATGGGAATATTGGAGGTCTGGAAATAATCTCTGAGCAGAGACATGATACACTTTTTTTCCAATCTCTCAAGGTATTATATGAAGACAAATGAGATGGAAGCTGGGAGACCAGTGGGGGGCATTACATAATCCAAGTGAGACAGAATGGGGCTGACCAGGATGAAGAGTAGGAAGTGGTTGGATTGTAGATATATTTTCAAGGCAGATCTTACAAAATTTGCTAGTGGATTGAATGTGAGGTGTGAGAGAAAGAGGAATCAAGGATGACTCCAAGGTTTCTGCCTTGAACAACTGGAAGAATGAAATTGTTATTTACTGAAAAGGGAACATTGCAGAATGAGTTTGGTAGGCTGCCTATTAGACATTCAAGTGCATGTATTAAGTGGTCAGTTAGATATTCTAGTCTAGAGTTCAGTGTAGATGTTTAGGTTGGGATTCATATTTGGGCACAGCTATCCTTTCAGGTGTTATTTAAAGCTATGAAATGGATAACATCAGGTAGAAAGTGAGTCAATGGAGCATATAAAAGAGCACTTCAGGTTTAGAGATTAGGCTGATGAGGGGAGGCAGCAAAGGGGATGAAGTAGTAGCTGCCAGTGAGATAGGAGAACAAAGTGCTGGCTAGAAGCTAAGAGAAGAAAGTCTTCTAAGATAGAAGGAATGATTGGTTGTATCAAATGCTACAACTGTGCCAGGTCAGTGAGATGGTCGATCATTATTTATGAGTATGTTGAAGACTTTGTGACTTTGTTGAGAGTTATTTTGCTAGAAGAGTCAATATGAAAAAAACCAATTTAAATGTACTCCAGAGATAAGGGAGGAGAGAAAGGAGTGACAGTGAATATTGACAATTTTTTATGGGGATTTGCTATAGAGGAGAGTAGAGAGATGAGGAGATCACTGGAAGGGGTGTGGGGTCAAGTGAGGGCAGTGTGATAAGTGAGTATAAGGGCAGTGTAGTTAGGGTGCTTTGGAGGTACATAGGAAGTTGCTGCAGGAGACGTTAGGATAGAAATTGCAAGGACGATCCAGGACTTAGTACTAATAGAAGATGAAGAGAAGATTTTTCAAATGAGGGAAATGTTTGAAGGTACATAATTGTGACACAACATAAGGTTTGGCAAATTACTTGTAATTGAGAATGACTAAAAGAAAAGGTCATGAGGCAAATTAGTAGGATATTAGGCTAAGGATAGCATAACATTTTTTTTTAAAGATTTTATTTATTTGTTCATGAGAGACAGAGAGAGAGATGCAGAGACACAGGCAGAGGGAGAAGCAGGCTCCATGCAGGGAGCCCGACGTGGGACTCGATCCCAGGTCTCCAGGATCATACCCCAGGCTGCAGGCAGCACTAAACCACTGCACCACCGGGGCTGCCCAGGATAGCATAACATCATGAAGTGAATTTTACTTTTTTATTTTTTTTATTTTTATATTTATGATAGTCACAGAATGAGAGAGAGAGAGAGAGAGAGGCAGAGACACAGGCAGAGGGAGAAGCAGGCTCCATGCACCGGGAGCCCGATGTGGGATTCGATCCCAGGTCTCCAGGATCGTGCCCTGGGCCAAAGGCAGGTGCCAAACCGCTGCGCCACCCAGGGATCCCTGAATTTTACTTTTTGAGCAAAACTGAACTTGTGAAATATTTTAAGTAGGGAGGTGAGGTGATGAGATTTGCATTTTCCAAAGAGAAGCCTAGAAGCAGTGCAGAAGATGGATTGCAGTGGGGATAGACAGGCAGGAGATTATTGCAGGAACCCAAGTGAAAGTGATGAAGGACTGAACTTAGGCAAATGGCAGTGAAATTAGAGGGAACAGATATGTAAGATGTGAAGAAGTTAAGATCCACAAGAGTCTCTGACTATTTGGGGTCAAAGAGTGGAGTATGCAAAGAAGAAATGTAGCAGGACTTTCAGGACGGTAGGTCATTAGCAGAACTAATGACTAGAGGATTCATTTTAAAAATACTATTTTAGTTTTGATATGTTGAGTTTAAGAGATATGTGGGAGATCCTAAGTTGACAAATGTAGTAGACTGAATTTGGAGTTCCAAAAAGAGGCTTGGGCTGGAGATACAGATTTAGGAACCATGAGGTGTAAATGTTGGCTAAGTCATGGATTTGGATGAAGTCACTCAGAGAGAGGGTGCAGAGCAAAAGTTCTTAATCTGAAGTTTGCTTAATGTAGTTGGAGGAAAACATCCAACTGTGCTGATTCTTCTCACTTTAAAACTATGACCACATGTTTTAAGTGATATCATGAAGGGCAGCAATCTTATTCTCAAACCTCTAACAACCCCTTTTTTCTTCATACTCAGCTGATGATTTTGCATCTAATTGACTGAGAAAACAGGAACAATCATAAAAGAACTACTTCACCTTCTCACCAGCAAGTCTACTGTGCATCTCTACACCCAGCGTTTTTATTCCTGTTGCAACATGAAAACTGTTCCAGCTTCTAATTCTAGTTGTGTACTGGGTCTTGGCCCCTCTTCTACTCAGAGACTTTGCTTTTGCATCATATCCTTTCTCTTTTGCATCATCTGTTTTCTCCTCTTTACTCATCACTCCCATCCTGATGCTGTAATATGTCCCCATCGGTAAAAGGTCTCTTGTGACCTCACATTCCTATCCCCCACCATTTCTCTATTCTCCTTTATAGGAACTCTCTTGAAAGAGATGTCTGTAATCACTCTCTCACCTCCCATGATTTCTGGAATGCACTCCAGTCAGGCTGTTGTTCTCTAATTCCACTAAAACCAATCTTAGGGTTGGTAAAGATCTCTTTCTTGCCAAGTTCAATAAACAATTCTTAATCTTCATCTTACTCAACCTCTCAGCAGTATGTGGCACAGTTGATTATTCTCTCTTACTTGAAACACTTTTTTTTTGTTGTTGTTGGCTGCTGGGATCTATTATTTTCTTTGTTTTCTTCTTATCTTACCAGATGCTTCCTTCTCAGTCTCCTTAACTGGATCTTTCTATTCTTACTGAAATTGAAAGAGTGAAATACCCCAGAGCTGAGTCTTTAGCTTTCTCATCTCTATTTGCTCTTTTCTTGAGGTGATCTCATCCAGAGTCATGGCTTTAAATAACATCTGGTCAAATATCTGTCTCAGAGAGGTCTTTCTTCTCTACGACTCTCCTACCCAGCTTTGTTTTTCTTCATAGCAATTATCACTATTTGAAATCACATATATATTTAAAGATATTTACTTATTGTCTGTTTTCCCCATGAGAACAGGGTTCTTGTCTGTTTTGTTCTCTATTATATCCTCAGCCACTAGAACAGTGCCTGACAAATGATAGACTCTGAAAAAATATTTAATGAATGTATGTTCTGAAGAGGCTTCCATAGCTTTTTTCTTCTTAACACTCCAAAGGGAAGAATATTAGTTTCTAGAGGTAAAAGGTATAGGAGACAAAGAAAAACACCTGGAAAATATAACTATTTAAGAGGCAAGGAAAACATAGGATTCTGAAAAGGAGACCAAGAATTAATAGAAAGAATTGGGAAAGGCTATGAGCCAGCAAAATTTTAAGCTAAAGAGTTAAGATAAAGGCAGAAGAGATTCTAGGTTGGGTAACGAAAGGACAAGTGTAGTTTCATGTGGTAAACTTCTATATTTTGGAGCTGTGGAAAGAGGAACAAAGAAAAGTATGAAATCCCAATCTAGTTGATGGGACTTTGCTTGGAGGGAGAGGTAAGAGGTAAGAGGTGGTGCTTGGGGGAGAAGTGGGGCACTGCTGTGACAAACACCTAAACATGTGGAAGTGGCTTTAGGAGGGATAATAGAGACTGGAAGAGTTTTGAAGTGCATTTGAGAAATATGATGTTGGGTAGCCCTGGTGGCACAGCGGTTTAGCGCCGCCTGCAGCCCGAGGTGTGATCCTGGAGACCCGGAATCGAGTCCCACATCGGGTTTTCTGCATGGAGCCTGCTTCTCCCTCTGCCTGTGTCTCTGCCTCTCTCTCGCTCTCTCTGAATGAATAAATAAATAAATCTTAAAAAAAAAAAGAGAGAGAAATATGGATGTTATGGGAAATTCTGATGAGAGCTTTTTTGCAACGGGTTTGCTGCCAGAACACAGGTGTCATGAAAACCACTGCTAAACCTAAACCAAAATGGGAAAGGAAAAGACTCACATCAACATCCTCGTCATTGGACACGTAGATTCAGGCAAGTCTACCACTACTGGCCATCTGATCTATGAATGTGGTGGGATTGACAAAAGAACTATCGAAAAATTTGAGAAGGAGGCTGCTGAGGTGGGAAAAGGCTCCTTCAAGTATGCCTGGGTCTTGGATAAACTGAAAGCTGAATGTGAACGTGGTGTCACCATTGATATCTCCCTGTGGAAATTCAAGACCAGCAAGTATTATGTGACCATCATTGATGCCCCAGGACACAGAGACTTTATCAAAAACATGATTACAGGCACATTTCAGGCTGACTGTGCTTTCTGATTGCTGCTGGTGGTGTTGGTGAATTTGAAGCAGGTATCTCCAAGAACAGGAGACCCGTGAGCATGCCCTTCTGGCTTATACACTGGGTGTAAAACAACTAATTGTTGGTGGTAACAAAATGGATTCCACTGAACCACCCTACAGCCAGAAGAGATACGAGGAAATCGTTAAGGAAGTCAGCACCTACATTAAGAAAATTGGCTATAACCCCAACACAGTAGCATGTGTGCCAATTTCTAGTTGGAATGGGGACAACATGCTGGAGCCAAGTGCTAATGTGCCTTGGTTCAAGGGATGGAAAGTCACCCGTAAAGATGGGAATGCCAATGGGACACACTGCTTGAAGCTCTAGATTTCATTCTGCCACCAACTTGTCCAACTAATAAGCCTTTGCGTCTGCCTTTCCAGGACGTCTACAAAATTGGTGGTATTGGCACTGTCCCAGTGGTTCGAGTGGAGACTGGTGTTCTTAAGCCTGGCATGGTGGTCACCTTTGCTCCAGTCAATGTTACAACTGAAGTAAAGTCTGTTGAAATGCACCAGGAAGCTTTGAGTGAGGCTCTTCCTGGGGACAATGTGGGCTTCAATGTCAAGCATGTATCTGTCAAAGACGTTCATAGTGGCAACGTGGCTGGTGACAGCAAAAATGACCCACCAATGGAAACAGCTGGCTTCATGGCTCAGGTGAGTATCTTGAACCATCCAAGCCAAATCAGTGCTGGATATGCCCCTGTGCTGGATTGTCACACAGCTCACATTGCTTGCAAGTTTGCTGAGCTGAAGGAGAAGATAGATCGTTGTTCTGGAAAAAAGCTGGAAGATGGTCCCAAGTTCTTGAAATCTGGGGATGCTGCCATTGTTGATATGGTTCCCGGCAAACCTATGTGTGTTGAGAGCTTCTCTGACTATCCTCCTCTGGGCCATTTTGCTGTTCGTGATATGAGACAGACGGTTGCTGTGGGTGTCATCAACGCAGTGGACAAGAAGGCAGCTGGAGCTGGCAAAGTCACCAAATCTGCCCAGGAAGCTCAGAAGGCTAATTGGGTATTATCCCCAATACCTGTCAACCCAGTCTTTTTTTTTTTTAAAGATTTATTTATTTATTTATGATAGAGAGAGAGAGAGAGAGAGGCAGAGACGCAGGAGGAGGGAGAAGCAAGCTCCATGCCGGGAGCCTGACGTGGGGCTCGATCCCAGGACTCCAGGATCGCGCCCTGGGCCAAAGGCAGGCGCCAAACCTCTGAGCCACCCAGGGATCCCCTGCCACCCCAGTCTTAATCAGTGGTGGAAGAACGGTCTCAGAACTGTTTGTGTCAATTGGCCATTTAAGTTTAATAGTAAAAGACTGGTTAATGATAACAATGCATCATAAAACCTTCAGAAGGAAAGGAGAATGTTTTGTGAACCATCTTTTTTTGTGTGTGTGTGTGGCAGTTTTAAGTTATTGGTTTGTAAAATCAGTACTTTTTGATGGAAACAACTTGACCAAAAATCTGTCACAGAATTTTGAGACCCATTAAAACAAAAGTTTAACGGGGAAAAAAAAAAAAGGAAATTCTGATGAGCGCTCAGAGAGAAAGGAGTAGAGCTATAGAGAAAGCTTCCATCTTAGGAATCCATAAATAATCAAAAGTGTAATGTTGGTAGAAATAAGGACATTAAAGGTCATTCTGGTGAAGTATCAGATAGAAATGAGTAACATGTTATTGGAAACTAGAGGAAAGGCAATCTTTGTTATAAAGTGTCAAAGAACTTAGCTGAATTGTGTTCATGTTCCAGTATTGCATGGAAGGTAGAATTTGCAAGCAATGAAACTGGATATTTAGCTGAGGAGATTTCTAAGTAAAGTGTTGAAAAAGTGATTTGGTTCTTCCTAACTGCTTATAGTAAAATATGAGAAGAGAAAATGAATTGAAAAATGAATTGTTAAACAATTCGAGAACCAAAACTTAAAGGTTTGGAAAATCTCAGCCTATCCATTTCCCAAAACTTGGAAAATAAATTTAAATTGTTTAAGCCATCCAGCCTACAGTATTTTGTTATAGCATTCCAACCACACTAAGACAGACTTTTGTAGCTACTAGCACCTGGAGAGGCACAACGTGTATTATGGTAGCGGGCTGCTTTTTCCCCTCTAGATTCAGTTCAGGTTTTGCTCTGAATCAAAATGGTTTGCAAACTGGTTCTTTAAAACAGATTGAGTCTCTCACTTGGCCCTTGCTAGGTAATTAATTGTCAAGATAGTTTATTTTCTTATTTCTAGAGGGAAGGAGCATTTTCTGGGACAAAGGGGGATTATAGCTTGAATGAAAGTCTACCTGGCTAGGAAATGACCACTCTCCGCCTGACTGGGAAAGGAGAATGTGTATCTTGCATACCTGCCTCAAAGGGAGGTTTTTAAGCATAGAACTGTGGAAATGGGCGAGTAATTCAAGGCCCTCAGGGTAAGGTAGAGGTGCCAGGGCTACCCAGAGGTGGGAGTTTATAGGAGGTGGAAAGACATCCTGAGGACAAGTTTATACAAGAATGTTCAAGGAAGGACATAAAAGGAGGTGAGGCAAGAAGCCTCAAGATTAACTTGGCATCTTGCAAATCTTTTTGAGAAAATCCCTGAACTAAGGACTGTCAAAAAGCCTTCCTGTACTGTCCTCAGATGCTTGCACTTGCCCCAAACCTGCTTCTTTGCTGGATGTGTAATGCAAACCAGTTTTTAGATACTCAGCTTTGGCAGCATTTGAAGTAAATAATTTCTTGCTTAGTACTTCCCCTGGGTAGGAGGAAGGACACTCATGAACATGTGTTGGCATGGCTAATGCAAAGGTGTGTCCGTTCCAGGTAATATTTTGAGCAGAAAAGCAGAGTGATTTCTTTCCCTTGGACCCTCCAGAATAAATAATTTTGGAAGTTCTGTTGAATAACCAGATAAAATGTTCAATTCTCTATTTTACTTGATAGTAGGGTATATAAAACTTTTAAAGAAAGTGATACCTTTCAGAGAGAGGTGGGTTAGTAAAAGTGCTAGGTATTCTTTTTTTTTAATTTTTTTTATTTATGATAGTCACAGAGAGAGAGAGAGAGAGAGAGAGAGAGAGAGAGAGGCAGAGACATAGGCAGAGGGAGAAGCAGGCTCCATGCACCGGGAGCCTGACGTGGGATTCGATCCCGGGTCTCCAGGATCGCGCCCTGGGCCAAAGGCAGGCGCCAAACCGCTGCGCCACCCAGGGATCCCCTAGGTATTCTTTTTTAATTTTTTTTTTTTTTAAATTTATGATAGTCGCAGAGAGAGAGAGAGAGGCAGAGACACAGGCAGAGGGAGAAGCAGGCTCCATGCACCGGGAGCCCGACGTGGGACTCGATCCGGGGTCTCCAGAATCGTGCCCTGGGCCAAAGGCAGGCGCCAAACCGCTGCGCCACCCAGGGATCCCTAGGTATTCTTTTTTAATTCTTTTTTTTCCATTTGTTTTTATTGAAGTTTGATTTGCCAGAATATGGTTTTTAAATTCTTTTTTTTTTAAATTCTTCATTAAACTTCCCACTAGAGCAGCTAAGGAGCCTACTCTCTATTTAACACTTCTTTTGTTAAAAAAAGCACTAATAGCTTTATACCTCTAAAACCTGCAAGAGATTACACTTTTGTTAAAAGGTGAGTATTATTTAGCCTTTATGAAGTACCTTCAAAATTCTTAACAAAGTTAGGTATGTTATACTGGCTAGGCTCCAAAGATGAAGCTAGAAACATTAACAATATTACTATAAATGTAGTTTTTACCAATGTGCTGAAATTTTGTTCATAAGGCTTTTTACCATTGGAGGTATTTACCACTAATGTATCTGCCAAACCTCAGTTTGATGAAGAGCAGCTATAGTTTGTTAATGCTTTAAATGACATAAGTTATTAAAATGTCTTCTAATGTGGAGGGCAATTAAGCCTAGTCTAAGAAATAATGCCTATCTAGCAAAGCAAATTTTGTTTGGACAGTTGTGTGGTATCAAGAAAAATGGTGTGTTGCAGAATTTTTTCTTGCCAACGAACTGACAGGTTCTAACTGAAGTAGAGAGATTTACTGTTGGATACCATGCAGGATAATAGAGACAATATGAATTCCAAGGAACTGATAAGATTGTGTTACATGTGCAAGAAATCTACTGCTTATAAACATGATTTTTGCAGTAAACATATTAGTCAACAAAATAAAAGGCTATTCTTACCAAATACAGTTGACCCTTAGACAACATGTTTTTTTAAAAATATTTTATTGCAATATTTTGTAATTTTCTTTTTTTTTTTGTATTTTTTTTATTGGAGTTCGATTTGCCAACACATAGTGTAACACCCAGTGCTCATCCCATCAGGTGCCCGCCTCAGTGCCCGTCACCCAGTCCCCCTGTCCCCCTGCCCACCTCCCCTTAACAACATGGGTTTGAACTCTGTGGGTCCACTTACATGAGGATTTTTTTCAATAAATATTTTGGAAAAAATTTTGGAGATTTGCAACAATTTCAAAAAACTTGCAGATGAACTAGCATAGAAATACCATAAAACAAAGAAAAAGGTGTTATTGTAAGAATAAAGTATATAATACATATACCATACAATATGTGTTTATTGACTATATTATTGGCAAGGCTTCCTGTTGATAGTAGGCTATTAGTAGTTAAGTTTCTGCGGAGTCAAACATTACATAGGGATTTTTTTTTTAGAAGGCTCCATGCCTAATGTGAGGCTTGAACTTATGACCCTGAGATCAAAAGTTGAATGCTCTACTGACTGAACCAGCCAGGCCATCCCTATAAATGGATTTTTTTTTATTACGTGGGGAGTTGGTGCTTCTAATCCCCATATTGTTCAAGGGTAGTCTGTTTCTCTTAATTCATGGTTCTTAAAATGTGGCCTTTCGACCAGCAGGATCAGCTTTACCTGAGACTTGTTATTAATACAAATTGTTGGACCCTACAGAGACCTACTGAGCAGAAACTCTAGGGCTGATATGATTTTAACCAGTCCTCTAGATGATCCTGATACATGCTACAGTTTGGAAACCATGTCTTGAACCCAAATCAGTCTTGGGGCCCACAGAGTTTTTTTCAATTCTGTAACTACCTAGAAGTAGTTATTGGGAGATCCTGAGACATCAAACATGACTGGTCAGATTTTTTATTGCCAAAACGTTTTCTATGAATAGATAGGCAATTGATGATTTTTTTTCATTAACTCCTCTCACAAATATTTTCTGAATGCTTACAATTTAGGCATAGACAAACAATAGTGAATAGGACCTAAAAGAGCCCTGCTTCACAAGATATTCTGGGCTGAATATTATACATGTTAATTTATCACAATGGCTCAAATTAACTGTAGACTATAAGTGGAAGTTTTTATAATAGTCATCTATCCTGGTAAGTGAGGAATTGCCCATTCTTCATTGCCTAAGGTGAAAATTGTCCCCCTCAGAGACTGGGCTTTTTCTATGCTTGACCTAATGCTATAGTATTGCATTCACGTTAAACTAACACACCCAGGTGAAAAGTGAATAGTTTAGCCAGTTGTTTCATCAAACAACCCCAAATGCCTGGGTTTTATTTCACTAAATTGTCCAAACCAATCAGTAGTGTTGGAATTATGTTAACTTAGCATGAATCTTCACATATAGGGAAGATTATGTCTGGAGATTTTAGGTGGGAAAACCACTGGTTTATGAAAATGAGCATTTGGAACATAAGTGATCCAGATTGGTTATTACCTGATTTTACTCATTTTTCCTCAGTGTTCTGGTTTATTTTGTAATAAGTACAGCTTACCTTATGAAAAGAGATCAACCACATTAACAATAAAAGGACATAAGGAAAATCTAGGACTAATACCTAGTTTTATAAAATTTACTTGGTTGCTAGGAAATAAGTGAAAATTCTAGTTTTCAGCATATCTTAATTCCCTTTACATTTTTTGAATTTACTAATAAAAATGTTAAAGGAATAGCAACCTTTAATAAAGAAGCCACAGAATCTGAACTTGTTTATTCACACAAGGGAACTAAATCTTTACGTTTCTGCTCACTGTGAGTATCTTTAAAAGTAACTGTTTTTTTTTTTTAATTTTTTTATTTAGTTATGATAGTCACGGAGAGAGAGAGAGGCAGAGACACAGGCAGAGGGAGAAGCAGGCTCCATGCACCGGAAGCCCGACGTGGGACTCGATCCCGGGTCTCCAGGATCGCGCCCCGGGCCAAAGGCAGGCGCCAAACCGCTGCACCACCCAGGGATCCCTAAAAGTAACTGTTAAACACACTTGGCATACGAGGTTTCTGTAAACATTTTGTATGTTAAGAATTGTTCCTGATCTTAAAAGTATCTCCTTTCTCAGATACTAATGAGAATGAATGATGTTGTATAGAGGAAACTGCCAGGCTTACTCTCTGATTATGCACAGGAAAACCAGAAATATTTATCTTGAGTTTGATCTGGGACAAGAAAAAACAGGTATGATTCTTAATTGAGGGTCCCAAACTCAAATTCTTTGAAGGTGATAGACTGATAGCATAAATATATGGACAGGACAGGTGTATAGACCATAGGAGGTGGTAGAGATACACCTGGACAAAACGTGTTTTGTGTAAGAGTTGTTCAATTTCAGTTGCTTCTGTGGTATCTTATGCATGGAGATACATTCTAAACTCATTTATCAAAATTAGCAGATTAAAGGTCACAGAAGGAGGTTAAAGTTCAGGGACTGGCTCCAGTCTTTGACCTTTGGTATCAGGATACTGGTTTCTCCAGATTTGATACCACGAGACTGTATTAAATTGACCTATATGAAAATGTCATTTTTTTTAAAAAAAAAAAAGATTTCATTTATTTATTCATGAGAGACACAGTGAGAGAGGCAGAGACATAGGCAGAGGGAGAAGCAGGCTCCCCTCAGGGGAACCTGATGCAGGACTCAATCCCAGGACCCCAGGATTACAACCTGATCCAAAGGCAGACACTCAACCACTGAGCCATCTTGGTGCCCCTGAAATTGTCATTTTTGTAGGTAAAAGAAATCGTCAAATAATGGCTATCTCATATGACTAATCTAGTATCTTCCATCAAGAACTAACAAAAACATGACACTCTTACCTCTTTCTCCATTCTCTAAGGAAGAGGTATTTTTTAGTTATATGACTGTTTGCTTTTCCTCTGTAAGGTCAAATTCTCCTCCTGTGGTCTTGATTCAGTCATCCAAAATATTTTCATTCTTTCAAAAAGTACTTTTTAAAAGAAACTGGAAATATAATTGTGAGCAACATATGCTCCACACTTGCTTTCATGGTGCTTACAGTCCCACATTAGAGAAATAAACAGGCAATTCGGTTACAGCAAAATGTGTTAAGGAAGTTCAGGGGATCCCTGGGTGGCTCAGTGGTTTAGTGCCTGCCTTCGGCCCAGGGCATGATCCTGGAGTCCCGGATTCAAGTCCTGCGTCGGGCTCCCTGCATGGAGCCTGCTTCCCCCTCTGCCTGTGTCTCTGCCTCTCTCTCTCTCTGTGTCTCATGAATAAATAAAAAATCTTAAAAAAAAAAAAAAGGAAGTTCAGGATGCTGTGAGAGTACTTCAGCAGGGGACATCTAACTTGAAACTGGGAATTCAAGAAGGTTTCCTGCAAGAAGGGATCTGAGAGCAGAAGGATGATTAGGATTTAGCTAGGCCAAAGGATAAGAGTGATGAACGTAGATGGAATAACGTATGCAAAGCTGAAAGAGAACTGGACTACTTTTAGTAAACTGTAAATAGTCTAGTTTGGCTGGAGTATATAACATGAGGCACACAATATGAGTTTGGAGAAGTAGGGAGAGACCATAATCACTGAGGATTATTCTTGATTTAGAGGCATAGGCAATGGCTAGTTATTGAAAGATTTTAAAGGGAACAGGATATAGTATGATCAGATTTGAAATTTTAGTAACACTATTTTAGTTTTTTTCTTCAAATTTTTATTTAAATTTGAGTTAGTTAACATACAGTGCTGTGTTTTTTTCAGGAGTAGAATACAGTGATTCATCACTTAATACAATATCTACCGCTCATTCCAACAAGTACTCTCTGTAATAACCATCTGGCCCATCCCCCACCCACCTCCCTCCATCAACCCTCAGTTTGTTCTCTATCATTAAGAGTCCTTTATGGTTTGTTTCCCTCTCTGTTTTTATCTTATTTTTCCTTCCCTTCCCCTATGTTCATCTGTTTTGTTTCTTAAGTTTAACATATGAGTGAAATCATATGGTATTTGTCTTTCTGTGATTGACTTATTTTGCTTAGCATAATACACTCTAGCTCCATCCATGTTGTTGTGAATGGCAAGATTTCATTCTTTTTGATAGCTGAGTAACATTCTATAGTGTGTGTGTGTGTGTGTGTGTGTGTGTGTGCGTGTGTGTGTGTATACCACATCTTTGTTCATTTGTCAATTGACATGGGCTCTTTCTGTAGTTTGCCTATTGATAATGCTGCTATGAACTTTGGGGTACATGTACGCCTTTGATTCTGTATTTATGTGTCCTTTGGGTAAATATTGCTGGATCATAGGGTAATTCTATTTTTAACTTTTTGAGGAACCTCCATACTGTTTCCCAGAGTGGCCACACCAGTTTGCATTCCTACTAATAGTGCAAGAGAGTTCCCTTTTCCCCACGTCCTCACCAACATCTATTGCTTCCTTTGTTAATTTTAGCCATTCTGACAGTTGTGAAGTGGTATCTCATTGTGGTTTTGATTTATATTTTCATGATTAGTGATGTTGAGCCTCTTTTCATGTGTTTGTTAGCCATCTGGATGTCTTCTTTGGAAAAGTATCTATTCACGTCTTCTGCTTATTTCTTAGCTGGGATATTTGTTTTTTCGTGTTGAGTTTGGTAAGTTCTTTATAGATTTTGAAGAGTAACCCTTTATCAGATATGTCATTTGCAATTAGCTTCTCCCATTCTGTAGGTTGCCTTTTAGTTTTGTTGACTATTTCCTTCACTGGGCAATAGCATTTTATCTTGATGAAGTCTCAATGGTTCATTTTTGCTTTTGTTTCCCTTGCCTTTGGCAATGAGTAACACCAGTTTAGAAAGAAATTTGGAGACTTTTGTAGCAACAGTGGAAATATAAAATAGTAACCTGAAATAGGCAATGGTGATGGTGATAGAGAGTAGCTTAGAGAACTTTATTAAGAGGTAAATATAGGCCTGGTGATTAGCTCTGAGAGAATCTGCCAATGGAAGATGAGGAGCAGGTTTGGATGGAAGATTATGAGTTCACTTTTGGACCTGATGAGTTTGAGTTGGTCATGGAAAATCCAAACTGAGATGTTTAATAAGTGATTAAATATACAAGAAAGACATTTTGTAATGGAGCTATAGATTAAGAGGCTTATAGATGTAATAGAAGCCAAGGGAGCAGATAGACTCATGTACTGAGAGAATGTGGAATGAAAAAAGGTCTGAGCATGATCCTTATAGAACAGAAAATTTAAGAGCTAGTCAAAGGAAAAGAATGCTACAAAAGATACTGAGAAGTAGTGATCAGACAGGTAGAAGGAAAACTGGAAGGAGTTCATTGTATTTAGCAATAAGGAAGTTGTTGCCGACTGGCTCAGAGCAATTTTTGCTGGAATGGCAGGGTCAGAAATAATTTGAAGTGGTTAAGGAGTGAGTCAGAGTAGAGCAAATGGAAATTGTGAGTCTAGACAGATCTTTAAGAAGCTTGGCTTGGAATGAGAAAAAGGAATGTGACCCTGAAGGAGGTTATTTATTTATTTTTTAAAAGATGGCTTAGTCTTGTTGAGAAGGAGTTAGTAGAAGATAGGTGAGGGGCAGGAGACAGGTGAAAGGCTGAGATTCCTAAAAAGGCTAGAGGAAGTGTGGTCCAGATCATGGATCGAGGGCTCCTTAGACCAGAGTGGGGGCACCTTTTCTTTTTTTTTTTCTTTTTTTTTTTAATTCAGTGTTTTTTTTTCTTTTTAAGACTTTATGTATTTATTCATGAAAGACACACAGAGAGAAGCAGAGACACAGGCAGAGGGAGAAGCAGGCTCCTTGCAGGGAGCCCGATGTGGGACTCCATCCCAGACCGGAATCCACCTTGAGCCGAAGGCAGATGCTCAACAGCTGAGCCACCCAGGCCTCCCAGCGGGCACCTTTTCCACTACAGCTGGAGGAAAGAATTCTGATGTTTTGAGTTCTATAAGGCAAAGTTCAGGAATTTACAGTCTAATGATTTTATTTTCTTATGAAATAGGATAAATGCCTATTTACAGAGAATGAGAAGTGATTCTGAGGTTGGAAGTTTGAGGAAAGTAGAGGTGTATGTATAATGGATATTCTGAAACTGTAGCCAGAGGGAAAAATAAAATAATGAAAAAAATGCTACTAACTAAATTGTAAGATGCCCAACAATTTTAGAGATGCTAAAATACATAAAATGGGACTCTTAGAAACCAATCAGATAAGTTCCAGATAAGATACAGAGAAAATTCATACACATTAATACAAACAGAAGATCTGAATAGAACTTCTGAAGTTGGGGCATCTGGGTGGCTCAGTCAGTTAAGCATCTGCCTTTAGCTCAGGTCACGATCCCAGGGTCCTAGGGTTGAGCCCCACATCGGACTCTATTCAGTTGGAACTTACTTCTTCCTCTCCTCTGTCAAATAAATAAATAAATAAATAAATAAATAAATAAAATTATTTAAAAAAAAGACCTTCTGATATTGACTTGAAAAGAAAAATGTGGCTGCTATGTGAACATAACATAGCAAATAAATCAATAAATGATAGTAAGCAAAAGTATAGGAAAACAAAGACTGAGGAAGCATCTAATCCAGAAAACGTATCATTAAAAGGAACAGAAAAAAATTCTTCATGAGTGTTTAGTACATAAAGGGATTTAATAAGAACATGACATGCATATAATAAGTTTTCACATAGCAGAATGAAATGAAAAGGGAGGTCACAGAGCTAAAAAAAAAAAAAAAAAAAAACAACCAGAGGACCAACGCCATATAGAACTAACTTATTTGGTAGGGTAATGAACAAAGTAAACATGGCCTAAAACTGAGCTGTTGATGTGGTGGAAAGACTTGATTGAATAAAAGCAAAAAATACTTTAAAATAATTAGAAGATAATGTAGAGGAGATAAAGCTGCTATAGTAGAAAGATAACTGGAACCCCTAAAGTAGGAAACCAACAAATAGCACAGAAAACAAAACTGTATAATGTTTGTCCTCCGATTGACTTATTTCACTCAGCATAATACTCAGCATAATACAATCCATCCACGTTGAAGCAAATGGTGGGTATTTGTCGTTTCTAATGGCTGAGTAATATTCCATTGTATACATAAACCACATTTTCTTTATCCATTCATCTTTCGATGGACACCGAGGCTCCTTCCACAGTTTGGCTATTGTGGACATGGCTGCTAGAAACATCGGGGTGCAGGTGTCCCGGCGTTTCATTGCATCTGAATCTTTGGGGTAAATCCCCAACAGTGCAATTGCTGGGTCGTAGGGCAGGTCTATTTTTAACTCTTTGAGGAACCTCCACACAGTTTTCCAGAGTGGCTGCACCAGTTCACATTCCCACCAACAGTGTAAGAGAGTTCCCTTTTCTCCGCATCCTCTCCAACATTTGTGGTTTCCTGTCTTGTTAATTTTCCCCATTCTCACTGGTGTGAGATGGTATCTCATTGAAACTAAGGATTTATAGAAGAGCACAACAAAGAACAAAATCACCTACAATTCTACCACCCAGAAATTATTAGTTATTATTTTGTTACATATCCTTTCAGATTTTTTTCTGATGACACATACATGGTCATATGGGCATACACATTATTTTAAACAATTTATGATCATAGTGTTCACACTTTTTTTTTATGGTGAAAAAATTTGCATTTATATCTGTAGCCAGCTGGACTCAGTTTAGATGATCCCAATTTTGTTGGCAACATCCAAAACTTCATGGACTATGAAGCCAGTCGAACATGTGCTTTCTTCTCTCCATTAGGCCTGATCAAGGTGTTGACTTTGGCCACATCAATGTCATAGGGCTTCTTCACAGCATGTTTGATCTGGTGTTTGTTGGCCTTGACATCCACAATGAACACAAGTGTGTTGTTGTCTTCTATTTTCTTCATGGCTGACTCAGCAGTCAGGGGGAACTTGATGATGGCATAGTGATCAGGCTTGTTTCTCCTAAGAGCGCTCTTTTGAGGATATTTGGGCTGCCTTCAGAGACGCAGGGTCTTGGGTCATCGGAATGTAGGTGACGTGTGGATCTTCTTTTTGGGACTGTGCACGTCTTTTGGCACCACTTTCTTAGCTTTCAAAGCCTTTGCTTTGGTTTCAGCTTTGGGAGGGGCAGGGGCTTCCTTCTTTGCCTTCGGCACCGTCTTCGGGAAAGGCCACTATTTTTTTAATGTGCTTATTTAGTATATGTGTAGATCTTTTAATATCAATAAATGTAGATCCACACCATTATATTAGGTAAAATTTCATTGTATGTCTATTATATAATTTATTTTACTAGTCTCCTAAGGAGAGACGTTTAAAATTTTCATTATTTTAAAACCAATCCTGGATGAATAGCTGCACTCATATATATATATATGCTGCACCCCTATATAAATTTTCACTCTATAGTGAAAAATAGTGAAATATAGATATAGTGAAATATAGATATTTTAATTGTTTATTAAGATAAGCTCTCTACAGAGAATTTCTGGGTTTAAATGTATAGTTTTTTGGGGAGGAGAGGTGAAGCAAATGGTGTGTGAGTGTATGTGTGCGTGTGTGTGTATGTGTGTGTAACCAGGCATCAAGGAGTGTGTTGCAGACTTTTCCACTAAAAAGAGTGTGTGCATCTCCTGAGGCTTGACAGTTGTCTTTAAATGCCCAGCTCCAAGTGTGAGTTGTCTTTGATTTTCATATTTTATCTTAAAAATTTTATCTTTTAAATTTTATCTTTAAAAATTCATGCCAATCGTTTTCATGCCATTAAAAATAGTGTAATGTGTTATGACTCTAGATCTTTGAGTGAATTTTATGTTTCAGGAAAGTGTGTCAAGAATATCCTGTTGCTCATGTAACCCTCATTCACTGCCCTATTTTTTTGTTTGAAAAGCACAGAAGAGGGATAAATCAACAAAAGCTAATTGTTAATCAAGGAACAACGGTCAACCAACCATTGTGTTAGGTTCCTGTAGGGAATTACAAAGAAGTTGAGAACATAGTCCCTGCCTTTGAATTGCCTCCAGTTTATTTGCTTCCCTTTAATGAGCCTGTCAAAGAATTTATGTCTAACCCGATAACTGCCTGGGCTAAGGTCTTATGATGCATTTGCTCGACAGTGTGGAAAGTCCCTTCTTGTGTTCATTGCTTTGCACACTTCCAGAGACTTGCTAATGTGTTTGTTTTGGACTTGGCATCATCACTAGCATCTGTAGCATTTTAGAGTCTTGGGAAGCGAATCAGGGACCTTGCTGGTGAGAGGACTGGGTAGTGAAGATAGGAGTTTTTAGGCTTTTACATTGGGACAAGTATAGTACAGGAAGTGTAAATGAACTAGATCCTAAGTTAACCAGGACTTCCAATTCAGGAGAATTTTTGATAAACGTGAGTTAAGGAGAGTGAGGAAGATGTCAATAGAAAGATCTCTTACCAGGGATGTGAAAATCACATTCAGAGTCCATTCTGTCTGTTGCAGTTTAACTTCTGGATCTCCTTCTCTTTTCCTTAGAGTGACTCTAATGCCTAACAGAGTCTTAAAAATAATGTAGGTAAGTGTTTGCTGAGTAAATAGGTATATGCTGTGAGTAAGGAATCAAAGGCATGAGCTTATATTTAGCATTCTGCACTTACAGAAAGAACTAAGACATGCCCCTTAGTTTTAAGACCTTTAGGCTGACTTAGGAAATGTTTGTGGACTTTGAGTAAAACCAGAGACTTTTTTCATCTTCTGAGCTGTGTCTCCCTGGAGCTTGGTGCCAAGTTTTGTCACTGCACTCCTTGGGTCTGGCTGTAGAGAGTCTCAGACAAGGAAGGGTGCCCTGTGTCTGTCATTTTCAGTTCTCCCCCCATTCTGGGATACCTGACCCTTGCTTAGTGTGCTGCTTTTGAAGCTCCTAACTTTGGACTCAATGTTCTCCCAGGGTAATTCCAATGTTTCTTCTGACCTTTGCACACCTTAATTCCTCAGGAAGGAAGCACCTGTCCCCTTGCTCTTATTTGAAGCCTGTAAGATCATCAGCATGACACTCATGTTCACACCAAGGTAGAAGACTAGATATCCTGATTCTGAGATACCCTTGCTTAGGTTATCATCTAGGACTGAACCAAAGAGCTGGCAATACAATGTCACACTGATGTACAATAAATTATGTTGCCTTTGGCTTGTTTATTTAAGTGAACAGAACTGGATTAATCGTAGTCCTTGCTTCATAAAACACCATTGTCATTGTTTCATGAATTACTCTTGTGTTTATTTTAATTTAAAATTGTTATTGAAGTATAGTTATCATATAATGCTATATTAGTTTCAGGTGTACAACATAGTGACTTGACAATTCTATACATCACACAGTGCTCATAACTATGATAGTCATTTATTTATGCTTTTAATAGTATAATTGAACATTGAATTTATTACCTGCTCAAGATCTAACACATTATTAATAAATATCTACCTGTATGTTTTTTTCTCCTAATTTATTTATTTTTTTAAAAGATTTT
Organism: Nyctereutes procyonoides; assembly: GCF_905146905.1. Taxonomy (NCBI): domain Eukaryota; kingdom Metazoa; phylum Chordata; class Mammalia; order Carnivora; family Canidae; genus Nyctereutes; species Nyctereutes procyonoides. The sequence goes on from NW_026575044.1 coordinate 38,381,109, forward strand.
ATTATTTATTCATGAGAGACACACAGAGAGAGGCAGAGGGAGAAGCAGGCTCCCTGTGGGGAGTCTGATGTGGGGACTCCATCCCAGGAGCCCGGGATCATGGCCTGAGCCAAAGGCAGACACTCAACCACTGAGCCACGCAGGTGCCCCTTCTAATTTATTTTTAAATTTCCCCTTTTACTGGTAACAGTGAGACCTTTGGCAGCTATGAGGTGAAGCAGATATGTTTACTTAACATCTAAAGTTATCTTTACTTATATATAATATAGTCTACAAAAAAAAAATTCTCCAGATGTCAAACTTCCAGGTGCAGTCATGCACAAAGACAATTTCATGAGTTATATAATGGAGATCTAAAGCCTGGTATGGAAATTCCACCAGGCAGAAGTGTGACTAAGATATGGAAGTTATAACTTTGACTCTGTAGGAGCACATTGGTGTGGTATTTCAAGGATACTTCCTGACACTGCATCAGCGTCCATAAAGGATAAAGACACTAAAAGCTGGCTTGTGTGTTTAGTTGTACGAATCAGTGAGTTATTTAAGGGTAAGAGGTTTTAACATTCACAAATTAGAATTGTTTTTCTCTTGTGATCCAATGCAAAGGAAGTGTGATTCACACACATCTGCCATTTGTGTTTTATATTGGCACTGGATTACATGCTGGCTGAGAGTTTATAGTCTGGACACAGTTAACTCAGACCAGACTTTCTTTTTTTCTTTAAGTTTCTGATGATATTAAATTGGTAAAAGGAATCCTTCAGTTTAGTGATTTAATTGTTTGTTGATCTGAACCAGCAGAGGAATTTCTTCCCCCTTGCAGCTGGCTGTAGTCTTATGTTCTTGCCTGAACATGTCTGAATCTGTAAGAAAAATTCTGCTTCGCTGTACAAAGCACTTCTCCATATTGTCACTTCTCCAGGACTAGTGACTTTCTAGTTTAAAAGATTTCACTCCGGCTATAGCTTTTCTTGAAGATAAATATAACATGACAGCTTCTGCAGAATTATAGCTGCATTCTGTCCTTGGTAAATTACGTAACTATAAATAATTTGGAAAGGAAAAGGCCCATGATTATTCTTAACTTAAAGCAATATTTTCCCATTATACTTTCAAGAAGAATAGTTAATAATAATAATAGAGATTTACTCCTTGGATTTACATGCTTAAAAACATCTATTCAAAGTGAGGTTAACCTTTTATCGCCCTGGAAAAATTGTCCCAGCTCAGATAAAGCCATTAGCACCACCTAGTGTTACCACTCAGGCATAGAAACTCCAGGGCAAAACATCTAGAAAAGTCCTTTAGACTTTTGAGGAAGTTATAGGTAAGGCCATCTACAACAAATTCCTTTGTGACTCATACTTTTAGCTTCAACATTTTTTTTATTAAGTTGAAAATAGGGAACATAAGAGAATATGTCAAAGAAAAGAATAAATAAGTACTGAGATTACGTAGAAGGATATGTAGGGAGGCTGGAGAAGGGAATTAATATTTATTGAATTTATTGAATACCTACTGTTTACCAGGCTGCATGCTCTGCTTATATTTTCTTGAAGGAGAGAATGTTGACAGTTGAGATTTTTCTCGCATGCAAGTGAATGATACACTGGACTGATGAAGCAACACAAAGAGAAATTAAGAAAGCAATCTCGTTTACAATTGCACCAAAAATAATAAAAAATACTTAGGAATTATCTTTTTTAAAAAAGATTTTATTTATTTCTTTGAGAGGAGAGAGAGAGACAGCATGAGTAAAAGGAGGGGCGGAGGGAGATGGAGAGGAAGAAGCGGACTCCCTGCTGAGCGTGGAGCCCTACACAGGCTGACTTGGGGCTCAATGAGGCACGAATCCCAGCACCCTGAGATCACAGCCTGAGCTGAAGTCAGGTGTTTAACTGAGCCACACAGGCACCCACCTAGGAATAAACTTAACCAATAAGGTGAAAGACCTATACTCTGAAAACTATAAAATATTGATGAAAGACATTGAAGATGACACAAACAAATGGAAAGACATTCCATGCTCATGAATCGGAAGCACAAATACTGTTAAAAGGTCCATACTACCTAAAGCAATCTACACATTTAACACAATTCCTATCAAAAGACCAACAGCATTTTCTTTTTTACAGAAAAAGAAATCTTTTTTTAAAAATTATTTATTTATTTATTTATTTACGATAGTCATACAGAGAGAGAGAGAGGCAGAGACACAGGCAGAGGGAGAAGCAGGCTCCTTGCACCGGGAGCCCGACGTGGGATTTGATCCCGGGTCTCCAGGATCGCGCCCTGGGCCAAAGGCAGGCGCCAAACCGCTGCGCCACCCAGGGAATCCCCAGAAAAAGAAATCTTAAAATTTGTATGGAACCACAAAAGACCCTGAATAGCCAAAATAATCTTGAAAAAGAAAAAAAAAAAAAAAAAGAAAGAAAAAGCTGGAGGCATCAGAATTCCAGACTTCAAGTTATGCTACAAAACTGTAGTAATCAAAACAGTGTGTTACTGGCACAAAAATAGACACATAGATCAATAGAAAAGGATAGAAAGCCCAGAAACAAGCCCATGATTATATGGTCAATTAATCTTCAACAAAAGAGGCAAGAATATGCAACGGGAAAAAGTCTCTTCAGCAAATGTGTTGGAAAACTGGACAGCTACCTGCAAAAGAATGAAACTGGACCACTTTCTTACACGATACACAGAAATAAGTTCAAAGTGGATTGAAGACCCAAATGTGAGACCTAAAATCACAAATATCCTAGAAGAAAGCACAAGTAGTTATTTCTCTGACATCAGCCATAGCAACCTTTTCCTAGATATGTCTCCTGCAGCAAAGGAAATAAAAGCAAAACAAGCTATTGGGACTACATCAAAATAAAAAGCTTTTGGAGGGTGAAGGAAACAATCAACAAAATAAAAAGCCTACTGAATGGGAGAAAATATTTGCAAGTGATATATCTGATAAAGGTTAGTGTCCAAAAATATATAGAGTATATAACTCAACACCAAAAAATAAAAAAATTCATTTAAAAATTAGCAGAAGACATGAACAAACATTTCTCCAAAGCAGACCTACAGATTAAAAGATGTTCGATATTACTTATCATCAGGGAAATGCAAATTAAAACCACAATGAGATATACTTAATTTCTGTCAGAATGACTAAAATAAAAAACACAAGAAAAAATAAGTGTTGGCAAAGATGTGGAGAAAAAGGAGCCCTCATGTATTGTTGGTGGTGTAGACTGGTAGAGCCACTGTGGAGAACAGTGTGGAGGTTATTCAAAAAATTAAAAATAGATCCAGTAATAGTGCTACTGGGTATTTACCCGAAGAATATGGAAACACTAATTTGAAAGGATGCATGCTCTCCTATGTTTATCGTAGCATTATTTATAATAACCAAGTTATGGAAGCAACCCAAGTATCCATCGATGGATGAGTAGATAAAGAAGTGGTGTATATATATAGTGGAATATTATTCAGCCATAAAAAGGGATAAAATCTTGCCATTTGCAAGGATATAGATAGAGCTAGAGTATAATGCTACATGAAATAAGTCGATCAGAGAAAGAGAAACACCATATGATTTCACTTGTATGTAGAATTTAAGAAACAAAACAACAAAAGGGGAAAAAGTGAGAGAGAGAGAAACAAACCAAGAAACAGACTCTTAACTATGGTTACCAGAGGGGAGGTGCATGAGGGGATGGGGGAAATAGGTGAAGGGGATCAAGAGTACACTTATCATGATGAGCATTGAGTAATACATAGAATTGCTGAATCACTATATTGTACACCTGAAACTAATTAACTCTGTTTAACTATACTAGAATTAAAATAAATAAAAAAACAATGAAAAAGAATGTTTTATAGTGAGCAGTATTGGAAAATAGAGATAATGTCTCCCTTCAGAGCAGAGGTTTGCTTTTGTCCATTGTCATAAAGATAATGTTTCTCTCTGGAGCAAAGGCTGGGCAGATTTGCTTGCCACCCTGAAATTTGGGTTTCCTAAGCCAGGGTTACTCAGCAGTGATACAAACGCACAGTGTGTTCAGCATGTACCTGGGCATCTCCACTTTGCCTCTTGGGACCTGAGGGGTGAGGGAAATGGTTGCAGATACGAAACTCACGCTGCTCGCCATGCCTTGAGTAATAAGAGTCTTTTCTCTCATCCAGGAATTGTGTATCTTCTAGCAGCACCAATAAATAAGTGGCAGGTTAACTTGTTAGCATGAAAGTAGGGTAAAATGTCGACGCTTTGCAGTTTTTGACAGTCACCACTCCAAGTTACTGCCCAGTATGGGGCCTGGTTCCTACAGCCGTGTAGTGCCTGACCTCCCCATTGTTCAGAAGGAGGGTGTTCCAATTTACCATGCCCTTGCTCTGACTATAGTCTTGTCCCATTTTAAGAAAATCAGATATTAAGAATAATTCAAACATTAAAAACTAAAACCAATGGATGATTAGCTACATAACATGTAACATTTGTATTACACTTCACAATGCAATGCATATGTATAATTATATAACATTGGAATTTCAGGTACCTTTTTTTTTTTAAAGATTTATTTATTTATTTATGATAGACATAGAGAGAGAGAGGCAGAGACACAGGAGGAGGGAGAAGCAGGCTCCATGCCGGGAGCCCCACGTGGGACTCGATTCCGGGACTCCAGGATTGCACCCTGGGCCAAAGGCAGGCGCTAAACCGCTGAGCCACCCAGGGATCCCAGGCACTGGTTTTTAAAATAGGTTTAATACAATTTTGGTTAACTCATTATAACATAATGAATCTCCAGGACTCACTAGAAATGTTTATTATATTTGGCATAAAAAAAAAATTAAGAGGTTGAAGGCATTTCTACTGAGCCAGGTTTTTCCAAAGACACAGTTCTTCTTGTTCCTGGAAACCTGGTAGTCACTCTCAAACTTTAGAATTACAGTGAAAGAGTAGGTTAGATGTATGTGTGTGCACATGCATGCATGCATATATGTATGTGTATTAAAAATTATCTAGTTTCATCTCCAGAGATTCTAATTCACCAAAGCTGGGCTAGGATCCAGGATTTTACATTTTCAAAATGTAATCTTGGAGAGGGTTCTGCTGCTGCTGCCTTGAGAACTATACTCTGAGAACTGTCTTGAAAAATGAGACTCCTCAGGTAAATAAATGACTTAAGATATGCAAATGGTTTGTGCAACTGTGGTCTCTGATAATAAATTATTTTTTATTAGGTTGCTGGTGACCTTCGTTGTTAAGAATAAGCAAGTGCCACCCAGGTATAGGGGTACTTGTGATTTCCAGTGTACAGGATAGTAAGTGGCTGAAACAGTTGCACTTTTAAAATATTCACACAAGAAATACTGAGTGCTGCCTGTGTGCAGCAATATGCCTATTGTTTGGGGTGGTTTCATTTTCACATCCATTGCCTTCCTTTCTTTGTTGTTTGTAATTCTTATAGTTGGATTTTTATGAATAGGACTTGAAATCCCAGAGGATACGGATTTACTTTATCTAATTTGAAAACATCTCAGTGGGTACTCATCAAAATCCATAAATTGGGTCAAAAGCTGATATCATCTTCATTTTACAGGTGTGAAAACTATTGGGCAATGAGGTTAAATGACTTTCCAAGAGTCACGCAAATAGGAAATGATTGAATAATGCTCGAATCTTGATTTTCTGACTCTCAACCTCCACTCTGCTATAAACAACACCACCTCCCATATGAGTTTCTACAGGGGTCCCATTGCATTTTGGATATGATTTAATTTTGATGAAATGTGATTTACACATACATTGTCGGAACAAAGAATCTCCTATTGTCTAATCATGGTACACCTGTGCAGCAAAGAAAAACACTGATATCCTTATGTCATAAAAAATACCCCAAAGGAAAAGACAGGGTTCTGTTTTCAAAATGAAGTGGTATCTGCAATAAACAGAACCAGTCCTAATTACAGAACATCATGTTCTGTCCCCTAAAACGTGCATATTGAATTATCTTACCAGCCTTAAAAATGCCTCAAGAGAAAGGGGGGTGGAAAAGACCACGCAGAACAGGCTCAGAATGTGGACACGCTGCCATGTTAATTATGAAGGGGACTTGGGAACCACACCTTTGGTTTTTTGTTCCCAAGTACAAATGCCAACCATTGCTCTGGGTTTCCTGCCTTTCCCAGAGATTTCTCTAGATTTTGTATTTTGCAGGGCACCCAGACCCTGTCTGGCTTTCAGTAAACGTTCGGTAACAACAATAACACAGAAGTGACTGTTTATTCAGATGGAAATTAACATGGATGAGATAACATTCTGGATTTCTGTTTCCCACCCCTAAGATTGTAGGTTTAAGCAACGAGAGAATGGATTTTATACACATTTCTACTACTGATTGAGATTGGCAACACTTACCTTGAGCTAGGTTCTTTATTATTTTCAAAATGCTGCCACGTGTATTAGCCTCTTAATTAACCAAATACCTATGAAGTGAGAAGAACATATGTTTATCTCATTTTACTAATGGAGCTCAAGGAGGTTAATTTATTTGCCTAAAATTGCAGTGATTGAGCTTGTCTGAATTTGAACTTCTCGATTTATTTTTTATTTTTTATTCATGTAACCACATAGACTGAGATTCTCTAGACAAAAAGTGAGTATCACGTTAGAACCCTGGTACTCTGCAGCATGGTGCATTGGTCAGAATGCCCTGGGTCTGATTCCCAGTTCTGCTTGCTACCTGCCTTGGTCAAGCCATTCTAAGTTTCAATTTCTGTATTAGTCAGGACTTCCGATTACTAGTAGCAGAAACTCAGCTTGAACTACTTTGGCTCCTGGGAAGAATTTATTATTGCTATCACTAGAGAGGCAGACAATGGGAACTGAGGTCTTACTGTAATTGGGATTCCCTTTCTACTTCTCATAGGCCCCAGTTTGAGTTCCTCTCACTGCAGTTCTCCCTGTCTGAGTTATGTGCTGACATGTGTGCAACTTTGTTATGAGAGGAAGGGGTCCTTCATCCCAGTTACAATTCAGGAAAACCTAGATAAGAGGCTCTGGTCAGGTCACGCTAACACTGTGGATAAGAGTGTAAGATATTATAATGGGCCCAGCTTGGGTCATTGGACCTAGAGGGTACAGGGCCCTACATTGGCTCCACTCAAACCACATACCTGTGATGGGGGGTGAGGGAGGGAGCAGTTTCCTAAAAGGAGAGAGGCTGTTACTAGATGAGGAAGAAAGGGGTTTCTAGGCAGATAAAATCCATAGATGTACACTGTGGACTTCTTATATGACTTTCATAATACTTTCATAGATATGTTGGTGAGGATTACTGCCTGATACACTGAAAACTACCAAATGTATATCTTCAGTTCTCAATACCTCAATCAAGTCCAGATCTCTGTAGCCAATTACCTATTGGACAGTTAGATATTCCACGAACCCCTGGAATCCAGTGGACAAAATATTTCTTCTTATCTCCATTAATGGTACCTTCATTCACCCAGCCGCCCAAACTGAAAACATGAGAGTCATTTTCAACTTCTCCATTTCCAACTCACCTCATTCAAATAGTTACTAAGAACTATTAATTCTAGGGGTGCCTGGGTGGCTCAGTGGTTGAGTGTCTGCCTTCAGTTCAGGGCATGACTGTGGGGTCCTGGGATCGAGTCCTGCATCAGGCTCCCCATGGGAGACCTGCTTCTCTGCCCCTCTCTGTGTCTCTCATGAATAAGTAAGTAAGTAAATAAATAAATAAATATCTTTTAAAAAAAGAACTGTTAATTCTATTTCTACTTTCTCTCAGATGTTTCTGATTCTCTCTTTCCCCATCTTTGTTCTGGCTATCATCTCACTTTTGGATTGCTGATTGCCCTCTCTCTCTTTTCTTGCTTCTCTCCAATCCATTCTGCATATGCTGCCAGAGGAGTTTTTCACAAATGTGAATTTCTTCCCAATTAGAACTCTTCATAGGCTTCCCTCACCCCCACTCTCCTTTTCTTTTTCTTTCTTTTTTTTTTTTAAGATTTTATTTATTTATTAGAGAGCATGAGCAGGGGGAGGGGCAGAGGGAGCAGACTACCCCCTGAAGCCTGACGTGGAGCTCAATCCCAGGACCTTGAGATCATAACCTGAGCCAAAGTCAGATGCTTAACCGACTGGGCCACCCAAGTGCCCCATCTTTTTTTTTTTTAAGATTTTATTTTTAAATAATCTCTACACCCAATGTGGGTATAGAGCTTACAACCCTGGGATAAAGAGTCACATGTCCTTCCTACTGAGCCAGCCAAGTGCCCTCCTTTTCTTTTTCTTCTTCTTTCTTTCTTTCTTTCTTTTTCTTTCTTTCTTTCTTTCTTTCTTTCTTTCTTTTTTGTAAAAGATCATTGTCAGAAATCCTTCATGAGGCAACAAGTCTCCTTCATTGTTTGCCTTTTGGTTTGCTCTTTGAGTCTCATTTCTTTCCACTCCCTTCTAAAAACAACTTTCATATTCTGGTCTTATTGAACTATCTTGAAAACATCATGCTCTCTCTTCTCTCCTCACCTTAAAATGTGCCTAGCAAGTAGGCAGGTATTTATGAATAGATATTGAATTAATTAATCAATTAATTAACTAAACAGTTACGGTGTCTGGCCCAGGGCAGGTGCTCACTATATAGAAGTTATTTGCTAGTTTGTAAACTCTATTGTTACATTGATCTTGGCCCCCCAAAGGCTAGACTCTTCTTGTGTTGACATACTTATTTTTAAATGTAAAAGTTAGATTGCCATGATCTATAGTTAGTGGTCATAACTGGCCCTGGGCATAAACTTGCAGGGAGGTACCTCCATGGGATGTCTCAATGCAATTGTAATGTCTTCTCTGTCTCTAGAGACAGTGCATATGTCACCTACAAGGGACATGTAGGACAGATGCATTTATTAGGCAAATTAACTAATTTAGCTCTGAGGTTGAGGGAAGGAGGTATGGCTTTTTGATGGAGGAAAAAAGGTCAGACATATGGTAGCATGACTTTATTAGTAGAGGGTAAAAAAGAATGATCAGGGAAGGATGAGCTGAGGGAGGCCAGAGTGGGTGTGAAGGGCTGGATCAGGAAGGCCAGTCCAGGGAGGTCCAGGGCTAAGCACCAAGAGGAGGGCTTGGTATCTGCTACATTGTTGAAGGACAAGATGGGGAACTGCGGAACATCATGATGACAGTGAAGGAGCACTGGATTCGGAGACTTGTGTTCTCTCCTGGATCTACCTTGAACTACTGTGTTCCTTTGGCTAGGTCACATGTTCCTCTGAATTCATTCTCATGAGACTTTGTGTTATACTGTTGCCATTAGGAAACACAAATATGTTAGGCTGTCAGATAAATATATTTTGTCATTAAAAAGTTGATTGTGAAGAAACTTGATCATTTTATCATGTCTAATTTCTAGTCTTTATAAAAAATGTGCAGTGAGCTTTACATTTTTATTATCTTGTAAAAGATTTTCTAAGATAATTCTGTATATTAGAAATTTTATTTTTATGATCTAAATGTGGCTTTTTTTGGGATCAAGCCTAAACTACTTTTTTTTAAATATTTTATTTATTTATTCATGAGAGATACACACACAGAGAGAGAGAGAGAGAGACAGAGAGGCAGAGACACAGGCAGAGGGAGAAGCGGGATCCATGCAGGGGGCCTGATACGGGACTTGATCCTGGGTCTCAAGGATCAGGTTCTGGGCTGAAGGCGGCACTAAACCGCTGAGCCACCGGGGGTGCCCTAAACTACTTTTAAAAGGCAATTTTTATTCTTATTTTTATTTATAAATTTATTTTTTATTGGTGTTCAATTTGCCAACATATAGAATAACACCCAGTGCTCATCCCATCAAGTGCCCCTCTCAGTGCTTGTAACCCAGTCACCCCCACCCCCCCGCCCACCTCCCCTTCCACCACCCCTAGTTCGTTTCCCAGAGTTAGGAGTCTCTCATGGTCTGTCTCCCTTTCTGTTATTTCCCACTCATTTTTTTTCTCCTTTCCCCTTTATTCCCTTTCACTATTTTTTATATTCCCCAAATGAATGAGACCATATAACCTTTGTCCTTCTCCGATTGGCTTATTTCACTCAGCATAATACCCTCCAGTTCCATACACATCGAAGCAAATGGTGGGTATTTGTCATTTCTAATGGCTGAGTAATATGCCATTGTATACATAAACCAAATCTTCTTTATCCATTCATCTAAAAGGCAATTTTTAGAAAGTCTTTTGGAAAGATAATATCAAAATTTAAGACTCATTGCTTATTATTTTCAACAAGATCATGTTTCTTAAGAAAGGAAGGTGAATGTGACAAAATGAACAATATTTTTTTCTTAGAAGGAAAAAGTTACAGAAAACTATTTCTGTAAGATAGAAGACTCCATTTTTTACATTTAAATCTATTTTTTATTTCTGATTGGCAAAGTACTGAGCTAAATTCCCCACAAGATCTGATTACAGCAAGTTCTTGGACAAATGCTTATCTCTAATTAATAGTGTTTTCATCCACACTAACTCTGTGGTTGTATGACATAGCTTTGCAAATTGTATCATACCCTGTTAAAACTGAACTGATTTAATACAGTGATTTCCCCAAAGAATTTGGGGATAGTCCCAAAGATAGAATCCAGAAAATTAGCTGATGTTATTTGGGAAAATAGTTTTTACGGTCAGTCCAGGAACATGTCATCAAATTTCTTACACAGATTTGTTCCTGGGAGCTGGAAACCAATCCCTTTCTGTGATTAACCTTTGGCTCTGAAAGTTCTTGCAATTCTGTGTCTGTTCATGAACTAAAGGAAGGGGTGAGGTGTCAGGAGTCTCTGCAGTCATTCTGATCACCTCTGCTCCTTTAGGACCAAAACAGACATAGCTAAGTTTACATTTTATGCTGGTTTGTTTTTCCTTCTTAAGTTTCTGTTTTACTGAAACAGGTCATTTTATGTCCTCTGGAACCAAAGATGAATTCCCACTCACTTGCATGACTGCTGGCAGACATCAGGAGACCCCCATCCATGGAACTCTGGAGCTGGCTACCCAGTGCCGAGGCCCATGGCAGTCCCCTGGCTGTCCCAGCTTTGCAGCTGCAGCAACACCTGCACTCCTCCAACCTGGGGAGAGCAATTCTGTGTCAGAAACCATGTCTGGAGAGGATCTCACTAAAAAAATCCCATCTTGTACGTCATCCTTTACTGGTTCCCTCAGCTGATTAGAGCCCAAGGAAAAGAATGCTAAGACTCTGGGGTTCTTCCCCACTGCAGACCTGTGGACTTGCACTCTCAATCCCATTCCCTACTTCCTCATATCAATCTGCTGAACTAGCAGTAAGGGAAAAACACTCCTCTGTTATGACCCCATCTTTACCCCATCCTCCAGACCCCAAAGTCCTAGATATTGCAATAGAGTGAGATTTAAAGTCACTAAAAAAGCCCTGGTCAGAAAAGGAAGCACTCTTAAGTGTTAAGAAACAATTTAAAATTATTTCACTAAATTAAAGTCATTTTTAAAAAGCCAAGTCATATAGAGGTGTGTGTTTGTTTCCTAGTGTATGGTAAGCTGAACTCTAATTTTATTTTCATTTTTGAGATCTGTTTGAGAGGCTTACTGTGGGAAATCAGGTGATTGTGAATGGAAAGTAATTGTGCAACCACATATGTCTGATTTATTTTATTTTATTTTTAAAAGATTTTATTTATTTATTCATGAAAGACACAGAGAAAGGCAGAGACACAGGCAGAGGGAGAAGCAGACTCCCTGTGGGGAGCCCGATGTGGGACTCAATCATAGGACCCTGGCAGACGCTCAACTGCTGAGCCACCCAGGTGTCCCTGATTTATTTTAAAAGCTTGATGGAGAGAAAACCCACAGTATCTTAGAGTTGGGCTGTATACTTGCACATTTCTTAGTATCTGTTTGTCAAGAAGTCTTTTCTAGTTTTGAATCTCTCTTTGCACATAATAGATGATATATAGGTGTCTTCTAGGACCTTAAATGTAAACCACGCTAATTGTACATTCCATCCAGAAATCTGTTTTAGAGCAGCATCTGTATGCTTTTAATCATGGGCTTATTTCATTGTTAGATCTTCCTTATTACTAGACAAGTAATAAGAAAGGGACAACACTCCCTTTTAAAATGTGAAACAATACCTGCCGCCCAGTAAAGTCTTCCTCTTTTATGAGTGAATTAATATAGGAAGGCTTCCCAAGAAGACTAAAACCATCCTCCACCAAATTCTATGGTATGACTAAGGAGTGGATTGCTTTTGGCTAAGTCAGGGCATTTGTAATCCCTGGAGGGATCTCCTGAAATATAGTAAATGCCTGCATGAGCTGAACGGCGCATTCCTTTGGCAGCCAGTGGGTGGGGTGGGAGTACGCCTGTACCGTTTGTTCAGCTTGGACAGTGCCAGGAGTCCTAAGAGCTCTGCTTTCCAAGGGAGACAAATAACTCTGTTTTGCAGACCCCAGAGGATTAGGAGAAAGTCCCCTCAAAACCCAGAGGAAAATCAGGACATTTAAGGAGGCCTGGAGCACTCCTCTCCACTTTATCTTTTTCTATCATTCCAGAATCATAAATCTTTTCTCCATCTTGGATTGTCTCAATATCAACATGCGGTAGAAATTTTGGTGGAAATGCTGGTTAAACCAGAGTCCCAAGGGGAAAACACAGTCTTGAGTCTCCCTCTGGTGGACGGTTAGACCAATCTATATCCAACTCTGCTGAATGAAGGGATAGATTCCAGAAATAAATGTACAAAGACCATACAGTATATATAGCAAAAATATTTTAAGATATCACCACTATGCATTACTATTTTCTATACAATAATTAAAGTTCTTAAATTGCCTACTTACCTCTATAAACCTCTGTTTTATTTCAAAGAATGTACCCTCACTTTGGAAGTCTAAGTTAACAGCTCCTGGTAACTAAAAACCTAAAGTCATCCACCCCCTCTCCCAAAGAGTAGATGAACGAAGAAAACAGTTTGTCCATCTCTATTTGTTTTTTTCTTCTTTTAAAAAATATTTTATTTATTTATTTGAGAGAGGGAGAGCATGAGCACAAGAGCAGGAGGTGGGGCAGAAGGAGAGGAAGAAGCAGACTGCCCACTGAGCCGGGAGCCAGATACGGGGTTCAATCCCAGGACCCTGAGATCATGACCTGAGCTGAAGGCAGACAGTTAACCAACTGAGCCACTCACGGACACCTCTCTATTTCCATTTGAATAGAGATGACCCAAGTATAGCAGATTTAAATTTTATCATTTGTAACAGAACTGCTAGGACTAGACCACCCCCCAACCCTTCCCCTTAATGAAGGTGATGCTTAACTTGGACTTTAGTATGTATCCTGGTAGCTCTCTTCAGGGCATTTCCCAGGAAATGCACACTCCAGTGGCTTCCTCTGGGGCCCTATTTCCTAGGCAGCTTCCAAGGTCTTCGGAGACTTTTTCTAGATTCAGACACCCAGTGATTGGCCCTCTTTATTGCTCCCTTCAAAAGTGGACACTGAGGAACTGTCTCTGCCTTCTTCAAGTCATGTTCTTCTCTCATTAGTATGCTCTGGACGTTGGTGTTTGAGCAGCACCCCTTTCTTCTCTCCCAGTGAGCCTTCTTTCCACTACTGGATTCACAGGCCAATGTTAATTTGTTTCTACCTATTTTGCTCCTTTGACATTTGTAAGGTTAACTGTAGTTCCATTACTTTTTTTTTCTTCTAATGTTCTTTCCCTTAAATAAATAATAAATAAATAATAAATATATTAAATGAATGAATGAATGAATGAATAAATAAATAAATAAATAAACTGTCTCTACTGTCTATTTATAACCAGTGGTGGTCCCACCTGCAGTTTAGTTACGTTAGAAAATGTTCTGATGCTTTTTAGAAAAGATTTTATTTATTTATTCATGAGAGATGCAGAGAGAGGCAGAGACATAGGCAGAGGAAGAAGCAGACTCCCTGTGGGGAGCCCAATGCAGGGCTTGATCCCAGGATGCCAGGATCACCACCTGAGCCAAAGGCAGACGCTCAACCACTGAGCTACCCAGGAGTCCCTGTTCTGATACTTTTCTGGTACTGATAGCTCTCCAACTAGAAACTGATGCCATTTTTTCATTTAATTTAATTTTTAAATGAACGTACAACAAAATTGACTTTTTGGAGGAAGTGTATAGCTCCAGAAGTCCTAACACATATAAATTCATGCAACAACCATCACAATCAAGATATAGAACAGTTCTATCACCCAAAATACTCTTTTACGCTATCCCTTTGTTATCATATCTTTACCCACCCCTCATCCCCCAGCAACCACTGACCTGTTCTCAGTGCCTAGTTTTACCTTTTCCGAGATATCATCTAAACGGTAGCATACGGTATGTAACTTTGAGACCGGCTTGTTTCACTGAGCATAATGTCTTCGATATTCATTCATGTTGTTGTACGCTTGGAAGGTAATTAGGTTTAAATGAGGTCAGAAGGGTGGAGTCCCCATGATGGGATTAGAGCCCCTAAAAGAAGAGGAGGAGATACCAGAATTCTCTCAGCTTTCACCAAGAACTAAGTCTGCCAGCCTCTTGATCTTGGATTTCTAGCCTCCAGAACCATGCAAAATAAATGTCTGTTGTTTAAACCACCCAGTCTGTGGTATTTTGTTGTAGCAGCCTGAGCTGACTAAGACAGTATCAGTGGTTGGTTCTATTCGTGTTCTATTGGATGGATGCACCACATTTTTAAAAATGCATTTACCCATTGAAGTACATTTGAGTAATTTCTAGATTTGGAGATTATAAATAGAGCTGCTATAAACATTTGTGTACAGGTTTTGGGGTGAACATAATTTTTATTTCTCTTGATAAGTAAGTAGGAGTGTCACTGATGGGTTGTATGATGAGTGTATGTTTAATGTGATAAAATGAAAATGAAAATGAAAATGAAAACTGCTTTCCAGTTGCTTTCCAGAGTGGCTGGTACCATTTTGAATTCCCACCAATAACATGATAATTCAAATCATTCGGTCCAGCACTTGGTATTGTCATGACTTTCGATTTCACTAATCCTAATCTGTGTGTAGTGATATCTTATTATGGTTTTAATCTGCATTTCCCTAATGGCTAATGATATTGAGCATCTTTTTATGAGTTTATTTGCCATTGTATATCCTTTTGAGTGAAATATCATTTGCCCATTTAAAAAAATTGTTTTCTTCTTACTGTCAAACTTTTTGTTATTTCAAATTTTAATTGTATATATTAAGTTCTGTGTTCACTTATAATCTACTGTTACTGCTACATTTTGAGAGTTCTTTATATATTCTGGATACAAGTCTTTTAATGGAAATGTGATTTGTAAATATTTTCTCTCAGTCTGAAGCTTGCCATTTCATTCTTTTCACAGAATGTTTCACAGAGGAAAGTTCCCCCCCATTATTTTCTTGTTTATTTTATTTTTTAAAAAAGATTTTAATTATTTATTTAACAGAGAGAGTGAGAGAGCACAGCAGGGGGAAGGACAGAAGGAGAGGGAGAAGCAGGCTCCCTGCTCCCTCAGCAGGGAGTCTGAAGTGGGTCTCAATCTTAGGACTCTGAGACCATGACCTGAGCAAAAGCAGCTGCTCAACTGACTGAACCACCCAGGCATCGTCTTTTCTTGTTTAAATTGTATATATTTAGGGGCACCCGGGTGCTGCAGGCAGTTGAGAATCATACTCTTGGTTTCGGCTCAGGTCCATCCTCAGCACCGAGTCTGCTTGGGACTCTCTCCCCTTCTCCCTCTCCCTCCTTAACACCCTATTGCTCTCTCTCTCTCTCTCTCTCTCTCTCTCTTTTAAATAAATAAATAAATCTTTAAAAACCCTATAAATTGTATATAAAAATACATGCACAATTTAAACCATTTTAAATTACACAATTTATTTCATTCATGATGTGTAAACATCAGTACTACATCTCTACTACTTATTTGCAAAACTTTCTTCACCTCTAAGTGAAATTCTGTACTCATTAAACTAGTCCCTACTCTCTCCTGCTCCCAACTCCTGGTAACTTTTAATTTTTTTTTTAATTTTTTTTTATTTATTTATGATAGTCACACAGAGAGAGAGAGAGGCAGAGACACAGGCAGAGGGAGAAGCAGGCTCCATGCACCAGGAGCCTGATGTGGGATTCGATCCCCGGTCTCCAGGATCGGGCCCTGGGCCAAAGGCAGGCGCCAAACCGCTGCGCCACCCAGGGATCCCACTCCTGGTAACTTTTATTCTACTTTCCATCTCCCTAGTTTTGCCCATTCTAGGTACCTCATATAAGTAGAGCCATAAAATTCTTGTGACTGGCTTACTTCATGAAGTATTAGGTTTTCAGGGTTTATTCACGTTATAGCACGTATCAGAATTTCGTTTCTCTTTGAGGCAGGGTATTCTATATACTGCATGTATATAGAATATTTTGTTTGTCCCTTCATCTGGTGGCCACTTGGGCTGTTGTCACCTTTTGGCAATTGTGAATTATGCTGCAATGAGCACGGGCGTACAAGTATTTGTTTGAGTTCCTGCTTTTAGTTCTCTTGGCATACTTAGGAGTGGAATTGCTGAGTCATATGGTAATTCTATCTTTAGCTTTCTGTGGAAAAAAGAGGAAGGTTTTTAATTCTGATGAAATTCAATTTATTAATTTTTAAAATGATTTGTATGTTCAGTGTCATGTTTAAGAACCTTTTGCCTAACCTGAGGTCTTGAAGATATTTTCCTATGTTTTATTATAAATGTTTTATAAAGTTTTCTGTTTGACATTTAGATCTATGATCCATTTTGATTTAATTTTTGTATAAAGTGTAAGGTTTAGGTGGAAATTCATTTTTTCAATGATGGATATCCAGTTGTTCCACCACCATTTGTTGAAAAGGCTGTTCTTTCTCCTTTGAATTTGTGTCTTTTTTCTAAATTTAATTGACATTGTTTGTGTGAATCTTAATTTTGTGTGTCTATGCTGTTCCATTGACTTATGGCTGTATCCCTTCTTTGATAGCACGCTGTCTTAATCAAGACATGTTTATTAGTAATTTTAAAATCAGTAGTGTGAATTTTGGCTATTGTGGTTGCTTTACCCCTCCGTATAAATTATGGAACTAGTTTGTGTATATCTACAAAAAGTTCTGCTTGGGATTTCAGTTGGAATTGTGTTAAACCTGTAGATCAACTTGGAAAGAATTGACACTTTAAGTATATTGAGTCTCCTAATTTGCAAACATGGTTTGTGTCTCCATTTATTTAGGTCTTATTTCATTAGACTTTTATAGATTTTTATCTCAGAGCCAACACATTCTTGTTAGATTTATACCTGAGTATTTAGTTTTGGGGGAGGTAGGCTAACTGATACTGTTTTTAAATTTTGGTTTTTAATTGTTTTTTCCTAGGATTTAGAAATATGATTTTTTTGGTGGTGTGTTGACCTTGTATTTTGCAAACTAGATAATGGACACCAGGAAAAGCAGCTAAATTAAGACCTCTTGCCTGTACCCTAGCCAGGAAGACTACCTGTGAGCAGGGGGCACCAGTCCCTGGAGGCTCTGGGATGGACCAGTGGGTGAAGGTAGAAGAGGAGAAGTGTCTGGGAACTGTGTAGTGGGAAGGACTTGCAGGACCCTCTGAGGAACTCATGCATGTGCCTGTAAGACAAACCTGCATCAAGAGAATTCAATGTTGGGGATCCCTGGGTGGCGCAGTGGTTTAGCGCCGGTCTTTGGCCCAGGGCGCGATCCTGGAGACCCGGGATCGAATCCCACGTCAGGCTCCCGGTGCATGGAGCCTGCTTCTCCCTCTGCCTGTGTCTCTGCCTCTCTCTCTCTCTCTCTGTGACTGTCATAAAAAAAAAAAAAAAAGAATTCAATGTTAACCAGAGGTGTGCTGACAAAGCCATTACTGTGTCTGGTTAAATAAAGAGATGCTTGTCCCTTTCCTTCGTCCTCCTCCCAGTCTGAACACATTAAAGGTGCTAGGGTCTTTAAAGCAGATATGAGATTACATTTTTGCATTGGCTTGTTCTAAGATTTGAAAAGCAAAAGTAAGTAGAAAGTTATTATTGGCTAAAAGATCTTCAGTATAACATTGAGGAAAAGATAAAACCATTTTGTACCATGCAAAACTGGCAACACTTAGAGCCATTCATGCTTCAGCTTTAGCTTCAGTGTTCCTTCTCAGGAATGGTCATCCTCTAGACTTGATTACATGTCACTCTGATAAGCTTCTACAGTCCTGCATTTATCATATATCACAGTCCTATTTTGTCATATATCACAAAGGTCTTAACTCCTGACTTATTTTTATTTATTTATTTATTTATTTAATTTTTTAAAAAAAGATTTATTTATTTATTTATTTATTTATTTATTTAGTTAGTTATTTATTTATTTATGATAGACATAGAGAGAGAGAGATAGAATGGCAGAGACACAGGAGGAGGGAGAAGCAGACTCCATGCCTGGAGCCCGATGTGGGACTCGATCCCGGGACTCCAGGATCGCGCCCTGGGTCAAAGGCAAGCGCCAAACCACTGAGCCACCCAGGGATCCCCCTATTTTTTTATTTTTAAAACTGAAGCATAATTGACATACAATGTCACATTAGTTCAGGTGTCATGACTTGACTACTCTGTAAGTTATGCTATCTTTATTTTTTTAAGATTTTATTTATTTAGGGAACCCTGGGTGGCGCAGTGGTTTAGCGCCTGCCTTTGGCCCAGGGCGCGATCCTGGAGACCTGGGATCGAATCCCACGTCGGGCTCCCGGTGCATGGAGCCTGCTTCTCCCTCTGCCTGTGTCTCTGCCTCTCTCTCTCTCTCTCTCTCTCTCTGTGTGACTATCATAAATAAATAAAAAATTAAAAAAATTAAAAAAAAGATTTTATTTATTTATTCATGAAGGACACACACACACACACACACACACACACGGAGAGAGAGAGAGGGAGAGAGAGGCAGAGACACAGGCAGAGGGAGAAGCAGGATCCATGCAGGGAGCCTGATGTGGGACTCGATCCCAGGACTCCAGGATCATGCCCTAAGCCAAAGGCAGGCGCTTAACTGCTGAGCCACCCAGGGTTCCCCCTCTCTCTCTTTTTCTCTTTTTCCAAGCAGGGTCCACACCCAGTGCAAAAGCCCAACACAGGGCTTGAACTCACAACCCTGAGATCAGGACCTAAGCTGAGATCAAGAGTCAGAGCCACTCAAGCACCCTGAAAATAGTTTTTTCAAAGTATGAAAATCTTTTTGTCAGAGCTGACCAAAGATGAGTGGACTGCTTAGAAAGGTAATGCATCCCTGTCACTGAGGGGTGTTCATGTCTAAATTGAATGGCTACTTGATTTGGGGATTTGTAGTGATTCAGATTAATGGTAGGACTGGGTTACTTTTAAAATTCTTTTCAATCCTGAGCTTCTATTTGGTGCTTATTATGCTTTGAAATGGATTATTACCTATTATTTATTGAACCAAGTGCAACATTCCATTCTTGAATTGATGCTGAGGGTCTCTGAGGCTCTGTATAGCTCATCTTATATATCACCAAAAGACAGAGGATAAAAGCCAGAAATACTCGTTCAAGGAAATGTTTTAAAGTAATGGCCCATTTATGATAATTCAGGTAATGTATTTTATCAGCTTCAGTATAATTATTTCTCATGAGGAATTATTGCAATGGAGAAGTAAGGCTGAATTAATCTGACAGGGAAAACGAAAAATCAAAGCTTTAGAGATCAAAGATAGGGAAACTAGCTGGGGAAATTGTAATGTGATATGAATCACCTGAGATCTTGTTAAGATGCAGATTCTGTTTCAGTGTATTTGGAATGGGGCCTAAGATTCTGCATCTCTAATAAGCTTCCTCCCACGTGATGTCAACGTCACTAGTTTACTGACCTCACTCTGAGAGGTGAAGTCATAAAATAGTGTTTCCCCACCTTTGCTATTCATATGAACTTCATGGAGAGCAAATGTGGATTCTAGATTCTCCTCCCAGAACTACTAAATCAGAATCTGCAGGGGAGGGGCCTGCGAATTTGTATCTTTGGCAAATGCCCCAGAGATTCTTATATCAGGCAATTTGAGAATCTGTCCTAAGAACTACCAGGTCTGTCTTTAGTACTTCAGCCTCTGCTGGGGAGGAGGGAACCAGAGGTGCTTGTCTTGAAGGGCATATGGGCACTGAGGGGACAAGAGAAGAAGCCAGCAGAGCAATGTCTCCGCTTTGCACTTTAGGACAGCCTTAGGAGAGGTTTTTTTTTTTTTTTTTTTTTTTTTTTAAGATTCAATTTATTTATTCATGAGAGACACAGAGACCTAGGCAGAAGGAGAAGCAGGCTCCCTGCGGGGAGCCTGATGTGGGACTTGATTCCAGGACCCTGGGGTCATGCCCTGAGGCAAAGGCAGATGTTCAACCACTGAGCCACCCACGTGTACCCCTAGGAGAGCTTTTACAAATGCTCAAAAGTCTTGGGATTAGGACCTAGGTCTGAAGCTCACTAGATGACCCTGGTGTACAGCCAGGGTTGAGTCCACTGCAGTAGACAGAGATGGCTGAGCCAGGCAGGAACTGACAGTGTTCAGGGAAGGTTTGTTGAATAGAATGGGGAAGTAGATGATTTACTTAGTTTATAAGTAACCTTCTTTTTTTTTTTTTTTTTTTCTTTTTTTTAAAATTAATTTTTATTGGGTTCAATTTACCAACATACAGAATAAACACCCAGTGCTCATCCCGTCAAGTGTCCCACCTCCGTGAACGTCACAACATTTCACCCCACCCCCCGCCCTTCCTCCCTTCCACAACCCCTAGTTCCATTTCCCAGAGTTAGGAAGTCTTTATGTTTCTGTGTCCCTTTCTGATATCTCCATACATTTCTTCTCCCTTCCCTTATATTCCCCTTCACTATTATTATATTCCCCAAAATGAGGGGAGAACATACACTGTTGTCCTTCTCCCCCAGTTTGACTTACTTCACTCAGCTAATACCCTCCAGTTCCTCCACGTTGAACGCAAATGGTGGGTATTTGTTGTTTCTAATGGCTGAGTTATATTCCATTGTATGCATAAACCCCCCATCTTCTTTATCCATTCATCTTTCGATGGGCACAGAGCTCCTTCCACAGTTGGCTATTGTGGGACTTGGCTGCTAGAAAACATAGGGTGCAGGTGCCCGGAGGTTCATTGCATTCTGAATCTTCGGTGGAAATCCCAAACAGTGCAATTGCTGGGTCATAGGGCTGGTCTATTTTTAATTCTTTGAGGAACCTCCACACAGTTTTCAGAGTGGCTGCACCAGTTAACATTCCACAAAAAGGTAAGAGGGTTCCTTTTATCCGCATACTCTACACATTTGTTGTTCCTGCCTTATTAATTTTCCCCATTCTCACTGGTGGGAGGTGGTATCTCATTGTGGTTTGATTTGGTTTTTCCTGATGGCAAGTGATGCAGAGCAATTTTTCATGTGCATGTTGGCCATGTCTATGTTTCCCTCTGTAAGTACTTCTTTATACATCTGCTGGCCTTTCTTTAATATTGGCTTTCTATAGATGTGGTTTAAAAATAAATTGTAGGGACTCCTGGGTGGCTCAGTGGTTGAGCATCTGCCTTCAGCTCAGGTTGTGATCCCAGGGTCCTGTGATTGTGTCCCACATCGGGTTCCCCGCAGGGATCCTGCTTCTTCCTCTGCCCATTCTCTGCCTCTCTCTCTGTGTCTCTCATGAATAAATAAATAAAATCTTAAAAAAAAGAAGAAAATAATTTGCATTTAAGCTAAATCTTCCATTCTTTTTTTTTTTTTCTTTTTCTCTTGTGATTGAGGAAAGAGTTAACCCCCCCAACCCCAACATACACACCAGCACGTCATTATTGACAGACACCAATGAGACAAGAATTAAATAAGGAAAACACTTCAGGAGACCTTGGAGAGGTCTTGCTGAGAGTGAGTGTCCTTGGCCTGCTGCGTCCTTACTGCTTGCTAACCAGATGGCTTTCTGGAGTCTTTAAACTATGGCAGTGCCTGGAGCTTCTAGAAAGGTGCAGATACCGACACAGGCAAGTGTCTAATGACTTTCATTTCACTTCCCTGCACCAATTATCACAAAACAGAGGACCTGTTTTCCATATCATCACATCTGATTGGTATGCTAAACTTCATCCAAATTCAAGGAGCACACCCTGGTGAGATTTACACTTTTTTTTTCTTAAGTAATTTACTGCTTCCTTCTCCTGCAAGTCTAGTAAACCAAACAACAATGGACTTGGGGGGGGGGGAGAGAAGCAATTGTTCTCATCTTTAAAATAAGAAACAACATGTTTTGGCATAAAGCAGCACTAACTTGCTACTGTAAACATCAGCAATCCTGCACAGACAGCTGCGCGCCGATGGCGCCCCCCACCCAGGGAAATGTGCACACAGTTCAGACATACACACTGGGCCCAGGCAGCAACAATGGAGAATAGGACCTGAAGCCCTTTCCCAGGTTTTATCTTTGGCAGGCATCAATGTCGAATGTAGTAAGTCAGCTGCTAACTTCTCTCAGAAAGAGTCTGGCTTCCTCTGTTTGTATGGAATTTCCTCCAAGTGTGAGGCTGGAGAGACCCAAGTTCACAGAGAACAACAGTGCGGGACGGCGTTAATGTCACCTGTCTTTCCTTGTCTGCTCTGTTCTTGGGGAATAACACACTTCAAGCAATACGAAACAAGGCCAAATAACTTGAGAGCAATAGCTTTTCATTCTCAAAGACTTTCATGAAAATGTATACCTATATATTATTTAAAAAGGACAGGAAATGCCAGACTTGTTGATGCCCTCCAAGCCAAGTCAAATTCTTGAAAAATGAAAAAGTTGTGCTGGAAACGGTCATCAACCTGATTTTCTTTTCTTTTTACTTTTTTTTTTAATTTTTAAATTAAATTAAATTAATTTTATTTTTTTATTAACAAGATTTTCAAACTCATAAGTGTCATTATTGTTTGTGGAGGCTGAACACAGACATTGGGCTTTCGAGGGGTAACAAAAATTAGAAAGCAGCGCTTGGGTTTTGCACACTCTTACTTGAAAATAGTATGTCAGTCTTATGAGAATGATGAAGAGATATTGGAAGGAATCAATTATTGAAGCACAGATTCACAGATCTTACAGCTAGAAGATGCTTTTTTTTTTTTTTTGAAGATTTTATTTATTCCAGAGAGACACACAGAGAGGCAGAGACACAAGCAGAGGGAGAAGCAGGTTCCCTGTCAGGAGCCCGATACGGAACTCCATCCCAGGACCCCAGGGTCATGACCTGAGCTGAAGGCAGACGCTCAACCACTGAACCACCCAGGGGTCCCGCCAGAAGATACTTTAGACATCATCTAGTCCAGTGGCTGTGAGCCATAGGGCGCATCACGTTACATGGGGAGAGGAGGGTGGAGGGTGATTGTTAAAGCACAGATTACAGGACCCACTTCAGAGTTTCTGATATGGTAGGTCCTTGTTGGGGCCGGAGAATTTAGAGTTTAAACAACTTCTTCGATGATGTGGATGCTGTTGGTCTGGGGACCACACTTTGATCACTTCTGGTCTAGTCAGTGTCCAGTGTCATTTTATAGTTGAGCCAAATGAGTCATGAAGAAGCCAAGTAAGTGTTTGGCCATGTTGTTAGGCCCTGTTCCTGTCCAGGATAAAGTCCTCCACTTGAGTACATGATATTACCTTCCCTCAAGGACATTGTTTTAATAATTGTCCCTTCTCTTAGCATCAACATCTCCATGTCGTTAACTTTCTAGTTAATTATGTTAGCATATAAACATTCTGTAATAGGGGTGCCTGGGGGGCTTGCCTCTCTCTGTGTCTCTCATGAATAAATAGATAAAATCTTAAAAAAAAAGTTCTGTAATAGTGTCTGTCTTAAAAACACCATTCCCTGAGCTCACATCCTATTATTCCAGCTATACTCTACAGAAAATCTCTTCAGGGGGGCTGTCTGTCGTCATTGTCCATTTTCTTTTCCCATTCTCTCTTGAACTCACTCTAGTCTGGCTCTCATCATCTCATCTTACTAAAACAGCTCTTCTTTTTCAAGATTTTATTTATTTATTCATGAGACACACACACACACACACACACACACACACACACACACACACACAGAGAGAGAGAGAGACAGAGGGAGAAGCAGGCTCCATGCTGGGAGCCAGCCATGGGACTTGATCCCGGGGCTCCAGGATCACGTCCTGGACTGAAGGCGGCGCCAAACCGCTGAGCCACCGGGGCTGCCCTAAAACAGCTTTTTTAAAGGCACCAGTGACCTTCATATTGCCAGATACAATGGTTCGTTGTTCGGTTTTGTCTAGCTGGTCTCAGCAGCAGCAGTGATTACTGTCTTGAGACTCCTTTGGCTTTGGGATACTCTCTCCAATCTCCTTTTAGCTCACTAGCTGCTCTCTCTCAACAGTTTTTATCAATTCTTCCTCCTTTCCCTTATTTCTATCATTGGAATTCCCCAGGGCTCAGTCTTTAGACCTTCTTTTATTTATTTATTTATTTATTTATTTATTTATTTATTTAAGACCTTCTCTTTATCTACACTCACTCCTGAGGTGTTCTTATTCTGGAATATTGTTTATTCAGTGATAATTCACAAATTTATGTCTCCAGCCTGGTCCTCTCTCCTACACTTTAAAGGCAGTCTTCACTTTGCATAGTGTGGAGCCATTACAGTGACCATGCAAGCTGAAACTGTGCAAAGTGTTCTTAATAATCAATGGGAAAAATTATGATATTTTGGGGAACCTTCAAAATTTTATCAAAAATTAAAAACTCTTAATATCAGTTATAAATATCAGTATAGGGAAATGAAAAAATAAAGATTTATATTTAGAAACTAATAGTTCATTAGTTTAAAACATTAGAAAGATTGAGAAATGTTTTAATTCTAAGATACTTCTCAAGAGTAACTGAACCGTACTTACCTTCTTCCTTTTGTTTAACATAATATGGAACAAGCATCTTTTCTGTGCCTTGGAGAATTATCCCAGTTTTTTCTAAGTTTGAATTAGCTTCTTGTATTTTAGTCTTTGTACTTTCAATGTTGAGGCACGTATCTAAGAGATTCTCTAATGTGAAGTGTTTTGCCAGTATTACCCCCTGATCATTATGTGCATTTGTTATAAACCTGGTGGTTTGTGGGCTGGGGAAACAGTGGCATTGTACATTCTGCAGTTACTCATAGTTGAATATACTGAGGTTGCTAGAATTTGGACCATGCTGTTGGAGGATTGATGTTATCTTATGGAATCATGGTAATGGAAAAGTGAGCATAATTTTGGAATGGTACAGAGAGAGGACTGCCTGCATTCAGTTGCCCACTTGGACATACCCACTTGTTTAATAATAAATATCTTATACATGACATTACCTAAATGGAACTTTTAATTTTCTCCAACTGCAAGGCTGCAATCCTCCCTTCTCGTTAAATGACAACTCCATTCTTCTCTTTGTTTAGGTCAGAAAACTTGGAGTAATTTTTGACTCTTTGCTTTCTCTTATACTGCATAGCCAACCCAGCAGCCCATCTTGTCAACTCTAGGTTCAAAGTATAATTAGATTCCTACTATTTCTTGGGAGCCCCACTATTATAGCCCTCCTGTAGTCCAGTATCATGTCTTGCCTACCTTCCTAACTAGCCTCCTCAATTCTACCCCGGTGCCACTGCATTTATTCTCCACTGCAGTCAGAATGAGCGTTAAATTTTTTTTATTTTTATTTATTTATGATAGTCACACACACAGAGAGAGAGGCAGAGACACAGGCAGAGGGAGAAGCAGGCTCCATGCACCGGGAGCCCGACGTGGGATTCGATCCCGGATCTCCAGGATCGCGCCCTGGGCCAAAGGCAGGCGCTAAACCGCTGCGCCACCCAGGGATCCCAGAATGAGCGTTTAAAAAGGTTAAGTTGATCATGTGACTCCTCTGCTCAAAATCCTTCAATAGCACCATGTTTTAATCAGAGTAAAAGCTAAAGTTTTATGATGATGTCCAAGGCCCTATGTTACCTCCCTTTTAAGGCTGCCTCACTGACCTCTCTCCTTTCACATTCTCCCCGCCTCATTCTGCTCTGGCTTCACTGGCCTCCTTGCCCTTCCTTGGGCAAGCCAAACATGCTTTGCCTCAAGGTCTTGGCGTTTGTTTCACCCCTCTCTCTGGTATGTTTCTTCCACATGACTCTATGCAAATATCACATTTTATAACCCATGCTATAGAAAATAATATCTGTTCTTCCACTCCGCTGAGCCTCCCAGGCATCCCCTCTTCCACTCCTTATTTGACAATCCTTTATTCCCTTATATTGTTTTGATTTTTTCCCCATAGCTCCTGTCACTATCCAACATATTATGTATTTATTTGTACATTTTCCCTACAACTAAGTTGTAAGTTTCACAAGGGCAGAGATTTGGTCTGTTTGTTTAGAACCTTAACCCTAGAGCTTAGAACAGTGCCTGGATCATAGTAGGTCCTCCACAAATATTTGTTGAATGCATAGATGATGAATATTGCTGGTTTTTGGCAATTCTGAAGAACCATATCTCCAATTATGGCTTGTTCTAAAGCAGACCTGGTCTGGAGTGATGATGAGCAAGGCAGTGCCTGTAGTTTGTTCTAAGTGCAGATGCAGGACTGTTCTAGAAGTATAAAATTTTATTGAAAACATTTTAATGGAAGATAGTTTTTGTCTACAAAGCATGCACATCTTGTCTGGGAGCTTCTGTTCATCCTTTTGACAACAAATGCACTGTATTAAACAAATCTGGAGAGTGATTTTTTTTTGTATGTAAATAAGTTGAAACAGCTATTCTTTATAATTTGGCTATTTTTGTTTTCATTTTTCTTTAATGATGAGAAAAATGAAAGGAAGTAAAAAGAAATGCTAAAAACCCTGGAGTTGATCATATGTGTCAGGATCATGGTGCAAAGGACTGAAGGAAAAGGAATCAGGTAGGAACCTGGAAATATGGTGTTGGATTGGATTGGTCTTCCTTTGGAGGTTATATCAGACCCCTCTTATGTAGATATCCTCTTAGACCCCTCTTTTTATTCCAGCCATTGCAGGGGTCACCAGTTGCATGCAGGTGTAACTCGACAACACTATACCTTAGTCTCACGTTTATTTCTTACTCTCAGACAGAGTTTCTCTGCCTACATTAAGTGGGTTGCCTGCAGAAATACACTTGGGCATTCTGGAGCACAAATGTAGATAGATGTGAGGGCATCCCTTGATTCATGGAGTATAGAAATTGGTAGATAAACATTCCTGTCTTTCATTTCTTGGGGGAACATTTCTTTTTTTTTTTTAAATAAATTAATTTTTATTGGTGTTCAATTTACCAACATACAGAATAATACCCTGTGCTCATCCCATCAAGTGTCCCCCTCCGTGCCCGTCACCCATTCACCCCCACCCCCCGCCCTCCTCCCCTTCCACCACCCCTAGTTCATTTCCCAGAGTTAGAAGTCTTTATGTTCTGTCTCCCTTTCTGATATCTCCCACACATTTCTTCTCCATTCCCTTATATTCCCCTTCACTATTATTCATATTATTGGGGGAACATTTCTGAGATGTATTCTTCATGGTTTTCTTAGAGGGTTCCAGGGGGACCAAGCCTCAGTTGCACACAGTGATGAGGAACTTGACTGACTTCTTCTCTTCTGTCTTGTACTCTTCACAGTCTCCCTCTCTGGCTCCTTGGGATCACAGCTAAAAATAAAATACCTGTACACAGACCTTATCCTAGACTCTGCTTTTGGGGGAGCCTAGAATAAGAGATCACCCAGAAAGCCTTTTTTGAACACTTTTGTTCTAATTCCTGAAGGGACCACACTTTCTATAAACATACTTATTTATCTCTGAGATGCTCCCTCTTCTCTCAAAGACCTCTAATCGTTCTCTTGGCCTGTATAATAAAGATCCAGATTCTTATTATAGAAATCGAAGCAAGATATGTAACACGTTGACCCTACCTACTGGAAAAAGTCTAAACTGGTCTTGTTTTCCCTAAATATGTCATCCATATTTTTGCCCCTGTGTGTGTGTTTTCTCCTAAGGATTAACTCAAGTCTCAAATTCTTCTAGAACCTTCCCAAACCACTTAGATTACAACCATGCTGCCTCCTATTCACCCTTTCTGTACTCTTTGTTTGGACCACCCATTTGGTACTCATGCCATGCTGCCTTAAATTATTATTTATCTCTTTATTTATATGTTCAGGCTCAACTTTATTATAATAATCTGTGGGAATGGATTGTATCTTATAATTCAATATCTCCAGCAGTACCTCACACAATGCCTTGAACAATAAAAGCTACTGATGCTAAGACTGACATTGTGGTGACATGATCTGAATCAGTGTTTATCAAAGTGTATTCATGGGGTATTAATGGTCATTATAAGAACAAAAGTTTTCTGTGTTCAATTAATTTGGGAAAGCTTGGGGGACTTCTCTGGGTCTTGATATTAATCAACTTTCACTGCATTCTCTAAAAGGAAAATAATACGCGATTTTCCCTAACTTACTTGGCCACAGAAATTTTTTTATGAAGCATTACCTTAGTCAAATCTCTTGAAATGCATATTTAAACTATTTCTAAATACATAGATTGTCTATACTATGTAGAAATCTAGGGCAGAGTGGGGATGTAGGAGATGGATGCAGGTTTCAGAAGGAAACACTATATGGTATGAGAGAGGCTTACAATGTACGTAGAGACAAAATATTCACATCCTAAAAATCACTAATGAACACATGTCAGGGATTGTCAACAGTGCAAATTGAGTATATATAAACTGATGAGATACATAGAACAGGCATAGTAAAATTTGGATAGGGGCAATCTGGTCTTCAGGAGGTATACATGGCTATGAGTTCTCTTGCAAATATAAGTTCTGGAAGCTTGCTTTGGTATGCCAAAGTGGGAATACAGATTAGTCTCACCTAAAGGATCATTGCTTCATATACCAACCATTTCACATTTCTCAGGTCCATTCCTTACCTTTCTTCCGCAAACTCCATTTTTCTGACTCCCTTTTTAAGTGAGTTTGTCTTATGAGAGACTCTGGAAGGAGAATGGAGGGCAGAAGAAGGGAGAACGGAGTCTCTCCCTCTATGTCTCTCCCTTTCTTTGTTTCTGAGAGTGTTTTTACAGTTTTCAGCAGAGGCTACTTCTTTTCTGAGGCTTCTAGGCTCTGTTAACACCTCCTTCTCTAGCCTTTTATATTATTTATTTTAATTTTTATTCTTTTAGAGAGAGCGAGCTGTAAAAAGGGGCAGAGGGAGAGAGAGAAGATATTAAGCAGGGCTTGACGTGGGACTGGACCTTACGACCCTGAGATCATGACCTGAGCCAAAATGAAGAGTTGGCCATGTAACGGACTGAGCCACCCAGGTGCCCCAGTAGCCTTCTACCTCTAGATCTGGTAGTGGTTTCCAGTTTGGTTAATTTCTGGGTTGCTTCACCACCCCTCCTTTGTTTTATCAATGTTTCTATCTTTTATGTAACCAATTCCCTATTTTAAATTTTCTTTGCTGAAATACTTGGAATGTTTCTATTTTCCTCCCTAGCCTTTGAGTGAAATGCTACATGTTTACATGTTGCATCTCTTTTTGACTATGCAACATTCAGGGCAATGCCTCATGTCTCTTTTCATCACTTTATTGTGTCAGACACATGAAGATACTTAATCTTTACTGAAAAAAATGCATGACCATTTCTTTTTTACCTTAGATTTGTTTATATTTCTACAAAATTTTGGAATATTTATGTGTTATGTTTGAATGCCCAGAAAGGAAATTCTTTCTATGAATAAATTGAGCATAGGGGAGAACTAGTTAAGGGCTCAGGACTTTTTTTTCATTCCGAAGCCATTAGAGAGAATAATTTCATTAGGTCAATTCTCCTTAAGGGGAGAAGACTTTATTTTGATTGTTCTCTTTGTTTCATATCCCTAAGCCTTAGCCTTTGGAGGCCATCACCTCCAAACAGGTTAGAAGGAGGAGACACCTCAAGAAAGCAGAGGATATTCTTATCTTTAAATTTCTAAAAATACAGCAGTGCTTCACCTTAGGCAGGTGGGCTCATTTCTATAGTTGTAATTCCTTAGAAAGGTATAATTTCACTTTATGCTTAGCAAGTTGATATCTAATCACTTTTTGTTTAACAATGATGAATATTTAGACATATCAGGAGGTAGAGAAATCAAGAAATAGACTAGAAGAGCTTTCAAGGACCCTTGTAATTCATTTGGACTAAGAATAAATTTCAATTTCCTCCTGCTAATTTAGAGAATCTGTGGCATATCCTGGCCTACACTGGACTATAGACTGTCTCCTTAATATGACTATCACTCAAAAATTTAAGAGACTCTGTATTACCGTTCTCCAGAAAAACACAATTAACAAGGTCTATCTATCTATCTATCTATCTATCTATCTATCTATCTAGATATATAGAAAGAGATTTATTACTAGGGATTAGCTCATATGATTATGGAGACTGAGAGGTCAATGATCTGCCATCTGCAAGCTGGGGGCCCCAGAAAGCTGATGGTGCAGTCTAGTCCAAACCCAAAGTTCTGAGAACCAGGGAAGCAAATGGTGTAAGTTGGATTGTGTTTATTGTTTGTTGTAGCTCTAGGTGCCAGAGGTGCATTTTTCTTCCCTATTAACTTCAGTCTTCCCTAAGTATTCCTCCTTAGAAAGATTCTGTCTTGAGGTTCTTTAGCTATAGGCCACTGTTATTACACTGAGCCCTTTGTGTGGCAGTAGTGAGGGAAAAATGTCTATATTTAATTAATTAAATTTAAATTAAATTAAATCTGAATTCTATCATCTTATTACTAAACCCCAATATTTTCTTGGGCTTATGTCCCTGGGTTGTGACCTTCACAGGTGTTTCTTAACTATTCCCTTTCTCCCTTAGGTGAGACAGGAAGGCCAGAGGAGGTGTTTACAAAAGTCAAGTGTAAGGAAAAACTGTTTTGAGCGTCATTTTATATTGTCTTCTCTTATAAGCAGTGATGGAACCACAGGTGTTGGAAAGAGTGAGAAGAACAAGACTTTTGGGAGATCTAACTTTGGAAGCTGGAGAAAGGCTACAGATGCTGGGATTGCCCCAAACAGAATTCTGGAGCAAGACCATGGTGGCTCGGGTGATATGTGGTCATGTTAACTGACTCTTGTTTCCTCAGTGGGTTAAAGGAATGAACAGGAAAGTCTTGGATTGGGAGACGAAATGCGGGTGAAACTACCGGAAGGCGCAGATGATTCAAGGACTAGGATAGAATGAATGAGTCAACTAGACAGAAACCACAAGTTATATAAAGCATGGTCAGTGAATTAAACTACATTGAGATACAGTGAGTGACCATGTACATCAACTATAACAAAAATTGGTGTTGTGTGTGTGTGTGTGTGTGTGACCAGTAGAAACCAGCTCATTAGAGTATATCAAACTTAGATCCATCCTGGCCATTTTTGTAGCTTTGACATTTGACATGCAGGGTGAGAAGTATATAACTACAAACTTTTCCCAACAGCTGAGCATACCAGATATTTAAATGTTTTTTGTTGCATTTCATGATCCTAAATTAGCAACTAATATGCCCAATTGACACCTTCAATTCAGCTATAAGCCATATTCTGTTTCTCCCCTAACTCACTGTACCTCATTCTTCCCTTTTGAATGGCCCAAATGTGATGATATTATCATTAATAACCAGCCCAGTGTGGTAAGGTCAAGAGCAGGAAAATGTACGGCTCCATAGTTTTTCTTTTTTTTAAACATTTTATTTATTCATGAGAGATACAGAGACAGAGGAAGAGACATAAGAGAGACATAAGGAGAGGGAGAAGCAAGCTCCCTGTGGGGAGCCCAAAGTGGGATTCAGTCCCAGGAAACCTGGGATCATGACCTGAGCCAAAGGCAGGTGCTCAATCACTGAGCCACCCAGGTTCCCCTCCATAGTTTTTCAAATAGTTTGTTTTTTATATTGGAAAAATCCTGTTCAGGCTCATTGTTTTGTGATTATTTCTGATATACTGGCCAATTCTAAGATTTATTCATATTTTAGTAAGGTAGTTTTCCTCTTTAGAAGGAGCAGATTATACTGTGGTGAAGAGACCACATAATGGAGGGAGAACAGAGTAAAATAAATGGAAAGGGCTACTTCTGGGATATAAGGACATGCTGTATAAGGGAATTGAAACAAAATAAAGCAAAACAACATACTTTCTTGTTCTTTGAGTTTTGTAAGCAGATAAATGGTCATGGACACAACTGCTTCAGAGCCTTTTGCTTGAACTTTGCTTAAGATTTGTTTAGTCACGTGGTGTTGGAATAAGATGTGGCCATTCATTCAAAATATTAAGGGCCTACTATGTGTCAGACACAGTTCTAGGCTCTAGGCATATAGCAATGAAGAAAACACAACCAAAATTCCCTGTTTACAAAGAATCTACATCTCATGGATGGGAGGGAAAGCAACAGTAAACAAGTAAAATAAATAATATATTGAATGATGGTATGTGTTATGGGAAAAAATTAAGTAGAAAAAAGGAAGAGAGGGCTGGGATGGGGTTACTTTTTTTTTTTTTTTAATTTGCAATTTTAAGTTGGTTGAGGAAACTTTCTCTGATTAGGTGATATTTACACAAAGACCAGAGGGCGATATGGGAGTGAACCATGGCTCCATGGAGGGAGAGTGTTGTTAGTATAAAATTCCAAAGTCAGGAGCATTCCTTAAATGTCAGGGAAACAGAAAGCAGATCTGTGACTGGAGAAGCATTAGAGAAAGAGTAGAAGGATATGAAATCAGAAAAGTTTTAGGTGCCAGGTCACGGAAGGCCTTGTAAATCAATATAGGGACTGTCTTTTACTCTAAGTGAGATAGGGCTATTGGAGAATTTTGAGCAAAGAGGGGGCATGAAATGACTTATTTTAAAGACTCACTCTTCTATGTCATGGGTATACTTTGGAGGTACAAGGCAAGAAGCTACTGGCAGCTTCCAGGAAGGACTCATGGAGAGCAGTAGTGGAGGTGATAAAAGGATTCACATTCTGGATGCACTTCAGAGACAGAGCTGACAAAATTTCCTGACAAATAGGATATAGAATGTGAGAGGAAAGAGGAATCAACAATGACTCCAAGTTTTTAGCTTGAGCAACTGTAAGAAAAGAGTTGCATCTCTTGAGGTGGGGAAATAGAATCACAACAGGTGTAGAGGAATGATTGTGAGCTTGGTTTGGCCTCCAAATGTTAAGGTGTTGGGAAGATGAAGAACTAGCAGATGACAATCAAAAAGGACAGCCAAGGTAGCAGGGAAATGGAGAGAATGTGGTGCCCCAAAAAGGTCAAGTAAAGAAGGTATTTCAAGGAGGAGGGATTGATCAACTGTCACCTGTTCAGATAATTCAAGTAAAATGAAGACAGAGAACAGATTTGGGGATTTAGCCATGGAGAATACGGGCAACTCTGACAATCCCGGTGCCCATGATCATGTAAGGTAATACTTTAAGCAGGAAAAGAAAAATAAGCTGCATATGATTCCAGGTTGAGAAAGGAGGAAATGGGGTCATTGTCCAAAGATTGAAGTCTATTTGATAAGTTATCTGTACAGTTAAGGTGTGACTTTGGCCCTATCTCGTCTCCATGCTCAACCACAGCTCATTAATTATGGTCCAAGTTTGCTAGTGAGTTCAGGGATGGGGTTCATGCCCTCATCATGTAACCGTGAACCTGTGCCCAAAATGACTTAGATTTTCTCATGATGAAAACAAACATAATGGTCACCACTAAACTGAAATATCAAAGCCTGAGAATTGCTGGCCTGAGAGAACAATGTTGGCACTGGATTTTTTTTTTTTTCCAAAGGAAAGCCACATTCCACAACTATCTTTAAGTTTGTGGAAGTCAAAATTCTTAAAAATAGAGAAAAAGAAAAACTGCCAATCAAAATGTGAAAGGATAGATTAGATGGCTTTTGCATAATTAGTGAAGCTCTGTCAAAATTAGTGAGATTCTGATAAGAATGGACATTCCTCACGAGCATAATCATCAACTGCCATTTGAAATTCAGGAAGTGTTGTACAGTGAGTGAATAAATGAAATGAATCAATGAATAAGTTTCCTTAGTTGCCTATCAGGAGCTTTCTCTGATGAATCTAACCACTTACTAATCATTATTTCTTGTTCTTTTGGCCCTACCAACTCAACTCTAAAGTCCTTGAGGATGATTTTTTTTTTTTTGAGGATGATATTACAGCATTTATTTCTTTATATTTCTTATAACACTTAGTTCAGTATTAGAACTATTACTTAATGTGTTCGGGTTCTCCAGAGACACAAAACCAATAGAATATACCTATATGTAAAAGGAGATTTATTTTAGGAATTGGCTCACACAGTTATGAAGGCTGAAAAGCTATCTGCAGCCTGGAGAGTAGGAAGGCTGGAAGTGTGATTTAGTCTGAGTCCAGAGACCCAAGAACCAGGAGCACCAATGTCCTGGTTGATGAATGAACCAGGGCAGGAAAAGATGGATGTCTCAGATCACGCAGAGAACAAGTTCACCCTTCTTCTATGTTTTGTTCTATTCAGGCCCACAGGGGTTGGGAGATGCCCACTCAGATTGATGAGGGCATTTTCTTTACTCAGTCTATCCTTTCAAGTGCTAACCTCTTCTGGAAACACCGTCAAACACTTTCAGAAATAATTGATCATGAGCTATCTGGGCATCCTTTAGCCGAGTCAAGTGACATAAAAAATTAACCAGCACAGGCCCCACTTAGTTAACCATATTTCAAAAAAGGTAGAACCACAACAAATAAACAAAATCCCATTACCTCCCTAATGATGAAAACTAATAGGTTGGAAAGCCTTGTGGGTATATGAATTCACCACATCTCAAGCTTAAGTTGCTTAAAAATTTTTTTTACAGGTTGAAAAAAATCTCAAACTTCTCAGTAGTGATACCTACCCTTAACTAAATAAATATAAAGAGGGAAAATAGCAGCTAAATATTTTTAGTGGAGAAATTAAGGCAGAGAAGACTATCTAGTGTGTGTGTGGTAGCAGCATTAAAAAACCTCAAATTCCTGACTCCCTTCCTTTGCTGACAATGCACCAAAGTCTCAACCATTCCTATACCCAACTTCACTTCAGAATATTCTTGTTCTTTCTGTCATGTTTTTGACTCTTTGAAACCCTCATCTTTTCTATGTACCTCTATTCTTCTAGACTAGCATTTTTCAGAGTATGTTCCTTGGATTGCTCTGAAGATGCTCTTTATTTATAAGAAAGTTTGGGAGCCACTCTCTTGGTTTATCTGGTCCACCTGGCTTTATTTCATTTCCCACCAGGCCTGAATGTCACTGATAATCATAATAATGTCCTCAATTCCTTTTACTTCTTGCATATTCCATCTCATCTGCCCAATCTCTCACTTTAGGTGAATTTTTCTTCTAGTGTCTGTGTTCTGCTCTCTGTTTTAGGGATATAACTGGAGAAAACTGTATGGCCAATCAGACTGGCATTAATACAGACTCCAACAAGGCATTCCATAATGCTCAGAAACCTTCTGATTTGCCCTTGGTCAGCTTGTTTTCTTTTTCCCCAAGGCAGCTATTTTAAAATGTACTACTTTCTTTAGGAATTCTGTCCCCTTTTGTTCTTTTCATTCTCAGCCAGCAGTGTTCACAGTCTTCTCCTCTTCCAAGAGAAAATAGAGACCATCATCAGAAAGGCATTCTCTCTGTTCTCTTCCTGTCTCCCTTAGAGGTTTCCTGGAGCAGATCCTATCCTGTTGTAGGAAGAGGTATCTGCCTTATTTTAAGGTATTTCTTTCCCCTCTATCCTGAGTCTCATTTCCTCCCACTTTTGTATATCTTTCATTTCTCTCTTGTATTAGCTTTTTCTCCTCTAGATGTAAAAATGTCCACAACTTAAGAAATAACTTCCCTCACTTTCACTATCTCATTCTTTTCTGTCACCGTTTTCTTCTATTATCTCAATTCCCTTTAATTTCTTAATCTGGCTTCTACCTCCAATGCAATTCTTTTTTTCTGAAAACTACCAATCTCAAAAATGAAAATCATGTCATTAAAACACTTAAAAAAACATAAAGTAAGAAATTATTGTTTTTCTTTATATTCATCTAATGCCCCAGAAATGAATTGACTATATTAGAATATTGCCCTTTGTCTCTCTTTTACTGTGTTTTTACATTGTTTATGGTCTCATTTTCTTTAGAGAAACTTTTGATTTTCATGTGATTAATAATATGTTTTTTCCCTTTATGGCTTCTGAGTTTTTTTTATTGTGTTTGGGATGATCTATATCTCAAGGTTATAAAAATGTTTTACCATTTAACATATGTTTACATAGTTTTTTTCTTATTTACTTTCTTAAGCCTGAAATTTAGTTTAGTGTTTAATATTATTTCCTTCTACTTGGATAGCCACTTTTCCCAACTTGAATTTTTATTAAATAATACATCTTTTCCCACTGAATTGAAGTACTGTTTTTATTAAATGTTAAATTTCTGAATAGTTTTCTTTACTGGGATGTCTTTATTAGTTTTTGGCATTACTATTATGATACAATGGATTAGGAAACCTTCTGTCTCCCTGCCTCCACATACCCTGAAATAAAATGACATCAGAATGATTTTTCAATGAATTTAGAGACAACTGCCAATCTTCTGAATCTGGGGCCATTTTAAATGGTAAAGCTTTAGGGACACCTGGGTGGCTCAGTAGTTGCGCATCTGCCTTCAGCTCAGGTTGTGATTCTGGGGTCCTGGGATCAAGTCCTGCATCAAGTCCTCCTCCCAGGGAGCCTGCTTCTCCCTCTGCCTATGTCTCTGCCTCTCTCTGTGTGTCTTTTATGAATAAATGAATAAAATCTTTAAAAAATGGTAAAGCTTTAGTATGTATTTAAAAAAATTATATGTGTAAGTGTTCTACATATCTCTATAAATTTTGGAAATTTATATTTTGATGGAATATCATTTTTTTTTTAGATTTTAAAGTTTGTTGGCAGAAGAAAAGTGGTACATATTGTTTGTCAGTGACTTGTGATCATAGATATTTTATGAGTAGAAAATATTTTTTATATAAACCTAGTAATTTAAAAAACATAAAGGGCATCATTTTGCTCATCTGAGAACTCTTCGTTGACTTTTTTATTACATGTAAAACAAAATCCAAACTCCTGACCATGGCTCACAAAGACTTTATGAAGAATGGCCTCTGCTTACCTCTCCAAACTCATCTTATGTTACTCTGCCCCCTGTTTTAGTCACAAAGGCCTTAATCTTCTAATGACCTTTATACCCATAATTTATACAATTTTTAAAAATTATACTCATTATAATTTTAAAAATTAAAATAAATTAAAAAATTATACCCATTATAATTAAAAATTTTTAAATAAAAAAATTAAATTTCTCTATGGATCATACTTTTGATAGCCCTTTTTATGGGAGTGACATTTAAGATGCCCTGGTAAAATGAGTAGAAGTGAAACATGTAATGGTCAGAGGAAAAAAGAATCCTTTGTAAATTATGATTCTTCATTATTATTCTCTAGGACAACATGTATGCTATTAAATTTCCTTTACAGTACTTTTTGCAGTATGTAATATTTATTCAAAATATTTAGTAAGCTCTGTTAATGCTTACTAATATATTTAGTATACTTATTAAAATATTTAGTAAATTATATAGATGCCTATTAATCTCTTTTCTGGATAAATATAAGGTGCTGTATTATAGCCCCTGATGACAGATTAGGTTTCCTTGGTTTTCCCAGATTTTCTTGTAAGCAGAAATGAGTTATAGGATCTTTTCAGGAAACTAAAGAGAATGCACAAGCAACAGTGCCATGCTTCACTGGAGGTGGTTCTATCCAAAGGCCACTAAGAGTTTAATATCCTTGCCTACAAATACATTTGTAAAATCATGCATCATGATGGTCTGCATTATTTTATTAAAAATTTTGGTATCTAACTTATCATTTTGTTCCCCAATTAGAATATGAGGCATTTCTCCAATGTAGAGATTCTCATTTATACTTTTGTGCTTTCTTCACAATGTTCAGCACCAAGTCATAGTAGAAAAAAACACTATATTTGAAGCCAGATGGCCTGTGTTGAACTGTGGCTCCGCTTTTAGCCATCTGACTTTAGGTAAGTGGGACTCTTTGAGCCTCAGCTTCTTACATATAAATGAAGATAATACATATTTTATTTGGTTTTCAGAGGGATATACAAGATAATAATTATTCATGAATTATGTGTCAGCTATACTTCAATAAAAAATAAAAAATTAATAATTATTTATGAATGGCATAATAATGATAATTCACATTTATACATTTTATTTTTTACCAAAATATTTCAGGAATATTATCTTATATAATTTTTATTGGTTTAATTTAAACATTATTTGTGTAATGAAAGCTTGTTACAGAATGTACAACAAGTTACATTTTTTAGCCACAGGATTAAAATTGTATTTTCACTTATAACAACTCTGGAGCCAGCTACAAAATGCCATTTTTCTTCACCTTTTTAGTGGGAGAAATCCTGGGCTCTTCCAGAGGGAAGTGAGGAAAATATTTCTTCACCCCTTGGGACATGGATATGGTCTGGATTTTGCAGCTCTTGTGAGCTTCCCAGAAAATAGGTTGGGTTCAAATCCTGGCACTGTTTATTTCTGTGCTATTTCTGAATACAGTCATCACGATAGCCAGCTCAACATTTCAGAAAGTTGCAAAAGCACAGGTTTAATGTAGTCATGAGGCCTCTACCTAAAGAGGGATCCAACAATAACATTTTGTCTTGATGTAATAAAGAAAAACTTTATCATTTCCAAGTTAAGCCTGAGATTAGGGATGAAGTGCCTATAAAGAAATAAGGAGAAATATAAAGAGAAAGCCAACTGGGACAAAATGGGTAGAAACCAACAATTTGGGGCGCCTGGGTGTCTCAGTCGATTAAGTGTCTGCCTTCGGCTCAGGTGGTGATCTTGGGGTCCTAAGATGGAGCCCCAAGTCAGGCTCTCTGCTCAGCAGGCAGTCTGCTTCTTCCTCTCTCTACCCCTCCGCATCACTCGTTCTCTCTCTCTACCTCTCAAATAAATAAAATCTTAAAAAAAAAAAGATACTAACAGTTTTATATTTTGCGTCAGGCACTATTCTAAGTACTTTGCAAGTATTAATCCATTTATTCTTCAGAATAACCCTATGGAATTGTTATTTTTATTTTCATTTTATAGATAAGAAGACTGAGGCATGACAATTAAGTATAGTCACTGGGGTAATGAGGATTCAAACCCAGACAGTGTGTGTTCAGATTCCATGTTTTTTTAAAACCTCCTAAATCTACTTTTTGTGGATGGGAAAGCAGATAGATATTGGTTCTTCACAAATCTCATAGCTACAGATTGATTTTTATGTACTCGTAATCCTTTTATTTCACATCCATACAGAAAACTGAAATAAATTGGCTGGATTGGATAACTGCCCAGGAAATATTTTGTTCAAGGAGTGTGAACTAGGAACTGCTTATTTTATATTGGATTCTCAGCAGAGTCAGAGGAAGATGAGGGCCTCTGGAATATAATTATTTGTGAATTTTTCACAATTAGGCATGAGTTTCTTATTCTGGAACTTAAGATGGACTCTAAGGAAATTTAAGAGAGTGAGAAAAGAAAACATGATACCAAGTCATAAAGTTTTGAGGTTCACATAGAAGTGACTATCAAATTGAAAGTAATGCAAATAGTAACTTCTGGAATTTTGGATAGTTTCAGCCGATGTCAGCCTGGGACTATTCCCAGCTTTGAGGCAACCCTGTGAGAGAAAGAAGCCTGGTGTGACAATCTAGCACAAAGGGGGCAGATTCTGTGGGCCCTTCCAATCCTATTCACATCTCCAGGATGGCACTGTGGACTTGACCGAGGTGTCAGATCTTTCAGTTTGCTGCCCAAGACCATGCTCAAGGTTGGATTCATTAGGAGGCAGAGAAGGTGATTAACTCTATGTCATGAATTAAGTAATATAAGGACATTCTTTGCTTCTAAATGTCTCCTTTCTGGGAAATGTGGTGTGACAGGAAAAGTACCCCCTGGCTGTGAAGGGAGACAGGCCTGGACTCACCACTGGGGGACTACTGTGACTTTAGATGAGATT
Organism: Nyctereutes procyonoides; assembly: GCF_905146905.1. Lineage (NCBI taxonomy): Eukaryota > Metazoa > Chordata > Mammalia > Carnivora > Canidae > Nyctereutes > Nyctereutes procyonoides. Next base: position 38,421,380 of record NW_026575044.1, read on the forward strand.
TTTAACCCCCCACCCCTGCACTACTAAGGACTCTTAGCAAGTAGCAAGTAATACAAACCCAATACGAAAAAGGAAAAAAAATAAAGAGAGATCCATTGGAAGGATATTTTGAAAGGTTAATGGATAGATCAAACTGAGTCCCGTTCCTGAATTTCATTTTCTCAATCTGTTTATATCAGATCACTTTGTTGCTTCATCTCCATTCAACTTTCACAAAGGGGGATGATAACAGATGTTGCGGGGGGTGGAGAAAAGCCTTTGATAGACCCTGGAAGGAGGAGGGAATCTACAGTAAAAACATTTCCATCTTAAGGCTGATTATGAATCAGTGCGTATCATGAATAGGTGCACAGATGGAATTCTTTGATCCATCTTGACTTAAATTTTGTATTTAAGTCTCTTTTTCTTTCTTTCTTTCTTTTTCTTTCTTTCTTTCTTTCTTTCTTTCTTCTTTCTTTCTTTCTTCTTTCTTTCTTTCTTTCTTTCTTCTTTCTCTCTCTCTCTCTCTTTCTTCTTTCTTTCTTTCTTTCTTTCTTTCTTTCTTTCTTTCTTTCTTTCTTTCTTTCTTTCTTTCTTCTTTCTTCTCTTTTTCTTCTTTTTCTTTCTTTCTTCTTCTTTCTTGCCTGTGGATGTCTCATTGCTCCAGCACCGTTTGTTGAAATGACTATTCTTTCTCCACTGAATTGCTTTTGCACCTTTGTCAAAAATTAGTTAAGGAATAGGTGCAAGTCTATTTCTGGATTCTCAGTTCTATTTCATTGAACTATGTATTTGTTTATCCCTCTACTGGTATCACACAGTCTTGATTACTCTAGTTATATAATAAATCTTAACATCAGGAACACTGATTTCTCCCACTTTATTCTTTTTTGAAATTGTTTTGGCTAATATAGGTCCTTTGCCTTTTTATATAAATTTTGGAATTAACTCCCTTATGTCAGCAAAACATCTTGTTGGGGTTTTTGATAGGAATTGTGTTAAGGCTATATATCAGACTGGGGAGAACCAACATCTTAATTATGTTGAATCTTCCAATGTATAAACACAATCTTTCAGTCTATGAACTCTCCAGTTATCCTGTTTTTTTTTTTCTTAAAGGTTCCATCCATTTATTCATGAGAGATACACACACACAGAAAGGCAGAGACACAGGTAGAGGGAGAAGCAGGCTCCATGCAGGGAGCCCGATGTGGGACTTGATCCTGGGTCTCCAAGATCACACCCTGGGCTGCAGGCAGCGCTAAACCGCTGAGCCACCGGGGCTGTCCTATCCTGGTCTTCTTTGATTTCTTTCATTACACTTTCTAATGGAAGGGGTACAGATTTTGCACATGTTTTATTACATTTATTCCTAATTATTTCATTTTCTTTGGAACAATTTTAAATAGCATGATGTTTTTAATTTTGGTTTCTTTATATCCATTATTGTATAAAGAAATTCAGTTGATTTTGGGCATTGATCTTACAACAGATCTTATAACTGAACTAATTAGTTTTATTTATTTTTTTGCTAATTAGTTTTAGAAAGTTTTAAAAAACATCTTAATTGTGGCAAAAATCCTATAACATGAGACCTATCCTCTTAACAAGTTTTTAAGTGTACAGTACAGTATTGTTTACTGTTGTGTACTGTTTAATGTTGTACAACAGATTTCTAGGACTTTTATATCTTGCATGAATGGAACTTTATACCCATTGAACAGCAAATCCCAATTTGCCTTTCCCCCAGCCCCTGGCAGCCATAATTCTGCATTATGCTTTGGTGAATTTGACTACTTTAGAAACTTCATATAAATGGAATCATGTAGCATTTGTCTTTCTGTGGTTGTCTTATTTCACTTAGCATAATGTCCTCAAGGTTCATCTGTGTTATATATGATAGAATTTCCTTCTTTTTTAATGGCTGAATAATATTCCGTTGTATGTATACACTACTGTCCTTTATCTATTCTCTGTTGATGGACATTTAGGTTGTTTCCACCTCTTGTCTATTGTGAATAATGTGGCAACAAACATGGGAGTGTAAATATCTCCCTTCTGGGGAAAAGTCTGAACTCCAGGATGTGACCCCTAAAGATACATGGGAGTGTAAAAATTGGTTCTGGTTCCAATTATTTTGGATAAATACCCCAAAGTGGGATTGTTGGATCATATGGTAGTTCTATTTTTAACTTTTTTGTGGAATCTCTATACTACTTTCCATAGCAGCTGCACTATTTTACATTCCTAACAGCACACAATAATTTTGATTTTCTACATCTTTGCCAGGAGATTTTTGTTTTTGTTTTAATTGCTTTTAATTTTAGTTTGTGTGTATGTGTGTGTGTGATGCCTTGGGATTTTGTACATATGTATACACACATATGTGCGTGCATGCACACACACACATATATATTTTAGTTGGACATGGTGGCACTTTATCTATAAATACTTCATCACATATATATTGATTATAGGTATATTCTACTACGTAACTAATTCTACCAACTCAGCTCAGAAATTAACAACTCCCTAATATCAAATAATATCTAATTCATGCTGAAGATTCCTCAATTTTTCTTGATGATGTCTTTTATTGAGTTTTCTTTCAACCCAGGACTCCATGAAGTTTCATGCATTGCATTTGGTTATTATGTCTCTTCAGTCCTTTACTGTAGAGTACTCTCAGTAACTCTTTTTCCTGTGACATTGACTTTTTGAAGAAACGAGGCTAGTTATCTAATTATAAGACATTCTACATTCTGGGTTTGCCTTACTGTTTTCTTATATTTATTTTTAGCCTTATTCTTTTGTCTTCTTTACTTCCTGTAACTGGAAATGATGTCTAAAGCCTCAATCAGATTCAGTTTGAACATGTTTGGCAGGTGTATGTCATAAGTGATGCTTTGTGCATCACACCAGAGGAGCATAATAGGTTGTTCCACTATTAGTGAGGCTTAGTTTCATTACTTGGTTAAGGTGCTGAATCTTGCCATTGTAAAAGTGCATCTTCTCCTTGCCATTAGCAAGTAGCCTGTAGGAATGACACATAAATATTTCAAAATTCTTGGATGGAAGCCAATGTGTTCTTTCCAGAGAAAGATAATCATTGGGGTGCCTGGGTGGCTCAGTGGTTGAGCATCTGCCTTTGGCTCAGGTCATGGTCCTGGGGTCCTGGGATTAAGTCCTGCATCAGGCTCACCCTCACCACAGGGAGGCTTCTTCTCCCTCTGCTTATGTCTCTGCCTCTCTCTCTGTGTGTCTTTATGAATACATAAATAAAATCTTTAAAAAAAAAGAACGAGATAATCATCTCCAATAGGGGCATGTCCCTTTCAAGAATATATGAGGATGAATATCCACCTTGAGGGAGAAATACAAAAGGTTTAAAAAAATATTAATGAACTTTAAAGAATAGAAAATGTGTCTATGGGGGATCCCTGGGTGGCGCAGCGGTTTGGCGCCTGCCTTTGGCCCAGGGCGCGATACTGGAGACCCAGGATCGAATCCCATGTCGGGCTCCCGGTGCATGGAGCCTGCTTCTCCCTCTGCCTTTGTCTCTACCCCTCTCTCTCTCTCTCTGTGTGACTATCATAAAAAAAATTAAAAAAAAGAAAATGTGTCTATAATTTAATTCAAATGTATTAGTTAAGGAATACTTTGAAATAAGAGAATGGGGAAAGTCTAAACTCCAAGATGTGGTACCTAAAGCAAATCTCCCATAATTTTGCTCTATGGTGGTAGCAGATAGTCACCTACCTAAGCAGTAGCAAAGATCTAGTGAGGAAGGCTTCTGCCAGAAGGCTGCTTATTGAAGGAGTATTTTATACAAGGTTTTCTAAAAGGGGGCTTAAAGAGTATAATGTTGGTTTGAAAGTGAAGAAAACTGCCCTTTTGTTCATTTTAAGCATCAGGATGTTCTGTCTCTAGGACTTAGTTTGAGGCTGTTCCCAGCATTGTGACAATTCTTGAGAGCAGACTGGTGTGATGCTCTGGAATGAAGCAGGTAGGTATCTGGGACTTCCCCATCAAAGCAAAGGAGGCCTTCTCTTTATTTATCTAAACCCACTCCCACCCAATCCAATTAAAGCACCTCTGCCTGTATATGTTTTATGTCTTTAACATTAAGAAGCAAAATTGTTGGGGTGCTTGGGTGGCTTACTCGGTTAAGCATCTGACTCTTGATTTCAGCTCAGGTCATGATTTCAGAGTTGTGAGATCGAGCCCGGTGTCCCACTCCACACTGGGCGTGGAGCCTGCTTAAGATTCTCTCTCTCCCTCTCTCTTTGCTCCCTCCAAAAAAAGAAGCAAAATTATTATTGTTTTTTTAAAATTTTACCACATAATTTACCAATCATTATTTAGTAAAGGATATCCTGTAGCTTTTCTTGAGATATAATTGATATATAACATTATAGTTTCAGGTGTACAACATAATGATTTGTTATTTGTATATATTGTGAAATGATCACTGCAATAAGTCTAGTTAACATTGGTTACCATACATAGTTATAAAGTTTTTTTCTTGTGATGAGAATTTAAGATCTATTCTCAGGGTGCCTAGGTGGCTCAGTTGGTAGTGATTTGCCTTTGGCTAGGAAAGAGTCCTGGTGAAACACCTGCACCCCAATGTTTGTAGCAGCAATGTCCACAATAGCCAAACTGTGGAAGGAGCCTCAGTGTCCATCTAAAGATGAATGGATAAAGATGATGTGGTCTATGTACACAATGGAATATTACTCAGCCATTAGAAATGACAAATACCCACCATTTGCTTTGACGTGGATGGAACTGGAGGGTATTATGCTGAGTGAAGTAAGTCAATCGGAGAAGAACAAACATTATATGGTTTCACTCATGTGAGGAATATAAAAAATAGTGAAAGGGAATAAAGGGGAAAGAAGAGAAAATGAGTGGGAAATATCAGAGAGGAAGACAGAACATGAGAGACTCCTAACTCTGAGAAACGAACAAGGGGTGGTGGAAAGGGAGGTGGGCGGGAGGATGGGGTGACTGGGTGACGGGCACTGAGGGGGGCACTTGACAGAATGAGCACTGGGTGTTATGCTATATGTTGGCAAATCAAACTCCAATTAAAAAATACACACACACACACACAAAAGGAAAGAGTCCTGGGATCAAGCCTGTGGCATGCTCTCTGCTCAGTGGGAAGTTGGCTTCTTCCTCTCCCTCTGCCCCTTCCTGTCACTCACTTGTGTGCCCTCTCTCTTTCTGCTTGCGTGCTCTCCTTCTAAAATAAGTAAATAAAATCTAAAAAACAAAAAACAAAAACAAAAAACAACAACCCAGAACTAAAGAAAAAAAAGATCTACTCTCTATGCAGCTTTCAAATATACATTATAAGCAGCAAAATTATTGAGGGCCACAATGATACCATTGGAAACTGGACACAAGCCCCTTGCTTCCTTTGCAAACCTGGTTGGCTGGGATGTTATAATGGCCTCTGAGGCTTCCTAAACATGTCTTTTGAGAACTTGGGACCAAGATACCCACTAGGTTTCTTTGCTCTTGACTTCAGTCTCCTTTTTTTAGTGCTGGACAGATTAACAAATGGTTGAGGACTCTGGGCTCTTGCATTTCATCCTTGTGTACAGCTGACTAAGAAAGTTTTTACTTAATTGAGCTAAGTAATAGCCTCCATTCTCTCACCTTAGGGTAGAATAGATGATGAAGGGCAGCCCGGGTGGTTCAGCGGTTTAGCGCCGCCTTCAGCCCAGGGCAGGATCCCGGAGACCTGGGATCGAGTCCCAAGTCAGGCTCCCTGCATGGAGCCTGCTTCTCCCTCTGCCTGTGTCTCTGCCTCTCTCTCTCTCTGTGTGCATGTGTCTCTCATGAATAAATAAATAAATAAATAAATAAATAAATAAATAAATCTTTAAGAAAAGAAAAGAATAGATGATGGGTTTTTAAAATACAGAGGCTTTTTGCTTTTCTTATAGTTGTTCCTTTATGGTTTGAAGGAGACAATCTTTTCATACTTTGGCTATTAGTTCTGTAGTTCTGAGTGTGATCACAGTGTCAAGTATCTGTAATTTTCTAAGGGAGAGAGAAAAAGTATTTTCACAGAATTAGAAAAAATATCCTCAAACAAAATCTGAGGAAATGAGGACACTAGGTTTTACTGCACTCTCCCCATTCCTACCTCATATCAGAGGATATGATATAAGCTGAAGCAGGACATCATGTGGATTTTTTCTTCTATTGAATGCATCAGTATGGAAATCCAAGGATTAGAGATACGTGGTCTGAAAATTTTTTAGGTAAATAAATTGCCAGGGGATTCCTGGGTGGCTCAGTGGTTTAGCACCTGCCTTTGGCTCAGGGTGTGATCCTGGAGTCCTGGGATCGAGTCCCACATCAACCTCCCTGCATGGAGCCTGCTTCTCCCTCTGCCTGTGTCTCTGCCTTGCTCTCTCTCTCTCTCTCTCTCTCCCCCCCGTGTCTCTCATGAATAAGTAAACAAAATCTTTTAAAAAATTGCCTGCTTAGTTTCATCTATAAAGCTCCTGTCTTTATAGGTCTTTATATTCTTTGTGTTGGCTAAAGCATCCTTAGATTTTGTGTTTAGGGGTCCTGAGTTGGGTTTGTTCTCAACACATCATTTTTCTTAAAGGCCCAAGTATGGCATTACTTTACTCTCAAGTCCCCACAGGGTCTGGGCAATGTTCTTGGAAAGCTGAGGATGATCTCACCTAGTTGGAAGAAGGGTCACATAATAAAATAATGGTCTTTCTCTTAGGCCACTGCACATTGCTAAAATATATTGCTTCTTGACCTTTTGGCTAAGATTCCATGTAGAACAACTAAAACATTAGCTTCCTGTCAGCTTTACCACACTCGAGGCTATAATTTCTGACAGCTGTAAGAGATCTTGTGCTTTGTGGGGGCCCAGATGAGCCCCTTTGTGATAGCTGAGTTTGTCCAAAAAGTCTGGATCATAGATTACTCAGTCCAATAAGTCACGTAATACTTGTGTCCTCAGTGTGATATTTGCTGCTTTTCTCCTGGCTGAGATTGCCCAACTTGGACTTGAATACCATCAGTAAAGGGCAGGGGGCTTAGAGCCAGCCCATTCCATCTTTGCCTTACTATTTGGCTGACGATAAAATAGTTCTGTTCAATACAAAAAGTTCTTCTGTTCAACTGATACCTTTCTACCTAAAACTTTTTTAAAAAAGATTTTGTTTATTCAAGAGAGAGAAAGAAAGAGGGAGAGAGAGAGAAAGAGAGAGAGAGAGAGGCAGAGACATAGGCAGAGGGAGAAGCAGGAGCCCAATGTGGGACTTGATCCGGGACCCGGGATCATGCCGAGTCAAAGGCAGAGGCTCAACCACTAAGCCATGCAGGTGTCCCCCTTTCTCCCTAAAACTTATGCTCATTAATCCCAGTTCTTCCTCTGCAGGTCCATGTACACTAAGTCAAATCCCTTTTCAAATATTTGAAGATAGCTACTGTCTATTCCCCAAGTTTTGTCTTTAGGTTAAATAACCTGGTTTCTTGAACACATTGTCTTGGAATTTGGATTCAGGCTCTTATCCAAGCATATCCCACATGTACTCTAATATATATATCCAGAGTTGAACTTAGCACTGAGTTATCCACTTTTTCTCATTCTTAATATTATATATATATTAAAAAGATTTTATTTATTTATTCATGAGAGACACAGACAGAGAGGCAGAGACAGAGACAGAGGGAGAAGCAGGGTCCCTGCAGGGAGCCATGTGGGACTCGATCCCAGGATCCCCGACCTGAACCGATGGCAGATGCTCAACCACTGAGCCACCCAGGTGCCCTTGTTAGTATATATTTATGAGAGCACCATAAAGAGCCATTAGATTTCTTTGGAATCATATAACACTGTTGACACATATTCAGTTTATTATTAATTAAAATTCCGCAGTCTCTTACATACGTACACCAAACACAGTTAATTTTTTGAACTGATGTATAGGATCTTGTACTTATTCATTGTAAATTTTGCTTGTTAGGTTTGCCCTATTCTAGTCTCTCCTGCTCTTTCTGAATCTTGATTCTTTTGATTCTTTTTTTATCAACAATATTTGCTGTCCTTCCTACATTTTTATCATCTACAAATTTGCTGAGCATGCCTTCCATATTTGCATCTTATTACTCACTGATGTTAGAATGGCAGAATCAAGGACAGAGGGCAAGTGAAAATGGAAATTATAGTCCAATAATGAAGTAACCTTACTATTTTTTCCAATAATAATGAGTTCTAGGTCTAACCAGTAGAACAAGTCCTTGTGTAGTGAATCTGGTGTGGTGGGAGAGATTGATAATGTTTCAGTAACATACTTGTTCTGATATGGCTTTTTAATTTAAAAAAATATGCAAGAAATTAAAGACAGCCTTTAAAGAAAAAGTAAGAAAACATCTACTGGTGTATGAACTTTTAAAAAAAGATAGCCCAAGATTTCATTTCAGGTTTTGGTCATGTCCCCAAACCTCAGTAATTATTCTATTAAAACAAACAAACAAACAAACCCAAACATGCTGAATAAACTTTTCAAAGTTGAGTTTCTTTTTTTTAAAAAAAGATTTATTTATTTATTCATGAGAGACACAGAGGGAGAGGCAGAGACACAGGCAGAGGGAGAAGCAGGCTCCATACAGGGAGCCCAATGTGGGACTCGATCCTGAGACTCCAGGATCACACCCTGGGCCAAAGGCAGATGCTCAACTGCTGAGCCACCCAGGCGTCCCCAAAGTTGAGTTTCTAAACCACCAAGTTTGGATAATTGGTGGCTAAAAATGTGGTTTTGTTTAAACAACCCTAGATGGGTTTTCAACTGCTCCCTTTAAAATTAATTTCCATAATTCTTAAAAGTGACAGAAACATATATGTGAGAGATGGAGAGGAACTCAATTTCAGTTGGTACTTTCTGACTGAATAAAGAGAAGGAATGTGCTTCAGTAGATACACTAAAAGAATGAGTTGAATTTTCCAATTGGGAATGGATGTAGCTTGACTCTCGATGTTAAAGATTTCCAGGTAAGTTCAAGAGGAAAATCACTGAAGCTGAATTCCATAAGGAAATAATAATTCCCTTTATGATTAATGACTATTTGGAGACAACACTGCCAGGACAGACAAATTGCAGCGCTACATTCCAACTTTTAAAAAACTCCTTTTACTAGCTGGATACTTCAACCTCTTTAACTTAGTCTAATTAGCAAGATGTATGCTAGTATAAATGATCAGTAATGGGATCATTGTACTTTATTTTCCTTTTGTTTATGCAGTGTCATAGCTACATTTCTGGCTATGTTTTATGATGTTATGACCTGGACTGCAAACAAATTCCTACTCAGACTGTTGCAGGTTGTTTATAAAAGAATTTTGGAGTCTAGTTGGTTTTAATTTCCAATCTTCCTCTGCCACATGTATACACACACACACACACGCAGACACACACACACCCTCTATCTCTCTTAAATATCCACAAATAGCTTTTTCTAGCAAAATATTATAATTTATTTGTAGTTGACATTTTATTGGTAAATTACCATCTATCCTGGAAGATTCTTTATTTATAAGATTTGGATTGTCAGTGTGACCAATAGATGGGTCAAAATCATCCCTACCTCTAAACATATGCTGTGCTTTAATCATAGTGAACTCCTTGCAGTTCTCCAAATGTTATGATATAACCTCCTCCAAAGCTTTGCATATGTTCTCTCCTTTGAATGGAATTTCCCCTTTCTGTGGCTCAATAATTCTTACCTATCAAAATGAGATCGAGTGGTTTCCAGGAAGTGTCCCCTGATTCCTAGCACTTATTCAAATGCCTTTGTGCTTATCTTTTACATATCAGCTATTGCACTGTGCTGTAAATTTAATTTTCTTCTATGTCTTTTATTAGCATTGTGGACCTAGGGATTATGTCATATATAATAGGTTCTACTACTATCTGAGACACAATAGATGCTCAACAAGTATAATACCGATTCTTTTTTTTTTTTAAAGATTTATTTATTTATTTATGATAGACAGAGAGAGAAAGAGGCAGAGACACAGGCAGAGGGAGAAGCAGGCTCCATGCACCGGTAGCCCGATGTGGGATTCGATCCCGGGTCTCCAGGATTGCGCCCTGAGCCAAAGGCAGGCGCCAAACCGCTGCGCCACCCAGGGATCCCCAAAGCAAGAGACCTTTCTTATTTTTTTAATTTGAGTATAGTTGACACACAATGTTACATTAGTTTCAGTTGTGCAACTTAGTGATTTGACAAGTGTATACATTATGTTATAACACCCAATGTATCTACCATCTGCTATTATAATATCATTGATTGTATTCCTTATGTTCTGTGACTTACTTGTTCCGTAACTGGACGACTGTGTCTCTCTCTCTCCCCTTCACTCATTTTGCCCATCCCACTGCCCTCTGGCAATCATCCATTTGTTCTCTGTAGTTACAATTCTGATTCTGCTTTTCTGTTTATTTATTTATTTCTTTAGATTTCATTTATGAGTGGAATCACATGGTATTTGACTTTCTTGTTTGGCTTGTTTCACGTAGCATAATACCCTCTAGGTTCATCCATGTCTCAAATGGCATGATTTCATCCTTTTTTATGGCTTTTGTATGTCTCTCCCCCCACCCCATCCCACATTTCCTTTATGCATTTGTCTATTTTTTAAATTTTTTAAACAAGATTTTATTTATTTATTTGACAGATTGAGAAAGTGCAAGAGCACAAGTAGGGGGAGCTGCAGAGGGAGAGGGAGAGGGAGAGGGAGAGGGAGAAGCAGGCTCCCCTTTGAGCAGAGAGCCCGATATGAGGCTCAATCCCAGGACCCTGGGATCATGACCTGAGCCAAAGGGAGCTGCTTAACCAACTGAGTCACCCAGGCACTCCTCCATTTGTCTACTGATGGACATTTAGATTGCTTTCATGTCTTCGCTATTGTAAATAATGCTGCAATAAACATAGGTATGCATATGTCTCTTCAAGTTAGTGTTTTCCTTGGGTAAATACCCAATAGTGTAATTATTGGATCATATGACAATTCTATTTTTGATTTTTTTTGAGGAAACTTCACACTGTTTTCCATAGTGTCTGTGCCAATTTATATTCCCACTAATTGTGCACGAGGGTTTCTTTTCCTCCATGTCTTTGCCAACACTTGTTGTTTGGGAGAACTTCCTTACAGTCCAGACTAGAATAGATGCTTATACTATATATTCTTGTACAGCACTGAACTTCTCCTTTGCAGAGCTTATCATATTTGTAGGCAGATACTTACTTGTGTAATGGTTTGATGTGTGCTCCTTCCCTAGATTATAAACTCAGTGAGGGCAGGGACCACATCTTTTTTTCCATTGTCCTACTCTTGTTCCTGGCACAGTACTGAGCACAGGGAATTTGCTCAGTAAGTCCTTGTTAAGTGAATGACGAGTTGAATGAATGGATCTCTGTGAGAGAAATTAAGGTAACAGTGCCTTTAGGTTTTAGTTCAATGTCAGGGATTGCCAAGGAGGAGCATTCTAGGAAGAATAGAATGTAAGAAGAAGGTTTCTTGAAAACTAAGTGGCATACTAAAGGATAGATTGAGAAGAATGTAGCAGGGGTGAGGGTGAAGCAGGGAAGGACAGAGCCCTGGTGAAAAGACATACAATTATAAGGTGAAGAGTTTATAGCTTGAGTTGTGACTGGGCCACTGTGATGAAGGCCACAGGGAAGTGGAGGCAGGCAGGATGGAGGGAATGGGGTTTACCCAACCTTGGGGTAGAATAGAACTTTGGCTTGAAGACTTTTTTCCCATGATCTCAGCAACTCCTCTTCCAATAACATGGCACTGTAGGGACTGTTTTGGCTTTGCTATCCAATAAATCTGGTTGCAAAATGCAGCTACAACACTTACTAGCTGTCTGACTTTGAGTAAGACTTTTGACATTTTCAAGCCTCTGTTTTCTCATTTGTAAGAAGAGTACAATCATATTCCCTTTGAAGAGATGTGTGCAATGAAATGAGATAATATTCATAATGTATCTAATTCAGTGCCTGGCTCAGAGCCATTACTGAACAAATGGTAGAAGTTGTTAATATTAACCAGACTTAACCTTTACAGAACTTTTGAATGGTTTTATTCTTGGCCCCAAATTGTTCACTATTTTTAATCAGAGGGTAGAAGCATTCTTATCAAGTTTAAAGAGGACACAAAACTGAGAAAAATAGCTAATATGTTGGCTGACAGGCTAAGGAGCCATAAACATCTCAACAAGCAAGAAAGATAGGCTGAAACCAACATGATAAAATTAACAGGGACAAATTTAGACTCTTGCTTTTGTGTTTAAAGAATCATCTGAAACCAGAACAAGGGAGACCTCACTTAATAGTTTATAAGAGAAAGGCCCAAGGGTGTTAGCTGACTGTCAGCTTAACATAAGCCAAATGGGTGAAGACTGCCAAAAAGCAAATGTGATCTGAGGCCATGTGATGGAAATAGAGGATCCAGAAGAGACGAGGTAATCATCCAAGTGTCATTGCACTGGGTGGACAACATCAAGGATTGTGCACAGTTCTTGGCCTGTGCTTTCAGAGAGATAGATCTAGAAGAAGGTTAACAAGCAGGTCAGAGTTCTGGAAACCATGTCATATGATCAGTGGTCAAAGGAACCAGGGATGTTTAGTCTGGAGAAGATGAGACTGGAGTGGTGCAGTGTTGGGGGTGCAGAGTGGGTGGCATTGAGCATACTGCAGCCTTTAATATTGGAAGAGTTTTCATTTGGATGAGAAATAGACTTGCTCTGCAATGTTTCAAAGGATGAAAGAAAGATTATGATTGGAAATTGGAAAGAAGGAAATTTGGGTCAATACATGTCAAAGTATACTTATAGTAGTTGCATATGCTTGCATTTACAAACTCTCACTATATGCAAGGCACTCTGCTAAGCTCACATATATTACTCTTTTTACATATTACTTAGCTTATCCTTATGTCAACTCTGTTAGGTGAGTATTATTATCCTCATTGTATAGATGAGGAAACTGAGGCTTAGAATGAGGAATTGATTGCCTAAAGCTATGCAACAGGTTAAATGGTGAAGCTGGGGTTCTAACTCAGGTCCTTTATGACCAGAAAGCCTGTGATTTTTAGCTGTAGGGCATATTTCACTAGAGCTTCCTGGGGAACAGGACTTGCAGTGCTAAAACCAAAACAGTCCCAGGCACACCAGACCCTTTGGTCACTTTTGTGTCATAGTGTGTTTCCTGCATCCCTGAGATGGAAGAGACCTTTGTTTCCTAGAAGGCTAGGATTATATAGCACAGTACCTAGCTTTGGCTCAAGTTTCAAATGTGTTTCCAGAAAATTGTCACTGTTCAAATATGGAAATGGTCCATCCTTGGTGGCAATGAGCATGCAACTCTTGGATATAATCGGAGGTTGGATGCCACCTCTGAGAGTTGTTGAGCATGGGAATTCTCTGTTGGGCTTGTTGTCAGTAAAGACCATTTCTACAATTCCACCTCTGTCATTCTGTGATTCAGAGAGGGCTCCTTTCTTAGACCCTAAGGTAATTTCCGAGGCTCTCTATGCAGAATTGAGAGCACGTCTGTGGGGCTTGTGTGAAATGGTGTATCAGGATGCCCAGAACATGGACCCTTGTCTCCCTTCCTGTAGTCATTGCCCCCTACTAAACGTTGCCAAAGCATGTGTACAAATGTTCTGAAATCTTTGCCCTCAAAGCACACATGCTTTGGATTTTCAACCCAAAGCTCATCCAAAAAAAATACAGACACCAATTCATTATGTATAGGTCAATGATGTGTTTATTCATTAAAAATTCTTGTTCCAAAAAGGAGAAATGAGATGAGTCTCAGTTCATCCTTTGAAATGCACCCATAAGTGAAATATCATTTCATCAGTAGTCTTTAAAGGCTTCATGACTGAGTATCTAGGAGCTCTTCAGTGTTCTGAGAAAGCTTTTAAAAAGTTTCCTAAATACTTGAAATTAGTCCTATGAGTGTCTGCATAGTTCTGTCTTGTACAAGTCTTCTTTTTTCTTATAACCCGCACTGGAGTAAAACTAGCACAGAATAAGTACAATGGCATCATAACACATTTGCCCCACCTATGACACGACATCCTTGGTGATTTTTTGCCACCTTTCTTGACAACCCAGGAGACAGTAGATGATTTTTTCCCACAAGGAGGCCTTTGTCACTTGGTGAGTCTCTTTTGTCAGCTGAAGGAGATCCCCTCTGGTCCCTGATGATTTCGTGGGGGAGACAGGCAAACACAGGTGGCTAACACAGGGGATTCTCAATGAGAAAGCTGAAAACAGAGCTAAAATTGCCAAAGGAAACATGGCAGCTTATGAAAGTCCACATTTCATCCCCATATGTCCTTATTCTATGTGTGCTTTCTCCATGAAGCCCCAAGGAACAAACGCTAGAGTAATTTTTCATTTGCACCTAATGCTGCTCATGTCCATTTTCTAATATAGCTCTGCTGTTTTTGTTCTCTTTACCATCATTACTGCAGACCCATGTCAAGTCAGGCACTGTACTAGTGTTCCACATTATTATGTTATTTACTCTTCAAAACAACTATCTGAGATAGGCAATATTATCCTCTCCCCCCTTTTTAGGGAGGAAAGTGAGCCTTGGAAAGGTTAAACATCTTGTCTGAAGTCTCACAACTAGTAAGTAGAAGAGCTGGAATTTGAACTCAGTCCAATCCGAAGCCTGTTTTCTTTTCACTGTGCTATTCTGCTTCAATCTGAATTGAATCTGACTTTCTACCAAAATCCTACCTGAAAGATGAAGTATTTTTTCAAGTCTTCCATACTCTATTACTTGTGGCTGGCTCCATGCAGGGAGCCCAATGTGGGACTTGATCCCGGCTTTCCAGGATCACACCCTGGGCTGCAGGCGGCGCTAAACCATTACACCACCGGGGCTGCCCTGAATATATTATTATTTAACATAAGGAGTATTTTAAAAAAAGATTTTGTTTATTCATGAGAGACACAGAAAGAGAGAAGCAGAGACATAGGCAGAGGGAGAAAAAGTCTCCCTGTGGGGAGCTATATTTGAGACTTGATTCCAGGACCCAGGGATCACGACCTGAGCCAAAGGCAGATGCTCAACCACTGAGCCACCTAGGCACCTCCATAAGGAATATCTTTTAACATCTCAGAACTCTGTTACATACTTTTGTTCTGTCTTAATTTCAAAACTCCTACAAAACCAAATCTTTTTAACTAGAGCATTGCTTTATGGGGCAGTGGGAGAAGGGCAGAGGATGATTACTATCTGCCTTCCTCATGTTTTGATATAAGGGGACCTTTTGCTAAGACTTTTGTCCTCTCAGCAGTAATGGGGAGGAAAAGTCCACCTTCTCCCCACAGTTCTTTCCTTCTTCCTTTGGTGGGAGAGTGCCATCTGATCGGCCTTTTCTCATATACAAACCAATGGGGTTACCAATAAGCACATGTTCTGGGGGTTTCCCCTATCTTTTCCTTGGGTTGAGTAGTGGTAGTCCTGAGCTTCTGTTGCATGGAGCTGGCCCCACTAATCATTTTGTCCTTGGGAGACCATTGTCCAGGAGGTTGGCTTCCTGCCGCACCTGGTAGGATTGGCTCTGCAATGGTAGACAAGGAGTATATACCACAGTAAGAGAAGTATCTATTCCACTGTTTTCTTGTTTGTACTTATTTTTAATTTTATATTCAGTAAAAAAATCTTGTTTTGTTATACTTACTAATATTCTCCCCAGGAGAATATTTATGGAGGTCTTTTAAAACTATTTATTCATTTTTTGAGGACTACTTTAGTTAAAACTAGATAATTCATAAATTTACTTCTTCAGGACTTTTTAAACTGAAATATGTGGCCATGTAGGGTAAGTAAGCAAAGAAGTGGGGGGTCTCTGAAAGTTTCTTCCTTCTTTCTGAAGGAAAGAAGCTCTTATTCTTCCCTTGGGATCTCTTGTGGTATATGTAACACCTGACCAGTCAGACCATGTGTGGGGGTCCCTGCTCTAATGGACCTGGTACTTGTGGCTTAAAGCAGGTCCCTTGGTATCTCATCCCTCAACAGCAACAGAAAAACCACAGAGTAGGAGGTAACAGGCAGTTGTCAGTTCTGAGATTTGATTAATATGACCATTAGAAGCTGAGACTAAATTCATATAATTAGTCTCATGCAGCATTTGCTAAGACTACTAACTGTCAACAGCAGAATGGGACCAAACTTCAAGAAGCAGGATGGAACCAATGTTTAGTGTGGACTCTAACTATGTTCCCCAGGATCCTGGATTTGGCCTAATGAACAAGTTCTACAAGCCACCGGCAGTTACTTCAGAAAGCCAGGTAGGTTTCTCCTGAAGCTGCTGTGTTGACTTATCCATTTGGCCCAAGGCATTCATGTAGGTGCAGCAGGATGCATTTGGGGTTTCACAGACTCTGCCTTAGCCTGTGAAGAGAAACTCTAGGGCAATCTTTCATCAATCAATAACAATCCTAGTCAGCAAGTTGAGGCTGACTTGAATGACTTCAAGACTCAAAGTGGTATCACTGATTTCTTCAGCTAAAGCAAGGAACAAATTTCTTATCACCTTTTCTAATTGGGTAACTCCCATACGGAGGATAAAACACGTACGGTATGTGGATAAATGAGTCCATTATCCTTCTGGAGATCTTCCCCAAATAACTACGAGTGGTTGTTTCAGAACAATGCCACAGATGTCTGAAGACAGCATGATTTACTGCTGGTGTTTTCTCAAATTCTTAAGGGTGTTGATGACCAACCCTAGGGTGTATATTGCTATGGTTTTGGGGGTCAGACAGATTAATGTTTAGGGTACACATAGGTACAGTCCTGGGGATACACCTAGTACCAATGGAAAAAAGGTGTTGTTTATGATTATTGGTATCCTCCAAGCAAGACTTATATCAATGTGGCCTCTCAGCAGGCTGGTAAGCACTAGAGTATTCATCTCAGTTTGGATAATTGAATCTAATCCTCATCTTTGGAGGGATTGCCTATGGGCAGTCAATTTGACCTGTCCTATTTGTCCATGCCACAAACTGAGTGGTGTTTATTTGTCCCATGGAATGGTAGAATGATGGTATGGAAATGAGTCTGAGCAGAAATACCCAGAAGTATCGATAGATGTTTTATTGGAGGTGCAGGAACTGGGGCTATCTCTTCTTTTCATTTGACTTCTCAGTAAAGTGAACAGCAATGGCAGTTAAATCATGCTTAGATCTGTCTGGAAAAGATACCAGATCCAGCTTAAATTTAACTTAAATTTAAATATAAGGCTCTTGTAATGGTTTAAATTTAAGTTAAATTTAAAGCTCTTACTATGGTTCGAGAGAGCAGTACCACAGAGTTTTCCTTTGTGAGGAAAGGCCCCAGGTATGGTTCTGGGAGATGAAAAAAGCCCATGAGCCTCCCTCCCCCATACCTCCTGAGATCTAAAGTGTTCCCTCCAGAGTTGTTACTTTCCCTCCACCTCACAAAATCTATGTAAAAGAAGTTGAACCATTTTAGAGGGATGGTAATTTGCAGTGACCAAGAGAGGAGGTATGGGAGGTGGAATCAGAAATCATTTTGAGTTGAGTTTTTAGAAGTCTATTCCACATCTTGATGGTGGAACGTAATATAAAATGTCCACTGAATATCTTGGTTATTGTCTCATTGCTTGTGGGCTTCATAACAAATAGCACACTATTGTTAGACTGTAAATGGTCTGGAAAGCCAAAAAACATGGTGTAGTTTAGTTATAAGGGTATAGATGGGTTATACTGATTGAACTGCCACAGTAATACTATACCCTGAATAAGTGTCAGCAACCACTGGTAGCTCAAGAGCGTTTGGTCTTTTTCACCACAAGACAAAAAGGCCAGGTTTGGCATGAGTTGCAAGCCTGATTTGCAATGGTAGCTTTTGTTTCTGAGCTTTGCTTTGTACCCTTTTAATAATGGTGTAAGGAATGCCATGTCCCACGCAGTGGTATATTCAAGTTGTAATGGTGTTCATCTTGGTGGTGCAGGATTGAAGCTAGTCAGTCTTACCAGAGAATAGACACTTATCATAGGGTCTATGGATGACCCAGTCACAATTTATTTTCCTGGTATATAGTCCTAGAGAGTAATATCTTTAATCCCCAGTCTGTGGTCTTCCTTCCAGTGGTAAATCAGGTGCCTAGACCATTGGCAACTATCTAAGAGTCAGTAAAAATATAATGTGCTTGGTTCTTAAATTATTTATTTATTTATTTATTTATTTATTTATTTATTTATTTATTTATGATAGTCACACAGAGAGAGAGAGAGGCAGAGACATAGGCAGAGGGAGAAGCAGGCTCCATGCACTGGGAGCCCGATGTGGGATTCGATCCCGGGTCTCCAGGATCGCGCCCTGGGCCAAAGGCAGGCGCTAAACCACTGTGCCACCCAGGGATCCCTGTGCTTGGTTCTTTTTTTTTTTTTTCCTTTTTTTTAAATTTTTATTTATTTATGATAGTCACAAAGAGAGAGAGAGAGAGAGAGGCGCAGAGACACAGGCAGAGGGAGAAGCAGGCTCCATGCACCGGGAGCCCGATGTGGGATTCGATCCTGGGTCTCCAGGATCGCGCCCTGGGCCAAAGGCAGGCGCCAAACCGCTGCGCCACCCAGGGATCCCCCTGTGCTTGGTTCTTAACAGTGTTGTCTAAGGCAAGGATTATGACTTTTGATACACCCTGTTGTGCTGATTGGTTCTTGACACAGTCCTTCTTCCAGAATTTCACTAGGACTGGAAAGCCACTGCTCCCTAGTGAATACATCAGCATTTGACTTGGTTGAATCATTAGTGAATTAGTCCCAGGCATTTAGAGGAAACTGTGAGCCAGAAACTTTGCTTTAGGTGGCAGACTGGGGAATAAAGTTTCCCCAAAGAGTAACAGCCACTTTTTTTTTTTTTTTTGCATAAAACTGAAATACTGCTAAGGTCAGGCTGGCTATAGTCTTAAATATACCATTTTTACTTGTCTGGTAAGGGCTTTATGTCTTAACTGACCCATCCTAAAGTGTGGATGTCAAGCTGGGAAGTCACAGTCACCATTTTCATTTGTCTGGTGAGGGTCTTATGTCCTAATTGTCCCATCCTAAAATGTGGGTGTCACATCACCTCCATTGGATAGGTGTTCTGTTTTGATCAGAGCTCAGTAGTGAGCTAACAGCTGCTTTTCTAAAGGATGCTCATGTTGGAGAAATGAAGAGTCCAAAACCCCAAGGAGTGCTTTTGGATAGAGCCTGGCTCATTCCCCTAAAGGCTTTCTTTGGCAAAAAGCATTAGTCACAGAGATTTGTAGTGCTAGGAGGTCTTTAGGGTTGTGGGATCCCAAATGTACAGAGTGTGCCACAGCTTGCTGGATAGCCTCCAATGTGATGGGATTTGAGACCCATTCAAAGTCTTATGCAGATTTGCAGGTTCATAGATGCACAGTAGGGCACACTGTCTCCAGTGCCAATTAAGGTTCAAGGCTTTGTTATGTGTGTGTGTGTGTGTGTGTTGTGTGTTGAGAGGACCAACAGACAGCAGACTAATTTCTGGAGGGATTAAAGATTGTGAGTCCATCCACCTAATCCCAAGAAACTTTCCTTGGTGAGTAGTTCCCTGAATTTTCTTAGGGTTTATCAGCCATCCATGCTGGTGTGATAACACCACAGTCAAGGCTGTTGACAATGAGTCTTCTGATTTGTTGACCAATAGAACATCCTCTGTATAGCGAAAGCTTTGGATATCAGAAGGCAGGGGCATCTCTGTCAAGTCCTGGTCCCAGGTACTAATGATAAATTGCAGAGGATTTAGGTACTCCTGGGAGAGGACTTGCTACATGAATGTAAATTTATCTTGGTACCCAGGTGTTTGTGGTATAGAAAAGAAGGCATTAGCACTATTCAGGACAGGAGACTGAATGCTATCAGTCTCTGCAATGGATTAAATTACAGTCACAATGTCTGGAACTACCACAGCTTTAGAAGCAACAATTGAATTCAGTTGTGATATTCTACTGTAAACCTTTAGTTCCTGTTACCCTTTTTCAAAGGTCATGCAGGAGTGTTGGGTGGAGATATTGCATCTCTTACTACCACCACTGCCTTCAAGTCTTTAATCAAGTCTCTGATTTTCCTTCCCCCCCCTGGGATTTTGTGTTGTTTCTTTTGGATCATTTGGGAAGGGGCAGGGATGTGGGTGGGGGATGGATTTATATATCTCACTAGCACTTCTACGTATGTGGCTCTTTCTATCAGGAGAATTCCCTATGAACTTTATAAGCATTCATAGTAAAAGCATGTAACATATCAGCAACACTTATATTTAGCAGTGAAAGCCATAAAAACAGTACATTGAACCCACTTAAAGGGCCCCACCCACAAGGTCACTTGAGCTTCCCTTCCCCATTTTGAATCTTGCCCAAAAACTAGTGGTTGAATTCAGGTGCTCCTTCCTGCACTGGACTAGGTAGGACTGTGACTTAAGCCCTATCTTCAACATAGTCCTAAAAGGTTGAATCCTTTCCTCTCCAAAGTCCTCTAACATACTCAGATGGATGTTTCTGGCTTTGGGATTAGAGAGATTTCAGTCCCAATCTTAATCATTTTTAAAATCTTTAAGCAGCTAAGTTCAGGGAAGGTGGGGAAGGGATCAACATGTGTGTAGTGAGTGAGCAGTTCTGCAACTAGTAAGCAAGTCTTTGCATTTACTTTCATTCTTCAGGGGCATGGCAGCTGGTTACTATTAACTAAATAAACTTTTAATTCCAGTTCATCCAAAACCCTATCTTGAGAAGCAAGGTCATCATTATTTGACACCATTTATTTCAGCTCCTTAAAGCAACTATGGACAGTATAACATATAAATATAGACAATATAAGAATAAACAGTATAAGTATAAGCAATAACTAAGTCACCAGTTAAATGACTTGCTTTAATCCTACTTTTCACTCTTCGGTCTTTAAATGTTAACTCCTGTTTACTCTCAGATAGGATGGGGGCTTTCTTACTCCATTCTTTTTCCCATCATTTGACAAGAGCATTTGCTACTGCATCCCCGGGGAGGAGTTCTCCTCCTCCTCTTCCTCTTTCTTTTTCTTCCAGAGAGTCTTCTTATATCCCCAAATCTGGTCAGCAGGGCCTTTGTCTTTTCCTTTCCAGGAAGTTATGTCTCTGTCAGCACCCCACAACTGTTGGGCCTGGAATTTGATTTTACTCTATTTACAAGCTTGGAATTTAACTTAGTCTACTTACAAGTTAGCCTATTATTGTCTCATGGATGCTACCAGAAGGCACAAGACTGGGTCAGAGAAAAAAGAGTTATTACTCATGGCACACCAAGCAGCACAAGCATCAACAAATGAATGCTGGTTTCCCCTTACTCTCAGGCCCATGGAGGCAACTTGATATGTCCAGATGGAGTCTGCACACTGTGGGTATGTTGCTGAGGAACCCAGGGTCAACAACCTAACACTTTCTTAAAAAGCAGAAAACAAATCAGTCCTCTTGCCCCAGGGAGTGAAGCAGTTACATGGTAGTCAGGCTGTGGTCACGACCTTCTTAACTGCCTATCTGACTAGCTACAGAAACTTCTTGGTATTAAGAAATAGGTGAGACTTACAATCTGGCATACTCAATAAGAATGTGCAGGGATACTCAAAGCCCGTGATGGACTACCTGTCCCAACAGTGACAGGGTGGGTACATGGCAGGCATTTTCAGATTGTACCCAATGCAGTTGATCTGAGTCCACATAAAAGTGGTCCCTATAGCAGCAGTTGGGACACAGTGAATAGTTCAGAGCTCACATGTGTGCATATGAGGTGTCTGATATAGCTCTATAGAAATATATGGCAGCACTTTTCTTTTTACTGTTATCATTATTACGACTTTTCTAGGATGGTTTGTGGCTGCTTGGTAGGATCCCAAGTGCTTTGAGGCAAGGGCCCTAACACTGCAACTGACCCCTTCCTGAAGAGCACATCTGCAGGGATGGAGTATAATGGAGAGAAAGAGAATCAGTGATTGAATTAGGGTACTAATTTACCTTGGAACACTCTAAAAATAAAATGGCAACATTTTTTTCTTTCCAGATTTTATTTAAATTCTAGGTAGTTAACATATAGTGTAGGGGTAAAACATATAGTGTAGGGGTATCAGGGGTAAAATTTAACAATTCATCAGTTGCATATAACACCTAATGCTCATTATAACAAGTGCCCTCCTTAATGCCCACCACCCACTTACCCTAACCCTCCACCTACTACCCCCCCAGCAACCCTCAGTTTGTTCCCTATTGTTAAGACTTATGATTTGCCTTCCTCTCTGTTTTTTTATCTTATTTTATTTTTCCTTCCCTTCTCCTATGTTTATCTGTTTTGTTTCTTAAATTCCACATATGAGTGAAATCACATGGTATTTGTCTTTCTCTGATTTATTGCGCCTAACATAATACACTCTAGTTCTATCCATGGTAGAGATTTCATTGCAAATGGTTAAGATTTCATTCTTGATGGCTGAATAATATTGCATTGTATATATATCACATCTTCTTTATCCATTCATCAGTCGATGGGCATTTAGAGTTTTTCCGTATTTTGGCTATTGTGGATAGTGCTGCTATAAATACTGGGAGTGCATGTCCCCATTTGAATCATTATTTTTATGTTCTTTGAATAAATACCTAGTAGTGCAATTGCTGCAGTTGTGGAGTAGCTCTATTTTTAACTTTTTGAGGAACCTCCATACTGTTTTCCAGAGTGGCTGCATCAGTTTGCATTCCCACCAACAGTGTAAGAGGATTCCCCTTTCTCCATATCCTCACCAACATCTGTTGTTTCCTGAGTTGTTAATTTTAGCCATTCTGACTGTGAGGTGGTACCTCATTGTGGTTTTGATTTGTGTTTTCCTGATAATGAGTGATGTTGAGCATTTTTTCATGTGTCTGTTAGCTATTTGTATGTCTCATTTGGAGAAATGTGTATTCATGTCTTCAGCCCATTTTTTTAACTGGATTTTTAATTTTTGGGTGTTGAGTTTGATAAGTTCTTTATGGATCTTGGATACTAGCCCTTTATTTGAAATGTCATTTGCAAATATCTTCTCACATTCCATTGGTTGTCTTTTAGTTTTGTTAATTGTTTCCTTTTCTGTGCAGAAGCTCTTTATCTTGGTGAAGTCCCAATTGTTCATTTTTGCTTTTGTTTCCCTTGCCTCCAGAGATGTGTCTAGTAAGAAGTTGTTGTGGCTGAGGTCAAAGGGGTTGTTGCCTGTGTTATCCTCTACGATTTTGATGGATTCCTGTCTCTTTCATTCATTTTGAATTTATTTTTGTGTATAGCATAAGAAAGTGGTCCAGTTTTGTTTTTCTGCATGATGCTTTCCAATTTTCTCAGCACCATTTTTTTTTTTTCAGGACCATTTGTTGAAGAGATTGTCTTTTTTCCATTGGGTATTCTTTTTTTAAAAAATATATCCATTCATTTTTTTTTAAGATTTTATTTATTTATTCGAGAGAGAGAGAGAGAGAGAGAGAGAGAGAGAGAGAGAGAAAGAGAGAAAGAGACACAGACAGAGGGAGAAGCAGGCTCCATGCCTGATTGGGACTCGATCCCGGGTCTCCAGGATCAGGCCCTGGACCGAAGGTGGCGCTAAACTGCTGAGCCACCGGGCTGCCCATCCATTGGGTATTCTTTTCTGCTCTGTTGAAGATTAGTTGACCATAGAGTTGAGAGTCCGTTTCTGGGTTCTCTATTCTGTTCCACTGATCTATGTGTCTGTTTTTGTGTCAGTACCATACTATCTTGATGATCACAGCTTATAATACAGCTTGAAGTCTGAAATTATGATGCCTCCAGCTTTGGTTTTCTTTTTCAACATTACTTTGGCTATTTGGGATCTTTTCTGATTCCATGTAAATTTTAGAATTGTTTGTTCTAGCTATGTGAAAAATGCTGGTGTTATTTTGATATGGTTGCATTGAATGTGTAGCTTGCTTTGGGTAGTACAGATATTTTAACAGTATTTGTTCTTCCAATCCATGAGCATGGAATGTTTTCCATTTCTTTGTGTCTTCCTCAGTTTTTTTCGTAACTTTCTTTTTTAAAATTTCTTTAATTTAATTTAATTTTAATTTTATTTTTATTTATTAGAGAGATAGAGAGGCAGAGGGAGAAGCAGGTGCCATGCAGGGAGCCCGACGTGGGACTCCACCCCGGGTCTCCAGGATCACGCCCTGGGGCCGAAGATGTGCTAAACCGCTGAGCCACAGGGGCTGCCCCTCCTCAGTTATTTTCATAAGTACTTTATAGTTTTCAGAGTACGGATCTTTTACCTCTTTGGTTAGGTTTATTCCTAGTTATTTCATGGTTTTTGTGCAATTGTAAATGGGATTGATTCCTTGGTTTCACTTTTTGGTGCTTTGTTATCGGTGAATAGAAATGCAGCTGATTTCTGTGCATTAAATTTCTGCCACTTTGCTGAGTTCCTGTATCATTCTAGCAATTTTTTGGTGGAGTTTTTGGGTTTTCTACCTAAAGTATCATGTTGTCTGCGAAGAGTGAAAATTTAACTTCTTCCTTGCCAATTTGGATACCTTTTATTCCTTTTATTGTCTGATGCTGAAGGTAGGACTTCAGTACTATGTTGAGTAACAGTGGCGAGAGTGGACATCCCTGTCATGTTCTTGACTTTAGGGGAAAAGCTCTCATTTTTTCCCCATTGAACATGATATTAGCTGGGCCTTTTGTACATGGCCTTTGTAATGTTGAGGTATACTCTTTCTATCTCTACTTTCTTGAGGTTGTTTTTGTTGTTTTAATCAAGAGAGGATGCTGTATTTTGTGAAATGCTTTTTCTGTATCTATTGAGAGGATCATATGGTTCTTATCCTTTCTTTTATTAATGTGGTGTATCACGTTGATTGATTTGCAGATATTGAGCCACACCTGCAGCCCAAGAATAATCTCACTTGCTCATAAGAAATAATCCTTTTAATGTTGGATTCAATTAGTTAGTATCTTGTTCAGGATCTTTTGTGTCCATGTTCATTAAGGAAATTGGTTTGTAATTCTCCTTTTTAGTGGTGTCTCTGGTTTTGGAATCAAGGTAATGTTGGCCTTGTAGAAGGAGTTATGAAGTTTTCCTTACATTTCTAGTTTTTGGAACAGTTTTGGAAGAATATTAATTCTTCTTTAAATGTTTGGTAGAATTCCCCTGGGAAGCCATCTGGCCCTAGATTCTTGTTTTTTGTTTTTTTTTTTTTTCATAGATTTTATTTATCTATTCATGAGAGACACAGAGAGAAGCAGAGACATAGGCAGAGGGAGAAGCAAGCTCCTTGAAGGGAGCCCGATGCAGAACTAGATCCCAGGACTCTGGGATCAGCCAAAGGCAGACCACACTGAGTCACCAAGGCATCCTTCCCTTTCCTTTTTCATTCATGATTTTATTTATTTGGGTCCTTTTTCTTTTCCTTTCTTTTTGATAATCCTGGCTAGTGGTTTATCAATTTTGTTAATTCTTTCAAAGGATCAGCTCCTAGTTTCATTGATCTGTTCTACTGTTTTTTCTTTTTAAATTTCTATATCACTTATTTCTTCTCTAATCTTTATTATTTTCCATCTCCTGCTGGCTTTAAGCTTTATTTGCTGTTCTTTTTTCCAGCTTCTTGAGGTATAAGGTTAGGTTGTGTATTTGAGACTTTTCCAGCTTCCTTTTTAAAAAAATTTTTAAAAAGATGTTATTTATTTATTCATGAGAGACACAGAGAGAAAGAGAGGCAGAGACACAGGCAGAGGGAAAAGCAGGCTCCCTGCAGGGACCCTCATGTGGGACTCCATCCTGGATTCCGGGATCATGCCCTGAGCCCAAGGCAGACATTCAACCACTGAGCAACAAAGGTGTCCCACTTTTCTTGCTTTTTGAGGAAGGTTTGTATTGCTATATACTTCCCTCTTAGGACCGCCTTTGCTGCATCCCAGAGGCTTTGGACTGTCACGTTTTCATTTTCATTTGCTTCTATGTATTTTTTATTATTTTTTAAAAATTTCCTGGTTAACCCATTCATTCTTTAGTTGGATGTTCTTTAACTTCTATGTATTTGTGGTTTTTCCAATTTTTTTTTATTATGGTTGACTTCAAGTTTCATAGCATTGTGGTCTGAAAATATACACAGTATTATCTCAATCTTTTTGTAGAGGTTGAGGCCTGATTTGTGATCCAATATGTGATCTATTCTGGTAATGTTTCATGGGCATTAAAAAGAATGTGTAATCTGCTGCTTTAGGATGAAATGCTCTGAAAAATGGCAACATTTTCTGGGTAAAATAGTCCAGTTCCTTAAAAAAAAATTCTTATTAATTTATTTTTGAATAGGCAAGATACACAAAATTAAAAAATAAGTATAAAAATATATCTAAGTTTCTCTCCCATTTCTATTCCTTAGTCTTTCATTTTCCTTCAGGCAATTTTTTCCAATTATTTATATTTAAGTGATATTTTTCTCCCCTTCTCTCATTATTTATTTTAACATAAATGACAGCATATCAGATGGACTATTATGCATGTTGTCCTACTTTTACTTAGCTATAGGTCTTAGAGATTTTCCTGATCTGTGTATATGATTCTGTTTCATTTTTTTAAACAACTGCAAAACATTCCACGCTATGACTATAATGTAATATATTTAGCCAGTCTTCCATTGATATTTATTTAGGTTTTTCCCAACCTTCTACTATAACAATAATGCTGCGAGAAATATTGTCATGCGATAACACAAACAACACATGATACACTCAAAGCAGAAAGCCCCTGCCTGTCTAGCAGGATGTACATGGTCCTCCTAGATTCTGTCCAACAGATGGTGTGTTGGACAGATGTTAGGGTGAACTTCATGACCCCATCTCCCAGTAATCATGTTCTAGTCTGATCCCCCACACCTTGAGTGCTGGTGGAAACTGCAACTTGCTTCTAATCAATAGGATATGGCAAAGCTGATAGGATGTCACTCCCATGGTTATGTTATATCATGTAAGAAGATTCTGTCTTGCTAGCAGACTCTCTTCCTTGCCATTGTGAGGAAGTGAGCTTCCATGAATCCTTTGACCACTAGGAACCAAATGCTGCCAATAATCCATAAGCAGGGAAGCACATTCTTTCCTAGCTGAGCCTCCAGATGAGAACTTATTCCTGGACAAAATCTAGACTACAGCCCTTTAAGACTAAGCCCAGAACCTAAACCATGCCTGGATTTCACACTCACAGAAACTGAGGTAATAAATGTATGTTGTTTTATGCTGTTAAGTTTGTGGTTATTTGTTACGCAGTGATAGGAAACTAACACACATGGTCTGGGCATAACTTGGCAGACTGTGGCTGTTCTTTCCGTGGAACTCTAGGAGAGTGTGTCCCTTTCCCAAAAGCTTGGTTATATCACCTCTTATCTTCAGAAGCTTTGTGACGTCTACCAATCTGAATCCTGTCTTCTAGAGCCCAGGTCAAATTCCTTAGTCTTTTCTGAAGCTGTCACTGACCATTCCAGTCCATCTAGTAATCTCTCCTTTGCCCAGGTGACTCACTTGATGCCTAGTCCCATATAGATTTACAGATGTTGTGTTCCATTGGTTTGTTTGTAAGTAGGTTGTTTAGACCTCCCAGTGCATTCTACCATAAGAAAGATGTTACGTGTGGTGGTTTAAGCAATGCTAAAGTGGTGCATAGGTTTACAGGCTGTTCCACATAAGCCCTTTTGACTTAACAGTGGAAGTGATTGTGAAGATTCAGGACTGGAACCTAACCATAATATGCAATGTCATTTTTTGGAAAAGTTCAGCATGGAGGCCCATCTCATTACATGGCCTGCTCATTAGAATAGGGCATCCTTGGTTCTGGTGATTTCAGCAGGGTAAGCTTCCACCAGATTTGCTTGGGGAGAAAGAGCACTAGCACCTAGATCTAGTCTGGGGCTGCTTGGATACTGGATTGTTTGAGTGTTGGGGTCCTAGCCGTCATGAAGGGCAGGAAAGTACCTTATATTTTAGGTCTAACACAGTATTTAACACAGAATCTTGGGCATAATAGGCCTAGTTTTCCCAAAATATACCTCCTGCTATTGCATAACCATTCTTTCTATATATACTTTATTTTCTTCAGATACTTAAAAACATCCACAAAATCCAAAAAAAAAAAAAAAAAAAAAAAAAAAACTCCTTCAGGATGTAGCAGCTAAAGTATCTGAAAAGAAGGATCCAGTACCCAGGTATTAAATAGTCTATCTACTGAATATGCAGTCAAATCTATTTTCTCTACAGGTAGGATCATTAAAATTGGTGTATGAATGGACTCTTTAAAAAACAAAAATAAAAACACTTTACTATATAGAAGAAGGAAGAGAGGTCTGGAGTTTCCTTCAGCTGGAATGTCATTCTAAGAACATGATACCTATTGGTAAACTTCATAGTATTGTAAAAGCATAATGGCCTAGGGATCTGTCAGTCCCATATTCAAAATCATGTCAAACATTAGGTAAATTAATTATTTGAATTTTAGCTTCCTCATTTATAACATGGTGATAATAATACTACTTCATGGAATTATTTTGAGGAGTAAAAAGGATAACGTGTAAGGTATCTGGTAGAGAGCCTGGCATATAGGAGGTATTGAGGTATTCAATAAATGTTAGTTCCCTTACCCTTTCTTTTAGAAATAAGCTTATTTATATATTGAGTTTAAAAAGACATATCCAGGGATCCCTGGGTGGCTCAGCGGTTCGGCGCCTGCCTTCGGCCCAGGGCATGATCCTAGAGACCTGGGATCGAGTCCCACATTGGGCTTCCTGCATGGAGCCTGCTTCTCCCTCTGCCTGTGTCTCTGCCTCTCTCTCTCTCTGTCTGTATCTCATGAATGAATAAATAAAATCTTAAAAAAAAAAGACATATCCACTGCTACTGTGAACTGTGAGCCAAGGCTGAAAAGTAAACAAAGTAAGACAAACATCAGACTTTGAGGATATGCTGTGTTCTTTCTATTCTTTGTCTCTCTACCACTTTTTTCCATGGATGTTGCATCAATGGGAAGTAGGTAGACGTTTTCTGGAATGGTCAGAGCATGAGCACCACAACTCATTTCTGATTACCTCCCTGGGGTGTGTTCTAACTGACCTTTCTGGAAAGTATTAATAAATGTGTTTTTTTTTTCAAGTTTAGAACTCTTGGGAAAAGGAGAAACAGGATGAAACTTCAGAAATCTGTGAAATTTTAGTCTTTGGGAGTTAGCATGAATTTGGATACAATTCTTACTGAAGTGACATGCTGAAATCCAAACCTTCTTTCCAGGGAGTAAGCTGGGAAAACATTCAGTGATGCAATAGGCTGTGGAGTTGCCGAAATGTAGCCTGAGTTTTGGGAAATAAGTGGTGTGTTAAATTGCTGGGACTCCAGGGATGGTGATGCACCAGACGGGCTGTGGACAAAGATTATTCAAGTCTCCTGATTCTGGGTCACTCAGTTTCTCAATTCATGAACAATGTGGAAGATAGCAATTTTCTTCAAGCTCATTTTCCTATAACCTGCTGTGTTTTTGCATACTATCTGAGACTTTTAATTTTTTTTCATTTATTTCAGGTGTGCTCACAATTGCTTTTTGAAGCATTTTATGATGGGTACTTTAAAATTCTTATCAGGTAATTCCAACATCTCTGTCATCTTGGTGTTGGCCTCTGTTGATTGTCTTTTCTCATTCAAGTTGAGATTCTCCTGGTTCTTGGTATGACAAGTGATTTTCACTGTATCTTGGACATTTGGGTATTGTGTAATGAGACTCTGGATCTTATTTAAATCTTCTGTTTTAGCAGGCCTCCTCTGATTCCATATGATGGGGGAAGGGAGTCCTGCCTTAATATTGCTAAGGAGGGGTGGGAGTCTTGTTCACTGCTTAGCCTCCACTGACATTCTGTGGGGGTGAGGGGCAAGGAGGTGGGGAGGTGCTTTATTATTGCTGGGAGTGGTCAGGTTTCCCCCTGAGCACCTGCGGACAACACCCTGGCTGGAAGGGAGAAGGTGTCTGTTAATGCTATCTATATGCCCTCCACTGATATTGAGAGGGGAGAGGGTTCCCTATCTCCAGAGGTGGTGAAGCCCTGGTTTTTCACTCAGCCTCCTCTGACACCACCCTAGCAGATCGGTGGACCACTGTGGCAGTAGCAGATTGCCATAATATGACTAGCTCTCATCTTTTCTTTTTCTTTCTCTTTAAGAAAACTTTTGTCATACACACAAAAGCAGAGAAGGGTATAACGAACTGCATATATTTGCATCATCTAAATTCAATAATTATACTTTACCAATCCAGTTTCATCCGTCTCTCAAAACTTTCTTTTTATTGCTCATATATTTTACAGAAAATCCCAGATATTATTTTATTTACCAATACAGACTTCATATGGGATTTTAAAAAACCATCATCTCAAGTCCATTATCACTCTTAGAAAAATTAATAACAATTCCTTCATGTCATTTTATATCAGTCTTCACTCAAATTTTCATGATTGTTTAAAAAAAAAGGCTTTTTTTTTTCAGTTGGTTTTTCAAATTGCAGTTTCTATCTTAAAAACAAGTAAATAGGGTTCCTGGGTAGCTCAGTTGGTTTAATGTCGGACTCTTGGTTCTGGTTTAGGTTCTGATCTCATGAGTTGTAGAACTGAGCCCTGTGTGGAGCCCATATCAGGCTCTGCACTCAGCAGGGAGTCTGCTTGAAAGATTCTCACCCTCTGCCCTCTCCCTGCTCATGCTGTGTCTCCCTCTCTTTCTCTCTAAAATAAATAAATAAATAAATAAATAAATAAATAAATAAATCTTAAAAAAAACCAAGCAAACAAAAAAACACTACCATTCCCCTCTTGGCAGCTGCTGCCCATTTTTCTGTTCTCCTTTATGATCAAATTCTGTAAAGGAGCTGTCTAAGCTTATTGCCTCTGATTCCTCACTTCCCATTTTCTCTTCAACCCACTTGGATCAGGATTTTATTCCTATAAATTCACTGGAAACACTCAAGGTCACCAATGGCCTCCATGTTATCAAATCCATTGGTTCTTTTTCAATATTTACTGAACTCCCAAGCAATTGAGAAAACTGGTTTTCCTTCTTATGAAACACTTTCTTCCTTTGGTTTCTGGGACACTTATGCTCATCTTATTTTCTTATATAATTAGCTACTATTCCTCCCCTTTCTTGAGCTCTAATTTTAAAATACTCTAGGAAGTTTTTCATATTCTTCTCTTTAGGATATCTTAGATGATATCCACAATTTATATGCCCATCCTCAAACTTTCACCTGACCTCCAAGCTACATGTCAAACTAGTATATTAAATATCTTTTCCTCAATATCAAATTGGCACCTTAAACTTAACATCTATGAAATCAAGACTCCAAATAAGACCATGCTCCTCCCCAAATTTTCCTCATTTCAGCAAATAGCACAACAATTGTAAAAGGAAAGAGAGTAGTGAGTTAATCCTAAAAGTTGTCAGGGAAGATTCTTCTGATA
This sequence comes from Nyctereutes procyonoides, assembly GCF_905146905.1. NCBI lineage: Eukaryota > Metazoa > Chordata > Mammalia > Carnivora > Canidae > Nyctereutes > Nyctereutes procyonoides. Next base: position 38,452,943 of record NW_026575044.1, read on the forward strand.
TTTGAACAGAAATTAGAATGATGAGAAGGATGCATTCAGAAGCCGGCTCAAGTTGGAAAATGGGAGAAAGGAAGAGACAGGGAAAGACGGGGAGAAAGGAAAGAGACATGGAGGGATATTGAGAGAGAGAGGGAGAGAGAGACAAAGAAAAAGAGAGATAGAGAGATAGAGACATGTAGGAGTCATCATTTACTATTTATTTTCTTATGCCCACATCTTTTTGGATCCATCTTCAGAATGAATCTGGACTCTGACAAGTCTACATTATTTTCATTACTACTGCCTTTCCCAAAATCATTATCATTTTTCAATAAACAATTGCAGTAGTTTTCCAAGTGGTTTTCCATTAGAAGGTAATCTCTATCAGAATAGTGACCTTTTAAATTCACCGATGTGCCCTTTGCACTTGCAACAAAGCCTGATGGACATTGGTGCTCATTAAATTATTACTGAATGAATAAATGATCTACTTCAATCAGCCAGGGTGATCTTTTAACAAGGTTCAAGGCTCAGGAAGTATGCTCAAATGGTTTTGAGTCACACATTAAATTTGATTCTAAATTTATTTGATCTGGCCCCTGCTTATTTCCTCAACTCATCCTATTTCCTCAACCCACCTTCCCCTTGTTCCCTCTACTCCCCACATTGGTCCTCTTGATGTACCTCAAATAAGCCTAACATCCCTATTTTATGGATGCACATGGCTGTTCCTTCTGCCTGGAACATTCTTTCCTCAGATCTTCATCTGCCTGCCTCCTTCTCATCATTCTAGTTTCTGCTCAAATGTCTAGTCTTTGGAGCAGCCTTCTCTGACAACCTTACTGTAGAGTGCCAACTTAACTCATAACTCTCTTTCCTTTTACGATGATTTTTTCCCCCTTCATAGTCCTCATCAGCAAAAGACATTTTTAAATTTATTTCTTTATTGTCTATCATATTCACTAGAATGTAAGATCCATAAAATACCCATTTATATAAGTTTAGCTCAATAAATATTGATGAATGAAGAGATGCATTAGTCCAGCAATATAACTTCTTGCTTTACAGGTGAGGACATTGAGGACCAGAGAGGTGTGATTACTTGTCAAAGTCTCTTGTCAAATTGGTGGCTGAGCTGGGACTTCACTGCTATCCAATAGCGTCCTAGTCCTGGGCAAGTTTTACTACATGGAGTTGCTGTGAGGCCCTGAGAATTCTATTAATCCCATTCCTTGTCTATTATAAATACAGTGTTTGCTGCATGTTGTTATTTCACATCTCTAACAATAATGTAAGCTGGCTGGCACTTCCCAGGATTTCCCACAGGGGAGAGGAGGAGCAGAACACCTCTGCTGGTTTCTCCTCTGAAATGGAATCTTTGCAACGTCAGCCACCGTGCCATTGTTGAACAACAATATGTGTCTCAGAGGCAAGGAAAAGTTCCCACACTCTGTGCTTACCAGACGCCTGGCTGGTGAGCACTGGTCTCCCCATTACTCCTGGGTTCCTTGTTTCTTTTTCCTCTCTCTTTGTTATGTCATCTATTCATGACTGGGGCAAGATGCCATGCTATTCTTTCTCAATTCTGGATCAGTCTGTTATTAGCTATTCTCCTTGGGTGCCCTATTCATGAAAACTTAACCACCCCCAGTTGCAGTAGGTGAATTCCATGGAAAAGTGCAAGGCACATTTTTCCTGCTTGGTTTGTGTTTTTCCTGTGATTCAGCCATCTTCAGAGGGAGCTCTTCATCATATTATACCACCATGGCCTATGTCTGCAGGTCCAAGGAGGCTAAGTCCAGTCCAAATTTTGTGGACATTCTCAGGGAATATGAAAGCTAAGTTACAGCAAAGAGAGTGTATGTGGTGGATTTGTCTGATCAATCTGTGGTTTTAAGAGACCTAAAAGTGGAACTGTTCTCACGGTAACAGCAAGCTGGTAAAGAAGGTTAAACATGTATTGCTCAGGGCACTTTAGGTTAAATTTGAATTCTTCTCTGAGTATATTCCCCTCCCCTCCACCTCCAGTTCTAACTTTCCTAGGATATTCTGATTTCTGGGTATTAATTTCTCCACTCAATAAGCAGGGCTCAGAGTGACAAGCAGCCTGATAAATATATGTTGTTTTGTATAGATCTTCCTCAACTTGTGGTGGGGTTACATCCTGATAAACCCCATTCTAAGTTGAAAATACAGTAAGCTGAAAATGCATTTAATACACTTAACCTACCAAACAGAAGAGCTTAGCCTAGCACATCTTAAATATGCACACTTAATTTAGCTACAGTTGGGCAAACTAACACGAAGCCTATATAGCCTTATGATGATAGAGTGTTGACTATCTCATGTAATTGATTGGATGCTGAATTAAAAGTGGAAAACAGAATGGTTGTATGGGTACAAAGTGGTTGTAAGTATATTGGTTGTTTACCCTCTTGATTGTGTGTGTGCTTCGGAGTTATGGCTCACTGCCACTGCCCAGAATCATTAGAGAATATCATAGAATGTATCACTAGCCTGGGAAAAGATCAAAATTCAAAATTTGAGGTTTTTTACTGGATGTGTATTGCTTTCATACCATGGTAATGTTGAAAACTTGTAAGTCGAACCATTATAAGTTCAGGACCAATACAGATGTATTGTGCTTTTAGCTATTTTTAGAAGGGAGCTGAATTCTGGCAAAGCATCATCTGCAGGGCTTAAATGAAGGATGTTGGAACTCTAATTTATTTAACATGTGCTTGATTCTCTTGCCTGTGAAGTTGTATTTTTTTTGCCCCTCAGTTCAGGAGTTAGCTATATGTATAGTTATATATGTACTGTGTGTGTGTATGAATGAACTGTACTGAGTTCTGAAATGTCTTTTTCAAATCATCAGGTAAAGTGGAAATATAACACTATTGTGATTAAGGACATAGAACTTGGGCTTTGGAGCCAGGAAGACCTGGACTCAAACTCTTGCTGCACATTTTACATGCTTTTGATTTGGAAGAAGTTCTTTTCCTTTCAGAACCTTGGTTTCCTTACATGCAAAAAAGTTATTAATAATATCAACCTCATAGGGTCAACATGAGGATTAAACAATGTGTATGCACATAGAAATATATGAAATGCTTAGTATAGTTCTGATATATGGTAAATGTTCAGGAAATATTAGCTATAATTATTAATACAATGCATAGTGTCATAGAATCAGATAAAGTAGGATTAGATAGGGTACCTGAATTTGCTTAACTTTTGGTCAGTTAAGCATCCGACTGGATTTTGGCTCAGGTCATGATCTCAGGGTGGTGAGATCCAGCCCTGTGTCGAGATCCATGCTGGGTGTGAAGCCTGTTTAAAACTCTCTCTCTCTTCCTCTCCCTTTGTCCCTCTCTCCAGTGCCTACTTGCACGTGCTCTCTTTGTCTCTCTCTCTCTCTCAAAAAAGTATAGTTTCTAATGTATACTCTTCTCTTTAGAATTTCATTGGTGCTTCCTAGCTCTGCCTAATTTCACACATTCCCCAAAACAAACTTCTTCAGGTACAATACGTTCATGGTGGTTCTTTGAAGGATATCTCTTCATTGTTGTTTTTTTGGGGTCTCACAAAGACTGTTTTTCTAAAGGACCTCAGGTCGTACTTCCATATTTTTCCTCTTGGTTGAAGATATTTCTTAGGACATAGAAAGTTGTTATGTGGAATTTACTATCCCCACTCATCCTTGTAAATGAATAATATTAACCTAAAATGCATATGAAGGACACCAGGGGGAGAAAAAGAAGCATGAACGTGGGTGGAGAGGAAAAGGAATATGGAAATAATAGTTTATCAGTTCAGACTGAGTTTTGGCTACACATAATAAATTCCATAATAATGGAGGCTCAAAAAAGAAAAAGCTTTATTTGTCTCCTGTAGAAAAAGTTTGGAGGAAGGTGTCCTGGGGTCAGTATGGAACTTCCTGGTCTTCTGTGACTAGACTCTTCTATATTTCCTCTCTGTCATCCATGGTGTGTGACTTCTGGCCATAAATTCTCTTTATGGTCCTTGATGGCTACTTCAGTCTTCACATATATATATTCTTGGGGACATGAGAAAATAGATAAAATACAGGATGCCCAGTTAATTTGAATTTTGGGTAAATGTCATTTTTTAAAGTATAAATATGTCCCAAACTGCATATGATATACCAAAAACTTATTTGTTGTTTATCTGAACTTTAAATTTAACTAGACATCCTGTATTTCTTTTTGCTAACTCTAGCAAACTGACATATTCTAGGTAGAAAGAGGGAAGGAAAAGGAAGGCCGATGGTCCCAGAGTTGTTCTTGCCAATTGAGTAAGCCTCTTTTACAAACTTCCACTTACATCTCTTGTCACCCTTGGATGTAAGGGAGAATAAATGGATGCCTAGAAGAAAACAGATGTTGTGTTAGTAAGGAAGAAGGAGAGATGTATATTGGATAGACAATCAGAAAATTCTGCTACCAGTGGAAATTTATTCCAGTGCTTTTTAAGGTACGCATCAGAATCTCATAGCATTTTAAACACCTTCTTAACTGGGAACATTGTAGCATCTTCCCTTCAACCTATCTGCTTCTTTCTACTGGTTAGCAGTATTAGATGTTCCAAAATAAGAACCTGAGGGCATTGTCCATCTTTCCAGAAGACTGCCTGGAATATATATATATATATATATATATATATATATATATATATAGAGAGAGAGAGAGAGAGAGAGAGAGAGAAGATAGGATTCTATATATATAAGATAGGAATACACACACATACATACATATGACACATTAAGGATTGTTAGGAATGTCTCTAACTTTTCAAGGGAAGAGGACATATGGTTTTGGGCTCTGTGCTAAGTATTGATCCATTCTATATAGTTTCATCTCCTGAGACCTAAATGTAAAACATACCAACCTTAGAATAGTTTAAAATAGGCCAACAGGCTTCAACCTATAAAGAACAAAAGTCGGACTTTTCAATCATAATTCATATTCTCTCATTTTAAAAAAAGAACTAATTTACCGTTAAAGGAACTTCTTTATAGAGAAGGAGGATATTCAATATGGTCAGAGGTAACACTAGTTAGCAAACAAGTAAACAAATAAGCTTATAAAAATGGTGTGTTAGAATCCTTGGAAAGCTAAAGTCTACAAACAGTCATCTTTTTAAAGAATTCTGGCAATAGATCCAGAGCTGATGTAGTAGTTTGGCAGTGAGAAATCCACATGGTAGCTTTGATGTTGGATTATACCATACATTGGCTAGGACTAGGAAGCAGTAATGGCATAAGGGCAACCCAGTAGCACTCTTTGATAAGTGATGGCCCAGCAGCAACATGAATAAAGTGTAAATTGGGTCTGGCAGGAGGAGTGTGGGTCTGGTAGGCATGAAAGACACTGTCTGGTGGTAAAGTCAAATAGACCATCACCTGATGGTCTAAGAAGACTAGCTGGAGAAACAAACTCAGGTACAACAGCATGCAAGTTGGAATAAAAGTGAATTGAAGCCTGGTAGAGGATCCAGATCCATTAGAATGACAAGGACTTTTTACATTGTGCATTTAGCCTTACTGTGTGTAGGAAGATGCAGCTAAGAGCACTGTGCTGGTTTGGATAAGAGCCAAGGAGACACAGCATGGTAGTAAGAAGTTGGGTGATTCCCGTTTGCCTGGGACTCCGTCCCAGGACTTGGAGTGCAAAATTGGTATACTCTTGGCCTCTCTATGAAGAAAGTGTGTGTTTGAAGTCACAGGTGGACTTTTGTCCCAGTAGGCCCATACAGTGAAGAATCATCAATTATCAGAATTGAATGTTGTCCTCAGAGGCAGGCCATGTAAGCAGGCATTTTAACTCAGGTTAGATCTCTCTGACTATCCCCAACTGGCAGTCCTTCCTAAGTACTTCTGGATGTTTTGGCTTTCTAGCTATTGTCATGCAGGCAACTGGAGAATTTTTTAAATGAAAGGTTACCATTTCTTTTTTTTTAAATTTTTATTTATTTATGATAGTCACAGAGAGAGAGAGAGAGAGAGAGAGAGGCAGAGACACAGGCAGAGGGAGAAGCAGGCTCCATGCACCGGGAGCCCGACGTGGGATTCGATCCCAGGTCTCCAGGATCGTGCCCTGGGCCAAAGGCAGGCGCCAAACCGCTGTGCCACCCAGGGATCCCCTCTTTTTTTTTTTAAAAAAAAGATTTCATTTATTTATTCATGATAGTCACACAGAGAGAGATAGAGAGGCAGAGACACAGGCAGAGGGAGAAGCAGGCTCCATGCACCGGGAGCCCGACGTGGGATTCGATCCCAGGTCTCCAGGATCGCGCCCCCGGCCAAAGGCAGGCGCCAAACTGCTGCGCCACCCAGGGATCCCAGAAAGGTTACAATTTCTTATTCTCTTTTATTTTGATCTATCAAGGAACGAAAGTCCCTCATACACATTTCAGTCCAAGAATAACTAAACATCTACTCATTGTGTTATAATTATTTATTATTATTATTTTTTGTGTTATAATTATTTAAATATCAACATTATAACAGAGATGCAGTAGGAAGATGACAGGATTTAAAGCCAGAGGATCTGGGTTTGAGACTCAGTTCTATCATGCATAAATTATTTGACCATGTCACATTAGGAAACTTGGAGAGATTATGTGACCTACTCAATATGGCAAAGCATTGCAACAACTTACAATGCACTGCCCCCCCCAACCCCCAAATCAAGCCCATAATCTGATTTTGTCAGACTTCTTTGCCTTCTAGGCTGTAATTCCCTTGAGGTATTGGCTAACATAGTGCTAATGTTAAAACAGAAATGTGGGGGCCCTACTGATACTCTTCAGGCTATCATGACACCGAAGAATTTAAAGAGACCCATATCTTGATGACACATCTTTTTAGCTAAAAAAATGTGCATATTATTACTTTGCATGTGCAGCCCAGCCTTTAACTTTTTAGTTCACTTTCTTGGTCCCATGACTGACACAGATGTTATTGCTTCCCAATTACAGTGTTTTCTGCTTGGAGGCATCTTGTCTTGTGTAATATATCATGAGCCAGAGCCCCAGTGCTAAACATTAGCTAGTAATTTATGATCATACCTTCTGAGGCAGAGAGGGCAGCCATAGCTCACTTTGGACTTGGAAAAGCACTCCAGGTTTTCCCTCAGCTCTTTTTTTTTCCTCTTTTCTTTCTCTGCATTTGCTCATTACTATATCTTTTCAATTGAGGGATGGCCTGGATCCTGCCATGTAAATCAAAGAAGAGAGGGCCTGACTCAGCCGCCTGGCCTGGGTCACCTGGAACCCATTATGATACAGGATCATAAACACCTCCATTTTCCCTTCAGAGAGAGACCAGACCCACTGAAGTTAAGCTACCTGCATAAGAGTTGAGTGCGATCAGCTGTACTTAATCTTTAAATGTCCAACACACTGATAACCTTTGGTTTGCTTTGATAACTACAAAATAAATTCTCACTGCATCGGATACCGGCACTCTGGTTTCTATTCAAGGCTGTAGTGCAGATGTCATGGAATCTTGGGCTGGACAGCAGTCTGTGGAGATCTCTGGGGCCAGTTACTGGCTTTCAGGCACTTAATTTCTAAGCCTCCCTCTGCCAACACTACATTTCCTCAGGGAATGACACAGTGTTTGTGCATTACCAAGCTTTAGGTACTGTATGGGGTGAAAACCATTTGAAGGTGGAAGAAAGGGGAGACAAAGAAAGATCCATCAAATTCAAAGCTTTATGACCTGGTGTGACAGAAAGAACACTAACCTAAGTTTCAAACATATTTGGTTTGAATACAACTCTTGCTCTGCCTCACTTTTCTAGCTGTATGATTTTGGGAAAAGGGTGTTAACTCTTTGGGCCTTAGTTTTTCTTCTCTGCAAAATGGATGAGGATGGTCAGTGCTTCTCAAATTTTCATGTGTATGTGAATCACTTGGGGATCTTGTAGATTTGTGGTGAGGATTAAATTATTTAATACATATAAAGCTGTTGGAAGAATGGCTGGCTTATAACACTCTATAAATATTAATTTTGTTATTATTTTACATACTATGATGAGAATTTCCCCATGTCATTCAAAACCACTTCAGAAATATAATGTTATCTAGACTTTGAAATATCCTCTTGTATGACTATAATAATTTATTTATCCATTCTCTTGTTTTTCTCTGTTATGCTGTTCTGAAATTTTTTTGTATGTGATTCTTCACCTATAGACATGTTCTTATGGGTAACATGAGGTGAAACTAATAGACTTCACTAAGGTCCGAGCTACAAATCATTGATAGTGATGGAATTAACTTCAATTTCATTTCAATTTAGCAGACATGTATTGCACACCATAGTAGGTTAGGCACTGGGTGTTGGGTGCAATGTGGAAAACAAGACAGGTAGGAACCCTTGTCCTCAAGGATTTTATAATCTAGCAGCAAAATCAGACATTAAAAGCATATGATTATAACAAAGCATGATGAGCCTTAGGGAAAGTAGAAGGAACACATAATAAGAGGGCCTAATTCAGGAGAAAGGGCCCTTTAACCTGATAAGGAGGAGGTGCCTAGTGAAGAGGAAGGGTAAGAGGCTGAGAGAATAGAAGGCACAGAGATAATTATTCATATTCTTCTGTTTATATCCTAATGGCTTATTTATTGAGCTGATGGCTACTGTCTTAATTTGAATCTGTTAGAACATCAAAACTCCTTTTGAGTCTATCAAAACAATAAATCATATGTCTTATTTTGTTCCTCCTTGAGCCAAAGCCAATGATAGTTTAAATATTATTTGTAATGGACTAAGTCTCTAATGGGGCAATGAAATAGGTCAGGCAGTAAAATAGGTTAGAACCAAGTGTTGGTTGTGTCACTCTCTAATGAAATGATGACCATAATAGACACCAGTGGCAACATATATGTATTTTCAAAGCTATAATAATGTAATTTAGTTTTAGAGGTTAAAAAATAACTATGATGAAAAGTGTTATAAATAATAATTTATTGGGCTTTTACCTTAGACAATTAATTATGTACATATATGTGCCTTCAAAGCTATAATAATGTAATTTAATTTTAGAGGTTAAAAATAACTATGATGAAAGGGCTTATAAATAATAATTTATTGGGCTTTTACCTTAGACAATCAAGTAGCTTAGTCAGGCATGACAGTTTGTATTACATGCGATTGTAGTACTACCTTATCACTACAGTGATCTGGTATCAGGACTTTGAAACTTTGTAGAAATCCACTCCTCGTTTATTGGGGTAAGTCCTAACTATTGATGATCTCAGTCTTATGTGATTATAAATGCTTCCTAGTTATTTACTCTAATCAGTTGGAGGGTTGAAAAAAACTGGTACATTTATAGTTAATCACCAAAATGATATCAAAATGCAGATTCAGTGTCCTCAGTGTATATGTACACCCCTTTGATGATATATTTCTGGAATTTAGGAATATTTGAGGCTATGATTTGTTATTGATAGTAGCTTGTGCTGGAATTGGAGGTGAGTAGAAGGGTTTGTGTCTGTTTTTTTCTCATCCTAAATCATTCATTTACTCAACAGGAGCCGAAGGGTACTATGGGCCCAGTAAAGAGAAGAAGCCATGATATTACTCTTCAGTTTATCTTTTAGCTATAGAAATAAATTCAGAGTAAAATAAAGCTGACTAGGCTTGAGTGGGGATCATTGTTGGTGAGAATAGTATGTAAGTTTAAGCTGAAGATAATGGCTCTATCATCTGGCAAAAAGGTCAGAGAATATTTATGAAATTCATGGTGGACATTTCTGTCATCACCTCAGCAAATTAATATTAAATGCATCTAAGAACTGTCATGGATTCTTAGTATTGGCTAAAATAGTCTTAATTTATGTTAATTTTTATCATAATTCTCTATACAAATAGTTTCATTCTGAATTTATATCTATAGCCTATAGACATGAATTTCCTACAGGAAATAGGAAATTATTTGGTAATAGGAAGTTATTGTGGAGATATTGTGGAATGGTAAAACTGCATGGAGTTTTGAGCCATACAGACCTCAGTTCAAATGATGGATTCACCACTGATGAATTTTGTGATCTTGAGGTAAATAAAAAATGCTGTTGTGTCAGTTTCTTCATTTATAAGACAGATGTTTGTGTGTATATGCACATATATGAATGTCTATACACATAGTTAAAGGTAGATTTTTTTAAAAGAGATTTTACTTATTTATTCACAGAGAGAGAGAGAGAGAGAGACAGAGACAGAGACAGAGAGGCAGAGACACAGGCAGAGGGAGAAGCAGGCTCCATGCAGGGGGCCTGACGTGGGACTCGATCCTGGGTCTCCAGGATCAGGCCCTGGGCTGAAGGCAGCACTAGACCACTGAGCCACTGGGCTGCCCCTAGATGTTTTTCTAGATCAGCAATTAAACTCTGTGTAAAGGAATCAAATGGATTATTAGAACAATTAGACTGCAGTCTGATATCTAAGAGAATACAAACTTGAAATTAGAAATCTTTGAAATCCATAGGTTAAAAAGTAAATAACAATATGTTGGCTAAATTTCAGTGACTTAGTAATAAATCCAAATTAAAAATTAACTGGTACTAAAATTGATTTATATGGAAGTATGAGACCAAATATGCCTAGCTGATTTTATTGTTTTCCCTCTCTTTGATATCTAAAAATGAAGTCACTTTCTTTGGATCCATCCCTCTGCAATAAAGCTTCTGTCTCCACTGATTCAACTGACTTCCTTGTGTTTCCAGCATGATTCTTCCATAGTCAGGCCAATCCTTTCTATGTTTTAGGACCCTTCCTTGTTCCCATCTTCATGCAGATTTCTGTTTTTAGGGAACTTATAATTTAATGGAGAAGAAGGACATTAAAGTAATTATGATAAAGTGAGATGAGTGTTATATGAAATTTACAGGGTGCCATAACAACAGAGAATGGGGGAACCTTATCTGGCATTTCTCAGAAATGCCATTTATTCATTCAACAAATATTGGATGAACACTTAGTATGGACCAGACATGTCTTAGCCTGGTTGGGTATTATAAGGAAACATAACAGACATAGCCTGTAAAAGTGTTGTTTAGGCTGGAATCTGAAGAATGAATAGGAAATAACTATGTGACAGAAAGGAGGAGAGGAAAGCGATTTTTAGGAGATGGCTGGAGGGCTGAGTGATGGTTTAATGTGGGGTAAGAGCAAATGAGCTGAGCCCACATTAGCTCTGGGTTTCTGTCTTGGGCAGCTTGGTAGGTGGGAGTACTGTTTACTGAAATGATAAATAGCAGGTTTATAAAGTGAAGGGTTACTGATACATTCATTTCTTTATTCCACAGTTACTTATTGACTGTATCCTATGTACCAGGTGATATTCTAGTATTAGGAATACAACAATCCACAAAAGGGACCAGAATTCTTGCTGTGGTGTAGCCTATAATCTAGTGCAGGGAAAGAACAAATTTATAGTATGTCAGATATTTATAAGTGTTACAAAGAGAAAGAAATCAGGAAAAGAACATAAGAAGTGCTAGGTTAGGGAGTGGGTTACAGTTTTATATATAACTTTCAGGTAAAGCATTACAAAGAGGTGATAGTTGGTTAAAGTCTTCAAGGATGTAAGAAGGCAAGTGCGTATGCCTGGAGGAAGAACAGACAGGAAAAAAAACAAGTGCACAGGCCCTATGGTTGGAGCATGTGTGGCCAGTACATCCAGAGTGGTCCAAGTAAGGGAGAAAGCAGTAGGAAATGTGGTCACAGAAGTGAAAGAAAGGAAATAGATTATGTAGAGCTTTGTAGGCCATTGTAATGTTTGGTTTTTACATAGACCAGGGTGGGTAGACATTGAAGAGTTTTGTGCAGAAAGATGACATCTGATATGTATTTTAGAAATATCACTTGAACCACATTAAGCTTTGGACAGACATGTTGAGTTTGAGGAGTTAGGTCATTCCAGTGGGTTATTGGGATGAATCTATGCATCTGGAATTTATGAGGGCTGCAAAGAGACACATGTGTGGGTCATTGGTGATAGTGGGAGCCATGGGGATTGATGAGACCAGCCAGGAAAGTATACCAAATGTAAGGCACAGCAGTGCTGGGATGCTGCCTTGAGGGGTTTGGGAGAAGAGAAGGAGTCTGTGACTGAGATGGCAGAAACTAGGAGGAATCCTAGCAGATAATGGTATCAGGAGCCCAGGGAAGAGCCCAAGAAGGATGGGGGTAAACAGTACCCAAAACATGTCAAGAGGTCACGCAAGGACAGAAAAGCATCCATTGGATTAAATGGCATGGGGAACATTGAAGACCTTGGTAAAAACAGGTTCAATGGAGTGGTAATGGGGATGATGGAAGAGGAAGATAAAGGAATTGATAAAGTGAGCACTATATCTCCAAGTTTGGCTGCGATGGGGAGTAGAAGGTAGGGTGGCAGCTGAAGGAAGGGGTTTTGTAAGGTGAAAAGGACTCAAGTATGATTAAGTGTTGATAAAATGAATATACCACAAAGAGAAGAGTGAAGGAGTGATAAACAACGTGAGATTCTCAGGAAGGTAGGTGGGAATGCATGGGATCTGAGGTATGGTGGAAGGATTTGATTTAGAAGGAAGGAGGGACATTTGAGGGAGACCACAGAGGGATGGAAGAGGGCTGCCACTTGGTGAGAATGAGAAATGTTGGTAGAATTTTACCCACATACATAATTGTCTCAGATACATGAGATGGCATGCTTTTATGGTGGGTCAAACATGAGGAGTGGGTGGCAACTACTGATCACCACATGATAGAGATAGTAATAACTCAGTGGTTTCCTGGGAGCTCAAAAGGATTGGACCTATTCTTGAGTGTGCCTTCTTTTTAAAAAATTTTTATTTGTTATTGAGGTATAGTTGACATACAGTGTTAGTTTCTGGTGTACAACATAATGATTTGACAATTCGATAATTACTCAGTGCTCACCCCAATAAGTGTAGTTACCATCCACACTTCCATCACCATACAACATTATTACAGTATTGTTGACTACATTTCCTATGCTGTACTTTTAATCTCCATGACTTATTTCTTTAATAACTAGAAGCTTGTATTTCTTGATCTCCTTCACCTATTTCACGCAGCCACCCATCCCTGTCCCATCTGGCAATTACCAGTTTGATCTTTGTATTTATGAATCTGGTTCTGTATTTTGTTTGTTTGTTTTTTAGACTCCACCTATAAGTGAAATGACCTGGTGTTTGTCTTTCTCTGTGTGACTAATTTCACTTAGCACAATGCCCTTTAAGTTCATCCATGTTGTTGCAAATGGCTAGATTTCTTTTTCTTTTTTTAAAGATTTTATTTATTTATTCTTGAGAGATGAGAGAGAGAGAGAGAGAGAGAGAGAGAGAGAGAGAGAGAGAGGCAGAGACACAGGCAGAGGGAGAAGCAGACTCCATGCAGGGAGCCTGACATGGGACTTGATTCCGGGTCTCCAGGATCACACCCTGGGCTGAAGGCGGCGCTAAACCACGGAGCCATGCAGGGATGCCCTCAAATGGCTAGATTTCATTCTTTTTGATGATGAGTGATATTCAGTTGTATATATATGTACTACATTTTCCTTATCTATTCATCTGTTGAGGAATACTTGTTTCCATATTGTGGCTATTATAAATAAATAATGCTACAATAAACATAGGGGTGGTTATATCTTTTCAAATTAGTGTTTTCTTTGGGTAAACACCTGCTTGTGGAATTACTGGATCACATAGTATTTCTATTTTTAATTTGTGAGGACCCTCCATCCTGGTTTTTTGGCACCAGTTTACATTCTCACTAACAGTGTGCAAGAGTTCTCTTTTCTCCATATCTTCACCAACACTTGTTGTTTCTTGTCTTTTTGATACTAGCCATTCTAACTGGTGTGAGGTGATAACTTATTGTGGTTTTGATTTGCATTTCCCTGATGATTACTGATGCTGAGAATCTTTTCATGTATCTACTGGCCATCTGTATGTGTTCTTTGAAAAATGTTTATTCAGGTTCTCTGCCCATTTTTAATTGGATTATTTGCTTTTCAAGCATTGAGTTGTATAAGTTCTTCATGTACTCTGTATATCAACTCATCAGATATGTCATTTGCAAATATCTTCTCCCATTTACTAGGTTGCCTTTTCGTTTTGTTGATGGCTTCCTTTACTGTGCAAAAGCTTTAATTTTGATGTCCCAATAGTTTAATTTTGCTTTTGTTTCCCTTGCCTGAGGAGACATATCCATAAATATGTTGCTAAGGCTGACGTCCGTGAAATTACTGCTTGTGTTTTCTTTAAGGAGTTTTATGGTTTCAGGTCTCACATCTAGGTTTTTATCTATTTTGAGTTTATTTTTATGTATGGTATAAGAAAGTGGTCCAGTTTCATTCTTTTGCATGTAGCTTTCCAGTTTTCCTAACACCATTTGCTGAAGGGACTGTCCTTTCCCCATTGTATATTCTTGCCTCTTTTATTGTAGGTTAATTGACAATATAGGTGTGGGTTTATTTCTTGGTTCCCTATCCTGTCCCATTGATGTATGTGTCTATTTTTGTGTTAGTACCATATTGTTTTGATTACTATAGCTTTGTAATATATATTGAGATCTGGGATTGTGATACCTCCAGCTTTGTTCTTCTTTCTCAAGATTTCTTTGGCTATTGGGTTTTTTGTAGTTCCATACAAATTTTAGGATTATTTGATCTAGTTCTGTGAAAAATGTTATTGATATTTTGATAGGTATTGCATTGAATCTATAGATTGCTTTGGGTAGTTTGGATATTTTAATAATATTAATTCCTCCAATCCATGATCATTGAATATCTTTCTATTTGTTTGTGTCATCTTCAATTTCTTTAATCAATGTTTTATAGTTTTATAGTACAGGTCTTTCACCTCCTTGGTTAAATTTATTTTTGGGTATCCTACTCTTTTTGTGCCATTGCCAATAGGATTTTCTCAATTCTCTTTTTGCCACTTTGTTATTAGTATATACAAATGTAACAGATTTCGGTATGAATGTGCCTTCTTTTTGCTTGTAGAGTATCAGTTGACCATCTGACAGGATCTGGTCTAATACCATGGAAAGAAAAATAATTTCCATCCCATCATCTTGTACTGATTATTATTTTAGTTCAACTTATATTTTGCAATAGTATTCTTGCAAGGATTCATATTACACGCTTTAAAAACTTTTATTAAATTAAATATTTTTTTACAGAATTTTGATTAACTTTTGAAACTTATGACTAATTTGTTAGCTCTATATATGATTTAGTCAAATGGAATTTTCCCAGTTCTCTCTAAAACCTACTCAAAATGAAAATAGCTAAGCAGAGTACATTGTATCTCCCCCTTTTCTTGCTTTAGAGAGCTTACTTCAACAGGTGTAAGCAGGAAGAAATCTAAACTTTATTTTATTTTTTAGATTTTATTTATTTATTCATGAGAGACACTGAGAGAGAGGCAGAGACACAGGCAGAGGGAGAAACAGATTCCCTGCGGGGAGCCTGATGTGGGACTCGATCCCAAGGCCCCCAGGATCACACCCTGAGCTTGAAGGCAGACACTCAACCTCTGAGCCACCCAGGTGCCCCAGAAATCTAAACTTACTTATTTATTTATTTATTTATTTATTTATTTATTTATTTATTTATTTATGAGAGACAGAGAGAGAGAGAGGCAGAGACACAGGCAGAAGCACATAAGCTTAACTTCAACAAAACCACTTTAAGAGTTCAAAGGAGCTGTTTATACTTATGAATTGATCTTGCCAAACCATTCCTATCCTTGAGTCAAAGTCTATTAGCAGAGAGTCACCTGGGTGGCTGAGTCGGTTGTGTCTGACTCTTGATTTCTGCTCAGGTCATGATCTTATGGGTCATGATTTCATGGGTTGTGGGATGGAGCCCCAGTTGAACTTCATGGAGCCCTACCCTCAGCAGGGATTCTGCTTCTCTCTTCCCTCTCCTTCCACCTCTCTTCCCACTCACACTTTCTGTCTCTCTCACTCAAATAAATGAATAGATAAATCTTTTTTAAAAAAGTCTATTAACAGAAAGGGAGAGGTACAAATGAGAATTCATATTTAAAAGTATGGTTTCTTTTTTATCTTTGAAGAAATGCCTGTTATTTCCTTTTTATCACTTGGTACAAACCTTTTAATTAAATCGCTTCAAGATAGATGGAAAAAGTTGTAAATATGGCTGGCTTTAAGGCTTGATATAATTAGGGAACACAGAAATTGGTCAATTCCAGAGACCATTAAATTTTCCTTAAGGGACTTGTAGCCACACTTGCTTTCTTTTGGCTTATTGGTTTATACATTTCTTTTGGTCCAGTGAGAAAGTGTACACACACAGCTTTTTTATCTAATGAAGTGTGATAATTAGGTAGAAGTTCTAGGGTACTGGTGGTACCATCTTTGAAGGATATGTTAGGACCTGCCTTCTCAGGGAAGAACTAAAAGGAGGTTAACTGTGAACTGCTGTCTAAGCAGGAAGACTCATATCACTCTCAGAGTTGTGCTGGTTCAACAAAAGTATTATCCACAGGGAAGGAGATTGGAAGATCCTAAAATAGTTGACCTCTGAAGTGAAATCGCCTTTTAAGTTTGAAGTCACAGATACATAATTGTATAGTTACTATACGGGGAAGACTTTGTTTCTTAACATTTAAAAAATTATAGTCCTTATATTCCTGTTTATAGAATTTCAAGACTCCTCCAAAGTGAATATCTGAAAAAAGAGTTGCATTATAAATTATTTTGAAGTTTCTCTTTGTAGAACTAAGTAACATGTCAAACATTTCATATATCTTATGACTCAGGCACCTACTTAAAACTTTCTCCTTTTGTGTTTGATTGTAAAAAAGAGTCCTTGAATAAGGAAATGAAGACCTTTGCTGATTTCCCTGGAGCTTTAATCAGTTGATATCCAACAGGTGCTTTTATTTTCCTGGCCTTGAAATCTATCTGGATGGGATGGTGGGAGAAATATTTGTGAATGCTCTTTTGGTTAGCAAATAAATCTTTGTTCTTTCTGTTTTCTCCATTTCTTTTCTGTATTCTTAGCTCATCATCCTCCCTTCCTGTACACTCATATGCATGCCTCCAAAGTTCTTGTTCCTTTTCCTCCAACAAGGGCAGAAAAAAGCTGTCAGGATGAGTTCCATAACATGACTGAAAACACAATCTGAATGTCCTCAAGTTCTGTAGCCTATGAGTACAGATGAGCTTACATAACATTACCACCTAGATTCTACTGTCTATAATTGTTTGCACTTGAATCTCAGAGTGCCCTAAAATGCTCCCCTAGGCATTCCTGGCAGTTTACAGGGCTGTGGGTACTTTACTATGTTTCATCAGTACTGTCTGGGAATGGTTCCTCTGGGCTTCCAGGTGATTTACTCGGACACTTGCTATGCTCAGCTGAGCTGGATCCAGTGTTCTACTGTTCCCCTCACCATTCCCCTATGCCAGGCATAACCCTGCTGTGGTCCAGGAGCTGTTTCTCTGTTTTCTTTTGGCCTTTCCCTCTAATTCCATCTCTTCAAAGCAGTTCAAAACTCAGTTAACAAACTTGGATGATGTCTCCTATTTCCTGCTTCTGTACAGATCACAAGAAACTTTTCTTCCTTTTTAGTGTAATGCAAGAGACCTCAGGCAGAGTAAACTTACACAAAAGATTGGAATCCAGAGCACCTGGGTGGCTCAGTGGTTGATCATCTGCCTTTGGCTCAGGGCATGATCCCGGGGTCCTGGAATCCAGTCCCACATCGGGCTCCCCACCGGGAGCCTGCTTCTTCTTCTGCCTGTGTCTCTGCCTCTCTCTGTGTGTTTCTCATAAATAAACAAATAATTCTTAAAAAAAATATTGGAATATCAGGTGAGATTTGTGTGGAATACCTTGGTACAGTAATTTCTCAGCCTCTAAAATACAATGTGAATTGAAATGAAACGTTTCTCAAGCACCTACTTTGTGCTCTGCACTGTGCTAGGTACTTATCATTGCTATTGCATTTAATCCTTCTAACCCTTTATTATGTTGTTGATTGTTATTCTCATTTTGGAGATGAGAAAACTGAGGCTCAGATGGGATAAAGAATTCACTTACCAAAGATCACAGAGCTGATAAGGGTAGAAATAATATATGATACCAGGCTCCATGTTCCCCCTCTTGCACATTGTCTTTCACTCTGGAAAATAAATTACTTTCATCACAAGAAGATACACCTTTGCTTTTAAGAGGAAAACCTGCCCTAAAAAAGATATAAACAACTCAGTTTTTCTGTAAGCCTAAAACTGATCAAAGTAAAGTCTTTTAATTAAAACAAAAAAGTTGTAAACAATCTTGGCTAATGCGGGTTAAATGATGTGTTTATACATCCATCATTATCACTGTTATTTTAGGTATTCACAAGAATAGTTAAATGACATAATTCCCACGAAAGTGCTAGGGATGGCACCAGGTTATTATGTGGAGATTGCAACATGAGAATGACTAAGGAATTACCTTGTTACACAGAATTTATGTTGTCCTAGTCTTGTAGATTGGTGGGATATTTGTACAGTATTATGAATCTTTACCGACTAGTTGAACAAACATAAACTCAGACTTTGTGGCTGCTGATGTGACACTTTTCACCGACAGAAATTGTCTTAAAAGATTCTTTCCAAAGAACTTAATATTTTGTAGAAGATCTTTTATTCTTGTTCCAGAAGCCAAAACCCTTGAATTGGTGCTCCGTTGAATGAAATATAATATGAGAGAATTAATCTTGCAATAGTTCCTGTAACTGTGACTAGGCGAAAGGAAGGGAGTGGAGCTTCACAGACAGCTCTCAACCACAGAGAATGTTTGAGGGGGGAGAGGGGAAAGGCAGAAACTGAGGTAGCGGGAAGGATGCTGGAAGAAAATCTCTGGAGCCGATGTTGATAATTTGCTTTCACTACTAACTAATTGATAGCTGTGAGAGTGGAAGTTGTTTCACCATTCTAGGCAAAAATTCTAGTATTACTTTCTATTTAACTTCCTTTGGAATGAAGAGAGGTGAGGTGTATCTTTATGCTTTAGAGCTTCCAAGGGCCTTTCCAAAGATGTATCCTTTCTAATGCCTAAAACAAGGTAACATACTAAGTTGCTACTCATAATTTTTTTTTGACAGATGGAAAATATGATTTAAAGATAAGTGACTCAGAGCAGCTGCTGGAACCTAGGCACCTACAGGCTGAATTCCTCCCTCCTGTGACCCAGAGCTCTTTCACAAATTTGGGAGCACTTCCTTTCCTCCTTACGCCCTCAGCTTCATGAGTGCTAAAGCGCCATATGGAATTCAATTATAGTAAAGTGTTAATATTTTTCAGATGGTATTTAAGAGAGATGGCTAAAAACCAGGAAACCCAGAAGTCACTACCAATGGTACAACTTTTCAATGTCTCAGTCTTCTACTAGAAGGCCTACTCTTATTCTAAACCAGAAGTTCAAAAAGTCATCTTTAACTACATCCCCTCCTTGTTTTGCCCCATGTCACTGTTCCTAACTGGTCTCATGGAGGGAATGTGGCAAGTATGAATGCTATTGTGAGTGTGCAGTTCAATTGTTACCAATATGGTGCTTACTGGGCTGAGGTGCTTTTACCATCTCATGCTTTTTGGACTACTTTTATGGCAGGGCAGGAATAAATAGTATAAGAACAAATACGCCTGGCTTGGAAATTCCCTATTAAGAAGAGTAGATGACAGATAACCCTATGGAAATTATAATTTATGCCATATCTATAGCTTTCTCTCCTGTACAGAAAGACTAGTTTTGATCACTGGCTTTGACACATCTGCAAAGATGGTGGAAATAAAATAACTTCTGACACTGTAGTTTTCCCTCACTAGTTGAGGATCAACATAATAAGAGAGATGTTGAATGCCCAACCAAGTAGCTATTCAAATGAATCCCACAAGAACAGGAAACCAAGTGGAAATCCAAATATAAGCTGTACCCTAAAGTTGCCATCAATAATCCCTGAAGTGAAAACAATGAAATTAGAATATTGTTTGGGTTGCCTTCCCACCTGATAACTGAACAAGGAATCAGCCTGTTTTTATCATTTCCAGTTCAAGAGCTAACGAGGTGGAGAAAGTCCAACAGAAACTGGGCAGTGACGTTTGGTCCTTTGTCAATGACAAAAGCATGTAGCAATTTCCTGGCCTGCAAAAACATCCCAATAAATCTCCTCTGTATACCATTAGGAAGAAGTTGTGTAGAACTGGGTGGACTTCAGAAGGCTGCTAACCTTGGGCGGCTCTGCTGTTATCCTGCTCTTATTGCTCAATGGAAAAATCAGCGGAATTGCTAAGTAACGAGACTAGGTTCAGGGCCGTAAATCTCCGAGAGATGCTCACTGACATCCATGGTGTTCTGCAGAGTGGGTTTACCAAGGTCATTCTTGCTGAGCTTCCTTTGAGTTGGAGGCTACAGCTTACTGTCAGGCCCAGAGCCAGGCTCTTAATCATTGAGGAAACCAGTGGGTGAGGGGTGGGAGGCCATGAAAGGTAACTTAAGGCCTGGTCCCAGTGTCAAATGGAGCCTGGGAGGAAGCCCCATGTAGAACAGCAGCCTGTTGGGGGCTTCCTCATCTTATCAGAGGGCCTTCTCTGCACTTGCTGCTTTAGCTTTGTTACTCAATCCTCCAGGGATTCCCACCATTCATTGAATCAAGTATAAACTTCTGGCCACTGTCTCCATAGTCTTCTCATTACATTTTAAACATCTGTGTATATCTTATACTCATTTTTGGATCCAGACACAATCTTCTGATAGTTGCAGCTGGCTTTCTCCCTTGTAAAGCTTAGTCACCCATTGTCATTGAGTCATTGAGAAAGTGGTTGAGTTCCCCTCCTTTGAATTTGTTGTAATTGACAAAAACACCAAAGGAAAAGAGAGACTAGCAGGAGCAAAAGGCCTGTTTGGAAGCCCTTTTGTAGCAGCATTGGGAGAGAGGATGAGAATCTAACCAAGGTAAGGAATCCAGCCAGCAGGAAGATTGGGCTCACCCTATCTGTGGAGGTGGGAAGGTGTCTTGGAGGTGTCTTGGAAGGTATCTTGGAAGGTGTCTCCTGCTGCAGAGTTACAATGGGAAGATTAGGGACTCTGGAGCACTAGAGCCATATGTTTATGGTTAGTAAGTACTCAGATGTTATTTCATTTGCTTCTCACTGCAGTGTCATATTGGACAAAACTGGCATTATCATTCCTACCTTTGAGGTGATAAACTGAGCTGTTGAGAGATGGCCAGATCTTACTGCCAGTAAGTCTGGACTCCAGTCTTGTGGGCGTCAACTGTGGTCTATTATGTGCAGTGTCATTCATGAAGTCCCAGATTTATAAATATTTTAGGCTTTGTGCACCATATGGTCTTGTCACAACCACTCAACTTTGCCATTGTAGTGCAAAAGGTCCATACACAATATATAAACAAATGGTATGGCTGTGTTTCAGCCATATTCATAAAGTCTTATTTACAAAAATAGGCTGTAGGCCTCAGTTTGCAGATTTTTGTTGTATGCCATAAGGCTGTAATCAACCTTATGTCAAAAGTAAGGATTCATGGGCTATCAGACACTTTTGTAAATTTGAATTCTCAAAATGTGGATATTAAATAATGGAGTGTAAAGGAATACAACGTAACCCAATGCGATTCAGCTAACAAAGCAAGAACGCGGGGAAGTTAGTTAACGTGCAAGTTACTTAATAGTGATGTGGCCGGAACTCAGGAGATACCTACAGCAGGTACGGAAAGTGGATGATGCTGATCAGGGGGTTTTCCAGGTGCCTCTGCTATATAAGTGCCCTCTGGCTCTTTTCTCAGCTCTTTACTGACGACTTGGTCATGCCTCCGGCTGAGCTGGAAGCCCCACATTTTCTACTCTAAGTACTTCTCCCAGAAGCTGTCATCTCCCTACTGAATGACAAATATCCTGAAACTTGCTTCCTGCAGAGAAAATGTAGGCTCTTCCCTGGGGTCAAGACCAGAAGCCTTGACAAGGGAGAGAAGCTGGGAGATTTGATTGAAATATGTCTTCACTTTCTTCCACTGATGTCTGGCACCAGGCCAGAAAATCTTATTATTTGGTGACACTTTTCCTGCTCACCTGGCTGGCTAGCTCTGGCACTAAGGCTAGAAGAGAAAATGAGAGAAACCACAGACCAGAGCACGCTCTTCGAACATGCTTTTATCACTGTTGCTGTTGCTCTCAGAACCTGACGTAATTTCCCTCAGGGGCAGGTTGGAAGACATGAGGAGAGACTGATCCTCATTCTGTTCCAGTGTAATTAGTGTTCTGTAAAATCCATGAGAGTAGAGACTGTCTTGCCATTAGATCATTTCTCACCATTGTAGTCCCTCCATTTAGCAAATGCCTGGTACATATTAGATGCTTAATAATTACTGGTTGAATGAAAGAATGAGTGGACGAGTATTATCTTGACCTGGTCTTGGGGTGACTCCCTTGACATGCGGAAAGGCTGATCGTCAGGAAGTGAGGAGATTGTCCCTCCTTGTCAGAGCATCTCAGCTTTTTGGCACTTTGCTCTCACATGAGGCCTCTGAGACAACATGTAGGTAGAATGTTTTTTTTTTTTTTAATTTTTATTTATTTATGATAGTCAGAGAGAGAGAGAGAGAGAGAGAGAGAGAGAGAGAGAGAGAGAGGCAGAGACACAGGCAGAGGGAGAAGCAGGCTCCATGCACCGGGAGCCCGACGTGGGATTCGATCCCGGGTCTCCAGGATCGCGCCCTGGGCCAAAGGCAGGCGCCAAACCGCTGCGCCACCCAGGGATCCCCTTTTTTTGTTTTTTTTTTTTTAATTTTTATTTATTTATGATAGTCACAGAGAGAGAGAGAGAGAGAGAGAGACAGAGAGCACATGTAGGTAGAATGTTTGATGGCTGACCCCAATGTACCGAATCCCTGTGGACCAGGCCAGCATTGTTCTCCCAGCAGATCCCAGAGATGCAACAACTAAAGTCACTTTCTTAGGTTATGCTTCCTGATATGACCCCAGAACTTGCTTCATAGATTGCTGACATGTGTTTCCTATTTTTATCCATCACAAATTTGGAAATTTCTCCACAGAGTAAGTGGGTCACATTTGCTGTAAGTGCTCAGTGGTGAGTATTTGCTGGTTTGATTATTAAGGCAAAACTTGATTTAAGAGTCCAAATGATATATCTATAGCTATTTGATTATCCACATGGTAAAATATATCATTTTCCTGTGTACCACTTTAATAAAACTATTTTCCTCTTTCAGGCATCATGTGGCAGTATTTATTTAATTAGCTCTTGTAGCATACTTACCACAAGATGGCAGTATAACAGCCTCTACTTATTTAAGAACAGGGATATCTTTTGTTTTAATTTAAAACATGTATTTAAATTCAGTTAATTAGCATATAATGTATTATTGGTTTCAAAGGTAGAAGTCAGTGATTCATCAGCTTATATAACACCCAATGCTCATTACATCGCGTGCCCTCCTTAATGTCCATCACCCAGTTACCCATCTCCCAACCCCCTTCCCTCCCACAACCCACATTTTGTTTCCTATGATTAAGAGTCTCTTATGGTTTGTCTCCCTCTCTGATTTTGCCTTGTTTTATTTTTTTGTGTCTTCCTCTATGATCCTCTGTTTTGTTTCTTAAATTCCACATATGAGTGAGGTCGTATGATAACTGTGTTTCTATGAATGACTTATTTCACTTAGCATAATACCTTCTAGTTCCATCCATGTCATTGCAAATGGCAAGATTTCATTTCTCTGATGGCTGAGTAGTTGTCCACCACTGTGTGTGTGTGTATATATATATATATGTATATATACACACACACACAGATCTTCTTTAACATGGATATCTTTTAAATTGAGATAGGGGAGAGGTATTTTTTTCCCTTCAAATTTCCAAAATCTAAAATCATGTCCATATGTCCCAATTTGTAGCTAAGTTTATTTGTAATTAAACACATACCCACAAAAGTACAAATTCTTGCAAACTTATGATGAATATTTTCATATACAACCTGTCCCATATGACAAGATGAATATTCTGTATGTTCTGTGCAGCATGTAGTTAATCATATGTACATTATATGTATTAATAATTAAGCAATATCTTGTATAAGTAGGTAAAATCAATTGGAAATCTTGTTAATGCAAATTTTAAGGCAATATACAAAGAATAACCCACTTGAGGTGTTGTGTTATTATTGTAGACTAGACACCTCTGTAGGTCTGGGCTGGGATGGGAAGGGAGTCCATGGAAGGAAGGTGAGGCTAGAAGGGAAAGGTACATAAGGAAGTTGTTATCATCTTTTGGCTACAAACATTTACTGAGCACAAAATGTCCATTGTTTTATTGTCTAAAAGCTGGTCCTTGCCATTTAAGATCTTAAGATCCAACATCATAAACAATAGAGAAAAAACCCAGCAAACATGAAAAGACAGGTACCAGGACCATTGTCTGAAGAGAATGAGGGAAATAAAGAAGGAAGAGACATTGAATTTATATATTTTGCCAGGGGATGAGAAAAGATAGTAGAAACAAGCAGTATGGAATGGTCAAAAGATCATGGGAATAATAAGGAGACCCAGTTCTGGTTTTAGCTCTGCCCCTCACCATTCTGGGACATGTCCATTTCTTCATGTGCATTTGGACGTGAGTCTTAGAATCATAAACAGAAATATATTTTGTTAACAGTTTGATGTTAATAGGTACTCTTCAAAAATGATTTGTGTTGAAATAAGAAGTTTGAGGAAAGCCAATTTGTTAAAGTGCATCTCCTTTCCCTCTCCCTCTCAGAGTCTTGATGTGCATTAGTGTATTAAAGGCTGAGAGTGAGGAAATGGGCTTCACTTTATTTAACCTGGCATTTCAAACTTCATTTAATCATTGAACACAATTCCTTTTTTCACCGCACCCAAGTAATAACAATTAAATTGTATAGAATATTAGTGACGTTTGGTAGATAATTTGGGAACCATTGAATTAAGAAGTTTTTAAAGCCCGTTCTTCTGGATCAGAAGCTCCAGGAGGGCAGGAAAACATGTGTGATTTCTCTACATTTTGCCTCTAGCGCTTGACATAGAGGAAGTGGCCAGGGATGTTTGCAAAATCAATGAATGACCTGTGGCAGGATAGATTTTCCCCTGCCTTTCTTTCTAGGAAGCATGGGCTATATGGCTATATCTATCCCTCTTCTGAAATTATGTACATATCAAATTAGAGCAACTCCAGCTAGAGAAAGGAGACAAAGACCTTTTTTTTTTTTTTTTTTTTTTTGGTCTAAAAACACAGGGCAATTATGCTAAGAGTCTTTCTTGGCAATGTAAAAGTGTGATTATCTTGAAGATATGTGACCCTAATAGGATTGGTTTTCCATTTCCTCCTCTGTTTTTATGAGTGGAAATTTTATCTGGATCCAGTTAGAATGAAACCCAAATCAGAAGGAAGGAAATGACCAACAAGCCCATTCTGGATATCAAAGAGAAGAAAGGAATCCTGGGATGGTGGGAGAATTGGAGGTTTTTTAGGAGACCAAAAGGCTCATGGTAGTGAAGGATGAAGACAGAGATGCTGCAGAAAAAAGAAGCTCCCTGAAGAATGGGGACATGTGGAGCAAGCATTTGTTCCTGAAAATTAAGAAAAAAGTTTGAGATGCTGGTAGAATGAGCTGAAGAGGGTAAACTAGCATTCTATATGCTAGTTAATCTATCTATATAGGTTACAGTGGATATTTTGTAAATCAGAAGTAAAGAACTCATAGATGCATTCTACTGAATTCAATATATGTGAGTATTTATCTAGTAAAGCTTTTTGCAGAAACAGATAGTAACATTCTATTGTTAAAGGGAAGGGACAAAGTGCCAAAAACCCAGCTCTACTGATAGTATGATTACTAAAGAGTGAGATTTTAGACTGTACCCACCCAAAGATATCTACTGCCTCCTATGAACTCCTTTGGTTAAGACAAGTTCTGGAAGATGCCTGTTAAAATGGAACAGGTGACCAGAGGAGAAATAGCATAGTGACCTGTTAGTGATCCTACTCACATTGCAGAGAACAGAGTTATAGAAAACAGAACACTGAACAGGTAAATTTTATTGGGCAAAGGGAAGCTGTGAAGCATGGGCAATGCTGCAGGACTGTCCTGTAGAGGCCCTGGGAGTCAGGAGTCAAGGCTGTGGTGTGGAGGCTTAGAAGGTACCCCAGATAGAGGATGTGGGAGGCACCAAAGGTATATTTTACCACTTAGAAATTTTGTTCAGAACAGACAAAAAGGAGACAATGTCAGGTTGAAACCAAAAGGTCTTAAAAGGGGGCCTGGGCCTCCCCATTTCTGCCTCATATCAGCTGTCCTGAATCTTATCAAGTGATTTATTGCTAATAATAAAGTATCAATGTTTATAATTATTAAAGACTTGTACACATATTTAAATAATATTTATACCAATCTATTTGTAATTATTTAAAAATTAAAAATTAAATTCAAGGTTTAAGGTTATTCTTATAATTCTTCACCTTTCCTCACTTTCACTCCAACATAATTTCTTAATAAGGAGAAAAGGGGACAGGAATGCAGGTGGCACTTTAGAAATGCATATAATATTTCCATCAAAAGTGAGTAGACTCTTTCTGGAACTGATGTGGAGTTAATAACTGTAGTGACTATGCATTACTGCTTTACCTGCCTCTCAAATAATTTTGAGTTTTACCACTTCTGTGGAAGTATGTTATGTGTGTGAATGTCACCTAGTACCTAGTAGCTAGCATCTATAATGTTGCAAAGAAGGCTGAAACTGTGGATTGAGTCCATCTCTCCAGCATTCCGGTGGAACAACATTGCAGACTTAAAATGGGACAAGATCCTTTAGTCACGTGGATGCCATTTTAAAGCAACACAAGTTTAGAGTACAATATTAATAAAATTATTGTTAATTTAGATTTAGATATAGTTCAGTTTTACAAGTTTCTTCAACCTAGGAAAATAAATATTTTAAAAAACCCAACTCTCATTTAATACTTGCTATGTAGTGATTTCCATTAAATAAAGATAAACTAACAGATTTCAAAGCATAAACAAAATATTAAACAAGTACATATTATTGTCAAGGTAAAGTGTTAATTTTTATCCAATAGGAAATGACTCTACTCAAAATATTTTGTCTGCTTATTATAGTCTACTTTTAGACAAAAAGCTATTAGTTTGAGTGAAATGACATGATTTATACTACTGTCCTTGGTTACCCTAAACTTCAATGTTATTTCAACTTTTCAACATTCAAAGCAGAAAGGAATTCAAACATAAAATACATTTTCATTAAGGAGAATTGATAGCTTCTTCAGGTTCCAATGTCACTGTCCTCTTTAGCAAAACAACCCAAAAAGTAAGATGTATCCATAATGTTAGTTTGTTGAAATGTTGCAACTATGTTTTTGACTTTTCAGGTGATAGATATGTATCATTATATACAAAGAAATGGTGCTCAGTTGGGGCGTTTTAGGATCCATTAGAAGTCTCCAAGGGATTTTGTTTGATTTAGACTGACAGGTAAAATCTTGTGCAAGCCATGTAAGAGGACACAAAAGAGGGACAAAGACAAGATATGTAGTAAGTGGAAAATGGTCCCCAAAGATGTCTTTGTGCTAATCCCTAGACTTGTGGATATGTTACCTTACATACTTTGCTAGTGGGATTAAATTAGGATATTGAGATGGGAAGATTATCCTGGTGGGCCCTATGTAATCACACAGGTCCTTGTAAGTGGGAAGCTAAAAGTTCAAAGCCAGAAAAAGGAAGTGTGACAATGGCAGCAGAAGTTGCAGTGATGTGCTTGGAAGATGGAAGTAAGGGCCATGAGGAAAGGAATATGAGTGGCCCCTACAAGCTGGAAAGAAACAGGAAATGGGTCTCACCTGGGGCCTCCAGAAGGCATGCAGCACTGCCCACACCTTGATTTTAGCTCACTTAGACCCATTTTAGGCTTTTCTGACTTCCAGAACTGTAAGATGATAAACTTGTGTTGCTTTTAGTTACTAAGTTTATGGTGACTTGTGACAGCCACAATAGGAAACAAATATATATGTGATTCAAAGTTCCCTTTATCTTCAGAAAAAAAAAAAAAAAAAAAACTCCTGAGAAGTAACATGGAGAAGGAGAAAGAGAAGTTGGGAGTTCAGTTGTTGGAATCCTAATTTTGCCACTTCCGTCTGAGTGACCTTAAATAAGTTACTTCTTTGACCCTATTTTTTTTCATCAGGGAAAGGGGTTGTAATGAAGTTAAATATGGTAAGATATGTAAAAAGCCCAGAATAATACTTAAATGGTTACCTTCACGGTAGATCTTCAAGAAATGTTACCCTCCATCTTCACTGGACTACTGGAAGATTTATTGCACAAATATGGTCCATTTGGCAGTTTCTACCTTGTGATAGGAATCTGCAGAGCCCTGGGAGGATATCCATCGTAGCTTCTCAGTGTGAGTCAAGGCAAAAGGCTGGTGTACAGATTGTATCCAAACCCAAAAGCTAAGAGGAGCTATAGTATGCAACCTGGGATAGGGTTTGGCATTCCCTGTGAACTTCTGCCCTTTCCTGTCTCCCCTTGTAAGAGAGTGCTTACATACCCTGGTGGCACTGATTCACAGAGAAGGTGACAAGACTGTGTGTTCATAGATGGGGCTGGTTACACTCACCTGCAGCTGCTTGGGTTTGAGGATAAAATCTAGAGCTTGTGGGCTCTGTGATTCAGGCGGCACAAGCTGTTGCCTGCTTGTGGGGCCAGACTACTTGGCATATTCAGTGTTAGTAGGTGCCCATATTTCCAGTTACAGGCTCAAGTGCCCTGGAAAGCATGGTCTGCTTTATGAAGCCATTTTCATTAGGGAATGTGGAACGATCCCAGGAAGGCAACATTTGGTGGGAAGAAAAACAAAAATGAAAGGATCACACATAGGAAATGAAGGTAGTTTCTTTCCTCATACTTGAAATCTATTCCAAGGTGAGACACAAGAAGGAAAAATTTTTGCTGCCTGGTGTCTTCAGAAGATTCATTAACGTTTGTTCCTTTCTGATACCTGGATTTTGAAGATAAGAAGTCTTTGTCTACATTGTTTCTTAGAATCTTTAAAAAAAATTTTCTGACTGTTTGTAGTAGATTCAAAGACTGCAGTTCAGTGCCAGATACTGCCAAACACACAACAGAGTGAATTTGTTCAATAATGCATAATTGCAATGTGTCCTCATGTAGTTAGGCATACATGGTAAGCAGTTCATATAAATTCCTGTAATTATTATGGCTTATATACCAGCTAGCCATATTTCTGTGACTTTATTTACTTTTATTTCTTAGCTCAAGGTATCATATACCATACCATTGTCACAGTTCAGGTTAATTTAACACTGTGTAACACATCATGTAAATTCTAGTCCTCTAAAGAAGTAGATGTCAAGGTGCAATTAGATGTGCTAGAGACTTACTGGGGGAAATGTCTGTGAAGAATAAAGGGGAAGGGTAGGAGCAGGCAGGAAGAGCCTTCAGATGAAGATACAGGTCTGACATCTGTGAAGGAGAAGAGGAAAAAAGATTCGGTGGAAAGAATCCCAGACTGTAGAGCAGTTTCAAGAAGGATTTTGCCAGGTTTTGCCAATGAGAAGTCCAGTCCTGGAGTAATCTGTTAGAACAGTCTGGAGTCTGTGCTTGCACTGTTTCCGTGCCATTCTCTGTCACTGGCTGGGAGCAGCCTGCTAGAAACATGGCCTAGACTGAAACATTGCAGTGATCCAGTAGGGCAGTAGGTGCTCCATCAGTCAGCTATCCTCCCTGTAGCAGGAGAGCTGAGCAGGTCACATTCTGGGTTGCCCCATATACCCTTATGCATAATGAAAAGCAAGGATCTATGTGTTGACTCTGTAGTCAGTTCCAGGGGTCCCCTAATCTGATACCACTTGCCCATTTCTCAGCTCTGAGATGCTCTTGGTTGTCCTTCAGGGTTTTCCTACCAGAGTTGTTCTTGGGCTATGGATTCTACTTCTTTGTGTCTTAAGAAAAAAAAGTGAAGCTCAGGTGTGCTGGTTCTGTAAGGATTTGGTTTTCAATGTGAGGAGAAGGGAGAGGGTTTGAGAGAACAACTAGATTCTTGGCCTTTGGGAGTCTTGGATGAGAGGAAAGGATTTGGTAGATCCAGCATCCATGGTGGGAATGACAGATGTAGTTGGAAGAAGCAGATGGAGCACTTTCCAGAACCAGGCCATCAAAAGTTATAGAGAGTGGGCTTGTTATTCCAGAGAGAATGTGGGGAAACTGAGGATTATGTCAGGCCCATCTGTCCTGATCCCTTGCCCAGGGACCCTTATACAATCCAGGCATGCTCCTCGCAAGGTGGCCTGTGTCCATCACTCTCTCACCAGAAAACCCCTCAGTTGCCAGCTGATGTCTAAAACTCCATTGGTTGGTAGGAAGCCCTTCATTCCATAATTAGAACACTTTTTAAACCCTCTAGTTCACTATACTACAGTCAATTGCCTGGTAGCCAGGTGTGTCTGTCCCTCTTCCAGATTAGGAATTATTTCAGTCCAGAGACGATGTCTTCTTCAATTTCTAACACCTACAACATGCCTGTTATAAAATTGATTCTCTCTTTCTTTTTAAAAAGATTTCATTTATTTATTTATGAGAGACACACCAGAGAGAGGCAGAGACACAGGCAGAGGGAGAAGCAGGCTCCATGCAGGGAGCCCAATGAAGGACTCGATTCTGGGACTCCAGGACCACACCTTGAGCCGAAGGCATATGCTCAACTGCGGAGCCACCCAGGAATCCCTAAATTTAACTCTCAATAATTTTGTGTTGAATTGAATGGAATTGAATAATGTAGATACTTCTGGGAGAAGTAGCATAGCAACAAAGATAGAATCATGTCAAAGTGAATAAATATCTGAGAGTGCAAAACTAGGGGCATTCAGATGTCCTCAATTTGTCTCAACTCTAGCACATTCTGCTTATAAGACTAGATGAATGCCTTATTCTTTTTGCATTTTAATTTTCTTTTTATAAAATGAAGCCAGAGCACTTTCCACTGATAACCTCAGCATTCCTATGAGTAGCAAATGATAAAGGACTTTGAAATGTAAAAGGTGAGTAAGTTATATTATCTCTTTCTTGTTTTGTGGGGACTTAGGATTTAGTTTAAGGATAGCCAGTACTGGAGGCCAGCAGAAAGCCTGGAGAGCGGGGTTAGGTACACCCAAGTCTGCTTGGCACAGAGGTAGTTTAGGCCACACAGCATTGGAATTGCCAGCTGCAGGAAATCTGAGATTTTAAAAAAACAACAACCGTAACTTTACTCTATAAAACATGAAGTAATCCATGGCTCACATATAAATAGGAAATTCCCCTGGTAGTTCTTAGGCTTTCTATAAACAGGAATAAGTGCTGTTCACTCAATACACTTGCTTTAATATAGTAAACCCTATCAACAACATAGCCACACCCTTTTATTGCTGGAGAAAGGTGAATGACTGAAATAATCTACTTTTGTTTAGTCTTTTATGGTTTACCAAATGTTTTCATGCATGTTGCCAGTTTGGTTGCTCATAATTATTCTGAAAAAGGAAAAGAATAAAGAGTTTTCATGGCATCTCACCACTTGGTAGTTTAGAGCTGTTAAAGGAATTCTATAATAAAAAATGGGATGGTAGTTAAAAACTTGGGGTCAGACAGACCCGTTTCATCGAGGGCTTTGAGACGAGCTAGCTGTGGGACCTTGGATAAAGTAAATAATTTACCTCAGGCTCAGTTTCTTGTTCTGTAAGATGAAGTCTTAACTATTACTCAAATATTTTTTAGATAAATGTAAAAGCTCCCCATCAGATTTCAAAGAGGAAAAAGGATCTTGAATTTGGGGTGAGCCCTAAAGTCTTAAGTAATGCTGACATTCAGAGTATGGACATGGAGTTCTTAGCACAGAGATGGTAACATACTAAGTATTCAATACTCAGTGGTACTTTTACAAGTAGCTTGCGATGAATTTTCACATATTCTATTTTGTCCTCCCAATAACCTCATAAAGCTTCACTTTACAGACAACGAAACTAATGCTCAGGGAGCTATGATTGGCCCTAGCTACATACCAGTTAAGCGTCAGAGCCGGATCTTACACCCTGCTTGTCTGCTGCCCTAGTCATGACCAATGCCTGTCCCCAGCAGTGGAACTCATCAGTAGCTGTGGTTATTAAGAAAAAGTAAGTTAAGAGGAATCTAGCAATATGGATTATCTACCAGGGAATGAGAAGATGGAGTCTTTTGCCATAGAAGGAGTACAGGCAAAGACTCCAGGTTCTGTTTTTTCTTTTCTTCAGCTTCAGTGAGCAGATCTATGACCTGAAAGTATTTCTAAGACCTTTATAAATTCCCTGGTACTTGATCATTCACGACACGCATGCTACTCAGAATATCAACTAAACAACAGGATTCGTTTTTCATTTCTAAACCTGAGCAGCATTTAAGTATGTTTATTTTCCATTATAGAAGTCATATTCTTACATTATATTCTTACATTACCAAAAATTTGAAAAATGACATATAGGACCTGTAAAGTAGGTAACAATACAGATGATTCTCTTTTCCTGAGGCAGTCTCTATAATTATCTTGAAGCCTTTGAGCTTTCTTTCCCTTTTTATACTGTGTGCAACCCTATCATGGTTTGAAACCCAGCTTTACACTTTTTCAAGAGTGTTTTTCTATAACAGTTATAGGGGGATTATCTTTGCTGGTTTGGGAGAAGTTTTTAGGGTCATGTTAACATGCTGATATATGTAAATATAGAGGGCAAGTTAATTCAGATGTGAGGGGCCTGGTTGTGGAGTCAAAAAAATGGGTAAAGGAGGCTGCCATGAGAGGAGGAACAGTGGGAAGGACCACCCTTGGGGGTATAGGTGAGGGCCACTTGGAAGGACAGGCTCACATTGTATCTACACGGAGTGATAACATGGTGAGGCGAGAAACCACAGGTCCTGACTACAAGATAAGATTGGGAATGTGAAGGTAAGAGAACAAATATGACAGAAGAAGAGTTGTGGAATTTCCTGATTCCCCGAAGAGAAGATGTAAATTTAAAGAAGGAAAAGTGAAGGAAAAGCCATTGTGGATAGTCAGATAAAGCCCCTTGTTAGAGAGGAAGGAGTATATGCATGGTCTTTTGTTCACTCACTTGCCTCATTCATTCACTCACTCTTTTGCCTACCAGAACAAATGTTTGAACACCTGCTGTATACTCAGTATGTCCCGAGGGTCTTCTTTTTGGGAAGAAATGACAGCATAGTCCCCATTTGTATGAGAGGCATCTAGCTGGGCAGGCATTACAGATTCACAGTGACTAGAGAGCTCACGAACAGCAATCTGTGTATGAATTCAGAGAAACCTGTGTCATCTGTGCTAAGGAGTCATAAAAAAAGGAGGAAGGATGACAAGGGAAGGTAAGCTTCAAATACGCTTACAGATTGTCTAAGGTGTCTGTGTGTGGAGTTCATATAAAGTAAATGTTCAGTAAAGCACCTTGTCAATGGCCCTAGGAAAAGGTTCTCTTGATAGCACTCTTCAGTGATGCATATGTGGGAGAGTCACTTGGCTTTTGCCCTTGCCTAGACTTTGTGGTGACTTTTGACCCTCCTGGTGTGTAGACAGTTTTGGTAAACATAGTTTCACCAAGTAAAAGAATCCTCAATCTTTGCTAAAAGGCTGGCTGATTATAATGTAATGACCGTAATGCTAGAAAGAGGCCTGAAGTCTTTAGGATGCCTGGAGCTCAGAACTTTGAGGGCCATTGGCAGTTCCCTGTGTTTGACTTCAGCACAGAGGTGGTTACATATGTTTTGTTTGTCAGACCCTTTGTCAACATTAGGTTATGGTGTTGAGAAAAAAAGTCAATAAGCCTAGAACTGTGCATTGTTCAATTCAATGAACACCTAAGGGATTGAACTGAGGCCAAATAGAAGAGCCTCCAGGTGCCTTTTCCTCTCTAAAGGACTTTTTCTGTGCCTGGTAACTGAATACTTGAGTTGATATCATGCCAAGTGTTAACAGTTAGTCATATATTTTCTAGATAAATGACATTAGCTACCCCTTTGGATTTCAAAGAGGGAAAAAGATCTTGAATTTGGGATTGGGCCCTGAGGACCTTCTTAAGTAGTGCTGACAAGTCTCCGGATGGGTTAAGGATATTCTTGATATTAGGAACCGAACAGTCTAGCCCCCCACAAGTGTACACACACACTACCAAATCTTATGAGACCATTTGGTAACAATATATTTTGTTATGTTTTTAAGATGTCTTCTTGGGTGGTCAAGATTAGCCATCAGCTGTAGGCTGGGATTAGGTGATAAAAACTCCATGGCTTTCATATTAAAATAGAAATTGAAGTCAAACCAAGATTGATTTTCCTAGTCCCTATTCCCTTTCCCTGTCCCCTACTTACATATTTTCTGTGCACTCATGGTTGCTAGTTCTATTTACATAATCTCTTACAGGCCAGTGAGATTTGGAGGCCTACGCCTATCCATATTCTATATTTTGGCATGTGTAGTTCCTGGAGCTTATGTTAGATTTAGATCTTCTTACAAATAAGGCCACTAGGCCTGGGTCTGCAAGGCTCTTTTCAGAATCTTGGAGAAAAAGGAGCACTTCTGATAATGAAGATTACCCAGCTCCCTTCCTCACCCACCTGCATATCCCCAGCTAGTGACCAAATGATTTGCAAGTGAGCTATGAAGAGAATTGCACTGTCAGAGGTTTTAAAGTATATATAAGGGTATTTTGCAAGAGCAGCATAACAGAAACAAGTTCAAAAGGACAGAGGGGAAAATGCTCCAAATCTGTGGCAAACGGGATTTCACTAAAATTTACAGGATTCCTTGGATATGTCTTTGATTCATGTACTGATTTCTCAACACTTTGAAACTATTTCAAGTGGTGTTTAAAGAAACAAAAGCTTTTCTCTGTAATAAAAAGTAAATTATTCTACTTTTTAAATAGGAATACTGAAAGATGACGGTTGCTTAAGTTTTTTTTTTTTTTTTTAAGCTGAGTCTTTTTTTGAATTAGGGGGGATGGTTATAAGAAACTACATCTTCTCCACCCCCCCCAACTACACCTCCCCACCTCCCCACCACCCCCATCTTAACTGCAAATGAAAAACACACTTTATGATTTAGCAAAAGGAAGTTAAGGATGAGTCTTTGGGGAGCGGAAGTAGTGCAACTGGTTATCATGTTAATCTTCCGTTATGGGAGTTGGGCTCAGAGCCAGATTTGCTCCTTATAGCAAATGAACAGAACTTGAATGGTTAAAAAAAAAAAAAAAATCCCCCAATCCTCAGATCTGGTGCTTGTAGGCCAGTTTGATATGTTTTTCAGGATCCTTCTCTTTCACACATACTAAATAGCTAAAGCGACTGGAGATAAAAGTCAGATGATTAGATGCAAAATGCCTTCTCCTTTATTTCCCTTTGGTAAATGTCTCTGTGCAGTAAATCATGACCATAAACCACCTCAAAATTGCACTTCTATGTCAGTTTTTCTGGATAGTTCTCTCCTCTTGGTCTCTGCCTCAATTTTCCTATCTGTTAATGGGAACAACAACAAACTAAAGGGGGCATTAAGAATACAATACAATAGTTTTAGTGTGGCATGGAAATAGGGATGTGGGTTAAGTGGTGGGAAGGGTGCTTTTCATTGCCTATTTGATTCTAGGTTTAGTTATTGGTTTGAGTGTCTTTCAAATTCCTCTTCTCATCAGCCCTCAGTTTATGTGCACTGAGTTCAATAATTTAGCTTAGTGATTATTATAGTGTAAGTATACATTATTTGATAGTTGAATTACCCTAAGAGGAAGGGAAGGATAAAAAAGAAGGATGATTTGGGAATACAAGGAGAGGGTGTGGCATCTATTTTTTTTCTCTACCAGTAGTATTCAGCAGTGAGCAAAACTGACAATTTTTTTCTTTTATGGGGCCCATAGTCCTATGTGGAAAGATAGGCAATGAGTATGTAATGCATATGTGGTAGGAGATGTTCTGAAAAATAGAGCACTGGGCATGAATGGAGACTGGTAGTGGTGGGGTCAGTAGAGCTCTCCTACACTGACTGATGAGGAAAATTCTCTTTTATAAGGAAACATTTGGACGAGATCCTTAAGAGTGTGAGGGAACAGGGCCTGCAGAGATCTTAGGGGAGAACAATCCAGGTAGAGTGAACAGCAAATGCAAAAGCCCTCAGGTGGGAAGATGTTTAATTTGTTTAAGGATTATCAAAGATGCCAGTGGTTGGATCAGAGTAAATAAGTTGAAAGTCACAGGAGATGAGCTTGGTTCGGAAGCACAGCAGGTCAGGCCACAGCAGTTATAGAAAGACTTTTGGCTTTTGTTCTGAGTGAGATGGGAAATCACTGGAAGGTTTTGGGCAGAGGACTGACACAATTTGCATTCCTTTTTTAAGGCATCACTCGGACTACTGTGTTGAGAAATGGCTATAGAGGAATAAGGGCAACAGCAATGAGACTAGTTGGGAAGGAAGCTACACCAGAATTCAGACCAGATGTGAGAGTGATTTAGGTCAGGGTGGTAGTGTTAGAGGTGGTGAGAAGTGGTTAGATCCTGGGTATATTTTGAAATACAGGATCCATCAAGATGTACTGATGGATTGAAAGGCAGTATGACAGAAAGAGAGGTTTCAGGGATGACTCCAATGTTGTATTGGGCAACTGCCAAGACTGAGTTGTTATTTTCTGAGATATAGCCATTCTCTCATAAACAAGAGTTAAAAATTACTGACCTACAGAGTGAGTGTAGACAGAGCAAGGAAGGGTCCTGTTTCCTGCTCCCCTACAGTGTTTAGAGATCAGGAAGTTGAGAGGAACCGGCAAAGGAGAGGAACTGACAGTAAGGGAAGGAGAGTTGCATCCTGGAAGTCAAACGAAGAAACTGTTTCAAGGAGAAAGTATGCTCTTTGGGGTCTGCTGGGGAAATGAGATGAGGAAAGGGATGTCATCATTTGGAAAGCACTGCAATAAGATGCAATTGTTGTGCCACTGCTGAGGACTAAGGCCTACCACCTCAGAAGTCTACCTGTGGCAAATGTGGCTACCCTGCCAAGTGGAAGAGAATATATAACTGCCAAGGCCAAAAGATTAAATACCACTGGGACCAGTCGAATGAGGCACCTAAAAATTGTTTACTGCAGATTCAGGCATGGATTCCGTGAAGGAATGACACCTAAGACCAAGAGGGCAGCTGTTGCAGCATCCAGTTCATTTAATGATTTCAACGATTAGTCACAAACATTCTGATTTTAAAAAATAAAAATAAATAAAAGTGATCAGCTATGTAAAATGCTGCTGGCTGAGAGATTAAGATAAGGAATGAGAAAGAATCACTGGATTAGGTAATGTAGAGGTCACTGCTGACCTGACAGAGGCATTTTGATATGCTGGGAGTGAAGCCTGATTCTGTTGTTTTAGAGAATGGAAGGAGTGGAATTGGCAGCAGTAAACAGGGGTAGAGAGAAAGAAGTGGAAGCTGGCAGGGGACTTAGGGTCATGGGAGAATTTTTAAAGATGAGGGATATTAAGGGACGCCTGGCTAGCTCATTTGGAAGAGCATGCGACTCTTGATTTCAGGATCATGAGTTTGAGTCTCATGTTGGGTGTAGAGATTACTTAAGTAAATAAATAAAAAAAAACTTAAAGAAAAAGATGAGAGAGATTATCTGTTTGAATGTGTTGGAAAGAGACAGAAAAAGTGATGAGGCAGGAGAAAGGTGAAAGTTATGAGTGAAGTCCTTGAGAAGTCCTTAGGAGTTGAAATCCAGGACACAGGTTGGTCTCAGGTCAGTTCATCCTTTGTAGGCAGAGTGTGTGTACAAATGTGGATAAACTGATGGATTTGGTAGTGCGAGTATGCCAAAGTCCATTTTATTCTCAGCGTTGGAACTTTTATACTTGGAGATTTGGAACATAATAGATTAATAGATTACATAAATCTTGACAATATAGATGCTAGTAGCCTTTGGAGGCATACAAATAGCATGTCAGAGAAATACAAAGTAAGAAGGTTCCATATTAACAGAACTATCATGTGGGTATTTAAAATCATATTTTAAATCAATACTACTCATTAAATGGAAAATGTTTTTTAGCATACTCTTCCATGAAAACAGCACATTTA
This sequence comes from Nyctereutes procyonoides, assembly GCF_905146905.1. Classification (NCBI taxonomy): domain Eukaryota; kingdom Metazoa; phylum Chordata; class Mammalia; order Carnivora; family Canidae; genus Nyctereutes; species Nyctereutes procyonoides. Next base: position 38,491,198 of record NW_026575044.1, read on the forward strand.
CCAAGATGAATAGTGTGCTCCAAATTAAAAAAAAGTTATGTGTGTTTATATGTAGAAAAAGACAAAAGTTTTATCAGTTCCATCTAGATGGTGGGAATATGCATAACTTTTGTTCCTCTTTGTACTTTTCAATATATTATTAACTTTATATACTAATCATGCATTGGAAAAAGATTACATAAAATAGAATGTATTAAAAAGTCCAAAAATATAACTTTTTTCCATTTCAGAGTTGTTCACAATAAAATGTAAAACTATAGAATCTGACTCTATGGATTGCATTAAGATTTACAATCTGAGAAAATACACTCATAGGTTCAGGTTTGGCTTATTCTTGGAAAATATTTGATGACTAAATTAGTACCCAGCCCAGTTATCTTGCATCTCAGAAAGGAAGTGTAACCAAATCTACCACAGATTAACTCCGGATTGTAATTGGGGATTGAAATTTTAAGAAGTTTTATTTGGAGCACCTGAGTAGCTCAGTCAGTTAAGTTTCTGCCTTCGACTCAGGTCATGATCTCAGGGTCCTGGGACTAGCCTCTCATTGGGCTCCCTGCTCAGTGGGGAGTCTGCTTCTCGCTCTCCCTCTCCCCCTCCTCCCTACTCATGCTCACACACTCTCTCAAGAAAATAAAATCTTAAAAAAAAGTTGTTTGTTGATATAAAATGTTCAATGTACTTGTTACCTTTGCCGAACAAGGGAATGCTCCTACTTCCTCCTCCTCCTATGGTTTTGAGATTTTTCTGTGATTCTCTCTTCTATCCTCATTTTAGTACAGATTATGGCACTGCTTTTGGACTAACTAGGTGACCAAAAATAAGAGACTGTACCTCTTAATTTCATAATCTTTGTTAGTAAAATGGAGCTAGCGCTCTTGAACAGACCTCTCAAGATTATGTCATGAAGCAAGTAAATGTATCAATCATTATCTATCACTAGCTGGCTGTTTGCTGTCACCAGCTATTGGTGGCCCTGATGCTTTTAAAACTGTAATGAACAGTTTTGCCCAGAATATGGTCTCATTGATTCTACAATAGAACCCAAATGATAGTACAAGAATGTGCCATAGAGATAAGGAGTCTTGGAGGACTCTGTGGCCAGAGAAGCCTTTGGAGCCCTGACTAGAGAAAAATTTCTTACTGGAAACAGGACATGACTGTTTGGCTGGCACAGGATAAAGAGAGAGAGAGGAAGAATAATGGTGACTTCCAGTAAATGAATTATGCTTTCCTTTGTCTCTTCCAAAGAATCAGAAACGGTTATAGGCCTGGTATTACAACTTGAAAAGTTTCAGGTAAGCAGGCACTAGTTATGGTATGGTACCATAGATTTTTTACAGATGGCACCTGTAATAAATCATTGATGGAGGGTCCAGAGACAGACTGTTGCCATTAGGGAAGCAGTGTTTTATGGATGACATCAAACAGAGTAGCAGGGCAACTCTAAATCCTGAATCAAGAATTAGCATGCACCTCCAAGAAAGAGACAAGTTCTACTTTAGTTTTTTCTCAAAGAGGTAACTTAGAAAATCCAAGTGAATTTAATGTTGGATTCATAGGTACTGTATAACAACATTCTGTCACATGTGTATATGTTATATTATATTGTCTTACAGAGGAACACAGAATAAATTCTTAGAGAATTCTGTAAGTTTAGGGGGTTGAGCAAAAGCGTAGAATCTTGGAGATGTTGCTATCACAGGATAAATGTTACTTGGTGAATTAAAAGGCACTGGAGCAACGGGCTCGGTACTTAGTGCGGTCATCAAAGCTGATTGCGGTGTACTGCTGCCAGCTGACCTCTCCACACCAGCAGGTGCCAGGCACCGAGAGCACCGCTCCCTCAGACATTGACCCTGTGTTAGGGAATATGCTGACGTGTTATGTTTACTCCTGGAACGAAGAGGGAGGCTAATGCCCTACTCCTCAAGGAGCAGCCCCCGTACCATAAAGGTTTTATAGCTGTTCAAGATAGACTTTAGGTTCATTCTTTCCAGATTCATTCACAGGGAGGGAGAAAGAAAGGGAGGGGATGGTAACAGTAGAGCAATGTTTAACTCAACAGATTCCAATGTCTCAGTGGTCAAGATGATCAAACCCCCCACCTCCCCACCCTGTTGGCTCCACAAACAGAAAACGTCAGGGTGGGCACCCTGCCAGATGTTCCAGCCAGCAGCTGAACTGAAACAGACCTGCCCTGGGAAGGGAGAGAGAGAAATAGAGCCAAGGAAACCTTAAGAAGAAAAAGTGACAAACTATCCCAATAGCTTTGCTACTGACCCACAGGAGTGTTTGTTAAGATGAGAACTAGAATATATCTCAAATGCTATTGGTACTATTACTATAGTTCTGCTGGCTAAAATTTACTATGTGCCAGACACCAGGTTAAGCATTTGCATGCACTTTCCCATCTCTTCTCCTCATCCCATGAGCTCAGTTCTATTATTATCTCCATTTTATAGAGGAGGAAACTGAGGTTGAATAATTTAGTGGAAGAGTCATAATTTGAAGGTAGGTTTGTAGATGTGATTAAAACTTGAGGCATTTGGTATCAGAAATCAAGGGAAAATGTGCACACTGAAGTTGTTTTAAGTTGTAAATCCTCAGGATAGAAAAAAGTAAATCTTTTCGCTACCACGAGCTTTACAAAAATTATTTCATTTTTTTCTATGGAGTAGATATTAATTTATTTGTTTTAAGGTAGAGTCGGGAATGTCTGAACTCAAGCCTTCCTATTTCCATGATACCCTACAGGGAGGAAAAGGAAGTGGAAAGAAAGGAATCTCCATTTTCACTGAAAATGGTGGGGTGGTGTATAGTTCAGAGGGACCAGATTCGTAGATAGTTCAAATCTCATTTGAAGCAGTAGTTTCAACATCTTCTCATGATTAATTATGGAAAATAACTGCTTGATTTGAAGTTTATTTTCTTTGAAGCTGCTAATAAACAATAAAAATTTTAAGATACATAGAAGGGAAAGAATACAGAGTCTCGTTTGATTTTGCAATTTGTTTTATAGCTCATAGAGAACTTTCTTAAACTTTGCAATGGTTCTGAGAGTCCAGTTTTATGATTTCCCAGTCTCCATTATTTTTTACAATGAGGAAGCCAACAACAATCCATAAATATTTATTACATTGTGATTATAATAGCTACTACTGTTTATGCATCAGGGACTTTACAGGCAGGAATTATCTTGCTGACCCTCCACAACACAGTGAACAGTCAGTCTTTTTTGACCAGCAAGGAAATTGAGCTTCAAAATGGTTCAGTAGCTTGCCCAGGCTCAAAGCTAATAAGTGAAAAAGCCAAGACTTATCAAGCTTGGCTAGCATTCTTTCTCCTACATCGTGCCAGTTTTTCTCTCAAGGATCAAAGCAAGAAAGCTGAATAGTCAGCCTCTGAATAGTTGAAAATTGGCTGGAAAATGTGTAGTGTTTACAGATAATGTTGATCTCTTCACCTGCTATGACACATATTGAAACATAGGCAGAGGGAAATGACTTATTCATGTTCTTTCAACAGATTCTTATTTGAATATTGAATTTTTTTTTTCCAATTCATTGGTCCTAAGGAGTGGTTGCAGACATGTTTCTGTGACAAAAGATGACGGAAATATGGCAAATTTGAAAAGAGAGGGGGATAAAAGCAGCAGATGAAATAAAAGTACAGTAGAGCAAAGCAAAGGAACAAGGGAATAAATGCAAAGAGACTAGAGGAAGTAATTAGCATTTAGACTTTGCACAGGGTAAAAACCCAGGCACAGAGAGATGGGATAACTTATCCCATGAATGCAATACAGATGAGAGTTCTCTTGGACTCTTTCCTTCCTGAATTGCTCTAAACCAGCTTCAAAATAAGATTCTAAGTTTCCAGCATTTAAATTCCATTGTCCTTGTCCCTCTCCAAAGGCATGCATTTTAATCACCTGTCTACCCTGCTATCCCTGAAGTCCTCTCCCACATTCCGTGTGGCTGGAAATAGCCTCCCTGTGTAGGCTCAGTGCCATTCCAGATGCTTGAAACAGGATTTTGATACAACAAATAAAGGAACTTCTCAATCTAGGGGTCCATATTGCCTTGTAGCTGGTTCTTCTAGAGTTTATTGTCATTTATGGCTACTTAAACAAGACCCTCCTTATTCCTCAGCTCCCCAGTTTCCCTAACTGACCCTTGTTAAACTGTGACATCTCAAAAATAATACCAAAACAAAGCTGAGTTTAATGTTGTAGTAAGGGAGAACATTACTTTGAGAGAGTCTTAGTAGCATCTCAGAGTGGAGAGAGAGGGCAAGTTATGGTATCTGTGAGGTTTTGGAGTCTAATTTACACCAGATCTTTCAATCTCAGGGCTCGATTAGGGTTGAGTAAGTATCATGATATGATAGTGTAGATGTGGAACATGTAGTAAGGCAAAAGTTTTGAAGCTGAGGATTCAAAGAATCTTGGAGATAAACTTTCATGTGATGCTATCTTTTGAAGATTTAAACCATTTGATGTTCATTTGTTTTGTGGAGGAAGTTCCTAAAATGAACAAAACAGATAATTTGCAACTTTTACCCTCCTGAGCAAGAGTTTCTAGAAATAGTAAAGCCATGTTAGTGAATACTGGGGAACAATGAAGTTATGTTGATGTTGACAGTAAGCTCTGTGGTTGTAAATGATCTTGCTTCTCAGTGTCCCACTTTGTCGTCATTATTAAGCCTGAGCTAAAGGCTAGACACATCAACATTTGGGCATTTGACCAACTGGGGGTGGAGATTGTTTTACCCTCCATGCCTCTCAGGTTTTCCTGTTCTTTTTGGTTAATTGTGTGAAGACATCACAGTAAGACACATGGATGCATCATTTGACACTTGTTTTATAGCAGCATTTAAGAACTCTAGAGATCACACCTCTAAACATGGCAGCAATATGGACCAATACTATGATCAGAGTTCATTGTCCACTTCTTATCCAGAAGCCAAGGGTTCCCAATTTATAGCAAGACAATAGAGCCTATCCCCCAAAGAGCCTGCAGAACCAGATGATTAGTCATGCTTCCTAAATTTATGAGTCTTTATTTACTTGCTAGTTATTTTGAATACATTAAAAATCCCAGAGAGGCCTGCAGGGATCTAAGTGCAACATTTTCCCCCTAAAATAGTACATGTTTACTCTCAAGAGGCCAATATTATATCCAAAGTGGCTTCATTCTGATCCACCACCTTAAGATTTCTTGAACCTTTCAGGCAAGTTCTATGGCTGTGTTAGCATTGTCTAACTCTTCTGTATTCTCTGAACCTTAGCATGCACGTTGTTCTCTATTGTGGGAATATCTTATACAGTATGAAGTGAAGAAGTATCAAAAGGGGAGAATTCAAAGTACCCTCTGAGGGTTAGAATTTTGATTCTCAAATTAAGACACTTTCTCTTTAAAATATATTATCTATCAAAAGTTCCTAGAAGGTAACAGTTTCTGGAGGGTAAACTGATATACCAAAATGAATTCTTCTAAGTGATGTCAAGGATTATCCTGAAGGCAGGCCTCAGTTTACCAAGGTAACAAGTACCTGTCCAATATGCAGGTAACAGCCAGAAGGCTTTTATGCTGGAAATTCAACAGCAGTCATTGGGAGCCACCTATGAATGGTCTTTGGCCAAAATAGGGCTGAAAATAGTGATCTAACATTCTGGCACTACTCATCAAGAATGGTCCAGTGCCAGGCAACAAAATTTGGAGTATTAAGAAAATTAGGCAGTTCTAAAGCAAAAGAGAAATAATGTGTCTTATTGTGATGTTGGCAAAAGTGACTCAGCTTTCAAATATATTGCATTTCTTCCCTAGATCTCTTCAATTTTCATTTCTGTGGAAGTTCAGTCACAAAAGTTCCAGGTTTTAGGTCATATAAGTGTTGTTTAGGATGATGTTAAAGAAAGGCTACTCATACCTATTGACATTTTACCAGGTGTATTGCATGAGCTCCCTGTAATATTTGACTGTGTCTGTTTGCAATATTGTGATAATCCTATTGAGCCATCAAGGTGCCCTAAAGGGGTGATAAGCCTTAATGTATGCATTGACCAGTCATTAATTCATAGGGGGAGAGTTGATGAACCCCAGAAAGAATTGATCTCATTATCATTAAAATCAATGGTAATACCTTAGGACATGAAAGTTTAAGAATCTTGAAAATTTTACTAATTTCAGGGTTAGAAATTCTAATTGTTCTTTCCACCTTTCCTGATGATTGGAGCTGATATTGACTGTAACCTTTCTGAGTAAATGGCAGAACTTTTCAAAACTCTTAAATAGCAGTCTCAGTGAATTAGTTTTTTACTGCTGTGTGACAAGTTACCCAAGACCTACTGACTTAGAAACAATATAAACTTATTATCTCACATTTTCTTGTGGGTCAAGAATGGGCACAGGGTCCTCAACTTAGAGTTTCACAAGGCTGAAGTCAAGGTGTTGGCAGGCTGCATTCTTATGTGAAGGCTCCACGAGGGGAGAATTTGCTTCAAACAGCATTCAGTTTGTTGGAAGAATTCATTTCCTTGTGGTTGTAGCTTCCAGATTCTTGCTAGCTATCGGCTGGAGGTTGTTCCTAGCTCCTGGTAGCTGCTTGCTGTTCCTTGCCATGTGGACTTCCCCAACATGACTGCTTACTTCAAGAAGTCAATAAGGAGATCTTTAGAGTGAGCATGCTAGTAAGACAAATCTCATATAATAGTCACAGAAGTGACATCTCATCACCTTTGTCATATCGTATTGGTTAGAAGCAAGTCACAGGTTCTGATCACAGTCAAGGGGAGAGGATTATACAGGTATGAGCCCCAGGAAATGGAGATCATGGGGAGGGCCATCATGGAGTCTACCCATTACACCTAGTAAAATAGGTGCCCTTAGGGCAATAGTTTGGAATTCTGTAGGTTGATAATACAATATTTTATAAAGATATAAATATTTATGTTTAAACATACAAAAATAAAAAATATATATACACATACATACTATATAAAAATTAAAAAAATACACACACACATATTGCTACTGTTAGTGCTATAAACTTTCCATCAAGGAAATTCTTTGGTCCATTCTAGGTAGAAGAAAATGATAAAATCATTTAGGATACATTCTAAACCTATTGTAGTGAGTAAACGTCTGAAATTAATTTGGAGATATTGAAAGGGAACCTGAGGATTGGGCTTTTGTCCATATACCATCTTTACAGTTTTACCAGGATAGATGAGATGTGTACTAAGGACATCCTCAGAAATTTTAGTAAAGTTACCCATTAATGTTCATTGAGTTTAGTGGCCAATTTGTCCTTGCAGTGGTGGTAATTTCGTGTAAAGATCTTGGAAGTTTCCATTTGAGTTTCTCTCTGGTACTTTTAGCAGCTATTTTTAGAGTATCACAGATTATCCTTGTGCAATTTATTATTTTTAATTTAAAAATTTTTAAAAAAGTTTTTAATTTTTATTCCAGTTTAGGTAACATATAGTGTTATATATCCTTATGCAGTTTCTTTTTTTTTTTTATAAATTAATTTTTATTGGTGTTCAATTTACCAACATACAGAATAACACCCAGTGCTCATCCCGTCAAGTGTCCCCCTCCGTGCCCGTCACCCATTCACCCCCACCCCCCGCCCTCCTCCCCTTCCACCACCCCTAGTTCATTTCCCAGAGTTAGAAGTCTTTATGTTCTGTGTGGGAGATATCAGAAAGGGACACAGAACTTATGCAGTTTCTATCTCAATTTCTCCCAGTACTGTTTCCTGACTCTGAATCTAATGACTGGCATTCTATAAAAGCCTTTTCTAAACATCCCCCAAGTTTTAATCTCTCAGATTATCATCAGGGCTAGGATCTTAGTGAGTGCTGCTGTCTGGCATAAAGAGCAGCAGGGATTTACTTTAGCTTCTGTGTTATCTTTTTTGTATGAGCCCCTATCTTTATAATCATCTCCTTAGAAAGGAGAAGAACTGAGTGGGAAAAATTAGAGAGGGAGACAAACTATGAGAGACTCCTAACTCTGGGAAACAAAGGGTTGTGAAAGGGGAGGTGGATAGGGTGGATGGGATAACTGGGTGATGGACACTAAGGAGGGCACTTGATGGGATGAGTACTGGGTGTTATACTATATGTTGGCAAATTGAATTTAAATAAAAAATAGTCATCTCCTTAGAAAGGGTTAGAGCACACAAGTTATTTAATTTGTTGACCGTTCTAAATTGGGGTTCCTGTCAAGGGTTCCTGTCAAGAACCCTTATTTACAAAGTATTCCAAAGTTAGGGACTACACCCCAAAGCAGAGCTACTATTAATGGAAATTTCCCTTTTATTTCTAGCTAACTGATAAGCTTTGGTGATTAAAAGAATTTCTTCCATGTGGACTGATTTTTCTTCTGATAAAGGTAATATTCTCACCTGGTATTTTCCTAGATCAGTCTTAAGGTATGACCCATCAACAAACAACAGTAAGTCTGGATTTTTTCTTTTTAAAGATTTTATTTCTTTTTTGAGAAAGAGAGAACATGAGCAAGTGGGTGGGAGGGTCAGGCGGGGAGAGGAGCAGGTTCCCCGCTGAGCAGGGAGTCTGATACAGGGCTCTATCCCAGGACCCTGGGATCATGACCTAAGCCAAAGGCAGATGCTTAACTGACTGAGCCACCTAGGTGCCCCAAGTCCAGATTTTCCAAATGAGTTTCTAGTAAATCTATTCAGGTCATAAATAATTTGTAAGTAGAGGTTACACAGTCATGAATTTCCTGTTTCAGGTAATGGAGGAAAAATAGAAGAATTTTAAAGTGAATAGAAATAATGTGAGGGAGAAAATAGAATTTCATATGAGATAAGCCTATTTGTTAAGAAGTATTGTGTATTTTCAGTAAGCAGCAAAGATTGTACAGCATAAGGGACCATCAGATTTAAAGGATACCCTGAAATCAAATCTGCAGACATCTCTACTGGTTTAGCTGTTGTGATTATTGAAAAAGTAGGCAGGCATTTTGTCATAGGGTCATGAAGAAGAGGTTAACAAGCTATTGGTCTTTCATAATTTCCATGGAGTTAAATCCAAATGCCAAGGGTCTGCCGAGAGTGCGAGGTTGTTGGAGAGCTAATATTAATTAGACTTGCTCATGTTTAGATTTCTAGGGAGGAGAATTTGTTACCAGAAACTTGGTTAAGTCATATATTGAAGTGAAAATTAGAAAAGTTGAGAATTCATCGTACTTGGTTCAATGAGATTGACTCCTAGCTTAGTAAAATTTTGAATGGCCTGTGGTTGGTTAGGAGTAAGTGACTGGCTTCCTTAGGATGAATCATATCCTAGATCAGGGTATGACTTTTACTTTTTCTGTGAAGGACCAGAGAGTAAATATCTTTGTGGGTGCAATAATATGGGTGCAATATCAAATGACCAAATACATATTTCTTTTATGTATTTGGTTTTCTTCATGGTTTCTGGTTCACAGCTCCTTAAATCCTAGGAATTTCCTGAATAAGGGCAATAAAAGTGTCTTTTGTTATGTTGTCCAATTTTTGGACCCCACCCAAGGGTGGGTGCTAGGTGCTAGGAGGACCAATCCTTTGATGAGAGGTTTGGAACTTCCAGGCCCACCTCCTGATCTCTAAGGAAGGGAGAGGGGCTGGGGCTGAATCAGCCAATGGCCAATGACTTAGTCAATCATGACTATATGATGAGGCCTCCAAAAAAGCCCAAAAGGACTGGGTTCAGAAAGCTTACATGTTGGTGAACATGTGTGGGGAGAGTGGCACACCTGCAGAGGTCATGGAAGCTCTGCACCTTTTCCCCATACGTTGCCTATGTATCTTTACATCTAGATGCGGCTTTGTTTCCTTTATCATATCTTTTTTTTAAAAGATTGTATTTATTTATTCATGAGATACACACACACACACAGAGAGAGAGGCAGAGACACAGGCAGAGGGAGAAGCAGGCTCCATGCAGGGAGCCCGATGTGGGACTCTATCCCAGGTCTCCAGGATCACACCCTGGGCCGAAGGCAGGTGCTAAACCGCTGAGCCACCCAGGGATCCCCTTTATCATATCTTGTAATAAATTGGTAAATATATGTTTCCCTGAGTTCTGTGAGCCACAATAACAAATTAATCGAACCTAAGGAGGAAGTTGTTGGAAACTCCAGTCTATAGCCAGTTTGTCAGAAGCACAGGTAACAGCCTGGGGCTTGTGACTGGCATCTGAAATAGGGGGTGGAGAGCAGTCCTGTAGAACTGAATCCTTAACCTGTGGAATCTAATGTTCTCTCTGGCTAGGTAGTGTCAGCTTGGAATTGGGTCTGGGAACCCTGAAAGAGTGGAGCATACAGTCTCTGTCACAGCTATTCAGCTCAGTTTTCCTAATGTTACAATAAACATAGACAGTATATAAATGAATGTATGTGGCTTTGTTCCAATAAAATTTTATTTATAAAACAGTAGGTGGCAGGCTGGATTTGGATTATAAGTAATAAACTTACTTTGAAAACATTTGCCTTCCCTTTGGAGATATGCTTTTACTGAGCTAAAATATTAAGTATATAGATGGAGTTAGTCTTCGAACTTAACCTCATTTTAGACCACAATAGAAGGTCATCCAATATTGCAAAAGAGTAGAATCATGGGGAAATTTAAGATTCTTGTGGCCCTGGTTGAGGATGTATGAAAAATAGCAGATGCCTTAGTAAACTCCAGTTCAGGTATATTACTGATTTCCCATATAGAAGGCAAACAAGTATCAACTATTTTAACCTAAAATGACACTTAAAAAAAGCGAAACACAGATCTTCAACTGTAAAACATGGAGTCTCAGGAAGCACCTACCATAAAATAGTATTGGTGTTTTATAATATAGGGAAGCCTTGAATAACTGTTTTATGTATTGCCCCAAGGGTCTAACAAATCTATTGCCTATTGGGGTTTTTACATTAAAGGACAGGAATGTTACAAGGACCAGGATATGGTATGATGAGTCTTTTCTTTATTAGACTTTCTACAATCAGTTTTAGTCTTTGTTCAGCTTCTCATTTAAGAATGTTTAATGCAAATCTGGGGAGAAAGGGTTAAAATGGGTCTTGCCCCATGGCAGTGAGAAGGTCTTGGTACCTTTTGATGGATCTCCAATATTGTCAAGTGCTGGGTCTTTGAAAATTTCACCAAGACTACCTGTAGAAAAGATAAAGCTGACTTTTTCATAACCCAGTGAGGAGAGCACTATCTTTTTTTTTCAAGATTTTATTTATTTATTTGAGAGAGAGACAGAGACAGAGACAACGGAGTGAGAGAGAGCACGAGCTGAGAGGAGTGGCAGAGGGAGAGGAAGACGCAGGCTCCGCACTGAGCAGGGAGCCCAACATGGGGCTTGATCCCAGCACCCTGGGATCCCAAGTCAAAGGCAGATGTTTAGCCAACTGAGCCACCCAGGCGCCCCAAGGAAAGCACTATCTTAAACAGTTTTAGCAGTGTCTCAAGGTGGAAAGGTAGATTTGGGACAGTTGTAAGTTTTAGGAATGTGGTTTTAAGGCAGGTCTTGCAATATATGGGCTTGATTAGGATTGGATAAGAATCTTGATATAATAGTTTAGGACTGGACATAGGAAGATGAGGGTTTTGAGGTGAGAAAGAATCTTTAGAAGTAAATTATCATTTGATACTATCTGTTGTACAATTTGATACTATCATTTGATACTATCTGATGTACAAGTTGATGTTCATTAAATATAGTTGTTTAAGTGTGTATCTTTCTGGGCAAGAGTTTCTTGGAATGGCAATGTCATTTGATGAAGACAGTAGAATAATATGGCTATGTTAATGCCATTAGTAAGCTGTGGGGGTGTAGATGGTTTCTCTCCTCACTTCATGCCTGAATTCCTGGGTTTTGCTATCCTGGTTTTTAAAGGACTTGGGTGCTGCCAGGGTGTTAGACTACATTCTACTTTTTACTCCATTCTGTGTGGTTTAGTCTCCAAGGTTTTCCTTAGTACCTTCACCTGGTCCTATTTATAATACATTTATATGATGTAACTTGGCCTGTCCCTCTTGGTTGCATTTCCTTCCTTTTGCCTGTAACTGTGTTTCAGATCACCCAGCATGGTATAATGGGTTTGAGTCTGGGTTGTGTTATATACCAGCTGCAATACACTTACTCTCTGCTTCATTCTTTTTTTGGTCCACGGTAGAACTTTTTGTGATTTCCTGACTCACTCAGATAGGCCTGTCTGGTCTCTGACTCATGGCCATCCCACATTTGGTCATCTTTGCCTAGACAGAGTTTCTGTGCAGAAACTGATGTGAGCAAAATCTGAACTCCAGAAAAACCAGTCTTGATGTGGAATATATTTTAATCAATGCTGGTTTTTTCTTTTTCTTTTTTTTTTTTTTTGCAAGTAAAGTCTCCCAACTCTTAGATATTAGTTTCAGAACTTCCATTATTTAACTGTGTAATCTTCAGCCAGGTTTAAAATTTTAATTGCAATTTTGAACTGATAGGAGGATGTTGCTGTAAATCAGGTAAGAAATGATGTTAAGTTGCATTAGAATGGTGGTAGAGATAAGACCCTGAGAATCAGCATTTTAAACAAGTTTCCATCAAATCTTTATACTCGATGAAGCTTGAGATCCTTTATATATTTTAAGTCTATGCTTTTAGGTACTGAAAGATTCAAACTTTCACATACTTTCATTGGAGTCAGCCTTTTATTTATATGAAATGTTCATCTCTTCACATTAACACTATCTGCTTTAAATTCCCTATTATAGAATAGTAGTATTTTTATACCTGTTTTCTCTTTGTTAACATTAGCTCGCTATATCTTTTTAACCTTTATTTTCAATTTTTCCAATTTTTAAAAATTTAAGTATAACTAACATACATACAGTGTTATATTAGTTTCAGGTGTACAATATAACAACTCAACAATTCTGTACATTTCTCAGTGTTCATCAAGATAAGGCATTCTTAACCCCCATTATGTGTTTCACCCATTTCCCCCTCCCACCTCCCCTTTGGCAACCACCAGTTTGTTCTCTGTATTTAAGGATATTTTTTCTTTTTTGTTTCTCTCTTTTTTTCTTTGTTGTTCATTTGTTTTATTTCTTAAACTCTACATGAGTGAAATCATACGATGTTTGTCTTTCTCTGACTTCTGATTTTTCTATTTGAAATTTAAAATTCAAATTTTGAAAAATATTTCAAAAATTATTTTGTTTTACATGTAACACATTACATGAAATAAAGCTGGATTTTATTTTCCCACAATCTGATTGAGAAATTTAACATAGCTGTATTTCTTGTGATTAATAACATCTTTGGATATGTTCCTGATATTTTATAATTCCATTTGCCACGCATTCCTTCTTATTTTCCTCATGCTCCTCCCTTTTCTTCCTTCCTTTCCTTTCTTTTTCTTTATATTACTGATTCCTTTCTTGTTTTTTTGATATATTGATTATATTTTCTTAATTTCTTTTCCTCTGATAGTTTGGAAGCTAAATATGCTATTCCTATTCTTTGAGTGGTTTCACTTATATTTTATTTTATTTTTTCACTTATATTTTAAAGCACATATTTAAGTTTATCTAGTTATTTCAAATTAATTAATATTTATATCAGCTCTTGCTCCCACAGTCCCTGTTTCAAGACAAGAAATTTGGCATATTTTTCAGTTCTTTCCTTCTTTCAGGCTTCCTGTACTTTTCATGTTGAGATTATCCAGGAGTTTTAGTTATTTAACTTTTTGTACCAATAATTATTTCATGTATCCATTTTATGTACTAATAATTATTTAATAATTATTTTGATAATTATATATTTGTTCATTTGCTCATCAGTTCTTAAATTTCAAATCTTGCCTTTTTTCTGAATCACTTTTCATTTTTATGAAGTATGTAATTAAGTAATTCTTTCAGAGAATGTGTGTGATATGCCTGTGAGTATTTGTAGCCCTGTAAACTTTTAATTTCATACCCTTCCTTGATGCTAGTTTGTCTGAGTATAAAGATTTTAGGTTCAAATTTCCTTCATTTCTGAAAAATGAATAATGAAAGGATGACAGAAAAACTTAACTAGCTGGAATTTAAGAGATACTCTTCTAATCAACCATTTACTCAACTCAACTTACTCAGAGTAACTAAGACATAACATAAAAGAGAACACTTCATACCAGAACTTACATTACATGGATAAAGCTAAACTCAAATGAAATTTTATAGCATTAAGTATCTTAATTATTAAAGTATTAAAAAAAGATTGAAAATACTGGGAGCAGTTGGGAGTTGGATGGGAACTTGGAAGAGAGAGCAGCAGGGATGCATTTAAGTCACCATCTTTTTGCTACCAGCACTTTTAGTGCTTAATTTTTTAAAAGATTTATTTATTTTTTGCGGGGGAGGGGGTTGGAGAGAGACAGGCTTACGCAGACTCTGGGTGTGGGTGTGGAGCCCAATGCAGGGCTTGCTCTCACGACCTTGAGATCATGACTTGATCTGAGGCTTAACTGACTGTGCCACTCAGGCATCCTAACATTTAATGTTTAATATTTAAGACTTTGAATCATTTGGAATTTATTTTATTTCAAGATATTGGGAGAGATCTCACTTCATTCTCCCTTCCCCCTCAAAATGTCTAACCAGTTGTTTCAATAATATTTAATAATAATAATAATAATAATAACCCATATTTTCCCCTCTGACATGAAATTATACTTTAGTCACAGAAGGAATTCTCAAATGAACTTTGGTCTATTCTTGCACCATCTATCCTGTGATATTCATCTGGATGTACATTTTGGCATAGCTCTGGGATGTTTTAATTACTATAGCTTCATAATGTGTTTTGATAACTGGTAGAATAAGGCCTTTTTCATTCTTAGGTTTAATATTTTATGGGCTTTTTGTTACATCTTTAATTTTTTAGGTGAATTTAATGTATATGTATTTAATTCTAAAATTAATTTTTAAATTGGTAATTTGAATGGAACTGATCATACAAATTAAATAAAGGGAAATTGACATCTGCTATATTACTCCTTCCCAAGAACAAAAAGCATTTATTCCCATAAGTTAAAAAAAATTTTAAACTTTTAGTTTTTGCTTCAGCATAGGAAGAGAGCTTGGAGGTTGTCACTCCTATCCTCATAACAAGAAAAAGCTGAACAAACCAAAAATCAATAACTCTTTCTAGATTTATCAGACAAGTGAGATCACAGGACAAACCAATATTCTTTTAACTGGAGAGACAGGCCACTACAGAGAATCACAGCTTCCTAGGAGCAAGAAGCTGCTGCAGCCAGAAACAGGAAAACTTAAACTGTAATTGATGAACTGCCGGAGACTTGAGTGTGGACCAGGTTTAGAATTAAAAATTTAGTGTGTTGGGGGGGGGGGTGGGGCATGCTTTCATGAGTTATACCTCCAGAAGCTCAACCAGTTTTTTTTCTCACAGTGACTATTGAGAAATTCCCCTATGCTCTCAGCAAGGGTGAGGGGAGGCAACCATTTTGAAATATGCCTGTGGAAAAGTAGTCGCTTTGAAATAAGCCGGGAGCATTCTCTTCTCTGACTTCTCTCAAAGGAATTTACTCACTGAAATGGAGGAAAGGAAATACCTAATTGCAGCTCCTGCTAACTTTCTTTCCTGCCTCAAGTGAGTGTGTGTGTGGACACGGTGGTGGGGGCGGTGGTGGTGGTGGTGGTGTGGAGATGAGAAGGTCAAAGCCCCGGGGCACAGGCCCACTGAAACAGTGAAAACTCATAGGGAATTACAGAATGCTTGTCTCCACAACACCCTTTATGACAATAACAGGACTCCTGTATGATAACAGAATTATAGCTGAAAGGACTATAAGGCTTACACTCTATTTAAGAAGGAGTTTATAAAAAAAAAAAAAAAGAAAGAAGGAGTTTACAGGGAAACCCAAATACAACAGAGGAGACAAAAGCAAGGACACTAGGGGAGACTGAAACCTCAGACACCTATTTTTCCAGCAAACAATAGATATAGTGTAACTTCCAGCCAGAGAAACCCTTGTATTAAAGGCCAACTTACCTCTGTTCCTATTATCCAATACACTATATCTGGCTTTCAGCAAAGTTTAGAAGGCATGCTAAAAAGCAGCAACAACAAAAAGTCTGAAGAGCAAAGCAAGTAATAAAACTGGACTCAGATATGGCAGACAGTTTGGAATTATCAGACAAGAAATTGAAAATAACTGTGATTAATATGCTGAGGGCTCTAAAGGAAAAAGTAGCAACATGCAAAAATAGATGGGTAATGTAAGCAGAGAGATTGCATCTATAAGAAAGAATAAAAAGGACATATTTGAAATAAAAAAACCCCCACTGCATTAGAAATAATAACTCTGATGACCTCATCAGTAGATCACTTATGGCCAAGGAACAAATCAGGGAGCTTGAAGATATGTCAGTAGAAACTTCTCAAACTGAAATGCAAAAGAGAAAAAAGAATGAAATATTCAAGAAATGTGGAGCAATTATAAAAAGTAATACATGTAATGGAACTACTTTAAGGAAGGAAAGAAATGAGAAGAAAAAATATTTGCAGTGATAATGGCTGAGAATTTCCTAAAACTAGTGACAGACACCAAACCATAGATGCAGGAAACTCAGAGAACATCAAGAATGATAAATACCAAAAAGTTTACCTGTAGGCATATTATTTTCAAACTGCAGAAAACCTAAGACAAAGAGAAAATCTTGAAAGAAGAAAGAGAGAGAGAGAGAGAGAGAGAGAGAGAGAGAGAGAGGAAGAGAGAGAGAGAGAGAGAAAGAGGAAAAAATACCTTACAGAGGAATAGGATGAGAATACATGGACCTTCTCTTCATAATCAGGTAAACAAGAGGACAAGAAAAATACTTAAGTCTTGAAAGAAGCCACCAACTTAGGATTCTACATCCATTAAAATTATTCAGAAAAGAAAGAGAATAAACACTTTCTTGGATAAATAAAAATGAGGAGAATTTGTTACCAATAAACCTGCCTTATAGGAAGTGTTAAGAGAAGTTCTTCAGAGAGTAGGAAAATGAAATAGTTCAGAAATTTGGATTTACGTAGAGAAAGAGGAACATTAGAGAAGGGTTAAATGAAGGAAAAAATAACACTTTTTATTTTTATTCTTAATTTATCTAATAGACAACTGCCAAAAACAATCTGTATTTGGTATTATAGCTATGGACAAGTGAAATGAATGATAGCAACGTAATAAGGGAAGGAGGGAGGAATTGGAAATACTCTGTTATTTGAAAGTATACTTAGACTAGTTGTAATTACATGTTGCAAATTCTAGGAAAACCAATTAAAAAAATTTTAAAACAATAGTGATTGATTATACTAAGGGAGGAGAGAAAATGGAATCATAAAATGTTCAACTAAAACCAGAAAAGAAAAAACAGAAACGGTAAAAAAGAAACAAGTATAATAAAAAACAGCTACAAATGTGATTGATCTTTTTAAAAAAAATATTCTATTTATTGATTCATGAGAGATTCATGAGAGACACAGAGAGAGCAAGGCAGAGACCTAGGCAGAGGGAGGAGAAGCAGGTTCCATGCAAGGAGCCTGATCTGGAACTTGATCCCAGGACCCCGGGATCACACCCTGAGCCGAGGGCAGATGCTCAACCACTGAGCCACCCAGGCATTCCAAATGTGATAGATCTTAATCAACTGTATCAATAATCACTTTAAGTGTGAATGGCCCAAATATATCAATTAAGAGACAGATTGACAGTGTGGATAAAAAAAAAAACAAGACTTGACTATACGTCTATAAGTCTATAAGTAACACCCTTTAAATAAGAAAAAAAGTTGAGTTTATATGTAGTTGTTTAGATATATTCATCATAGCTTTCGCACTTACTAAGTTTTATCTCTAAGTTTTTAGATCTTCTGTTGTTATTTTGAATGTGTGATTACTAGGAAACTTGATTGCAAATAACATAAAACAGCTTAAACTAATTTTGGCAAAATATGCAATTTATTATTAGACTAACTAAGAACATCTCCTAGAATTCAAAATGAGAATACAACTAGCCCCAGGAATAAACTGGAACAACTTGATGTCCAAATTACTCTTCTTTCTTCTTTTTTTTTTAAAGAGTTTATTTTTATTTATTTATTTTTTTAATTTTTATTTATTTATGATAGTCACAGAGAGAGAGAGAGAGGCAGAGACACAGGCAGAGGGAGAAGCAGGCTCCATGCACCGGGAGCCTGATGTGGGATTCGATCCCGGGTCTCCAGGATCACGCCCTGGGCCAAAGGCAGGCGCCAAACCGCTGCACCACCCAGGGATCCCTTCTTTCTTCTTTCAATGTTACTTCTCTTCATGAATTTGTTCATCATTCCTCTTTTCTCTGTGGACCCAATTCCTCTTATTCTCCAGTCCATTGGGTAAAAAATTTGGGTGTTCACATGCCTGAATTTACATGTTATATATCTCTCTACATCTCCATTCTAATTCCCAAGGATGTGACTTGGACTGGCCACGCTTGGATCAGCTATCCACCTTCTTATTCAATTATCTGTAACCAAGGATACAATTTCAGATGGCACAACATTATGGCTGGAAGACTACTGCTTGACCATATGGATGGTACAGACCATTTTTCAGAATTTGAGTCTATACAGACAAAACAGTAGGGGTTCTGTTATAGAGCAGAGTGTTTCCATTAAATTTTCTTTCTGGTTACTCTGGGTGTAGGAGGGAACCTACTAGATGCTACCCTTGTATTTTATTTTCACAGCTTTTGGGAAGAGGGATGCCTGAAAGTTTCCTTGATAGTTGTGAGGTAATAATTTACACTTTGAGGATCAGAAGGTATTTTTTCCATTTAGAGGTCGAGCCTTTGTGATTATGGGGCAAAAGGTGTTTCCAGGCATGTGTGGCCTATTCTGAACGCATTCATCTGTAGATAGCCCTGCATGATTTAAAGGGTTGGGCCCATCTTCCTTTGTTGAGAAAGGAAAGGAATCTTTTTTGTTTGGGGGATTGAAAAGCAAAGTGACTCAAGTCCTTGCTGGTTTTCTGGGACTGTGCAGTGGGGCTAGTGGTTGTGGGTTCTGTTGCAGAGAGGACTGAGTTGGTTCTATATAGTGCATGGGGGTTTGTAGGGAAATGGAGAGCCTAGAAATCTGGTGAGGGGTACCTTGCTTATACTCTCATTGGAAAGGTCAGGGCAAAAAGTTATCTGGCACTTTCAGCTTCCATTGTGGTGGACAAGGTCCTGCTTCCCACCAACATCACAAAATTGCAAATTCTCCACACTTATTAAGGGAATCAGGTACCAAGATTCCAGGAAAAAAGGGCAAATAACCACCATAGTCCACTCTTTGGCTATCAGCATCCACTTACATGCTAGCTCAAGAACTCATTCTTCCTCAAAAACGTGGGTTTTTTTGGGAATATAATGTAGCTACCTTTCAAAAATGCAAGAAAATACTCAACTCTTCTCAAAGTGAGATGAAGCAAAGTTTCATCAGTTACTGCATTCATCTACATGTGCAGGATGTTTGGTGAACATCTATTCCTCATCCAGTCCTGATACAATATTGTCTGTGCTGTAAGGGTCATATCATAAATTTAACCATAACTCTCAGTCCATATATCTGAGACACTTCTTCTGCATCCCTTTTTATCCTCTCAATTTAACCTGTCTTGGGTATCTTTGGCCATTTTCCTTGCCTTAACCATTACTGCAGCTTTACACATAACTGTAACATGAGTGTAACCCACTCAGACAGACTTCACGTGAGTGTAATCCAACAGGGAGAAGTGGCCTGTAATGTAGGTATACAAGGCTTTTGGGCAGTGGTGATTGGCTTGGCTCATTGGTCAGAGGACTGGAAGACTAATAGAAGATAAGGAGCAAATGGGGAAAAAAGATGTAGGTTTGGACCCATGAGAGTGGGCATAAAGCATATGGATCTTTATGTCTCATATTAAAACTCCTAAAGAACATCTACTACAAATGAGGCTTTCAACCTTGAAATCACCCATAATTCTCTTTTTCTCACATTCCATTTCTTTCTTTTCTTTCTTTCTTTCTTTCTTTTTTTTTTGGTATTGTATTCACATTCCATTTCTAATCTTTCTGGAAGTGTTAATGGATCTACCTTCAAATTATATCTAGAATCCAACTTCTCCCTCCCCACAACCTCTGTGCAACTGCCTTGACCCAAGCAAACTATTTCTCCTCTGGATTACTGAAATAGTCTCATAAATGGCTTTAACATTTCCAAAGTTACCACTTCCCTTCATTTTACTTTTCAGTACACAGAACAGATTAATCTTTATTGTAAAATGTATGTCAAATCTTGCTACTCCTCTACTCAAAATCCTCCAGTGGCTTCCCATTTTGTTCAAAGTAAAAGTCAGAAGTCTTACAAAGCCCCAACAGAGCCCTACATGCTTTGGCTCCCTGTACACCCCTGACCTCATCTCTTACTCTCCACTGAATTCACTCTGTTACAGCCACTGGCTATTTTGAACTTCCTCCTTCCAATACACCAGCAATGTTTCCACTCCTGGCTCTCTGCAGTGGCTCTTTTCTCTTCTTAAGGTATCCCTATAGTTCACTCTCTCACCTCATTCAAGTCACCTCTGGACTGAACGAAGCCCAAACCTACCACTGAAGCTTTCAACCCTCACCAGTACTCCAGCACTCTTTTTATCTTACAACCTAAACTAATTTTCCATAGGTGTTTGTACCTTCCATATAATTTACTCATTTATACTGTTTATTGTCCATCTTCCCACACTACTAGATAAGCTCTGTGAGAGTCAGAACTTTTTCTGTTATGACAATGCTGTATCCTTGGCATCTAGAACAGTGCCTGGTACATAGTAGATACTGGATAAATGGTAAATGGATGAATGTACTTGAATGAAACTGTAAGTTTTCAGTAGTCTATTTCTTGCTAGTGCCAGCATAGTGTGTGAACCAGAAGGTAAACCAACTTCAAACCATCAGCTGCTCATAGATAAATCAACCCAGCATAACCTGGGTTGAAGGAGCATGGCCCAAGAAGGCCCTTGGAAAGAGAGATGTTGTGTTCTGTTACTTTCTAGGCTCCTTTCTTTCTTTTTTTTTTTTTTTTAAAGATTTTATTTATTTATTCATAGAGACTGAGAGAGAGAAAGAGGCAGAGACACAGGCAGAGGGAGAAGCAGGCACCATACAGAGAGCCTGACGTGGGACTTGATCCAGGGTCTCCAGGATCACACCCTGGGCTGCAGGCAGTGCTAAACCGCTGCACCACTGGGGCTGCCCTCTAGGCTCCTTTCAAAGACTAATGATATGTTAGTGTAGAATAAGGGTTGTATATAGTAAACAAGGAAACTGAAGCCATTGGAAATTAAGAGATGGGCCCCAGGTCACATAGCTATCGAACAGCAGAGTGAGAATATTTTCCCAAAACGGAACATCAATGTACTTCCTTTTTTAAAGCAGGATGAAAATGAACATGATTACAGATATGTAGTTAGTGGACCCGACATGTGGGTGTGCATTTTAAAATTCCCCAAATGTATAATGTTCTTGTCTGCCCAGTTTCAAAGAGTGTTTTGCATCTCTGTCACTCTGAGTGGTATGACACCATCAGGATGACTATGGCAGTAAGAAAACACAGAAAACACGTAGCACGGAAAAAGACTCAGTCACAACAAAGGCTAACTTGCCTTATCAGTATGAACCCAAGAACACAGTGAGCACCCCAAAATATACATTGATGATGGTACTGTGAGTCACTGTATGACTCACAGTTCACTGACCACTACAAAACAGAAACTTGAAGAATAATTTACTGCCCAGGCCAAAAGGACTTGAAAGAACTTTCCCACCCACCATATGAGTGATATATCAAATTAGGGATAAGGCGCCATCGCTTTCTTCTTCTTGGAATGGATTAGTTCTCCCTCTTTGTACCGCTCCCCCAGAGACACAGGGCCAGATAAGCCTCTGGTTTTACTAATAATCTTCTCTCAGTGAACCGTTCTATTCCTGTACCTGCCTACTCGGGCTCATTCTGCAAAGAAATCTAACCCATAAGAGTGCCTCAGCACACAAAAATGTACTTCATCACTCCTCAGAGCAAGATGGCTTCTTGGATCAGCCTTTTATGCCTTCCCTCCCTTGACTGTGACACTAAACAGACCCATAATAAACCGTCCTCAACTACACAAGTAAGAAATTATTCTCAGGGCCAAGAGAGTTTGCTCTCCAAAACCGTTTCTTTCTCTTATGTGTACAAATCAAGGACCCAGTGGTCACAATTTGGGGGCACAGAGATTAGTGGCAAGTTTCATTTTTCTACAGGAATGAAACATTTAATTCTCTAACACCTTCTCATCAGGACTGCTGTTGCACTCACATGATCTGTGTGGTTGGCTTGGTGTTGTGAATTCTGCTTTACCCATGAGGGTCCTGAGGAGGTCTGTGACCTGAGGTCATACAGGCAAGTCCTCACTGGAGCCAGGGGTGTACACTCTGAAGTTCCTCCTCTGGGCTGTGCCTGACACCCACCCCAGCTATCTTCTGGGGCCTTATTGCCCCAGTCTACGTGGTGATGCTGACATAGGCCTTCTGGTGGCAGGAGGCTGTCTGGCATCTGGATTTTCTCTCACGTAGAAGACAGCACTGTTAAAAAAAAAAAAAAAAGTTTCTTATATCCACAAAGTGTCTCCTGCTTTTGGAGCAATGGGAGTTCTGTAAGGAAACACCCCAGGGAAAGAGTGTCCTTCCCTCACTCCCTTCATTCCTTTCACACCAATAGAAAGCTCTTTCCCTGCCCCCCAACTTTGTTGAGGTATAATTGGCAAAACTTTTGTAAAGTGCTTAAAGCATGCATTATTATGATTTATATATGTATATCTTGTGAAAGGATTCTTCCCTAGTTAATTAGCATATCCATCACTTCACACATACATACACATACATATGTAAAAACATTTAAGTTCTACTCTTTTAACAGATTTCAATTATACAGTGTTAGCAACGATAGTCAACCACATTTTACATTAGATCCTCCTCAGACCTTATCCATCTTCTAGCTGAAAGTTTGTACCCTTTTACCAATTCTCCCTATTTCTTACCTTCTCCCAGCCCTTCATAACTACTTTTCTACTCTCTAAGTTTGACTTTTGTTTTTTAAAATTCCAAGTATAAGTGACACTATGCACCATTTGTCTTTCTCTGGTCTGGCTTATTTCACTTAGCATAATGCCCTCAAATTCCACTCCTGTTGTCACAGATGATAGGATTTCCTTCTTTTTTTGTATATACATACCACATCTTTTTTATCCATTCATCCATTGATGGACACTTACATCGTTTCCTAAAAAAGCTCTTAATAGCACCAAGAAGAAATCTTCTAAGATCTAGGCTACTCAGGATTCATCAGAAATAAAGTATGATTAGGCAATCTGTGGGGGTCCCCTGGTTGTGCCTGTTGCAGAGGCCACCCTGACTGGTTTGCACACCCAAGATTACTTGAATGATTCTGCAGATGGGAAGTAACTGGGTGTTAGAATTTTCATGAACAGCAGAATACACTAAATGTTGCTGCTAGAAACATCTGGAGGTTCCTCAAAGAGTTAAAAATAGATCTGCCCTATGACCCAGCAATTGCACTGCTGGGGATTTACCCCAAAGACACAGATGCAGTGAAACACCAGGACACCTGCACCCCGATGTTTCTAGCAGCAATGTCCACGATAGCCAAACTGTGGAAGGAGCCTCGGTGTCCATCGAAAGATGAATGGATAAAGAAGATGTGGTCTATGTATACAATGGAATATTACTCAGCCATTAGAAACGACAAATACGGAGGAGGGGCAAGATGGCAGAAGAGCAGGGTCCCCAAGTCACCTGTCCCCACCAAATTACCTAGATAACCTTCAAATCATCCTGAAAATCTACGAATTCGGCCTGAGATGTAAAGCGAGACCAGCTGGAACGCTACAGGGAGAAGAGTTCGCGCTTCTATCAAGGTAGGAAGACGGGGAAAAAGAAATAAAGACACAAAAGGCCTCCGAGGGGGAGGGGCCCCGCGAGGAGCCGGGCTGAGGCCGGGGCGAGGGTCCCCAGGACAGGAGAGCCCCGTCCCGGAGGAGCAGGAGCTGCACCAACCTTCCCGGGCGGAAAGGCCTCGCAGGGAGTTGGAGCAGGACCCAGGAGGGCGGGGATGCCCTCGGGCTCCCGGGGACACTAACAGACACCTGCGCCCCGGGAGAGTGCGCCGAGCTCCCTAAGGGCTGCAGCGCGCACGGCGGGGCCGGAGCAGCTCGGAGGGGCTCGGGCGGCGGCTCCGCGGAGGGGGCTGCGGGGCGGGAGCGCGAATCCACCAGCGCAGGCCCCGGAGCACAGGGCGCCGGGACACAGCCCAGGATCCGGCCTCCCCCGGGACAGGCAGAGGCCGGGAGGGCCCAGGAAAGCGACGACGCTCCTGCCCCGAGCTGAGCAGACCAGCGGCCCCGCCCCGGAGCCTCCAGGCCCTGCGGATGGGACGGAGAGCCCCGTAGTTCCTGCGGAGGCTGAATCCAGGCTTCCAGAGTTGCCATAGCAACTGCGGCTGTTCCTCCTGGGGCCTCACGGGGTAGACAACCCCCGCTGAGCCCTGCAGCAGGCAGGGGCAGAGCAGCTCCCCCAAGTGCTAACACCTGAGAATCAGCACAGCAGGCCCCTCCCCCAGAAGACCAGCCGGACGGACCAGTTCCAGGGGAAGTCAAGGGACTTAAAGTCTACAGAATCAGAAGATACTCCCCCGTGTGTTTTGTTTTTTTTTCTTTTTTCTTTTCTTTTTGATTTCTCATTGCTTCCCCCACCCCCTTTTTTTCTCACCTTTCTTTCTTTTTCTTTCTCTTTTTCTTCTCTTTTTTTTCCTTTTTTTTCTTCTTTTTCTTTTTTCTTTTCTCTTTTCTTTCCTTCTCTCTCTTTCTCTCCTTTTCCCAATACAACTTGTTTTTGGCCACTCTGCACTGAGCAAAATGACTAGAAGGAAAACCTCACCTCAAAAGAAAGAATCAGAAACAGTCCTCTCTCCCACAGAGTTACAAAATCTGGATTACAATTCAATGTCAGAAAGCCAATTCAGAAGCACTATTATACAGCTACTGGTGGCTCTAGAAAAAAGCATAAAGGACTCAGGAGACTTCATGACTGCAGAATTTAGATCCAATCAGGCAGAAATTAAAAATCAATTGAATGAGATGCAATCCAAACTAGAAGTCCTAACGACGAGGGTTAACGAGGTGGAAGAACGAGTGAGTGACATAGAAGACAAGTTAATGGCAAAGAGGGAAACTGAGGAAAAAAGAGACAATCAATTAAGGGACCATGAAGACAGATTAAGGCAAATAAATGACAGTCTAAGGAAGAAAAACCTACGTTTAATTGGGGTTCCCGAGGGCGCCGAAAGGGACAGAGGGCCAGAATATGTATTTGAACAAATCCTAGCTGAAAACTTTCCCAATCTGGGAAGGGAAACAGGCATTCAGATCCAGGAAATAGAGAGATCCCCCCCTAAAATCAATAAAAACCGTTCAACACCTCGACATCTAATAGTGAAGCTTGCAAATTCCAAAGATAAAGAGAAGATCCTTAAAGCAACAAGAGACAAGAAGTCCCTGACTTTCATGGGGAGGAGTATTAGGGTAACAGCAGACCTCTCCACAGAGACCTGGCAGGCCAGAAAGGGCTGGCAGGATATATTCAGGGTCCTAAATGAGAAGAACATGCAACCAAGAATACTTTATCCAGCAAGGCTCTCATTCAAAATGGAAGGAGAGATAAAGAGCTTCCAAGACAGGCAGGAACTGAAAGAATATGTGACCTCCAAACCAGCTCTGCAAGAAATTTTAAGGGGGACTCTTAAAATTCCCCTTTAAGAAGAAGTTCAGTGGAACAATCCACAAAAACAAGGACTAAATAGATATCATGATGACACTAAACTCATAACTGTCAATAGTAACTCTGAACGTGAATGGGCTTAATGACCCCATCAAAAGGCGCAGGGTTTCAGACTGGATAAAAAAGCAGGACCCATCTATTTGCTGTCTACAAGAGACTCATTTTAGACAGAAGGACACCTACAACCTGAAAATAAAAGGTTGGAGAACCATTTACCATTCAAATTGTTCTCAAAAGAAAGCAGGGGTAGCCATCCTTATATCAGATAAACTAAAATTTACCCCGAAGACTGTAGTGAGAGACGAAGAGGGACACTATATCATACTTAAAGGATCTATCCAGCAAGAGGACTTAACAATCCTCAATATATATGCCCCGAATGTGGGAGCTGCCAAATACTTAAACGAATTATTAACCAAAGTGAAGAAATACTTAGATAATAATACACTTATACTTGGTGACTTCAATCTAGCTCTTTCTACCCTCGATAGGTCTTCTAAGCACAACATCTCCAAAGAAACGAGAGCTTTAAATGATACACTGGACCAGATAGATTTCACAGATATCTACAGAACTTTACATCCAAACTCAACTGAATACACATTCTTCTCAAGTGCACATGGAACTTTCTCCAGAATAGACCACATACTGGGTCACAAATCGGGTCTGAACCGATACCAAAAGATTGGGATCGTCCCCTGCATATTCTCAGACCATAACGCCTTGAAATTAGAACTAAATCACAAGGAGAAGTTTGGAAGGACATCAAACACGTGGAGGTTAAGGACCATCCTGCTAAAAGATAAAAGGGTCAACCAGGAAATTAAGGAAGAATTAAAAAGATTCATGGAAACTAATGAGAATGAAGATACAACTGTTCAAAATCTTTGGGATGCAGCAAAAGCAGTCCTGAGGGGGAAATACATCGCAATACAAGCATCCATTCAAAAACTGGAAAGAACTCAAATACAAAAGCTAACCTTACACATAAAGTAGTTAGAGAAAAAACAGCAAATGGACCCGACGCCCAGCAGAAGAAGAGAGTTAATTAAAATTCGAGCAGAACTCAACGAAATTGAGACCAGAAGAACTGTGGAACAGATCAATAGAACCAGGAGTTGGTTCTTTGAAAGAATTAATAAGATAGATAAACCATTATCCAGCCTTATTAAAAAGAAGAGAGAGAAGACTCAAATTAATAAAATCATGAATGAGAAAGGAGAGATCACTACCAACACCAAGGAAATACAAACGATTTTAAAAACATATTATGAACAGCTCTACGCCAATAAATTAGGCAATCTAGAAGAAATGGACGCATTTCTGGAAAGCCAGAAACTACCAAAACTGGAGCAGGAAGAAATAGAAAACCTGAACAGGCCAATAACCAGGGAGGAAATTGAAGAAGTCATCAAAAACCTCCCAAGACACAAGAGTCCAGGGCCAGATGGCTTCCCAGGGGAATTCTATCAAACGTTTAAAGAAGAAATCATACCTATTCTACTAAAGCTGTTTGGAAAGATAAAAAGAGATGGAGTACTTCCAAACTCGTTCTATGAGGCCAGCATCACCTTAATTCCAAAACCAGACAAAGACCCCCACCAAAAAGGAGAATTACAGACCAATATCCCTGATGAACATGGATGCAAAAATTCTCAACAAGATACTAGCCAATAGGATCCAACAACACATTAAGAAAATTATTCACCATGACCAAGTAGGATTTATCCCCGGGACACAAGGCTGGTTCAACACTCGTAAAACAATCAATGTGATTCATCATATCAGCAAGAGAAAAACCAAGAACCATATGATCCTCTCATTAGATGCAGAGAAAGCATTTGACAAAATACAGCATCCATTCCTGATCAAAACTCTTCAGAGTGTAGGGATAGAGGGAACTTTCCTCGACATCTTAAAAGCCATCTACGAAAAGCCCACAGCAAATACAATTCTCAATGGGGAAGCACTGGGAGCCTTTCCCCTAAGATCAGGAACAAGACAGGGATGCCCACTCTCACCACTGCTATTCAACATAGTATTGGAAGTCCTAGCCTCAGCAATCAGACAACAAAAAGACATTAAAGGCATTCAAATTGGCAAAGAAGAAGTCAAACTCTCCCTCTTCGCCAATGACATGATACTCTACATAGAAAACCCAAAAGCCTCCACCCCAAGATTGCTAGAACTCATACAGCAATTTGGTAGCATGGCAGGATACAAAATCAATGCCCAGAAATCAATGGCATTCCTATACACTAACAATGAGACTGAAGAAAGAGAAATTAAAGAGTCAATCCCATTTACAATTGCACCCAAAAGCATAAGATACCTAGGAATAAACCTAACCAAAGAGGTAAAGGATCTATACCCTAAAAACTATAGAACACTTCTGAAAGAAATTGAGGAAGACACAAAGAGATGGAAAAATACTCCATGCTCATGGATTGGCAGAATTAATATTGTGAAAATGTCAATGTTACCCAGGGCAGTTTACACGTTGAATGCAATCCCTATCAAAATACCATGGACTTTCTTCAGAGACTTAGAACAAATTATTTTAAGATTTGTGTGGAATCAGAAAAGACCCCGAATAGCCAGGGGAGTTTTAAAAAAGAAAACCATATCTGGGGGCATCACAATGCCAGATTTCAGGTTGTACTACAAAGCTGTGGTCATCAAGACAGTGTGGTACTGGCACAAAAACAGACACATAGACCAATGGAACAGAATAGAGAACCCAGAAGTGGACCCTGAACTTCATGGTCAACTAATATTCGATAAAGGAGGAAAGACTATCCACTGGAAGAAAGACAGTCTCTTCAATAGATGGTGCTGGCAAAATTGGACATCCACATGCAGAAGAATGAAACTAGACCACTCTCTTGCACCATACACAAAGATAAACTCAAAATGGATGAAAGATCTAAATGTGAGACAAGATTCCATCAAAATCCTAGAGGAGAACACAGGCAACACCCTTTTTGAACTTGGCCACAGTAACTTCTTGCAAGATACATCCACGAAAGCAAAAGAAACAAAAGCAAAAATGAACTATTGGGACTTCATCAAGATGAGAAGCTTTTGCACAGCAAAGGATACAGTCAACAAAACTAAAAGACAACCTACAGAATGGGAGAAGATATTAGCAAATAACATATCAGATAAAGGGCTAGTTTCCAAAATCTATAAAGAACTTATTAAACTCAACAGCAAAGAAACAAACAATCCAATCATGAAATGGGCAAAAGACATGAAGAGAAATCTCACAGAGGAAGACATAGACATGGCCAACATGCACATGAGAAAATGCTCTGCATCACTTGCCATCAGGGAAATACAAATCAAAATCACAATGAGGTACCACCTCACACCAGTGAGAATGGGGAAAATTAACAAGGCAGGAAACAACATATGTTGGAGAGGATGCGGAGAAAGGGGAACCCTCTTACACTGTTGGTGGGAATGTGAACTGGTGCAGCCACTCTGGAAAACTGTGTGGAGGTTCCTCAAAGAGTTAAAAATAGACCTGCCCTACGACCCAGCAATTGCACTGTTGGGGATTTACCCTAAAGATTCAGATGCAATGAAACACCGGGACACCTGCACCCCGATGTTTCTAGCAGCCACGTCCACAATAGCCAAACTGTGGAAGGAGCCTCGGTGTCCATCGAAGGATGAATGGATAAAGAAAATGTGGTTTATGTATACAATGGAATATTCCTCAGCCATTAGAAACGACAAATACCCACCATTTGCTTCAACGTGGATGGAACTGGAGGGTATTATGCTGAGTGAAGTAAGTCAATCGGAGAAGGACAAACAGTGTATGTTCTCATTCATTTGGGGAATATGAATAATAGTGAAAGGGAATATAAGGGAAGGGAGAAGAAATGTGTGGGAAATATCAGAAACGGAGACAGAACATAAAGACTCCTAACTCTGGGAAACGAACTAGGGGTGGTGGAAAGGGAGGAGGGCGAGGGGTGGGGGTGAATGTGTGACGGGCACTGAGGGGGACACTTGACGGGATGAGCACTGGGTGTTATTCTGTATGTTGGTAAATTGAACACCAATAAAAATTAATTTATTAAAAAAAAAAGAAACGACAAATACCCACCCTTTGCTTTGACATGGATGGAACTGGAGGGTATTATGCTGAGTGAAATAAGTCAGTCGGAGAAGAATAAACATTATATGGTCTCATTCATTTGGGGAATATAAAAAATAGTGAAAGGGAATAAAGGGTGGGGCATGGGGGTGACTGGGTGACTGACGGGCACTGAGGTGGGCACTTTATGGGATGAGCACTGGGTGTTATGCTATATGTTGGCAAATTGAACTCCAATAAAAAATAAATTAAAAAAAAACAAACAAAGTCAGACGCTTAATGGACTGAGCCACCCACATGCCCCTGTAAAACTTGAATTTTATTTTCTTTGGTTTATCTATAGACGAAATAAATTCTGTCCTATGTTTTTAATATAATCACTGTTTTAGAAATTTAATGTTGGTTTTTAGAAACAGTGAAGTAGAAACATGTTATACATATGTATGATCCAGACAGGGATAGGAATAGGAATAAAAATGTAAAATGGAACTTTGAGAAGAATCCCCAAAGCATTAAGTACTAGGGAGAACATTAAAGGTGAAGGTTTTAATGCAGATAATCTAATCTAGAAGTTTTTTTTTTTAAACCAACTGGGCCAAATAATCCAAAAAAGGCATGAAAATGATTAGCAGTCATTTAGGAGAATTTCTACAAACAGGTAAAATAATGGAAGAAGTAAATGCTGGAGAGATTCCAAGGGAGCAGAGTATGACTAATTAGAGGATTGGATTTTGCAAAGAAGATAGTTGAACCTGGAAAACCTTGGCATCAAGTAACCTGAAGGTAAAGCTTTAAAAAGTAAGGTTGACTTCTGAGAAAAATTAATGGATTAAACACATGTTTACACTAGCTTCTTCCCTCAATGACACCAAATGACAACAAAAGAACATTTTAGAAGACTAAACCTACAAGAAGGGAAAGAATGAAAAAGAAGACAGCAAAAATGAAATTTTGGAAACAGAAAAGCCAATGGAGATGAGTAACAAATTCTTAGTAAACCTATGGAAAAGGAATCCCATGACAGCAGTGAGGAAAGACAGAAATCCACCTGATTTACACAGAGGAATTGTCAAAAGACTCAGGAATTGGTGGTGCTAGATACCTCTAGAAGTGGAGACTGATTAAGAAGGGTTGTTTGAAAGTCTGTTTAAGAACTATGAAGTTCCAACATTACCTCCCACACTCTGATAAGCCACCTGATGAATGGCTCTTCTTTTACCCTGGAATATGTTCTCTAGAGAGGATAAGTAGATAGAACTTCAAGTTCAGTTGAGGATGGAGGCACTGGACAGAAAATGGGGATCTGGATATTACTTGCATCCTGGATTCTGAAGTATCTCAACTCTCTTCCTTCATTCATGTCCCAGAATATTCACCTCTACCCTCCAAAGAAGATACTGGACTTTTTTTCCCTAGGAAGTCTGATTGACTTAAGAGGAAACATCTAAACATATTTTATAATCTCTCCAACCAGACCACAAGAAAGTAAAGATCAGAATAGACAAACCCTTCCACATACTTGGAGACTTTTAGGACCCCTATATTAAATATGAACATCCAACCAGTGAATATCAGACAGCAGAGGAAAATATCTGATATGAAAAATAGAGATCAAAATAAACAATAAAGAGCAACATAAAGAAAATAAAATTTAGAGTTTTAAAAACATGTCCATAAATTCTTTGGCATTTCTCATATCAAAAGATGGAGTCCAATTCCTCTCTCCTTGAATATGAGCTGGTTTTAATGACTTGCTTCTCAAGAATATAATGTGATAAAGTTAGGTTATGTGATTTTCAAGGCAAGATTTATTTTTTTTTAAGTTTTTTAATTTTTTATTTAAATTTGATTTGCCAACATATTGTACATCATTAGTTTCAGATGTAGTTTTCAATAATACATCAGTTGCATAAAAGTTTTATCAGTGAAATATTTCATATATTTCTCAATATTTAATTTTCCTTATCATAGTTATAGAAGATAAAGGAAAAGTATTTAATACTTTCACCAAACCCATATTGATGCCCCTAAAGCCCCATTGGGTGACCTCAGTGTTCCATACCAATATCACTTTCCACAAATACCAGCAGGTGAACAAAATCTGGTAGGTAACACACTAAGAAAATCAGGCTTAATATGTTAAACATTTATTGGGCACTTACTAAACATTCCCCTAGGCTATGGATGTGACATTGACAAGGGCATCATCCTGCCCACACAAAGCTTTCTGTCTAATAAGAGAGATAAACAACTCTAGCACCTGGCAGGTTGCAGCGGGTGGGGGTACCCTTACAGAACACATGCAGACAGCTCAATATTCTTTATTTCATGTAATCCTCACCACAGCCTTCTGCTTTAGGTATTATCGCCTTTCCAAAGGTGGAAATACTGAGTCTCTAGGAGGTTAAACTACTTGCCCAATATCTTACAGAGTAAATCACCAATTCTGCATGAGCACAGGTCTATCTGACTCTACAGAGCTCATGTTCTTTCTCTAAAGCAAACCATGTTCCTTCTCAATAAGAGCAGTATCATTCTGGAGTGACTAAGCAAGAAGGAGAAGTTCATTCCACTGGGGTAGCTGATGTAGAGCTCAGAGAAGGCTTCACAGAGGAGGTGGATTTGAGCTGAGACTTGAAGAAATATGAATTCAATAAGAAATTCACGGGAAAGAAAATGTCAGACTAGAGGCAGTGAGCTGGCAGTTTGATGTGGTATTACTTTTGAAATCAGGGAACATGGAGGGAGAGACTAGTAAAATTATGCTGCCAG
The DNA here is from genome assembly GCF_905146905.1 of Nyctereutes procyonoides. Lineage (NCBI taxonomy): Eukaryota > Metazoa > Chordata > Mammalia > Carnivora > Canidae > Nyctereutes > Nyctereutes procyonoides. The sequence goes on from NW_026575044.1 coordinate 38,524,012, forward strand.
CAGAAGGCACTATGTGCCAGCCATGGTATTTTCTACATAGCAACCAGACAAAATGCATCCATCTTCCAGATCCCCTCCACCATGAATCTTCCTCTAGCTTTCATAGTTCCCCTCTTCCTCTTTCCAAATGTTTCTCTCTCCTCTTTTCTCCCTATCCCAACCAAGCAGACGTAACGAATGTGTGAAAATCAATTCTTAAAAAAAATTCAGTTGCGTTTGCACAGCATTTTTGTCTCCAAGCTACTCAAAATATCTATCTCCAACCAGTTTCAGCAGCTACTTCTGAACTTCTGGAGTAACAGCTTAAGACATTGAGGACTTCATGGCTTTTCATGAGACACACATAGAGCCTGGACAACTTGTGAAATCTACCAAAGTGAAAAGAACAGGAGTTACTTGGCTGGTTTCTGTGAGAATTCTAGATCATTATTCTTACTACCAGGTCCTTATGGGAAATCTAGTGATGCAAATACATGTAAAACCATTTGCCTCTCCCACCTCCTGAAAAACAGAGTTAGACAATGGTCCACACTTAATGGTACCTAAATCCATCAGTATAATATGATAGTGACCTAGAAAAAGAAGGGTTCTTTACTGTGGTGGGGGTGTAATAAGATTATAGAGGGTTAAAGTGTGAATAGGACAGATGGAATTAGAGGAAATATATAGAGAAAATTGAAAAAAATGAGGTAGGATCTAAAAGAAACTATAAGGGGAATGGTAAGTTTGGGAGGTTATGTTTTCAATGCTAAAGGGTTACGGTCACATTTAGATACTGATGGTCAAGGCAAGATTTAAAAAGATGATATAGCACCCTCATGATTTTCCCTATCTCTAATCACTTGCCCCTGAGGACAGAGCCACAGGCTGTGAAGAAGCCAGGTCATCGTACGACAAGATGGCATGAAGTGTCCTGATGACAGCTCCACCAGTGATACTAGTCAGTAGCCAGTATCAGTGGCCAGACATTTGAATGAGTAAGTATTCAGATCATTCCATCCCCCAGCTTTTGAATCACCCAACTAATGCCAGGTGGAGCAAAGATGAGCTGTCCTCATATAGTCATGCCCAAGCTACAGATTCATAAGCAAAATAAATACTATTATTGTGATAATCCAGTAATTTTTGAAGTGTTTTATCATACAACAATAGAAACTTGAACACAGAGACCCTGCAGGGAAAAGAAATTTTCAAAATTTATGATCAACTCTTTTTCTGGCCAAGATGAAGTAATGGAGACTGGATTCATTTTCCTTCTGAAGCAGCAGAATATTTGAACAAACAATGGTTCTTGGATATTGAACATCAGCCAATGAAAAACATTGATCCCTGAGAAAAGGGAGACAAATGAGGTGAACCCTGCAATTGCCCCAGATTACTACTTGGAGAAAATTTCCAGGCTGTGTTGTAGGGAGAAGTTACCCAAGCAGAGCCTCATGGTCTCCTTAAGTTGAGAAGAGGTGAACATCTAAGGAAGCCCAAAAGGCTAAAGTTTGAAGGACAGAGTACTGTAGAGAAGAGAGCTGCACAAAGAGAAATAACTGGAGATCTACGGAAGTTATGACCCCTCAAGTATTCAGGTGAATACCAATCAGTGCATGCCTGTGAGGAAATTATTCAAGGCCAAGGGTAAAAAACACCCAAAAAGTTTACGGCGAACAATTCTCAGAGCTCACAAAAGGCACAGGAATGATAAATGTCCACCAGCCAAAATGAGAAGTCTCATAAGACATCACCTAGGTGGAGTACAAAGGAGGGTTGCTTCAGTTGTAGTGCAAAATTAGTTCTAGATTAAACGCTTCCTTGGTCTTATTTAGCGAAGCTTAAAAGCACAATCTAAAAGGATTAACCTTTTCCATGTAACTTAACTGCATCCCCAAATGAAGCCCATAATATTTATAGAAATACAATATTAGGGCACCCCGGGTGGCTCAATGGTTTAGCGCTACCTTCAGCCCAGGGCCTGATCCTGGAGATCCGGGATTGAGTCCCACGTCAGGCTCCCTGCATGGAGCCTGCTTCTCCCTCTGTCTATGTCTCTGCCTCTCTTTCTCTCTCTCTGTGTCTCTCATGAATAAATAAATAAAATCTTTTTTTGAAAAAAGAAATACAATAATATTCAGCACCCAACAAGATAAAATTAATCATGTGTAGCATTCAATAAAAATAACTAAGCATGCAAGAAGGAAAAATAGAATCCATCATGAGAAGAAAAATCAATCAATTGAAACTGACCCAAAGGAGAAAATTAGTAAAGATTTTAACATAGTTATTATAACTACATTATAACTACATTCTATGTTTAAGAAGATTGAATAAGTTAAGTAGAGACATGGAAGACATAAAAAAAAAAAGACCAAAAATTTAACTTACAGAGATGAAAGCTGCAATATCTAGGAAAAATGAAAGACTTCATCATCATCATCAGGCCTGCATAATAGGAAATATGAAGGAAATTCTTTAGGCAGAAGAAAAATGGTACCACATGGAAACTCTGATCTAAACAAAACAATGAAGAACACCAGAAATGGTAAATATTTAATTAAAGAAAAGTAATTTTTATTATTTAAATTTTAAAAAGATAGGTGACTGTATAAAGCAAAAATAATAACAATGTAGTATGGGACTTATAACCTGTAGAAATAAAATAAATAACAAACACAGGGAAGGAAGTAATGGGAATAGAGGATTATACAACTCTTATAATATATGTGAAGTGGTTCAATATTATTTGAAGGCAGACTGAAATGATTAAAATATGTATTTTATAAGCCCTAAAATAATCATAGGGTTATTTAGATAATATTTCCTAACATTTGGCTAATTAGGTGAAATGGATGTAAAATGGGAAATAGAATGCTCAATTCAAAAGAAAGCAGAAAAGGTAGAAAAAGGGAACAAAGACCAGATGGTAAAAAATAGAACCCATACACTTTTAAACAACCATTGGGCTGAAGAAGAAATAAAAAAGGAAATTAGAAATTAAAAAGTATCTTGAGGTAAATGAAAACAAAACACAATGTAAAATTGCTTATGGACTGCAGCAAAAGCAGTACTAACAGGGATGTTTATAGTGATAAATGTGTACATTAAAAAAGAAAAAAGATCTCAAGTAAATATTATACCTCAAGGAACTAGAAAATGAACAAATTAAGCCAGAAGTTACCAAAAAGGAGATAATAAAAATCATAGGAAAAATAAATGAAGTAGAAAATAGAAAAAAAATCAATGAAACTAAGGGTTCATTTTTGGAAAATGTGAACAAATCAACAAACCCTTAGATAACTGAGAGAGGAGACTCAAACAAATAAAATCAGAAATGGAAGATGAAACATTATAACCAATGTCACAGAAATAAAAAAAGATGTAAAGGACTATTATGAACAATTATATGCCAACAAATTGGATAATGTAGAAGAAATGGTGAAATTTCTAGGAACATACAACCTACCAAGACTGAATTAAGAGGAAATAGAAAGTGTCTAAACAGATCAATAATAAATAAGGAGATTTAATCAGTAATAAAAAATTTTCCAAAGGAGAAAAGTCCAGGACTAGTTGTTTTCACAGGTATATTCCCCAAACAATTAAAGAAGAATTAATACCAATCCTTTTTAAGCTCCTCCAAAAGAGAAAAAGAAGGAACACTTCAGATCTTTATAAAGCCGGTCTTGGGCAGCCCCTGTGGCGCAGCGGTTTAGCGCCACCTGCAGCCCAGGACGTGATCCTGGAGACCCGGAATCGAGTCCCACGTGGGGCTCCCTGCATGGAGCCTCCTGCTTCTCCCTCTGCCTGTGTCTCTGCCTCTCTCTGTCTCTCTCTGTGTTGCACATGAATAAATAAATAAAATCTTAAAAGAAAAAAAAGCCAGTCTCAGTCTGATATAAAAGACAGACAAGAACATCACAAGAAAAGAATATTATAGGCCAATATCCCTGATTAACATGGATGCAAAAGCCTTCAACAAAATGTTAGCAAACCAGATTTAACAGTACGTGAAAAGTGACTAAGTGGAATTTATCCCAGGAATGCAAGGATGGCTCAACATCTCACAATCAATGTGACACACCATATCATTAATAGAATGAAAGGTAAAATCATCATCATCTCAATAAATGCAGAAAAGGATTTGAAAAAATTCAACAACCTTTTATGGTAAAAAAAAAACTCTCAACAAGTTAAATATAGGAGGAACTAATTTTAACACAATAAAGGTCAATGTATATGAAAAGCTAACAGTTATGATCAAACTCAATGGTGAAAAACTGAAAGCTTTTCCTCTAAGATCTAGAAAAAAGCAAAGTTGCCCACTTTCACTACTTGTATTCAAGTAGTGAAATGCAAGTACAGGGAATGCTAGCTAGAGTGATTAGGCAAGAAAAAGAAGTAAACAGGCATCTAAATCAGGAAGGAAGAAGTAAAATCTCTTTTCATTGATCTTATATGTAGAAAACCCTGAAGACTCTACCAAAAAACTGTCAGAATTAATAAATGAATTTAGTAAAGTTGCAGCATACAGAATCAGTGTACAAATATCATTTGTGTTTCTGTACACTAATGACAAATTGTTCTGAAAGAAAATTAAGAGAACAATTCCATTTACATTAGCATCAAAAAGAATACTTAAGAATAAACTTATTTATTTATTATTTTAAAGATATATTTTGTTTATTTGAGAGAGAAAGTGTGAGCAGGGGAGCTGGGGAAAGGCAGAGGGAAAGGGAGAGGGGAAGCAGACTCCCCACTGAATGCAGAACCTGACATGGGGCTCAATCTCATGACCCTGAGATCATGACCTAAGCTGAAATCAAGAGTTTGGGTACTTAACTGACTAAGCCACCCAGAAGCCCCTAAACTTTTTTTTTTCAAATTTAAATTTTAGTTAGTTAACATACAACGCAATATTGGTTTCTGGAAAGAATTCAATGATTCATCACTTATATACAACACTCTGCTCATCACAAGTGTCCTCTTTAATACCCATCACCCATCTTAGCCCATCTCCTCACCCCTCTCCCCCAAAGAGGTGAAAGACTTGTATACTAAAAATCAGAAAACACTGATGAAAAAATTTAAAGCAGGGGTACCTCGATGGCTGAGTGGTTGAGAGTCTGCCAGGTGGCAATCCTGGGGTTCTGGGAACAAATCCCACATTGAGCTTCCTGCAGGGAGTCTACTTCTTCCTATACTATATATCTGATTCTCTCTCCATGTCTCTCAATAAAATCTTTTAAGAAAGGAAAAAGAAAAGTTTTAAAGCAGACACAAATAAGTAGAAAAATATGTTATGCTCATGGATTGGAAGAATTAGTATTGTTAAAATGTCCATACTGTTCAGTGCAATCATAGGTGAATACTTATCTTCAAATTTATCCGGTTGTATACATCAATTACATATAGCTTTTTGTATGTCAATAAATAAATAAATAAATAGAAAGAAAGAAAGAAAGAAACATACAGCAGTACAACCCATGATTGTCCCATGTTTATATTCAACATGTTTATAAAATATGTGCTTATATGTGTATATAATAAATGCTTATAAAATATATTTTTGTAGGGATCCCTGGGTGACTCAGCAGTTCAGCGCCTGCCTTTGGCCCAGGGTATGATCCTGGAGTCCCAGGATCGAGTCCTGCCTCAGGTTCCCAGCATGGAGCCTGCTTCTCCCTCTGCCTGTGTCTGCCACTCTCTCTCTCTCTATGTCTATCATGACTAAATAATAAATAAAATCTTTAAAATATATATATATATTTGTATATAAAACATAAACATATGTTTAAACCTAGCTTTATAAAATCCACGCTAAATGTAAACATCTCAGTTAAAAGGCAGGGATTATCAGGTTGGATTATAAAGCAAGAGCCCTAATATCAGGAATAAGACAAAAATGTCTGCTTTCACCACTCTATTCAACATTGTAATGAAGGTTCTAGCCAGGGCAATTAGGCAAGAAGGAAAAATAAAAGCCACCCATTGTGGAAAGGAGGAAATAAAAGTATGTCTCCTCTCAGATAATATGAACTAGTATATAAAAAATTATAAAGAATTCCCCCAAACCTATTAGATCCCATACATGAGTGCAGCAGGATACAAGATCAATATACAAAAATTATATTTGTATGTCTTAGCAATGAATAATCCAAAAATTTAATTATAATTTATATACATAATGTCAAAAATAACAGTTAAGAATAAATATAACTAAGAAGTGCAAAACTTTTACTCTGAAAACTAAAAGAAACCTGTTGAAAGGAATTAAGGAAGACCTAAATAAATGGAAAGATATTCTATGCTCAAGGAGTAGAAGACTTAATGTTGCTCAAATGGCAAATATAATCAAATTTATCTACAAATTCAATGCAATTCTTCTTAAAATTTCAGCTGCGTTTTTTTATGTGTACAGAAATTGACAATCTGATCCTAAAATGTAGGAATGCAAGGGAACTTGAATAACCAATCTTGAAAATGAGTAACAAAGTAGGAAGACTCACTCTTTCTGATTTCAAAACTCACTGCAAAGCTAAAGTAATCAAGACAATAAAGCACTGGCATAAAGTAGAAATATAGATCGATGGAATTAGAATTGAGAATCCATAAATAAATCTGTAAAAAAATGTGATCAATTGATTTTCAATAAGGATGGCAAGGCCATCCAATAGGGAAAGAATAGTTTTTTCAACAAATGGTGCTCAAACAAGTGGATATCCATATGTGAAAAGAAGGAAGTGGGACCCCTCACCCTACATCATTAAACACCAATTAAATTAAAATAAATCAAATATCTAAATATATGAAAGTACAAAACTTTTAGAGGAAAACATATGAATAAGTCATCTGACTTGAATTATGCAAGTAATTTCTTAGTTATGACACCAAAAGCACAAGCAACAAAAGAATAATAAAGCTAAGGTGGACTTCATTAGAATTAAAAATATTTGTACTTTGAAGAACACCATCAAGAAAGTGAAAAGAATTCACTGAATGGGAGAAAAGATCTGCAAATTGTATATCTAATAATAAGATATACAGTGTTATATTAGTTTCAGGTGTACAATATGGTGATTCAACAATTCCATATATTACTCAGTGCTCATCAAGATGAGTGTACTCTTAATCCCCTTCACCTATTACATTCACTTCCCAACCCATCTCCCTTCTTAAATATATATATTTAAGATATATATTTTTAAAAGACAGACAATAACAAGTGTTGAGAAAACTGTAGAGGAATTGGATTCCTTATGCATTGCTAATGGGAATATAAAATTTCCACAGTAGCTGCTGTGGAAAACAATTTAACAGTTCCTCAAAATGTTGAGCATAGTTACCCTATGACCCAGCAATTCCACTCCTAAGTATCTACCCTAGAGAAAATGAAATCCATATAAAAATGTACTCAAATGTTCATTACAGCATCAATCTAATGACTCAAAAGTGGAAACAACCTAAATGTCCATTAGTTGACTAATGGATAAACAAAATGTGATCCATCATACAATAGAATATTATTTAGACATAAAAAGGAATGGTGTACTGATATCCATCGCAGTGTGGATAAACTTTGAAAAATTAGTCTAAGTGAAAAAAGCATGACACAAAAAACCACTTATTATATGATTCCATTTATATGACATGTCCAGAATGGACAAATCCATAGAGATGGAAAGTGTATTAGTAGTTGTCTAGGTCAGTTATACCAGCTATTGGGTACGGAGTTTCTTTTTGAAATGAGAAAATGTTCTAATATGAGACTGTGATGATGTTTTCTTAACTTAGTAAGTATACTGAAAACCATTGGATGGTACGTTGGTAGGTTTTATGGTATGGAAATTATATCTCATAAGGCTTCTAAAGATAAATGAATAAGTAAAAAGTGCAGGAAAGGGCAACCCGGGTGGCTCAGTGGTTTAGTGCCGCCTTCAGCTCAGGGCCTGATCCTGGAGACCCGGGATCAAGTCCCACATGGGGTTCCGTGCATGGAGTCTGCTTCTCCTTTTGCCTCTCTCTCTCTCTCTCTCTCTCTTTCTGTGTCTTTCATGAGTCAATAAATACAATCTTAAAAAAAAAAAAGCAGTCTGATTTCACAGAATCACCGATGTTCACTTTGGATAGTACTTTAGACATAACCTGGCCCAAAGTGAACATTGTATATGTAATAACATTGAAGTTGAGAGAGATGATGTGATGTGTTCCAGGTCAAATGGATTCATGGCTGAGATAGGATTATAATCGAGAGTTTTCTTTTTTCCTTTATTCCCAGTTCTTTGGGTCTTTTCTGATGGTTAAAAATGAACTAGATGAACTTTTCAGCATTGAAATTCTGTGGAGTAGATTACAGTTGAGAAATTTCTATTAAATTTGGCCTTGTTTAATTTGTAGTAAATTTCTGAAAGAATATAAATGTTTTCTTTAAATTCTATAAAACATCATAGAAATTATTCCACAATTAACAATTTATTATTGTCAACAAGTTGGAACATGCCATTGCAAGGAAAATGCTAGTCCTAGGCTGCAAGCTCTACCAAATAACATTTTGTCCTGTATTTTATGAAAAGAAATCAGGGAACTAATTATAATATATGAATTTCTCATTGAAAAGACTAATTTAGGAACACCTGGGCAGGGGTTGAGTGTCTGCCTTTGACTCAGGTTGTGATCTGGGGTTCTGGTATCAAGTCCCACATCAGGTTTCCTGTGGGGAGCCTGCTTCTCCCTCTGCCTATATCTCTGCCTCTCTGTGTCTCTTATGAATAAATAAAATCTTTTTTAAAAAGACTAGTTTATTCACAGAAAACAAAGTATTATTATTATTATCTGATAATGTGGGAAAATAGTATCAGCTTTTTGAGTCCTGCCTATGCTATGAGGCATGAGTGCATAATAGCTCTGAGTCCAGGCTCAGAGTAATGACATGGATCTATAGGACAACAATACTGTCAATGATGTTACATCATGACTTGATCAATGGTGTTCACCTAATTAGTTAATAACATTTTTAGTAACATTGATATGATGGCCCTGGGTTATATTGGTGGGACACTAACTTCCATGTTCTAATTTCTCCACTGTTGGTTGGACCCATTCTTGTTTTGAGCATAGATACTGATATTTAGAAGATAAATTTAACCTATATGTCCTATCAGCTAGATACTGATCAGACTTGTGGATCACAAGATTGGTGTTTGGGAAGCCCTTTGGGCCCTGGCACCCCACTGCTTGGGTACAGTGCCACTGGGCTTGATGTTAATTCTTATTATTGATTTTTATCAAAGAAGACAAGGGCTTCTTTTTTAGTATATTTATTTTTTATTGGTGTTCAATTTGCCAACATATAGAATAACACTCAGTGCTCATCCCATCAAGTGCCCCCCTCAGTGGGCAGTCACCCCCACCTCCCGCCCACCTCCCTTTCTACCACCCCTAGTTCGTTTCCCAGAGTTAGGAGTCTCTCATGTTCTGTCTCCCTTTCTGATATTTCCCACTCATTTTTCTCCTTTCCCCTTTTTTCCCTTTCACTATTTTTTATATTCCCCAAATGAATGAGACCATATAATGTTTTCCTTCTCCAATTGACTTATTTCACTCAGCATAATACTCTTCAGTTCCATCCATGTTGAAGCAAATGGTGGGTATTTGTCGTTTCTAATGGCTGAGGAATATTCCATTGTATACATAGACCACAGCTTCTTTATCCATTCGTCTTTCGATGGACACCGAGGCTCCTTCCACAGTTTGGCTATTGTGGACATTGCTGCTATGAACATTGGGGTGCAGGTGTCCCGGCGTTTCACTGCATCTGTGTCTTTGGGGTAAATCCCCAGCAGTGCAATTGCTGGGTCATAGGGCAGATCTATTTTTAACTCTTTGAGGAATCTCCACACAGTTTTCCAGAGTGGCTGCACCAGTTCACATTCCCACCAACAGTGCAAGAGGGTTCCCCTTTCTCCACATCCTCTCCAACATTTGTGGTTTCCTGACTTGTTAATTTTCCCCATTCTCACTGGTGTGAGGTGGTATCTCATTGTGGTTTTGATTTGTATTTCCCTGATGGCCAGTGATGCAGAGCATTTTCTCATGTGCTTGTTGGCCATGTCTATGTCTTCCTCTGTGAGATTTCTGTTCATGTCTTTTGCCCATTTCATGATTGGATTGTTTGTTTCTTTGCTGTTGAGTTTAATAAGTTCTTTATAGATCTTGGATACTAGCCCTTTATCTGATACGTCATTTGCAAATATCTTCTCCCATTCTGTAGGTTGTCTTTGAGTTTTGTGGACTGTTTCTTTTGCTGTGCAAAAGCTTCTTATCTTGATGAAGTCCCAATAGTTCATTTTTGCTTTTGTTTCTCTTGCCTTCATGGATGTATCTTGCAAGAGGTTACTGTGGCCAAGTTCAAAAACGACGTTGCCTGTGTTCTCCTCTAGGATTTTGATGGAATATTGTCTCACATTTAGATCTTTCATCCATTTTGAGTTTGTCTTTGTGTATGGTGCAAGAGAGTGGTCTAGTTTCATTCTTCTGCATGTGGATGTCCAATTTTGCCAGCACCATCTATTGAAGAGACTGTCTTTTTTTCCAGTGGATAGTCTTTCCTCCTTTATCGAATATTAGTTGACCATAAAGTTGAGGGTCCACTTCTGGATTCTCTATTCTGTTCCATTGGTCTATGTGTCTGTTTTTGTGCCAGTACCACACTGTCTTGATGACCACAGCTTTGTAGTACAACCTGAAATCTGGCATTGTGATGCCCCCAGATATGGTTTTCTTTTTTAAAATTCCCCTGGCTATTCGGGGTCTTTTCTGATTCCACACAAATCTTAAAATAATTTGTTCCAATTCTCTGAAGAAAGTCCATGGTATTTTGATAGGGATTGCATTCAACGTGTAAACTGCCCTGGGTAACATTGACATTTTCACAATATTAATTCTTCCAATCCATGAGCATGGAGTATTTTTCCATCTCTTTGTGTCTTCCTCAATTTCTTTCAGAAGTGTTCTATAGTTTTTAGGGTATAGATCCTTTACCTCTTTGCTTAGGTTTACTCCTAGGTAACTTATGCTTTTAGATGCAATTGTAAATGGGATTGACTCCTTGATTTCTCTTTCTTCAGTCTCATCGTTAGTGTATAGAAATGCAACTGACTTCTGGGCATTGATTTTGTATCCTGCCACACTGCCAAATTGCTGTAGGAGTTCTAGCAATCTTGGGTGGAGTCTTTTGGGTTTTCTATGTAGAGTATCATGTCATCTGGGAAGAGGGAGAGTTTGACTTCTTCTTTGCCCACTTGAATGCCTTTTATTTCTTTTTGTTGTCTGATTGCTGAGGCTAGGACTTCTAGTACTATGTAAAATAGCAGTGGTGAGACTGGACATCCCAAGACAGGGGCTTCTGAGGAAGACAAGGCTGAGCATCTCAGTGGCTGTTCTGTTAGTTCTACTCTTATTAACTCTTGAGATAAAAACAACTCGATGAAATCCATAGCACTAAAAATAGGCAGCACTGTGCTTGGGAGTTATTTGACATTCTTGCATCTTTTGTTCTGCTCTCATGTGCACATTTTAAGCACCTCTTCTCTGAGAAACCACGGAGGAAAAAAAGTTGGGCATAGGCACAAATCCCAGAAGGCTAGGTTACCTTTTGAAAAATAAGTTAATCCACTGGGTTGTCATGAGCCTCTACATCCACTGGATATAAAAGGATTTGCTTTTCTCTCTGGCTGCGATGTCCTTTGTAAGACCAGTTTTCTTAACAGTATCTCTGTTCCTAACTCAAGACTATCCCTTAACAATATAGTTTTCCCTTGTCTAAGGAGCTGCAGCTGTTGTGATATTCCCCAGAACCCTCATCTCCTTGTCTCTTTCACTTGTTGCTTGGGAAAGGAAAAGCAACTTCCTTCCTTGGGGAACCCTAATCTTTATTTGTATTTCTATTTTGAAGCAGAACTGAGTCAGTTTTGTCATGTTGTCACTCCCCGTAACAAAGACAGGGGGACCTCTCTCTATGTACACTTGGAGAGAAGAGGGATGTGGCCAGAAGAAATTAATTGGTTGACATGGACTGGAGGTTTAAAGTCATGTCAATGTAATTGTTGTTAATATCTTTCTTCACTTCTTTTTTGATCAGGTGTTTCCTCCATGTGCCAAAGCCCAAAGTTTCTGTAGTTAGGGATTCTTTCCATGATTGTTTTGGTGTTCTTTCGGCCCTTTGGTAAAGGCATTTGACCTAATCATGAGAAGCTGATGAGTTGGCTTCAGCTATAGTGGAACAAGGACTGTTGGCTGAGAAAAGTGTGAATGCTGAAGCTGAGGGCAGAGTTGGCTCATGGAACATTTTATCTGTTCTCTGAGTTTCTTGTCCCAGTACGTCAACAAATTTGTTTTTGTTTAAAGACTTTCCCACACAAGTGTCTGCCAAGTTCAGAAGACTGCTTTTTGAGATTGATCTTGGTTTTCTTGGAACAAGAGCTGAGACTGTATAATAAGCTCAATTGGTCTCAGAGAGGGAAAGTTAGGAGATTTTATTTCCATATACATCAGCCATATCTGGGTACAGAAGAGTAGAGAAGGCCTGGAGACTAGGTAGTATGGGTGGGAGGAAAGAACCAGTGAAAGGAGGTTTCACTTGTGTCTATTTTTCCCACTTGTCTTTGAGGCTTTCTGTGTCATTTAGAAGTAAAGCATTGAAACTGCAATGTTCAATTCTGAGATTGATTTTGGCCACACTCTCATTTGATTTAAATTAATCTTATTTGTTAGAAAAGGGTCTTTAGGTTTCCTGATTTTTAGATTGGTAGAGACATTGCCAATATCCAGAGCAATTCTATAGTGTGTTTATATACTGGGCCAGAGGATTTCTTTCCTTTGAGACATAAAAAGCACTCCACTGTGATAATCTCACTTACTGTGAGCTACTAAAAGGAGGCCTATAAACTGCAACTTAATGGACAAATATTAGAGTGTCCTTAGTGCTTTTGCAAAGCAGGAGATAAATATCATGGTAGGATCACAATGTATGCCGAATTGTCATTTGATAAGGATTTAGAGAATCGGGCAGGCTGGGAAATGGCTCTGTCTTGATAAAGGAAAGGTATTGGTTGATCACTGTAGGATGCCATGTGTTTCTGGAGATTGGTTTGTGGTTTCTCACAGGATGAGAGAAACTTGTCAGTTTATCAGAGACAGAAAGTGTAGGAGATCACAATGGCCATTATGAGTACTAACTCTAGCATAGGCTTTCAGGGAATGTCTGCCATGCTTACATTCATCGAGGGCAGCACTGCCTTGGGATCTTAACTAACTTCTGCCAATGCCAGCCAAATGTCTGGTAGCACTGTTGACATTGGAGGGGGATCCAATGAACACACTCCTTTCATGACTAATTTTATGGCATAAAACAAAGAGTAAGTCAGATGGAAATCAAGAGTCCAGCTGTTAGAAGCATAAGTGTGCAGCAAAAATGGAAGCTTAATGCTAATACTTAATACTGGAATGAGACTGATTTACCAGCCTCAGGCAATACTGCTCCTCTGTAGGCTGCCCTCTGTGGGGCTTGCCTTATAAAATTTCTGGCATGGAGGAGCCTCACTGTCTTCCGAGAAGAAGAGAATGGTAAGAAGATGCTGAATTGTAAATGTCCAATTCATCTCCCAGACTTACCAAGTCAGGAAACTAACTCTATTTCCAAGGTAAAAAGTAAGGGGTAGGTCGAGAAGTCAAAAGTGCTCAGGAAAAATTCTTCCTCAGAGAAACCAGAGGAGTGGAAGATGTGTTCCTTCCTCAAAACAAGTTTTCTTGGCTTAAACACCAGCACTTTCACGACTGACAGCAAAAACACTGTGACCTCTTCAGGCAGCTTTAGGGACTATAGCATAACAATGGAGAAGACAAATGTTTAAAGAGTGCTCATTTTCTCAGTATTGTCAGTGTTTTTGAGTGTTTGCACATGCCAGGAGGTGTTCAGGTAACATTAGACAAATGAGAGTGAGGTATGGGTGTGCCTGGGAGAAAGAGAAAAAAGTTATGAAGAATAGGATAAATTCATATGCAGGCCTATGAAATTAACAAATCATCAAAGAATGGGGGCTGGTCAGTTGTAAGACATTTTTTGAACACTCACAGCTCATACAGAGTTTATAACCGAATAGAAAAGACAAAAACCAACACAAGAGAAATAGACATTTGCATATATAAAATTTTATTGTAGAGATGGTTAAGTCAGTGATTTTGCTAGTGGGCAGAGTTAACTGGGCCATTTGCAAAGAAAGTGAATCTTCTTTGTGATCTGTAATGATGAAGAGATGGGGAATGTGGGAATAGTAGGCTTAAGGTTCCAGGAATATGGTGAAAATCCATAGAAACATACTGGCGAGTCTCTGATGTCATCCAAGGTTGAACATGAAATATTATGATGCTGCTTCTGTTGCTGCTGTTGATGGAAGAAAGATAAATGTTGTGACAGACGCCCACAAAGTTTTTGGCAAGAAATTAAATTCCATTTAGTATGATGCATTTCAAGGGAATGACCTTTAGGATCATGCAGATGTGGCATATTTTTGCCTCATTGCTAAACTATGGGGTTTGAGATCTATACAAACGTGGAAGGCATCAGGTTGAAATGCAATACACTGTCTTTTGGCCAATGTAATTGACAAAGTGAAAATTGTAACAATTCCCCACATACATGCTGCAAGAGCGGAAATAACATCCAAAATACCAAAATACCAAAATACGCTTTCTCCAAAAAAAAGAAAAAAATGAGAAAAAGCATTTAAACAATTGCTACAGGCTACATATATTGTTACTTCTAATTCTCTTCTCAGCCTGAAATAAAATGTATAGTGTCTTTGATGTGATAAGAGAAATACTTCTGTCCTTATTCACTAGAGCCAAAATGACAGTGGGTGTCAAAGAGACATCTGCAGGCTAGTGCTATAGACTTCTAATTCCCACTGTTATCATCTCAATAAAGACTTCAGTACACATTCCTGGTTTCTTGCTTTTAGTTTCTTTTTTCTTCAGTTTACTCAGTGCAAGGCTACTGGTAAATATTCCTACAGTATTTTTTATTTCAATTGCCATTCTAAAAATTTTTAAATGGTTCTCTATTCTCTATGAAATAATATCAAATTCATTAACCCAATATTATAATGATATATAAGATGGGCCAATTTTTTCATCTTTAATTCTTTCATTTCATCACACAAATTCTTCAGTAAGTCAAAGTGACTTACAGTTTTCCCAAATATCTCTTTGAACTTTCTACCCACTAAGTCTTTGCTTACCCCAGTCCCTCTTATCCTTTCCCCTCCACCTAAATCCCTCACATAAGTACAAGTTTAGCTAAAATCTACATTCTTCATGAAATTCTTTCCAAACAGTGCATTCAGTTTTTTTTTATTGTCTGTACTACTCATGTATCATTTACCATATTTCATGGGTATTTGTAATTTTACAGTCATGTTTGTACACCTTGCTTCTTCAATAAAATTCCTGAGGGCAGAAATCTTTTTGTGTCCTTGTTATACCTAGTAGAACTCTTTTATGTTATAGATTCTAATGATTAAGAAAACGTTTTCAGAAAAGGAAAAATGTGAGGAATACGCTGAAGTGAACACAAAGGGTTTCTGAGGCAGTAAAGCACTTTTGAAATATATCATAATGAAAACAAGACATCAGATATTGAGAGTTGCAGGCAGAGTTCACTTAGAGTGAAATTATAGCCTCAAATGAATACATTAGAAAATAAGGAAGGCTGAAAACCAATGACCAGGCATCTAATTCTAGAAGTTAGTAAAAGAATAAAGTAAAACCAAATAAATTAGAAAGAATGGAATCATAAATATAAGAAAATAAGTAAAAGAGAAAAAAAACTTCTAAAAAGTTAAATTTCTTTATTTGAAACTAATAAAGTTGATATAACAATGGCCAGGATGATCAGGAAAAAGAGAAAAGGCAAAATAACCAATATCAGAAATGAAGAGGATGACAGTACAGACCCTATAGCCAGTAAAAAGATAAAAAGATATTATAGAAGTCTTTGTGACAACAAATTTGAAAATTAAGTAAAATGAATAAATGGGTAAGTTCCTAGATAAACTAAAAGTAGTCCTGAGAAAAATTAGAAAATCTCAACTGTCCTATGATTACTAATTATATTGAATTAATAATTTAAAACTATCTCACAAAGCAAAGTTTAATCCAGATGGCTTTACGATAAAATTCTACCAAACATTAAAGAATAATATTAATCTCACACAAATTCTTCTTGAAAATACAAAAAGAAATAAAGAAGACTCTGTTTATTTTATGGATCAGTATACCTTTATTTTCTCTTTACTTTGAAATTTTGAAATAATTTTAGGATTACATAAAACTTATGAAAGTAGTACAGAAAGTTCACATATGTTTTTTATTCATCCTTTCCTTGTATAACCATAGTCCAATTATTAAAACAAGTAAATTAGCATTGGACAGTGTTATTAACTAATATATCTATTCAGATTTCACCAGTTTTGCCCTGAATCTTCTTTTCCAATTCCAGAATTCCATCTCAGATCCCATATTGCATTTAATTGCTGTGTCTCCTTACCTCTGACAGTTCTTCACTCTATCCTTATGCACCTGATGCTTTTGATGAGCAGTTGTCAGTTATTTTGTAGAATATCTTTGTCTGATATTTTCTCATGATTAGCTTGAGATTATGCATTTTTGGCAAGAAAATCACAAATGTAATATTGTGTCCTTTTTGCTACATTATATTAGGCTGTTGATATTTTTTATTACTGGTGATATTAGCCTTGATCACTTGGTTGTGGGAGTGTCTGCCAGATTTCTGCACTGTTCGATTCCTGGTTTTCCTCTTACAATTGGTAAATATCTTGGGAGAGATACTTTGAGACTAGGAAAATATTCTAATTCTCCTCAGACTTCTGCCCACTGGTGAACTGTTGTCTAAGACATCCACACAGAAAATAATAGAGACTATAGTTGAGACAATCTGAAGAATGTATAAAAACACTCCTATTTTAAAGATATAAGTTTTTTTTTCAGTTCATCCAATATCAGTCAAAGAAATTGGACCAACTGATGTTTTTTACAGATTTTTATTAGTGAGAATTGATAAGCTGGCTTTCCATTTTAGATGGAAAAGAAAAAGACCAAGGGAAGCAAAATTGTTCTTAAAGAAGATGAACAGGTAGGAGAACTTGTTGTACTAGATATTGAGACATTTTATAAACTTAGAATAATATATACAATGTAGTAATGGTGCCAAGGGAGATAAATAAATGGAACAGGATACAAGGAACAGACGTTTATTTATAACTTAATTTTTGAAAGAGATGGTCTCTTCAATTAATGGTGCTACATGAATTTGAAGACCATTCGAAATAAATGAAATTGAGTCCCTCTTTCATACTGAGAATGAAAATGAAATGAAACCAAATGAAAATTGATTTGTAACTTACAAACCTGTATGTAAAAGGCAAAATAACAAAACTTCCAAAAGCCAATATAGGACAATCTCTTCATGTTCTTGAGGGTAGAGAAAGATTTATTAAACAGATTTGAAAAAGTCCTAACTAGAGGAAAAGATCGATTAAGTGGATCATTTTAAAATGAAGAACTTCTGGGTGCCTGAATGGCTCTGTCAGTTAAGTGTCTGACTCTTGATTTCGGCTCAGGTCACGATCTCAGAGTCGTGAGATTGAGCCCTGTATCGGGCTCTGCTCTGGGCATGGAAACTGCTTAAGATTCTCTCTCTCCCTCTGCCTCTCTCTCCCCCCACCCAACACCTTGCTCTCTCTCTGTCATCTAAGACTTCATCAAAGAGTTCAAAAGCAAGCCGCTGAGAAGGATGAGATATTTGCAATGCATACAGTATTGGTAGTGTATTTTTCTTTTAACATCTGACTTGATTTACAAAACATTAAAGCTTCAGCAAAAGGTACCCAAGGCTAAGTCTTGTCTTGGATAAAACTAGAGAACATTAAAAAATGAAAAACTGGTCAGGGGAGGGTATAACAAAAGGGAAGATGAGAATATGCATGTATTACACAAATCGAGAAATTAAAACTGAAATGAAAGGTTTTATGTGGGAGTGTAAATTGGCACAAACACTTTAGGAAATAGTTTATTATTTTCTATTAAAGTTAAACAAATGAATACACTATGGCCCAGAATTTCACTTCTAGTTATATACTGAGCAAAATGCTTGCATTTGTACTAATAGATAGGTAAAAAAAAATGTTCATAGTCACATTTTCACAATAAATGCAAACTAGAAAAGGGGTGCCTGGGTGACTCAGTTGGATAAATGTCTGACTTTGGCTCAGGTTGTGATCTCAGGGTCTTGAGATGGAGCTCGGTGTCGGGGTCCGTGCTCAGTGTGGAGTCTGCTTGTCCCTCTCCCTCTGCTCCTCCCCTGCTTCTGCTCTCTCTCTCTCTCCTAAATGAATAAATAAAATCTTTAAGTGCAAACTAGAACATCCCAACTGACAATCAACACTAAGATGGATAAATGATCTATGAGAAATTCATATGATATATGAAAAAGTGTAAAGGAACACACTACAGAGACATGCGACAACATGGATCAATCTCACAGACATATTGAATTTTGAAAGCCTGACACAAAATCCATATTGCGTGATTTCATCTATACAAAGTTCAAAACAGGCAAAATGAACTTTAGTTCTGGAGAAATAAGGAGAGTTGTACCAGCCAGGATCCAATCAGGGACAAAGAATTACTAAGAGTGCAATAGATGAAGGGATTTATTATAGGGACTGGTTTTACTCAGTTGTCAGGATTGGAAGAGTGGAAGGATACTGTCCCTGCACTTAGGGTGGCTGGGAGTCTAGGAGCTACAGCTGAGAGGAAAAGCCCAGTGAGAATAAGCACAGACTGAACCATGTATAGACCCACTGAAAACATAAAGGACAACCTGGGGCCCATGAGGACAAACTTAACCTATATTTTTGTCTCAGCCATGAAGATACACATACTTGGCCTAGCACTGGGAGAAGCTGAAGGAGGTTGGTGGGCCTGAAGGAGCCACAGACCTGGCTGCTGCCCTGTGCTAACCAGGCGAGGGAGCAATTAACAGTGTCTGCATTAACAATGCCTGATGCCCTCCAGTGACTTTTATAGCGAAATAGCTATTGTATTATTCCTGCCTTTGAAATCTCTCTTTTTTTCTTAAGATTTTATTTATTTATTCACAAGAGATACAGAGAGCGAGGCCGAGACATAGGCAGAGGGAGAAGCAGGCTCCCTGCAGGGAGCCCGATGTGGGATTTGATTCCAGGACTCCGGATACAATCTGAGCTGAAGGCAGACGCTCAACCACTGAGCCATCCATGTACCCCTCCTGCCTTCCAAATCTTGAGCAAATTTCTTTTATGACCAAACCCTAATTTGGAATTCTGGAAAACATAGTTCCAGTTTACTTAACTTGACATGGTACAAGTCACTATAAGAATGGTTTGCCTTTGGGGAAGAGGACAAGAGAGAGATTGGGAGAAGACTTCGGGGCACATTTGGCATACTGACAACGTTCTATTTCTTTGCCTGGCTGATGGTCACCGGGTGTGCACTTTGTGAAAAACCATTTAGCAGAACATCTAGGTTTTATAAATTTTTCTTTGTATATTATATATATCCTCAAATATATTTCAAAAAAGTTTAAAAAGAGAGAGAGAAAAGAAAAGAAGGAGTATAGGTTTTGAATTTGAATTGAAAAAGGCATGACTCCAATTACTAATCCTGCCAATTTCTAGGTGTTTGACTTTGGGCAAATTATGTAATTTCTTATCAGTAATGAGGTACTTCCTACCTCATAGGTTTTTTGTGTTAAATGAGATGATTAAATTAGCACTATAGCTATGACAAGCAGGTGCAAGAGTTTGCATTTATTATTGTTCTAAACATATTGCTAGATTATATTATGTTTTGCATGTGATAATATATATGATGAGTAAAATGATATATGGTCATGATAGTTGCTTTTTAAAAATTTTTTTTCTTTTTTTAAAAGATTTTATTTATTTATTCATGAGAGACACACAGAGAGAGAGAGAGGCAGAGAGAGAAGCGGGCTCCATGCAGGGAGCGCGACATGGAACTTGATCCCAGGTCTCCAGGATCCCAGGTCCCCTGGACTGAAGGCGGCGCTAAACCGCTGAGCCACCTGGGCTGCCCGGTAGTTGCTTTTTTGAATACCAACTGTGTTTCAGGCACTATTATGAGCACTTTTATATTCATTCATTCACTGAAATCTTGTAAGAATCCTTTGAGGGATTCTATCATAACCTTCACAATACATGAGTAGATTGTGTAGAGGTTAAATAACTATCCAAGATTATTCAGCTTGTAAGTGGTGAAGTCAAGGATTCATGCCCAGAGCTCAAGCTAGGTTGGGGCAGGTGGATATATTCACGTAGGCAGTGTGCTGATTCATGTAGGCAGAGCTGATTTGGTTGAAACCAGAGAAACCCAACTCCACCCATTAGCTTAGGCAAAATGTATAATTCAGAAGAAGTGTCTGCCATGACAATGGGGAAGATAAAGATGCAGTGAAGCCCAAGGTCTACTGGAATTAACACTTTAAGGCCACTGGGGCTCCCTTGTATGTCTCATTTCTACTTGTCTCTACATTTTTGCCTTAGTTCTTGTCTACTTCAGATAAGCTTTCTCCACATAACAGAATCCATGGCATCCTATAGCTCCTGGGTTTCACATTCTATGTTTACCGCCCCAGAGAGAGATTGCCTCCCTTCCTAACTTCTGGGACAAAAATTTGGGGATAAGAACTGATAAGTTCATATTTGGTCAGTTATCAACCCACACCTACGACTAAAAAAGCAGAATCTTACAAATAGACATGGTTTGTATATGAGACCATTCGTAGAGAAGAAGGAAGCCATCACCAGTTACAGAGTCACTCTTGGGAAAGGCAACCTCCTCCTGCAGTCTTTTGATCCCCATTCAGTCACTTAAGAATGAGCCTTGATCCTGGAACACTTTCTTACCAAGAAACAAAGAATCCTCATAACCATGCTGGACTTGACACCTTGTGTGGGGGTATCTTTCTCTATTTCAGGCTCAATGTATACTCCTTTATTCTGTTTAAATGTGTGTCAAGTGGTGCCACTACTATATCTGTTCCTTGAAGGAGAGGATAGAGTCTCTTATCTGAAGCACAAGAAAGGGTGTGTGCAGGTTAATTGCCCTCCATTGGCTGCTTGGAGGGACTTTCTGGGGACTGGCTTTGGCCATGGGGGACTGACATCCACTACAGAAGCTGATCTTGCTCTGCATCTTCTTTATGTAAGTAAAGCAGTGTTCCATCCAGTGCTTGATTGTACTGGGTTTCCCTTGGTGACTCTGACACCAGGGTGCAGTGGGCAGAAGAGTTTGGACTTTTCCCAGTGATAGACAATAGGTGTCACTTACTCAAAAGCCAGAAAGCTTGGTGTCCATTATGAATGTTATGAAAAATAAAGCCAAATTACAAAATGCACAGGTTGCCCTGGTAGAAAGTCTATGTCTGCAGGAAGAATGTCATTCCTTATCTGTGTTCCAAGACTTTCATTTTAACAATCACATTTCCTGGTAGACAGATTTAAGGGTGAACCAGATCAAGGGTGAAAGATAGATTTTAGCTATATTACTTTGCTGAGTCATAATCTAATGCAAGATATCGAATAAACAAAGGGAAAAAATAGATACCAAGGAGTCAACAATTATTTTGGAAAATAGGTTTTGAAAACACATGTGCTCATAAACTTTAGGAAGTCTCTCTTTCCAGTTATCCCTAATATATAGCATCTCTGAAAACTAAGGCAGGTCGGATAACAATTTATAACCATTGCCAAGTGATTTTGCAGTAACAGGGAATTTATGAAAATTAACCTTTAGCTTGAGGGCTCTTTTTGCATGGTTAAAATATCATCATTTTCTTGAAACTTTAAGTTCCAATGGGAAAAGAATGTAGTTTGAGTTGTGGGTCATGTTAGGATTATTGGTTGAAGGAAGAAAGAATGATGTCACAGTGAAACACTCTTAATCCAGGCAAAAGAAAGTGTCTCATTTCCCAGAATATTTGTTAGGGAAAGGTGGAAAGAAAAGGGGGAGCTACCCACACAAATTCTGCTGGCTTACACTTGATATTCTATTATCATGCCAAAGACATGATTTATAACAATAACATTTAGTATCAGATGTATTTGTAATCAGCTTTTGATGATTCAAGGCAAAGCGAGAGATTCATACAATTTAAAAATTAATCCTACTTGGTTTTATAAACGGGTCTATTAATGAACACAATTGTTAGCATATCCCATATACTATTCTGCATTGTTTAAGTTAAAATTTATCTGGTTGGTCCATCTTTAACAGTACATAGAAGTTACCTCATTTTTTTGATGGCTGAAGAATATTTCAAAGTATCTGAATATATGGATTACTGTACTTACACCAAAAAATACTGAATGAATATTTCTGTACACATTCTGTTTTACCCATATGTGTTTTGTAGCATAATTTGTAGAAACAACATTGCTCTATCAAAGTGTATGTGTGTTTTTAGTTTTAGCAGATGCTGCAAATTTCTCTTCATGGGCATTTTAGCAATTAATATCTACTCCAGTACTATATACTTATACCCTGGACAATAAGGTGTGTTATCAGATTTGTTTATCACTGTTACTGCTAGGTAAAAATGGTATCTTAGGGTAGTTTTCATTTTTCTGCTTTTATGTGCTTAAGAGAGATTTCGTTAACTTTTTTTTCTGTGAACTATATATAACATTCGTCAATTTTCTGATGGGTATTTTTTTAAATTGATTTGTAGGAGCTCTTTATATATTAACAAAATTAACTTTATGCAATGAAAGGAGTTGCAACTTAAAAAACATAGTTCATGGTTTGCGTTTTGATTTTATTTTATTTTTTATTTTTTTTATTTTTTTGTGTTTTGATTTTATATCTGGTATGGTGTTACCATGCAGATTTTAAAATTTTTATGTGCCTGCACTTATCAATATTTTATTTTATGATTTCCCCATTATAAAATATAAAAAGTTCCTCCATAGTTCATATTAGTTTTTTATGGTTTTTTTTTTTTTACATTTAAATCTGTGATCCATCTGGAATTAATTTTATTGTAGTATGTGAGGTTGGTCTCCAATTTAATTAGTTTCCAATTGTAATACAGTTACCTCAATAATAAGTATTGAATAAGCAATCATTTCCCCACTGATTGGAAATGGCATTTATAATAGGAAACCCCTTATGTCTATTGTAATCTACTACTCTGGACTTTCTGTGATATATTTTATTATATTTCATTTCTTTGCCTGTACATGAATTAGAACCATGCTATGCCAGGCAAAATAAAGCCTCTCCACTAAAGATGTCCACATTCTAATCTCTGGTACCTAAGTAACATTGGTTGTCTTTTGCATCAGTTGTCTTTACATTCAATTTGTGGTTCCTCTGGCTCCTGGTGTGACTGGGGATTTTTTATTTCATTCTGAACACTTTGGCTGTTATGTTAGGAGACTCTATTATGTCTAGAGACTCTTAAATCCTATTTAAGTATTTTATTTGGGGGCAGTCATGTTATTTAAGTTTGGCATGCAGATCCTGGCCTGTTTTGTGGGCTATTTTCCAATGACAATTTAATTTCCAAAGCTCCCATAGGTCCCTGCTAATACTGGCTGCAGGGGCAGAGGATGCTTCAACAGGCTGAGTTTCTGGGTGCCTCAAGGTGGGGGAAGGGAATCTCTGGCCTATGGGGATGAGGAAGTTTCTTGCTGGGCACCTGTTGTGGTAGCATGTCCTTGCTGGCTGCCCAGATGCCCAGCACCTCTTCAAAGGAGCAAGGAGTCTCAGGTATGGTGTACAAGGAGCAAGATGCTTGGACTGCTTACTGTTAGAAGGGGTTCCATTTGATACTTGCTTGTTCAGCTGTTAGGCTTATTTGGTGTTGTTATGGGACTCTCATTCCATTTGCAAGAAGAATGAGCTTATTTGGACTACTTTCTGTTGTTAGGTCAGGAGTCAGGAAACACAGGTCCTGGGTTGCTTTTTTTGGTGGGTGGAAGAGGGGTTGGCTGTGAGGTGAGCTTTGCCTTGAGGTTGTTCTTCTAGTTTTCATGTCCCTAACCAGTCCATGTCCATCTTTCCACTCACCCTTCCAGAGTTCTTCCAGACACGTGGTAGAGTTTCATTTCCTAGCCCCTTTGTGGGTGAGGTCAGGTGACTAGCTCTAGCCAGTAACTTGTGAATGAATTTGCCAGTTGGAAGTCTCCAGAGCTCTACTTCTCTCTGGGAAAGTTCAAGATGGAATTTCTCCATCAGCCTGGATCCCTGAGTAATAGCAATCAACAGATGATCCCAACTCCCTCCCCACCCACAGGTACTAGGTACAAAGAATAACCTGTGTTGTTTTAAAACCACTGGGGTTTGGCGCTTGTTAGTAACTGTAGCTTCACTAATCCTATCCTGTCTGATAAAGTATCAAATAAGATTTTCAGGAGGGATATATGTAAGTTGATGTATATATTTTTAAAGCCTTGCACAATTGAAAATGTCTTTCCCATTTGAAAGCCAAGTTAGTTGGCGCCTGCCTTTGGCCCAGGGCGCGATCCTGGAGACCCGGGATCGAGTCCCACGTCGGGCTCCCGGTGCATGGAGCCTGCTTCTCCCTCTGCCTATGTCTCTGCCTTGTCTCTGCCTCTCTCTCTCTCTCTGTGTGACTATCATAAATAAATAATTAAAAAAAAATTTTGGGGATCCCTGGGTGGCGTAGCGGTTTGAAAGCCAAGTTAGCTGGGGAAGAAAATGTTTAGAAGTTACTTTTCTCTTCAAAGTTTTGTATATGTTAGTCCACTCTCTTCTTTTTTTAAAAAAAAGATTTTATTTATTTATTTGACAGAGAAAGAGACAGCACAAACAGGGGGAGCAGCAGAGGGAGAAGGAGGGGAAGAAGCAGGGTCCCCTCTGAGCAGCCTGATGTGGGGCTTGATCCCAGGACTCTGGGATCATGATTTGAGCTGAAGGCAGACCCTTAACTTTAACTGAGTCACCCAGGCTCCCCCCTCCACTCTCTTTTGATATTTACTGTTGCATAGAAGAAATACTAGGCTACCCTCTGTAAGTTTTTTCTTTTCTCTTCTTCAAGTCTTCTTCAAAATAATATTTTTTAAAGCATGAATATCTAGGCTTATGCTTCATAATTTTTTTGGCCTGAAAAATAATAAATCCTTTGAAAATGCATGCTCAGGTCTTTCTGTAAGTCACAAAATTGTTTCTTCTGTTAACTTTTTAATTATTATTTCATTTACTTATTAATCCACTTATTTAGTAAACACGTGATAAGCACCTACTATATGGCCAGAATGGTGCTGGGTGCTGAGTATGCAGCAGTGAAAATATCATATGATTTTAAAATTTTAAAAATATTTTAGCAGCTTTATTGAGGTATAACACATACAATAAAATTCACCCATATTACCTGTCCATCCAATGATAGGACGTTTGCATTATCCCAGAAATATGTCTTGTGTCCCTTTGTTGTCCCTCCCCATTCCCATCCATTCATCCAGCCTCAGGAAGTCATGACTTAATTTCTGTCTCTAGAGATTTACCTTTTCTGAATATTTTCCATAAATCAAATCATACAATCTGTGCTTTTTGCATATAATGTGTGATTTTGGTTTCATTCACTTGGCATAATATTTCCAATGTCCAACTGTTTTATAGCATGTGTCAGTATTTCATTACTGTTTATGGCCGAATGATCTTCCATCCTATGGATAGACCACATCAAAAGTGTGGATTTTCCTGTCTTCAACCTGCTTGTATCCTGTGATTGTCACATTCCTTTATTCGATCTACAGCTTACAGGGCAAACTTTCAGAGAACTACTGGTCCAATTTCTAGTTTCCAGCTGACATTCTCCTATGTTAATGCTGCTTTATTAATATGGCATCTTTTCCTACTCATTGTTTGTTTCTTCCATACTCAAAACTGATGGGTACTCTAAAATCCATAGTTTCCATATAGCAAAAAGCTACAGAAACTTTTTAATTTTTTTGCCCTTGGTCAGAAACACAGAAATGCTAACTTATTGCACAGTTTTTTGCTAGAAGTTGTGTTCTCTAAATGGATATAAGATGGGCAGGAGAGGGGTGTCTGGGTGGCTCAGTGATTGAGCGTCTGCCTTTGACTCAGGGTAAGATCCTGTAGTCCTGGGATCAAGTTCCTCATTGGGCTCCTTGCATGGATCCTGCTTCTCCTCCCTCTGCCTATATCTCTGACTCTCTTTCTCTATATCTCTCATGAATAAATAAATAAAATATTTAAGAAAAAAAAAGATGGGCAGGAGAAATAAATGTAGAATATTTCTCTGGCTGTCTCAGAAGTCTTGGGCCTATGGAGTAAAGAAATGGTTGTAGATTTTTTCAGGTTCATGTTGAATTTGGGCTCTGAATCATGAGGCAGGAAGTAGAAGTATGACATGTATTTTTGTTTCTTTTTTTAGTTGGACTTTATTTTATGAGATGTCTGGGTATGCTTTCATTTGATAAATGATGATTCCCAGGTCAATGTTCTCCTGTTCCCTCATGCTGTTTTCATGGTAGGAGTACCAAACTTTCCTATTATCAGGGAATTTACATGTTTTTTTCTTTTTTAGATTGCATGTTTTGAAATATTTTTCTCCCATCAAACTACACTTTTA
Organism: Nyctereutes procyonoides; assembly: GCF_905146905.1. NCBI lineage: Eukaryota > Metazoa > Chordata > Mammalia > Carnivora > Canidae > Nyctereutes > Nyctereutes procyonoides. The sequence continues at coordinate 38,550,758 of NW_026575044.1, forward strand.
AGGAATAATTACTTTCTTTCAATAACTGACTCATCAAAATCATCTATAGTGTCAGCTAGAGTTTCTGACAAGTATGAGATAATTGGGATGATTCAAGGAATTGAAAAAATTGAAAATCCAACAAGGCAGACTGCTTGTTCATTGCAGCCTTTGTGGGAAATATGAAATTTCCTTTAGGCTTTTCGAAACATTGACCCTCTATCAGAATACCCCATTTTTAAATCTATGAAGGCCCAGTAGTCTGGAGACCTCGTGATTAGGAATTGCTACATCTTTAAGAATCTGAAGAAGCAGAAATTGGGCAGAGCCTGGATTGGTTAGCATGGAGAGACAAGCAAACTCTCATTGTGCTGGCATTTATTTAAGTGATTGTTGTCCTCACTTTAAATTTTAAGCTAGATTAACACAACACAGAACAAACCAGTCTGACAGATTAATGCAGATTACCAGCTAACTGTGGAGAGTAACATCAGACTTTGTTTTCAGTTCAGCATTTATCTTTAAAAATACATATATATTCTTAATATGTATGTATCCATTTCTATTCTTAAATATGTATGTATGTGTACACATATGTATGTGCACGTGTGTACATGTGCACACACACACAGTGTCTCTGAATTAGTTTCAATAAAACCTGCATCAGTGCAGAGGTACTCATAGAGTGCCTTCAATAAAAAAGTCACTGTGTGTTATGTGATAACATTGAACAGACTCCAGACAGCCTCTTATCTTAGATATACAACAACATAGCATAACTCAAGCCTAAAGGAGAAGTTAAAGCATTAGGTAACAGTAGCAACAGTAGCATGTTCTTAGGGTAATAATTCTCCTGGAGCACAACCCGGGATGGGTTTTATTGAATTCAGTTTATTTAGCTGGGATGAACCCAGATAGGCATCTCATTTACAAGAAGGTGCTTGCAAGAGGGCAGGTTATTACAAGCACATTTGGAAGATAAGCAATAGAAAATTGAGTAAAATCAGAGATCAGGAAGGGAGCAGAAGTGGTTCCTGGTTCAACTTCTTGCCTTAGACAGGTCTGTATTTCCTCTAACTAAGAAAAATAATAATCGCCTTCTCAGACATCTCCAGGGATGAATGGTATGTGAGCTCTCCTAAGACTCTGCTAAGTTACTCTTTGCAACTTAAGTGCCTTTTTTTTTGTTTGTTTCTCCCCTCTTTGGAGAATTAGAAAAATTATCCAACATTTATTCATAATTATTCTTTGAACAAAGTGACAATAGTTGTCCTCTCTTTGTGATACACGAATTAACCTACTGTAAAATTGAATTGGTGCTATTTTTCTACACCTTTTCTGTTTTTAAGAATTTCTGTCTTTCCTCCCTCCCTCCTCCCTTTCTTTCTTTCCTTTTCAAACTTTAACGTATGTTGACTTGATTATGTCTATATGTGAGCCTTTATCTAAGTAAGCACTGCTGCCAACTTGGGTGAACAAAGGACTCTGCTCTCAGGGCCTTCACCCAGCTTTTCCAAGAGAGCAGATTAATCATAGGGCCAGAGGAAACTCCAGTTGGTAGTTTTGGTTCCAGAGGTATTTTTTATGAGTCAGAAGAGTCATGTCTTAGCTGAGTTGTCTTTGCAATAAAATATATGAGGATTGTATTTCATTCATTGATAAATACTGATCAACTGAAGATGTGTCCCTCCATTCAGGTGTCTTCTGACAATGCCCTCTTGTCATGGTTTGCCAAAGTTGCCTACACCATTAGTCTGTAGTCTGTTGCCAGACGATCACTATCAGCCCCCACACCTCATAGCTGCCTCCTGTACCAGACCCCACAACTTAGAATGCTTCTCAGTGCTTACCATTGCCTTCTGCCCCCAAGTTTCTGATGTGTGTGTGTGTGTGTGTGCGTGTGTGTGTGTGAGAGTGGTGGTCAAAAAAAGGAAAATATTTGCATACATGGAGAGATAATATTGTGATTATTAATAGATAATTTTTGGTTCTGGTATGTCATTTCTTTTTAAAGATTTTATTTATTTACTTGAGAAAGAGAGAGCACAAGTGGAGAGAGGAGAAGGAAGGGCAGAGGGAGAGGGAGACGCAGACTCCCCACTGAGCAGGAAGCCCAATGCCATGCAGATGCGGGGCTCCATCCCAAGACCCTGAAATCATGACCTGAGCCTAAGGCAGATGCTTAACTGACCACCCAGGTGCCCCTCTGGTATTTCATTTTTAACTAGATTTCTTACCTTCCTTCCTTCCTTTGAAGACTTGGATTCTCTTTAAAAATGCTCTCTTTTTTTTTTAAATAGACCTTTACTTGGAAGTTGGTTTTCTAGAGAAAACATGTCTGTTTGCATAATATCTAATTCCATTGGATGCTTCATACTTGTCCCACATAAACCCTTTCTCTTTTCCTAAGGATTAGTTTTTAATTTTTAAATAAAATTTTAAGGCTTTTATAAATGAAAAAAAATTCTTTAAGTGTCTACTCTGTGAAAGCTTCTGTGCACAGCACTGAGGATGGTAGGAAATAAATACAAAAGGAGTGCTGTCTTCTAAAATTTCACAGTCTAGGAGACATAAAGATACACACACCGGTAACCCTAATATGGGGTGTGTGAAATACTTTAGTTAAGAAACAAAGTGCTATAACTAACTGAAGTATGTATAGACCTACCCAAGGGAGTTTAAGGGAGCATTTACAAAAAAAAAAAAAAAGGGGAGCATTTACAAATTTTTATTTTTTAAAATTTTCTTTCCTTACAATCTTATAAAATCAAATTGGGGCTGTTTCTATCAAATCATCTATTCACTTTTTCTTTTTAAAAAAGCTTTATTGAGGTATAACTTATATACCATAAAGTTCACCCATTTAAAGTATACAATTCAATGATTTTTAGTAAATGTACTCAGTTGTGCAGTTATCACCATCATCCAATTTTAGAAATAAGATCCCTCACTCCCATTTGCAGTCAATCCTCATTCCTGGCCCCAGGAAAACATTATTTTACATTTAGCCTCTATATGTTACCCTTGCAGAATATTTTATGTAATGGGACCATACAATATATGGTTTTTTGTGTCGGCTTCTCTTATTTAGCATTTGATGTTTCTGAAGCTCATCCATGTTCTAGTATACATTAGTATTTCATTCCTTTTTAAGTTGCTGAATAACATTCAATTGGATGGATATACCATATTTTATTGATCTAGTTATCAGTCACCCATTAGTTTTTTAATTCTCAATTAATTTTCTCTCTCTTTCCCACCTCCTCAATAAAGAGTACTGTAGAAGATTACACTATCTCAAACTTATTCCAGAATCCTGTCTTAGTCTATGCCCAGATTTTATTTTCCTAGGAAAATCTAATTAAAGTCATTAAATACTCAGCATGCCAGTTGTCTTCATATAGATGGTGAATAGATCAGGAGGTGGGCAGAAAGCTCTCACTCACTTTATATTTTTGATTTGAAGGTTAAAAAAAGAGTCTCATTCTAATGATCATATACTTACCTTTTAAATAGAGGAATATATACTTTGTCTTCGGGGAAAAGGACATAAATTAACCTTTGGAAGTTGTTGGGATATGTTGCTCACATGAATGCTTCTGCTGAGTTGGTTACCTTTCAATGACCGCTGTGCCCATTATCAGCCACATTCAAGTTTTGTGGTATGTGGTATGCACTCAAGATTTTAAGGTGTTAGAGACATTTCCTTTTTTCTGTGTAAGGCAGGGTGAGCCAATGTCTCTGAATGGTAAATACAATCTCTCTCATTCTCTCTCCCCCCACCTCTGCGTGCGTGTGTGTGTGTGTGTGTGTGTGTGCGTGTCTTGTTTGAAAGAGTTATTGAGCCGTGTTTACAGTGGGTCCCCTTTGTCTGCAGTGCACATACTTCACATTTTCGTAACGGTAATGGGCTACCTGCCAATGACATTTCACAGTTCTCAAACTGCATGGTTTCTTCAGGAATAGAATTCCTCATCTGCTTTGCCCTTTCCCTTTGAGTTTTACATTTCATCCTGCGCAATGCACCAATCAGCACAGATTCAGGCAACTCCTCATTTCTCCTTCCTTTAATGACCTTGAAGCTCTTCATCTGGTCAGTTGATGGCGCCCAGAGGAATGTGGTGCTGGGAAGCCTGGCTTGCTGCTGTACTGTTTTCTAATTTCTTCCCTCCTCCTCCTCAAGACGCTCTTCTGTTGTTCCTTTTCCACTTTAAAAGAGAGAAAAAGAGAGAGAGAGAACACCAAGCATTTGAATAGCTTGAAATGAACTAAATTGCTCATTGTTATTGCAGGAAAGCTTTATACAGAGCAATAATCTGCTTATATACACTACATTCTCTCACACAATAACTTCTCTTTCATTGATCCTCTCCACTGCTTGGCAAGGGAGCGGCTCTACCTTCTCAGACTTACCCTATTACGTAGTCATGAAAAGAAGCCAACAGAGCTTCCTTTTGTTTTTGTTTTTGTTTTGTTTGTTGCCTTCAATCTGGGTCCCAACTAGGACAACTGGCTGGTACCCTCTGTAGAGGGAGCTCTCGTGTTTTACATGGAGAGCCTGTGGCTTTCTCACAGCATTGCCCCGAGAGTGGCTTATGTAAAAAGCAAGCGAGCTTTCTCCTCTGGAGCATCAAAATGATTATGGAAACCTTATTAAAGTTTAGGGAGATGTTCTAGCAGACTGGCGGCCACCCCTTATTTAAAAAGTGTTAGGTAAAAAACCACCTACTAGAATCCTACATCACGATGAAGTTTCCTGAGTCCTAGCACCCTGGAGATTTTCAGCAAGCTATGTATCTTCTATGAGCATCACTTGTCTTGTCTTCAGGGATAATTACGGCTCTCTGTGTTTCCCTACACTTTGTACTTCAGAAGTGCATCCGAAATTCCCAAGTCACACTGTATGAAGAATGAGATTATGTTATTAAAAGTGACTTGGGCTGCCTGGGTGGCTCAGCAGTTGAGCATGTGCCTTTGGTGGCTCAGATCCTGATCCTGGGGTCTTGGGATCGATTCCTGCATCCGGCTCCCCACAAGGAGCCTGCTTCTCCCTCTGCCTATGTCTCTGCCTCTCTCTGTGTGCCTCTCATGAATAAATACATAAAATCTGTGAAAAAAATAAAGTGACTTTGGAAAAATGTGTACCAATACAAATAAAAACAAATAGTTTACTTGGATATTTTGAATTTCCAAAATTACTCTGATGCTTCGCAATGGAAGCTTTTCTTATGCAAATTTGAAGTTGCAGATGAACTCCAAGTGAGATCCCTGACTCCTGAGGGAAAGAGACAAAGAACTGGAGCATTTTATAGTACTCTAATGGGCATATTAATATTTCTTTTTTTTCATATTAATATTTCTCAACTGTTCTTAATTTGAGATAGGCATATTCTCTTCTGGGCTGGGACTTCCTACTTTTAATATTATTTTTTGTTGTTAATAAAATCTCCTCAATGCTTTTGTTCCCAACTAGAGCTAAGAAACATTTAGCAAAAGTTAAAGAGTTAACTGAATAATGAAGTCAGGTTGATTCAGTGTAACCTTTTTTATGTCCCTGTTGCAGCTTAGACACTGAGTTGAGGATGATGAAGGAACAGATTGATATTTATCTCAGGGAGCTAAGAGGCTCGTTAGAAATCTAAGATAGCATAGCATTTCAATCCGAGACCTCAAGAAACTACAAATAAAATGTTTGTGTGGGTTCAGTTTATGGTAACCAGGAAACATAAAAGCAAAGGAAGAGTTTTAAAAATACACACTTAAAATGGGAATTTCTCTAAGATCAATGACCAGTTCACTTTTTTCTGTCAGCCTGGAAGCAGGCACACTTTCATCTTCTGGGCCGCATCACCCAAGCAGGTGCTTGAGTTATTTTATTGGGATAAGCAACAGTGTATGAGAGCCAGCCAGAAACGCTGATTTACTTCACTTCCCTCCCAAAGGTCAGTGCAAAATCCATGTGGAGGCTTGACTGTTAAAAACAATTTTAGACACATTTTTGTGGTTTGAGTTTGTGTTTATCTACAAGATTGTTTTAGAGTTAAATGCTTTGATGAAAGAGCCACAGATCTTAAGAAATAAAAGGACTATAAGCAAATTGATCCCATTCCTTGTTTTTAAATAGGTAAGTTGTTTTTATTCCCCATGTGATGAGTGCTCTCCAGAGGTTAAATATATCACCTAAAGTTGCAAGCACAGAAAGGCTAAATTGTTGGTCTTTTGCCTCCCAGGAGAGGTCTTCTTGGAGACCTTTGTTGCCCTATGTTATCATTATTTACTTAGATTTATGACACACCAACATCCCCTCCCTGAAATTTAAATATTTTGCAACCATATACACATGACAGAATGAAACACCTAAAGACAGAATCACTCCTCCTGCCCCAAGTCAGACAAATAGTTAGCAGGCGTCTAGGTGGCAAGCACTGATTATTCCAGAGGATGGTATTTAGTTTACAGAAGAGATAAATTATAAGCATGGGGTTATGCTATCCCGTTATCTCACCGGGTAGCTTTAAGTTGGGTTCCTAATTGAAAAGGTCAGAAAAGGGAGAAGAAAGTAGATTTTGTGGAGTATCCTTCAAGTTTTGACTTGTATAAAGCATCAGAGTAAAAGATGTATAAGAACAGCTGCTCCCCAGTACTTGTGTGTGTGTGTGTGTGTGTGTGTGTGTGTGTGTTAGAAGGATGATGGTAGATAGCACTTCTCTGTACCTGTAGCACAGAGTGGGGAAGTTTCTTTTCTGTAGGAGGAGTGGTCCAAAGTCTTTTCCTAATTGTTTCTGGACTGCCAATTTTTTTTTTCTCAAAAGAACATCAGCGCTGGCAGCCTTTCAGCCACAAAATTATGAGAACTGGGGCTAATCCTATTTGGATTGTGATAAGGCATCAAACACAATGATGTTTATGAAGATGCTTTGAACTCTGTGAATGCTGTCAAAGTGCAAGGCATCATGACCACACCAACTCTTGGTTCCCTTCATTATTTACTTAAGGGTGACACGGGTTTTGTTTAAAGTCTAAGCATCACTATCCTTTCAGCTGAAGCACAGGCATACTTCAGCCACCTGAGATTAAATACTAAGTCCTGAGGCAGAACAGTCTCCCTTCTGCCTTTCAGATTTTCTTCTGGAAATGTGCCCAGTGGGGATGTGTAGGGATTCAGCCCTTTGTGCTTGTTTCTGGCGTTTAACCTGGCAGCCTTGGTCACTGATCAGCTTTCTTCTTTCAAGATGAGCCTTTTCTATTCCTTTATGATTGAGTGATAAAAATTAGGCAAAAATGTCAAAATGAACAGCCTAGAAAACACACTATGGTTACTGAGTCAGCTTTAGGAAAACCCAACCCTTCCAATCACCCAGAGTTTTGCACATAATCAGTTGGTTCCCAGAAGTACAATAAAAGGAAACCAGAAGTATTTTAGTCCCTGGTTGTTTATGAATCAACTCGATTTTCTTTTTCAGACTTTGAAGGTCATAGAATCAAATCATGTGGAGCCACAGAAGGGAGATTCCCCCTTTCCATCAGTCCTTCTACCCACCAGTTTTATTAGAAGCAGGATTTTGCTGAATTCACATAGAGCATTGCTCAGAATTTCCAGGAGTTCCCTATCAAAGCAGATCACAGTGAAAACTGCCTTGGAAATTACTGGGGAGGAAACAGCAGTGACAAATAAAGCAGGTTTCTGGACACTTTCGGTGTATTAGCAATGCTGCTTCTCTCTTAGGGCACAGGTTTGGGAATATTGTTGGTATTAGGTGGGAACCCAAGGAAGAAACGCCTACATCCATCTTTCCAACTAAACCAGGGTACTTCATGTCTGGCATAAAGCCAGTGAGGCTTGAAACTAAGGAGCATGGAATTGGATTTATGTAGGAAATGGTTAATTAAGCCCGAGTCTTAGACACATACAGGAAAGTGAAAGAAGAATAAGAAGGAATGAAATTTATTATTTTCTAGAGGTCAAATCTAGAGGACCTCACTGTCTTCATTGTATTATTACCTTTAGAGAATATAGCAAAAATGTTGGCATATTGTTTGGCACATAAGGGTACATAAATAATGTTAATTCTCTTCCCTGCCTCTTTTTCCTATATACTAATATCACATAGTGTAATTTTTATTTTACTATGCGGATTAGTTATATGATAATATATGTTATTATTTCACAACATCAATTTCATACTGCTTATATTTATTTCTTTTTTTAGAGCTTAATGAAAAGCAAAGATTTTAATGAATAACAAAGATTTTATTTATTTATTTGAGAGTGAGAAAGAGAGAGATCATGAGCAGGGGGAAAGGGCAGAAGGAGAAGTAGACTCCCCATTGAGCAGGAAATCTGATGTGGGACTTGATCCCAGGACCCTGGGATCATGACCTGAGCTGAAGGCAAACGCTTATCCAACTGAGCCACCCAGGCACTCAAGAAATATTTTTCTAATCAATAAGCTTGTTATGCAATTCTAGAAATCCCCACCAATGCTTCTTACATCCAACTGGTTTGCCTAAGCATAAGAAAAAAATAACGTTCAAAATAAGAATTGTAATGTATCAGTTGCCAACTATGTGCAAGGTATTGTATTAGATACTGTATATTAGGTATTGCATTTACTTCTCAAAATAACCCTAAATGCAAGTATGACTATTCCCATTTCTATAAAAGAAAGTAGGCTCAGAGAGATCTCAATCAAGTTTCACAGTAAGAGTCAAAGCTTACTCCAACCCTAAAGTATGAGTCCTTTCTACATCACCATAATGCCAAGATTGTACTAGAAGTCCAGAAAGTTAGTGCAGGACATCTTCTCACTGCCTTACTCACTCCTGGATTCCTCAAGAATGTCTGAGGAGACCCGTTCTACCAAATGTAGACAAGTCTAGGATGTGGAGTTAGGATAATCCTTTCCTCTTCACCCTCCTGTCCACTGTGTCTTGGATTTTTCTGGGGGTTGGTGAAGTTTCTAGTAATAGATGTCAAATCAGGCCCTTGAATGTGGTCCTGATATATGTAGGTTTTTCTCTGGAGAACAAAATGAGGAGGGCGGGGCAAGTCATCAGAGGTCAGATTGCAAGAGAGTGTCTTTTCAGCCTTCTAAGAGAGGATTCAGCCTAAGGAAAGGGGTGTCAGGTATGGCGACTTTGACTTAGTGAAGAGAAGATGCAGTTCTAAGCATGGCCAGCTTGGTTTTTCTTGAACCTGTCCCTACCCTGTTACTCTGGAGGTCTCTGTGCATCCTGGAGTGGAGAGGGCTGTCTATGTAAGAGAAGGTGCCACTCCATGAGCCAGTCTTCTAGCAAGTCTGAGGCCAGGCTGCCCTGCCATACTGCCCTGCAGCAGTGGGAACTCTTCTCACTTTGTAGCCAAGCTGCTGAGTAGCCAAATCCCTGGAGAATTGAGACTAGTAGCCCAGAACTGATCCTCACTCAGGGGAGGCAGAGATCAGCAGGAGTATGCAGGGGCCATGGCCTAGTGGTAAGGGGCAGCAAAGTTAGCAGTAAACAGAGACCTGGATTCCTGTGTCAGGCTGCAGGGGTGGTCATCAAGACTTAATCTAGACTGATTCACAAGAATGTCTGAGACACCCCCCAACCCCCAGGGGCTTCAGGAAATAATTAAGGCTGGCTGGAGAAAAGGATCTTGAAAAGGGGTTGGATTTCTTCTATGCAGGTTGAGGCCTTGAGACTTAGCCATGAATGTTATCATGTCTGCATAGACAGGGAAGGGCTGGAGTTATTCTCATGGGATCACACTACCTTAGTTAGATAGGCTGGGCAAAAAAATCCCTATGATTGTGCATATCTCTTAGTACAACAATTCGGATCCCTCTTGACCCCTGGCTTGATTACTCCCCAAACTGAGGGCCAGAGAGGGGTCTCAAGTTGGCTGCCATATTGTATAAGGTCTGATGCACAGTTGCCACTTAAATCAGGCTTGATAACTATACACAGAACTGTACATGTCATCCTGACCCCACTTTCTCTGAAGTTAAAGAGATAGCCAAAGAGGCAAAGACCTGGAGGTGACCAGTGTGACTATGTAGTCATGCAACACAAAATGAAACTTTCAGAGTGCTGATGTGAGGCTTAGTGAGTAGGAACCGTAGTGCAGGTACAATGGAAGATTCAGTTCCCCAGGTAAATGTGAAGGTGTGAACCCACCTGGACAGCAGCCCTTCGAGATGTCCGGTGAGTACAACCTCCCCCATTGCCTCAGTTCCTCACTGGACATGGCCCTGACTCATTTGTCATTGTGTTCTGCTCACCCAGAGTAAAGGCCCAGATGGCAAGGTCCTGATCAGGCTACTAAGCCTTTCATACTCCCTCAATAGTTCAACTCAAGCAAAATGACATCTAGGGTCCTTTAACTTGTATTAGGACATGGACCCCCTTGGCAATCTGGTGAAGCCTATGGACTCTTTGTCAGAATGATTTTTTAAATGCATAAAATAATATACTTAGGATTACAAAGGAAGCTGATTATATGGAAATATAGTCTGAAATATCTGTAAGGACTTCAAGAAATAATTAGGACCAGGTGAAGGTAAGGATCTTAAAAGGGGGTTGGGTTCCTTCCATTGTGGGTAAAAGCCTGCAAAATCAAAATGTCTAAAAAATAATTTGTGATGTGTCCCTTTAATAATAATAACAAGACTTAACAGCAGGCCTAATTACCATAATTCTAGGTAGTGATGAGCATGAATGGTATGTTGAGATATCTGCTACAACTGGAAAGTGATTCGAAAAATTTGTGGTTTCTATTGGTGACAAAGTCACAGATACTGCAATACTAATGTGGCATGTTGCCTACTTTCATAATTGGAGAAGATGCTAAATTTAGTTAAGGGTAATGTGAAGAAAGATGTCACTTTCTGCCATCTTTTTCAACAGACTCCTGAAATCCTGTCTGTAGACCTCAGATTAAGACCTCTTGCTTCATGTGTTAGTGGAAAATGCCTTTAGAAAGTCATGTACCCTGGGATGCCTTGGGTGGCTCAGCAGTTTAGCGCCTCCCTTCGGCCCAGGGCGTGATCCTGGAGACCCGGGATTGAGTCCCGCATCGGGCTCCCTACATGGGGCCTGCTTCTCCCTCTGCCTGTGTTTTTGTCTCTGTCTCTCTCCCTCTGTGTCTCTCATGAATAAATAAGTAAAATCTTTAAAAAAAAAAAAAGAAAAAAAGGAGTCATGCACCCTGCTCTGGATACATCTGCTTACCTCAACACCAATATCACTGAGCTACCACTGTCTCTAGTTTATGTAATAATGACAAGGCAATCCCCAGCCCCACTGCAAGGGCCAGACTGCAGACATATGAAATCAGTTATCTCCAAAGCCTTGGAAGGTTGAGCAGGCACAGGCAGGCCAACGGACCAGGGCCAGGCACGAACTGTACCATTTATGGGGGGCAAAGGAAAGTTCTAGCAGTTTCAAAAGATGGAGCACTACTACAAACTAGAAAGCTGTTCCAAGACTCATTCTGGGCAATTTCTATAAAGAGTAAGAATGAGGAAAGGAGGCTAGGACCCCAATGTGAGCACAGAGTGGAGGGCTGTGATGCATGTGGCACTTGGATGTGAGTCCCAGTCCCCACCTAGCCAGCTGGGTGACCTTGTGTAGTAAGTAAGTAAGTAAGTAAGTAAATAAATAAATAAATAAATGAAAAATCTCTGCCTGATGTTTTTGATCCCCATTGTTTTTTTTTTTATCCCCATTGTTAAAGGGGGCTAATACCTCACAAGGTTTTGGTGATGGTCACATAAAATAATACACACATAAAAGCCTGTTGTGTAAACCGCCAAGCCCTGCACATGCATTTGTTACTATTATCCTGTGACAATCTGCCATCTGTTTAACTTTACTCAAAATCACTGGGCAGCGGTCTCAAAGCAGTGCTCTCCCTGCCGTCTGCAAGCTGAGGCACGTCCCTCGTGGTTTCTGTCACTGTGCCCTCTGTGGGGACATTGCCATGACTGACAGCTCTGCCAAACTGGTGGCCTCTATCATCCAAAGGTCAGTAAAGGTGACCTTCGGTTCTCCTGAGAGTGCTGTGCCCCTGTTTTTCTGAGAAAACTCCCTTTTCACCTCCTACCCCTCTGGCTTTCCTTCTAGCCTCCCTTCTCTCTTCTGGTGCTGGCCTGTGTCCAGGGCCCTGGGATGCAGGTGAGGACTGGGGGGGCGGGGTGCAGGCGGGGGAGAAAATGCAGCGTTGCCGGGCGAGGGGCTCTCATTCTGGGGCCTCCTCCCCGAGGCCTGTGGGCCACGGTTTCTCCAGCCAGCCAGCAGCAGGAGTCCAGGAGTCCACGGAATAAAGTATATTGAAGTCATTCAGCTTTGAAGACTTCCTGTATACTTCTAAGCTGCCCATGACATCATTTTGCTGGGCGCCTCAGAACAATAGGCGGGGGAGGGCTGAAAGGAGCCCATCTACCAAGCAACCAGAACAGAGCAAGAGGTTGCGACAGAAGCTGCCACGGTCCGGTCCGTGTGGACATTCCCAAACTAAGCGGCCGAGAGACCCTGCCCCTCGAGTCTCCGGGAGTGCCCGGGGAGGGCGCCCCTGGGCCGCCCAGCACCCCCGCCCACGGGGGCCCGTGACCTTGCTCCGTGGAACAACAGCGGCAGACACACAGGGAAAGTCACGTGCCTTCCAAACGGTTCATCCATCCAAGTTCAATAAATTAGCAGCCAAAAATTTTAATCAGATATTTAATCTTTCCTCCCTGTAAGGGAGATTGGGTGTTTACTGTGGCTCTAGGCCAGGTTAATCTCAGAGAAGAAAGATTGCTTGCCGTGTCCTTGGTGCAGGGAGGCCCTGAAGAGTCACTCTTGTCTGCTGAGCCCTCCTCAGCCCGTGGGTTAGCCCTCGCGCCCCACTTGCAGCCCTCTGCAAGCTTGCATCAGGCCTGAACGCGGAGGAGACCAGGGGCTTCCACATCTTATAAGTGCATTCAGATCGGAACAACTGAACACAGGCCTGCAAAAATCAATACCCCGACTGTCTTGTCTGATGACTGCCCCCCCCCTCCTTCCCTGATCCCTGCTTCCCACCCTCTCTTGGCCCTCCTCCTCCTGAGGCCCAGAGTAGTCCACAGGGAGGACAAGGGCTTCAGGGAGCTCCTAACTCTGGTAGCAGGACTTGCCCAATTTATGAATAATTAACTGAAATCTGCTGACTGTGGTTGAAATCTACTAATTTAATTCAACAAATAACAATTGAATGCCAGACATTCCTCTGGGCTCTTGAGACAAATCAAAGGACAAAAGAGACAAAGTTGCCTGCCCTCATGTAGCTTGTACTCTAATGGTAGAAGACACTAAATAGTAAACATAACAAACAAGTGGGCAGCCCAGGTGGCTCAGCGGTTTAGCACCTCCTTCAGCCCAGGATGTGATCCTGGCTCCCTGCATGGAGCCTGCTTCTCCCTCTGCCTGTGTCTCTGCCTCTCTCTCTGTCTCTCATGAATAAATAAGTAAAATCTAAAACAAAACAAAACAGAACAAATAACAAATAATCCAAAGTTAGAAGATGACAAGTACTATGTAGAAAAGAAAGGCACCAGATAAGGTGGACTGGCATGTGTGTTGGGAGGAGATATTATTTTGTAAAATAATTCATTATAGCATTCCCATGATGGACCCCTGAGAATGCTGCTTCAGTGGGATGTTAAGAGATGCCAGAGGTGGGATGAGGAATTGACTCTAAAGTCAAGATGTGTAAGCTGAGTCAGGGGAGAGAGGTGAGAAACAGAGACATTTTGGAGGCTATGGTAGTAACCAGGAAAGACCATGAAGGCTGGAAGCAGATATGAGTGGAAATGGAAGTGAAAAGCCATGCAAGAGAGACATCGAAGGAGAGGAGAGAAAACAGCCTGCCCCTGGCTACGCAGGGCAGAAGCATCAGAAAGAGGAATCAAACTCTAAATGTCTAGATGTCTCTGCCTGGATGACTATGAGAATGAATGGATTTCTGATTTAAATGTGGCAGTAATGGAAGGCAGGATTGGGGGGCTTAGGTCAATGTCGAGTTTTCAGAAACAGATACCAGAATCATGTTCCTACATAGTAGTGATGGATAAAGCCATCTAAATGATAGAAAAATTACCAAGTAACAGATACCAAGAAGAAATCAAGAGGTGGAAGTAAATATAGAATAGTGTTGTATCTCAGGAATATGGCAAACAATGGTTTTAAACCAGTGCTTCTTAAACTTTGCTCCCACTAGGAATATAGGGGGAGGGGAGACATTCCAGTTCCCAGGCTGCCCCCCATACCAATTACATCAGAATCATTGGTGGTGGGGCCCAAGAATCTGGTTCTGAACGCTTTTTTTTTTTTTTTTGGTTCTGAACACTTTTTAAGTGATGGCAATTTGCAGTCAAAGCTGAGAAACAGTGTTTTAAAGCAGGAAGAATGGCTAATAGCTGCAGAGAGATCAAGACGGATGAGGGTTGAAAAAAGATGGTTGGATCTAGGGAGTAGGAGAGCGCTGATGGCCCTTTCTGGGATGGATTGCCACTTACAGTGTAATCTAGACCACAAATGTGGCATCACCTGGGAGCTTTTTAGAAATGCAGAACCTGAGCCCCACCTCAGCCCCCACTCAGTCTAAATCTGCACTTTGACAAGATTCCCAGGTATTTAAAAATGTTAATGCTTGGGGCCAAATTCCCACCTAACTTAATCTGAATCTCTGGATTGGGGTCCAGGAATTAGAATAAAAACCCCCACAAAAATTCCAAGTGATTTTAACATTTATTCATGATTGAGAACCATTGATCTGGAGCATGTTTCTCAAACTTTAATGTGCATATGAATCACATCAATCTTGCTAAAATGCAGATTCTGGGTCAGTAGATCTGGAGTGGGTCCTAGATTCTGCAGTTGTGACAACTCCCAGGTGAGAGGATGCAGCTGGTTCAGATACCACACTTAGAGTAGCAAGGCTCTGGAGCAGTGGTTCTTGCATTGTCTCTGGACAAGGACTTCAGTATTACTTGGGAACTTTTTAGAAATAAAATTCTCAGCCTTAATCCAGACTCACTCAAAAGTTTAGGGTTGAGACCTAGAAACCCATGTTTACCACCAAGGTAAACAAGCCACTCAGGTGTTAAAAAGTGAATGAACCACAATAAGATGGCATATATAGGTTTACTACTTACTTCCCTTGCTCCTCCTTCCCCCTCCCCCCCAGAAATTGGTGGCAAATGAAATAAGAGAGCTAGAAACTTGTTATTCAATGAGACAATATTTTTACCAAGAAAATTTCTCCAAAGTGGCATATCAAAATTCCCTGTGGTGTTGTCAAATATCCACCATGTTCAGGACCTGTCACTTGCTTTTTCCCTGCTCCCCAGGTGGAACCACTCTACTATAACCTCTTTGATAAGGGTATTGTAAAGGCCAAGGGAGCTCTGAGCAGGTGAGGAGTCAGATGGACAGGAGTCCTCAGAGGAGGAAAATGGAAACCACATCTTCTGAGGGAAGGAAGTTGGAAGGAGGAATGTGGGGGTGAAGATAAGGACAACTTTGCAGATAGAGAGAGAAGTATGCTAAAAGAGTTAAAAATAACTGTCATTGCTGACCATCTATCTGCCAGCCATTTATTTATTTTATACTTATTAACCCTAATGCTCCAAAAACCCTACAGGGTAGATTGCCAGTCTATTTTTGTTGCTTAACAAGTAAAAAAAATTTAGGACAAAATGGGTTTAGTAACTTCCTCAAGATCACATAGATAGTAAATTACAGACCTGAGATTTGGATCCTGGTCTTTCTGGCAACAAGGCCCATATTCTTTTTACTCCCCTTTTTGGGGTATACACTGGGAAAATTGGGGGAGTTTTTGCTGGAGGTTTTATTTATTTATTTTTTTTTTTTGGTGGAATAGGCATTGAAATGAAAACCTATCACTTCGAGGGTCAGGGCACAAGTGAACCGAGGTGGGATAAGGAGTTAGAGTTTCCCTTTTAGGATTATTATAGTCAGACCTTTATCATTAACTGTGTGACTTCCTATCTTGGGCTTCCTTCCATTTTTTAATTTATAAAATAAAGAATTTACATCGGCTGGACTCTAGGGTTCTGGGTATTTACAAAATCCCATAGTTTGAACATTATGTGAATATGGAATGCAACAGAGTGTCATGAGATGAATTAAAGAACCAGCAAGCAGCACTTGGGAGTCCCTTGAGGTGGGTAGCTTGGCTCTGAAGCGCATTGTGTTTTTAGAGTTGGATGACTTGCTCCTGTAAATCAGTGAAAGGGTTAAAGTGGCGGGAGGTGGGGGGGAGATGATTTCAAGAGAAATGTCCAAGATGACTTTGAGGACATGAGGATGGAAAACAGGGCAGGTCGGGAATGTAAGGAGAATTAGTTTACTAGTTAGAGCAGTGCTAAAATGTGTTCTATGGGAGTCCAGGCTATGGATAGGGGTACATTTTATTTTTTGGTAAAGTGATAGAGGATAAAACCTGAATGATGATAAATGAGTAGGCCACTTCTACATTTCAGGTAATGGATCACAACTTTTGAATTAAAATGTTACAACCCCTACATAGTTTCTCTCTATGAAACATGAAATCTCTCAATTCTTCTAAACATTCTTTCTTGGATCTTTGATTGCCACAACCTAATTTTGTTTGTTCACATGACTTCATTAGGATGATGAATATCATATCAGGTCTGTGGACATTCTTTTACCTTGACACTAAAACAACAGTGGTGACAAAAAACAGGTTAAGGCATAATGGCTCTCCCTCTTCCATGGAATTACCCAAGACTGAGTAATAGAATCATCAGGTATTACACTCAATTATTGTGCAACTTTTTTTATCATGATTGCTTCTGACAACTCCATTATGGAAAAACATTTACTTTGAGTCTTCCTGGTTCTCAAAGAGAAAGATTCCAAATGTACCATTCTCATCTTAGTGCCTCTGTTGACACAGGCAAGACAAAGTAAGGAATTAAAAGACATCTGGAAAATTTGACCCATGGAGTCAACAAAATGGAGAAGTGCTGCCCTTAAGATCCTTCTGGTTTTTTGAACATTAGGTTTGTTGTTTGTTTGTTTCCTTTTTCCCTCTGTCTCTCCACTGTCCCCTCCCTCCACTATCAGTTCTTTGGTTAATTACCTTATGTTTTCATTAATTTATTCATCAAATATTTGCTGAGATTTACTCTGCCAGCTGCTGTGCTAGGCACTGGAGATTTAACAGATTTAGTGAGAGACATGTTGAACTTTCTCTTGGATTTAACAGTGTAATAAAGAAGACATATTAACCAAGTAATTATAATAAAATGGTGAAGATTATTGTAAGGCAAACACAGGATATTATTACAGGGTCAGGCAGGTGTAACACCAACTCTAAGTTCTGTAGGAGACTCTCTGAAAAAGGAAACATATAAATTAATTATGAAGACAAGTAGATATTAGTCAGAAATAATGTATATGTGGGGTGCAGGATATATGTGTATCCTAAATCAAGAGAAGAATATTTGCAATGGTCTGGACATGAAAGAGAGCATAGCATATCACTGGAACTAATTTAGTAATGCTGTACCATAAAGTAGAAATTGGGGAATGGAGACAAATTATGCTGCAGGGTAAGTAGGAATGAGACCATGTAGGGCCTGCAATCTTCACTGCAGCTTGGGTTTGATATGATCACATTTGTGCTGAGAGAATCACTGACTACATTATGGAGAATGGATGGCAGAGTGAAAAAGTGGAGGGAAGAATTTATGTTCCAGCCATGGAGAATAAATAGGATCTGGACTCATGCTTCCCCTGTAAACAATGAGAAAATTGGACAAAATATGAGACAACTATTTTCAGATATTACACCACAGGCAGCACAGAATTGTAACCCCTGAGAAAAGGGAAACAAATGATGTAAACCCTACCATGGTTAAAGTTGTCTATATGGAGGTAATTTCCAGTCTTAGGTACAGGAAGCAAGAGCTCAAATAGAGTTCAGCAATTTTTTTCTGAATTGAGGAGAAAGAGATTAAAATTCCAGGAAGCTGAGGCATTTAGAATTTGGGGGTGGGAGGAGCAGATTACCCAAGAGAGAATTATTCTGAGGAAGAGTTCCAACAATCTGCATGTGTATTGGTTGACTATCAATACACACATGCATTGAGTGAAAACTATACAGCCAAGCAAGAATAAATCTCAAAGAAAGCACTATCAGTGGGGAGCTGTGATAGAGGTAATTTCCACAGCTCGAATAGAGCTGTAAATTGTCCTAATTACATTCAGCCAAAAAAAGAGATTTTATCAAATACTTGTGGTATTTAGCAGAGACCCCAAAAGAGTGATGCCTTAGAAATGAGACTAAATCAGCTCTAGAGTAAAAGCTAATTTATACCTATCCTTATGATGATAAGCCTCAAAAGATTAAACCAATCTACAAATAACTTCACTGTCTACCAACCAAGCCCCAAAGTCCTAAAAGCAATAAAAAGTCTAGCACTCAACAACATTCAATTCAAAATGTCCAGCAGCCATTAAACAATTACTAGACAAAGTGGAAAATGTGACCCATAACCAAGAAAAATAAATAGAAACACACTTAGCAATAAGAGAGATAATGGAATTAGCAGACCAACACAGTAAATTATTATAAATATGATCCAGAGTGTAAAGGAAAAACATAACATATAATGAGGAAAGAGATAGAAATTACAAAAAATAGTATTACAAAGCACATGCTTCTATTTTAAGAAGCTAGAAAATCAAGAGTAAGTTAAGCCTGAAATAAGTAGAAGAAAGGAAACAGAAAGCCCATACAATTGAAAAAAAAAAAAAAGAAAAACAATAGAGTAAACCAGATGAAACCAAAAACCAGTATTTTGAAAAGTCAATAAAATTGTTAAAAATTGTAGGTAGAGTGATGGGGGACAAAAGGGGCATTACCACAGATCTTATAGATATTAAAAGAATAAGGAAATATTTTGAAAATCATGTCAAAACCATATCTGGGGGCATCACAATGCCAGATTTCAGGTTGTACTACAAAGCTGTGTTCATCAAGACAGTGTGGTACTGGCACAAAAACAGACATATAGATCAATGGAACAGAATAGAGAACCCAGAAGTGGACCCTGAACTTTATGGTCAACTAATATACGATAAAGGAGGAAAGACGATCCACTGGAAGAAAGACACTCTCTTCAATAAATGGTGCTGGGAAAATTGGACATCCACATGCAGAAGAATGAAACTGGACCACTCTCTTGCACCATACACAAAGATAAACTGAAAATAGATGAAAGATCTAAATGTGAGACAAGATTCCATCAAAATCCCAGAGGAGAACTCAGGCAACACCCTTTTTGAACTTGGCCACAGTAACCGGAGAAGGACAAACAGTGTATGTTCTCATTCATTTGGGGAATATGAATAATAGTGAAAGGGAATATAAGGGAAGGGAGAAGAAAGGTGTGAGAAATATCAGAAAGGGAGACAGAACATAAAGACTTCTAACTCTGGGAAATGAACTAGGGGTGGTGGAGGGGGAGGAGGGCGGGGGGTGGGGGTGAATGGGTGACGGGCACTGAGGGGTACACTTGACGGGATGAGCACTGGGTGTTATTCTGTATGTTGGTAAATTAAACACCAATAAAAATTAATTTATAAAAATAAATAAATAAATAAATAAATAAAAATAAAAAGAAAAAAAAAGAAAATCATGTCAAATTAGAAAACTTAGATTAAGAGGGAAAATTCTTTGAAAGATAGTTTATTAAAACTGACTCAAGATAGAAAATCTTAAATGTATTAAGAAACTGAATTAGTAATTGAAAACTTTGAAACACACACACATACACCTTGGACCCAGATAATTATATTGGCATATTCTATTCAAATTTAAGAAAGAAAGAACACCATTTCTACATAAAATCATTCGGGAAAGAGAGAAGGAAGGAACATTTTACAAATAATTTTTGAGACTAGGTTTGTTTCTCTACCAAAACTAGCTAAAGGTATTACAAAAAAGGGAAAAATAAAGATCCGTATACCACACAAACATGATTGCAAAAATCCTTACAATATGTTAGCAAATAGAATTCAATAATGTACGAAATGATGTTATGCCCATTTGGGATAAAAACTCACAGCAACTAACAATAGAAGGGATTCAAACTGATAGAGTATTCACAAAAACCTACAGTTAATGTCATGATTGATTCTAAAAAACTGAACAATTTCTTACTAAATTTGGGCAAGGGTGTCCAGTTTCACCACTTATACTTAATGTTATATTAGAGGTTCTAGTCACTGCAAAAAGGCAAGAAAAAGAAATAAAAGACACATAAATTGTAAAGAAAGAAAGAATTATCTTTTTATTTGCTAATTATGTGATTATCTTCAAAGAAAACCTTGAAGAATCTACAAAAAGCTGTTAGAACTAATAAGTTTAGCAAGGTTGAGAATACAAAGTTAGTATCACAAATCATTTGTACTTTTAGATATTAGGAGTGGACAGTTGTAAATTGAAATTATTTTTTTTAAAGATTTTATTTGTTTGTTCATGAAACACACACACACACACACACACACAGAGAGAGAGAGAGAGAGAGAGAGAGAGAGGCAGAGGGAGAAGCAGGGTCCATGCAGGGAGCCTGACGTGGGACTTGATCTCAGGGCCACCCAAGTGGAAGGCAGATGCTCAACCACTGAGCCACCCAGGCATCTCTGTAAATTAAAATTTAAAAATACCACTTAAAAGGGATCAGAAAAGTATGAAATACTTATGGATAAAATTAACAAATAAGTACAGAATCTTTAAAATAAAACCATTTTAAAACATTGCCGGGAGAAATTCAAGATCTAAATAGTGAAGAGATGCATGAGGCTATGGATGGGAAGACTCAATACTTCCAAGATAGCTTTTCTCTGCAAAGTTATCTATTGAACACAATTCAAATTAAGTTCTAGGAGGATTTTTTTTCTTTGATAAAAATTTCCAACAAGATTCTAAAATTTTTATGGCAATGCAAAATCTATAAAACTTCTAGAAAAAATATAGATGAAAATATTTACATCTTTGGGGTAGGCAAGGATTTTTTAGGACACAAAAAGCATGAACCATAAAAGAATATTTTGATAAATTGAACTTCATCAAAATGAAAAAACTTCCACTTTTTGAAAAATATTCTCACAGTTATAAAAGTTCATACCAAAGACTGGGAGAAAATATTTACAACACATATAACTGCCAAAATAATCGTATCTAAATTACATTAAAAACTTATAACTAAATTTTAAGTAGACAACCTAATTTTTTAAATGGGCAGTATTTTTGAGAAACACTTAACAAAAAAAAGATATTTAAATAGCTAATAATCACATAAAAAGATGCTCAACATCATTATCCATTAGGGAAACACAAATTTAAACCACAATAAGATATCAATATTAGAATACCTAAAATTAGAAAGATTGACAATGCCAAGTGTTGACAATGAGGTTGGCAACCGGAAATTTTATACATTGCTGGTCAAATGCAACATGATACATCCATTTCGGAAAACAGTTGGCAGTTTTCTTATGAAGTTAAATATATACATAACATATGATTCCATTTACCCAATGGAAATTAAAGCATGTCTACAGAAAGACTAATATATGAATGTTGGTAGCAGATTTATTTATTCATCATAGCCAAAAAAAAAAAAAAAACTGGAAATGACTCTTGTGTCATCAATAAGGAATCAATAAACAAGTTGTGGTATTTCCATACAATAAATTTACTAGGATGGAGCATAAGGAAAATTTGGGGGTTATGGAAATGTTTTACCTTTTTTTTTTCTAATATTTTATTTATTTATTTATTCATAGAGACACAGAGAGAGAGAGAGGCAGAGACACAGGCAGAGGGAGAAGCAGGCTCCATGCAGGGAGCCTGACACAGGACTCGATCCGGGGTGTACTAGGATCACACCCCCGCTGCAGGCAGCGCCAAACCGCTGTGACACCGAGTCTGCCCTGTTCTACCTCTTTATGGCAGTGGTGGTGAGTCCACTAAGGTATATATAAATTTGCCAAAAAATCATTGAAATGTACAACCAAATAGGTGTGTTATATTTTATATGAAATGTATCTTAATAAAGGTTTTCTTTTTAAATGGATGGAAGGAACCATTTAGGAGATTGTAGCTGTATCCAGGTTGCAGATGACAATGGCCTGGGTTAAAGGGGTGAACATGGGATGGAGAGATGTGACAAGAAGTGTGTGGACTAGAAAGGTGTTGGAAAGTGAAAAAATTTTCCACTCCTCTTTCAACATATGAACACATCTGATATTTTAAAAGTGGAAAAGTCAGAGTAAAGGGAAAGTTTCTGGAATATTTGGTGGTGATGAACAGATAATTTATTCAGGAAATAGAGAATGATCTTTACTGATTATTACATTGAGTTCTGAAAGTCACACTGATGAAGTTTCAGAGGCCTATGTGCATGAAATTACTAGGAAATATCAAGTACATCAATTTATATAGAAAATATGTGGTTATCTGTTATTTATGTATGACATATACATATATGCCATATAGATTTTTATGTAATCAAATTAGTTTTTTTTCCACACTGAAATGAATTAATGACTGTCTTCTCACCTATTCAGAGAGGGCATGGATTCCATTTAAAATTCCCCTATACAGGGATCCCTGGGTGGCGCAGGGGTTTGGCGCCTGCCTTTGGCCCAGCGCGCGATCCTGGAGACCTGGGATCGAGTCCCACGTCGGGCTCCCGGTGCATGGAGCCTGCTTCTCCCTCTGCTTGTGTCTCTGCCTCTCTCTCTCTCTCTCTGTGACTATCATGAATAAATAAAAATTAAAAAAAATTCCCCTATACACTCTTCAAACTCTACATATTAGAAAGAGGGAAATTGGCCATATATACATATATATATGAAAAATTTATATGGAAACATTTTATAATAAATATTGGGAGATCAAAAATTCATATCATGTTAGTAAGGAAGAGGATTATAGAGGAAGTGAAGATTGCTCACAAAGTTGTAAAATATATAATCTTCAAGTTTTAGATACTTCTTAAGAAAAAATTTGAAAATACAGAAAACCAAAGAAAAAAGAATTCAAATTACTCATTATCCCATCCCCTAAATAACTTCTGCTAACAGTTTGTTGTATTTCCTTCCAAGCCTTTCTTTCTTTAATGCTTGGTCTAGTGAACTAGTTGTAATGATAGTGTCCACACAATTTTATAGCCAATTTTTTCCCATCAACATTTTAACCTAGCTATTGATCTGTTTATTTGTTTATCATGCAATTATTCATTCAACAAATATTTATTGAAGGTTTACTATGTACCCAATACTAATCAAAACAAATAAAAAAGACACCATTTCTGTCCTCGTGTAGTTAAACGAGGACTACAGAAAGAGAGTATTAAACAAAAACACAGTAACAACAAAATAAATTGGTAACTAAAAATTGTTTCCAGAAAGGAAACAAATAAGACAATACAAGAGACAATAACTGGGTCAAAGTAAATTAGGTTGGGAAATCAGGAAAGACTGGTTTGAGGAAGTAAACTGAAGTGCAAAATGGAAGGGTGTGTATAATTGGTAAGTTGACCAGTGAGGGAGGACTTGCATGGAGAGAAGATGTGAGAGAGGAACAGCTGGAGAAGAGTGTGATGGGGAGAGTGACCTTGCTGGAGACCAGATTTGTAGGCAAGAGTCTGATGATGCAGGGCTTCCAAAGTCCAGCTAACAAGTTTGCAGTGTATCCTGAGAGCCATAGGGAACCAGTGACAAACTTGAAAATGAGGAATGCGGATGAGTGGAAATAGGATCAGTTAGGATGGCATAGCAGTTATCTTCATGAAGAATGGGGTGGCTTCAACTAGGGTGGTGCATTGGGGAAGGAAGAAGTGAGTGGATTTGAGAAATATTTTGCAGGTAGAAATATACATTGAATTATATGTAATTGTCATGTTTTGTGAGTCAAAGATTTCACCTATTGGGAATTTCACACGGTTCTGCCTAATAATAGGATTTAGTGTTACACTGGACAT
Source organism: Nyctereutes procyonoides (assembly GCF_905146905.1). NCBI lineage: Eukaryota > Metazoa > Chordata > Mammalia > Carnivora > Canidae > Nyctereutes > Nyctereutes procyonoides. Next base: position 38,574,781 of record NW_026575044.1, read on the forward strand.
GGGGGACAATGAAAAGGGGACTATGAGGGATGATTCCATCTTATTGGCTTAACTAAGCTGGTAGATACAGGGACCACTGAGTTGGGGATAACTGGAGGACCAGATATGGTGACCATGGAAGTCAGCTCCTATCATGCCTTCGCCTCCTCTTCCATTGTGTAGCAGGGATGTAGTTCCAGGAATTACCTCCAGCGATGGGGGTCATTGGTGATTTGTCTAGGCCAGGCTTGATTTTCCCATTTTCCTTCTGATGGCTGGTCTAAAAATTCAGTCTTAGCTTGTCTGAATATGCTCTGGGCATTGTACCTGGTGCAGCGGTGAGGATGTGACCTAAATTAGTTCAGTCAGATCGAAGGGAGGGACTTTTATTCCATTAATGAGTTTTTTGTTCATAAAATTTCAACAACGTTTCTATTTTTTTTTTTTTTTTGATAAGATGGATTCCCAGAAGGGGATCCCTGGGTGGCGCAGCGGTTTGGCGCCTGCCTTTGGCCCGGGGCGCGATCCTGGAGACCCTGGATCGAATCCCACGTCGGGCTCCCTGCATGGAGCCTGCTTCTCCCTCTGCCTGTGTCTCTGCCTCTCTCTCTCTCTCTCTGTGTGACTATCATGAATAAATAAATAAAATCTTTAAAGAAAAAAAAAAGATGGATTCCCAGAAGTAGGAATAATGAATCAGTGTTTGAACACTTTCAAGGCTTTTGATATGTATTATTAAATTGCTTTATAAAACAACGATTTCAGTGAATGCTTCCCTCAACAATGTATGAATATGCCCATTATACTACACACTTTCACAGCAGTGGTTGTCCTCATTAAAAACAATCTTAGCTAATTTGTTTGGCAAGAAATATATTTTGTTTATAATTGCCCTTATGTTATTAATAATAAGATTGATTATTTTCCCAGCAGATCATTTTTAAGATAGCTAGCAAAAAGAACATGAACTCCAATATTTAAAAGATTTTTCTCTGGTACCATCTCAAATAATGCTTCAGAATGTCTTCATGAGAGACAACTTATTATATCCATTCATTTACCTTCCAACATACTCTTCTTGAATTATAACTGAAACTATGATCATTTCTACCACCTTAAGGGATGGTTTAGCATAAGGGACGGTTTATACTATGTGAAAAAATCAATATAGAAGTCAGAGTTTTAAAACTGCCAAACTTTATTCACAGCATTGAGGAATTGAAATCACATTTTTTCCCCTGATGGAAAATTCAATGCCAAATCTGCAAGATGGTGCAAACAAGATTTCACATTGCTGCTCACCTGTTCATCTGCACCACTCAGGAATGTATTCTTTCTTTGCATTCTATATTACCTACTAAGTGAAGGTTCTTACTGTAATCTGAATTATTGTACTTGTGGAATAGAGAAATAAAACAGAATAGAGATTCCAGAAGTGGACCCTCAACTTTATGGTCAACTAATATTTGACAAAGGAGGAAAGACTATCCACTGGAAGAAAGACAGTCTCCTCAATAAATGGTGCTGGCAAAATTGGACATCCACATGCAGAAGAATGAAACTAGACCACTCTCTTGCACCATACACAAAGACAAACTCAAAATGGATGAAAGATCTAAATGTGAGACAAGATTCCATCAAAATCCTAGAGGAGAACACAGGTAACACCGTTTTTGAACTTGGCCACAGTAACTTCTTGCAAGATACATCCATGAAGGCAAGAGAAACAAAAGCAAAAATGAACTATTGGGGCTTCATCAAGATAAGAAGCTTTTGCACAGCAAAAGATACAGTCAACAAAACTCAAAGACAACCTACAGAATGGGAGAAGATATTTGCAAATGACGTATCAGATAAAGGGCTAGTATCCAAGATCTATAAAGAACTTATTAAACTCAACAGCAAAGAAACAAACAATCCAATCATGAAATGGGCAAAAGACATGAACAGAAATCTCACAGAGGAAGACATAGACATGGCCAACAAGCACACGAGAAAATGCTCCGCATCACTGGCCATCAGGGAAATACAAATCAAAACCACAATGAGGTACCACCTCACACCAGTGAGAATGAGGAAAATTAACAAGTCAGGAAACCACAAATGTTGGAGAGGATGTGGAGAAAGGGGAACCCTCCTGCACTGTTGGTGGGAATGTGAACTAGTGCAGCCACTCTGGAAAACTGTGTGGAGGTTCTTCAGAGTTAAAAATAGACCTGCCCTATGACCCAGCAATTGCACTGCTGGGGATTTACCCCAAAGACACAGATGCAGTGAAACGCCGGGACACCTGCACCCCAATGTTCATAGCAGCCATGTCCACAATAGCCAACTGTGGAAGGAGCCTCAGCATCCATCAAAAGATGAATGGATAAAGAAGATGTGGTCTATGTATACAATGGAATATTACTCAGCCATTAGAAATCAAAAATACCCACCATTTGCTTTGACGTGGATGGAACTGGAGGGTGTTATGCTGAGTGAAATAAGTCAATCGGAGAAGGACAAACATTATATGGTCTCATTCATTTGGGGAATGTAAAAAATAGTGAAAGAGAATAAAGGGGAAAGGAGAAAAAATGAGTGGGAAATATCAGAAAGGGAGACAGAACATGAGAGACTCCTAACTCTGGGAAACGAACTGGGGGGGGGGCGGTGGAAGGGGAGGTGGGCGGGGGGTTTGGGTGACTGGGTGACGGGCACTGAGGGGGGCACTTGATGGGATGAACACTGGGTGTTATTCTATATGTTGGCACATTGAACACCAATAAAAAATAAATTTATAAAAAATAAATTAATTAAAGCTGTTATTTTGTTTTAAATCCTCAAAGTTTTAGCTTGTTTCATTTATTTTTGCTTTCCTGAAAATTTAATAAAATAAAAAGAAACAACCATTCATTCATTAGTTTTAATAATTTTTTTCACAGTTAGGAGTCTATCTTCTGAGTTTACAATATTCTGAGCCATCTATCTTCTATATTATTAAGATAATTTTTCTGGAAGAGCTATAAAAATCTATTTTCTATCTTTTATCTTGGTTCCAGCATCAAAGGCATCAGAAGAAACAGTAAGAATTGACCCTCCCTCCTTTAGTCTCCAGTGGATCAAGATAGATTTTTACATGAAATCAGATAATGGCTTTTTTCTCCTTTCTCCTTGCTCCAAATGATGCACAAGTTTACATACTGTGGTAATCTGTTTCTGTTTATATCATTCATGTGCTTTTATTTTATACTCTCTTATAATGGTATTTGATTTTGTATATTTAATTTAATTATATGTCCCTTATGTGCAGAGACTTGATTTATTCTTCTTTATAATCTCCCTAACATTAGTGCTAGGAATATAGTAGTAGGCACTTAAACACACACACACACACACACATCTTAATGAACAGATGTAGTTGAAAGCACTAGGCTTTTCCATGAAAGCCATTTTTCGCAGAACTCTTTGCACTTCAGTCCTGTAGGATCTAATTCTAGGTATTTATGATACAAAATCATAAAAATATTAAGAAAAATTATTACAATCTAAGAGTTTCAGACATCTCTTAACTCTCCTCAACTTGGTTTTGCTCTAACATCTCAGTGCTACCAATTATTTTTCCAGTCAATAAGGTCTCCTCCTCTGTATCCTCTAAAAGTTGTTCTAACCGACAAAGCAAAGTTTTCTGAGAAAAAGCTAGGACTGGGATCCAACTTGTCAGCCTTCAAGGTTTACATCACCCTTTGGTGTGTTGCCTAAAAAAATAAAGTTTGTTCAAAGAACTGACACAGCTTCCAGAACAGCAAAGGGGCACACACGCTGAGAGACTTTGGGTGGTTTCTGACAGCTTGACCAGACACATCCCTTCCTTGCAGAGACTATGTTGTTCCATAAGTTCATGGTCTTTGTTTTACATGGATACCTTCTAGATTAGAAATTTTGAAAATGGAAATCATGACCCTCCCCTGAAACGGAGATAAATAGGTAGATATTACTCCCCATGCCATCCCCTCCCCCACCTCAGGCTCTATTCTTCATGTATACCTCATTTCTTTCTAATGTATCGAACTGCTCACTTTCTTACAGCCTTCTTAGGAAGAATATGAAAGAAACCACTTCCTCCTCTCCCACAGTTACTTGATGTCATGTCTTCTGGTTCTTCCATCCTCCCCCATTTCCCCCCACAGAGATTCAAAATCTGAACCACTGTGATGTCACCCCACTCCAAATGTCTCACTAAATGTGTGGTCAGTTAAAAAAAACAACAAATCCTTCAATCTGGTTAAAAGCCATCATTTGCAATTTGCCCTTTCATCCCAGATATATTAATTCATGAGTACATTAAGTCTTATTTATTTATAGTCATGGAGCTATGAATACAATGTTCATTATTCAAATCCACCAAGATTTCATTGAATACATGCATCTTTCCTCTCTTCACTCTTTTCCTATGTATGCTTATAAATGAAGAAATAGGTCCAATAGTATGGTTTGCAGTTCATCTTTTTTTCCTTCTTTCTAATAGGTAGCATTGTACAGTAAGAATTGACTGATCACAACTGGCCTTCAGTGCTAGTCCTGGATGGAATAGTTGGAAAGGCCTCTGGCAACTTATATCTGAATGATCTTACCTTGTGTAAAATGGAGACAATGCTCACATTTCTGTAGGATTGTACAAGAACAAGGTGGGGGCGTTGGGGAGGACTTCGTGTATGTCATATGCCTAACATAATGCTCAAAGTTCCATTGAATATAAACAACTTTTTAGTTCTTCCTCTTCCCCGTTTCCTTCTTCCCCATCAATAGTGAAACATCCTAAATCTGGACAGTCTTGGTGTAGAGCAAACACAGTGAACAAATACAACGCAATTGGATAATACCAAGTTGAGCTAAAACATTGCTTGGAGGCATCACTCCCTGCCTCAACTTGCTTTACATGCAAGCCTGCTTCACAAACACTCCCAGTGAGATGCAAAGTTCAGATTGATCCTCAAAGTCTCTTATTACCTAGACTCACACTGCTTACCCACACTGCCTCTTCTCACTTGGATTTCTCCCAACCAGTCAGATAGAATCTTTACAGAGGCTTGAATTCATGTCCTGTAGAGGACAGTACTGTATATTGGCATGTGCTGCCAGTTATGCCTGAAATCCTTCACTCTTCTCTATCTCTTTCTGACTTTTCTCCAAGTCCTTATTCCTCCTTCCAGGTCAAATCCAAATCTTACCTTGAGGAAGTCTCTCCTAAACTGCCATGTTGAGGACTGGCCAGTAAAATATAATGTAAGCTGCAAATGTAACTTTAATTTTTAATTTATTTATTTATGATAGAGAGAGAGAGAGAGAGAGAGAGAGAGAGGCAGAGACATAGGCAGAGGGAGAAGCAGGCTCCATGCAGGGAGCCCGACGTGGGACTCGATCCTGGGTCTCCAGGATCGTGCCCTGGGCCAAAGGCAGGCGCCAAGCCCCTGCGCCACCCAGGGATCCCGCAAATGTAACTTTAAATGTTCTAGTAGGCATATTTTAAAAATCAGGTGCAATTATTAATTTCAATGTTGTTATATTTAATTCAGTGTCTCAAAAGTATTATTTAAATTTATAATCAATGATATATTGTGCATTCTTTTTTACTAGGTCTTCAAAATCTGATGTCTGTTTTACACCTACAGCACATTTCAGTTTAGACTTGCCATATTTCAAGTGCTAATGGCCACATTGGCAAGTGGCCACCATATTGGATGGTACAAGTCTAGTCTATCTGATCTTGTCCATCTTTGTAATCCTGTGTCACTCCGAGTTTACACCATGTATTTTGACTTTTAACTTTATAAACATGATGACTTACAGTTTGGAAAACCTTGTGGTTTACAAAGCACTGTCAAATAAATTGTCTTTGATCATCCACATACCAACTCCTGTGAGGATGGAGGGATTATTGTAACTATTTCAAAGATAAAAAAAACTAAGACACAATCATCAAGACTCCAGGACATTGAGTAACTTATACAGATCTATACAGAGAGTGAGTCAGTTCCTGAGCCCAGGAACTGAGGATCCAATACCTAGTAACCAGCTGCTTATTTAAGTTGTATTTTGTGTAGAACTTTAAAGTTTACAATGACTTTCACATAAATTATCTTAGATAAGATAATTACCTTCATAAAACCACCTGAGGTTGTTTAATTTTACTTGTTTTTGAAGAGTTAATATATGCTTAAGCTACAAAATTGAAAAAACAACCACATTTACCAATTTCTTTTATTCTTCTTTCCATTTTACTAAATGACTGCATAGTATGTATACTATTCTACATTTTGACTTTTTCATATAATACATATATGTTTAGTGTAGTAAGTATATTAGAAGTTCTTTGTAAATTGTATATTAAGGCCTACCTCATTCTTTTTAACTGGAATATAGTATTCCAATGGCTGAGTGTACCATACTTTATTAAACAGTCCCTGCTGGTGGACATTTAGGACGTTTTGGTCTTTTGCTATGACAAATAATATATCAGTAAATAAATGTGTGCATACTGCATTTCAACATTGTGAGCATAGCTACAGTATAAATTCTACACCAATATTTCTGGGTCAAAGTGTATGTGCATTTTAAAATCTGGAAATATTGTCAAATTTTTCTTTAAAAAGCTTAAATGATTTTCACTCACAATAATGACACATGAGTGCCTGTTTCCTCACTTTGGTGAAAACCCAGTATGCTGTGAACTTGCATTGGTGAGCTTCTCTTCATGTGTTTAAGTGTTATGTACATTTACTTTTCTGCACTGACATTTTTTTAAAATATATTTTTTATTTAAATTTGATTAACCAACATATAGTACATCATTAGTTTCAGATGTGTTTTTTTTTAATATTTTATTTATTTATTCATGAGAGACACAGGCAGAGGGAGAAGCAGGCTCCAGCACCACGTGTGACTCGATCCGGGGTCTCCAGGATCACGTCCTGGGCCAAAGGTGGCGCTAAACCGCTTAGGCACCCAGGCTGCCCTCAGATGTAGTTTTTAAGAATTCACGAGTTGGGGATCCCTGGGTGGCGCAGCGGTTTGGCACCTGCCTTTGGCCAAGGGCGTGATCCTGGAAACCCGCAATCGAATCCCACGTCGGGCTCCCGGTGCATGGAGCCTGCTTCTTCCTCTGCCTGTGTCTCTGCCTCTCTCTCTCTCTGTGTGTGTGTGTGTGACTATCATAAATAAATAAATAAATAAATAAATAAATAAATAAATAAATAAATAAATAAATAAAAAAGAATTCACGAGTTGCGTATAACACCAAGTACTCATCACATTGCATGCTCTCCAGACTGGCCATTTGTATCTATATCCTATGCTTTGATTCCCTACTGGCTTGTTAGTCTTTTCTTTTTTATTGTAAGACGTCTTTATGTATTAAGGAAACTGTGATGTATGGTATGATGTTTTTCCCTGATTTGTCTTTTGACTTCGGATTTTTTTTTTTTAAGATTTTGCTTTTGCTTTATTTAGTGTTTGCTATTTATATGCGCTGATTTATAAATCTTTTTTAATGGCTTTGGGGTTTTGTATCACATGTAGAATTCTAGTGGTATAGGTCCAAGTTTAATTTTTTTAGATGCTTACTCAGTAACAACGCCATTATCAATCCATTTTTTCTTTACATATTTAAAATGCCACCCATAATCTATGCTATATTACCTTGTATATTTAGATTTATTTCTGAATTTTGTTTTCCCTTTCACTGACCTGTTTCTTGCATTTTAATATATATTAGAGTTTGTCCCCTTCTTATTATTCCTCCTCCTCAGTTTTTCGGATTGTCATATATACTTAATTTTTTCATATGAATCAGCTTGTCTGGCATAAAAGAACACTTTTGTATTTTTATTGGGATTGCATTCTATTCTTAGACCGTTCTGGAGAAGAGTTAGGGTTAGGAAAATCATCTCTATATGATGAGACTTACCACCCAATGGTGCACTTTTGTTTAAGTCTTCTATTGTGTCTTTCAGTAATGTTTTAAAGTTTTATTTTCAAAAATCTATTACTCATTTTTCTAGATGTTTTATATTTTTGTTCCTATGATAAAGAGGATTTGAAAATCCCATTATAACTATTTAGGTCATTTTATTATAGAATACTTCAAACATATCAAAAGGAGACAGAAGAGGATGATGAAACTCCTCATACTCATCCAGCTTCAATAGTCTTCAACGCATACCCAATTTCTCTTCATCCATCTTCCAGCTCTCTTCCCTCCCCCACTCAGATTGTTGTGAAGCAAATCCAAGACTTCATATAATTTCCTCTGAAAATATTTAAGTGTAGATCTCTAAGATATGGTAACTTGGGGAAAAAAAGTAACTTGAAAAAACACAACCATTTTTGACTTTTTGCGACTTAAAATATTTCACAATAGTTTCATAATATCCTTAAATATCTAGTAGATATTTCATTAATTGTTTTTAAGTTTTCTTCTAGCTCATTTGTCTGAATTGGTATTTAAATAAAATCCATATATTGCAATTATTTGATATGTCCCTTAAGTCTCTTTTTAATCTATAGGTTTACTCTCCAGCATTTTTTTACCTTGCAAATTTTTGTTGAAGAAATTGGATCATTTATCCTGTAGAGGTTCTTATATTTTGGATTTTGCTGATTGGCTCCCCATGGGGTTATCATATTATCCTCTGTATTTCCTATAAATTTAATTAGATCTAGAAATGTGATCAAATTCAAGTCTGATTTTTTTTTGAAGGGAAGACTAAATAATGTCTGGTTGTTTTTCTCTTTGTGGTATTAAAAGTCATTGATAATTATTTCCTGGGTCTGTTGATTTATCAGAACATGGAAAATGGTGATATTCTAATTGTATCATTTTTCGTCTTTTATTAGATGGAATATTTCAAAACAGAGATGCTTTCTTCATTAACTATTTGTATGTTTGCAACTTATACTGAGGTATAATCATTGGAGGTGCATTCATATAGGAAAGGCAAGATAAAGACTTGGTTTCTTCTCTTTATTAGTTTTCAAAACTTGTTGATCCTTAATATCTATCAAATGTGACTAGTGAGATCTGTTTTATTTTATATTACTATGAATATATGCATTTTAAACATATTTGATATGTTTTAGTCCATTGAAGTTAGTTACTTCATTGATACTCAAATTGTTCTGTCTTTGGCCAGTGGGAACTTATTGAAAATGGCTCCTGTGTTTTTTAGACATTATAAAAGTCATTGATAGTTCTTACATTACTTATATGAAAAGATATTCCAGGCTTATTTTGCACATTTCCTGTCCAGACCTGGAAGTGGACATTTCTCCAAGAAGCCCTAGTTACTTTTAGTGGGAAATTATTTTAGAAACTACAGTCTGGATACTAGGGTGCTTATTGCTATTGTATTGGCTATAATTTTTAGGTCTCTTAAGTAGAGCTAGAAAATGTGTGCAAGCTTATGTTTTAAAGATGAATTACATCATGGGTTTATTCTAGTACTTCCAGTTCAAATTCAGGACAACGGGATTTTTTCCTAATTGTTGATATTAAATCTTTGTGTCCTTTGTTTCTAAAAAGCCAGACTCCAGTAGGGAGGTTAATACCATAAGTGAAAGAAGGACAAAGGAGTTCCGACATATGTAAAAAAGAGGTTGTAATTATGGATCAAGTTGAGTAAGAAAGGAAATAGAAAGGTGAGAGAGATGAGAAGAATTGTTCTTTACTTTTCTTTACTTAATCTTACACTCTAAATAGCTATGCTAGTACTTTCTGAATATCTAGTCCATTTATCCTAACTACAGTATAATATTCCATTACTCTGCAGCTCACTTTACCTGTATGTAATCAATGTGATGACATTTAAGTTTATCTCTATATTTACCACCAAAAACACCATAATTTATATTTTTGCTCAAGGTTCCAACCAATTCAAGAATTCTCTGGGATATAACCTGAGAAATAGATTTCTTGAGTCATAAAACAGACACATACTCTGTTTCTCTAAATACTGCCAGATTGCTTTTAGATTGTCTATGCCAATTTACCCATTCACTAACAGCACATCAAAGTTTCATTCTTCCCACATCCTACTCAATGCTTACCATTGAGTAGGTAAGCATTACTCAATGCTTACCATCCTACTCAATGCTTACCAATGCTCTTTTCCAACCTTTCCCCATTCTTAGAAATGTCAAGTGGTATCTCATTGTTGTTTTAATTTGTTTTCCTCTGATTACTAGTGAGTCTGAACTTGTTAGTCGTCTTTTTTCTTTGTTTCTGGTTAAACAAAAATCTCGAATTTTGATGTTGTAAGTGGCTTTTACTTTTGGAGGGTCATGGCTAGGAAGATTTTACCCATTCCTATTTAACAGAAACAGTTTCTTGTATTTTCTTCTATCGATATATAGTGCTTTCTTTCATATATGGATCTTGAATCCATCTAGAGTCCACTCCAGTTTATGGTGTAAGATCATGATTCAACTTTCTTTTTTTCCATTAAAAAAGCCAGTTTTTGTAAATTGTATCTTATAACTTATTAAATGTTTGCTCCGTCAAGCTCCAAAAAAAAGGCCAATTTTTCCGATGTCATTATTTAGTGAATACTTTTCTCGCTTACTCTATTATAAAAATTTGTCACATACACATAGATCCATTCTTGAGCTCTCTATTTCTCTCTTTGTTCCATTGATCCATAGATCTGTGCACCAAAACCTTACTGGATTTTTTACTATAGCTTTGCAGTATATCTTGATAACTGGGGGTAAGGAGTCTACTCTCTCTGCTCTTCTTTACCATGTTTTACTTAGCTATTTAGGTTCTTAGACATACATTATTCTTCTTGATACATTTGAGAATAATTTCCTTGAGTTCTGAAAAACATCCAGATGCAAATTTAGTTTGCATTCAATTAGTAGATTAGTGTGGTAAGAGATGACAACTTAACTATGCTATATACCTTCATTTATTTGGGGCTTATATGGTTTACTAGAGCTTTACATTTTTCTTCTCACCAAGATTTTAAAATTCATAATGAATGTTTGCTCATAATTTTCATCTACCTTTTTGGCAACAATGTTGGGGTGAATTTTTTAATTTATCATTTTTCTTCAGTTTTTAAATAATGAAAATTTTCTGTTTTGTTTGCATTATTGCTCATCTGGTAATGAACGTAATTCTTTCCACACCAACTATTTGTAAGACCTTCACATGGATTAGGTAGAGGTCCATGTTCCAAATGGGCAGTTATTATGACTTATAGCTAGCTGAGAGTGTCTCCAGAGTTCTTTCAGCCTTTATTTCTTGCAAACCAAAACAATTGGTACTACAACGCAGCTCAAAAGGTAGTTCCTTTCCTTCTACCTGCTTCCTTGACAGATTACTTCCTGCAAACTTGGTTTGTCAGTGTGATTCCTTGTTCAATCTTGCCTTCTCTGCTTCTGGTTCCCCTGGGACTCAAGCCAGGTCCAGGAAAGGGCCTTTCATCAGTTGGCACAGACCATACTTATTGATGGGGAAAAAAATTTGTGATTTACACCTCAGGGTGCATTTCTTGTCTTAAAAAAGGGTTGCTAATTTTTATTTTAATAAGTTGAAAGAAATTTAGTTCCTTCTATCTTGTCTTTATTCTCCCAACATCCCTATTTGATATTTGTTCTTTTAATGGTCTTCCTTCTGTAGTTTTAGATTTCAGATGCTTTTTGGCTTTGTTAGAGATTGAATTTGAAATTGTTTTTTATTCTTTGATGGTTTTGAGTAATTCGTGAGAAGAAACATTATTCAGGTATTTTAAAACTGGGAGACAAAAGAGATTTCTTTTCTTCTTAAGAGGAAGATATTGAGGCCAAGAAAAGTTAAATACTTTGCCCAAAGTTGGTTAATTTCTCTAATGGTTAATTAGGTCCAGGAAGATGAAATTAGTGGTATGAAAGAATTAACATTAATTTTGTTGCCAAATAAAGTATACATAACCTACACACTGTTTTCTAAGCAGAGTAAAACAAGATATAGTTGATTTGCAAGTCAGGTTGCAAATCAAAGGTGCAAGTCAAGTTGATTTGCACCTTTATCAAATTATGGATAGGTCAGGAAATTTTCAAAAATAAATAGGATGGGGGTTCCCTGGAGGGCTCAGCGGTTTGGCACCTGCCTTCGGCCCAGGGCATGATCCTGGAGTCCCGGGATCGAGTCCCACATGGGGCTCCCTGCATGAAGCCTGCTTCTCCCTCTGCCTGTGTCTCTGCCTCTCTCTCTCTCTTTCTCTGTGTGTGTATCTCTCATGAATAAATGAATAAAATCTTTAAAATAAATAAATAAATAAATAAATAAATAAATAAATAGGATGGATTTACATTCCCACATAATAAACTCTACTATAGAGATACAATAATTTGAAGAGTGTCACACTGGACAAAACTGATGAGCCTTGAGAGTTCTGAAACTTATCCTAGATTTATAAATCTTAGAACTTGATTAAAAAATAATAAAACCTTCCAAATTCATGCAAAGAGAGTGACATTAGTATGTGAAAATGAATCTGTGACAAGTGGTTAAATATTTGGGGGAAAACAAAACAAGATTTTATCCCTGTTTTAACTCCATCACACATATTCAGCTGAATTATATTAAATTTTAAAAAAAGAAATCTTGAAAGAAGTAGAAAATGCATAGATGACTCTCTTATTTGATATTAGAGTTGAAAAGGTTTTCCTACAACACAAATGAAAAAGAATAAAAAATGAAATATATTTGACTTTTTGACAGTTTTAATTTATATGTTAAATAAATCAACACCAACAAAACAGAGAATAAACTGAAAATAAATACTTGAAATATATATAACTAACATATTATATTTATATATCATACTTTTATTTTAATATATATAACATAAATGTAAAATATAAAAAAAGATGTACATCCAAATAGAAAAGTAGGCAAAGGATATAGGCAAATAATTAACAAAATAATGAATATAAAAATCCCAATAAATATATTAAAATATGTATTTAAATATTACTTGTGATCAAAGAAATATAAATTAAAACATTTTCCCCACCAAGTTAGCAAAACTTAATACTCAATTTTGGTGAAGTGAGAATGAACAGTCTTGTAGTTTGCTAGTGGGAATGTACCCAACTATATCTGAAGGACAATTTGGCAATGTATATACAAATTTGAAAAATTCATACCCTTGGGCCTAGTCATTTCACTTCTAGGAATTTATCCAAAAGAACTAATCAGAGATGTGTACAAAGATTTATATACATGAATTTTCATTGTTGCAATATTTATAACATTAAAAAATTGGATGACTGTCCATAACCCAAAAAGAACATTAGTTAAATAATTTATGATACATTACTATGATAGAATACTATGCAGAAATTTTTAAAATGTATTTTAAAAATCATTTTGTGGCATGAGAAAATGTTCAGAATATAATGTGAACTGGACAAAGTATATTATGAAGCAATACATAAAATATAACCTTAATTTTATAATAATGTTTATAATAGTTAAATGTACTTATATTTATTTATTTTATACATTGTACATATGGAAGACTAAAAAATAAAACAAAATGTTGAATATATTTATCAACCACATATTATATATTCACTAATAGTGTAGGATAAAAATACACCAAAATATTAACTATTATTAAAGCTGGGTGGTGATAGTATATTTAATTTAAAACATTTTATTACCATTCAGGAAACAACAAATGTTGGCAACCCTTTTGGCTGTTAGTGGGAATACAGACTGGTGCAGCCACCCTGGAAAACAGTATGGAGATTCCTCAAAAAGTCAAAAATAGAGCTGCCTTACAACTCAGCAATTTCACTACTAGGTATTTATCCGAAGGATACAAAAATAATGATTCAAAGGGGCACATACACCCCAATGTTTATAGCAGCACTACCAACAATAGCCAAGTTCTGAAAAGAGCCTGAATGTCCATCGACTAATGAATGGATAAAGATGTGGTATATATACACAATGGAATATTACTCAGCCACCAAAAAGAGTGAAATCTTGCCATTTGCAACAATCTCGTTGGAACTGGAGTGTATTATACTAAGCAAAATAAGTCTGTCATAGAAAGAGAAATACCATATGATTTCCTCATATGTGGCATTTAAGAAACAAAACAGATAAACATAGGGGAAAGGAAGGAAAAATAAAATAAGATAAAAACAGAAAGGGAGGAAAACCATAAGAGACTCTTAAGCATAGAGAACAAACTCAGGGTTTCTAGAGAGGAGGTGAGCCAGGGGGAATGGGCTAAATGGGTGATGGGAATTAAGGAGGGTACTTGTAATGAGCACTGGCAATTATATGTAAATGATAAATCACTAAATCCTACACCTGAAACCAATACAACACTATATGTTGACCAACTTAAATTTAAAACATAATAAAAATAAAAAATTTTGTTACATTATGCATTTCCAAAATTTCTTATATTGAGTGTTTTAGGACCATGAATTATGATAAAATTTAAAAGAAAATCTACTCTAAATAAGAAACTTAATTTTTAGTGTCTTTTTCTCTTAACTATGCTACTTCAGCAAACATTTTTAAAATGCTTATTGTATAGGTCTAGGTTATTTCTTAGGTTTTGAACTCATTTGTAACCTTGACATTTGATTTTAGATGAAGGGCAGATAAATTAGTTTGCTTTTACCTTTCCACACTTCTATTATCTATCTGTAAAACATCTCACATATGAAGCCTTCACCATTTCCTCAGCAAATATTGACCAACCATCATGTGTCTGGTACTGGGCACACAGCAGTGAGTAATAGAAACATGGTCCCTTGAGGAGTTATGGCTTAGTTGAAGGGAACACAATAAATAAGTAAATAAGCAAATACTTAAAAATCATCATGATTGGGGATCCCTGGGTGGCGCAGCGGTTTGGCGCCTGCCTTTGGCCCAGGGCGCGATCCTGGAGACCCGGGATCGAATCCCACGTCGGGCTCCAGGTGCATGGAGCCTGCTTCTCCCTCTGCCTGTGTCTCTGCCTCTCTCTCTCTCTCTGTGACTATCATAAATAAATAAAAATTTAAAAAAAATTAAAAAAAATCATCATGATTACTATTAAGAAGAAAGAAGCATGCAGCTGTGGTAAGAATTAAAGCAATAGAGTGGGAATCTCAGATTAGGTGACTAAAGAAGATCTTTCTTAGACCATAAACTGAATTCAGAATCATTTCCAAAAGATGAGAAGGAGCTCTGCATAAATGCTACTAGAAGAAGAGTGTTCCAGACCAAAAGAAACTATGTGCAAAGATTCTGAGGTTGAAAAGAGTTTGGTATATTCAAGGCACTAAAATAAAGTCCATGTAATGAGCACACAGGGCTGGATGTGGAGCGGCATGAAGTGAGGTTGATGAGGTAGGCATGGCGATGTAATGTAGGACCCTAAAGGCCAAGTTACAGATCTTGGATTCTATTCAAAGTGCAACAGGAAGTCACCAAAGAATTATAAGAAAGGTTGGTGGTAACATTACAGAATTCATATTTGTAACTGACCACTCTAATACCAAGAGAGAACAGTCTGAGGCCAGAACAGTGGGTCATGATCAGGAGTGGACAGAGAAAGACAGAAGGCTGCTGGACTTTGACTAAGGTGGTGGAAGTCAAGATGATGCATTCCTAGGATGCAATCACTTTCACTGTTGACTGTACCCCTACATTCTATACCCTACCATCAGTGGTGTGAGAGTCCCATGTGCAGAACAAGAGGAGTACTTTCATTTATGTAAGGAATGCCTGTCTCTCATCCAGGTCCAACCTGGGAGAGCCTGATGTTGCCACATTAATTAGAAACAAGAAAGAACCTTATGTCAATTGAAGGGTGAATTAACTGTGAGGATCAAGAGTCTTGAAATCTCTGGAGGAGATAGTTGAGGCCAACTCCTGGGGACTGATATGTGTCATGAAGGATGGAAAGGGGTGGAACCACAATGGTACCACTAGCTGGGGCCAGGCATGGTATAAGATGCCTGTCACTACCTCCTCTGCTGCCCTTGGGAGATGTAGACCAAAGACAACACCACAGTTAGATCACAGAGGAATGAGAGCCAACACAAAGACCCACAAGTGTAGCTGAAGACCATGGTTCAGTGGTCGACCCTTAACAGCCCAGAGCCCTGAACTTGTCTTGTGTCATCCCATGTCAGCACATTAGTACTGTTCCAGTGGCCCAATCTTGCACAACCCTGTGTATATCATTCCAGCTACCAGGAATTATACACTTACCAGGTCCCCCTTCTAGAACCAGGACCTATCCATGGGACCCTCAGATGACCCTATAGGTGAGTCTGGATGATCCTTTGGGCATGTGATTGACTCCCTATGTAGAGACAGAGAATCCCCAAGTCAAGGGAGAAAACTGGGATGGGTCCCATGCAGATCTCCAGCCTTGGCTCAGGGCACCTGGACAGCACTGCTAGACCCAGGACCTAAGGAAGATTGGAGGATGGGACTCCAATGGGTGGAGCCCTCTAAGGCGTGTGGCTCTGGGCAGAGGTCCACTGGCTTGTGTCTAAAGGTGGTATTGCAGCCATCAGATTTACAAAAAAAAGTGTGTTTCAGCGATGCAGTGAGGAAAAAGTTTGTTCTTTTCAAAAAATTCTGCTAGAGCAAATGCATATATATCTGCCAACAAGTGAAACTTGATTTCCTACTTTTTTTTCATTCACAAAATAACAATTCTCAGTGAATTACAGACCAAAATCTGAAAGGTAAAGCAATAAAACTTTTAGAAATAAACCTGGGGGCAGGCAAAGATTACTGAAGATTATAACCATAAGATTAAAACTTTCATTAAAATTGAGAACTTTTTAAAATTAGAAAACATTAAGGTGCAAAAAAGACAAGTAGATTTGTACTTTGCAATACATATATCAAACTTAAAGCTCATTTTTATTATATAAAAAGAACTTTAATATGTCAATAAGAAAAAGGTAGACAATCCAACAACCCACTAAAAATTGGGTAAAATCTTTGGGCATTTTCCAAGAGAAGATTTTCAGGCTACTAAAGCATATAAAAAGTGCTCAATATTATGAGCCATCAGTGAAATGCAAATTAGAACTGCCATGAGAAACTAATACACGTGAACCTGAATGGCTAACTTAAAAATAAATCACTGACACTACTAAAGCCTGATGAGGAGGTTAAACAGCAGGAACACTCATATGCTGATAGCAAGAATGTTCACTGGTACAACCTCTTTTGTACCAGTCAACCGCTATTTGACAGTATCTACTAGTGTGTATCAACAATCCAGCAATTCCACTCCTAAGGGAATATTTGCTACAGCAATGCATATGTATATATCCATATACAAGGACCCTCAATACCACATTATTTATAATACCCCTAAGCTAGAATCAACCCGCATGTTCCGTCAGTGGCAGAATGGAAACATTGTGGAATTCATGCCATGGTATCTTATAAATCAAGAAAAAAAAAAGAGCTATTGCTATATACTACCATAGGAATGAACTCACAGATGGAATGTTGAGTGAAAAGGCCGCACAGCCATAAGGGAGTACACAATGTATATAAAATCAAAAACAGGCAAAACTAATCTATTGTTGAGAAGTCAGAATAGTGGTTGCAGGTTGGGAGTAATGAGGGAGACTTCTGAAATGCTGGTAAGATTATATATCCCAGAATGGGTGCTGGTTACTTTGAAGAAGTTGGTCAGACTTGAAATCTGTTAATTCTAATTATTTGAAATCACCTGGTATCTCAAAAAAGAAGAAATAGGATGGGGGCCCAGTAGTCCAGCTTCAGAGGACCCCAACTACATGGCTCTGTGGCCCCTCCTTGATGGTCCTGGTACCAGATGGAAACTTAGAAAGTTTCAAGGAAGGTGGTCCCAAATGCTAGTCTCTCTGAGGAGTGGGTGTGGGACAGGAACCCTGCCTGCCTAGTTCTAAGAGTGGTACTGGCTCTTGGAATGTAGTTGTATAACAAAAAACCTGAAGATAATGAAACAATGTCTACTGAAGTTTGAGGAGAAGTGTGATCTAAAAATTTTGCATATTACTGTGCTCTTATTCTTCTGTGGTGACTTCAGAAATGCACCAGTTATGTGCCCTTCCTAAAGGAATTGCTCTAAAAAATGTTCCCTTTCAACCTAGATGTGAATCAGGTATAGAATTTAAACAATTAAACAGATATAATAATGGAAATTGCAACTCTAAGCTGCTTAGGAGAGTTTTTGATAAAATCTTATAGAAATGCTTTAATATTTTTTACTTAAAAATAAAACAAAGCTTTTCTAAAAAAAAACAATAGGAAGATAATACCAATTTTAGGAAAAGCTAAAGAGTATTGAAGGAAAAAGAGTTATCAATAAATAAAAATTCCAGATAAAATATAGTAATCATCTTAGGTGGTTTTGTCTTATGGAAACAAAAGTTCTGGGCAGGAGAGAAATAATCAGGAACACAATTATCATGGGAGAATTCTAAGTCTTTGTTGGGTCATACAGAAAAAAACAAGGACAAGAAATTTGAATCATATTATGAGGTTGGATTTGATCTATAGTCAACTCTATACTATATGGGTAAGATACTTTCTCAAGTTTCCATGAAACAATTAGTAAAATTGTTATATAACTAATCACAAAGAAAATTCCAGCAAGTTTCAAAATGCAACATTAAACTGCTCATCTATATAATATGATCATACTATAATAAACTGAAAAGTTAACAAATTTAGATAGTAATTCCTCTAATCCATGTAAATATTGTTTTAATTCTAAATATATATATCAGTGATACTATAATAATGGATTCTTTAGAATATTAAGGAAAAATTGAGAATACTATATTTCAATATTAAGTCTTCAGTATTAAGTCAAAACTCTACTAGAGAAAAAAACAAAACAAAACAAAACCCATAGCCTTAAGTGTCATCATTATTAATGAAAATAAGTGAACTAATCATCAAATTCAAGAAGTTAGATATATAATAAAGTATATTTTAGGAAAGGAGATATGAGATCAGGAATTACTGAATTTAAGGAAAAAAGCTCAGTAGAATAAATATAGGAGAAGTTCTGTAAAGAAAGTGATATTATAAAAAAATCTAACAAATTTATTCAAAGAAAAACGACAAGAAATATATTAGAATTAAGAAAGAATATGGAATGACAGATACTGAGGAGGTGTCAAAATTATAAAAGAATGATATATAAAATTTGATGTCAAATTTGACGTCAAATTTGAAAAATATGCATTTCAAGGAACAGAAGAGGCCAAAATTGACTCAACAGTAGACTAATGACCATGAAAAAAGTTGAGAAATGTATGAAAGAAATTATTTCAAAGACCTTATGCCAGATAATTTACCAGGTGAAATTTCTCCAAACTTTTAAGAAACAGAAAATTTCTATGCTATTCTACTTGTGAGTATTGTAAATCTTCAATTCATTTTATGAAACTTACATATTACCAAACCAGAATCAAATATTTAAAAAAGAACATTTAAAAATTGTATTTGATTATAAATATAAAACTCCCAAATAAAATTTTAAAAGTCTATATTACTGTGCACAATATCCCTGAAATGAAATTTTTTAAATATTAGAAGTCTACTGATTCAATAAATAACGTACACATGTAAAATAAAAGACATGAGATATAACAAATACTTCTAAAAAACATTCTTGGAAGATTTGAATTGAATTGATTCTTTTTTTTTTTTTTTTTTTTTTGAGAAAAAGAGAGTGAACAACAGGGGAGGGGCAGAGAGAGAGAATCTTAAGCAGGCTCCTCGCTCAGTATGGAGCCCAATGCGGAGCTCGATTGGACGACACTGAAATCATGACCTGAGCCGAAATCAAGAGTCAGATGCTTAACGAACTGAGCCACCCAGGAGCTCTTAGATTGATCCTTTTCTTAATACAGTTTAAAATAATAGGGTTAAAAATATTTCTTAATATGCTTAAAAATAATTATCTGAAACCTGAGTTTGCAAATGGACTGAATATGAACCACTGTTTTAAATTAATTTGTTTTGGCCTGTACAGTATTGGGGAAATTATTTTAGCTACAAATATCTTATAATTGGGATATTTCATATAAAAATCATGTTTTCTCTTTTTTGTAAAAAAAATTAGGGTTTTCTAATATGAAAAATATGGAAGATCTGTTCACAGTAAGTCCACATTTTCATAGTATATAATTGGTTTCAGCTGAACATCTGCTGTGTGCTCCCTTTAGAAGGACTACGCTCTGGTTTGTCACAGTTTCCAGCAAGCTCTATGGTCTTTGACCTGGCTTGCTCCACTATTCCTGCTACCTGTATAACTCCTTTGGACATATACATGTGCCTTAGTCCAGTATTAAATTTAACAATCAGCATCATATTTAGCAGTGTGACATGTACAAGATTATTGTCATCCCTTAATTAGGAGCAAATCAAATATGTCATCTGTCATTTTTACTAGTTAACTTTTCTGAAAGCTAAAAGGTGACCAATGGAAAAGACAAGAACTCAAAATAAAAGGGCATTGCTATTGGAAAGAAAAAGCCAAAATGTAATGATTTCGGCTAGAATGATTATATGCCACATCACACACACACACACACACACACACACACACACACACACACCATACACCCACACCATGAGCTATAAGCTTGTTATAAATAATAAGGTAGTTAAATAAATTGGTTAAAAGATAAATATTTCTAAAATTAGTAACTTTTTTCTATCCCAGCGATCCCTGGTTACACAATGACAAGAATATTGTATTTTTAATAGAAACAAAAAATTTAAATACAAGGAATGTACGGGAACAGTACAAAAAAAGCTGCAAAAATTTATTGAGATATAAAAGATTTCAGTAAATGGATACACATATCAAGTTTCTGAAAATAGTAAAAATGTCAGTTCTTCCCACTCGAACTTACAGTTTTAATGTTATCCCTATAACTTTTTCTAGAATGTGAAAATTTTAAACAAAGTGCATCTGGGAATATAAACAAGTCAGAACAGAGAAAACTTCTGAAAAGGATTTTTAAGGTGGAAAACCTTTTTTTTTTAAAGATCTTATTTATTTATTCATGAGAGACACAGAGAGAGGGGGCAGAGACACAGGCAGAGGGATAAGCAGGCTCCATGCAGGGAGCCTGATGTGGGACTCGATCCCAGGTCTCCAGGATCACACCGTGGGCTCAAGGCAGTGCTCAACCACTGAGCCACCCAGGGATCCCAAGGTGGAAAACCTTAAAAATGTTTGTAACCTTTTTTAAAAAATAATAATTTCATTTCTAACAGTATATTTCAATAAAATAATAGGAAATATGAATATAGATGTATAAGATGTTCACCATCACATTTCTTATGATATTAAAAAATTTAGTTTATTAAAAACATCTCACCACAATAAGAAAATGGTATAATAAACTTTGGTTCATCCATATGCCAGTCCACTAGACATTCACTGTCGTGTTTGTGAAATATTTTTCATGACATAAGATGGAGCTCATGCTGTAATGCTATATGAAAAATAGCAAGATATAAAACTCCATGTCCAGCATGATTGTAGTTGTTTAAAAAATTTTCAGGGTAGTGAAATGATAGGTAATTTTTATTTTCTAAGTTTTATGTATTTCTAAATTTTATGAAATGAGATTATTTTTATCATTAAGAAAGAATATAACAAATTTTATCTTTTTAAGAGAAAAATAGCTCTTAACTAAGAAATACTCTAAGCTGTGGGGTTAAATTTTTGGACAAAGGCACAAATCACACTTCAAAAGGGATTGCCTATACTTGCTTTTTCCTCTCCTTACAACTTTTTCTTGGTTGGTAGGTAATTTGTGTAAAAATTATTTAGAAGACTGACATTAATTCATTTTCACCAAACAGGGCCTTTTCCTTATGAGGTCAAAGGAGAAAGGACTGTTTATATATAATGCAAATCCCCTTGTCAATGTATCTCCATATTTTGGTATGTTAGCTCCAATTTTTGTATTTTTAATAAGATCTTATCTCCCTTGTAGTCCAGCAACTGCTGGATCCTTTAGAGACCATCCTGTAGTGTTTATGACAGCACAGTCGGTTGCCATGGAAAGAACTGAGCTGTCCCCAGTCCCATTAAAAAAAAATGGGTTCGAAGTAGTTGATTTGGCCAAGTTCAGAGCCTCTGTGAACCCTGGGAGTTCTGAGTTTCCAATTTTCTTGAGCTGCTGGAAGTTTGTTTGTTTATTGTTAGCAACATAAAACTCTGTTTTGTTTCTTTTTCTTTCTTTTTTTAAAGAAATGTTTATTTTTAAAAAAGACTCAAAATTCTGCTTGTACACATGCTACTCATAATAAGCTTTAATGTGTTTAAATCCATATATGTGGTTTGTTATATATATATTTATGTATATGTAATTTTACATTTTTATATAAGATTTCGTAAAAATCATATATGTACATCTATATACACATGTGTTTTTCTTTATAAAATAAAAATAAGGAAACATGAAAATACTATTCCCAGATTTGTGTCCAGAATCTCCTGAGAATGACAGTAAAATCCTTTATTTTGATAAACTCATTCAGTTGGAAAGGACCAATTATCCACATAATTGATTGTTCAAAGTTGGACACACTGAGAGTGGGAGGAGGCACTATTAATAATTAAGCAGGGATGCTATGTATAAACTGAGACTGCTTTGAACAAAGGATCACCCTGAACAGAAGATATCATATGTGGGTTGTGTTAGGGTTAAAGGATGTCCTCCCAAAATCCCTATGTTGAAGTCCTAACATCCAACACCTCAGAATGTGACCTTATTTGGAAATAAGGTAGTTGTAGATGTAATTAGTTAGGATGAGGCCATACTGGAGTAGGTGGACCCTAATCCAATATGACTCGTGTCCTTAGAAAAAGGGAACATTTGGAAACAGATGCACACAAGGAGAATGCTATGTGAAGACAAAGACAGGAATTGAGGTGATGCAACAGAAGCCAAGAAGCACCAAAGATGGCCAGCAAACTAGCAGAAGCTAGAAGAGAGTCATGAGCAAATTCTCCCTAACAGCATTCAGAAGGAACCAACCCTTCTGACACCTTGATCTTGGATTCCTAGTTCCAGAACAGTGAGACAATACACTTGTGTTATTTAAACCACCCAGTCTGTGGTATTCTGTTACAGCAGTCCTAGAAGACTGATACAGGATGCTCAATGATTTGCCCCTGAGCAGCCATGAGCCAACACCAAGAAGTGCTGAAGATACCCCTTCAAGATGGCTAAGTAACAACTCTTTTCATCCTTTCTTTGCTCAAATATCACCATCCAACAGCAAGGAGAGCAAGAACCATGTACAAGTTCCATCTCTAACGGTACCTGAAGACCTCTGTAATCTATAGCCATATAACAATGAAGAGAGAGAGGAGGTAACACAAACCAGTGTCTGCAGAGGCGAAGCGATTCATTCCATAGAACCCAGGAAAGGCACTGGAGTAGAGCAGCTTCTGCCAAAGTTTGGGGGGAGAGGATGTTAAAAATAAGGTGTCCCTTCAAAGTCCACTTAAGGAGCTACAGATGCCAGAATTCCTTCCACCAGTTTATGCAGCCAGATGATTGTTCTCCACCCCACACTCATCCACCAAACAGGAGACAGGAGGTTTAGGTCCTGAAGAGGTTGAATCAGAAATACTGTGAATTTGAGGCCACTTGGCACAGAGCAGGTCAAGATGGGCTGAGAGAAAGAAAAACTAGGGGATAAAGTGAAAATCTACACCCAACCCTCTTTGCCACCCAAGCTTAGAAAGCAGCCAGGCTTTAACCCACAGGTAAGAGAGAGGGTACTTAGAACCCACTCAGGGAGGGACCTGAAGCTACAGACACATGGTAATATGTGGCAAAGATACAAGTGCCACCCAGTCACTCAACAGTGAAGAGCTGCTTCCCAAAGAGCTCCTGATTGGGCATTTAGTACTCGGTTCTTCAATAAAATTGGAAGGCAAGGAACACCTAGCATTTGAGGATAGCCTGCAACATGAAAGATAGAGTCCAAAATAAATAGGGGGCAAAGGAGCATGAAGAAAACAGACATTCCAAGAGGAGAAGAAAACTTCATAAAAGAAAATTATAATTAGTATTCTCAGATATATCCATAAAAGAGACCCAGATGATATCAAAATTATGAGTCCTTATAAATGAAAAACTGACAGCAGAAATAAAATACTCATTTGAAAGGTCTGGATACAAAATGAAGAAACTCATCCAGAAAGTAGAATCAAAATACATAGAAAGAAAACATAAGATAGAAAGATAAGAAAATAAAAACCAGAAAGGTAAGAAAATTAAAGAATCCAATATCTTACTAAAAAGCATTATGGGAAGAAAGAAAAAAAAAACAGAGAAAAGAGGAGTAAATTATTTCTGTAAACAAATTTTTCCATAATTGAATGACAGGAGCCTTCCAAGTGCCAAATCAGTGAATTAAAAAAAGACTCACACAGTAGCCAAATTATGGAAAGGCCCAAATGTCCATTGACTGATGAGTGGGTAAAGATGTGGTACATATACACAATGGAATATTTCTCAGCCATCAAAAGAATGAAATCTTGCCATTTGTAATGACGTGGATGGACCTAGATGGTATTATGCTAAGTGAAATAGGTCAGTCAGAGAAAGACAAATACCATATGATTTCACTCATATGTGGAATTTAAGAAACAAAACATGAACATAGGGGAAGAGAAAAAAAAAAGAGAGGGACACAAACCATAAGAGACTTAACTACATAAGAGAACAAACTGAGGGTTGCTAGAGAGGAGGTGGGTGGGGATGGCCTAACTGTGTGAGGGGCATTAAGGAGGGCACTTGTTGGGATGAGCACTGGGTGTTATACGTAAGTGATGAATCACTAGATTCTACTCCTGAAACCAATATTACACTGTATGTTAACTAACTAGAATTTAAATAAAAACTTAAAAGAAGACTCATACTGTGGCATATCACTGTGGATCTTTAGAATACAGAGGATTGGAGTAATATGCTAAAAAATTCCCAAAGATAGACAACAAGGATATTTACAAAAGGTCGGGAATAAGAATGGAAATTGTGGTACTGGAAATTGAACAACAATAAGCAATGATTTCAATATTACTGGTAAAAATAACATTTTTCACTTGAATTTGATACCCAGTGAAACTATTGGTGAAGTGTGAGGATTGAATAAAGATATTTTCAGACAGCTATGTTCTCAGAAAAAGTTATCTACCATGCATCCTTTCTCAGGAAATTCTTGGTGGATGTGCTACACAAAATAAGAAGGAAGAAGTCTCTCCTTTATCCACAGAGATATGTTCCAAGACAGACAATGCATGCCTGAAGTTGTGGACAGTACTAAACCCCACATATACCATGTTTTTTCCTATACATACAAATCTATGATAAAGTTTAATTTATAAATTAGATACAGTAAAAGACTAACAACTAATAATAAGCAGAACTATTATAGCAATGTTGCCTCTCTCTCAAAATATCTTAGTGTACTGTACTTACCCTTTTGAAAATAATTTTTATTTTAACTTCAGCATAACCAATATCCATGGTATATTCGTATATATGGTGTACAATATAGTGATTCAACAATTCTATACGTTATTCAGTGCCCATCATGGTAAGTGTACTCTTAATTCCTTTTGCCTATCTCACCAATCCCCACACTCACCTCTCCTCTGGTAACCACCAGTTTCTTCTCTATATTTAAAAGTCTGTTTTTTCTTTCTTTGTTTTGTTTCTTAAATTCCGCATATGAGTGAAATCGTAATGTATTTGTCATTCTCTGATTAACTTATTTCCCTTAGCATTATACCTTCTAAATCCATCCATGTTGTCACAAATGGCAAGATTTCATTCTTTTTTATGGTGTGTGTATTGTGTTCTTTATCCATTCATCTATAGGTGGACACCTGGGTAGCTTCCAAAATTTGACTATTGTAAATAATGCTGTAATAAACATAGGGTGCATATTATCTTTTTGAATTAGTATTTTCATTTTCCTTGGGTAAATATCTAGTATTAGAATTACTGGATCATAGGATAATTTTATTTTAAATTTTTTGAGGAGCTTCCATATTGCCTTCTACAGTGGGTGCACCAGTTTCCATTCCCAATAATAATGCATGAGGATTCCTGTTTCTCCATAACCTCACCAACCCTTGCTGCTTCTTGTGTTTTTTATTTTAGCCATTCTGACAAGCACAAAGTGATATCTCATTGTGGTTTTGATACACATTTCCCCAATGATGTGTGATGTTGGGCATCTTTTCATGTGTCTATTAGCTATCTGTAGGTCTTCTATGAGGAAATGTCTGTTCATGTCATTTTCCCATTCTTTAACTGGATTATCTTTTATTTTTTGGTGTTGAGTTCTGTAAGTTCTTTATATATTTTGGATACTAACCCTTTATCAGAGGTGTCATTTGCAAATATCTTCTCCCATTCATTAGGCTTTTTGTCTTGTTTTGTTGTTTCCTTTGCTCCACAGAAGACTTTTATTGTGATGTAGTCTCAATAGTTTCTTTTTTATTTTGTTTCCATTGTCTTAGGAGATGTATTTAGAGAAATGTTGCTATCAAGAAACTACTGATTGTGCTTTCTTCTGGGATTTTTATGGTTTCAGGTCTCACATTTAGTTTTTTTTTTATCCATTTTGAGTTTATTTTTATGTATGGTGTAAAAAAGTGGTCCAGTTTCATTCTTTTGCATGTAGCTGTCCAGTTTTCTCAACACCATTTGTTAAGGAGACTTTTTCCTTTCTCATATTGTTGCCTCCTTTCTAGAAGATTAATTGACCACATAATCATAGGTTTATTTCTGGACTTTCTATTCAGTTTCACTGATTTATGTGTCCATTTTTGTGCCAGTATACCATACTGTTTTGATTACTATAGCTTTGTAGTATATTTTGAAATCTGGGATTGTGATACCTCCAGTTTTGTTCTTTTCAAGATTGCTTTGACTATTCAGCAACTTTTGTGGTTCTGTACAAATTTCAGGATGATTTGTTCTACTTCTGTGAAAAATGCTGTTAGTGTTTTGGTAAATATTGCATCAAATATGTAGATTACTTTGGGTAGCATGGGCATTTTAACAATAACTCCCAATCCATGAGCATGGGATCTTTCCATTTGTTTTTGTCATCTTTAATTTCTTTCATCAATATTTTATAGTTTTCAGAGTATAAGTCTTTTACCTTCTTGGTTAAGTTTATTCCTAGGTATTTTATTATTTCTGATGCAATTGTAAATGGGATTGTTTTCTTAATTTCTCTTTCTGCTACTTTATTATTAGTGTATAGACATGCAACAGATTTTTGTATATTGGTTTTGTATCCTGTGTCCTTACTGAATTTATTTATCGGTTCTAGCAGTTTCTTGGTGGAATCTTTAGGGTTTTCCATATACATGTACTTGGCCTTCTTCTTGAGAGGATTTGAGAGAGTAAAATGACCATATGATGAGATGAGTGAGGTGAATGATGCAGGCATTGTGAAATAGTGTTGGGCTATTATGGACCTTCTAACGATGCATAAGAAGAAGGATCATCTACTTCTGGACCATAGCAACTGCAGGTAACTAAAAGTGAAAACAAAATCATGGATAAGGGCAAACTACTGTATTCCAGGGAAGAGGAAGACATGGGATCCTGGAAAGAGGGGAATCTAGCATTGCAGATGTGCCAAGGGAAGCACCAGGACAATAATTCTGCAGGAGACCAAGACAGCAGCCAGGAAAACTGGAGCAGGTGGTGAGAAAATGTCTCCAGGAAAAGCAAAATGAAGGAGACAGAACAACTTTTAGGTTTGGTTTTGTGTAAAACTGTATTGAGAGGCATTTTACAAAGTTGTGGGGAAATGTTGGAAGATTTGGCTATACTGTCAAAAGAAACTAAATAAATGAATATATGAGGGAACTATTAACTTTAAGAAAAATAAAACATTTTATAAAAAAGAAATCCTAGAACACTGCTTTTCTGCAATATCCCACAGTATATTAATAATATTTCCATAGTTATAATAATGAAAACACTGATTTTGGATTTAACAAAAAAATGAGAGAGTGCAAAGGGAAAGAAAAAAGGTGTATGGAGGAACTGAAAATTTTATCTACCACAAGAGATAAACTCCAGATGTATAAATCAAGTCATAATATTATTACTTAGAAATAATATGTATACATGTGTTATTTAGAAATACAGGAATAAATACTAGAATAAACAGCTAAAATGTTGAAAAGTAGTTACTTTTAGGGTGTGAAGTATGTGTGGTGGGGAGAATGGAGTTGTTGCTGTTTCTCATTAAAAGCTCTCTGGTAAAAAAATAAAATAAAATAAATAAAAGCTTTCTGGTACAATTTAATTTTTAAAAGAACCTATTGTGTTATATTGATAAAGAAAATTTAAAGGAAAACTACAAAATTACATTTGAGAAAAAAAATCTAGAAACAGGATGTGTGGATATATAGACTTCTTTGATCTTATGTGAATGATTACAACCAAGAGTGATTCATCTTTTTTCTTCTTTTTGGGCACTTTTACTTTCAGACATCTAATTTCTGGGTTTTGTTTTCACTCATGAGTTAAATGGAGAAATGAAAATAGTACATCAAACTTAAACTAGATAACCATGCTGTCTTTGTGGATGGGACAAGGTGTTATTAAATCCAAAAGACATTTACGATCATCATCGTTTTTATTTGAAAGTAAATAGTTGTTTAAACTGCAGGTGCTGTGATAAGTTGTGAATTTTTGTTGTTGTAACAAAGAAAATTTCATGCAAAAGAGCTCTTCTGTTCCAAACTCACTGCATTTAAATTGCAACTGTAATCTAATCATAATTTCATGTACAGGAAAAGCTTTAACGTTTTCCTTTAAATCATGGTAAAAAAAAAACCCAAATTCCCTTTTTATGAACAATCAATGAACTCATACATACTCAATCATAAGCCACGTTTTTTTCCTATTTCACTTTTATAATGGCAATTATCAAGTTGATAATATAAATTCTTTTAGGAGCATTACAATGACTAAACTTGGGAATTTAGAGCCTTGATTGCAATCAGCTGCGTGCTATGTATTCTATGACTCTATCTATGAATTTGATCTAAGTCATGCACAGATGATCAGGGTTATAATGCTGAGTCTTTCCTTTTCTAGGTGAATGACATTGGTCAAGACATTGGTCACTGCATACCCTTCAGTCTCCACATATATATATATATATATATGTAAATTGAGGAGTTCAGAATACCAGGAATGGCAAATAGTTTGGTTTTTTTTTTTGGATGGCAAATAGTTTCTTTACATATGTCAATGCCGTGTGAACGACAGAAGCTACCAGAGCTCTGCAAGAAGAATCATAAGACTATGTACGTGTGGGCTCAGCTGGAAATTGCTGTCTTATTCTGCCTTGGACAGGAACTAGAAAAATGACTATCCTTACCCCCATGTATTTGTGAACCCTAGACAAGATCATCTGAATGCGTTATTTCAGGCTAAAAATTACTCTACTCTAGCCTATGATTTTCATTGTCTACTTTGGATTCTAAGCGTTTCTTTTTTTAAATAGTGCATTCATTAGATTGCAGAAGATCTTCCTAAAGATACAATTTATAGGGTATCCTTAGACACTTAAAGTTAGAAAAAATCTGCCCGGGTGGCTTAGTGGTCTAGCGCCGCCTTCAGCCCAGGGCCTGATCCTGGAGACCCGGGTCGAGTCCCTCATCGGCTCCCTGCATGGAGCCTGCTTCTCCCTCTGCCTCTCTCTCTCTCTCTCTGCCCCTCTCTCATTAATAAATAAAATTGAAAAAAAAAAAGAAAAATTCTGCTAAATAGCATTTTAATGAACCAGATCAGTTTACTTCATGAAACATTATACCAAGAAGTTAGAAATGTAGATTAGAATTTTTTCTCTATCCACTTTAGTATATTTAGTGCAGTTTTTTTAAATGGACATAGGTCATGTGTAATTGAAGAATCCACGGATTAATGCTTAAGGGAAAATGCCAGCAATTGCATGTATCTCTCAGCAGGTAGATCTCCTTGATGCATGTGACTGTAACTATCAGGAATGGAGTTACTTGAAGGTCTAAGTTTTCATGCGAGTTAGTGATTTTTCTTTCCTTTTTTTTTTAATTTTTATTTATTTATGATAGTCACAGAGAGAGGCAGAGGGAGAAGCAGGCTCCATGCACCGGGAGCCCGACATGGGATTCGATCCCGAGTCTCCAGGATCGCGCCCTGGGCCAAAGGCAGGCGCCAAACCGTTGCGCCACCCGGGGATCCCTTCTTTCCTTTTTAAAAAATCATGAGAAGTCATGACAAATTATGATTTAGGGATTGGCCCATTTCAGATAATTTGGGGAGAAAGCCACTGTCGGATGAAGCAATATTCTTTCTCTGAGCTTTCCTTTTCTTTTTCTTTTTTGGGCTTTTCTTTATGGTGATGCATATGACCATCTGCATGTTTGCCATCTCCAGTAGGTCAGAGCCAGCAATGCCAGCCCTTTGGAAGCAATTTCTTTTCAGGCATATGTCTGTTTTGCCTAGTGATATTTTGTTGAGGTAATAAGGGTCAATTAACGAGATGTGGATAATAGAAATAGAAGTTTTAAGATATGATCTAATATTTTCTGCTTTCTCAACCTGAATGTAAACTTAAAATACTAATATAGATTATTTATCTTTTACAATCAAAACATAGAAGAAAATGTACAGGAATTAGTGCAAGAACAATAACTCAAATGTCTAAGTACAAGGTATGGCTCCTTCCTTAAACATTTCAGCTGTTATCAATTATTGCTCAATTGAGCTCTGGTTTCCCTTATCAAGGCCAAAGCTCTTTCTAGAAAGAGAAGTCCTCCAGTGATGCTTTGTAAGTTTATAATGGCAGTGGGGGGCTGAAATGAACTGTCTGAAAACCTGCCAATTCATTTTGCTTTCCTGCACATCAGGTGTTAATGGTATTTTAAAGAAATCACTGATTCTAATGGTCAAGAATGGATTTTATCTTCCTCTGCCCTATTTCTTAGTCCTTTTACCTTCAGGAGAGGCTGTCTGGCATCTTCTGAACTCTATCTATGTGTGGGGAATCATCTTCCTCATGTGTCCAACCTCCCTCAGGTAGAAAAAAACAAAACTTAGTTCCCAGCCACCTTTGCAGGTGTGCGTATGAAGGCACTCCTTCCCTCACTGTGCTTACATGAGACATGCTTTACAATTTGAGCAAGGGGCTCTGTGGAATCCATTTTGCCACTGAGATGAAAGTCCAGGTTTCCAGGTTTGGGAGACTGCAAACAATGCAGTCTGGTCTGCATCCTGGGCAGAAATGGCAACATATGCTGGTGTTGGGTGCAATGAAGTCCTGGCAGCTGCTCAAAGTGGACACCTGCTGCTCCATGACAGCATAAACTTCGGTAGTGTTTTCCTCCTCAAGTCAGTTCTCAACATGCTTTGGGGCATTGTTTTTGGAAGCCTCAAGCCTGGCCCTCTATCCACCTAGCAATTCCATGAGTTATACAATATTCTTTTTATAAATTCCTTTGGGTCATGCTCCAATAGAGTTAGTTTCTGTTGCTAGACATTAGGAACATCAACAGATATATTGTTCTTCCAGGAGAATATTCTTTCTACCAAATTTCTGCCAGAACCTTTGTGACCTTCTCTCGTATAATCAGTGGAAATATTAAGAAAAATCATGATAATATAGACCACATTTGATTTTCCCTCTGCCTGACTTAGAAATTGAGCACATCATGTATCTACCACATGTGACCCTATGTTGATGTTGGGACGAGAGGGGAGGTGGTGGCAGAGAATATAATGCTAAGTAAGCCAAATTCTATAGATTTAATATAATATTTAAAATAAGTCTACATCAAATTATCAAATTACTCTTTAGCAATTCGCAGTAGTCTTTTGAAAAACATAGCTTCAAGCTGCTTGCAAACATGCTTTTATTTCTTAAAAGACATTTTTATTTATTTTTCTTGTGTATTTAAAAATTTTTTTTCGGCGACAAATATTCATCAATAGATAAACAAAATGTGGTATATACTTACAGTGGAATATTATTCAGCCTCTAAAAAGCAGGAAACCCTGACATATGACCAACATGGGCAAACCTTGAAGACATGATGCTAAGTGACATAAGCCAATCATAAAAGGACCAATACTGTACGATTCCACTTTTACGAAGTACTCAAATTCATAGAGATGGACAATGGAATGGTGGTTGCCAGGGATTGGGGGAGGGGAGAGATGGGAGTTAGTGTTTAATGGGTGCAGAATTTCTGTTTGGGAAGATAAAGTCCTGGAGATAGATGCTCCTAATGGTTGCACAGCACATGAATGTACTTAATGCCACTGAACTGTGCACTTAAAAATGGTCAAAGTGATATATTTTATGTTATGTATATATTGTCACCATAGAAAAAAATCTTTCTAACCCAATAGAACATCTACTATGAACAAAGCTAGGAAATGGATTTCCTCATAATCACTAACAAAATTCAACCCGAGAGACAAGAGTGATGTGGGGGAAAGACAAGGGCCAAAGGGATGCAGAGTAAACTTTCATTGGGTACCAGCTCTGTAATTAGCTGACACTGCCTCACATGGCCAAATCTCAGTTTCTTCATCTATCAGATGCGTAAGATGAGGGGAGGGGCATTTCGTTTCTATGATGCTCTGATTCCCATTTGACCTCAGATTAGAACCAAGGTCATCCTCGACTTGAAACATTCAACATGTCTGCTGACAAATAAACAGATCTTCAGGAAATTATACTTGTCTTCCGGAGAAATGGTTTCTTTCAGTAAGTTCTCACAGAGCAAAGGCAAGCACCAACAATGTAGGCTTTTGAGAATGTAGAGTATTTCCTGTACCCATAATCCTTCCCTCCTGGAAACTGTCTGTGATGCAGAAATTCAATTCCCATCCAGACTTAGAAATGCAATTCTTCAGTTACCTGATAAAATAGAAACAAGAAAATCATATTATTATATTCTGAATCTAGTAAAATGAATGTATCCAAAACCAGACTTCATCTTTTAGAGAGTTTTATTTATGTCTCTATATTTAGGATCCGTATACAATAGTAAAT
Source organism: Nyctereutes procyonoides (assembly GCF_905146905.1). Classification (NCBI taxonomy): domain Eukaryota; kingdom Metazoa; phylum Chordata; class Mammalia; order Carnivora; family Canidae; genus Nyctereutes; species Nyctereutes procyonoides. Next base: position 38,607,890 of record NW_026575044.1, read on the forward strand.
ATCAGGCGATATTTATTTATTTACAGCTTCCCTAGGCAGATCAGATCATTCAACATAGGACTGGTGTTCAATTGGTAGGTTCCATGTTACCAGCTAAGTAGTCGGGCACACTCAGTAGGCTGGCAGCCAGAAAAAGCTTTGGAGGCCAGTCTGGAGGCAAACAATTGCCTAGAACTATCTCAATTGTAGAAGTCTGCCTTAAGGAAATACGTATTGTTCTTGAAAATGCCACAATACCAGTAGGAAACACACACTGTAGACTCAAAAGAAGCAGGGAACTGTAGACTGAATAAACAGCCCACAAAAACCCATTTTCCTGGGAAATACGTGTCCAAGATTTAAGAGTTCTGGCGCAGGCTTATCTGTCATCTATGTCTTTGAGATAAGTCAGTCTTGGATGACATTCGCGCTTGTCCCCCACAGGGGGAGGCTGCCAACTATTATCATAGATCATCCACTAGAGGGTGACAACCACATATGCTTGGGGGTGGATGGCCATTCCGTAGACACCGTGGTACCTAGGCACATTCCAAAGTCTGGAGCAGTTTCTTGAAGCTCATCAGCCAGAGTGGTTGGCATTTCCATTTCTGGAATTTCCCATGTGTAGGAGAGAGGGTGAACTATGAATTTTCCCCACATTAATGGACTGGATTGTGCCTCCTTTTCAGACTTCACTAAAAAAAAAATGTATATATACCTATTGAATATAAAAATGTATATATAAGGTATATGTAGTTTTAAGTAGAAGGGGCATCTCTCACCAGTTTAGATGGGAGATGTATCTAACAGTTGGGAGGAGAACTTGTCAATTACTCGGAATCTTTTATTGATACTGTCATGGGTCTTTGGGATGGTTTCCGTAAGTAGTTTCTGAGGTCGTTTGATTTTTCCAGTTGTAAAATGTGGGCTATTTATTATAAACCTTAGATCAAAATTTTTATTGTGAAACAGAGGAATGTGGAAATTTTAATGAGAAGGTTTTGTGTCATTCCAGGTGGTATCTTAATATATCAACTAAAATGCCTGAGATAAATTGGTGACACTGAGTCTCAGTTGGGATGTGGATCTGGAATCTTGGATTACTGACATGAGAAATATTAACCATTTAATGGACACTCTGACTGCAGACTTAAGCCCACGCAGACACCACAATGGCTTTCATGTAGTCTGGAGGTATTCTTACTTATGTTCCAACCCAGCCACATGGTGGGGGAGGGGGGTAGGCGGTGGGCGGTCATTTAATTAGCTCTTCACAGAGTGCTGGACTTTGTCCTCAACGTTCCACAGAAATGTTTCAATTTTAAGAATAGGTCTCAGGAAACCAGGACCTTTCAGATTATGTGTATTTAAACCTTTTGTGTACTATTTAGACAAATAGATTCAATAGTACTTTTTTTTTAAGGGGGGCAATGATTTTTATAGTAGGTGTGAGTGTAAACTCCTTTGTGAACTGCTTCTATAACGCTTCCTGATGCCACACTCAGGGCTATGCACGTAGAAAGTACTCTATATTTGTTGGATATATAATCCATAGTTACTATAAAATTAGAATAATTTTAAATAAGAAAACGCATCACTGATGGGTTCATGATGCATTTGTTTTTTCAGTTTAAACATAAAAACCAAATTGTGTACTTTGGTTTGCTTTATAGGTTTTTGGTATAGGTATAGGTATTTGGTCTCTATGAATGTCTGTGCTCCTCCCTGCCTTTGTTGTTAGTATTTTTAGGAGGCAGTGTTTACATCAGAGTAAAGCTTTGGGAGCCAGACAGACCTGGGTTCAGTGGGTTTACATTGCTGGGTTTTATAAAGATTAGAGACAAATATATGTACAGTGCCTGGCAAACAGATAACAACTTTTTTGTTTATTAGTTATTTTTTCTAGCTGTATTAATAGTAATAATAAATAAATTAAAAGTAGATAACTAAATAAAAGCTAGATCAGTGATGCAGAGAGGAAGTGGTAAGTGTGTGTGGTACCCATCTGAACTAGGCTAGTCTGGATTATTTGCAAATTCTCTTTCAGCAGATACTTGTTGAGTAGCTTCAATAAGCAGCATTATTCTAGGAACTAAGGGCCCAAAGGAAAACCAAAGTCCCTGCCCTGAAGCACATTACCTTCTAGCTACACTGTCTTGGAAAAAGAAGCAGTGTATTTAAACCTTTTGTGTACTATTTAGACAAATAGATTCAATAGTACTTTTTTTTTAAGGGGGGCAATGATTTTTATAGTATTTTATAGTAAATGATTTTTAAATAACTTTTTGAGGGGGTGGGGAAGACTCGTTTCTAAATTTTGAAAATTTTATTCTGGTAACAGCTTTATTGAGATATACCTCACATACTATACCATTCATTTGAGTGTATAATTCAGTGGTGTTCAGTATATTCAGAGTTGCACAGCCACCACCACAATCAATTCTAGAACATTTTCAGTGCCACAGAGAGAAACCTGTACATTTGGCAGTTACTCCTTCCTCTCTCCACTCCCTCCCCCTTTCAAGGCTACCCCTAATCTACTGCCTGCCTCTATAGATTTTCCCATTCTGGACACTTTATATGAATGGACTCATATAACATGTGATCTTTTGTAAATGGCACTTAGCGTAATGTTTTCAAGGTTCATCCATGTTGAGGCACACATCAGCACTTCATTCCTCGTTATGGCTGAAAACTTTTGAAAAGTCTCCTTAATGTGTATTAGATACTCCTGTTATGGATCGATTTTTTTTTTTTTTTTTGGTAGTCTGTGGGATCCTGTCTTGCATTCTTCCTCACCATTCCTTCTCCTACCCTTCCTTGGGAGGGTTTTCTCTCCTCTTCTTGTTTGAAGGCAACTACACTCCTGCTGCTACTACATACTCCAGCCTTAACTTTAACATCAACTGAAATCTGGAGCATGTGGCACCTACTTTTGCAGTGACAGGAAATCTGGTTTCTGTCCTTTATTTCTTTCCAGGGCTTTCATTTTGCATCTGTGTACCCTCCAAATGTAATAGCTCCAGGATTCTTTAGAGAACTTTGTAGAATTGGCCTCAGAATGGAACTTCCAGTGATATCCAAAAATGCATGAGCCAACCAAAGGAGAAAGGGATGGGAATGAAAAACAGCGAGAATGACAGCCAGGGAAGTCTCGCAAATTTGGGACAGACGGGTCGTTCGTTCCTTATTCTTGTGCCTGATGGATTGAACATTCCCCCCGCAAGGGCTTGGTACCATCTAGGACCTGAAGATAGGCCGCATTTTTCCGATCAAACTCCAGACTCTATTTTACTCTCACTTCCTTTCTTCTGGGTTTGGCCATGCAAAGCCCACCGATAAGTTATAAATGACTTATCAAGCATTAGCGTTTAGAGAGTAGACGGCTCCATAAATACCTACTTGGCCTCATTAAAAAGCTGCCGTGATTAAAGAGAATGATTAGTGTGGTGCCAGAGGGGAAAGAAGAAAACCCAGCCCGGGCCAGACCTCTTCTCGGGGGCAGCCCGTTCGCGTCAGGGAAGAGGATCTGGCCTGCGCGCTGCGAAACAGAGCAGTTGGAGGCGGCAGCAGAGGAAACTCCACTCCGGGGCCTGTCAGAGGAAGAGTTATGGAAAGTGCACACGTTCTCAGAGCCGATTACCCTCTTGCCCTGCGCGCCTCCTTCCCAACCTCCCCTTCCACTCCCTGCAGCCGCCGCGCCCCCCCCCCCCGCCCTGGAACTTAAAACATCATTAAAACAGGGGAACCTATAACTGGTATGAAACGACCCTCCAATGACTGCTTAATTACAGCGAAATGAAAGCCGGGGGGGACTACAAATAACCAGCAACTGTCCCGGCTGTCACTGAAGAGGAGCCTGCGCATGAGTCATGAGCCATGAATTAGCCACGGAGCGCTTCGCCCGCAGCCCCCGGGCCGGCCGCGCTGTGCCCGCGCCGCCCCCCACGCCGGGCTCCTGCCCCCCACGCCGGGCTCCCCGGGGCCGGCGGTGGCCGTTCGCGGGGCGGGCCAGGGGCTGGGCGGCGCGGTCCCCCTGCGGCCCCGCGGCCGTCGGGGGGCGGGGGGGGGGGAGTCTCCCAGGCTGCGCAGGAGCCAGGCAGACTGAAGGAGCGCAGCCAGCGCGGCTGCAGATAAGTTAATGTACACAGAGAGGATGTAAATTACCACGACCCTCAGCAGCAGGACACTGGCCAGGGCCCTGTCGGGGGCAGGACGAGCGCCGGCGGGCCGGCCGGGGGCTCGCGGACACCCTCTCCGAGACGGAGCCGCCAGGCGGCCCGGCCGGGGAGGACCCCTTGGAGCCAGGCTTTCCTTGAAAACAGCTGCGTGTCCCTGACACCTCCAAACTAATGCATTTTTAATCAGGGGAATTAGCTCTAGGCGTCCCAGATTTTTCCACCCCCACCCCCAGCCCAACCCCCACTCTCTCTTTTGCAGCCACGTCCCCATCCCCGCCCCCAGCCCAGGCACTGGCGGGCCGGTCCTGCGTCTGCACCGGCGTCGCCGGCTCCCGCCGCTCCCACGCGCCCCAGACCCAGCCGCCTCTGCAAGCCTCGCGTCCCCACCCCCATCCCGCCGCCCCGGCCTCCGCTGCCGGGCCCTCGCCCGGGCGCTGCTCTCGCCCCCACCCTTCCCTCTGTTTATACAGTGACATCACGGCCCCTGGCTCTTCAAGGCTCAGAGAAAACAGAGTTCAAAAAGGCAAACAGGAAAGGCGGCTAGCCGCGGGCACCGGGTGACACTCGGTGCCCTCCCCGCCCCCCGCGGCTGCACGGCCCGGGCGCGCACGTGCGCGCGCACTTCGGCTGGCTCGCTCCCCGAAACACCCCGCCGCGCCGCGGGGACCTTGCTTCCCAGGCTTCGCTCCCCCCCTCCCGCAGTCAGGCTCAGGGAACCCCCACCCCCCGCCAGCCACTTAGGGGATTTCAATCGCTTTCCAATAGCCACGTAAGAAAAAGTGAAGAATAAGACCAAGGGGAATGGAAGCTGAATTCTATAATCTGACCTGATACATCCGAAATATTATTTCAACACATGATCAACAGAAACGATTATGAATGAGGGTTTTTTTTTAAAAAAAAATTTTTTTTCTAATTTATTTGTTGATGAGACACAGAGAGAGAGAGGCAGAGGGAGAAGCAGGCTCCATGCAGGGAGCCTGACGTGGGACTCGATCCTGGGACCCCCAGGATCACACCCTGGGCTGAAAGCAGGCGTTAAACCGCTGAGCCACGGGGGGGGGGGGGGGGGGCTGCCCTGAATGAGGTATTTTATATTCTTTTGAGTCGCCCCAGGTCTTTGAAATCCGGTATTTGTTTTACACAAACAGCACATCTCGCTTTGGACACTAGCTTCTCCATTGGAACGACTTGGTCTGTGTTTAGGTTTCATAAAATTGACAGTTGGAAAAGTTGATTCATGTATCCAGGTTGTTCCAAACAAACTTTAAACGTTTTCCAATAACTGCGTCCAGTATTGGTATTTAAATTGAGTTTAAATGAATTACAATGAGATAAAATTGAATTTAAATTAATTACGATGACATAAAATTGAATTTAAATAAATAAAATTAAAGGCGAAGTCCCTCCACAGCACATTTCAAGTCCTTAAAAGCCAATGGAGAGAGAGCAGCTAACATACCAGACACCAGTCACAGAGTTACTGAACCTCAAGAACTTTTGCTCTTGTTATTACAAAATGGGGATCATAATACCTACATTCTGTACCTTCTGTAGGATTCTTGTGAGGATTCAACAAAATTGAGAAAAGCGGTGCATATAAAGTTCTCAGCACAGGACCTGGCTCATACAAACTGCTGGTAATGAAAGTCACTCCTAGGATTATTTCTCTTCCTTCCCCGCTTTGGCCATTTCCTCTCCCCATTCTTAAGCCCAGTGTGACATGTTACCTTTTCCCAGACCTCGCACTTGGGAAAGAGCTGTTAAATGACTTTACATTAAGCTGTTAAGAGTGAACAGAGTATTCAAATGTGCATGTGCCCTTCTGTCTCTTCTTACCAGACAACTTCTCCCCAACACGTCTACAGCTTCATTTATTATTTATATGCCGATCACGTCCAACCCAATAAGTAGAACACAGATCTTTAGGTCTATGTATAACTGCCCAGTAAAGTTCTTCACTGAGATCCATCTGTGAGATTTTCCAAACATATTTTAAGCCCGAACCCCCAAAATGTGAATATCATCACTCCTAATGTGCCTCCCCCCAGCACCCTCATTGACTCAGTGCCACCATCCACTCAAGTCTGATGCCTCAGCCACAGTCTGTCTGGCATTCTAGGCTCTTTTTGTTTTCTTCACTGTTCTCTTTATCCAGACTCATTAGTTATTCACCAAGACCTACCAATTTTACCTCCTAAATACCTCCCCGATCCACGTATATCTCTCAACCTCTACAGCCACTACCCCAAACTCCGCCACTGTCATTTTTTGCTTGGGTATTTCTGTCACTACTTTTGCCTGCCTTCAGTCCATTCTTCATGCTTCCAGAGAAATTTTTCTAAAGCATGAATCGATCATGCAAAATAATTCTGCTTAAACACTTAAATGACTGTCAACTCTTTAAAATGACCTGTGATGAACTTGTCCTGCTTACCTTTTTTGTCTCACCTTTCACAGTAACTTTCACCACCTCCCCCGCCCCATTCTAGCCACTCTGAACCTCCGTGGGTTCTTCTAACACGATACATGTTGCCTGATGGAGGAGCCCCAAGGAACCACCATGTTGGCCATGTCTGGTTGCTTCATATTCGTTTATATCTTACAAGTCATGACTCCACTCTGAAGAGGTATTTTAGGTTCACAATGACCTATTTCTTAATTTTTTTGCCGTGTGGCCACTTGACTGCTATCTTTGACTATATATGTTTCAGAAAGTACCTCAACTGTAGGTTCCCAATTAGAAAATGCCATCTCCCTCTTAAAAAATCTATTCATGGGATGCCTGGGTGGCTCTGTGGTTGAGCGTCTGCCTTGGGCCCAGGACGCGATCCTGGTCTGGGGATGGAGTCCCATATCAGGCTCCCTGCAAGGAGCCCGCTTCTTCCTCTCTCTGTGTCTCTGCCTCTCTGTGTGTCTCTAATGAATAAATAAATAAAATCTTTTAAAAAAAGATCTATTCATGACACCTCAAGAAAACCTTTGGGATGCTAAGCCTTGAGGTTATTAAGTGTGCCCCAGGCTGTTATTTATTGTGTTTCATTACATTCCGCAATGCCAATTTTTATGAAGTTTCCTTTCTTTGTTTCACTTTGATTGCAGAAATTGGCTAAGATACCTCGGCACTATTGCTTGTAAAAAATTTTGCTCCAAAAGAGTGTCAATGTTGGAGCCGTGAGAAAGGCACAGGTCTTACCTTGCAGCATTGGGGAGAAGATAAGAATGCTAAAAGTTAGCTTTAAAATGATAGGGGTTCGGGTGCCAGGCAGGAGCAATGGTGGGAGCATTTCAAAACTTACCCCAGAGTCTAATGAGGTCTGCTAGTGCTCTGGGCAGGCGTCACTAGCTGGCTCTGTTCCACACCTCTTGACCTTCCCTCCCCTTGTCTCTCCCACTTCCCAGACACACGCAATGCTGGGAGTCAGCACTTGAGCTAATGTTGGAGCCGGGTGGACGACATGAGACTGGGAGATCAGGGCAATGATGGCTAGGTATTTTCCCAGAGGCCCAAAGAGAGCAGGATTTGTATGTCTGGTTTCTGCCTCTAACACCTCCAGGCCTAGAGATGGATTCCCAATGATCTTTTTCCATCAAAGGGCTTGATCCTAGGAAAGGCGAGTAAAGATGAAACTTTAGCTCTTTGTCTGGCTTCAGGATAAAGCTATGTGAAACTGTCAAAGCAAATATCATGTTCCCCTAGAAAGCTGTAAATTCCTTTGGCTCTGGGTCCAGGAGGTTTGTCATGTGGTTCGACGAAAGATGAGTCTGTTGATCGCAGGTCATTAGCTGTAAGGTTCTAGAGCTCAGGCCAAGTCTATGGTGCAAGCCGCTTTATATAACAAGTACAATGCTGGGTTCGAAATGCTTAGTAAATGCCTTTAATTACCACTTAAGGTGAAGACACTAAAATAACCTGGCATTTGCTATGTTTATTTGCATGCTGATGTGCAAATGGATACATTTTGGAAGGGGCCTATAAATTAAAAATTGGAATTATAAATACTGCCGTAATAAAACATGGCTAAAAATCTTCAGAAGGAAATGGAAAATTACAAAAGACTTATTTGCCGGCTGGTTGTTTTATTTTTGCCAGATTCTTTATAGATTGAAGTACTATTATCAGTAAGTTCATGTTACAGGAATCAGATTGAAAAGTTTAGAAATTATCATGAGTGAAAACTTTTTTTTCTTTCTTTTTTTTTTTTTTTAAGATTTTATTTATTTATTCATGAGAGACAGAAAGAGGGGCAGAGACACAGGCAGTGGGAGGAGTAGGCTCCCTGCAGGAAGCCCTACATGGGACTTGCTCCCAGGACCCTGGGATCACGCTCTGAGCCTAAGGCAGATGCTCAACCCCTGAGCCACCCAGGCATGAAAACTTCTTTCTGATTATATAGTTTGGTAAGCAAGAACCATGGATGCTTGAATAATGTTTTTCTAAAGCTCCTTCTTTCATTGTACTTTGGATAAAAAGAAAGAAAACACTTCATAAAAATAATTTTGATTACTCATAGTTGGAGCATTAACTAGGTCATACTGGTCTCTTTGTCCTAGATTTATTATTCTGAATTTCTAACAATTATTGTATCCGTATAATTTAGTAAGTATTCCCTCTGTGTTATTACACAAAGTGAGCACTATTGTTAATGTCTACAGACTGTACTATCATACAGCTTTGCCATACTTACTTATCCACTCACCTAATACTGTTTTTTGGGGTTATTTTATTTTAAAATAAGAATTTTTCAACAGATAAATTTTCACTGGTTTCAAAGTACTGACAATATTTAATGTACATATGGTAATATTTAATCTTAATGTGTACATTGTGTAGGCAAAAATTAAAGACCCAGAAGTTCTGTGTTAAAAGTCTATGAAAATCAGCACAATACAAAAAGTAATCTGTCAGCTTCACTGAGCTTCCAGTTTCAGAGAAAAATTATGACCTTTTCAAGTAGAAATTCCTTGTTCCTCTAAGGGAGGAGCCAGATAATGAAGTAATCCCAGGCTATGGAAACAAGCTCTTGCAGTGTAGATGACCATGAAATGTCCCCTAGAGGGGTGACATTCAAATCAGGACCTAGAGGTTGAGAACCCTAGCTCTGCCGGTGTACTCAGATACTTTAGGGGATAGCAGTAGATCAGACTTTCTGGAAAGTGATCTGCTAATATGTAAGGAGAGTCTTAAATATTTTTATATCTTTTAGGAAAAATAAATATTTGGAAGTAATCAGGGTGAAAAAGTTAGTGAACCAAATATTCATCTTAGCATGGTTTATAATAGGAAAAAAAAAGGTGGGAACCACTTGTGTGTCTATAAGCTAAAGAATTGGTGATGGCCAGGCCTGCGTTGGAAGGTATGCATCATTAAAATATGCTTAGACTCATCAAAGAAAGGATCCCTGGGTGGCGCAGTGGTTTGGCGCCTGCCTTTGCCCCAGGGCGCGATCCTGGAGACCCGGGTCGAGTCCCACGTCAGGCTCCCGGTGCATGGAGCCTGCTTCTCCCTCTGCCTGTGTCTCTGCCTCTCTCTCTCTCTCTCTCTCTCTCTCTCTCTGTGTAACTATCATAAATAGATAAAAATTAAAAAAAAAAGAATCATCAAAGAAATTGGGACAGCTGGGTAGCTCAGTGGTTGAGCATCTGCCTTTGGCTCAGGGCGTGACCCCCATCCCGGTATCAAGTCCCATATCGGTCTCCTTGTGTGGAGCCTGTTTCTCCCCCTGAATCAAAAACAATTTTTTTAAGACTTTATTTATTTATGAGAGACATAGAGACAGAGGCAGAGACAAACAGAGTGAGAAACAGGTTCCTTGCAGGGAGCTGGATGCAGGACTCGATCTCCAGACCCAGGATCACTCCCTGAGCCTAAGGCAGCTGCTCAACCACTGAGCCACCCAGGGGTCCCAAGAGTCACTTAAAATTGATGAGAAGATTGTTTTAGAACAGAAGAGACATTATCAAACTCAATGCATGAGTTGATTTGGGGAGAAAAAAACAGGAAAAAGTAATGTTGCAGACAATTAAGAAAATGTGACTCTGAACTGGATATTAAATGGCATTAGGGAATAATCATTAATATTCTGTTGTAATAATGACATTACGATTATATGTGAGAATGTCTTTATTTATAGGAGATGCATATCAAAATATTTGGGGTTGAAATGCCACGATGAATGCAATCTAAAATATGTCTGCAAAAATGAATACGTACATATAAAAATATACACATGTGCACGTTTAGACAGAGCAAATATGGCAAAGTATTTATGATTATTGTCTCTAAATCAAAGATATATAGGTGTTCATTGTATTTATCTTTTAACATTTATATATATTTGAAAATTTTCTTAACAGAAGAGTGTATTATGTGGCACTATCTAGAAAACCAGAAACTATATTATTTTAGTGATTATATCAGTATGATAGATACACGGATAATTGTTATTTTCTGCTTTATACTTGGATGCATTGTCTACAATGGACATGTTTTATTTGTTATTATCAGTAATTACAGCCATAGTCTATTGAGCACTTATCAGGCTCTATGCTTTGCAGGCATTATTCTATTTAATTCTTATAACTCTATGTGGCTGGTGTCATTTGGTGACATCTCCTTTCATAGCTGCAGAGATTAAAGACATTACATTAATTCCTACTGATATGCAACAATGTCAGGATTTAACGTAGGCGGATTAGGCTTTTATAATTCAAAATCAGTTTCTCCAAGTATTTAGTAAAATAAAAAGAAACTACCTACAAAACTCAAGATTTCACCCCAGAGGCAGACTAATGATACAGATTTAGAAGCTGGAAATCACAATTCAAGCCCTGGCTCTGCAATTTGCTGTCTGTGTGATCGTAAAGATCCAGCCTCAGAGCTGTGTGGTGGGCGTTTATGCCTGCTCCAGCCTCCTCATAGAGATGCCACCTCTGTGAGCAGTGAACATGCAAGTGTAGTGTGAATGACTACTTGTCCTGTCCTACAGTCTAAGTCATTATTGTCATAGCCCTGAGATCCCAATAGTGTACCCCATATCGAGAAGAATACCAGGTTGGCTTTTTGAATTTTATTTCAGGATTTGATTCCATTGTTATGAAAACATCTTTTAGTGACATCTATTTTGTTTTTCTTTCTTTCTTTCTTTTTTTATAATTGGAAAGGATAAGAGTAAAATCTCTCCTCATTTCTTGATTAACTCTGGCTGGGAAAGATCTGCCTTTCTCATTGTTGACCATAGCTAACAACTTAGGAGTGTTTCTGGATGATGGCTTCCATCAAAGACAGGAGGACAAAAGAGGACTGGGTGTGTCAAGGTACAAATGTATGAAGAGTATGTTTTCATATCCCACTTTCCAAATCTGAATACCATATTCCTTATTTTCAATGTTTTAATCTAGGCATGGGCAAAATGCTAGAAATTACAACAAATTGTTGTTGGATGGATGAGTGGTCATTGAGAAATGTGTTCTTTTTGTGTTACATCCTATCAGTGGCATGAAACAGTCAAGAAATTGCCATTATTTTGAAAACTTCAGCTCAATAACTCGGAGGTAAAGGAAATTGGCACAAAAACATTAATTCTCCATTTGGACAGAATCTCTGAACTTTGTGAGTCTCACCCATCATTGTTGTAAAACTCTAAAGATCAAGTTTATTTTGGAAGCTCTGCTACAACCTCAAGTATCATGTTACCAATAGCATAGTAGAGGTAAAAACAGAAAAGAGCAACATTCAATTTCCAGATGCACATCTCTACTGTTTTAAAGCTCACAGTGTTTGCTTTACTAAATCAGCAAGGAGGGAGGATCACAAATTATGTCTTAGGTTAGAGTTTAACATTTTGCTTTTCCAAAGTCACCTTCCTATTATCCATGCCACTGCTGCAGATCACAGTTGCAATAACTCCTATCTTGACTGTGAATAAGTTATATGAACTGAACAATCTTTAACTAGGATGGACCACCATCAAATCACTCAATATTCGTCTGTTTGTTTTTTGTTACTGACCTAAGCAATGATGTAAATTTATTTGGGGGCAAAAAAGCAAGAATGCTAGCTAAGATCCCCTGTGGTGGTGTGTGAGGAGTAGGGTATGTGTGCGTGTATGTATGTGTGTGCATGTGTGTGTGTAGTATGTGGGCTAAAATCAAATCTCAGGATCTCATTGAGATACACCAAAGTTTGTGCAACCAAGAACACAGCTTCCTTGGCAGAAAATATCACACAAAACAGTTACACAGGGTTCTTGGAAGGCTTAGGTTGTAGCCCTGGAGAGACCTTTACCAGTGATTGGGAACAGCAAATAATAGTTTGTGATTAATGGTGGAAACCTTCTGATAAGTGTCTTACATATCAAAACAGCGGAGGAAGGTATGACAAATATGGCTCCAACTTGTTTAATCTTACAAACCATAATAATCTGAATTTGGTAAGGTTTATTTGGATTGTTTCTCTTGTCTCTTTGTCTTGAGGGTTTTAAATTAAATTTATTTTCTTGACTTGGGTTAGTTCAATGTCTTTAAAAATTTTTTTTTACTCTGTCAATTGGTATATATTGTAAATGTTAATTTCATGTTTCATCTTGACTGGAGTGAAGAATGTTCAGATAGCTGGTGAAACATTATTTCTGGATGTGTCTATAAGGATGTGTCTAGAGAGTTTGGCATTTGAATCCATATCTGATTCAGTGGGCATCACTCATCAGTGAGGGTGGGCAGCACCTAATCAGCTGAGGACTTGAATAGAGCAAAAAGGCCTTCAGACTCAGTCTGATTTAAACCACTAGCCTGTGATTCTCCAGCTTATAGAGGGCAGATGGTGGATCTTCTCAGCCTCCATAATCATATGAGCTAATTCCTATAATAATCTCCTCTTATAACATATATCCTATTGATTTTACTTCTCTGGAGAATCATGACTGAAACATTAAGTAGTAGGTCTCATACTAAACTAAGTGTGGTAAAGAATACAAAGTTTTGATATCATCCTCAAGGAATGTAGCACCAAGTTTGGTAGGGCCAAAGAAATAACAAATAATAGTTACCATGTGGTCAGATGAGTCAGGGAGAGCCATAGAACCATAACTAACGAATCCTATTCATTGATTCATTTCATTTATTCACTCACTGTACAACTCCCTGAATTCCAAATGGCAACAGGTGATTATGCTAGTGAGGAATGTCCATTCTAAACAGGACACAGTTATGCAGGAGCCATCCAATCCACCAAAAGAGATTTGGATTGGCAGTTTTTTTCTTTTTCTGTATTTTTTAATTGTTCCATTTCTATAGATTTTAAGGTAGTTGTGGAATGTGGCTTTCCTTTTAAGAAAATCCAATACCAGAATTGTGTTCCCTCAGGCCAGAAATTCCCAGGCTTTGATATTTTAGTTTAGTGGTGACCATTATATTCATTTTCATCATGAGAAAATCTAAGTTATTTTGGGTACAGGTTCAAGGTTACATGATGAGGGCATGAACCCCATCCCTGAACTCACTAGCAAACTTGAAACATAATTAATGAGCAGTAGTTGAGCATAGAGATGAGATAGGACAAAAGTCATACCTTTATTGTACAGGTAACTTGCCAAATAGACTTCAACCTTTTGACAATGACCTTCATTTCCTCATTCCTCAACCTGAATTTATGCAGCTTATTTTTCTTTTCTTGCTTAAAGTGTTATCCTGCATGATCATGGGCACCGAGATTGTCAGAGTTCCCCATATTGTCCACGGCCAAATCCACAGGTCTGTTCTCTGTCCTCATTTTACTCGAATTATCTGAACAGGTGACACAGTTGATCAATCCCTCCTCCTTGAAACACTTTCTTTACTTGATCATTTGGGGGCATCACATTCTCTCCATTTTCCTGCTACATCTCTGGCCGTTCCTTTCCATTGTCATCTGTTTGTTCTTCATCTTTACAGCAGCTTAACATTTGGAGGCCAAACCAAGCTCCTGATCGTTCCCCTACACCTGTTGTGATCCTGTTTTCCTGCCTGAAGAAATGCAGCTTTTTCTTTCCAGTGGCTCACACTAAAAACTTGGAGTCATCACTGACTCCTCTTTCCTCTCACAGTCTACCTCCTATTTGTCAGGAAATTGTATTTGAAATGTATCCATGACGTGAACTCTCTCACCACCTCCACTACTCCTCCTCGTGGCCAACCCAACATGACTTCTTCCTGGAAGCTACTACCGGTAGCTTTCTCCCTGTTCCTTCCCTTGTATCTATAAAGTATACCCATAACACAGCAGAGTGAGCCTTTAAAATATATCACCTTATGTTCCTTCTTTGCTTAAAATTCTCCAATAGCCCCCATCTCACTCAGAGTAAAATAAACAAACAAAAACAAAAAACAAAGAACAGTCCTTATAGTGACTTACAAGGTCTTCCATGACCTGGCACCTAAAACTTTTTGATTTAATCTCCTTCTACTCTTCCAGGTCTAACACCTCTCCAGCCACACATCTCCTTTCTGTTTCTCTGACATTCCAGGAATGCTCCTGACTTGGGAATTTTAAACTATTCCCTCCATTAGCAGCGCTCTCCCTCTACTGAGCCACATGACTCACTCCCACATCACCCTCTGGTCTTTGCTCAAATATCACCTAATCAGAGAAAACTTCCCCAACCAACTTAAAATTGCAACCATATCCCTCATCTGAGCACCCTCTTCCTTTTTCCTGTTTAATTTTTTCCCGTAGCACATATCATCATTTACTTGTTTACTGATGTTCTCCCTCTCATCCACAAAACGTAGGCTTCATGTATACAGGGATTTTTTTTGTGTTTTCTTTATGGCTATATGCCTGATGCTGAGAATAGTATTTGGTTCACAATGGGCCAGAAAAATATTAATAAATATTTTGAGTGAATGGTCATATTTTTTCTCCAAGCGATGTGATGAAACATATCTCCAGTAAAGCTCAAGCACAAGGCTCTGAGGAAACTGTCTCCATGACCACTTATCTGTTTACACCACCCCAAAGAACAATAGCCTGTATTATTTTGCTTTACTTTGTTGCAATTCTCTTATATATCATGTCCTTGTATAATGTATAAGCATGTTCCTGTATCAGGCAACAGGTGTCCCTTCCCATTTACTTTGCTCTGTTTTCCCTCCATCATGTGGTTTCTTCACCATAGTATAGTCTGTTCTTTCTGTTTTTTAAAACATATTTTATTTCTTTATTTGAGAGAGAGAGAAAGAGAATATGTGAACATGAGCAGGAGAAAGGGTGGAGGAAGAAGCAGACTTCCCACTGAACAGGGAGTCTGATACAGGGCTCATCCAGGACCCTGGGATCATGACCTGAGATGAAGGTAGATGCTTAACTGACTCAGCCACCCAGGCACCCCTAGTCTGTTCTTTCTAAAGAGGAAAACTCCTAACTAAAATGTGAATACATCTTAGAGTTGGCCTATACATCAGAGATAACTATAAAGTAGTGACACTGAAGCAGATTTTTTTTATTGTAAAAAAGAAACTTTTGAAAAACCAAGAGCCATTTTTCCCTCCATTCTTGACCTTGAGAAAACTGGGCTGGTTAGAAGAAGTATTATCACCTAATTTGAGTCTATCAAAAGGAAAGAATGAGACTTAGCAAATTTTTTTAAAATTTTTATTTATTTATGATAGTCACACACACAGAGAGAGAGAGAGAGAGAGAGAGAGAGAGAGAGAGGCAGAGACATAGGCAGAGGGAGAAGCAGGCTCCATGCACCGGGAGCCTGACGTGGGATTCGATCCCGGGTCTCCAGGATCGCGCCCTGGGCCAAAGGCAGGCGCCAAACCGCTGCACCACCCAGGGATCCTGAGACTTAGCAAATTATAGTAGGAATGGAATGGGGCTTACACCTGAATTGAAAGTGTCAACTGGGCATATTAGTTACTAATTTGGGATATGAAATGTTTTAAATAACAACATTTAAATATCTGTATGCTATTCTATTGGGAAACCTCAGTTATATTCTTCTCACTCTGCATGTCAAATGTCAGAGGCAGCAAAATAGCCAGGATGGATCTGCAATGTCTATACTTAATGTACTCTAATTGGAATGTTTGGAATGGTTTCTACTGGTCACAGATACTGAGAATTCCCGTTACAGTTGATGCATATGGTCATTTACAGTACCTCAATGTAGCTTGGTTCACTGACCATGATTTACATAACTTGCAGTTTCTGCCTAATTGACTCATTCTCTCAATCCTTGAATCATCTAAAGCTTCCTTAGTAGTTTCACCTGCATTTTGTCCTCTAGTCCAGGACTTTCCTGTTTATTCCTTTAGCTCACAGAGGAAACATGACCCAGTTAACATCACTATGTATCACCCCAGTCACCATGTTCTTGCTCCAGATTCTGTTTGAGGTAATACCAGCACCTCCAGCCTTTTTTCAGAGTTAGATCTCCTTAAAGCTTTGTCCTTCTCACTCTTCAACACCCAGGGCCCTAAAACTGCTCCTAGGAGCAGACGATATACACTAAGGCCCCAAACAGCTTTGCCCTACACTTAATTTTCATAGACCTCTCTTTAGCCTCCTTATCTCATCTAAGGAGGAAAGGAAGACAGTGAAGAAACAGCAACAAAAGTCACAGCCCAGGGATGTAGGCCCACTGAAAGACTGAGGTTTAGTAATAAGGTTATAGAATGCTCCCCCTCTTCCATGCTTACCCCCATTACTGCCACCAACAGGTCTTCAGTATAATAACAGTGACCTACAGCTGAAACAGTTGCAAGACACAGGGTTTCTCTAAGATGAAGTACTTAAGATAGCCAAAAGTTAACAAGGGAGACAAAACAAGGATGTAAGAGAAATTGGAAGTCTCTGGAACCAATTGCTGCAGCAAATATTAAACACAGTACAACTTCCAGCTAGATTAAAATAAAACTTCACACTACAGGCCTACTACCTGATACATCATGTCAAGCTTTCAACAAAAAAAGTACAAAGCAAAACAAGCAAACAAAAAACACAGCCTGAAGAAAGAGAGCAAGCATCAGAACCAGATTTAGATATGACACAGTTACTAAAATTATTAGGGGATTGAAAATAATTATGTTTAATATATTAAGGACTCTAATGGAAAAAAAAAGACTAGTCAACATGCAAAACAAGTGAGTAATGTAAGCAAAGAGATGAAAACTGGACATGAATGGGAAAGGAGTTAGTGAGCTTTCAGATATGTCAATAGAAACTTCCCAAACTTTCCAAACAGAGGAAAGACAAAAGGAAATGAAGTAAAACAGAACATCGAAGAACTGTGGGACAATTACAAAAGATGAAAGATATGCATTGTTGGAATATCTGAAGGAGAAGAAAGGGAGAATGGAATAGAGAAAATATCTAAAGGGATAATGGCCAAGAAGACACCAAATCACAGACTCAGGAAGCTCGAGAATACGAAGTTGGATGAATATCTAAAGCTATACACCTTGGCATATAATATTCGAATTTCAGAGAATCAATAACCAAGAGAAAATCCTTAAAGAAGCCAGAGAAAGGGGTGCCTAGGTGGCTCAGTCGGTTAAGTATCTGACTTTTGATTTCCACTCAGGTCATGATCTCAGAGTTGTGAGATCGAGACCCATGTTGGGCTCCACACTGTGTGTGGAGCCTGCTAAAGATTCTCTCTCTCCCTTAAGATTCTCCCTCTTCCCTCCCCCAACTTACTCTCTTCTCTCTCCAAAGAAGAAGAAGAAGAAGAAGAAGAAGAAGAAGAAGAAGAAGAAGAAGAAGCAGCTAGAGAAACAGAACACCTTACCTATAGGGAAACAAGGATACAATTTACATTGGACATCTCATCAAATACCATGCAAAGCAACAAGAGAGTAGGATGAAATATCTAAAATGTTCAAAGGAAAAAAAATCCATCAACCCAGGTTTCTATATCCCTCAAAACTATCATTCAAAAGTGAAGGAGATTATGTGAATGAAAAACAAACCACAGACTGGAAGAAAATATTTGTCCATTTTTTTTCATTGTCAATGGCAATTTTATTATAGTTAATTTATAATTCCCATTTTCCATGATAGTCAAGCTTATTCAGAGAAATAAACCAGAATTGCAAGGTCAAGAAGCACTGCAAATATTCTTTCTCACATGATATTCAAGACTAAGTATCTATTCAACTAAATTCAAAAAGTTGATGATATAAACTTTGGCAGTTTTCAAGAAACATTGGGCAATCCATAGTTAAATCTCAATGCATCAGTTAATACCTGGGCACCTCCTCTTGCAGTTAGCATTGCATTGGGGTAAAGACAACTGGTTTGACTCAATAAATTTTTAAAATATATATTTGATACTTATGGCATTATTCACAGAGTTCTTGGCAAAGTTGTATTTTGAGGTTTCTATTGCCGAGAAACTTGTGGTTCATGGTGTGTCTTTTTCATTCCCAAAAGCTTCATTTTGAATTCCCCGGGCTTTGGTGGAATTTCAAGTATTGTCAGGTCCAGCCTATGGTACCTCTGCACCCCTTTGGCCTCGGCACACATGGTCAGGAGGCTAGCAGCAAACGTTTTCAGGAAGGTGGCCCAAGACACACCTGCAGGCATGGTCAGTGGACATGGAGTGCACTGGCACTCAGTAGCAGGTCCTGAGAGAAAATATTTGTAAAACACATGTCAGATAAAGGACTTGCAGCCAAAATACACAAAGAACTCTTAAAACTCAAGGATAAAAAAACAACCCAGTTAAAAAGTAAGCCAAAACTTCTCTTTTATCATACCCACCAACATGGACTGTGTTTGCACCAAAACTATGAAGGTGGCAGCCCAAGTCATAATTGAGGAGTACCACATGTGCCTGGACAACTTCCACAACAACAAGCGCTTATGCAAGGAGATTGCCATTATTCCTAGTAAGAAGCTCTGTGACAAGATAGTAGACAGTGTCACACATCTGATGAAGCGGATTCAGAGATCCTGGGGAGAGGATCTCCATCGACCTGCAGGAGGAGAGAGAATTATGTTCCTGATTTCTCAGCCCTGGATCAGGAGATAGTTAAAGTAGATCCTGACACTAAGGACATGTTGAAACTCGACTTTGGTGGTGTGTTCAATCTACAGATCACTCACCCTATAGTTGGGATGAATTTCAAAACACCACGTGGAGCTGTTTGAATCTTTCTGCTGGACTGTAATATCTCTAGTAAATCTCAGACAACTACAAGAACAAAAAGTGGGCCAAAACCTGAACAGATACTTCATCAAAGATGACATACAGATGGAAAATAGGCATATGAAAAGATGCTCAACATATGTCTTTAGAGAATTGCAAATTGAAACAACAATGAGACCTCACTACACACCTTTTTGATGAAAATCCAAAACACTGGCAACATCAAATACTGACAAGGATGTGGATCAGCAAGAACTCTAATTCATTGCTGGTGAGAATGCAAAATAGCACAACCACTTCAGAAGACAATTTGGCAGCTTCTCACAAAGCTAGCCATAGTCTACCATATGACCCGGCAATTGTGCTCCTTGATATTTACCCAAATAAATTGAAAACTCACAGAAATGTTCACAGAAATGTTTATTCATAATTGCCCCAAAAGTCCTTCAATAGGTGAATGGACAAAGTATAGTGCATCCAAACTATGGTATATAGATTCAGTGATAAAAAGGAATGAACTATCAAGCCATAAAAAGACAGGGAGGAACCCTAAATGCTAATTATCAAGTGAAAGAAGTCAAACTGAAATGGCTACATATTGTATGATTCCAACTGTATGACATTTTGGAAAAGGCAAAAATAGAGACAATAAAAAGATCAATGGTTGCCAGGGGTTTGGGAAGATGGGAAGAAATAAAGAGAGAACAATGAATAAATAAAACACAAGAGTCTTTTAGGACAATGAAACTATTCTGTATGTCATAATGGTGGATATATGTCCTTATACATTCATCAAAACCCCCAAATTTGTACAATACAAAGAGTGACCCTTAGTGTAAACTATGGACTTTAGTTAATAGAAATGTATTGACACTGATTCATCAATGGTGGTAAATGTACCACATCAATGCAAGATGTTAATAACAGAGGAAACTGTGTGGGTGAGAAGTAAGGGGATATATGAGAATTCTGTACTTTCCAGTCAATTTTTCTCTAAACCCACAACTGCTCTAGAAAATAAAATCTGTTAATAAAAGACAAAAAGTGAAGGAGAATAAAGGCCTTGTCGGACAAACAAAACCTCCAACCAGAACCAGCTTTCAGAACCAGCTTCTGAAAGTGATGTAGCCTGCTGGGTTTGGGGGACATTTGGCTGACTATAGAAATTTAGCATACTGAGATGTGAAGATACTTCGCCACTTTGCTGAGGGTGAAAAAGTAATTAGGAGGCCTGATTAAGAAAGGTAAAGATGAAAAAAAAAAAAAAAGAAAGGTAAAGATGTCTGTTTTATCAGCAGAGAGTGAAGACTAGCCTTTGCTGGTATGAGACTGATTCTGTGCTAGGTGCTCAACATGTAGTATTACTCCCTCCCTCCCTCCCTCACTCACTCCCTTCCTTCCTTCCTTTAAAGAATACACAATGTCCTTAAAGAATTTCCTTTCTACTAGAGACTGACAGTTCCAGGAGAGTCCAGTGTTGTAAGGTCATGTACCTGTGATGAGGAGATTACAAGGTATGGTGCCAGCACATGAGAGGGTGCATATCCAGCCTTCCTCCTATGCACAGGAGGAAACTCCTGTGGAAGGTGATCTCTATATTAACCTGAAGAATGAGTGGCAATTAGATAAGGGGGAGGGAGGCAGAGAGAGGGAAGTCAATTCCAGGTAGAGGAAACAACTTCCGTGAAGGCCCAGAGTTGAGTGAAAGTCAACAGAATTCAGTATAGAGAGAATTTACAGTGCCAGAACAATGAAGACCAAATATGATGCCAGAGTGGTAAGAAAGGATCAGATCTTAGCCAGCCAGGGTAAGAAATATCCTGAGGGCAGTGAGAAGCTGTGTAAGGAGGGGAGTGAACCCAAAGGACTTGCTCTTCCCAAAAGTCTCTCTGAATGGAGTGTGGCGAATGGCCAACCTTAGAGACAAGACACTCTTGTGATGAAATAGGCATGGAATGGCGGGACCCAAACCGGTGATGGAGATATCACTAGGAAGCTTCAAGGGAGCTGGAATCAAGAGCTGAAGCTTTGCAGTTTATTTGATTGGAGAGTGATGATGAAGAGAAAGAAATTTGAGAGACTTCTAAGTTTTCCAGTGACACATGATGGTATCTTCAGCTGAGTAGAAAACAGATCTGTGAGGTGAGAGAGAAGAAAAATGTCTCCGTTTGGAACATTTGGTCTGAAGAGCCTGTGGTACATGGGATAGAGTGTGCGGTTGTGAAACTTGGAAAAGAAATTTGGGCCAGAGAGGAAAGACCTGGAAGTTGCCAGCATAAAAGTAGTCTTTAAGTGGGAGATTTACTTTGACAACAATCATTAAGGCAGATATTTCTCTCCCTGTTTTCAGAAGAAGTAACCAAGGTTTGGAAAGCATAAATAACTTGCTCAAAATCAGTGAGGGAATGGTGGAGTCAGGATTTTCAACCTGTATATTTCCACTACACAGCACTGTTTCTGGGTAACTGCACTGTTTCTGAGTAAGCTGGTTGTGTTGTTCTATGGAATTCTCCCCATTTCCATCAGCGAATTCTGAAACATACTCCTACTCGTCGCAGGAACTCACCTGGAGAAATGTCACTGTGCACAGCTCAAATGATCCTTTTTGGAATCTAAGGCAAAACACATCAACTTCTCTATGACAGTTCCCTTTCATCTTGGTCTATGAAAGCAGCCCTGAGTGTCCTTCCAAGCCAGACCCATAGTGGGTGACAACCCTTGCCATTATGTTAACAATCTGCCTCTTCATGCACTAACCTGACCATTGAACCTATCAGATAAGTGGTGGCAGAAACAGACAATCCATTTCACTTGCCGATACAAGGCTACCTCCTGGACTGCTGGCTCTGTGTTTGGCTACCCATCCCCCTTCCTGGGACACCCACGTCTCCCTCAACCTGACCCATAAACTCCACCTCCTTTCTTAGTCCAGATAGCACTGGAATTGAAGCCTTTTCTTGTTTTCCATTCAGAGGGAAGCTGGATGGTCTTTTGATGACCTCATCTCTCTTGGCATCTCCTTTCACCCCCATCTCCCAGGCACTGTCATTTTCATTTGCATGGCCTCTGGGGTCTTCAGCTATGGGGGGACCTGCTTCATAGCTGACACCAAGGCTCAAGCTCTAACCTCTCACACTTTCTCATATAACATCTCATCTGCTGGTGGAATACATTTGTTTGTGATTACAGGCTGCTTACAATACCATTGCACAGGGCCTTATGTTATGGCCCAGCGCCATGAGAAAACACATTAGTAATTTTTTATGACCCTAGAGCAACCATGCAGGATTTCCCTAAAACAGAAAACATGAAGGGATTTTATTGTCTTGCACTATTAGGCATCCCTTATGGCTGGTGCATGTATATTAGAACTAACAGAACACAGGATTTTCCAGACATTTTGGGCTGAGAGGTTTCTGACTCTAATTAGTGAACACCCCTTGTTTATCTGTTCTGGGAGACATAAAACACACAAGGAAATTACCAACAAAAGGCATCAAGGATTTGAACGCTTCTCTTGATGTATTAACTTACTCCTGGGCTTAAAAGAGATGCTCTTAGTAAGCCACTTCTGAAAGTAACTGAAATGATAAAAATTGGAAGAGATCGGTAAATTCTCAGGGATTCTCATGGCACTTCTTTGAAAAATAGCATACAGCATGGACTTCTCATTAGATGGAGACATAATCTGGCTCTCCTATAGGGTGGCTCTTTCTCTCTCTCTCTTTTTCTTTCTCTCTGTCTCTCACACACACCATCCAATAAAAATGTCTAAAAAGAGAATAGTGGACTTTCATTTGGCCTTAAGAATAAATACATATATTAATTTGATAAAAAATTCTATTTTTGGCACTGTTATTGGTGTTCAATGTCTACCCAGGAGTTTTTGATAAAGTAGCAGGAGAGAACTTGAGAGCTTCTAGCCCTCTCAGAGGAACTACATTGGAACATTTTAATTACTTTTTTATGAAGGACAAACTCACTCTGAATTTGGCAGCTCTTAGAGGCCTCTCCACCCAGCTGGGAGCGTGTTCCCAAGTGTCCAGGGAGTGAAGGTAAGTCAGCCAAGAGTATGAAAAAACAACAGACACCATGGAGGCAGTGAACAAACCCTATCTAATAAAAGAACTTAAATTAGAAAAATTGGAAAAAAATAAGATTTCCTTTTTAATACAGTGTTAGTAGATAGCATGATGGTGTCAACTCTTTAAACTCCACATGGATGTATGACAGCTACCTTTCCCAACTGTCTGTCAGCCTTCAAATACATGCATCCATGGAGTGGCAAAGGGTGAGAGCCTGGCTGAGCATTTTTTTAAGGTTTTATTTATTTATTTATTGAGGCGGGGAGGGGCAGAAGGAGAGAGAGTCTTAAGCAGACTCTGCACTGACTGTTGGATTGATGCAGAGCTCGGATCCCATGACCCTGAGATCACAGCCTGAGCCGAAACCAAGAGTTGCACACTTAACCGATTGCGCCACCCAGGCACCCCGGGTGAACATTTCTGTATTGAGAGTCATGGGAAAAACACCCTAGACAAAGCAATGATCTATGGATTTCATATCAACTGTGTTATGGTTATAGTAACAGATTTCTCAAGGCTAAAACATATTTAACCTCCCTTAAAAAACAAATATATTTGTGAGATACTGTGGGAGAAAAGCTGTTGTGGCATCTCACCCCTAATAGAATGGAAAGGACAGGTTTGCCCTCTACCCACTCAGTTGTCACCTTCCCTGGGGTTGAGCGTTATCCCGTTTCTCGTGGCTCCCAGGGAACACAGATGGGCTCACTGGCAGTGCAGAAGGGCATTGATAGGCAACACTGAATGTGTCTTTGAAATAATCAGATTGATTTGTGTATTGCCTTTTTAATATCTGGACTAATCTATGCTGTTGTCATTTCTATACATTGTTATACTGGAGGCTGTGTTCTCAATACTAATCTGTAAATATTGAAAGGTAAATTTTTTGATATTAAAATTTATTTAATAATACAATCTGAATAGTATAATAAAAACATGACTTTTAAAAAGATAGGTGAACATATTTGTACATAAACAAATAACAAGGAAATAAGAAATGTGTCACATCAGCATATGTTCTAAAGATATAGTTTTACTATTCTTTTAAAAGATTATCTATTTGAGAAAGTGAAAGTGAGAGAGATTACAGAGGAGGGGGGGCAGACTCCCCACTGAGCAGGGAGCCCGATGTGGGGCTCGATCCCAGGACCCTAGGACCATGACCTGGGCTGAAGGCAGACACTTAACTGTCTGAGCCACCCAGGTACCTTAGTTTTACTATTTTACAAAATAATTTTTAATGATGTAAGTTATATTTATGGAGATTTCTAGTAATATTTTTATTCTGACCAAGAGTTTGTATACTAGGTAGTTTCGGTCTAGGAGAAACATTTTATAACTGAATTATATTCCCTCCAAAGATAGGAATTTAATCTGAAACTGTAAAAATCTCTTTAGTTATAGCATCATAAATAGGAATCTATAAAATTTAATGGCTGTATATGAATTAGAGCTGAGTGGACTATATAATTATCTCAAAAGCCCTGCTGTTTCTTAGCTTCTCTTAAAAGTAGGGCAACTGCTCAGAAAAACTGAGTGCAGCTAAATACTCAAGAATTGAAAGATATTTTATCTAACCAACCAAATATTGGAAAGGAACTCCAGCCCAGCTAGCCCCACCAGCACCTCACAGGAGTCTGCCATCATCAGAAGGAACTGGATTATCTAGGAGCTAGCCCCAGAGGTTAGGCTTTAGGCCATCCATTCACTTGCATGTCTTTTTCCTTGGAGAAAAAAAAAATCTTACCTCTTTTCACTCACTGGACTGGTGATGGAAGGGGATGTCTAACTCCCAAGGGCACACCCAGAGACTCACTAATCAATCTCATTATGAAGGAGAGAGAGCTGCACATTTAGTATATGTTGAGGGTAGTTAAGTGGCAGACACAGATACAATGTGTGGCAGCTTGATACTGACTGTATTGTAATGAGTAAAACACACCCAGTGCTTATTGGACCAAAAGATGCCTCTGAAAAGCATTGCCACAAAATTATGACTGGAAGCACATTGTAATCATGTTTGGCTTCTTGTAGCTCAGTTTTAGATCATACAATCTGTGAAGAGCATCCATTGATTGGCACATTTTCCTAGGTTCAGTTACAGTTTATGAGATGTGCAAGAGAGAAATTCCACTCACAGCAATTACCTAGGATACACAGGACTTCGATCACTTAGAGAACTCTCTTTCACTGGTTGACTTATGCTTGCTCCTCTCCAGCCCAGGTTTGGCTATTCTAAGACCTGGAATTAAATCACTGAAGTCATCTTTTCAGGTTTTCCTCCTCCCTGGGAGGGTAGATTTAGAGTGTCATAAGAGAATCAACTCATCCCTCATCAGTTGGCCCAAAGAGACCCAGAATGCTCCTCCCTCTTCTTTTTACAATCCTTCCAATAAAACCTCTCTACTTTTTTATCCCTAGGTGGGGAGTGCTCTCAGAGAGTTCACACAGTGAGTGTGGTTTGCGCATTCAATAGTAAGATCTAATCATTGCCTCTTGAGGGCTGAAAAATGAAAACACTGGATAAGAGCCCACCTTCTGGCTTCATGCTTGTCAAGAACAGGATCTATTAGCCTTTTAAAGAAATACTGATAATAAAAAGCAGACTAAGTGAGCTATGTGAATTGGCATCTAATCAATTATTTTCTGAGCTCTTTCTCCCTTCAGTTACTCAGAGCTGCATGAGCAAATAAGGTTTTACTGTTTCAAACCCTCTTGCCTTCCACAGGGCTTGGAATAAATTATAAGCCCAAGCACACCCCCATTCTTTTTTGAGATGTTTTTATCACCATCATCATCATTATCATTATCATTGAAAAGGATGTATTCCCTTTAACTAAAGGGTGTACAAGTCAGAGACTCCCAGCCTGCATTCCCTAAGCATCAAGAGGTACAAGGCCTGAGCTTTCCTCCCATAGCCCACCAACAGGGCTGGGACATCAGTGGTGTGAGCATGAGGACACTTGCCAGCCAACCCAGAGCAGTGAGAGCTCAGGCTGCTTTCTTTTTCCCACATCGGTTCTTCACTGGATTTGACCTAGAAGTTTTGGATGTAGACAACACTGCATACTTGGAATAATACTTTTTTTTCTCTTTAAACCTTTTGCCCTATAGATGATTCATTTCTCCTGGGCTAAAATTGGACTCATCCTGAGCATCTTTGGCATGGAAGACATTCCAGCATTTGGAGGGTCTCCTCACAGACTGGTTGCATCGGATGCTCTGGTTTGCCTTCACTTCCCTTGTCTGCCATCTCAGCTATGCTTCACCTCCTCTCCTACTCTCTCCATACTCGACCTCCACCCTTTGCTTCTACATATATCACTGGGAGAAGAAATGCATTTGTGATTTTCCCTGAGTGCTGGCCAATTCGTTATTTTAGCATGGGTGTGCCTGGTTTCATAAGGTGCATACCAGGCAGCTGAAGAGTGATGTTGATTTTGACCTGCCATCTGTAGTCCCCGCCCAGAAGATGTTTTGAAGCACCAACTCCTCCAATTCCCCGAGGTCATCTTTGTTAACCTTCTGTTAACCCTTAGAGGAACACGATAATGCCAAAAGAAATCACAAAACACAGGGAAACGGCAACTAGAGGATACATGGTAGTTAAAAAAGGATTACTTTTTTCTATTAAATACATATTAAAAGAGCTACTACCCAAACCTGGGCTTGGAATAGTTGTGGTTAGTGCCATTGGCTGGTTTTTGCCACAAATTGCTTCTCCTGAGGAAAAAAAGAAAGTATGCGATTATCTAAAGTACCCAGTTACTCTAATTAAGTTCAGATTTTCTTAAGATTAGATTGAGAAAAATCTATTTCTACATGCAGCCTGCGTTTCAGAATAAGCTTAAATGCATGATCCCAGGCCTTGTCTGAAATCCTGTTGGGTAATTCCAGCTAGGCCTTGATTCTGGGTGTTGTGAGGACCGGGATGGCATTACCAGTTACTGTGTATTTTGTTAGAAGCTAGAGTTGAACTTGGGAGCATGATTAATGCTAGCTCAATTTTCCCCTCCCTCCAGCCAACCACTGAAGTCACTAAGGCTTCTCACAGGATAAACATGTCTGTTAGTTTGTTCCTAAGAATTATCCTATACTTTTCATTATAATATATTTGCCCTTTCATCACTCCCCCACTCCCACCCCCGGCACCTTTCCTCTCCTCTCTTAACCAATATGAACCTAGATCTGAAGCCATGGATTCTCCTGGGAGTCTAGTCACATCTGTCAAAGCTCGGTCAAGGTTCCCCTGAGCAGGAACAGAGCTCACGATTCCTGTCTTAATTCTCTGTTCCCAGGGTCTTGGTTGTCTGCTTCTAGTACTTAATCATTATTCCTGTAGAAGAAAGCAATTTTTAATACTTTTAATAAATACTTTGGGAATCTGAATAAATATCCACATTTTCAAAGGAAACCCAGGCTTCCTCTTTCCCAACCTCTTCCATAGTCAACAAACATTTGTAGAAAGGCTTTTTTTTATGAGGCAGCTGCTCAGCTGGGCCCTCACATTTTATTTGATCTTCACCACCAGCCATTAGCATGGTACTGTACGTGTGGTAGGTTCTCAATGGATGGGTTCTGGTTAAGTGGATTACCTTATGGAATGGACTTACTAGCCTAACTTTAGAGCTGAGGAAACTGAGGCCCAAGTAGTTAAGGGACTTTTCAGCCTGCTGTGCTTTGACTGAATTTATCCTCTGTCCATCCCTGTTGTTGTCTTTGTCATATTCATGTCTGTTAATTAAAGCTTCCATCCAGCTGGTACCACAAATGGGACTGTCTAACATTCTCTCTCATTGCTTCAGAAAGGCATGGTGCTATTTATGGAGAGAACATGGGTTACTGACCAGTGTGGTGTTTTGCCTTTTGGCCTTTGGAATGCAGTCTGCAGCATTTGCTCCAGAAAACCTCACACAGATTTGTGTTTGCAGAAAGGGGTCCAAGGACTTAATTATTTTTTGGGAGCTTTACTATTTGTCCTTTGCTAACCAGGTCATCCTTCAGACAGAAAAAATGTTGTGTATGACCCAGCCAAGGCTGCTGCTCAATGGGGTTGACAGCAGGCCAGAAACTCAAAGCCCTGCCCGCAGGCCTAAGCGTGTCCAGAGAACCAGCTGACAGAAAGCAGCTCTCTGAGTGTATCTGTCCCCCCTTTCCCTTTGTTCAAGTCTGGAGGAGTCACCAAAAGCAATGCCCACTTGACTCTTTCTGATGAGTAGTTGCAATGAACTAAATGAGGAAGATGCAACCTGCCTCTTCTGGCAGAAGTAGGCAAAAGCAGAATCCAACAGGTATTACCATGGCCTAGACATTTCTATGATTTGCAGCATTTCAAAATGTGTGTTGCCATCACTGTCAGTGGCAGCTGCCATGTCTCTCTCTCTCTTTCCCTCAGGAGGCGGATGTAGAAGTGCCATTAAATAAAAACCTTGGAAATTTCAACTTTTGTTTTTTCTACTTTCCTAACAATTGTTTCACAGCTATGTTTACGTGACTAGGATTCTTGCTCAAAACCCCTAACGCACTTGAGAGTAAATTACCAAGGACCCAAGTGGTGCTCTCCCTCATTCTGCAGCAGTGTGTTATTGGAGGTCTCTTGAGTGTCCAGAAGAGGGGCATGACAGCTGTTTGATCAGTGAGTCCGTCAGAATTGTTAGCCATGTTGATCCTGAAAGGAGAGAGCAACTCGGCAGAAGTCCAGTGGGGTGGTGCATCATTCATTCCACAGATATTTATTTATCTTCATGGCATGCAGAGCAGTGTGATAGGTAGAGAAGGACTTGAAAGCACATTATCTCCACCTTTCATGGTCAATTGACACCTGTTAAGGAATCTCTCTGTACAGCAGAACAGGCTCTGGGTCCAAAAGCAGATGTCAGCATATTCTAGTCAATTCAGACATGATTTACTTGTCCTTAAATATCAGCAAAACTACAGTTAGAGTTACAATGATTATCTGGGCTGGTGAATCTTCTCCTGAAATCAACACTGATTTTACCCTTTATTACATGTAGAAATTCCTAATGTGTTCTCCTTAAAAAAAAAAAAAAAAAAAAAGAAATCGTAAAAAAAAGTCGTCAGTTTATTTGAAAGACCACACACAGCTACTCATTTGTAGAAGATGCGATAAATGAAATGGGAGAATGCATTTGAAGAGCTTCATATGTGTCTGTCCTCAGTAAATATGAGCTGCTATTGCTACCCGGTCACATCATCATCACTGTCACCATCATTCTAGTTTTTTGCTTGCTTTTGACTAGAAGTTGACTCAATGGAAACTGAGAGCTCTGGAAGTAAAATTTCCTCCTGGAAACTTGACATGTGCTTTTTTGAGATGTAAAGTGAAGTCTAGTTTGCCTTTGTTTTAAACTGAAGGCCTGCCAAAGAGCAGCAATGGACATTCCATTTAAATAGGATTATTTTGCATTTTCGTATCTGCTAAATAACCTGAACAATCCACTGAAAGAACATGTACTACATATTCTGTGTCTTCTTTACACCAAACCTTGGAAGTAGGCAGAAGAAGGGAGCTAGGATTTATTGAAAGTATGCCATGTTCTCAGCATTTCACATGCTTTAGGATTAATTCCTTTCCCCCTAAAATTCATATTTTGAAACCCTCTAGTACCTCAGAATGTGACCTATATTTGGAGACAGGGTCTGTAAAAAGATAATTAAGTTACAATGAGATCATTAAGATAGACCTAATTCAATTTGACTGATCTCCTTGTGTAAAGGAAGTTTGCTTTCAGTATTTAAAAGTCTGTTTGATTTTTTTTGTTTGTTCATTTGTTTTTTAGATTCCACATATAAGTGAAATCATATGGCATTTGTCTTTCTCAAACCAATATATTATCACCAGTTTTTAGATTAAAAAACTGATGATTTGAGAGATAATAACTTACTATGTTTTCACAGGCAGTCAAATAGTTTGGTCAGGCTTCAAACCCAGTTCTGCTAGAGGATACCTGATATATGGTGATATTTTGATAAATATTAACACTTGTTTTTTATTGTTGCTATTGGCTTCAGGAAGATAATATCCACTTCAGGTAAGCACACCACAAACAGATGAATTTTATGTAGATCAAGAAAGATACTTCACGGAACATAGGAGGGAAGCCCACTGGTTTGCTTGTAGGAGGAACAGGAACCCAAGTCCCACAAATACTGCTCGAACTCAGCATGAAGCTAACCTTAGGTTCTTATGAGCTGTAGATTATTATGGAAACCTCTAAAACATGGAGTTTTAGATATCAAATGTGCACTGATTTACAGGCAGAAAGACATTACAGGCAGAAAATATATTCTGTAAGGGTAGTGTTAGGATGCATTTACACCCACTCTGAAACCCAAAATTCTTTTCAAATAGTATCTTAAAAGTCTTTGCCCTCATTGGTCAAAATAGCCCTTATAACATGGCCGGAGATTAAAGTTTATGTTCACAATTGTTTTAAACCGAGATATTACTCTCTGGCTTCTCAATCATATTTTTATCCTTTTTGTACATCTCATCAAAGCATTTCGATTAGAACAAGTCACTGAGGAGTGAAGCCAAAATAAATAGTTGATTTAAATTGCTACAGTAAAGGGACCACAGTTTCAGTTAGGCCCAAGTTATGGGGACTTTTACTGGTTCTGTGAGGTTCTAGTGTTTAGGGAATTGGCTTGCACATCAATTGTTTTTTCTTCCTGATTTATTTCTGATTTCTCAAGTCACTCATGAATTTCTTAGTCTATCTTGTCAGACTTTTCCTAATGGCTTCTCAGAGATTCCAGCCAGTTGATGGTTTGCTTTGCCTTAGAACCCATTAACTTCTGTCACTTGGCCTGAAGCTGGTGACCTCTGCCCAGAGGCCTGGCCACATTGTCCATGTTTGCTATATGAGAACCAGAGGTGCCAGCCAGCACCACTACTTTCATCCCTGCTTCTGAAATGGACCAGAGGAGGCTGCGTCAAATGGAAATAAAGATAAGATACAAACCCACTCACATATGTAATCTTTCCTCATGTCTTTCTGATCAGGGAACATGATGGTAAGGTTAAGTGCACAGTTTTGGGTACGGACAGAATTGGTTCTAATCCCAACTCACACCTATAAATCGTGTGATTCTGAACATGTTACTTCATCAACCTGGGACTCAGTTTCCTTATTTGTTAAGTGGAAATAACAACTATGTTGCAGGTTTGTTGACAAGACTAAAGAAAATAACATAGATGAAGCATCTAGGGACATATCTGTCACATGGTAGGGGCTTAATAAATGAAAACCATAAACAAAAATTTGATAACTTCACCTGATATAACTTCCAGTGCTTTCTGTGTGGTTAAAATTTCATTTGTAACACAACAAAGCCTGCTTATATTTCTCCAGAGAAGAAAATACCATGGCAGCCTGATGTGCAATTGGGATTTAACCTCACTTAAGACCCAAGAGTCCCTATGGAGGGCATTCTCCATGTGTTTCAAACTTGGTGCATCATCCACCAAGCATGTTCCCTCCGGAAAAAGCAGGAGACCGCCCAAGGTTTGGATAAGTTCAGGGAAGCATCTGAACTTTTTGGGAGCTGTCCCATCAAAACTGGAGTTGTCTGGGTTTTGACCGCTGGGGCCAATATTCTTTTCTGTCTGGGCTTTTTTAAAAGATCAGAACATTGGGTTAGTATTCCCAGTTTTCTATGTCATTAGAAGCTCCTAAGCATGAAGATTCCGCTTATTTCAACCAGAATTTTGTGGGTAAAAGAGATGAGTAATGTGAGAAAATGAATGAGGACATTGGCACTCATTGAGGGAAGTTAGGAACTTCAAGAAGAAAAATAAAAGCTATCTTCATCAGCTGACCTAAGGCGGAGGGGTTTTTAGAATAAGTGTTCCCAGCACTATTTTGAATCTTTCTTACATCACATAGAATCAGGAAATTTGGGTTTGAATTCTGTTCTAAGATTTATTAGATAGGGTGACTTCTTACAGTTTCAGTCTCCCAAGCCTCAGTTTCCTCATTGGTAAAAAGGAAATATTAGTAAGTATTCGTAGGATTGTTCATTTGTTCATTCATTCACTCAACTCATTCATCCAATAACACTTATAAACCAGTTGGTCTGGCACATAGCAAGCACTCAGTAAATAATAGTTCCCAGAAAATTTCTATGGAATCTTCATAATTCCATGTGCCTGTATTTCAAGGACAATTTCACATTTGCATCCCAACTTTTTTCATTTTGCTTAGGAATACATTTTCACCTTTATAAAAAAATGCACTTGGCCCTTTAGAGTCCTCAGAGAAATATTTTAAATAGAAAAATGTGTGTGCTTCTAAAATCAAACCAGTGGGCAGCCCGGGCGGCTTAGCAATTTAGTGCAGCCTTCAGCCCAGGGCCTGATCCTGGAGTCCCAGGATCGAGTCCCGCGTCGGGCTCCCTGCATGGAGCCTGCTTCTCCCTCCTCCTGTGTCTCTGCCTCTCTCTCTCTCTTTGTGTCTCTCATGAATAAATAAATAAAATCTTACAAAATAAAATAAAATAAAACCAATGTTATTGAACCTGACTAAAACGTTAGGCTCAGTCTGTCATGTTTCTCAATTCACTTGAATTACCACTAATGAAAATACAACTTAGCTACATCCAAATGCATATAAAAGGTTGAGCCATCAAATGGTTTGACTTGCAGGAGAGAAGCATGCTCAACAATCAAAAGCTCAGGGTCCACCTCCATGAGGGTCCCTGGTGCCAGTACGTATACTCCATGCCAGGAGGGTAAGCAGAGTGTCTGCTATGGTTTGCCTTCATAGAGTTTATGACTTTGCATTATGTTTATGACTTGTGCTATAACTTAATACTTCCCTCAAATAGTATCGTTTGCCTCTCAAACTTAACTCTTTTTTTGAGTAGTGTCAGTTTGCCCCCCTCCCCTCCACTGTGATTTCTAGTCTTCTTGTCTTTCAGAGTCTGGAATACACTCCTGATTTATCCATGACTGAATCTCGTACTACCCTGAAGAAAACTATGATTTGAGTAAATATCTCACATTGCTTTCATTAATATGTCACATTAAATTTAAAATCTTAAGTCCAAATCAAAAGTTGGATCTCTTAACATTGTTCATACTTTAGGAAAGTCTGAGAGCTGGGAATAATTTTTCTCATGGGCCAAACACACACACACACACACACACAGCAGATTCTAATGGTTCCCAACAGTTTTGTTTTACTTTGTTTTGCTTAATCTCCTTACCATCGAGCATATAACTCACTCCCATGAACAAGTGGCACTTCTCCTCAAGGACAATGATTCTGGATGGTCAAGGCCACGTATAATTTGAAAAAGTATTTCCTCTCACCCCATGATATTGAGAATCATTCCTCCAATTGCATCAAGAGAATAGGATTCCTTTTGCCTGCTCTGATGGCTTTACTGAGAGAAGTTTGGCCAGAATTGTCATGCTTTGAAGTCAACAAAATTAGCACCTTAATCTGTTTTGGAGTTAAAGAGTCCTACTGGAATTCTCTCTTGAGGGCTTGCCTGAATAGTTACTCTTGGCATCCTGTTCCACTCATGGCCTTTCTGCTGTCATCATTGTACCCACCATAGTAACCTGTTGTGAGGGCAGTGATGTCT
This sequence comes from Nyctereutes procyonoides, assembly GCF_905146905.1. Lineage (NCBI taxonomy): Eukaryota > Metazoa > Chordata > Mammalia > Carnivora > Canidae > Nyctereutes > Nyctereutes procyonoides. The sequence continues at coordinate 38,641,883 of NW_026575044.1, forward strand.
CCTGATGGTCCCAGGAAACCTTCTCAGATCATCCTTCTTGTATAGGAACAAAGAGAAGGATCACTAGACAAAAGCTTAGGTTTTCCTTATGAAAACATAGTGACTTGCTAAGAGATTTTATAGTGGGCCCAGAATAAAAACAAACAAACAAAGAAAACAAACAGAAAATGTTTTCCTCATATTCATTCCATCAAGAGTTCCAATTTCTCAATAGCAAAAATAAGTCAGGGAGGCTTATAGGGGAAACAGAACAAAGCAAAGCTCTTGGGAAACAATTCTGAGAACAGCCCGCTTGCTGGCCTCGCATGAACTGTCACCCAGGAGAAGACATAAAGTGAGGACATCATTCACGGCCCCCCTCCCACGCTTCTCATCTCCACCATCAGAAGAACAAAATGGACATAAAGCAAAAAGAGATTGGTACCCCTTGCCATGTTAGGAAAGAGAGTAGAAGAGCAGGAGAAAAGGAAGAGAGGGAGTGACCAGTGTTATATCCAGAGGTGTAAACAGAAACCTCGTTTTCCAGGAGAGGAAGGCTCTGGCCAGCCCCACTTGTGGGATGTGGGACCTCTAGGCTGCTGAGTTTGGGGCTGGCAGCAGCTTCTCAGAACCTGCCTTTGGAGAGTCAGTGATACTTTCCTTCCAGTAGGCTTGACTAAGTTAATTATGCCTTTGGTATTGTTCATAGGTGGAAAGGACAGTATTTTATCAAGAAGATGGTTTTGGGGTGATAGACATTAAGGAGGGCACATGATGTAGTGAACACTGGGTGTTATATAAGACTAATGAATCACTGACCTCTACCTCTGAGACCAATAATACATTGTATGTTAATTAATCAAATTTAAATAAATTAAAAAAAAAAACCCTACCTTGAAAGGCGCCTGGTGGCTCAGTTGGTTTGGCGCCCAACTCTTGGTTTCTGCCCAGGTCATGATCTCAGGGTCACAGGATCCAGCCTTTTATGGGGCTCTGCACTCAGTGGGGATTCTGCTTCTCTCCGTCTTGTCCTACTTCTCCCTCCATGTGCACATACTCTGTTTCTCTCTCATAAATAAATCTTTAACAAAACCAAACCAAACCTACTTTGATTTCACCATTTGTAAATTAATGTGTATAGATGTGTCTAACTTCACCGTTATCATGGTTCTCAGTGTCCATCACAGCCTGAGATTACATACATATTTTTTAAAAGATGGCTTTCAACTGCTTCTGTCAACCTGTTCTCCTCTTTTCTAAGTACTGCCAGTTTCCAGAAGGTACTTCTACTCAGCCTGGAGTTGCAGGTACAATGACGCACAAGTGAGAAGACAGGAATAAAAAAAAAAATCACACCATGTAATGATAACCATGGCCAATGCTATGTCCAGATACTGAATTTGTTTTAGCTTCATAGGTATTAACAGTTGCTGCTGACACTAATTAGCCCAGTTTTTCATTACAGCAAAATTCCATTTTTATGGAATGGCAGAGGGAGAGAAGAAGACAGGCAGAGTAGGAACAAAGTTGGAGAGCAAAATTTGAGTAAGTTTCTTAGCAACTTGACTACTGTTCAGTGGAAATGTGTGTGCCCGGAGAGTTAAGCTGCTGCAGGTGACAGAGACCACAGGCATTGCCTCCCATGGCAGGGTGGGCCGATTTTAAACTGGCGAATGGCCAGTTACTTGCCTTTGGTGAAAGAGCATTCTGTTGAATGGGATATTCATATGTCATATTTCTCCAAGAGCAGACTGTGTCTTACAGGCTGCATCTAACAAATTCTCCCAACATCCCTGGAAAGCAGAGCATGAATGGAAAACTGATTTGTTCACATGTATCTGGCAAAGTTCATGGTTTGCCAACAGGAAAATGTAAATTCCACTGAAAAAGAATAGCAGCAAACCATCCGTGCTGCAAAGATAAGGATTTTAAGGGTGTTAAAATTTGGGGAGATGTTGGAAAGGGATGGGGCAGTGAACAATGATGTGAAATTCAACTTTGAGGAAAAGTTTGGGGAGACCTAGAAGAAACCAGAAGGAGGATGAGGTGGAAATCTTAGGTGCTTTGGTGGAGGGAGGAGGGTAAGAGAGAGAATGGGCAACTGAGTCTAGGTGACAATTCTTACACAATTAGTTATCATTTACCCAGAAAAGCTGCAATCCCTTGAGTTTTGGTTGAAGCATCATCCTCAGTCCTGTTTTTAGTGGAAACATCTTACTCTGTATCAACTGCAGCAGTCAGCACAGCGTGGGGCCTGCAGAGTGGCGAGCTTATTGCATGTAGTCCCTTCGGATGACGTCTGCATTCCTGTTATTCTCATCTGACAGCACGGACCCGGTGCCGAATGACCTTCTGAGGTCTCCGGGGTGGTAGGAGTCAGGGCCAGGGGTCAGGCCCACGTCTGTCTGCTCGTAAAGCCTCTGTTTGTAGCCATGGCATTCTGTGTGCTGTGGCTTCTCAGGGCCCGTGAGGTAGAGCTCAAAGGGTCACATTTAGGGGGGGCTGAATAATGAGAAAAACTTAGATCTGCAGTTTCGGTTTTAAACTCCTGACCCAAACACAGGCAGCGATGGGGGTGCAGGACTGAAAGAGAGAAGAGAGTCGGTGTGCGGTGGCAACACAGTGTAGGTCATTTGTGTGCATATCAGGAGTTGTGATGGGGCCATGTTGCCAGTGGAGGCCCAGCAGGGTCTTGTGACATCACCCATGCGGGTGTTGGTGCTTGTCCCTGTCAGCCACGGCTGACGGAGTGGGAGAGGGGCCCTTCTCCCACCAGTGATGGAATTTTTTTACAGACTTGCCCTCTTTTTCACAGAGCTCCCCGCTATGACTTTGCTGACTCATGAACTGAGTTACTCCTCCACTCGAGGATTTAGCCCAAGCTGCCCAAGGGGTTGAGTTAGAAGACAACTGCTGTGTGCCCACCCAGTGTGGCATCCACAGGCATCCCTCCTATCGACGTCCCAGTGCAGACTCCTGTCAGAATTGAGCTCGTTCCCCGAGGGTGGCCCTAGGAGTCCAGGTCCTGTTCCTGGGCATTAACTCAGATGTTTTATTATCTTTCTGAATTTGTTCTTTAGTTTAAGCCATTATGAAAATAGAACCTCTGGCAGTCGATTTTTTGTAGGACTGAATTTCAGGTATGAATCTTGTGCTGCGACTTGCCAGCTGTGAGATTTGGGACAAGTCATTTAAGGACAGACAAACAACTTTCTAAGTCTTAGTTTCCTTACCCCATCCCTTACCATGGGGTCACTGGCAACTAACTAAAAAGCAACTTTGATTTATTATTTTTTTCTAGTATCCCATTTGTAGGACAAAAAGATAAATAGTAAAAAGTCAAACTCCATTTGGGCATGTCTTTTATAAGCCAACTTTTCGAACTCACCTGTGAAGATGAGCTCCTCTGCCCCTAGAGCTAGATCTCTAGTTATAAAATCCTTACAGTTGCATAGTGTCTTAAGTTAATGGAAATTATTTCCTAGAGGATTTTCATTATCTTCACATAATTCTGTGAAGTAAGTAGATTTCTTATCCTCACTTTACAGAGAAGGAAACTGAGAACTGAGACTTAGTGTTTTGTTTTTAAAGCAACTTTCCCTGAACCTCACAGCTCTTCAGGGAGAGTGGATCCTCAAACCCATGTCTTCTGGCTCCAATCCTCAGTACTTGTCCCATCACCCATGGCACCGAGGTCAGTGGTGACCGAAATGATGATCTAAATGATGATTCTGAAGCTGAATGCAATTCCAAATCTTCAAAGAGAGATTCTATCGCACTAGCAAAGGGGGCTTGAAATGTGTAGAAAGATTTTTTTTTATTTATTTATAATAGGCACACAGTGAGAGAGAGAGAGGCAGAGACACAGGCAGAGGGAGAAACAGGCTCCATGCACCGGGAGCCCGACGTGGGATTCGATCCCGGGTCTCCAGGATCGCGCCCTGGGCCAAAGGCAGGCGCCAAACCGCTGCGCCACCCAGGGATCCCCTGTAGAAAGATTTTTTTTTTCCAAAACAGCAGATGAAAAATCACTGGTTACTGAACATTCCATGTCCTAAACATTCCCACTCTAAGTCTGTGCCCCAGCCATCCGCTGGGGCTGGGGGTGGCCATACATAGATTCAGGATTTGGAGGAAAGAAGAGCTGTCACAGAAACTTAAAACAACACATAGCAGGAAATGAGAAAAAACATTATATATCGTAATCCTGTTGCTGTCTCCAAGGAGCAAATGTAAAAACAGATGCCTATGGCTTTAAGAGAAACAGTCATCCTGGAGAGTGTTACAGGTGTTAAGGAAAAGACTGTTTCTCATGCCTTGGTTCAGGGGATTCCCACAGGCCTGTGTCTGCTTCCAACAGCCCACAGCCTTCAATGTGTGTGTTATCTGGTGTGTGCTTGTTATTGGGTATGAATGACTCGGGGAGGAAAGCACCCATCCCTTCCAGGGGCCTGCTCCCCGTGATGGCTCCATCACTTCATCTCTGTGGGGAGATGGTCCCCCAAGGATTCAGGGTCATTGCAAAGAGCTTGCTTCTACCCTTCCTCTTCCTCTCTGGCACCTCCATTTGTTCCAATTATACTGTTTCCTCTGTTTCTGAAGAAAGGGCTGGACCATGGAGCACTGGAGAACACACACTGAGAGTCTTCCTAAATCAGGCATCACCACTGCAAACCCTCTTCTCCGTTATGGGTGAGAAATGAGTCATGAGATGGGCATGGTCCAACCCCACTCTTGGTTCAGCTAACCCTAGTGGCCTGAAGTGAGTCAAAATGGTGAGCAAGCTGTTCAGTTCCTCTTGAGAAGCCTCAGCTCTCTTCATCTGGATTTCTTGATCTTGCCAAACTTACCTACTTCGAGACATCAGTGGGCATGTTACCTGGAATGCTACATCTGAGAACCAGGGGCTCTGGAGTTCATCTTCCCTCATCGTTTTCTGTGTGGTCCAGATCTATGAGCTGCTTGTTCTTAGTCATGCTTATTACAAACTGTGTTCTCTTAAAGATCAGCACTCAGATCATCAGTGCCAAATCCCATTTCCTTGCACAAGTTCCACATTTCTTAATTTCTTGTGGTAATGACCCTGTTGGGAGGGTCCCATCCTGATTCTCATTCTTCCTCTCCACACAATGCTTTCATCTCCTTAGTGGTCCACTGCTCTTCTTTCCTCTGACCATGAGTGTGATCTTCTATTTTACTCTTGGCCCTCTAGTCTTCTCTCTGCACATTAGCCTTTGTAAATTCACCCACCACTACTTTAAAGGTCACCAGTATGCCAACAATTCTTGAATCTGTATCTCAAACCCCACCAACCTCTTATCATCAATATTCAAGTCTGTAGTGTGGCATTTGAAAATACGGAGTTGGAAAAAAAACATGTAAGTTCCAGATTTACAGTTTTGGTGATGAATTAGCTGAGACCTATAGACATGCCTGAGGTCCATAACATTTACTTATGGTGATCTCACCAATTTGCCCTAACCTACCTTCCTTGCCTTTCCTTCATTGCTTTGCACCAGCCAAACTGGGCTACCGTAAGCTGCTCCGTCCTCCTGACCCCATGCCCACAATTGTTCACGTTGTTCCCTTCATAAATTGCACACTCCTCTTCCCCCCACCTCTATCAAAACCCTACCTCTAATTCAGCACGTGTGAACAATTGATGTTTCTCCTTCATTGCCTCAAAAAAAGTAGGCAGAGCGGCACCTGGGTGGCTCAGGTAGGTTAAGCATCTAACTCAGGACTTCACCTCAGGTCATGATCTCAGGGTCGAAAGATTGAGCCCTGCATTGGCCTATGCCTAGCATGCAGCCTGCTTAAGATTCTCTCTCTCTCTCTCCATCTGCCCCTCCCCCACATTCTCACTCACATTTTTTCTTTCTCTCTCTCTCAAAAAAAAAAAAAAAAAGGTGGGGAAAGCCCAAATGATCCAAGGGGTACCAGGATGACCAGAAGAGTGGGTCTCTAACAAATCAAGCTCCTCCAGGATCTCAGTGGGACCTGCCTGTAGAGTAAGGGGACAAGATGATAAATAGCTTCCACCTTAATTCTTTCAACTACCTACTGCTGCACCACCAATATTTAGTCAAATCCAAAATGCTTTTAAATGACCTCATTTCAAGAGTTAAATGCTATGTGGGAGAGAATTCAATGAAAAAATTTTAAACTATTAACAAAAAAGCCTACTCCAAAAGAAATAAAAAATACTGGCTGGTAATTTAAGAGACACAACAAAGATTTTGACCCCCTTAATTTCCTGGAAAATGATTATTTTAGGCATTATTGAAAATTTTTAGTTTAAAGGACAATTATTTTTATCAACAACATGAATCACACACTTTCTTTTAGCATATATTCTAGCTGCCTCCCACTTTCTACCTTACACAGTTGGAGTATTCACATGGTTTTTGTTCTGAACAAATTTTGTTAGAACTTAATGTTAAATGTAACTGTGCCAGAAATATTTTTATATTTTTTCTAATTTTATATTTTTCCTGTTATTGAATTATGTTGAAGAAAGAAAAATGGGAAATGGGGAAATGATGCTGGTGAATGGCTTTGCCTTGATACTAATAAATATCCCACAAGTGAATTTCTTTTATTAATTTATTATTAGTCATTGGTGTTACTTATTCTCATTACTCATGAAACACCACCACAATTATATGAGACTTCCATCAGTGACCCTGTTTTAATGAGATAATGTATGGAGGTACCTGGTCACTAGAAAACATCGAGACCCAGAACATGGCACCGTTTATTCCTATTATTAACCCTGAGAGTTCTGTGAATTCCTCCGAGGTCCTGAGGATGGACGTTATGAGAGGTCTCATGCTACCAAAAATTGACCAACTTGTCTTCTTTAGTACCTGTGTAATTGTCCCACATCGCACTTATCCTATGTGTAAGACCACCTATCTCTGAAGCTTGGGAAGTCCTGATATCTGCACCTCTAGGAAATCACAGCCTGGCTCTATTCTTTTAACATCTGCCTCATTTACTAAACTCTAAGCTCCATTAAGGGCTGGGACCCTGTTGGCTTTGCTTCTTCCCTGAGTCCCTAAGGCCTAGAGTACTCCTGGCACTTAGTAGGCACTCAGCATTAATACATGGTACTCTGGCTCCTGATCCAGCCATGTGTTCCCAATCCTCTGATTTCTGCTATAAATAAATACAAGCCGTTCTCATGGATTTGATGCTTCTTGACTCATTCTCCCACAGGTCATGTAAGGCGCTTCACTGTAGGACAGTGATTTGGCTAAGTCTGAGTTTCCCTCCCACACAGTACCTCATGGGAGACACTGGATGGCCTTCTTTTTGTGTGTTCAAAAACACATCCTTTGCACATAGGGGACAGTCAAAATGCTTAGGTAGTCACAGATCTTTCTGGAATGAGGACGTTCTGTAAACAACCAGCTTCTCTCACAGCATTCAGTAAACATTCGCAAACATTAGCAACTATTAATGTCTTCAAATGCATTATATGGTCTGGGGTTATTTTCACAGCTTTTTTTGTTTAGGTAATGGAGTTTGTAGGATGATTTTAATTGACTTTTCTATTTTTCATCTGTACCTAGGCTCAGACAAAAAGGAGCCAACAGTTCCTTTATGAAACTTTTTCTTGCCAAATAGCATTAGGTCTTTTTGATTGTGTGGTGCACACCCATTGTTAATTATGCTGATTGTTATCCATAATAGAGTAACAAGTGATAAGTAAGACTTTGGCTCTGAAGCTTGGGAAATCCCCTTTTTCAGGACAGACAGGAAACCATGGCCTAGGCTTTGACTGACCTTGAGCTTTTTTCTCACCTTCCTGGCTCCTCCCTCACCTTCCACTCCCCAACATTCAAAAACATCCATCCTCCACTTGGGAGCAAATGACAGGAGGAGAGCTTCAGTAAAAGTGGGAAGTGATTTTTTTCCAGAAATCATCTGGAAATCATAGAATCAGGAGGTGGGAAATTATCTAGAGTTCTACTGTTTCATCTAATTTCTTAATATTACAGGTAAAGAAAATGGATGCCAGAGTGGCTAAGAGATGATGCAAAACTAGGAGCAGAATCCTGAATGAATTTAATTCTCTAGGCAAAGCCTTCAAGAGGAGCCCACCACTGCTCTGAATTCTCCTGTACAAGTGTAAGCTCCTGTGCAGCAGAATCTACAGGGAGAGATACTTGATAGTCCTTTTGTATACTTTGATCTGAAAGCTTCCCAACCGCTAAGGCACGTTTTAAAAGTAGAAGTAAAGAGAGAGAAGGAGATAGTGAGTAATTAACTTCGATGTTGTAGTTTCCTAGTCATACTGGAATTCCTCTTGATTTTATTCAGCTAAAGGAAAACCAACTTGCCATCATGCATGATTTTTATGAAGGGTTGAATGACTTAATTAACTTGGTTTTTATGGTAACCTGAAAAGATTCCCCACTGACTCCTGTGTTTTGACAAAGCTCAAACACTGTTATAGATCAAAGGGAAGATACCATGAAATCTGGACATGTCAAGGGTACTATACTGAAAGCCTCCTTATAAATGGGTAATTGAGGAGCTGTTTCCAAGCTGGACTTCTGACCCCAGAGGCTGTAACATCAAGGACAGAGATAACCACAATCTGGGGTGTCTAAGCCCTGGCTGCTGGGAGAAATGGATCCTTACCCACACACCCCTAAGTATGTGATCGTCCTGGCAATGATGCAGATTATCAACCAACTGCCATGCCTCTTGTAAATGTGTCCTTCAGAAAGGAGCCCTCCTGGCATGCCAAAGTTTTTATTGCTTTCCAAGGTCTTGGGCTTCTTTCAATCAACATTCTCCTTATTTATTATTGACATTAATATCAACCACATCAAAGCTGTCCATGCCAAAGCTGTTAACCTTGATACTGTTAATTTAAGCCATCTATTCTCATTAAACCCATATTGGTTACAAATAATGTTTCATCTAAATGTTGTGTGTGATTGTATTTGAAGCAGAAGACCTTAGTTAAAATACCAGCTGTATTTTAAATTATTTTAAATTATATTTTGTGTTTTACATTTGTAATCAGAAGAAAATAACTTTTTCTCTTGAAAAACATCTCAGACTCTAAAGGAGTTTTAAAAGTTTGACCATCACCATAACACCTTTGAGGAAACAATATGCTTATCTTTAGGTAACCAGATATGTGTCATGTATAAAATTTCAAATAATCCCAACCCTTGAATTCTAATTTCTTGGGATTATTTTTTACTTCAGCCTTCTTAATTAAAATTTGCTATAATCATTATCAGAACTTTTCCAGGGGGACCTGACATCCTGTAAATATCTCACAATTATACTTATTTGCCACATGAATCGATTAGGTAAAAAACTTGTAAAGAATCATTACTTTTTCTTTGAATTTTTCAAATGGAGACAGCTATAAAAAAGGAATTTTAACATGTGCTAGAAGATAATACATGTTCAGATCTTTTCTGTATAAAGGGATCTGCTCTGAAATCTTGAGGAATGGTAAAAAGAAAAAAGTATATTTGGACCTGTTGTTATTTAAAGATTCTATCAGAAAATCATAAATGTCTCATTTCTATAGCACTTAAGTTTTGTCTCCCAAAAGAATCAAACAGATCTGTTAGAGTCATGCAGCAATTTATAAATCTTGGAACATGTGTGCTTAGTGGAAAAAATAGTAGACCATTTATGGATGTACAGTGGTGCTATCTATTAAATCATGGATTTTACAGAGTAGGCACAAGATGCTTTCTGGTTTCAACCCGTAAAGGTCAAGGCCTCTACTGTAATTCTGACATAGATTCTGATTCACCAAGAACAATTCTCACAGCTTGCTTCAATGTGGATGCCGGGTTTACCTATAGCAGTCCCTGCTACCTGGTTCACGAGCTATGTTTAGATAACTCGCCACACCTGACATGAGGGGTATAGCTGCAAGTCTGCTTGGAGGCTGATGGGCATTCTGTCCTCTCTTGGGAAAAGGGAGAATGTTGGTCAACTTGTTGAAAAGTTGTTTGCCACCTTTGAAAGACATGTGGAGATTTTCCTCCTGAACAGAATATATCAGAACTACATCTCAATCCTCAAGGCCTTTTCAATTTCTACCCTTAAAAAAGACAAAATGGAATGGAGAAGAAAGGGGACAACTGACTCTAAAACTGTCAGGGAAGTATAAAGAAACCTAAGAATCATAGGATAGTTTTGTGCTTTTTTGTTTTTTTAATTTTTTAAATTAGCAATCATATGACACTGTAAAGAGGCCTCACTACAATTACTGGCTCTTCTTATCTCCAATAAGAATTCAACTTTGCAATAGGAGAAACTCAGTTATTGAGAGACAAACACATTCAAGGTCACATGGTATTGGATACATGACACAAGATGCTGGGAGAACATTCCAATGACAGTGACAATTCTAGTTATCTCTGTGCAATGTGCAACTGCTTTCTTCAGGCCTCAGCAGCTTGGTTCATAAAATGGAGACACATTATATAGGGTTGCTAGTAAAACTACAAGGCATCCAGTTAAATTTGAATTTAAGATAAACAACAAATAATTTTTTAAAAGATTTTATTTATTTATTTGTGAGAGACACAGAAAGAAAGGCAGAGAAAAGCAGAGGGAGAAGCAGGCTTCTTGCAGAGAGCCCGATGAGGGACTTAATCCAAGGACTCCGGTTCATGCCCTGAGTCAAAGGCAGACACTCAACCACTGAGCCACCCAGGGAACCCAACAAAAAATAATTTTTAACATAAGTGTGTACCATACAATATTTGGGACGCATTGATGCTAAAAATTTATTCATTATTTATCTGAAATTCAAATTTCACTAGACGTCCTGTATTTTTAGTTTCTAAATATAGAACACTACATTAGCAGTAAATAACTATTACCTTGGTTCTGTTCTCAGCTGTTACTGAAGAATTTCTACTTAAAAACATTCCCTAGAGAAAGAATATTCTTTTCAACAAATGGCACCAAAATCAATAAATATTCACAAGCAAAAGAATGAAGTTAACTCCTGCTTCATGTCACATACAAAAATTAATTCAAAATGGAATATAGACTTAGGATTTGGAAGCTGAAAATATAAAACTCTTAGAAGAATACATAGGAGTGAATTTTCATGATCTTGGGTTCTGACACCAAACACACAAATGAAAAGAAAAAAAAAACAGATAAATTGGACTTTATCAAGATTAAAAAAAATTGTGCTTCAAAGGACAGCATAAAGAAAATGAAAAAATCCCCACAGACTGAGAGGAAATTATATATCTTAGGAAACTATCCAGAATAAATAACCAGCAATAACACCACAAAGACAATACCCAAATTTAAAGATGGGCAAAGGACTTGAATAGACATTTCTCCAAAGAATATATACAAATGGCTAAAGGCACATGAAGATGCTCAACATCATTAGCCATTAGGGAAGTAAAAACTAAAACTACAATGGAATACCACTTCCCACCCACTAGGTTGCCTAAAATAAATGACAAATAATAACCAATGTTGGTAAGGATGTGGGAAAATTGGAGCCCTTATTCTTTGCTAATGTTAATTAGCATGGTGCAGCCACTTTGGAAATATTTTTCTCTCAAAATGTTAAAAATATAGTTACCATATAACCCAGCAATGCCACTCCTAGATATATATATATAGAGAGAGAAACCTGTGCACAAATGTTCATGGCAGCATTAATTATAATAGCCAAAAAATCTGAAATGTTCATTGATGGATGAATAAACAAAATGTGCTATATCCATACAATGGAATATTATTTGGTAATAAAAAGGAATGAAGTACTGATGCATGCTATCACATGGCTGAAACTTAAAAAAATCGTGTTACCAGAGAGAAGCATGTGACAGAAAACAACACATTGTGTGATCCCCTTTATATGAAAGAAGGAATGTGTGTTAGTGGTTTCCAGGGGATGAGGATAATAAGGAATGAGAAATGACTGCAAATGATATGGGTTTCTTTTTGAGGTGATGGAAATGTTCTCATCACTCCACATGTAATTATGAAGTACTTTGTGCCATTCACTGTGCCACGTGCTGGTGGTGTCAGATGGACAAGACTCTACCTCTGAGTTTGAGGAGCTGACAGCCTGGTGTTGGAGAACAGTACCTCCACAGATGAGGGCTGCAAAGCATTATAGGGGTTCTGTATACACACGAACGGGATGCACTGAGTTGCTTTACACAGGAGGTGGTATCTATGACATTACTTAACACAGAATCTGACGCAAAGTTGGTATTTAATAAACAATTGATGAAAAAATGAAAGAAAGAGGAGGGGCCCCTGGGTGGCTCAGTCATTAAGCACCTGCCTTGGGTCCCACATCCAGCTGGGCATGGGCATCAGGCTCTCTGCTCAGCGGGGAGTCTGTTTCTCCCTCCACCCTTCCCTCTCCTCCTTCTGTCTCTCTCTCTCATATAAATAAAATCTTTAAAAAAAAAAAAAAGAGGGCAGCCCCGGTGGTGCAGCGGTTTAGCGCCGCCTGCAGCCCAGGGCATGATCCTGGAGACCCTGGATCGAGTCCCACGTCAGGCTCTCTGTATGATGCCTGCTTCTCCCTCTGCCTGTGTCTCTGCCCCTCTCTCTCTGTCTCTATGAATAAATAAATAAAATCTTTAAAAAAATTATTAAAAAAAAAAAAAAAGAAAGGAAGAAAGAGGAAAAGAGAATGGTTAAAGGTGTGACCATTCTATCCATTTAAGTGACTTGTTCAGTGAAGTTTCTTCTGTGATTTGTAATTAGCATATCATTGAGTCATTCATATCATCTCTGAAGCATTTAAGGGAGTGCGCTGAGGACTCTGCTAAATGCTAAGCATTTTGTTGCTACTGTTCCTGTGGAATTTGCTGCCTGGTGAGGAAGACAGTTAATAAACAAGATATTAAAATAATGGAGGGTGTAGGGTAGTCTGAGAGTATAATAGGAGTGAGTCACTCAGTCTAGGGGTCAGTGGAGGCTTCTGTGGGGAGTGACAGTTAAGGCAAGACTTGAAGGGTAAGTAAAAGTCACAGGTGGAGGCAGTCATGTCATTCATCCACATGCAAATAAATGCTTTCCTCATGTTTGAAGTGGCTGAAAGACAGTTTATCTGCTTAGGCATTTTCACATCCCTCCACCCAGCAATGCGGTTGATATGGTTCTTGGTTTTCTAAACCTTTTCTTTCATGAATAGTACAAAGGTAAACTTCACCCTAGATCCCATTCGTATTCAAATTTAATGAGATCCTAATCCAGTGGGTTTAAATGTCTTGCTTTAAAACCATCCTGTTTGATAAGCAATGTTGTGTCCTTTCTATAGCTGAGGAAACTGAGCCTTACACCATGATGTGCAGGTGGCACATCAAAGAACCAGTCAGCCCACATCACACGTGTCCCTCAGCCTGCCTGACTCCACTGTGGGGCCATTCCAATACGTCCAGATTGCCCACTGAGGTGATCACCAAAAAGGCACATGGTATATGGAATTTGTAGAATTCATGTACATAGACCCTATCTTTCTGGTTATGTAGAGATCACTTATGAACTAATGCCGTGGGCCAGGGCCTGGAGTTTATTTAAGTTGCACATTATTGTTTAAAATAATGTATTCATCTGGAATTGAGAGAAAATGAGGCGTGCCGTAGAAGCGTATTTCCATATAATCGAAGTTTACCTCTTTAAGCACAACACTTTTTACAAATGCAAATGTTCGTAAATGTAAATCATTCTAAGATAAACTGCACACTCTCTGCATTCTTACCATCATTTAACCTGATCACTCAGTCTGTGAGGGTTGACTGTTTTCTATCATTTGTTGGCCATTATTAATTATTTGTGTACCTGGTGTTATGCCAGGAATTGGGACTATATTAAGCAAAATCCCCAACTGAAAGAAAATTTATGCTTAGAAGGAAAATGTATATATATACCTAAACAGCTAAGCCTAATATGTTCAAGAATTGCACTGAATTGCTTTGGGAATTCAGTGCAGGGGCTGTTGCATGCAAGTCCAAGAAGGCGTCACAGATAAGATGACATTGGAAGAGGACCTTGATGATAGGGGGAGGAAGATGACGTTGGTGGTAGTTTAGTGGTGGATAGGGGTGTTGGGGGCCAAGAGGAGGAAAGGGAGCTTCCTGGAGGATGCAGTCACGTAAACAAAGCATAAGAATGGTCAGGGCATGGGCAGTGCTGTGGGAAGTGGCAAAGATGGCGCTGGAAGGCAAAGATGACGCTGGAAGGCCAGCTGAGGAAGGGCCTTGTGTGCCAGGCCAACGAAGAGCACCTGAGGTTTCTGACAAGGAATGGCATGATCTGCATTAGCTTTGATAAGGATTACTCAGGTAGAGCCTGAAAAATGATGCATGGGATGGTGGGCAGAGACTGGAAACAGAGAAACGGGTTAGACATCCTTTAAAAACAACACGGAGGGATAGGTGGAGGGTTGAATGGGTCCAAAATGGAGAAGAGGAAGAGCTAAGTTTGAGGCAACAGCTAAAATGAGATAGTAAAACAAGGTCAATAGCACAGGTCTTTACAAAAACAGACACATAGATCAATGGAACAGAATAGAGAATCCAGAAGTGGACCCTCAACTTTATGGTGAACTAATATTCGACAAAGGAGGAAAGACGATCCACTGGAAAAAGGACAATCTCTTCAATAAATGGTGCTGGGAAAATTGGACATCCACATGCAGAAGAATGAAACTAGACCACTCTCTTGCACCATACACAAAGATAAACTCAAAATGGATGAAAGATCTAAATGTGAGACAAGATTCCATCAAAATCCTAGAGAACACAGGCAACACCCTTTTTGAACTTGGCCACAGGAACTTCTTGCAAGATTCATCCATGAAGGCAAGAGAAACAAAAGCAAAAATGAATTATTGGGACTTCATCAAGATAAGAAGCTTTTGCACAGCAAAAGATACAGTCAACAAAACTCAAAGACAACCTACAGAATGGGAGAAGATATTTGCAAATGACCCCTCAGATAAAGGGCTAGTTTCCAAGATCTATAAAGAACTTACTAAACTCAACACCAAAGACACAAACAATCCAATCATGAAATGGGCAAAAGACATGAACAGAAATCTCACAGAGGAAGACATAGACATGGCCAACACGCACATGAGAAAATGCTCTGCATCACTTGCCATCAGGGAAATACAAATCAAAACCACAATGAGATACCACCTCACACCAGTGAGAATGGGGAAAATTAACATGGCAGGAAACAACAAATGTTGGAGAGGATGTGGAGAAAGGGGAACCCTCTTGCACTGTTGGTGGGAATGTGAACTGGTGCAGCCACTCTGGAAAACTGTGTGGAGGTTCCTCAAAGAGTTAAGAATAGATCTGCCCTACGACCCAGCGATTGCACTGCTGGGGATTTACCCCAAAGATACAGATGCAATGAAACGCCGGGACACCTGCACCCCGATGTTTCTAGCAGCCATGTCCACAATAGCCAAACTGTGGAAGGAGCCTCGGGGTCCATCAAAAGATGAATGGATAAAGAAGATGTTGTCTATGTATACAATGGAATATTGCTCAGCCATTAGAAACGACAAATACCCACCATTTGCTTTGACGTGGATGGAACTGGAGGGTATTATGCTGAGTGAAGTAAGTTAATCGGAGAAGGACAAACATTATATGGTCTCATTCATTTGGGGAATATAAAAAATAGTGAAAGGGAATAAAGGGGAAAGGAGAAAAATGAGTGGGAAATATCAGAAATGAGAGACTCCTAACTCTGGGAAATGAACTAGGGGAGGGTGGAAGGGGAGGTGGGCGGGGGATGGGGGTGACTGGGTGACGGACACTGAGGGGGGCACTTGATGGGATGAGCACTGGGTGTTATTCTATATGTTGGCGAATTGAACACCAATAAAAAATAAATTTATAAAAAAATAAAAATAAATAAATTTATACATATATATACATATATATGTATATATAAAGAGCACAGGCCCTTGAGGCAGATCTGAGGGGGACAAGGTCTTCTTTCTTCCTGGCTGAAGAACCTAGGGCACACCACTCCACTTCTCTATGCTCCCTTTTCCTTGTCTGCAAAATGTGTTCTTAATACCTCACAGGATGACTGTGTGAGTCATTGAGATAATAAATTAAGTACCTAGCACCAAGCGGGTGGTTTGCAATTTGGAGTTCTTTTCCTCGTCCTGAAAGACCCCAGACAGGAGAGCACCCACTTTAACAGACTGGTTTAGGAGGGTCCTCTCCTCCTGTTACCTTTTCTGCTGCCTTGGGTCATTCTTTTGTTCAACAAATATGCACTGAGTATCTACTATGTGTTAGGCAATGTCACTAGGCCTGTCCCTGCCAGCTCCAGGATCCCCTGAGAACTGACTGCTATTGGCTGTGAGCTCAGAAATCAGAGAGCCTGGTAGTGTCCATAAACATGCTGTTGGGGGACTTAAGTGTGTCAGTGTATATAGAGTAAGTGAGCCCTCAGAGCCTGCCCCGTCAGGTAGAGTGCTTGGCTGTGGGGCTGCCCTTCCTGCTGCTTCTAGTACTTTCCCCCAGACTGTTGAGTTCTCACCAGAAGACCCTGCAGACATGTAAGACCTTGCGAGAGAGGCACAGATGGAGGGGCTGTGCTGGGAGCTCTGTCGAATATGGGAGAGGACACTTGGTTACCCTTCAGAAGAAGAATGTCTTACAAGCAGAGGGGATTGGGAGCCATCCAAGGAGCTATAGAATCTTCTCCTGGAGAAGCCTGGGACAAAGGATGCTTTCCTAGGCTGGCTTACACATTGCAGCCACTCATCACAGGAAGAGGGGATGGCCCCCCAGATCCTCCATCCCAGCCCCCTGTGAGTTCACACTGTCTTCTGCCTCGGGGGTAGTTTCTAGCACACATCGCCACAACGCATGACATCATCTCCCAAAGGCAAGGGCCACTCGTGAGTTTTTGCTGGCTACAACCTCTGGGCAGGACTTGGTGTTCTTGATAGAGAACATCTGTCTTGGGCGGCACAGTTGGGAAAGAATGAAGGATTTTCTGGGAGCCCGACTGGCTCACTGAGCAAAGGCCAGGAGGCATTTGGTGAAGTAGCAAGAAGGCTGTGATATGTAAACATGATGTGAGTGTGCTTCCCAGGAGTGACTGGGAGTCTGCAGAAATGGATCGCAGGCTTTCTTCCTCCTCAGCCATAGGGAGGGAAAAGGAGCCTTGTGATGTATGTCTGTTTATTTGTTTGACTCAGTGGATAAACAGATCTCCATATCACCCTGGGGTGTGAATGACTATCCATGGATATCACGTTTTCCCCTTCACAGTTGCTGTTTGCACAAAATTCTCTTATTGTATAGACAGATGTCCCAGGGTCCTGAAATCAGTTCGTCTGTGGAAGATTTCCCCAAAGGTGCTGGTAACATCACCAACAAATAAAGGAGCCCCCTTTTGGCTCTGTGTTTCTGTGGAGATGGAAGAGTTAGGTAGCAGATGCCTATTTTCTACAAGCAAAACAAGGACACGTGGTATACAAATGTGGTTGGTATACCAACTCCCCTGACTGATAAGCCTGACAGAGGCTTGTGGGAGACAAGCCAGAAGACAAGAGTTAGAACTGACAGGAAAAGGTTAGTGAAGAACTTAAATGACCACTTCTCAGAAATTCTATCCTGACTTCACTAGCTTTGGAAGCCCCATGGCTGTTGGGGCTCAGCAGCTGGAAGAGAGAATGGAGGGAAGATATGAGCAGGCCGTTGGAAAAGTTTCTTCCTACCTGCCTGGACCTAGAGATAGAAATGATCTGAAGGTGCAGTGGTGCAGTGGGCTGACTGGCTTCTTTTCTTTTCTTTTTTTTTCTTTTCTTTTCTTTTCTTTTCTTTTCTTTTCTTCTTTTCTTTTTTCTTTCTTTTCTTTTCTTTTTTCTTTTTTCTTTCTTTTTTCTTTTCTTATTTTCTTTTCTTTCTTTCCTTCCTTCCTTCCTTCCTTCCTTCCTTCCTTCCTTCCTTCCTTCCTTTCTTTTTAAAATATTTTATTTATTTATTCATGAGAGACACAGAGAGAAGCAGAGATAGGCAGAGGGAGAAGCGGGCTCCCTGAGGGGAGCCCGATGTAGGACTCGATCCCAGGACCCAGAGTCACACCCTGAACCAAAGATGGACCCTCAACCACTGAGCCATCCATGCATCCCTGGATTTTCTTTCTTGAGTGCCACAGCTATTCCAGGTTGGCATGGCTACTTGGGATATTGAAAAATATATATGCTGCCTATAAATGCACAAAAGTGTACGTGAGAGGTGTGGTCACTCTGGTTGTCTTGAGATCACTAGATCACACCTACTCATCCTGTAAGGATTGACACAAAGGAAATTTCTTCCTCTGAGGCCTTTTCTGACTCCCCTCCCCACCAGATAGAACCTACCTCTTTGTGTCCCACTTTATTCCAAATATTCACTCAACTTTTATCCCACCTGGAACTCTGATTCACCATGTAATTCTGGCGAGGGATTGGCTGAGTTCTTCATATAAACAAGCATCTAAAAGAGTCCCTGATACATAATAAAGGATGCAAATTGAATACATTAATTTATGCATATGCAACTTACCACATTGATGCATTCATAATGAGAGAGAAAAGTATGTCGTATGTCAGAGACATAAGGATACAAAAGCTGTATGTGAGATATGCCTGGGCTTTGAAAGTCGTTGTCATATCTGTTATCTCAGAACTTGAAAAGAATGCGTATTCTGCTGTTGGGTGGTATTCTATAGATGTCAATCAGATCCTGTTGGCTAATGGTCTTATTGGATTATTTTATATCTTTGTTAATTTTCTTTTTTTAAAGATTTTATTTATTTATTCATGAGAGACACAGAGAGAGAGAGAGGCAGAGACACAGGCAGAGGGAGAAGCGGGCTCCTCGCACGGGGCTGGATGTCGGACTTGATCCCTGGACCCAGGGTACGCAGACGTCCCATATATCTCTGCTAATTTTCTGATTAGCTGTTCTCAGTTGTTGAGAGAGAAAGAGGTGTTCAAGTCTCCAGCAATAGTTGTAGATTTGTCTAGTTCTCCTTTCTGTTTTATTGAGTTTTGCTTCACATATTTTGCAACTGCATTGTTTAGTGTATACACATTTAAGATTGTTATGTCTGCTTGGTGGATTGACCCTTTCATCGTGGGATATGATGATGTAATACCCCTCTTTATCTCTGGTAATTTTCTTTGCTCTGAGATCTACTTTATTCAATATTCATATAGCTACTTCTGTTTCCCTTTGGTTAGTGTTTGTATACCTTATCTTATTCCATTCCTTTACTTTCTAGCAGACTCTATCATTATATTTGAAGCGAGTTTCTATTAGACAGTAGAGAGTTGGGTCACATTTCTTTAATTTGTTACATGACAATAGATACCTAATACAATTGGCATGATATCAGTGTTCTCACCTTCTAAACCCATAGAGTCCCCATGACTCTGCAGAACAGGTAGGTGACCTTAGAGCATGTGCTCAGTGAATGAACTTTATTATAGCACATCTGTCAAATCTTTCTGGATTCCTCTCTTAATAAAAGATATGGCATCCCAAGAGCTCCCTAAGATCCACACTGAAAATGTGTTAGGTGTAATCTGGCTGCTGTAATGTGGGTGGTTGACCCAAGGGGACATATGCCCAGAACTTCAAGGATGTTCTTAATGTTAGACTTTAGACGGTTGTGGTGAAGCATGGCAAGTTTGGATGCAGCCTCTGTCTCATCATGCTTCTTGCTTTATAAGCAAGTGTGGAGCCTTACTGCCTTTAGCAGTATCCTCATGTGAATGTTTCTGGCTGATAAAAAGTGTTCTATGTAGACTCCCTTCACTTTTTCCCAATACCTTCTTGTCTCTCCTTCCCCAGGCAGTCTCTGCCCCCCTTCTCACTTCCAAAGTTTTGGTCTGCCTTTTACTTCTGAGCTATGGGCCTTCCAAAAAGCTTCTTGTCTTGAAAATCTTTAAGCTTTCAGCATGGGATATGAGTCACAGCTATTTTTCTTCCACCTCTTTTTACAGGATAAAGACTTAGCAGACTTGAGGTTGGAAGAAAAGACATGAGTTATTTTCACTTCAGGTAGAAGAGTGTTGGGTGTTGTCATTTTTCTGATTTTTCTTTCAAATTTCCACTAACAAAAAAAAATCAGATCTGCATGAATCATTTTTAAAACTTACTATATTTTTAAAAGTGTGTCTGTCTTCCTCCTGAATTTTCATTCCATCATCTAGCTTTTTTTTTTATTAATTAATTTACTTTAAAAATTTTTTACAGATTTAGCCTTGGGAGAGGCCATGCCCATCCTAACCTTGACTTTTCTCAATTTCTGTTTTGTTTCCTTTGCTGCAGAAGGTAGAGACAACAACAATTCTGTTTTACTTCACTTCGCTCTCTGTGTTGAGTACTTCTTCTTACCCTGTGCCTTTGGTAGGTTTTGTTAAAGCATGCTGGACTTACTTTGGTGTGTCACATTGGTCTACACAGTGGTCAAGTAACAAGTAAACCCTCCGTCTCCCGAAAAGGAGTTTTAATTGTCAAGAAGAGGATGAACCGGAAACCATGACATGAATTTTTGAAAAGCAGAGCTGCTTCAAAAGGGAGAATAAGTTTAAGAGACCCAGTGTGAGGCCTGGAAAGGACCTTAGAAAGTCGGAGTGCTTGAATTTATAGCCTAGAGTCTGCAGTCTTGTCTGACCTGCGAATGCCCCATTTGCTCATTACACCCACAGAATATAAGCTCCAAAAGACTGGATAAATTCTTACAATTCCAATGCCATTGATGTTGCTGCCCAAAATGGAATGGCCCAGGCCCCAGAAGCAGGACGGGCCGGGTTAGAGACAGAGCAAGGCTGGGAGAACTTGCTTCCTTTGCTGCCCTCACAGCCCCTCAGCTCCCAGGGATCTCCCAGCCCTCAGTCTCCTTCCCTGGAATCTTGAACCACTGGGCCCTGAGCCTCTGTTTTCTCTAGACTTCCAGTCTCCTACATCATGACCTGACTTCCCTAGATATCCCTAGATGTGGGGTCCCCCTACAGGCCTGAACTCAACAGACCGTACCTATCTCGGATGCTCACCCACCACCCACTTCCCAGATGAGAACAGGTTCTGGACTCACACACCCCCAAGGGATATTGTGAGGCTAAAATGAGATAAAAGGATAGTCTTCATGGTGGAGATACTTAGTGACAGTAGAAGTAGTGGTTGATAGGGCTGAGTAAAGAATAACTGGCTGCCAACCTTAAGAGGGAAAAGCCTCAGGCTCTCTAAAGACTACCTTGGAACCAGTGGCATAGACACAAATTCTACCTCTAGGTTTGTAACGCAGGAGACTAAAAGGTCCCAGGAAACCAAGTGCTAACACACAGTTTCAGATCTGGGTCTGTGACTCTCCGGTTGTCATTAAAAATGTTTCTGCTTATTCAGCAAGGCACATTTACTGGGGATTAGGAGAACCCATAAAACATTGCTCTCTATTCAAAGTCTTCTTTAGATAAACCCTCTGAAGCTTTGAAGTATCCACTTGCTAAGGATTTTTCATTACCCCTTATCCTCTTGGCAAAGTGCCTGGATGTGTGTGTTTGTGCATGCACTATTTTTTTTTTTTTTAAGGATCTTGGTAGATCTAAAGATCAACCCATACCACAGAGGCAGATGAGCAATATTTTTATTTTTCAATCATCAACAGAAGACATTCAGACATTCCATTTGTGATTCCCTTATTGTCCAAGAGTATAATGCACTGAGAAAGGCCTTGGTTGGGATTTAGAGGCCTGACTTCTGATCCTGGCTTTGCCATCAACTGGTTATAAGACCTTGGGTGAGTCTTTCAGGACTTAGATTCCTCATGCACAAGGTGAGGGATGGGTGAGCTCTAAGGTTCCATTCTGAAAGTTAAACCTCCACTTCTAACTAAGTTTTCAATGAAGACTCCACCAAATACAGGCTTGTCTAACTTCTAGCAGTACTTGGGGACAGCCTGCGGGGAATGGTAGCATGAAAAGAAAATGAAAACAGGATTCTTTTCAACACAATCCATGGAACATTAACCAGCTTTGGTTTTTGCACTGTGTAGAGAAGGTGTACGTGTGTGTGTGTGTGTGTGTGTGTGTGTGTGTGTGTATCTCTGTTCACAAATTTATGTGAACATGGGCTCAGAGGATTTTTTTAGAGATTGGATGAAATCCTGTGCTCTTCAAACTCTTTATAAGTAGCAGAATCCTTTCTTCAGTGAAATTGTATGCAGACTCTGAGTGCATACAATGCAAGAATGAACCTCCCACTGTGGAAAGCCACAGCCCATCTGCTTCTTGATTCTCCCCTTCTCACCTGCATCTCACCTTGATTTCAAAGGCTCTCCATAGAACCCAGAGCTTCTGGGCACCAGGCTGCATAATTCACAGGGAAACAAACTGAGGCTCAGAGAGGCAGGGACTTGCTCAGGGTCAGACACCAACTGGTGGGAAAGCTGGGGCTCCTGAACACTTGTCCAGGATCGCCTATCCTTTTCTCGCCATGATTGTTTAAGTGCTTAGGTCCATAATCACATGTGTGCATCCATCGCCATGAGAACTCTCGTAGGATAGTGGGAGTTTCAAAAGTCAACAACAGCCAAAACAGCATCAGTGTTAAGATTCAGGAAGCCCCAGGCCTATCAGCCTCTGGCTCATTATACAGATTACTCTTTTTGTGAAGACAAAGAGGACCTTATTGCTAAAGTGCTGTTTCAACTGAGCTATTAAAAAGAGTCTTGTTTAAAAACTCATTTTATAAATAATTAAAGAAAAGAGATGGTCCAATCTTTTCACCAGCTCCCTTGGAAAATGTTCCCGGACCAGCAGCACCTGGTGGTAGAGTGAGCTCACAGCAGGGCACACCAAAGTATGAGGGCCCCTCACTGTAGCCCTGCTGCCCAGAGCCTTTCTGGGAAACTCTGTATCAGTCTTTGCGATTGTATAGCTCCAGGGTCCAGCCCTAGATTGCAAAATATTTCCCCTTTTGGACTTCAACTGGACAATAACTCAACAATGTGACAACTCAGTAGGAAACGGACCTTGAACAAAAGTGATAGGTATCTTTTGCTTGGCCAGAGCTGCCCGGGAAGCTCAGGGGCAGATTAAGTAATCATATCCTATGGCCTTCCTTCTTGCACAAAAGAAATATTTGCATCATGCAACCCAAGCATATTTCATACAAAATCTCATCCCCCCCCTTTTCCTCTGGGTGGCATTTGGCATTTGTACGAGTTCCTAACGTTTTGTTGCGGTCACAAATAAACCTCCCCTGCCCACTCTATAGGGAAGCTGAATCACAGACTGTTAGAGCTGGGTTGGCCTCAGAGGTCATCGAATCTAATCTTGGCATTTCACAGCAAAGGAGTCAGAGAGCGAGATGGGGAAGTGACTTGACCCAAGTTGTAGAAGTTAATAGCAGAGCTGGGGCACTAGCAGAGCCTCTGTCTCCATATCAAGGTCTTTTCCACTACTCTATGGCACTTCCTCCAAATAAGCTACAACACAGTGACAGACTTTTCTATGTGGTTCGCCAGTATGGGCATTTGCAGTCAGATAACCGAGATCGTCTGGCACCTCTCATTCGTTGAGCACCTAGAAAAAAAGCCCCTCAATAGGCTTACAGGCTGGAGAGGAAGAGAGATACTAGGTGAATAATTACTAAATTCCTAGGTTCATAGTTCCAAGTGTGTACACACCTCCAAGAAGAATCAGCTGCTCTGGGAATGTTATCTCAGGGCTGAGAGGGACTGTTTACATCCAGGGTGGAATTGGATTGGCCGATCCTGTGACTTAGCAGATACAGATGTTGCTTCTTACCTTTGTTCATCTCCCAGAGGCTGTTCACATTATGTGTAGGTTACTGCAGCCATTTGATTCTGCTGCTCTTCGTTTCTTCAGTCTGAAGAGGCTATGTCTAGGAAGACAGGTACCACAAAAGAACTAAGATTCATACTGTCTTATTCTCTGGTGTAACTGCTTGGACAAATGGAGTACTGAGGGGACATTTCAATGATCTATGGACCCCCACGTGTTTGTGTTCTTCCCGGGAAAGGCCTTGTTGGATATTAGAATCTTGATTCCCTAGTAATGCATTTCTTTGATTCCTTACATTTACATCAAAACTCAAGTGGTGGCTTCAAATTGAACAACAACCTAATTTGGAATATTAACCCCTCCTCCTCTCCAACCCCCACCAACATTTCGGCATGCCATTCCTGTTACAACTTCTGCAAAGGCAGTCTCTGCAGAGTTAGAAATCCTGCCATGAATCTTTCTGGAAAATGAGCTAACTTGCTTAAATTCCTTGTCATTCCAGAAGTATGTAAAGAAGCAACAGTTAAAGGAAATTCCGACACCCTGGATTTCATATTGAAGAGTTAATCACAGGACTTTTTTTTTCTAAATCAAGGAGGTTTGAACTTGGGATCTGGGTTGACACCTGGTGGAGCTCTGCTTGATCCAACTCCTTTGATTCTCTTCCCAGCTTGCTTTTCATCCTCAGACCCTTCCCTTCCTCTTTCTTTTCCACCATGTTCATGAGGTTTCCCTGAAGCCCTTTCTCATTTTTCCCTTAGTCCCCAAGTTTGTTCAAATTGTTTTCTTCTTCTGAGGCGACTCCCTCCTGGCTTTTCCTGGCTTTCTCTGCACCCTGCATCTTCATGGGTGGCCCCATCTCTCCTCTCTCTACTTGCCCAGCTTTTCCTTCCCTCTCCTCCTGCCCCTCATTGTGAGAGCCGTGCAAAAGCTGGCACCAGACAGTAAGGAAGGGAGAGACAGTGAAGCTTCATGTCCCAGCATTTCCTTCCCCTGGCTGGGTAAGTGCCTCAGGGAGAGGGCGCTGAGCTTGCCTGGCAGAGGACAACGTGTCCAAAGCAAGTTGGCTTTGTGTCAGCATTCAGCTTTGGTCAGTGCTTTCTCTCAGTTGAGTAATTGGGCCAAGTTTGGCCAAAGGCCCATTCAAAGTCCAGTTCTGGAATATGTGTCTATTCCTCCTCTCCTTCTACTTTCCCCAGAGAGCCCAGGAGGCCAGACAAACTGTTCCCACACCGGGCTCTCATCAGGGTAGCTTGACATCACTTTTCCTCTCCAGGAAAAGAACTAGAGTTGAACTTTCCTTTAAGCAGATCCAATATATATTTAGAATTAGAGAATAACATCTCTTTTGACAAAGAGTTTTATCGCAGAAGTGTTTTCGATAGAACATGATTCAATTTCCAAGTGCTTCTAAGCTACTTTCACGTGTACACCGCATCAGGTAAGACATACTGTATATGAGAGGCATTGTCTGGCCAGAAGACACTACCAGCCTTGCCTGGTCTTGACTCTTGCCCTGAAATTCTACCTCATTCTGTCTCCATTTCTTCCTCCATCTTTTCCTGTTCTTCCCACATATCTGAGGTGTGGCTGCACAAGTAACCATGCCACTGGAATGTAACAAAGTAGGCATCCAATAAATCCTACTAAAATAACCTGACTTGAATTACGCATCCAAATGAACATTGTCCTCTCAAGTAGTCATACTTTAATTTATTACAATGATGCTGCTGGTCCTAAAACCCCATTTTGGAATTTATCTCTTCAAATTGCTTTGAAATCACATCCAGATCCAGTTTACAAGCCAAAATTATAAACTCATAAAGAGGCCTTAAAAATAATCTGGTACAGCCCCTGATTTTATAAATGAAGAAACGGAGCCTGTAGAGTTTATGCATTTGTTTTTTTCTCCCCCTCATCAAGACGCCATCACCACATTCTTCTGTAGAATAAATAAAACAACAATGGCACTCTCCCTCCCCTCAGAGAAGAGCCTCCTGTTGTAGCTGGAGTGAGGGCACCATGAGGAACCCTCATCTGTGGCAAGTAACCAGCCCCTCCTCAGTGCCACACAGCTTCTGGGGTGCCAAGAAACACTCATTGCTGGATTTTAAAATATTTTGCTAAATGCGTCAAAAATAAAAGACTCATTTTATCTAAAAAAAAAAAAAAAGACAACACTGTTCACCCATTAGTCATTTGATTAGTAGACTCAAATATCTTTGTGAAGCCTGCAGACATTACAATAGAAGAGTTACCAATTACTAACAATGAGCTGTGCTAAGGTCTATGCCAGGCATTCCTCACAACAGAAATGTACACCAACAATATTATAATGTGCAATTTCTGGAGGAGGTAAAGGAACATAAATTAGATGTGACTTGCTCAGAGCCACCCAGGGATGACGTGGCAGTGGTGGCTTGTGGGCCCAGGTCTCTTGGGTTTCAAAACCTGTGTGCTTTTCACAACTCTGTGGTGCACTAAAGAAAGCCAAGAAGCTGTTCGTTTTCAGAATGTTAGGAATCATCAGACACTGTCATTATGAAAACTAAAAGAACTTGCAATCTTAAACAAAGCATGTCCTGCAAACCACACACATACCCACATGTGCATGCAGTTTACAAAAGGTTATAGAATGCTAGAAGTAGACAGGAAATTGGAGAAAAACTCTTATTTTTTAAGCAACAAGTCTGAGGTCTAGAGAGATCTCAACCTTTTCCCCAAGCCCCATCAGCAGCAACTGACATCTTCTATTTCAGGCCTAGAGCTTTCTTCATTATGTCCTGGTGAGGACTCTCAGCCACACCTTCACTCTCCACGGCAATGAGCTGAAGGTGTTGAGACTTCAGGACACCACCTCAACCCAGGCACATTGTCCCTTCTGGATAAATCATTCTCGTGCAGTGGAAAAGTTTCTCCAGGACAACACCCAAATATTGCCTAACTTCTAAAGCTGGTAGTTTCTGCATCTAGATCTTCCCATTGACACGGCTGAAGCACAAGAGAATTCATTCTGAGGAGGTGTCATTCAGGAAAACTCTAAACTACAGACATTTTATTTCTTTTAATCTCGCAAAACAAAACAGAGAGAGAAGAATACAAAAAGTTCTGAAATATCACCTTTCTAGCCACCTTCTTTTATGAATTAGGCGAGGAAGCCTCTTGCCCACATCAAAGCAGTTAAGGGCAGAGTCAGAGCCTGAAAGATAACTTTTTCCAACTCCCAACTCACTACGTTCTACAATACTACTAAGTCATCTCTCCTGCCTTATGTATTTGAGTAGAAAGGGCCATCAGGCCATGGCTCTGATTCCTCTTACCTGCTATTCAAGACAAAGTCCACTCTGCAAGAGCAAAAACTTGCTGGCCACGTCAGAGCTTCAGACGAGATTTTTGCTTCTTCTGGGTGTGAGCAGCCGGAGCTGACCTAACATGGCCAAGCTGATGAAAGCCACAGGGGCCTGCATTATTTACTGTCTTGACTCAAATCATATAAGGGGATTTTGGTGGCTCAAAAAGATAGCAGATTTCATCCACCAAGTTTTGCTATGGAGTTTCTCTTCTGCAAGCTTGAATCAATAATCCGCCAGTTGATTTGCTATTTGTTGAGGCTTGGCCCTGTGTGGAGTCTGAGCAAGCCACCATGAGACACTATAAAAAAGAGAATGGACCTTGTGTGCCTTTAGAAGGCATACGGTGACTTATTTATGTAGTGTTGTCTCATCTTCCAATGAACAGCCAGGACCATGCCTGAGTCATCTGTGTGCCTATCACCTAACAGGACATTGTGGGTGATTCTCAATAAATATTTACTGAAGGAATAAGTAAACGAATGTCACCTATGAGATAAAACAATAGCAACATGAGACACTTCAAGTCTTTGCTCTGAACAAAATACTGATAATAAGCTATTGGGAGTCAGAAGAAAGAAGTGAGCAAAGGTGCTTCTTTGGAAATTTAGGAACTCAACTGGGCCCAAAAAGATGGCTCAAATGTGGTCAGTATTAGAAGCAAAAGTGGCTGTCTTCCAGGCAGAGGAAAGTAATGGGAGCAAATGAACGTCAGTGGAAATTTATGGAGTGGTAGAGAAAGCTTGACATCTCCATCTGGCTGTCCTAGACAGTTTCCTTCAAATCAGTGTGTGCAAGAGTGAGTGCTTCATTTTTCCTCACAGACCGCTCCCTGCCCTGACTGGTAACTCTACAGTCTAAGCCAGAAACCTAGAGATCACTGCTCATTCCATCCAACTAACCAGTCATTAAGTTGAGATGTTTCTGCCTTATAACTATCTCTCATTCTATTTCCTTCTCTTCATGTGAAAATTTGTGGCCTTAGCTCAAACTGGCATTGCCTGTCACTTTGCCATATTTCCCCAACAGATCTCCTTGTCTCCATACTGGCCCTGCCTACTTATCTGTACAACAGTTGCTTATTGAAAACTTTCCTCATTCCAAAAATGTTATAAAAATTACTATACCATAAGAGATAGTGCATTGTAGAAATATATGCATATGTGTACATTATATATGAATATATGTGCCTGTACATGTATAAATATTACACATAATTATAACTATACAGGCAGTCAAGGGAAAGAGAAAATAAGGATAGAATAAGACAAGGATAGATAAAAGTTTAGGCATACAAATGTATGCCAAAAAGTTCTACATGGTGGCAGTATATGACGTACTAATAGATGTTAAATGGGATATTTTTCTGCATTTATATGTTTCACAGTTAATAAGGGAACTGAGGATAATGTGCACTGAGAATATTTTTAGGATAATCAGTTGACCCAAATGCTATTTTTTGGTCTTTTGTTGTCTAGATGATGATTTTAAAAGATTAGACTCATATTACTGGTGTTATGTTGTGTGTGGACCAATATTGCCTATAAAAATATTTTATATATAAAAAAGGCAATATTGAACTATATGCTACAGAATACCATATAACACATTCTAGTTCATATTCTAGAATATCGCTCTAGTCTCTGAGTGGCCAATAAAAAGGGTGGATTACATTGGGTTACCTGGATTGCACTGTCAGTAAGTTTTCTTAAAACTCATGTTCTCTGTCAAGGAGAAGCAAAACATTTTTTAGTAGTAGCTATGAAAAGAATGTTTCTCTTGAGGCCTCTTAAAGGAGACATGGCTTGATGTAGTGGACAAGACCTCAATAACATCCTTAAAGCAAACATGACAGCAAATTTCATGTTAAAAATGCTCTCTCTTTTACAAGCTGAGGGCATACTACCAGAAAAAAAAATTATTTTTTTTTAATTTTTAAAGATTTTATTTATTTACTTATGAGAGACACACAGAGAGAGGCAGAGACATAGACAGGGAGAAGCAGGCTCCCCGCAGGGAGCTCAATGTGGGACTTGATCCCAGGACCCCGGGATCACAACCAGAGCCAAAGGCTCAACCACTGAGCCACCTAGGTGCCCCCAGAAAAAAAATTTTAAATAAAATTTTAGAGTGGATTTAGGAAATTCAGACGAAATCTGCTTCTCTGTGGTGGCTGTCTTGACCTGGGGCTGGAGTAGGGGTGGATATCTAGGTTGTTGAGAGGATTGTATGAATGGCAAATAATTTTTTAATAAATATGAGTTCGTATAATTGACTTCCTAGTAACAGTTGGGCTTATGCCAAAAGAAGATGAAAAACAATTACTATGTTGCATGTAACCTAAGCTATTTAAAAATATTCGCAGGAAAAGGACACGGAAAAAAACACATCAATATGTTAACAGAGGGACTCTGGATAGTGAGTATATATGTAACTCTTTTCTTACTGTTATTTATAGTTCTCTGTACACTTTGAGAAAATTACTTTAGCTCCTGTGTTGAGAATAGATCGGGCTGGGGTCGGGGTGGGGGAGGGGACGGGCAGTTGAGTAAGAAGGGTAGAAAGAGGGAGACCAGTCAGAAAGCCTCTTACCTGGGACTGGGAAATAGATATGAAATAAATTTTAAAACAATGACGACAAAGTACCATATACCTATAATCTCAACTACTTAAAAATATAGATAGAAAACAGATTGGAAAAATGTGTTCCAAAAAGTTCTTGATGGCTACCTCTGCATGAAGAGTTTATGTATAATTTTTTATTATTGATTATGGTTTGGTACACTTTCAAGAGTTTCTACAATGTACATGTTAGTTTTATCGTTTAAAAGAGTGAGAAAAGAATTTCCCCCAGAAGACAGTTCCAAGACTGTTCTGACATAAGGAAAAATGATTTATCTCAAAAGTATCATGTCACTAGTGAAAAAAATAATTCACTTCATGACTTCCCATTGCCCACGGAATAAGAGAGTTTTCTCAGCGTGTGTTATGAGGCCTTTTATGACCTGTGTCTACTTCTCCAACTCCTCACTTCTTGCTCTCCCCTTTGGCAACACCAGATTCTCTATAGTTCTTCAAATACACGGTGCTCTTATGCTTCCGGCCTTCATTCACCCTGTGTTCTTTTTGAAGCGCAACCTCCCCTGCCTTTCTTCTTGCTCTGAAAGCACCCCTCACTAAGTCAATTACTTCATGATTCTGCTTCCTAGACAATGCCCCCCTTTCTAGAAAGCCTTCTTGCACCCCTCCATGATAGTTTCCAGGCATAACATGTTTGTAACCCGTATTGTGTTGAATTTAGATTTTGCCTACCCGTCTACCTTTTTCCAAGTGAACCATTGGTCGCTCATCTTTGCTTATCCTAGCATGAGCATTATAGAATGGCACAGAGGTTCTCTAACAGCTTTCTCACCCAATAGGATATAAGAGGATCAGACCATTTTCCCAGGTTCTTCCCAAGACAGCCCTGCTGTGGCTTGTGAAAAGACAATGTCTGACCAAGGATCCAAATCTTTTGTGATGAGAATGTCACATGAGAATGTCACATGTGGTCATGTGAAGGGTCTCTTTCTGGTCCCATTGCTGTCTTCCCATGTCTTTAGATACCATAGGTCAACATACAAACTCCTGAAGCTGGTCCAACTCTTTCATTTGACTGAGGAGACACTTAGTGTCTTGCTTTACCCATGGCCCAGAGCTGGTGGACATCTTTTGTGTCCTTCCAGCCTAGTGCAATTCCCACCACATCAGGGCCTCAGATATTCTCTATCATCTATTCTTCTTTGTTTCATCTTTATTTATTAACAATTCTTTACTAATGTCAGAACCATTTGTAACATAAGCCTTACAAAAAGAGGCTGTAGGCCAGATTTGGCCCAGAGATCATAGTTTGCCAACTCCTCAGCAGGCTTGTGTTTAAACCGGTGGGTCTCAGCCAGAGATGATCTTATCTCCACAGGACACGTGGCAATACCTGGAGATATTGATTGTTGTGACTGGAAGGGGTGATGATACTGGCATCTAGTGAGTAGAGGCCAGGGATAATGCTAAACATCCTACAACGCATAGGACAATTCCCACCATGAAGAATGTTCTGGTCTAAAATGTCTATAGTGCATAAATTTAAAATCCTTGGAGTAGAATAACTGCCTTCTTTTGCAGATGATGGGGAAGATTCCAGGAGCTTCTAATGGGGATCTGCTGAGTACAGACAGTACAGGCCCAGAGAGGCCCTGTCTGGAGTGACTCGGAGCTTTGGTCAGTCAGCAGGAAACCCAGGGATGAGTACCATCTAACGAAAGGATGGGCTCTGGGTTCCAGAGGGATAGAATCCCCTGGAAAACAATTAGAAGTGAAGATCACCAATATGTCTTCAAATCATATGCAATAGAGAAGAGATCTGTTTCTGGAGAAATGTATCTCCAGGTCCAAATCCCAGAGACCAGGGAAAGAAAGGCTCAGTTGGAGGCGGTGACTGTGTTTTGCCCTGTCATGTCCTTTTTCTTCTTCTCTGAAGAACAATAAATTACAGTTTCCCTCTGCCTTTCTCTTTGCAATGTTGGAAATGAATGCTTAATGAGATACTACTTTATGCTAGACACTAACCTTCAGGGACAGTTTTTAGGCTGAGTATCTAAGCTTTTTACTTCACTGGCCTTCCTACACTCCATGGGAGTTTTTTTTGTTTTTTTGTTTTGTTTTGTTTTAAGGACAGACACTCCAATATCTCTCAAATTAAATCACAAAAGTTCCAAAGGAACTTGGTTAGAAGTTCTCTTCTTCAGTGCTAAACTGTTTTTTATAAGATTTTTAAAATTTATTTTTTCATGAGAGACAGGGAGAGAGAGAGGCAGAGACATAGGCAGAGAGAGAAGCAGATTCCATGCAGGGAGCCTGATGTGGGACTCGATCCCAGAACCCCAGGATCACCCCCTGAGCCAAAGGCAGACGCTCAACTGCTGAGCCATCCAGGCGTCCCTCTTTTTCAATGTTAAACTTTTTAACTTTTGGCAGAGATAAGAGTGGAATCATTCAAAGGTACCTTTCATTCATCTCCTAGAGATTAAGTAAGCACCAGCGCCAAGCAAATCAGTTCAGGAAATGCAAGAATTCAAACAAACAAACAAACAAACAGATACCTTGGTTTGGAAGGGTGATTGAGGAATCAAGGATCACAAGTCAGGGTGATGGGTGTAGGTGGGGGTCCCCTGAGCATGTTCCTGGAACCACAGAATGGGAACCTAACTCAGGCTGCAGGCAAGGTATGGGAGGAGGGGCTTGGCTCCTTCCCAGATGAAAGGAAGGCTGAGCAGGACCCTATGTTTCTCTTCTCTCTTTTTATTTATTTATTTATTTATTTATTTATTTATTTATTTATTTATTTATTTATCCTACACTTCTCAATATGGATTTCCTCCTCAAGCGAGTTTGTACATACTTACAAGGAGTTTCTGATTAAAAGAATGGAAGAAAGAAAGGAGAAAATAAGGAAGGGAAAGAGGGAAGGCGGGAGGGTGGGGATGTATGACAGACTCTGGTCTCTGCTTATGTATCCTGGGCTCCCACCGTTTGCTTGCACACTAGCGACCCTGCAAACAACCGCAACTCTCGGCCTGAGAGCCATCTCTGGCTAAAGGAGTGTGCGGAGTCTGCGCCCAGAGCAAAGCTGGAAGTGCCTGGGAGCTAAAAGTCCCTGGAATAACCCTCAGCCAATGGCAGAGAGGAGTTGATGGATCAGTAGTCCAGCTGCCTCGCCCCGTAGAAAGCTAGCGCTCTGGAGACATCCTATACTGTCCCCCAGATGCCCCAGCAGGATTGAACCCCCGCTGCCCACAGCAGTAACTGCCCACTAATGCACACTGTTTGGGCTTCCCTCCCCCTCTCCTGGTGGTTCTCCCTAGGGTCACCTCTCAAATCAACTCCTTCCACTCAAATGCTGGTGTCAGGGGTGGCTTTCAGCTGAAGATAAGCTTGTGTGGAGTAACACACACTTGCCTCATTCCTGGGGTTCACCTGGGGCATGCACTCTTGGTGAGAGTGTTCCCTTGGCGACATAAAAAGTAGATTTTTTGGTTCCTCAAGAAAACCTACACAATTGCAAATGTCTTGAATGGGGAGGGGACTATCCTGAAACACAGGTCACTGATCTGCTCACGTGCAGGGCGGTTCTTCTGGGGACAGTGGTGGTGGTGTGCGGGTCCGGTGGCCTGTTCATGCCAGTCTGCTGACTTCACAGCCAGGGGCAGACTCAGACAGAAGCAGTCCTGGAGATGCGCTGATGTGATGGGGTGTCCCGCTGGCCTTCCTACTCCAGAAGCACGGCATAGAATTCAGACATGACCGACAATATTAGGTCAAATCTGCACGTTTTAATGTTCCCATTGACAGATCAAAAATCACTTACGCCTAGTTTCGGAATCCATGATCTACTTGCGAGTGGGTCTGCGCATAATGTATGTGTCTGTGTGTGGTAGGAGGCATCTCTATGTATCTAATGATGCTTTAAATAAGCTAATATTCAAATTCGCTTGAGTTCTCTGAGCCCCCAGGAGATGCAGCTTATGGAGTAGCAGATGATGGGAGGAAAAGACAGTCCACGATTAAAACGTCACATGGGATAAATGCCAAAGTAGAGGTCCCACCCTGGGAGACTTATGAATTGACTGTACCCCTTCTCATCTCCACTCCCTCAATCATTGCTGATGGGCAGAGGGAAACCATTTTCTGCCATCTGGTTTTTGCAAAAGTCAGGCAGTAAGCTCCCTGGGACAGGGATCTTATCTTGTGTAGTTCAAGAATGAGCACATGGCTGTGTACACTCAACAAGCCCTATTAGTACTGAATGCAATCATAAAAATAGCCCAAACGTGGATATTTGATAATGCCCCCGCAGCCAGCCTTAGTCATCGTGTCCGCAGGGTACTGGGTCCCCCAGGCTGGTGCCTTGTGTCTCTCAGACAAGCACCTCGGCTGATAGGGCGGCTGCGGGCTATTGTGAAAAATCACACAGTAGTTCCCAGGATCCTGGAAAAACAGCAGTTCAATCACAACGGTTTTTTTCCTTGGTGTTTGACTTTGGCACTGAGTTCTTTTCAACTGAGAACTATGCCAAACATCTTGTTCGAACCCTTCCACTCGGCAGATATGCAAACAACCTCTCTGTAGCCTGCCAGGGGAAGGCGGGGAGGGGGCAGGGAGAGTCCCATAGAAAACACGGGAGGCTCAGAACCCTTTCTCTGCAGGCAGGAGCCAGCTTGGAGCGACATCTGGGAGCAAGACATGGACTGAGCAGCTAGGAGTGCTCAGCGAAGCATGGGCCTGGCAGCCGGGGGGGAAGGGGGGGTAGGGGGAGCATAGAGGGGCCTCTGCCTCCAGGCCCCCAGGCCAGGCCTTTCTGTGTGATTTTCAGGGTTGGCTGTCATTGCCGTCTCCTCCCCCAGGATAAGTGCACAGAAGTTAGGGGATTCTCCTCCAGGACCAGCTAAGACATCCCTAGAAAAAGGGATGAGAGAAAGCTGCTGGGGTGGAGACTGTGTCTGCAAATAAATATACAGATGTGCATTGGATCATGTGTGCGTGTGCTCACGGAGTGTCAGGACGGTCGCGGGATGGACTCGGTGGTCTGTGTCCGGAGGAAGACCTTGCACACAGGATTTCCTGGGGAAGAGGTTTCCCCCCTGAGCAAGCCGACCTTTTTCCCACAGCCCGAGAGGTGGCGGGAGGCCGCCTGCCGCACAGCCTCCCTGGGCCACGGGGAGCAGGGCCCGGGGAGGCCGGCGCCAACCCTGTGAGACCAGCCAGCCCGGCCCGGCCGGCTTCCGGGGCTCCAGCCCTCCGTCTCCAAGGCAGGAAAATCATCCTGCTGCTTTCCCAAAGCAAACCGTTCCTAGGAAAGAGCAGAATCTTAGGAGGAAATCACATCATCCGAGAGGGGAGAGCCAGTTCCTTTGTACTATTTTTCAGGGCTGCCTTTGGAGCCAATAATCTGTCATTCCTTGAATAAACAAGCACCTTATCATATCACAAACATTTATTTAACCCTTTTCTCCTGCACTTTTACCAGCAGGGAGAAAGAAAGCGGTTAGCAGAGCGGTTGGAGCCCTGTGGCAGAAATGCCAAATTCTCTGAACATTACACCCAATCTGTAAAGTGTCAGTCGGCCCTTCTCTCTGCCTCCACGAGATGCCAGAGCGGTCACCCCAGACTCAGGCACCGCGTTCCTGCCTCCCACTGCCGTTCCCACCCCCCCATCTCCATTAATACCCCTCATCCTTTTGCAGACAGGCCCTTAATTCCATCCAAATGGAGTCTGGGCTAATTTGTTAGGTTCTTTAGGGAGCTGATGAGGGAAATGGGAAGGGGAGAGACACACAAGGGAGTATTTACATTTCTCCTTTTCATGACAATCCACTTGACGGACAGAGCTGGTGAGCCCCAGCATTTTTTAATGTGTGTGTGTGTGTGTGATATTTTTTAAAAGGCATATTCTTTGGCTCTGACATCACCAGAAAATGGAATGAACAAAGTATGTAAATTTCTCCAAGCTCCCACAATATCCATTTTCTCTCAGTGGATGGATTTTGTTTTTCTTTTCTGGTGTTGCTCCCACACAATGGGGCCAAATCTTGTTCAGGACAAAGAAACATATAAATAGAACATGCATGTGGTATGCAAGGGAACTTGTGGAGAGCAGAGAGAGGCTGTTTGGAAAAGCGTCTGGGGGCTGTCAGGGGGAACCACGGGGTCCCGGCCCGAAGTATTCCACAGGCACATGTCTTGCCTGTCCCTAACGTTACAAACCAGAAATTCCCGAATGTTCCCATTCTTGGGGAAGCGCTAAGAAATGTTAGAATGGGTACAGAGTTAGAGGGAAGGTGAAGTATCTGTGTGTGAGTATGAGCAAGAGTATGTGCCTCTAAGATGACCATAAGCCTGATTCACAGGCTGAGTGTGCTTTGCAGAGCTCGCGGAGTGGTCCGTCTTTACCAGGGAGGATGCTAAATCATGTGCAGTGTCTCACGCTCTGCATCATCTCGGTGGCTTCCACGGACCAGCTGAAACTTCCATCAAACGTGCTTTCCTGTATTAAGCATTTGCAATTGTTTTAGTGTCAATCATCCGCCAACCAAACCCTCCCGTCTCATAACGGCGCACCACGGCTCCAGCCAAAAAGACTTTTATCAGCGCAAGTTTGAACAAACTAATGTGTGTAGGTCCGGAGCGGTTATTTTTGTTTCCAAGTCTGGACACAGAATCACTTGTTCAATTTCCTGCTGGGTTATATCAGGCGGTTTTAACATGTAAATCTCTGATAAGGAAACTGACTAATTTATGTAGGTTGCCATCTGAGCAGCTGTCAGAGTTGCCTTCGCTTCTTTTCTGCTTCCTTTCTTCTCTATTCCTTCTCAGTCGTTGTTGTCACCGCCGTTTCCAGCCCTCTCGTGTGTACCCTAATTCTTTAGGTGTTTAGAATATGTTCTGAGGCTGAGGGTGTTGTAAAAACAAACAACCAACCGAAAGCCCGGGTGTCCTTGAAGTTTGTGTGGGAGTCCTGTTGACCTGGATGTCTGCTTTACAACTTGGATGGGAAGTAAAGACGCCCCTCAGACTCCTTCAAGCAATGTCCTCGACAACCGGAAGATTGTTAGTTTTTTTAAATTAAGATGAAAAACCAGCAATAATCTAAACTACTTCTGGGCATGGATCTCCTTAACCAGCATCAGCCGATTTCAGCCGACGGAGCTTCACGACCTCTAAGTTGAAATCCTAGAGGCAGCTTGAACACTCGTTTCCTAAACCGGCCTTTGGCTGTAAACCTGTGGGTGTATCGATCCGTGTGGACTTCCCCATTCAATAAGTTGATCAGAGGAGCAGGTATTTTCAAATAATTGCCCAAATATACAGATTGAGGTGGATCGATGTACCATAAACCTGTAATCAACTATGTGGTGCTCTTGCCCCATGGAGTGGTAAACCTGGCCTCAGCAAAGTCCAGAGCTGTCCCCTGACTTGTGAGCTTGGGCACATTCTTTGAGGACTCAAAGTCAAAACCTGCCATCCCATTGGCTGGGAACAGAAATAGAATCCATTCTGGGACTTGGTCAGCAAGCCAGGTAGGAGTGTGCTCCCTCTTCCAAGGCTTTGAGGATGGGAACAGAGAGAGCAGGGGTGCGGATCAGAGGGGTGAGGGGCATGAGACCAGGGGGCCCTGATGTAGGTACCCTTCTTGCCTCTCATCCTCTCTATTCCCCAGCCCCAGGCCTCTCCCTGCTGTTCCTACAATCACGCCTGCTCTCTCAGAAGCCCTTCACTTTAGAGATTTTTTTTTTTTAAGACAATAAGATAATGTGGGACTAAATGCAAATGGGTTTTTAAAGTAACCATTTGTGTATCCCCCAGTGATTCCTGAAAGGCCTTCTCCTTCCCTTGTCTCCTCTTCCCCAACAGTGAACTTTAAATCCTTCCGTCCATGGGGACAGAAAGCAAAGTATCTGGACTTTCTTAGAGGCTCCCCCCCTTGCCAGTGTGGCTTTTCTTTTCTTTGTCTGAATACTCTTCTTTATGGCTCCTTGCCAGTCAACAGATGTAAACTATTGTCTGGTTATTAAAAGGAAAAAAACCCAAAATACACAAAAGCACATATGCCATCCGTGGTAATGACTACAGGACTGTCCACATATAGTCAAATCCATGGTTTGGTGCAAACAATAAGCCACCAGCCTCTGCCAGTCTAGGAACTTCTGCTTTCTCCAAGGTCTGATTAAAAACAAACTTAGGCAAATGCAACATGCTCAAGAAAGGTGCACCTCTGTGGTCTTGGGGCTTTCCGGGGCAGCCCTCAATGCCACCTCCTCCCCATCTAGGTTCACACTATCTTTGGGCACCCTTAGGACCCTCGTAGGAAATCTTCCCTAGTCTGTGGCCTGTGCCCTTATGTTTGGTCTCCCTAGCCCTCAACAAAGTAGTGTAGCCATGTTGAACCCCCTTCGTGGCTTGTTAGAGCAGGGGGTG
The DNA here is from genome assembly GCF_905146905.1 of Nyctereutes procyonoides. NCBI lineage: Eukaryota > Metazoa > Chordata > Mammalia > Carnivora > Canidae > Nyctereutes > Nyctereutes procyonoides. The sequence goes on from NW_026575044.1 coordinate 38,680,046, forward strand.
CACAGGGCAAGGGGTCCGACCTGGCTTCACCACCCCCTCTACTTACCGGTTGGCAAGTTTCTGCTCCCTACCCAGTTTCCTTGTCTGCAAACTAACGAGGTTGAGCTAGATACATTCCTTCCATTTTTCCTTAAGCAAATATTTATTTAGCTCCTACTCTGTGCTAGACTCTGAGAATGGAACTGAAAACAGGACGAACAAGGTCCTGGCCCCCATGCAGCGTATGGAACATCGGGAGGAGGAGGAAAGAAAGAAAGTAAAAGAAAACAAAGTGTGAACATCCCTGGAGAGGCAACAGCCTTCAAAAGCAGTGTTGGTAAGGGCCCCCGTGTTGTCCTTCTGATGTATTAGGGATGCAAGTCTCCGGGGGGGGTACGGGGGTTCTAGTGGGGAGTGTCAACCGTCGACGTCAGGGACACCTGTGCGACCCTGAAATCCCCACCTCGGTGGACACCTGCAACCCCTCTCCCAAAGAATGGACTCGGCCAGAACCCTGTCTCGGCTGGTCACTCCCTCTCTGGGGCTTGGGTATCTGCAGCCACCATTCCACCCTCCACTTTAACTGGGGGAATTTTCAGAAACAGCAGGCAAATGTGACACAACACCAGCCTGTAGCTCCACCCTTCAGTGGAACTGTTATTTTTAGTTGTCTCCTTTCTCTTTCCACAGCCATCTGCATACCTCCCTTGGTGAGTCATTTCTGAGGACATGTGACTTCTTGAACGCGAGGCTGGCTTATTTTAACAAACCAGTTCGTGTGACCCCATCTCTACCTGCAGCACTCATTAGATGGCTGTGGGGGTGGGGGAGGAGCGCTGTGGGACCCCCAGCACCCCCAGATCCAGGCCAAAAGAATGACAACTACCCACAGTCGAGCTGCAGGATGAGGCTCCTCGGGTACACAACTGAGTCCCCGACTCAGAGAGCGGAGCATATTGTCTTTGCTCCATGTACGTAGCCGTGCGACTGACACTTGACCCCAGAGTCTCAGGCGCAGGGAAATGCTCTGAGTCTGGAGCGGCTTCACCCAGCACCAGGCATCGAGGTCACGTCCTGAAAAATCACACCTTGCAAGGCTGTGAGTCATTTGTACAAGAGGTTAATCTCTCAAAATAGTGGATAATGAAATTGGAGTATTTCTAGAAGGTGTTGAATATAAATCATCTATCAGAATTTGTGGTCCTCTTTTTTTTTTTTTTTTTTTTTTTTGGTCATAGAGTAAAATACTCCTGAGTCTATGTTTCAGGCGATGTGACAAGGACAGAAGCACCGCCAGCCGCGCATCCAGGTCAGCGTTCCGCTGGTGTGGCACGAAGGAGCTGGAGGAGCAGGGGGCAGATTCCCCTTGGTGTCCAGAGAGTAACTCCTTCCAGCATTAATCCACTCAATAGTCACTTGCTGGGTGTTCCCAGGGTCACCTCCCGCCTCTTGCCCCGCGCCTCACCGCGCCGCAGACACATGGTGTGTTTGCCTACTGGTTTGTTGGTTTTATTTCAAGTCTTCCACGATCTCAGGCTTCTTAGCACAGGACGTCCTCATGTGACAGCCTCACGGTCTGGATGTCCCTCCTCCTCCCACTCTTCACCTGGCTCTTTTGTTTCTTGGTTTAAAGGTCTTTTCTCCAGGGAAGCTGTCTCAATCCCTCCAGGTACAGGTGGATTTCACTCGCCCTCCTCACACTCTGTGGTTTCCAGTGTCACACTTACTGGAACTATATTTAAATGACTACTTGTTAAATTAACTTGCTGAAGGTCTGTCCTCTCTACCAGATTGTCATGCAGGCAAGCCTCATTCATTCACTGACTGCTCCTCTCGCACCCAGCAAGGCACCTTGGAAATAGGAGGATTTCTCTCGATAAATGTGTTGATTTGGTAAGTCTCCTTGCTCTCAAAGTTCATAGTCTAACAAGGGGACCAGCTGAAAAACAATGTGGTACATTCGTCTTTACATAAGTGTGGACATCACCCTGTGTATGCGCAAAGAAAACAACAAGTGATTCTGCAGGAATCATGTGAGGGCAGAGTCAACAGAAGCTCTAACATTGGAGCTGGGCCTTGGAGCAGGAATAGGAGTTTGAGTGAAAAGAGAGGAGAAGGAATTCTGAGCAGAAGATTTGGTACAAAAAAGACAGTGAGGGATAAAGGTATTGAATGGGTTCTGGGGAAAGCACACAGTCGAATGTGCTAGAATAGATCGTGTCTGAAGGGGAATGCAGGCAATGGTAGACATCTTGTGTTTTCTGCTACAGACATATTTTAAGCAAACAGGAACATAGTAAGAAATACACGAAAACTAAATAATCAGCTTGTGCTTTAGAACATTCTCTCTAGTGACAAAGTAGAAGACAGATTGCAATGGAGAGTGGATGAAAACCATCTAGGGGGCTGTTGCAGGGGTCAAGGCCAGAGGGGAGAGACAGTGGGAGCACAGCTGGCAGGCTTGGTGTGGCTCCGTGTGGAGGGTGAGGGAGAGGCGTTCACCAAATATGACTGAGGATCCCGGCATGGGTGCTGGGTAACGGACAATGAGCTTGCCACTTGCAAGTGTGACAAGAACATGGGAGGAGAATGGGGACTGGGGAGCAATGTGAGGAAGGAGAACTCACTTGGCTTAGGACAGACTGGGTTCCCATGCCTCTTCTTCAGCCTGGAGGAAACGTCAAGAGCAGTATTTGTCAACCTTCTTCAAATTATTGCTCCTTAAGGAGCTTTTTAAAATATATATTTTTTTCAGGGCACTTGGGTGACTCAGTCTGTTAAACATCTGCCTTTGGCTCAGGTCAGGGTCCTGGGATCAAGCCCCACATCAGGATCCCTGCTCAGTGGGGAGTCTGCTTCTCCCTCTCTTTCTGCTCCTCCCCACCATTCATGTGCACACTCTCTCTATCTCTCTATCTCAAATAAGTAAAATCTTTTAAAAAATATTTCTTAATATCCCTGCCCCCATGAAATTTTAATACTCCAGCTACACTGTATATTTGTTTATATACTGTATATAGATAGATCTATGCCTTAGATGTAAAGAGTAGGATGTTTTGCCCTCCTCCCCCCCACAAAAAATTTTGCCCCCTTGAGAATGTACAGGAGGAGGAGGGAGGGAGGCCAACAGTACTCTGCTTACAAGGAGTAAGGAAGTTTTCATGCAGAGGAGCATTTGCAGTGGGCTTTGGGGATTGAGTTAAAAAGTTTATGTTTTGTTTTTACTGTGATAATATATAACATTGTGCAAGTTTAAGATGTACAATATGTGGATTTGAGGCACTTACATATTGCAGTATGATTACCATCATAGAATTAGCTAATACTTCATCACCTCACATAATTAGCATTTCTTGTTTGTGGTAAGACCATTTACAATTTACTCTCTCAGTAACTTCCAAATATATAATATAGTACTATTAACTATAATCACCATAAGATCCCCAGAACTTATGTATCTTACAGCCAGAATCTTTGACCAACATCTCCCATTTCTCCCACTCCCGCTACTCCTGACAACCACCACTGTAACCTCTGGTTCTTTGGATTGGTCTTTTTAAGAAGCCACATACACGTGAGATCATACAGTATTAGTCTTTCCTTGTCTGATTTGATCTCACTTAGCATAAAGAAGACATGATATGTGTACATACAATGAAATATTATTCAGCAATGGAGAGAAGGAAATCCTGCCATTGGAGACAACATGGATGCATCTTGAGGGCATTATGTTAAAAATTGGTTGTTGTTTATTTTTTTAACCGAGATAAAATTCTCAGGGAGTCTGGGTGGAAAGATATAAGGGCATTACAATTGACGTGTGAGTCCCTAGAATGGGTGGAAGTGTCAGAAGAGAATCCACAGGAGAAAGAGATGTCTTTGTGAACAAGAATGGGTCCTCCACAGCGTTCTCTCATGTACAAAGGGTCGAGAGGTAGGATAAGTGGACCAGGTAATCTGGAGATGAGGTGGAGAGAGACAGAAAAACAACTGACAGGAGGCAAATAAGCTCCCCATAGATAAGAGAAGGATTTTTGTTACCACGTTTTTGTTTTTTTATGATGTTGTAATAATGGATGTTCCCGAACACTCCATTTCCTAGATTTGTGTACATATCTGTGAGAGAAATTCCCAGAGGTGAAGTGGCTGGGTCAAAGGGCATGTGATGTAAATTCTTGGTGCATAGAACCAAATGCTCTCTGAGAGGGTAGCACCAGGTTACATTCTCACCGCGACCTTCCATGCACAGCCAGCACAACGTGCCATCAAATGTTTTCACCTCTGCCAAATCTGACAGTGAAAGAGCAGTATTACTTTTTTAGATTAAATTTGCATTTCTCTGTTTACGAATGAAGTTGAGCATCTTTTCATAGGGTTAGAAGCCAGTTTTAGTTTGTTGTGTTTTTTTTTTTGATGAAATGTTTTAGAGCTTTTGTCCATTTTGTATTTCATTATTATTTGCACAGTGATTTCTGTAAATTTTTCACACATTAATGAAATGTTGTCTTTAATTAGTGATATAAGCTGCACATGTTTTTACCAGCTCATTGTTTTTTTAAATTTATTTATGATATTATTGTACAAGACACACTTCTCAAAGCTTTCGTATGGTAAAAGTTACTGATACATTCTGTTATAGTTTCTCAGTTTTTTGTTACACATAGAAAAGCCTCTACTACTCAGAGTTTATTTTTTAAGTATATTCTATTTTTCCTTCCAGAGATATATTTTTGTTTTTTTATCTTCTAAATTTTGAATCCATGTAGAATTTAACTGTAATAATGTGGGAAGTCGAAATCTAAGTATATATTTTTCCCTGAGGCTTATATGTTCCAGTGTCCGTTATTGAATAAACCATCTTCTCCCTATTGAGTTGAGCTCTGAACTTCTGTCACATATTGAATTCCAATATATCTCATATTGATTTCTGGGCCTTTTATTGTTACATGGGTACCCATGTATCAATGCCATGAGGTTTTCACTGATAGCACATTATAATCTGTATGACATCTGGTAGAGCTAGTCTTCCTCTGTAATTCTCTCTCTCTCTCTCTCTCTCTCACACACACACACACACTCCTCTTCAGCTCTTGCTGCTTGTTAGAACGTCTTCTTTGTGTAGAACATTCCATAGTTTCTTTGTAATGTGTCATGATGTGAAATTTCTTTTCATTCATATTTAATATTTAATATTACTCCTCACAAATCTACTACCCTGTTCTTTTCTCTTCTCTTCTTCTGAAATACCATTTACACTTTGTTTTTTGTTTTTTTAAGATTTGACTTATTTATTTGAGAGAGATAGCAGAGCAAGAGAGCACAAGCTGGCAGGAGGGGCAGGAGGAGAGGAAGAAGCAGGCTTCTGTCTGTGAGACTCCATCCCAGGATCCAGGATCATGACCTGAGCCACGGCAGATGCTTAACCAACCAAGCCACCCAGGTGCCCCACCATTTACACTCTTGAGAGAGATTTTCTTTGAGAAGAGAGACCTTCTGTATCTTCTGTATCCCTTAAGCTTCTCTCATATTTTCTATTTTTTTTTTACTTCTCTGCACTACAATTCTGTAGAGTTTATTCTCATTATCTTCAATTTTCTAATTCATCTTCTATATCTAGTCTGATGCCACATTCATCCATTAATATTTTTACTGTATTTTTCTGTTACTGTATCTTTCATTTCTAGTTCTGTTTGGTTTTCCAACCATCTTGTCACATTCATGGTTCATACTCCTTGCAGATATTTAAAGCTTATCTTCTATTTATTTAAATAAAATTGGCTTAGCTGTTTATACTCTGTGGGTGATCATTCAGATAGCCAAAGTTGTGTGAATCACCCCTTCTGTCTCTCTATTTGTACTGGCATTAACTAATGGTGTCTTGCTTTCTAGTGTGTTTGGTAGTCTTCAACTGCAATGCTTACTGCTCATGAAAAATTATTTGTACAAAATCCCTGAGGCCTAGGATAAGAGTGTCTGCTCCCAGGGATGATTAGAGTTTGTTCCTGCCGTGTGTTTGGAAGCACTATGATGTGGTATCACTTTAAACCAAATTCATCACTTGACCAATGGCTTAATAGTGACATCTAACAGGGACAGGCCTGTTTGTTTTCTTTTTCCTGCTTTGCTTACTATTAAGGAAATTCTCCCTAAAGTCCCCTGAGGTAGGAGAAAGGGAAGTAGATTTGCCTCTGGTTCACCTTTGCGAGTCCCAGCTAATATGGGCAAGAGTGTTCTATGAGACCCTTCCTCTGACCTTGGGTGAATCCTGGCCTTGGAGTATTTGGGTCTTCTTCATCCTGAAGCTCTATTAAAATCAGAGCCAACTCAATTTAACTAGATCAAAAAAGATATTCGTGCAAAATGCTAGTCATTCAATAGGTCCTTATGATTTGTCAGCTTTTCAGTGCTTTTAAGAACAATCTTATTTAATATTTTATTCAATGTTTCATTGTTTCCAGAGGAAGGGTTAACCTATTTTTTTTTCTTTTTTAGAGAGAAAGAGAGAGAGAATATGTTCTTGAGCAGGGGGTGGGAGGGGCAGAGGAAGAGGGAGAGAGAATCTTAAGCAGACTCTTAAGCTTAGCGTAGAGACCAACACCAGGCTCTATCTCATCCACCCTGAGATCATGACCTGAGGTGAAACCAAGAGTTGGTCACTTAACCTACTGCACCACCCAGGCAATCGTGGAAGGGTTAATCTAAATAACTGAGCCTGGGATGCTTGGGTGGCTCAGTGGTTGAGTGTCTGCCTTCGACTCAGGTCGTGATTCTGGGGTCCTGGTATCGAGCCTGTATCAGAGCCCCTGCAGAGAGTCTGCTTCTCACTCTGCTTGTGTCTCTGCCTCTCTCTCTGTGTCTCTCATGAATAAATCAATAAAATCTTTTTTTTAAAAAAGCAACTGAATCCATTATTACCAAAAATGGAGTAATACCTGTAGATATTTCTTATAAGGTTTAGAAACAGTTTTTTGTTGTTTTTAAAATTTTTTATCTTTATTGGCTTCACATTTCATTTATAGAATTTTTTAGAGAGTTCAGGTTTTTGCTTAGTCTACCTGTTTAAGAACATGATATGCCTTTCCATTTATTCAAATCTTTTGTTTCTTAATAGCATTTTAAAGTTGTCACCTTCTACAGTTTATATTTTTTTTGTAAATTTTCACTTTTTGGTTAAATTTATGTCTACATGCTTTCTTTCTCTTATATAAATGTAATATTAAACCTAGAAATTTTCCTCAGAGTTCTGCTCTATGGTATAGGTTCTGATATATGCTAATGTAATCATCTTTATTTCATTATTCAAATCCATCCCTGATGGTAAAGTTGTACAAGAGAGAGTATTTTAGCATTTCCAAGTGGAAGGATTTTTCTTTTTTCTCCTAATTTTATTTTTAATGAATTGCTTCATGATCAGAGAGGCTCTTCTGTGCTCATTCCAAATTTTGGGATTTATTGAAGCTTTCTTTTACCCTTGTATATATAGTCAATTTTTTTGACTATTCCAAGAGTACTTGGAAAAGTATATTCGCAAGGTATAGAGTTCTATGTATATTAATTAAATTTACTAATTACATTATTTTTTGTTGATTTGCACTAAAAGGAATAATAAAAGGGATCTAAAGCTCATATAGGAAACTTAAATTTTCTCAATTTTTTTTTTTTTTTTTGGCTCAGGATCATGACCTGAGTCAAAGGCAAACTCAACCACTGAGTCACCTAGACATCGCAAATTTTCCCAGTATTTGTACATTAAAAATATTTGTGTTCTGCTTTTTGACTTGGAAATGGTTTGGCTAGATGTAAAATTCTCTGGTCAAGCATTGTAGACATTGTTTAAATCTCTTTTAGGTCTTCTGAGTGTTGCTGTGGTGAAACTTAAGAGCGGCTTGGGTTTGTTAAGTCTCTTTATAGGTGACTTGGTCTTGCTATCGGAAAGTTCAAAGGATTCCTTTGTATCTTTATAGTCCAAAAACTTTTCTAGGCTATGATTTGATGTTGATTATTTTGTGTTAATTTTGCCTGCAATGGAGTAACCCTATTTATTTATTTATTTATTTATTTATTTATTTATTTTTAAAGATTTATTTATTTATGATAGACAGAGAGAGAGAGAGAGAGAGAGAGAGAGGCAGAGACACAGGAGGAGGGAGAAGCAGGCCCCATGCCGGGAGCCCGACGCAGGACTCGATCCCGGAACTCCAGGACCGCGCTCCCAGCCAAAGGCAGGCGCTAAACCGCTGAGCCACCCAGGGATCCTCGAGTAACCCCTTTTAATCTGAATAGTCTGGTCTTTTACATATGGAAAGTGTTAACAGTTATTTTATTTATTAAAATATTATTACTGCTACATATTTTCTATTTTCTTTTTCATACATATATTTAAAGATTTCTTTATTTATTTGGGGGAGAGAGAGAGTGTGTGAACATGGAGGTGGAGGAGCAGAGAGAGAGGGAAAAAGAATCTCAAGCTGACTCCCCACTGAGTATGGAGCCTCATGCAGGGCTCGATCTCACAACCCTGAGATCACACCCTGAGTGGAAACCAAGAGTCTGATGCTCAACCGACTGAGCCACTAAGCACCCCTTTTTCAGGTATATTTTATATACTATTCACTCTTCTGTTAATCCTTTACAAACTTTCATTCATTTCTGTTTTATTTCATTGCTCACTCCCAACCTGTGAGTACCTGATATGTTTCCAGCTGAGAGCACCTCCCTTCTCCTGCCACCACTGTTGTCCTTATTTCTCTGTCACCTTCTTTGCTAAGTTCTGCTAGTTCTTGTTTCACCTCCTCTTCTCTTGCTCAATTTTTCCTAAACAGTTGTATGTCTGGGCTCTTGTTTTGTTTTGTTTCGAGCTCCTGGTTTTTAAAGATGATTGATTTACTAGGTTTGTTTTTTTTTTCAATGCATGACAATACTTTGGGTCCCAAATTTCACTTTTTTTGTGACAATATTTGTCTAGTGAATCTTTTTCCACTCTTCTTCATTTGTTGTTCTTGTTTCTTTCACCTTCTCTCATGCATAGGTTCCGTACTGATTCCTTTCTGGCTACTCATCTTGAAGTGAGGTGAGGCTTTCTGAATCAGCTCTTTGCAAAAAATGTATGTGAGGAGAGGGCCAGGGTTTATTCTGAGCTAGTAGGAATTCTTCTTAAACATAAGGCCATGATGGTGAGACTCTTCTAGTTGTCAACTTATAGTCTCTTTTCCTGCAGCAATTGCTAGCCGCAGAGCTGCACACAAGGAAATCACCTTCCTTCCCCTGACTGGCCAATACACTAAATAATGAACTTTGTCATTGTTAGGGTATCTGAGTCATCAGATTTCTTTATTTTCTGGAACTGTGATGACATAACATTTCCCCTTAAGACAGTGATACTCCAAAATAAAGGACCACATTTGACCTGCAAGTGGCCACCTTCATCATCACTAGCATTGAATTCTGTAGCTTCAATCTCCTTTTTCTATCCAATTTAAAGACTACAACATGGAATATGAGGAAGGTGAAGAAATTTCCAAAACAGGATAACTTCTGTGAAGGGGAGGATCCTGATAGAATGGCTGTCAGATACCTGAAGATGTAAATTTTTATTTGAGATAAGAACTTACTTAATCTCCTTTAGAAAAAAAATCTCATTTCAATTTTGTCATCCAGGAAGAAAACGTCTCAGAAAATAAAAGTCATTAGACTCTGCTAAAGCTGGGTATTGTGGAATAAAAACAGGGGCATAGGTCAAATGGGGTTTCCAGTGCACTACCTCAGCAAGACAGTCAGAAGAAATACATCAAAGATCATGATTCGGAGAACCCTTAAGGTTTATCAAGTTTTATTATATCCATGCACTGAATTTATAAGTATTTGTGTTGCTATCTATTTATTTTTATAGATACATATAGATGTATTTTCTATGTGTTTTTATCAGAGATATTCACAGCTCAGCATTCCAAATGAAAGAGTCTTTGCTTGTTTTCTGAAACATCAAAGAAGCACCTGGAAAGACTGAGGGAACATAGAGACTACTAATTCCTGTGATCCTGTAGTGTGCTAAGTATATTATAGCTAATTTATTCCCTTACTTTAAATTTGTGCATTGAAATTAATTTACATTTTATTTATTTTTAAATATTTTATTATTTATTTATTTGTTTATTTATTTATTTTAGAGGGAATGTGCAGATGTATATGAGTAGGGGAAGGAGCAGAGGGAGAGGGACAAACAGACTCCAGGCTGAGCCCATAGCCTGATGTGGGGCTCGATCTCATGGCCCTGAGATCATGCCCTGAGCTGAAATCAAGAGTCTGATGCTTAACTGACAGAGTCATCCAGGTGCCCCAATTTATATTTTATTTTCATCTGTGTAAATATTCTTTTTTTAATTTCTTTTTAATTTTTTTATTCTTTATTTTTATTTCATTTTATGGTGGTAACACTTATGAGATCCTCTTGCTGAATTTTTTTAATTTTTTATTTATTTATGATAGTCACAGAGAGAGAGAGAGAGAGGCAGAGACACAGGCAAAGGGAGAAGCAGGCTCCATGCACCGGGAGCCCGACGCGGGATTCGATCCCGGGTCTCCAGGATCACGCCCTGGGCCAAAGGCAGGCGCCAAACCGCTGCGCCACCCAGGGATCCCCTCTTGCTGAATTTTTAAGTGTACCACACATGATTGGTAACTATAGGTACTAATCATCAGGGAAATGTAAATCGAAACCACAATGTGATATAACCTCACACCTGTCAGGATAGCTTTAAAAACAACAACAACAAAGCATAAGAAAATTGTGGAGAGGCTAGAAACTTTGCACACTGTTGGTTGGAAAGCAAATAAATGGAAAACAGTATGGAGGCTCCTCAAAAAAATTAAAAATAGAGCCACCATAGGACCCAGCAATCCTACTTCTGGGTATTTATCTAAAAGAATTGAAATCAGGATCTTAAGTAGATATTTGCACTCATGTGATCATTGCAGTTCTATTCCCAAGAGCCAAGGTATGGAAATAACCTACATTTCCATCAACAGATGAATGGATAGAAACAATGTGATATATATATATAGACAGAGTATATATATATGTGTATATACAGTATATATATATATATATATACTAATATGTATACTATACACACACACACACACACACACACACACACACTGTGGAATACTGTACAGCCCTTAAGAAAGAAGGACATTCTGCAGTGTGTAACAGCACGGAGGAATCCTGAGAGCATTATGCCAAGTGATATAAGCTCGCATGATTCCACTCCCTCACTTCTTATCACAACCCTGCACAGCATGTATGTGTAGCCAATATTTTGCTGATGTGCTACTCCAGTATCAGAATGGGTAAGAAACGTGTCAGAGCCATCCAAAGTAAGAACCAAAGCTGGGCTTTAAATACAGATCCCCAAAGCCTCTTCTTTTCTTTCTTTTTTTTTTTTAAAGATTTTATTTATTTATTCATGAGAGACACAGAGAGAGACAGAGACATAGGCAGAGGGAGAAGCAGGCTCCTTCAGGAAGCCCAGCGTGGGACTTGATCCCAGGACCTCGGGATCACACCCTGAGCCAAAGGCAGATGCTCAACCACTGAGCCACCCAGGGGCCCCAAATCCTCTTCTCTACACTGGTTGTTGGAGGTAAAGATGGCCCTGGTGTTCCGGAGGACAGGAGAGTGTGCAGAGCCTAGGATGCTGCAGGTAGGCAGGCCTGCTCCCAAAAAGGGGCCGGGGTCCAGGGGGAGACTTGCTCAGGAAGCACAGGGTGCTGGGAACTCTGTACCTTCCTCCTCTAGCCTACGATTTTCCATCGCCACCACACAGCTGTTTGAAATACTACAGCTCCAATCCCCAGGACTCTCTTGGAACTCTTCCACCATCCCCATGGCCTCACAGCTCCAGTATGGGAAACTGTGCTTTAGAGGGATGTTATGAATATTAAGGAACAAGTGATTATAAATCTTTTGGCAAACAGACAGTCCTATAGAAATCTTAAATAACCGTATGTTCCCATTTAGCTTCATTTATAGCTTTTGGATGGAACTGAGACATTTTCCCTCTTGTTTGGAACTTTCACTATTCAGTATTTGTAAAGAAATCTTTAGCCACCTCTTATGTAAGGCTTAAGGGAAGTTCTCTTCATCTTCATGCTGACTTCTCCAAAGGGGTTTTTGTTTTTGTTTTTAGTTTGGTTTGTTTGGTGGTTTTTGTTTTTGTTTTTTCGGTCTGCTCTGAAGGCCCTGTCATTGGTTGGGTCTGTTACAAACAATCTCTTAATTGTGCGACTTACACCTATCTAAAGACTTCATCAGTTCATTGTCTTTCTGAGGGCATTCACAGGTCATGAAAAATCTAAGTTCTGTAGAGTTAGCCTTCATCTTGGATCATAACACTTAACATGATTTCTTTTCATATGGTTCCATTGTGTTATGCAACAATACCCGCCTCCCACCCCCAAATCTGAGTATGTATCTCCAAAATCCAATTACCCACACAAACTTGGGACCAGTTATCTGGATAAATGATAGCCATAAGTGTTCCAAGAAACTTTAACCTTAATAACTTCATAATAATTAATAGTGCTAAATTAATCTAGAGAGCCTCTCCCAAGAGTTGCCAAAAAGGAATATAATTTAACTACTTTGAGAACCTTTACTCTGTTCTCATCCCACACTTCCATGGAAAGTTCCAAAGATATGCAGAGGAAAGGTGGAGAACAGTGGAGAATGAAACGAAATGAGGACTGGCTGTTACAGGCTGGGTGATCAACGGTACACTTCTCCCCCTCTGAACTCTTCCTAAAACTGGAGGTACTTCTGTATTTTTCTCTCCTCAGTGCAGTGTCAATGAATACTTTTCACTCTCCTGGAGCCATTAATGTGCAATCATCGTCCCTCTGTGGAGGCCAAGACCATTGTGTTGGTCTTGTCTTCATGGATAAAATCTTCCAGGTCTCTCTGTCCACTCAGAGCCCAAGGCCCACTCTCTGCTGGGTTATATCCTCCAGGTCCCAAATAGAAAGTTTTGGGGGAGGGGAGTGGTCTGAGTTCAGAAATGCCTTACCATCTTCTGCATCTTTAGTAAACTTAGTACCAAGATGTCCTAAAGCAGTCAAGTCTTCATTTACACCTTTTAAATATCTGTAGACGGTTATCATGGCTCTCAGTCCAGAAACACACTAACCTCTCTAACACACTAACACACTTCTGCCCTCTTCCAGAAAATGCACACAAACAGTGCTTGTGTTGTTTTAGAAGACCTTTGATGGCACCAAACAGATTCTGATTCCCTTGTTATCAGATACAGAAAGTGAATTGATCTCTACCTTGTGCACAGAGAAGCTTTTCTGTGTAGAAGCTGGCAGTGCAGCCTACAGGCAATGGGGAGATTGTCAGATGGCAACCGTAAAGCATGAATAACATTTAATTTGAGCAGTCTTTTGTCCTGCTAAGATGTCTTCTCTTCCTTCTGTCTGTAAACTGTTTTTCTGCCTCTATTTCTTTTTTGGTCTTATCTTCTGGTAAAATGCATGAACTTACACTTTGTAGCAAACTGCACTGCAGCAGACTTTGAACAGATTCCACTGTAAATTCTTCAAGGACAGTGATTATAGTAGTAATTCCTCTGTATGTGTGTGTGTGAGGGAGAGGGAGAGAGAGCGTGCATCAAATAAGTGAGTGAATGAATACATACGTGAATAAAGAAATGGAAATTGCAAAAGGGAATTATCAGGAAAGAGAAGACTGTATAATTTATTTTTTAATCTTTTTAGATTTTTTAAAGAGTTTATTTATTTATTCATGAGAGACAGAGAGAGAGAGAGAGAGAGAGAGAGAGAGAGAGAGGCAGAGACACAGGCAGAGGGAGAAGCAGGCTCCATGCAGGGAGCCTGACGATCCCAGGTCTCCAGGATTAGGCCCTGGGCTGAAGGCGGCGCTAAACCGCTGAGCTACCGGGGCTGCCCCAAGACTGTATAATTTAAAAAGAAGGAAGAAAATCTGATCATATGCCCACATTCACTGTTGATGTTGTGTTGCGATTGAAACAATCCTAAAAAGATGTGATGACACGTGGCAAGTTGCTGGCTTTGGAGACAAATGGTCTTAAGCTTGAACCCTGGCCCTGTCATCTACTGACCCCTAAACCTCTCTGAGGCTGTTGTTCTCTTTGGCATGAGGCAGGACACACAGCCATCATAGGCACCATGCAGGATTTACACTAGAATAACGTCGTTAAGTGCTTGCCACTGCGCCTGCCACAGGGAGGGCTCAGCAAACGGTGTGGTATCTCTGGATGGCATCCTAGTCAGTGTTGAAGTGAAGACATTTCTTATTTTGGCTGAATATTTGGTACGTGTCTCACGGACCTGTTCTCTCACCTCCCCTAATTTGCATCTTCTATTTTTTTAATCCCTAAAGTTCATTTTATGTAAGTAATTTCAGTATTCTTTTCAGAATTAGGGTCTGGCACTTCACATTCCCCAGGGGGTGATGAAGGCCATGTTTAGTGATGCCTTTGCTGTGTCTTGACCAGCCTTTGGAGGGCAGCGGCAGAGACCAGGGTGGTACAGGAGCCCCGCCCCCAGCTGTATTCTGAGTCCTCTTATAGGACCACTGTTCCTCGTTTTTGATGATAAAACTGCACTAGGTGCATGGAATAAAAGAGAGTTTCCAATAATCAAAGAATCATCTCTCAACATAAAGAAGGAGGAGAAAGGCAAGTAAGCATTTTTCAAATTCTAAAAGATATCATTTGAGCAGTCTCTCTTCCAGAATTTCTTATCTGAAAAAAGATTCTTGGAATCCTTTCTGCCCATAAAACTTGGAAGTTTTGCAACACCACCAGCAGGGCAAGCAGCTTAGACATGGAGCCGCCATGTTGCCTGTAGACACAGCCTGGCTCCCACCCTGCTGGTCCCGTCGAAGCAAATCTGCACAACTAGGATCTCCTTGGACACTATCACAACTGACAAGAA